>NC_080024.1:120072087-122872980 GCF_030020395.1 Manis pentadactyla | reverse complement strand
CCCCTAAATTCCTGGGCCTGGTGCATTGATGGTGTAGCTAAGTTAACGGAGCCTTCAGCATTGCTGCCCCTGCTCAGCACTGTCTCCATAAAACAAAGTGAGCTTGATTGGTTGCTTAGGAGGCAGACCTCACCACAGTCCTAATCTCTCTGGCCAATACTTATCTTGATGAATTTGGCTACTGTCTACTGATTCTGAGCTGCTACCAGTGGTCAGGCTGTCTGGCCCATTAAGGGGAAGACTCCCAACTGACAGATTACAGACACCCTACTATGAGGCAGCAAACTATGAAAACAAATTGCCACTGCTGATGGGACAATTGTGAAACTGATGTAGATGACGCAGTAAGGATTCTCTGATGAGCATCTGGAATCAAACTGGAGCTCAAGCCTTCACTGTCCATATCACAATCATCACCACCCAGATCCACTTGCAGACTTTGGGCTGCCTCGAGCCTAGGCAGGGGAATGCTGCAGAACAAAAGTGGTGAGCTGACTGCTGATACCAGGGTCTGTCAAACTCTGCTCTTGTTCCCCAATCCACCTGCTACTACATACTTTTCAGAGTCCTCAGAGACCTGCTCCATGTGCACCATCCAGGGTGATAACTGCATTTGGTGGGACAGACGGGGTGGAGTGTGCCTATTCCATTTCACTGGCACTGGAACCAAGGGAAGGGTTTGAACAGGTGGAGAGGAGAGGGAAGGGCAGTCTTGGTGGAACCCCAGCACCAGTGCAAAGGCACAGAGATGGGAACACAGGATTTGGGGACAAGAATAGCCCACCTGGTTGGGTGCTGAACCCTGAAGGAGAGAGATCTGAAAGAAGGGCCTGGCCTGGCAAGGAGTGTAGGCTTTGCTGGGCAGTCGTCATGGGGAGCCACTGAGGGGAGCCAAGCCAAGACAGAACCAAGACTGGACTGTCCTTCAGAGCCCTGTACCTGCTGTTCTCTCCACCTGGAACATTCTCTCGTCTGCTTTTCACCCAGCCAACTCTCTCTGAGCCTTCTGGTTGTAAGGTTGGAGGCACGGGAAGGAGGGGTGAGCACGTCAGACACTGATGACGTGCCAAAGTCTCCGGCTGCTACCCCCTCCCAACCTGAAAAATGTGCCTTAGGCTAGCCAATCCTCACGCTGCTGTAAATCCAAGCTCTGCCTCCCCCTACCTTCTTTAAAAAACTCCCCGCCTGTCTAGTTGCGTGCGACTTCTCCAGCCTGTATTATGCAGACTGGTGAACCTCGCCCAGGATTGCGTTCAAATAAACTGCCTGGCCCTTTGTTGCCTCTTGTTGCCTGGTTATTTCGGTTAGAATTATCTTACATTTGGTGCCGAAAAAACCTGGGAAGGTGCGTGAGCACAGGGCCCCGACCAGCCATTGGCAGCCCTGCCCCCTCCTTCCCCAACCTGGGACCTCAGCCTGCTCTCTGCTGCGTGGGCTATTTTCTGGTGAGTCCCTCAGTTTCCCCCTGTCTGCTTCCCTTCCTAACCCATTTTCACCTGGTCCGTTCGAAATTGTAGCCAAGTTGGGGCATCCAGCCCCTTGGGCATCCGGCCCATCCACTGCGGGCATCCGGGATACCCGCCCCTGGCCCTGCAGTGTGGGAGACGACCCTCACCCAGGCTCCCAGGCCATCTCCCCTGACTTGGTGTGCTTGGGACGCTGGGCGCTCCTCTCAGCAGGATTAGTTGGGGAGTGGCGCAGACATGGGGAACCAGCCCTCAAAAGCAGAGGCTCAGACCCCGCTGCGGTGTCTCATTTCTAATTTGGCTGCTCTATGTTTGTCCCGGGAAGTTCGCAAACAGAAGCTAGTCTTTCTTTGCTCTGAGGCCGGGCCTCAGTATCCCTTGGACAATCAATCTCGCTGGCCCACTGAGGGAACTTTCGATTTTGGCCTCCTCACCAACTTGACTAATTATTGCCATTGGAGCGGAAAGTAGGGTGAAATCCCACATGTGCAGGCTTTTTGGACATTGCGCTCCCGCCCAGACCTTTACGTTAAGTGTTCAATGACTCAGGTTCTCCTGGCCCGTCCTCCAGTTAAGGATTGTCAGCCTCCTGCTCTGCCCAGTCCTTCTTCCTTTTCAGATCCACTGGAGAACCTTGGTCTCCCACCTCTCTCAGCTCGCTAACCCCACCCCTCTCTGCCACCATCTTTAAGTTCTTTGTCCTCCCCCGTGTTGCTGCCATCTTAAAGTCCTACACTCTCAACCATGCCATCTTCATGCTCCTCTCTTCCGGTGGCTGTGGCTGCACCACCCCCTCCCCCTCTCCTTCCACCTTCACCGCCCTCTTCCCCAACTGGAACACGCTCCTCCTGCCCTCCGGTTACAGAAGCCATGGACAAGACTCCTCCCAGCACAGATCTGCCTCCTTTCTCTCCTGACCCTACACCCCTCCCCACACCTGCCATTTTGTAAGTGGTCTGGTGTAGTTGTTGGGAGTGGGTGAGCTGGGCTTAGCAAGTGAACATCTTAGTGATTGTGTATTGCACTGTGTGTGCCTGCCTGGTGCCTGAAAATTTTTGTAGTGACCTAGAATCTTTAAGTTTTGCTAAGTTAAGTAGACATATTTTGTGCTTAGAGATTATGCTGTAAAGCACATGGTGTCAGGATTTATAAAGTGTGTTCATGAATTTGTTTCTAAAGAATGCTAGTGCAATGGTTTACAATAGCCCACTTCTCAGTGTCCACTGAAAATTAAAGTTCCTAATAGTTTTGAGGTCTAATTAAAGCTATTTAAAGAAGAAAACATATCTACTTGCTAAAAAGATGTGTGTTTTAATAAGAGAAAGTATAAAGAATAGAAATTCATTTTGTTGAGGGTAAAAGAAAGTAATTGTTCTAAAGTACAGCTATTTATTTAAAGAGGGAGAACACAATGTAAAAGGAAGTTGTAGAAAGTTTGTAGAAGAATTGATATGGTCATGCTATATAAAATTAAAGCAAAAGAGTCATGATATCAAGTACACAGAAAAATTAGAATTTTGTTTTCAGTTAAAAAGACAAAGTTTTCTTAACTGTTAGTCTGCTCTCAATGTTGAAAGATTGCAAAGAGTTCTCTAATTGTTTTATCAAAACAGTTTCTCATGCTTAAGGTCTCAATGAGTTGTCTGAATATTTAAGATAATGAGATCTTAATATGAAAAAACTAAAAGCTAAGCTTTGCTTTATAGAACTGTGTAACCTGTATTTGCCTTTGAAATCTTTTATTGTCATTCTAGTTAAATAGATAAGTATTGTTTCATAGTAACTTATGATTCTATTTAAACAAATGCCTTAAAAAAAAAACTTTAACAGCTTCCCAAAATCAAATTCAAAAAGGTGCTTTTACCTCTAGTTAACTCTATTATTTTCCAGAGGGCCTCTAGAACATGTTAGAGGAATTTTTTTCTCATTAGAGAAAGTATTTGGCCAATTTGGCTTATTTATCTGACATAAAATTACCTGCTAATTTGCCTAGAAAGCACTGTCAAAGGGAATAATGCTAAACTTTGTTACTGAATGTTTTGTGTTACAGAAATATCCGAATTTCCTTACATCAACTGTCTTACAGTAAACTCTCATCAGATCTTTAACCATTGTCATTTGTAAGACTTTTGTCATTTATAGTCACTGTTTTATTTAACAGTAAACTAGTAAAGAACTAGATTTCACCAAAACAAGTATTAGTTACATAAGACGTAAATTAAAAAGGCAAAAGAGGGACCCCAGACTCCACTCCATGACCTGGTATCCATGGCCATGGCCTTTTAAGTCTTTAATACCCATAATGAAGAACATGAGAAGAGGACAGTGTCCCAAACCCGAGCCTTCGCGGCAGCCCTGCGGCCAGCAGAACAGGAGTCTCATCACACCAAGACCGGTCCAGAGCTTGTGAGCCTCCGGGACCCTGCTTCCCGTGTGGCGAAGAAGGCCACTGGACAAAAAGATGCCCCAACCCAACCAACAAGCTGACTAAACCCTGCCCAGTTTGTGGTAAGAGAGGTCATTGGAAAGTAAAGTGCCCAGTTGGGGAAAGTCATCCCCCCATGACAGAGTTTCGTGGGAGGAAGGCCCCCCTGAGGGACTCCCCTCCGGACCTGCTGGGCCTACTCGAAGACTGAAGATGCCTAAATTTGAACACCCCTGTCACCCTTGCTGAACCCAGGGCCACGCTGTGGGTAGCAGGTAAGTCCATTTCCTTTTTAGTGGACACAGAAGCTGCCTACTCTGTTTTACCTTCCTTTCATGGGTGTTTACGTCCTTCCCAAGTCTCGGTCGTGGGTGTCACGGGAATCCCCTCTAAGCCTCTAGAGACAGGTCTGGTAGCCTACACGTTTGAGAGCCATCCTCTTACCCACTCATTTCTAGTCATCCCATCCTGTCCCATCCCTTTGTTAGGGAGAAATCTTCTCTCCAAGCTTAGTGTCTCTATCTCCCTGCCTCTTAGTCATCCCCAACCGAGCTCACTCATCATCTTAGCCAATATAAGTTGTAGCCCTGAGGCCTCCACAGACCCTCCTGTACTGTCGACTGGCATTAACCTGATAGTCTGAGACACCTCTACTCCTGTAGTGTCGAGCCATCATGCTCCAGTCCTCATCTGCCTCAAAGACCCATCCTCCTCTTGTTCTAGACCACAATTTCCTATTTCCCAAGCCCATCGCAAGGGCATCCAACCTGTCATTAACCATCTTCTTTCCCAAACGCTTCTGGTACCAACTAATTCGCCCTGTAACACTCCAATCCTTCCAGTCAAAAAGTCATCAGGGGCCTACCAGCTTGTTCAAGACCTGCAGATAATCAATGAGGCTGTAGTCCCTCTTCACCTGGTCATTGCTAACCCTTATATTCTCTTATCTCAAGTTCCCCCGGACACCTCTGCTACCTACCTTACTTCTCACTCCTAAGAAAGATAACCCCTTGTCCCACCCAATGCTCATCTTTCCATTCTTTCATCCAGGCTGCCTGCTATGAACAAGCCTCACTCTGTCTCTCATCGTCTGGACTACAGTACTAGACAGGGCAAAGCCTGGGTGATCATGCTAGATATATCTTTCCTGAGAGATGAAGACAACATATCTGCTAGAACCTCTGGCCACCGATAGAGAGGTCAGACAGTAGAAGTCCACAAGACCATGTGGGTACATCAGTACTCACCCCTTCCCTCCAAGCCTCCTCTGGCCTCCCACCAGCCTCAACGCTACTCACGCCACCCCTCCTCAGCTGGAAGTATCCAGATCGAGTCGGCGCCCATCATAACCAAAAGGCTGGAATGTAAGATTGGAGGCACAGGAAGGAGGGGTGAGCATGTTGGACACTGATGACGTGCCAAAGTCCCCGGCTGCTGCCCCCTCCCAACCTGAAAAATGTGCCTTAGGTTAGCCAATCCTTGCATTGCTGTAAATCTAAGCTCTGCCTCCCCCTACCTTCTTTAAAAAACTCCCCACCTGTCTAGTTGCATGCAACTTCTCCAGCCTGTATTTACACAGACTGGTGAACCTCGCCCAGGATTGCACTCAAATAAATGCCTGGCCCTTTGTTGCCTCTCGTTGCCTGCTTATTTCGGTTAGAATTTATCTTACACTGGTCTCATCTTAAATCTCAGCTCCTCATGCAAGCCTACCTGACCACTCTCAAACCACCCAGCTCACACTGTGGCTCCCAGAGGATTCTGTACTTTTCCCTCCTGGTCTCTGTCATGCTGGCAATTGTTAGCAGAATCATTTACAGTTGTTCAATTCACAACAGTTTCCCCTGCTAGACTGTGAGAATGAGGGCAGCTTCCACATATATCTTGTTCATTACTAAGGTCGGGTGGTCAGTGGGTATACTTGTAGGGGAAACCTCCTGGCTCACCACTGCATTGGCCCCAACATTCCTGAGGATGAGGTATGGACCTTGTCCATCACCGTTGGCCCGTTGCCTGCAAAACACTAGAGCCCAGCACTAACTAACTGTCTGCCTGAAGGTGGACCTGGCTGCTTGGGGTGCAATGGAGGAAGAAAGGCTGGGTGACAGAACTACCAGGCTAGGACCTGCTATCATAGCCCCAAGAAGGTGCCAACCAGGCTGTAGTTGGGGCCTGAGGGACAGGGCTGGACTCGAGTGGAAGCAGATACTGTCCAGACCCTTTTGAGACCCTGGAGATCAGGGAGTCCCAGCACAGGAGCTTCTGATGTCTGCCAACCTCCTGCAAGCTGCCATGAGCCAGGCTACCCAGTGCTCTTCTGCAGCCCCCAGGGCACTATCTGATCTGGTAAGTGGAGGGGGTTGAGCATCTCCCTGCCAGGCCCAGAACTAAAGTTCTACACCATTATTTCAATGCTTATGGCAAATGAGTTTAGAGCCCAGAGAGCCTCAAAACTGGCTCTGGGGTCACTGATTCCAAGTGGGGCCATGACAGGGACTCTGGGCCCATCTGCTTTGAAGCACCTTGACCTCTAGGGAGCCCCTGTGCCCTCGGGGGCCACCTTGGGGAGGCCTAGTCTGTATTGGGAGGCCACCTCAGCCAGTGCCTTCATCATCCTGTTTTCCACACCCCAAGCTTCCTCACGTTATGGTCTTAGAACAAAGGAATCCATAGTGAAAATGGGGTCTTAAAGCCCCCTGGCTGCACCCCAGCTGCCCCCCCTGCACAGCATTCACCTGCAATAGGACACCTGGGGCCCCGCATTATAGGCCCTTCTTGGAAAGTTGCCCATGTGATAAAGACCCCTTCCCTGGGTCCTGGGCCAACCAGCCCCAGCCCCAACTCCAAGGGGCCTGGGCATGGTCTCTGACTCCCCAGACACACTTAGGCAGGTGGGGAGAAGCCCTGTCCTTCTCTCTCTCAATATCAGAGACTTATTCACACCTCAGCAGGGCCCCAGAGTGGGTCCCTCAACCTCCTGGAGTCTCGGGGTCCTTGCTTTGAAAAGAGAGTTTGACCAGATAAGCCTGTCTGACCCATCCATGGGCATTTCCCCCAGAAAGCTCACTATGCACAGAATCTGGCACCTTCATCTTTCATCCCTGGCTGCAGTCATACCAGGAGGGAAAGACTCAGTGACACAAGAGAGACTTGCTTAAATGTGTCTAACACATAGTTTCCCAGACCTATGTGACTGGGACATCCATTTTCCACAGAATACCTTTTAAGAGTTCATGGAACCCAGACTGGGAAACTCTGGATGACCTTTTTTCCATTTTAACTTTCTATGTAGTAAGTGCTCAGAATATGTTTATGAAAAAAATGGATGCTTGAAGGGGTTATGCCCCTCCCCCCGCTCACCCTCTTGGCTTCTCCAGGTGCACTGTCCTTCCTGCCCATCCCCCTCAGCACCCCAACTCTGGCTTCTCTGGCCCCAAGTGCATGCTGCTGTGCGGTGCAGGTACAGGCTTTGCAGCCTGATCCATCATGGACTCTCCAGGAGCCCAGAGAAGACCCTCATTTCTAAGCCAAGGCTACACCTCCTTTCCCAGGATAAAAGTCAAGTGAGAAGTCCAGTTTCAGTAAGAGCAGAGCATAGTGAATGCTGTCAGGACTAAACACATTTCTTAAGCAACTACTGTGTGCAGGCACTGTGGACTTGCTTTTGGGCATGTTTCCTGCTCTGAGATGCTCTCACTGCTTTGGGCAGGGTACATTATTTGATCCAGGAATGACAGTGATGACATTGGCCTCTGTTTGCCTTGCTCTTGCTAACAGAGTACCATTTCTGGTACTCATTCACACCTAGGGTCTCATTCCTCAGTGCCTCCAACCTCAGTCAGTGCAGAGGGGGATCTGGGCCAGGCTGAGAAAGGGCAAACACAATGGCACATGGTGGGGCGGAAGCTTGGGAGCAGAAGTGAGAGGTGACTGCGCCTCCTGGGTCTGCCCTCGGCCATACCATGCATCATGCCCAAGTCTTTCGCATTTAATCCTACTAAGTTGACAACATCTTCCAAAAAAGTTGGATTCCTCCAGCAGCTCTGACTCCTTGCTTCCCACCACTAAAAATAAGTGGGAACTGTAGAAACCCCATGCCTTAAGGTTTTAGAGGCAGTTCTAATAATTTTGGTTGATATTTGTTCTAAAGACCAGCAAAGGCTGGCAGTGTCTTTTGGGTTTAGGTATCCCCTGGCAAATTCATTCCATTTAGAGACAAATTACTTCACAGACTCTGATAAAGTAAACTGCTTATTCCCTGTGGATTCAGAGTCATTCAGAGCTGTGTTACCATACAGCTGTAATTATCTTCAACTGCATGACAAGCAACATGCTGCTCAAGGGGCTGCCTAGGCCTCTTCCACTCATCAGGAAGGGTGATGGGGCTGGGGGTTCCGGGATTAATTAATAGCTTTGGATGTCACTGAGGGTGTGGTTCCCAGCAGGCTAGGCCATAGAGTAACCAATTCAGTTGGCCCTTTCAGCTGGAGGTTCACAAATGTAGGGGAAAACATGTCCTTTAAGGGAAACTATTAATTGTGTAGATCCCACCCTTGGCAGTTATCTAATTCTGGCCTTTTATTGCCAAAGTGCTATTTTATAATTCTGTAAATTGTAGGTGACTATTAGGAATGAAAAATTATTCTGGTCTATAGATGTGTAAATGAGTTTTCTCTGCTAGAGGGACAACTCTGTCCCCCATGTGGAAAAGCCAGTTTGGGATCCATTTGTGAGTTTATTTCAGTATTCCTGATGTCTAAATGTGTCTGTTCTTCCACTTTTCCTTTGAACTGATTATAACATCCTACAGGTTTCCTCATTAATAATGAGTTAGTCTCCTTTAACACAAACTTTAGCACTTAAGAGTCAACCCCAGAGCTTCTGATATATTAGGTCTGGGATAGGGCCAAAGAATTCTATTTTTAACAAGTCCATGGGACACTCTGAGAACTCTGCTTTAGGCTTCCTCTGAGGGCATCATTGGGGGTGACAAGGGCTCAGTTGTGAGGGGAAGTTCTCCTGGATTTAATCCCCCTGGGACCCAGAGGGTGCCTCCCAGAGACCAATGGAGAGGAGCCCAAGTGGAGGGGGGCTAAACCATGGAGCTAATGCTTTTCTCCCAGTACCTGCTACACAAGTTGGCCTGGGCTGCGTGCTTTCATTCATGTGTAAGTACCACTTGTGCCCTCAAAGCTGGTATGCTTTCAAAAGTGAATAGATGGTCCAAGAGAGGTGGGTGAGTTGGGTCCATTCCCTGGGCACCTTCCCTGGATACCCTTGCTTTTACTCAAGGCAGTGCCAGCCTCCATGCAGCCCTCCCTCAAGTAAGGTGGCACATCATGTATTGGGCTTGTCTCTAGGACCTGAGCAATTATCAACATGCTTGAAACAAATGAAAACTCTCAACAAATATATAGAAGTCCCAGCAAAGAAATAGAAGATATGAACAATACCCAAATGGAAACTAGAATAAAAAATTACAAGAACCGAATATAATACTGTGAGGAATAGCCAATCCACAGTTCCCACCACCTTGTGGGCATTCTATTTCTCTAAGGATCTCCCATCTTGTGGAGGGCCTCTATCACTGCCTTATGCATCACCCCCACCTCCCTGCAGTCCCAGGGAGGGGCCTACTCTTTTAGGAAGAAAGCCATCTCGGTCCACATGCCCACTGGGGGACACCTAAATTCCTCCTCATCCATAAGGGGTCCCTTCAGTATTTCCCCAGCCATTACGGCAGCCTGCTGAAGCATTGCTCCCATGAGGGCAACTTGTGTCTTTTTGGGACAATGAATCCTGCTGACTACCCCAAATGTCTCCCCTGAGGATATCAGCCCTGGGCAAGTTCACTCTGGATTCAGTGAGACTGAAAATGACAACAGAACATTAGGGGTAAAAGGGTTTATACCAAGACTTAGTTTCATGGTAGAAGGTTGAGTGTTGGAATCATGACTGCCTCTAGGGCAGTCTGCATGCAGGAAGCCTGTCTCCATCTCTGCCTCTGGGAAGAGCTCTTTATATAGTAACACCAACAATAATGTCGCATTTCTGATGGTGTGTAAGCATTAGCCTAGCAGTAAGCCAATTACACCATCAAGCAGTTTAGAGGACCTTTCATTTTCTCCGCAGGGACTAGTCATAGGAGGGGCATCACAATGTTGTGAGATTTACCTCCATGAGCTCAACCAGATTCCTACAGTAGCAAAGAAAAATCACCTCAGAACATCAGGCATGGGGAGAGGAAAAATGTTAAGTACATCAGAGCACTCTGTTCTTCTTACCAAGGCCCACCATCAGGGGAAATTGCCCGAGGGCCTCTGTCCTCACTGCTTCTCCCCTGGAACACTGCCCAATTGCCCCATGGCTTATTGTTCTGTACCTTTCAGGCTCTGGTCAAATGTCTCTTCCTCAGGCAGGACAACCACCTACTATAGGATGGCTCCCTCCTCTCTGTTATTACTTTGTCAGCTGCTTTAGTTTTCTTTTTCACATTCTTTACTTAGCTTCACTTGCTTTTTCATCTGTCCCTCTGCTCTCCCTCATGTCAGCTCCACAAAGGGAATTTGGCATTCTGAGTCCTCGAATGGTATGGGGCATAGTGGAGTCTCTAAGTGTATGTTTAGTGAATTAATGAACAAATAAAATTACACTCATCTGTGAATAATGAGAACAAATTGTTGTTCTTGATATTTTTTGCTCCTTTCTGTTTCACGTTCTAATATATTGTCCAGACCTTCCAAAACACCATTAAGTGGTAATGGTGATAGCAGGCATCTTTGTTTTGTTTAAGTGATAATGTCTCTAGGGTTTAATGGTTAAATATAATTTTGGCTTTTGGTTTGAAATAATATAAAGTACAAGAGTACTTTAAAAAGTGTTAGACACATGCTTTTGTAACAAGTTTTTACTAGTAATGTTTTATCAAATGTCTACTGGTGCAGTGCATTCATAGATTTGCTATTGAACCTTAGTTATATTTTGAGAGAATCCCAATTTGGCTTAAGTGAATTGTTCTTTTAATTTAGTGTTGAATTCTCTCTGGTAATTTTGTTTATAGGGGTTTTGAGTCTCATGAGAGAGATTGGCTAAGACTTCTTTTTTTCTCTTTTGGTGCTCTGTTTGAAGTCTACTCTTTATCCCTAAAGTTGCCTGGGGATCTCGGCCTCCCCTGGGAGGCTGCACACTCTGGGTACAGGGTTGAGTCAGTTGGACTGGGCTGAGTAACAGTGAAGTGCTGAAGAGTAAATGCTATGTTGTCTTTTTTCACTTTCTGCATTTTAAATATTTCTTTGTTAGAGTGGAGTCAAGTCATGCATTGGTTGGGGAGGACCAGATTTACATTCTTTGGGACTCGATCTTCCTCCAGCTGCCTGTAGCAGGGTGTCCCTGGTCTGGTCTGGCACTCAGATATGTCTCCACCACAGGCCCAGCTCAAGCAGAAACAAATGATAATAGAGGAAGGGAAAAGTTATGTTTTGTTAGTTCTCTGTCAAGGTGAAGCAGGCACTATAAAGTAGACAGAACTGAGGCCCAGAAATATTAAGGACCTTGTTGAGGGCCCTCAGCTGATAAGTGGCTTGCTTTAGATTTGAACTTGTGATCATCTGATTTCAAAGCCTATGCTCTTTCTACAGTTCCACTGACTCCTTCACAGCTGACCTCCTCACTTTGGCCATTCAAATGGCACAATTATGAATAGACACTGTGTTCTGCTCCCCCCCACGTACCTCATGGGATGTGCAGTGCAATGTTGCCTGATGTTCCTGAAATATGACTGAAGTAGAGCATCCCTCTGGACCTCTTTTATGTGAGATGATCAATGTCCTTGTTTTTAAGGCCCTTGAAAGTGGAGTTTACATTACTTGGAACTGGAAGCCTGGAGTCTTCCAATTAATAAACATGGTTCATCACTCCATTTTTCACGTCTTATTTAATTTATATTCCTGTGCTTTGTAATTGTCAGCAAAAATGTCTTGAATGTAGTTCATTAAATTTATTCCTATTTTGTGATTATGTTGTGATTGGACATATTTATCATGTCTACTGCTTTTTATAAATCTGCTATAATTTCCTTTCAGGATAAAACACCTGTTTTAACATTTCTTTCTTTTTTTTCCCATTATTAATTAATTAATTAATTAATTAAGTTAGTTAGTTATCATTAATTTATAATTACATGAAGAACATTATGTTTACTAGGCTCTCCCCTACCCCAAGTCCCCCCCACAAACCCCATTACAGTCACTGTCCATCAACATAGTAAGATGTTGTAAAATCACTACTTGTCTTCTGTGTCACACAGCCCTCCCCTTTCCCCCACCCCCACATTATACATGCTAATCATAATACCCCCTTTCTTCTTCCCCGCCCTTATCCCTCCCATTCTCCCAACTCTTTCCCTTTGGTAACTGTTAGACCATTCTTGGGTTCTGTGATTCTGCTGCTGTTTTGTTCCTTCAGTTTTTCTTTTGTTCTTATACTCCACAGATGAGTGAAATCAATTGGTACTTGTCTTTCTCCACTTGGCTTATTTCACTGAGCATAATACCCTCTAGCTCCATCCATGTTATTGCAAATTGTAGGACTTGTTTTCTTCTTATGGCTGAATAATATTCCATTGTGTACTTGTACCACATCTTCTTTATCCATTAATCTACTGATGGACACTTAGGTTGCTTCCATTTCCTGGCTACTGTAAATAGTACTGCGATAAACATAGGGTTGCATCTGTCTTTTTCAAACTGGAGTTCTGCATCCTTAGGGTAAATTCCTAAAAGTAGAATTCCCAGGTCAAATGGTAAGTCTATTTTGAGCATTTTGAGGATCATCCATACTGCCTTCCACAATGGTTGAACTAATTTACATTCCCACCAGCAGTGTAGGAGGGTTCCCATTTCTCCACAACTTCACCAACATTTGTTGTTGTTTGTCTTTTGGATGGTAGCCATCCTTACTGGTGTGAGGTGAAATCTCATTGTGGTTTTAATTTGCATTTCTCAGATGACTAGTGATGTGGAGCATCTTTTCATATGTCTGTTGGCCATCTGAATTTCTTCTTTGGAGAACTGTCTGTTCAGCTCCTATGCCCATTTTTTAATTGGATTATTTATTTTTTGTTTGTTGAGGTGGGTGAGCTCTTTATATATTTTGGATGTCAAGCCTTTATTGGATCTGTCATTTACAAATATATTCTCCCATACTGTATGGTACCTTTTTGTTCTGTTGATGGTGTCCTTTGCTGTACAGAAGTTTTCAGCTTGATATAGTCCCACTTGTTCATTTTTGCTTTAGTTTTCCTTGCCCGGGGAGATATGTTCATGAAGAAGTCGCTAATGTTTATGTCCAAGAGACTTTTGCCTATGTTTGTCTCTAAGAGTTTTATAGTTTCATGACTTACATTCAGGTCTTTGATCCATTTTGAATTTTACTTTTGTGTATGGGGTTAGATAGTGATCCAGTTTCATTCTCGTACATGTAGCTGTCCAGTTTTGCCAGCACCATCTGTTGAAGAGACTGTCATTTCCCCATTGTATGTCCATGGCTCCTTTATCAAATATTAATTGATCACATATGTTTGGGTTAATGTCTGGAGTCTCTATTCTGTTCCACTGGTCTGTGGCTCTGTTCTTGTGCCAGTACCAAATTGTCTTGATTACTATGGCTCTGTAGTAGAGCTTGAAGTTGGGGAGTGAGATCCCCCCAACTTTATTCTTCTTTCTCAGGATTGCTTTGCCTTTTCGGGGTCTTTGGTGTTTCCATATGAATTTTTGAACTATTTGTTCAAGTTCGTTGAAGAATGTTGTTGGTAATTTGATAGGGATTGCATCAAATCTGTACATTGCTTTGGACAGGATGACCATTTTAACAATACTAATTCTTCCTAGCCAGGAGCATGGGATGAGTTTCCATTTTTTAGTGTCCTCTTTAATTTCTCTTAAGAGTGTCTTATAGTTTTCAGGGTATAGGTCTTTCACTTCCTTGGTTAGGTTTATTCCTAGGTATTTTATTCTTTTTGATAAATTGTGAATGGAATTGTTTTTCTGATTCCTCTTTCTATTGGTTCATTGTTAGTGTATAGGAGAGCCACAGATTTCTGTGTGTTAATTTTGTATCCTGAAACTTTGCTGTATTCTGATATCAGTTCTAGTAGTTTTGGAGTGGAGTCTTTAGGGATTTTAATGTACAGTATCATGTCATCTGCAAATAGTGACAGTTTAACTTCTTCTTTACCAATCTGGATTCCTTGTATTTCTTTGTTTTGTCTAATTGCCATGGCTAGGACCTCCAGTACTGTGTTAACTAACAGTGGGGAGTGTGGGCATCCCTGCCTAGTTCCCGATCACAGAGGAAAAGCTTTCAGCTTCTTGCTGTTCAGTATAATGCTGGCTGTGGGTTTATCATATATGGCCTTTATTATGTTGAGGTACTTGCCCTCTATTCCCATTTTGCTGAGAGTTTTTATCATGAATGGATGTTGAATTATATCGAATGCTTTTTCAGCATCTATGGAGATGATCATGTGGTTTTTGTCTTTCTTTTTGTTGATGTGATGGATGATGTTGATGGACTTTCGAATGTTGTACCATCCTTGCATCCCTGGGATGAATCCCATTTGGTCATGGTGTACGATCCTTTTGAAGTATTTTTGAATTCGGTTTGCTATATTTTATTGAGTATTTTTGAATCTATGTTCATCAGGGATATTGGTCTGTAATTTTCTTTTTTGGTGGGGTCTTTGCCTGGTTTTGGTATTAGGGTGATGTTGGCTTCATAGAATGAGTTTGGGAGTATTCCCTCCTCTTCTATTTTTTGGAAAAGTTTAAGGAGAATGGGTATCATATCTTCTCTGTATGTCTGATAAAATTCCGAAGTAAACCCGTCTGGCCTGGGGGTTTTTTTCTTGGGTAGTTTTTTGATTACCGCTTCAATTTCTTTGCTCGTAATTGGTTTGTTTAACTTTTGTGTTTCTTCCTTGGTCAGTCTTGGAAGGTTGTATTTTTCTAGAAAGTTGTCCATTTCTTCTAGGTTTCCCAGCTTCTTAGCATATAGGTTTTCATAGTAGTCTCTAATAATTCTTTGTATTTCTGTTGGGTCCGTCGTGATGTTTCCTTTCTCATTTCTGATTCTGTTTATGTGTGTTGATTCTCTTTTTCTCTTATTAAGTCTGGCTAGAGACTTATCTGTTTTGTTTATTTTCTCTAAGACCCAGCTCTTGGTTTCATTGATTTTTTCTATTGTTTTATTCTCAATTTTGTCTATTTCTTCTCTGATCTTTATTATGTCCCTCCTTTTGCTGACTTTAGGCCTCATTTGTTCTTCTTTTTCCAATTTTGATAATTGTGACATGAGACTATTCATTTGGGTTTGTTCTTCCTTCTTTAAATATGCCTGGATTGCTATATACTTTCCTCTTAAGACGCTTTTACTGCATCCCATAGAAGTTGGGGCTTTGTGCTGTTGTTGTCATTTATTTCCATATATTGCTGGATCTCCATTTTAATTTGGTCATTGATCCATTGACTATTTAGAAGTGTGTTGCTAAGCCTCCATGTGTTTGTGAGCCTTTTTGCTTTCTTTGTACAATTATTTCTAGTTTTATACCTTTGTGGTCTGAAAAGTTGGTTGGTAGAATTTTACTGAGGCTCTTTTTGTGGTCTAGTACATGGTCTATTCTGGAGAATGTTCCGTGTGCACTTGAGAAGAATGTGTATCCTGTTGCTTTTAGGTGTAGAGTTCTATAGATGTCTATTAGGTCCATCTGTTCTAGTGTGTTGTTCAGTGCCTCTGTGTCCTTATTTATTTTCTGTCTGGTGGATCTGTCCTTTGGAGTGAGTGGTGTGTTGAAGTCTCCTAAAATGAATGCATTGCATTCTATTTCCTCCTTTAGTTCTGTTAGTATTTGTTTCACATCTGCTGGTGCTCCTGTGTTGGGTGCATATATATTTATAATGGTTATATCCTCTTGTTGGACTGAGCCCTTTATCATTATGTAATGTCCTTCTTTATCTCTTGTTACTTTCAGGAAGTCTATTTTGTCTGATACTAGTACTGCAACAACTGCTTTTTTCTCCCTGTTGTTTGCATGAAATATCTTTTTCCATCACTTGACTTTTAGTCTGTGCATGTCTTTGGGTTTGAGGTGAGTCTCTTGTAAGCAGCATATAGATGGGTCTTGTTTTTTTATCCATTCATTGACTGTATGTCTTTTGATCGGTGCATTCAGTCTATTGACATTTAGGGTGATTATCAATAGGTATGTACTTATTGCCATTTCAGGCTTTGGATTCGTGGTTACCAAAGGTTCCAGGTTACTTTCCTTACTATCTAAGAGCCTAACTTAACTCACTTAGTATGCCATTACAAACACAATCTAAGGGTTCTTTTCTATTTCTCCTCCTTTTTCTTCCTCCTTCATTCTTTATATATAAGGTATCAAATTCTGTACTTTTTGTCTGTCCCTTGATTGACTTTGGGGATAGTCAATTTAATTTTGCATTTGCCTCGTAATCAGCTGCTCCACCCTCCCTACCATGGTTTTACTGCCTCTGGTGACAGCTATCCAACCCTAGGAACACTTCTATCTATAGCAGTCCCTCCAAAATAGACTGAAGAGATGGTTTGTGGGAGGTAAACTCTCTCAACTTTTGCTTATCTGGAAATTGTTTAATCCCTCCTTCAAATTTAAACGATATTCTCGCCAGATAACGTAATCTTGGTTCCAGGCCCTTCTGTTTCATGGCATTAAATACATCATGCCTCTCCTTTCTGTCCTGTAAGGTTTCTTCTGAGAAGTCTGATGTTAGCCTGATGGGCTTTCCTTTGTATGTGATCTTATTTCTGCCTCTGGATGCTTTTAACAGTCTGTTCTTATCCTTGATCTTTCCCATTTTAATTACTATGTGTCTTGGTGTTGTCTTCCTTGGGTCCCTTGTGTTGGGAGATCTGTGGATCTCCATGGCCTGAGAGACTATCTCCTTCCCCAGATTGGGGAAGTTTTCAGCAACTACCTCCTCAAAGACACTTTCTATCCCTTTTTATCTCTCTTCTTCTTCTGGTATCCCTATAATGTGAATATTGTTCCGCTTGGATTGGTCACACAGTTCTCTCAATATTCTTTCATTTTTAGAGATCTTTTTTTCTCTCTGTGCCTCAGCTTCTTTGTATTCCTCTTCTCTAGTTTCTATTTCATTTATTGTCTCCTACACCGTATCCAAACTGCTTTTAATACCCTCCATCGTGTTCTTCAATGATTGGATATCTGACCTGAATTCATTCCTGAGTTCTTGGATGTCTTTCTGTACCTCCATTAGAATATTGATTATTTTTACTTTGAACTCCCTTTCAGGAAGAGTCACAATGTCCATATCATTTAAATCTTTCTCGGGAGTTGTATTAACAATTTTACTCTGGACAAGATTCCTTTGGCGTTTCATGTTTGTATATGGCGCCCTCTAGTGTCCAGAAGCTCTATTCTGGAGCTGCTGAGCCCCTGAAGCAGTGTCGGGGGTCACAGGGGAGTGGTACTGGTGCCTTGGGGGGAGGAAAGAGCTGTTCCCCGCCTCCTGGCTCCTGTGCCTCTCTCCACTGCCTGAGCTAGTGGGCTGGTCACATAGGTATAAGTTTTTGTCCCAGAGCAGTCAGCTATGGATCCCTGCTTTCCACAAGCAGCCGGAATCCCAGTCTCCCCAGGAACTCTGCCTGTATTAACTTTCCAGCCCTGTAGTCATGCTAGTCTCATGAAAGCACAATGAAATGTAGGTTTGTGCTCCCAGCACAGATCTCTGGAGCTTGGTATTCAGCAGTCCCAAGCCTTCCACTCCCTCCCTGCTCCATTTGTCTTCCTCCCGCTGGTGAGCTGGGGTGGGGGAGGGGCTCGGGTCCTGGAGCCACAGCTCTGGTATGTTACCCCGTTCGCTGAGGTCTGCTCTTTTCTCCAGGTGTGTGCAGTCTGAAGCCATCCTCTTTCCTGTTGCTCTCTCAGGATTAGTTGCACCAATTAAAATTTCTAATTGTATCCAGTTTTAGGAGGAAGCCTCTGTCTCTCCTCTCATGCCACCATCTTTAATCCCATTGATCAGTTGGTTTTTGAGAATGCCCCTTCGCGAGGTGCTGGGTTCTCGCAGGTGTGGATGTAGCCTGTCTGTTGTCCTGTGTCTTCTGGTCTCTCTTTTAGGGAGAGTTGTATTTGTTGTATTTTCAAAAATATATGTGGTTTTGGGAGGAGATTTCCACTGCTCTACTCATGCCACCATCTTGGCTCTACCCTCTATCTGTTTTAACATTTCTTGTAGTTCAGGACTACTGGCAACAGAGGCTCTCAGGTTTCATGTATATAAAAATGTCTCTTTCTCCTTCAAGTTTTTGTTTACTTGTTTATTTACTTCTTAAATTGTACAATTTCAAAGATTTTGTAGTGTAATCACAAAATTGTGCACCAAATCCAACATAATTCCAGAACATTTTATAATCTCAAAAGTAAATCCAAATCTATTTTGTATTTCCCCTTTACCTTTTCAACCAGGCCCTGCAAACCACTAATCTATTTTCTGTCTCTATGGGTTCCTCAGCTGAATGTTTTATGTAACTGGGATAATAATATATGTGTCCTTTTGTATCTGGCTTTTTAATTTCTTTTTTAATTGAAGTATCATTGATATACAGTCTTATATTAGTTTCAAGTATGCAACACAGTAGTTAAACAGTTACCCATATTATTAAATCCTGTCCCCCACTAGCACAGCTACTATCTGTCAACATAGGAAGTTGTTACAGAATCACTGGCTATATTCTCCATGCTGTACTACTATCCCTGTGACGTACTTATATTATGATTGAGAATTTTTGTGCCCCTTTATCTCCTTCAAACTCCTCATACAACCATCCCAACCCCTCCCCCATTGAAATCACCAATCACTTTTCAGTGTCTATGAGTCTACTGCTGTTTTCTTCATTCTGTTATGCTTTGCTTTTATTTTCCACAAATAAGTGAAACCATATGGTATTTGCCTCTCTCCACCTGACTTATCTCACTGAGCATAATACCCTCTAGATCCATCCATGTTGTTGCAAATGGCAGGATTTCTTTTTTTAGTGGTTCAATAGTATCCTACTGTGTATACGTACATGTTCTTTATCCATTCATCTGTTGATGGGCACTTAGGTTGGTTCCATGTCTTGGCTATTGTAAATAATGCAGCAATAAACATAGGGATGAATATATCATCTTTTTAGGTCTGGGATTTTGTTTTCTTTGAATAAATTCCCAGAAGTAGAATTACTGGATCAAATAATATTTCTATTTTTAGTTTTTGAGGAACCTCCTTACTGCTTTCTACAATGGCAGCACCAACTGACATTCCCATCAACAAAATAGGAAGGTTCCTATTTCTCCACATACTCACCAACACTTGTTATTTCTTATCTTTTGGATACTGGCCATTCTGACTGGTGTGAGGTGATATCTCATTGTGGTTTTGTTTTGCCTTTCCCCGATGATTAGTGAGAAGAGGACCTGAACAGACATTTTGCCAAAGAAATACAGATGACCAACAAGCACATGAAAAGATGCTCCACATTGCTAATCATACCTTACACCAGTCAGAATGGCCAGTATCCAAAAGACTGTACTTGTTCATATATTTACACTTACTGTAGAGCTTTATTTTTTCATACCACTTTATTTGCTGTTTTTCAGCCTTTCATTTCAACTTGAAAGTTTCCTTTTAGCATTTCTTGTAGAGCACATCTAATGGTAATGAATTGTAAATGGTAATATTAGGTCTAATGGTAATGTTCTTAGTTTCTCCTTCACTTTTGAAGACAATTTTACCAGAATATACCATAATCATGGCTTTTTTCTTTCAGCATGTTGAATATATCATCCTACTCTCTTCAGAATTTCAAATATTTGAGAAATCTGGTAACTTATGGAAATTCCTTTGTGTCTGACTTTAGACAGTTTTATTGCATTTTGTTTTGGTGTAGCTCTGTTTGAATTTATTATAGTTGGTTTTCTTCGAGCTTCTTGAATTGTTTGTTTGTTTCCTTCCTCAGTTTAGGAAGTTTTTTGGCTATCATTTCTCTAAATAAATGTTCTGCCCTTCTCTTTTCTCTTTCTGGGATTCCCATAATATGTATATTGGTCCACTTGATACTGTCCAATAAGTCCCTTAGGGCCTCTTACTTTTCTTTGCTTTTTTCTTTTTGCTCCTCTGATGCAATAATTTCAAATGACATGTCTTTAAGTTTGCTTGCCTGATCAAGTCTGTTGTTGAACCTCTCTGTTGAATTTTTAAATTCAGTTATTATATTATTTTAGCCCAGAGTCTGCTTTTTTTAATAGTTTCTATCTCTGTTGATATTCTCATTTTATTCATGCATGATTTTCCTGATTTAGTTTGTGTTTTTTTTTTTTTTTAGTGCACTGAATATTTTTATAACAGTAAATATAAATTCTTGGTCAGACAGCTAATAGATCTGCATTTCTTTAGGGTTGTTTTCTAGAATTTTATTTTGTTCCTTTATTTGGGCCATATTTTGCTCTTTCTTTATGTGCTTGTAATTTTTTTTTCTGGGATTAGGGCATTTGCATACTGACCTTGTGCAGGGGAAGACCTTCACCAGGCAGACTAGCTGTGGGTTCTAGAAGTTCTCAAGCCATTTCTCATCTCTTGTTCACCTTGGCATCTGCCTGTAGACCTACAGCTCTAACATGCTGCTTGCCTGTTTTTGGTGGCTTCCAAATTCTGGCACTGATAGAGCCAGTGCTCTGAGCTGGCAAGACACAAACCAGTCCCTTGAGCTGCCCTGACGAGTCAGATTTTTTGGAACACAATCCACTCTTATGTTTCCATCCTGAGTGTAGAGCCACTGTTGATTGGCGGGGGAATTCTTTCAGATTGCTTTACCATGAAGAGGGAGGAGCAGGAACAGGTACACCAAATGTGAATTTTCCTAACACTTTTGCTGGAATTCCTTCTTGGTTTTACAATGGTCTGGGTGCTATAGCTTCTCAATTGATTTCTAGGGTTCTCATAGAGGTTTTCTTGTTTGTATACTGTTGCTAGCTCAATGTCTTTGTGGGGTAGAAGTGCTTGTAGCTTTCCAGTCCACCATGTTGTTGATATCACTCTCCAGTAATTCATTCCTTTCAGTGATGGCTGAATAATATCCCATTGTTTGGATACATTTTATTCATCCATTCATTAGTTGGTGAACATTGGGTTGTTTCCACTCTTTAACTGTTATCAATAATATTGCTATGAACATTTATGAACAAATTTTTTTATGTAGATACATTTGCCATTCTTTGGGTATAAAACCAGGAGTGAAATTACTGGTTTTATGATCACTCTATGTTTAACTTTTTGAGGAATCTGCCAAACTGTTTCCCAAAGGAGCTACACAATTCTTTTTTTCCCTCATTTTATAAACAAAGATATTTTAATATACAAAACCTAAGATAATTCAGTCAAAATAATCCATCTCATCTTGAATTTGAAATGCTTCTGACAAATGTTAGGAACGACTGTGAAGAACAATCTTCATTTTTGAAGGTTCTGAAAGTATGTTCAAAATATTTATTTAAACATGAAAGCAGAAAGCTTCATCATCACAAAATAATAACATGCAAAGAGCATGTGTGCATTCGCTTTTGGAAGCAATATCTTTTTTTGTGCTTCCAACTGTGGTTTTATAAAGTAATTCCAAATGTATTGACATATTGAGCACATTATAGGTCCCTTATACTGGGAGATAGGAGTATTCAGAAAGTATTCTGACCTTCAGGAAAGTCAGAGTCAGAGGGGAGAAAATATAGCATTCATAAATGTATTTTAAATGTAGTGTGATATGTATAACTAAATATATATATATATATATATATATATATATATATATATATATATATATGTTCCAAACTAAATATAGTTCAATGCCAAGGTATTTTTGGAGACAATAAGAAAAATAGGAAGGAGAGACATCCTTGAGGGATGTTATCAGAGAAGACTTCCTGGAGGAGATGGTACACGTGATGTCAAAGAATTAGTAAATTTTAAGGTTGTGGCATATTCATTTGTTACTGACCTTTTTTTTGGTATCATTAATATACAATTACATGAGCAACATTATGGTTACTAGACTCCCCAATTATGAAGTCCCTACCATATACCCCATTACAGTAACTGTCCAACAGCGAACTAAGATGCTATAGAATCACTACTTGTCTTCTCTGTGTTATACTGCCTTTCCCGTGCCCCCACCACCACATTATGTGTGCTAATCGTAATGCCCCCTTTCCCCCCTTATCTCCCCCTTCCCACCCATCCTCCCCAGTCTCTTTCCCTTTGGGAACTGTAAGTACATTCTTGGGTTCTGTGATTCTGCTGCTGTTTTGTTCCTTCAGTTTTTTCTTTGCTCTTATACTCCACAGATGAGTGAAATCATTTGATACTTGTCTTTTTCCTGGATTATTTCACTAAGCATAATACTCTCTAGCTCTGTCCATGTTGTTGCAAATGGTAGTATTTGTTTTCTTCTTATGGCTGAATAATATTCCATTGTGTATATGTACCACATCTTCTTTATCCATTCATCTACTGATGGACACTTAGGTTGCTTCCATTTCTTGGCTATGGTAAATAGTGCTGTGAAACATAGGGGTGCATATGTCTTTTTCAAACTGGGCTGCTGCATTCTTAGGGTAAATTCCTAGGACAGGAATTCCTGAGTCAAATGGTATTTCTATTTTTAGTTTTTTGAGGAACCTCCATATTGCTTTCCACAATGGTTAAACTAATTTACATTCCCACCAGCAGTGTAGGAGGGTTCCCCTTTCTCCACATCCTCACCAACACTTGTTGTTTGCCTTTTGGATGGTGGCCATCCTAACTGGTGTGACGTGATATCGCACTGTGGTTTTAGTTTGCATTTCTCTGATGATTAGCCATGTGGAGCATCTTTTCATGTGCCTGTTGGCCATTTGAATTTCTTCTTTGGCGAAGTGTCTGTTCAGATCCTCTGCACATTTTTTTAGTCAGGTTGTTTGCTCTTTGTTTGTTGAGACATGTGAGTTCTTTATATATTTTGGATGTCACCCCTTATTGGATATGTCATTTATGAATATATTCTCCCATACTGTAGGAAGCCTTTTTGTTCTACTGATGGTGTCCTTTGCTGTATAGAGGCTTTTTAGTTTGATGTAGTCCCACTTGTTCATTTTTGTTTTTGTTTCCCTTGCCCAAGGAGATGCGTTCAGGAAAAAGCTGATCATGTTTATATTCAAGAGAGTTTTACCTATATTTTCTTCTAAGAGTTTTATGGTTTCATGAATTACATTCAGGTCTTTAAACCATTTTGAATTTACTTTTGTGTATGGAGTTAGAGAGCAATCTACTTGCATTCTCTTACATGTAGCTTTCCAGTTTTGCCAACACCAGATGTTGAAGAGGCCATCATTTCCCCATTGTATATCCATGGCTCCTTTATCATGTATTAATTGGTGATAAAGTGCAGGTTTATATGGGCTCATTATTCAGTTCCATTGATCTATGGGTCTGTTCTTGTGCCAGTACCAAATTGTCTTGATTACTGTGGCATTGTAGTGGAGCTTGAAGTTGGGAAGCGAGATCCTCCCTGCTTTGTTCTTCCTTCTCAGGACTGCTTTGGCTATTCGGGGTCTTTTGTGGTTCCATATGAATTTTAGAACAATTTGTTCTAGTTTGTTTAAGATTATTGTTGGTATTTTGATATGGATTGCTTTAGGCAGGATGGCCATTTTGACATATTAATTCTTCCTACCCAAGAGCAAGGGATATATTTCCATTTATTAGTGTCCTCTTTAATTTCTCTGCAATCTTTTGTAGTTTTCAGTGTATAGGTCTTTCACCTCCTTGGTTAGGTTGGTTTCTAGGTATTTTATTCTTTTTGATGAAATTGTGAATGGAATTGTTTTCCTGATTTCTCTTTCTGCTAGTTTATCATTAGCATATAGGAATGCATTATTATCTGTGTATTAATTTTGTATCCTGCAACATTGCTGAATTCAGATATTAGTTCCAGTAGTTTAAGGGTGGATTATTCAGGGTTTTTTTTATGTCATCTGCAAACAATGACAGTTTAACTTCTTCTTTACCAATCTGGATGCCTTTCATATCTCTGTGTTGTCTGATTATCATGGCTAGGACCTTCAGAACTATGTAGAACTAGAATAATAGTGGTGAGAGTAGGCATCTTTGTCTTGTTCCAGATCTTAGGGAAAAAGCCTTCAGCTACTTGCTGTTAAGTATGATGTTGGTTGTGGGTTTGTCATAGATGGCCTTTATTATGTTGAGGTACTTGCCCTCTACACCCATTTTGTTTAGAGTTTTTATCATGAATGGATGTTGAATTTTGTCAAATGCTTTTTCAGCATCTATGGAGATGACGATGCAGTTTTTGTCCTTTTTGTGGATGTGATATATAATTTGATGAATCTTTGAATATTGTACCATCCTTGCATCCCTGGAATAAATCCTACTTGATCATGATGGATGATCTTGATGTATTTTTTAATTTGGTTTGCTAATATTTTGTTCAGCATTTTTGCATCTATGTTCATCAGGGATATTGGTCTGTAATTTTCTTTTTTGTGGTGTCTTTGCCTGCTTTTGGTATTAGAGTGATGCTGGCCTCACAGAATGAATTTGAAGTATTCCCTCCTCTTCTACTTTTTGGAAAACTTTAAGGAGAATGGGTATTACATCTTCACTAAATGTTTGATAAAGTTCAGCAGTGAAGTCATCTGGTAGAGTGCTTTTTTCTTAGGTAATTTTATTTCTCGTTTCATACCTTTGTGGTCTGAAAAGCTGGTTGGTACAATTTCAATCCTTCTGAATTTACTGAGGCTCTTTTTGTGGCCTAGTATGTGATCTATTCTTGAAAATGTTCCATGTGCACTTGAGAAGAATGTTACATCCTCCTGCATTTGGGTGGAGTGTTCTGTAGATGTCTGTTAGGTCCATCTGTTCTAATGTGTTGTTCAGTGCCTCTGTCTCCTTATTTTCTGCCTAGTTGATCTGTCCTTTGGAGTGAGTGGTGTGTTGAAGTCTCCTAAAATGAATGCGTTGCATTCTATTTCCCCCTTTAATTCTGTTAGTATTTGTTTCACATATGTAGGTGCTTCTGTGTTGGGTGCATATTTATAATGGTTATATCCTCTTGGTGGACTGGCCCCTTTATCATTATGTGATGCCCTTCTTTGTCTCATATTTTCCTTGTTTTGAAGTCTATTTTATCTGATACAAGTACTGTAACACTTGCTTTTTTCTCCCTATTAGTTGCATGAAATATCTTTTTCCATCCCTTCACTTTTAGTCTGTGTATATCTTTGGGTTTGAAATGAGTCTCTTTTAGGCAGCATATAGATGGGTCTTGTTTATTTGTCCATTCAGTGACTCTATGTCTTTTGATTGGTGCATTCAGACCATTTATATTTACTGATAGACACGTACTTATTGCCAGTGCAAGCTTTAGATGCATTGTTACCAAAGGTTTAAGGGAACTTCTTTACTATCTAACAGTCTAACTTAAATCACTTAGTATGCTATTACAAACAAAATCTAAAGGTTCTTTTTTTTCCCCTCCTTTTTCTTCCTCCTCCATTCTTTATATATTAGGTATCATATTTGGTACTCTTTGTCTATCCCTTGACTGACTTTGGGGGTAGTTGATTTAATTTTGCATTTGCTTAGTATTTAATTGGTCTTTCTTTACTATGGTTTATTTTCTCTCTTCACAGCTATTTAGGCATTAAGAAGTTTTTCAGCGTGCCTGCCTTTCTTTTGTCCCAGACCTACTGGTTGTGGGTACCTGTTCTCCACAAGCAGTTGGAATCTCAGTCTCTCCAAGTATTCTGCCTGTCTTAGCTTTCCAACTGCACTAATCTCCAGAACACCATGTAATGTAGGTTCATGCTCCCAGAGCAGATCTGTACTGGGTGTTCATCATCCTAGGTATCCACGCACTCCCCACTCTGTTTCTCTTCTGCTGGTGAGCTGGGGTGGGAGAAGGGCTTGGGTCCTGCCAGATCATGGCTTTGGTACTGTACCCTTTTCGGTGACTCTGCTCCCAGGCGTAGGCAGTCTGCCTCAGCCTCCTTCCTGTTGGTCTTTCAGGATTAGTTGTATTTGCTGTATTTTTATATTATATGTGGTTTGGGGAGGAGGTTTCTGTCTCACCTCTCATGATGCTATCCTTAAGCCAATCTTGAGATGATCATATGATTTTTATCCTTCATTTTTCTAATGTGGTGTATCATACTGATTAATCCCTGGAATAAATCCCACTTGGTCATGGTGTATGATTCTTTTAATGTATTATTAGACTTAGTTTGATAGTATTTTATTGAGGATTTTTGCTTCTATGTCTATTAGGGATATTGGCCAGTAATTTTCTTTTCTTTTGGTGTCCTTGTCTGGTTTTGGTATCACATTAATGCTTGCCTTGTAAAAAAGAGTTTGTAAGTGCTCCCTCCTCTTTTATTTTTTGTAAGACTTTGAGAAGCTGGATGGTTTCTGATTACTCACTCAATCTCCTAATAATTGGTTGTTCAGCTTTTTATATTTCTTCATGATTAAGTGTTGGACCTTTGTATACTTCTAGGAATTTTTGCATTTTTTTCCCTAGGTTACCCGGTATGTTGGCATATTGTTTATAGTAGTCTCTTTGGTCCTTTCTATATTTGTGGTGTCAGTTGTAACATCTTTTTATTTCTGATTTTATCGATTTGAGTTCTCTCTCTTCCTTGCAAGTCTATCTAGTGATTTGTCAATTTTATCTGTTTAAAGAAGTAGGTCTTGATTTCATTGATCTTTTCTACTGTCTTTTAAAATTTCTATTACACTGATTTCTCCTAATTTTGGGCTTCATTTGTCCTTCTTTTCCTAATTCCTTGAGGTATAAAGTTAGGTTGCTTAATGGATGGAGCTGGAGGACATTATGCTCTGTGAAATAAGCCAGGTGGAGAAAGACAAATGCCAAATGATTTCCCTCATTTGTGGAGTATAACAATGAAGCAAAACTGAAGGAACAAAATCGCAGCAGACTCAGAGACTCCAAGAAGGGACTAGTGGTTACCAAAGAGGAGGGGTGTGGGAGGGTGGGTGGGGAGGAAGGGAGAAGGGGACTGAGGGGTATTATGTTTAGTACACATGGTGTGGGGGATCTCGGGGAGAACAGTGTATCACAGAGAAGGGACATAGTGGATCTCTGTCAACTTGCTGCACTTATGGACACTGACTGCATTGGGGTATGGGTGGGGACTTGATAATATGGGTAAATGCAGTAACCACATTGTTTTTTCATGTGAAACCTTCATAAGAGTGTATATCAATCATACCTTAATAAAAATTTTTTTTAATTAAAAAATTAAAGTTAGGTTATTTGAAAATTTTCTTGTTTCTTGAGGTAGGCATTTATCACTATGAACTTCCCTCCTAGACTTCCTTTTGATGTATCCCATAAGTGGGTATGTTGTATTTCCATTTTCTATTTTCTCAAGGTCTTTTTTTCTTCATTGACCCATGATTATTCAGTTTCATGTTGTTTAGTCTTCATATACTTGTGAATTTTCCACTTTTCTTCTTATAATTGATTAGTAGTTCCATTCAATAGTGGTCAGAAAAGATGCTTGATATGACTTAAGTCTTTTTAAGTTTATTAAGACTTGTCTTGTGACCTAATGTGATTTATCCTGGAGAATGTTCCACGTGCAGTTGAGAAGACTGTGTGTTCTGTTATTTTGGGATGGAATGTTCTGTATATATCTAAGTTCATCTTGTCTAATGTGTTGTTTAAGGTTGTTTCCTTATTTGTTTTTTTGTCTGGATGATCTATCCTTTTATGTAAGTGGGGTATTACAGTCCCCTACTATTACTGAATTGCTGTTGCTATTCCTATTTAAGTTTGTTAATATTTGGTATATCTATTTTGGTGCTCCTATGTTGGGAGCACAAGTATTTATCTACGTTAAATCCTCATGTTGGATTGTCCTCTTTTTTTCATTATGTAAATTCCCTTCTTTGTGTCTTATAGTTTCTTTTTTTTTTCCTAAGAATATTTCTAGGAAAGCTGCTCCAGATTTCTTTTGGTTTCCATTTGTATAGAATACTTTTTTCCATCCCTTCACTTTCAATCTGTGTGTGTTATGTCTGAAGCGAGTTCCTTGCCAGCAGCATATAGATGGGTCTTTTTTTTATATCTATTCAGTCACTTTGTGTTTTGATTGGAGAACTTAGTTCCCTTACATTTAAGGTAATTATTGATACATATGTATTTATTGCCATTAAAAAAATTGTTTTCTGGCCGTTGTTCCTCTTATCTTTCTTCTTCTCTTGTCCGTTTCCCTTCCTTTGAGGTGCGATGACTTTTTTAGTGGTATGCTTAGATTCCGTTCTCATTGGCTTTAGTGTATCAGTTACAGGTTTTTGCTGTGTTGTTATCATGAAGCTTGTTATCATGAAGCTCATATAAAACAACTCAAATTTATAAGTCTGTTTTAAGTTGATAACAAATTAAGTTTGAATACATTCTAGGGCTCTACATTTTTACTCTTTGTCCTTGATGTTTTACGTTTTTGATGTCACATTTCATATCTTTTTATCTTATGTATCAGACTACTCTGGTTAGCTTTTTTTTACTACTTTTGTATTTTAACCTTCATACTAGCTTTGCAAGTGATTAACTAACTACCTTTACTATGTATGTGTCTTTAAGAGTGAGATTTGTACTTTTATGTTTTCTGGCTACTAATTAGTGCCCTTTGTTTTCAGCTTATAGAAGTCCATTTAACATTCCTTGTAAAGCTAGTTTAGTGATGAACTCCTTTAGCTTTTGCTTGTTAAAAACTTTTTAAGCTATCCTGAATGCTAACTTTTTGCTGGGTATTCTTGTTTTGAAGTCTTTTTTCTTTCAGTACTTTGACTATATTGCACCACTCCCTTCTAGCCTATAAATTTTCTGCTGAAAAATCTGATTATCTTTTGAAGATTACTTGTACAAAACAAATTGTTTTTCTCTTGTTGCTTTAAGATTACTTGTCTTTAACTTGTTCGTTATGCTTCAGAAGATTGGAGACTGTTGAGAATTAGGCTTGGGGTTGATTAATGATTGTGCATTGAGTGCCCTATACAGAATTTTATTGTTGTTAACAACCATTTGATCAATAAATATGAGAGATGCCCTCTCAAAAAAAAAAGATTACTTGTCTTTACCTTTTGACATTTTAATTATAATGTGCTTTTGTGTGTGTGTTGGCATTCTCTGGGTTTCTAGAATCTGTATGTCTGTTTCCATTCCCAGGTTAGGAGATTTTCAGCTATTATTTCTTCAAGTAAGTTTCCTGCCCCTTTCTCTCTCCCCCTTCTGGGACCCCTATAATATGAATGTCAGTCTGCTTGATGTCTCAAAAGTCCCTTAAGGTATTTTCACTTTTTTCATTCTTTTTTTCTCTTTGTTGCTCTGTATGGGTGAGTTCCTTTGCCCTACATTCAAGTTCACTGATCCTTCTTCTGCTTCATTTAGTCTGTGATTTCTATTTGGTATTTTCTTATATTTTCTCTCTCTTTGTCAAAGATCTTACTGTTTCATCTATTCTTCTGAGTTTCCTGAGCATCTTTATGACCATTACTTTAAATATTTCTCAGGTAAATTACTTATCTTTATTTCACTGTTTTTTTCTGAGTTTTTATCTTGTTCTTTTATTTGGAGCATATTCCTATTTCTTCATTTTTTTCTTTTTTTGCTCGACTCTGTGTTGGTTTCTCTGCATTAGAAGAAACAGCAAACTCTCCGTCCTGAATGGCTGATCTTTTGTAGGAAATAACACTTAGCATTTAACCCATTCTTACTCTTGTTTGCCTCTCAAATCTTTGATTGTCCAAGTAACCTATTTCATTTCTAATAATTCCTAGTATTTGATGGTGTGCAAAGATTTGTTAGTGTCCCAAAGGAGAGGATATCAGTCTTCACCTACATTCAGGCTGACTGAAAGCGAGACCCTCAGGCAGCGGCTTTTAACGAATGCAAATATATACAGTCCTGTGGAACTGTAAGCATAAAACCCACTGGCCACCAAAGCCAGGCAATCTGAAGGTGTTCCCTCTGGGCAGGAGTTGCAAAAATGGTGTCCCTCAGCCTATGGCCCCTGGATCATCTCAATAGCCCCTAGACATGTGCCAAAATGCAACGCTGCCCCTCAGGCTGAAGCTCCAGGACAAGCAAATAAGCCCCTTTTATAGAAAGACTGGGTGCGTTTCAGTCTGTAGTCTATGCTGTACCCTGGAGGTTGTAGGCTGTAGATCTGACCACAATTGCAACAGTTCTGAGGGACACAGGAACACAGTCTCCCCTGGCCACCACAGCCAGGTGATAAAGAGGCAACCCATGGGTCTCAGCTGTAAAAACTGGATCACCAGACTGATATGCCCAAAGTCACGAATCCCAGAAGACAACCAAGGAGCCAACACCGATGCAAAAAACAAAGAGCCTTTATTCGAGATAGCCCGAGCTCAATCTCACACCTGCGCCAACTGCAGTGGCCAGGTGCAAGAGAAAGAGAGCGAGTTTCAAAATACACAAAGGTTTTATGGGATTCTAGGACGGTTGGTTGGGTGATGGTCGTGGCTCTGGCTCATTGGTTGGGTCTAGAGGTAGTTGGTGAGGTGATAGGTCGTGGCTCTGGTTGATTGGCAGGGTCTAAAGGTGGTGGGTGGGCTTCTTGCTAACGGGAGGGGAGAGAAAGACCAAGCTCCGATTGGCCGATATAGGATCCAGGTCCCGATTGGCTAAAATAGGATCCAGGTCACGATTAGCTGAGGTAGGTCTGGGTCCCAGGTCACGATTGGCTGAGGTATAATCCGGGAGCTTGCTCTTTCACAGACATAAAACCTGGGGCACTAGATGCCTGTAGAAGCTCTACTTTGTAAGTTGCTGGTGCTCTGGAGCACGGCAGAGGGAAAGCACAAAGATGGCAACCACCAGCTGGTGTGAGGCAGAGGGGGAGTGCAAGCATGGCACCTACTGAGAAAAGAAAAGAGAAGGAAAAAAAAAGGAAGAAATAAGATGGTGTGCACTCTCCTTAGCAAGGCAGAATGAGAATGCAAAGACAGTGCCCATCAACTGGAGCACAAAAATGTTATCTACCATTAAAAAAAAGGGAGAGTGACGTTTCCTGTAGGTTTTAGCAAGGCACAGGGGAAATGGGAAGATGGTGCCCATCCATCCTCTGTACCAGAGTATCCCAGCAGGCCCCTGCCTCTCAGATCAATACTTTAAATTTGGCAAATGAGCTCTTTCACTTAAAATCTGGGTGCTTTTCAAAGGGCTGTCTGCACTAGGTCCTGTCGTGAGAGAGTATGTGCACAAGCCTTTTAAGGGCAATTTCTCAGTTCACTTCAGCCCCACGAGTGTGATCCAAATTGATTTTCAAAGCTAGATGTTTTGGGTGTCTGTCTGGTGCCAGTCTTAAAAACTGGGGTGCCTAATGTGGGGTATGAACCCTTTGTTTTGAGTTCCCTCTTGATTGTGGGTTGCCATGCTGGGGCTGGGGTTTATGATGATACTGTATTAGTCTTTCCTACCCACTTCATTGTAGTTTTTCTAGTTTGTGAAGGGGTTGCTCTGGTAGTTTTTAGTTTTGGGTTTTTTTTTTTTTTCAGAAGAAATTGTTCCATATGTAGGTGTGGATTCAGTATGTCTGTGGTGGGTAAATTTGAGATTTTCCTATCATAATCGTGAACTGGATTCCAAAAGCTTTTAGTTTTGAACAAGTTCTACTTATGTCTTTTTTTCTATTTTAGCTAGTGCTTTTGGTTTTGTATCTAAGAAACTATTGACTAATACAAGGTTATGAAGATTATGCCTATGTTTTCATCTAAGAGTTTTATAGTTTAAGCTCTTACATTTAGGTTTTTAGTCCTTTTAAATTTTTGTACATGGTGTGAAGGCGGGAGAGTCCAACCTCCTTCTCTTGCATGTAGATATCCAATTATCCTACCATCATCTATTAAAAAGATTCTTCTTTCCACTAAACTTTCTTGGCACCCTTGTTGAAAATCTATTGACCAAAAATATAGTGGTTGTTTCTGGGCTCTCGGTTTTATTCTATTGATCTGTATGTCTGCCCTTGTTAGTACCACACTATCTTGATTACTATATCTTTGTAGTAAGACTGGAAATCAAGAAGCTTGAATGCTCCAACATTTTTATTCTATTTCAAGATTATTTTGTTTATTCTGGGCTCAATGAATTTCCATATGAATTTCAGGATCAGCTTGTATCTGCAACAAAAAAAAAGGCAGGGATTTTGATAGGGATTGTATTGAAATTGTAGCTTAATTTGGGAAATGTTGCCATCTGAATAATATTGTTGGACAATTATGTGATACTTAGATATTTCTTACATGTTACAGTGATATTTATAGTTTTCAATGTGTAAGTCTTTCACTTTTTTGGTTAAAATTATTTCTAGGTATTTTATTCTTTTTGGTACTATTTCAAATGAATTGCTTTGTTAATTCTATTGTTGAATTGTGCACTGCTAACAGAAACACAATTGATTTTTGGATATTGATCTTATATTCTGTGACCTTTTGAACTTACTAGTTCTAATTGTTTTCAGTGAACTCTTCAGGTTTTTTGTTTTTTTTAAATAGGAGATGATGCCATGGGCAAACAAAGATAGTATCATTTCTTCCTCTTCAATGTGGATACTTTTTCTTGCCTACCTGCCCTGGCTAGAACCTCCAGTACAATGGTGAACAGACATGGCAACATTGAACATCTTTGCTGTGTTCCTGATGTTAGGAGAAAAGCATCCAGTCTTTACAATTTTGGTAGTTGTGGACTTTTTAGAGGTCCTTTGTAATAAAAGACTGAAGATGTTCTTTCCTTTCTACCCTCAATTTGTTGAGAAGTGTTATCATGAAAAGGGTGCTGGATTTTGTCAGTGCCTTTACTGCATTTATTGAAATAATCACGTCGTTTTTGCCTATAATTAATATGGTGCATTAAATGGATCTTTGTATGTTTTTAAAAAAAACTCTTATTAAGGTATTATTGATATACACTTATGAAAGTCTCACATGAAAAAACAATGTGGTTACTATATTTACCCATATTATCAACTCACCACGCATACCCCATTGCAGTCACTGTCCATCAGAGTCATTAGGTACCACAGATTCACTATTTACCTTCTTTGTGCTACACTATTTTCCCCATGACCCCACACACCATGTGTACTAAATATACTCATCAATTCTCTCCCCTATCCAACCACCCTCCCTCACCCCTCCCCTTTAGTAATCGCTACTCCCTTCTTGGAGCCTGTGAGTCTCCTGCTGATTTGTTCCTTCAGTTTTGCTTCATTGTCATATTCAACAAGTGAGGGAAATCACCTGGCACTTGTCTTTCTCCACCTGGCTTATTTCACAGAGCATAATACCCTCTAGCTCCATCCATGTTGTTGCAAATGGTAGGATTTGTTTCTTTCTCGTGGCTGAATAGTATTCCATTGTGTATATGTATGACCTTTTCTTTATCCATTCGTCTACTGATGGACACTTAGGTTGCTTCCATATCTTGGCTATTGTAAATAGTGCTGCGATAAACATAGGGTGCATATGTCTTTTGTGTATTCCTTGGGTAAATTCCAAGGAGTGGGATTCCAGGTAAATGGTATTTCTATTTTTAGTTTTTTGAGGAACCTCCATATTGCTTTCCACAATGGTTGAACTAGCTTACATTCCCACCAACAGTGTAGGAGGGGTCCCCTTTCTCCACAACCTCACCAGCATTTGTTCTTAGTCTTTTCGATGATGGCCGTCCTAACTGGTGCGAGCCGATATCTCATTGTGCTTTTAATTTGCAATTCCCTGATGATTAGAAATGTGGAGCATCTTTTCATGTGTCTGTTGGCCATCTGAATTTCTTCTTTGGAGAAGTGTCTCTTCATATCCTCTGCCCATTTTTTAATTGGGTTATTTGCTTTTTGGGTGTTGAGGTGTGTGAGTTCTCTACATATTTTGGATGTTAACCCCTTGTTGGATATGTCATTTACAAATATATTCTCCCATACTGTTGGATGCCTTTTGTTCTGTTGATGGTGTCCTTTGCCATACAGAAGCTTTTTAGTTTGATGTAGTCCCATGTGTTCATTTTTGCTTTTGTTTCCTTGCTCGTGGAGATGCATTCAGGAAGAAGTTGCTCATGTTTATATCCAGGACATTTTGGCCTATGTTGTCTTCTAAGACTTTTATACTTTCATGACTCACATTCAGGTATTTGATCCATTTCGATACTTTTGTGTATGGGGTTAAACAATAATCCAGTTTCATTCTCTTGCATGTAGCTGTCCAGTTTTGACAAAACAAGTTGTTGAAGAGGCTGTCATTTCCCCATTGTATGTTCAAGGCTCCTTTATCATACATTAAGTGACCATATATGGTATGGTGGGGTTTATATCTGAGCTCTCTAGTCTGTTCCATTGTTCTATTGTTCTATTTGTGTGCCAGTACCAAATTGTCTTGATTACTGTGGCTTTATGGTAGAGCTTGAAGTTGGGGAGTGCAACCCCCCAGCTTTATTCTTACTTGTCATGATTGCTTTGGCTATTAGGGGTCTTTTGTGGTTTCATGTGAATTTTAGAACTATTCTAGTTTCTTGAAGAATGCTGTCAGTATTTTGATTGGGATTGCATTGAATCTGTAAATTACTTTAGGTAGGATGGCCATTTTAACAATATGAATTCTTCTTACCCAAGAGCATAAAATGTGTTTCCATTTATTAGTGTCCTCATTAATTTCTCTCAAGACTGTCCTGTAGTTTTCAGGGTATAGGTTTTTCAGTTCCTTGATTAGGTTTATTCCCAGGTATTTTATTCTTTTTGATGCAATTGTGAATGGAATTGTTTTCCTGATTTCTCTTTCTGCTAATTCATCATTACTGTATAGGAATGCAACAGATTTCTGTGATTTAATTTTGTATCTTGCTGCAACTTTGTTGAATTCAGATATTAGTTCTAGTAGTTTTAGAGAGGAATCTTTAGGGTTTTTAATGTACAATATCATGTCATCTGCAAACAGTGAGAGTTTAAGTTCTTCCTTACCAACCTGGATGCCCTTTATTTCTTTGTGTTGTCTAATTGCTATGGCAAGGATCTCCAGAACTATGTTGAATAAAAGTGGGCAGAGTGGGCATCCTTGTCTTGTTCCCGATCTTAAAGGAGAGACTTTCAGCTTCTCACTGTTAAAAGTATGATGTTGGCTGTGGGTTTGTCATAGATGGCCTTTATTATGTTGAGGTACTTGCTCTCTGTACCCATTTTATTGAGAGTTTTTATGATGAATGGATGTTGAATTTTGTCAAATGCTTTTTCAGCATCTATGGAGATGATCATGTGATTTTTGTCCTCCTTTTTGTTGATATGGTGGATGATGTTGATGGATTTTCTAATGTTGTACCTTGCATCCCTGGAATAAATCCTACTTGATCGTGATGATCTCTTTTATGTATTTTTAAATTCGGTTTGCTAATATTTTGTTGAGTAGTTTTGCATCTATGTTTATCAGGGATATTGGTCTGTAATTTTCTTCTTTGTGGTGTCTTTGCCTGGTTTGGGTATTAGAGTGATGCTGGCTTCATAGAATGAGTTTGGAAGTATTCCTTCCCTTTCTACTTTTTGGAAAACTTTAAAGAGGATGGTTATTAGGTCTTCACTTAATATTTGATAAAATTTAGTGGTGAAGCCATCTGGTACAGTGCTTTTGTTCTTAGGTAGTTTTTGATTACCAACTCAATTTCATTGCTGGTAATTGGTCTGTTCAGATTTTCTGTATCTTCCTTGGTCAGCCTTGGAAGGTTGTATTTTTCTAAAATGTTGTCCATTTCTTCTAGGTTATCCAGTTTGTTAGCGTATGATATTTCATAGTATTCTCTATTAATTCTTTGTATTTCTGTGGTGGCTGTAGTGATTTTTCCTTTCTCATTTCTGATTCTGTTTATGTGTGTAGACTCTTTGTTTTCTTGATAAGTCTGGCTAGGGGTTTATCTATTCTGTTTATTTTCTCAAAGAACCAGCCCTTGGTTTCATTGATTCTATTGTTTTATTCTTCTTTTGATTTTATTTACTTATGCTCTAATGTTTAATATGTTCCTCCTTCTACTAACATTGGGCCTCATTTGTTCTTCTTTTTCTAGTTTCATTAATTGTGAGTTTAGACTGCTCATATGGGATTGTTCTTTCCTGAGGTAGGCCTGCATTGCAATATACTTTCCTCTTAGTACAGCCTTCACTACATCCAACAGATTTTGCGGTGTTGAATTGTTGTCATTTGTCTCCAGAAACTGCTTAATCTGTTTTTATTTTGTCATTGATCCATTGGTTATTTAGGATCATGTTGTGAAGCCTCCATGTGTTTGCCGGACTTTTCATTTTCTTTGCATAATTTATTTCTAGTTTCATATCTTTGTGGTCTGAGAAACTGGTTGGTACAATTTCAGTCTTTTTGAATTTACTGAGGCTCTTTTTGTGGCCTAGTATATGATCTATTCTTGAAAATATTCCATGTGTACTTGAGAAGAATGTGTATCCTGCTGCTCTTGTGTGTAGTGTTCTGTCAGTGTCTGTTAGGTCCATCTGTTCCAATGTGTTGTTCAGTGCCTCTGTGTCCTTACTTATTTTCTGTCTGGTGGATCTGTCCTTTGGAGTGAGTGGAGTGTTGAAGTTTCCCAGAATGAATGCATTGCATTCAATCTCCCCATTTAATTCTTTTAGTATTTCTTTCACATATGTCGGTGCTCCTGTGTTGGGTGCATAGATATTTATAATGGTTATATGTTCTTGTGGGACTGACCCCTTTATCATTATGTAATGTCCTTCTTTGTCTATTGTGACTTTGTTTTGAAGTCTATTTTGTCTGATACAAGTACGGTAACTCCTGCAATTTTTTTTCCCTATTAGTTGCATGAAATATCTTTTTCCATCCCTTCAATTTTGGTCTGTGTGTATGTCTTTGGTTTAAAGTGAGTCTCCTGTAAGCAGCATATAGACGGTTCTTGCTTTTTAAATCCATTCAGTGACTCAGTGTCTTTGATAGGTGCATTCAGACCATTTGCATATAGCGTGATTTTAGATAGGTATGTACTCATTGCCATTGCAGGCTTTAGATTCATAGTTACCAAAGGTTCAAGGTTAACTTCCTTACTAAGATTCTAACTTAACTCACTTAGTATGCTATTGCTAAAACAATCTAAAGGTTTACTTTCTTTTCCTCCTTATTCTTCCTCCTCCATTCTTTATATATTGGGTATCATATTCTGTACTCTTTTTCTATCCCTTGACTGAATTTGGGGGAGTTGATTTAATTTTGCATTTGCTTAGTAATTAACTGTCCTACATTTTTTTTTTTGAGAGGGCATCTGTCATATTTATTGATCAAATGGTTGTTAACAACAATAAAATTCAGTACAGGGGACTCAATGCACAATCATTAATCAACCCCAAGCCTAATTCTCAACAGTCTCCAATCTTCTGAAGCATAACAAACAAGTTCTTACATGGTGAAAAAGTTCATACATTGTGAATAAGTTCTTACATGGTGAACAGTGCAAGGGCAGTCATATCACAGAAACTTTCAGTTTTGATCACGCATCATGAATTATAAACAATCAAGTCAGATATGATTATTCATTTGATTTTTATACTTGACTTATATGTGGATCCCACATCTCTCTTATTTATTTATTTATTTTATACTAAAATGCTGAAGTGGTAGGTAGATGCAAGATAAAGGTAGAAAACATAATTTAGTGCTGTAAGAGGGCAAATGTAGATGATCAGGTCTGGGCCTATAGACTAAGTATTAATCCAAGCTAGACAAGGGCAACAAAACATCCATGGATGCAGATTTCTCTCAAAACAGGGTGGGTGAGGTTCTAAGCCTCACCTCTGTTGATCCCCAATTTCTCACCTGATGGCCCACCTGTGACTGTGCCTGTCTTAGGTTGTTCCTCCCTTGAGGAATCTTACCCGTCTCTGGCTAACCAGTCATCTTCCGGGGCCATACAGGGAAATGTAAAGTTGGTAAGTGAGAGAGAAGCAATATTCTTTGAAAAGGTTAGCTTTTTACTTCTTGCAAATTTATGCCCTGTGGCTCCTATGCCCAGCATTTGTCTTGAGGTATCTTTACCACTTGGAAGAATTACGATACTCGGTAATTTTCTATATGAGGCATGAATTCTACTAAAGAGATGTAATTAGGAAGGAAGAAGAAAAGCTTTAGAAGTAGCAGATGGAAGAAAACATGTGAAGATTGATTATTTCTTTGACAAAACTTCTTGTAGAGTAACATAAGCATGTATAGGTTTTAACAAACTACTAATTAAATTGCGTGCACACATTAACAGATTAGATACACATACATAAAAAAAGCAGACCTACACTTACCAGCCATATCCAGTGAAACCAAGAAAACCAGTTAGGTACCCTAGGCATTTGTGAAAACTTATCAATAATATGATGGATCATGTCTAACTGAATTTGAATAGTTTGAGACAAATCAGACAAATTAAAACAACACATTCCTGGGAATTGTTCACATCCCATATGTTCTTTTAACAGTAGATAGTCTATAGTCGCATGATTTTGGAGTGCTGCAACTTGCACTTCTCCTAATTCTTGTTTGAGTTCCAACAATATAGATACAGTCAAATTTGTTGTTTTACTGTATGCACAGGCCAGCTTAGATATCTCCTTCTTCATTCCAATGGCAAGTCCAGGAACATGCGGGATGAATGCAGCTACAACTGCAACAGCACCAGGATCTTTGTTGAAATTTTCTGATTACCATCTTCGGGAATGACTCTTCCAGAGGATGTTGATGTTGGAAATTCTTCTTCATATCGTATCTTAATTCATTTTCTGGGTAGCCAAATTAGGCTTTGATCCCCTGTATAAACACAAACAAACCCTTTGCCCACACTTTCATATGACCTTTATACCATTGTGAAGAACCTATGAGAGACCACCACACAGGAACTGTTTTTCTTTAAAAAAAGAAAGAAATACTATCAGAAAAATGTATTTCCATAGCTGATCACCTGACACCCTTTAAAAGATCAAAATTAAGGATATGTAAAGCATGAATTAATCGTTGGTTTACAGTTAATTTTATCCTATCAGGGAGTAATCACCCCCTTTTCTTTTGTTATCATTAATCTACATGAAGAATATTATGTTTACTAGGCTCTCCCCTACACCAAGTCACCCCCACAAACCCAATTACAGTCACTGTCCATCAGCATAGCAAAATGTTGTAGAATCACTACTTGTCTTCTCTGTGTTGCACAGCCCTCCCCTACTACCAACCCCCACATTATACATGCTAATCATAATACCCCCTTTCTTCTTCCCTGCCCTTATCCCTCCCTACCCTCCCATTCTCCCCAGTCTCTTTCCCTTTGGTAACGGTTAGTCCATTCTTGGGTTCTGTGATTCTGCTGCTGTTTTGTTCCTTCAGTTTTTCCTATGTTCTTCTCCTCCACAGATGAGTGAAATCATTTGGTATTTGCCATTCTCTGCTTGGCTTATTTCACTGAGCATAATACCCTCTAGCTCCATCCATGTTGTTGCAAATGGTAGGATTTGTTTTCTTTTTATGGCTGAATAATGTTCCACTGTGTATATGTACCACATCTTCTTTATCGATTCATCTACTGATGAACACTTAGGTTGCTTCCATTTCTTGGCTACTGTAAATAGTGCTCCGATAAACATAGGGGTGCATCTGTCTTTTTCAAACTGGAGTGCTGCATTCTTAGGGTAAATTTGTAGAAGTGGAATTCCTGGGACAAATGGTAAGTCTATTTTGAGCATTTTGAGGAACGTCCATATTGCTTTCCACAATGGTTGAACTAATTTACATTCCCACCAGCAGTGTAGGATGGTTCCCCTTTCTCTGCAACCTCACCAACATTTGTTGTTGTTTGTCTTTTGGATGGTGGCCATCCTTACTGGTGTGAGGTGATATCTCATTGTGATTTTAATTTGCATTTCTCTGATAACTAGCGATGTGGAGCATCTTTTCATGTGTCTGTTGGCTATCTGAATTTCTTTTTTGGAGAACTGTCTGTTCAGATCCTCTGCTCATGTTTTAATTGGATTATTTGCTTTTTGTTTGTTGAGGTGGGTGAGCTCTTTATATATTTTGCATGTCAAGCCTTTACCGGATCTGTCATTTATGAAAATATTCTCTCATACTGTAGAGTACCTTTTTGTTCTATTGATGGTGTCTTTTGCTGTACAGAAGCTTTTCATCTTGATATAGTTCCACTTGTTCATTTTTTATTTTGTTTTCCTTGCCTGGGGCAATATGTTCAAGAAGAGGTCACTCATGTTTATGTCTAAGAGATTTTTGCCTATGTTTTTTTAAAGAGTTTTATGGTTTCATGACTTATATTCGGGTCTTTGATCCATTTTGAATTTACTTTTGTGTATGGGGTTAGACATTGGTCCAGTTTCATTCTCTTACATGTAGCTATCCAATTTTGCCAGCACCATCTGTTGAAGAGACTGTCATTTCCCCATTGTATGTCCATGGCTCCTTTATCAAATATTAATTGACCATATATTTCTGGGTTAATGTCTGGATTCTCTACTCTGTTCCATTGGTCTGTGGCTCTGTTCTTGTGCCAGTACCAAATTGTCTTGATTACTATGGCTTTGTAGTAGAGCTTGAAGTTGGGGAGTGAGACCCCCCCTACGTTATTCTTCTTTCTCAGGATTGCTTTGGCTATTCGGGGTCTTTGGTGTTTCCATATGAATTTTTGAACTATTTGTTCCAGTTCGTTGAAGAATGTTGTTGGTAATTTGATAGGGATTGCATCAAATCTGTGTATTGCTTTGGACAGGATGTCCATTTAGATGATATTAATTCTTCCTAGCCACGAGTATGGAATGAGTTTAACTTTGTTAGTGTCTTCTTTAATTTCCCTTTAGAGTGTCTTCTAGATTTCAGGGTATAGCTCTTTCACTTCTTTGGTTAGGTTTATTCCTAGGTATTTTATTCTTTATGATGCAATTGTGAATGGGGTTGTTTTCCTAATTTCTCTTTCTATTGGTTCATTGTTAGTGTATAGGAAAGCCACCGATTTTTGTGTGTTAATTTTGTATCCTGCAACTTTGCTGTATTCCGATATCAGTTCTAGTAGTTTTGGAGTGGAGTCTTTACGTACCATATCATGTCATCTGCAAATAGTGACAGTTTAACTTCTTCTTTACCGATCTGAATTCCTTGTATTTCTTTGTTTTGTCTAATTGCTGTGGCTAGAACCTCCAGTACTATGTTAAATAACAGTGGGGAGAGTGGGCATCCCTGTCTTGTTCTCATCTCAGAGGAAAAGCTTTCAGCTTCTCGCTCTTCAGTATGATGCTGGCTGTGGGTTTATCATATATGGCCTTTATTATATTGAGGTACGTGCCCTCTATAGCCATTTTGCTGAGAGTTTTTATCGTGAACAGATGTTGAATTTTGTAAATTTTTTTCTGCATCTATGGAAATGATCATGTGGATACAATTAGAAAATATAATTGACGCAACTAATGCTGAGAGAGCAGCAGGAAAGAGGATGGCGTCAGACTGCACACACCTGGAGAAAAGAGCAGACCTCAGCGAACGGGGTAATGTACAGAGCTGTGGCTCCTTGGAACCTGAGCCCTTCCCCCACCCCAGCTCACAGGCAGGAGGAAGAGAAACAGAGCAGGGAGGGAGTGGAAGGCTTGGGACTGCTGAATACCTAGCTCTGGAGATCTGCTCTGGGAGCACAAACCTACATTTCATGGTGATTTCATGAGACTTGCATGATTACCAGGTTGGAAAGTTAATACCGGCAGAGTTCCTGGGGAGACTGGGATTCTGGCTGCTTGTGGAAAGCAGAGATCCATATCTGGCTGCTCTGGGACACAAATTTATACCTGTGTGCCCAGCACACTGGCTCAGGTAGTGGAGACACGCACAGGAGCCAGATGGCGGGGAACAGCTCTTTCCTACCCCCAGTACCACTCCCCTGTGACCCCCGACACTGCTTCAGGGGCTCAGCAGCTCCAGAATAGAGCTTCTGGACACTAGAGGGCGCCATATACAAACATGAAACACCAAAGGAACCTTGTCCAGAGTAAAATTGTTAATACAACTCCTGAGAAAGTTTTAAATGATATGGACCTCATGACTCTTCCTGAAAGGGAGTTCAAAATAAAAATAATCAACATACTAATGGAGGTACGGACAGACACCCAAGAACTCAGGAATGAATTCAGGTCAGAGATCCAATCGTTAAAGAACACAATGGCGGGTATTAAAAGCAAGTTGGATAGGGTGGAGGAGACAATAAATGAAATAGAAACTAGAGAAGAGGAATACAAAGAAGCTGAGGCACAGAGAGATAAAAGGATTTCTAAAACTGAAAGAATATTGAGAGAAATGTGTGACCAATCCAAGCGGAACAATATTCGCATTATAGGGATACCAGATGAGGAAGAAGAGAGAAAAAGGGATAGAAAGTGTCTTTGAGGAGGTAGTTGCTGAAAACTTCCCCAATCTTGGGAAGGAGATAGTCTCAGGCCATGGAGATCCACAGATACCCCAACACAAGGGACCCAAGGAAGACAACACCAAGACACATAGTAATTAAAATGGGAAAGATCAAGGATAAGAACAGACTGTTAAAAGCATCCAGAGGCAGAAATAAGATCACATACAAAGGAAAGCCCATCAGGCTAACAACAGACTTCTCAGCAGAAACCTTACAGGCCAGAAGGGAGTGGCATGATGTATTTAATGCCATGAAACAGAAGGGCCTGGAACCAAGATTACTTTATCTGGCGAGATTATCATATAAATTTGAAGGAGGGATTAAACAATTTCCAGATAAGCAAAAGCTGAGAGAGTTTACCTCCCACAAACCATCTCTGCAGTCTATTTTGGAGGGACTGCTATAGATGGAAGTGTCCCTAGGGGTGGATAGCTGTCACCAGAGGTAGTAAAATCATGGAAGGGAGGGTGGAGAAGCTGATTGTGAGGCAAATGCAAAATTAAATTGACTATCCACAAAGCCAATCAAGGAATAGAGAAAAAGTAGAGAATCTGATACCTAATATATAAAGAATGAAGGAGGAAGAAAAAAGAGGAGAAATAGAAAAGAAACTTTAGCTTGTGTTTGCAACAGCATAATAAGTGAGTTAAGTTAGGCTCTTAGATAGTAAGGAAAGTAACCTGGAACCTTTGGTAACCACGAATCTAAAGCCTGAAAAGGCAATAAGTACATATCTATCGATAACCACCCTAAATGTAAATGTACTGAATGCATCAATCAAAAGACATAGAGTCACTGAATGGATGAAAAAACAAGACCCATCTATATGCTGCTTACAAGAGACTCACCTCAAACCCAAAGACATGCACAGACTAAAAGTAAAGGGATGGAAAAAGATACTTCATGCAAGCAATAGAGAGAAAAAAGCAGGTGTTGCAGTACTAGTATCAGACAAAATAGACTTCAAAACAAAGAATGTAACGAGATAAAGAAGGACATTACATAATGATAAAGGGCTCAGTCTAACAAGAGGATATAACCATTATAAATATATATGCACCCAACACAGGAGCACCAGCATATGTGAAACAAATACTAACAGAACTAAAGGAGGAAATAGACTGCAACGCATTCATTTTAGGAGACTAAAACACACCACTCACTCCAAAGGACAGATCCACCAGACAGAAAACAAGTAAGGACACAGAGGCACTGAACAACACACTAGAACAGATGGACCTAATAGATATCTATAGAACTCTACACCCAAAAGCAACAGGATACACATTCTTCTCAAGTGCACATGGAACATTATCCAGAATAGACCACATACTAGACCACAAAAAGAGCCACAGTAAATTCCAAAAGATTGAACTCCTACCAATCAACTTTTCAGACCACAAAGGTATAAAAATAGAAATAAATTGTACCAAGAAAGCAAAAAGGCTAAAAAACACATGGAGGATTAACAACACACTTCTAAATAGTCAATGGATCAACGACCAAATTAAAATGGAGATCCAGCAATATATGGAAACAAATGACAACAACAACACAAAGCCCCAAATTCTGTGGGATGCAGCGAGAGCAGTCTTAAGATGAAAGTATATAGCAATCCAGGCATATTTAAAGAAGGAAGAACAAACCCAAATGAACAGTCTAATGTCACAATTATCAAAATTGGAAAATGAAGAACAAATGAGGCCTAAAGTCAGCAGAAAGAGGGACATAATAAAGATCAGAGGAGAAATAAATAAAATTGAGAAGAATAAAACAATAGAAAAAAATCAATGAAACCAAAAACTGGATCTTTGAGAAAATAAACAAAATAGATAAGCCTCTAGCCAGACTTATTAAGAGAAAAAGAGAATCAACACACATCAACAGAATCAGAAATGAGAAAGGAAACATCATGACAGACCCAACAGAAATACAAAGAATTATTAGAGACTACTATGAAAACCTATATGCTAACAAGCTGGAAAACCTAGGAGAAATGGACAGCTTCCTAGAAAAATACAACCTTCCAAGACTGAGCAAGGAAGAAACACAAAATCTAAACAATCCAATTACCAGCAAAGAAATTGAAGCAGTAATCAAAAAACTACCCAAGAAAAAAAAACCCTGGACCAGATGGATTTACCTCGGAATTTTATCAGACGTATGGAGAAGACATAATACCCATTCTTCTTAAAGTTTTCCAAAAAATAGAAGAAGAGGGAATACTCCCAAACTCATTCTATGAAGCCAACAGCACCCTATTACCAAAACCAGGCAAAGACCCCACCAAAAAAGAAAATTACAGACCAATATCCCTGATGAACGTAGATGCAAAAATACTCAATAAAATATTAGCAAATCAAATTCAAAAATATATCAAAAGGATCATACACCACGACCAAGGGGGATTCATCCCAGGGATGCAAGGATGACACAACATTCGAAAATCCATCAACATCATCCCCCACATCAACAAAAAGAAAGACAAAAACCACATGATCATTTCCATAGATGCTCGAAAAGCATTTGACAAAGTTCAACATCCATTCATGATAAAAACTCTCAACAAAATGTGTATAGAGGGCAAGTTCCTCAATATAATAAAGGCCATATATGATAAACCCACAGCCAACATCATACTGAACAGCGAGAAGCTGAAAGCTTTTCCTCTGAGATCGGGAACTAGACAGGGATGCCCACTCTCCCCACTGTTACTTAACATAGTACTGGAGGTCCTAGTCATGGCAATTAGACAAAACAAAGAAATACAAGGACTCCAGATTGATAAAGAAGTTAAACTGTTACTATTTGCTGATGACATGATATTGTACCTAAAAAACCCTAAAGACTACACAGCAAAACTACTAGAACTGATATTGGAATACAGCAAAGTTGCAGGATACAAAATTAACACACAGAAATCTGTGGCTTTCCTATACACTAACAATGAGCCAATAGAAAGATAAATCAGGAAAACAACTCCATTCACAATTGCATCAAAAAGAATAAAATACCTAGGAATAAATCTAACCAAAGAAGTGAAAGACCTATACCCTGAAAACTATAAGACACTCTTAAGAGAAGTTAAAGAGGACACTAACAAATGGAAACTCACCCCATGCTCTTGGTTAGGAAGAATTAATATCGTCAGAATGGCCATCCTGCCCAAAGCAATATACAGATTTGATGCAATCCCTATCAAATTACCAACAACATTCTTCAACGAACTGGAACAAACAGTTCAAAAATTCATATGGAAACACCAAAGACACCGAATAGCCAAAGAAATCCTGAGAAAGAAGAATAAAGTGGGGGGGATCTCACTCCCCAACTTCAAGCTCCACTACAAAGCTATTGTAATCAAGACAGTTTGGTACTGGCACAAGAACAGAGCCACAGTCCAGTGGAACAGATTAGAGACTCCAGACATTAACCCAAACATATATGGTCAATTAATATTCGATAAAGGAGCCATGGACATACAATGGGGAAATGACAGTCTCTTCAACAGCTGGTGCTGGCAGAACTGGACAGCTACATGTACGAGAATGAAACTGGATCACTGTCTAACCCCATACACAAAAGTAAATTCAAAATGGATCAAAGACCTGAATGTAAGTCATGAAACCATAAAACTCTTAGAAAAAAAATAGGCAAAAATATCTTGGATGTGAACATTAGCAACTTCTTCATGAATATATCTCCCTGGGCAAGGAAAACAAAAGCAAAAATGAAGAAGTGGGACTATATAAAGCTGAAAAGCTTCTGTACAGCAAAGGACACCATCAATAGAACAAAAAGATATCCTACAGTATTGGAGAATATTTTCGTAATTGCAGATTCGATAAAGGCTTGATATCCAAAATATATAAAGAGCTCAATGTCCTCAACAAACATAAAGCAAATAATCCAATTAAAAAATGGGTCGAGGAGCTGAACAGACAGTTCTCCAAAAAAGAAATTCAGATAGCCAACAGACACATGAAAAGATGCTCCACATCGCTAGTTATCAGAGAAATGCAAATTCAAACCACAATGAGATATCACCTCACACCAGTAAGGATGGCCACCATCCAAAAGACAAACAACAACAAATGTTGGTGAGGTTGCAGAGAAAGGGGAACCATCCTACACTGCTGGTGGGAATGTAAATTAGTTCAACCATTGTGGAAAGCAATATGGACGTTCCTCAAAATGCTCAAAATAGACTTACCATTTGTCCCAGGAATTCCACTTCTACAAATTTACCCTAAGAATGCAGCACTCCAGTTTGAAAAAGACAGATGCACCCCTATGTTTATCGGAGCACTATTTACAGTAGCCAAGAAATTGAAGCAACCTAAGTGTCCTTCAGTAGATGAATGGATTACGAAGATGTGGTACATATACACAATGGAATATTATTCAGCCATAAGAAGAAAACAAATCCTACCATTTGCAACAGCATGGATGGAGCTAAAGGGTATTATGCTCAGTGAAATAAGCCAAGTGGAGAAAGACAAATACCAAATGATTTCACTCATCTGTGGATTATAAGAACAAAAGAAAAACTGAAGGAACAAAACAGCAGCAGAATCACAGAACCCAAGAATGGACTAACAGTTACCAAAGGGAAAGAGACTGGGGAGAATGGGAGGGTAGAGAGGGATAAGGGCGGGGAAGAAGAAAGGGGGTATTATGATTAGCATGTATAATGTGGGGAGTGAGGCAAGGCGAGGGCTTTGCAACACAGAGAAGACAAGTAGTGATTCTACAGCGTCTTGCTATGCTGATGGACAGTGACTGTAATGGGGTTTCTGGGGGGAACTTGGGGTAGGGGGAGCCTAGTAAACAATGTTCTTCAAAAAATTTTTTAAAATAAAAAAATAAAAAACTCTGTCCTTGTCCTTGATCTTTGCCATTTTAATTATGATGTGCTTTGGTGTTGTCATCCTTGGGTCCTTTCTGTTGGGAGTTCTGTGTATTTCCGTGGTCTGATCGATTATTTCCTCCCCCATTTTGGGGAAGTTTTCAGCAATTATTTTTCAAAGACACTTTCTATCCCTTTTTCTCTTTCTTCTTCTTCTAGTACCTCTATAATGCAGATATTGTTCCTTTTGGATTGGTCACAGTTTTCTTAATATTGTTTCATTCCTGGAGATCCTTTTATCTCTCTCTGTGTCAGCTTCTGTGCATTCCTGTTCTCTGGTTTCTATTCCATCAATGGCCTATTGCATCTTATCCATTATGCTTATAAAACCTTTCAGAGTTTGTTTCACTTCTATAATCTCCCTCCGGACATCTGTAATCTCCCTCCGGACGTCATCCCTTAGCTCTTGTATATTTCTCTGCATCTCTGTCAGCTTGTTTATGATTTTTATTTTGAATTCTTTTTCAGGAAGACTGGTTAGGTCTGTCTCCTTCTCAGGTGTTGTCTCTGTGATCTTTTCCTGCTTCAAATTTTACCTTTTCATGGCGATAGAGATATTTTGCGGAGCTGGCACAAGTGAGAGCTGGGAGAACGTCCCTTCTTGTTGGTTTGTGGCCTTCCTGTCCTGGGAGAACAGCGACCTCTAGTGGCTTGTGCTGGGCAGCTGTGTGCAGACGGGGCTTCTGATTCTTGCCGGCTGCTATGGAGTTTATCTCTGCTTTAGCTGTGGGCATGGCCTGCCTTGGGCTGCTGCTCCGATATAGCAGAGCCGTGTTGGAGGGGAAATGGCTGGGAGGCTGTTTATCTCCGTGAGGGGCCTCTGAGCTGCCCTTTTATCCAGGGATTTAGGGTGCCTAGAGTTCCCCGTGATTCCCTGCTGCTGGGCTAAATGACCCAGGACACTTCCGTCTGGCTGTGGGGTCCCTGTCCCTTTAAGACTTCCATAAATCACTCGCTTTTCTTTGTCCCCGGGGCGCTGGCTGTGGGCACCCGCTCACAGGTCTTACTGTCCTGTTTCCCTAATTTCCAGCACCCCACGCATGCACTGTGTCTGCGGTCTGATGCGTATGGCTAGCACTGGCTATTTAGCAGTCCTGGACTCCCTCTCCGTCCTGGCTCTGACTCCTCTGCTCCCGCTGGGAGCTGGGGTGTGGGGTGCTTGGGTCCCGCTGGGCCATGGCTTGTATCTTACCCCCTTCGCGAGGCGCTGGGTTCTCGCAGGTGTGAATGTAGTCTGGCTGCTGTCCTGTGTCTTCTGGTCTCTTTTAGGAATACTTGTATTTTTTGTATTTTCAAAAATATATGTGGTTTTGGGAGGAGATTTCCGCTGCTCTACTCATGCCGCCATCTTGGCTCCGTTCTACTTTCTTTACTGTGATTTTATTACCTCCGATGGGAGCTAGTAAACCTTATGAACACTTCTATCTATGGCAGTCCCTCCAAAATATACTGTAGAGATAGTTTGTGGCAGGTAAATTCTCTCAGCTTTTGCTTATCTGGAAATTGTTTAAACCCTCCTTCAAACTTAAATGATAATCGTACTGGATAAGGTAATCTTGGATTGAGGCCCTCATGCTTCATTGCATTAAATACATAATGCCACTCCCTTCTGATCTGTAAGGTTTCTGCTGAGAAGTCTGATGATAGCCTGATAGACTTTCCTTTGTATGTGATCTTTTCTCTCTCTGGCTGCTTTTAATAGCCTGTCCTTATCCTTGATCTTTGCTATGTTAATAGTTATATGTCTTGGTGTTGTCTTCCTTTGGTCCCTTGTATTGAGAGATTTGTGCACCTCCATGGCCTGAGAGACTGTCTCCGTCCCCAGATTAGATAAGCTTTTAGCAATTACCTCCTTGAAGACACTTTCTATCCCTTTTTCTCTTTCTTCTTTGGGCACCCCTATAATATGAATATTGTTCCGTTTGGATTGGTCACACATTTCTCTCAATATTTTTTCATTCTTAGAGATCCTCTTTTCCCTGTGTGCCTCAGCTTCTTTGTATTCTTCTCTAATTTCTATTACATTTGTCATCTCCTCCACTGTATCTTATCTTTTAAAACCTTCTATTGTATGTTCCATTTCTGATACTGTGTTCTGTAATGATTGGATCTCCAACTGGAATTCATTCCTGAGTTCTTGAATACTTTTCTGTACCTCCATGAGCATGTTTATGATTTTTATTTTGAAATCTCTTTCAGGAAGATTCATGACTTTGATTTCATTTGATGCTCTCTCTGGTGTATTTATAATTTTGCCTTGCACCAGATTTCTTTGATGTTTCATATTTGTATTTGGTGTCCTCTAGTGCCCAGAAGCTCTACTCTCTGGACCTGCTCAGCCCCTGAAGCAATGTTGGGGGTCGCAGGAGAGCAGTGTTGGTGCCTGGGGGGAGGAAAGAGCTGTTTCCTGCTTCCTGGCTGCTATGCCTGTCTCCACTGCCAGAACCAGTGGCCCGAGCACACAGGTGTAAGCCTCTATGCTTTGTGTTTGTAGCTGCTGTAGGCGGGGCTTACATCTGGCTGGCCTAATGCCAGGGCAGGGTTTGCCATTTGCGACCCAGGTGAGGCTGTCCAGTAGGAAGGTGCAGCAGACCGCATATCACGAAGGGGTGCCTTGGAGCTGCGTAGCCAGCTTGGAGGCTGGAGCACCTGAAAATTCTTAAAGTTCCCAACCTGCTGGGCAGAGTTTACCTTAACAATTTTATCTACCTGTCCTTTCTCCTGAGCAGTTAAGCCCTGTGCAATCCTTGTCCCTTCAGCAGCCCTCCACTGTTAGGAAGTGTCTCAGACTGCCCGCTTTTCTTTTGTCTCAGAGCAGCCATATGGATCCCTGTTTTCCACAAGTGGCTGGAAGCTCAGTCTCTCCAGGTATTCTGCCTGTATTCGCTTTACAACCCCCCTAATCACTAGAGCACCATGTAATGTAGGTTTGTGCTCCCAGAGCAGATCTCTAGAGCTAGGTATTCAGCAGTCCCAGGCCTCCACTCCCTCCCTGCTCTGTTTCTCTTCCTCCCACCAGTAAGCTGGGGTGGGGGAAGGGCTTGGGTCCCACAGGGCCACGGCTTTGGTATGTTACCCTGTTCCAAGAGGTATATTTTTTTCTCCAGGTGTATGCAGTCTCACGCAGCCCTCTTTACTGTTGCCCTTTCAGTGTATTAATTATATTTTCGTATTATATGCGGTTTTAGGAGCAAGCCTCTGTCTCACCTCTCATGCTGACACCTTTAATCACAAAGCCATCTTTATGTTGTACCAACCTTGCATTTCTAGGATAAATCCCACTTCATCATGTTGTATAATTTTTTAATATGCTGCTGGATTTGGTTTACTTAGTATTTTGTTAGAGATATTTGTATCTATCATAATCAGAGATATGTCTTCCGTAAGTCTTTTTTTACTTTTTGTTATCTTTGGTTTTGATGTCAAGGTAGTGCCAAGCCCATGGAATGAATTGAGTTATTCCTTCCTTTTTTCAGAAGTTTGTGAAGGTTTGGTGTTAATTCTTTAAATGCTTATTAGATGTTCTAGTTTGAATAGTTCTTCCCCAAAATTCATGTCTACTCAGAACCTCAAAATAGGACCTAATTTTGAAATAAGGTCTGTAGCTGTTTTTTGGGGTCACCATAACAACGTTCCATACATCAGATGGCTTAAACAACAGAAATGTATTATTCTTGAGTTAAGGATAGGTCCAAAATGAAGGTGTTAGCTGGGCTGGTTCCTTCTGAGGACTGTGAGGGATAATCTGTTCCATGCCTCTCTCCTAGCTTCTGGTATCCCCAGGCATTCCTTGGCTTGTGTCTTCTACCTGTCATCTGACCATTATCCCTATGTTCTCTTGTGTCCAAATTTCCCCTTTTTATAAGGATATCAGTCATGCTGGATTAGGGCCAACCTTAATGACCTCATTGTAACATGATTAGCACTGCAAATACCCTATTTTGAAATAATGTCACATTCTGAGGTACTGAGGGTTAGGACATCAACATGTCTTTCTTGGGTGGACATAACCCATTACCCTGTCTTTAGAGATGTAGTTAGTTATGAGATCATAATAAAATAGGGTAGGCCCTAAATCCAATATAACTAGTGTCCTTTTAAAAAAGAGACACAGATGAAAGATACAGAATGTGTAATACCATGTGTGGACAGAGAGCAATTAGAGTAGAGCATCTACAAGGCAAGCATTGCCAGCAACCTGTGAGAAGGGAGGCATGAAACAAATCTGAGAGCCTCCATTCTGTCTTCTCTCCTGCATCTCAAATGCATGCATTTGATCATCAAGGCTGTTTTTCTCTGTGGTTCAGGTTGGAAATTTCTTATGTTCATAATTATGTACTGACCCTTCTATTGAGTCCAATTTGCAGTTAATCCCATTCATTTTTAGTATTTCTCAATTTTAGAATTTTCTCTAGTTTCTACATCTTTTTAATTTCCTATTCTTGTATCAGTATCTTTCTTTTTAAAAACAAGAGTACTTGTATTGATGAACTTTTCTGCTAAATTACCTAAGTCATCAGTGAGTGTGCTTTCATTGACTATTTTGTTTAACCAAAAGCCGCTTTCTTTTTCATTGTATATTGGGCATTGTAATTAATGTTTTAAAAAGATTCAGTACTTTGTTATGTTCCTCAGAAGGCTGTTGAGTTTTACTGAAGAAAGTGAAATTATTGATGGATCAACTTGATGCTGCAGAGGCTTGACATTTATACTTTGCTAGGTCTGGTCTTTTCCCATTTTTCCTGTGGCCCTAGGAACATCTCCAAGTCCTAGAGACATGTTCTTTATATTGAAACCAAGGAAAGACCATATGTAGGAATAAAGTCTAATGTGTTTATCAAGCCCCTCCAAATTGGAAGAGAATTCCAAACTCTGTGGTCTTGTTACTGGGCAACCACTGAAATCTCTGCTCAGATCTGCCTTCCAGTTGTTTTCTCCTGGGCTTCTTGGAGTTTCAACCTGTGTACACTTAGTTGACTCAGCCAAGGAATCAAGGAAAGTTCATATGCCAATTTGGCAGCTCCTGTATGACTCTTTCCTGTCTAGGGTTATTAATTATTGGCAGAGGTTTAGTCTGGCACAAGTCATTTGCATTTTGGCAGAAGTACTTTTTTTTCCCTATTAAGATTCAAAATGGTGACTCATTTTCTCATTTTGATAGTGACTTCATAATTTAATTGTGGGAGTACAGGAGCCTGGGTTTATTTTTTTCTCCAAAAAAGCATGTTATTTCTTATGGTTTCCAGCAAGTCCCATGAATATAGACTCACTTTATTTTCTTGATCTGTACATTCATGGCTGTGGTTTGTGGTTGTAAATCCTTGATCTATAAGAAGGGTCAAGGAGCAATACATTTCTCCTTGGATGTGGCCTATTCACTTTAACAGTATCTCTTAGATGAGAAGGGTTTATTTTTGGTGAAACTTACCATTTTTTCTGTTATGGTTAATGTCTTTTGTAGCCTAAAATATCTGCCTATCCCAAGAGTCATGGAGGTATTGATTTCTTCTAGAGTATTTGTTTTGCTCCTTCATATTCAGATCGGTAATCCATTTTGAAAAAATTCTGCCTTGTGTGAAAGCACCAAAGTTCAGTTTTTTCTTACAGATACCCAGTTACAACAGCTCCAAATGAAAAAAACTTTCCTTTCTGTATTGAATTGCTTATTTTGCTTAAAGGCCAATGACCATATATATGTATGGGTCTAGTTCTGGACTCTACTCTGTCCATTAATCTACCTATCCTAACTCTAGTACCACACTCTATTAGTGTTAGCTTTACAGCAAGTCATGAAATTGAGTAGTGTAAGGCTTCTCTTGTTTTCCTTCTTTGAGATTATCTTGGCTATTCTGGGTCTGCTGCACTTCCATATATAGTTGTCATTTTCTACAAGAAAGCCTTCATAGGATTTTGATTTCACTGAATCTATAGATCAATTTGTGGGAAACTGAGAGCCTAACATTAATGCAGTCTTTCAATTCATGAACATATTTATTGTAGTCTTCTATAGTTTCTCTCATCAGTATTTTGTAGTTTCCAAGTATGTCTTGCACATCTCTTATTAATTTTCCTTCAAGCTACTTGACTTCTTTGCTATTACAATATACTTTAAAGTTTAATTTTCAATTGTTTGTTGCTAATGTGGAGACAATGCAACTGATTTTTGCCTCATGTCCTTCAAAATTACTAGTTCTGGTAGGTTTATTAAGTAAACACTTGGTGATCTTTAAGAAATCAGAGAACAGGAGAAGTATCATATAATTGGAGACATAATCTAATTTTCCAAGCAGCAAAAAGTACTTCACTCTGTATACTTTCTCTCAGTTATCACCTCAGAAACACTACTGGTTTTCTTTTCCCTTTGAAGATCATGGAATTCTGGAGTTAAATTTGCTTTTGGTTTAGTTCTTGAGAGGGAGAGCACTAGAGCTTCATAGAGGAACCTTTGCTTTTCAGCTGAATGTAGAATAGGGAAATGAGGACATGGCCTACTTGCCGCCTTTCATATGCACACTGGTGGATCAAAATACTATTTTTTCAGAATGCCATTTATAACAGAAAGACACATTATAATGGACTGGGATTAGAGTAACAGTAGATAGACTTATGAGACAAATTATCCTTAGTTGTCACATTTGTGAATTATTCACTGGTCACATATCCCATCTTTCATACTTTGTTTTCTTTTTCATTGTTTCTTCCCAATTTGCTTTACAGCAGTGATTAGCATTCTGACTAATCTACAAACAGCTATAATGAGCAGGGATCCATTTTAACTTCAAATAAAACCAATGTAAGGCACAACTATTCAGGAATATTTTATATTTTCAAAGTATTTAGGAATTATTTAATTAGAAAAATAAAGGCAATGGGATTATCTATCAGGTTCTAAAAGTACCCATGAATTAAATCACTCACATCATTCTCTTAAAAAACAAAACAAAACAAAACCTAAAATGACATTGGCTTTTAAGCTTTCTTACAGTAAGGAATAAGACCAAGCTATACTAGAGTATAAAAACCTGACATTCTGATCATGAAAATAATTTATTGATTAGACATCTGGTTTATTCAAGCATTAGGCCTACTGAAGATAGAATTAACACAGCCCATGTAGTAGTAGGAAAAAAAAAATCCATCCAGCACCTGCTTCATTTCAAATTCTGTGGGGACAAAATTCACACATTCTTTACTACAGTCTCACCCTAAAGCATCCACATGTGCTTGATATTATTAACTGGAATAGGATATGAGAAACCTTCTGTACACTCTATTTGGCAAGTATCATTAGTGATGCCACTTTCAGAAACATTCTTAGGCACAAGAAATAGCACTGCCTGCAGTGAGAGTCTTTGATAATCAAAATAATATCATTAAATATAATCTTACAAATAGGAAGGAAAATATATGCATTTTTGCCAATGGATTGCTTTATATATTAAGAAAAAATGCCACGAGATTTTCTATGAGATTAAAACATTAATACAATTGATACCCAAGTTTTAATTAGTTATTTTGTGGTATTAAAAATCAGAGAAAAAGAGGACTGATTTAGGAAAGAAATGCAGGACTAGTAATATGCAATAGTAGCTGCACTTTTTTGGAAAACCCATTAAAAAATGCTAAACATTTTTAGTCAAATTTTATTAAAAAAAAAAAGCAGCAGCTCAACATTACAATTCAAGGACCTAATTCAAATATGCACTTGACAATGAAGTACATCTGAATATGGAATGAAAAATGTTTTCCAAAAATCCATCAAATGCATTATTTCCAAATACCCAAATAATAAATCACTTCTGCAGGCCTTTTGTTGGATGGAATTATAAACAAAGAACTGAATATTTATTGCTGTGGAAAGAAATCTGTAGCACAGTAGTATGAATCTTGGGTATTAAGCATAATCAGCTGAATCAATTAAGTTAAAAATCTAATAAAAAATTTGTGTGTGAAAGTCTCTAAGCCAGTTGACCCAAGAGCAACCGAGATACCTAACTGGTTGAATGAGACCAGACATTATTTTGAGTCTCCATTTTTTGAAGGCAATTAAAAGTTACAATTACAATAGCTCACAAACTAAATAAAAAGAATTGTAGAAAGTAATTAAAACTATGTTCAGAGTCTTTTTTTTTTAAGCCCAATTTCAGCACCCCAAGGAAAAAGAAAGCATCCATGACTATCATAGATGAAAACAAATGAATGTCATTGGAATTAGTTATTTTTCCCCACTGAGGTATAAAATCTATATAGAAATTTGATACTTTAACAAACTGTACTTCTCATAGTCCTAATTTCCTTTAAACCCTGTTTAATATAGCTTTTTAATTGTAAAAACTTTTTCATGATTCTGAATCTAGTTTCAGTTCCTCTTCCATTTATTTTTATATCAATATTTAATATACTACCAGTTCTAATCAGAAAAAAATCTTGGAAATCTCTTCATTATGACAGCACATTCAGTAGAAATTACTGGTGTGCAAGCAAACCATAAAATGTGCAGCTCTCTGGACAGCACATTCTGTTATTTCATTGTCTGAATATTCTTTATAATGATTCTTGATGAAAGATTCTTTCAATCTTGTAAACATCAGTGTGCACAGTCTTGCTACTACGTATTTTCATGTCCTTGGGCAGGAAGGCTGGTTCACAGCTAGTGAAAAGCAAGAGGAGTCTAAGTTTTAATGGCTGATAAACCTTACATCCTGCAGGAGGAAAGCACTTTTCCTTTTTTGCTACTTAAGAATGTGGCAGAAATGTATGCTGAGGTAGCCCAGTCAATCTTTTTTTTTTCTGTAAATTTGGTCTCAGAATATTTCTGGAAGGGTGACATTTCGAAGAAGCCACTGCTGGGACCGACTTCCATTGCAGTCTCTAATGCTGGGCACCTGACTGTCCTCTTCTGTGGCTTTATCCAGGCACTGATTACTGTTCACATGCTGCAGGGTTAATTTCTGAAAGTGACAGAAAAAAAGTCAAAGTGGAAAACCAAACCAAACCATCTCAACCATTATTTTTGATGATTACTAATTCCTCTGTAGGAAAGGTTTTTTAGTTTTTTGTTATTTTGCAATAAAGATTTTTAAAAGACAGTTGGAGAAAGGTGTCTATGTAAGGATAGAGAAGGGAAGGAGAAAGGCAATGGGGTATAGTGGGTCACACTGGATTTGCAATAAGATTAAATTTTAAGTCTCAATTCCCCATAAGCTCTGTATTGCTGATAAACTTGTATTTATTCGTGCTTCCGTTTCCTTAAAAAAAAAAAATCAGATAAGTAGTTCCTAATTTAGGATCCTCAATCTATTTTCAAAAAGCTATTTCAAAATTGCTTCATTTCACTGTGATAAGGCTGTTCAAATTAATTCTGTGATTCCAAATCTCAAATTCCTAGAAATGGAGGTCCTTTTGAAGACTTAAAATCATAAGAAACCTTTAGATTTATACAGCAATCCTTAAATAAATGGCAGACACAGCTATATATAGCTTCCTATCTACTTGTTTACATTTTAGACTTGATGCTATCATAGTGATTTTTCGGATAATTTCAAAAGGATGGGAGGATGAGAGTTAACAGATAAATACTAATGAATGTAGTTCCACACCCTGGTCAGGTTAAGGACTCCAAAGAAGCTGTGAAAGAATCTACATTAAGTGTCATCCTAGAAGTGTATATGACTATAAAGATATGGGAAATAAGTTCACATATGTTTATCTCTTTTACTCAGAAATGGTTGTATTTTACTGTAATTCTTATATATGGAACACTTTATTTTCACAAGGCTTCTTTTGTACCTATGTGAACTTAAAACCTAATGATTGTATACAACTATTTTAGCTTTCAGTCACTTCTTAGTCTGTGTATGGTCAAAGTGGAAATTGGCAAATGGTAGTATGCATTTGCAGATACCATGATTTACTATCAACACTGCCTTTTTAAGAATTAAAGTATCTAATACTTAACCTAACCTAAATGACTAAGAACAGAGCCTGGAAGAGAACATGGCTGTGGTTTTTATTTCTTACACAGATGCTATAATAGTTACTTGTTGAGAGGATGAGCTTTGCAGTCAGACATTTCTGGGGTGAATTCCAGATTTGTCACGTGTGAGACAAAAACAAGCACATAAAGGAGCTCTCAGACATTCCAAAGGTCCTGCAAGGCCTTCATCAGGTCCACTGTCAGTATTAAAAAACTAAACACAACAAAAAGTTAGTTGGGAAATGGGTCTTCCTCACCCCAATTTCTAAAAATGTGTATTTCACTTATTTAGATTCATTAAAACAAACTTGTAACAAAGACATTGGTTATTGCTCCATGCTGGGTATTTAACTGTTCAAACTTAAGGCAGAATCCTCAAAATTTCAGGAGGCTAACCTCTCTTTAGGATACTTGAACTCTGAGGGAGAACTCCATTCCAGGCAGAGCTCTGTGGCTTGTGACACAGTGGAGATTGTTGTCACTGTACTCAGCAGAGGACCCAGTCAGACCTGACTAGTCTCCACATGAAAAAGCTTGATTAAGACAACTGGGCAAACAAGTGACACATAATAAATGTAACCTTTGAAGGGGAGGATAAAAACTGTATCATTGCGTAAAGTCTATCTGAAATCTAGAAAAAATAATTTGCTACCTCTAATCTCTAGATTTAACTGGGTCAAAATCTCCTTTGTTACAGAAAGGACAACCACAAGTACTCAAAGCCAAAGAACCTGGTTTCAAACACTACGCTAATATAGAAGCAGGACTTAACGATAAAGAATATAAAAATTTAATCAAAGGTAGTATGGTATTGTGCAAAGAATCCTGGATCAAGACTCGTAGGTCTGTCTGAGATCTGATTTACCTGCTCTGTGACCTTTCCATTCATTCTGGGCTCCAAGTCTACAAATTTAAAACAGGTCCTGGATTTTATTTCTAGGGTTCATTTGAAACCTAAGATTTCATAGGTCTAGAATAGAGATTACTGACATTAAATGTTTTATTTTCCCAGATTACTGTATTTTTGACTGATGGAGGCAGGACAAGTGTGACAGGCCGCCCTGGAGTTCCCATGCAGTCAGCTCAGGCCTGGAACACACACCACAGCTTCCCTGTTCCTCTGCCCAGTCTGGACTCTCCCTTTCCTTTCCATAGATGCTGATCCAAAGGATTCTCCCAAATAAACATCCTGAACACGAAACTGCATCTTAGGCTCTGCTTCTAGGAGAACCTAGCCTATGACAGCAATATTATGTATCAGGGAAAATACCCTGTAAAGTGCTCCAGAAGTTTTACAACTAACTTTATATTCTTTTTTTTTTGGTATCATTAATATGCAATAACACGACCAACACTGATTACCAGACTCTCCCCATTATCAAATCTCCACCACATACCCCATTACAATCACTATCCATCAGTGTAGTAAGATGCTGTAGAATTACTACTAGTCATCTCTGTGTTGTACAGCCCTCCCCGTGTCCCCGCCCTACATTATGTTTGCTGATAGTAATGTCCCCCTTTTTTTCCCCCTTATCCCTCCCTTCCCACCCATCCTCCCCAGTCCCTTTCCCTTTGGTAACTGTTAGTCCCTTCTTGGGTTCTGTGAGTCTGCCGCTGTTTTGTTCCTTCAGTTTTTTTTTTTGTTCTTATACTCCACAGATGAGTGAAATCAATTGATACTTGTCTTTTTCCACCTGGCTTATTTCACTGAGCATAATACCCTCTAGTTCCATCCATGTTGTTGCAAATGGTAGAATTTGTTTTCTTCTTATGGCTGAATAATATTCCATTGTGTATATGTACCACTTCTTCTTTATCCATTCATCTACTGATGGACACTTAGGTTGCTTCCATTTCTTGGCTATTGTAAATAGTGCTGCGATAAACATAGGAGTGCATATGTCTTTTTCAAACTGGACTGCTGGATTCTTAGCGTAAATTTCTAGGAGTGGAATTCCTGGGTCAAATGGTATTTCTATTTTTAGTTTTTTGAGGAACCTCCATACTGCTTTCCACAATGGTTGAATTAGGTTACATTCCCACCAGCAGTTTAAGAGGGTTCCCCTTTCTCCACAACCTCGCCAACATTTGTTGTTGTTTGTCTTTTGGATGTTGGCCATCCTAACTGGTGTGAGGTGCTATCTCATTGTGGTTTTAATTTGCATTTCTCTGATGACTAGCGATGTGGAGCATCTTTTCATGTGTCTGTAGGCCATCTGAATTTCTTCTTTGGAGAAAAGTCTGTTCAGAGCCTGTGCCCATCTTAATTGGATTATTTGCTTTTTGTTTGCTGAGGTGCATGAGCTCTTTATATATTTTGGATGTCAAGCCTTATCAGATATTTCATTTATGAATATATTCTCCCGGACTATAGGGTGCCTTTTTGTTCTACTGATGGTGTCCTTTGCTGTACAGAAACTTTTTAGTTTGATATAGTCCCACTTGTTCGTTTTTGCTTTTGTTTCCCTTACCTGGGGGATATATTCATGAAGAAGCTGCTCGTGTTTATGACCAACAGAGTTCTGCCTATGTTTTCTTCTAAAAGTTTTATAGTTTCATGACTTACATTATGGTCTTTAATCCATTTCAAGTTTACTTTTGTGGATGGAGTTACGCAGTAATCCAGTTTCATTCTTTTACATGTAGCTGTCCAGTTTTGCCAACACCAGATGTTGAAGAGACTGTCATTTCCCCATTGTATATCCATGGCTCCTTGATCATATATTAATTGACCATATATGCTTGGGTTCATATTTGGACTCTATTCTGCTCCACTGGACTATGGGTCTGTTTTTGTGCCAGTACCAAATTGTCTTGATCACTGTGGATTTGTAATAGAGCTTGAAGTTGGGAAGTGAGATCCCCCCTACTTTATTCTTCCTTCTCAGGATTGCTTTGGCTATTCAGGGTCTTTGGTGGTTCCATATGAATTTTAGAACCATTTGTTCCAGTTCGTTGAAGAATGCTGTCAGTATTTTGATAGGGATTGCACTGAATCTGTAGATTGCTTTTGGCAGGATGACCATTTTGACAATATTAATTATGTCTATCCAAGAGCATAGGATGAATTTCCATTTATTAGTGTCCTTTTTAACTTCTCTTAACAGTGTCTTATAGTTTTTAGGGTATGGGTCTTTCACTTCCTTGGTTTGGTTTATTCCTAGGTATTTATTCTTTCTGATGCAATTATGAGTGGAATTGTTTTCCTGATTTCACTTTCTGCTAGTTCATCGTTACTATATAGGAATGCAACAGATTTCTGTCTATTAATTTTGTATCCTGCAACTTTGCTGAATTCAGATATTAGTTCTAGTAGTTTTGGAGTGGATTCTTTAGGGTTTTTTATGTACAATATCATGTCATCTGCAAACAGTGAGAGTTTAACTTCTTTACCAATCTGGATGCCTTTTCTTTCTTTCTGTTGTCTGATTGCCGTGGCTAGGACCTCCAGTACTATGTTGAATAAAAGTGGGGAGAGTGGACATCCTTGTCTTTTTCCCAATATTAGGGGAAAAGCATTCAGGTTCTCGCTGTTAAGTATGATGTTGGCTATGGGTTTGTCATATATGGCCTTTATTATGTTGAGGTACCTGCCCTCTATACACATTTTGTTGAGAGTTTTTATCATGAATGGATGTTGAATTTTGTTGAATGCTTTTCAGCATCAATCAGATGATCATGTGGTTTTTGTCCTTCTTTTTGTTGATGTGGTGAATGATGTTGATGGATTTTTGAATGTTGTACCATCCTTACATCCCTGAGATGAATCCCACTTGATCATGGTGTATGATCCTCTTGTTCTATTTTTGAATTCGGTTTGCTAACATATTGTTGATCACTTTTGCATCTATGTTCATCAGGGTTATTGGTCTGGAGTTTTGTATGTGTGTGTGGTGTCTTTGCCTGGTTTTGGTATTAAGAGTGATGCTGGCTTCATAGAATGAGTTGGAAGTATTCCTTCCTGTTCTGTTTTTCGGAAAAGTTTAAGGAGAATGGGTATTATGTCTTTTCCAAATGTCTGATAAAATTCACCGGTGAATCCTTTTGGTCCGGGGGTTTTGTTCTTGGGTAGTTTTTTATTACTGATTCAATTTTGTTGCTGGTTTTTGGTCTGTTTAGATTTTCTGTTTCTTCTTTGGTCAGTCTTGGAAGCTTGTATTTTTCTAGGAAGTTGTCCATTTCTTCTAGGTTTTCCAGTTTGTTAGCATATAGATTTTCAAAACATTCTCTGATAAATTGTATTTCTGTGGTGTCCATCATCATTTTTCTTTTCTCATTTCTGATTATGTTTATGTGTGCAGATTCTCTTTTTCTCTTAGTAAGTCTGGCTAGGGGTTTATCTATTTTGTTTATTTTCTCAAAGAACCAGCTCTTTGTTTCATTAATTTTTTCTATTGTTTTATTCTTCTCGATTTTATTTATTTCTTCTCTGATCTTTATTATGCCCTTCCTTCTGCTGTCTTTGGGCCTCATCTGTTCTTCTTTTCCCACTTCTAATAATTGTGAATTCAGAATATTCATTTGGGGTTGTCCTTCCTTCTTTAAATGGGCCTGGATTGCTATATACTTTCCTCTTAGAACTGCCTTCGCTGTGTCCCAAAGAAGTTGGGGTGTTGTGTTGTTGTTTGCATTTGTCTCCATATATTCCTTCATCTCTGTTTTAATTTGGTCATTGATCCATTGTTTATTTAGGAGCATGTTGTTAAGCCTCCGTGTGTTTGTGAGCCTTTTTGTTTTCTTTGTACAATTTATTTCTACTTTTATACCTTTGTGATCGAGAAGTTGGTTGGTAGAATTTCAATCTTTTTTATTTTACTGAGGCTCTTTTTGTGGCCTAGTATGTGGTCTATTCTGGAAAATATTCCATGTGCACTTGAGAACAATGTGTATCCTGCTGCTTTTGGGTGTAGAGTTCTGTAGATGTCTGTTAGGTACATCTGTTCTAGTGTGTTGTTCAGTGCCTCTGTGTCTTTACTTATTTTCTGCCTGGTTGATCTGTCGTTTGGAGTGAGTGGTGTGTTTAAGTCTCCTAAAATGAACGCATTACATTCTATTTCCTCCTTTAATTCTGTTAGTACTTGTTTCACATATGTCGGTGCTCCTGTGTTGGGTGCATATATATTTATAATGGTTATGTCTTCTTCTTGGACTGACCTCTTTATCATTATGTAATGTTCTTCCAGTGTCTCTTGTTACTTTCTTTGTTTTGAAGTCTATTTTGTCTGATACAATTACTACAATACCTGTTTTCTCCCTATTGTTTTTATGAAATATCTTTTTCCAGCCCTTCACTTTTAGTCTGAGTCTCTTGTAGGCAGCATATACATAAGTCTTGCTTTTTATCCATTCTATTACTGTGTCTTTTGATTGGTACATTCAGTCCATTTACATTTAGGGTGATTATCGATAGGTATGTACTCATTGTCATTGCAGGCTTTGGATTCATGGTTACCAAAGGTTCAAGGGTAGCTTCTTTACTATCTAACCATGTAACTTAACTCACTTATTACACTATTATAAACAGTCTGATGATTCTTTATTTATTTCCCTTCTTATTCTTCCTCCTCAACTCTTTATATGTCAGGTATTTTATTCTGTACTCCTTTGTGTTTTCCTTGACTGATTTGGTGGATATCTGATTTTGTTTTCATTTAGTTAGTATTTGGTTAGTCTGCTTTCTTTGCTGTAGTTTTGTTTTCTCTGGTGACATCTATGTAGCCTTAGGAGCACTTTCATTTAGAGCAGTCCTTTAAAATACACTGTAAATATGGATTGTGGGAGGTAAATTTCCTCAACTTTTGCTTATCTGGGAATTGTTTAATCCCTCCTTCAAATTTAAATGATCATCTTGCTGGATACAGTATTCTTGGTTCGAGGCCCTTCTGTTTCATTGCATTGAATACATCATGCCATTCTCTTCTGCCTTGTAAGGTTTCTGCAGAGAAGGCTGATAGACTGATGGGTTTTCCTTTGTGGGTGATCTTTCTTTTTCTTTGGCTGCTTTTAATACCCTGTCCTTGTCTTTGATCTTTGCCATTTTAATTATTATATGTCTTGGTGTTGTCTTCCTTGGGTCCCTTGTGTTGGCAGATACGTGGACTTCCATGGTCTGAGAGACTATTTCCTTCCCCAGTTTTGGTAAGTTTTCAGCAATTATTTCTTCAAAGACACTTTCTATCCCTTTTTTTCTCTCTTCTTCTGGTACCCTTATAATGGGAATATTGTTCCGTTTGGATTGGTCACACAGCTCTCTTAATATTCTTTCATTCCTAGAGATCCTTTATTCTCTCTCTGCCTCAGCTTCTCTGTATTCCTGTTCTCTGATTTCTATTCCATCAACAATCTCTTGCACCTAATCCAGTCTGCTCTTAAATCCTTCCATTGTTTGTTTCATTTCTGTTATCTCCCTCCTGAATTCTTCCCTTAGCTCTTGCATATTTCTCTGTATCTCCATCAGCATCCTTATGACTTTTATTTTGAATTCTTTCTCAGGAAGATTGGTGATTTTGGTTTCACCAGGCCCTCTCTCTGGTGTCTGAGGGAGTTGTAACTGAACAAGGTTTTTCTGCTTTTTCATGGTGATGGGTGTGGTTGCTGGCAAGTGGTATGTGTGTTAGCTGGGAGAACAAAATCCCTTCCGGCTTTCTGGTCACCTTGCCCATCTCTGCTCCCTGTGCTGGTCAACTGCACACAGGGAGTAGTCTCTGGGTTAATCCCGTGCTGCCGTGGGCGGTGTGGCCCTCAGGATGGCCTAGGGCACTGGCGGGGGTCGCAGGCAAGCAACGTGTGTTCTGTCGTGAAAACAGCATCCCTTCATGCTTCCTGAACTCTGCACCGGTCTCTGCTGCCTGTGCCGGACAACCTCACACAGGCAGCAGACTCTGGGTTAATCCCCTGAGCTGCCATCAGCGGGGCAGCCCTCGGGATGGCCTAGTGGTTTCAGGTGAGCAGTGTGTGTTTGCCTTGAGAACAGAACCCCTATGTGCTTCCCAGACACTGTGCAGGTCTCCGCTAGTCAATCGGGTACAGTGGACAGCGTCTGGGTCAATCCTGAGCTCACATGGGCGGGATGTCCCTCGGGATGGCCTAGAGCACTGGCAGGGTTTGCTGGTGGGCAGCATGTGTTCGCTGTGAGAACAAAGCCCCTTTATGCCTTCTAGACTCTGTGCCCGTCTCTGCTATCTGTGCTGGTCAACTGCAGGCAGGGGGCAGCCTCTGGGTCTGGCCCAGTTAGCCACGCACTGGGAGACACCTCTGTGTGGTTGCTGTGGGTGGGGCTGCTCCCCAGCTGTTCCACAGCAATGGCAGGTTAGCCAGTCTGCTTGCTTTGCCGGTGGGTGAAGTGAATGGCAGGCTGCTTTTCACTGAGGGGCTTTGGAGCTGCACTGCCACCCAGGGGTTAGGGTACCTGAAGTTTCTTAAAGTTCCCAGCCTGCTGGGCTGAGTGTACCTGGACGATTTTGTTCACCTGTTAAACCCTTGTCCCTTTAAGACTTTTAAATTGCCCGCTTTTCTTTTGTCCTAGGGCAGCCGGCTGTGGGAACCTGTTCGCAGTCTTAGTCTCAGATTTTGCTTTTCTGTTCCTCTCATGTCCAGTACACCATGCAATGTGTGTCTGTGCTCCCGGTGCAGATTACTAGGGCTTGCTATTTAGTAGTCCTGTGCTTCCACTCCCTCCCCACTCTGATTATTTTCCTCCTGCTGTTGAGCTGGAGTGCGGGGAATGCTCAGGTCCCGCCAGGTCACGGCTTTGTATCTTACCCTTTTCCATGAGATGTTGAGTTCTCAGAGATGTAGATGTAGCCTGGCTTGTGTACTCTATCTTCTGGTCACTCTTTTCGGAATGGTTGTATTTGCTCTATTTTCAAAAATATGTGGTTTTGGGAGGAGATTTCTGCCACCCTAGTCATGCCGCCATCTTGAGAATCTCCAAGGGCAATTTTATATCTACCTTTACATTCTTAACTGTAAATTTAAGTTCGTTATTTACATTCTAAATACCTTAAACCAGCTGTAGCTCTTAAAATTTCTAATCAAACACTTTGTAATAACAGTTGTAGACTATGTAGGTTTATGCACAGTCTACAGAGAGCCATTAGGTGTTCCTCTTCCCTGGCCATACCAATCATAAAGACTAGAAAAACAAAAGACCTGCCTTCCAACTTCCCTTGCAGTTGGGGAGTCACTATGTGATGAAGTTCTGGCCCATGATACATAGCAGAGTCTGCTGAGAAGGGTTCAGGACAAGCTTTGGCTTTCCTGATAAATGCAACCTTCTCTCCTCCCTTCCTCCTGCCTTGAATTGGGATGTGATGGTGAGAGCTGTAGCAATCATCTCATGGCCAAAAGGAAAAGCCAAGAAGATTGCAGCAATGTTATCCCTGATATCATTGTGCCATTGAATCTACAAAAGCCACTTACCTCCAGACTTAAAAAAAATAAACCCATATTTGTTCCTGCTACTATACATAGATTTTATGATACCAAATACACTGGCATTTTTCAATGAACATACATAAATTTTTTAAAATATTCTGGTTGCCACACTGTGTGGTGACACTGGCATTTACTATCTGGAGTCACAGATGCCACAGTGCATGTTGGCAGCTATATGAAAAATGGCAGTAAGCATGCATTATAGAAAACCCTCAGAGTATTCAGGTCACAGTAACAGAGCTATTGCTATATTTAATAATATTTTTACTATAATTTGTGAAGGGAGTCCAGGATTTATAAAATATGGTCTTTGTCCTCTGGGATCTAAGAATCTAATAGTGGAGAAAAGACTGGTAGATAAATAACTACAAAGAAGCACAGCATTACAGGGTTAGAGATTATTATAATTACGTTAGGACAGAGAGAGCTAATTTCTAGGTGGGATTCATGGACATGAGGTCAAAGCTGGGGCTTCCAGAATGGGCAGGATTTGTTAGGCAGAGAGGACTGTATGATCTTAAATGTAAAGTGGAGTGGAAAAGTACAGGGTATGTTCAGGGAATGGCAGGTTAATGATTAAAGTAGACAGGGTTTGTGTATGACACAGTACAGGGAGAAAAGACAGTCAAAGTTGTAACTCTGGATGGACATCTCCATTTAAAGGGAAGAGTGAGCCAAGCAGACAAAAGGAACAAAGCAAGCTTAGAGAGGAAACTAAATTGCTGACCATTCACTCACTGTCATACAACCCATGAGAAAAGTAGGATGGCATGCAGAAAGTAAAGTAGGAACAGAAGTCTTTCCTAATATGAAGAAAAAACTTTCTTTTAAGGAGAAAAAGAACCAGGGAAGACACACTGAAGGTGACGGTGTTGGTTCCAGAACCACAGAGGAAAAGCACACACTGGGAGATAGCCAGGTATGTGGTGAGGAACAGAAGTTTATTGGGGACCCTTGGATTGAACTAATATCTTTTCAGTACCTCTATGTGAACACAACATATACTGGGTGAGAGAAGGAGAAGCTCCACAGCAAAGCAAAGATAAATATAAAAAGAGTTGTTATATAAGTCAGTGAAAAGTTAGAGCCAGAGAATTTCATTAATTAGAGCTCACTTTTTACTTAAGTGCTTAATTCAGTAATTTAAAAAGCCTACTTCTCCATTTCTCCCACCTAGACTACAGAGCTTAAGGACCTAACACTGGGAAGAGTGGATGCATAGTGATAATTAGGAAAGAGGGACTAGAGGAAAGATTAATTACTGGGGAGATTAAAACATGTTTATTTTACTTATATTATTTTTCCCATCTGCCATATTCAAATTCCATGAGAATTCATCCTTTTATCTATAAAATATACAAATGAATCCAATGATACACACAATTTCATTCCTATATGCAACTGGGTAACTTACCACTGGGTCATACTCCCAAAGTTGGTTGCCTTTTAGATGGTGGCATTTGAGCATTGTGACAGGGCCATTAAGTTTGGAGACATCCAAGCAAAGGTCATCTGTTCTAATTTCTTTGTTAGCAGTATAAGAGAAAACCTGAAAAACAAATAAGCACACATAAAAGCTTACCAGTACAAGAAATCAGCATTTTATATGCTCAATAATCTGGTAGGGAAAAACATGTATTTTAAGATACATGGTTTTTGAACTTTATTAATGTAATGGAGAATAAAGGACTCAAAAGCTACACTAATTTTGCACAGAGGAAAGAAAAAATGATCTTGAATTCTCCGAATACATAATGTATTTATCAAGGGTTGTCACCTGCTTGTCTAAAAATGGCAAAATAAATCTCACACACAGCAATGTAAATACATTTCTTATAAGGAGCCTTTTAGAAATGTTACATTTTAAAATAATTATATTGAAGGCTCCCTTCTCAAGGTCTTTATTATTTTCTCTTTAAAGGTAGGAAAATATTTCCTGAATGACATCATGAGATAAAAAGGGCAGAGGATTAAAACAAATTAAAACTTCATAAAAACACCCACCTGATTACCTCCCATACCATGACAGTTAAAAATTCCAACTTTTTCATTCTCTTTTCTAGCCATGTTGTCTAGACACTGATTTGTTTCCACATTTCTTATCTATAGGACAAGAAATAATAAAAATATAAAGAGTTAGGTTAAGTAGACAGATACACATACAGATACACACAAACATTACATAAACCTAAACTTTCCACTACTATAAAACCACCTGGAATTCCTGAGGTACGGGCTTTAAGTTGGGGGATGGTGGGGGAATCACTGTCTAGCTATCTAAAATTCTGTGATCTAAAGGCAGAGAACAGACTGGTAGTTGCCACAGAGGAGGGGGGCAGAGGATGGGTGAAGGGGGAAAACATTTGAAAATATTTGGTATCTTGATCTGGATGATGGTTACATGAGTTGTATACACATGTCAAAATTCAGCAAATTTTACACTGAGATTTTATATGTACCTTAATTTAAAAAACATTAAAAAATAAAAATGATTGGAATTAAAAATAAGATTCAATGGTTTAGAAAGATGTGGTTATATTATTTTTCTGTTTCAGGAAGAACTCCTTTAAATTCTCATTTTTATCATTTTTCCAAGCTGTTCTTCTAGGATTTGTATTTAGTTCAATAAGCTCTACTTCACTTAATAATTTAAGGCAATTTAACAACTCTCTGTTAATCACCAAGATGAGGGACATTACTTTTGACAACCACTCTGACAACTAACTTCTCAGGAAACTCAGTTGGTACTTTCTAATCAAAGAGTTTGGAGCTTGGCTTAACCATAAGCCTAAGCATAGAGTGATATAATTAGGAAGAATTTTTTAGGCAATGCCCCTTAATGATCTGTTTTCTCTGAACCATTGCAGTTTCAAAGTACATGGTAAACTGAAAGACATTTGGAAGTCCTAAATTATTCCCATGGATGATATCATTAGCAAGTATGCCAGAATGGAGATGTGTGACAAACTACATCTGTCATGACATGTAGATAAAAAAAAAAAAAAAAACTAATTTTGTATGACAGAGTGGGTGTAAAGTTAAAACCACAAACAGGTCATTCACTTTTATAAATGAATGTACAGTTTACATATTATTCCAGTATTTTGATAAGGCACTAACAAGTACATATGCATTTTTTCCTTATAAAGATACAAGGACGTAGGTGTGAAAAACTATTATTCCCAAGCAGTCAGGAACAAAAAGCGGGGCTTTGGCAGAAGAGAGACTGGGGTTTAATTCCAAATGACTCAAACCCTCTGAGATCAATTTCCTAATAGTAACTGGGAGATAATGTTGGCTCTCTGCTGAGGTTATGTACAACGAAGCATCCATATACCTACTTCAGAGTCTAGCACATAGTAAATATAGAAATAGTAACAATCTGCATTGCCATGTTATTGCTAGTTACCTCTAGCTGGCTATTCCATCAAAACCTCAAATTCAGTTCATGCAAAACAATATTTTCCAATATTTTAATGCTAATGTTTCCTTATCCAAGTACTTCAATATGACCCTGCCACTCCACTCTGACCTTGAGAATCTAAAACAAACCTCATTTCTCTAAGAGTTCTCTTCCCGATATTCTTATTTTTATTAATAATCCCACAATTTGTCCAATTATTCAAGATGGAAATCCCAGTGCCCTTTTTTTCCCCAAGTCCAACACATCATATTAGTATCCAAAAATTCTTTTACCATGAAGTTTTAACTCAGAAACATATTATCTCAGAAGCAAATTTTACAAAAGGTTTTATAGTTACAATGTAATTTTATACATATATAAAAAATGAAAAAAATGTAAGATATATATATATATATAAAACATCTTTCTGCACTTCTGTGGGTAATCAATACTTAATCATGTACATTGACAAAGAACTTAGTTCAAAATGTAACAAGATGAGTCCCTATGTCATATATTCATGTAAACCAGTTATTTCCTTGCACTTATGGAAAAAATTACAAACTCTTCAGTCCTTTTTCTCAATTTTTTTTTCTTTCAATTACAGATGTAGGGGTTGCTTAAGAAAGTAATAACTCACACCAGTAAGGATCACCATCATTGAAAAGACAAACAACAACAAATTTTGGCGAGGTTGTGGAGAAAGGGGAACCCTCCTACACTGCTGGTGGGAATGTAAATTAGTTCAATCATTGTGGAAAGCAGTATGGAGGTTCCTCAGAATGCTCAAAATAGAAATACCATTTGACCCAGGAATTCCACTTCTAGGAATTTACCCTAAGAATGCAGCACTCCAGTTTGAAAAAGACAGATGCACCCCTATGTTTATCGCTGCACTATTTACAATAGCCAAGATATGAAAGCAACCTAAATGTCCATCAGTAGATGAATAGAAAAAGATGTGGTACATATACACAATGGAATATTACTCAGCCATAAGAAAAAAACAGATCCTTCCATTCGCAACAACATGGATGGAGCTAGAGGGTATTATGCTCAGTGAAATAAGCCAATGGGAGAAAGACAAGTACCAAATGATTTCATTCATGTGTGGAGTATAAGAACAAAGGAAAACTGAAGGAACAAAATAGCAGCAGAATCACAGAACCCAAGAATGGACTAACAGTTACCAAAGGGAAAGGGACTGGGGAGGATGGGAGGGAAGGAAGGGATAAGGGCGGGGAAAAAGAAAGAGGGCACTACGATTAGCATGTATAGTGCATGGGGGGCACAGGGAGGGCTGTGCAACACAGAGAAGACAAGTAGTGATTTTACAGCATCTTACTACGCAGATGGACAATGACTGTGAAGGGGTATGTGGGGGGGACTTGGTGAAGGGGGGAGCCTACTAAACATAATGTTCTTCATGTAATTGTAGATTAACGATACCAAAATAAATTTTAAAAAAAGAAAGTAATAAATACCACAGGAATGATTAGAGAACAACCACTGTTATCCTGGTTTTCTGTCAAATGGAGTGGCCTTTTGGTTAAATGATTACCTTTACCAAACTCAAAATGAATTAAAATTAATACAATTCTCCCCAAATGGAAGAGGACTTCCTATCAGTCTGTACTATCATATAATAAATCAACTTTGGTTATTTTGTTTCCATGATTTATGTTGCTAACAAATTACAGCAAATAAATCATGCTTACCCTGAGCTAGGCACTGTTCTATGTTTTTATATAACAGCTTATATACCATCTTTACAACATTTCTATAATTAATTCCAGGTTGTTTTCTGACATGAGAGATCTGAGTCTTTATCCCTTTGCATTACTACTAACCATTACATGTTAAAAGTAGAGTTTCTCCAAGGATAGGAAACCGCTGCTTCCCATCAACTGTTAGACTGACAATGAACCTTGACACAGTGTCATCGGTGAGGCCCAGCTGAGGTGAATGGTCAGGGACCCGGTTGTGGATCTCTGCTGGGGCCTGATAGTACTCCTCTTAAATGTGGGGAGGACTGGATGATGTCCTGCACAATGAGGGGAAGTAGCAACTTCTGTAGCTGTCGAATGTTTTGGTCCTGGGTGGCTTTAGTATTTGAAGGCAGAGAGAACTCTGTTTGGCTTAACAAATATGTGATATCCCTGTAGCTGAAGAGGACATCTGCTTTCCAGCTGGTTCTTCTACACACTGGATGGCTGGAGAAGACAGTTTTCAGAGAATATCCTCCTCCTTGGAGAAATATATGTGCCCTATCTCAATGGGGTGTGTAAGATGATTTTTCAAGGATATGAAGAACAAAGATGACTAGGGGGTGAGTTCTGGGAACAATTTTGTCCTTTGGGATACCAGTTAATAGCTTTGTTTGGTGAGAATTAACTTTGGAAAGTTTTCAGAGAAAGGAAAAATTAGGAACAAACATTGCCTAGGGGTATTGAATAAGATATTCAAAACTGTAATTCCATATAGCTTTAAGGCTATGTAACCAATTACCAGCTTTCTAGTGATGTATGGAAGTTAGAAATGCTGGTTACAAACACTTGCTCCAATGTCTATACTGGGATGCAAATAGGCAAGGTTACCCAAAATCTGACACATTAAAAAAGTAATTGAAAAAATAGCACTTGGAAGATACAGAATAATATAAAATGTAGGCATGTTATCAGGGAAAAGGAAGAGAAAATACATTAAAGAATTTAAAAATTAATTAATGTAAGGATGGCCTACTCAGAAGTCTCCTTCATTGGGTTTCTAAAAAAAGTAGGCTAAAACTAGAAAAAAAGAAAAGAGTGGGAACCTTTGGACAATTCCAAAGGACAACTCCAAGGGAGTATTCTGAAGTTCAGTCTAAGGAAAAGATGGGATAGTTTCTGGGTTCTCCCACTCTCTAGAGGATTTTGTCCCACCTTTTGGGATATATAGAGTGTGGATTGACAGCAGAATGCTCAGTCTTATTACACTATAAATTCCTTCTAGTTTCTTCACATTTCAAGTTACATCTTGATGACTATCTTGGAAAGAGAAAAAATGAGGTAGTCCTTTTGGTTGGTTTAATATTTTATATCATCAGGATGGCTAACAGCAACTGAGATTCTAAATTATCAGGGACCCTTAAACTAAAAGACTGATTTGATATAGGAAAAGAAAGGAGCTTTTCCTCGCTGGTATCAATAATCCTGAATATAAATAAGATCCTGATGTTCTACTTAATCTAGCAGGAAAATAACTACTGACAGGATGGCTTGGGAATTCGATATAGTATTAACTCTTCTAAAGTTGTTTTAGGATATATCTACTGTAAATTATTTGAGAGTAAAGACAATTATAGAAGGCATGCAGTATAGTTAAAAGTTTTTAAAACACTGGGATAGGCAAGCAAAAATATGGACACATCAATTTAGAGGTCCTTGGCAGGGAGAAATTTGTGGAATGACAGCAAAATAGAGGGATAACCTCCAGTGCTGACTGTTGTGTTACTGTCTCCACCACTGTCCACTGTTCTGCAGAATTTTCTGTGATAATGGAAATAATCTATATTTGTGCTGTATAATAGAGTAGCCACTAGCCATATGCTACTGGGCCCTTTATTATTTTTTTCCTTGTACTTCTTGTTATTGAGTACCATATATGGGGCAAGTATGACTGAGGAACTGAATTTTAAATTATATTTGATTTTACTTAATTTATAAATAACCATATAGGGTAGTGGCTATCATATTGGATGTGTAGGACTAGATGCTGACACATAGGACAAAGTCTTCCACCATTTGTGAAGGGCTCTTGTCAATGAGGGGAAACAGTGCACAACATGCTCATGAAGCCAAGTTATCATGTCCTTGGAACTCTGTAAAAGGCATGTGGAAGTGCCCAAGTTTGATGTGTACTTTCTGGAATTAGGAGAAGTTGTAAAGGACCTAACTGATTTAAAGGGGGAAGGGCAGCAAGCTAATAGTCCTTTTTGTAGGATTTGTTTATGACTGAATAAAACATCTTTCCTTACAGAATGAGACTTGCCAATGAGTCATACCAAAGAAGTCACAGGTACCATGTACAACTATGAGAATGCCAAACAGTGAGGGACTGCCAGAAACAGGAAGTTGTCTATCTGAATCACAGCGGTGTCTGAACTATGGTGCTAGGGGGAAATAGCCATACTTTCAAGGTGTCTGGAGGCAGATGGGGATGAGTGAGAGCTTAGGGTGTGGGGAATGGAGACCTGGCCTCACTCCCATCTCTACATTACTATCCGTGAGGTCTTGCCAGGTTAGTCCTCTAAGACAGTGTCTCAGAAAACCACAATCTGAACAACAGAATCTGGCCAGGTGTTGACAGACATCAATTAACAAGGGCTTTGTGATCAAACACGTTTGGGAGATACCAGGTTAAACAAATTTAAATAGGTTTCTTTACTGAAGGACATCTTGAAGTCTTTTAATGCACTGTGACTGTTGGTAGGGGTGTGGACTGGTGGTAAGAAGAAGATATAAACAGCATTTCCCAAATATTTTTGGCCACAAAAATCTATTCCCTCCTCTCCCATCCAGGCCTTTCTAATCAAGCACCTTGAGGGACATCAGGCATCAGCATTTTTAGTACAGTAATTGGGAAATGTTGCTATAAGAACCTCATTTTCTCATCTATAAAACAGGGATAATAATCTCTCAAAGAGGTAACACGTACAGAGGCATAGCAGGAACTGACACAGTAGGCCCACAATAACTGTTTCCTTCCTTATTTACACATTTTAGCAATTCTTCAGCTCCTTTCTGAAGTAGCAACTTAGACATACATAGCTATCCACAAAAATACCGTTTTACCTTAAGAGTTGAAAATAATTGTGAATGCACTCATTCCTGGGAAACAGGCAAGAAGTTAGAGCCTAAATTTCTTAGTTTCTGCTATAATCCCCTCCAGAATCTGGGTACCTCCATTAGACAGACAAAATAAATGTTAAGCGCTTAGGATTTTTGGAATCCAGTATAATGGAACTGGGATTCTTACTCTCTGCCAAAAGGGAAACATTGGTTAGATGTGAGAAAGCGTATGGGTGTTAGTGATTAAGAGTACAAGCTCTCATGCCAGACTGCCTGTGTTCAATCCTGTCTTTTCCATTTTGTGGCTATGACCTCAGCCATGTTTAAACCATTTACTTATGTATGCCTCAATTTACTCACTGTGAAGTGAGGGTAACAGCACCCATGTCTCACAGTGCTGATGTGAGGAATAAAATGAGTTAATATTTATAAGGGACTAGATTGGTGCTTGACATAAGAGTTCATAATCACTAAATTTTAGGTTATTAGATCTGCCTGGAGAAGCAACTGGTCAGTCCATAAAACTGGCTAACCTGCCAGAGGTGTGGATTATTTGCTTTCTCTGCTGTTGTTTAGAATATTCATCTCCTAGATTAACAACTATTAGATATCACAATAAAACACATTTACTCAATTCCAGGTCCTAGAGGAGCTATGACAGGTAGACTTAGAGTGATGCCAGACTCTAAATTTACACCTAATTTCCCTTTCTACTCTAATATCCTGTGATTTCAGATTTTTAAAGGCCCTTGAATTATGATGAAAGCTCTCCCAAAGACTAAATTCCAGTGTCTAGCTACAGCAGGCTCATGGAGGTGGAGTTATGATCACAAGCATAAGACCCCTGGCTGCGCTGTGGTGGGTGCCTGACAAACCCAGCCTGAAATAGGCATTAATCTGGTACACAGCCTGATGTTGGGGGCATATGTGCTGAAGACCAGCTGGTTAGTTAATGACAGTAACAAGCAGGCCACAGAGGGTAAAATCTGATCCTTACACAGAAAACCAGCCAGCAAGAGGCAGGTAAAAGGCAAGCTTGCCTTGGCAATAGTCTACTATGGGGTAGATAAGTGACTCTTTGTACTACACCTATATTCTAGCTTAGCTAACAATGCTTAGGTGTTGTCCTAAATTGGGTCAGTTCAAAGGAAAAAACAACTCCTCACTCTATATTCTAAAGGCAAGTTATAGGAGCAACTACTATAAATCTTCCCATGGCACATCACCCACCCTGGGCCTTTCTCAACCAGAACAAGGTTGTAGCAAAGGAAACAGACGCTCATTAATGAGGCAAGAAACTCAGCATACCCTTCACTTGTTTGAGGATGAACTTCTTAAATCACAAAAAAGTTCAGAGGTAGAGCGCTCAGGTCAACCCTGAAGTAACTACTGAGGACGGACATAGGAGTCTGCTCTTGCCTTAGCGTGGAGGAACAAGCAGGCAGCCCAACGCTTTCCCTCTAACTTACCACCGCCCAGCTCCCCTCTCTGGTCTGTTCGCTGTCCCTATCCTACTTTTCTACTTCGCATCTCTTCCTCTTTCTCCAAGCCCCCATCACCAATATCCCCATCTCTTCTCTATCAACCAATGATTGGTGTTCAACTGAGGAAAAAGAGGTCATCAAAGGGGAACTTCCTCACACTTGCCTCATAAACTACCAGTTTCTATTTGCAGATCTACAAATGACCTGCGCTTGTCCCCATTCCTTCTACTTTCCTACCTATTGCAATGGATGAACTGTCTCCCTGACCCCTACCCCACCCACCTCCACATGAGCACTGGAGTGCACCTCCTCCCACCTACTAAACACATGACACCTGCAATCATTGCTCTTTCCTTCAGCATCTTTACCTTTTCTCATTTGGGTCATATGCATCAGCACAGTTTCATCTTAGCAAAAGAAAGCAAAAAATCCCTTCCTTAACTCCATATCCCCTTTCAGCTACTGTCCATTTCTCTGCCCTCCTTTACAACAAAATTTCTTACAAGCCTTGTTGATACTCATGATCCCCACTTGCTCTTCTCCAGTCTCCCCTAAAGCCACCAGAGATTTTGTCCCTACCAATCTCTATGGGAACCCTCTGGGCACAGAGAGATGGAGCTTGCTGACAACGTCTCCCGTGACAATCCATGGACCAATTCTCAGTACTACTCTTACTCAACTTCTCTGCAGTGTTCAACACAGTCAATCACTTCCTCTTTCTTGAAACATGTCCTTCACTTAGTCTCTGGGGCACCACTTTCTTGATTCTCCTCCTATTTCAAAGGTCACTCTTTCTCAACTTTTTGGTCTAATTCCTTCTCATTTCATGATTAGAATACTGGAGTACGCCATGGCTTGGTCCTCACTCCTTCCCTCTTCTCCATCAATGCTTGCTCCTCCCACAGTAACCTCATTGAGTTTTGTGGTTTAAAAAACTACCTATATGCTGAGTACTTTCAACTTTAGATCTCCAGCCACAAAGTCTTATCCAAGCTGCTAACTACCCCATATCTTTACCAGGATCAAATTTAACATGTCCCAAAGTGCAATGTTAAATGCCATCCACACCTACAATGCCCCAGTTTCTCAGGCTAAAATCTTAATATAATCCTCTCCAATATACCAGCTCTACTCTTGTTCCCATACAGTTTTGCTCCATATAGCAGACAGTCTGATCCTTTCCCAATGAAAGTGTGCTCATATCTTCCTATGGCTTCCAGTCTTACTCAGAATAGAACCCAAAGTCTTTACCAAGGCCTACAAGCTCAATGTGATTTGACCCCTCAGTATGTATTGACTTTATCTTCTACTACCTTCCCCAGTAGCAGCTGTTCAGTCCATCCCAGGTAACTGGTACCTCTGGTGTTTCTGGAATGTGCCAAGTACACTCTTGTCTTTGGGCCTTTTTTTGGTACTTGCTTTTTTCCTGTACCCAAGATGTTCTTTCCCCCAAAATTCATATGGACTGCTCATCCACTTCCCTTAGATCTTTGCTCAAAAGTAAAAAATCTTATATGCAAAGCCTTTTCCAACTACTCTACATAAAACTGCATGACTACTCCCACCCCCACCCCCAGGCATTCTCTGCTCTCTTTGCCCTTACCACCACCTTACATTGCATATGTTTAACAATCTGTCTTCCTTAACAGACTGTCAAGGTTCACAAGAGTAGAGACTTTATTTTATTCACTATTGTATTCCCTGTACTTAAAGTAGTAGCTATCACATAGTAGGTTCTCAAATATTTGCTGAACAAATGAAAGGACTATGGAATGAGGGATTTACTTTTCTGAGTATTGGGAGGTTCAATCCTGGAATGGAGCCTGGTTGTGGCCTCTCCACTTGCATCACCATTTGCCACTGTAACTTCTATTTACTATTTTCAAGTTTCTTTGTCAATTCTTTACAATTTGTCTTTACTTTTAAGTTCTTTAAGCTTTGATTCAGGCTAATTAACACCAGGACATTAGCTTTAGGAGTACATGGTTTCAACTAAATGGGTCAGTTTGTTAAAATAAGAAGTCTATGGAAAACACTTATAACAAAAGTCCCACTGTGAAATATCAGGGGGAGCATTCTCATTCTAACAGAATATAACATGATACAAAATTAACAAGATTCCATATTATGAGAAAGATTGTGTTAAGAATTTTCCCCACACTTGAGGTTATGTACTTTTAATATGAAGCTAATCCCTTGTTGGAAGTTTAACCTCTATTGTTTTGATAAATGAGAACATAATAACCACATTAAAAAAAATGTGCGTGTGTGTGTATATTTTTACCTCTCCCAAAGAGAAATAGTGACGTGGAATCTGGGAATCAGGATAAATATTCTCTAGGTACCAAGAGAAAGGTCTGCATTGTAGTTTGTGTCTTAGACCAAGTCTTGATGATATGTCTCCATAATCTACCTTTGTAACACCTGAAAGACATAATTGAAAGATATAATTGGCTCTGAATTTTTTATGTTCTAGTATGTACCACATTTCTATTTACATATTGCATCTAACAAGCCAAAAGCAAATGGGAAGAGACTTTTCATTCTGGTTATATGTGACTACACAAGTCATATACTAGATGAATCCACTGCCCAAAATATAAAACAAGAAAACATTAATATGTTTTATTTTTTGCAAAGAATTAAATTTATGTGAGAACGAAATACATGCCAATAATATTACACACAAATGTTAGTTACATGAGATTAGAAAACTTTAATATATGTTGAGAGAAAAACAAAAATCAAGATCCATTTTGCTCAAATTTTAAACAGAACAATTGTTTTCAGTCAGGCTTCTGTCATACAGGTCACTGAATTGCACACACAATGATTTGACAGTTTTGTGGTAATTGAAAAGGATTGGAATGTCAGGCAAGTTTATAGCTGATGGAACAATGATTCCCACAAAACTGAATAGCAGGGAATAGCAGGGAAAAGTTCCTGGGGAGAAGTCCCTTAAGGCATGCGCTAGAGCTCGGCTCTAGCCTGGAGTTCTCAACATTTTCACATAAATGTTAGCACTTGCACTTAGGTTAAAAAATAAACAACATGGATAACACCTGGGCTAACAGTAATTTCTGCAGTACTGACATGCAGACTTTATTGTTATTGTTAACAATATACCAGGTAGTCTGCTAAGACCTTTCTATAATGTGTGTGATTTCTTTTTTTCCTTACAACAATTTGTCTCTGTTCAAACCTTCTTTTCAATCTCTTACTTCACCCTCAGAAGACATTAGGCTCAGGAAGAAAGATACAGTCTTATATATCTAATACAAAATAATGCCAACCTGGAGAAATTATATAGAAGAAATTCTTGAATTCATCCATCCACACTTCTGCAAGTCGTCTGTTATTTTTATTGATAATCTGCCCTGTGCCTCCAGGAAATGTGTAAGGTGTGGCTTTCCGAAACACATGTCCAACATGTGAGCAGGTAACAATCTCTAAAGTTCCCCCACACTGCCAAATCTGAAAACAGCAAAGAAGACCACATAAGAGAAACTGACAGTTGTTTTTTTCTAAAAAAAAAAAACTGTTCACCTTTATTATTGATTTTCATAGTTGGATTTCACAGAATCAAGAGCATACATATGATGGAGCTCCTGCTATACAGCCACAAAGCCAGGGCTTCCTAAGAAGCAAATCTTCCTGTAATTTTTCATTCTCATCAAACCAGAAGTTAAGGTTAAATTCAGAAAAGACAGGTTAAAGGCTACTACAAAAAAGATATGAGGTCTAGAGTAATGTTTTTCTAACTGCAGGCCATGACTCATAAAAGGATCATAAATTTAAATCTGATGAAGTGCAACCAACACTTGCTAAGAAGGACATACTGTTTTGTACAATGTTTTAATTTACTGTGTTGTGAATGTGTAATATACTATGTATTTATTAATGTTGTTCATTGTCAAAAAAAACTTTGATCATGGTATCCCACCAGAGTCCTATCTGTTCCATTTTCCCCAAATCTGTACATTACAGCCTGCATTTAAACATAGCCTAGGAATATGAACTGGGTCTCTCATGAGTTACTCAGTGGGACAGTGTCTTTGTGAGAATATAAAGAAAAAAGAGGTAGAAGATCATTATATATGCTTTAAACATCTTTGATTTAATGAAATTATCCTTCTGCTCCTTTCAAAATATTTTCCATCAATTAAAAATCTACTGTTTATAATTAAAACACATTTTGAAAAGTTTTGATTTTGTTAAATAACCAGCATGTCTACTTTAACTTTTCTCAGGGTCACAAAGCAATACAATTAGATAGAAGAATTTCCAAGAAGACCTAGAGTCCAAACCTTTTCCAGACAAAGTGGGCCACTAGGAATAAAGTGAACTAGCTGGTTTAGACTGCAGTGCAGTTCAGGGTAGTCCACTATAAGCCGTGTGTCTAAAGTTGATTATTTTCAGAAATACACAATGTCATTCAAATAATAGGTTGATTTTAGTGAAAGTGAAATGTGTAAGAATTGAATGTAAGGTTGACTGGGTTAAATTTAATTAGAGCAATTTAAAAATTCTTTTGCCTTTTTCTTTTTATTGAAAAATATAAAGCTGATAAAGTAAACCAGGTTTTATATAAGAACAATTTTCACATCAGAAGGACAAAGCATATTACAGAAAACAGAATTATGTTTTTGCCAGTAAGTACCAAACTAGCACATGCAAACTGCATATATTTTTAGAGCTTGACTTACTTCCTTGAAAACAACAGAAATTTTAAAAAAGTAGGAAATCTTGTATAAGTTTTATAGTTGGGCTATTAAGATAACTGTATTATTTGCTTAAAACAGTTTATAATGAATCCTTAGTAGTGGCACCAAAATTTTAATGCACTGAGACTCCAAAGTCCAATGAAACTCATATTAAATTCAACATTTGTTTTTCATTTACAGAAATATGAATAATTAAAGCACATCTACATTTGAGGTTAAATAAAACACTTTCAAAGGGAACTTACCCTAAAGGAAATTTCTAGGTTTTCTCCTCCCCAAATATCCATTCCAGCATCATAGGTTCCAATTTCCTGAAAGTAATCTCTATCTATTGAGAAAAGGCCTCCTGCCATTGTAGGGGTTCTGAAATTCAATCATAATACTACACCGTTAATTGTAATAATTTAAAATTCACAAGCAGTTTTTTTTAAAGTAGTAGTTTTATAACTGACTATAACTACACAATAAATGCTTGTTCTCACACTCAGAAACTTTCATAGGCTCCCAGAGGCTTTCTGTGTTTTGTGCTATTACTTGGTCTTGGGATATTACCTGCACCCTAGTCATGCTGACTGCTGTGCCTACTCTGCCACAGCTTAAGCTGGCACATCCTTCTCTGTCAAGTCCCAAAGGCTCTTCCTGTCTTTGTCTCCGGGTCCAAACTGAGCTTCCAGCTGAAGTTCCTTACATTAAAACTATTTCTTGTAATCCTCTCCATCTGACTGTATATCTACTCTACAGTTCCTAGCAACTAGAAATGCAGTTGACTAGACTCAGTTAGCAACTCTAAAACGCTAGGTTCCAAAGGGTGGCAAATATTGCAAAGACTTAAGATTAGACAGGATGAAGACAACAAGACCCTTTCCCCATACCTCAGAATACATTTATCCTTTTGATATGATTCTCAAAGCTAGACAATCCCCTGTGAATGCTTGCCACACTAATTACCTGACAGGAAGAGTCCGATCACCTTTCCTCCTATCCATTTCTCTTTGGGGAACAGGATACCAGCGAAAATTGAGTTTCCAGTTGAAGCCACCATAGGTCATATCAGAGCCTGCCATGTACTCAAAAGAATCATCACTGATCACATCAATAATAGGACATACCACTGTTTTCCTAAAAATGCAAAGCATATTAAAAAATCTTAAAACTTTCCTTTTGAGGTCTAGCATAACAATTATATAAAAATGTATACTGAGTATATTAAAAATAAAAAAACATTTTATAATGTTAAAGACAATGGAAAAATTTCCTGTTACATCTTACCAAGCTAGCATAAGTATTTATAATTCACTGATAACCTTCCATACCTTTTTCATTCTTTTACATATTTGTCATATGTGAAAACACTTAAAATATTTCTAGTTTTCAAAAATAACACTTAATGACTACATATTTAATCATTTTAAGGTAATAATTTTCTTAATAAACAACTCTTGGATATTTGTGTTCCTTATAGTTTTTTGCTATTAAGATACTGAGTGAACATGTTTATATGTATAATACTTCACTTTTGCTTTAAGAGTAAACTAAATTTCCAGGAGTGAGATCACCTTAAAGGAAGGAACCTTTTGTAGCATTATTCTTTACTGCTTTCCAAAAATATTATGGCATTTTTTATTAACCTTGAATAACTCATACTTGACCACAGCCCCTTCTAGGGAAAGGTGCCCTGCTCAAAGCTAGTCACATTTTAGAGTACGTTATAACTTCACGGTCCCCATCCACCTTGTCTAAGAAATCTTCTCTACTCTAAAATCATAAAAAGATATTCTGCTATATGGTTTCCAAAAAATTATATTTTTGCTTTTCATATTCAAATATTTAATTATATGGAACTGATTTTGAATATGATTTGCAATAAGTAATCCAACTTCATTTACTTTCTAGTATTGTTTATTTCACAGTCCTTTTTTCCTCTGCTGTAGTCATCAATGCCTGCTCTGTCGTAAATCAAGTTCCCACATAAACCTAGGATGATCTAGGTTTATGTGGGAAGTATTCTGTTCACTAGGTTACTTGTGGATTCCTGTGTCAGCATGTCCCTGCCACCATTGCTGTGACTTTAAAATAAGCCCTCCTGTCTGGTGAGGCAGCCCTGTTGAGCCTACCTCATCTTCAAAAGTACTGGAGCTATGTTGTGATTTTTAAAAATCACTATTTAAACTGAAATACAATTTATATATAATATTATATTGGTTTCATATGAACTTAGTGATTCATCAATTATTACTAAATGCTTATTTTTTTAAACACGTATTTCCTATATAAATGTTAGAATCAGCTACATTCTCCAAAGAAAATTCTGTTGATATTTCAATTGGAAATGCTCTGAATTTACAGGTTAGTGTGGGAAGGATTGCTATTTTTGTATTGACTTTTATATCCATGATCATTATCCTTCTCTCCACTTAGATTATTACCCAGTGACTTTCAAGTGTTCTATTTTATGCATCTTGTTAAACATATTCCAAATTATATCTTATGACTATTACTGATATAATAAATGGTATAATTTATTTTTACATTATATTTTCTAACTATCCCTTGCTAGTGTGGAGAAGGCAATTGACTACTTCTATAGAGATCTTATGTTTGGCAACATTGTTAAACTCTTAAAATTTCTACTATTTTTGTATACAGACTTTTTCTTCATTAAAAAGCACTTCATTTGGCAAAGAACATAGCTTGAGAGGTGAGAGGCCTCATCCTAAAACCACATATAATACAAAAATACAATTAATACAACTAATGCTGATAGAGCAACAGGAAAGAAGGCTGGGTCAGACTGCATATACCTGGAGAAAAGAACAAACCTCATGAAACAGGGTAACGTACCAAAGCTGAGATCCAGTGAGACCCAAGCCCTTCCCCCATCCCACCTCACCGGCTGGAGGAAGAGAAATGGAGTGGGGAAGGAGTAGAGGGCTGGGACTGCTGAACACCTAGCCCTGGAAATCTGCTCTGGGAGCACAAACCTATATTGCATGGTGCTCTGGTGATTAGTGGGGTTGGAAAGCTAAGACAGGTGGAATACCTCGAGAGACTGAGATTCCAGCCGCTTGTGGAAAACAGGGATCCATCTACGGCTGCTATGGGACAAACGAAAGGCAGGCAGTCTGAGAGACTTCCTACCAGCAAGAGGGCTGCTAAAGGGGCAAGGATTGCACAGAGCTAACTGCTCAGGAGAAAGGACAGGTACACAAAATTGTCTGGTGGCACTCTACCCAGCAGGTTGGGAACTATCAGGAGCTTCAGGCGCTCCATCTCCATGACTGGCTACGGACTAGCTCCGAGGCCCCCGACCGTGATACGCAGCCTGCTGCACCTTTCTCCCAGACTGCCGTTACTGGGTCGCAAAGTGGCAGTCCCTGCCCAGGCATCAGGCCAGGCTCAGGGAGGACCCACCTACAGCAGCTACTAACCCAAAGCACGGAGGCTTACACCTGTGCATTCAGCCCACTGGTTCAGGCAGTGGGGACAGGCATAGCAGCCGGGAAGGAGGAAACAGCTCTTCCCTTGCACCCCCAGGCACCAACACTGCTCAACTGTGACCCCTGACATTGCTCCAGGGGCTGAGCAGATCCAGACAATAGAGCTTTTGGGCACAAGAGGGCACCACATACAAATATGAAACGTCAAAGGAACCTGGTTCAAACCAAAATTGTACAAACAACAGAAAAAGAGTCAAATGAAATCCATCTCATCAATCTTCCTGAAAAAGATTTCAAAATGAAATCATAAACATGCTCATGGCGGTACAGAAAAATATTCAAGAACTAAGGAGCTAATTCCAGTTGGAGATCAATCATTAAGGAATACAATGGAGGGTTTTAAAAGCAGATTAGATACAGTGGAGGAGATGATAAATGAAATAGAAATTACAGAAGAGGAATACAAACAAGCTGAGGTGCAGACAGAAAAAAGGATTTCTAGGAATGAAAGAATATTAAGAGAACTGTGTGACCAATCCAAAAGGAATAATATTCACATTATAGGGATACCAGAAGAAGAAGAGAGAGAAAAAGGGACAGAAGGTGTCTTCGATGAGATAATTGCTGAAAACTTCCCCAATCTGGGGAATGAAATACTCTCTCAAGCCATGGAGGTGCCCAGATCTCCCAAAACAAGGAACCCAAGGAAGACAACACCAAGAAATGCAACAATTAACATAGCAAAGATCAAGGATAAGGACACACTTTGAAAAGCAGCTAGAGAAAGAAAAAAAATCATACAAAGGAAAGCCCATCAGGCTATCATCAGACTTCTCAACAGAAACCTTACAGGCCAGAAGGGAGTGGCATGATATATTTAATGCAATGAAGCAGAAGGGCCTCAAACCAAGAATACTTTATCTGGCAAGATTATCATTTAAATTTGAAGGAGGGATTAAACAATTTTCAGATAAGAAAATGTTGAGAGAATTTACCCCCCACAAACCATGTCTACAGTCTATTTTGGAGGGACAGGATAAACAGAAGTGTTCCTAAGGCTAAATAGCTGTCACCAGAGGTAATAAAACCACAGTAAAGAAAGTAGAACAGTTAGTTACTAAGCAAATGCAAAATTAAATCAACTACCCCCCAAAGTTGGTCAAGGGATAGAGAAAGAGTACAGAATATGATACCTAATATATAATGAATGGAGGAGGAAGAAAAAGGAGGAGAAAAAAAAAGAATCTTTAGATTGTATTTGTAATAACATACTAAGTGAGTTAAGTTAGACTCTTAGATAGTAAGAGAGTTAACCTTGAACCTTTGGTAACCACGAATCTAAAGCCTGCAATGGCAAAAAATACATACCTATCGATAATCACCCTAAATGTAAATGGTCTGAATGCACCAATCAAAAGACACAGAGTCACTGAATGGATAAAAAACAAGACCTATCTATATGCTGCCTACAAGAGACTCACTTCAAACTCAAAGAAATACACAGACTAAAAGTGAAGGGATGGAAAAAGATATTCCATGCAACAAATAGGGAGAAAAAAAGCAGGTGTTGCAGTACTTGGATCAGACAGAACTGAATTCAAAACAAAGAAAGTCACAAGAGAAAAAGGATATTACATAATGATAAAGGGGTCAATCCAACAAGAACATATAACCATTATAAATATCTATGCGTCCAACACAACAGCACTTACATATGTGAAACAAATACTAACAGAATTAAAAGGGGAAATAGAATGCAATGCAATCATTCTAGGAGACTTCAAAACTCCACTCACTCCAAAAGTCAGATCAAACAGACAGAAAATAAGTAACGTGACAAAGGCACTGAACAATGCATTAGAAGAGATGGACCTAACAAACATCTACAGAACTCTACAGCGAAAAGAACAGAATACACATTCTTCTCAAGTGCACATGGAACATTTTTAAGAATAGATCATATACTAGGACACAGAAAGAGCCTCGGTAAATTTAGAAAGACTGAAATTGTACAAACTAGTTTCTCAGACCACAAAGGTAAGAAACTAGAAATAAATTATGCAAAGAAAATGAAAAATCCAACAAACAGATGGAAGCTTCACAATATGCTCCTAAATAACCAATGGATCAATGATGAAATAAAAACAGAGATCAAGCAATATATGGAGACAAATGACAACAAGAATTCAACACTGCAAAATATGTGGAACGGAGCAAAGGCCATGCTAAAAGGGAAGTATACTGCAATACAGGCCTACCTCACAAAAGAAGAACAATCCCATAGGAACAGTCTAAACTCACAATTAACAAAACTAGAAAAAGAAGAACAAATGAGCCCAAAGCCAGTAGAAAGAGAGACACAGTAAAGATTACAGGAGAAATAAATAAAATCGAGAAGAATAAAAGAACAGAAAGATTCAAAGAAAGCAAAAGCTGGTTCTTTGAGAAAATAAACAAAATAGATAAACCCCTAACCAGACTTCTCAAGAAAAAAAAGAAAGTCTACACACACAAAAAGAATCAGAAATGAGAAAGGAAAAATCATGACAGATACCACAGAAATACAAAGAATTATGAGAGAATACTATGAAAAATTATATGCTAACAAACTGGATAACTGAGAAGAAATGGACAACTTTCTAGAAAAATACAACCTTCCAAGGCTGACTGAGAAAGAAACAGAAAATCTTAACAGACCAATTACCAGCAATGAAATTGAACTGGTAATCAAAAAACTACCTATGAACAAAATCCCTGGACCAGACGGCTTCAATGCTGAATTTTATCAAACATTTAGTGAAGACCTAATATCCATCCTCCTTAAAGATTTCCAAAAAGTAGAAGAGGAGGGAATTCTTCCAAACTCATTCTGTGAAGCCAGCATCACTCTAATATCAAAACCAGGCAGACACCACAAAAAAAGAAAATTACAGACCAATATCCCTGATGAATAGAGATGCCAAAATACTCAACAAAATATTAGCAATCTGAATTCAAATATATAACATCCACCATGATCAAGTAGCATTTAATCCCGGGATACAAGGATGCTACAGTATTAGAAAATCCATCAACATCATCCACCACATCAACAAAAAGAAAGACAAAAACCACATGAACAACTCCACAGATGCTGAAAAAGCATTCGACAAAATTCAACATCCATTCATGATAAAAACTCTCAACAAAATGGGTACAGAGGGGGCAAGTACCTCAATATAATAAAGGCCATCGATGACAAACCCAGAGCCAACATCATACTTAACAGTGAGAAGCTGAAAGCTTTTACCCTAATATTGGGAACAAGACAAGGATGCCCACTCTGCCCACTTTTATTCAACATACTTCTGGAGGTCCTCACCATGGCAATCAGACAACACAAAGAAATAAAAGGCATCCAGATTGGTAAAGAAGAAGTTAAACTGTCACTGTTTGCAGATGACATGATACTGTACATTAAAAACCCTAAAGAATCCACTCCAAAACTACTAGATCTAATATCTGAATTCAGGAAAGTTGCAGGATACAAAATTAATAACAGAAATCTGTTGCACTTTTATACACTAATGATAAACTAGCAGAAAGAGAAATCAAGAAAACAATTCCATTCACAATTGCATCAAAAAGAATAAAATACCTAGGAATAAACCTAACCAAGGAAGTGAAAGACCTATACTCTGAAAACTACAAGACACTCATGAGACAAATTAAAGAAGATACCAATAAATGGAAACACATCCCATTCTCATGGATAGGAAGAATTAATATTGTCAAAATGGCCATCCTGCCTAAAGCAATCTACAGATTCAATGCAATCCCTACCAAAATACCAAAAGCATTCTTCAATGAACTAGAGCAAATAGTTCTAAAATTCTTAGGGAACCACAAAAGACACTGAATAGCCAAAGCAATCCTGAGAAAGAAGAATAAAGCTGGGGGGATTGCATTTCCCAACTTCAAGCTCTACTACAAAGCCACAGTAATCAAGTTAATTTGGTACCGGCACAAGAATAGAACAATAGACCAATGGAACAGACTAGAGAGCCCAGATACAAACCCAACCCTACATGGCCCATTAATATACAATAAAGGAGCTATGGACATACAATGGGGAAATGACAGCCCCTTCAACAACTGGTTTTGGCAAAGCTGGACAGGTACATGCAAGAGAATGAAACTGGATTACTGTTTAACCCCATACACAAAAGTAAACTCGAAATGGATCAAAAGACCTGAATGTAAGTCATGAAATCATAAAACTTAGAAGGCAACATATGCAAAAATCTGAATATAAACATAAGCAACTTCTTCCTGAAAGCATCTCTTTGAGCAAGGGAAATGAAAGCAAAAATGAACACATGGGACTACATCAAACTAAAAAGCTTCTGTATGGCAAAGGACACCATCAACAGAACAAAAAGGCATCCTACAGTATGGGAGAATATATTTGTAAATGACATATCCGACAAGGGGTTAACATCTAAAATATATAAAGAACTTACATGCCTCAACACCCAAAAAGCAAATAACGCAATTAAAAAATGTATGGAAGATATGAAGAGACAATTCTCCAAAGAAGAAATTCAGATGGCCAATAGGCACATGAAAAGATATTCCACATCACTAATTATCAGGAAAATGCAAATTAAAACCACAATGAGATATCATCTCACACCAGTTAGGATGGCCAGCATCAAAAAGACTAAGAACAAATGCTGGCGAGGATGTGGAGAAAGGGGTAACCTCCTACACTGCTGGTGAAAATGTAAGCTAGTTTAACCATTGTGGAAAGCAATATGGAGGTTCCTCAAAAAAAATAAAAATAGAAATATCATTTGACCTGGTAAGTCCAACTCCTAGGAATTTACCCAAAGAATACAAGTTCTCAGATTCAAAAAGACATATGCACCTGTACGTTTATCACAGCACTAGTTACAATAGCCAAGATATGGAAGCAACCTAAGTGTCCATCAGTACATGAATGGGTAAAGAAGAGGTGGTACTATATATACAATGGAATACTATTCAGCCATAAGAAAGAAACAGATCCTACCATTTAAAACAGCATGGATGGACCTGTAGGAGATTGTGCTCAGTGAAATAAGCCAGATGGAGAAAGACAGGTGCCAAATAATTTCCCTCATTTGTGGAGTATAACAACAAAGCAAGACTCAAGGAACATAACAGCAGCCAACTCAGACTCAAAGGGACTAGTGATTACCAAAGGGGAAGGATGTAGGAGAGCAGGTGGGTAGAGAGGGAGAAGGGGATTGAGATGTACTTTGTTTACTACACATGGTGTGGGGCAGTCATGAGGAAGACAGTGTAGCACAGAGAAGGCAAACAGTTAATCTGTGGCATCTTACTACTATGGGGTCGGACTCGATAATATGGGTTAATGTGGTAACCGCATTATTTTTTCATGTGAAACCTTCATAAGAATGTATATCAATAATACCTTAGTAAAAAAAATTACAAAAAAAACCCCACTTCATTTGCAATTGACAGCACTTGGGTATTTTTTCCTTTCTAAATCTATAGTCTTTATTTCTTGTACAAGTGCAAAACCTAAGGCTTCTAAAAAATACTGAATAGTAATTCAGGTAATCCTTATCTTGCTCTGAATCTTTTAAAAAATATTTTCTGTATTTCTCCATTAATATGATGTGTGCTTGCTAAAGTTTCTTTTAAGCTAGCCTTTCTCAGATTAGTAAATTTCCATTCTATAATAGTTCATTAAGTATTTCTAATCATAAATAGGTGTTCATTTTAATTGTAAATGAATACTTTTTTCTTTATTCAAGTGATCACAGATTTTTTATGGCAGGGTTTTAATCTTAGTTTTATAAATGTTAATTGGGTATGCTACATGAATTTGTTTTGTAATATTAAATTAAACCAATTAGTCATGATATATTTATTTATACATATATTATCCCCGCTTCGTCCCTCCCTGTTGGACTCAATTTGATGTTATTGTGAGATTTTTGTATTAGTGTTCATGAGTAGGTTTGAGTAACTTTCCACACAATTCTATCCTGGTGTTCATACTCAGGTTATACTAGTCTCATAAAAAGATCCGAACCAGTTCCCTCTTTTTCTCTATTTGAGTTTAGAAGTCCTTAGAGAAGATTTGTTTCCCCTCCTCCACCCCATACCAAGGTTGTAACAAGCAAGCTTTCTTTGGTGTGGTAGGATTTCTCATTTTCACACCTCGGGACACAAGTCCAGATGCAAGCTTTACACAGGAGTCTGCTAGTCATCCTCCCATCTTAGCAGGGCCTATGCCTGGTCTCCTGTCCTCCTATCTGTTTGTCTACCAAGGCAGAAGCTCAGTATCCTCTAAGTTCAGCAGAACCCTACAAGTCAAATTGTGTATTTTGGATGCAGAATATCCTTGGTTTAGTGTTTGTACTGCTTACCTTTCTCACTTTGTCTTTGAGATCTGTAGAATTTCTTACCTTGGTGCCAACTCTGATGTATTTAAAACTGTGTTTTGTATTTTATCAAGTACTTTAGCTTTTTCAGTTGGAAAAGTTATTCAGGATACCTAACCTACCACACAGCCCAAATTGGAAGTCACTGTGGTGGTTATTTCAGCCAATTCCCCTTTTTATTTCTTTCATCACCTCACACTGCTTTCTCTACATCGGGTCAGTCTCCTGTTTCATAAAGGTTGTATATTGTCTTTATGCAAGTCAAAACTTCCTACATCAGTCTATTACTTACAGAAAACAAGTTTACAGAAATATTCCTTCCTTAGGTGATATTCTCCTTCCTAAAGTTGCTGTATCTTTTCCTTGCCCCAATGTTGGTTTTCCCTATTTATCCATCTTTGATAGAGGAGAGATGTACGTCGGTATTTGCTAACAAACAGCACATATGCAGTGGCTTTAGCCATACTCCCCCAGTTGACTAGTAAAAGTTTACCTGCTAAAACCTAAACCCTAATGGTGACACAAACTCTAGCTCAAATAGCAATGACAAGCAGAAATTCAACTAATGTTAATTCTAGCAGACTGAAGTTAGGTTCTCTCCTAATACATAATAACTAAGCCAGAGCCCAGCAGTAGGTAATTCTTTGAAAAATGTGCATTATGGAAGACTACAACCATGGGCAAATGTTGTTTCCACTCTCTGCCCTTCCTGTATTATCCTGTATAAAAGATTATGGTGCTTTTCCATACACAATTAAGCATTTTGGGATGTAACATGTATCTCCCCAACCCCTTCTACTTTTTGTTATGTACAAGCTGATTGCTATAGTCCCAGTAAGGATGTAGATGGAGATGAGATGACCTGCCTGCCCCAGTGTTAGCCTTAGAATAAATAAAGGGATACATAAAAGGTTTTATCCTACTCTCCTTAAGTTCACTGTCCATCTGTTCTTCTCCTATTTAGTGAACAGAACATACAGTGCTTCCTAATTTATCCTCAATAGTTTGCAAACATTATTTCCAGACTTTAGAATGTGGTCTTCTTCATGTTTACAGTGCCTTTCCTGGGTATTTTAAAGGAAACTTCAGAGGAAATTATTTTTGTATTAATTTTAAATACATAATTTTGCAACTTACCATATAGTTTAGGACAAACGCACTGATAACAAATTTACAGACTCCAGAAAATTACCTGTCATGTTTGATCCTGGCTAAGAGAGGCTCCAGCCATCCCACTGTACACTCACAGTGAGCATCTAAGAAGGTGATCACTTGTCCTTTAGACACAGCAGCTCCTTTTAATCTAGCTCTGATCAATCCAGAACGTTGTTCCATTCGAATTACATGAACTGGTACTTTTAATTTTTTCACATAACTCTCTAGAGGTCTTTTCAAAAAGTCTGAAAAATCAACAAAGCAAGACAAAAAAATAGCATGAAAACTGTGACCTGGAGCTACCCAGATGTAAAGCAATTTTGATGTGCAAAATTCATTCTACACATTTGCACTTTTCAGTAAGCATCCCTGACTCCCGAACCCATTTAGTTACAAGCAGCCATTTTGTTTCCTGAGTATATCATAGAGCTGCCTCTACCTTATTACACGAGGAATCAGCAGAGTCTTTGGGTTCAAGTTCAGTCAAAGATAGACATGTCACAACATTTCTCTAAGCAGCTCTGTCAGGCTCAATTCATCTTTTTCTAATCATGGAACAGGAACAGAAAGAAAGTAGTTCAAGAGCATTAAATTCAGACCTCAACAGAGAAAAGGAACAGAATCAGGAGTCAGGGAGTGAGGTCAAGCTCAGTAGAGAAACGGTGAACTGTAAAAGCAAAACCAAAATAGAGATCCTTAAGACAAGTATAGGTCTGAGTAAAAACGGTTTTAAGAGGGAAGGGTAACTGAAAGGGAAAAGAGAAAGGGAGAGGAAGTGGGTCTGTGAAATCAACAGCTATCCTGGGGAGTTCAGATAGAGTTATGTTCCTAAGCAAGGATATCCTGCCTCCGAAGTACATAATTCTGACTTTAAAAAGCAGAAAAGGCTCAGCTTCCTCAAAGCAGAGAGAAGGAATTTTTCAAATCAGTTTAGTTTATGGAATTTATCCTAGAGAAGCTATTGTTGGTGATACATGGTCAAGTGTCTTTTCAACTAATGTAATAGGTATGAGGAAAATCTCTCCAGGGAAGGAAAAACTTGAGATGGAATTACTAGGACTCCTAGGATAGCTTTGTCCCAAGGACTCTAGTAACGGAAAGGTCCCACAGAGATCAGGATATATGTACTAAGAGGCTCTTTAAATACTAATCATGGGAATCCAAAAGGCTTCCTATATAGTAGAGAGGGAAAGACAAATGGGAGTGAAATGGTTCTTGCTTGTTTGACTTGGTAAGATCAGAGTGACTCAATGATGAAATTATCAGGGATATGAAAATTGTGAAAGAGAAAGGCCTATGTGTCCCACCATACCAGAACACCTACCATGTCCATTTCTGCTGATATATTTGGGCTAAAAAGAGGATCTGAAAATATGTGGAGTAGATCCTGATACCTGATCACTGCTGTGATTTTATCAACTAAATCTTAGGGTGAGAAAGATACAACTTGATTCTGAGTAAAAAGATGAGGGTCCTGCCAATCAATCCCAGATAAGAGCAACACTCTGCATAGTAGCTATCATTTTGTGTGTGTTTAGCACAATGCTATTGCTAGGCTCTTTACATATCTTTTTTTTTTTTTTAGATAATTATTTTTTATTGAAGGGTAGTTGACGCACAGTATTACATTACATTAGTTTCAAGTGTACAACACAGTGATAAAACATTTATATACATAATTCTAGGTTCCAGCTTTCACCCTACCAAGCTGTTACAATATCTTGACTATATTCCTTATGCTATACATTACATCCCGGTTACTTATTAATTTTACCATTGGAAGTCTGTCCTTTTTTTTTTTTTTTTTTTTTTTGTGAGGGCATCTCTCATATTTATTGATCAAATGGTTGTTAACAACAATAAAATTCTGTATAGGGGAGTCAATGCTCAATGCACAATCATTAATCCACCCCAAGCCTAATTTTCGTCAGTCTCCAATCTTCTGAGGCATAACAAACAAGTTCTTACATGGAGAACAAATTCTTACATAATGAATAAGTTACATAGTGAACAGTACAAGGGCAGTCATCACAGAAACTTTCGGTTTTGCTCATGCATTATGAACTCTAAACAGTCAGTTCAAATATGAATACTCATTTGGTTTTTATACTTGATTTATATGTGGATACCACATTTCTCTCTTTATTATTTTTAATAAAATGCTGAAGTGGTAGGTAGATACAAAATAAAGGTAGAAAACATAGTTTAGTGTTGTAAGAGAGCAAATGTAGATGATCAGGTGTGTGCCTGTAGACTATGTGTTAATCCAAGCTAGACAAGGGCAATAAAGCATCCACGTATGCAGAAGTCTTTACATATCTTATATCACATAATCCTCACAATGACCCTATGAGATTGTTATTACACATATTTTAGACATGAAAATCCAAGGTTCAGAATGTTAAATGAACTGATCAAGGTGACACAGCTTATTAAAGTGTGGATCCAAGATTTAAACTCAGGTCTGCCTGACTTCAAAGCCCATCTTTTCACCCACAGCAAGAAATGCTGGAAGGGAATTACAAGAGAACAATTAAGGATTGTGGAATCACCTGATCTGACACAAATTTAAGTTAATTTATGTTCATAGTTTGATAGAATCTCATGTGAGATATATTCCAGTACTTTAGACCAAAGTTGGTGTGTCACAAACAATGCGTTTCCCAGTAACTTTTCACAAAAAATACTATAGTTTAAAAGTCCTTCTTAAGAATCAAAGAAATCTAATCCCCAAGTCTCATGTCCCAGAGAGCTATAATACTCTGTCCTGCCTATAAATAAAATGAAAAATGCATGATTCTCTGGTCTGGCAGCTCAGAACAGTTGGTATTCCACAAGTTTTCTTGGCATCTTTGTTTGACATCTTTGTGGCTTTCATGCAGCAAGGCTGAGAAACAGGTGTTTTCCTAACAGTTGATGTAGAAAGACAGACTTAGGGCTAAATTTGGAACTATTTATTCAAGCTCCATTTTACAAAATTGAAGCCATTGTGGGGTGGCAGGGGGTGGGGTTTAAGTGATTATGGTTAGAAGTTACTATGGTATCTAAATATAAGGGAGAATCTTGTTTACTAGAATATCTTTACACTATTAGCCTATAAATAGATCCCTAGGCATTTCTCCATCAAGGATTGTGAGCTTGTCAGAGTATGAATGTCAGGGAAAATTTCACTGCTTACAGCAACACCTGAGGAATCTTAGCCAGAAGAGCTATAGAATGAGCAGAGAATTTAGAGTCTAATAAATCTGATTCTTAATCCCTAAATATAAGGACCTCTATTTCCTTTTGTGTAAATGAGAAAAAGTCATCTCAGATTAGGAACATTATACCAGTTCTAAGTCTTAAAGATAACTTTCTGAGATTACAATTACATAATTTCTGACATAAAGTAGGGATTCATTCAGACTCTGTCTTCACTGTAAACCCTGTAACAATGAAGTTACACCAGACATGATGTATTCAGCAGTTAAGAGGTCAAGCCCCGGGTTTACGCTAAGCCTCATCAATAAAATAGGGATAATTATAGCACCTACTTCATGCTCCTTCAATAAGTGGAGCCACCAACAATTCAGCAGGCTAACTGTGAAATCAAGTATTCTGAGGCAATGAGTAGACTATGCATGCTACACAACATAATTAGGAAGTATGCACAGATAAGAAGTAAAAGCAAGGATTACTTGACTGGCAGATCATTGCACTGAGGAGACAATGGTGAACAGCCCTGATAGAGTGGGGGGGGGAGGGGTGTGTGTGTGTGTGTGTGTGTCTGTGTGTGTGTGTCTGTGTGTGTGTGTGTGTGTGTGTGTGTGTGTGTGTGTGTGTGTGTGTGTGTGTGTGTGTGTGTGTGTGTGTGTGTGTGTGTGTGTGTGTGTGTGTGTGTGTGTGTGTGTGTGTGTGTGTGTGTGTGTGTGTGTGTGTGTAAATGAGTACTTGAAACCCTGATGAGAGCTATGGAGGAATAGAGTGCTCCAAGGTGTGTACAGGGAGACGTGACCTGGTCTCAGAAGGTCAAGGAGGCCTCTCTAAATATAATTTGATTCTGAGTAAATACTGGAGTTGAACTGTGCAGGTGGGATGGGCAGGGAATGGTTTAAGATGAGACTAGAGATATAGGCAGAGGCCAGACATGCAGAACTCAGAGGAAAAGTTTCAGAGAAGTGACATGATCACACATACACTTTTAAAAGCTTACTCTGCATGCAGTGAGTGAACAGATGGGAAAAGGTGAGAGTGTGCACAGGAAGATTAGACTAGTAAGAGTATTTCAGCACTCCAGGTGAGAAATTTTGGTGTCTTGGATGTGTCTCATAAATAGGAAAAAGCAGACTTAAAGAGTTATATAAAAATAAAGAGCCTGCTTTGGTTCCTCGGCCAAGAGTTACCACCTAAACAAGAGAGTCAAAGAGAATTATATCAGATAACACTCACTCACTGGATAGCAAGACCACAATTATAACCACAAAAACACAATATGGAGTGGTTCCCAAATGTCAGAAATAGTGACCTACACACCTAAGGCTTTCCAGGCAGGAAGACAAGGAAACCCAGACCTCTGACCAGGGGCTCTGGGAGGGCACTCAGGGACCTAGTGACCAAGAGCCCCAAGTGGACCAGTGGAGCAGCCATCTGTCCACATGTTATCTCCTACAGATTTATACAGCTTGGGTGAGTAAGATGGGCCTACATGAAGAATGGAAAAAGATAATGATATGTGACTTTGTCACATTAGAGTGGTAGGCACATGTGTCTTTCTGATTAGGCCACATCCTACAAAAACTTACTCCTTCTCAGCCTTCTCAGGTCCTCAACAGAGTAACAGAGAAACCAAAGGAGGAAATGGAAAAATAACTCATTTTATCTGAAGAAAATCTCTCTCCTTGAAGAATATTTAACTTAGCAAATATCAACATATTAAGCAAACCAAACACAAGTCACTTGGCACGACAGATGTTTCTATCTATTGGTACTTAAATGAGCTCCAGCTTCATTTCTTAAACAGGGATTAATTAACTCCTAGCAAACAATCATCTGCATTAGGTTTATACTTCTATTGTCAACAGTAATTATTTAAGTGTGGTATTCTTAGTTTATAATAGCTCTCATTCATTTTGACATTTGTTACATTATATATCACACTATTATTGAAATGTTTTGTGTGATTATAAACTGTCTCAATTAAACTAAGAAGGTAAGCTCTAGGGTATTTGAGGGGATAAGACTGTATCTTCATTTGTTAAACTGTTATTAACAAGCAAATTACTCCCAATAATTTGGATACGAAGTGACTACATTTAATCATGCTTCAGTGTACATATTTAGTGTCGGCACAGGAGAGGGTATACTTGACTAAACCATCTTAGCCACTGTAATGAAAGATCAGGCAAGAAAGCTGAAGATGAAAAAAAGAGGTTGAAATAATTGGTCATGGAATTTGAAGCTGGTCAAGGAAGGAAGTTCTGTAGTTCCCTCCAAAATTTCCTGATGTGAGCACAGGAATACTGGGGGAACACATGACATAGATGATTCTAAACAGAAGTGCTATGGAAAAAAAACCCTGGGAAATGCTGGGTATCTCTGAGTTTAACAGAGGTTTCTTTACTACCTTGTCATGTAAAATCATCAAGTAGGATTCAGAATAAATAATGTCGGTCCAAGGTACTCTTAATTCTCATACCTTTCCCAAAAGAGTGTTTCATGAAATAGTTTGAGATTCTCAATTTATGAAAAATTCTGAGATTCTTGGAAGAATATTTGGGCAAAAATCACTATGGAGATTTATTATGAGATTAGAGCATATTATATATAAATTTTTGTAAATCCTTACTCATTCTTCTATGCGCTTAGCTATAGATCATTCCTGAACTTAGAAATAGAGAAAATGGGAAAACCTAAGAAGAATCTGGAGAACTAAGACTCACGCAGCTAAACCTCCATTTTGCTGCCAGAGATACTTCCCACTGTACGTGTAACTAAATTTCTTCATTCACGGCTCTCAGTGGAGTCATCTTTCTCCATTAACTCTGCAGCTTCCCACAGAGAAAACCCTAACAAAATTATGTGGGGTTTTTTAATTGTTCTGCATAAATGTTTATATTATATGGCATTATTTCTTTTTAAAACAAGATTAAGACGTGATCCAAATAAAATACTAATTAAAGTAAGATTTTAAGTTTCACAAGAGTATAACTTTTGCATATATGAGTCCAAGTGCCATAAATATTTTTAGAATAAATTAGAAGTTTGTATAAAGATACTAGGTAAAATGATAGTGACTAGTTTTTTAAACCATTAATGATAAAAGGTGTAACATATTATTGGCATTAAAATTTTAAATTTACCTCTTTCACTGGCATCATCTACTAGAACAATTTCTTCTACCATGTGTCTTGGTGAGCGATTAATGACACTATGGACAGTTCGCAGAAGTGTGCTCCAAGCCTCATTGTGGAAAACAATCACCACACTTGTTGTAGGAAGATTATCTGGATACACCTTTGTTTTACACCTGGAGACAAAACAAATGTCTTTATAGAAAGTGACTGTTAAGACAGCATCATCAGTGAACTTGGACTAGAAGGGGTAATAGAATAATAAAAACAGTTTATTCTAGTGGTCACTTTTCATTTAAGTTTTGGTTAATGTTGCATGTTTAATAAATAGTACCTATATATTATAAATTATTTTAAAGATGACAACTATATTCTTAAAATTAGGCACCTCTTCCTGGTCAATGTTTTCTGTTGATTCATTTTAACAGAGAAGGTACTAAGGTTATATCATCCATCCCAAACTGAATGTATCTTGAGAATCCAATTACAAAAAAAATCAGAACCACTGGGGTTTACAGTTTAATAATCTAAACAAAAATATACTTTTCCCAGAGGAGAACTAATATTTATGGTGTATGTATTGTATACTAGGCACTTAAGCTTCCTAATAATTCTGTGAGGTACTTGGCAGCCGCCCTTTCACAGACGAGAATGAGGACAGACACAGAGAGGGAGTGGCAGGGTCTGACGAGGGACTGCACAATCCATGATCTTGATGCTGCCTCCTTCATAAGGAAATATCAACATGCATCTTGTTTAGTAAAGTCTATGTCTAGAATCATTGGAAAGACCAGTCACACAGCATATTAACTATGTTTCGGGCACTGTATTAGGCAACAAGATCTCTTCTTTCAATCTTGTGAGTTAGATGCAATTTCAAGATAAATATTATCAAAGAACACTAAGTGCAGTAAGTAACCAGGTATCGTGGATGCGTTTTAGGACATAAGCACTCCTGAAGAGTGCATATGTATCTCTTTTGTGGGTTTCCCCAGTTTATAACCATTGCTCCAGACTTCTTCTCTTTCCACCTACTTTCCTGCTCTCTTGCAAGTTCCTCAAACCTTGTAGTCTTTCCAGTCTCACCTGTTATTCTCTGTTGATGGTAGTGAAGAAAAGAAAGAAGGGGGAAAAATGAGAAAAATACCAATAAAACACCTCTTCTAAAGCTGCTACCCAACTCTACTTACTGAAAGTGCCACTGTAGGGTTGCTGGCTGACAGCTGGAAGAAAAGGAAAATGGAAGGAAAAAAGATGACATGGTAAAGAGGCCAAAAGAAGGAGACACGGAAGGAGAGTTCACTACAGGGGCCCATCAGCACTGGGCCCTCCTCAGCCCAAGAAGAAACAAACCGTTTCCATTGTCCTTCTGCATTAAATCCCAATTGAGTCCCTCCTGCTTCTTTCCTATTTCCAAGCTCTCTTCCAAAGTGTGGGCTCCACTTCACATTACTAGTACCTCTTCACTGACCCAAGACCCATAGCCTCATTTCCATTTCACAGTCCACTCTTCTCACCACTAGAAGGCCACAATGCAGCCTGCCAGCCTGTCTATAAACTCCAAGCTCCCCACCTCTAAACTACAGAGGTGGCATCTGTAAGATTAGAAATACAAAATACAATGTGTCCTTAGCATTCCAAATACATTTCTGAAAAAGCATACCATCAAAACTCTGTCATGTTATATATGTTGGCTAGATTATATATAATGATATTTATGTACATATATAATTGGAACTATGCTTCAGGTACATCATAGGTGAGAAAGCCAAGACACTCATGATTTTAAAGGAAGATGCACTGAATGCCTGACTCACAGACTACTGGAACAGGACTTTAAAATCAGGAATGGCCTTCATACAGGGAAAGGGGGTTCAGAAAAAGAGTTCCTAATATTATTTAACTGAACTGTATAAAGTCATATATGATCTCTTTTCCCAAATTAATCCTACTTATTATAGGAGAACTGGGGAGCAGAAAACAGCCAAGGTGACTACAAAGCTGCTAGCTTACCACAACAAGAAAAAGAAAACTGAATGAGACAGGGAAGATGATTAGGCAAAATGCACAGTGCCCAAACAGTATTGTTCACATGTGCACAGCTGGGAGGTGGACAGGAAGAAGACAGAAGATTCTGAGATAGCGCATTCTGCAGAAGAGAAGTGATAAGCCAGATTTATTTCTTGGGTAACATGTTAAAGAATTAAATCCTGAAACTGTATAGAAAGGAAGTAAGACTACAGGAACACTAGAAGTGAAGACTAAAACAGAAATCATTCACAATATGATGGAAGAATCAGAAAGCAAAGCAAATATTAGGATCCTGACAAAAAGGAAAATTATTTCCTAAATCAAACAGTTAATCATTCACAGAACATATAAGTTCATAAATATTCTCTGAAAGTAAAACAGAAAATATAGAGAAAATATGGAGAAATCTTAACTGATCTCAGAACAGTTAAACATACACCCCACCCGCTTTATGCATGAAAACCACACCAGAGCACCTGACAAGAACCAAAGATCTTTTCATCATTCTAGCTAAGCTGTTCCATGGAGAGACCACCAGTTCTTGTGGAGGTGGGAAGGAGGGATCTCTCTGAGGGTGAAGGACACAAAGTTGAGGATGAGCAGGAAGGCCACAGGCAGTATTGCGAAGCAGCTTTCTGTCACCCTGTCCTGAGTCTTTCATCCTCAGGAATGATAAGTAGCCAGTGTAAGGCTGTGCTACTTGAAAAAAAGTTACACACAGGTTTACAACAGGGCGTGTGTTAGGAAGAGTGGGAGGAGTCAACTTTTACTGCAATACACATACAAAAAAGCTGACAAATCATAAGTATACAGCTGAATAAATTTCCACAAAGTGAATGCATCAAGTGGTCAGCACCCAGATGAAGACACCGGCTATTACCAATACCCCAAAGGCTTCCTTTGTGCCCCTTCGTAAGATAATCACTCTCCCAGACCTCTAGCACTACAGATTAGTTTTGCCCCCCTTTTTGAACTTTATATAAAAGGAGTAATACAAAGCAATGGTTCTCATACCCCTTTACATGTTTAAAAATAATTGCAAACCCCAAGGTGTTTTCGTTTATGGGGGTTATAGCTATTGATAAAATCATACTATAAACTAAAAACAAAAATTTTAAAATGTAACAATCTGAAAACATACATTACATTAGCTAATGGAGAGATGATTCATCATTATATAATGAATCATATAGTGTGTCCATTATGCATTTATTGCCTCTTAGCTCCTTTCACTGCCTGCTCTGTGATGTAACTGACTCCTATAAGCATTTCTCTTTTGCAGCTGGCAAGATGCATACATATGCTTTGCCAGTAGAGAGTGTTTGGGACACTGCAGGAGAAAGCAACTTCCTTTCCTCACTCCAGTGTGCTTCCATTGTTTTCTTCTCCATCCTACCATGTGGCTGCCAGTGTAGTGTGTGGTGGATACCCAGAGGCATTCACCCCAGCTGAGTTTCAGTACCTTCCCCACCCACAGGCAGATTCTCAGTGAGCCTCCCAGGAACCCCAGCAGTTGGTTCCCGGGATCTGGCTGCCTGAAACCTGGAAGGGTGGTTCCTGTTTGTTAGTTCTGGCTCTGATTTCCTCCCTAAATGCACTTCAAAGTGTGTTTCCTGCTTGTTAGGCTTGCCTACCAGTCCCCACACCAGGAGTTACTGTGCACCAGGTTTGGACAGTGATAACTAGGGCAAGCTTCCCCACCCTAGGGAAATGCTGTTGATGAAGATGAAGAGCCTATATATATATATAAGCTCAGATTTTAAAAGATGCTGTGAAATGGTTTTCCAAAGAGAATATAATAATCAGTACTCTCACCAGCAGTGTTATAGAATTCCAGTTGTTCCACACTTGGTATTGTGTCATTTTTTTACTTCGGTGGGGGCAGTAATAACTTCTATGAGTTTTAACAAATGTATAGATTCATATAACTACCACCACAATCAGAAAACAGAATAGTTCCAACTCCCCAAAGAACTCCCTTGATATCCTTTGATAACCACACACACCCCTATATTCAACCCCTAGCAACCAACACTTGTTCTCCATTACTATAGTTTTGTCTCTTCACAAATGTCATATAAACAGAATTATACACTGTGCAGTCTTTGAGACTGGTTTCTTCACTAAGCATACAGTGTCTGAGATTCACTCAAGTTGTGTGTATCAAAAGTTTGTTATTTTTTGTTGCTGAATAGTAGCCCATTCCAATGTATCATGGTTTGTTTTCTTCATTCACTTGTTTCCAGTTTTGGGGCATTATAAATAGGGTTGCTATAAACATTTATATACAGGTTTTGTGCCTGAACATACTTTCATTTCTCTAGGGTAAATACTCAAACTTGCTGGGTGACATGGTAAGTATATTTTAGAAGTGTAATTTTTAAACTTCCAAACTGTTTTCCAGAGAGACTATATCATTTTGCATTCTCACCAGAAATCTACGAGAGTTCAATTGCTTTTCATCTTCATCAACACTTGATATTGCCAGTACTTCTTATTGTAGCCATCTAAATTAGCACAGTGGTACCTCATTATGGTTCTGATTGGCATTCCCCAATGGCTAATGTCTTTTCATGTGCTCATTTGCTATCCATATAATATCTTGGGTGAAGTGTCAAGTCTTTTGACATTTTATTGCATTCATTTTTTAAGAACTGGGTTTTATGTTTGAGAGTTCTTTATATATTCTAGTTATAAGTTCTTTGTTGGAGATATGGTTTGAAAAATAATATTTTCTCTTAGTCTGTAGCTTGTCATTTCATTCTTGTAAGTATTTTCAGGAGAGTGAAAGTTTTAAAATTTGATGAAATTCAACTTACCAACATTTTCTTTTATGAAATTAAGCTTTAGGTGTCACGTCTAAATACCCTGCCTAATGCTAGGTCCTGAATATTTTCCTAAAAGTTACACATTTTTAGATTTAGATATATGATCCCTGTGAGTTACCTTTCATATAACACACGAGGTTTAGGCTGAGGTTCATGTTTATGCATAGGGATGTCTTACTGTTCCACATTGTTGGTTGAAAAGATAATCTTTTCTCTACTGATTGGCTTTTGCACCTTTGTCAAAAATCAAATAGCCATATTTGTGTGTCTAAGTTCTGAACTTTGTATTCTGTTCCATTAATCTATGTATTGCTTCTTTGCCAATATCATACTGCTTCAATCACTGTAGCTTCACAGTAAATCTTTAGATTGGGTACTGTATTTCCTCCAACTTTATCCTTATAAATATTATTTTAGCTATTCTATTCCCTTTGCCTTTCCAAATAAATTTTTAAATCCCTTGCTGGGATTTTGAATTGAATTGCATTAAATCTATATATTTATTGGGGGAAAATTGACATCTTTTATGTTGAGTGTTCCAACACAGATAGGAAGCTGCAGCTTTAGTTTTCTCACTCTGCTGCACAACTGCCATGCCTGTGTCTGTGTTCCAGGTCAAGCAGCAGCAGAGAAGAAAAGCATGGGAGAGTCTACCCATGGTCTGGAGACCAGAGATCCTCCATGGTCAAAAAGAAGCTTCCCATCCCCCAGAGTTTTAGTTGCTTCCCTGGCTACTGCTCCCATGGCTATGCTGCCTTGGCAATATTACATCAGGGCTGTGACAGCAGAGAAGGGAAGAAGGGGAGGAAAAAAGGAGCTTTTCTTCATCTTGAATCCTTAAGAGACCCCTTTCTCATTCTGCAGACCAGAAAGAGTGAGCTCTCTTTATGTACCCAGTGCATACTTCTGAGTTTTGGATGGCCTTCAAATACAGTGTTGAATACTAGTGGAGAACAGACATCCTTTCTTTGTTTCTGATCTTAGGGGGAAGCTATCAGTTATGCAGCATTAAGTATGATATGACAATAAAGGCACAATTCATAAAAGAAACAACTGATACACCCCACTTCATCAAAATTAAAATTTTTTACACTTAATAAGAACCACTAAGGAAATGAAAAGATAAGCCATAAAGTGGAAGAAAATATTTGGAAATCACATATCTGATAAAGGATTTGTAAGTGTTCAGAATATACAAAGAATTCTTACAACTCAGTAATAGGAAGACAATCCAGTTAAAAATGGACAAAAGATTTGAAGAGACATGTCATCAAAGTAAGAATGGCCAATAAAGTACATGAAAGAATCCCTAATATCATTAATCCATAGGGAGATGCAAATTAAAAATCATTATATGAGATACCACTTCACACCCAGCAGAATGGCTGTCATAAAAAAGACAGTGAAAAAGAAGTGTCGGTGAGGAGGTGGAGAAACTAGAACCTCATACATTGCTGGTGGGAATGTAAACTGTGTAGCCACTTTATAAAACAGCTTGGCAGTTTCTTAGACAAACACAGAGATACCATATGACCCAACAATTAGGAATCTGCAAGAAAAATGAACACATATATCCACACAAACACTTGCACACAATGTTCTTAGGCAACATTATTCATAATAACTAGGAAATGGAAACAACTCAAATGTTCATAACTGGCGAACAAAATGTGGTATGGCCACACAACTGAATAACACCGGACAATAAAGAGGAACAAAGGATAACGTGGATGAATTCCAGAATCATTATCCTCAGTGAAAGAACCCAGGCACAAAGGACTATGTATCATATGATTCCATTTATATGGAATGTCCAAAAAAGGACAATCTATATAGATAAGAGTACATTAGTGATAACTTAATCCTGGGCTGAGGATGAGAATAGAGAGTGACCTCAAATGTACACCAGAGATCTTTTTGGGGTAGTGGAAATTTTCTGAAAGTAGTGATGCTTGCATGACTCTGCCAATTTATTTAAAATAATTGAATGGTACACTTTAAATGGGTGTATTTTCTAGTTTCAGGAAAGGTGTAATAGGTGCTCTACACTCTGCCTCTCCCAGTGAGTGGAACTATAAATCCTGGACACAATACATAAAGCAGCTATCTGAGTAAATGGTAGCAGGCCAGCTGGGGAAGGAGACCGGAATTTGAAGTTCTATTCAACCAGTGATGAGTTTTCCATTTCTTTCCCCTCTGGCATTAGCCAGCCTGTCATCAAAAGCAGCCCCAAAACTGAAAGTGTGCACTGGATGCATTAAGAAAGGGCCCAAGATATGCTCTTTCTGCTCTGGGAAATGAGAAAGGAGTGTCCTAAAGGCCAGAGAGTAGAGATAACTCTCTCACCCTTGTTTCCTTTCTCCCTCTTCCGGTTCCCTAGCAAGTGTGAGTTTTGAGAAGCACTAGTGAGTTTCCTGGGAGATGGGATGTCTACAGAGATCAGATTTACCTGAGCAACTTCAAGTTTTTAACTTGATCAAAGGACATGTGCATTAAAGAGTAAATAACTGTCCAAAGCTTGTTTTAAAAAAAAAAAGCATTTCCCTCACCTCTCTGCCATTTCTCCCTTCCAATAAAGGAGCCACGTTCAGTTCTTTTACTCATTTCTCCTGGCATTTACCTCCTGTGGATAAAATGAGAATTTCTGTGGCCAGAATTCTCACCTGGCCCTGGTTGACTAGCTCACTGCACACCTGTGGGCAATAAATGGCTGTTGACTCTATATAAAGAGCTCCGCCCAGTGCTCTGGATGCGACAGGGTGACATGGCTGCAAGGCTTCAGGAGAGCAGAGCAGAGACTGGAATGGTGGCAGCGCCGAGGACAGAGGCCCAGAGGACGGCTGTGCAGGACAGAGGGACCCAGAGGATGGCTGTGCAGACAGAGGCAGAGACGCTAGTGCTCAACCTACCGCTGGGAGAACAAGCTGGGTAATAAACCCTTTCGCCCCAAAGAACATTTTGCTGTCTATTTCTTTGGTCACATTGAATCCATAGCGAACTTGCCCGGGGCTGAAACCCATTGGCAAAACAGTTGCCTATTAACCATGTCTTGCCAATGGGTTTCAGCCCCACACAAGTTCACTATGAATTCAGTGAGACCGAAAAATAACAGTGGAATGTTCTTGGGGTGAAAGGGTTTATACCCAACTTTATTCCCACAGTGGCAGGTCAAGCACTAAAATTCCATCCACCTCAGAGTAAGCCTGTAAGCAGCAACCCGGTCTCTGCCTCTGGGCCTCTCTGCCCCCACAGCCATCTCAGTCTCTGTCCTCGGTGCTGCCACCACTCCAGCCTCTGCTCTACTGAAGCCTTGCAGCAGCCCAGAACACTGGGTAGAGCTCTTTATATAGAGTTAATAATGTATTGCCCACACCTGTGTAGTGAGCAAGTGGAGCAGAGCCAGGTGAGAATCCTGCCCTTAGGAACCATCACTTTCTCCCCACCATACTTTGCATACATCATTTTATCTCCCTTAATTTGAGTTTCTGCTTCTGTAAACCGAGCATCCTACCACTATTTTGCTCGTCTGCTTAAATATGATAATGTGTACAATGCCTGGTCCATGAAAAGCACTTAAATCGTATTATTATTGTATTTTAAACATCTAATTAATTATGTAGGATGGAATTGCCATATTAGGCGACTAGGAATTTGTCCTAAACCCCTTTCCCTATGATCACACATTACATAAGTCATTATTTGATTGTTACTTCCATTTAACTCTTAACACTGGAACAATGTTATTCTTTCCTCCAGTTTCCTTCAGGAAGCATGTCTTGGAGACCCTCCAAGGCAGTAAAAGTTCTTGGTGGACACAGGATGATGGACACTGCCAGCTATACCACCAGTCAAGCCCATGATTTAGAAGCAAGGCTTTTCTGGATTTGGAAAAGGGGGTGACAGCTGTCCTCTACAGGGGCTGTCCACATTACTTATCCTTCCTCCTTTGGGAACTGTCTGAAAACCACCTGCAGGTCAGCTATGTCCAGCTTAGTGTAGGAATAAATATTAATCTGATACTTCTCACTTAACATTCATTCTCAATACATTCAGAAGCCAGACTAGTAAAAAAGAGGATGGAAAAGCATGCTTGCAGTGGCCTTTTCCTGAGAATTGCACAGGGACCTTGAGCTCATACCCTAAACAGAGGGCTTCTCTACATCCTAGGTGCCAGAAAGTATTCAAAGCCAAAACCTTGCATGAACCTGTTATTTTCCTTACTGTACAGATAAGGATCCTACGGTGCAGAAAGGTCAAGTAACTTGTCCAAAGCTACATGCCAGTAAATGGCAGAGCCAGACCTGGACTTTGCCACTATCTAGATAATAATGAGAAATTCATCTAGATACAATTAAAAACAGGACAAAGGGAGAAAAGGTAAGAGTACAGATTGAGAAGCTCTAGTATGTGCATACAAGTAATTCCAGAACAACAGATTGGAGGAACAGTAACATGGCAATCTGAGGTGACAGACAGAAATGTCCTATAACTGAAGAATATGAATACTCAGTTCAAAAGTACACTATGTGCACTAAGCACTAAAGATAAATCCACACCTTGATCATGACAATGTGCCCAGGTCTTAGTACTAAAGGAATTAAAACAAAATGTGCAGCTTCCAAACTGAGAGAAAAATACTACTAAAAGTTTTATCAACTAAAATTGTATCAATTAACAAGGCAGAAAAGGAGGGGGGAAATGAAGGAAAAAAGATGGTAAACAGGATTTATTAGATTGAACTTTATGAAACATTTTCGTAAGTCAAATGGTTGAATATCAATTTCATATAGTTCAACCTCAAAGGAGTCCAAATATATCAACAGTTACAATAAATGTATATATATCAAACTCACCTATTAAAAACAAAGATTATTAGAGTGAATTAAAAATATAAAATACAGCCATTTAGTAGAGATACACCTAAACATCATACAAATGGCTAAAAGTAAAGAAATACAAGAAAAAGAAAAGACAACCAGGAAAATGTTAAACAGACTAAAAGTAGTATAAACATCAAAACCAGGGGAAAATAAGTTAATAAAGAGACTGAACTCTGGGTTAAAAAATATATACCATTAATTGCCTTAAATGCACCCATGATGCAGCCTTAAAAAATAAACTTACAGAACTGGTTAGAGAAACTATCAAATTCACAATCAATGTGGGAGTTTTTTCTTTAATACAACTTAATCAGAATCTAGTAGAGCATTCGCAGAACAGAAAAAAGCACAAGTAGCCGGCAACCAAACTGTTATTTTCAACTGCAGAAGAAACTTTTTTTAAACTGAACAGCTTCTCAGTCAATAAAAGGTTTCAATACATTTCAAATAGATCATGCTCATATACAGATCATGTTCTCTGACCACAAAGAAATTAATCTAGAAATCAATAAAAATGAGAAAATAAAAAAGCAAATGTACACAGAAAATTTTTAATGTATTTCTAAGTTATCCTTGGTTAAACAGAAATGGAAATTACCAACTACTTAGAATGAATAAGGATGAAAGTACTACACATAAAACTAGCAGAATGCACTGTAGTGATTCAAAGATGTAAATTTTGAGTCTTAAATAAGTTTTACTAGAAAATAAAAATATTTTTTAAATTACTAGGTTAAGCATTTAATGTGGTTAAAAAACAGACTAAACACAAAATAGAAGAAACAACAATTACACAGAGAACAAATTTTGAAAAACAATTGGATAAGCAAAGGGAAAACTACTCTTTACAAACTTAAAAATTACAAACCACTAGCAATATTGCTTAAGGAAAAAAGAGATAAGTAACAAACAATATTAGGAATGAAAATAAATACATAACTGTAGACCTAGTGAAAATGTTTTAAAACCAGAAGACACTGATGATACTGCTATGAACAAATAACAAAACACACGGGCCTTTCAGGTCATTTTGAATTACCTAAATTCTAATTACTATTTGACTAACTAAAGCTCTTGACCTTTAAATCTTTCCACTGTTGCTCTTTGGAATTCATGGTTTTGTCATCAGTAAAATCCCCTGTATTCACAACTCCTCTGAATATTGCCTTCATTTTCTAGTACTAATTAAAATATTGCCAACAATACTGCTTCCTGAGTAGTCTTTCATGAGGAAGCTGGTTTTCTTCCATATTCCATCCACTGAGTCTGGAGGTGAGAGTAGATTAATCTTCCTTGTTCCTCATTGCTGAGTCAAGACTATTCCTTTCCCCTCTACCCTAGGAAGCCTCAAGTCCTTTAAGGAAGGCGCGCTATCAGAAGCTGCCACCCATCGTTGTTACAGTCATTACTCACCTTCTCACTCATCATCTCACTCATCATCAACTCCATCACTCCCCTCACCTTCATATTCTCCATCACTTTAGGACCATGCAGTTAATGTTTCAACACTCTGGCAACTCAGATCTTTGCTCGGCTCTCCTCTCCTCCAATGAAACCGTGCTCCACAATATCTCACCCACTCACTCTCATGCTATTCCCCGAGATGATGTCATTACTGACAACCTCCATTTTGAGCCCCCCAATCTCTGGTCACCATTCTCCACTCACTCCTTGACCCCAATTGTTTTTCAAAATTTGTGCTTGTTGCCACTGAGTTACTCTAATATAATAATCCCACATCTTTAGTTTCTTTCATTGGTTTCCACTCCATATCCTTCTGTCTTTTTACTTTCTGTTACCCTGTTCATGTTTTCCAGTTCCAATACTCTGCTTGGATCCATGGCTCTTCATTATAATCATCACATTGTATTTCCTATTCTCCTATCTCACTCACCAGGTAATATTCCAATCCTAGCTAAATCCAACTGTCTGCTGATTTTGCATCTGCACTTCAGCTACTGAATATGGCTAAAGAAAACATATGAACATGCTGGTCTCATTTTCAATTTGCAACCACAAACCTCAAGGAGACTCTCTGCACAGTCCAGTACTCTTACTACATTTCCTAGTCAACTCTTCAAACTATTTCACATCTTCACAGGTTTTCAATCTCTCTCCCACCCTCCTCGTTTGTGTTGACCTTGCTTCCAATTTCACTGAAAAAATAAAAGCTGTCAGATGAGAACTGAAATACACCCGTCAACACCAATATTTACCATCTTATAAGGAATCTGTGATCATAAACATTGTGCTTTTCCTCTGCTACACAATGCCTGAATTACCTGTTCCTGTCTGAAGCCTTCTGACCTACCAAGTTCAATGCTTTTGCTGTAATACTCCCCTCTCGAATTTGCCCTCAGTGGGATCATTCCCATTAACATACAAACATGCTGACTATATACCATCTTAAAAAAGAAAAGGAAGATTGCATGATCTCCCCAGTTAACACCCCCATCTCTCCCTTTGCCAACACCTCAAAAGCACTGCCACATTGCTTCCTCTCCCACCGTTTTTCCCACACTGTTTTCAAGCTGATTTTATTTGAAGTACGACAGTGTACAAAACAAATTTAGAGCTGAATGAACTATCACAGAGCGAATGTCCATATAACCACAACTTACATGAAGAAACAGAACACTGCCAGCACCTCCCAAGTCCACCTTGCACAACCGTTACCTTTTCTTTCCTCCCCAAAGGTGACCAATCACTACCCCAACACTTAACATCATTGTTTTGTTTTGCCTGGTTTTTATCTTCCCAGAAACAACATTAGTCTGTATATAATGTTGTGCAACTCTTTTGCTTAGTATAATGCATGAGATTCATCCATGTTGTGGCATGTAACTTTTGTTCATTTCCATGCTGTATAGTATTCCATTGTATGAATATACCACATTTCATCGTTGATAAAAAAACACTCAGACTGTTTTCAATTTGGAGGCCTATACAAACAGTACTGCTATAAACACAGTTGTCTTTGCTTCCTGATGCATATGTGAATTTCTGTTAGATATACCTAGAAGTGGACCAGCCGTGTCAAGTATATTAATGTTCGTTTTAGTAGATACTGAATTTTTTAATGTAAGTGTAACAATTTACACTCCCACCAGCAGTGTTTGAGAGTATGAAGTGGTACTTCATTGTGCTTTTGTGTTTTTTACTAATAAGGTTGAGCATCTTGTCATGTTCATTTCTGTCATGTTCAAGTCTCTTACCCATTTTTCTATTGGACTGTCCATCTTTTTCTTATTGATGTGCAGGAGTTCTTCATATATTCTGTATGTGAGCAGTTTGCTGGTGTTGAGTGTCATAAATCTCTTCCAATGACTTGCCTTTTCAATGGATTTTTCTTCTCACTTTTTTTTAAATGAACAAGAAGTCCTTAATGTAGTCCAATTTTTTTTTGGGAGGGCATCTCTCATATTTATTGATCAAATGGTTGTTAACAACAATAAAATTCTGTATAGGGGACTCAATGCACAGTCATTAATCAACCCCAAGCCTATTTCTCAACAGTCTCCAATCTTCTGAAGCATAATGAACAAGTTCTTACATGGTGAACAAGTTCTTACATAGTGAATAAGTTCTTACATGGTATCATACTTTTCCTGCATTTTTGGTGCTTGTGTCCTGTTTAAGAAATCTTTCCCTACCTCAACATCTTAAAAATATTCTACATATCTTCCAGATTTATTGCTTTGTCTTCAAATTTATATCTGTAATACATATGCAACTGATATTTCTATATGGTTAAGAAACAGAGGTACAATTTCAGTTCTGTTGTTAAGTTATCAGGCTGACCCAGAACAGTTAACTTTTTTCTTGAAAAGATCATCCTTCTACTACTATGCAGTGTCACCTTTGTCTGAAACCAAGTGTTCAAGTATATGGAACTGGTAATAAACTCTCTGTTTCACAGATCTGTTTGTCCATCCTTGTTGAATATCACACTCTCTTAATTACTACAGTTTTCTGAGAAATCTTGATAAATGTTATTGCAAATCCTCCAAAGTTACACTTCTACAAAAATGTCTGGTTCTTCTAGGTACTTTGCATTTTAGTTACATTTGAGAATCAATTTGCCTAATAACACATACATACACAAATGTGGTGGGAATGCACTGAATTTGTAAGTCACTTTGGAGAAACCAACATTTTTATAATATTAAATTGTCCACCCATAAACATGGGAGCATTTCTCCATCTATATAGGTCTTTAATTTTGCTCCATCACATTTTAGAATTTTCTGTGAGGAGAGCTTCCCATATTTGATATTTTCTGATTATATTGTGCTTTAAAAAAAATTTTTTTTTTATTTTCTAACTTTGTTAGAAAACTGACATAGAAATACAATTAATTTTCCTTATAAGTATTGACTTCAAAACCATCAGCCTGGCTAAATACTGACTGATTCTAATCTTTTATCACAACACAATCATGTCATTATACACAAGCATGTCAACTGAAAATAACAAATTTTAAATCTTCCTTTATAACTGTTAAGCTATTATTTCTCTTGCTTGCCTCCTTACTCTGGCCAAGACCTCCAGTATGACACTGAATAGAAGCAGTGATAATGGGCACCTATGCCATGTCCCAGAACTCAAAGGGAAAGCTTTCAAAATTACTGTTAAATATGGATATTTGCTGTAAGGCTTTGTTTTGTTTTTGGAAGATACCCTTTACCAAATTAAAGAGGTTCCCTTTTTTCCTAGTTTCCTAAGGGTTTTTATTCAATGACAAATTTTCATCGAATCTTTTACTGAAATGGCATAGTTTATCTCCTTTCTTCCTATTAATATGGTGACTCTAAATGATGATTTTCAAATATGAAACCAACTTTGCGTGCCTGGAATAAACCAGTTTGGTTTCAATGTATTATTGTTTTACTATTGCTGGATTTAGCTGACTAACATCTTATTTAGAATTCTGCATCTATGTTTATCAACGAGATTGGCCTGTAATATTTCTTTTTGTAATGTTTTCATATCAAGATCATGCTGACCTCATGAAACGAGTTTGATATGTTCTTTATTTTTCTAATATCTAAACAGTTTTAAGTTGGCATTATTTTTTCCTTAATGTTTGATACAATTCACTGGCAATGAAATCTACGTTTGAAAATTTGTGATAATGTGTGTCTGTATGTAAAAGTTTAAAATCATTAATAGTTACAGTACTTTATATTTTCCTGTTTTTTCTGTCAGATTTACTAAATAATATTTTTCTAGGAATTAGCAGTTTCATCTAAATTTTTAAGTAAGTTGGGATAATATTTATAACACCCACTTAAAATCTTTTAAATGTCTGCATGATGTGTAGTCATGTCCTCTTCTTCATTCCTGATATTTGTTATGTAGGAAAATGATTTTTTTGATTTTGATAACTTTTTCAAATAACCTGTGGCTTTGTTGACCCTCTATACTCTATGTTTGTATAATTTTATTAATTTATGCTCTTTGTAATATATTATCTTTTAAGGTCTGGATCTACAGTGATGTCAATTTTTTCATAACCTTATATGGATTATTTATCACTATTATCTTCTTGATTGATTTTATTAGTTTTTTCAATGAACTAACTTTTTGGCTTTGCTAAGTTTCCACTTCTTCCATTTGTTTTGAGTTTAATTTGCTGTTTTTTCCCCAATTTCTTAAGATAGTTCATTTATTTTCTATCTTCTTTTAAAAAATTATATGCATCTACGTGGATGTTTTATTGCCCTTGTCTAGCTTGGATTAACACAGTCTACAGGCACACACCTGATCATCTACATTTGCTCTCTTACAACACTAAACTATGTTTTCTACCTTTATTTTGTATCTACCTACCACTTCAGCATTTTATTAAAAATAATAAAGAGAGAAATGTGGTAACCACATATAAATCAAATATAAAAACCAAATGAGTATTCATATTTGAACTGACTGTTTATAGTTCATAATGCATAAGCAAAACCGAAAGTTTCTGTGATGACTGCCCTTGTACTGTTCACTATGTAACTTATTCATTATGTAAGAATTTGTTCTCCATGTAAGAACTTGTTTGTTATGCCTCAGAAGATTGGAGACTGACGAAAATTAGGCTTGGGGTGGATTAATGATTGTGCATTGAGCATTGACTCCCCTATACAGAATTTTATTGTCGTTAACAACCATTTAATCAATAAATATGAGAGATGCCCTCACAAAAAAAAAAAAAAAATGGACAGACTTCCAATGGTAAAATAAATAAGTAACCGGGATGTAATGTATAGCATAAGGAATATAGTCAAGATATTGTAACAGCTTGGTAGGGTGATAGCTGGAACCTAGAATTATGTATATAAATGTTTTATCACTGTGTTGTACACTTGAAACTAATGTAATGTAATACTGTGCATCAACTACCCTTCAATAAAAAATAATTATCTAAAAAAAAAAAATTATATGCATCTATAATATTTACATCTAAGTCTGGAATTAGGTGCATCTCACAAATTTTGATACACAGTATCTGCATTGTCAATTAGGATAAAATATTTTCTTCTTCAATGCACTTCATGTTTTTTTGCCTTCAAGTCTACTTTACTTGATGGTACTGCAGGTAGGTATACTCTGTTCTATTCTTTACCTTAAATGTTCCTATAGCCTTATTTTTTTTTATATTTGTCTCTTATAACAGTGCATAATTGTCATTTTTTCTTATCCAATCGAACAATCTTAGTCTTTTAAGCAAAACCTGTAATCCATTTAATTACTGATATATTTGAGTTTAAATCTACCATTTTACACAATTAGAAATATTTGTCTTTTTCTCTCTTTTCTCTCCTTCTTCTGACTTTATGTATTTTAAATTCCACTTTCCTTACTCTACTGATATTCACCTTCTTTGGTGGTTACCTTAATGACTGCATCATGCATCCTCGATTTATTAAAGTCTCATACTAATTGGTATTTTTACCCATTTTTTGACAATGCAAAAAAAAGAAAAAGCTTACAGGGGCTCTTGTCACACCAGGAGCTCTTTCCTCTCACTTTATTTCTAAATAAAAGCCTGTACCTTGCTTTCCTAAAAAAAAAAAAAGAAAAAGCTTACAAATGCTTAACTCCACTTATCTCCCACCCAAAGAATATTTGTTCTATATTTTAATTTTATAGATATTATTGTTTCACATAGTTGACATTAATTTATCTACATATTCACCACTTCTATTGCTCAACCTTCATTTCTATATTTGACCATTCCAGTGGGATTATTTTCTTTGTGCCTAGAGAACACCTTTTAGTATTTTTTTAGTACAGGTAATGGATTATCTCAGTTTTTTATTGTTGAAGGATACTTTTGCTGAGTAGAATTTTAAGCTTTCAGTTACCTCAGCTTTTAAAAGATATCATGTTATTGTCTTTTGACTTCCTTATTTTTTTTCTCTCTTGAGAAGTCAGCTGTCAAACTTACTGTCGCATCTTTGAAAGTAATCTCTTTTTCCCCCTCTGGTTGTTTTTACAATTATTTTTTTCTAACTTTGACCTGCAATGGCTTTGTTATGATATGCCCAGGTATAACAAGGCAGGTGTTCTGCTTAAGGTTCATCAAACTTACTGATTCTGTACCTTAATGTCTTTCATCAGTTTTGGAAATTCTTAACTGTTATACTTCCAAATACTGCTCCTACTCTATTCTCTCACTTTGTGACTACAATTTGTCAACAACTTTAGACTTCCTATTGCATCTCCTATATCTCTTATGATCTGTTCCTTATTTCCCTACCAACTCTCCATGCTTCATTCTGGATATTTACTTCTGATCCGTAATTCAGTTCACTAATTAGCTCAGTTATGTCTAATCTAATCCTACTCGTTAGGTTTTTAAGTTTTATTACTATATTTTCCTATTTCTAGAATTTCCATTTGGTTATTTTCTAATAGATTCCAGTTCTCTGCTGAAATTCTCAATTTTGTTTTTAATCCCTTGAAAACATTGATAATACACATTCATTTTAAAGTCTATTTGATAATTCCATTATTCAGAATGTTTCTGGGTCTATTTCCATTGCCCATTGTTTTGTTTTCCTTCATGTTGCCTTGGTTCCTCATGTGTCTGTTATTTTTTGAGTGTAAGCCAGATATTGTGTATGAAATACCATTAAAAAATTTGAGGCCTAAGAACTTCCTTCAGAGACAATTTACATTTGATTTTAGGGGGATCCAGAGGTACTAAACCCTAATCATCTTAATTCAGTTTTCACAGACTGAGATGGTTTGAAGTTGGGCTGTGCAAGAGCTAATGTACTTTAATTTCATCATTATTTCTAGGAGCCTATAACTAAAGCATGCAGGAAGGAGTTATCAGAACCTTCTCCCAACACACATGCACATATGCACAGACACAATAGGCTCTGGACTCCAGGTTTTTATGCTCTTGCCCCAAAAGGCTGGAAAAATCACTATTTAGTTTCTCAGTATATACCTTGTGGGATCTGCAGATGCCTCTAGGTAAAAAGTGGCCTCCAAATTTCAGGCTCACTTCTTCGGGTTTTCATCTTCTACCATATTTTTTCACTGCCTTCTAAGCTTCTTCATATGAAGCAACTGGGCCTCTTATATTGCTGGTAGGAGTGTAAACTAGTACAATCCTCTTGCAAAAGTATTTGGCAGCATGTGCTAACACTATATAAATGTATACCCTACTCTTTTTCATCAGTACAAGTGAGAGCTAAGTCCTCCAAAAGACATGCACTAGAATGTCGTAACAGCTGTATTCCTAATAGTCAAAAAGTGTAAACAATGCAAATGTCCGTCATTGTGTAAATAAATTATGGTAAATTCACATAACACACATATCTTGATTTGGATGATGATTAGGTATTACATGTAAAAATAAGTAATATGTACAGTTCTGATTACTGTATTAAGTTAAACCTAAAAGAATCTTTTTTAAAAGTTTTGGTAATAATGAACCTTAAAATTCTCTACTAATCTATTAAAGTAAACAACTTTTTTCTAAAGCCCAAAATACATAGTCCTAATGATCAATACTAATTTGAGGTATTATTTTTATTAGCATCTAATTATTTTTTAAGTGGGGTTAAGTAGTAACAGCAATATAACATTCCTTTAAGAACAGTCAACACTAACATGCAATTTATTGGAAATTAAGAACATTCTTTCATTCCAATTAAATACTATCAGAACCACACTCAGTACTTACCCCTCTAACCTGACATCTGGTAAAGATCTGTTGAGTGCAATCATCTCACTTGCCATTAAATTGAACTGATTGATTTTAAACATCTCTTTCATCTTATCTTGATCCTCTTTAGGAATGACGACTGGTTTCCCCATTTCTCCAGGACCTTCATGAGGCTTTTGTACTGGCTCTAGAACTAAGAAGAGAAAACTAACAGTAATTTTATAAGCAATTGATTCATGTTTCTGTTTAATAACATTTGAGTTTAAATTGTGTTGTCAACAATGAGAGCCATTTCTGAGCTCATCCTCTCCCAGTCTGTAACATCTGCTAGGGGCTGCCCTGTCCTCCACTGCCATACCAATATTCTGCCTCAACACCTCCTCACTCTGCACCATTTACCTGAATCACTGCAAAGCCTTGGTGGCTATACATCTCAACATCATTACCACTTAATCTCTTTAAAGCATAACCTTCACTGTGTACCCCAAGGGTCTCTTAGAGTCTTAATATCTTGGATATGGAATTCAACCTAATTTCCAAACCAACTACCTGCTAGATCCTCCACACTCACCCCCAGTACTTTCATCCTTTAGTCAAATAGTAACTCACTACTCTCCTCCACCTACATCTCGTGTTTTCCTGCTTTGCTGCCTTTGCTCACACAGAACCCCTCCCTTGGCTTCTCCCTTCCCACTCCTATTTGTCTTTCAAGGATCAGTTAAAATGGCTTCTCTTGTCTGCAGGTTTTCTGAATCCCTCTCTAGTAAACTACTCCTGACTACCACATCATTTCATTTGGGGCTCATACCTATAATTAATTGCTATCTCTTATTATATGATTGTTAAACCTGTCCTTATGGTCCCCCCCCCATATTATGATCTCCTTCTAGCTGCGGTTTGATTCATTTGTGCACATTCTGTGAATTTAGCAGTGTCTTACAGCAGTTTTATAACTATATGCTGAATTGATATGTGAGTAGAAATGCTGTTCAAAATAAATCAAAATGAAAGCATACAAATGAATATAATAGACATTATAATAAGTATTATGCACGATAGGGCATCATGAAAGATAATTCTAATCAAAGGTAATGTTATCTCTTGGTAACAATAAAAGAGCAATATTCCAGATCAGCAATTCCCAAATCTTATTCCTTATTAAGCTTTTGAGATGTTAAAAAGTGTTCCAAAAAAACAAGTTTCAGATGTATTAGATTTGGAGAAAGGTGTTCTCAATTTCTCATCTAAAGAGGGTAGAGAATGGAGTGAGGTTAAGAACAGGACATCTGCTTTATATATTATTTGTTTATTTTTAAAGCTGAAAATTTTATTCTTTTTTTGTTTATTTTTTAGGCATCTCCAGAAAGTCTCTGCAGAAACACACAGACATCAAGGCAGTACATGTGTGTTTCTCCCTTTCAGGCTTTGTTGCCCAAGAATAGCACACAACTAGTTGGTAAAGCTAACCTGCAGGATTGTTTCACATGGTGTTCCTACCACTACCAGAACTGTAGAATATGAAATTATTCTCTGTCTAGGATATAAAGACCTATTTTATACAACCATCAATTAAAAAGTGATGTGCAATTTTCCCCTATTCTCAGAATAAACTGTGATTTTAGGAGGGACATTCAAATATTAGTACATAACTTTAAAATTATAGGAAGCTCATGTAATACAGCTCTAAAGAACAAATCCTGCCTTCTGTCTCCCAAGTAACTAAGGTCTTTAAATGTAAGGATTGATAGCACTTTTAAAAAGTTCTCAAGAAGTATACTAAAAACTTTAAGCAGACATGTATAATATCCACATAAGCTATTAAATCTTTAAACATCATAAATTATAAAATGCTTAGAGTCAATTCTACTTACTTAATTTTCTCTGAAAATAAAGAGCAATCAACAGATTTGGGCATTAGGATGTTAAGGGGTCAACAGAAAGCAGCAGAGTCCTGGAGGTAACAATTACTTTTGTGCATGGCATAGTTACCATGGAGAGTAGGTGGGAGACATCTAGTGGCCCTAATTATAAATATCTTTCAGCTATCTGTGCCCTATTTTAGTGTTAAGATGATGTTTTAAAGGAAAGTTAAAATGTTAACATTTTCGTGCTACTCAGTTTTAAAAATAAGAGCACTGAGTTATACAGAATGCCATCTATAACAAAATTTTGCTGGGGTGGGGTCCTAAATTTCATCAAGCCTCTGAACCTACCTACCAATTTACAGGAAATAGAGGGCCAGAATTGAAGGGATACAAATGCCAACTGTGGGAAGCTGGAAAAGAGAAAAACCTAATTTCCCCTTCTTCAGCAACAACCAAAAAGAGAGAAAGGGGGAGAACAAAAAAAAAAGAGGTATCCGTGTATCCATGTGCCACAATACTAGCCTTGGATTGATAACTGTTGAAACCAGATGATAAATATATAAGAATTTAATTTTCTATTTTCCTTATTTTTGTTTATGTTTGAAATTTTCCATGGAAATTGGGGAAACATGAAGGAGGGCTCATGAAATTATTACTGTAAGAACTACTAAGTAAACTTGATTGCTTAACCATAAGAGATTATATGAACAGGAAGTTAAAATCTTACCCATCATATGAAATAAAACCCTGGCCATGAGTTCTTAAAGAAATCAGGCAAAACTATAATATATACAATCCTGCTGCTGCAATATTTTGCTAATATGAGCACATGGTACTTATTAATAATCTGAATATCTATTATAGTGCCCACATTATATATTTTAATCTATTGGTACACATGAGATTTTACAGCCACGTTTAAAATTGCCATTAACAAGTTATATGGCTACTGCATGATTTACAGAATCCACCAAAGGACTCTCACTCAGAGATATATAACATCCTGAAGAAGTAAACTGACTAGCAACTAGTTTTCTTCGGCAAACAAGACAAGATAAAATGCATGTGGATAATGAATATATTTTTACTACTAAGGCACTTTCAGTATTAAAAGTAACTAATAAAAAAGATGGTAAATAATATTGTGGAATATTTGTATGATATTGTGGGATTCACATATAAATCAAGTATAAAAATCAAATGAATAATCATATCTGACTTGACTGTTTATAGTTCATGAAGTGTGATCAAAACGGAAAGTTTTTGCAATATGACTGCCTTTGCATTGTTTACCATGTAAAAACTTGTTCGTTATGCTTCAGAAGATTGGAGACTATTGAAAGTTAGGCTTGGGGTTGATTAACGGTTGTGTATTGAGTCCCCTATACAGAATTTTATTGTTGTTAACAACCATTTGATCAATAAATATGAGAGGTGCCCTCTCAGCACCACTCTTGCGCTGTTCAAAAAAAGAAAAAAGATGGTAGGGAGGAGAAAAAGATGGCGGTATAGGAAGGCAAAGGTGGAACCTCCCTAATACACATAAAACAAGAAAATATAGCAAGTACAACTAAACCTTAAAACGACTTGAAGACTGCAGAACAGAGACCACCTACACCTGGGGAAGAAGAGAAGACCACACAGAAAAGGGTAAAGTGGCAGAGCCACAACTGAGCAGGACCCAAGCATATACCCCACCCCAGACCACAGGTGGGAGAAAGAGGACCAGAGCAGGGAGGGCATAGGACCTCAGGAATGCTGCACACCTGGCCCTGGAATTTGCTCCAGAAGCACAAGTCCACATTAATTGGGTTCTGGTATTTAGCAGGGCTGAACACCAGGGACAGCTTATAAATTCTGGGAGGTTGAGACTCCAGCCACTTGTGGAGGAGAAGCATGTTCTGCTGGGCCTGAGACCCAAAGCAGAGGCAGCAGTTTTAAAGACTTGCCAGCAGTGTGTGTATTTGGAGGGGGAGAGAGGGGAGAGGGTGGAATGGAGCTCTCTCCTCAGAAGAAAGGGCAGGTAGTTGATAGATACCTCACCAACCTCTCTTAGCCCAGAGGGTGGAAACTCTCAAGAGCCCCAGACACTCTGTCATCCTCATTGGCAACACAGCCCAAAGGCTCCTACCTTCACATACTGTCAGTGAGCAAACCCACTTGGTCCAACAGCAACATCAGATTTGCTGCCTTGCAGGCAGAAGGAGACTCTCCAGCTTCCACACCATGTTTCAGCCCAAAAAGGGAGATGCCTTGCAGCACCCATCCCCAAGAACTCCCTCCCAGTGGGTGTCTGCCTGGTGCAGCACGTTCCACCCTGTCCCAAAGCAGCACATTGGCCCACCTATTCCATTAACCCTGAAGCTACACCATTGCTGTAAGGCAGGTTTCTGGTCAGATCACAATAGCAGCTGAGGCAAAATGCTGGCATTACAGACAGACAAAAAGGTGGTCCTGCCCTTTGCACACAAACAGATGAGGCTCCCACAAAGTAGAACCAAGCACCAGAGAGTAAAGAGTCTTGAGTTTCTGGGCACCATAGGTAGCCTCCTTCATAAAGATGTTACTCTATAGGCCAGGAAGCACAGCAGAGCCATCTAATACAAAGGAAGAAACACAGAAACCCTGATAAAATGAGGAGGCAGAGAAATATGTTCCAAACAAAACTACAGGACAACACATCAGAAAGAGGGCTAAATGAAATGGAGATTACCAATCTTCTTAATAAAGATTTCAAAATAAAGTCATAAACATGCTCACTGATTTACAGAAAAATATTCAAGATCACAGGGAGGACTTCAACAAAGAGAGAAGAGCTGAAAAAGAGGCACTCGGAGCTGAAGAAAACAGCAACTGAAATAAAATATACAATGTAGGGAATGAATAGTAGATTATTGCAAATAGAGAGACAGGCAATGAGATGGAAATCAGAGAAGAGGAACACAACAAAGCTGAGGAACAGAGAGAAAAAATATCTGTAGGAATAAAAGAATGATAAGAGAGCTCTGTGACCAATCCAAATGAAATAATATTCTCACAATAGGGATACCAGAAGAAGAGAGTCAAAGGGATAGAAAGTATCTTTGAGGAAATAATTGTTGAAAACTTCCCCAGTCTGGAGAAGGAAATAAACACTCAGGTCATGGAAGCACAGAAAGCCCCTAACAAAAGAAGCCCAGGAAGACAACATCAAGACATATAATAATTTAACAGAAAAGGATTAAGGATAAGGAGAGAGTACTGAAAGTAGCCAGAGAAAGAAGATACTTTTGAAGAAAACTCCATTAGGCTATCAGCAGACTTCTTGGCAGAAACTTTACAGACCATGAGGCAGCGGCATGAAATATTTAATCTACTGAAACAAACGGATCTCCAACCAAGAATCCTTTAACCAGCAACATTATTTTTAAATTTGAAGCAGGGATTAAACAGTTCCCAGATAAACAAAAGTTGAAGGAATTCACCATCACTAAGCCAGCCTTACAGGATATTTAAAAGAGACTGCTGTAGATGGAAATGTTCCTAAGGTTAAAAAACTTTCACCAGTGAAAAAAAACACAGTAAAGGTAGTAGATGAATTAATTCACAAGCAAGTACAAAATTAAAACAAAAGCAAGATCAACTATACACAAAATCAGTCAAAGGATACACAGAAGTGCAGGTTATGACATCTGATACATAAATTGTGGAGTAAGAAATAGAAGGAGAAAAAAGTACCTTTAGGTGGTGTTTGAAATAGAACAGTCAGCAACTTAATATAGACTGTTATATAGTCAGACACCTATCCTTCAACCTTTGGTAACCACAAAACTGAAGCCTACAATAGATACACAAAAAAATTTAAAGAGAAATCTAATCACAACACTAAAGAAAACCATCAAATAACAAAAGATGAATATAAGAGAAGAAGAAAGGAACAGACAGGAGCTATAAAAAAATAAAACAATAAAATTGCAATAAGTACATACCTATCAATAATTACCCTTAAATATAAATGGACTGAATGCACCAATCAAAAGACAAAGAGTGGCACAATGGATAAAGAAACACGACCCATCTACACATGGCCTGAAAGAGACTCATTTGAGACCCAGACATATACAGACTAGTGAAAGGATGAAAAAAGTAGGAACAGCAGTATTTTTATCAGATAAAATAGATTTCAAAACAATGAAAGTAACAAGACACAAAGAAGGACATTACATAGTGATAAAGGGATCAACAAGAGAATACAACCATTGTAAATATCTATGCACCCAACATAAATAAGAGCACCTAAATCTGTAAAGCAAATGCTAACAGAATTAAAGGGTAAAACAGATTACACCTTCACTTTAGGAGACTTTAACACACCACTTAAATGAAGGGAAAGATCAACCAAACAGAAGCTAAAGAAGAAAACAGAGGCACTGAACAATACAGTAGATCAGATGGACTTAACAGACTATCTACAGAACATTCTACTCAAAAGCAGCAGGATACACATTTTTTTCAAGTACACATGCAAAGTTCTCCAGAACAGATCACATACTAGGCCACAAAAGCAGCATCAATAAATTCAAAAAGATTGAAATTGTATCAAGCAACTGCTCAGACCATGATGGTATAAAACTAGAAATAAATTACACAAAGAAAACAAAAAAAGCTCACAAACACCTGGAGGTGAAACAACATGCTTTGAAATAATCAATGGATAGATGAAAAAATTAAAACAGAAATCAAGCAATATATGCAGACAAATGAAAACAAAAATTCAACAGTCCAAAAATTTGTGGGATGCTGCAAAAGCAGTTGTAAGAATGAGGTATAGGGCAATATAGGCTTACCTCAAGAAACAACAAACCCAAAAAACAGTCTAAACTCACAGTTAACGAAACTAGAAAAACAACATATGAAAGCCCAAAGTTAGTAGAAGACACATAATAAAGATGAGTACAGAAATAAATAAAATAGAGAAGAATAAAAGAATGGAAGACAAATTGGTGAAACCAAGAGCTAGTTCTTTGAGAAAATAAACAAAATAGATAAACCACCAGCCAGACTTACCAAGAAAAAAAGAGGGAGTACAGATTAACAAAATGAGAAATGAAGAAAATAATCACAATGGATACCACAGAAATACAAAACATTAGTGAATACTAATAAAAATTATATGCCAATAAATAGGACAACCTAGAAGAAATGGACAACTTCCTAGAAAAATACAACCCTCCAATAATGAGCCAGGAAGAAACAGAAAATCTGAAGAGACCAATTACCGGCAATGAAATTGAATTGGTAATAAAAAAATTCTGTAAAAATAAAATACTAGTTCCAGATGGTTTCAGGGATAAATTCTACCAAAAATTTAAAAAAGAGCTAATACCCATCTCTTCTTAACATATTCCAAAAATCAGAAGAGGGAGTATTTCCAACCTCATTCTATGAGGCCAGCATCACTCTAGTACCAAAACCAGAGAAGGACACCACATGAAAAGAAAATTATAGACCAATATCCCTGATGAACACAGATGCACAAATCCTCAACAAAATACTAGCAAACTGAATACAAAAACATCAAAAAGATCATCTATCATGACCAAGTGGGATTTATTCCAGGGATGCGAAGATGGTACAATATTTGTAAATTAATCAGTATAACACCCCCATTACAAAAAGAGGGGTAAAAACCACATGATCATCTCAAGATGCGGAAACAGCATTTGGCAAAATTTAACATCCATTCATGATAAAAACTCTCAACAAAATGAGTTTAGAGGTCACACACCTCAACACAACAAAGGCCATACTTGACAAGCCCATAGCCAAAATCATACTTAGTAGCAAAAAGGTTATAGCTTTTCTTCTAAGATAGGAACAAGACAAGGACGTCCACACTCCCCACTTTTATTCAACGTAGTACTAGAGGTCCTAACCATGGCAATAATACAAAACAAAGAGGTAAAAGTCATCCAAATTGGTAAGGAAGAGGATAAACTCTCACTGTTTGCAGATGACGATATTATACATAGAAAACACAAAAAACTCCACAAAAAAACTACTAGAACTAATAACTGAATTGAGCAAGGTTGCAGGATATAGAATAGATACCCAGAAATCTGTTGAATTCCTATATACTAACAACAAACTAGCAAAAAGAGAAATCAGGGAAAGAATTCCATTTACAATTGCATCAAAAAGAATAAAATACCTAGGAATAAACCTAACCAAGAGGTGAAAGACCGAAAAAAAATGGAAGTCTATCCTGTGTTCATGGATAGAAAGAATTAATATTGTCAAAATGGCCATCCTGCCTAGAGCAATCTACAAATTCAATGCAATCACTAGCAAAATACCAACATCTTCTTCAATGTTGGAACAAATTCTTCTAAACGAACTGGAACAAATAGTTCTAAAATTCATATGGAACCACAAAAGACCCTGAATAGCCAAAGAAATCCTGAGGAAGAACAAAGCTGGGAGAATTATGCTCCCTGACTTCAAGCTCTACCACAAAGCTACAGTAATCAAAATAATTTGGAACTGGCACAAGAACAGACCCATAGATCAATGGAACACAACAGACAGCCCAGATATAAACCCACATACATATGGTCAATTAATATATGATAAAGGAGTTATGAATATATAATGGGGAAAAGACAACCTCTTCATCTGGAAAACTGTTGGGAAAATGGAACGGCTACATTTAACAGGCTGAAACTGGATTACTGTCTAACTTCATACACAAAAGTAAAGCCAAAATGGATCAAAGACATGAATGTAAGTCATGAAGCCATAAAACTCTTAGAAGAAAACATAGGCAAAAATCTGAACATAGGAAAGGGCGTATTTTTCCTGGACACATCTCCTCAGGCAAGGGAAACAAAATAAAAAATGAACAAGTAGGAGTACATCAAACTAAAAAGCTTCTGTACAGCAAAGAACACCATTAGCAAGGAGCCTACAGTATAGGAGAATGTATTCATAAATGACTCATCAGATAAGAGGTTAATATCTAAAATATATAAAGAACTCATATACCTCCACACTGAAAAAAGCAAATGACCCAATTAAAAAATAGGTGGAGGACATATAGAGACATTTCTCCAAAGAAAAAATAGAAATGGACAACATGCACATGAAAAGCTGCTCCACTATGCTAATCATGAAAGAACTATGAATCGAAACCACAATGAAATATCACCTTATACCAGTTAGAATGGCCACTATCTAGAAAACAAGAAACAACAAATGCTGACGAGGATGCAGAGACATGGGAATCATCCTACAGAGTTGGTGGAATGTAATTTGTTAAACCACTGTGGAAAGCAGTATGGAGATTCCTCAAAAAACTAAAAACAGAAATACCATTTTACCCAGTAATTCCACATCTAGGAATTTACCCAAAGGAAAAAAATCCCTGCTGTAAAAAGATATAAGCACCCCTATGTTTATTGCAGCACTATTTACAATAGCCAAGATATGGAAGCAACCTAAGTGTCCATCAATAGGTGAATGGATAAAGAATATATATACACAGTGAAATACTAGGCAGCCATGAAAAGGAAAGAGATCCTGCCATTTGCACCAACATGGATGGATCCAGAGGGTATTATGCTCAGTGAAACAAGCCACGTGGAGAAAGAAAGAAATATATAACTTCACTTATTTGCAGAATACAAAACAAAGCAAAACAAAGGAAAAAAACAGCAGCAGAGTCACAGACACTGATAAGTGACTAACAGTTATGAAGGAGGAGGCGGACGGAGAGGTGAATAATGGGGCACAGTAATTGTCAATCACAGTATAAGTTGGTCACAGGGACAGTAGTACAGCATAGAGAATATGGTCAATGATTCTGTAACATCTTACAATTTGATAGATAGGAACTGCACTAGAGGGGGTGAGGATTTAATAATATGGGTCACTGTTGAACCACTGTGTTATACATTTGAAACTAATATAGGACTGTGTATCAATGACACTTCAGTTAAAAAATCATAAACATTAACTTTCCATATACTCTCCTTACCAGGCTTTTATGTAAATTAAAAGTGAATTCAGTGAAATTTTTGTTAGAAGAAAGCAACTGAAATGGGGTTTGGACACCATTCTGCAACTGAAAAAAAATTGCTTGGTGGAAAACTTTACATGCAGTTCAAGTCTAAGAATCAAATCAACTTTGACAGGGGAGTGACTACTATTATGTGAGAACAAACATACTTCAGTTAAGCATCATTTACAACACAATGCACTAAGTGCTATGAATTAGAAAATTTAATTTCCAGGAAAACTTACAGGTTCAGTCAGAATGCCAAAAAAGACTACCACACACAAACCTTACATGACATTAACTTTGAATGTATTTTAATAAATCTTACAAATATCTAAATTGTACTTTAGTAGAGAAAGTAGAGAAAGAGGTAGTACAAAGTTATGATAAACTTTTCAGTACAAATTACTAAAAAAAGGCTAATGTCATTTCTCTCAAATCATTTTTTTTTGGTATCATTAATCTACAATTACATCAGCAACATTATGGTTCCTAGACTCCCCCCATTATCAAGTCCCCACCACATATCCCATTACAGTCACTGTCCATAAGCGAAGTAAGATGCTATAGGAGCACTACTTGTCTTCTATGTGTTGTTCAGTCCTCCCTGTGCCCGCCCTACATTATGTCTGCTAATTGTAATACCCCCCTTTTCCCCTGATCCATCCCTTCCGACCCATGCTCCCCAGTCCCATTCCCTTTGGTAACTGTTAGTCCATTCTTGGGTTCTGTGAGTCTGCTGCTGTTTTGTTCCTTCAGTGTTTTCTTCGTACTAATACTCCATAGATTAATGAAATCATTTGATACTTGTCTTTTTCCACCTGGCTTATTTCACTGAGCATCATACTCTCTAGCTCCATCCATGTTGCTGCAAATGGTAGTATTGTTTCTTCTTATGGCTGAATTATATTCCATTGTGTATGTGTACCACATCTTTATCCATTCATCTACTCATGGACACTTTGGTTGCTTCCATTTCTTGGCTATTGTAAACAGTGCTGACATAAACATAGGGGTGCATATGACATTTTCAAACTTGGCTGCTGCATCCTTAGGGTAAATTCCTCAGAGTGGAATTCCTGGGTCAAATGGTATTTCTATTTTGAGTTTTTTGAGGAATTTCCATACTGCTTTCCACAATGGTTGAACTAATTTACAATCCCACCAGTAGTGTAGGAGGGTTCCCCTTTCTACACATTCTCACCAACATTTGTTGTTGTTTGCCTTTTGGATGGTGGCCATCCTTACTGGTGTGAGGTGATATATCATTGTAGTTTTAATTTGCATTTCTCTAATGATTAGCGATGTGGAGCATCTTTTCATGTGTCTGTTGGCCATCTGAATTTCTTCTTCGGAGAAGTGTCTGTTCAGCTCCTCTGCCCAGGTATTAATTGGATTATTTACATTTTGTTTGTTGAGGTGTGTAAGCTCTTTATGTAATTTGAATGTCAACCCTCTATCAGATATGTCATTTATGAATATATTCTCCCATTCTGTAGGATGTCTTTTTCTTCTACTGATGGTGTCCCTTGCATTACAGAAGCTTTTCTGCTTGAATATAGTCCCACTTGTTCATTTTTGCTTTGGTTTCCCTTGCCTGGGGAGATATGTTCATTAAGAAGTTGCTTATGTTTCTGACAATGCTTATTTCCTAAGAGTTTTATGGTTTCATGACTTACATTCAGAGACTTTCATCCATTTAAAATTTATGTTTGTGTATGGGGTTAAACAATGATCCACTTTCATTTTCTTACATGTAGCTGTCCAGTTTTGCCAACACCAGCTGCTGAAGAGGCTGTCATTTCTCCATTGTATGTCCATGGCTCCTTTATTGTATATTAATTGACCATATATATTTGGGTTTATATCTGGACTCTCTATTCTTTTCCACTGGTCTGTGGGTCTGTTCTTGTGCCACTACCAAATTGTCTTGATTACTGTGGCTTTGTAGTAGAGCTAGAAGTTGGGAAGCGAGATCCCCCCTGCTTTACTCTTCCTTCTCAGGATTGCTTTGGCGATTCATGGTCTTTTGTAGTTCCACATGAGTTTTAGAACTATTTGTTCCAGTTCGTTGAAGAATGCTGTTTGTAGTTTGATACTGACTGCATTGAATCTGTAGACTGCTTTACACAGGATGGCCATTTTGACATTAGTTTTTTCCTAGCCAAGAGTATGGGATGAATTTCCATTTGTTAGTGTCCTCTTTAATTTCTCTTAAGAGTGTCTTGTAGTTTTCAGGGTATAGGTCTCTTCCTTGGTTAGGTTTATTGCTAGGTATTTTATTCTCTTTGATGCAATTGTGAATGGAATGGTTTTCCTGATTTCTCTTTCTGCTAATTCATCATTACTGTATAGGAAAGCAACAAATTTCTGTGAATTAATTTTATATCCTGCAACTTGGCTGAATTCAGATAATAGCTCTAGTGAGTGGAGTCTTTAGGGTTTTTCATGTACAGTACCATGTCATCTGCATATAGTGACAGTTTCACTTCCTCTTTACTAATCTGGATGTCTTGTATTTCTTTGTTTTGTCTGATCGCCATGGCTAGGACCTCCAGTACTGTGTTGAATAACAGGGGGGAGAGTGGCCAACCCTGTCTTGTTCCTGATCTAAGGTGAAAAGCTTTCAGCTTCTCGCTGTTAAGTATGATGTTGGCTGTGGGTTTGTCTTATATAGCCTTTATTATGTTGAGGTACTTGCCCTCTACACCCATTTTGTTGAGAGTTTTTATCATGAATGGATGTTGAATTTTTTCGAATGCTTTTTCAGCATCTATGGAGATGATCATGTGGTTTTCATACTTTTTATTGATGTGGTGTATGATGTTGATGACTTTTCAAACGTACCATTCTTGCATCCCTGAGATGAATACCTCTTTATCATGGTGTTTGATCCTCTTGATGTACTTCTGAATTCCATTTGCTAATATTTTGTTGAGTATTTTTGCATCTATGTTCGTTCATCAGGGATATTGGTCTGTAATTTTCTTTTTTGGTGGGTTCTTTGCCTGGTTTTGGTATTAGAGTGATGCTGGCTTCATAGAATGAGTTTGGAAGTATTCCCTCCTTTTCTATTTTTTGGAACACTTTTAAGGAGAATGGGTATTATGTCTTCTCTATATGTCTGATAAAATTCTGCAGTGAAACCATCGGGCCAAGGGGTTTTGTTCTTGGGTAGTTTTTGATTACCAATTCAATTTTGTTGCTGGTAATTGGTCGGTTTAGATTTTCTGTTTCTTCCTTGGTCAGTCTTGAAAGGTTGTATTTTTCAAGGAAGTTTTTCATTTCTTCTAGGTTTTCCAGCTTGTTAGCATACAGATTTTCATAGTATTCTCTAATAATTCTTTGTATTTCTGTGGTGTCCGTGGTGATTTTTCCTTTCTCTTCTCTGATTCTGTTTATGTGTGTAGACTCTCTTTTTCTCTTAGTAAGTCTGGCTAGGGGGTTATCTATTTTGTTTCTTTTCTCAAAGAACCAGCCCTTGGTTTCATTGATTTTTTTCTATTGTTTTATTCTTCTCAATTTTATTTACTTCTTCTCTGATCTTTATTATGTCCTTCCTTCTGCTGACTTTGGGCCTCATTTGTTCTTCTTTTTCCAGTTTCAATAATTGTGACTTTAGATTATTCATTTGGGATTGTTCTTCCTTCTTTAAATAGGCCTGGATTGCTATATACTATGTACCCTTAGAAGTGCCTTCGCAGCTTCCCACAGAAGTTGGGGCATTGTGCTATTGTCATTTGTTTCCATATATTGCTTGATCTCTTTTAATTTGGTCATTGATCCACTGATTATTTAGGAGCATGTTGTTAAGCCTCCATGTGTTTGTGAGCCTTTTTGTTTTCTTCTATCATTTATTTCTAGTTTTATACCTTTGTGATCTGAGAAGTTAGTTGGCAGCATTTCAGATTACTGAGGCTCTTTTGTGGCCTAGTATGTGGTCTATACTGGAAAATATTCCATGTGCACTTGAAAAGAATGTGTATCCTGTTGCTTTTGGGTGTAGAGTTCTGTAGATGTCTGTTAGGTCCATCTGTTCTAATGTGTTGTTCAGTGCTTCTGTGTCCTTACTTATTTTCTGTCTGGCTGATCTGTCCTTTGGAGTGAGTGATGTGTTGAATCCTCCATAAAATGAATGCATTACATTCTATTTCCTCCTATAATTCTGTATTTGTTTCACATATGTCGGTGCTCCTGTGTTAGGTACATATATATTTATAATGTTATATCCTCTTGTTTAACTGACCCCTTTATCATTATGTAACGTCCTTCTTTATCTCTTGTTACTTTCTATGTTTTGAAGTCTATTTTGTCTGATACAAGTACTGAAACACCTGATATTTTCTCCCTATTGTTTGCATGAAATATCTTTTTCCATCCCTTCACTTTTAGTCTGTGTATGTCTTTGGATTTAAGGTGAGTCTCTTGTAAGCAGCATGTACATGGGTCTTGCTTTTTTATCCATTCTATTACTCTTGTGTCTTTTGATTGGTGCATTCAGTAGTTACATTTAGGGTGATTATCGATAAATATGTACTTACTGCCATTCCACGCTTTGGATTCTTGGTTACCAAAGCTTCAAGAGTAGCAAGAGTAGCTTCTTTATTATCTAACAGTCTAACTTTCTTATTACGCTATTATAAACACAGTGTGATGACTCTTTATTTCTCTCCCTTCTTATTCCTCCTCCTCCATTCTTTACATGTTAGGTGTTTTATTCTGTACTCTTTTTTGTTTCCTTTGACTGCTTTTGTGAATAGGTGATTTTATTTTTTGCCTTTAGTTGGTATTTGGTTGGTCTGCTTTCTTTGCTGTGATTTTATTTTCTCTGGTGACATCTATTTAGCCTTAGGAGTGCTTTAGCTAGAGCAGTCCCTCTAAAATATCCTGTAGAGGTGGTCTGTGAGAGGCAAATTCCCTCAACTTTTGCTTGTCTGGGAATTGTTTAATCCCTCCTTCAAATTTAAGTGATAATCGTGCTGGATATAGTATTCTTGGTTCAAGGCCCTTCTGTTTCACTGCATTAAATATATCATGCCATTCTCTTCTGGCCTGTAAGGTTTCTGTTGAGAAGTCTGATGCTAGCATGATGGGTTTTCCTTTGTACGTGATCTTTTTTCTCTCTCTGGCTGCCTTTAATACTCTGTCCTTGTCTTTCATCTTTGCCATTTTAATTATTATATGTCTTGGTGTTGTTCCTCCTTAGGTCCCTTGTTTTGGGAGATCTGTGGGCTTCCATGGTCTGTGAGACTATTTCCTTCCCCAGCATGGGGAAGTTTTCAGCAATTATTTCTTCAATGATACTTTCTATCCCTTTTTCTCTCTCTTCCTCTTCTGGTACCCGTATTATGCAAATATTGTTCCATTTGGATTGGTCATATAGTTAATTATCTTAATATTCTTTCATTCCTGGAGATCCTTTTATCTCTCTCTGCCTCAGCTTCTCTGTATTCCTATTCTCTGATTTCTATTCCATTAACAGTCTCTTGCACCTCGTCCAGTCTGATCCTAAGACCTTCTAGTGATTATTTCATTTGTGTTTCCTCCCTCCAGACTTCATCCCTTAGCTCTTGCATATTTCTCTGCAGTTCCATCAGCATGGTTACGACTTTTATTTTGAATTCTTTTTCAGTAAGATTGGTTATATCTATCTCACCAGGCCCTCTCTCTTGGGTTGTCTGAATGATTTTTGACTGGACCAGATTCTTCTGCCTTTTCATGGCGATAGAAGTGGTCACAGGCAGGTGGTGCGTGTGTCATCTGGGAGAACAAAGTCCCTTCCTGCTTGTTGTTCACCTTGCCCTTCTCTGCTGCCTGTGTCAGTCACCCGCACACAGGGAGCAGTCTCTAGTTTAATCCCCTGAGCTGCTGTGGCCGGGGCAGCCCTCAGGATAGCCCAGAGCTCTGCAGGGGGTCACAGACAAGTCGGGTGTGTTCTCGTATGAGAAGAGCACCTTTTCATGCCTTCCGGACCTTGCTCCAGCTTCCTCTGCCTGTGCTAGTCAACCAGGTGCAGGGTGTAGCCTCTGGTTCAATCCCCTGAGCTGCCGTGAGCGGGGAGGCCCTCGGGATAGCCTAGGGCACTGCGGGGGGGTCACAGATGCACCGGGTGTGTTCTCCTGTGAGAATGGCACCCCTTCGTGCCTTCCAGACCTTGCTCTGGCTTCCGCTGCCTGTTCCAGTTACCCGCACACTGGGGGCAGTCTCTGAGATAATCTCCTGAGCTGCAGTGGGCGGGGCGGCCCTCCGGATAGCCTAGGGCACTGTGGGGGATCACAGACGCACCCGGTGTGTTCCCCTGCAGGAATGGCGGCCCTTCGTGCCTTCCGTACCTTGCTCCACCGGCAGCCTCTGGGTCTGGCCCGGTTAGCTGCACGCTGGGAGAAGCCTCTGTGTGGTTGCGGTGGGCGGGGCTGTTCTCTGGCTGCTCAGCAGCTGTGGCATGTCAGCTGGTTCGCTTGCAGTGCTGGCCAGGAGGACTGAATGGGAGGCTGCTTATTGCTGTGAGGAGCTTCAGAGCTGTGTTACTCCCCAGGTTGTTAGGGTACCTGAAATTCCTTAAGATTCCCAGCCTGCTGGGCTGAGTATGCTGGGACGATTTTGTCCAGCTGTTGAGCCCTTATCCCTTTAAGATTTTTAAAAAGCGCCCGCTTTTCTTTTGTACTAGGGCAACCGGTTGTGGGGGCCCGCTCACAGTCTCCATCTCGGATTTTACTTTTCCGTTTCTCTAATGTCCAGTACACCATGCAATGTGTGTCTGTGCTCCCGGTGCAGATTACTAGGGCTGATTATTTTAGTAGTCCTGTGCTTCCACTCTCTCCCCACTGATTCTTTTCCTCCCACCGGTGAGCTGGGGTTTGGGGAGTGCTCAGGTCCTGCATGGTCACAGCTTTGTATCTTAGCCTTTTCATGAGATGGTGAGTTCAGGCTGATGTAGATGTAGCCTGACTGTTGTACTGTACCTTCTGGTCTCTTTTTTAGGAATAGTTGTATTTTCAAAAATATGTATGGTTTTGGGAGGAGTATTCCGCTGCCCTACTCATGCCGCCATCTCGAGCCCCTCCTCAAATGATTTTCTTATTACAGAATTATCATTTTTACTGTTTTATGGATTATATTTTACCTATTTCAAAACATTTCTTTCCACATTTTAACAGTGATGAAATTGGAATGAAGCTTACAGTAACTGGAATGTTTTTGCTTTTTTAGTGGTAGATGAAATAAGTTTTATAAACAAAGATATGTAAGATATGAAATACAGCAAATTACCTGATTTTTTTAACATCAAAATTTTATATATAATGAAATACACTGAAAAGTCTGATACCTCAACATCCTTGTCAGTTTCAACCTTCTTTCTGATTTTATCTTCAATTTATTTGTAATGTGTTCAGTATATAAAACTCTCAACATGCAAGAAATTTGTAAGTTTCTGAAAGTCTATATACTAATAACATATTTTTAAGTTTTTAATCACTGGAAATTTCTATAATCTATATTCTCAAAGGTTTCCAGTTGAAATAACTCTAGTATAAACACACAAAAACTTGAATCATCAACATTTTAATGACCTGAGAATGAAGTACCGTGCGAGCATAAAGGATCAAATTCTACTTGAAATTGCATCTGTAATAATACTGACTGTTCTATAAATATTCAAATCCATAAATTGAATGAATGAGCTAATCCTGGAAAGATGAGTGGCAAAACATATTCTCAAGACATCACCCACACTGACTTTGTTTTTTTCAAGAGGAGCCCAATCTAATTCTCTAGCAACAGAAAATTTGCTATTGTCAGAACTATGAGAAAGAACTTCCCGGGTAAACAAAACAAAACTAACCCCTCTGTAATCACCAAAGACCAGCCCACTGTTACCTGAAGCAAGTAACAAGTAAATCCTAGAAAATGGTTAAGTATATCAATCACAATCTCATAAGAAGCATCCAGCATTATCGTAAGGATAATCTATCCACAGGTTTTAAGTAGAACTTAAAAAAAATAGAACATCTTAATTCACAATATAAAGAACAGAATTTGACAAATTTCACCAAATTGGCACTGTATAGCAGTTCAAAGAATATCCAGAAATGTGATTCTGAAACAATTATTCTGGAGTGTCATATCTGCTAATTGGTTTTTTGCTTTTGGGTTGTTTTGGTTTACAAAATGCCATAGAAAATGAGATTCTGGAGACCTTGAGTGTTCTTTAAAAAGAGACCTACATTCTTCTAGGTTGCTGAGTATACTTGATAATTCTACTAGGAAGGTCCAAATCCTTGGTGACATTACCTACCCACCCTTCTGCCAAACAACTTTAGCAGAAGACCTCTTCAGAGGCACCACAGCAATTCCTCATCAGCTCTCTGTTGAGAATCTTAGCACCTTCGGGGCTGTGAGGCTACTTAGAACCTCTAAGCTTCCTCTGCACCGAAACTTCACACCAAGCAGATTTTTCAAACTATTCTTTCTTAACATCAAATGTGTCTCCCTTCTTCAAATCATTTTTCCTCCAGAGTTAAATCTGGCTGAGAGCCTGTGGAGAACTGTTCACTCTCCTTTTCTCAAGGAGGTAATGATGCTATCAAATAGCTCCATCTTGTTACTTCTAGTCCATTTCTTCTTTACTTTGTAATCTTGTACTTTGTATAAAAGCTACTCCTTTTCTTTGATGAAAGCCAGTGGTTTTTTACCAAACTTTATTAACCTTACAATCCTCTTCAAGTATAATCCTTGTCTTCTGGGTTTGATCCCACACTGTCCCACCTGCTGCTAATCTTCTCTTTCAAGTATTACTTCTTCCCCTTTAATTTTATACCTTTCCTTCAACATACAAAAAAAAAAATACATACATACACAGAAAACCAACTCTGGCTCCATTCCTTTGACTACTGTACTACCCCTTTTTCTTTGTGTTGAAGCTTCCTAAGTGAGTAAGCTACACATCTCTACTACTTCCCAAGTACATCAAATCTGTTGGCACTGAAATGGTGCATGTCAGGTTCACAAATATATCAGAAACACCACATCTTCATCTCAGGTAAAATATTACAACAGATAAACTCCTCAGTTTTCATGACCATGCTCCCTCGGCTTCTCCCTCTACCTCTGACCTCCTGAGAAGCCTCTCTTCTTTTACTGACCCTCCATTAGGCTAACTCTTGGTCTATTTCTTTCTACCTCTGCACACACTCTGGTGCAGTCTCATGTATAGACAAGGTTTAGATTACTGCCTATGTCCTCCACCTCCACCACTCTCTAACTGCAGAACATCTCTACCGGCACCCCAAAGTTAAATATTCCAAACCCACCTTCACCACCCACTTCTCATCAAAGCTGCCACCTCCAGGGGTCCATATTAATTCATTCAAACAGGGAGACCTACGAGGATCTTAGACCTTTCTTTCTCTTACTACCTATATCCAAAGGCTCCCCACTATTTACATACTTTTGATATATTTTATTTCCTCTCCACCTCCAGTCATTTTAGTGTAGTCCCAAGCACTTCTCCAAATGTTCTCAAGAAGAAAAACAGAACTGGTTGCGTAATTCCATCTATAAAACTACAGTAAGTAGGCACAATTACCAATACGAATAAATATTTTTGGATTATAAATTTTAGGGGACCAGATACATTCATTATAAAAGTACAGAATATTTAAATGTGGCTACAAACCCAAATAAAACTTATGCTAAGACAGTAATTATTATATGTAATTCCCCCAAAAAAGTAGAATTACTATATAGCCAGATAGTCTAACTCATCAGGAGAGTTCAGAGCCCCAAACGGCTGAATTACTGACTCACAATGCAACTCATTTTCATTATGTTTAACAAAATAAAAGGCAGCATTTGTTTTTTGGCCTGAACACAAGGAGTTTAAGACTCAATTTTTCAGGTGTCCTCTGCCAAAAAATGCTAGTACTTCCAACCTAGATCCTCATCTATCTGTTTCCTTTCTTTTCCATTTTAGATACTGCAGCCTGTAACAGCCTAATTTTTACAAGAGCCTTTCTTAGAAGTGCTGACTAGATCTACATTAACAAAAGAACTTCAGATCATATCTATGATGACTTCTTCCCTTAGAACCAAGATGGTGAGACAGAAGAAATCTCTTTTGATACTTGATAATGCAGTTTTAATGCTCCACTCTGACTTTATGGCATTAGACCCATGTTTTGTACAATTTTCATAGTCCCAACTATGAGATTCCCCACATTAACTTGCAGAAAACTAACTACATTTAACAAAAATTGAATTTATACTGACTTTAATAGTTTAACTGTTGGTAGAACCCACTGAAGAATTGTTGGTAATACAATCATCATATATAGGAAACCAAGTATTATTATTAATCTAAAAAAGTTAAAATCTTATAGAATCCAAATTAATTAAGTGAAAAACCAGTGACATACTTATTAGAACAGGTGTATTATTATAAAATGTCACTCACCATCCCCTGCAGGAAGTCCTCTCTCCTTTTTTTCATCACATTTGTTGCATTCACTGAAGTAAAGCAGCAGGAACATATCCAAGAGTACCCAAATCAAGGAGGTGGCAAGGACCACCTTGCAATATGCAAATTTTCTCATGGCACTTTAAGTCAAATGCAAAATTTTAAAATATATATACAAACATCAAAGATCATGAAAATTATTCCAATCCAGTTTCATCAGAAATCACATTCATAACCTACAGAGAAAAAAGAAAAAAGGACTAACTTAGAAAATGAACTGGAAGACTAATATGCATGAGATTTTATTATAAAGAGTAAGTTTTTAAATCAAACTTAGAAAAATATTTGTAAAATACATAAAAATTAATAGTATCAAGAATATACAAGTAACTCCCACAAATCAATGTACAACAACCCGATAGAAAAGTTAGTAAAGGATGTAAACAATCACTTTGAAGAAAAGAAACATAATAGCTAATAATGATGTGGAAAAATGCTGACTTCACTTTAATTAGGAAAATGGCAAGTAAAACAACAGTGAGCTACTATCTCATACCCATCAAACAAATAGGTCATAACTGCCCTTCTATACAATTACTAGGCTAAAGCAGAAGCTAAGCTGTTAACTGTCATAGGAATTTAAGAAACCAGGGACTTCCAGTCCATTTCAACCACTCACATCCGGTTCTCAGGGTCCAAGGATTAATATGAATTCTCCTAGTAGCTGTGCTACAGCAGCCTATTGGGCTAATTCTCATCCCTTTGTCCTACTGAATCCCATTCTAAAAATGCTACAATCACCAGCCATTCAGAAACAGACTCATGGAAAGCATAATGGAAAAGAAAAGGGTATCATAAGATCTGAGACCTAGTTCTGGCTTTGAAAGTAAATTTATAGACTTCCCTGCTTTTTATTTTCTATTTCCCACCACCCACCTTCCTTGCTCTCATGCCCCCAATCTGTTAAAATACCGTTAAGAAATAACTGGAGGAACTGTCACCAAATGTGGGGATACATTTGGGATAGTCTATTAGAAGCATTTCTGGCACATAAGGAGTTCACCTTAGGGAGCTCTCAAGCAGTCTGAGGGACCTCAGAGGGTTAAAGTCGTCCCGTGGAGCAGCTGACACCAAGGCTCAAAGGCTTGTCACTGCTGATCAGGAGACAAGCCAAGTGCACTCAGATAAGGTGGATGGAGGAAACACACACTTTGCACACATGTTCCACAATAAAAGCCAAGAGAGCAGATGCTCCGAAGGACTGGGCTTATGGGCAACAGAGCAGCTTCTCACAAGGGCAACGTCATGTAGCAAGTATCGTGACGGAGAGCAGAGATGTATCTACCTGAACAATTCAGGACAGGCCAGACAAGTTTATCTCTGAAAAAGATATAATAGTTCTTGCCTACTTTACAAGGTTGTCAGACTGCAACCTGAAAAGCACCCAAAAATATTCAAAGTGATACTTATAAATGTAAAAGTATTATTTCTGTTCACCTCTCTGGGTGCTCTGTTGATCTGTTGCCTATAGTCCTCCTTTCATCAAACCAAACACTCTCTGGCTGCAGTGAGAACAGGGACATTACTATCACTTTCTTGCCTCAGAATCATACTTACTCAGTATCTGACATTGTGTCACTTGCAGGGAGCAACTAGTGGTAACTATGGTAACTGGGCTGACGGGAGGGCAAAAAGCATCATAGTGCAGTGCCATGGAAAACAGTTCTCTCCAGAGAAACTACATGTGTACAAATTTATATTTTGAGCTACTTCAACATGACAAGCTACCTCTCTTGGGCACTGGCAAAGTAAACCGTATGACTGCTAGTACATCATCTAAGATGCAAATGTGACTTTATGTTCTCTAAAATCTGCTGATATATGTTTTTTAATGTTTATAGCCCAGAATATTTAAATGTCAATCTTTATAACGTTGTATCTACTTGTATTTAATTTTTCCAAGGCAGCACAATTAGATTATAAAATGAGGATGAAATGCAGTGGGTGTGTGTCTACTTGGGAGGAAAGGGGTATGGAGGAAACGGGAGGTATAGGGAGAAAGAGGGAAACGGGAAGAGCAAAAATCTTTGAGATCCTATGTTAGGCAAAGATGCTTCAGAACAATAAAATACACAAACCATTAAAAAAAAAAGAAACCAAAAAAATTGGACTTCATAATGAAAATGTGCTCTTAAAAAAAAACAGTTAATAAAAAGGAAGTTAGATTGAGAGAAAATGTTTACAAATTACGTATCTGACAAGTGATTTGCATCTGGAAAAGTAACTCAAAATACGATTTAAAAAATCCCATTCTAACAAAAATGGGCAAACACCAAAAAAGTGATACAGATGGCAAATAAGCACACAAGAACATGTTCAACATCACTATTTGGCAACTTCAAATTAAGCTCACAATGAGACACCACCATGCACCAATGCAAATGGACATAGGGAAAAAGAAAAACACCAAGTGCTGCAACTGGAACCCTAACACGTGGTCAGTTGGAATGCAGAATGGTACACAGCCCCTGCAGAAAACAGTTTGGCAGTTTCTTCCCACAAGAATCTGCAAGCCATTCCTATTTACTTGAGAGAAAGGAAAACATAAGTCTAAACAAATAACTCTGTATGTGAATCGTTAAAGCATCTTAATCATCAAAATCTGGAAACATGAGAAGTGGAGACAAGATGGCAGCATGAGTGGAGCAGCAGAAATCTCCTCCCAAAACCATATATATTTTTGAAAATACAACAAATACAACTATTCCTAAAAGAGAGACCAGAAGACACAGGACAAAAGGCAGACTACATCCACAGCTGCAAGAACCCAGCACCTCATGAAGGGGGTAAGATACAAGCCGCAGTCCAGGGGGACCCGAGCGCCCCTCACCCCAGCTCCCAGCGGGAGGAGAGGAGTCGGAGCGGGGAGGGAGAGGGAGCCCAGGACTGCTAAATAGCCGGCCCTAGCCATATACACCAGAGCGCAGACACAGTGCGTGCGTGGGGTGCTGGAAACTAGGGAAACAGAACAGTAAGACCTGTGACTAGCTCCCCGCAGCCAGCGCCCCTGGGACAAAAGAAAAGCAAATACTTTTTGAAAGTCTTAAAGGGACAGGGACCCCAAAGCTGGACAGAAGAGTCCTGGGACACTTAGACTAGCAGCTGGGAAACCCAGGGAAATCCAGGCGCCCTAACACCCTGGGCAGCAGCGCAGCTCGGAGGCCCCTCATGGAGATAAACAGCCTCCCATCTGTTTCCCCTCCGATGTGGCTCTGCCATATTGAAGCAGCAGACCGAGGCAGGCCACGCCCACAGCAACCAAGGAGCTTAACTCCACAGCGGCTGGGCAAGAATCAGAGGCCCCGTCTGGGCGCAGCTGCCCAGCACAAGCCGCTAGAAGTTGCTGTTCTCCAAAGAAAGGAAGGCCACAAACTAGCAAGAAGGAACCTTCTCCCAGATGACACACGCACCAGCTCCGCACAACTACCTCTATCGCCATGAATAGGCAGAAGAATTTGATACAGACCAAAATCACAGAGTCAAGCCCTGAGAAGGAGATATACCTAACCAATCTTGCTAAAAAAGAATTCAAAATAAAGGTCATAACCATGCTGACGGAGCTGCAGAGAAATATGTAAGAGCCAAGGCATGACGTCCGGAGGGAGATTACAGAAATGAAATAATCTCTGGAAGGATTTATAAGCAGAATAGATGAGATGCAAGAGGCCACTGATGGAACAGAAACCAGAGAACAGGAACGCAGAGAAGCTGACGCAGAGAGAGATAAAAGGATCTCCAGGAATGAAACAATATTAAGAGAACTGTGTGACCAATCCAAAAGGAACAATATCCACATTATTGGGGTACCAGAAGAAGAAGAGAGAAAAAGGGATAGAAAGTGTCTTTGAAGAAATAATTGCTGAAAACTTCCCTAAAATGAGGGACAAAATAATCTATCAGACCACGGAAGTACACAGAACTCCCAAAAGAAGGGACCTAAGGAAGACAACACCAAGACATATAATAATTAAAATGGCAAAGATCAAGGACAAGGACAGAGTATTAAAGGCAGTCAGAGAGAGAAAAAAGGTCACCTACAAAGGAAAACCCATCAGGCTATCATCAGATTTCTCAACAGAAACCTTACATGCCAGAAGAGAATGGCATGATATATTTAATGCAATGAAACAGAAGGGCCTTGAACCAAAAATACTGTATCCAGCACAATTATCATTTAAATATGAAGGAGGGAATAAACAATTCCCAAACAAGCAAAAATTGTGTTGAGGGAATTTGCCTCCCACAAACTACCTCCACAGAGTATTTTAGAGGGACTGCTCTACATGGGAGCACTCCTAAGACTAAATAGATGTCACAAGAGAAAATAAAGTCACAGCAAAGAAAGCAGACCAACCAAATATTAACTAAAGGCAAAAAATAAAATCAACTACCCATAAAAGCAGTTAAAGGAAACACAAAAGAGCACAGAATAAAACAACCAACATATAAAGAATGGAAGAGGAAGAATAAGAAGGGAGAGAAATAAAGAATCACCAGACAGTGTCTAAATAGCTCAATAAGTGAGTTAAGTTAGACAGTTAGATAGTAAAGAAGCTAACCTTGAACCTTTGGTAACCACGAATCTAAAGCCTGCCATGGCTGTAAGTACATATCTTTCAATAATCACCCTAAATGTAAATGGACTGAATGCACCAATCAAAAGACACAGAGTAATAGAATGGATAAAAAAGCAAGACCCATCTATATGCTGCTTACAAGAAACCCATCTCAAACCCAAAGACATGCACACACTAAAACTCAAGGGATAGAAAAAGATATTCCATGCAAACAATAGGGAGCAAAAAGCAGGTGTTGCAGTATCAGTATCAGACATTACAGACTTCAAAACAAAGAAAGTAACAAGAGATAAAGAAGGACATTACATAATGATAAAGGGCTCAGTCCAACAAGAGGATATAACCATTATAAATATGTATACACCCAACACAGGAGCACCAATATATGTGAAACAAATACTAACAGAATTAAAGGAGGAAATATAATGCAATGCACTCATTTTGGGAGACTTTAACACACCACTCACTCCAAAGGACAGATCCACCAGACAGAAAATAAGTAAGGACACAGAGGCACTGAACAACACACTAGAACAGATGGACCTAATAGACATCTATAGAACTCTACACCCAAAAGCAACAGGATACACATTCTTCTCATGTGCACATGGAACATTCTCCAGAATAGACCACATACTAGGCCACAAAAAGAGGCTCAGGAAATTCCAAAACATTGAAATCCTACCAACCACTTTTCAGACCACAAAGGTATAAAACTAGAACTAAATTGTAGAAAAAAAGCAAAAAGGCCCACAAACACATGGAGGCTTAACAACATGCTCTTAAATAATCAATGGATCAATGACCAAATTAAAATAGAGATCAAGCAATACATGGAAACAAATGACAACAACAACAAAAGCCCCAACTTCTGTGGGACACAGCAAAAGCAGTCTTAAGAAGAAAGTATATAGCAATCCAGGCATATTTAAAGAAGGAAGAACAAACCCAAATGAATAGTCTCATGTCACAATTATCGAAACTGGAAAAAGAACAAATGAGGCCTAAAGTCAGCAGAACAAGGGACATAATAAAGCTCAGAGAAGAAATAAATAAAATGGAGAAGAACAAAATAATAGAAAAAAAAAATCAATGAAACCAAGAGCTGGTTCTTTGAGAAAATAAACAAAATAGGCAATCCTCTAGCCAGACTTATTAAGAGAAAAAGAGAGTCAACACACATGAACAGAATCAGAAACTAGAAAGGAAAAATCACGACGGACCCCATAGAAATACAAAGAATTATTAGAGAACACTATGAAAACCTATATGCTAACAAGCTGGAAAACCTAGGAGAAATGGACAACTTTCTAGAAAAATACAACCTTCCAAGACAGACTAAGGAAGAAACACAAAATCTAAACAAACCAATTACCAGCAACGAAATTGAAGCGGTAATCAAAAAACTACTCAAGAACAAAACCCCTGGGCCAGATGAATTCACCTCGGAATTTTATCAGACATACAGAGAAGACATAATACCCATTTTCCTTAAAGTTTTCCAAAAAATAGAAGAGGAGGAAATACTCCCAAACTCATTCTATGAAGCCAACATTACTCTAATACCAAAACCAGGCAGACCCCACCAAAAAAGAAAATTACAGATCAATATCCTTGATGAATGTACATGCAAATATACTCAACAAAATATTAGCAAACCGAATTCAAAAATACATCAAAAAGATCATACACCAGGACCAAGTGGGATTCATCCCAGGGATGCAAGGATGTTACAACATTTGAAAAACCATCAATATCATCCACCACATAAACAAAAAGAAAGACAAAACCACATAATCATCTCCACAGAAGCTGAAAAAGCATTTGACAAAATTCAACATCCATTCACGATAAAAACTCTCAGCAAAATGGGTATACAGGGCAAGTACCTCAACATAATAAAGGTCACATATGATAAGCCCACAGCCAACATCATACTGAACAGCGAGAACCTGAAAGCTTTTCCTATGAGATCGAGAACAAGACAGGGATGCCCACTCCCCCGACTGTAATTCAACATAGTACTGGAGGTCCTAGCCATGGCAATTAGACAAAACAAAGAAATACAAGGAATCCAGATTGGTAAAGAAGAAGTTAAACTGTCACTAGTTGCAGATGACATGATATTGTACATAAAAAACCCTAAAGACTCCACTCCAAAACTACTAGAAATGATATCGGGATACAGGAATGTTTCAGGATACAAAACTAGCACACAGAAATCTGTGGCCTTCCTATACACTAACAATGAACTAATAGAAAGAGAAATCAGGAAAACAATTCATTCACAATTGCATCAAAAAGAATTAAATACCTAGGAATAAACCTAACCAAGGAAGTGAAAGACCTGTACCCTTAAACAACAAGACACTCTTAAGAGAAATTAAAGAGGACACTAGCAAATGGAAACTCATCCCATACTCTTGGCTAGGAAGGATTAATATCGTCAAAATGGCCATCCTGCCCAAAGCAATATATTTGATGCAATCCCTATCAAATTACCAACAACTTTCTTCAATGAACTGGAAAAAATAGTTCAAAACTTCATATGGAAACACCAAAAACCCCGAATAGCCAAAGCAATCCTGAGAAAGAAGAATAAAGTTGGGGGGATCTCACTCCCCAACTTCAAGCTCTACTACAAAGCCACAGTAATCAAGACAATTTGGTACTGCCACAAGAACAGAGCCACAGACCAGTGGAACAGAATAGAGACTCCTGACATTAACCCAAACATATAAGGTCAATTAATATATGATAAATGAGCCATGGACATACAATGGGGAAATGACAGTCTCTTCAACAGATGGTGCTGGCAAAAGTGGAAGAGAATGAAACTGGATCACTGTCTAACCCCATACACAAAAGTAAATTCAAAATGGATAAAAGACCTGAATATAAGTCATGAAACCATAAAACTCCTAGAAAAAAACATAGGCAACAATCTCTTGGACATAAACATGAGCGACTTCTTCATGAACATATCTCCCCGGGCAAGGAAAACAAAAGCAAAAATGAACAAGTGGGACTATATCAAGCTAAAAAGCTTCTGTACAGCAAAGGACACCATCAACAGAACACAAAAAGGTACCCTACAGTATGGGAGAATATATTCATAAACGACAGATCTGATAAAGGGTTGACATCCAAAATATATAAAGAGTTCATGCACCTCAACAAACAGAAAGCAAATAACCCAATTAAAAAATGGGCAGAGGAGCTGAACAGACAGTTCTCCAAAGAAGAAATTCAGATCGCCCACCGACACATGAGAAGATGTTCCACATCACTAATCATCAAGGAAATGCTAATTAAAACCACAGTGAGATATCACCTCACACCAGTTAGGATGGCCAACATCCAAAAGACAAACAACAAATGTTGGTGAGGATGTGGAGAAACGGGAACCCTCCTACTCTGCTTGTGGGAATGTAAATTAGTTCAACCACTGTGGAAAGCAGTATGGAGGTTTCTCAAAAAGCTCAAAATAGAAATACCATTTGACCCAGGAATCCCACTCCTAGGAATTTACCCTAAGAATGCAGGGGCCCAGTTTGAAAAAGACAGATGCACCCCTAGGTTTATTGCAGCACTATATACAATAGCCAAGAAATGGAAGCAACCTAAGTGTCCATCAGTAGATGAATGGATAAAGAAGATGTGGTACACATACACAATGGAATATTACACAGCCATAAGAAAACAAATCCTACCATTTGCAGCAACATGTATGGAACTAGAGGGTATTATGCTCAATGAAATAAGCCAGGTGGAAAAAGACAAGTATCAAATGATTTCACTCATATGTGGAATGTAAGAACAAAGAAAAACTGAAGGAACAAAACAGCAGCAGAATCACAGAACCCAAGAATGGACTAACAGTTACCAAAGGGAAAGGGACTAGGGAGGATAGATGGGAAGGGAGGGATATGGGCAGGGAAAAAGAAAGGGGGCATTACGATTAGCATGTATAATGTAGGGGGGCCATGGGGAGGGCTGTGCAACACAGTGAAGACAAGTACTGATTCTACAGCATCTTACTATGCTGATGGACAGTGACTGTAATGGGGTGTTGGGGGGGGTCTTGGGGAAGGGGTGAGCCTAGTAAACATAATGTTCTTCATGTAATTGTAGATTAATGATAACAACAACAACAAAAAAAGACTAAGAACAACAAATGCTGGAGAGGATGCTGAGAAAGGGGAACCCTCCTACACAGCTGGTGGGAATGTAAGCTAGTTCAACCATTGTGGAAAGTCATATGGAGGTTCCTCAAAAAACTAAAAATAGAAATACCAATTGACCCAGGAATCCCACTCCTTGGAATTTACCCAAAGAATACAGCTTCTCAGATTCAAAAAGACCTATGCACCCCTATGTTTTATCACAGCACTTTTTACAATAGCCGATATATGGATGCAACCTAAGTGTCCATCAGTAGATGAATGGATAAAGAAGATGTGGTACATATACACAATGGAATACTATTCAGCCGTAAGAAAGAAACAAATCCTACGATTTGCAACCACATGGATGGAGCTGGAGGACGTTACAGTTACGCTCAGTGAAATAAGCCAGGCAGAGAAAGACACGTGCCAAATGATCTCCCTCATTTGTGGAGTATAACAATGAAGCAAAACTGAAGGAACAAAATGGCAGCAGACTCAGAGACTCCAAGAATGAACTAGTGGTTACCAAAGGGGAGGGGTGTGGGAGGGCAGGTGGGGAGGGAGGGAGAAGGGGATTGAGGGGTACTATGTTTAGTACACATGGTGTGGGGGAACACAGGGAGACCAGTGTAGCACAGGGAAGGCACATAGTGGATCTGTGGCATCTTGCTGCACTGATGGACAGTGACTGCACTGGGGTATGGGTGGGGATTTTATAATATGGGTAAATGTAGTAACCACATTGTTTTTTCACGTGAAACCTTCATAAGAGTATATATCAATCGTATCTTAATAAAAAAATTTTTAATAAATAAACACACAAAATAAATAAATAAAAACTTCTCACAAGGAAGACCTTCATAAAGTGAGGGTTATTTTTGTAATATCTTGATTTAACCCTCTTTAAGTTATTTCTTAAGTAACTTATAGAACATAACTTATGGAACACAGTCCTGTATTGTTCTTCAACATTAACATATACCTTGTATTTAATACAAATAGTTGTGGACAAACATGGGAAACCCAAAAGTCACCATTATATAAATCCCCACAACCAACAAAAGAATCTATAAACTTAGCCTCAGAGAAGTGGAATCTGTCAACTATTTCTACTATCAGTTATTTTTTTCTAAGTTAAGAATATCATATTCTAAATATATCAACATTAGAAAAACACAGTCAGTAAATGCAACATTATTTCATATAGGACACTGTGAGGAAAGAGTTAACATAGTTGATCTGTTTTGTTTTAGTCAGTCCTTGCTAACTAATCTCTGGGGGATGCATGGAGTCATGGCAATGACCCCTGCGCAAACTCTGAGAACTAAACTCTGGGAATGTTCACAGTCGGAAGCAGTGGGTCAGGATGTACCAGGCTGTCAGCACTGTTTAAAAGTAATCATCAAGATTTATGATGTACACCTGGTATCTAGTATCTGTTAAGTTTCAGTTACCAGGCTGGCCCCATGGCAGGAATGCCACTACGTCGTAACCAGCTTCCTGTAAGAACTCTGGATTCAGTTAACTGAATAACACTTATGTGCTTACCCGACCAGAGACATCTTGTACATTTCTCTATAATTCACAGCTAGAGATAAAATCATGTCCATGTGATCCTTGAAAAGGAAAGACATGGAAGTCTGTGCCTGATCTCCCTAGCATTCACCTGTACACATATCTATTTTCCTGCTGTACTGCACTGTATCCTTTGACAAAATTAACTTTACCCATGAGTACAGCATTATGTTGAGTTGTAGGAGTCCTTCCAGCAACTCAAACTAGTGGGCAATCATGGGACCCCTAAAGCAAACATCATGAAACAATCTGATTTGCCAATATCTACTTCTCTCATTATTTTTCATAATATATTTTCTAATTTCTAATTTCTAATTTCTAAATTAATAATTTCTAATTATATTTTCAAATAAGCTAAATGATCATAATCACAAACTCCTTAAATTTTATTAATTTAAGTGTATAGGAACAAGTTGACATAACAGGCCTGAGAATGCTATCCTTAGCAAGGCTTGATTGCAAGGTTGGCCCTTGGCTAGCATCTGGAAACTTGAATAATAAACAGTTCCCTACACTGATACAAAACTCACCTTACCTGACATGTGTGCCTCAAGATTATGCAGAGTACCTGTTTCCCTTCTGGAAGCCTGAAATTTTGGTACATGCTAGGCAGAGATACCTCTATGTGTTCCCATAAAAACACTGGCACTGAGGCCAACAGGCACGTGAAAACATGCTCCACATCGCTAATCATCAGGGAAATGCAAATTAAAACCACAATGAGATAACAACTCACACCAGTTAGGATGGCCACCATCCAAAAGACAAACAACAACAAATGTTGGCAAGGATGTGGAGAAAGGGGAACCGTCCTACACTGCTGGTGGGAATGTAAATTAGTTCAACCATTGTGGAAAGCAGTATGGAGGTTCCTTAAAAAACTCAAAATAGAAATACCATTTAACCCAGGAATTCCACTCCTAGGAATTTACCCTAAGAATGCAACAGCCCAGTTTGAAAAAGACATATGTACCCCTATGTTTATGTCAGCACTATTTACAATAGCCAAGATATGGAAGCAGCCTAAGTGTCCATCAGTAGATGAATGGATAAAGAAGATGTGGTACATATACACAATGGAATATTATTCACCCATAAGAAGAAAACAAATCCTACCATTTGCAACAACATGGATGGAGCTAGAGGGTATTATGCTCAGTGAAATAAGCCAGGTGGAAAAAGACAAGTATCAAATGATTTCACTCATATGAGGAGTATAAGAACAAAGAAAAAAACTGAAGGAACAAAACAGCAGCAGAATCACAGAACCCAAGAATGGACTAACAGTTACCAAAGGGAAAGAGACTGGGGAGGATGAGTGGGAAGGGAGGGATAAGGACAAGAAAGGGGCATTATGATTAGCAGACATAATGTAGGGGGTGGGGGGCACAGGGAGGGCAGTACAACACAGAGAAGACAAACAGTGATTCTACAGCATCTTACTGCGCTGATGGACAGTGACTGTAATGGGGTATGTGGTGGGGACCTGATGATGGGGGAGTCTAGTAATCATAATGACGCTCATTATGTAACTGTAGATTAATGATACAAAAAAAAAAAAAACACTGGCACTGAGTCTGAGGAGTTTCTTTGGGTTGACAGCATTTCCTATGTTTTGTCACAGTTCATTGTTGGAAGGACTGAACAAATCCTGTGTGACTTCCTTGGGAGAGGACTCTTGGAAGCCTGTGCTTGGTTTCCTCCAGACTTCATTCCATGCACTTTTCCCCTTGCTAATATTGTTTGTACCCCTAAGCTGTAATAAATCTAAGCCATTATTATGACTGTATACTCAATCCTGTGAGTCCTCCTAACCAATCATGAAACCTTGGGGTGGTCTTGGGAATCCCCAACAAAATCAACATATTAATAGAGAAATGAGTGTCTATTAGTCCAAATTCATATTTGGGTTCAAATTTCAATTCCAACATGTATTATGTGATCCTAGCATTGTTATTGTATTTACATAAACCTGGGCTTCTTTATTCCTCCAAATGAGAAAAACATATCCACCTTATAGGCAGTCCCATTACACGAAGTTAAATGAGGTAATGCACAACACATTCATATACCATAGTACACACTCAGTACATATTAAATAGAGGCACTTTCTAGATGAAACAAAAAATCAGGAGCCTTTTATATTTGTACTGATGCAATGAGAATTCAAAAGGCCATTTGGAGTACAGAAAAGATGGGCTAAGAGATAAACTTTATATTCAACACTAACTCTATGAGTGATTTCCAGTACACATGACAGGACTGCTGGATGAGCTCAAGTACGTAATAAGTACCTTTCTATACAATACAGTATTTTATACACACATATATGTATAAATAATAAGTATCTACTTCTAAACTGACCTCCCTAATAAGAAGTGAATGTACTACTTCTAAACTGACCTCCCTAATAAGAAGTGAATGTACTAATTAATTAATTAGTACTGGGGCTCTGCTTGATGGTTACATTTCTCAAATTACTAAACTGGGACGTTAGCACAAGACATTCTCTTATGTGTATATGAGGCATAAAATGCAACCAACCTAAGTCTGAAACCCATCAAACTGGAAGAGAAAACCCCAATGTAAAGAGAAATGAAACCCTGAAGTCATTCACTTACAGCCACCAACTTACCCCAAAGTGGTTTTTCAAGTGAATTCATATCCCAAATCCACGTCCCACATCTCCTGTTGAAAAAATAATGTCCTGAAGTCAGTTTATAACAGAATAACTCTATCCTCCCCCCTTACCTCAGACACCCTGTTCCACTGGACTGTATACCAGCCATCACCTGCAGAAAAGGACTGCAGGTCCTTATTCAGCTACTTCATTAATGCTAAGCACACAATGCTCAGGTAATGCCAATTGCATGAACAAGTGAGACAATAAAGTATTACTGAGATCTAACACCATACTCACAGGAAACACTATAGAAGTATCTTTCCTCCTCTTAGAAATCTAGAATATTAACTTTCCACGTTAGAAAGCCAAAGACACATGGATAACACCTGTGGCAGATACTGTTTGTTCCTTATCTCATCCCACGTTACATATTTTTCACTGCATCAGACCCCCAACTGAATTCAAGTCATCACCCTCTGCTAGACTACCTGTTCTTGATCAATTTAAGCCAACCATGGCTGGTCTATTTACACTGCCAGTGCAAGCTACCAAATCTCAACCAATAGGACCTGAGAGGAAATCGGTGGGGAAGCATTCAGCAAAAGCTTGCTCCAACACAGAGATGCTGAAGTCCCAAGAAGCTATACTTTGCTGCCTCTGGATATTGTTTATATAGCATAAAGTGCCGCAGCCATCTTGAAGTCATGAGGAAAGCCCCATATCATCATGCTCAGGATGACAAAGTGCAAGCATGGGAAGTATATGGGACCCTGATGATATCATGGTGCCACTGAACAGACCAACCCCAAAATCTCCTATGACTGGACTTCTTGTTATCTGAGATGATAAAGCCCTCATTGTTTAACTGGGTATTCTACTATTACAGTAAAAAACATCCCATAAAAAACACACCATCCTGCAACCTTAATGATTTAAATAAACATGTATTCTATGAAGAAAAAAATGAGATGTGAACCAGCAGACTATCCAAATTAAGGACCTACTTTTACAGGCGATTGCATGCAAGCAGAATTTCAATATGAACTTAATAACTACAAAATAGAACTTTGGGTATAACATGCGCTTTTTAGACACAGCATTTAATCTCACACAGAATCACATATCCCTAGTTCACTAAAACTCTAATAAACAAATATGTGCAAGACACTACATTAAGTACATAAATAAAAAAAGGCTCAGTCCGTCAATGAGCTTACAGTTTAGGGGGAGTGAGAACAAGGCAAGTTTGTGTGGCACTTTAAAACTTACAAAGTGCTTTTATATCTTTGTGACAGGTGCCAAGTTATAAGACACTATAGTGCAATAAGGACAGAAATTGGTAGGAGAGAATAACTGAAGAATTGGCTTGAGTTAAGGAAAGGCAAAACGACATTTCAAGTGGACTTAAACAGGGAGCAAGAAAATGTAGGGGATGTCTAGGGGACAGCAAACAGAAAAACTGGGAGATATGGTTGAAGGGGTATGTTTGGAATAGGGGAAATCTTGACTGTCACCCTAAGTAGTTTGAAGAGCAATGGTCAAGGGAAGCTTTCCCATGATTTTACTTCTACAAATGCCAAATCTTACAACAGAACACTACAGTTTCAAAAAATGTACATCTTTCCTCCCATCCATGAACTCAGATACTAGGAAATACACTGTCACTGTCAACAATGGACGACCCCAGGAATCCTGAGGAGAAGTTTCTAGGAAGTAAAGATCCAGCAGGAACCTCCTTTCAGGCCAGGGGCCTATGCTATTTTCTGGCCACAGAGTCCTCAAAGTCTCCAAGCTTTTGTTTGGCAGTTTTGCCAAAACATCAACATTACCCCTGAGTTCTATAATGCTGCCTCTTCCCCTCAAATTACCACTCTGTCTTCTTTCCTTTACCACCTTCTGTATATGCAGTTTTTATTCTCTGTTTCTAATTTCTCAACTCATCAACCCACATAGTCTGGCTTCACTTCAATGAAATTTTTTGTTGATCAACTCACTCTTATGTCCCTGCTACCAAGACCAGTCTCTTTCTCAGACTCACTCTACTTATGTCTCAGCCTCTTCAATTACTTTTGGAATAGGCAGGCTATAAATAAAATATATCTTTTTTTCTTGGCTCCCAGGATCATTCCTAGTTTTCCAACATTTCTGATCATTCTTTGCAGTCTATTTTACTGGCTTATCCCACTGTGCTCTGGATCTGTCCTCAGGCTGCATGACACTTTACACAACCCCTCTGGAAAATTCACTAGCTGTAAAGCTTCAACCACCATGTACCAATGGCTCCCATATCTGTATCTTCTTCAGGACTCTGGTTAAACTGGTTAAAATTCCAGCATGGGAATTATGTTTTTAAAACTTACACCCTTAAAAATCTTATGAAATGTCTGACAACAGCAGAAACTCACATACAAAATAGCATCTCCATCCCAAGATTATTCTTTATCCTTTCCTAGTGCTTTACTTTTCATTTTGGCACCAAACATTAATGTACACCATAATATATATTAGTTTATTAACTATCTTGTAAACTTCATTAAGGCAAAGACTATTTTGTTCAATGCTTTTACTATAGCACCTGTAATAGTACCTGGCACATGGCAGAAGAGTTCAGTGATTATTTGTTACATGAATGAGATACAGGAAAGCAGTATCATATAAGAATGAATAAAGGTAATTGAACTTAAAGAATTAGAAGGTTGTGTTTAGGTAAAGGATAGATATATTTGATTAATTTGACTTTTCAAAATCAAGTATTATTGAAAAGTAAAAGGTAACAACTAGTTAAGTAAAAACACAATGTATAACTTAAAAACCAAAGCAGAAAAACTGAAGGAACAAAACAGCAGCAGAATCACAGAACTCAAGAATGGACTAACAGGTACCAAAGGGAAAGGGACTGGGGAGGATGGGTGGGTATGGAGGGATAAGGGGGGGAGAAGTAGGGGGGTATTAAGATTAACATGCATGGGGGGGTAGGAGAAAAGAGAGGGCTGTACAACACAGAGAAGGCAAGTAGTGATTCTACAACATTTTGCTATGCTGATGGACAGTGACTGTAAAGGGGTTTATAGGGGAGACCTGGTATAGGGGAGAGCCTAGTAAACATAATATTCGTCATGTAAGTGTAGATTAGTGATAGCAAAAAAAAAAAAAAAAAAAAAGGGCAGTTCCTGTGTGGTAACTTCCAACGAGTTCTACACAAGGGTATAAAGGGCATATAAAAGTGTAGGCAAAGGGTCTGTTTGTGTTTATACAGAGGATCAAAGCCTAATTGGGCTACCCCGAAAATGAACTAAGATACGATATGAAAAAGAACTTCCAACATCTGTACTCTCTGGAAGACTCATGCCAGAAGATGATCATCAAAAAACCCCAACAAAGATCCACGCACTGCTACAGCTGTAGATGCACTCATCCCACCAGCTCCTGGACTTGCCATAGGAATGAGGAAGGAGATATCTAAGCTGGCCTGTGCATACAGTAAAACAACAAATTTGACTGGATCTATACTGTTGGAACTCAACCAAGAATTTGGAGAAGTGCAAATTGTAGCGCTCCAAACTCTTACAACTACAGACTATTTACTGTTAAAAGAACATATGGCATGTGAACAGTCCCCAGGAATGGGTTGTTTTAATTTGTCTGATTTCTCTCAGACTGTTCAAGTTCAGTTGGACAATATCCACCATATCATAGATAAGTTTTCACAAATGCCTAGGGTGCCTAACTGGTTTTCTTGGTTTCACTGCAGATGGCTGGTAATTACAGATATGCTTTGGTTAGGTAACTATACTCCTATTATGTTAATGTGTGTGCGCAATTTAAGTAGTAGCTTAAAACCTATATATGCTGAAGTTACTCTACAAGAAGATATATCAAAGAAATAATCAATCTTCCCATGTTTTCTTCCGCCTGCTACTTCTATAGCCTTTCTTCTTCCTTCCTAATTACAACCCTTAAATAGAATTCGTGCCTCATATCAAATTTACCGAGTATCATAATTCTTCCAAGTGGTAAAGATACCTCAAGACAAATGCTGGGCATAGAAGCCACAGGGCATAAATATGCAAAGAAGTAAAAAGCTAACTTTTTCAAACAATAAGGCTTCTCTCTCACTTACCAACTTCACATTTCCCTGTATGGCCCCGGAAGATGACTGGTTAGCCAGAGACGGGTAAGATTCCTCAAGGGAGGAACAACCTAAGACAGGCACAGTCGCAGGGGGGCCATCAGGTGAGAAATTGGGGATCAACAGAGGTGAGGCTTAGAACCTCACCCCCCCGTTCTGAGAGAAATCTTCTGCATACGTGGATGTTTTATTGCCCTTGTCTAGCTTGGATTAACACATAGTCTACAGGCACACACCTGATCATCTACATGTGCTCTCTTACAACACTAAACTATGTTTTCTACCTTTATCTTGTATCTACCTACCACTTCAGCATTTTATTAAAAATAATAATAATAAAGAGAGAAATGTGGTATCCACATATAAATCAAGTATAAAAACCAAATGAGTATTCATATTTGAACTGACTGTTTATAGTTCATAATGCATGAGCAAAACCGAAAGTTTCTGTGATGACTGCCCTTGTACTGTTCACTATGTAACTTATTCATTATGTAAGAATTTCTTCTACATGTAAAAACTTGTTTGTTATGCCTCAGAAGATTGGAGACTGACAAAAATTAGGCTTGGGGTGGAATAATGATTGTGCATTGAGCATTGACTCCCCTATACAGAATTTTATTGTCGTTAACAACCATTTGATCAATAAATATGAGAGATGCCCTCACAAAAAAAAAAAAAAAAAGAAGGACAGACTTCCAATGGTAAAATAAATTAGTAACCGGGATGTAATGTATAGCATAAGGAATATAGTCAAGATATTCTAACAGCCTGGTAGGGTGATAGCTGGAACCTAGAATTATGTATATAAATGTTCTACCACTGTGTTGTACACTTGAAACTCATGTAATGTAATACTGTGTGTCAACTACCCTTCAATAAAAAATAATTATTTAAAAAAAAAAAAAAACCAAAGCTGAAGAAAGGAGTAAGAATATCAGTAAATTCCAAATAAAATGGGAAAGAGTTTAAAATCACTAAAAAAACACAAATATAGAATGCACAAAATGAAATGGTAGAAATATATCCCAATACATAAGTAATTAAAATAAAGATAAAAAGACTAAACGTATCCATTAAGAGTAAAGTTGTCAGTCTGGAAATTTTTAAAAAATATAAGCTATATGCTATTTACACCAAAAGCTTAAGTATTCAGAAAATCAAAAGTGAAAGCATCTTTACCAAAGAAGACATTCAGATGGCAATTAGGCATGTGAAAAGATGCCCCACATCATATATCAGGGAAATGCAAATTTAATAAGAACAGTGAGATACCACTGCACACCTATTAGAATGGCCAAAACCAGAACACTGACAACACCAAATGCTAGCAAGAAACTCTCACCCAATATTAACTATCAGAATGCAAAATGGTACATCCACTTTGGAAGACAGTTTGGTAGTTTCTTACAAAACTTAACAAACTCTTACCATACCATCCAGCAATCATGTTCCTTGGTATTTACCCAAAGGAACTTTTATCCACATAAAAGTCTGCACATGGATGTTTACAGTAGTTTTATTCATAATTGCCTACAGTTGGAAGCAACAAAGATGTTTATCAGCAAGTGAGTGGACAAATAAACTGGCATATCCAGATAATAGAATACTATTATTCAATGTTAAAAAGCAATGAACTATCAAGCCATCAAAAGGCATGAAGGAAACTTAAATGTCTGTTACTTAATAAAAGAAGCCACTCTGAGAAGGCTACATACTGTATGAGTCTAGAAAAGGCAAAACTATTGAGACAAAATAAAGATCTGGGGTGGAAGTTACGATAAACAAAGCACAGAGGATTTTTAAGAGCAGTAAAAGCTCTGTGTGATATTATAATGATGGGTATATGTCAGATACATTGGTCCAAACCCACACAATATACTACCAAGAGTGAACCCACGGTAACTATGGTAAACTATGGACTTTGAGTGATTGTGATTTGTCAGTATAAACTTATCCTGATTAAAAACAACAATAACCACTCTGGTGAGTGTTGCTGATAATGGAGGTTATGCATGGAGCAGGGGACAGGAAGCATGTGGGAAATCTCTATGCCTTCCTCTCACTTTTACTGTAAACCTAAAACTGTTCTTAAAAAAATGAAGACTTTTTAAAAACTAAAAGCATGGAAGACTTACAGGAAGTTGGACTCTGAACAACAACAATTATAAAACTGGCAAAAATATAAAAACCACTACTTAAAAGCACTGGAAAACAACCAAAAGGCCGAAACTGGAGAAAAGCCAGTCCTTGAAAGACAGGTACCATATACGAAGTGAGATTTGCCTTTATATAGCTACTTTCTGGAGTGCAAATACAAGCCTACACTGTGCAGATTAACTAAATTTAAGAAGGAAGTCACAATCATATTGGTTTGTGGCATTAAAAGAAGTCTGGAGCCAAAAGAGGAACTGGAAAATGAAGAAGGAAATCATAGAAAAAAGGGAACCCCCAAATGTCTATAAACTCCATCACAATCCTTAGCTCAGCCCTGAACCACACAACACAGGAGAGATTCCAGAGGCCCCAAAGAGAAGCAATAGCTAGGTGACCCAAAGAACTGAGCAAAGGTATCAGATGTTGCCCAAAGCAGGGGAAACAGTTTGGAGTGCAAGTGTAGCCAGTAAACTGCCTGATAGAACAGCAGATCAACACTCTTTAAAAGAAAAAAGAATTGTGGACCACAAAAACATCAAATAAACAATAACAAATTACTAGACAGGAAAATAAACAGAAAGATGTTACCTACAGCCAAGAAAAAAAGCAGTCAATAGGCATCGAACACAAGTACACACATGTTGTAATTAGTTTACAAGAACTATATAACTGCTACTGTAAATATGTTCAAGAACTTAATAATAAACAACAAACACAGGGAACTCTCATCAGCCAAATGAAAACTATAAAGCAACAATACAGGATCATGCAGAACCCAAAAAAACAGTCTGAAATGGAAAATTCACTTGACAGGTTTAACAGCAGATCAGAGACAAGAGAATATAGGCTGGTCACCTTAAAGGCACATAAAAAGCAATTATCCAATCTGAAGATTTGAGAGAAAAGAAAAAATGAACAGAGACCCTCAGCAAGCTATGACATAACACCACAAAAAAACAAAAAAAAAACAAAAAAAACCCCAAAGATTTAAGAATTGGAAAGAAAAAGAAATGAAAGGAAACCCAAGAAATTTAAAAACTAATAAGGACTTCTAGCAAGGTCACCAGATACAATTTCAACATATAAAATTCAGTTAATTCTTTTGCCAATAACTGAAAAAATGCTCAGACTTAAAAAAAAAATAGCATGCTTACATATGAAAGGTTTAAAGAAGTAAAGTCTCTCAATATCAACCTATATATTAAATGCAGTTCCAATTGAAATCTCTTTTTTTGCCAAAATTTAAAAGATCCTAAGATCACATGGATCAGGAATAATGAAAACCAATACAATTTTGAACAATGTGAGATAACTTTGCCATATATCAAACTACAGTAATAAAGTCAGTGTGATACATAAGCAGAGATAGACAGCTCTAGTATCAGACGCACACAAATATGCAAACTTTATTATGACAGAGGTTGCACTAAAAATCCGTGAAAAGGATGGGCTACTTAATATTCATCCATATGTAAAAATTAAAGTCCTAACTCCTCTTATCATACAAAAAAAATTACCAATGGATTTAAGATTTAAGGATATATACTTCTGAAACTTTAAAATAAAATATAGGCAAATATTTTCATGTCCTTAGTGTGGGGAAAATGGAGATTTCTGACCAGAATTCCCTCCTGGCCTTAATAGCCCCCATCATATAAGAATCTATGGGATGTTTATCAGAACAGAATGGCTCATCAGTCATGGGATTACCTGCCCAGGGCAGGGGTAGAGAAGAAACACCCCTTCTCTCTTCTCCCTGTGTTCCTGGTATGTAATTGGTCAGCCAACTGCCAGTCACCAGGGACCTGCCCACAGAGTTCCTCCAGGTAGGAGAGGGGGTGAGATAGGGCAAGAAGTTGGGGGCTAGCCCTCACCTTAATTCAGTATCATCAAATTCACAGGAAACTTGCCCCAGGCAGGAAACCGCCTCCTCCCAGAGCAACACTTGGGTAGGGGAAAATTTCTTAAACAATACTCAAAAATCACAAACCATAAAAGTAAAAAATGAAAAATTTCTATTACATGAAAATTTAATTTTTTCAACAAAACCAAAGAAATCATAGCTAAGTGATAAACCAAAGACTAGGGTGAAACATCTACAATAAAAATAATTAAACAGTGATTAGTATCAGAATGTATTAAAAACTTTTTCAAGTCAAAACAAACAACATACAAGTGAAAAATGCCTAAAAGACATGAATGGGCAAATCACAGACAAGGAACCACAAATAGCCAATGAACATATGAAAAAAAAAATGCTCGGCCACAGTAGTACTCAAGGAAGTAAAATTAACTTCATCAGATTAGAAAAAAAAAAAAAAAAAGCTCAAGTAAGGAATAAAGAAAGGGGACATTCATACAATGTTGTTCCAAGTACAATTTGGCACAGCCACTTTGGAGAGCAATCTGGCAATATCTAGAAAAGCTGAAGAAAGCACTACCCTATCACTCAGTAATCCCACTTCTACATGCACACCCTGGAGAAACTCTTGCCCATTTTTATTGACACACATACAAAGACAGCAGCACTGTTTATAATGGGGAGAAAAAAGGTAACAACCTAAATGTACATCAAGGATAGAACTGAAAACTGAACTGTATAACAGAATACTAAATAGCAATTAAAATTAAACTAGAACTATGCACATCAATATGGATTAACAATGAAAAAAAGCAAGGATAGACGCTAAGTAGTATGATCCATTTATATGGTTTTGAATATTAAAGCATATTAAAGACATGGTTCATGGAAACAAACATATTTATATAAAAATATAATATGCATGAGAATAATACACTGAATTTATATTAAGGTTATTTCTGAGGAGACAGAGAAGGGTTCAATTATACTGGAACTTTTCCTATATATATAAATGACCTAAATTCTGGCAGACTCCAGCTGCTCACCATCTATCTACTGTCTTAAAAATCAAACTGCTGTATTACTAAGAGTGGCAATATATATACATAGCCTGCCATGCAGAGTATGGTAGCCAATCAGATAAAACAGGAATCATTGGGTGGACTGTAGAAAAGTATTGAAAGGGAAAGACACCACTGGGAAATGGGCTCTTTTCTCCTTACCCTTCCTTTATCCTGTTTGGGACATAAACACAAAGCATGGAGTTGCAAGGGCTTTCTTTGCAAAAATAAAATGACCTTGAGAAAGCGTGCTACAAGCTAAGGATTGCAAAGCAGAACAACAGGAGTAGGATGCTTGAACATCACACAGCTCCCACAATCTGAGAGAAAAACTCTCTTGAAGTATGATTTTGGGGTGAAGAAAGGGTACAAGGGTCTTTTAGATGTAACCAAACCTAATGCTAAATAACATAGAAGCAAATAGGGAAAAATGTTAAGATAAGACATAGGGTCCATTCACAATTGCATCAAAAAGAAAAAAATACCTAGGAATAAACCTAACAAACGAAGTGAAAGACCTATACCCTGAAAACTACAAGACACTCTAAAGATAAATTAAAGAGGACACTAACAAATGGAAACTCATCCCATGCTCTTGGCTAGGAAGAACTAATATTGTCAAAATGGCCATCCTGCCTAAAGCAATCTACAGATTCAATGGAATCCCTATCAAAATACCTACAGCATTCTTCAACAAATTGGAACAAATAGTTCTAAAATTCATATGGAAGCACAAAAGACCCCGAATAGCCACAGCAATGCTGAGAAGGAAGAACAAAGGCCAACATCACTCTAATACCAAAACCAGGCAAAGACCCCACCAAAAAAGAAAACTACAGACCAATATCCCTGATGAACGTAGATGCAAAAATACTCAACAAAATATTAGCAAACCGAATTCAAAAATACATCAAAAGGATCATACACCATGACCAAGTGGGATTCATCCCAGGGATGCAAGGATGGTACAACATTCGAAAGTCCATCAACATCATCCACCACATCAACAAAAAGAAAGACAAAAACCACATGATCATCTCCATAGATGCTGAAAAAGCATTTGACAAAGTTCAACATCCATTCATGTTAAAAACTCTCAGCAAAATGGGAATAGAGGGCAAGTACCTCAACATAATAAGGGCCATCTATGATAAACCCGCAGTCAACATTATATTGAACAGCAAGAAGCTGAAAGCATTTCCTCTGAGATCGGGAACTAGACAGGGATGCCCACTCTCCCCACTATTATTTAACATAGTACTGGAGGTCCTAGCCACGGCAATCAGACAAAATAAAGAAATACAAGGAACCCAGATGGGTAAAGAAGAAGTTAAACTGTCACTATTTGCAGATGACATGATACTGTACATAAAAAACCCTAAAGACTCCACCCCAAAACTACTAGAACTGATATCACAATACAGCAAAGTTGCAGGATACAAAATCAACACACAGAAATCTGTGGCTTTCCTATACACCAACAATGAACCAACAGAAAGAGAAATCAGGAAAACAACTCCATTCACAATTGCATCAAAAAAAATAAAATACCTAGGAATAAACCTAACCAAAGAAGTGAAAGACTTATACTCTGAAAACTACAAGTCACTCTTAAGAGAAATTAAAGGGGACACTAACAGATGGAAACTCATCCCATGCTCGTGGCTAGGAAGAATTAATATCGTCAAAATGGCCATCCTGCCCAAAGCAATATACAGATTTGATGCAATCCCTATGAAACTACCAGCAACATTCTTCAATGAACTGGAACAAATAATTCAAAAATTCATATGGAAACACCAAAGACCCCGAATAGCCAAAGCAATCCTGAGAAAGAAGAATAAAGTAGGGGGGATCTCACTCCCCAACTTCAAGCTCTACTATAAAGCCATAGTAATCAAGACAATTTGGTACTGGCACAAGAGCAGAGCCATAGACCAATGGAACAGACTAGAGAATCCAGACATTAACCCAGACATATATGGTCAATTAATATTTGATAAAGGAGCCATGGACATACAATGGCGAAATGACAGTCTCTTCAACAGGTGGTGCTGGCAAAACTGGACAGCTACATGTAGGAGAATGAAACTGGACCATTGTCTAACCCCATATACAAAAGTAAACTCAAAATGGATCAAAGACCTGAATGTAAGTCATGAAACCATTAAACTCTTGGAAGAAAACATAGGCAAAAACCTCTTAGACATAAACATGAGTGACCTCTTCCTGAACATATCTTCCCGGGCAAGGAAAACAACAGCAAAAATGAGTAAGTGGGACTATATTAAGCTGAAAAGCTTCTGTACAGCAAAAGACACCATCAATAGAACAAAAAGGAACCCTACAGTATGAGAGAATATATTTGAAAATGACATATCCAATAAAGACTTGACGTCCAGAATATATAAAGAGCTCACACGCCTCAACAAACAAAAAACAAATAGCCCAATTAAAAAATGGGCAGAGGAACTGAACAGACAGTTCTCCAAAAAAGAAATACAGATGGCCAACAGACACATGAGAAGATGCTCCACATCGCTAATTATAAGAGAAATGCAAATTAAAACTACAATGAGGTATCACCTCACACCAGTAAGGATGGCTGCCATCCAAAAGACAAACAACAACAAATGTTCGCGAGGCTGTGGAGAAAGGGGAACCCTCCTACACTGCTGGTGGGAATGTAAGTTAGTTCAACCATTGTGGAAAGCAGTATGGAGGTACATCAAAATGCTCAAAACAGACTTACCATTTGACCCAGGAATTCCACTCCTAGGAATTTACCCTAAGAATGCAGCAATCAAGTTTGAGAAAGACCAATGCACCCCTATGTTTATCGCAGCACTATTTACAATAGCCAAGAATTGGAAGCAACCTAAATGTCCATCGATAAATGAATGGATAAAGAAGAGGTGGTACATATACACAATGGAATACTACTCAGCCATAAGAAGAGGGCAAATACTACCATTTGCAGCAACATGGATGGAGCTAGAGGGTATTATGCTCAGTGAAACAAGCCAAGCGGAGAAAGAGAAATACCAAATGATTTCACTCATCTGTGGAATATAAGAACAAAGGAAAAACTGAAGGAACAAAACAGCAGCAGAATCACGGAACTCAAGAATGGACTAACAGGTACCAAAGGGAAAGGGACTGGGGAGGATGGGTGGGTAGGGAGGGATAAGGGGGAGAAGATGTAGGGGGGTATTAAGATTAGCATGCTTGGGGGGGTGGGAGAAAGGGGAGGGCTGTACAACACAGAGAAGGCAAGTAGTGATTCTACAACATTTTGCTATGCTGATGGACAGTGACTGTAAAGGGGTTTATAGGGGGGACCTGGTATAGGGGAGAGCCTAGTAAACATAATATTCGTCATGTAAGTGAAAATTAATGATATCAAAAAAAAAAAAAAAGGCAGTTCCAGTGTGGTGACCTCCAATGAGTTCTACACGAGGGTATGAAGGGCATATAAACGTGTAGGCAAAGGGTCTGTTTGTGTTTATACAGAGGATCAAAGCCTAATTGGGCTACCCCGAAAATGAACTAAGATATGATATGAAAAAGAACTTCCAACATCTGCACTCTCTGGAAGACTCATGCCAGAAGATGATCATCAAAAAACCCCAACAAAGATCCACACACTACTACAGGTGTAGACGCACGCATCCCACCAGTTCCTGGACTTGCCATGGGAATGAAGAAGGAGATATCTAAGCTGGCCTGTGCATACAGTAAAACAACAAATTTGACTGGATCTATACTGTTGGAACTCAAACAAGAATTAGGAGAAGTGCAAATTGTAGCGCTCCAAAATCTTACAACTACAGACTATTTACTGTTAAAAGAACAGATGGGATGTGAACATTCCCCAGGAATGGGTTGTTTCAATTTTTTATGTCTGATTTCTCTCAGACTGTTCAAGTTCAGTTGGACAATATCCACCATATCATAGATAAGTTTTCACAAATGCCTAAGGTGCCTAACTGGTTTTCTTGGTTTCACTGGAGATGGCTGGTAATTACAGGTATGCTTTGGTTATGTAACTATACTCCTATTATGTTAATGTGTGTGCGCAATTTAAGTAGTAGCTTAAAACCTATACATGCTGAAGTTACTCTACAAGAAGATATGTCAAAGAAATAAGCAATCTTCCCATGTTTTCTTCTGCCTGCTACTTCTATAGCTTTTCTTCTTCGTTCCTAATTACAACCCTTAAATAGAATTCATGCCTCATATCAAATTTACCGAGTATCATAATTCTTCCAAGTGGTAAAGATACCTCAAGACAAATGCTGCACATAGAAGCCACAGGGCATAAATATGCAAAGAAGTAAAAAGCTAACCTTTTCAAACAATAAGGCTTCTCTCTCACTTACCAAATCTACATTTCCCTGTATGGCCCCGGAAGACGACTGGTTAGCCAGAGACGGGTAAGATTCCTCAAGGGAGGAACAACCTAAGACAGGCACAGTCGCAGGGGGGCCTTCAGGTGACAAATTGGGGATCAACAGAGGTGAGGCTTAGAACCTCACCCCCCCTGTTCTGAGAGAAATCTTCTGCACACGTGGATGTTTTATTGCCCTTGTCTAGCTTGTATTAACACATAGTCTACAGGCACACACCTGATCATCTAACATTTGCTCTCTTACAACTCTGAACTATGTTTTCTACCTTTATCTTGTATCTACCTACCACTTCAGCATTTTATTAAAAATAATAATAATAGGGGGGGCGGAAGATGGCGGAGTGAGTAGAGCAGTGGAAATCTCCTCCCAAAACAACATATATCTATGAAAATATAACAAAGACAACCCTTCCTAGAATAAAGACCAGAGGACACAGGACAATATCCAGACCACATCCGCACCTGAGAGAACCCAGTCCCTCGCGAAGGGGGTAAGATACAAGCCCCGGCCCCGCGAGAGCCGAGCGCCCCTACCCCCAGCTCCCGGCGGGAGAAGAGCAGGCCGAGCGGGAGGGAGACGGAGCCCAGGACTGCCGAACACCCAGCCCCAGCCATCCGGGCCAGAGTGCAGGGCCCTCGATACTGGGAAAACAGGGCACCAAGAACAGTGAGCAGGCACTGGAGGCTGGGCGACAGAGGACATAAGAAAAGCACGCGACCATTTTTTTTTGCTTTTTTGCTGTTTTGTTTTGGCGAGCGCTTTTTGGAAGTCTTAAAGGGATAGGGACCCCAATACTAGGGAAACAGGGCAGAAAGACCAGTGAGCAGAGGCCTGAGGCTGGCACTGGAGAATAAAGAAAAACGAACGACCAACTTTTTTTTTTTTTTTTAATTAAAAAAATTTTTTTTTCTTTTTTTTTTTTGGTGTGCGTTGTTTTGTTTTGGCGGGTGCTTTTTGGAATTCTTAAAGGGGCAGGGCGGGTCACATAATCCAGAGGTAGGGAATCCAGGATCTCTGGGCACCCTAACCCCTGGGCTGCAGGGAGCAGGGAGGCCCCTTACGGAGATAAATAGCCTCCCAGCCGCTCCTGCTCCAACGCGACTCCACCATTTTGGAGTAGCTGCCCGAGCCAGGCCACGCCCACAGCAACAGCGGAGATTAACTCCATAGCAACCGGGCAGGAAGCAGAAACCCTGTCTGCGCAGCTGTGCAGCACAAGCCACTAGAGGTCGCTGTTCTCCCAGGAGAGGAGGGCCACAAACCAACAAGAAGGGAAGTACTTCCAGCCGTCACTCGTCCCAGTTCTGCAGACTATTCCTATCACCATGAAAAGGCAAAGCTACAGGCAGACAAAGATCACAGAGACAACACCAGAGAAGGAGACAGACCTAACCAGTCTCCCTGAAAAAGAATTCAAAATAAGAATCATAAACATGCTGACAGAGATGCAGAGAAATACGCAAGAGAAATGGGATGAAGTCCGGAAGGAGATCACAGATGCCAGAAAGGAGATTGCAGAAATGAAACAAACTCTGGAAGGGTTTATAAGCAGAATGGATAGAATGCAAGAGGCCATTGATGGAATTGTAATCAGAGAACAGGAACGCATAGAAGCTGACAGAGAGAGAGACAAAAGGATCTCCAGGAATGAAACAATATTAAGAGAACTGTGTGACCAATCCAAAAGGAACAATATCCGTATTATAGGGGTCCCAGAAGAAGAAGAGAGAGGAAAAGAGATGGAAAGTATCTTAGAAGAAATAATTGCTGAAAACTTCCCCACACTGGGGGAGGAAGTAATCGAACAGACCACGGAAATACACAGAACCCCCAACAGAAAGGATCCAAGAAGGGCAACACCAAGACACATAATAATTAAAATGGCAAAGATCAAGGACAAGGAAAGAGTGTTAAAGGCAGCTAGAGAGAAAAAGGTCACCTATAAAGGGAAACCCATCAGGCTAACGTCAGATTTCTCAACAGAAATCGTACAGGCCAGAAGAGAATGGCATGATATATTTAATACAATGAAACAGAAGGGCCTTGAACCAAGGATACTGTATCCAGAATGACTATCATTCAAATATGACGGTGGGATTAAACAATTCCCAGACAAACAAAAGCTGAGGGAATTTGCTTTCCACAAACCACCTCTACAGACCATCTTACAGGGACTGCTCTAGATGGGAGCACTCCTAGAAAGAGCACAGCACAAAACACCCAACATATGAAGAATCGAGGAGGAGGAACAAGAAGGGAGAGAAGAAAAGAATCTCCAGACAGTGTATATAACAGCTCAATAAGCGAGCTAAGTTAGGCAGTAAGATACTAAAGAGGCTAACCTTGAACCTTTGGTAACCACGAATTTAAAGCCTGCAATGGCAATAAGTACATATCTTTCAATAGTCACCCTAAATGTTAATGGGTTGAATGCACCAATCAAAAGACACAGAGTAACAGAATGGATAAAAAAGCAAGACCCATCTATATGCTGCTTACAAGAAACTCACCTCAAACCCAAAGACATGTACAGACTAAAAGTCAAGGGATGGAAAAACATATTTCAAGCAAACAACAGTGAGAAGAAAGCAGGGGTTGCAGTACTAATATCAGACAAAATAGACTTCAAAACAACTACCCTTCAATAAAAAATAATTATTAAAAATAATAATAATAGAGGCGGAGCCAACATGGCGGCGTGAGTAGGACAGTGGGAATCTCCTCCCAAAAACATATATACTTTTGAAAATACAACAAACACAACTAGCCCTAAAAGAGAGACCAGAAGACGCAGGACAGTGGCCAGACTGCAGCTACACCAGCGAGAACCCAGCGACTGGTGAAAGGGGTAAGATACAAGCCCCGGCCCGGCGGGACCCGAGCGCCCCTCCCCCCAGCTCCCGGAGGGAGAACAATAGGCAGAGCGGGAGGGAGACGGAGCCCAGGACTGCCGAACACCCAGCCCCAGCCATCCGGGCCAGAGCGCAGACACAGTACATGCCCAGGGGTCCCTGGATACTGGGGGAACAGGGAGTAAGACCTCTGAGCGGGTGCTGAAGCTGATGCCCCTGTGACAAAGAAAAGCGGGGGCTTTTTGAAAGTCTTAAAGGGACAGGGACTTAACAGCTTGACGGAAACAACCCAGGTCACAGTACAGCAGCTGGAAATTACAGGGAAAACCGGGTGCACTAACCCCCTGGGCAACAGCTCTGAGACCCCTCACGGAGGCAAACAGTCAAGCAGCCCCCCCATCCATCACCCCACCGGGCGCTGCGAAAGCAGAGAAGCAGCCTGAGACAAATTCCGCCCACAGAAAGGGAAATTTCTCCCTCCCGGCCAGGCAAGACACCAAGACCCACTCTACACGCAATTACTCAACACAAGCCACTAGGGGTCGCAGTTGCCCCAGTAAAGAAAGGCCAGAAGCAAGTGAAAAGTTTGGCCCTCCCAGCTGACAGTCAATAGCACCTGTCAACATGAAAAGGCAAAAAAATATGATCCAGACAAGACTAACCCAGACAGCTTCAGCATCTGCTACATCTTCCCCTGAGAAGGAATCTGGGGAGATAGATTTAGCCAGTCTACCTGAAAAAGAATTCAAAACAAAAGTCATAACCATGCTGATGGACTTGCAGAGAAATATGCAAGAACTAAGGAAGGAGAATTCAGAAATAAAACAAGCTCTGGAAGGACTTCAAAACAGAATGGACGAGATGAAAGAGACCATTAATGGACTAGAAAACAGAGAACAGGAACGCAGAGAAGCTGATGCAGAGAGAGATAAAAGGATCTCCAGGAATGAAAGAATTTTAAGAGAGCTGAGTGATCAATATAAAAGGAATAATATAAGAATCATAGGCATTCCAGAAGAAGTAGAGAGAGAAAAGGGGATAGAAAATGTCTTTGAAGAAATAATTGCTGAAAATTTCCCCAAACTAGGGGAAGAAATGGCCTCTCAGACCACAGAGGTACACAGAACTCCCATGACAAGGGATCCAAGGAGGGCAACACCAAGACACATAATAATTAAAATGGCAAAGATCAAAGACAAGGACAAAGTATTACAAGCAGCCAGAGAGAAAAAAAAGGTTACCTACAAAGGAAAACCCATCAGGCTATCATCAGACTTCTCAACAGAAACCCTACAGGCCAGAAGAGAATGGCATGATATACTTAATGCAATGAAACAGAAGGGCCTCGAACCAAGACTACTGTATCCAGCACGAATATCATTTAAATATGAAGGAGGGATTAAACAATTCCCAGACAAGCAAAAGTTGAGGGAATTTGCCTCCCACAAACCACCTCTACAGGGCATCCTACAGGGACTGCTCTAGATGGGAGCACTCCTAAAAAGAGCACACAACAAAACACCCAACATATGAAGAAGGGAGGAGGAGGAATAAGAAGGGAGAGAAATAAAGAATCATCAGATTGTGTTTATAATAGCTCAACAAGCAAGTTAAGTTAGACAGTAAGACAGTAAAGAAGCTAACCCTAAACCTTTGGTAACCACAAACTTAAAGCCTGCAATGGCAATAAATTCATACCTTTCAATAATCACCCTAAATGTAAATGGACTGAATGCACCAATCAAAAGACACAGAGTAATAGAATGGATAAAAAAGCAAGATCCATCCATATGCTGCTTACAAGAGACTCACCTCAAACCCAAAGACGCGCACAGACTTAAAGTCAAGGGATGGAAAAAGATATTTCAAGCAAACAACAGAGAGAAGAAAGCAGGTGTTGCAATTCTGGTATCAGACAAAACAGACTTCAAAATAAAGAAAGTAACAAGAGACAAAGAAGGACATTACAAAATGATAAAGGGCTCAGTCCATCAAGAGGATATAACCATTCTAAATATATATGCACCCAACACAGGAGCACCAGCATATGTGAAACAAATACTAACAGAACTAAAGGGGGATATAGACTGCAATGCATTCATTCTAGGAGACTTCAACACACCACTCACCCCAAAGGATAGATCCACTGGGCAGAAAATAAGTAAGGACACGGAAGCACTGAACAACACAGTAGAGCAGATGGACCTAATAGACATCTATAGAACTCTACATCCAAAAGCAGCGGGATATACATTCTTCTCAAGTGCACATGGAACATTCTCCAGAATAGACCACATACTAGGCCACAAAAAGAGCCTCAGAAAATTCCAAAAGATTGAAATCCTACCAACCAACTTTTCAGACCACAAAGGCATAAAACTAGAAATAAACTGTTCAAAGAAAGCAAAGAGGCTCACAAACACATGGAGGCTAAACAACACGCTCCTAAATAATCAATGGATCAATGACCAAATCAAAATGGAGATCCAGCAATATATGGAAACAAATGACAACAACAACACTAAGCCCCAACTTCTGTGGGACGCAGCAAAAGCAGTCTTAAGAGGAAAGTATATACCACTCCAAGCATATTTAAAAAAGGAAGAGCAATCCCAAATGAACGGTCTAATGTCACAACTATCAAAATTGGAAAAAGAAGAACAAATGAGGCCTAAGGTCAGCAGAAGGAGGGACATAATAAAGATCAGAGAAGAAATAAATAAAATTGAGAAGAATAAAACAATAGCAAAAATCAATGAAACCAAGAGCTGGTTCTTCGAGAAAATAAACAAAATAGATAAGCCTCTAGCCAGACTTATTAAGAGGAAAAGAGAGCCAACACAAATCAACAGTATCAGAAATGAGAAAGGAAAAATCACAACAGATCCCGCAGAAATACAAAGAATTATTAGAGACTACTATGAAAACCTATATGCTAACAAGCTGGGAAACCTAGGAGAAATGGACAACTTCCTACAAAAATACAACCTTCCAAGACTGACCCAAAAAGAAACAGAAAATCTAAACAGACCAATTACCAGCAACGAAATTGAAGCGGTAATCAAAAAACTACCAAAGAACAAAACCCCCGGGCCAGATGGATTTACCTCGGAATTTTATCAGACATACAGGGAAGACATAATACCCATTCTCCTTAAAGTTTTCCAAGAAATAGAAGAGGAGGGGATACTCCCAAACTCATTCTATGAAGCTAACATCACCCTAATACCAAAACCAGGCAAAGACACCACCAAAAAAGAAAACTACAGACCAATATCCCTGATGAACGTAGACGCAAAAATACTCAACAAAATTTTAGCAAACCGAATTCAAAAATACATCAAAACCATCGCACACCATGACCAAGTGGGATTCATCCCAGGGATGCAAGGACGGCACAACATTCGAAAGTCCATCAATATCATCCACCACATCAACAAAAAGAAAGACAAAAACCACATGATAATCTCCATAGATGCTGAAAAAGCATTTGACAAAGTTCAACATCCATTCATGATAAAAACTCTCAGCAAAATGGGAATAGAGGGCAAGTACCTCAACATAATAAAGGCCATCTATGAAAAACCCACAGCCAACATTATATTGAATAGCGAGAAGCTGAAAGCATTTCTGCTGAGATCGGGAACTAGACAGGGATGCCCACTCTCCCCACTGTTATTTAACATTGTACTAGAGGTCCTAGCCACGGCAATCAGACAAAACAAAAAAATACAAGGAATCCAGATTGGCAAAGAAGAAGTCAAACTGTCACTATTTGCAGATGACATGATACTGTACATAAAAAACCCTAAAGACTCCACCCCAGAACTACTAGAACTGATATCGGAATACAGCAAAGTTGCAGGATACAAAATCAACACACAGAAATCTGTGGCTTTCCTATACACCAACAATGAACCAACAGAAAGAGAAATCAGGAAAACAACTCCATTCACAATTGCATCAAAAAAAAAAAAATACCTAGGAATAAACCTAACCAAAGAAGTGAAAGACTTATATTCTGAAAACTACAAGTCACTCTTAAAAGAAATTAAAGGGGACACTAACAGATGGAAACGCATCCCATGCTCATGGCTAGGAAGAATTAATATCGTCAAAATGGTCATCCTGCCCAAAGCAATATACAGATTTGATGCAATCCCTATGAAACTACCAGCAACATTCTTCAATGAACTGGAACAAATAATTCAAAAATTCATATGGAACCACCAAAGACCCCGAATAGCCAAAGCAATCCTGAGAAAGAAGAATAAAGTAGGGGAGATCTCACTCCCCAACTTCAAGCTCTATTATAAAGCCATAGTAATCAAGACAATTTGGTACTGGCACAAGAACAGAGCCACAGACCAATGGAACAGACTAGACAATCCAGACATTAACTCAGACATATATGGTCAATTAATATTTGATAAAGGAGCCATGGACATACAATGGCGAAATGACAGTCTCTTCAACAGATGGTGCTGGCAAAACTGGACAGCTACATGTAGGAGAATGAAACTGGACCATCGTCTAACCCCATATACAAAAGTAAACTCAAAATGGATCAAAGACCTGAATGTAAGTCATGAAACCATTAAACTCTTGGAAGAAAACATAGGCACAAACCTCTTAGACATAAACATGAGTGACCTCTTCTTGAACATATCTCCCCGGGCAAGGAAAACAACAGCAAAAATGAACAAGTGGGACTATATTAAGCTGAAAAGCTTCTGTACAGCAAAAGACACCATCAATAGAACAAAAAGGAACCCTACAGTATGGGAGAATATCTTTGAAAATGACACATCCGATAAAGGCTTGACGTCCAGAATATATAAAGAGCTCACACGCCTCAACAAACAAAAAACAAATAACCCAATTAAAAAATGGGCAAAGGAACTGAACAGACGGTTCTCCAAAAAAGAAATACAGATGGCCAACAGACACATGAAAAGATGCTCCACATCGCTAATTATCAGAGAAATGCAAATTAAAACTACAATGAGGTATCACCTCACACCAGTAAGGATGGCTGCCATCCAAAAGACAAACAACAACAAATGTTGGCGAGGCTGTGGAGAAAGGGGAACCCTCCTACACTGCTGGTGGGAATGTAAACTTGTTCAACCATTGTGGAAAGCAGTATGGAGGTACATCAAAATGCTCAAAACAGACTTACCATTTGACCCAGGAATTGCACTCCTAGGAATTTACCCTAAGAATGCAGCAATCAAGTATGAGAAAGATCAGTGCACCCCTATGTTTATCGCAGCACTATTTACAATAGCCAAGAATTTGAAGCAACCTAAATGTCCATCGATAGATGAATGGATAAAGAAGATGTGGTACATATACACAATGGAATACTACTCAGCCATAAGAAAAGGGCAAATCCAACCATTTGCAGCAACATGGATGGAGCTGGAGGGTATTTTGCTCAGTGAAACAAGCCAAGCAGAGAAAGAGAAATACCAAATGATTTCACTCATCTGTGGAATATAAGAACAAAGGAAAAACTGAAGGAACAAAACAGCAGCAGAATCACAGAACTCAAGAATGGACTAACAGGTACCAAAGGGAAAGGGACTGGGGAGGATGGGTGGGAAGGGAGGGATAAGGGGGAGAGAAGTAGGGGGGTATTAAGATTAGCATCCATAGCGGGGTGGGAGAAAGGGGAGGGCTGTACAACACAGAGAAGACAAGTAGTGATTCTACAACAGGTTGCTACGCTGATGGACAGTGACTGTAAAGGAGTATATAGGGGGGACCTGGTATAGGGGAGAGCCTAGTAAACAAAGTATTCGTCATGTAAGTGTAGATTAATGATTAAAAAGAAAAAAAAATGCAGTTCCTCTGTGGTGACCTCTAATGAGTTCTACACAATGATATAAAGGACATATAAAAGTGTAGGCAAAGGGTCTGTTTGTGTATATACAGAGGATCAAAGCCTAATTTGGCTACCCCGAAAATGAACTAAGATACGATATGAAAGAGAACTTCCAACATCAGCACTCTCAGGAAGACTCATGCCAGAAGATGATCATCAAAAAACCCCAACAAAGATCCACGCACTGCTACAGCTGTAGATGCACTCATCCCACCAGCTCCTGGACTTGCCATAGGAATGAGGAAGGAGATATCTAAGCTGGCCTGTGCATACAGTAAAACAACAAATTTGACTGGATCTATACTGTTGGAACTCAACCAAGAATTTGGAGAAGTGCAAATTGTAGTGCTCCAAACTCTTACAACTACAAACTATTTACTGTTAAAAGAACATATGGCATGTGAACAGTCCCCAGGAATGGGTTGTTTTAATTTGTCTGATTTCTCTCAGACTGTTCAAGTTCAGTTGGACAATATCCACCATATCATAGATAAGTTTTCACAAATGCCTAAGGTGCCTAACTGGTTTTCTTGGTTTCACTGCAGATGGCTGGTAATTACAGGTATGCTTTGGTTATGTAACTATACTCCTATTATGTTAATGTGTGTGCGCAATTTAAGTAGTAGCTTAAAATCTATACATGCTGAAGTTACTCTACAAGAAGATATGTCAAAGAAATAATCAATCTTCCCATGTTTTCTCCCGCCTGCTACTTCTATAGCTTTTCTTCTTCCTTCCTAATTACAACGATTTCTTAAATAGAATTCGTGCCTCATATCAAATTTACCGAGTGTCATAACTCCTCCAAGTGGTAAAGATACCTCAAGACAAATGCTGGGCATAGAAGCCACAGGGCATAAATATGCAAAGAAGTAAAAAGCTAACCATTTCAAACAATAAGGCTTCTCTCTCACTTACCAACTTAACATTTCCCTGTATGGCCCCGGAAGATGACTGGTTAGCCAGAGACGGGTAAGATTCCTCAAGGGAGGAACAACCTAAGACAGGCACAGTCGCAGGGGGGTCATCAGGTGAGAAATTGGGGATCAACAGAGGTGAGGCTTAGAACCTCACCCTCCCTGTTCTGAGAGAAATCTTCTGCATATGTGGATGTTTTATTGCCCTTGTCTAGCTTGGATTAACACATAGTCTACAGGCACACACCTGATCATCTACATTTGCTCTCTTACAACACTAAACTATGTTTTCTACCTCTATGTTGTATCTACCTACCACTTCAGCATTTTATTAAAAATAATAAAGAGAGAAATGTGGTATCCACATATAAATAAAGTATAAAAATCAAATGTGTATTCATATTTGAACTGACTGTTTATAGTTCATAATGCATGAGCAAAACCAAAAGTTTCTGTGATGACTGCCCTTGTACTGTTCACCATGTAACTTATTCACTATGTAAGAATTTGTTCTCCATGTAAGAACTTGTTCGTTATGCTTCAGAAGATTGTAGACTGACGAAAATTAGGCTTGGGGTGGATTAATGATTGTGCATTGAGCATTGACTCCCCTATACAGAATTTTATTGTTGTTAACAACCATTTGATCAATAAATATGAGAGATGCCCTAACAACAACAACCAAAAAAAAGGACAGACTTCCAATTGTAAAATAAATAAGTAACCGGGATGTAATGTATAGCATAAGGAATATAGTCAAAATATTGTAACAACTTGGTATGGTGATAGCTGGTACCTAGAATTATCATGTATATAAATGTTGAATCACTGTGTTGTACACCTGAAACTAATGTAATGTAATACTGTGTGTCAACTACCCTTCAATAAAAAATAATTATCTAAAAAAATAATAATAATAAATAAAATAAAAAATAATAATAATAATAATAATAATAAAGAGAGAAATGTGGTATCCACATATAAATCAAGTATAAAAATCAAATGAGTATTCATATTTGAACTGACTGTTTATAGTTCATAATGCATGAGCAAAACCAAAAGTTTCTGTGATGACTGCCCTTGTACTGTTCACCATGTAACTTAGCCACTATGTAAGAATTTGTTCTCCATGTAAGAACTTGTTCGTTATGCTTCAGAAGATTGGAGACTGACGAAAATTAGGCTTGGGGTGGATTAGTGATTGTGCATTGAGCATTGACTCCCCTATACAGAATTTTATTGTTGTTAACAACCATTTGATCAATAAATATGAGAGATGCCCTCACCAAAAAGAAAAAAAAAAAGGGCAGAGGATCTGAATAGACACTTCTCCAAAGAAATTCAGATGGCCAACAGATTATCATCAGATTACTGAACTGAATCCCACCTGTAAAAAACTTAATAAATCTCAGAGCCATTTTGTAAAGGGCAACTTTCTCAAACAGGAATTATTCCGTTTGTTTTTTATCCTAACGGTCTGAGAGGTGGCTGGTATCCACATCATGGTTGCACCTCCCAGGTCAGTATTTAAGGGGAAGCAAAGGCTACGTGCTAGATACTAGGTGGTAGTAAAAGCCAGCCAAAATCCACAAAAAAAGAAAATTACAGACCAATATCCCTGATGAACATAGAATGCAAAACTGCTCAAAAAATATTAGCAAACCAAATTAAAAAAGATATCAAAAACTGGAAGTTAAGTGGACTCAACATTCTAGTTGGCAACCTCACACAGCAAGCAATACAGTGAAAGCCAACCCTCAAATTATTTAACATAGAAGGGTTCTTACTGGTTCTCATCAACTGAGCTAATTTCTGTTATGGGAGAGGCAGCTGTTACACAGTAGCTGTTTACATTGCCAACTTCCTTAACTCCATCATGTTCTTAATTTTCACAAGCTATGAATAGTGTTTCTTCATAAACTTGCAGTAGTTCTCTTCAGCTAGCTAGACAGCATATTCACCTGAGCCCACCATGCACAGTCTACAAACCAGGTCTAATTGGCACTTTATTGTATGTGAAAACACCATACAGAATTGGGCAGAGGATCTGAACAGACACTTTTCCAAAGAAGAAATTCAAATGGCCAACAAAACACATAAAAAGATGCTCCACATCACTAATCATCAGAGAAATGCAAATTAAAACCACAATGAGATATCACCTCACACCAGTTAGGATGGCCAACATCCAAAAGACAAACAGCAAATGCTGGCGAGGATGTGGAGAAAGGAGAACCCTCCTACACTGCTGGTGGGAATGTAAATTAGTTCAACCATTGTGGAAAGCAGTATAGAGGGTCCTCAGAAAACTAAAAATAGAAATACCATTTGACCTGGGAATTCCACTCCTAGGAATTTACCCTATGAATACAGGATCCCAGATTCAAAAAGACATATGCACCCCTATGTTTATTGCAGCACTATTTACAATAGCCAAGAAATGGAAGCAACCTAAGTGTCCATCAGTAGATGAATGGATAAAGATGTGGTACATATACACAATGGAACATTATTCAGCCTTAAGAAGAAAACAAATCCTACTATTTGCAGCAACATGGATGGAGCTAGAGGGTATTATGCTCAGTGAAATATGCAAGGCAGAGAAATACAAGTACCAAATGATTTCACTCATCTCTAGAGTGTAACAGCAAAGCAAAAACTGAAGGAACAAAACAGCAGCAGACTCACAGAACCCAAGAATGGACTAACAGTTACCAAAGAGACAGGGACTGGGGAGGGTGGGTGGGAAGGAAGGGATAAGGGGATTAAGGGGCATTATGATTAGCACACACAATGTAGGGGGGCTATGAGGAAGGAAGTACAGCACAGAGAAGACAAGTAGTGATTCTACAGCATCTTACTATGCTGATGGACGGTGACCGTAACTGGGTATGTGCTGGGGACTTGATAATGGGGGGAATCTAATAACCACAATGTTGCTCATGTGATTGTATATCAATGATACCTTTTAAAAAATTCCATTTCAACCTAAGCTTATTTTGTCGATATCCCCTAAAACCCTAATATGAAAGACAACCTTATAAAGAAAATGCAGATAAAAAGTAAATGAAGATAAAATTCAAAGTAAAACAAAACACCAATGGTAAGTCAAAGACCGTCATGTAAAAAATGTCCAAAAGAAATCTTAATTTTGATGAAACTAGGTAACTGGAATTCTGGAAAACTGGGGTTTGTAATGAGAAGGATTTCATGTGACATAAAGTCCTGCAGTAGTTATATGTACACTGTTATATGTATATTGCTCTTTACTGTGGTAGGTATATAAATTTGGTTTTAGAAAGGTTTTACTCTATTCACTGACAGGGAAGAACTGGGAAGTTCTTATAAGAAAGAATATCTGGATTTGGACCAACAGTGCTCCTGCCAGAGGTAGTACTTAGGGCCATAGTATGGGCTTTCATTTCCTGTGTCTTGAAGAAAGAAGAGGTGGAAGATATAGCCAACATTCTTCTCTGTCATCCTAGTTTATACCTTTAATTAGAAGCTTCATTATTCCATTTGTCACACTGTATTGTTATTATTTGCTTATACATCTGTCTCTGCCAAACTGTAGCTCCTTGAGGACAGGGACCAAACATTATTTCAATTTTGTATCTTTTCAATACCTAGGAGTGTGCTCGAAGTACACAATAGACACTACATAAAATGTTTCATAAATAAGCAAGTGAATCTTTGTTTAGTTTGGCTGAAACAATTAGTGGAGCAGAAACTCAGGTACAAATAGGCATGAAATGAAAGAAGCAAATGTTAAGAGATGATTTAGACTCTTTTCATACCAAAGTACAGAGACAGCCTCAGGCAACAGAGTTTACTTCAAAACACATAAAAGCAGACTGCAAGGCGTTCCTCAATATTCATGCCTGCTTTTTTCTGCAGTTAGATCCCAATTTTTATAAGCACATGGACTGCTTCCCAGTCTCCCTTGCAGTGAACTTCTAGTTGACAAAATATGTAAGAAGTCTTGTGTGCCACTTCCAGAGGTACCTAAAAAGGATTATCTAAAAATAGAAGAATGTCCCTTCTATTTTTCTCCACCCTGTTGTGTGGAACAAGAAAGTGATGGCTAAATCGCCATTTTAAGACCACAAGGATGAAGACTATACCCTAGGACGGCTTTCTATACCCCAGCAAGTCAGAACATCCAGGATCCCAGAAGATCATGGGGCTACTATACCAATGGTGAGCTATGTCCAGACTTAGACATGAAAGAGAAGCACCTACTCTTCCTTGTTTCAGCTATTCTTATTCTGGGTTTCTATAACCAATATTTATAACAAACCCAGTCCTACAGAACACATGCAAGCAACCCAGGAATCCAAAGATAGGGCAGAAATGACAAAGGAGCTGAGACTTATGCGAAGCAGAAATGCAAAAGCCCCAAAGAATACAAGGACCCCAACACCAGGAATTAGCAGGGTAGTTCCTCAAACTACATGATGAAGAAACATCACTCCAGAAGCCTGCATCCTGCTCTTCTCATCCCCAAGCAATCTACTTTCTGCTCTCTCTCTTTCCTCCCCATCATCACATCCTCAGACTGCCTATGGATGATCATAGCTTTTTAACTCATGGCATCATTAGACTGAGAGTTTCTCTCTCTGCATGGAACTTAAATTCTCAGTAACAGAGTGGAGCTCACTGGCCTTACTTACCTTTTCCAGCTAGGTCCTACCACAGTAGCTACTACTGACCTGGCTGCCTTGGGTCTGATGCACATTTCTGAGGTATAAAACACAGCCAAATAAGAGGACCTTTGAAGACGGAGTTTCTTCTGGAAGGTAATATAAACAGAGCTGATGCTATGACTGATACACTTCACATGCAATGGTCAGAATCTATTTTAAATCCCAACCTCCAGAAGCAAAAGACACAAACCAAGATATCTGATCCAGAATCCTGAACCCCACTTGCCAAGGATATGGTCTGGGATTTTATCTATGTTAGAATTCAAATCCAAAATTATACTTAAAAAAGGATGAGGGACAGAGGTGGGAAAGGTTTTCCATTAATGGGAAGTAAAGAAGCTGCTACAATTATTCCTTTCCCAGTACACATTGCAACACTTGAGAAAGTGGAAAGTCTATTTTCCAGAAAGAACCAGGGATCCAATCTAGAAACTGATATTTCCTCTCTTGAGGATTTTTTTCTAATTAACTAGTCTTAAAGTACCTTTAATAAATAAGAGTTAAGAAAACAATGACATTTTTTAATACCTATTACCTACATTTGTTCCATGAGGGTAAATAAGTCTTGAAGACTTAATCAAAAAGTTGAAGGGGAGATGAAATTTTATATTGTCATGATCCTGTGACAGTCATTAGTACTACCCACCAAATATTTCTGGTTCTCTTCAAAGGCACGTGGTAGATTTGCACTTTTCCATCCCCTTGTAACATGGGTTAGTCATGTGACTTGCTTTGACAAGTGATATGTGAACAGAAATGATATGGCTTACTTCCACACAGAAGCTTTAAGATTCAGTGCACAATTTGCCCTGCTCTCTATCCCTGCGAGACAGTGCTGGCAACATTCAAGACAAAGTGCTCCCTCAGCTTGGGTCCCAGAGGGGGATGAGGCAGAGCAGAATCCCCAGCCAACCAGCAACAAAGCCATTAAGTTGGGTCATTTCAAGCCACTGAGATTTGGGGGCTGCATGTTAGTACGGCAAGAGTCATCCTACCTTGACATGTACAAACACGAAGGCCTAAATATTCATAATTCTTTCACCACAACTGCTAATATAAAGACATGTTTTCACAGTGTTGTAATTTCTTTTGATGCTAAAAAGAACAGTATTAAATAAACATAGGCAGACAGGTGAAACCTTAAAGCAAGGGAGACCTAATTTTGGCCAAAGTTAAGCTGGAAAAAAGTCTCTGTCTAGAAGAGCCAAATGTAAACACTTTAAAGCTACTCATTTTAAGATTGTCAAAATATTGATAAATACTGAGGTGAGAAAATGAATATAAGGTAGTTTGTTATATTATTCTACTTCTATATGTACATATTTGGATTTTCCACAATAAAAAGTTAAACAGAACGAGAGAAAATGAACAAAACAAAAAACAAACAAAAAAAAGAAACCAAAACACAAAAAGTGCTACTGGTTTTAAGCCCTCAGAAAGAAAAAACTTTTAAAAACACTCTTAAGAGACTGGCAGTGCTACTTACAGACAAGTTGTAGAAATGGACTCCTAAGGTTACTAGATTATTGTAAAAACCTGGGCTGGTTCAGTTTTTCAAAAAACATCTCCTTAATTCCTAATTAAGTTTAACCAGATATTTCTCATCAGTTCCAAAACTAGAGGATACTTGAGATGAAAACCACATTATAACTTATCCATGGCAACCTCCTTGTTATTACTGATAGGGGAATGTAAGTCTGGTGACATAGTTAAGTGATAGCAAAGCAGAAACTAAAACTCAGGTCCTGTGATTCTAATTCATGCACGTTCTACCTTGCCAGGCTGGGGTGCTAGCCTAGCCTATTTAACAGTATCTTGATGTTTTCTTTAACCATCCAGCAGAAGGAATCTTGTTATCTCTTCCCAACTATAATTCTGCAGAGACATCAGTTGGGAAGTTAGTAGCTCTAAGTGAACAGAAATCACACCTCCAAGTGCTTAAATGTAAGCAAATTTACTGGTTCACATAACTGCTCATCAAGGGATAGACTGGAATTCAGGATTGGCTTAACTTAGTTTCAGCTTGATCCCTGTGCAATTCTCTCAGCTCTGTCACCTTCCTGAGCTGGCTTGCTCCTTGGGTTTGATAAACCTGTTGCTGAAGCTCAGAACATCACATTCACATATATAATGATAACATTTACAGTGGTGGCCCCTTCTTATGCCTCAGACAAGGGAAAAAATGTCTTTCCCAGAGGCTTCTGAAAACTTTCCTCAGCCTAAATTGGTAACATGCCTATTTCTGAATCAATAACTAGCAAGGGGGATGGGACTTCCATGACTGTCTTAGATCACTCAGAATCCACCACTCACGGCCACAGTGGGGAAGAAGAGAAGCTATGACCCACAGAGAACCACATGTCACTACAAGGACAGCCAGTGATGCCTAACCCAGAGCCCAAGGAGCCCTGGCAAGTTGAGGAGCTGCCTCATTAACTCTTTTTCAATAAATTACATAATTCGTATGAGTGTGTGTGTGTATGAGTGAGAGAGGGAGAGGGGAAGAGAAACATGGTACTACCATTTTAAAATATGCAGATACTATAAAATTAATAAAATCCAAATCCATTTAAAAATATTAATTGATGGTTATTTTTTTAAACAGTATAGAGATAATGGAGCACCAGACTACTTGGGCTTGCACCCAGCTCAGAAACCTACTTTTGGATAAGTTCACATAACTGGTTACCCACCATCACAAGACTGTTGTGACCATAAAGGGGCAGCATGTAAGGGTCTGAGAGCACAGTACAAATTGTACTGATCAAGGCACTAAATAAATTCTAATGATTATTTGTCTCAATATAAGTTAACTACAATGTTGTGAAGAATCATGATTTTTTAATGTTGAAAATGGACCTGTAGGAGACATTTTTTTTAGCTACCAGCATCCATTTGGTTCCTCATTCCTAATTTCCTTTTGGAGAATTTCCCCTCTCCTGCTTTGTATAATCTTGCTGAGAATATATATCCATGCATCTACATTCCCACTATGAAGACCAAAGGGGTTCCTGGAAGTTCCTGCAAGTAAATCCCTCCTCTTAACACTGGACCCAGGCTCAGCCCATTGGATGTGCTCTCCAGGAATCTGAAATCTTGAGCAAGTTAACTTTCAGAGATGAAAGAAACAGGTGGAGTTTATTCATCCCAGTGGTGACATCCTGATCAGATCACTCCTGTAATTATTTTCCAGCCCCCAAGAGCGGCCTTAGTTTCCACCTGTTTCCAAGCTCGGTTCTCTAGCTGTCCCTCGGTTCTGTGTTTCTGATTCCTTTCCAATAAATTCGCTCCTGCTTATTAAGCTAGGTAGAGCTGGATTCTACTGCCTGCAACCAAAGAACCCACCCAAGATCAGTCACTGGAGTAAAGCATTGAAGGTACTATGCTGAGACTCAAGAATGGAACTGGGAATCTGTGAGGATGAGAAAGGCAAGTGTTAGAAACACGTGCAGAGAAAGGAAGTGTAGGGAGAAGCCATTAGGCTAAGACAAGCAATGGGATAAGGTTTACTCCAGTGTATGTATGTGAAGGGCTGCCCCAGAGATCTGGAGAACCACAGTGAGAGACAAAGTTACATGGGAGGAAGACAGCCCACCTCTCTCACGGAAGTTTCCTGCCGGGTGAAATTCTAGGGCAAGTATTTTTATGAGACCTCTTTGAAAGAGCTCTGTGATAGAGCTCAGGTTCACTGGTGCTATCCATACAGTAATACACAGGGGAAAGCCTTCTCTCAGGGGAATCCTTTTTCTCTAGTTCAGCACATATTAGCGTACAGAAAGTTCAAGTTCATAAGGAAACTCTATTATAATTCAATAGTATTTAAGGACAGAGTACATTTAGAGGTGAGAGAACAGTATAAAAGGTCCCCAGCTGGCTTGGTTCCAGTTTAAAGTCCTCAGCAATTTATTTCAGGAATTCTTTTTCACTAGACTACACTCTACTTTGACTTATCTACCTTTTTCCATCTTCCTGCCCAATCTGAGTCTAGCTACTGTTTTTAACTTCCTTTCTGAGTCTTTAGAGAAAATAATTTTTTCTAGCTCCACTCAGATAAACCCATGCTAAGTGACTTTGTGCTTCTCTGTGCTCTGATGCAGTCTACTCTAACCTCTGTCTCAGATTCTCTACAAATTCTCTCCTGTTTTTCCTGGTCTCCACAGCACCTTCTCTCTCCAAAATACACATTCCCTATCTTCTTCCATCTCTCAAAGTGCACCCCAAATTTAACTTTGTAATAATGCCCACCAGCAAATCCAACTGGTGGTTTCTCTCCTCTTGTTACCATATCCCTTCATGTTTTAACTATTCACACAATACACACACACACACCCAAAAACAAAAAACCTTGAGGCAATGCTCATATGGCAAAGACTCCTGGGGTAGAAGAATGACTTTTCACTGAGTACCTTTTGGTACTGTCACAACATTTTACCATGTTTTTTTTCCTATTTAAAAAATTCCCAATATTTAATAATGCAAAGAAATTACCTTCCAATTATTCTAACAATAGTATTTTTAGGCAGAAACATGTGGACATTAGATGGCGAGAAGAAAGCACCCCTAAATTCATAACTGTTTTTCTCTAGTTTTGTTTGGAGGGTGGCAAGTGGACAGGACCCTGGCTTTAAGATCTGGTTACTAAACAGATGAACATTCTTCCATTGCAGAAAGTTTAAGGGACAACTGAAGACCTTTTTCAAGCCCCTTACCACTCAGAAAGTCATACTGCAAGTACTTTCAGGTTCCCAGGGATGGCATGCTGTGTAGTCACTGCCACTTCTCACAAGTCTGGGAGTTGCTAGTAAATCAGAACAGAACAGGTGAGGATGAGCAATCGAGCATCTCTGCTGGGTGTGGGTAAAGCGAATCCCAGGTAGACCCCTACCTTGTCTGCCCTAAGCAAAACAGACCAGTCCAAATCCTTTTACACATTATTTTATTATTGTTTTATTATATATGAGTATTTTACATAGGATATTTTCAATAATATTACAATAGCATATTGCGATAGTTAAATCTGAACTGTGAATTAGTCAAAATCATTTAGACCTGCCCCAAAAAGATTTATCCTTATATTCTGAGACTCATCTTCACAGAACCATATAACCTTCCCCACTGAGTTGATAAATCCAGCACCAGATTCACCATCTTCTTCCCCACTTCCAAGCCCCCTCAATCCTCTGTCAGCTGCAATGCTCAAGCTGCCTTCTAACACTGTCCTCAGCAGCCTCGATCCTGGTGATCTGTCTTCTGGCTTGGGCCCAACACCAACCTACCTATCAATACTTTAGTCTGATACATCAGCCAAAACCAAACCCAGACACAAGCCACCACCCGTGGTCTCGTGCACTGATCCCCTCACTCCACCAAACCCAGGATTCTGGTTTCACATAATTAGTTACCAATATAAAAGTTGAACAACCTTTGTAACTATGCCTTACTGGACACATTAAAAAAAAAAATCCCTCACACCTACTGGACCCTTCGGCCTTTCAATCCTTAACACTAGATAAGTCTCACTGTTCAGTTTTTCTGCTCCAACTTCCAGGATATTAGTATTACAGAGAAACAGGGCTGAGACAAGGTTGGCAGAGTACACTGTAAACCCATGCTAACTAGCCAGACGGAGCCCTTACTGCTCTTTACAATTCCTCTCCCTTTCCGTGTGTGCGCCATCACAGACCATCCAACAGATCCTGGCCTCTGACTTTGTCTCTCCTGCTGAGATTAAGTCCCCTCTACCACACTTGCACCTCACATGCCTTCTGTTCCCCTCACAGAGTCATCCTCCTTTCCAAGGACAATGCTCTCCACCCATAGACTTAATTGCATCCCTTTCTACAGCCTTGGAAGCCTTGCTCATAAATACTCCTCTCCTCTCTTTCACACTCAACAGACCTTTCTCCTGAGGTAGCTGTTAGGAAAAGCCAGCCCAGAGATGAGGGTTTTTGTCCCTTCCCTCCCCACAAAACAAGATTCTTAAAAATTGAATTGCCAATATTTAAAAATCAGGACATTTCACAGGAAAACTCAGATTTCTGGCTTTCCCCGGTCAAACAGAATTCTCTGCCACCACTGAGTGAGCATGCCCAAACAGCAAAATCCTAGGAGCTGATTACTGGGCTCTCACAGGCCACACCCTATTGCTTAAAAAAATAGGCTCTGCTCCTTCCTATCTTAAAAGACATTTCCCTTCAGCTATCCCCACTGCAAGCTACCTACTCCTCCTCCTTCCTGTCCATAATACTTCCTCCAGAAACGGTCTACACTTGCTATCACCATTTCACCATGCACTCCCTCCTACCCCCTTATAATATGATTTCTGCTGTTACCTCTCTGCTGAAACTACAGAAAACAGAGAAAGAGGAAGGGCAAAAAATCTTTTCACATTCTTGCCTGCTCAATGGCACAAGCCATCAGTGCCCAGTCATTCTTTGTAAGGTCTCCTCCCATGACTTTCCTGACTCTGCCCTCTTGTAATTCTCCTGCTGAGGAAATCAAGACCTTCCAACAGTTAGCACATGGAAACCCTTCTAAATGCCATACAGGCCCAAACAGTATATTCCTCCCCTGTAACACTGCCACAGCCATCCCAGGTCCTGCAATCTCTCTCAAGGTAAAAAACAGAGAAGACTCAGTCTAAACCCTGGCCATAGTCTTGCACCTTTTGTGAAGCACAGTGATTTATTAGACATTTACTGGTCACTTCCCAGGTGGCAGGCACTGGTGCTTAAGAGAAGATCCTAACCCTTGCCTAAGTAATTCAGTCTAGAAGGGTTACAGATGGATGAACAGTATCAGCATGATACATGATAAACAAAGAAGAAAAGAAGTGCTACGGGGCCAAGGAGGGCAGAGTTGCTTGCGGAGAGAACTAGAGCCATCTTGACCTCAGATAGGTCCACTATTACCATTTCAGTCCAGGCATTCTGAAGCATCTACTAACAGGGCCTTGCCTGCATCTCCTTTACCTATCCAAACCCATTCTCCACAATGCAGTAGGGTGATCTCCAAATTCAAAACAGCTCTCTTCTGCTCAAAACCTTTCAACAGCACTATGAAGGTCCTGCATCATCTGTCCATGGCAATTTTTCTCCCTCCATCTGCCCCACTTTCCCTCACACCAATGGCCCATGCCACACTGATCTTTCAGTTCCTTAAACAGAATGAGTCTCTACTGCTACACGGCCTCTACAAGACAATCCTTTTTATCTGAAATCCTCTTGCCCCCACTCTCTTTGACTTCTGGATCTCAGCTGTCATTTCTCCATTATTTACCTAATTGTTTCTATTTTTGTCTGCCCCATTTGATTGTATAATCAACAAGGACAGGAAACATGCCTGTTTTGCTCTCTTTGTATCCACAGTATTAGGAACAGGGCAGATACTCAGATAATATTTGCTCAGTAAGGATGCAAAAGACCTTTTTCTCCTCTAGAATCCTAAATGCAAGTATCCCCTCAGGTTTATTTCTTAGCCCTCTCAACCATTCCCTATTTTCATCCTTATGGGTGCTCCTGCTAATCTGTACCTCCAAACCTTATCTCTCCTCCCAAGATCAAGTTTCACAACTATGATGCCTGCAGATAGTTCTACCTGGAGTCCCTCTCTGGTACCTGCAACTGGACACATCTCAAGACACATTTGTTCACTATCCTCAAAAAAAACCTGTTTTTTTCCCATCGCTGTTAATGGCAGCGCCCTCTTACAGATTGAGTGACTAACTTCTTTTTCCTTCATCCATTGACAAGAACATCTGATTCCGTCTAAAAATGCACCTGTATGTTCCTACATATGCGGTCAACTGGACAGTTCATTAGCCTCATCTCCTACCTCTAGTCTTGTAAAGTAACAATCACCCACCTATGTGTACATTAAAACTTTATTCTGAGGCCAATCAATATGTCCATTAACAGCTCCCTACTATTTGAAAAATAACATCCATACTCTTCTGCTTGGTATTCAAAGCCCCGGTCAACCCTGTGCATACTATCCTAACAAGGCAATCTAGTTCAGTTAAGACTATAAACATAAGACTGCATGTCAAAGGCACAAACACAGGAACTAGTGCAGATCTCAGTTCCTCATGTAACGTCTCTCCATGATACAGTTCCTTCAGCTACACAAGGGGATAATGGTAAGAGTATTTACCTCCAGAGGTTGTTATAAAGATTAAGTGAATTAATGTAAGCAGAACCCTTAGAATAGTGCCTGGTACATTGTGTTTGTGTTTTGTATCCCCATCTCCAATTATCAATAGCCTACATCCCAGTCTATTGGAACCAACTCACTGTTCCCCTACTACTCCTTGAGCTCTCCCTTCTCAAACAGCAGCATGCACCACCAGCTGATGAGCACCACCTGATAAGCTACGAGGACTGCATCCTCTCCTCCAACTCAAGAGCAATCCCAGTCAAAACTTCCACCACAAAACTCCTTTCTCTCCAGAAATGTCCTTATATCTCATGCACAGAAATGCCCCAAAGGATTTCTAGGCCTGTTCAAAGACTTAGTCTACAATTAACAATCCTCCTTCCCTCTACTTTATCATTTCACTCCCAAGACCATTTTGCCATCATTTCCCATGCCCAGTGGCAAAGCGGTTTTAGTTCTCTTATGCCCCTAATCTGGGCAAGAGCTGAAACTCTCACGGTAAGTCTCCCTACAACAGTTCTATTACATCAGACAGTGTTCCCTTTGCATGGAAACACTTAAAATAATTATAACAAACTCTGCAAGTCTTATTAGTCTTATTATGAACAAAATGTGGATGGACATCAGTCTCTGAAGTGGCCAACCTTGCCATTATGACAGTGCTGCCTTCTAAAGTCCCTGCTATGCACAGGGACGAGTAACTATTAACGAAGGGCTTATAGATAACTCACTAATTCCTGGGATGGAAAAGTGTGAGTTACAAGTTCCGATAAATTTTCACTCACTCTTTAAAGAAAACAATAAATCATAAAATGTAATGTGCTATTTCCAATAATTTAGCATATGGCTCAAGCAATGGAATGCAAATGCTACTCCTTTTTAATAACTGAACTGATATGTAAAAAACATTTTTTTAGTGACACAGAAGTTATAACTACCAAAGACATAAAAATCCAGCAAGAGCCATGACATCTGAACCTAAAGAGCTGTCTTTAAATCATGGCTCCCCAGAAGACTTTACCTAGTCCCTTGGTAACTACCCCATAGTTGAAGTTGTTAACCAAAAGATATCTCTGAAGCCTATTCTTAGACATCTTGATAGAACTAAAACAGTTATATGTTATCTATACAACATCAGAATTCATAAATTATAATGACTGAAAAGATTCTTATAAGCATTTATAATTTATTTTATAATTTATGACAATTTATAAGAATTCTATAAATTACAGGAGACATGGTTCACATAAAATCAGAAGTGTACTCTCAACACTCATTACTATTGCTACAGCTGCCCTAAAAACAATCCCAAACATTCCTTCTCCTTAAGGACTAAAAGGGTTTCACATTGAGGGCACCCCTACAAAAACACAAGGAAAACAACAGAGAAGAAACTAAACTGAATAGCTAAGCACAGATTTATAATTTCAAAAAGAACCAAGTAGTCATACTTTATAGTTAGTGCAAATCAAAGTGTAGTCCCTAGACAGCAAACTGCTTGCACCTAGTCCATGAAGATCTAAGTACAGAGATTGAGGGAAAGCATTTAGAAGCTTTAGTAGCAATATGACAGATATTTTACATCTACTAAGCCTAATTTAAAAATTGGGAGTTACATATTATAGGTTTTTAATTTCACTGTTCTTATAATTCATTTTTTACATATATTGGAAAAGAATCAGCCCATGATAAAGGGGAAAAGTTAACTGGTCTTTCAGGGATATTTGCCTCTGGGAAGATGGAGTAGATGCACTTTTCACTATTCCTCCTACTAACTACAACTAAACTTCTGGGCATTGTATATAAAACAAACATAAGAAGACTCTTAAGTGTGGAAAGAAGGTGGCAGACTGCCTAGCAAGCTCAGGCCCTGAGAAACAACACAATGGTGAGTTTCCTGAGTTTTCTTTTTGCCTCATATGTCCTAGACTTGGAGAAAAATGACAACCTGGAAATACTAACAGGTACAGACAAAGAAAGTCCCAACAAAAGCTGCCATCCCTAGCAAAGGACCAGACCAGAAAAAGGACATCGTAGCATGACAGAAAACTCTTAATAAAAAATAAACTTTTCTCAAGACAAACACCACAGAAAAAACTGTCACCCCACCTAAGCCAGCAAAGGCCAGGTGGGTCACTTAGACTTCCATGTACTTGCCAGGCTGTAACAAGGCACTGCAATGCTCCTCACTTGATAAGAAGGCAAATCAGGAGTCCAAGCTTTCATCCACGTAGTCTGGTAACAAGGCACCCTTCCACATAATCTCCGCTGGGGATCCTGGACCTCTACTCTCCACCTAGCAGTAACAAAGAGCTTTACTTCTTGGGTCATGGGAGGTCTAGTGTGGAAACCTGTATTTCTAATTCCTCCTAGAATAACTAGGCAGCACCACATGCTGTCCCCTTCCCCCACCCCCAGAGTGGTGTCCAAAAAAAGACATTTAAAACAGGCCTAAATGAAGTCCAGCATGATATGGAAATGTCCAGGTTTTAATAAAAATAAAAAAAAACACTCACCATTCAAAAAAGCTAGGATGAACTCAAATTAAATGGAAAAGACTTCAACAGATACCAAGACCAAAAAGACAGAGATGTTAGAATTATCTGATGATTATTACAGCTGTGATGGAAATGCTTCAACAATTTCAAGTATGCCTGAAGCAAAATAAAAAATAAATAACCTCAGCAAAGGAATAGAAGATATAAAGAAGAAAATGGAAACCTTAGAGCTGACAAATACCAAAATAAAATGGTATGGACTCAAGAGCAAAATGGAAGGACAGAGAAAAGGAACTAGAAGATAGAGCAATAGAAAGTACTCAATCTAAACAACAGAAACAAACTAAGGAAAAATTAACATTCTTAGGGACCTGTGGGACCATAACAAAAGATCTAACATTTAGGTCATCAGTCTTGAAAAGAGGATAAAAAGAGTGGGCTGAAAAAGTACTAAGAGAAATAACGTTGAAAACTCCCCAAAGTTGGCAAGACATAAACCTACAGACTCAGGAAGCTGTGTAAACGCTAAACAAGATAAACCCAAAGAGTACACACCAAGATATAGCACAATCATACATCTTAAAACTGAAGACAAAGAAAAAATCCTGAAAACAGTGAGAGAAAAACACCATAACTAGAGGAAAAAGGATTTGCATGACAGTGGATTTCTCATCAAAAGCCATGGAGGCAAAAGGAAGTGTACAACATTTTTCAAGTGCAGAAAGAAAAAAACACAGAATTTTATATCCAGAGTAAATATCCTTCAGGAATGAAGAGGAAACCAAGACATTCTCAAAAGAAGAAAAACGGAGAGAATTTGTCACTAGCATACCTATCCTAAAGAACAGCAAAAGTTCTTAACAATAAAAAATAAATAAAGGAAAAAATCTTGAGACATCAAGAGAAAACGGAGTAAGTAAAGATACAGGTAAATAGGATTTCCTTCTCTCTTGAGTTTTCTCATTTATGTTTGATTATGGAGAAAATTATAACACTAATGTAGTTCTAAATGTGTGTATAAAGGAAATATTTACAACTGTATTAAAATGGAAGAGGGTAAAGGGATGTAAAGGGAAGTAAGGATGTATATTCTATACTTCACTTCAACAAGTAAAATAAGTTTTTAATAAAAATTATACAAAGAAATACCCTCAAAAACAGTATAGATAAATCAAGATGGAATCATAAAAAATATGGAATTAATGCACAGGAAGTCGGGGTGGAACACCCACAGAAACAAAGAAGTGGGAACAAAAAACAAAACAAAAAATAAAATGGCAGACCTAAACCCTAGAAGATCAATAATTACATTAAGTATAATTATTTTGCTCTAGTATACAGTATAAATGCATCAATGAAAACACAAAGAATGAATTATAAAACATGACCCAACTATATGCTGACTATAAGAAACTTGCTTCAAATATAACAATGTAGGCAGGTTGAAAGTAAAAGAATAGTAAAAGATATATTACCCAAACAATTAAAGGAAAGCATCAAAGGAAAAAGAATAGAGTGGCTATGTTAGTATCAGGTAAAGTAGAATTCAGAGAAAAGAAAATTACGAAAGAAAAAGAAGAAAATTATATGATAGAAAAGGCAATCCACCAAGAAAAAAAGCAACCTCAAATGTGTATGCACCAGAGATCTGCAAAATATGTAAAGCTAAAAATTGATGTAACCAAAAAGTAGAAACAGACAAATGCACAAATATAATTGGAGACTTCAACACCCCTCTCTCAAGAGTTGATAGAATATCTAGACAGAAAACCAGCAAGGGTATAGAACTAAACAGCATCATTAACAAACAGGATCTAATTGACATTCATAGAACACTCCACTCAACAGCAGAAAACACATTCTATTCAAGGGTCCACAGAACATAAACAAAGACAGACCATAGTTTGAGCCATAAAACAAGCTTCAACATATTTAAAAGAACTGAAATCAGTTCTCCAATGTGTGTACTCTAACCTCAACAAAATCAAACTAGAAACCAAAAACAGAAAAACAGGAAAATCTTCAAACACTTGGAAACTAAACAACACACTTTTAAATAATCCTTTGGTCAAAAAAGAAATCTCAATGGAATAAAAACATACATTTCAAATGAAAATAAAAATAAAAATACAACCTATCAAAGTGTGTGGGACACAGCTAAAACAGAAGGAACTTTATAGTGCTAAATGTCCTCATGAACATAAATGCAAAAAATCCTTAACAAAATTATTAGTAATTCAGCAACATATGAAAAGAATTATATACCATTTCCAACTAGGATTTATTCCATGGATGCAAGGCTGGCTAAATTAAAAAATTAATCCAAATAATCCATCATACTGATATGCTAAACAAGAAATATTACATACCGTATCAGTCAATGCATAAATAGCACTTGACGAAATTCAAAACCCACTTGTGATAAAAACTCTCACAAAGATAGGAATAAAGGGTAATTTTCTCAACTGGATAAAGAGCATCTACAAAACCCAGTTAACACTAAACAGTGTGAAGTGTAAGGATATAAGAACAGCATAAGAAAGTTAATTATTTTGCTCTACTAGCAATGAAAACATGGACACCAAAATTAAAAATGCCGTTTTCAATGGTTCATAAAAATACTTACAAGTAAATCTAACAAAACACAGACTTGTATGATAAAATTACACAATGCTGATGAAAGAAATCAAAGAAGACCTAAATAAATGGAGAGACTTACTATGTTCATAGACTGGAAGATGCAACATAGTAACATATCAATTCTCCCCAAACTGATAAATAAATCTAATGCAATTACTATCAAAATCCCAGCAAGACTTTTTTTATAAATAGATAAAATTATTCTGCAATTTATATGGAAAGATAAAGGAACAAGAATACATAAAACAATTTGAAAAAGAAAAATGATGTGGGAAAAATCAGTCTACATCAGCTTAAGACTTATTATACAGCACAGTAACCAAGATTGTGTGATTGTGATATCCGCAGAGGGACAGACACACAGATCAATGGAACAGAACAGAGAACCCAGGAAGACTCATACAAATATACCCAACTGATTTTTTACAAAAATACAAAAGCAACTCAATGGAGGAAAGATGTTGCCTTTTCAACAAATGATGCTCACATAGTCAAAATTTGAAACAACCAGGTGTTCTTCAACAGGCAAATGGTTAAAAGAATTGTAAAAATACATATGTACTATGAAATATTATTTAGCAATAAAAGGAAGCAACTACTTACACACACCAGATGAACCTCCAGAGGATTATGTTGAGTGAAAAAACTAATTCCAAAAGGCACTCACTGTATGATTCCATTTATAAAATATTCTTGAAAAGACAAAATTATAGGAATGGAGAACAAATTAGTGATTGTCAAGGCTTAAGAAGCAAGTGCAGGTAGGAAGAAAGTAGGTGTGGCTATGGAAGAACATCATGCAGAAACCTGAGGCAATGGAAATGGACTGTATCTTGACTGTACCAATGATGACACTATCATAATTCTGATACCGCACTAGTTTTACAAGATGAAGTGGAGAGAGGGGGACATCTTAACAAGGAAAAATCATAAATAAAGATGCAGAGCTGGACATAAGCAAAGTGCCTACAGAGAAAGAGACATCTGCGTGTGGTGAAATAACAGAAAGATGGGATTAATAGTGCAGGGTAGTTACGGAAATTCCCAAAATCCAGAGAGTTCGAATGTCACCTACTCAAAGAAGCCTTCCTCAGCAACCCAACCAACCAAAAGCAGCAGCTGTCCCACCTACAGTCTCTCCAACATCCTTTACTTTTACTTTATAATGCTCACCGCACATAATTATTACCTACTTAACTGCATGTTTACTTAATGCTGTTCCTTGCCCATGTTATCTTGAGTATCTAGGGTGTGGTACAGAATAAGCACTTGTCGATAAAATTGTAGTATTTCCAGAATATCTTGCCTGGCTTTAGTGCTTTTGCATATCAACAGGCATTCCTCAGGGGTGGAAAGCGGTAGTTCAACTCCATATCAATGGGTTTACCTGGGCAACCACAGGCTTATCAGAATCTGAGAGGTTAGGGGGAGGTCTTTTTTTTTGCTTTTGCCTGAGTAGGAGAGAGATGGCCCCGGACTGCAGTTTGTAAGCAATAAACAGATTTTAAACTTTATTTCTCCCTTTGACTGATTTCAGTTTTAAAGGTATTTTGCCCCGGAATTTCCTTTCCCCAAAGTTACAGCACTCAATAAATATTAACTGGAGAAATGAACAGTAAGTATTCACTCCTAGTTCTCCTCTGTGCAGCCACACCACTCTTCCTCCATTATCTGTTACTCCATTCAACTTGGTCCCTCTCTGGACCTACTGCTTCTTTTACTTAATCTCTCCTTTTCCTTGCTTCTCCACCTCAGCCTAGCTTTTAACCCATCATAAAAATAATAACCCAGTATATTTTAAAACAGTGGTTCACAACTGCAGAGCTGTAATACTCTTCTTAATCTCAACCAATTAGGACCTGTATCCCAAGAAATCTGTTAATGAAAACAAATTACTAAAGCTGCATGTTGTTACATAAGCATAATAGATGTACGTATTACATAGACAAACCAGTAAGAGCAGAAACAGTGTAATACCTGTCCCCCTTTACTTTCTTGAATATGAGAGTCTTTTCCTAGAACTGGATGATCCTATCTGGTCTATGGAAAGCTGTCCACCAAAGACAGCCAGACAGTACTCCTCAAGGCTACCAAAGTTAGAAAAACAAGAAACTGCCAGAGCTATGAATGAAACTCAGACCAGGGCTTGGAGCAGAAAAGCCACACATAGCTCTACCTTCGTTTTGACTCTGGTCTCATGCTCTTACCTGATGCCATGAGAATCATCATGCCTGCAACTGCCTGAGATTAACAACCAATTTGGACTTCCTAGCATGCTTATTCATAAACTCAACAACATTTATTGAGAACCTGCTGCTTACCAGGCACTGTTAAGTCTCTGGGGATACCTGGCTGGAAAAGGAAGACACAATCTCTACTCTCATAAACTTTATATTCCATTGGAGAAGCCAGGATTTAACATGTATTTGTTCCCAGGAATGGTAGAGCTTGCTTCTTAAAAGCCCTACCAAACAATCCATCAGTACATTTGTTAAACCCAGTTACCACTGGCATTCTGAATTAACACCTTCAATGTGAACACAAATCACCTGAGACAGATCTTTGATCTAACTCTTGTGATCTGTTAAATCACTTTAACAGATACTCATTAAACTTACATGGTTGGGACCTAAGAGCCTGCATTTCTTCCAAACCCCAAAATGACAAGGCTGCTGCTGGCTCCCAAACCACCCTTTGAATTAGCAACACTCTTAAGCACCATGGAAACATCCCTGAAATTATCACGTAAAATGCAAGCTCCGTAAAGTCAAGGACATTTGTCTCTTATTCACCACAGTATACCCAGGACTTGAAATTGTGCCTCACAGATGGCACTCAATAATTATTTACTGAAGAAGTAATGGATGTATCATCTAGACAAGCACCATTAAATAGTAGGCAACAGTCATATCTGGCTACTCAACACTTGACACTTGGCTAATGCAACTAAGGAGCTGAATTTTTTTTAATTTAATTTTAATTAATTTAAACAGCCACATGTAGTAAGTGGCTACCAGAGTGGACAATCCACGTCTAGACACAGGTGTGATATAAAGAGCACTGGATTAATAATGCCTAGGTCTGAAAAATGCCTAGTTCTGCTACTTGGCTTGTGACCTGAAAAGTTACAACTTCTTAGGGCCTCAACTTCATCTGTGAAATGAGGACAAGGCACCGCCGCCCGCCCCCCGACCCCAACTTGTCAGGGTTCTTGTTCTTACTGTAACTGAACATATTAAGCATCAAGTATGATTAAGGTGACATTCTCTACCTTTCAGAAACAGTTCACGATCACAAACACTACTTTGCCTATTGCCCACACTTGCCAGAAAATGTCAAGCGCGTTTGGTCAGGTTGGTTAGCTCAGTGGCTTTGTGAATGAGGCCAAGGTCATAAGTTTGGGGGGTGGGGAGCCTCCTCACTTAGCAAGGCTGACCAGGTAAGAGAGACAATGACAATGCAAATCATCCCAAGTCCTGCCAAATCTTTAAATGGGCATTATAGTGATTATGGATGAGTAAATGACATTTTATCCATTCATTCTTGCAGGAAGGTGTGGGTGCCACATTACTAAATGCCACACTCCTTCGCATGCACAGACATTTGCTAATTCAGGGCCCGGTCCTCTTCGCGAGCAGTGAGCGGGGAAGCCCCCGCCCCAGGCCGCCCGCGTGTCCTCCCTTCCCCCTTCGCGCCAGCCCGACGAGGGTCAGCTTAGCACCTCGGTTCCCAGTACCACAACGCGAGCCGAGCCCAGGAGCCATATTTAGCCTATTTGCGGTATATAGAACAAACTTCCGTCTTCTAAAGAAAAACGGTTGTAACTCAATGCCAAACTAGGGCAGAAAGTCGCCGCTTGCCGGGGCTGCCAACCAAAGACGTGTCCAGCAGCCCCGGAGGCCCCGACTCGGACCCCGCACCGCGCGCCCGCGTCCCTGCCACGGCAGCGCCGGCCACAAAGAGACGGGAGCCGCGGCTGCGGCCGGGCCTCCTCCTCCTCCTTCGGCCCCACGCAGGCGGCCGCGGCTCGGGATAGCCCAGGAGCGGGGAGGCACTCACCTCCCTCCGCGCGCGGCGGCGGCGGCGGCGGCGCGGGCGCTCCTCCGGGCCGGCCCCGGCGGTCGCGGCACGGTCCCGCGGGCCGCAGCGCGGTGCTAATCTGGGGCCGCCGTCCGCCGCGCAGCCTTCTCGGCCACTGCCGCCGGCTCCCCTGGCGGGCGGGCGGGCCCGGCGCGGGCCCCGCCTCCGCCGCGCCCTCCCCCGCCTCCGCGCCGGGCCTCGCGGGCTCGGCGCGCTACTCGGAACCGCAACGCATGCTGCCGCCTCTGCCGCTCGCTCGGGACCGCCTCGGCGCGGCGGGCCAGGCTGCAGGGCGCCCGCGCAGGCCTCTAGGGCGAGGTCGTCACAGCGCGCGGCGTGCGGACGCCGATGCGGCTGCGCGGGGCTAGCCGAGGCGCCGGGCGCTCACCGGAAGCGCCGCCCCCAACCTCCTCCTGCCCCACAAGGCCCAGAGGCACTTCCGTCCCAGCGCTGGACTTAACGGCGTTTCGGGGACACTACCCTGCCTGCCTGAGCCGCGGGGCGGCGCGGAACCGAGGGGAAGGCCCCGGGCGGGAGGCTTGCCCACGAGGGCTCGGCCCTGCCGTCCGGACCGGGCGGTGCCCACCTGAACCACCGACAAAGAGACTGCCGCAGCAAGTAAAATAACACTCGGGCAATAACTCCTGGGGTAGGGGGAAGTGGAGGTGCACTCACCGCGCCAGGGAAGGCCTCGGATCGTCCCCGTCGAGCATGAAGCTGCTCCTGACCCGTACAGCAGCCCGAAAGCGGCCAAGGCGGACCTAGAGCTGGAGGACTGTATCGAGGCGCATTCGTGCTGCCTTGCTGAGCCCTGAGCCAGGCGTCGAGGATCTAGGAGGCCCACGATACAGGGTGGGCGGTGAGAGGGAGACCACAGACCGGCACCCCAAAAGGAGGTAGGTAGGCCTCGGGGGACAAAAACTCAAGCCCCCTGCAAAATAGGGATTGTTTGGGGAAGTGTCTGCTGGATAATGCCCTGAGAGGGGCGCTTCCACTGTGCTCCTTGGGAAACACTCCTCGACACTAGTTCTGATAAGGAAAAATTTAGGACAGCAATTTACAAGGACAGCAGTCTATCTAATCCAGGTGGCTTCCTTCTGTTGCTCTTCTTAGCAAAGATGTGTTAGCAGAAACTCCCTTAACTTCCCCCTCCCCTTCACTCCGCACTCTGCCAGGCACTTCCTCCCTAAATTCACTCCCCCTTGCCTGCTCGCTTGCTGTGCTGGTAGGAATGTTACAGATACAGAAGCAGAAAGATATATATTACTTCATTTGCCTTTGTTCAGGATTCAGACTTTGGGAGATTACTCCCCTCTGAGCCCACCAGTGTGAAATAAAGCCTCAACATTCCAAGACTTCCGAGTGCGTGCTTGCTTCTTCCATCAGTGATCCAGTCCAGGTTTTTCAGTATTTTCCATAACAATTCCAGTACCTATCCCTGCCTTACCCTAAAGACAAGAAACATTCACTATTCCCCTATCACTCACACTAGGCATACCCAACCGTTTTTTTAATAAACTAATTTTCTGTTTAAATCATTGAGAAATTTGTGTCTTGCTTGTCAGCCAAGAGCTAAAATAATGAGGCTAATGTTTATATTATTTAAATAGCCCCATTTAAGTTTTAAAAATAAATGCTATGTATGTTCATAGAGGGCACCAAAGGCTGTAAGCAAAAAAATGTTACTGAAATTATTTCTGGAATTTTGCTACCGTGTTTTGTACTTATCTACATTTTCAAGTATTATACAGTAAAAGTTAAAAGTTGCTTTTTAAAGGTTCTAATAAAATATTTTGAAAAAATGTGAATGGTGATTGGTCTGTTAGTATACCACAAGGAAACATCACTTTGAAGTTTGTATCTCTTTAAAATACTGTGTCAGAAAATAAATATGTATCTGGGGGAAAAAAGATTTGCAAATATTATATCTGATAAAGGACTTGTATTTGGTATACATATAGAACTCTTATTAAACTCAATAATAAGACTAACAATCCAATTTAAAATGGGGAAAGTAATTGAATAGACATTTTACCAAAGAAAACATTTAAATGGTCACCAAAAGCATGAAAAGATGCTCAACATCATTAGTCATTAGCAACATGCAAATCAGAATCACAGTGAGAAAGCTCTTCACACCCACTACAGTAGCTGTAATAAAAACTGACAACAAGTGCTGGTGAGGAGATAAGAGAAATTAGAACCCTCACACATACTTGTGAGAATGTGAAATGGTGCAGCCACTTTGGAAAAATTTGATAGGTTCTTAAAAAGTTAACATATGAAAGTACCATATGACCCAATTATTCCACTCCTAGGTGTATACCCCCAAAAAACAAAATATACCCATATAGTAAGCTTATGTAAATATTCATAGCAGCATTATTCATAATACCCAAAAAGTGGAAAGAATCCAAATGTCCAACAGCTGGTGAATGGATTTTAAAAATGTGGTATATCCATACAATGGAATGATAGCAATAAAGTTAATGAAATATTTCTATAAGATACAATGTAGAGAAGGAGAGAGATTCAAGATGGCGGCGTGAGAGGCGAGACAGAGAATTCCTCCCAGAACCACAGATAGTATGAAAATACAGTTAATTGCTACAACTAACCCTAAAACAGCAACAAGAAAAAAGGCTGAACCAGACTGCATGCAGACCTCACGAACAGAGCAGACCTCAGGGTACCATACAAAAGCCTTTACCAGGCGGAACCCAAGCCCTTCCCTCACCCCAGCTCACTGGTGGGAGGAAGAGAAATGGAGCAGTGGAGGGGGTGGAAGCCTAGAACTGCTGAACACCCAGCCCTGGAGGTCTGCTTTGGGAGCAGAAACCTACACCGTGTGGTGCTCTGGACGTTGAGGAGCTCAGACAGGTGGAGTGCTTGACACACATTGCCGTCATTTGTGGAGGAGGGGATCCACACCCGGCCACTCTGACGCAAAGGAAAGGCAGGCGGTTTGAGAGGCTTCTTAGCAGCGAAAGGGCTGCTGAAGGAGCAGGGTTTGCACAGAGCTTGCTGCGCAGTGGAGGGGAGAGCTGGACAAGGTTGTCTGGGTGTGCTTTGTCCAGCTGGTTGGGAACTTTGAGGAGCTTCAGGCAGCCCATCCCCCTGGCTGCCTACTCAACTCCAAGGCTCCCAGTGTGATACCCAGCCTGCTACACCTTCCTCCTAGCCTGCTGGCACCGGTTTGCAAACCAGCAATCACTGCGCTGGCGTGAGGCCAGCCAGAAGGAGGCTCAGCCTACAACAGCTATAGACACTAAGAACAGAGGCTTATGCCTGTGTGCTTGGCCCACTGGCTCTGACACTTGAGACAGGCACCAGACGGGAATCAGGAAATAGATCTTTCCACCCCCCAGATGCCAGCTCCACTCCTCTACCACCCCCAGCCTCACTCTAGGGGCTGAGCAACTTCAGAGACTGGAGCTTCTGGGCACTAGTGGGAACCACACAGAATTATGAAACGTCAGAAGAACGTGGTTCAGACCAAACTCTCACAAACCCCAGAAAAAGGGCCTAATGAAACTTAACTCACCAATACACCTGAAAGAAAGTTCGAAATAAAAATCATAAACATGCTTATGCGGGCACAGAAAAATATTCAAGAAATCAGGAACTAATTTAAGTAGGAGATTCAATCATAAAGAAATTCCATATCTGAAATGAAACATACAATGGAGGGATTTAAAAGCAGATTAGATGTAGTAGAAGAGACGGTAAGTGTAATACAAATTAGAGAAGAGGAATACAAAGAAACTGAGGCACAAATAGAAAAAAGAATAAGAATGAAAGAACATTGAGAGAACTGTGTGACCAATCCAAATGAAACAATAATCGCATTATAGGCGTACCAGAAGAAGAAGAGAGAGAAAAAGGGATAGAAAGTGTCTTTGAAGAAATACTTCCTGAAAACTTCCCCGAGCTAGGGAAGGAAATAGTCAATCAGTCCATGGAAGCCCACAGATCTCCCAACACAAGGGACCCAAGGAGAACACCACCAACACATACAATAATTAAAATGGCAAAGATCAAAGACAAAGACAGACTTTTAAAAGCAGTTAGAGAGAAAAGATCACATACAAAGGAAAACCCATCAGGTAATCATCAGACTTCTCAACAGCAACCTTACAGGCCAGAAGGGAGTGTTTCAATATATTTAATGCAATGAAGCAGAAGGGCCTTGAACCAAGAATATTATACCTGGCAAGGTTATCATTATATTTGAAGGAGTGATTAAACAATTTTCAGATAAGAAAAAGTTGAGAGAATTTACCTTCCACAAACCAACTCTACAGTGCATTTTGCAGGGACTCCTATAGATGGAAGTATTCCTAAGGCTAAATAGATGTCACTCAATGGATAGACAAAGAGCACAGACTATGATTCATAACATACAAAGAATGGAGAAGGAAGAAAAAGGAGGAAAGAAAAAAAAAGAAGAACCTTTAGGTTGTGTTTGTAATACCACACGAAGTGAGTTAAATTAAACTGTTAGATAGTAAGGGAATTACACTTGAAACTTTGGTAACCATGAATCTAAAGCCTGCAATGGCAATAAATACACACGTGTCAATAAGTACCATAAATGTAAATAGTATGAATGCACCAATCAAAAGACATAGAGTCACTGAATGGATTAAAAAATAAGACCCCAGGATCAAGGGAAGATGGTGGCATGAGTAGTTCAGTGGAAATCTCCTCCCAATAACATATATATTTATGAAAATACAATAAATACAACTATTCCTAAAAGAGACACCAGTGGATACAGTACAACAGCCAGGATACATCTACATCTGTGAGAACTCAACATCACAAAAAGGGGGTAAGATACAAGCCACAGCCAGGCAGGACCTGAATGCTCCCTCACCCCAGAACCCGGCAGGAAGAAAGGAGTGGGAACAGGGAGGGAATGAAAGCCCAGGACAGCTAAACAACCAGCTTTAGAAATCCACACCCAAAGCACGGACAAAAGGTGCATGGGCTGCTGGATATTAGAGAAACAGAAAAACAAAACCTGCGGGCAGGTCTCCGCAACTGGGGCCACTGAGACAAAGGAAAAGCGAGTGCTTTTTGCAAGTCTTAAAGAGACAGGGACCCCACAGCTGGATGAAGTCGTCCCGGCCCACTTAGCCATCAGCTGGAAATCCAGGGGAACTTTAGGCGCCCTAACCACCTGGGCGGCAGCACAGCTCTGAAGCCCCACACAGCACTAAAGGAGCCTGCCAGTTGTTCCTACAACTGGCGACGACCACGAAACACTGGCCCAGTAGTGGTAGACTGGCAGCGTGTGCCGGGGGCAGTGGTGCTCCAGGGGACTGGGAGCGGCCCACGCGCACAGGCAGCACCAGAGGGGACCAGGAGTGCCTCGTGTGAGCCCACCGTGGCAGCAACTGAGCAGCCTAGGAGCAGCCCACGTGCGCCACCAGCGGTGGCACCAGAGGAGCCCAGGAGAGGTCCGCCGTGCAAGCCCACAGCAGCAGCGATCGAGCGGCCCGGGAGTGGCCTGCGCTTGCCAGTGATGGCAGCGCCAGAGGGGCATGGGAGAGGCCCGCGTGCATCTGCACCAGTGCCAGAGGGAGGAGCCGCGCTCCCAGCAGCTGACCAGAATCCCAGCCCGACGCACAGCCGCCCGGGCCAGACCCAAAGGCCACTGCAGGCACACAGCTGCCTGGCAGGGGTGCGGATATTGCGAAAGAGCTCACCTGGCATGCCTGCCACTCCCTGCAGGGCTCCGTGGTGCTCTGACTGAGACCCCGCCCACAGCAGCTTAGGGGACTAACCCGGTGGCTGCTCCAGGAGTGCGGGTAACTGACACAGGCAGCGGAGAAAGACAAGGCATCCAGCAAGCAGGAAAGGACTTTCTTCTCCCAGCTGACACACCAGCAACCTGCCTACAGCCACCACTATCACCATGAAAAGGCAAAAAAATTCAGTCCAGTCCAAAATAGTTCAGACAAACCCTGAGAGAGGATCTGCAGAGACAGGCCTAACAGGTCTCCCTGAAAAAATTCAAAATAAAAATCATAAACATGCAGACAGAGTTGCAGAGAAATATACAAAAGCTAAGGGATGACATCCACAGGGAGATTACAGAAATGAAAGAATCCCTGGAAGGATTTATAAGCAGAATGGATAAGATTCAAGAGGCGATTGATGGAACAGAAACCAGAGAACAAGAATGCATAGAAGCTGATGCAGAGAGAAATAGAAGGATCTCTAGGAATGACACAATGTTAAGAGAACTGTGTGACCAATCCAAAAGGAACAATATCCACATTATAGGGGTAACAGAAAAAGAAGAGAGAGAAAAAGGGATAGAAAGTGTCTTTGAAGAAATAATTGCAGAGAACTTCCCCACACTGGGGGAGGAAATAGTTGCTCAGACTATGGAAGCACACAGAACTCCCAAGAGAAGGGACCCAAAGAGGACAACACCAAGACACATAATAATTGAAATGGCAAAGATTAAGGACAAGGACAGAGTATTAAAGGCAGACAGAGAGAGAAAAAAGGTCTCCTACAAAGGAAATCCCATCAGGCTATCATCAGACTTCTCAACAGAAACCTTACAGGCCAGAAGAGAATGGCATGATATATTTAATGCACTGAAACAGAAGGGCCTGGAACCAAGGATACTGTATCCAAAATGATTATCATTTAAATATGAAGGAAGGATTAAATAATTCTCAGACAAACAAAAGTTGAGGGAACTTGCCTCCCACAAACCACCTCTACAGGGTATTTTAGACGGACTGCTCTACACTGGAGCACTCCTAAAAAGAGCACAGAACAAAACACCCAACATATGAAGAATGGAGGAGGAGGAATAAGAAGGGAGAGAAATAATCATCAGACTGTGTTTATAATAGCTCAATAAGTGAGATAAGTTAGACAGTAAGGTAGTAAAGAAGCTAACCTTGAACCTTTGGTAAGCACGAATCTAAAGCCTGCAATGGCAATAAGTACATATCTTTCAATAATGACCATAAGTGTAAATGGACTGAATGCACCAATCAAAAGACACAGAGTAATAGAATGGATAAAAAAGCAAGACCCATTTATATGCTGCTTACAAGAGACTCACCTTAAACACAAAGACATGCACAGATTAAAAGTCAAGGGATGGAAAAAGATATTTCGTGGAAACAACAGGGAGAAAAAAGCAGGTGTTGCAATACTAGTATCAGACAAAATGGACTTCAAAAAAAAGAAAGTAACAACAGATAACGAAGGACATTACATAATGATAAAGAGCTCAGTCCAACAAGAGGATATAACCATTATAAACATGTATGCACCCAATACAGGAGCACCAATATATGTGAAACAAATACTAACAGAATTAAAGGAGGAAATATAATGCAATGCACTCATTTTGGGAGACTTTAACACACCACTCACTCCAAAGGACAGGTCCACCAGACAGAAAATAAGTAAGGACACAGAGGCACTGAACAACACACTAGAACAGATGGACCTAATAGACATCTATAGAACTCTACACCCAAAAGCAACAGCATACACATTCTTCTCAAGTACACATGGAACATTCTCCAGAATAGACCACATACTAGGCCACAAAAAGAGCCACAGTAAATTCAAAAAGATTGAAATCCTACCAACCAACTTTTCAGACCACAAAGGCATAAAACTAGAAATAAATTTTACAAAGAAAACAAAAAAGGCTCACAAACACATGGAGGCTTAACAATATGCTCCTAAATAATCGATGGATCAATGACCAAATTAAAATGGAGGCCCAGCAGTATATGGAAACAAATGACAACAACAACACTAAGCCCCAACTTCTGTGGGATGCAGCAAAAGCAGTCTTAAGAGGAAAGTATATAGCAATCCAGGCATATTTAAAGAAGGAAGAACAATCCCAAATGAATGGTCTAATGTAACAATTATCGAAATTGGAAAAAGAAGAACAAATGAGGCCTAAGGTCAGCAGATGGAGGGACATATTAAAGATCAGAGAAGAAATAAATAAAATTGAAAAGAATAAAACAATAGAAAAAAAATCAATGAAACCAAGAGCTGCTTCTTCGAGAAAATAAACAAAATAGATAAGCCTCTAGCCAGACTTATTAAGAGAAAAAGACAGTCAACACACATCAACAGAATCATAAATGAGAAAGGAAAAATCACGACGGACCCCACAGAAATACAAAGAATTATTAGAGAATACTATGAAAACCTATATGCTAACAAGCTGGAAATACTAGGAGAAATGAATAACTTTTGAGAAAAATACAACCTTCCAAGACTGACCCAGAAAGTAACAGAAAATCTAAGCAGACCAATTACCAGCAACAAAATTGAAGTGGTAATCAAAAAACTACCCAAGAACAAAACCCCCGTGCCAGATGGATTTACCTTGGAATTTTATCAGACATACAGAGGAGACATAACAACCATTCTCCTTAAAATTTCCCAAAAATAGAATAGGAGGAAATACTCCCAAAATCATTCTATGAAGTCAACATCACCCTCATACCAAAACCAGGCAAAGACTCCCAAAAAAGAAAACTACAGACCAATATCCCTGATGAATGTAGATGCAAAAATACTCAACAAAATATTAGCAAACCAAATTCAAAAATACATCAAAAGGATCATACACCACGACCAAGTGGGATTTATCCCAGGGATTTAAGGATGGTACAACATTCGAAAATCCATCAACATCATCCACCACATCAACAAAAAGGACAAAAACCACATGATAATCTCCATAGATGCTGAAAAAGCATTTAACAAAATTCAACATCCATTCATGATAAAAACTCTCAACAAAATGGGCATAGAGGGCAAGTACCTCAACATTATAAAGGCCATATAAACCCACAGCCAACATCATACTGAACAGCGAGAGGCTGAAAGCTTTTCCTATGAGATCGGGAATAGGACAGGGATGCCCAATCTCCCCACTGTTATTCAGCATAGTACTGGAGGTCCTAGCCACGGCAATTAGACAAAACAAAGAAATACAAGGAATCCAGATTGGTAAAGAAGAAGTCAAACTGTCACTATTTGCAGATGACATGATATTGTACATAAAAAAAACCCTAAAGACTCCACTCTAAAACTACTAGAACTGATATTGGAATTCAGCAAAGTTGCAGGATACAAAATTAACACACAAAAATCTGTGGCTTTCCTATACACTAACAATGAACAAATAGAAAGAGAAATCAGGAAAACAATTCCATTCACAATTGCATCAAAAAGAATAAAATACCTAGGGATAAACCTAAGCAAGAGTGTGAAAGACCTGTACCCTGAAAACTACAAAACACTCTTAAGAGAAATTAAAGAGTTCAGTAAGAAATGGAAACTCATCCCATGCTCCTGGCTAGGAAGAATTAATATCATCAAAATGGCCATTCTGCCCAAAGCAATATACAGATTCAATGCAATCCCTATCAAATCACCAACAGCATTCTTCAACAAACTGGAACAAATAGTTCAAAAATTCATATGGAACCACAAAAGACCCCGAATAGCCAAAGCAATCCTGAGAAGGAAGAATAAAGTGGGGGGAATCTCGCTCCCCAACTTCAAGTGCTACTACAAAGTCACAGTAATCAAGATAATTTGGTACTGGCACAAGAACAGAGCCACAGACCAGTGGAACAGAATAGAGACTCCAAACATTACCCAAACATATATGGCCAATTAATATATGATAAAGGAGCCATGGACATACAATGGGAAAATGACAGTCTCTTCAACAGATGGTGCTGGAAAAACTGGACAGCTACATGTAAGAGAATAAAACTGGATCATTGTCTAACCCTATACACAAAAGTAAACTTGGAATGGATCAAAGACCTGAATGTAAGTCATGAAACCATAAAACTCTTAGAAAAAAGCATAGGCGAAAATCTCATGGACATAAACATGAGTGACTTCTTCAAGAACATATCTCCCTGGGCAAGGGAAACAAAAGCAAAAATGAACAAGTGGGACTATATCAAGCTAAAAAGCTTCTGTACAGCAAAGGACACCATCAATATAACAAAAAGGTATCCTACATAATGGGAGAATATATTCATATGTAACAGATCCAATAAAGGGTTGACATCCAAAATATATAAAGAGCTCACACATCTCAACACACAAAAAGCAAATAATCCAATTAAAAAGTGGGCACAGGATCTGAACAGACACTTCTCCAAAGAAGAAATTCAGATGGCCAACAGACACATGAAAAGATGCTCCACATCACTTGTCATCAGAGAAATGCAAATTAAAACCACAATGTGATATCACCTCACACCAGTAAGGATTGCCATCATCAAAAAGACAAACAACAAATGTTGGCTAGGTTGTGGAGAAAGGAGAATCCTCCTACACTGCTGATTGGAATGTTAGTTAGTCCAACCATTGTGGTAATCAGTATGGAGGTTCCTCAAAATGCTCAAAATAGAAATACCATTTGACCCAGGAATTTCACTTCTAGGAATTTACCCTAAGAATGCAGCACTCCAGTTTGAAAAAGACAGATGCACCCCTATGTTTATTGCTGCACTATTTACAATAGCCAAGAAATGGAAGCAACTTAAATGTCCATCAGTAGATGAATGGATAAAGAAGATGTGGTACATATACACAATGGAACAGCCATACGAAAAAGACAGATCCTACCGTTTGCAACAACATGGATGGAGCTAGAGGGTATTATGCTCAGTGAAATAAGCCAGGTGGAGAAAGACAAGTATCAAATGATTTCACTCATATGTGGAGTATAAGAACAAAGGAAAACTGAAGGAACAAAACAGCAGCACAATCACAGAACCCAAGAATGGACTAACAGTTACCAAAGGGAAAGGGACTAGGGAGGATGGGTGGGAAGGGACGTATAAGGGTGGGGAAAAAGAAATGGGGCATTACGAGTAGCATGTATAGTGTGGGGGGGGGCATGGGGAGGGCTGTCTAACACAGAGAAGACAAGTAATGATTTTACAGCATCTTACTATGCTGATGGACAGTGACTATGAAGGGGTATTTGGGGGGAACTTGGTGAATGGGGGAGCCTAGTAAACATAATGTCCTTCATGTAATTAATGATACCAAAAAAAAAAAAAGACCCATCTATATGCAGCCTACGAGGACTCACTTCAAACCCAAAGACATACACAGATTGAAAGTGAAGGGATGGAAAAAGATATTTCATGCAACTAATAGGGAGAAAAAAGCAGGAGTTGCAGTACTTGTATAAGACAAAATAGACATCAAAACAAAGAAAGTCACAAGAGACAAAGAAGGACAATACATAATGATAAAGGGGTCAGTCCAACAAGAGGATATAACTATTATAAATATCTATGCACCCAACACAGGATCACCTACATATGTGAAACAAATACTAACATAATTAAACGGGGAAATAGAATGCAATGCATTCATTTTAGGAGACTTCAACACACCACTCACTCCAAAGGACAGATCAAACAGACAGAAAATAAGAGACAGAGACACTGAACAACATATTAGAACAGCGAACATAACAGACATCTACAGAACACTCCATCCAAAAGCAACAGGGTACACATTCTTCTCAAGTGTACATGGAACATTTTCATGAATAGATCATATACTAGGCGACAAGAAGAACCTCAGTAAATTCAAAAAGATTGAAATCGTACCAACCAGCTTCTCAGACCACAAAGGTATGAAACTAGAAATAAATTACACAAAGAAAATGAAAAAGCCCACAAACACATGGAGGCTTAATAACATGCTCCTAAATAATCAATGGACCAATGACCAAATAAAAACAGAGATTAAGCAATATATGGAGACAAATGACAACAATAATTCAACAACACAAAATCTGTGGGATGCAGTGAAGGCCATGCGAAGAGGGAAATATATTGCAGTACAGGTGTACCTCAGGAAAGAACAATCCCAAATGAACAGTCTAAACTCACAATTAATGAAACTAGAAGAGGAAGAACAAATGAGACCAAAATTCAGTAGAAGGAGGGACATACTAAAGATTAAAGCAGAAATAAATAAAATTGAGAAGAATAAAACAATGGAAAGACTCAATTAAAGCAAGAGATGGTTCTTTGAGAAAATAAACAAAATAGATAAACCCCTAGCCAGACTAATCAAGAAAAAAAGACAGTCTACACACATAAACAGAATCAGAAATGAGAAAGGAAAAAATCACCATGGACACCACAGAAATACAAAGAATTATTAGAGAATACTATGAAAAATTATATGATAACAAACTGGATAACCTAGAAGAAATGGAGAACTTTCTAGAAAAATACAACCTTCCAAAGCTGACCCAGGAAGAAACAGAAAATGTGAATAGGCCAATTACCAGCAACAAAGAAATTGAATTGGTAATAAAAAAACTATCTAAGAACAAAATCCCTACAGCAGATGGTTTCACTGTGAAATTCTATCAAACATTTAGTGAAGACCTAATACCCATCCTCCTTAAAGTTTTCCAAAAAGTAGAAGAGGAGGAAATATTCCCAAACTCATTCTATAAGGCCAACATCAGTCTAATACCAAAAACAGGCAAAGACACCACAAAAACACAAAATTACAGACCAATATCCCTGATGAACATAGATGCAAAAATACTCAACAAAATATTAGCAAACTGAATTCATAAATACATCAAAAAGAAATAAAAGGCAATCAGCTTGGCAAGGAAGAAGTCAAACGTCCCTGTTTGCAGATGATATGATATTGTATATAACAAAACCTAAAGAATATATTCCAAAACTACTAGATCTAATATCCAAATTCAGCAAAGTTGCAGGATACAAAATTAATGCACAGAAATCTGTTGCATTCCTATACACCAATGATGAACTAGCAGAAAAACAAATCAGGAAAACAATTCCATTCACAATTGCATCAAAAAAATAAAATACCTAGGAATAAACCTAACCAAGGAAGTGAAAGACCTATACCCTGAAAACTGTGGGACACTCTTAAAAGAAATTAAAGAGGACACTAATAAAAGGAAATTCATCCCATGCTCTTGGCTAGGAAGAATTAATATTGTCAAAACGGCCATCCTGCCTAAAGCAATCTACAGATTCAATGCAATCCCATTCAAAACACCTACAGCATTCTTCAATGAACTAGAGCAAATAGTTCTAAAATTCATATGGAACCACAAAAGACCCCGAATAGCCAAAGCAATCCTGAGAAGGAAGAATAAAACAGGGGGAATTACACTCCCTGACTTCAAGCTCTACTACAAAGCCACAGTAATTAAGACAATTTGGTACTGCCACAAGAACAGACCTATAGACCTGTGGAACAGACTAGAGAGTCCAGATAGAAACCCAAGCATATATGGTCAATTAATATATGATAAAGGGGCCATGGATATACAATGGGGAAATGACAGCCTCTTCAACAGATGGTGTTGGCAAAACTGGACAGCTACACATAAGAGAATGAAACTGGATTATTGTCTAACCCCATACACAAAAGTAAACTCTAAGTGGATCAAAGACCTGAATGTAAGTCATGAAACCATAAATCTCTTAGAGAAAAATACAGCCAAAAATCTCTTGGACATAAAAATGAGCAATTCTTCATGAACATTTCTCCCCAGGCAAGGGAAACAAAAGCAAAAATGAACAAGTGGGACTATATCAAACTAAAAAGCTTCTGTACAGCAAAGGATACCATCAGTAGAACAAAAAGACATCCTACAGTATGGGAGAATATATTCATAAATGACAGATCTGATAAAGGGTTGACATCCAAAATACATAAAGAGCTCACACACCTCCACAAACAAAAAGCAAATAATCCAATTAAAAAATGGGCAGAGGATCTGAACAGACACTTCTCCAAAGAAGAAATTCAGATGGCAGACAGACACATGAAAAGATGCCCCACATCGCTAATCATCAGGGAAATGCAAATTAAAACCACAATGAGATATCACCTCACACCAGTAAGGATGGCCACCATCCAAAAGACAAACAACAACAAATGTTGGTGAGGGTGTGGAGAAATGGGAACCCTCCTACACTGCTGGTGGGAATGTAAACTAGTTCAACCATTGTGGAAAGCAGTATAGAGGTTCCTCAAAAAATTGAAAATAGAAATGCCATTTGACCCAGGAATTCCACTCCTAGGAATTTACCCTGAGAATGAAGCAGCCCAGTTTGAAAAAGACATATGCACCCCTATGTTTATTGCAGATTTACAATAGCCAAGAAATGGAAGCAACCTAAGTGTCCTTGAGTAAATGAATGGGTAAAGAAGATGTGGTACATATACACAATGGAATATTGTTCAACCATAAGAAGAAAACAAATCCTACCATTTGCAACAACATGATTGGAGCTCGACAGTATTACGCTCAGTGAAATAAGCCAGGCAGAGAAAGACAAGTATCACATGATTTCACTCATCTGTGGAGTATAACAACAAAGAAAAAAACTGCAGGAACAAAACAGCAGTGGACTGACAAAACCCAAGAATGAACTAACAGTTACCAAAGGGAAAGAGACTTGGGAGGATGAGTGGGAAGGGAGGGATAAGGGGGAAAACGGGGCATTACTATTAGCACACATAATGTAGTGGGTGTGGGGACATGAGGAAGGCAGTATATACAGAGTAGACAAGTAATGATTCTATAGCATCTTACTACACTGATTGACAGTGACTGTAATGGGGTATGCGGTGGGAACTTGATAATAGGGGGAGTCTAGTAACCATAATGTTGTTCAAGTAATTGTACATTAACGATATCAAAAAAAAGTATAAAAGAGAAGGGTATGGAGAGAAGAATCTAAATAAAAATGTAGAGGGGTGCTTGTCAAAAAAAAAGATACAATGTAGAGGAATCTCAAAAACATTAAGTTAAAGAAGAGAGTTGCAAAGGAGTACATATTATATGATTTAATTTATATGAAATGTCTAGGAATGGCAAAACTGTACAATTGATTAGTGGTTGCCTAGGGCTGTGGGTGGAATGGAGAGTGAAGGTAAAGGGGCCCAAGAGACCTTTGTGGTATGATGGAAATGTTCTGAAATTGGATTTTGGTAATGGTTGCATAACTATTTACTAAACACTGAGTTGTACATTTGAAAATGAATTTTATGGTATATAAATGTTACCTTAACGAAACCTTGAGAGGACGGGAGGAGAGGAAATCTGTTTTAAGTAGCCTAGATAATAGTACCTTACCTAGTTGCAACAAGTTCAGTTAAAAAAAACTTTTAAAACAAATGGAAAATTGTGTGCTATTCTCATATTACAAGATAATAAGCACTTTTTTCAACTGGTTGTATAACCAAACACAATTACCCTTGCACACCCCTAATCTACTCACTCCTAGTCATTCAAAAATGTATATTCACTTTCCCAAGTAGAAGAATTGGAAATAGGGTATAAAGGGGTAAGCCTGTTGACAGCAAGAGAGAACTGAATTCCTTTACAACAGGGAGAGGTGTATGGGCTCAGACTGGGACTCCAAAATAAGGATCCTGATGGTCTTTCCCAGTGTCATTGTTCCCTCTTGGCTTCTTGGCTTCTTCCGTTACTCAGATGTGTGCCTAATTGGGAGCACCAGTTTTGGGCTGTATAATAGTGTGATTTCGGATTTTTGCATGATTTTATAGATTTTCCATGCCTTTTATGATTTTACCATAGAAGACCTTAATCTCTAGAAGATTAATGGAGACACGTTGAAAATGGATTATCTTACATGGAAGTAATCTACCTACCATCCACATGACATTTCCTCACCACAGCCCCTAAGAAGCACACCAAGGGAACTGCTCCTTTGAGAGAGTGATTAACTCAGTACATTGTTTCTGTCAGTCTCTTTTTAACATAATTGTTACATGAAAAATGCTAATACTCTTAACTTGTGAATTTGGACTAGTTGTTTGTTCCCAATTAGTTAAAAAGCCAGAGAATAGCACCCCTAAAGGATTCATTGCATAAGGAAGATGTGAAAGATTGCCTGAAGAAGGGTAAGCAGCACAAAAATGACTGACCCTGTTGTAGGCAGAATAGAGAAGGGCTGTTACACAAAACAGTGTCAAACATCCTGACAGGATGGGAGAACAAAGGAGGGTGACATTGAAAGAAGGACAGGCAAACAAGGCCACAAAGGAGTCACACACCATGAAGTAGGTGGTAATCATGCAGAACATGTAAGTGCTAACCATGTTACGATTTTTCACTCCTTGTTTTTGCTTTTCCAACCAAAAGCTGTGCAGTTTTGCCTTGTGGTTGAAGCCTCAGGAACACAGATGCCCTTCCCCCTTCCACATTTGGTGGGTGGTGCTGGGTCTCTGTTCTTCCTCCCCAAGTGTCTCTTTTATGCATGTGTTTCAATGGCCAAATCAAATTATGTGCCATATCCAACTTACTTCCAAAGAAGCAGGGAGATGCAATCAATCCCAGCATTGTCCCAGAAAGTTAGAGAGCTTTTGGATAATAATGTTAATGACTACCAGAAGTATCCATATTGGAGTATAACTTCCTTTTTTACTTTTTGTTTTGAAACAATTATAGATTCATAGGAAGTTGTAAAAACTGTACAGAGACAAGTGTAACAGGCTTATGCAACAAGAAAGTTTGATAAGACAGTACATACTCAGATAGGAGTGCAGGTGACCTGAGAGAAGAGGTATGCTTAAGGATTTGGGGTTTTCTGGGGCCTCTCCCATCCTGTCAGGATGTTTGACACTGTGGCATAAGACATGATGTATACTAGTGATTAATAATTCCTTTGAAGGTTTGTCTTAAGAATAAAGATATTTAGGTGACTGTGTTGATCAGATCTTGGCATTCTTTACCCATGTAAGTTAATTTACACTCCAGAGAGGTCTGTCTCATCCTGGCTGCAAAGTTGCTTAATTGATTAAGGGTTTGAAAGAAGAGGAAGAACAGCATAAATTACGTTAAAAAATAAACTGGGCCTTTTTTGCAGTTTAAGTAGATTTTACAATGGCATGACCCTTGTCCCATTTCCCTGCTGTATCTCATAACCACCACCAGAATCAAGATAGAGAGCTATTCCATCCCCATGAAGTGCTCCCTCATAGTCACACCCACCCCTTTCCCCACCCTACTATTTCTAACCCATATCAACCACTCAATATTCTCTATATAATTTTGTCATTCCAAGAATATTATATAAATGGAATCACACAGTATGTGACCTTTTGAGACTGACTCCTTTTTTTTTTTTTTTTTTTAGCATAACATCTCTGTTTGTAGGGTCATTCATTATGTTTTGTTTGTGCTAATTACTCTGTCAACTGGGCCAGGATGAAAGTCCTGGTTCCCCACCTGGCATTCTCTTGACACCACCCCAGCTAGGGTTAGAAGGGTCACCAGGGGTGCCTGTAGCAAAACAACGAAGGTGGGAGTCCAGGTTTCTCTTCATCCTTTGTTGACTGGGACAGAGCAGAGGTCGAATTTTTTTTCTGTAGGTTTTGGCTAGATGGTATGGGGCAGTTGCTGTCTAAAAGTTTGCCAGGTTGCTCCTTTCCTGGTCCTTGGGCTAATGGAGAGCAGGCATTTCTTTTCCTTTGTTTTTTGTTTCAGAGTACTCTCATGTTTGTTTTATGTATAATGTCTAGGGCTTTTAGCTGTTCTTACTGGAAAAATATACTCCATCCACTATTCCATCTTGGTCTAGAACCAGAATTTAAGAATCAAGTTTTAAAACATAAATTAGAGCAGATTATTCTAGAAAATGTCACTTCAGGGTTCTTGCATCCCAGTAGGCTTTCTTGAGTCAGAGAGAAAAGGGAAGATTTATTTCTGGTTTATTGGGAATTCCACATATACACTCTGGAACATTTACTTGGGCTCTAATTGTCATAATGGGGAAAAAAGGGGGAAAATGCTGGGAACTGCTAGATTAGAGACTCAGTACAGTCTGATGTCAGCAGCCATGGAGGAAGAAAAAGTTGAGATAGCTAGTGAGAAAACAACTCTGAGGCCCTGCAAGTGGAGTTGCCTTCACTGATAAGGCTCACCATTTGCCATTTGGACACATGTGGCCAATGAAGGTGAAAAAGACAGTGAGCAGAAATGAGCCTAAGAAGCTGAAAATCAGAGTCAAACAAGTCATCGGTATGAATTTTTTTAATTTTTAAGGAAAGAGGAGTCAGGATAGAAGGAAAACCTACATCAGGTATAAAAATCAAGGGCAACAGGAACAAGTCTTAGGTGCCAATAGATTTAGGCAGTTGATACTTAAAAGGAAATCAAAAGGCATAGACCTGAAATGAAAAGCAATGGAAGAGATCATGGACTCTTGGTTCAAAAGAAATATTGTGGAGTAAAAGGACCAAGATTTTAATCATGCATGCATATGAATCATGGTAGTATTAGATGACATTTAGGAAGACTCAGTGAAAAAAAACATGATAAGTAGCATAGGGTGAGCTGAAGACCAGAGCTTTTCAGCCTGTGTTTGGCTTTTAGAGGTTTATAAAATTCATCTTCTTGGCCTCTTCTTTCCCCAAGTCATAGCTTTCCAGTCCTGCAGAACACCAAACTGTCTATCTGAATAATGGTGTACTCGGTTCTAGCAAAGGAGTGAGACATTGCTTTTCATAAAATCAGGGCACAGGAGTGTGGTAACAGAAGCTACATGTCTACAATGCCTTCACATATACCACCGCACATGCCTATGTGACTGCTGAGATAGTTTCTGCTAGCTCTGAGGATTCTGAATGTGATCTATTCTGCCCAGCCCTGCTATACTGGTCTTCCTAAAACACATAGTTCATAAAGCCACTCTGTGTCCACACACATTAGTCAGCATCTCAGACCCTTCACAATCTGATCCCAACCCATCTGTCCCAGCCCTCTCACCCATGGCCTATAGGAATTCTCTGCTCTAGCCACACCACCTACCTCACTGTTCCCCACTCTCCACATTTGTTATGCTAATTGTTTCTTCCTTGCCTTCTTTCCTCCACCTAGCTTAATCCTTAAGGACTCTGGTCCAGTGCAATTTTTTCTATTTTCTATAACCGCTTCAGTCAAATTGATCTTTTCTTTTTTCTGAATTATTTTTATTTCATCCAATACAAATTAGCTCCCTCATCATATTGTTGCTATAATGTTTTATGTACTTAAGGCTTATACCACCTGTTGGATGGTATACCCTGTACTTTGAACATTTTAAATATAAAAATAATACATTCATATGATAAAAAATGCAAATAGCACAGGATGTAACAGCATCCCCACAGGTAACCAACTATAATGAATTCTGTTTGGAGGCTGCCACCCATCTCTCTCGTGAATATCTCCCCAAACTCTAAATAAGATAATTACAGCTCCAATTGTTGATTTATGAACTTTAGACAGTGTGTTTGTCGATTTTTGCTGCCATACAAACAATCTCAAAATCATGGCTTACAACACTTACTGCAAATTCACAAGTCATTGGCTGCTGTGATGCTGTACTTGGTTAGGTTGAGCTCTATGCATGTTCTCATTCTGCTTCTTGGGCTAAAGGAGCATCCATTACTTGGGTTGTGCCCTTCTTATGGCAGAGGGCCATTGCTAAAAAGAAACAACTGAAACAGTCTACTTCGGAAAGCCTCTGTTCAGAATTAGCCACTGTCCCTTCTACACACATTCTATCGTTCAAAATAATTCATGCAGCCAGGCTCAGAGTCAGTGGAGTAGTGATGAAATTGTTTATGCCCCACTAGGAACACAGCAAAACCCATATGACAGAGTATGGATGTATCCTGTATTACAGAGAGGGAGGAAAAAGTTGGGAGCAGTGATCCAATCCACCACACACAAGCTTCTATTCATTCTCACCTATCAAAGATTAGTGATTGAACTCACTAACACGACCTCTGTCTCTCTCCTCTTCTCAGAGTTTTGTTAGTTGTATTACAAGTAACTCTTCTTCTGGCTTACTTTATAACCTTAAATAATATAAAGAAAATATTTTCTTGATTATTCAACATTAGATAGTATCTCTCAAGTCTTCATTATAAAAAATGAAGTTATATACACCCTATGCTTTCATACCCTTTCTTCCCTTTCCATCTCATAACTCATACATGTTCATTATGAAGGTTTATAACATTTCCCTTGTTTTAGAACTGTAATAAAGTCTTCTATGCTTTGTATATAAGTTGATTCAAAAATTAAAATCCAACAAAGGGCCTTTAAAATACTGTAGTTGTATACATGGTATTTTCTGCAGAATCAAGAAATGTAGTTGGACTTAAAGAGAAGAAAATGAAAAGCTTTTACTAAATATGTATAGCTTCAAAATGAGTATTTTCAAAAACCAAGATCGAATGTTTTATCATTCATTATATTCTGTGTTCCATTCAGAATTACACTACATGTAATTTGTTTTATACAGGGCATGATTTTGCCATAGAGTTTTTAATCTTTCAGGGAGTTTCTGTTTGCCTTACTTTTTTCTTGTTGACAGAGGAAACAATCACCTTTGCTCTATCACTAAGTTTATACAACTTCTTAGATCATATTTACTTATTTGTTTAAGTGAATCCATTTTCCTATCAAATACATTCATCTTCAAGTCTTCTGACTATGTATTTTACTTTGAGCCAATTGCCTTTATACCAGCCACCCAGGCAACAGCCTAGAGATTCTTTTTATTGCTATTCTGAGTTGTGGTCATTATTTCTTGTAATTCATATCTTCATCTTTTTTTATTTCCTTTTTCATTTCTTAGAGCAGATATGCAAGTGCCTTCTTTTTCCAGAAAGGGAGGTAAATGTTGTCTGGGTATATGCTCCAAAGCACTTTTGGTTAACCTTTTGAAGACCTTGTTCCATTGTATCCCAGTCTACAGCTGGAAAATCTGAAAGCCAATATGATTCTCATCCCTCTGCAAATGAGTTGTTTTACTCTCAGAAAGCTTTTAAGCATTTTCTCTTTAGTATTGTACTGAAATTTTATAAGGATATATGAGTTCACAATGAATGCTTTTGTAAAAGCAGTGAATTAATTAACTAATAGGCATTTCTGATATCCTATTACATGTCCAGCAGTGTTGAAGACATATGGGGTGCATATAAAAACACAATTATTTCTCAGAGATCTTTAATGTAGGAGGATATTTGCTACCTAACTAAAGAATGAATTCTTAAATGACTCTTCAATAATGAATTCTTAATAAGCCAAACTGAGCTCAGTCATTTATTTTGTCCCCTCTGAAACTGTGTATAGTAGAGGCTAATTATTTTTGCACCTTCTGGTAAAAATATTAAGTTCTATGACTTTGTCAGGAGGGAACAAAGTCAGCATTCCTTTGCTCTGTTGCTTCTTTTTGCTAAAACCTAATATACTTTTTCTAATTCTTCTCTATTACTGTTAATAAAAATAATTTTAAAATAAATACTTCAAATTATACTACAATAGGCCATTTATTTAGTAAATGACTATAGAAGTTGAAAGTAATTATTCTCATTTCCTCATTTTGTCTTGTAACTTGATCACATCTACAATGAGCTTCTTGCAGGCTTTGTCTCTTTGACATTATTGCTATATTTTCTTTTAGGATCATAGAACTCACATTCGCTAACCTAGGTATCCATATCAGGAAAGAATATAAAACCATGACCATTTTTGTCTTTTTTCTTGTGAGTACACTCTGAGATCACTTAGACCACAAAAGCCAGATTCCTGCCATCAGAGTGAGTAATGACATAATCTCCTTTTAAAGTAGATGAGAATAAATGAAGTATGTTTGGAAATAAAGACCCAAGATGGTTTCCCAAAAAAATGAATGAAGTGTGAATACTACCTCCAAATGTCTTCATAATCTGTGTCTCCAATAAAAGAAATCAATCAAGCAATATTTGAGCAAAATTGGTATTTAAAAGCATGGTAAAAGGGCTTACTTATTTTATACTACAATCTTGAGATACCTTAAGTTCATGTTTCACAATCTTTAGTGTGCTTTAGAGATGCCCACCATAAAAACCCCCAGACAATTTATACTGCTTATTATTTGTCACTCGCCAAGTTACAGGCAGAGCTACGGGTGGGTGTTTAGGATGTCCCCTCAGAATTGCCTTTATCACATGTACCCTCGGTCTGAACTCCCCTACAATGGTCTGTAACAGGCCCTGCAGGGTATCTACTCTGAAAATATATTCTGGGATAGGAGAAATGTACACAGTATACTCCTTTGGGGGTAAAAGCCTTATCCCCAATGAGATTTAGGTCTTTTTCTCTCTAACTGCTGTATCCCCATAGCCATCTATCACAGCTGGGGTCCCAGGGAAATGCTCAGGGTTGCCATAAATCAGAGAACATTCAACTCCTGTGTCCAGCAGCAGCAGGACATTTGTATATTCACAGGGGACCAATGAATTTCTAATTCTACATGTGGCCTCTGGTCCCCACCACGTCCCCCAAGGTGGGGGCCCTGACCCTCACCTCAGTCAAACTACAATGCCCAATCGTCCTGTGATGCCCTAAGTACTGTCCCCCAGGAAGTCTTGCAGGGACACAAGTCAGCTTTGCTTCTGGCTTCTATGTCCTGGCCCTCAGCCACCGAAACTGCTGCTCTCGCTTTAATTGGTGCCACAGTTCTAACATCCTCTTGGGCTGCCCATCAAGATTTTCTTTCACTACCCCGATCTTTATCCAGTCAATCTACCTCTGGGTCTTCAAGACCTTCATGGGGCCCTTTGTACCTCTCCTTTCAGTCTTAGCCCATACTTACTTCCAGGCTCTTACTGTTTCAACCTCCCTCAGATCTGCTAAAGTACGAATAGCCTCACTTATGGTTTGCCCTATGTGGGGGCAAGAATAGTTACTAGGGTTCCAAAGAGAGATGGGAGAGCTGTATGGAGCACCAGATTTCTCATTCCTATGGTGAAAAATTCCTCATTGAGGTCTATGGGGTCCATATTATAGATGATACTTTTCAAGCCCAGCTCCAGTAACAGCTGCTGGAGCTCTGCATATGTTTTTTCAGTTAGTGATAAGTATGATAAATCACCCTGATTAGGCCAAACTGCCCTGACGGCTGCTGTCAACCAATCCACAAGCGCCTGATAACCTGATGTGTGATGGGCACATTGCAACTGCTGCCAGAGGGAAGGGTGAGTAATCAGGGAAGCCAATCTACTCATTTAAGAACACGACATAATAATGTTTTCCACTGTCATACACCAGAAACACACAAGCCATGTAGGGAGCTCATCCTCTCCCAGTATCTCGTCTACTATCTCTGGGTCTGAAGGCACCATTCATTTCTTCCCCTTCCCCACAGACTCCTGCAACATGGATTCTCCAGCTGCTTCCTCCCTCGCTGCTAATGTATCTTCCAAGAGCTCAAACTGTCTTAGTAACTGTCTCTCTTTCTTAAGGGCATCCTGTAGGTCATTGCCTGCTCCTCTAAGCAATGCTGAAGTGTGTCTCTCTCCTGCCATAGTCTCTCTCTCCCCCCCTCAGTAACCCTCTCTTTCTCCTCAATAACCCTCTTCTCTCCTTGATAACACTTTCCACTACCTCTCGGAAAAGAGATTCTATAATCCCATTGCTACACGGCTACTCAGGGATTCTAAGCAGTCTTCTATTTGATGGAGGGCTAATTCTGCAGCTTCTGGTGTCTCCACCCTTCCCCAAATTTGGGGAAGGCCCCACCCCTCTAGGAGGTGCTTTACCTTAGACCAATTCCCCACTAGGGGCTCACCACCTGGAAGCCCCACAGATGTGGAGCTCCCATGTGAAGCCGCACCCTCTATGGCTACACCCACCAGGGCCTCCTCACCATGCCTAGAGTCAGCCCACCCAATGGTCGCACCCATGCAGACAGATTTTGAGTTCAGAGGTCCTACTGACTACTACCAGATGTTACTCTGGGGTTGGGAGGCGGTGGGAATCCTGGGGCAAAATACCTTTGAAACCAAAATCAGTCCAAGGGAGAAATAAAATGGGAGAAACACGTTTATTTCTTACAAGCAGTCATCCTGTGTCTCACTCAAACCAGCTGCAGAAGGAAAGACCCCACCCAACCTCTCTGGTCCAGATATGCCTTCACTCACCCTTGTAATTACCTATTGATATGGAGATGGCCTACTTCTATACAACCCTCGGAAACACGTATTGATATGGAGATGCAGTAAAGTCAGGCCAGAGATTCTGGAAATACTGCAATTTTACCTATACCCTCTATACCATTTTGTTGAGAGTTTTTTAATCACGAATGGATGTCAAGTTTTGTCAAATGCTTTCTCAGCGTCTATTGAGATGATCATGTGATTTTTGTCCTTCTTTCTGTCAATGTGGTGTAGGTGTTGATGGATTTTCAAATATTGTAACTTCCTTGCATCCCTGGAATAAATCCCACTTGATCATGATGGATGATCTTTTTTATGTATTTTCAAATTCTGTTTGCTAATACTTTGTTGAGTATTTTTGCATCTATGTTCATCAGGGATATTGGTCTGTAATTTTCTTTTTTCGTGGTGTCATTGTCTGGTTTTGGTATTAGAGTGATGCTAGCTTTATAGAATGAGTTAGGAAGTATTCCCTCCTCTTTTACTTTTTGGAAACTTTAAGGAGGATGGATATTAGACCTTCTCTAAATGTTTGATAAAATTCAGTGGTGAATCCATTTGGTCCAGTGCTTCTGTTCTTAGGTAGCTTTTTGACTACCGATTCAATTTCGTTGCTGGTAATTGATCTGTTCAGATTTTCTGTTTCTTCCTTGGTCAGCCTTGGAAGGTTGTATTTTTCTACAAAGTTGTCCATTTCTTCTAGGTTATCCAGTTTGTTAGCATATAATTTTTCATAGTATTCTCTAATAATTCTTTGTATTTCTGTGGTGTCCACAGTGATTTTTTTTTTTTGTGAGGGCATCTCTCATATTTATTGATCAAATGGTTGTTAACAACAATAAAATTCTGTATAGGGGGGTCAATACTCAATGCACAATCATTAATCCACCCCAAGCCTAATTTTCGTCAGTCTCCAATCTTCTGATGCATAATGAACAAGTTCTTACATGGAGTACAAATTCTTACATAGTGAATAAGTTACATGGTGAACATTACAAGGGCAGTCATCACAGAAGCTTTCGGTTTTGTTCATGCATTATGAACTATAAACAGTCAGTTCAAATATGAATATTCATTTGATTTTTATACTTGATTTATATGTGGATATCACATTTCTCTCTTATTATTATTTTTAATAAAATGCTGAAGTGGTAGGTAGATACGAGATAAAGGTAGAAAACAGAGTTTAGTGTTGTAAGAGAGCAAATGTAGATGATCAGGTGTGTGCCTGTAGACTATGTGTTAATCCGAGCTAGACAAGGGCAATAAAACATCCATGTATGCAGAAGATTTCTCTCAGAACATGAGGGGGGGAGGTTCTAAGCCTCACCTCTGCTGATCCCCATTTTCTCACCTGATGGCCCCCTGCGACTGTGCCTGTCTTAGGTTGTTCCTCCCTTGAGGAATCTTACCCATCTCTGGCTAACCAGTCATCTTCCGGGGCCATCCACAGTGATTTTTCCTTTCTCGTTTTGATTCTGTTTATATGTGTACTCTCTTTTTCTCTTGATAACTCTGGCTAGGGGTTTATCTATTTTGCTGATTATGTTTATGTGTGTACACTCTCATTTTTTCTTGGTAACTCGCTAGGAGTTTATCTATGTTGTTGATTCTTTTTAAGTGTGTACACTCTCTTTTTTACTTCATAACTCTGGCTAGGAGTTTTTTCTATTTTGTCTCAAAGAACCAGCTCCTGGTTTCATTGATTCTATTGTTTTATTTTTCTCAAATTCATTTATTTCTGCTCTGATCTTTATTTTGTCCCTCCTTCTACTGACTTAGGGCCTCACATGTTCTTTTTTCTAGTTTCATTAATTGTGAGTTTAGACTGTTCCTTTGGGATTGTTCTTGTTTCCTGAGATAAGTCTGTATTGCAATATGCTTTCCTCTTAGAACGGCCTTCGCTGCATCTCACAGGTTTTGGGGTGTTGATTTGTTGTTTTCATTTGTCTCCATATATTGCTTGATCTCTGTTTTTATTTGGTCATTGATCCATTGATTATTTAGGAGCATGTTGTTAAGTCTCCATGTGTTTGTGGGATTTTTGTTTTCTTTGCATAATTTATTTCTAGTTTCACAGCTTTGTGGTCTGAGAAGCCAGTTGGCACAATTTCAATCTTTTTAAATTTACTGACACTCTTTTTGTGACCTAGTATGTGATTTATTCTGGAAAATGTTCCATGTACACTTGAGAAGAATGTGCATTCTGCTGCTTTTGGGTGGTGTGTTCTGTGGATGTCTGTTAGGCCCATCTGTTCTAATGCGTTATTCAATGCCTCTGTCTCCTTATTTATTTTCTGTCTAGTTGGTCTGTCTTTTGTAGTGAGTGGTGTGTTGAAGTCTTCTAAAAGGAATATATTGCATTCTATTTCCCCCTTAAATTCTGTTAGTATTTGTTCCACATATTTGGGTGCTCCTATGTTGGGTGCATAGATATTTTTCAGGTTTTATCCTCTTGTTGGACCGACTCCTTTATCATTATGCAATGTCCTTTTTTGTCTCTTGTTACTTTCTTTGTTTTGAAGTCTATTTTGTCTGATACAAGTACAGCAACTCCTGCTTTTTTCTCCCTATTATTTGCATGAAATATATTTTTTCATCCCTTTACTTTTAGTCTGTATATATCTTTGGGTTTGAAATGTGTCTCCTGTAGACAGCACATAGATGGTCTTTTTTTTTTTTTATCCATTCTGTAAATCTATGTCTTTTGACTGGTGCATTCAGTCCATTTTCATTTCGGGTGCTTATCCATAGATATGTACTTATTGCCATTGCAGGCTTTAGAGTCATGGTTACCAAAGGGTCAAGGGCAGCTTCCTTACTTTCTAATAGTCTAACTTAAATTGCTTATTTCGCTATTTCAAACACAATCTAAAGGTTCCTTTTTTTCCTCCCTTCTTCTTCTTCTTCTTCCTCCTCCATTGTTTATATATTAGTTAACATATTCTGTACTCTTTGTGTATCCCTTGACTGACTTTGTGGGTAGTCTATTTAATTTTGCACTTGCTTAGTAAATAATTGTCTGCTTCCTTTACTATGGTTTTATTTTCTCTGGTGACAGCTGTTTAACCTTTGGAGTACTTCCATCTATAGCAGTCCCTTTAAAATACACTGTAGAGATGGTTTGTGGGAAGTAAATTCCCTCAACTTTTGCTTCTCTGGAAAATTTCTAATCTCTCCTTCAAATGTAAATGATAATCTTGCTGGGTAGAGTATTCTTGGTTGGCAGCCCTTCTGTTGCATTGCATTAAATATATCATGCGATTCCCTTCTGGCCTGTAATGTTTCTGCTGAGAAGTCTGATGATAGCCTGATGGGCTTTCCTTTATATGTGACTTTTTTTCTGTCTCTGGCTGCTTTTAATACTCTGTCCTTGTCTTTGAACTTTGCCATTTTAATTATTCTGTGTCTTGGTGTTGTCTTCCTAGGGTCCCTTATGTTGGGAGATTTGTACAATTCCATGGCCTGTGAGACTATTTCTTTCCCCACATCAGGGACGTTTTCAGCAATTTCCTCAATGAGACTTTCTATCCCTTTTTCTCTCTTCTTCTTCTTCCAGCACCCCTATAATGCGAATATTGTTCCTCTTGGATTGTTCACATAGTTCTCTCAATATTCTTTCATTCCTAGAGATCCTTTTTTCTCCCTGAGCCTCAGCTTGTTTTCCTATTCCCTAATTTCTATGTCATTTACTATCTCCTCTAATGTACTTTTAAGTCCCTCCCCTGTATGTTTCATTTCAGATACTGTATTTTTCAAAGTTTCTCTTTCTTTAAATCTTCCCTGAGATCTTGAATTTTTCTGTAGCTCTGTGAGCACATTTATGATTTTTATTTTGAAATCTTTATTGAGAAGATTGGTGATTTCAGTTTCACTTAGCCCTCCATCTGGCATCTGCTGAATTATTGTTTGTACAAAATTATTTTGCCATATGATTCCTATGGAATATAACTGTGTAGGTGGCACACTCTAATGCCCAGTAGCTCTATTCCCTAGAGCTGTTGAGTACCTGGAGGATTGGCAGTGGTCTCAGCAAACAGAACCAGTGCCTGCCAGGAAGAAATAGCTCTTTCCTGCTTCCTGGCTGCAGTGCCTGCCTCCATTACCAGTGGGCAAGCATGCAGGGAGGAACTTCTGCTTTAAGCTCCTGTAGCTGCTGCATGTGGAGCCACCCTCTGGCTGGCCTGGCATAATGGCAGGGGCAGCAGGTGTGTGAACCATTGCCTGCCAGGAAGAAGGAGTTGCAGGCTGCATATCACAGCTTGGGACCTTGGAGCTGCATTGCCAGCTAGGGGGATGGAGTGTCTGAAGCTCCTAAAAGTTCCCAACCTGCTGGTCTGAGTGTGTTGGGATGATCTTGTCTACCTGCCCTTTCTCCTGAACAGGCAACTCTGTGTAATCCTTGCCCCTTTAGCACCCCCCTCGCTGTTGGGAAGTCTTTCAAATTGCCTGCCTTTCTGTTGTCCTAGAGCAGCCAGTTGTGCATGCTTGTTCTCCACAAGTGGCTGGAATCTCATTCCATGTGAGTATTCTGCCTGTCTTTGCTTTCCAACCCTGCTAATCTCCTGAGTACCATGTAATGTGGGTTCGTGCTCTTGGAGCAGATCTTGGGCTGGGTGTTTAGCAGTCCTGGGCTTCTACACCCTCCCTGCTCCATTTCTCTTCTTCCTGCCTGTGAGCTGGGGTGGTGGGAGGGCTTGTGTCCTGCCAGATGATGGCTTTGCTACTTTACTCTTTTCTGTGAAGTCTTCTCTTTTCCCCAGATGTAGGCAGTCTGTTCTGAAGTTTTCGGATCACTCTTTCAGAATTAGTTGTATTTGCCATATTTTCATGTTATATGTGATTTTGGGAGGAGGTTCTGCCTTGCTTCTTTTTCCCCTGAATCTTAAAAATTTAAACACACACCTACAGTTTCACCCAACCATTTCACTCTTAGGTATTTGTCCAAGAAAAATTAAAGTTTATGTTTCTACAAAGATTTGATCAGGAATGTTGACAGCAACTTTATTTGTAATATCCAAAGCTTGTAAACAACCTAAATATCCATCAAATGGTGAATGGATAAACAATTGTGGTAAATCCATACAATAGGATGATACTCATCATTAATAAAAGAAGTAAACCACTGTTTTACAAAGCAATATTGATTAATCTCAAAATGATTACATTGAATAAAATAAGCCAGACCTTACCCTCACCAAAAAGAATATATGATCTCATTTTTATAAAACTCCAGGAAATACAAAGTAACATATATTGACAGAAACAGATCAGAGGTCACCTTAGGACAGGTGTAGAAAAGGGATGAATTACAGAGGGACATAGAACATTTTTAGGGGAGATGGAAGGAAATGTTTAGTATCTTGACTTGATGGTGCTTAATTTTAGACTTGAAATATGTGCAGTTGATACCTTAGCAAAGTAGTGTTAGGACTAAATTGCTTTTGGTAAAACTAAATAAAGTGTTAGAAATCAGGATAAGTTAGCATTGCTCAGTGGTGGGGGCAGGAGTGATTACAAGGAACTAGGAGGAGGTTTCTGGGGATGCTGGCTGTGTTCTGTTTTTTGGTCTGGTGCTAGTTACATGATTATGTTCAGTTTGTGAAAATGAATTGAGTGATATATGATCATTGTGCTCTTAGGGATGTGTGCCGTAGTTCAGTGTTTACTTAAGAAAAAAATCAAGCCTCATCTCCTTGGGCTTTTTTCTTTATTGGACTTTATTCTTTCTGATACCATTTTTACACATCTGTCTAACCATGCAGTCATCCTTGATTTTGCTCCCTTCTTTCCATCTTCTGTGTGTATGTTTTCAAAAAGATTGATTGCCTCTCAGAGCTTTCAGAGAATAACAGCTTTTTTGCAGGTGTGTCCTAGAACAATTTGAGTTTATTTATACCTGATTATATTCATAAAGCAATTTTGGATTTCAGACTATAAGCTCCTTGAGTGCAGGCATTGGATTCTAATATCTAGAAAAGTTCCTGGCACATTATATATAATGTGCTTGACAAATATATTCACTTCATGATGTTCACTGCACATTTTCTTGATATGCTAATATATATTTCTCTGAATAAAGTAAGCTCTTCCATCATATTCTACTTTTGAATTTCATCATATCAATCAACATTAATTAAAACTGTGAATTTACCATGTTGGCTATTCCCTGCACATTAGGGAAACTGAGTTCATAGGCATTTTGTTCCTCAGTTACTTCCCTCATGACAATCTTTGGGAACCTCCTGCCCTATTACTCTCTTTTTCATGCTATACTTGTTTTTCCCCCTCCATCCTCATGCATATTTTGTATAAAATCTCTCAGGTTCTATTTAAACTTTTCTTACAAGTGCAGAGGTTATTTTACCTATTTATTGTTTAATATTAACATTTTTCTGCATGTTTTGAATCACATTTGTTTTCATCTTTGTACATCCCTTTACTTAAAAAAAAAATGAGTTACACTTTATTTTTAAAAATCTTCCTGAGCAGCTCAGCCAGTCTCTGAGCAAGCATGTTCTTCTCTATCTCTGTGGGAGCCACTTCCTCTTCAGTTAGGAGTTTCTCATTCCAGCCCTTTATGTTAAGCCCTGTATGTTAAGAATGCCACAAGCCCCATGCCATCTGTTATAAAACTACTCCCCTCCTATATTTATCTTCCAAAGTCCCATACAAAGTGTGCAAAAAGTAACAACAATAGCATGTATGTGCCTTGGGTCTTCAGTCTCTTCCCTAATAATTTACAATATTAAAAATTATTTCTGGTTTCCTTTAAGCAGTGCCTAATAATTTACAAATATTAAAAATTCTTTCTGGTTTCTTTTAAGCAGTGCCACTTGTCTTTCTGTAAGTCAACATGTGAGTATCTGTAAGTGGGTCTCAGATAATGTTCACTCAACTCTATGCTGCCTAAAAAGGTGGCATTAATCCACATCTATCTATATCTATCTATCTATCCATCCTGTGTTTCTTTTCCAGGTTTTATAGGTTCTCATTCAGTTGTGCTCCCAGTACCACACTGGTTCTTCACTTTCTCTGTCTTCTCTGCTACTTTTTTGTTCTAGTCAATGTAAGAATATATAATTTATCCTCCTTTTGCTCCATGGTCCCAAGCACATAAGCTGGTGAGAATTATGCCTGGGCTTGCCTGGGTTTACCCCGCCTTATCTCTAAACATCCAGACCCTCCCCCAAAGCAACAGGCCAAGCGGATCCGCCACAATAAAAGGCACCACGCTGCTGCGCTCTCTCTCTCTGTCTATCTCTCTGCTGTTCTCTCTCTGTCTCTCTGCTGCCCTCTCTCTCTCTCTCTTGCTGCCTTCTCTCTGTCTCTGTCTCTCTGTCTGTCTCACTGCCCTCTCTGTCTCTCTGTCCCCCTGCTCTCCCTGTTCTCTCTCTCTCTCTCTCTCTCTCTCTCTCTCTCTCTCTCTCCCCCCGACCCCCCTCTGGGGCAGCCACTTGCTCCTTCAGATAATAAAATCTCTTGCATGGGCCCGTGTATCCTGAGTCATTCTGGGTAAAGAGGGTCGCAACAAGATACCCTTTCATTGGTGCCATGACTCGGATGAGGCTTTCCCATTGACTCTGCTCTTCCTCCGGGAACCTGAGCTGCTTTGGGAATCCTCCTCCACAGGCTCACCATCCATTTCCCCGGTTGCTTGTCTTCTTGCTCAACACCAGCCTTCGATTTGGTGAGTCTCCCCTTCATGGTTGACTTAAATGTCCCTTTGGAACCTGGGAAGTGACTGTTGAGTGTCCAGCACCCCCAAGGGCTCCTCTGGGACAGGGGTACCCCCCAACCACGACTTTCAGAGTCACAGTTGATCCCCATAGTCAACCCTTCTCTGCCTCCCCATGGTGAGAATCCTCATCCACTGAGGCCCGGTCTCCCTTTATCTATGTTTCTACTTGACTCGAAAACTCCTGGTACCAGGTACCAAGCCTCCCCAGCGTTTTCACCTTGACCCCACAGTTAGAGGTGGTGACGACCCCCAAACTGTGCCTGGTCTTCTCCGTAACCTTCTCAATCACTCAGTGATGCCTCAGCGACTTCTGAACGGTCTCATTCTCAACATGGGATCTGGCCCCTCTGTTCCTGCAGATTCACCGCTAGGGTGCTTACTCAATAATCTAAAGCCCCTCCACCTCACTCCAGACCTCAAACCTTTTCGCTACTGTAATGTGATCTGGTCACAATATCTCTTGGACAATCAGTCTAAATGGCCCCCAAATGGCTCTTTAGGTCCTAAAATTCTCCATGAGTTATACAACTTCTGTGAGCGCATGGGCAAATGGAAAGAGATCCCATATATCCAGGCTTTCTCCTACCTCCAAACCAAGCTCTCTCTCTGTCTCCCCTGCAATCCTAAACACCTACTACTTCCCTTAAAGTCCACACCCCTAAGCTTTTTTCACATTCCCAAATATTCTCAACTGCCTATAAAAACCCCTAGACAATGCACCACCATGGGCTCTCTTGTCCCCTCCTGGCTCATGCCAGGAGCTCTGTCTGTCCTCTCACTGTATCATTACGTCTCAATCTGTATGTTTGTGTCTAAGTGTGTAAATGAAAAATATTTTTCTACTTCTGGATGGTATTAATAAAAATTGATTTAAAGACAAGCGCTTGTAAAAATTGGGCATTCTAAAACTTCCAGAAAAGTCTAATAGAAGATATTAAGCATTAATGCTAATTTAAGTTGAACTGAAGAGACATGTCCTTATGGTTATCAGCTACCTAAGTTTACCTAAAGTCATTTAAGTTGATGGTATCTGTTAAATCTTTCAAAGAAAAAATGCTTAAAGTGAAGTGTAGCTTTGTCTAATGTGAGTAACTATTTAAGCAAGTGCCTTAAACTTTTAACAGCTTCCCAAAATCAAATTCAAAAAAGGTGCTTTTTACCTCTAGTTCACTCTGATATTTTCCAGAGGGCCCCTGGAACATGTCAGAGGAATTTTTTCTCATTGGAGAAAGTATTTGGCTAATTTGGCTTATTTACCTGCTTAATTACCTAGAAGGCACTATCACAGAGAATGATGCTAAACTTTGTTACTGAATGTTTTATGTTACAGAAATATCCAAATTTCCTTGACAACTGTCTTACAGTAAGCTCTCATCAGATCTTTAACCATTGTCATTTGTAAGTCTTTTGTCATCTATAGTCATTGTTTTATTACTCCTAAACTAATAAACTAGATTTCAACAGAACAGGTATTAGTTACATAGAATTAAGTAAACTAAGGAAGATAATTTTGTGGCTCTTTGTTTCAAATGTTGTTGATAAAGTATTTTAAGCTTTTTCTCTTAAGTTGACAACAGTTTAGCAAATGACTGCCTTTATAAGCAGAATTGAAACTTTATCTTTCTCTCTACCTGATCCCTCCAGAATTTAAAAACTCTCAGTGAATATTTTTATATTTCATGGCAGTATGTTTATTTGCACAAGTTCAATAAGAATCTGCTTTCCTTGTAAGAGGACCAATTAAAAACACTGGTTATATTACCAAGGCTTTGACTGGAGCGTCATACCTGAGAGACACGTGTGTAAACTCAGATATGAACAGACAGCTTTAAGGAACTAAGATGGACTTTATAAAGCCAACAAAGTCCCTTGGAAGAACTGGCCTGGTACCTGGCTTACAGAGTTCCCAGCAGCCTTACCAGGTGAGTAAGGAAGGTCACTTCCTGGCAGGTGCAGGAAACTCAGAAATGTCTTGGGAACCTCAAGAAGATAGGAATTCACCCAAATCTACAGGTACTGCAAGCACAACCTGATGGCAAGTCTAGCTTAGCTGTCCAGTCTCGAGAAGCCTTTAAAAGTTCAATCTGAAATTCCTTACAAAAAGTTCCAGCAAAGCATATTTAAAAGAGCCTATGTAATCAATTGCTCTTCTTGCTGCACTTATGCAAATAATCAAGCCAACTGTTAATTATTTTCTTAATCTGGCTACTTCTAATAAAAATGAGTGTGATTTTAGAGAAAAGTATTGTTTCAATAATGCAGTCTTATCTACACTAAATCCTAATACTAGTCATTGAGATGTAAACTCGATCCAGAATTCTAGTTTCCCCATAATACCTGGCTATGATTCTCAATTAGACTCTTCATATTTCTAGTTCTCATATTCAGCCATGCATTCTTAATCTCATCAAGTTTGTCCTTCCAGAATGGAAAATCCAACTCCAGATGTTGCTACTTAACCTAATAACAATTTGTTCTATCTTGCCTAGAAGCCACAAAACTGCAAATAGTAATAGAAATGAAACCCAGAATAGAAGCGCCAACCTTCTGGGCCCTCTCAACTGACCAGTGATGGAGACCTAGCTGCACCCTTTTACTGCGCCCCCTCTCAGCATGAAGCAGCCAGAGCGGTCATTGCCCCCTTTCCCTAGCAGCAGCTAGAGTCTCTATCTGTATGAGGGGGAATGAGACAGGGACCATAGGCTTAGAATAAGGTGAGAGCCTCTGGAGAAAGCAAGGCAGGATATTTGCAGTCAGAGCAATGTAAAACTACATGCTAGGAAACCCATGCCCTACTAAAACTATGTTGAACATTAAGCTCTAGAATCATTCTTCAGTGACATCAGTTAAAGTTCCCCAGATAAAGAAGAGTAGCACACTTTATTATGCTAATCATTTGTAATCGTGTATAAGATTCACTTTAGCATACTAAAAGGCCCAGGCCTATGTGCTGTCTTTCCTACTTCAGATCTGACAGGTAATTTTGCAAACTAAGCAACTAATTTAGCATGCAGACCCAGCTGTAGATGGCATAGTAAAAGGCAGGATTATTTAGCAAATAGACAATACCTCAGCCCACCTTGGGAGCTGAGCAGGCAGCCTTTTGATATGCTCCCAGACCAAGATGCTGATATTCCAGAGAGAAATCAAGGCAGGAAATTCCCTATGTTAAGTTAATTTTTAATATTCAGAGAACACTCAACAAGTCCTTCCCCAAGGCTTTAGATGTAGTCCTCACCTTTTTATACAGGCTCTAGCACAAGACCTCAAATCCCTTACTCTCTCGAGCTCCACCCTCCTTCAGTATGTAGATGATCTTCTCCTGTGCAGTCCCTCCCTACAAACCTCACAACAGGATACTATTCTCCTTTTAAACTTTCCCTCAGAACACAGCTATCGAGTTTCACCCTCCAAAGTTCAGCTGTCTGGCGCTCAGGTCACATACCTGGAAGTTCAGCTCTCCCCGCGCTACAAGGCCATTGCCACAGACAGGAAAAAAGTTCTCCAAACCATGCCCATTCCAAGACCATACACAGTAATCCTTTCAACGCCAACTGCAGTTCAACTCCAGGGTCTTCCCCATTGGATACACAACTCCCACCTTAAGCCGTTTGTCTCAGCTTATTCCCCTCCCACCAAATCTCCCACAGGTTCCTACTCCTCCACCCTGTTGGGACCTCTTACTCTCCGCATTTTGCGCTGCTCATCTCAGCTTCCACTCATCACTGAAGAAGTTTCTGCCAGCACGGAGTCCTAAGACCTCCCTTACAATGGCCATATGTCATGCTTTAGGATTATTAACCCTGGTCTCAACACTTATTCTCTCACCAGACCTATCTTCCCAATGCCAGCCCTTTCTTCTCTTTCAGGCTGTCCAAAAGATTGCACCATCAAGGATTCCCTTTGCCCTACAGGTCGCTTTTCTGTCTACACATATTTCCCCCAAAATGCTATTAATTCAGCCACCCTATGTAAACATAGCAATCAGCCCAAATGCAAAAAATTTCTAACTAAATCTTTAACCAGTTTATATTACAGGATTACCAACCCCTCTCCAAAGACGATGATCCTTATTGAACCTGGAAAATGCCATCACCACTGCAGACCAAGGGCTCACCTGAGGACCGCCCCCCATCAATACAAAAATGAACTTCATCGCCCCTAATCAGCAGGAAGCGGTTACTGAAGACTAACCTTTACCCCTTCCCAAATCCTCTACTACTTATAAAACAGAAAAGGGAGGAATGTAAGAATATATAATTTATCCTCCTTTTGCCCCATGGTCCCAAGCACATAAGCCAGTGAGAATTATGCCTCGGCTTGCCTGGGTTTACCCCGCCTTATCTCTAAACATCCCGACCCTCCCCCAAAGCAACAGGCCTAGCGAATCTGCCACAATAGAAGGCACCACGCTGCTGCCCTCTCTCTCTGTGTGTCTGTCTGTCTCTTTGTCTCTGTCTCTCTGTCCCCCTGCTCTCCCTGCTCTCTCTCTCCCTCTCTCTCCCTCTCCCTCTCCCTCTCTCTCTCTCTGTCCCCCTTCTCTCTGCTGCTCCCTCTCTCTCTCTCTCTCTCCCCACCCCCGTCTGGGGCAGCCACTCTCTCCTTCAGATAATAAAATCTCTTGCGTGGGCCCGTGTCTCCTGAGTCATTCTGGGTAAGGAGGGTCGCGGCGAGATACCCTTTCAGTCAACAATATTTTGATTCAAGTTTTATTTCTATTCACTTCCTTGGACTCTTACATTTCCTAGTTTCTTTCCTTTCTGGAGTATATACTGTTTCTTCCAGTGGATCTGGGCATTTTACCACTTCTCTCAATGTAATATCAGAGTAATATTGCATTGCTCTTTTGGCAGGGAAAATATGAATTCAGAAAACAAGTATCCTTTTAAAGAAGAGAATCAGCTTTTGATGCAGAGGAAATGAGGAAGCAATCTCATGATCCTGTTTATTCAGGTGCAGTACTGTAAATTGCCTCCACTCAAGAATGTTACCAATATTCATGAGTTACACAGCTCATTTCAAAGCTAGCCTGATGGATTAAGAGCAAAGGTCCATGCAGATCACATTCTGCTGTACTCTGACTTTCCCTTCTGACGGCATTCACTTTTTGCTTATTGTCCCTCAAGTTCCAAGGAGATTCAAAACTCTCTCAGATGTGTTAAAGTCGGCTTTTATCTTTTAAATGAAACACTAGCCTCCAACCCCCATGCATGTACATTTGCAAACAGTATCTTAGATAGCCTCACAAAGTCATAAACATGCCACTATAGGTAAGAGAGTGGATGGGTGCCCAGCTTGTATGCTAAAGTAACCACGGCATCTGGCATATGCAAGAGAAGGAGAGCCACATACAGGCAGAAGTCAAAATATGAATGTAGAGAAAATATGTTGTTGTCATCTCTGAGGACTGCTTTGCCCTGCTTTGTCACAGATTATTTCCTTTAGCCAGAACTTGCTTAACCTTCCATTATCTGGGCTTCTGTCACTAGGTTCCAAAAAAGTCATGTCAGTCACTGGAGTTCTGGGAAAGCAGGGTCAGACTTGGACCCACCAGACCTGCAGGTCTGGACCTGGAAGCCCAAGAAGGGAAGAGGAGAGGAGGCAGCTAGACAGACAATTTAGACATGGAAGTGGTGGCTTGTTCCTCCAGACTCTAGGCCAAGGTCAACCTGGTAAACCAAGTGATCAGTATCTACAGAAACAAAATGTGAACAGTATGTCCAGACATAAAGGCTTTCTTCCTTGGCCTTTATGCTTTCAAATTAAAATGTACAGAATAAGGATTTGATACATGTATATTTGGGAAATGCTTACCACAATAAGGTTAGTTAACACATTCTTTACCTCACATAATTACCTGTTTGTTCTTATGGTGAGAACATTAAAGCTCTGCTTTCACAGCAACTTTCAAGTACAAAATACAGGATTGTTAACTATAGTCACCATGCTGCACATTAGATCCCCAAACCCTATTCATCTTATGACATCTCTACTTCCCCCATGAAATTCTTAACAATTTTTACATAAGGGGCTCTGCATTTTCACTTTGCACTGGACCCAACAAATTATGTAGTTGGTTTTGTGAACTGCTGAGGCTCAGATGTAAGGATGTGGGATGCAGAATAACTGGAGATCATGTGCAGACCTGGCAACAGGTAAAATGGAGTGAATGTCAGACGCTGAACTATAAGGCACTTCACCCTCTCTGCTGCTCTGTCACCACAAGTAACACAATTAACCATACACTTAATGTACCCCAATTCTTATCTTATAAATTTCCAACTTTTATTACCTTATTTTGGTTGAGGAAAATCACAGCCCACCATGTACTTCACCATGTTCTTTGATTCCAATTACCCCTTTACTTTTACTGCCATTTCCTTTACATTTTTTTACCTTTACCTTTACTAATTTTCCTTTACTACCAGTTTCCCCCATTTCTTTCATGCATTTTTTTGGTTGGGTTCGTCACTACAACTCTTCCTTCACTGATGGAGTCTCTTCTGGACAGCTGGAGTGGCCCAAAGAAAAAGCTTGTATAAAATTCTACAAACCTTTGAAAGTAAACCACAGGAAGTGATGAAAGTAAACCCATCACTCTATAATAAAGCCCATCCTTCCATGCACTCTGAAGTTTTAGTTAGATCTTAAATTATAAGTAGTCCCTTCTATCCAAGATCATCAGCTATTTAAGGAAGGCCTCAATATCAAAGTCAGATTGCAAAACAAATGGAGGGGAAAAAAGGAGCCTAGAGAAAACAGAGACAATGAAGGAAGCAGTAGAAAATTTGAACAAAAAACCATAAATAACATCATAGTAAAGATAAAAGGGGACATTTCACTCCACAATAAAAACAGGACTCTATGTGAAGGGCCCCCACCCATAAGATGGCGAACTTCCTGCTTCTCTTCCGGGTCTTCGGTTCCCACTGGCGCCACCCGAGGCCCAATTACCTCTCGGCTCCGACCCCAATCCTAGCACCTGGCCAATAGCCACCAGTCCCGTTGAAGTGACATCTCAATCAGCTTATGTCCCTCCCTATATAACCTAGTACTTTTCCCCAATAAAGTGAAACACTCCGGTGAATTGCTGCTGTGTGTCACTCCTTCCTTTCATTTTGGTGCCAAAACCCGGGAGACGGGACACCCCAATTGGGCCCCGTCTTCCCCCGACACCAGCAGCAGCTTGCCCTCGTCCTCTTTTTCTGGCGCTGGCTCCTCACACTCACCACTCCTCTTTGGCCTTTGGGTACGTTTTCCCCCAGAGTGGGCCACTCTTCCCCGAGCTATCGCAGCGCCATTGACCGTAATCATCCGGCAAGGCCCTGACGCTCGGGGACGAGGAGGGAACTCTCCCCACCTCAGGCCCTCATGGCTGCAGCGGACCCTCAGGCCCCTCCTCCAACAGCCATAAATGAGGTGACTCCTTTGCAGATGAGAACGCTCCCTTCCCCCCACCTCCTTCCGTTCCTTCCACCGAAAATCCCTAGTACTAGGTACCTCGGACTCTGGCACTCTGCCTTCTTAGAGAGGTCTGGGTGACGACCCACACTTCCTAAGAAATTCCAACTCGTATACGAGTTTCCGCAGACCCCCAAGGATCATCGGGGACGCCCTTTGTCTCCATGCGGTCTGCTCCCAGTCCAAGGGTCTCCGTTCGTCTTCCCCTGTTTGTCTCTTTCTCTGTCCTTTAGCCATGGGAGCCTCCTCATCCCTCCCTAAAGATTCACCTCTTGAATGCCTGCTCAAGTATCTAGCCACCCTCTCCCTGACGCCTGATATAAAACCAAAACTTCTCCGTAAATACTGCTCCCAAGATTGGCCGACATACCCCCTAGACAATCACAACCAAAGGCCCGCAGGGGGAACTCTTGATCCTAACATCACTCGTGATCTCTTTAACTACTGCCAGCACCTGAAAAAATGGAATGAGATTTCCTATATCAAGGCTTTTCGCCTCCTAGCCCAAAATCCCGGCCTCTGCACCACCTGTTCCCCGCCCCAAGTTCTCTTAGCCTGCAGGCCACCTTCCTCCCCTCCACAAACTCCCAGTCCCTCTTCAGTTACCTTTGACCTGGCCGACGAACCTCTGCCATACAGGCTTTGTCCTTCAGCCCCTCCCCCTCCTACAACCCCTCCGCCCTCTTCCACCGTCGTCGCTGCCTCCACCTCCTCCCCCGGAGAGGCCTCCCGCCCACTCCCTTCCCCTTTTTCTCCTATAACAGCCCTTCCCCCTTCCTCCCCCACCATCTCCTCCCCCATCCCACCTCCTCCGCCTTCGCCCCCCTCACCTGCCCCTCCCCCACAGATTGAGCCTGAGCCTTTCAGTCCCCCTTTAACTAGGTCCCGGGGGCCTCCTCTGTCTTTGCCCTCATCACCTGTTTCTCCCCCACAGACTGAGCCAGAACCCTTCAGTCCCCCTCAGACTCAATCCCGGAGGCCTCCCCAAATTAACACCCCCCTCCGAGAGGTGGCGGGACCCGAAGGCATCGTGCGAGTTCACGTACCTTTCTCCTTAGGGGATTTAGCCCAACTTGAAAAACGTCTTGGTTCCTTTTCCACTGATCCCACGACATATATCAGGGAGTTTCAATGGACCCTCCAGTCTTACAGCCTCACACATCATGACATTTTCATGCTCCTAGCCAATACCCTCCTTCCTGAAGAACGTAGACGAGTTTGGGACTTCACCCAAACACACGCTACCAAAACCCACAGGACTGACCCCACCTATCCCACTGGCCCCACCGCTGTCCCTGAACAAGACCCACACTGGGATTATAACACCACTGTAGGTCTCCACTCTCGGGATATTTTTGCCTCCTGCTTAATAGCAGGTCTGAAAAAGGCAGCTCGTAAAATAGTCAGTTTTCAAAAGCTCCAGGACATAATTCAAAAAAAGGAAGAAACTCCCTCCAACTTCCTAGATAGACTCACCCAAGCCCTATTACAGTATACCAGCCTAGACCCAGAAACGCTGGATGGAAGACATGTCCTTATGACTTACTTCCTGGCTCAAAGCTACCCCGACATTAAAGCTAAACTCAAAAAGTTAGATCAGGGCCCCGCTACCCCACAGACCGAGATCCTAACAGTGGCCTTTAAAGTCTTCCATAACCATGAGGAGGAGAAAGAACGCCATAAACAAAAGGCTGATCAGGCCAACTTTCAGATGTTGGCCCAGCTGATAAAACCACAACCCCACAACCTGGGCGCCCCTCCACAAACAAGCCCACCCCCCAGGAGCTTGTTCTAAGTGCGGAAAAGAAGGACATTGGTCAAGGGCATACCCCTCCCCCAAACCTCCTACCACCCCATGCCCCAGATGCCACAAAAAGGGCCACTGGGGGTCTGATTGCCCAACCACCCGAAGGGGAGACTAGATGAACAACCCCCATCCTAAGCCCGCCGTAGTGGGACTGGCGGAGGAGGATTGATGGGGCCCGGGGTCTTCTCGCCCGACCATTTCCATCACCAAACAGGAGCCCAGGGTTACTTTAACAGTAGACGGTCACCCCATCTCCTTCGTCCTAGATACAGGAGCCACCTTCTCGGTCTTGCGAGAATACTGGGGCCCTACCATGCCAGCCATTACTCCTATAGTTGGGGTAGGAGGAAAACAGATCTTCCCATTGAAAACCCCTCCCCTTTTATGCACAATCCAGGACGATCCCATACCTTTTTCCCACTCCTTCCTGGTTATGCCCCAGTGTCCCATCCCCTTGCTAGGATGGGACATCTTTTCTCTCCTCCATGTTTCCATAACTATATACACTCCCACAGCCCCCAGTACTTCCTTTCTAATGGCCCTCATAGCCGACGACCCCCCTCTACCCAATGAAAGCTCCAGTTCCGCCCTCATACACCCTGTAAATCCAAAAGTTTGGGACATTACAAGCCCCTCCGTGGCTCTATGTCCTCCTGTCTCTATCAAATTATGTGACCCCTCACAGTATATCTGTCAGGCGCAATACGCCCAACCACTTCGGCCCTCATAGGCCTCCAACCCATCATTCAGGAACTTTTAAACAAAAATTACCTCAGACCCACTCATTCTCTGTTTAATACCCCCATATTAGCTGTTAAAAAAACCAACGGATCTTTCTGCCTAGTCCAAGATCTCCGCCTCATTAATATGGCCATCGTTCCTATCCATCCCTTAGTTCCAAATCCATACACCATTTTATCATGGATCCCTGCCTCAGCCTCCCACTTCTCAGACCTAGATCTCAAGGACGCATTTTTTTCTATCCCTCTGGACCCCTCCTCCCAAGATTTTTTCACCTTCACCTGGACGGACCCATACACAAGACATTCTGAACAACTCACTTGGACAGTTTTGCCACAAGGTTTCCGAGATAGTCCCCATATTTTTGGACAGGTCCTAGCTCAGGACCTCAAACAGTTTCATCATGATCACTCCGAGTCCACCTTTTTACAATACATGGATGATCTTCTACTCTGCAGTCCCTCGTGGGAACAGTCTCAACTTGACACTGCCTCCCTACTTAACCTTCTAGCTTCCAGAGGTTACTGGGTATCCCCCGTCAAGGCTCAAATCTCTTCCCCTTCTGTCACTTACCTCGGATTCCTTCTATCTCAACAAAGAAAGTCCATTACCTTGGGCAGTAAACGACTCCTCTCTGACCTGCCCATTCCCAAAACCAAGACAGAAATCCTTTCCTTTCTAGGCCTGGCTGGGTATTTTAGAGTGTGGATCCCTAACTTCTCCCTGTTGGCAAGACCCCTATATGACCTCAGCAAGGGCCCCCCTGAAGAACCATTATCCTCCTCACCCCGACACTCCTTCATTAAGCTCCGTCGAGCCCTTGTGGAAGCCCCAGCTCTCCATCTTCCTGATTTGTCGAAGCCCTTCTCATTATATATTCATGAGAGGTCCAGTCAAGCTCTAGGAGTCCTAGGCCAATATTATGGCCCATCCTTTGCCCCAGTAGCTTATCTTTCCAAGAAATTAGACCCCCCAGTTCCGGGATGGGCCCCCTGCCTACGGGCATTAGCCGCTGGACAGCTCTTGCAGAAGGAAGTTCATAAACTGACATTCGGGGCGCCCCTTACCATTCTGTCCCCACATCACCGAAAAGACCTCTTAACCTACAAAAGTTTACAGACTCTCCCTCCCTCCAGACTCCTGACCTTACTGTCCTCTTTCCTCCAAAATCCAGACATTTCTTTCCTCCCCTGCCTGCCCCTGAATCTGGCCACTCTTCTTCCTATACCCTACTCTCCTCATACTCCCTCGCATGATTGCTGGAAGCATTTCACAACTACCTTCAGTGTCACTCCATGATCTCCAAAGGAGCCCTCTCACACTCCGACCTCATCTGGTTTACTGATGGGTCCTCCTTTAAACATGAGGGCACCCACTATGCAGGATACACAGTAGTTTCCCTCAAAGACGTCATCGAAGCACAAGCCCTACCCTCCGTTACAACCAATCAACAGGCCGAACTCACTGCGGCCACCAGAACTTGCACTCTAGCCCGGGACACGTCTCTCACACTGTACACTGATTCCAAATACGTATTCCACATTCTCTTGCCCCATATGGCAGTATGGAAAGAATGAGGCCTCCTCACCACAAAAGGAAATTCCATCACTAATTCAGCCTTAATTACCAAACTTATAGAGGCATCACAACTCCCACACCGACTGGGCATAGTCCACTGCAAATCACATCAAAAGGATGATTCCCCCATTACAAGGGGTAACAACAAAGCTGACAGAGTAGCCCGGTCGGTTGCCCTATCAGAAGACGCACCAGACAACAATCCGTCTGCCCTTGCGGTTTTAGCCTTATCACAAGACACCCTCTGTTCCCAGGACAAAGAGTCCCTCTTCCTCTTCTTACACGATCTGTTCCATCCTAGCCCCCAATCCTTGATCTATTTTTTAAAATCCTTTTTCTCTCTTTCTCCTGAAGACAAAACCCTACTTAACCAAATCACCCGCAGGTGCACCATCTGCCAACGCACTAACCCTAATACCCCCCTCAAGGCCCAACCCTTCCCGGCTCATCAAGCAAGGGGTAATGTCCCTGCCGCAGATTGGCAAATAGACTTCACTAACATGCCCCCCGTATGGCGTACCAGATACCTACTCGTGTTGGTAGACACATTTTCAGGATGGGTTGAAGCTTTCCCCACCACTAACAAACAAGCTTCCGCGGTTGCCTCTATCCTCCTCACCCAGATCTTTCCTAGGTTCGCGATGCCCAATTCCCTCCAATCAGATAACGGCCCTGAGTTCACTACCGAAATCATTCAGAACCTCTCCAAGTCGCTCTCACTCCCCTGGCATCTACACTGTCCTTATCGACCACAGGCTTCGGGAAAAGTAGAAAAAGCCAATAGGACTCTAAAAGACATCCTGACCAAACTATCTCTAGAATTACACCTTCACTGGCTTCGCTTACTTCCCTTAGCTCTACTCCGCATTCGGGCCCTCCCCAAAAAACCTTCCTTCTTGTCACCCTTTGAGATCATGTACGGCTGCCCAATTTTACCCTCGGGGCTCCCTTCCCACAAAGGACCAATTCCTCCCAACATGGCCCTTCTGCTACTCTTTCTCCTCCGCACCGAATTATAGAAATATCAGGATGGGCTCCTCCCGGATCCATCCGCTTCCCAAAACCCTCCTGTCTTACGACCCGGTCAACTAGTGTTTTATAAGCCTCCAGAAAATAAGCCCCCTCTCACCCCAAAATGGGAAGGCCCACACCCAGTCATTCTCTGCACCCCCTTGGCTGCTAAGCTCTCACTGCCTGATAACTCTGTCACCCCTTGGATTCATATCTCCAGGTTGAAACCAAACACCCAGGACCCACCTCCTCTGGACACCCAAGACCCAACCCAGAGTCCTTCGGATACAGCCCAAGATGCTGTCTACTCTACCATGCTTCATCCCTCTGATCCCTTGAAACTCTGCATCTCCCGTTCACCTCCTTTGCCATCCATACCCAAATCATGACCTTTTCTTCCTTTACTGCTCTCTCGCTCTCATTCCTCATTTCTATTGTCTTCCCCGTCGTCACCTCAGCCTCCTTTGTATGGCGATTCAAGGTCAAACAGACTTACACACAGCATCAAACAAAAACCACTGCCCTCATTACCACATCAGACTGCCCTCTAAAAGGCTGCTCCGAGCCTTTGTACCTTCACTTTCCTCCCTCCACCGAAGTGTTCACTAACAGCCCCCTTTTCACTCCCTACCTCTGCTTCCTCTATGACCAAAAACAAGCCTCATGCAGGCAGTGGCCAGACACCTATGGGGGATGTCCCTACTGGTCTTGCGCCATTCACTACATGGGTGACTCTCGGTACCCACAGTATTACTCCTCCAACCGTTTCATAAAATATCCCAACAGCTCATTCTCCTTATCAATCCCTGATCCCTGGGACCCTCGATGGGCTGCCGGAGTCACAGCCTCAGTTTACTACGGGGGGTCCTCGACCCCACCCACGGTACCCTTCGTATCTCTCAAGAGTATTTTCCTTCTCATTCCCAGATCTCTCAAGTTGCATCAGATATCAGACATTCCAAAAAACTCATTATTCAAACATTTGACGGCACCTCTTCATCTTCCTATCCCCGCCCCTCTTCTAATTTCTCCTACTCTTGGTTACAGCTCATTCAAGACACCACCACCTTTCTCAACCACACCCTCAACACCGCCAATTGTTTCTTGTGCGCATCACTACAGCGCCCACTGCTGGCCGCCGTGCCCCTTAATATTTCCAACTACTCCTTCCATGCAGAAGGACAACCCCTCTGCCCCCTGGCAGACATACCCCTATGGGAACCAGAATACACAGATAATCTCACCATCCACCACTGTGTAGGCCCAACTCCACCACCCTGCAGTGCACTTCACTGCCTCTCTATCTACACCCCCACCTCCGACTCTAAAACTTTTACACAACCAGGACACTTCATTTGGTGTAATGGCAGTCTTTTCAACTCACTGCCTCCCAACTCCAATATACCCTGCATTCTCGTCACCCTAATCCCACAGCTTACACTTTACAGCATGGCAGAATTTCTTGAGCTCCAACCTCCCTTGCCCTCACGCACAAAAAGGGCTGCTTTCCTTCCCATCATGGTCGGTATCTCTTTGACCACCTCAGCCATTGGGGCAGGGTTTTTGGGAGGGGCCTTGGGTCACTCTCTGTGTTCAATTAAAGATCTCAACGCCAAACTTGAGGGAGCCCTGACATCCACTGCCGATTCCCTGGCCTCTCTCCAAAGACAGGTCACTTCGCTAGCTAAAGTCACCCTTCAAAACTGGCGGGCCTTAGATCTGCTTACAGCCGAGAAGGGTGGCACCTGCGTCTTCCTTCGGGAAGAGTGCTGCTATTACATCAATGAATCTGGCATTGTAGAAACTGACATTACCAAACTCACCGACCTTGCCTCCAGCCTCCACTCTGCTTCCAATTCCAACCCATTCTCTTCAATACTAACAAACCCCCTCCTTACCTGGCTCTGGCCCATTGCAGGCCCCATAATAATCGTTCTTCACGCCTGTCTCTTCTTACCCTGTATAATAAAGTTCATCAAATCCAAAGTCAGAAAAATATCTAATCAAACTTTCAACCAGCTTTTATTCAGGAACTATCAGCTTCTGGCCACAGAAGATCCCTCACCCTCACGTGACTTCCCCACTACACGCTGAGATGGACCCCTCTCTCTGCTGGAAATTGTTCCTGGAGACAATGGCCGCAGACGCCTGGCTCCTGACACCCATATCCTCTTGGCACCATTGGAATCAACAGGTCCTCGACCTATGGTTACAGGGAGCCTTCATTGATTTCCAACCTGAAGAAGTCCACATCTACTCGTCCTTACTGTGGGGAGTCCTATCAACCCTTTCCTCCCAGTCCTCAAGCCCTCACTCCCTTCTCCTCCCCCGTTCAGCAGGAAGCAGTCAGAGAGAAAGCAACGTCCACAACCCCACAGAGAAAGGGGGGAATGAAGGACCCCCACCCGTAAGATGGCGAACTTCCTGCTTCTTTTCAGGGTCTTTGGTTCCCGCCGGCGCCACCCAAGGCCCAATTACCTCTCGCCCCGCCCCAATCCCAGCACCTGGCCAATAGCCACCAGTCCCATTGAAGTGACACCTCAATCAGCTTATGTCCCTCCCTATATAACCTAGTACTTTTCCCCAATAAAGTGGAACTCTCCGGTGAACTGCTGCTGTGTGTCGCTCCTTCCTTTTCACCATGAAAAATGAATAATCAGAGAATAAGAAAGAGTATTTGGAAATTTAAAATACGGCATAACTTAATAATGTAAAAATAGAATGCATAGAAGACGAAGTTGCAAAAAATCTTCAAGAAGGTACATTAAAAAGCAAAGATACAGAAATCAGGAACAGAGAACATAGAATATGAGACAATTGGAGGTTTAGTATAAGAATCCAACATCTGCTAACAGGAATTCCAGAAAAACAGGAAGGGGAAACAAAAAGGAAGAAATCCAAGAACACAGCATCTCTGGATTATATGAACCAACATAATAGATGCCCAAACCAACAGCTGAAAAAGACTCACGTTGAGGAACATTATCCTGACATTGCAGTACATGAGAGAGAAAGAGAAGGTCCTAAATGCTTCCAGATGGGAGGAAAAATCACACAGAAAGAATGAGGAAAATGGAACTGGATTTTACAAAGGTAACACTGGAAGCTGAGGGAAAATGATTTAGTTGATTGTGCTGTTTGGGCCTTTTATCTTTATGGATCCTGTGTCTACTTGTTCTATCAATTACAGAGAAAGCAGTGTTGAGGTCTTCACTACAACTGTGAATCTATTTCTCCTTTCAGCTTTAACAGTTTTTGGCTCATGGAGTTTGGACTTCTGCTATTAGGTGAATACCCATTTAGGTTTGTTATATATTCTTGGAGAATTTACCTTCTGTCATTATGTAACCTCTCTATCCCTAATATTATTCCCTGTTTTGAAGTCTATTTTATCTTATAATTGTATAGCTATTTCAGCTTCCTTTTGGTTACTTTTTACATGTTATATGTTTAGACATTACTGTTTATATGTCTTATTTTTCCCCATCTAAGCACATTCAATGTGATTACTGACATAATTGGGTTAAATTCTGACATCTTGCCAACTGATCTCTTTTCCACCTGTTCCTTCTTTTCTCTTTTTCTGCCTCTTCTTGGTTAATTTTGCACACTCTTTATGATTCCATTTTATCTCCTCTATAGAATTATTATGTATACCTCCACAAAATTTTTTTTAGTGGTTGCCCTATGGTGGATAAATATTTACATATATAAATCTGAATGTACTTTGAAATTATGTAGTATTTCATATTTACTATAATGGCCTTACAGCCATATAGTCTCAATTCTTCCTGGTGCTCTTTGTGCCATTGTTGTCATACCCAGGAGAATGACTAAAATTAAAAGACTGATAATACCAAATGTTAGAACGGGAATAACTGGAACTCCCACTCAATGCTGGTGGGAGGGCAAATTGGCATGCCACTTTACAAATGGTTTGGTAATATCTACTAAAGCTAGATGTATATTTATTATATGATATAGCAGTTCTACTCCAGGAGGTATGCCCAAGAGAAATAAGTGCTCATGTCCAGAAATACACAGGCATGAGTATGCTCATAGTAAATTTACTCGTAGTATTGCCAAATTGCAAAAAACATAGATGTCCATTCATAATAAAATGAATAAGTAAATGCTGATATCTTCACACAGTGCAATATTGTACAGCAGTAAAAAAATTAATAAACTACTGGGACACTCAAAAAAGATGGATACACATCATAGAGATAATATTTAGTGAAAAAAGTCACACATGAAAGAGCACCTGCATTCTGGCTCCACTTAAATCAAGGTCAAGAATAGAAAAAATTGGAAAGGGCAAAGGGGAACCTTCTGAAGCCTTGAAAATATTTTATGTATAGACGTGGATGAGGGTTACGTGTGTGTATACATATGTCAAAGTTTATCAGTCTGTATACTTAAGATTTGTGCTCTCATTGAATGGAAGAAATGCCTCAGTAAAGATGTAAATAAAAACAAAATGATGTTTACAAAGAATTCTAAGGGCATAGGGAGGAGATTTGGTATGATGTCGTCAGAATCAAAATACTATATATAGAATAATCACATTACCTTAAATATTGAAATGAAACACTGGGATATAATGGACAATTAACAATGGGCCTCTCTGAGGGTGGGATTCAATGTTTTCTGTATGCTTTTCTGGGTCTTCAAAATTTTCTTCAATGAATGTGTATAACCTTTATAATTGGGAAAAAATTATCTCAAAAAATTTAAATGCCTTTTTAAAAGTTTCAAGCCAGACATTAAAAGGAAATAAAAGAAATAGCCTGGGAAACAGCATTTATCCTAAGTGCTTTAATATTGCTGTACTCATGTAATTTTGATATTTTAAACATAACTTAAAATAGGTCATACATTCAATAACTTTAAATTGGTTAATTTTCTTATTCTTTTATATCACAGGCAAAAATCAAAGGAATAAATGGATCTTTAGTTAAGTAGTTAAATGTACTCAAGACTGAAAGGATTTTATTTTGCATTTTTTTATTACAGACATGTTCTTATTTCTGTTGGGAGCGTTGTGTATTTCCTCGGTCCTTGTCCCCGCCACACCAAAGAATGGAAGAGCAGAGACACTATTTAAAGTTAGAGAAGTGCAGCAGGCAACCTCAGCAAGAAGAAGCACCCCGAAAGGTTGCAGAGAGTTTAAGATTAAAAGGTGACATACTTAGAAAGTGTGGGCAACCTCAGAGAGAGGAGCGCCCCCGAAAGGTTGAAAATAAAGTTTAAAGTTAAAAGGTTACACACTTGGAAAGTGCAGGAGACCTCAGAGGGAGGAGTGCCTGAAAGGCTGGAGGTTCCCCCTTTTAAGGATTCTTTAGGAATGTGACTAAGGGCTGGGGGTGCAGACTTGTTAAGTGGTTTTTGAGTATTTAGAATTAACTTAACACAAGGAACTTCCTGCTCTGATTTCTCACTGGGATACCGGCCCCTTGGTCTGGGGGCAGATCAAACAGGCTGCCTGCCCAGCCCCCAAGGTGGGCTGAACTATTGTTAAGAAATCAGAAGTATTCTTAACTTACTTAAAAGTAAGTTAAGAATCTTACACTTGTAACTTCTTGGGTATTAAAATACAATCTTTAAGATGGAATCTTTCCTGCCTTTTACTGTTGTTTACAGCTGGGCCTGCATGCTTAATTAGTTGCCTAGGTTACAAACTACATAATTAGGGCCAGAAGTAGGAAAAAACGGCATATAGGTAAAAGTAAATAAAGCTGGGCCTGCATGATTAACACAGTAAAGACATGGGCTCTGCTGAGATACCCTCCTTTATCTGGGAAATATTCAAACATTTCAGGCCAAGTTGCTCTCGGCTTTTTGAGCTTTGATTAATTTTGGGAGAGGGTGTGTTCTAAGTACTCATTAGTTTCAGGTTAAGTGATTGTTGTTGAAGAGCCTTGGGAATGCAGGAAGTCAGGCCCCATTGGACCTTGCCTGGGGCAATATGCTTAGTCTTTTCTTCCTAAAACCTGTTCTCAGTAAAGCAGAGAATTCAAGAGCCCATCAGACTTGCGGTGGTCATAAAACCCAACCCTATGCTGATCTGCCCTTCACTGTTTTCCTGCTAACTATCCCCCCACAGCCACAAATTCAGGCCCACAGCCTACATGGAAAGGACCCCCATTTTTAAAACTACAGCCAGAAGACATTGAGGGGCGGGTTCAAGCACATTCTTGCCGCCTGGCTGCTATCATGTTATCGCCTCATTCAACAATTATTAGGCCCTCTACTTTACATGCAAGTACTATACCAAGTGCTGGTGACAAGTCAGTGCTATGGGCTGAATTGTGTCCCACCCCCTCCCAGATATTTATATATTAAAGTCCTAACTTCTTGAACCTCAGAATGTGACTTGTTTAGAGTTAAAATTAAAATTACTTTACAGAAATAATTATAGCAAAAGAGGTCTTTAGGGTGGACCCTAATCCAGTATAACTGGTCTTTTTTTATTGAAATAAAGTTGACATACAACATTATATTGGTTTCAAGTGTATGACATAGTGATTCAACAGTTATTGACTTTATTAAATGTTCACCCTGTGAGAAACACACTCACTGGTCCAAATTCAATAAGTGGACATGGAGACAAACAGTGGAGCAAGGCTTTAATGACGGTCTTACAAGATGGGGTGTCTGGTGGGCAGGCACACCTGGGGAGTTTGGCGCCAATAATTTATCTCCTAGTGCAAGAGTCCCTCCTCTGGTTCCTCATTGGCTGAGTACTACAGGGTTCACAAGTCTTACCCGGATGTCGCCTAAACCCATTATATCTTTCCTTTACATTTGTCTTATTCTTATTGGTAGGTTTAAAAAACTCAAAACAGATATAGCCAGGCCCTTATCAATTCCCCCACCCCCACACCCCCTCTCAGCCTGAGCAGCTTCCACCACGTGGCCCTTTGTTAATACCTTACTGTGAAAATGTTTAAACATCCTAGTGGGAATAAATCACATTTACGTTTTATACTCTTTCCTAACAGTTCCCCCCTCTTTTTATTTAAGAATTTCTGATTTTATTCCCAGTAATGTATTTTAATTTACGCTTGGTCCTTTCTCAAGTTTCTCTAATAGCTTTTTACTCTTCCTTGTAGTTCAAATTTTCTTCTAATAAGATTATTTTGGGTGTAGGTCAAAGGTATTTGCTTGCTTATGGCTGCCTTTAAAAGCTTTTGAGTCAAGCCTTTCACACAAGGGATGATACAGCATCCTACAGCAGTTAAAACTCTCGCAACTATAACAAGGGATAAAACAGAGGCAACTATACCTTTCTATTTTCCAAACCACCTTTCCAACCAGTCTATAAAAGGGTCACTGGTGCCAGTTTTCAGCTAATTCATTAGCTAAAGTGGTGCCTTGTAATGATCTACAACTTCTATGAAAAAAATTTTTTCATTGGGTGTGGAGAGAAATGCCAGGGTAAATGGAACGGCCAATTGGACTAATGCACAAGTCCTAGTCCAGGTGGGTGGCAACAAGTAGCACAAGCTTCCCTTTCCACAGTACCACCAAACATCCACTCAGGGGATGCATAATTTCGAGAAGTTGCCCTCTTTAGAGTCATTTAGGACATGGGTACAAGTCAGTATGTTCCCCACAGGAGTTGTGAAACCTTCCCCTTGCCTAGAGAGGCATGAGGAGTGATTCATCTTCTCTATGGAAAAAGAGGGAATTGCCCTCGGGTCTGACTTCTTTAGTGCATGAAAGAGTAAAGACAAGCCCTTGCAAGTCTCATTTCCCCAAGCATCCTTGTCCTGGTACAGAGCCAACATGCAGTTCATCCCAGTGGGGTCTGTGTCCCAGCAGAGAGGAAATGGGATGACCACCTGTGCCTGTGTCTGTCTAGCAGCACATACATAACAATCACTTTTATTCAAAGCGAGTACTGAAAATTTAACCCACTCTACCCAGGCATTGGTGTCTCCATAACATATCTCTATTTCAAGAGTCTTGTTTTAGATCTTTTATCTCTGTTACAGTAACCAGTCTAGGGTCATTATGGGGAAGCTCTGGCTTGTTATTTCTCTCAGGATTGGGGGTGGCCTCTATGGGTGAAGTCTTGCCTTTGATTAAATTAAGACTAAACCTTCCCACGGGATCTACTCCAATGACATCTGCACCGAGTCCGTAAACAGGAGGGGCAATTACAGGGTCTGAGTCTAAGTCTTGAGGTTTATGTATACTTAATAAAAGGGGGTTACACTGTCTGTCCTGGCAATTGTCAGGAGGAATTCCTTTAGCTAAGTGGAGCTTTCTTTTTAAAGATTTTTCTGCTGCATGAGAGGCCGTCCACCCTTGAAACTGGGTAGTCCACCAAACACTGCTCCACCTTGGACATGGGGGCCTACTTGCCTTTTTATTCTATTAAGATTTTTCCATTCAGGACAGAGATACTTATTATCTCCAGAAAGCTGTTTTTGGTCATTTTGGTCACCATAAGAGAGAACCTGACAAGCATCAAACCTAATGGTTTTGGGGCTTGATGTTTTAGTAATATTGATTACCAGTTTGACAGGATAACCAGGAGTTCCTTCCCATCTTAGGGCTCTCTGCGACTTGCCTGTGAAATACAGAGTTAGGATAAAAGTTAACATTTTAGGTTCTTTTTAGTTTCAGCCTTAAGGGTTGGTTAGCCACCTGGGACACTTGCCAATTCTGTTTTGTCTTCAGATCCCCCAGTCAGTTTCTTTGGTGTAGTGAGTCCAACCCTTTTCAGCTGTCCTCACTGCAGTCTCCGTGATCAGGAGCACTTGGTAGGGGCCTTCCCAGCTGGTTGGAGTCCATCTTCTTTCCAGGATTTTACTAACACCAGGTCTCTAGGCTGGAAGCAGTGAGCAAAGAACTCAAGTGGGGGAGTCTGGGTGAGGAGTCCTTTCAGCTTGAGAGAAGATAAGATAGAAGACATGGCCAGCACATATTCTCTTAAAAATTGATCTTTTGTTTCCATAGTGGGCAAGTCTGTTGCCCTTCCCAGATATGGTAGCTCATATAATAATCATTATTCCCTGTAGTACTTTTGAAGTAAAATGACTCCCGTTATCTGAATCAACATTTTCTATTAACTCAAACCTAGGAATAACTTGCTCTAAAAGTACTTTTATCACTGATCCTGCCATTGCAGTTGTTAATGAGTGGGCCTCCACCCATCCAGTGAGATGGTCAACAATCACTACTAAATATTTAAGCTTTCCCACTTTCAGCATCTCAGTAAAGTCAATCTGAGTACTTTGGAATGGTCTTATTCCTGGGAGTCTCCCTCCAGATACTGGCTTTCTCATACACTTCTTAGTAATTCTTTGGCACGTTATGCAGCTCCTACAAACCTGTTCAGCAATGGTGTAAATGCTAATACACCCATAAACCTTTAGCAAAGCATCACACATCACCTGAGGACCCCAATGGCTCCCCCTGTGTAACATGTTCATCAGCTCTCTCTTAATAGGCTGGCCGATCATTTCTCTCCCATCTGGTAAAGTCCACCGCCCTTTCTCATCTCGAGATGCCCCCACCTCTTGTAGCTTCTTAATCTCCTTCTTGGAAAACTTTGGGATCAATGAGATTTTAGGGATATTTGGGATGAGGTTCAAAAATCTAATTTCATCCTCAGATGCAGCCTCTTTAGCAGCTACATCAGCAATCCTATTACCCATAGCTTCATAAGAACTTCCTTTCTGGTGACCATTCACACGTGTTATAGAAATCTCAGCTGGAAGTACAAGATTTTCCAGAACCTCTTTAATTAATCACCCATGAATCAATTCTTGTCCTTTACTATTTATAAGACCTCTTTCTGTCCAAATTTTTCCAAAGGTATGGACTACTCCGAAGGCATGTCTGTGTAAATGGTGCCTTCCTTATCTGAAAGTAGTTTTAAGGCCTGATTAAGAGCAAACAACTCACAGGTTTGAGCTGACCAATGATTGGGTAATCTCCCCTTTTTGCAGATGGATAACTGGTCTCCATCAATGATGGCATAGCCATTATGTCGTTTGCCCTCTATCATCTGGGAGGACCCATCTATAAATAAGTTTCATACCCCCACCTAGAGGAGTTTTCCTCTAGTCTGATTCTCTATGAGGTCCATGCAACTATGGCTCAATTCTGATTGACCTTCAGCCTTCCCTGCCCATAGGAAGCTGGTCAGATTGAGACAGGTGTCTGTGGTTAAGATCAGGTCATCTTTTTCAAGTAAATTTGCTTCATATTTTAAAATTTGAGAATCTATTAGCCAGTGCCCAGCCCACTGACTAAGTAAGCACGACCCGAACCTGGTGAGGAGTACTGACCATGAGGGTTCCTCCAAGTTAATTTCCTGCTCTCTTCCACCAATAAGGTCATGGCTGCAATGGCCTGAACACATTCAGTCCATCCTCAAGAGACAGGGTCCAATAGTTTAGACATAAAGGCTACTGGTTGTTTCTTTCCTCCCCAGGCTTCGGTCAAAACCCTACAGGGAACCTTGTTCAACAGGAACAAACCAGTGAAATGGCTTCTCTAAAGATGGGAGTGCCATAACTCGGGTGGTGACTAAAGATTGCTTTCAATTCCTCTAGAATTTGCAGTTCCGCTGGGTCTATTGGAGAGGGTCTGGTTCTCCCTCTAACAATTTGAAATACAAGCTTCTAGCCTCTCTTCTAACTCTTTTTGAGCTTCTCTCAGTAATTCTTCTCTAGGTTTTTCATTCCATCCATCTAAATTCTGTAATTTCTCAGATATATCTGGCCAATTTTTGGTTACAAAATTGACTTTTAAAGATCCTATCCTACCTGAGCTTCTGGGTCAAGTTCTGAATATTTTCTCATCTGGTCCCTGAGTCTCTGTGAAAATGCAGTTGGGGTCTCTTCCTTTTCTCATTGGACTTCAAACACCTCAGAAACATTTTGAGATCTTGGGGCCGATTCCCTAATTCCCTTTATAATTAGCCCTCGAAGATCCTGCATTTTCATTCTATCCCCTAGATTATTATTATCCCATCTAGGATCTACATTTGGGAACTTTTGTTCCACTGGCAGGACCCCCTGGCCCGGTGGGTGTTTTTGTTCCCAAATGGACACAGCAGCTCTCCTGATCACCCCGCCTCACCACCAGGGAATAGGATATTCATGATGGACATCAGTTCAACCTAAGTATATATATTAGGTCCCAGGAATTGATCTAGTGGGTCCACTTGGCCAAGGGGATCTTCTAGCAATGATTAAAATTTCTCACCTCCGTACCCATGAGGGGAACATTAACAAATTTCCTCTTGTCCTAGTGGGACCTCTCTCAATGGAAACATCTTGGGATTCCTAGTGGACTCCCCAGAAGGCAAAGGGAAATTCTAAGTCCGTCTTACATTAAGTCCAGGGAGAGGAAATCCTGGGGCAAAATACCTCTAAAAACTGAAATCAAAGGGAGAAATAAAAATTTAAATCTATTTACTACTCACAAGTTGCAGTCTGAGGCCGTTTCTCTCTTTCAGGCTCCAGCATCAACCAAAAACCGGCGCTCCCCCTCACTTCTCAGGTACAGATAAGCCCTCCCTTGCCCAGGTAATTACCCATTGATATGGAGATGAACTTCTCTCCACCCCTGAGGAAAGATGCAAATGAACTAAAGCCATACTTCTTTCCACGACTGAATGCCTGTTGATATGAGATATGAGTGGGGTGGAAAGAGAAAAAGGCCAGAAAAGCCCACCAAAAAGACCCAGAGTTAATTAAAGCTCAAAAAGACAGGAGCAACTTGGCCTGGAATGTTTGAATATTCCTCAGATAAAGGAGGGGGTACCTCAGCATAGCCTGTCTTTATTATGTTAATCATACAGGCCCAGCCTCTTCTTTTCTTTTTTTTTAAACTTTACCTATATGCTATTTTTTTTTCTTTCTGACCCCAAATAGTCTGCAACCCAGGAAATCAATTTAGCATACAGGTGCAGCCATAAAAAACATAGCAAAAGGCAGGAAGGATTTCATCCCAAAGATTGCATTTTAATACCCAGGAGGTCAAGAAGCAAGATTCTCAACTTACTCATTAGCAAACAGACAATAACTCTGCCCCCCTTGGAAGAAGGGCAGCCAGTCCTGATATGCTCCCAAACCAGGAAGCTGCCATCCTGGGAGGGGACTAAAAGCAGTAAATTTCTTGTGTTAAGCTAATTTTGCAGAATTACCCAGAGGACTGATAAAAAATATAATGTCTCATCAAAGATACTTGAGACCACCTAACAAATCTACACCTCCAGGTGCCAGCCACACTCCTAAAGAATCCTTAAAAAGGGAACCCCCAACCCCTGGGGCACTCCTCTCTCCGAGGCCACCAGCACTGTCAAAGTGCACAACCTTTTAACTTAAAACTTTCTCTCTCCAACCTCCCAGGGTGCTCCTCCCTCCTGAGGCAGCCTCACTTTCTCTCTCCCAAGTAACTCCAAACAAAACTTTCACTCCACCTCACCACTATGTCCCCCCCTCTCAACTCTCCACTGTGGCTACAGTGGGGAAAGGGACAAAGGAAAACACACAACGCTCTCCCAACACCAGGGCTTGTCCTGGGAGGTCTCTTGTATTTCCTCCTCGATAGCTTTCCCTTCCCTGGTGTTGAGGGGAAATAGGGGAAGCGCCCTTGGTAACCAACAGATTCCTCAGGTGAACTGGAGGCTTTATTACCATAAAAAAATAACCCAAACCTGGAAAAGCCAGTTTTCATCTGATCTAACTTTAATCCAGACAAAACAAAAAAAATTTGATAATCTTCTGTTTGTCCTTAACCAGGTACAGGAGGCGTCCCCACAGTACCGTAACCTTCACCCCAGCAGGCTATCTGGGGGGGAATTCCAAGGGAGCTCATCTGGTTCCCTTTCTCTGCTTCCCTAGGCCTAGAATTTGTATTTCCCATCCTTCAAGAGGTCCCTGTGTCTGAGATCCCTGTGTACTCAACCCCCCATAATGGAAGTTTCTTGCACACACCCCGAGATTACATGTCTCAGCCACACACACTCGATCTCTGAAAAACGCCCAACCACCAAGGCAGTACTTATAGCCCAATTTTCCCACCTTGGTTCATGCACGAGGTTGCCTGGTTGCCGCAGTGCCTGCGTTTTCTCCCCTGCGTCGGTCACGCTGTCTCCGCGCAACAGTCTCGGGTCTCCCCTTGCCTTCCGTGCGAAGGTGAGACGCCCAGACACAGTGGGCCGCCCAAAGCTGGGTAGGAGGTGTCTTCCCACTCCGCTTGGGCCCCCACCTCGCATGGGCCCCCACCTCACACAGGCAAGAGGATCCTGGACGAGCCCCCAAATTGTGAGAAACACACTCACTGGTCCAAATTCAATAAGTGGACACGGAGACAAAGAGAACAGTGGAGCAAGGCTTTAATGACAATCTTGCAAGATCAGGTGTCTGGTGGGCAGGCACACCTGGGGAGTTTGGCGCCAATAATTTATCTCCTAGTGCACGAGTCCCTCCCTGTTCCTCATTGGTTGAGTACTACCTTCTCAATCGCTCTGGGACACCTCAGTGACTTGTGAATGGTCTCATTCTCACCATGGGATCTGGCCCCTTCCCACAGATTCACCGCTAGGCTGCTTACTCAATAGTCTAAAACCCCTCCACCTCACTCCAGACCTCAAACCTTTTAAGCTTATTTGCTACGGTAATGAGATCTGGCCACAATATTCCTTGGACAATCAGTCTAAATGGCCTCCCAATGGCTCTTTAGATCCTAAAATTCTCCATGAGTTATACAACATCTGTGAGTGCATGGACAAATGGAAAGAGATGCAATATATCCAGGCTTTCTCCTACCTCTGAACCAAGCCCGCTCTCTGTCTCCCTTGCAATCCTAAACATCTTCTCCTCGCTCTAGAAAACTTCATCCCACCACCCAACAATTTCCACCATGTCCTCTGACTTTCACCCTGCTGATGAACCTCCTCCCTACTGATCTCAAACCTCTACAGCTCCCCCTCAACCACCAGATTCTCTCCTACCACAACCTCCTTCTCTGCAAGATCAAAATCCCAACCCTCCCAGTTCCCCTAGTGCCATTGCAGGAGCCACAGCACCTCCTCCTCTTCCACAACCAGTTCCCCTTCCCTCACCCAGTCCTGCACCAAACCCTCCAGTCATTCACTCTCAAACCCAGATCCTAGCCCCACTATGGGAAATAGCTGGTACAGAGGGCATTGTCTGGGTCCATGTCCCTTTCTCTCTCTCCAACCTTTCTCAACTTGAGAAAAGATTAGGCTCTTTCACCTCCAACCCAGCTACTTACATAAAAGAGTTCCAGTACCTAACTCAGTCATATGATCTTACCTTTCATGATATTCACATGATCCTGTCCAACACACTTTGGTTGAGGAGTGTAGGCGAGTCTGGGAACAGGCTAGAACTCATGCTGATGAGGTTCACCAAACTACTCCAGCTCATCCATTTGGTGCTGAGGCAGTTCCTGACTGAGACCCTAATTGAGACTATAATACAGCAGGGGGAGTCACTAGTTGAGATCAATTCATCACCTGCCTTGTGGCGGGTCTTAGAAAGTCAGCCAATAAAGCCATTAACTATGAAAAACTCCAAGAGGTTATTCAAGATAAAAATGAGAATCCCTCTATGTTCCTAGACTGCCTCACCAAAGCTCTTTTACAATATACAAACCTAGACCTTGAGACTCCACATGGGAGACAATTATTAATGACCTACTTCTTCACTCAGAGTTTTCCCAATATTAAGGCTAAACATAAATATCTAGAGAAGGGACCCTTAACTCCTCAGGCAGAAGTCCTGGCAGTGGCCTTCAGAGTATATAATGGAAGAGATGAAAAGGCCCGTAAACAAAAATATCAAATGCTGGCTAAGGCCTTTCAACCTACCCCAACCACTGGTGCTCGGGTATCCTCACCTCCTAAGAAGCAGCCAGGAGGACCTCCTGGTCCATGCTACAAATGTGGTCAAATGGGTCATTGGGTCAGAGCCTGCCCAAATCCCCGGAAGCCCCCTGGTCCATGCCCTAAGTGCCATCAGGAGGGACACTGGGCTGTTGACTGTCCTCACACACTGAGAGGTGCCAGGCCATCCAGCTCTAACACTCCACACATAGACCTTCTGGGTCAGGCAACTGATGACTGAGGGGGCCCGGGACTCCTCCACCCGACCACTACCATCACTGTACAGGAGCCCAGGGTAACCATTGTGGTAGCGTCTAGGCTCATCTCTTTCCTTTTGGACACCGGGGCCACCTACTCAGTCCTGAAGGAGTTTTGGGGACCTACCTCCCTCTCACAGTCCTCTATAGTTGGGGTAGAGGGCACACCTCATCAACCTTTGCAAACTCCCATGCTTCACTGCATCTTTAGAGGCATTGCCCTCTCTCACTCCTTTTTGGTGATTCCCCATTGTCCCCTCCCCCTATGGGAAGAGACCTATTACACAAGGTTGGAGCTTCCATTACTTTCACTCCCGGACTGCGCCTCAACCCTGACTTGCCTTCAATCCCACATTTACTTGCCCTCAAACCCACTGGAAAACCACCTCCCTCTCTCTTCTCTGCCACCACATTTGGTTAACCCCATAGTCTGGGATACCCTCACCCCCTCTATCACCACCTGCCCCCAGTAATTATCAGACTTAAAGACCCTGCCTCTTTTCCCTCTCAACCTCAGTACCTGCTGCTCCTCAAGAGTTTACTGGGCCTGCAGCCAATTATCTAGGAACTTTTATACAAAGAGCTACTATGACCAGCCAATTCCCCTTACAACACCCTGATATTGGCTATCAAAAGACCTAATGGTTCTTATAGGTTAATTCAAGATTTAAGAATTATCAGTGCAGCTGTTTTTCCAATCCATCCAGTAGTCCCTAACCCCTATACTTTATTATCCACTATCCCCACCTCCTCTACTTACTTCTCTGTCCTTGACCTAAAAAATGCATTCTTCATAATTCTCCACCATCCCAAAGGGACCACTTACACCTTCAACTCTACAGACTACAAATCCTCCAGTAATCTACTGTACAATCCAAGCAGGACCTCCTTTCAGCTGCATAAGGCAGCATATGAGCCCTACTCCAAGAACAATGGTGCTTCTACACCAACAAATCTGGTCTCGTCTGGGATGGCGCAAAACACCTCTGTGAACAAGCCTCCAAACTCCTAGAAAACTCCCCTAACAATCTGTTCCCTTACTCCTTCAATTGGCTCCTGCCCCTCCTAGCCCTTATTGCCTTTATTATTCTTCTCCTTTTCCTTCCCTGCTTCATTAACCTATTCCAAAAATTCATTCAAAATCAAATTTTGAAAATTTCTAACCATACTGTACACCACTTACTCCTCCAGGACTATCAAGGCCTTCTCACAAAGAATAACAAAACCAGCTAGATGACATCACAAATAATCTCAAGATGCCCACCGTTCCCCAACTCTACAGCAATGGCCTTGCTAACCACAGAATCTGTGCCCCCTTTCAGCACGAAGTAGCTAGAGAATGAGATTCTATGTCCATTCCCCAGGGGCCCAATTAAGAAAAGAATAAGATGAGAATGAAGGCAAATTCAGGAGTGCTAAGAACCCCAAACCTTAAGATCCAATCACCAACGCAGAACACACCCTATCCTCCTTAAAAATGGGCTTCCTCACCCATAAGCTGCTGCTCCCTCTCTCTCGGGGCAGCCATTTTCTCTTTCAGATAATAAAATCTCTTGCGTGGGCCCATATCTCTTGAGTCATTCAGGGGTAAGGAGGGTCGTGGCAAGACACCCTTTCACATATAATGTCTGGTTATTCATATTTTGGTGATGTAAATTTGACCAGTTGGTTTAGGTGTTATTATTCTGATACATTATTTTAAGGATTTTATAATATTGTAGATCACAATATGTTTCTGCCACAGTTGCAGCTTTCTGAACAAATTTACTGAAATTTGTTTCCTGACCTGAAAAGCCAGCTTACAAAGCAGTTTATGAGTGACCAGATGGTGACAGCATTCCAAATAGATTTCTCTAACTCTGGCAGTAAGAGGCCCAGTGTCTTGGAGTCATCTCTGACTTGTAGAACTAGAGACACTGGGCATTTTTTTTTCATCAGAGATTTATTTTCATACCAAAGGTATGGGGAAGGCTCTGTTCCTTGTGTTCCCCAAGGATACACGCAGAAAGTGAGGGGGAGCAAAGTGCTGTCTTTGCCCTTCACAAACAGAGAGAATCCACATTTCTCTGTATCTCACCTACAATACTACAGAGAGCATGGCATTTTTTTCATCTGGCTCTCACATGGCACTTTGTGGGGGATGCTGTGCATGGAGAACAATGCTACATGTGACTCTGGCTATTGATCTTGCTGTGACTATAAAAAGAAATCTGTCTCTAGAGATAAAAAAGGACATTACATAATGATAAAGGGGTCAGTCCAACAAGAGAATATAACTACTATAAATATCTATTCACCCAACACAGGAACACCTACATACCTGAAACAAATACTAACAGAATTAAAGGGGGAAATAGAATGCAATGCATTCATTTTAGGAGACTTCAACACACCACTCACGTGAAAGGACAGATCAAACAGACAGAAAACAAGTAAAGAGACAAAAGCACTGAACAACATATTAGAAGAGATGGACTGAACGGACATCTACAGAACAATCCACCCAAAAGAAACAGGATACACATTCTTCTCAAGTGCACATGGAACATTTTCACAAATAGATCCTACACTAGGCCACAAAAAGAACCTCAGTAAATTCAAAGCAATTGAAATTGTACCAACCAGCTTCTCAGATTACAAAGGTAGAAACTAGAAATAAATTATGCAAAGAAAATGAAAACTTGCACAACAACAAGGAGGCTTAATAACATGCTCCTAAATAATCAATGGATCAATGATGAAATAAAAACAGAGATCAAACAAACGACAACAATAATTCAACACCACAAAATCTGTGAGCCACTGTGAAGGCCGTGCTAAGAGGGAAATATGTTGCAATACAGATCTACCTCAGGAAAGAAGAACAATCCCAAAGGAACAGTCTAAACTCACAATCAATTAATGAAACTAGAAAAGGAAGGTCAAATGAGGCCCAAAGTCAGTAGAAGGAAGGACATAATAAAGATTAAAGCAGAAATAAATAAAATTGAGAAAAATAAAATAATAGAAAAAAATCAATGAAAGCAAGAGCTGGTTCTTTGAGAAAATAAACAAAATAGATAAACTCCTAGACAGACTTACCAAGAATAAAAGAAACTCTACAGAAACAAACAGAATCAGAAATGAGAAAGGAAAAATCATTACGGACATCACAGAAATACAAAGAATTATTAGAGAATACTATGAAAAATTATATGCTAACAAACTGGATAACCTAGAAGAAATGGATAACTTTCTAGAAAAATACAACCTTTTAAGGCTGACCTAGAGAAACAGAAAATCTGAACAGACCAACTACCAGCAATGAAATTAAATTGGTAATCAAAAGCTATGTAAGAACAAAAGCACTGGATCAGATGCCTTCAACAGTGAATTTTATCAAATATTTTTGAAGACCTAATACCCATCCTCCTTAAAGTGTTCAAAAAAGTAGAAGAGGAGGGAATACTTCCCAATTCATCCTATGAGGCCATCATCATTCTAATACAAAATGAGGCAAAGACACCACAAAAAAGAAAATTACAGACCAATAACCCTGAAGAACATAGATGCAAAAATACTCAACAAAATAATAGTAAACCAAACTCAAACATACATCAAAAAGATCATCCATCATGATCAAGTAGGATTTATTCCAAGGATGCAAGGATGGTACAATATTAGAAAATTCACCAACATCATCCACATCAACAAAAAGGACAAAACCACATGATCATCTCCATAGATGCCAAAAAAGTATTTGACAAAATTCAACATCCATTCATCATAAAAACTTTCAACAAAATGGGTATAGAGGGCAAGTACCTCAACATAATAAAGGCCATATATGACAAACCCAAAGCGAACATCATAATTAACAGTGAAAAGTTGAAAGCCTTTCCTTTAAGATCAGGAACAAGGCAATGGTGCCCACTTTCCCAACTTCTATTCAACATCGTTCTGGAGGTCCTTGCCACGGCAATCAGACAACACAAGGAAATAAATGGCATCCAGATTGTTAAAGAAGAAGTTAAACTGTCCCTGTTTGCAGATGACATATTATACATAGAAAACCCTTAAGAATCTACTCCAAAACTACTAGAATATCTGAAGTCAGCAAAGTTGCAGGATACAAAATTAATATGCAGAAATCTGTGGCATTCCTATACATGAAACGATGAACTAGCAGAAAGAAATCAGGAAAACAATTCCATTCACAACTGCATAAAAGGAATAAAATAACTAGAAATAAACCTAATGAAGGACGTGAAAGACCTATACTCTGAAAATTACAAGACACTAATGAGAGAAATATAAGAAGATACAAATAAATGGAAACACATCCTGTGCTCTTGGATAGGAAGAATTAATATTGTCAAAATGGCAATCCTGCCTAAAGCAATCTACAGATTCAATGCAATCCCTATCAAAATATGAACAGCATTGTTCAATGACCTAGAACAAATAGTTCTAGAATTCACATGGAACCACAAAAGACCTTGAAAAGTCAAAGCAATCCTGAGAAGGAAGAATAAAGCTGGGGGTATTATGCTTCCTGACTTCAAGCTCTACTATAAAGACACAATAATCAAGTAATTTGGTACTGACACAAGAACAGACCCATAGTTCAGTGGAACAGAATGGAGAACCCAGAGATAAACCCAAGCATATATGGTCAATTAATGTATGATAAAGGAGCGATGGATATACAATGGGGAAATGACAGCCTCTTCAACAGCTGCTGTTGGCAAAACTGGACAGCTACTTCCAATAGAATGAAACTGGATTATTGTCTAACCTGATACACAAAAGTAAACTCAAAATGGATCAAAGATCTGAATATAAGTCATGAAACCATAAAACTCTTAGAAGACAACATAGGCAACAATCTCCCAAATGTAAACATGAGCAACTTTTTCCTGAACGTATCTCCTTGAGCAAGGGAAACAAAAGCAAAAATGAACACATGGGAGTACATCAAACTAAAAGCTTCTGTACAGCAAAGGACACCATCAAGAGAACAAAAAGACATCCTATAGTGTGCGACAATATGTTTGTAAATGACATATCCAACAAGGGGTTAACATCCAAAATATATAAAGAACTCACATGCTTTAACAACCAAAAGGCAAATAACCTGATTAAAAAATGCGCAGACGATATGAAGAGAGAATTCTCCAAAGAAGAAATTCAGATGGCCAACAGGCACATGAAAAGGTGCTCCACATCACTAATTATCAGGGAATTGCAAAAAAAACCCACAATGAGATATCACCTCACAACAGTTAGGATGGCCAACATCCACAAGACAAATAACAAATGCTGGTGAGGATGTGTAGAAAGGGGAAACTTCCTACACTGCTGGTGGTAATATAAGCTAGTTCAACCACTGTGGAAAGCAATATGGCTGTTTCTCAAGAAAATAAAAATAGAAATACCATTTGACCCAGGAATTCCACTCCTAGGAATTTACCCAAAGAATGCAAGTTTTCACATTCAAAAATACATATGCACCTGCATGTTTACTGCAGCACTATTTACAATAGCCAAGATATGGAAGCAACCTAAGTGTCCATCAGTAGATGAATGGATAAAGAAGATATGTGGAATACTATTCATCCATAAGAAAGAAACAAATCCTACCATTTGCAATAACATGGATGGAACTGCAGGATATTATGCTCAGTGAAATAAGCCAGGCAGAGAAAGATAAGTACCAAATGATTTCTCTCATTTGTGGAGTATAACAATGAAGCAAAACTGAAGGAACAAAACAGCAGCAGACTCACAGACTCCAAGGAGGGACTAGCAGTTACCAAAGGAGAGGGGGTGAGGGAGGGTGGATGGGGAGGGAGGGAGAAGGGAATTGAGGGGGTGTCATGATTGACACACATGGTGTGGGGGGGATCATGTGGAAGACAGTGTAGCACAGAGAAGGCAAATGGTGACTCTGTGGTATCATTATACTGATGGACAGTGACTGCAGTGGGGTATGAGGAGGAGTCGATAATATGGGTGAATGTAGTAAACACATTGTTTTTCATGTGAAACCTTCATAAGAGTGTATATCAATAATACCTTAATTAAAAAATGAAAGAAATCCTATCTGGGACAAAATGAATGGTCCTAATGTGGTGGGGATTTGATAATAGGGGTAGTCTAGTAAGCATAATGTTTCTCATGTAATTGTACACTAATGATTCCAAAGAAAAGAAAGAAAGAAAGAATGGTCCTAGAGGGTATTTTGCTAAGTTAAATAAACCAAAAGGAGAACAACAAATAACATGATTTTATTTATATGTGGTATCTAGAAACGAAACAAAACAAAAGGAACAAAAGAGCAGTAGATTCATTGACACTGAGAAGTGACTGGTTTTACCATGGAGGAGGTATTAAGAGTGGTGGGTAGGGAGATGTTGGGGTGGGTTGGTGGGGAAAGTGAGGGCGATAAAGAGGGACAAAATCTTAATCATAATATAAATTGGTTATAGGTTGGGAAATGCAGCCTGAGGAATATAGTCAATGGTTCTATAACATCTTTCTATGTTGACAGATAGTAACTGTACTAATTGGGTTGAATATTTAATAATAGGTGTAACTGATGAAACACTGTGTTGTATATTTGAAACCAATAAAATATCCTAAGTCAGCTATATCTCAGTAAAAAAATTCATATGGAATATCAATGGGTCCTGAGTGGCCAAATCATCTCAAAAATAAAGTTTAAGGGCTCACTTAAACTTAGTAGAAAGCTGCATCAGTCAAAACAGAACAGTACTGGCATAAAGACATGTATAGGTCAATGTAATACAATACACAGCTCAGAAATACACCCTCGCATATATGGTACAAAGATTTTTGACAGGGGTGCCAAGAGTATGGAACAGGGAGAACAGTCTCTTCAATAGATGGTGCTGAGAAAACGAATATTCGCATGCCAAAATGAAGTTGGGCCCTTACCCAACACCATATACAGATCGTAAGTCAAAATGGATCAATGCTGTAAGCATAGGAGCTAAAACTAAGACTATTAGATGAAAACACTTCATGACATTGGATTTGGCAATGATTTCTTAGATATGACACCAAAAGCAGACATGAATAAAGTGAACTACATACAAATTTTAAATTTCTGTGGATCAAAGGATATAATCAACAAACACCAGCAGTGTAGGAGGGTTCCCCTTTCTCCACATCCTCTCCAACATTTGTTGTTGTTTGTCTTTTGGACATTGGCCATGCTAACTGGTGTGAAGTGATATCTCATTGTGGTTTTAATTTGCATTTCTCTGATGATTAGCGATGTGGAGCATCTTTTCATGTACATGTTGGCCATCTGAATTTCTTCTTTGGAAAAGTGTGCAGCTCCTCTGCCCATTGTTTAATTGGATTATTTGCTTTTTTGTTTGTTGAGGTGCGTGAACTCTTTATATAATTTAGATGTCAACCTCTTATCAGATATGTCATTTATGAATATATTCTCCCATACTGTAGGATGTCTTATTGTTCTACTGATGGTGTCCTTTGGTGTAGTTTGATATAGTCTCACTTATTCATTTTTGCTTTTGTTTCCCTTGCCCAGGGAGTTACGTTCATGAAGAAGTTGCTCATGTTTATGTCCAAGAGATTTTTGCCTATGTTTTTTTCTAAGAGTTTTATGGTTTCATGACTTACATTCAGGTCTTTGATCCATTTTGAGTTTACTTTTGTGTATGGGGTTAGACAATAATCCAGTTTCATTCTCTTACATGTAGCTGTCCAGTTTTGCCAACACCAGCTGTTGAAGAGGCAGTCATTTCCCCATTTACATCCATGGCTTCTTTATCATATATTAATTGACCACATATGCTTGGGTTTATATCTGGGCTCTCTATTCTGTTCCACTGGTCTGTGGGTCTGTTCTTGTGCCAGTACCAAATTGTCTTGATTACTGTGGCTTTGAAGTAGAGCTTGAAGTCAGGAAGCATAATTCCCTGTTTTATTCTTCCTTCTCAGGATTGCTTTGGCTATTTGGGGTCTTTTGTCATTCCATATGAATTTTAGAACTATTTGCTCTAGTTCATTGAAGAATGCTGTAGGTATTTTGATAGGGATTGCATTGAATCCGTATATTGCTTTAGGCAGGATGGCCATTTTGACAATATTAATTTTTCCTAGCCAGGAGCATGGGATGAATTTCCATTTGTTAGTGTCCTCTTTAATTTCTCTTAAGACTGTCTTGTAGTTTTCAGAGTATAGGTCTTTCAGTTCCTTAGTTAGGTTTATTCCTAGGTATTCTATTCTTTTTTATTTAATTGTGAATGGAATTGTTTTCCTGATTACTCTTTCTGCTAGTTCATCATTAGTGTATAGGAATGTAACAGATTTCTCTGTATTAATTTTGTATCCTGCAACTTTGCTGAATTCAGATATCAGATCTAGCAGTTTTGGAGTAGATTCTTTAGGGTTTTTATGTACAATATCATGTCATCTGCAAACAGGGACAGTTTGACTTCTTCCTTGCCAATCTGGATGCCTTTTATTTCTTTGTGTTGTCTGATTGCCATCTGATTGCCATGGCTAGGACCTACAGAACTATGTGGAATAAAAGTGGGGAGATTGGGCATCCTTGTCTTGTTCCCGATCTTAAAGGAAAAGCTTTCAGCTTTTTAGTATGATGTTGGCTGTGGGTTTGTCATACATGGACTTTATTATGTTGAGGTACTTGCCTCTATACCTATCCTGTTGATAGTTTTTATCATGAATGGATGTTGAATTTTGTCAAATGCTTTTCCAGCATCTATCGAGATGATCATGTGGTTTTTGTTCTTCTCTTTGTTGATTTAGTGGATCATGTTGATGGATTTTCGAATGTTGTACCATCTTTGCATCCCTGGGATGAATTCCACTTGATCATGATAGATGATCTTTTTGATGTATTTTTGAATTCAGCTTGCTAATATTTTGTTGAGGATTTTTGCATCTATGTTCATCAGGGATATTGGTCTATAATTTTCTTTTTTCGTGGTGTCTTTGCCTGGTTTTGGCATTAGAATGATGTTGGCCTTGTAGAATGAGTTTGGGAGTATTCCCTTGTCCACTACTTTTTGGAAAACTTTAAGGAGGATGTGTATTAGGTCTTCACTAAATGTTTGATAAAATTCTGCAGTGAAACCATCTGGTGCAGGGGTTTTGTTCTTAGGTAGTTTTTTGATTGCCAATTCTATTTCGTTGCTGGTAATTGGTCTGTTCAGATTTTCTGTTTTTTCCTGGGTCAGCCTTTTAAGGTTGTATTTTTCTAGAAAGTTGTCCATTTCTTCTAGCTTATTCAGTTTGTTACCACATAATTTTTCATAGTATTCTCTCATAATTCTTTGTATTTCTGTGGTGTCTGTAGTGACGTTTCCTTTCTCATTTCTGATTCTGTTTATGTGTGTAGATTCTCTTAACTTTTCTTGATAAGTCTGGCTAGGGGTTTATCTATTTTGTTTATTTTCTCAAAGAACCAGCTCCTGCTTTCATTGATTCTTTCTATTGTTTTATTCTTCTCAAGTTTATTTATTTCTGCTTTAATCTTTATTATGTCCCTCCTCCTACCGACTTTGGGGCTCAGTTCTTCTTCCTTTTCTAGTTTCATTAATTGTGAGTTTAGACTGTTCATTTGGGATTGTTTTTCTTTCCTGAGGTAGGCCTGTATTGCAATACATTTCCCTCTTAACACAGCCTTTGCTGCATCCCACAGATTTTGTGGTGTTGAATTAGTGTTGTCATTTGCCTCCATATACTGCTTGATCTCTGTTTTTATTTGGTCATTTATCCATTGATTATTTAGTAGCATGTTATTATGCCTCCATTTGTTTGTGGGCTTTTTCATTTTCTCTGTGCAATTTATAACTAGTTTCATACCTTTGTGATCTGAGAAGCTGGTTGGTACAATTTCAATCTTTTTGAATTTACTGAGGTTCTTTTTGTGGCCTAGTATATGATCTATTATTGAAAATGTTCCATGTGCATTTCAGAAGAGTGAGTGTTCTGTTGCTTTTGGATGGACTGTTCTGTAGATGTCCGTTAGGTCATTCTGTTCTAATTTGTTGTTCAGTGCCTATGTCTCTCTACTTATTTTCTGTCTGTTTGATCTGTCCTTTGGAGTGAGTGGTGTGTTGAAGTCTCCTAAAATGAATGCATTGCATTCTATTTCCCCCTTTAATTCTGTTAGTATATGTTTCACATATGTAGGTGATCCTGTGTTGGGTGCATAGATATTTATAATAGTTATAGTCTCTTGTCGGACTGACCCATTTATCATTATGTAATGTTCTTCTTTGTCTCTTCTTACTTATTTTGTTTTGAAGTCCATTTTGTCTGATAGAAGTACTGCAACTCCTGCTTTTTTCTATTAGGTGCATGAAATATCTTTTTCCATCCCTTTACTTTCAGTCTTTGTATGTCTTTGGGTTTGAAGTGAGTCTCTTGTAGGCAGCATATAGATGGGTCTTTTTTTTTTTATCCATTCAATAACTCTATGTCTTTTGATTGGTGCATTCAGACTATTTACATTTGCAGTGATTATCAATAGGTATGTACTTGTTGCCATTGCAGGCTTTAAAATAATGGTTACCAAAGTTTCAAGGATAATTCCCTTACTATCTAACAGTCTAATTTAACTCACGTTGTCTGCTATTACAAACACAACCTAAAGGTTCTTTTTTTTTTCCTCCTCCTCCATTCTTTGTATGTTATGAATTATATTCTGTACTCTTTTTCTATCCCTTGGGTGACATCTATTTAGCCTTAGGAATACTTCCATCTATAGGAGTCCCTCCAATATGCACTGTAGGGGTGGTTTGTGGGGGGTAAACTCTCTTAGGTTTTGCTTATCTGAAAATTGTTTAATCCCTCCTTCAAATGTAAATGATAATCTTGCCAGATAAAGTAATCTTGCTTCCGGGCCCTTCTGCTTCATAGCATTAAATACATCATGCCACTCCTTTCTGGCCTGTTAAGGTTTCTGTTGAGAAGTCTGATGATCGCCTGATGGGTTTTCCTTTTTATGTGATCTTTTTTCTCTCTCTAATTGCTTTTAAAAGTCTGTCTTTATCCTTGATCTTTGCCATTTTAATTATTATATGTCTTGATGTTGTCTTCCTTGGGTCCCTTGTGTTGGGAGATCTGTGCACCTCCACGGCTTGAGAGACTATCTCCTTTCCCATTTAGGGAAGTTTTGAGCAACTACCTTCTCAGTGACATTTTCTATCCATTTTCTCTGTCTTCTTCTTCTGGTACCCCTATAATGCGAACATTGTTCCATTTGATTGGTCACACAGTTCTCTCAATATTCTTTCATTCTTAGAGATTCTTTTTTCTCTCTGTGCCTCAGCTTCTTTGTATTCCTCTTCTCTAATTTCTATTCCATTTACCATCTCTTCTACTACATGTAATCTGTTTTTAAATCCCTCCATTGTATGCTTCATTTCAGATATGGAATTTCTTAATGATTTAATCTCTGACTTAAATTTGTTCCTGAGTTCTTGAGTATTTCTCTGTATCTCCATAAGCATGTTTATAATTTTTATTTTGAACTCTCTTTCAGGAAGATTGCTGAGTTCAGTTTTATTTGGCTCCTTTTCTAGGGTGTGTGAGATTTTGGTCTGAACCATGTTCTTTTGACGTTTCATATTTCTGTGTGGTGCCCACTAGTGCCTAGAAGCTCCAGTCTCTGGAGCTGCTCTGCCCCTAGAGTGAAATTGAGAGTCATAGGGGAGTGGAACTGGTGCCAAGGGGGAGGAACAATCTGTTTCTTGATTCCTGCCTGCTGTGCCTGTCTCCAGTGTCAGAGCCAGTGGGCCATGCACACAGGTGTAAGCCTGTGTGCTTTGCATCTCTAGCTGTTGTAGGCAGAACCTCCCTCTGGCTGGCCTGTCACCAGCACAGTGACTGCTGATTTGCGAGCCGGTGCTGTGAGGCCAGGAGGAAGGCACAGCAGGCTGCATGTCACAGTGGGGGGCCTCAGAGCTGAGTAGACAGCCAGTGGGGTGGAGCACCTGAAGCTCCTCAATGTTGCCAACCAGCTTTGCAGAGCACGCCCAGACAAACCTTGTCCAGCTCTCCCCTCCCCCGCGCATCAAGCTCCGTGCAAACCCCGCCCCTTCAGCAGCCCTCTCACTGCTAGGAAGCCTCTCAGACCTCCTGCCTTTCCTCTAACATAGAGCGGCCGGATGTGGATCCCCACCTCCACAAATAGCTGGAATCTCAGTCTCTCAAGCACTCCACCTGTCTGAGCTCCCCAACATCCAGAGCACCACACAATATAGGTTTGTACTCCCAAAGCAAATCTCCAGGGCTAGGTGTTCGGCAGTCCCAAGCTTCCACCCTCTCCCTGCTCCATTTCTCTTCCTCCTACCAGTGAGCTGCAGTGGGGGAAGGGCTTGGGTCCCGCCAGATTAAGGCTTTCGTACATTACCCTGTTTCGTGAGTTCTCCTCTCTTAATGAGGTCTGTATGCAGTCTCATTCAGCCTTCTTTCTTGTACCTGTTTTAGCGTTAGTTGTATTAATTAACTATATTTTTGTACTATTTGTGGTTTTGGGAGGAGTTCTCCATCTCACCTCTCACACCGCCATCTTGAATCTCCCTGCATGTCATATTTTTAAAGTTGAAAGTTCGAGCCTTAGAACCAACCTCACATTCATGGGTCCTTTTGAACTAGCCCAGGTCAAATGGACCCTTTTGTGTGTGCTAAACCTTCTTTTCTGGGACTAAGCAAGAATCTGTTTTGGGTCACAGCTGGCTCTCCAAGATGGAGTACATGCAGGTTCTGTTATACTGTTCCATTCTCAGTTCTTGGCCTGCCTAACACACATTCATGCTACAACAGGCCAAGGAGAAGGGGACAGAACCTTGAAAGCAGTCAGTATGTAGTTTCTTTGCTGGGTCAGTTTCCTCTTCCTGACAATTCTAAGATGTTGCTCTTGTAACAGCATCTATGAGACTTGATGGCTTAGCTTCTCATTACTGGTTATATACTGAACCTCAGTATATTAAGACCATGATTTCTGGCTTTGATTCAAGCTGTGCAGCTTGCTGGATTATCTAGTGGTCTTGGTATCTGCTTCCTGTGCTCCAGCTCCGGCTTTGCGCCTTGATGCTATCTCAGAGGACTTAGCTCATGATAGAGACATGGCAGTTACTCTTGACTGAGTGTGTGCCAAAAACTACTGCAAGCCCTTTTACATGAATTAGTCCATTTATATCACCCAATAACTTTGAAAGATAGACTACTGACATTCAGAGAGGGTAAAGACTTGTGTAAACTCACATAGCACAGCTAGTTTAATAATATATTTGAGGGGAATACTCAATTCTGCTTGATTTCAGAGAGCATATTCTTTCCTCTGTACCAGATTTTTGACCTGCTCAGCAAGGGCTTAGAGGGAATCCTGACTTCTGTTTCCAGAAGCTCTTGCCTGATCCACATGGGATGGATAATTTCCTTTGGACAGCTTTCTCGTTTGCTCCTGCCTTCCCTAGGAGGCACTAATGGTCCCATCTGAACACATCCCTGCTTAGTATTCACAATTCAGCTCCTGTTAATGCTTCTGCCTAAGTACAAATTTAACCTGTCCATCCCTCACTAAGTAAGCCAGGTACACTCAATGGAAAGAATTGTACTGATGATTTGGAATTAGCTAAATTGATAACATTATATCTAAAATTATTCAAAATACATGAAATAGTTTAAAAGAGATATGGTTGTTTAAAAACATTTGAAGACATTAGAGAATCTGGGACTGGTGTGTTGCTAAAACTGGCAGTGGCGAGTGGGGAAGGACTGATTTCCTATTAAAAACATAGGGGAGAAGTGACTGCCGAAAAGCTGTAGTAGCAGCAGGTTGCCATGGTAACACAGGAAAACTGGCCTAAATTAGGAGGAAGTTACTATAGGTTGGACTTTACCAGGGGAAAAGGAGATCTCATGTGCCAAGGGGGAGGGGGAAAGAAGGAGAGAGGAAAGTATTGGGCTGAGAAGGAGAGGAGGGAACTGGGTCATGAAAGGGAGGAAAGAAGAGGGGATGGCTGGGGACTACATCTAGGTGGGGAGAGTGGTCTCCAGGTTTTTCTCTTCTTAAAATGTTTCTATAACTAAAAATAGAAAGAACTAGTCCTGGGCTGGCTGGTGAGGTTGTTCTGTCCATCTGGCCCAGAGGAGACTCAGCCCATCTGCCTCCCTGGTTGCACTTTCAGCTCTCCTCTTGGTGGAAGGGCAGGCCAGGGGTTGGCGGGAAGAGGAATGCCTGAGAACCGGGCTGGGGATCCTCCCCAATCACCCCCAAAGCCCAAATCCTGTAAGAGGTTCTTTTTAATACCCTTTTATAGAGATTTCATTCAGTTTCCCATGGAATACACTGTCCCTTAATGTGATGAGTAATAAGCCCACCAGATCAACTAAATGTGTGCTCCTGGTAGCCTCTGGCTGAAGAGCACTGACATCTTCTTCTCTTCATTATAAGCATTTAAAACCCTAACTGTACTTTTTGGATAGACTGGGTGCATTAGTCCCTGCTCTCCAGAGAAACAGTGACTCTGGAGATATATATATATATCCTATTGACCAATAAAACAAACATTTATTTCAGATAGATAGATAGAAATTTATTATAAGGAATTGGCTCATGAGATTATGGAGGTTGCCAAATTCCAATGTCTACAGTCAGCAAGCTGAAGACCCGGGAGAGTCGGTGGTGTGAGATCCCCTCTGAAAGCCAGCAGGCTGCATATCCAAGAAGAGTCAATGTTTCAGTTTGAATCTGAAGGCAGGAGCAGACTGATGTCCCAGTTCAAGGCAGGAGTTGTTTTCTCCCTTAGTTATGGAAGGGTCAGCAGGAGTTGTTTTCTCCCTTAGTTATGGAAGGGTCAGCCTTTTGGTTCTATTTAGACCTTCAACTGATTGGATGAGGCCCATCCCCATTAGGGAGTGTTATGGGCTTTACTTAGTCTGCTGATTTAAATGTCAATCTCACTCAAAAACACCCTCATAGGCACAACCAGAATAATGTTTGACCAAATATCTAGTCATTCCCATGTTCCAGTCAAATTGACACATAAAACTAACCATCACACTGGAGTTTAATGTTGGCTAAAGACCTAAAGAAAGGCCTGGATGTAGCCAATGTGCTGAAGTAGACCAGTGAACAAGCAGATGCTGAAACAGGAAGGAATCAGTGTGACCACTGCAGCCGTATATCGTTGCCTTTGCCCCAGAGCACTGTGTTCCTGTTTTTGAAAGCTTGTATTAGGGGAAGTTGTGTGCAGGGCCACAGTGAGAGATAGAGTGTGAGTGCTGGTTAGAGCAGTATTGCTTAGCTAGGCAGATGTGGGGCCTTTGGGGCAAAAGGAGTCTCTAAGGCCAGGACTCAGAGGTGCCTTTATTAGGGGACCATGCATGGTCCACACCATGGAGGGAGGCTGAAGAAAGTCACCTGGGAAATCTGGACAGTAAATAGAACCTGACCCAGGGGAGTCAAGGTGGTCCCTCAGTTGGTGCCGCCTTCATGGCTGGTCGCATGGGTTGTAGCCTGCGCAGTAACACAGTATAGGTGCTCAGTGCTTGACTTAATGCTCTGCTGTCACTGTCTTGATATTCTTAATAGTTTTTGAACAAGGGGAACTACATTTTCATCTTGTACTGGGCCTCTCAAATTGTGTAGCCTCTCCTGACCACGTGGTCTTCAGCCCTAAATGAGGAAACCCATTCTAGGCATAGAAAGAGGCTGATGTAGAATGGACCAATGAGCCCCTCAGTCCAGACGTGGTACCACCAAAGCTCACCTGCCCACTTCAGTTCAGGCTGGGTTAGAACCAACATGGCAATGGTGAACTTGCAACTTTTTTTTGCCAGTTAAATTATTTTAGTAAATTTAAATGTAGAAATGTCACCCCTCCCTTCCCCTAAATCTTAACACCTTACACGAGACTCTCATCCATGGTACAGTTGGGGGAAGATGGGGAATATGTGAAGGGTGGGGAGGCAGGAAGTGGTCAATGGACAGAGGTGGTTGAGGAGGCTGGCTCCGGGAAGTCCTAGAGAGGAATGTGTGAGTTGTTCCAAATTCTGCCAGGAATTTCCATCACAATTTTCCACATCCCCCCTTGTAAGGCTTGCTTTATGCCCAGCACAAAGCTCTGAGATGCAGGAAACAGCAGCATTGTTTGCATACTTGAATGCAGGAAAATTCAAGCATTGTAGGGGATTTAAAAGTACCTGGATTTAAGCTAGTCAATGTACAATTAGTTAGTCAGTTTCAATTTTAATATACATTTTTATATACACATTAAATACACAATTTTAATATACATTACATTTCTTTTTCTTGTTTGACTTCATTATTATACTGCAACAGTATTGTTTTTTACTAGTTTGACTGCACAGGTATCATGGATTTGATTTAGCACAGTTTTTATGTGAAACTGAACTCTGACAGCCAACTAACCAACCTGCAAATCTACTTTTGGAACACAACTTGTTTGTATGCTGGGACTGTGCATGTTTAAAATTAGCAGAATACTGTATTGCAAAGTCCCAAGGAGAGTTACAAAGCATGAATGCCCTAAATATATCTTTAGGAGAATTACAGAGGTAACCAAAGAGCCTTGGTAATTGGCAGTGATGATGACTAGGGAAATTTTAGGTACAGAGTGGCTTCATGCAGTTTTCAGAATTTCTTTTTCTCATTCAAGGCTGTGAAATTGCATTTGACTCCATGCCACTGTGTGAGGCTGCTGGAACCAGCTCCTGGTGTCTGTTTTGACAGCTGGGAGAACTGGGGCCCCAGATAGAGAGCCCCTGGCTGCTCTAAAAGCCAAGGGTGTTGTGGGAGCTGAAGGAGCCCATGGACCCCTGTCACTTAAGGATTTCAAGAAGCCAAGGCTGCCTCCTTGCTTGAGCACTGCTCTTTACCACACTGATTTTTGTTTTGTTTTGACTGGTGTGTCTCAGCTGTGGTTTCTGAGAGTAATCTCTACACATTTTTCCCTTCCTATGGTTTCCCTTTTCCCAGCTTACTGTCTGAGGTGGTGTTGGCCCTGTCCTCATTTCCCCCTGGGAAGGATGCAGCAGGCAGGCAAGTAAAGTAACCTCTAAATCAGATTGACTTTACCTTCCAAAAGTCTATGCTCTTAGGTCACACCCAGATAGTTTGGAATGAACACAAAGCAAGACGAATATTCCCCAGGGAAGATGGAGTCTCCAGCGGTGGGAGAAAGTTGACCTATTTAGTAGGCTGAGCCTGCTGGGGCATAAACAGGAAGTGGCTTTATTTTACCTTCTTTTTCTGTCTTTAAGCATATTGAGTTGAATTTCCTCTCATGATTCCTTGACATCTCATGCTTACTTTTTACTTTGGTGGTTATAGACATCCAGTGCCATTTAATTTAAAATGCCAACCCTTCCTCCCCCACATCCAATCCTAAATCTCTCCTCCTCTCTGCTCAGGGTTGGCTTCGCAGCATCACAGGGAGAAAGGGTTATGGGAAGTGTCCTCCTCCACCTCACAGTCCACCGCAGCACCTAACAAAGGCCACCTCCCTCTGAGCACTGACAACACTTCTCTTTCAGTGAACTCTTCCATTTGAATGTCCATCCTCCTCTTTCATCTGGACATGGGGCTGAAGGTGCAAGGTCATTTCAGCTCTCTCTTTGTTGGTTCTGTTGGGGGTGCTTTTGAGGATATGAGGATGTGCAAGGGATGGCAGGAGAGATGGAGATGCACACACACAGCTCTTTGTGGGGGTCTGAAACTACAGAGACCTGCACCGAGCTGCATGGCATCCTCTAGAGGCTATATCCCTAAATATATCCTTAGGAGAATTACAGAGGTAACCCATTTCCATAAGGCTTGAGCTTTTCCCTAAGATGTAGGACTGGCAACTGGAGGCCACAAGCCAGACCTGGTTGTACAGACAGATGTCTTGTTTAGCATATATGTTGCTGTCAGTAATTTGAATGTCACTTCAATTTGTCACCAACCTGGTGCTCTTTAGAGCCTGGCTCCAGGGGACCCTACTTACAGCCTGGATCCTGGATACCTGGAGCCTGTGATCCTGCTTGGGAACATGGGCCACAGGTTGCCTTGGCCCAGATGTCCACCACTTCCCAAGGTACCCTTAGAAAAGATGCCGCAAAGAAACCCAGGTCCTGAAGATGCCATTTGGGGGCAGCAGACAAGAGCTGGTTTTCCTCCACTATACACATACCCTAGTGCTATGTAACCTGGGGAGGAGGAGGACATTCAGCAGGGAGGGCTCATGATCTTCACCAGCCAGGAAGCTTCACTAGAAGCCAGCAGTTAATTTATTGCTTAAAAAAACAAACTTTTCTTTGCATACTTGAGTTATTAAGAGGAAAAAAAAAAGGTAAAATGAAATATTTATCAAGCCACTTTATTCTCACATCATCTCTCATCTATGCTTCCAAATATCTTTTCTTTGTGGTCATCTTCACCATTATTTAAGTCATCACCTTTAATTACTGAGTTTGTTTATCCAGTCATTAAAATGAGGCATCTACCACCTGCCTGTGATTGGGATTTGGGACAAAACAAACCATCAAAATATAAAAATAAAAAAGCCAGAAAGCATCTCTGTCCTGGATGAGTCCACAGCCAGAAGAAGAGGCATGATTCTCAGAAACACACTTGCCTCGGCCACAAGGAGACAAATCCTAAATCCTGACCATTCCGCTTCTTAAACTAGAGGTTATTTATTTAATAGCACCTCAAAATGATGGGGATGAGCTGGACCAATGGCCACTACCCCCTGCCTCACTAACTTTCCATCACAGGGAGATGGGGTGTGTGTGAAAAGACTGAATCAGAACTGATGCCACTCTTCTTGGGCAACAGAGAGAGCTACTGCTAGTGGCTAGTGGTGTATGTGTATTTGTATGTATGTGTGTGTGTTATGTATGTATATGTAAGTATATGAGTGAGTATGGGCTCATTATGTGCAATTGTGTACATGTGTGCATATGTGCGTGTGAAAATGTGTACATGTGTGCTATGTGTATGTGTGTATGTATTATGTGTATATGTATGTGCATGTGTAAGTCATGATTCCCAGCCTTGGGATGAGGCAGGTGATGCAGAGCTAAATGCTTCTTAGTCCCACATCACAAAAATGCAGTCTGGGTTGGGGCTGCAGGGGCATCATAGCCAACATCAATAGAAGCAACATTTTCTCTTAGAATTAGACCTCTGAGAACATGATTACTTCTCTCTGTGCAGTGAGTGTCTTTGATGGGCCAAGGTTCAGCTCACAGCTCTCCTGGAGGGCCTGGGTCTGGCTGGGCCTAGGCACTCTGCATTTTGTAGAACAGAGCAGGAAACCTGAGTGGGAATCTCTGACTGAGAGGTGTTGCCTGTTCAAGAGGCCTGGCTGAGGAGTTCCTGTGCATGGGACCATGAACCCATGGCAGGAAAACAGGGGTCAGAAAGCACTGCAGGCCTCGAAGGGCCACCTGATAGGGCAAAGGAGTGTTGGGGCTGCTGAAAACCCCACCTTTCCTCCTCCATTAGGATACTGTCTAAAACAGCCTGACTCGTAGTTAATAATGCTCACATACTAACACCAGCCATAATGCTATGTGCAGGGGAGCTCTCTAAAATTCAGTGTTGTAAGATACACAGTCAAGTCATAAGGAAATAACTTGGTGGTCAGAGTGGCCTATGCAGACAACTGACAACTATGTTGAACCTGGCTCAGATTTATGCAGGGTGAATTCCTGTGTCATGGAAGGAGTTAACATTTCCACACCTTGGCCTGGCAGAGAGCTCAGATCCTCGCAGGGGCTTCTGTGGGATCACCATGATTGTAGCTGAGAACCCAGAGCCACCCCGAAGCCTCTGAGAGACAAAAAGATCCTACTTCCTATTTGTTCCCTGAACTATCAAAAGTCACCCAGTGAGAGATGAGAAAGAAGAGCAAACAGCTTTAGAGATACAATTATCACTCCATGAGACAAAACAGATGGGGCATATGGTCTTTGAAACGCATATCATGGTTTGGGCAGGAAGCGAGTCACCCTGGTATCATGGAGCAGTCACTGTACATAACTTGGTGACCTTGGTTAGCCGAGGGAAAGCCCATGTAAATTTTGTTGGTGTCCTCTGCATGTCTCCTTCCAAGTGAGGTGCTGTCTGCTTGTATCTGTAGCCTGTAGCCATCGTGAAATTAAGGAGCCCAAAACATACCAGACCTGAAGGCAGCTGAGGAGGAGAAACCCAGTGGTCACATGGAACTACAAGGCTGTGGGACCATAGGAATCAGCTGAGGACAGATGGGAATGCACATGACATGTTGGGCACAGGTCCTAACAAGCAGGATGTGCTCAGGATATAGAATGCCTGGGGACTTTTGGAGGCTTGGTTCTCAGGCTGAAACTTGGCCTCCCCTAAACTTCACCAACCAGCTGAACAGGGTGAAATGGAGTTGTTTATGCTGGAGGCATAAAATCACAATGCTACATCCCCCTATGCTTCATGGAGAAGGAGAGAAAGAGTTTAAGATTCCAATTTTTAAGACTCCAATTCCACATTTCAGGTGTGATTTAAAACATATTTCAAAACAATGTTGATAGTATTTACTCCTTTTGTAGTAATTTTATAATCCTTTTTTCACTTTAACCAAAGATCCAGAATAGCCAAAGCAATCTTGAGAAGGAAGAACATAGTTAGAGGCATCATGTTCCTTGATTTTAAGCTATATTACAAAACTGTAGTAGTCAAAACAGCATGGCACAGAAACAGACACATAGATCAAAGGAACAGAATTGAGAGCCTGGAAAGAAACTCATGCATGTATAGCCAATTAATTCACAACAAAGGAGTGAAAATATACAGTGGAGAAAGGACAGTCTCTTCAATAAGTGGTGGGAAAACTGGACAGCTACATGCAAAAGAATGAAACTGGACCCCATCTTAAACCACACACAAAAATTAACTCAAAATGAATTAAAGACTTGAATTTAAGACCTGAAACCACAGAACTCCTAGAAGAAAACATAGGCAGTCAACTCCTTGTCATCAATCTTGGCAATGGTTTTTTGAATTTGAAACTAAAGGCAAAGGCAATCAGAGCAAAAATAACCGAGTGGGACTATGTCAAACTAAAAAACTTCTGCAAAGCAGAGAAAATCATCAACAAAATAAAAGGCAACCTACTGAATGGGAGAACATATTTGTTTGCAAATCATATATCTGATAAGGGGTTAATATCTAAAATACATAAAGCATTTATACAACTCAATAGGAAAACTCAATAGGAAAAAATTCCAAGTTAAAGACAGGTAGAAAATCTGAATATTTTCCCAAAGAAGATATACAGATTGCCAACAGGTAGATGAGAAGGTACTCCATATCACTAATCATCAGGGAAATGCAAATCAAAGCCACAATGAGATATTTACCTCAAACAGCTATCATCAAAAAGACAAGAAATAACAGTGAAAAAGGAGTCTTTGGGCACTGTTGGCTGGAATATAAATTGATGCATGCACTATAGAAAACAGGACGGAGGTTCCTCAGAAAAATTAAAAATAGAGCTACCATATGATGGAGCAATTTCTTTTTTTTTTTTAGATAATTATTTTTTATTGAAGGGTAGTTGACACACAGTATTACATTAGTTTCAGGTGTACAACACAGTGATTCAACATTTATATACATGATAATTCTAGGTACCAGCTATCACCATACCAAGTTGTTACAATATTTTGACTATATTCCTTATACTATACATTACATCCCGGTTACTTATTTATTTTACAATTGGAAGTGTGTATTTTTTTTTTTTTTGGTGAGGGCATCTCTCATATTTATTGATCAAATGGTTGTTAACAACAATAAAATTCTGTATAGGGGGATCACTGCTCAATGCACAATCATTAATCCACCCCAAGCCTAATTTTCGTCAGTCTCCAATCTTCTGAAGCATAATGAACAAGTTCTTACATGGAGAACAAATTCTTACATAGTGAATAAGTTACATGGTGAACAGTACAAGGGCAGTCATCACAGAAACTTTCGGTTTTGCTCATGCATTATTAACTATAAACAGTCAGTTCAAATATGAATCCTCACTTGATTTTTATACTTGACTTATATGTGGATACCACATTTCTCTCTTTATTATTATTATTTTTAATAAAATGCTGAAGTGGTAGGTAGATACAAGATAAAGGTAGAAAACATAGTTTAGAGTTGTAAGAGAGCAAATGTAGATGATCAGGTGTGTGCCTGTAGACTATGTGTTAATCCAAGCTAGACAAGGGCAATAAAACATGATGGAGCAATTTCATTTCTGGGTATTTACCCAAAGAAAACATAAACACCAATTTGAATAAATACATGCACTACTATGATTATTGCAGCATTATTTATAATAGACAAGATATGGAAACAACTTCAGTATCCATTGATGGATGAAAGGAAAGAGAAAATGTGGCACATACATACATACATACATACATACATATAGATACACATATATGTATTTCCTTCTTTTTATGGCTGAATAATATTTCATATATATTATTATATATAATAAAATACAGAAATTTTGCCTTTCTTAACAATATGGATGGCCTTGAAAGCATCATGCTGAGTGAAATAAGTCAGAGAAAGACCAATTCTGTATGAACTCATTTATATGTAGAATCTAAAAACAAAAACAAAAACAAAACTGAGCTCACAGTTAAAGAGAACACACTGGCATTGCCAGAAGCAGAGTGTGGTGGGGAATGTGTGAAATGGGTGAAGGGTGTGAAGGGTGAAATGCTCAAAAGCCAAAAACTCTAGTTATACAATAAATAAGCCACAGAAATGTAATAAACAGCATGGTGACTACAGTTAATAATACTGTGTTGCATATTTGAAAGTTGCTAAGTAAGTGTGCCTTAAAAGTTCTATCACAAGAAAAAATTTTAAACTGCAAATGGTGACAGATGTTAATAGACTTCTTGTGATGATCATTTTGCAATATATTTAAATATTGAATCATTATGTTGTGCATCTGAAACTGATGAAAACAATGTTATATGTCAATTATACCTCAATTAAAAAATAAATTTTTAAAAATAGGAGAAAGAAAAGACTTTAGTCAATCCCAGTACAGGATTTACAGCAATAGGGCATTGAGTTGTGGTCATTATGGGACTGTTGCCTTAAATAAGTGATATATTTGAGATGCAACTGCCTGAGTGAAATCGAAGGATTTCTCACCATGTTCCCATTCGAGTTGGTTGCTCACCTTTGTTATGAGATTACTTAAGGGTGTCTATATACTCAAACGTGTTGTGACATTGTAAACCTGCTATTATTTCTGAATGAGGATTTCAAAGTTTTCAAGTCTATCATCAGGCAATTGTTGGCACACTCAAGTTAGAAAAATCATGGAGGGTTTAATGAAGGAACAGTGCAGAGAGGTATGGCTTGGCATCAGGAAACCATACCCCAATTTCATGTGGGCGAGTACACCTCTCTGGGATTGTTCTGGGAACCTGGAAGGAGAAAGCCGCACAGAGAAGGCTTCCTTGAGAAGAACTGGGTCCTCCAGTTGAGATATAGTTTCCTAGATGACCATGCCCAGAGGGACTAAGGGAATAAATACCCTGACCTCACGCCATCTCCTGCTGGGTCAGCCCATTGGCTGAATCACCTGAGCACCAAATGATGAGAGAGCCCTTGATCTGTCCACTGGTTCAGCCCTCAGGCAGAAAGCAGGGCAAGAGAGGAAAATAGATCTGGAAGATCATTTGTCAGAGGAAGGTATGTTTTCCGATTTTAGGTGGGTATATTTGGGATGGAGAATTGGATGTGTTTTCTTCAGGTATGTAAAATATAAAGGTGGTGACAGCTAAAGAACTAATACCTGAATGTATGGTAAACTGAAGAATTGTAAAAATACAAAATTGGACTTTTAAGGTAAAATTGTTACTTAATCCCAAAATAGTTTTTAAACTAATAGGCAGAAAAATATAAACACATACAATCTACATGGACATTTTCAGTTAACCTGCATTATAATCTAGGTGCCTACTGGAGCAGGAGCATGTGTGAGCTAAGTGCCTCTGACACTCAAGATCAGGGCTCAAGGCACCTGCTTATGGTAGCCTTAGGCTAACAGTTGGTCTCAAGGGATTATGTAAGAAGGGGATGACTATGCAGCCATGTGGCTGAGCTGGCTTTCTCTGGGGCAAGAAGTAAAAATGTGGCATCTTCCCCAATGCCCTCACTAGGGTGGGGCTTTGTGGCTAGGAAAGATTTTGAGAGCTACTGTCCTTTTCAACTATGATTGCCAAGAATTGTGTGACCTAATGCTGAGCCAACCAAAGTTATGACAGCAATAAATGGATTATAAAAACAACAGGAAAGGTAGGGAAAAAAAATAGTCAGGAGAAACCAAATAGCCAGGAGACCAAGGCCAAGTCAGGACCACAAGCAGATCCAAGAGACATCAAGATTATATATGTGGAGAAACAAGGATGAGAAAAGTGGGGAACTAGAAACAGAGACAGTATTTAGAGACTTTGTGGGTTTGGATGGTAAACATGTATATTTTAAAAACTGCTGAGAGCTTGGATTTGGACCATCAGAACAAATACTCACTGCCCTTTGAAATACTGAGTCTCCAATGATGGAAATGAGTTTCAAATTCACTCTGTTTTTGAAATGAAAGCCTATTTTATTAATAAGTCCTAAAGATTTCTTTTAATAGTATGCGATTAAAGCAAACAAAAGCATGGTTTTAGAAATTAACCCTCAAGCAATTAATTCTGCCTGTAGGTAAGAGTGGAGAGCAAGTGGATAGCATTCACATGAAGATGTATCTGAATTGGACCCTGGTGGATTACTGAGCCAAGAAAACAGCATGAGGCCTGCAGCATGGACCATCATGCAGCTGTGGGGACCCAAGTGAGCAGAGAGACCAAGCACAGAGACCAGGGCTGGAAAGATGAGCCAACATCCAAAAGACAAACAATAACAAATGCTGGTGAGGATATGGAGAAAGGGGAACCCTCCTACACTACTGGTAGGAGTGTAAATTAGTTCAACCATTGTGGAAAGCAATATGGAGGTTCCTCAAAAAACTAAAAATAGAAATACCATTTGACCCGAGAACTCCACTCCTAGGAATTTACCCAAAGGAAACAAGATCTCAAATTCTAAAAGATATATGCACCCCTATGTTTATCGCAGCACTATTTACAATATCTAAGACATGGAAGCAATGTAAGTGTCCATCAGTAGATGAATGGATAAAGAAGATGTGGTACATATACACAATGGAATATTCTTCAGCCATAAGAAGAAAACGAATCCTACCATTTGCAACAACATGGATGGAGCTAGAGGGTATTATGCTCAGTGAAATAAGCCAGGCAGAGAAAGATAAGTACCAAATGATTTCCCTCATTTGTGGAATATAATAACGAAGCAAAACCGAAGTAACAAAACAGCAGCAGACTCACAGACTCCAAGAAGGGACTAGCAGTTACCAAAGGGGAGGGTTGGGGAAGGGTGGGTGGAGAGGGAAGGAGAAGGAGATTGAGTGGTATTAAGATTGGTACACATGTTGTGTTGAGGGTCACAGGGAAGACAGTGTAGCACGGAGAAGACAAGTAGTGACTCTGTGGCTGCAGTGGGGTATGGGGGGGACTTGAAAATATGGTGATGTTTTTCATATGAAACCTTCATAAGAATGTATATCAATGATACCTTAATAAAAGAAAAAAAGTCCTTGATAAGTCCACATGCTGAAGCACATGCCGCTGGTCCCTGTACACTCAGCATTCATGGGCAACTGTGATGGTTTTAGACGTATTTCTAATACCTTTGGGGATCTTAAGGCCACAGCATGTTAGAAACAGAAAATCTGCTAAGTATATGAATGTGCTGAGAGAGATGTCTAAAACTGACTCATTAATGGCAGAAATGAAAATCAGATGGCAAGAACTCAACCTGCATATTAGTGTAGGGCCATTTAGAATAGGGGAAAAGGCCTTATACAGCGATTATAACTCATGAGAACTTCTTTGTTTTAGAGACAAAAAGATCCTACTTCCTATTTGCTCCATGAACTATCAAAAGTCACCCAGTGAGAGATGAGAAAGAAGAGCACACAGCTTTAGAGATACCATTATCACTCCATGAGACAAAACAGATGGGGCACAAATGTTCAGATGTTTAATTCACGAATGATTCCCAGTACTTAAAGAAAGGTTCAGGTCCTTAGTGGAAGTAAGTGGGCAACCAAACAGAGCATTTCAGAAAGAGCTCCACAACAGGGTCGGGGAGTTGCAAAAGTGAACACTGTTAGGCTGGACAAAGGAAAAACAAGGACATGCAAACAGAACAGAGAGATACCATAAAAGGAGAACAGACCAGACCCCAAGGTCCGTGCCTTATATGGAAAGGGGACAGCTCTTCCTGAATTCCATCCTTCTGATGTGCCAACTAAGACCCGGATGTCAGCCTCCTCCCTCTTGGAAGGAAAAAAAGTTTCTAGTTGTCTATTATGTCACCTTTAGCCAATCATACCTCTCCATGCCCCCTAGGATAGCTTGCCCACTCCTCCCCCTCCTAGCCCCTTATAAGCCCCCACCTCCCTGACCAGGTGTGACTTCCCCGGCCTGTAATACCCAGACCGTGGAACATCACCCAGAAATTGCAGTCAAATAAACTGCCTGGCCCTTTGTTGCCTCTCGTTGCCTGCTTATTTTGGCTAGAATTTATCTTACAAACATGAGCTAAGGCAACAGGGCAGAAGCCAGGTCTAGGGACTGGGCTCAGAGGAGCAAAGGCAGGAACTAAGCCAGGCTTGGGTGGGGTGCAGCCCTCCAAGCGTCCCGAGAGGAAGAGCAGCGTGGCTGGATGTGGTCAAGCCCATTCGACATTCGAGTGCCCGGTGAGAGTTAAAAAGGGAAGATAAGGAGATCGGTTAGAGGACATCTTATGTACTTTTGAGACTTTATAGAGTGACTGGTTTTCTAAAAAAAAATGAAAGCACAACCACATGTTCCATTTCATGCTCTTCAAAACAACAGCAGGCAGGAGCCTCATCAGCAAGCCAGGCTTCCTTGGACAAGGTGGCTTCTGTGCCCCATAGGTCCTCTCCAGTGTCTTATGAGGGAAGAAGGTGGCTGACACTATGCCTTTGCTCAGAATGGGTCTCTCCCTGACTGTCCACTCCCTCTCTGGCCCTACCCCAAGGGGTGGGATACACTCTTAGAGCTGGTCTAGTTGGTTCACCTGCCTTGGGGCAGGAACAGCAATGTTTTGTGAAGACATGGAGTGAAGGGCCCACTGGAGGATGCCTCAGCTTCTTAGAGTCTTTTGACAATTTCTTTGTGAACTGAGAAAATGATTATCTCTGAGCCTCCATATCATCTCTGTTTTATTCTACAACCAATCGTCCCCAAAGCTTTTGGATTGATTTTCTCCAGTACTGTCTCAAAGTGCAAGCGCAGCAATGGAAACAAAATGTCAGTCGTGCTAAAAACATACAAAAATCAACAACACAATTAGCACACATAATGTAACGGTGGTGGGGGGCATGGGGAAGGCAGTATAGCACAGAGAAGACAAGTAGTGATTCTATAGCATCTTACTACACTGATGGACAGTGACTGTAATGTGGTATGTGGTGGGGACTTGATAATGGGGGGAATCTAGTAACCACAATGTTGCTCATGTAATTGTATATTAATGATATCAAAAATAATCAGCAACACAGCAGCAGAATTAGGAAACATGATACAGGGGGAAAATCGAAGCAGGCTGGCAATTCAAGACGGCAGGTGTCACAGACTGGGGATTAACAAATTTGAAGTTTGAGGAGAGCAAAATAGGGAAGGAGTCTCAAAGATGGGTGAATTATAGTAATTACCATTGTTTTCTTTCTTTGTGGTATGCACAAAGTGTTAAAATAATAATTCATTATAAGTAATAGGTGGGGCTTCTAGTAAGAGAGGAGGGAAGGACCAGCGCTCAGAGCAGGGTTCACTAGGATGGGTTACGAGGATGAGGAAAATACCATCCTGGGAGCATAAGCCTGGCTCTCAGAATTAAATGTAAGTACCCCACTTTGTCAGACTTTCTGGGCAGTATTTCTAATATTAAATTAGTGTTTATATAGCAGGTATGGCTTTAAGAAGTAATTCCAGTAAGCATAAGTGCTCTTAAAACTATTTTCTATTTTCTCTCCTTCAAACTTTCCTAAACAATATTAATTGTTGAGGTCAAAATTCAGAGAGGAGATTGCCTAAGCCCAGGTCCACCAAGTATGACTGTGAAAGAGGTTCAAAGCCTGACTTGAGGGGTTGTCATTCACATTGCAGTCAGTGTAAAAGGTGCAGCCCAGAGTTGGGCTGTGCCCAGCCTGCGCAAACAGATGTGGGCAGCCTGGCAGGCCCTCTGCACCGCCAGCAGGCTTCTCAGTTTCCTTCTCAGCTCTTTCTCATGATACTGTTAAACTGGCTTTTCCAAAGTTTTCTATAATCTTTCCCAAGCCTCTGCCCCCATCCTTCCACCTGGCACGTAATGCTAGCTCCCCCTTCACTGATAACCCCAGGCTAAGAAATGGAATTCACATCAACTTCCAGCTCCCTTACCCAAAAATGGGTCTCCATGCTCTTCACCTCACCTGCCTTTCCCTGTCCTTCCCAACCCTAGCTTCAAGGGAAGCCTGAGCTCCCTGCCCCTTCCTTTTACTCCTCATCTGTTGCTTCAGACAAGAGGGCCCTCTTCTGGTCATACCCTTCTGCCCCGAGCAAGGAGTTTGCGGAGGCTGGGACATGTGCTCTCCTGGGTTCATGCCTCCCCTCTTCTACAACATGCTGTGAGGCTTGGTGACCCCAGAATCTCCTGCCCAAATGGCCCTGTGCCTGCTTCTGTGGGCCTCTGTGGGCCTTGTTCCTGGTTCCAGTGTGTAGACCACCAGGCCTGAGGTGAGGTAAAGAGGAAGCTATTTATGAGGGTGAAGATGGATGAAGTATGTTTTTGCTGGGGTTTCCACAACTGTGCACATGTGTCACCTCACAATGCTTAGTGGAGCAAGGAGTGAAAAGGAATGGGGTAGGCACTTGAATGCCTCCCCCATCTACCATATCCAGAGCAGAACTCCAAGGAATCTGAGAATTCTAAATCCAGCTCTGGCCTTCTGACCTACAAAAGTATGTTTGCCAAGACAGAAAGGTTGAATCTTATTTCACAGTTTATTACATTGATTTGCACATTTAAATATCAAGACACATGGTATGTATGCCTCCATGTATATTCCTGCCTTGGACCCTGCAAAGGTTAGGGTCAGGCCTATTTTCAATCATTCACTCTTTCCTTCCTTTAAATATTTCCATGCATCTGTCAGAATAAAGATAAGCAGATAAGCAAATAACTACATGAACAAAGCCTCCCCTCCCCCGCCAGCCCCCACTGGCCCAAGCTCTCTCCTTCTGGACAATGACTGTTTAAATAATGAGGCATTCAGCAGATCTTCACTGACTCTGCAATGCTGACTTTGTCTCTGAGGACCTGCAATGGTCTAAAAACAGTGGTGAAGGAGAAACTGTCTCTGCCCAAGTAAGCCTACAACCCACAGACATTTCCATACTTTACAGTGTGGTCTGTGATGGAGGAAAAAAGCTGCTGCAAGTGGCTCCTTGTAGGGACATCTCACTTGATTTAAAGGGTGGGAACAGAGATCAAAGAAGCTTCCTGACAAATGCTATCCAAAGAGGAAGAGTTAGGCTCCCCCCAGCCCCCAGGTGACTGCTTCTCCCCACCCCACTCTCCAAAGAGGACTGCAGTGACCTCTACAGGCTCCGTACCTCACTGCAGTGGGTTTGGCGCTGTACATCTTCATAGTTCAGCATGTGCATCGCACACTGCTGCCTCTTGCAGTGGCTGTGAGTTGGGGATTCTGAGGGCACTGACTGCAGCTTCAAAGTTTTTTCATATTACTAAGGAGTCCTCTATCAAATGGGGCAGAAATGAGCAATGACTAGCATACTTCACACAAATTTTCAAGAGAAATAGTGTGTCTTCCATGCAGTAGCATGACCATGGATATCCATTGTGTTTCTTGAGATTTTTGAGAGAAAGTAATGTCTCAAATAATACGGGCTAGCTTAACGCGGACATTATTCATTCTTAATCATTAAGTCATAATGGGAGCTAGACTGGCTGCTGCTGCTTGACAGGCCAAAGTGATGGCGTTAGCCTTCCAGTGGAAGCCCCAGTGGCTCTCGTCAAAGGAGGTGTGGCTTGGTGAGGGACAAAGGAGCAACAGGTAGCGCAAGGAAGCTGGAGAGGAAATGCTCAAGAGGGTTCGCCACTATAGCAGCAGTGGGACACAATGTGCAAGTTCTTAGGAATAACTAGGAGGGGACTTACGGTAGGCCCTGCCTCATCACACAAGGCAGCAGCATGTGGGTCACCAGTGTTAATTTATCTTAGCAAAAGATATGGGAGCATGTGAGTTATACATGCAGCAGAGTGCTTGGAACACCCACATGTGCCAGCACTGCAGTCACTGGTGCCACCGAGGTGGACGTGGAATAGGTCTCTCTGCAATCACAAAGCTTTTGTTTCCCTTGAGTAGATGCCCTCCTTCATTTCTCTCATCTCCTGTGGCTATCATCTGTTGGTGTTCTGCCACTCAATCCTTGATGCCTCTGGCAGCTGCCCACAGGGAAGTTTATGTCAGCTGAGAAGACAAATCTAATGTCTCTGTTCCCCTGTTAACTGGGTGCTCCTTGACAACAGGGACTTTTCTATATGACTTTGTCTTTCTTTAGGGCTTGGCATATAGCAGATGATCAGTAGATACTAAATGACTGAGACTGATAGGAACATGGGACAAGGACTTTTAACTAGACCAGAGGGATAGGGAAGGCTAAAAAAACAGCATGTCAGCCAAGATAGGAAGGATGGGTGGAAGTCAGTGAGACCAGAGAAAGGTGGTATGAGACCAAAGCAGTTTCCTGGAGTAGTATGAGTACTGGCCCTAAGGGAAGAGGGAGCACATCTGGTTGGTGGAACTGACAAAAGTGAAACCTAGACTGGAGTATGGAGAGCGAGGAGAGAGGCAAGGATGCAGAGACAGGCAGGTCTCTGAAGGCCTTTGAAACGATGTTATGGACACTGGACTTCATTCTAGGGAACATGGGAAGCCACTGAAGTGTGTTAAGCCTAGGGCATGATTAAATATGCATGTTTGTATTGTTAAAGAGGTCATCTGGAATTTCACGTAGTGACTGGGTTGCAGGGACTGAAGGTTGGAAGCAGGGAGACAAATAAGATGAAGTGGGAGTCTGAGAGAGATGATGCTGGCTGGAATAGGTTTATGGCACAGAGGTGGAGGAAGGGGAGGAGTCAAGGAGGACTTCTGGGGTTTTTCTTTGAACAACTGGTAGACAATGGTGGCATTTACTGAGACAGAAAACACTGAAGGAGGAACGTGTTTTAGAGAAGCAGGGAGAATTACAAACTCTGGTTTTGCCCTGCTGAGTGTGAGATGCCTGTAAGCATCCTGAGTTTATATCTGAGCAGGGAATTTTATATCTGGGTATGCATCTTCGGAGAAAGATCAAGATAAGAGATGCAAATATGAAAGTGGTCTGCATTTAGATGGTACCCCAGGTCCAAGAGCTGCTGAACAGCTGGGGAAAATAAAGACTGAGGAAGGTAGAGTCTTTGACCAAGCACCAAGGAACTCTCAGTGTGTAAGGAGTGAGCAGGAAGAGCCTTGTTCCAAACATGCTGAGCATTAGAATCACCTGGGAAACTTAAAAAATGTGTATCTTCTGGAGGAATGACTACATAACTTGTATTTTGAAAAATCTCTAGGATGTTTTTTAAACACCCATAGGATTAAAACCCATTTTGTAGAAGAAGACTGCTGGAGAGAGGACAAGTAGTTAGGAAACAGGAAAATAAACGAATGGTGGTATTCCAGATCCCAAAGGAAAGAAAGGGATCAGAAAAGATCAAGACTCAGTTCAGCAACAGGAAACCAGATGGTGGTGCATTCACGTGTCTGACTCCTTGTAAGTAGGGAATTAGTATTTGAACTCAATAAGCATTTACTAAGGGATTATAGGATGGACCCAAAGATGAGCTGCGCTCAGTGCCGTCAGAGATGGGTGTACACAGCGAAGGAAAAGGAGAGAAAGCAGGGAAGAGGGTGCATCAGACAACAGAGAGCTTTTCACTGGAAGTAGCATCTGAACTAAGACAAAGGAGCTAAGCATTCCTAGAAAAGGAAATAATTAAAACATAAGTATGAACTAAGAGGACGACATACACTTTAGGAAACGGTGTTAGTCCCTGGCTGAAGCATAAGGGACTAGACTAGGTGTTGGGAATGAAGCAAAAGAAAGTGGCAGAGTCCAGTTATTAAGGACCTTATATGCCAAGGCAAAAGCTCTTTGGGTTTCACCCTGAAGGTAAAAGAGCTCTGAAGAACATAAAGATTAGATTTGTGCTTTAGATAGCCCATTTCGGCAGCGAATGTGAAGGATGGCCTGGGGTGAGGGAGGACAAGAAAAGATGGAGACCCAAACTTTCACCAGGAAGCAGGGATCCAGATAAGGGGTGATGGAATCGCCAGGCTAGGAGTGATGGAAAGAACTGAGCTGAGGAGATGGCTGACCAGAATGGGAGGAAGATGGGACACAAGGAAGGGTGGGCCTAGAGTAAAAAAACCTAGTTTCTGGCTTAGGTGATTGGCTGTTTGGCGGTGTCAGTCATTGAGATCAGGAATAAGGAAGATTAGATTTCTGTGAGGATAGGGATGGAGGCATGGAAGAGAACAGTTCAATGCTAGGTGGTTATTCCTTTCTCCAAATAAAAGACCTTAGCAACATTATTGCTCGTTTCCCTGTTTTCTCTCAACGTCTAAGTCATTCTGTAGCCTAATTCCTTCAAATATCCAGATTCATACTGAGACAGGGACCATGGGGGTAGCCAGAGTAGGGTGAAAGCCTCTGGAAAAAGACCCCTACCAAAACTCCGTATTAAACAATTAAGCAAAGTCAGAGTCACATTAATTCTCTAAATTAAAATATCAAACTAGGAATATAAGCATTCTTCAGTGAGATTAGTTAAAAATAAAAAGCCAGGAGTAACTTGGCCTGGAATGTTTGAACATTTTCCAGATAAGAAAATACCTCAGCATAGCCCATGTCTTCATTGTGTCAATTAAATGAGGCTATTGTAAAATTTACTTAAGCCTGCTAAAAGGCCCAGCTTATCTTCTTTAACTTTACCCAGATGCTGCTTTTCCTCCTCCAGCCTCTAATCAAGTAATACATAACCTGGGCAATTAATATAGCATGCAGGCCCAGCTGTAAACAAATAGTAAAAGGCAGGAAGGATTCCATCTTAAAGATAAGATTGCATTTTAACACCCAGGAAGTTAAGAAGTAAGATTCTTAACTTACTCTTCAGCAAACAGATAATAACCCAGCCCACCTTGGGAGCAGGACAGGCAATCTTGATTAATGTGCTCCCAAACCAAGAAGCTGCTATTCTGGGAAAGAATCAGAGTAGTAAATTTAACTCTGCAAAATAATCCAGAAGACTGATAAGAAACTTAGTGTATCTTCAAAGATAAACATTTGGGGACCATTTAGCAGGTCTGCATCCCTAGCCCTTAGTCTCTCAACTGCCTATAAATCCCCTAGACAAGGCACCACCATGGGCTCCCTTGGTCTCTTCCTGGCTCATGCCAGAAGCTCTGTCCTCTCACTGTATCTCTCAAAAGCCTCTCCCTGGCTCTCCTACCTTGGGTGTTTGCTAAATTCATTCTTTGACTCTACAAACAAGAACCCCGGCATCAATATATGCCACTTTCTTGTATTAGAACACAATAGCTTCAGCTAGTTATGGCACAAGATTCATTCATTTATTAAATACTTCATTTAAAATCATGTTTAATGTAAATTAGTTCAACCATTGTGGAAAGCAGTATGGAGGTTGCTCAAAAAACTCAAAATAGAAATACCATTTGACCCAGGAATTCCACTCCTAGGAATTTACCCTAAGAATGCAGTAGCCCAGTTTGAAAAAGACATATGCACCCCTATGTTTATCACAGCACTATTTACAATAGCCAAGAAATGGAAGCAACCTAAGTGTCCATCAGTAGATGAATGGATAAAGAAGATGTGGTACATATACACAATGGAATATTATTCAGCCATAAGAAGAAAACAAATCCCACCATTTGCAACAACATGGATGGAGCTAGAGGGTATTATGCTCAGTGAAATAAGTGAGGCAGAAAAAGACGAGTATCAAATGATTTCATTCATCTGTGGAGTATAAGAACAAAGAAAAAACCGAAGGAACAAAACAGCAGCAGACTCACAGAACCCAAGAATGCACTAACAGTTACCAAAGGGAAAGAAACTGGGAAAGTTGGGTGGGAAGGGAGGGATAAGCGGGGGAAAAGGGGCATTACGATTAGCATGCATAAAGTAGTGGGGGGTGGATACGGGGAAGGCAGTATAACACAGAGAAGACAAGTAGTGATCCTATAGCATCTTACTACGCTGATCGACAGTGACTATGTAATGGGGTATGTGGTGGGGACTTGATAATAGGGGGAGTCTAGTAACCATAATATTGCTCATGTAATTGTACAGTAATAATAGCAAAATTTTTTAAAAAAAGAATGTTTATAATGTAGCAGTAACTAGCAAGGCATTATGACCTGGGGAATGTAAGTGAACAAAACATTACTGGCCTTCCTTCATAGAGCTTACATTCTAGCAGGAGCCAAAAAAGACGTTAACCAACCCATTACAAACCATGTAGTTTATGTCATAAAGGTTCTGAAGAAGCAGAGTAGCATGTGGCAAGGAGTTAGAAGGTGTTCCACCAAAGTTCATTACTAGGTTTTAGCAGATCCGTGAACTCCCTGAAATCTGTGTGTCAAGTTTTGCCTTTGCCCGTATACATTGTCTGGGGGAAATCTGTGTGTCAAGTTTTGTCTTGCCCGTATACATTACACGCTCGAAGGAGTTTGGGTCCCCTAAAGGTTATGAACCACTGAACCCCTCAAGTCCATATGGGCACCGCTGATACACTAACTTCTCCGCATGAGAAGGCAGCGACCAAAGGGAAAGCCAGCAGTTGGTGGGGGGTCTATTTCGCCGAGAATAACCTTACCTTTACTCTTACAGACATCGGAAGTCATCAGTCTTCTAACTTAAAAAGAGAGAAGACAGCATGGTTACTACTTTTTTTAAAAACCAGTTATTTAAAAAAGATCACGAGCTGTTCTATTCCTCAATCACTGGGTGTTTCCAGGGACGTGCCTAGGTCAGGACCGCGACCAGCTGGAAGCCGCCCTACGGGCACTTTCGCGCTCCAAGGGAATGGACCGCTCAGACCTCCGCCTTTTAAATTTGGCCGAGAGTAGTCGGCGAACGCTTTAGGAGTCCAGTCCGGGTTTTCAAGCATTAAGTAGGAAGTAACAGCGAGCCGGAAGTTCCCGGGCCGCACAGGGAAAGAAACGGGGGGTGGGGAGGAGACAGACTCAGGGAAGGAATGGCAGCTCAAATTCCAATTGTGGCCACCATTTCCACTCCGGGGGTAGCCCGGAACAGCAAGAAGAGGCCAGCCAGTCCTTCCCACAACGGCAACAACGCTGGGGGTTATAGCGCCAGTAAGAAGAAAAAAGTATCGGCTTCTAACTTTGCACAGGTACACCGTCGCTCTCCCGATCTGCGCGTGCGCAGAGTCGTGCGGGGTGGACTAGGGCGCATGCGTGGGGTTGTGCGGGTTGGAACTGAGCCTGGGGCGTTGAGGTCCAGCCGGTGGTAGATGCTGGTCTGTGGTGCAAAACACTTTTTTCCTTACTTTGGACATGGATGTGGTTAAAGAACCACCCGCATTGCATTATATTTGAGGAGAGCAGGAGACGTGGGGAGGATATTGATGACTTAGTGGAAGCACCGTCCCATCCTATCGTACGTGGAGGATTGTCAAGATGTATTCATAGGGATTGTTAACCTCATCCTCAGAAAAGTGTTTTTTTAACCCTGTTTTCCCAAACTGGGTTTGGTCTTACCTCATGGAATTGTTATAAGGATTCAGTGAGACCATGGTCGTAAAACGCTGAGCACAGTGCCTGGTCCTACAGAGGAGTGGCTTGGTTAGGTTAGTGTTTTTCTTGGCCGCTGCATTTCATTTAAAGCAATAAGAGAGCAAAAACGGAGTGTGTTACTTTGTACTCTCCAGCGCATAGTGTGGCGTGGTTCACTCAGTATTCTAGAGATGTGAACCGCCTGTAGCTTCTATCAGCTGTAATCAGTAGTACTTTTTTCCCTTCCTTTTAAAAATACTTTGAGGTATGATTTGCATACGATAAAATGAATAAATTTTAAGAGTACAGATCAATGACTTTCTACATATGTGTATACCTATGTGGCCACCACACTGATCAAAATAGTATTTCCAAGAGCCCCAGAAAATTTCCCTGGTGAGCCTTTTTAATCAGTCCTCTCTCCCCTCATTGCTATAGGCAGCCACTATTTTGGCATCTCTCACTGTAGGCTGCTTTTGAGTCAAAATGGAATCATATAGACCATAATATTTTATGTCTATTTGGGTTTCTCTATGAAACATTGTTTTAGAGTCATTCATTCATTCACTCATTCATATAACCTGTATCAGTATATCTGGTTCATTGTGTAAACATACAACAATTGATGGACATTTGAGTTGTTTACAGTTACTGACTTTTATGCATAAACTGCTCTGAACATTCCTGTACGAGTCTGTGTAGATATATGCCTTCTTTTCTCTTAGGTAAATGGATGATAGTGGAATTGGTGAATCACAAGGTAGACACATGTAACTCAGAAGTTGTTCAAGAGTATTTCCCAAAGTAACTACACCATTGTGCATTCTCACCAGCAGAGTGAGATTCTAGCTGCTTTTCATCCTCAACAATACTTGGGATCATTCATCTCTAATTTTAGCCACTCTGATGACTCTGTAGTGGTATCTTGTTTTAATTTTCACTTATTTGATTACTAATATTATTGGTGACCTTTTCATCTGCTTGTTGGCCATTCTAATATCTTTTGTGAAGTCTCTAACTTTTTTCTAATAGGATGATTTTTTAAAAAAGATTCATGTGTAGGACTTTTTTATATACTCTTGATTGCAGTCCTTTGCCAGATGCATACATTGTGAGTACTTTCTCCCAGTATGTGTATTATGCATTGTGTTACCCTATTGTGCCAAGACCAACAGATATAGTATGTATTGGGGGGAATGATTGTTTTGATCCTAAATGTAGCATTGATCAACTCCTGCAACAGCAAGCTTCAGAGAGTGACTGGATCCCAACTAACCCAACCTGGTGGAATTCACAAGCTTGGTGTCTTTAGAATTCTGAGGGGAAGGGGTGCTTAGGTACCCCTGTGGGTCTTCATCTCAGCAGTCTCAGAAAAGCCTCAGGAGAGGCTGGAAGTAGTGTATTCTTTTCTTTGTTCTTGTCTTTCCAGCCGGCATTTAAAAAATGAGGTATATAACTAGTTACACTACTCCCATCCTTAGTATCCCATGAGGAAGGAAAAAAACCCAGCTTCTATCTCCAGAAAGGAGCCTTAGATATTTTTTTCTGCTCTAACATAGACTTTTATCCTAATTCCTGTTCCACAGAAAAATTCTCTGTAGAATTTTTTTTGAACTTTTACTAAATGTGTTAATTTTTTTCACTGAAGTGTTGCTGATATACAATCTTATATTAGTTTCAAATATACAGCACAGTTGGTCAACTGTTACTCATATTATTAAATCCCACCCCCAGTACATATCTGTCAACATAGGAAGATGTTACAGAATCATTGGCTATATTCTTCATGCTGTATTACTATCCCCATGACCAACTTATATCATAATGGAGAATTTTTTTACCCCTTTATCCTCATCCTCCCCGCCCACCCACCCTAACCCCTCTCTCATGGTAACCACTAGTCGCTTCTCAATGTCTGTAAGTCTACTGCTGTTTGTTCATTTTGTTTTGCTTTGGTTTTTATTCCACAAATAAGTTAAATCATATGGCATTTGCCTCTCTCCACCTGGCTTATTTCACTGAGCAAAATACCCTCTAGGTCCATCCATGTTGTAGGAAATGGCAGGATTTCTTTTTTTAATGGCTGAATAATATTACACTGTGTTTATATATCACATCTTTATCCATTCATCTATTGATGGACACTTAGGTTGCTGCCATATTTTGGCTATTGTAAATAATGCGGTGATAAACATAGGGGTGCTTATATCTTTTCGAATCAGGTATTTTGTTTTCTTCTGGTAAATTCCTAGAAGTGGAATTACTGGGTCAAGAGGTATTTCTATTTTTAATTTTTTGAGGAACCTCCACACTGCTTCCCACAGTGTTTGAGAAGTGGCAAAAGTTACCAATTTACATTCCTACCATCTGTGTGGAATTTTCTGGTGGTGATTCTTATATCTATGTCCGCTGTTCAGCCTTTCTGTTCTTTCAGTTCAGTTCAATCAGCAATTGGCCTTCCCACCTTCCTTTTCTTAAGTAGCACCTACTCGAGTCTTCATCTCCTGTGTCCTGCCGCAGTAGGGCACCAACACCACTACATTGTATTTCTGTTATGACCCCAGCAATATGCTTAAAACATTTCAAAGTTGTCTCCTTGCTGTCAGTTAACCATTGCCTGCATTCCTTGCCATGTGGTCTCCTCCATTTTCAAATCAAGCTATGGAGAACCTCTTGTGTACAGTCCCTCTCATGATTCAAAGATTTCTAACTTCTTTTGTCTCTGACCTCTGAAACCAGATTTAAATGGGCTTAATGTGATTTGAACAGGCCCACCTTGATAAACTCCTTTGTTTAAGGTCAACTGACTTTGAGACCTTAATTTTATCTGCAAAATCCCTTCCCAGCCATACCCACATTAGTGTTTGCTTGAATAACTGGGAGAAGGGTATGAACACAAGGGAACAGTTAGGATATCTTAAGGGTCATATTAGAATTGTACCTACCACATATGAAACAAGTATTAAAATACAGTAATTTTTAACCATCCAAAGCTGATGACAAGTATTGTCTGGTGTTGGTGCCCTAGTGTAGTGGGCCCAGGAAGATGAGGACTCATGTAGGCGATGGTCAGAGGAGAGGTTAGGAGGCAGAGGGACTTGAGGTGAACTTTGAGGGGTGGTGGTTTGGATGGAGAAGCCCTTCCAGGGCTGGAGCTATGAACATGTATTACATTGCTCAAGGTTTTATCAGTAGGAAATGAGTGATTTTTTAAACATAAATGATTGTATTTCTTGAGTTCAAAGGGTCTTTATAGCTCTTGCAGTATCTAAGTTTCCATACTTCAACACTTTTGGCTATTTTGCTTCTTATTTTTTATAAGAAAATTTTTTTTTAAGCAGTGTCTGTAAAACTTCCATGGGATTTAAAAATTTACATAGGACATTAGAGTGCTTTTTGGAATTGTTGAAAATAACTTGATATCATGGATTTTTAAGGTGGGTTTTACTTTCTAAAATGTGCATATTGTTTCTCAAGTGAAAATGAGTAATTTAAAGGGCTTTATGCTTGGAAGTCCTCAGGATTTGAAGAGAGTATTTTTTACCTAAAAGTATTCTGAGCAAAGCATTTACAGGTCTCCTTTATGTAGCTCCTAGGAAATAGTATTAAATAGTTTAATAGTACTAAAACAATTTTGTTATTTCACCAAGATGAATCTTTAGTTCAGCAGAAATTACCACAAAGGGTTTATGCTTGCTAAATTGTACAGATTGTTATAGAATTACAATTCTGTGTTTGGATCTATGTTTTCAGTGTGACTAATGTAGTCATTGATTAGTAATGTTATAATCTGGAAAGTACCAAATCCTATTCACTCTGGTTATGATACTTTGAAAATGATTAGTGTTAACATGGGTTGGAGAACTAATATACTAAATTTATCAGTTACTATGTCCCAGGCACTGTTCTGAGCACCTTCTACACATCATCTCATTTAACCTCAAAACAAGCCTCTGTGGCTAGTTGTTCTACAGATGAAAAGACAACAGCATAGAGAAGTTAAGTAACTTTCCCAAGGTCACACAGCTGACAAGTGGTAAAGTCAGAATTGGAATCCAGGAAGACTGTCCAGAGTCTACATTCTTTTTTCTTGCCTGGTTCTCTTGAGACCACTTTTATCACTATCTTAGAAGATATAATTAGATCTCTGATATGGCCAAATTTCTCACAGTAGAGAAACACTTTTGGGGGAAATTTTATTAGGTCAGTATAGGGCATTTTAAACATTCCAAATGCCTGTCCAAGTTTATGATGCCTACAGAGAAGCCTCACTGACCTGTAAACTGTTAAGCAGTTGACTGATTTGTGATAGTTAAGCAGTTAACAGAACATCTAAGTAAGCTGAGAAGCAGCAGTTCCTTCTTGAGAAGGTTGATGCAGAGGGAGTGCAGGCGGTGGTGATGGACTCTACTGTAACTGGAGGCAGCAGAGAATGCTGGACTGATGCAATTTATGCATCTGAAAAATAACCGTTCTACCCCAACTTAGAAAAAGATCATGATAATGTTATAAGTTCTTTTTTTCTATTTTTTTTTTTTTTGAATTTTTTTTTTTTTTTAATAATTATTTTTTATTGAAGGGTAGTTGACACACAGTATTACATTACATGAGTTTCAAGTGTACAACACAGTGGTAGAACATTTATATACATAATTCTAGGTTCCAGCTATCACCCTACCAGGCTGTTACAATATCTTGACTATATTCCTTATGCTATACATTACATCCCGGTTACTAATTTATTTTACCATTGGAAGTCTGTCCTTTTTTTTTTTTTTTGTGAGGGCATCTCTCATATTTATTGATCAAATGGTTGTTAACGACAATAAAATTCTGTATAGGGGAGTCAATGCTCAATGCACAATCATTATTCCACCCCAAGCCTAATTTTTGTCAGTCTCCAATCTTCTGAGGCATAACAAACAAGTTTTTACATGTAGAACAAATTCTTACATAATGAATAAGTTACATAGTGAACAGTACAAGGGCAGTCATCACAGAAACTTTCGGTTTTGCTCATGCATTATGAACTATAAACAGTCAGTTCAAATATGAATACTCATTTGGTTTTTATACTTGATTTATATGTGGATACCACATTTCTCTCTTTATTATTATTATTTTTAATAAAATGCTGAAGTGGTAGGTAGATACAAGATAAAGGTAGAAAACATAGTTTAGTGTTGTAAGAGAGCACATGTAGATGATCAGGTGTGTGCCTGTAGACTATGTGTTAATCCAAGCTAGACCAGGGCAATAAAACATCCACGTATGCAGAAGATTTCTCTCAGAACGGGGGGGTGAGGTTCTAAGCCTCACCTCTGTTGATCCCCAATTTCTCACCTGATGGCCCCCCTGCGACTGTGCCTGTCTTAGGTTGTTCCTCCCTTGAGGAATCTTACCCGTCTCTGGCTAACCAGTCATCTTCCGGGGCCATACAGGGAAATGTGAAGTTGGTAAGTGAGAGAGAAGCCTTATTGTTTGAAAAAGTTAGCTTTTTACTTCTTTGCATATTTATGCCCTGTGGCTTCTATGCCCAGCATTTGTCTTGAGGTATCTTTACCACTTGGAAGAATTATGATACTCGGTAAATTTGATATGAGGCACGAATTCTATTTAAGGGTTGTAATTAGGAAGGAAGAAGAAAAGCTATAGAAGTAGCAGGCGGAAGAAAACATGGGAAGATTGATTATTTCTTTGATATATCTTCTTGTAGAGTAACTTCAGCATGTATAGGTTTTAAGCTACTACTTAAATTGCACACACACATTAACATAATAGGAGTATAGTTACATAACCAAAGCATATCTGTAATTACCAGCCATCTGCAGTGAAACCAAGAAAACCAGTTAGGCACCTTAGGCATTTGTGAAAACTTATCTATGATATGGTGGATATTGTCCAAATGAACTTGAACAGTCTGAGAGAAATCAGACAAATTAAAACAACCCATTCCTGGGGACTGTTCACATGCCATATGTTCTTTTAACAATAAATAGTTTGTAGTTGTAAGACTTTGGAGCGCTACAATTTGCACTTCTCCAAATTCTTGGTTGAGTTCCAACAGTATAGATCCAGTCCAATTTTGTTGTTTTACTGTATGCACAGGCCAGCTTAGATATCTCCTTCCTCATTCCCATGGCAGGTCCAGGAACTGGTGGGATGAGTGCATCTACAGCTGTAGCAGTGCGTGGATCTTTGTTGGGGTTTTTTGATGATCATCTTCTGGCATGAGTCTTCCAGAGGGTGCAGATGTTGGAAGTTCTTTTTCATATCGTATCTTAGTTCATTTTCGGGGTAGCCCAATTAGGCTTTGATCCTCTGTATAAACACAAACAGACCCTTTGCCTACACTTTTATATGCCCTTTATACCCTTGTGTAGAACTCGTTGGAGGTTACCACACAGGAACTGCCCTTTTTTTTTTTTTTTTTTTTTGCTATCACTAATCTACACTTACATGACGAATACTTTGTTTACTAGGCTCTCCCCTATACCAGGTCTCCCCTATAAACCCCTTTACAGTCACTGTCCATCAGCATAGCAAAATGTTGTAGAATCACTACTTGCCTTCTCTGTGTTGTACAGCCCTCCCTTTTCTCCTACCCCCCCATGCATGTTAATCTTAATACCCCCCTACTTCTCCCCCCCTTATCCCTCCCTACCCACCCATCCTCCCCAGTCCCTTTCCCTTTGGTACCTGTTAGTCCATTCTTGAGTTCTGTGATTCTGCTGCTGTTTTGTTCCTTCAGTTTTTCCTTTGTTCTTATATTCCACAGATAAGTGAAATCATTTGGTATTTCTCTTTCTCCGCTTGGCTTGTTTCACTGAGCATAATACCCTCCAGCTCCATCCATGTTGCTGCAAATGATTGGATTTGCCCTTTTCTTATAGCTGAGTAGTATTCCATTGTGTATATGTACCACATCTTCTTTATCCATTCATCTACTGATGGACATTTAGGTTGCTTCCAATTCTTGGCTATTGTAAATAGTGCTGCAATAAACATTGGGGTGCATCTGTCTTTCTCAAACTTGATTGCTGCATTCTTAGGGTAAATTCCTAGGAGTGGAATTCCTGGGTCAAATGGTAAGTCTGTTTTGAGCATTTTGATGTACCTCCATACTGCTTTCCACAATGGTTGAACTAACTTACATTCCCACCAGCAGTGTAGGAGGGTTCCCCTTTCTCCACAGCCTCGCGAACATTTGTTGTTGTTTGTCTTTTGGATGGCAGCCATCCTTACTGGTGTGAGGTGATACCTCATTGTAGTTTTAATTTGCATTTCTCTGATAATTAGCGATGTGGAGCATCTTTTCATGTGTCTGTTGGCCATCTGTATTTCTTTTTTGGAGAACTGTCTGTTCAGTTCCTCTGCCCATTTTTTAATTGGGTTATTTGTTTTTTGTTTGTTGAGGCGTGAGAGCTCCTTATATATTCTGGACGTCAAGCCTTTATCGGATGTGTCATTTTCAAATATATTCTCCCATACTGTAGGGATCCTTCTTGTTCTATTGATGGTGTCTTTTGCTGTACAGAAGCTTTTCAGCTTAATATAGTCCCACTTACTCATTTTTGCTGTTGTTTTCCTTGCCCGGGGAGATATGTTCAAGAAGAGGTCACTCATGTTTATGTCTAAGAGGTTTTCGCCTATGTTTTCTTCCAGGAGTTTAATGGTTTCATGGCTTACATTCAGGTCTTTGATCCATTTTGAGTTTACTTTTGTATATGGGGTTAGACAATGGTCCAGTTTCATTCTCCTACATGTAGCTGTCCAGTTTTGCCAGCACCACCTGTTGAAGAGACTGTCATTTCGCCATTGTATGTCCATGGCTCCTTTATCAAATATTAATTGACCATATATGTCTGGGTTAATGTCTGGATTCTCTAGTCTGTTCCATTGGTCTGTGGCTCTGCTCTTGTGCCAGTACCAAATTGTCTTGATTACTATGGCTTTATAGTAGAGCTTGAAGTTGGGGAGTGAGATCCCCCCTACTTTATTCTTCTTTCTCAGGATTGCTTTGGCTATTCGGGGTCTTTGGTGTTTCCATATGAATTTTTGAATTATTTGTTCCAGTTCATTGAAGAATGTTGCTGGTAGTTTCATAGGGATTGCATCAAATCTGTATATTGCTTTGGGCAGGATGGCCATTTTGACGATATTAATTCTTCCTAGCCACGAGCATGGGATGAGTTTCCATCTGTTAGTGTCCCCTTTAATTTCTCTTAAGAGTGACTTGTAGTTTTCAGAGTATAAGTCTTTCACTTCTTTGGTTAGGTTTATTCCTAGGTATTTTATTTTTTTTGATGCAATTGTGAATGGAGTTGTTTTCCTGATTTCTCTCTCTGTTGGTTCATTGTTAGTATATAGGAAAGCCACAGATTTCTGTGTGTTGATTTTGTATCCTGCAACTTTGCTGTATTCCGATATCAGTCCTAGTAGTTTTGGGGTGGAGTCTTTAGGGTTTTTTATGTACAGTATCATGTCATCTGCAAATAGTGACAGTTTAACTTCTTCTTTACCAATCTGGATTCCTTGTATTTCTTTATTTTGTCTGATTGCCGTGGCTAGGACCTCCAGTACTATGTTAAATAACAGTGGAGAGAGTGGGCATCCCTGTCTAGTTCCCGATCTCAGAGGAAATGCTTTCAGCTTCTCGCTGTTCAATATAATGTTGGCTGTGGGTTTTTCATAGATGGCCTTTATTATGTTGAGGTACTTGCCCTCTATTCCCATTTTGCTGAGAGTTTTTAACATGAATGGATGTTGAACTTTGTCAAATGCTTTTTCAGCATCTATGGAGATGATCATGTGGTTTTTGTCTTTCTTTTTGTTGATGTGGTGGATGATGTTGATGGACTTTCGAATGTTGTACCATCCTTGCATCCCTGGAATGAATCCCACTTGGTCATGGTGTATGATCCTTTTGATGTGTTTTTGAATTCGGTTTGCTAATATTTTGTTGAGTATTTTTGCATCTACGTTCATCAGGGATATTGGTCTGTAGTTTTCTTTTTTGGTGGGGTCTTTGCCTGGTTTTGGTATTAGGGTGATGTTAGCTTCATAGAATGAGTTTGGGAGTATCCCCTCCTCCTCTATTTTTTGGAAAACTTTAAGGAGAATGGGTATTATGTCTTCCCTGTATGTCTGATAAAATTCCGAGGTAAATCCATCTGGCCCGGGGGTTTTGTTCTTTGGTAGTTTTTTGATTACCGCTTCAATTTCGTTGCTGGTAATTGGTCTGTTTAGATTTTCTGTTTCTTCCTGGGTCAATCTTGGAAGGTTATATTTTTCTAGGAAGTTGTCCATTTCTCCTAGGTTTCCCAGCTTGTTAGCATATAGGTTTTCATAGTATTCTCCAATAATTCTTTGCATTTCCGTGGGGTCCGTCGTGATTTTTCCTTTCTCGTTTCTGATACTGTTGATTTGTGTTGACTCTCTTTTCTTCTTAATAAGTCTGGCTAGAGGCTTATCTATTTTGTTTATTTTCTCGAAGAACCAGCTCTTGGTTTCATTGATTTTTGCTATTGTTTTATTCTTCTCAATTTTATTTATTTCTTCTCTGATCTTTATTATGTCCCTCCTTCTGCTGACCTTAGGCCTCATCTGTTCTTCTTTTTCCAATTTCGATAATTGTGACATTAGACCATTCATTTGGGATTGCTCTTCCTTTTTTAAATATGCTTGGATTGCTATATACTTTCCTCTTAAGACTGCTTTTGCTGTGTCCCACAGAAGTTGGGGCTTAGTGTTGTTGTTGTCATTTGTTTCCATATATTGCTGGATCTCCATTTTGATTTGGTCATTGATCCATTGATTATTTAGGAGCGTGTTGTTAAGCCTCCATGTGTTCGTGAGCCTCTTTGCTTTCTTTGTACAGTTTATTTCTAGTTTTATGCCTTTGTGGTCTGAAAAGTTGGTTGGTAGGATTTCAATCTTTTGGAATTTTCTGAGGCTCTTTTTGTGGCCTAGTATGTGGTCTATTCTGGAGAATGTTCCATGTGCACTTGAGAAGAATGTATATCCCGCTGCTTTTGGATGTAGAGTTCTATAGATGTCTATTAGGTCCATCTGCTCTACTGTGTTGTTCAGTGCTTCCGTGTCCTTACTTATTTTCTGCCCAGTGGATCTATCCTTTGGGGTGAGTGGTGTGTTGAAGTCTCCTAGAATGAATGCATTGCAGTCTATATCCCCCTTTAGTTCTGTTAGTATTTGTTTCACATATGCTGGTGCTCCTGTGTTGGGTGCATATATATTTAGAATGGTTATATCCTCTTGTTTGACTGAGCCCTTTATCATTATGTAGTTTCCTTCTTTATCTCTTGTTACTTTCTTTGTTTTGAAGTCTATTTTGTCTGATATTAGTACTGCAACCCCTGCTTTCTTCTCACTGTTGTTTGCTTGAAATATGTTTTTCCATCCCTTGACTTTTAGTCTGTACATGTCTTTGGGTTTGAGGTGAGTTTCTTGTAAGCAGCATATAGATGGGTCTTGCTTTTTTATCCATTCTGTTACTCTGTGTCTTTTGATTGGTGCATTCAACCCATTAACATTTAGGGTGACTATTGAAAGATATGTACTTATTGCCATTGCAGGCTTTAAATTCGTGGTTACCAAAGGTTCAAGGTTAGTCTCTTTAGTATCTTACTGCCTAACTTAGCTCGCTTATTGAGCTGTTATATACACTATCTGGAGATTCTTTTCTTCTCTCCCTTCTTGTTCCTCCTCCTCGATTCTTCATATGTTGGGTGTTTTGTGCTGTGCTCTTTCTAGGAGTGCTCCCATCTAGAGCAGTCCCTGTAAGATGTTCTGTAGAGGTGGTTTGTGGAAAGCAAATTCCCTCAGCTTTTGTTTGTCTGGGAATTGTTTAATCCCACCGTCATATTTGAATGATAGTCGTGCTGGATACAGTATCCTTGGTTCAAGGCCCTTCTGTTTCATTGTATTAAATATATCATGCCATTCTCTTCTGGCCTGTAGGGTTTCTGTTGAGAAATCTGACGTTAGCCTGATGGGTTTCCCTTTATAGGTGACCTTTTTCTCTCTAGCTGCCTTTAACACTCTTTCCTTGTCCTTGATCTTTGCCATTTTAATTATTATGTGTCTTGGTGTTGCCCTTCTTGGATCCTTTCTGTTGGGGGTTCTGTGTATTTCTGTGGTCTGTTTGATTACTTCCTCCCCCAGCGTGGGGAAGTTTTCAGCAATTATTTCTTCTAAGATACTTTCCATCTCTTTGCCTCTCTCTTCTTCTTCTGGGACCCCTATAATACGGATATTGCTCCTTTTAGATTGGTCACACAGTTCTCTTAATATTGTTTCATTCCTGGAGATCCTTTTGTCTCTCTCTATGTCAGCTTCTATGCGTTCCTGTTCTCTGATTTCAATTCCATCAATGGCCTCTTGCATTCTATCCATTCTGCTTATAAACCCTTCCAGAGTTTGTTTCATTTCTGCGATCTCCTTTCTGGCATCTGTGACCTCTTTCCGGACTTCATCCCATTTTTCTTGCGTATTTCTCTGCATCTCTGTCAGCATGTTTATGATTCTTATTTTGAATTCTTTGTCAGGAAGACTGGTTAGGTCTGTCTCCTTCTCTGGTGTTGTCTCTGTGATCTTTGTCTGCCTGTAGCTTTGCCTTTTCATGGTGATAGGAATAGTCTGCAGAACTGGGACGAGTGACGGCTGGAAGGACTTCCTTTCTTGTTGGTTTGTGGCCCTCCTCTCCTGGGAGAACAGCGTCCTCTAGTGGCTTGTGCTGCGCAGCTGCGCACAGACAGGGTTTCTGCTTCCTGCCCGGCTGCTATGGAGTTAATCTCCGCTGTTGCTGTGGGCGTGGCCTGGCTCGAGCCGCTACTCCAAAGTCGTGGAGTCGCGTTGGAGCAGGAGCTGCTGGGAGGCTATTTATCTCCGTAAGGGGCCTCCCTGCTCCCTGCAGCCCAGGGGTTAGGGTGCCCAGAGATCCCGGATTCCCTACCTCTGGATTAAGTGGCCCGCCCTGCCCCTTTAAGACTTCCAAAAAGCACCCGCCAAAACAAAACAACGACCACAAAAAAAAACAAGAAAAAAAATTTTTTTAATTAAAAAAAAAAAAAAATTTTTTTAATTAAAAAAAAAAAAGTGGTCGTTCGTTTTTCTTTATTCTCCGGTGCCAGCCTCAGGCCTCTGCTCACCGGTCTTTCTGCCCTGTTTCCCTAATATTGGGGTCCCTGTCCCTTTAAGACTTCCAAAAAGCGCTCGCCAAAACAAAGCAGCAAAAAAGCAAAAAAAAAAAAAAATGGTCGCGCGCTTTTCTTATGTCCTCTGTCGCCCAGCCTCCAGTGCCTGCTCACTGTTCTTGCTGCCCTGTTTTCCCAGTATCGAGGGCCCTGCACTCCGGCCCGGATGGCTGGGGCTGGGTGTTTGGCAGTCCTGGGCTCCGTCTCCCTCCCGCTCTGCCTGCTCTTCTCCCGCCGGGAGCTGGGGGGAGGGGCGCTCGGCTCCCGCGGGGCCGGGGCTTGTATCTTACCCCCTTCGCGAGGCGCTGGGTTCTCTCAGGTGTGGATGTGGTCTGGATATTGTCCTGTGTCCTCTGGTCTTTATTCTAGGAAGGGTTGTCTTTGTTATATTTTCATAGATATATGTTGTTTTGGGAGGAGATTTCCGCTGCTCTACTCACGCCGCCATCTTCCGCCCCACCCCCTTTTTTTCTATTTTTAAAGTGGATATTAAAAAGTCACCCAGTCTTTTTTCCCAACAACTATTAAAATTTGTGTTTTCTTCTTATAGATGGAGTTTTTCATTATTGTATTTTGTGTATAACATTATATATACTGCTTTTCACTTAGCATTACTTCATGAACCTTTCTCTATGTTGATAGTCTTCTGAAGGAAGGAAGTGCTCTCATTTAACTGACTTTATTGAATATTTAGGTTGCATTTCACATTTTTGGTGTTTCAAGTAACTCTGCAGTTCTAGACTAGAGTCAGCTATTTGAATCTAGAATAGGATTAGGTAGATGTAACTGGGTATTTGATTTTTCAGTGATAACACAAAGGACATTTGTCTCCCTTCTTTGTAACCACAGACAGAATGCCCAAGTTATCCTTAAGTCTGAGTCAGTCGTGCAGGCTGCTGTCTGGAGAGACAAAGCCATTTATTTAGCAAGCTGAGGCCTTGCTGACTCCAGTCTCAGTGGGGGCAGGCATATGCTTCTTTGACAGCAGGCGAGGTTTCCGTTCTTGGGATTTGCATCAGCTTTTTTAGCATTGCAAAGAGGGGACAGCCCTTAGTGCTAAGTGTTACTTCTTTCTTCTTAGAGTGTTCATGTCTTGGAGATCAAACAGTTCATCCCATAAAATCTCTTAGTGTTAACAGTGATTTAATAATATGCAAACTATACATGATTTAAAATTTTATTTGATTGCATCCCAGCCTCACAGACTTGATCCTTCTGTTCACTGAAGTCTCTCCTTCTAATTCAGTGACTAACAGACACAGGAGTCTCAGTTTGGCTGAAGCCCAGGGGAGGGGAAAGATGAGGCAGTAAGAAAGAGGGTGGAGTTAAAGAAGAAAAAAAAGCAGAAAACCCAGTCCTGGGCCCAGAGTGGGCATGTTCCTTTAGCGCCTGGTAGGAGAGGGAGAAGAGTGCTCACTGTTTCAGAGACAGGCTGCAGCTCTGGAATGACGTGGCTCAGCTGGGATGGCCTCCTTTCTCTGCCCCATCTTCAGCCTGACTCCTCATTGGGGGTGTGGCCCTGCTACCCAGGGAGGAGAAGAGGATGGGGATACCAAATGAGAAGGAGGGGTCCGTCTTGAAAATCAGCGGTTGAGTGCGTCATCTTCATCCCCTCCTTGCCTCTTCTCTAGCGAGCTGCCTGGAATGGTGATACAGACTTCTGGTGCTCTCTTACACACCCTCTCCCTTCCTCTCAGCAGCCTCACCTGCCCAATGGGGCATCCTCTTCAGGATGGCAGAGCTTCCAGACCTTCCAACCCACATACAGTTGCCGAAGTACCAGCTTTCTTAGTGGCCTCAGGGGCAGCGCCGCGTTCTCCCCAGGGCCTGGGAATAAACTGCCTATGTCATGGGAATACCCTATATGCCGTCCCAGGGTTTCACTGTGCACTTAGTGCCTTTGAGCTTCCCTGCTTGGAATCAGGGAAGAGGCATACATAGAAAGGGGGAAAGGCAGTCTTTCAGCAGTTCTGGTGCTGGAGAAAAAGCTAATGGGATGACGCACTTCAAGCTCTGTGTGTTCTATGGTTGGTTCTGTGATTGCCATTGGAGGTCTTGGGGCCTGGCTCTTTGTCTTGCTTAAGTATCTCCTCCTTGCTTCTTTAGCAGTTCTGTTTATTTCCTTCCAAATGGAAGTAACATTAATAACTAGTCATTTTCTTTATGAAAAACCTGAACAGTAAAGTTGAAACTTAAAGCATATAGGTCTCAGGAAACCTCTTTCACGTTCTGCCCGTTTCCCCTGAGTTGACCCTCAACATGTTGGATTTTCTATTTCTAAAGTGGTGCTCGTTGCATAGCTGTTAGGGTTGTTTTTTGCTAGCTCATTTCATTTAGGTCACCGTGTAGGCTCAGTCTCTTGCCAGTCCACTCCCTCAGTCTGCTCTTCACTGAGTGGTCTTGTGGCACACCCTTGTGAATTGTTAGATTCCTTGGGGAAAAGACTTTCTCCTTTTTCTGACACTGGTTCTTAGGCCTGCTCACTTCATGTGTTCTTCTAGCCAGTGGTCCAGTGCTTTCTCCTTTGCTCCTGGCCACCACCTCTTGAAAGAACAGGTGACTGTCACTCTCCTGAGCCTGCACACCAGCTACAGCTGCGCCCTCAGGTTTGGTGGGGCCCTGGCTCATTTACTCCCAGGTTTTCAGCTGGTGTGCCCAGGGGAGAGATGCTTAGCCACTTTATTATTTTTTTAATTCTCTAAATGTTTCAGTGAGTTTTTGCTAAAACTAAAGGCATTCTTATACATAAGAACAGTACAACTATCAAATTTAGGGAATTAACTTTGAAGCAACACCGACACCTAATATATGAACCTTATTCTTGTCCTATGTCTAGTCCAGGATCCAATCTAGGATCATGCATTCCATTTAGTTGTCGTGTCTTTTTGGTTTTCTTTCATGTGGCACAGTTCTTCAATCTTTATCTCCCATGACCATGACACTTTTCAAGAGTGCTGGTCCCTTATTTTATAGAATGTTTCTCAATGTGGGCTTGTCTGCTGTTTCCTCATGATTGGATTTAGGTAATACATTTTTGACAAGAGAAGTGATGATGTCCTTTTTCTCAGTGCATCGTATCATAGCAGTGAGTTCAATATGTTGTATTACTGATGATGTTAGCTTTCAGCACATAGTAAGGTTATATCTGCCAGGTTTCTCCACTCTAGAGTTACCATTATTTTTTGTTTGCATCAAAGTATCTTGTGGGGAGATACTTTGAGACTGTGTGAATATCCTATTTCTCTTTATACTTTTGCAAAACACTTTTAGTGTCCATTGATGATTCTTGCCTGAAAGTTATTATTGTGGTGCTTACCAGATGGTGATTTTCTAATTCCTTCCTACTGTTTTTATTAATTAGAATCCTTTTGTGAGCAAGAGCTTTCTCCTCTCTCCCATTCACTTACTCGTTTTTAAAATCAATATTTATATCATTGATTCTCATTTTATTTTATGAGTTACATTCCATTGCTAGCTTTATTCATTCTTTTATAAATTTATTTGTAACTCCTTTGAAATATAATTCACATATCGTAAAATTCACTCATTCAAAATGTACAATTCAGTGTCTGTAGTATATTCACTGAGTTGTGCAACTATTACCACCATCTAACTTTAGAATATTTACGTGACCCCAAAAAGAAGCGCCCTACCCATTAGCAGTCACTCCCGATTTTCCCCTTCTGCCAGCCCCTGATCTACATTCTGTATGAATTTGACCACTCTAGTTACCTCTTATAAGTGGAATCATACAATATGCTGCCTTTTGTGTCTGGCTTCTTTCAGTTAGCATAATATTTTCAAGGTTTATCCATGCTGTAATATGTATTAGTTCTTCATTCATTTTTATGGTTGAATAATATCCTAGTGTATGAATAAACCACATTTTGTTTATGTATTCATTAGTCGATGGACATTTAGGTTGTTTATATTTTTTGGCTATTATGAATAATGCTTCTATGAATACAAGTTTTTGCATAGACATGTTTTCATTTCTTTTGGGTTTATACATGGGGAGTTGAATTATTGGGTCATATGATAATTCTATGTTTAACATTTTGAGGAAACATGAAACTGTTTTCAACATAACCACTCTTTTACATTCTCACAGGCAATGTATGAGGGTTCCAGTTTCTCCATAACCTTGCCAATACATGTTATTATGTGTCTTTGATTATAGCCATACTAGTGGGTATGAAGTAATATCTTACTGTGGTTTTGATTTACATTTCTCTGCTGACTAATGATGTTTAACGTCTTTTTATGCCAGCCATTTGTATATCTTCTTTGAAGAAATCTTTATTGAAATCCTTTGCCCTTTTAAAAATGGAATTATTTGTCTTTTTGTTGTTGAGTCACAGGAGTTCATACATATTCTAGATTAGCATTATTTATTTTCTTACACAAATTGTCCATATTGGCTAGTGGGAACCTCTTCAGACTGGCTCCTGTGTCCTTTAATATACCCCCACCATTTTTGAGTACTGTTAACATTTTTAGTGTACTGGATTATGTCCCCTAGAACTTCATACAAATGGAATCTGACAGCATGTACTCTTGTGTTTGGCTTCTTTAGTTCAGCATAAGGTTTTTAAGATTTATGCATGTTGTTGCTTGGGTCAGTAGTTTGTTTCATTGTATTTGTATACACTCAGCAAAGTAGTATTCCACTGTATGGATATACCACACCTTTTTATTCATTTTCTGTTGATGGAATATTTGGGATTTTTGGTCTTCAGCTGTTATAAATAAAGCTGCTGTGAAAATTCTGTCCCAGCTTTTGTGTGGGCTTGTGTATCTGCTTCTCTTGGATAAACACATAGGAGTGAATGGGTGGGTTATAAGTTAAGTGTATTTAATTTTGTAAGAAACTGCCAAGTTATTTTTCTTAAGGGTTGTACTCTTTTACACTCCCAGCAGCAGTGTAGGAGGGTTCTAGTTGTGTGTGTGTGTGTGTGTGTGTGTGTGTGTGTGTAATATATATATATATCCTGTCACTCCCTACCCTCACCCGCTGCAGTGACATCCATGTGTGGGGAGGAGGCGGGTGGGGAGACAGGGCCCACTCACTCTGCTGCAGTAGTAAGTACCCTGAATGTTCTTTTTTAAACACATTCCCAGACTCCTCTTCAGGTTCTCTCCACATGGGCCTGGGCTCTAGCCAAAAAGTCTGAGCCTTATGTTCCTTCCCCTCTCTTCATGCCACTTCTTCTGTCTGGATTGCTGCTCACCTCATCCTCCCCAATTCAGTTTTTCTTAACTCTTCTCTTCTCCAAGGCCAAGGTCAAATGTCAGCTCTGTAAGAACTAGGAGGTCTCCAGGTTCTCATCCTTATTTATCCATCCATCTGTAGCCACAAGAGATCTCTCTCTTCTCTCTTCCCACTCTCCTGCCAGCCTCCCTCCCACAGTCCCACACCTGGTACCTTCCTCAGCTATAAATATCAGAGGAGGGATTGTGTAGTGCACATCTTGCCCACTCCATTCTCTACAGCACACTCAGTGCTGTAGGCCCGATGTGACTCTTTTACTTACAACTGGTCCGTGGTTCCCACTGCCCTTGGGATTAGGAACATATCCTGGCCTCTTCACTAGCCTTAACTCTTGTTCCCTCTCATTCCAGTGTTTTGTATTTTCTGGTATAAAAGCCATTGAGTCATTCTCTATATAGCACAAATCATTTCTAATTTTTCTATTCTTATTTATGCTTCACTGAAATTATTTTCACTGGGATTGGTCCATGTCCTTTTTTACTTTACAGCAAAGATTAGACAGCATTTTGTACCTAATTTTAAGTGCCCTTGTGAGATTTTTTTTCATGCTCATAGCATTTCTGCCAGGTACATGTATCCTGGGAGACCCCATTTGATGAGGTAGACTTGACTTTCCCATCACATTTAATAACCAGTGACCTTGTGTAGTTTTAAGCCAGTTGTCAATGTTATTTTGTATTGGCTATTTGTAAGAGTAAAATCTATTATAAATTGATAATATCTATGATAAATTGATAGAATGATAGCTTGTATTTTTGTTTTAGTCAATGAAAACACAGCAGCTTTGTCAGACAGGCAGGGAACAGGAGAACAGAGAGAGGAGAAAAATAAGCAGAAGGAATAGGTTCAGGGAGTGAGAATACACAGAGGGGTCAAAACATCCTGTTTCAGTCCCCTGCATCTAATCCAGTGCCTGGCACAAAGTACCAAGTAGTCACTGCCTGTCTAGCTACCTGGTTGACTGCAGCTAAGGAACCAGACAATGTGGCATAACTAAGCCAGCACCAGTATTTAAGATGTGTATGCTCAGGAGTTTGTTTCAGGAATAATCTCTGGGTGGGATGCAGTGGCCAAACACAAACACAGAAACGACTGGGCTTGGTTACCTACAGGGCACAAGAGAACAGGGTAGAGAGGACGGGGAGAAGGGGAGGGAAGAGAGAGTAAAACTTCTCTGAGTAAAGCTTTTGGCAGAATTTTGACCTTTTGAACCACTTGAAGTTTCACATAGTAAACAAAAATAATACAACCAGCAAGACTGGGGAAGCAGATAGAGAAAACAGAATGTAAACAAAAACCAACCTAACTGCATTTTGAATGAGTAACAACCACATTGAAGGGAAGGAAGGGAGAAATAACTTTAGTGACTTTGAACGCAGTATTTTGACAATATAACCTAAGATTAAAGGGAAAAAGAACCAAGAACATTTGGTAGGTTTGTTTCTCACAATGGCCCAGGTTAATAATTCTGAAACTACAAAACAGGCAAAAATAGTCTTGGTAGAAATCAGAATAGTGGTTTCTGGGATGATAGAAATGTATTTCTCAGAAGGATGTGGATTACACAAACGTAAATATATGGAAAAACTCATGAAACCTACACTTAAGATCTGTGCATTTCACTATGTAAATTACATATCAATTAAAAAACAATTATTGCAGCCTGGGAAGGCTGGAAATTGCATTAAAGAATCAGAAGTGATTTCTTACTTTGGCTTTTTTTTTTCTTTGTGATTGTTAGCTTAAAAGGTTTTGTTTTAAAACGTATTATCCTGCTTGTCAGCTCACTCTGGCTGCAGCCAGCTGACCTATGGCCCTCCATCCTCCTCTCCCTCTATTTTCCTCCCTCAGAACGCCAGTCCTTTTATGCCCTTTAATCATGCTAGCTCTAGCTTGGATTCTACAGCTGATGAGACCTTAAAGGAGCTGGACCTCTTTTGTCTTAATGCTTCAAAACAGTTTGACAAGATTAGCAGGGGTAGGGACCATGTGATGTCATGGAGATTGTGGTGGCTTTTGGAATTGGCCTGACCTGGGATTGAATCCAAAGATAATCACTATGTGGTCTTGAATCCATCCCCCTTCACCTATTTTCTTCCCTGTAAATGCGATAATAGCACACAACTTGTAGTAGTTGTCAGAGATAAATGAGCCACTCAGGTAGGATACCCATGTGCTTGGCACTTACGGCAGCCGGGAAGCATGGCAGCTGAGGTCCTGGGTGGCTTCTGCCCAGCAGGTGATGCTTACAGTCTTGCATGCCTTCCTCTAGCGCAGGCCACCTGCTGGGGCTCTGGAGCTCCGTGTTCCTTTGCATGTCTTGCAGTACTAATATCAGCTGATGTCTTGTTGAGAGAACTTAACTAAAAGAAACTCATCTCAGACTATCATTATTATATTTTAAGGGTATCAGCATGGAAGTCATGAGTGAGAATAAAATGGTGTCCTCTGATTTTAGCACAGGACCTATGGAAAAAGCTGCCAAACCTTTGCCATTTAAGGATCCCAATTTTGTGGTAAGTATCTAGGGTAGTTTTAAATAAAAAGCAACCATTCCTCAGTGTCTGATCTTGCTGGGCCTGCAGCCCAGGTGACACTGGTGTCCCTTTTCCATCAGTCCAAGTCGCTACCTTTTCTGCCATGGGCTATTATGAGAGGGGTGGGGACAGGAGAAAAGGGGCCCTTCCTGTTGATCTCCCAATGTACCAGTTCCCAAGAATTTTGATGTCCTTGGTGGAATTTGTTAAATGATACAATTTTGAAGGAGGGTCATTTCCATGATGATTATTTGCCTTCTCTTTTGATTTGTCTTAGATGTTTGAAATAACTAAAAGAAGGGCTCTTTTTATTAAGTTTCTTGAAGTAAATCTAAGCTATTGCGCTGTCAAGAAGAAATAGGCTACTCTTCCTTTTGTTCTTGAGGGATAAATAGATTACAGCAATTCAGACTATGCCATTAGAAGTTTCTTTTTTGTTAATTAGTTTAGAAAATACAGTGTTACCAGTGCCTATAGCAGATTTTGACTTTCTTTTCTATTTTATTTTGTCATCTTCATAGGATACAAAGAAAAAAACAAATGTCCAGAAAGCTTGCCATGCCATGATTGAGGTTTACTTGGGTTTCCAGGATCACCAGTAATTTGCAAGACAGAGTTCTGCCCTCAGAAGGGAGTTTAGAGATAATGGTTATGAGTTTAATTTTAACTTTGTAGTAAATTTATTTTAAAGCAATTGGAAATTCATGACTATTGAATCTATAGTGTTAGACCCCAAAAAGGATTGATTCTCTATGTGCATGTAAAAAAACCCTTTTATTTCTACTTCATCACTAGGTAACTCATGGGTTTTGAAAAAACAAAAGCTTTGTTTTTTTATAAGAGTAAAGTGTATGGTATAATATTTCTTAGAAAAGTCTTACGGGTACAAATGATTGCTGACAGAATGAGGCATATATTCTAGTTATCAATGATAAGCATAATTCAGATTCTAAAATGATCATCTCCATTGATTTTTGTTTCTTCTAATCCATGCTTGCTTTCAATTCAAGCACTCTGGCCATGGTGGAGCAGTAGCTGGCAAGAAGAACAGAACCTGGAAGAACCTGAAACAAATTCTCGCTTCGGAAAGGGCATTGCCATGGCAACTGAATGATCCTAACTGTGAGCTATCTAGAGGCGTCTATGTATTAGTGATGCTCAGACTAGGAACTTTCTTACAACCAACCTACATTATTTTATTATGTTTGCATTAATGTAGAAAACAATTTTTTTTTTTTTATTAATAATTATTTTTTTATTGAAGGGTAGTTGACGCACAGTATTACATTACATTAGTTTCAAGTGTACAACACAGTGGTAGAACATTTATATACATAATTCGAGGTTCCAGCTATCACCCTACCAAGCTGTTACATTATCTTGACTATATTCCTTATGCTATACATTACATCCCGGTTACTTATTTATTTTACCATTGGAAGTCTGTCCTTTTTTTTTTTTTTTTGTGAGGGCACCTCTCGTATTTATTGATCAAATGATTGTTAACGACAATAAAATTCTGTATAGGGGAGTCAATGCTCAATGCACAATCATTAATCCACCCCAAGCCTAATTTTCGTCAGTCTCCAATCTTCTGAGGCATAACAAACAAGTTCTTACATGGAGAACAAATTCTTACATAATGAATAAGTTACATAGTGAACAGTACAAGGGCAGTCATCACAGAAACTTTCAGTTTTGCTCATGCATTATGAACTCTAAACAGTCAGTTCAAATACGAATACTCATTTGGTTTTTATACTTGATTTATGTGTGGATACTACATTTCTCTCTTTATTATTATTATTTTTAATAAAATGTTGAAGTGGTAGGTAGATACAAGATAAAGGTAGAAAACATAGTTTAGTGTTGTAAGAGAGCAAATGTAGATGATCAGGTGTGTGCCTGTAGACTATGTGTTAATCCAAGCTAGACCAGGGCAATAAAACATCCACGTATGCAGAAGATTTCTCTCAGAACAGGGGGGGTGAGGTTCTAAGCCTCACCTCTGTTGATCCCCAATTTCTCACCTGATGGCCCCCCTGCGACTGTGCCTGTCTTAGGTTGTTCCTCCCTTGAGGAATCTTACCCGTCTCTGGCTAACCAGTCATCTTCCAGGGCCATACAGGGAAATGTGAAGTTGGTAAGTGAGAGGGAAGCCTTATTGTTTGAAATGGTTAGCTTTTTATTTCTTTGCATATTTATGCCCTGTGGCTTCTATGCCCAGCATTTGTCTTGAGGTATCTTTACCACTTGGAAGAATTATGATACTCGATAAATTTGATACGAGGCACGAATTCTATTTAAGGGCTGTAATTAGGAAGGAAGAAGAAAAGCTATAGAAGTAGCAGGCGGAAGAAAACATGGGAAGATTGATTATTTCTTTGGCATATCTTCTTGTAGAGTAACTTCAGCATGAATAGGTTTTAAGCTACTACTTAAATTGTGCACACACATTAACATAATAGGAGTATAGTTACATAACCAAAGCATATCTGTAATTACCAGCCATCTCCAGTGAAACCAAGAAAACCAGTTAGGCACCTTAGGCATTTGTGAAAACTTATCTATGACATGGTGGATATTGTCCAACTGAACTTGAACAGTCTGAGAGAAATCAGACAAATTAAAACAACCCATTCCTGGGGACTGTTCACATGCCATATGTTCTTTTAACAGTAAATAGTCTGTAGTTGTAAGACTTTGGAGCGCTACAATTTGCACTTCTCCAAATTCTTGGTTGAGTTCCAACAGTATAGATCCAGTCAAATTTGTTGTTTTACTGTATGCACAGGCCAGTTTAGATATCTCCTTCCTCATTCCCATGGCAAGTCCAGGAACGGGTGGGATGAGTGCATCTACAGCTGTAGCAGTGCGTGGATCTTTGTTGGGGTTTTTTGATGATCATCTTCTGGCATGAGTCTTCCAAAGAGTGCTGATGTTGGAAGTTCTTTTTCATATCGTATCTTAGTTCATTTTTGGGGTAGCCCAATTAGGCTTTGATCCTCTGTATAAACACAAACAGACCCTTTGCCTACACTTTTATATGCCCTTTATACCCTTGTGTAGAACTCGTTGGAGGTTACCACACAGGAACTGCCCTTTTTATTTCTTTTCTTTGTTTTTGGTATCACTAATCTACACTTACATGATGAATATTATGCTTACTAGGCTCTCCCCTATACCAGGTCTCCCCTATAAACCCCTTTACAGTCATTGTCCATCAGCATAGCAAAATGTTGTAGAATCACTACTTGCCTTCTCTGTGTTGTACAGCCCTCCCTTTTCTCCTACCCCCCCTTGCATGTTAATCTTAATACCCCCCTACTTCTCCCCCCCTTATCCCTCCCTACCCACCCATCCTCCCCAGTCCCTTTCCCTTTGGTACCTGTTAGTCCATTCTTGAGTTCTGTGATTCTGCTGCTGTTTTGTTCCTTCAGTTTTTCCTTTGTTCTTATATTCCACAGATAAGTGAAATCATTTGGTATTTCTCTTTCTCCGCTTGGCTTGTTTCACTGAGCATAATACCCTCCAGCTCCATCCATGTTGCTGCAAATGATTGGATTTGCCCTTTTCTTATGGCTGAGTAGTATTCCATTGTGTATATGTACCACATCTTCTTTATCCATTCATCTATTGATGGACATTTAGGTTGCTTCCAATTCTTGGCTATTGTAAATAGTGCTGCAATAAACATAGGGGTGCATCTGTCTTTCTCAAACTTGATTGCTGCGTTCTTAGGGTAAATTCCTAGGAGTGCAATTCCTGGGTCAAATGGTAAGTCTGTTTTGAGCATTTTGATGTACCTCCATACTGCTTTCCACAATGGTTGAACTAACTTACATTCCCACCAGCAGTGTAGGAGGGTTCCCCTTTCTCCACAGCCTCGCCAACATTTGTTGTTGTTTGTCTTTTGGATGGCAGCCATCCTTACTGGTGTGAGGTGATACCTCATTGTAGTTTTAATTTGCATTTCTCTGATAATTAGCGATGTGGAGCATCTTCTCATGTGTCTGTTGGCCATCTGTATTTCTTTTTTGGAGAACTGTCTGTTCAGTTCCTCTGCCCATTTTTTAATTGGGTTATTTGTTTTTTGTTTGTTGAGGCGTGAGAGCTCCTTATATATTCTGGACGTCAAGCCTTTATCGGATGTGTCATTTTCAAATATATTCTCCCATACTGTAGGGATCCTTCTTGTTCTATTGATGGTGTCTTTTGCTGTACAGAAGCTTTTCAGCTTAATATAGTCCCACTTACTCATTTTTGCTGTTGTTTTCCTTGCCCGGGGAGATATGTTCAAGAAGAGGTCACTCATGTTTATGTCTAAGAGGTTTTTGCCTATGTTTTCTTCCAAGAGTTTAATGGTTTCATGACTTACATTCAGGTCTTTGATCCATTTTGAGTTTACTTTTGTATATGGGGTTAGACAATGGTCCAGTTTCATTCTCCTACATGTAGCTGTCCAGTTTTGCCAGCACCACCTGTTGAAGAGACTGTCATTTCGCCATTGTATGTCCATGGCTCCTTTATCAAATATTAATTGACCATATATGTCTGGGTTAATGTCTGGATTCTCTAGTCTGTTCCATTGGTCTGTGGCTCTGCTCTTGTGCCAATACCAAATTGTCTTGATTACTATGGCTTTATAGTAGAGCTTGAAGTTGGGGAGTGAGATCCCCCCTACTTTATTCTTCTTTCTCAGGATTGCTTTGGCTATTCGGGGTCTTTTGTGTTTCCATATGAATTTTTGAATTATTTGTTCCAGTTCATTGAAGAATGTTGCTGGTAGTTTCATAGGGATTGCATCAAATCTGTATATTGCTTTGGGCAGGATGGCCATTTTGACGATATTAATTCTTCCTAGCCACGAGCATGGGATGAGTTTCCATCTGTTAGTGTCCCCTTTAATTTCTCTTAAGAGTGACTTGTAGTTTTCAGAGTATAAGTCTTTCACTTCTTTGGTTAGGTTTATTCCTAGGTATTTTATTTTTTTTGATGCAATTGTGAATGGAGTTGTTTTCCTGATTTCTCTTTCTGCTGGTTCATTGTTAGTATACAGGAAAGCCACAGATTTCTGTGTGTTGATTTTGTATCCTGCAACTTTGCTGTATTCTGATATCAGTTCTAGTAGTTTTGGGGTGGAGTCTTTAGGGTTTTTTATGTACAGTATCATGTCATCTGCAAATAGTGACAGTTTAACTTCTTCTTTACCAATCTGGATTCCTTGTATTTCTTTATTTTGTCTGATTGCCGTGGCTAGGACCTCCAGTACTATGTTAAATAACAGTGGAGAGAGTGGGCATCCCTGTCTAGTTCCTGATCTCAGAGGAAATGCTTTCAGCTTCTCGCTGTTCAATATAATGTTGGCTGTGGGTTTATCATAGATGGCCTTTATTATGTTGAGGTACTTGCCCTCTATTCCCATTTTGCTGAGAGTTTTTAACATGAATGGATGTTGAACTTTGTCAAATGCTTTTTCAGCATCTATGGAGATGATCATGTGGTTTTTCTCTTTCTTTTTGTTGATGTGGTGGATGATGTTGATGGACTTTCGAATGTTGTACCATCCTTGCATCCCTGGGATGAATCCCACTTGGTCATGGTGTATGATCCTTCTGATGTATTTTTGAATTCGGTTTGCTAATATTTTGTTGAGTATTTTTGCATCTATGTTCATCAGGGATATTGGTCTGTAGTTTTCTTTTTTGGTGGGGTCTTTGCCTGGTTTTGGTATTAGGGTGATGTTAGCTTCATAGAATGAGTTTGGGAGTATCCCCTCCTCCTCTATTTTTTGGAAAACTTTAAGGAGAATGGGTATTATGTCTTCCCTGTATGTCTGATAAAATTCCGAGGTAAATCCATCTGGCCCGGGGGTTTTGTTCTTTGGTAGTTTTTTGATTACCGCTTCAATTTCGTTGCTGGTAATTGGTCTGTTTAGATTTTCTGTTTCTTCCTGGGTCAATCTTGGAAGGTTATATTTTTCTAGGAAGTTGTCCATTTCTCCTAGGTTTCCCAGCTTGTTAGCATATAGGTTTTCATAGTATTCTCCAATAATTCTTTGCATTTCTGTGGGGTCCGTCGTGATTTTTCCTTTCTCGTTTCTGATACTGTTGATTTGTGTTGACTCTCTTTTCTTCTTAATAAGTCTGGCTAGAGGCTTATCTATTTTGTTTATTTTCTCAAAGAACCAGCTCTTGGTTTCATTGATTTTTGCTATTGTTTTATTCTTCTCAATTTTATTTATTTCTTCTCTGATCTTTATTATGTCCCTCCTTCTGCTGACCTTAGGCCTCATTTGTTCTTCTTTTTCCAATTTCGATAATTGTGACATTAGACCATTCATTTGGGATTGCTCTTCCTTTTTTAAATATGCTTGGATTGCTATATACTTTCCTCTTAAGACTGCTTTTGCTGTGTCCCACAGAAGTTGGGGCTTAGTGTTGTTGTTGTCATTTGTTTCCATATATTGCTGGATCTCCATTTTGATTTGGTCATTGATCCATTGATTATTTAGGAGCGTGTTGTTAAGCCTCCATGTGTTTGTGAGCCTCTTTGCTTTCTTTGTACAGTTTATTTCTAGTTTTATGCCTTTGTGTTCTGAAAAGTTGGTTGGTAGGATTTCAATCTTTTGGACTTTTCTGAGGCTCTTTTTGTGGCCTAGTATGTGGTCTATTCTGGAGAATGTTCCATGTGCACTTGAGAAGAATGTATATCCCGCTGCTTTTGGATGTAGAGTTCTATAGATGTCTATTAGGTCCATCTGCTCTACTGTGTTGTTCAGTGCTTCCGTGTCCTTACTTATTTTCTGCCCAGTGGATCTATCCTTTGGGGTGAGTGGTGTGTTGAAGTCTCCTAGAATGAATGCATTGCAGTCTATATCCCCCTTTAGTTCTGTTAGTATTTGTTTCACATATGCTGGTGCTCCTGTGTTGGGTGCATATATATTTAGAATGGTTATATCCTCTTGTTTGACTGAGCCCTTTATCATTATGTAGTTTCCTTCTTTATCTCTTGTTACTTTCTTTGTTTTGAAGTCTATTTTGTCTGATATTAGTACTGCAACCCCTGCTTTCTTCTCGCTGTTGTTTGCTTGAAATATGTTTTTCCATCCCTTGACTTTTAGTCTGTACATGTCTTTGGGTTTGAGGTGAGTTTCTTGTAAGCAGCATATAGATGGATCTTGCTTTTTTATCCATTCTATTACTCTATGTCTTTTGATTGGTGCATTCAGCCCATTAACATTTAGGGTGACTATTGAAAGATATGTACTTATTGCCATTGCAGGCTTTAAATTCGTGGTTACCAAAGGTTCAAGGTTAGCCTCTTTAGTATCTTACTGCCTAACTTAGCTCGCTTATTGAGCTGTTATATACACTGTCTGGAGATTCTTTTCTTCTCTCCCTTCTTGTTCCTCCTCCTCGATTCTTCATATGTTGGGTGTTTTGTGCTGTGCTCTTTCTAGGAGTGCTCCCATCTAGAGCAGTCCCTGTAAGATGTTCTGTAGTGGTGGTTTGTGGAAAGCAAATTCCCTCAGCTTTTGTTTGTCTGGGAATTGTTTAATCCCACCGTCATATTTGAATGATAGTCGTGCTGGATACAGTATCCTTGGTTCAAGGCCCTTCTGTTTCATTGTATTAAATATATCATGCCATTCTCTTCTGGCATGTAAAGTTTCTGTTGAGAAATCTGACGTTAGCCTGATGGGTTTCCCTTTATAGGTGACCTTTTTCTCTCTAGCTGCCTTTAACACTCTTTCCTTGTCCTTGATCTTTGCCATTTTAATTATTATGTGTCTTGGTGTTGCCCTTCTTGGATCCTTTCTGTTGGGGGTTCTGTGTATTTCCGTGGTCTGTTCGATTACTTCCTCCCCCAGTGTGGGGAAGTTTTCAGCAATTATTTCTTCTAAGATACTTTCCATCTCTTTTCCTCTCTCTTCTTCTTCTGGGACCCCTATAATACGGATATTGTTCCTTTTGGATTGGTCACACAGTTCTCTTAACATTGTTTCATTCCTGGAGATCCTTTTGTCTCTCTCTATGTCAGCTTCTATGCGTTCCTGTTCTCTGGTTTCAGTTCCATCAATGGCCTCTTGCATTCTATCCATTCTGCTTATAAACCCTTCCAGAGTTTGTTTCATTTCTGCGATCTCCTTTCTGGCATCTGTGATCTCCTTCCGGACTTCATCCCATTTCTCTTGCGTATTTCTCTGCATCTCTGTCAGCATGTTTATGATTCTTATTTTGAATTCTTTGTCAGGAAGACTGGTTAGGTCTGTCTCCTTCTCTGGTGTTGTCTCTGTGATCTTTGTCTGCCTGTAGCTTTGCCTTTTCATGGTGATAGGAATAGTCTGCAGAACTGGGACGAGTGACGGCTGGAAGGACTTCCTTTCTTGTTGGTTTGTGGCCCTCCTCTCCTGGGAGAACAGCGACCTCTAGTGGCTTGTGCTGGGCAGCTGCGCGCAGACAGGGTTTCTGCTTCCTGCCCGGCTGCTATGGAGTTAATCTCCGCTGTTGCCATGGGCGTGGCCTGGCTCGGGCAGCTGCTCCAAAGTGGTGGAGTTGCGTTGGAGCAGGAGCGGCTGGGAGGCTATTTATCTCCGTAAGGGGCCTGCCTGCTCCCTGCAGCCCAGGGGTTAGGGTGCCCAGAGATCCCGGATTCCCTACCTCTGGATTAAGTGACCCGCCCTGCCCCTTTAAGACTTCCAAAAAGCACCCGCCAAAACAAAACAACGACCACAAAAAAAAAAAATAAATAAGAAAAAAAAAATTTTTTAATTAAAAAAAAAAAAAAGTTTTTAATAAAAAATAAAAAAGAAAAAAGAAAAGGGGGTGGTCGTTCGTTTTTCTTTATTCTCCGGTGCCAGCCTCAGGCCTCTGCTCACCGGTCTTTCTGCCCTGTTTCCCTAGTATTGGGGTCCCTATCCCTTTAAGACTTCCAAAAAGCGCTTGCCAAAACAAAACAGCAAAAAAGCAAAAAAAAATGGTCGCGCACTTTTCTTATGTCCTCTGTCGCCCAGCCTCCAGTGCCCGCTCACTGTTCTTGCTGCCCTGTTTTCCTAGTATCCAGGGCCCTGCACTCTGGTCCGGATGGCTGGGGCTGGGTGCTCGGCTGTCCTGGGCTCCGTCTCCCTCCCGCTCTGCCTGCTCTTCTCCCGCCGGGAGCTGGGGGGATGGGTGCTTGGCTCCCGCGGGGCTGGGGCTTGTATCTTACCCCCTTCGCGAGGTGCTGGGTTCTCTCAGGTGCGGATGTGGTCTGGATATTGTCCTGTGTCCTCTGGTCTTTATTCTAGGAAGGGTTGTCTTTGTTATATTTTCATAGATATATGTTGTTTTGGGAGGAGATTTCCGCTGCTCTACTCACGCCGCCATCTTCCGCCACCTCAGAAAACAATTTTTAGCTTACAAGTTTTATAATGGCACCAATATAGGGAGATTATTTATATATTTCCTTATAACTGTGTCTGTGTTGAATCTGTGTTGTCCTGGATGTGTGGTTTTTAGAGTTACTGCTAATATTTCAATCTGGAAAAATAGATCATGATACGATAATACTGGTGTTATCATATGATAATAGCTGGTGTAAAGTTTGCTACTGGGCAAACCTCTGGTTCAAATGTCTACTTTTAAAATTTGTTCCCTAGAAGAAGATTGCCCAAGATTAAGGAGGGTTTCTAATAACCAGTTTAAAGGTCAGTTCTCTTTCACTGTATGAGCTGGTATTTTCAAGAGTAAATGCTTTATGGTTCAGTATCTCCAAATCTGTGTAAACCATATGTTCTGTTCAACTCCACTGGAAAGTCCAGGTTCAAAGTTCCCCCCATCTTCTGTCCCACTGCATATCTTTCATGGAGTGACTCAGGTCAGTGATATGAGCTAGGCAGTTGTCTGGGTGTAGACTTTCCGGGCCCTGGATGCTCAGGTCCACTTAGTGGGTTGTTTGGCATCTCATTGCGATCAGCTCACATAGCCTGACACACTGAAAGTGGTTTGTGGGCAGATGAGCTTTCCGGCCTTTCCATTGAGAGAAGGATCCCAGGTGACAGGGCAGAGTTTGGTCCAGACCCTGCACTTGGTCGATGCCATACTGCAGCACTTTCCCAGATAATACTGTGCATACTAAATCACAGAGTAAAAATTTCAGTAATATTTTTGAATAGTATTTTAAGTAAAAAAGCAGAGGATCTGAATGTTTAAAAGCCAATTTAGGTGAAAAGCAGTATGGAGATTCCTCAAAAAACTAAAATAGAAATGCCATTTGTCCCAGGAATTCCACTCCTAGGAATTTACCCTAAGAATGCAGCAGCCCAGTTTGAAAAAGACAGATGCACCCCTATGTTTATCACAGCACTATTTACAATAGCCAAGAAAGGAAGCAACCTAAGTGTCCACCAGTAGATGAATGGATAAAGAAGATGTGGTACACAAGGAAGTGAAAGACCTATACCCTGAAAACTACAAGACACTCTTTTTTTTTTTTCTTTGGTATCATTAATTTATAATTACATAAGCGACATTATGGTTACTACACTCCCCCCATCAGCAAGTCCCCCCGACATACCCCATTACACTCACTGTCCATCAGCGTAGTAAGATGCTGTAGAATCACTGTCTTCTCTGTGTTGTATAGCCCTCCCCATGCCCCCCAGCCCCTACATTATGTCTCCTAATCATAATGCCCCTTTTCCCCCCTTGTCCCTCCCTACCCACCCATCCTCCCCAGTCCCTATCCCTTTGGTAACTGTTAGTCCATTCTTGGGTTCTGTGAGTCTGCTGCTGTTTTGTTCCTTCAGTATTTTTCTTTATTCTTATACTGCACAGATGAGTGAAATCATTTGATACTTGTCTTTCTCCACCTGGCTTATTTTACTGAACATAAAAACCTCTAGCTACATCCATGTTGTTGCAAATGGTAGGATTTATTTTCTTCTTATGGCTGAATAATATTCCATTGTGTATATGTACCACATCTTCTTTATCCATTCATCTACTGATGGACACTTAGGTTGCTTCCATTTCTTAGCTATTGTAAATAGTGCTGTGATAAACATAGGGGTGCATATGTCTTTTTCAAACTGGGCTGCTGCATTCTTAGGGTAAATTTCTAGGAGTGGAATTCCTGGGTTAAATGGTATTTCTATTTTGAGTTTTTTAACTAACCTCCATACTGCTTTCCACAATGGTTGAACTAATTTATATTCCCACTCCCACCAGCAGTGTAGAAAGGTTCCCCTTTCTCCACCTCCTTGCCAACATTTGTTGTTTGTCTTTTGGATGGTGGCCATCCTTACTGGTGTGAGGTGATATCTCAATGTGGTTTTAATTTGCATTTCTCTGATGATTAGCGATGTGGAGCATCTTTTCATGTGTCTGTTGGCCATCTGAATTTCTTCTTTGGAGAAGTGTCTGTTCAGATTCTCTGCCCATTCTTTAATTGGATTATTTACTTTTTGTTTGTTGAGGTGCATGAGCTCTTTATATATTTTGAATGACAATCCTTTGTCAGATATATCATTTATGAATATATTCTCCCATACTATAGGATGTCTTTTTGTTCTATTGATGATGTCCTTTGCTGTACGGAAGCTTTTTACAAGACACTCTTAAGAGAAGTTAAAGAGGACACTAACAAATGGAAATTCATCCCATGCTCTTGGCTAAGAAGAATTAATATTGTTAAAATGGCCATCTTGCCTGAAGCAATCTACAGATTCAGTGCTATCCCTATCAAAATACCAACAGCATCCTTCAACAAACTGGAACAAATAGTTCTAAAATTCATGTGGAACCACAGAAGAGCCCGAATAGCCAAAGCAATCCTGAGAAGGAAGAATAAAGCAGGGGGGTATTATGCTCCCCAACTTCAAGCTCTACTACAAAGTCACAGTAATCAAGACAATTTCGTACTGGCATAAGAACAGACCCACAGACCAGTGGAACAGAATAGAGAGCCCAGATATTAACCCAAACACATATATTCAATTAATATATGATAAAGGAGCCATGGACATACAATGGGGAAATGACAGCCTCTTCAACAGCTGGTGTTGGCAAAACTGGACAGCTACATGTAGAGAATGAAACTGGATCATTGTCTAAACCCATGCACAAAAATAAATTCTAAATGGATCAAAGACCTGAATATAAGTCATGAAACCATAAAACTCTTAGGAAAAAACATAGGCAGAAATCTCTTGGACATAAACATGAGCAACTTCTTCATGAACATATCTCCCTGGGCAATGGAAACAAAAGCAAAAATGAACAAGTGGGACTATATCAAGCTGAAAAGCTTCTGTACAGCAAAGGACACCACCAATAGGACAAAAAGGCATCCTACAATATGGGAGAATGTATTCATAAATGACAGATCCGATAAAGGGTTGACATCCAAAATATATAAAGAGCTCACGCACCTCAACAAACAAAAAGTAAATAATCCAATTAAAAAATGGGCAGAGAATCTGAACAGACACTTCTCCAAAGAAGAAATTCAGATGGCCAACAGACACATGAAAAGATGCTCCACATCACTAATCATCAGAGAAATGCAAATTAAAACCACAGTGAAATATCACCTCACACCAGTAAGGATCGCCACCATCCAAAAGACAAACAACAACAAATGTTGGCGAGGAGGTGGAGAAAGGGGAAGCTTTCTACACTGCTGGTGGGAATGTAAATTAGTTCAACCAGTGTGGAAAGCAGTATGGAGGTTCCTCAAAAAATTAAAAATAGAAATGCCATTTGACACAGGAATTCCACTCCTAGGAATTTACCCTAAGAATGCAGCAGCCCAGTTTGAAAAAGACATATGCACCCCTATGTTTATCACAGCACTATTTACAACAGCCAAGAAATGGAAGCAACCTAAGTGTCCATCGGTAGATGAATGCATAAAGATGTGGTACATATACACAATGGAATATTATTCAGCCATAAGAAGAAAACAAGTCCTACCATTTGCAATAACATGGATAGAGCTAGAGGGTATTTTGCTCAGTGAAATAAGCCAGGCAGAAAAAGACAAGTATCAAATGATTTCACTCATCTGTGGAGTATAAGAACAAAAAAAAAAACTGAAGGAACAGAACAGCAGCAGACTCACAGAACCCAAGAATGGACTAACAGTTACCAAAGGGAATGGGACTGGGGAGGATAGGTCGGAAGGGAGGGATAAGGGGGAAAAAGGGGGGGCATTACTATTAGCAGACATAATGTAGCAGGGGTCACGGGAAGGGCTGTACAACACAGAGAAGACAAACAGTGATTCTATAACATTTTACTACGCTGATGGACAGTGACTAATGGGGTATGTGGGGTCACTTGCTGATGGGGGAAGTCTAGTAAACATAATGTTCCTCATGTAATTGTATATTAATGATACCAAAAAAAAAAAAAGATGTGGTACATATACACAATGGAATATTATTCAGCCATAAGAAGAAAACAAATCCTACCATCTACCACAACATGGATGGAGCTAGAGGGTATTATGCTCAGTGAAATAAGCCAGGCAGAGAAAGACAAGTACCAAATGATTTCACTCATCTGTGGATCCTAAGAATAAAGCAAAAACTGAAGGAACAAAATAGCAGCAGACTCACAGAACCTAAGAATGGACTAACAGTTGCCAAAGGGAAAGGGGCTGGGGGTTGTGGGTGGGACGGGAGGGAGAAGGGGAATGAGGGGCATTACAATTAGCACACATAATGTGGTGGGGCATGGGGAAGGCATTATAGCACAGAGAAGACAAGTAGTTATTCTATAGCATCTTACTACGTTGATGGACAGTGACTGTAATGTGGTATGTGGTGGGGACTTGATAATGGGGGGAATCTAGTAACCACAGTGTTGCTCATGTAATTGTATATTAATGATACAAAAAAAAAGCCAATTTAGTTGTCTTTTTTTCTACCCCCAGATTTCAGTATTGATGCTCCTCCATCTTTTAAACCAGCTAAGAAGTATTCTGATGTTTCAGGTCTTCTTGTGAGTATAATTACATGTCTGTGTCTTATAACATTGAATTGAAAAGAAAAGTTCAGAGTACTGTCTATTTTTTCAGCAATGTTGAATATTGACCACCATTGGTCCTGCCTGGAACCTGCATACTTTGATTTCGTATTGAGTTTGTGAAGCATTCATACATTTATTTTAGAGTTGCTACAACCTTGCTTCAGAAAGCAGGAGACCCTAGTTTCATTTCCCCTTCCTCTGCTCGTTAACTATATGAGATAACATCAAAGAAACAACTATTTCTTTTTTTTAATGCTGAAGTTTAAAAAGTTTCCTACATTTTAGAGATGACTGTACTTTTAAAAAAAATATTTCAACTTCTCTAAGAAGGCACTATGGTAAAGGCAGTGATTCTCAAATTTATTTTTAAGCATCAGTACCCCTTTTCCAAATGAAATATTGTATAGAATCCCCTTGAGCCCACCTCCATTCTGTGGTCCATGTGGATTTGGTCCTCTGTCCTTCTCCTCTCTTGCCACCACAGTGACCTCTGAAGTGCTTCTGGGGAATACAGTTTAAAACAGCAGAATAGTCGGACAAGTGGGACTTGGGCAAGTCACCGACCTCAGGAACCTCAAAGAACCTCATTTCCTTTTTGTCCGAATGTGGATGGAGTATGGAACTTCCAGTTTGCCTTCTTCATCCTTTTCACCACTATTCAATTTGGAAGATGAGATTTTTATCATAATTATAGAAATAATAAGGCACTTTACTTTTTAAAACTCATGCATATCACTTAAATGGTTTATATTTTTATAAAAATGTATGACTCCAACTTCTGTAACTAACATTATTGAAACTCATTTTACATTGGGAAAGATTTGTGTTTTCATTGTATTTTTGAAAAAAAAATGTTAATTATACTCTCTCAATTAGTCATATGTTTTACCTTTTTCTCCAGAGAGCACACACTCCCTAGTATACTACAAACTTTTAAAAGTAGACCCTGAAGTACAATATCCTAAAAAACAATGAGGAGAGTAGAAGTGTGATACAATGGTGTGTATGTGTGTGGTGGGTTCTGTTTTCACCCATCCATGGGCTCGTAAAGGGCCCCTTAGGGGACTTCAAATTCAGAGAAGTGTTGTAGCCTTATGCTATCTCTTATCAACACTGAAAACAGTTACCTCATATATTTGACCCATTTTAATAGTTATTTATGGCAGGAGAGTTAGTCTGGCACCAGTTATTCTATTATGACCCAAAGGGGATATTTCTCCCTGTACCATTTTGTATTGAGTTTGTGAAAGTCATGGTTGATGGCCAGATTTCAAGTGGTCCCTTAAAATGTAGCTTTATCCTCACCATCATCAGGCTGCCTGTCTGCTTGTGCCATGGTTTTCACACACTTGGAGGCATAAGAATCATTCTGAGAAGCATTGTTCCAGACCCCTTTATCCCATTGGCAAAGCACTTGTCATGTTCTACATGACCTAAAACCTCTTCCCCAACTGTATGTAAGAATTAAAAAATTCTGAGTATACAAAAACTGAAAGATAATCCCATAGAAGATTTGGCTAAAAGGATATGAATGGACAATTACAAGGAAGGAATACAGATGACCAATAAGTATATAATTCAGCCTCACTGATAATAAGGAAGAGGCTCATCAGGTAGGGAAGAAGTGAAGACATTTGATTATATACATTGTCACTAACACAGAGAAACAGATATCCTCATCCATTGCTGTTTTGAGGTGGGAATCTACATTGGTACACTTCCTTGGACGATAGCTTGGCACTACCAAAAAAGCAAAAGCCTAAGACCCAGCAATTTGCTTTCTAGGCAACTCCTTAGAAAAGCAGTATGTACAAGAGCTTCATGCAGACACTTAGGAGAAAATGTGTAAGCAAAATACTGGAACCAACATAAAGGTCAACCAACAGGGTGGCTGGTGGGGGTGTTTTCATATTATTCTGCAAGCTTGATGTATATGTAATAACATGAATAAATCTCCAAGATACATTGTTTACCGAAAGGTGCAAAACATTGTAAGTGTATGTTAACACACTCTCACATACTCACAAAAGAATTGGGTAATTTCTATGGTGTGTTTAGATATGTGTATAAAGATATATATAAGCAAGATCTGGAAGGGTGCCCACCTAGCAATGGTTTTCCTCAGGGGAAGACAAAGGACTTTTGGATGGTAGATGGTGGTAAAGGACTTTAGTCTATTCATAATGTTTTCTTCTTTTTTTTGGAGGAGAACGTGATCACCTGTCACTTGTATGAATTAAAGTTCTGGTAATTAAAAAATAAAGCCCTGCTCATGTTTGCATTGGTCCACCTGTTCCCAGCCAGCCAAGTGGCTATTTACCCTGTGCTGGGGCATGGCATGGCTGCATGCAAGGTCACATCTGTGTTTAACCCTGTTACAAAGCTATGGAAAGTACTGTAGTTCTGGGTGAGGTGGGGGAGCAATGAACACTGCAGCAGGGGGAGCAAGTCACCCTGCAGCAAGAAAGGCCTTAAAGCAATTTGCTGCCTGCCCTCTGGGAAGGTAGGCTTGAGGAGTGGAATCCAGAGAAGGACAGATTGTAGGAGGGCAGTTCTTTATTGTTCAGCTCTAGAGTGTCACCTCGTAGCCTCGTTTCTGTTCAGAGTACTGGTCACGTCTGGTTTGTGTACGTTTCTGTGAGCGACCTTCTTGCTGGTACCACAATATCTGTTCTCTGCATTATTTGTTTCACAGGCTTCTCGGCAGTGAGGTCTGCACTTGGGAGGGCCAACTCGGCACAGTTTGGCAGTGGAAGTGAGGCAGCCACAGAAATGGAGCCCGGTTGGGGCTTGTTCATATGTGGAGTCCTTATGATCAAAGCAAGAGGCACCTGCCTGCATTCCTGCTTGGAACTGTGGGGCAGCCTTCCCTGCCAGTTAGTTCATCTAACTGCCTCAAGTCCAGGAGCCCTCAAAAGGGACTTGTTGCTGTTTTTCTATTTAAGCCTTTCTTTATATTACTGTCATTAAAGGAAATGTGGCACAGAAAGGCAATATATAGATTAAGCCAGAGGATCGAAGTTTTATTACAGAGAGCTTTAATTAATCTTAGCTTTTTAGAAAATAATCTCATTTTCCTGACATGCAGACATTGAATGCCTTAGGAAGATCCCCAGTGACGGAGTAGAAGACTTATTCGAGTCTGAAAAACCTATGACTAAGTTCCATTCAGCTTGCTGCTGCTTCACTGAGCCTCCCTCCCTTATGAACTCACAGCATTGCTAAGTCTAGGTCCACACAGAGATGATCAGCATGGCAGCAGACAAGCCTCACTTGACAAACTGAATATTACCTGTCTAGACTTTAATGGCATCTTTTATAATTTTTTAAAAGGAGTTCCAAATGACTCACCCTCATGTTTAATGTTTCAAAAGCTGTAGAAGACACACCTTGAGCTATATAGTAAGTGAATTATTTTCTCCACTTTGTACTTGGGGAAAAAAGACCAAAAGAGAATTTTTATATGCCAGTGAGAAACAAATTCTCTTTTCTGTGATTGTCCATTTATTTGTTCATTTAGTCACTCATTCATTATTTGTTGTTGAAACACTAACCAAACGCCGCCTGTTCACCCTATATTATACTTGGAGCTGGGAAACAATGATAAGCAAAAGACAGGGTTCCCGCCTCATGTAGTCTTACAGCTTAGATATTAGTTAAAAAGGCATGCAGATAATAAATGTAAAAGTAACAGAGATAACCATTCCACAGAGGTGAATGTGGTGAGGTGAAAGTCAGGGTGGGGTTCTGACAGCTGGGGAGCAGATACGGCTTCTCTGATTATATGACTGGGGGCTGAGTCCTGAAGGGTAAGCTGGTGATTACAGAGCACAGTTGGCCAGGGTAGGGGTCTCTCTCAAGGAAAGAGTGAGTGGAGCATTACAGGAAGGACTGAGAGCCAGGACAGTTGGAACCAGAGAGTGGGGACATGTGGCTGGGGAAGAAACTTGGGAAGGTGGGAGCCCAGGCCTGCTTTCAGGGTCTGAAGAGCCAGGCTGAGGACCTTGGCCTTTTTGTCCTGAGAACAGAGAAGCGCTGAGAGATTTTTGTGCCGAGGAATGACGTGATCAGAATTGCAAGCTGTAAAGATGACCCTAGCCGTAGTTGCCGGATGGCAGTCTCTTCCAGTGGAAGAGTGGGGGTGGGTGGCCAGTCCAGGACTGCAGTGTAGCCCAGGGAGCTGTGGAAGTGGCCTGGGATGGGGGCGGAAGAGCTGGACAGGAGTGCCCTTGGAATGGGTGGAATGTAACAGGGTGGGATGGGTGTGCCCAGCATGCACTGGAGGTGCCGCTCCCTGCCTTGGGGAGCAGATCTGACAGACTTGTTTGAAGCAGGTGAGAAGTTGAAGGCAGGGATCTGGGAGGGATGATCCTCATGAATTCAGTTTTGGACCTATTGCTTGTAGCCCTTGAGGCACCAGCCAGAAGAGTGTCTGATGTGGTTATTCCTCTTCCGTTCATACCCTAAAGTATTTCTCGAGTCAGAAAGATTAACTAGCCTTTGTCAAAAGAGCAATTTAATGATCTTGGTGACAGAGTAAGATATAATGAAAATGTATTTCACTTCAGTAAAACAGAAAAATAGTTTTAAACTTGAGCTTAAATATTCACCACTAACAACTTTCTGCCCTTTTCTATGCCTGTTTCCTACCCAGGCCAAGTACACAGACCCCCAGAGCAAGCTGCGGTTCAGCACCATTGAGGAGTTTTCCTATATTCGGAGGTTGCCGTCTGATGTAGTTACTGGCTATCTGGCCTTGAGAAAGGCCACAAGCATTGTTCCTTGAGCCTTGAGAAATGGAGACCAAGTGGAAAACTGTTTCAAAGGCAGACATTGGATTCATGATTTTGTTTGATGGAAACAAACTCATTCTGCTGTCAATCTGGAAATGTCAAGTGCTGTGCCTTGGAAAGAATGTTTGGCTTTAATCTAAGGGTGTTTTTTCTCTGTTTTCCCTCCAAGTGTGATATATCCTGTTGAATTAAACTTCAGTTGTTGCCTCAAGTAAAGTTGTTTAACAAGAACATACAAAATTGTGTTTTTAATTTAACCCAGGTACAATCCCCTGAATTTTGTTTCAAAGTTGTGAACACTCCTACAACACATTTAAAGACTCTACAGTGAATTCTGACAATGGGGCTGGATTATTCCTGATCCTGGTGACTCCCTCTTTAAAGGACGTTAGTTTTTATTTTTTATGAGAATGCTGGGAGGAGACCCAAACATGGGACTGGAAAAGAAAGAGCTTTATAACTCAGCCTTGTTGCGGTGGGCCAGTCCTTGCCCCATGCCTCAGTATGAATCAGGCTCTCTTGCCAGCCTCCAAACTGAGAGGAAAGTGTGTCTGTTATTTAAGCCACCCAGTCTGTGGCATTTGTCACTGCAACCAGAGGTGAATAGAATGCCAGCCCTGGCCCCAGTTCAGGAGGCATAGGGTATGAACAGAAAGGCTTCTTCTTTCTGGTACAGGATGCTACCCCTTTGACTGAAGCCTGTTCCAAAATGGCATTGTTTGCTTCCCCATCCTACAAGAAGAGCAATCCTGGGCCAGGAGAAGGTGAGTGTGGGAACATGCCCTGGGTCTTCTGGAGTCCTACTTCCATATTTCTCTAAGGAGAACAATGGAGACAGGCCCTGGGGCTTCTGGGCCAGAGTTGCCTCTGCTTTGGGGAGTTAGGTGCCCAGGTACCTTTTCTTTCTGAGGGAAAGCCCCTCCTGCACCCCTTTCTAGGCTTGTGGAAACTAAGCCAACAGTCAGCTGGGAGGGTAGCCTGCTGGGTAAGGGGCAGCTGCCTGGAAGCTGGCTTCCTTTTCTCCAGGTGTGGCAGCCTATGTGCCATTCAGCATCTTCTCCAGTAACTTGTGATGACAGTGGGAGGGGTGCTGAACGGCTCCCTGTTCCCCCACATAAAGAAACAGGTGGTAGCCAGGAGAGGCGGGGAACCTTTCCTAAGCCCGTGAGCCTGAAGCATTTGAGCCTCTGGTGCAGAGGTCCTCCAACCCGAATAACAGAAACACCTGAGGCCTTGTAACACATAGTGGGGTCCCCACTCTCACAGAGTCTGATTCAGTAGGTCCAAAGGGACCTAGTATCTGCCTTTGTAACAAGTCATGCTGATGGTGCTGGTCTGGGGACCTCACTTGGAAACCCACTGCTGAGACAGAAGTTCTCTGGAAGGACCAGAAGCTGCCCCCTGCATTCCCGTTTGCTCCTGCACATCCTGCCAGCAGTTGGCCTGGGAAAACCCCCGTTTCCCTTTTGGTAGAAACAAGGAGTGAGTCAAGGGCCCTTCTGGCTTCACTTCCACCTGCTATTATACAAAGAAAATGGGACAGGTCCACTTCTTTTTCATGAAGGCCCCTCGGTTAGTGCCTCACTGTCCAACTCTAACCATTTCTAAGAATGGAAATTCTAATAATTTCTAACACTGATTGCTGGGCACTTTCTGAGTCCTAAATGTTCAGACTCCTGGGCCAGGGGCCAGGGTGAATGAGAATCCCTGCCCTGCACACACCCCCATGGGGCCCCAGAGACCATTGTTCCTGTAGGTCTCAGGGTTTCTGGGGATGTATGTGTGCATCATAAACCCTCTGTAGGATGGGGAAGCAAACAATGCCACTTTGGAACAGGCTTCAGTCAAAGGGGTAGCATCCTGTACCAGTCACCTGGTCCCCATTAAAATGCAGATTTCTGGGTCACACCCTAAATTACCAACACAGGGAGTGGAGCCCTGACATCTGCATTTGACAAATATCCCAGTGTGAATGTGGCACACAGAAGTGTGAGAACTACCGCCTGCCACAGGCAGAGGGAAGCATGTGTGCTGAACACCTGTCTCCCTTCTTTCCTGTTCCTGCCAGGTTTTTTTTGCCATCCTCTTTAAACTGGAAAGCTGAGTTCCAAATGTCCACTTGTTTCTCTCACCCCCAGCAACAGGTGCAAGCTGAGTCAAACTAAGCTTCAAGCTGTGAACAGCTTTAATAAACACTCTCCTACTACAGATTTTGGAACTGGCAGGTCATTTTGTGCTGAAACAGCCCTTGCTGTCCATGACTGGCCCAGCAGTTCTCAGTCCAGGCTGTGCATCAGAGTCATCTCTGGCATGGAGGTATAAAAATAACCAGGGGTTCTGATTCACCTGGCCTGAGCTGGGGCCTGGTGTAGTAGTTTTTAAATTCCCCCAGTGATTCTAATATGCAACCAGTGGTGAGATCCCTTGCTCTAAAGAGAAAGAATATTGCACATGTGGTGTTTTCTAATTCACAGATCAGCTGGCTCTTTCTATCCCAGGGCCATGGGTAGTTTGGAAGGGATTTCTGTTGTGTGTGTGTGTGTGTGTGTGTGTATGTATGTGTGGATAAAATGAGAGTTCCTGTAGCCAGGATTCTCACCTGGCCCTGGCTGACTCGCTCACTGCACACATGTGGGAAATACATTGCTATTGACTCTATATAAGGAGCTCTGCCCAGTGTTCTGGGCTGCACGGTGACATGGCTGCAACGCTGCAGGAGAGCAGAGCAGGGGCTGGAGTGGTGGCAGCACCGAGGATAGAGGCCCAGAGGACAGCTGTGTGGGACGACTCACTCTGAGTGAATGGGATTTTAGTGACTGACCTGCCACCATGAAAATAAAGTTGGGTATAACCCTTTCACCCCAAAAACGTTTTACTGTCATTTTCTTTGGTCACATTGAATCCATAGTGAACTTCCCCAGGGCTGAAACCCATTTGCAAGACAACTGGCGAAGTGGGCAGGGTTCATTGTTGACCAAGGAAAAAGACAGGCTGCCCTTATGGGAGGGATGCTTCAGCGGGCTGCCCCTGTGAATGGGGAAACAGTGGATTGTCCCCCAGTGGGTATGTGGTCGGAGGTGGCTTGCCTCCTAGAGGACTGGGCCCCACCCTAGGACTGGAGGCAAGTGGAGGTGATACCTGAAGCAGTGGGGATAGCCCTTGGTATAGTAAGCAGGTCTTTTGAGAGACAGAGTGGCCATGAGGCAGCTGTAACTGTGGGTTGGCTGCTTCTCACAGTATTAAACAAGTCTACAGAAGAAAAGGACATGCTCCTGAAAAAGACCCAAGAAATGGCAGCATGAGAATGCAAGCTGCAAACTTCTGTGGATTCCCTGGAGAAGGAAATGGCATTGATGCAAGTGGAGGCAGTATAAGAATGCTGAGAGCAAGGTGCCCTTGAAGAGGTAAGATTCCTTACAGAACGAGATGGTAGCGCTGCTGTGGATAAAATGAGAGTTATTGTGGCCAGGATTCTCACCTGGCCCTGGTTGACTAGCTCACTGCACACCTGTGAGCAATACATGGCTATTGACTCTATATAAAGAGCTCCACCCAGTGCTCTGGGTGTGCCACGGTGGCAGGGCTGTAAGGCTGCAGGGGAGCAGAGCAGAGGCTGGAGTGGTGGCAGTGCCGAGGACAGAGGCCCAGAGGACGACTGTGCAGAGAGGCCTGGAGGATGGCTGTGTGGGATGATTGTGCAGAGAGGCCCAGAGGCAGAGAGACCCAGAGAACAGCTGTGTGGGACAGCTGTGTAGGCAGAGAGGCCCAGAGGACGGCTGTGAGGACAGAGGGGCCCAGAGGACAGCTGTGAGGACAGAGGGGCCCAGAGGCAGAGACTGGCTTGCTGCCTGCAGACTCCCTCTGAGTGAATGGGATTTTAGTGACTGACCTGCCACCTGGAAATAAAGTTGGGTATAACCCTTTCACCCCAAGAATGTTTTGCTGTCAATTTCTTTGGTCACATTGAATCCATAGCGAACTTGCCCAGGACTGAAACCCATTGGCAAGACAGCTGCCAAGTGCTCTGCAGGAAGAAAAGGCCAACAAGGAAAAGGTCGAACTCCTGAGGGAAGCACGGGCAGAGGTGGCATGAGAACACCAGCTGCGAAGCATTGAGCTGAAGGTAAGAGAGCTGCTGAAGACTGAGCTAGCATTGCCATGAGGCACTGTAGAAAAGGTAAAGTTGTAGCAGAGGAGGCACTCGGGGGAGGGGAGAGAAAGGTGCCATCAGCCCCAGAAATGGAGGAGCTGGGGAAGGATGAAGGGGTGGTGCTTGTCTGGGGCTGAAATCCATTGGCAAGACAGTGTGTATTTAGGATTCATTCTTACATGGCATCCCAGCACTGGATCCAAAAACATGAATGTCACTGAAGATTCTTCCCTCTTCCATCTTTACCCTGCACGTTCAATCAGTCCAAGGTTCCCTCTTCTCCCATGTTGATGATCCTCTGGCCTTGATCCTTCCTGGCTTCAGTAGTGCATCACCTCCTGCCTGGACATTGTTGTTGTCCTCCTAACTGCTTTTTCTGGCATTCTGCTCCCCACCCCTCTCCTTCCCTCTCTGCTGTCAGAAGGCCTTTATACAATTTGGGATGAGAACTTGACTTTGTCCATCAGGGCATGTCCACTGGTGATTTATCTCAGATACCTGTCATTCCTGGCATTGGCCTGTAGTATCCAAAGGATAAACTCAGCCTCATAAAATATGAAACAATTAGCTGAGAAATAAGATTGTTTTCATATGACAAAACCAAGTTCTAATCTGCTCTGAGTGGAGTTTGACTCCCAATACGTGATACTCACCTTCACTTAAAGAGGAGAGCAATCTATTATTGGGCATAGTTTAGAACTATCTATAATGTTGGACAAATTTTTTCCAGAGCTTGGAGCAGTACATGTGGATAAAGGGACCCATTTTCCCCAGCTCCAAAGTTAAATCATGCATCCATCTGGATTTGGATGTGTTTTGTAATTGGCCAAAGGTGTTTACAATGAGAAATCTCCAATTTCTGAATCCATGGTAGTTAGAAAAAGACATCAAACACTTGATGATGTTCCCAGTGACCTATAATTGTGATATGGGAGTACTTAACTTAGTAAAAATAAAGGGTAGAGGAAGAAATAGATGGAGGAGGGTGTAAAGAAACCTGACCAAATAGGACAGAACAGATAGGACAGATACCTTGGAAAGAAATTGAAGATTATGTCCTCTTATAAATACATGAAATGATTAGTGTTATTTATAATAATGTTCTATCTGGTAGGAACATATGGGCCTTATTTGGATCCTAATTCAAACAAACAAAATATTTTTGAGACAACTGGAAATTTGATATGTGATGATATTTAGGAACTTATGAATACCTTTAAGTGTGATAATGGTCTTGTAATGTTAAAGGATTCAAAGCTTTTAGAGACAAATCCTAAAATTTCTGGGTGGAATGATATCTTGGATCTGCCTCTGGATAGTATGGGAGAAAGGGAGTGGATGTGAGTAGTGTTGAAACAAGATTGGCCAGGAGTCAATAATTGTTGACTCTGAGGAATGGGTATGCAAAGGTTCATTATGCTATTCTACTTTCATTCATGTTTGAATTTCTCTATAATAACAAGCTTTTTAAAAGAATATGATATTCTTATTATTAAAAGTTATGATGACTTTTTACCTAAAATTGGTGTTCTATGGTAGCTTGAAGTGGTTTGTGTATGCTGAAAGTTTGAGAAATGCTGCCTGAATGGTATGAGGTCTTAAATGGGAGGAATACCCAATTCTTAAAAAATCTCACTAAGAATAGGTAAAGAACCACAAAGCAGGTGATGTCGTCCTTTAGATGTTCTAAATTGAGGTCTTCCTTGTGTGTTCTGTGGTCCCAGAGGGCTGTTTGAATATTTCCTATCAGAGGTAGACATGGAAGTAAAGACCAAAGCTTCAAGTTTCTCCTGGGGAATAAATAAATCATACTAGAGTGGGTTTGGGATGCATTAGAATGACTGACTACGGTTTGAGAACATACCTTTTGATCTACTTCCAGGTAGAATATGCAATATTTGTACATCTATACAGAGTAGGAAATTAGATCATCAAAGACTAAGCACATCAACAAGCCAAATTTCAAGCAATTGCCTTCACCAAATTTCAACTGCATTCATATTTTTGTGCCTGTATTAAGAAATGGCATTGAAAGAGGTAAGTAGACACAGCCCTACAAAAATCCCTATTTTATTTGTTTTGGAAATATCCCCTTATGTCCTCAGCAACCCCAGTGCCCTGCAGGGTAAACTTCCTGGTTGGGCACCCAGACATGGAGCCTGACAGCCTGGGTTTGAATCTCATTTCTATAACCAACTCTGTAATCTTGGGAAAATTACTGACTCACTCTCAAATCCCCAGTTTCCTTATCTGTAAAATGAGCATCATAATAGTATCCGTCCCACATCGTTGCCAGGATCAAATGACAAAATGCTGAAAGAGCATTTAATTCAGTCCCTGGCCCACATGCCCTGCAAGTGTGAACTATGATCACTCACCTCCCTCTGGTCTTTGCATTACTAAGGTGGATCTTTTCCTTTGCCAAAGTGAACCTTCTGCCTGTTTATTTTTTCCCTTTTTCTTTGGCTTATAGGACTCTTAGATCCAAATCTGCAGCCCAGCTCTAGTAACTGAACATCATCATATGATAGACATTTCCATGTGCTCATCTTATTGCTGGCTCTATCAACAGTTTTCCTTGTCTTATTGCTTATCTTAGTAATTTATTCCATCCTTTATTCTGTGTATTTTTATAAGCTGGCTCAACTATTTTATGGAGCAAGGGAAAGAGTAAATAACTAGTTAAATAAATAATCTGTGAGTGAGGCCAGGGGAAGAGAGAAGTCAGGGGGTGGTTAGAGGACTGATAAATGAACTCCCCCAGGGTAGGAGGAACCACCCACTGGACCTCTGAAAGTTTTATTGCATTATGCCTTCCTTGCTATGCATTGTGTATACTACCATTGTTTGTTTTCCTATAATAATGGGCCATAAAATCTTTAAAAACAAAAAAGGGGCAAGTTGTCTACTTCGTTTGGCGACGTTGGGTGGGAAAATGGGGTATCTTTCCTCCTACTACAAACACAGAACCCCTGGTTTCAGCTTGGTTTTCTATGACTCAGTGGCCTCTGTCCACTGGTGCTTCTGTCCCAGCTGCAAACAAAGCCTTTCCTGGAAAGAGGCGTTTTCCTGGCTAACAGGATGCTAGCTGCTGACAGGTGCATAGTGTACACCAAACACACCACTGTCCTCCACTTAGGGTCAGAAAGATGAGTCACCTCCACCCGCCCAGGTGACTCAGAGCCTCAGATCTTTCCAGCATGAATGTAGAAGGCCATGGCCTAGAGTTTTGCACTGTGGAATATTGTGAGGGTTTTTTTCAGGGATCCAACCAAGGCCTTGGTGACTGATATTTCCCCAGTAGCAGCTAGGAAGGAAATTACTAACAAGAGAAAAAAATGAGGGAGTTTCTGGTCTTTTCAAAGACACTATCAGAGGTGTCCCAAAAGCACACATTAAGACAAGTCATCTGAACTCTTTGTTTGCCTGTCTTGAAGGTTTTGTAAGGAAACAAAAGCCTAAGTATTTGTGCCTGCTTACTACCATTTTCTCTGAAATCCAATGCTGGCATTTTTTTTTTTTTTTTTTTTGCTCATGGCATGGCAGAGAGCCAGTAACTCTTGGCTCAGCCTCAGAGACACATACAGCCACAGGAGTGAAGAAGAAAGGCCAGATGGAAGACTCCATGAGCAGAATGTGTAAGCGGGGACTTTGGGGTGCACTTCGGGTCTAGGAGAGCAAAGGCAAGACCTCATGACAGCGCTTCCAGGCCTTCCCAGAGAAAACAGGGCTGAACAATATGGACACTTTCTCTCAGCTGATTTCCAGAGTGAGATTCATCTTTTATTTGTAAGAATCTCCTTTATTTATTTTCCTTTTTTACTTTTTTCACTAATTTAAGTCAATAGAAAAAAACCCTACTCTACAAAAGCCAGATTTAGACATGAAAAAACATGTATGGTATATTACTAAGTGAATGAAAAAGTCACAAAACTATAGGTGAACCCCATTTTTGCAGCAACAAAAAATCAATAAGAAAGGATGTGAAATGATTCATGCCAAGGAGTGAATAGTTGTCTCTTTTGGAGAAAGGAGTGGATTTGGGGTAGGAGTAATGGAGAAGTACTTTTAAAAGAGAAAAACTCAAGTTAGGAGCTCTGGGTTGGAAGTATTTACTGACTCAGGCTCATTCCTGAGGTTGGATCCTCCTTCCCAGGCTGCCTCAGTCATAAGGGGGGCCCCTGACCCTAGCCATCAAAGCACGAGTCTCTGTCCTGCCCCACTCGGTGTCAGGGCACACTAGCTCCTCCTGAGTGCACTGTCTGCAGCAGATGGAATACAAAGCGTGCCCCCCTTGCAATACCTTATTTCCATTTAATGCTCATGAAAGCCCTGTGAGATAGGTATAGCAGTGTATCTGTTTGCACCTGGGGAACCAGAAGTTCAAGGGGCAAACTGCATGGCTACTAGGAGACAGGGAGGGCAGTGAGCCAGGTGCCCTCCATCTGCACATGGGGTTCCTTTCACCCCCTGCTTCCTCTGGCAGGAGATTTGCTTGGAGCTGCCTGAGGAGGGCAAGAAAGAGCACAGGGACTCTGGATGTAAAATGCAAATATCAAAATTACCATGCAAGTGATTATCCCCATGTAGTGTTCTGTAATGATTAACTTTATGTGCAAGTTGGCTGGGCCACAGTACCCAGATATTTAGTCAATCACCAGTCTAGATGTTGCTGTGAGGGTAGTTTTTACGTGAGATTAACATTTAAACCAGTAGACTTTGAATGAAGCAGATTACTTTCCATGGTATGGGTGGGCCTCATCCATTCACTTGAAAGCTTCAAAAAAGACTGAAGTCCCCTGAAGAGGAAGGAAGGGAGCCTTCTGGCTGCCTTTGGACTCAGGTTGCAACATCATCTCTTCCCTGGATCTCTGGCTTGCTGGCCTGCCCTGCAGATTTCAGACTTGCCAGTCCCACAGCCATGTGAGCCAATTCCTTAAAATAAATTTCTCTCTCCATACATATACCTACATCCTGTTGGTTCTGTGTCTCTGGAGAACCTAGACCAATACACTTTCTCTAAAGGAGAAAACTGGGTGACCACGTTGAAACTTGTTTTCATTGGCATTATCACACCTGGCAGTAAGGCTTCCACATCTTACTTCATAAACATTTGAATGAAAATCAACAGCTAGACTAAAAATGGTCCATGGCTTTTCCAGATGTAATATTTATTTAACTACCATTTTGCTCCCTCAAGAGTCATTGAATTTAAAGGAAAGGAATAGAAATTGTCTTTAAATTGGGGGAGGGAAGGTAGGAGCAATGAGTGGTGAGGTGCCCATTTCTGAAGATTCTGTGACCCATCATTCCAGAAACTATGGTTTTTGTTTTGTCTTGTAAATCTGAGTAAATGGGGACTGGCAGGGCCAGAAGAGCTCTAAGCGAGGCGCCACTGTCTCTCACCCCCACTCCAGGTGCCCTTGAGCTCTCCCTGTGCAGGTCTCCTCTGTAAGAAGGGGCCCAATCCCATCCTGTCCATGCACCCCCTCACCACAGGCAACCATGTATACGATGCTGAGACCAGCAAGAACTCACTTAGGTGTTTTGCCTGACAGTATTTACCTTTACAAGTTCTGGAAGAAGAACCCAGATAAACAGCTCCTGATAGGAGAGCTTCGTTGCCTATATTTTAACCATGGAGGAAACTGAGGTTCAAAGATGTTGGGCTATTTGCCCAAGGCTGCATAGCAGTCAGGGTCCAAGCTGGTCATGAGACTGCTGGGAAGGTGAAAGGCGTCTGGGAAGCTATGCCCTGGCTTCTCTGGAATCCCCATTCACTAAGCCTCACCACTTGAAGAACAGATCATGATGGGGGGATCATGATTTTGTATCCTGGCTTCACTGTCCTCAAAGCTCTTGGATATGGAAGAATGCTTCCTAATTCCTATTTAAATGTCTGGCCAAATGTCTCCTTTCAAATGAGGGTGTCTAGCACAGCAACTAATTTCCCACCATGGGGCAAGCTCACTCCTTGTGCGCTTTCACTTGGAGAGTTCCCTTACCCTTCAGCACTTAGTGCAGCAGTTACCTCCTCCAGGAAGACTTCCTGCCCCTTCTCTGCCCCCGAATTCCCCCAAGTGCTCTCATGGAGCTCTGGAAGTCTGCAGGCTTGTTTGTTGCCTTGCATGGTCCCAAGGCTCAGATCCTCAAAGCAGGGAGCCTGGCATGGAGAAGATTTTGGCACATGGTAGAGCTCAGTAAACATTTGCTGACTAAAGTGTGGAGATGGTTAAAGTGAGTAAACTAGGGAATATTTTCTTTTTATAGGGGAATGACTAGAAATTACCATCTTACCTGATTCAACATGAGCATTCAATATTTAAGGAACAGTTCTTAAAAGTGGAAGAGTTGAGCTTAGAATAAAACCCCCTGACCTAAATTATGCTGTGGGGATACTAGGTGTGTCCCTGTCTAATTCTGGGTGAAAATGTCAATGTCCATAAAAATAATGTTTTCAAGTTTAAGTTTTCCTCCTATGAATTTTCTAAAACCATTGGCATTCCTTATTGCTCATCTAAAATCTAGTAATCAGCACAAAATTTAGCCCCAAATGATGTATTATAGGTATTTTAAACTTGAAATTCAATGTGACACAATTCCAGAGGTCTGCCAATTATTTAAGGTAAATAAGATCCATGTGGTCTCAGAATACTGGTCAAATCAGCTAATTCAAGATCACATGGCTTAGACATTTGGCATGATCATGTTTGTTCATTTTTCACTCATTTATCCATTTGTATGAAGGAATGGCAACTTCCTGCCATAGAAAGGTTAGTAAAGTGGTCAGGGAGATAAGACACCGATAAGCAAGAAGAAAGGCAGAAGTGCACCGATTGGTGGATGGGGATTGCTTGGGCCACAGCTAAAAGTATAAGTTAGGTTTTTGATCAAAATGTTATTATAATAGTCATGGAAAATTAAAAAGAATGTACAGATAATGTAATTAGGAGGGGGTCCAACAGGGATGTGATATGCTGGATCTTGAGAAAGATACAGAAAAAGAGAAGATGGAAAATTTTCTTTGGATAACAGCCATTTCATGTAGGCAATAAAAAATAAATCTGTAGTATTTTTCAAGAGTAAAGGGACAACATGATGAAATTGGCAGTGGCTTTTCCCTAGGCCAGGCTGGAGGAACTGCAGCTTGTGGCCTGGAAGAGTGACTCAGGCAGGAGGAATGTGGCTCAGGCTGCCTGCAGCTGTGATCAGGAGGACAGGATGGGGCACTACAGAGGACATCCTGGAGCAGCCTGGGGACTTTCCATGCAGGAGCATCTGTGAAAACCCATAGCCCAAGAGAATTGGGGCCTGCATGCCAAGCAAAGACCATCTTGTGTGAGTAAGGAGAGAAGAGTGCTAACCTTCCATCACCAAGGCATAATGGTGGTTGGGAAGGAAGCATGGCTGACATCGAATGCACAGTGCAGACAGCTTCATTACAGACCAAGCCAGCTCCTGCCTTTTGGAGCCCTGCCACCCTTAAGCTGTGAAGAACCTGCCAGGCTAGTCTGGGGTGTCCCCAGGCTCTGCAGCTTCTAACCCATGGATCCAAACCTCAGGCATGTTTCTCCTACCAGCCTGGTTTATGCCATATCTTTGTAATGTTTGTGCATTAATTTACTTAGGATGGGGCTCACATTTTGAATACAGCCTCTGCCTGCTCAGCAAATATGTTTGTCCATAAATTACTCCCCACAGGGTCCCTGGACTTTGCAGCATGCTCAAAACCGTCCCTGGGTATCCATTCACCAGGCACTGGCTGGGACCAGGCACAAGGTACCTTCTCCCACCTTTGAAGCCATCTTGTCAGTAGTGTAAACCCCAGGAGTTTCCCAAGAGGCATAGTCCTGCCTTGTCAGGTTTTCCTGCTTTTTTCATTCTATAATGGTGTCTGGAGCTCAGGCCCCTATCCCTACAACCTCTCCTACACACACTTGGGGAGAGGGGTTCTGGCCCATTCTTCCGGTAGCTCCCTGCTTCCCCAGTGAGGTCAAACATCATCCTATTAACATCCATGGTGGTAAGTTATGTTGTTATAGCATGTACCCCTGATAAGCCTTAATGAGAACAGCAATTCCCTCAGGTCTTCCTTCCAAAACACAATAAGCCCAGTCTAATCATGAGGAAAACCTCAGGCAAATCCCAGTTGAGTGACTTTCTACAAAATAACTTGCCAGTGTTCCTTAAAACTATCAAGGTCATCCAAGTAATGACTCTGTAGCATCTTACTATGCTGATGAACAGTGACTGCAATGGGGTGGGGAGGACTTGATAATATGGGTGAATGTTGAAATCACAATGTTCCTCATGTGAAACCTTCATAAGATTGTATATCAATGATACCTTAATTTTAAAAAACTATAAAGGTCACCAAGAAAAGGAAAGTCTGACCATACAACATAGCACTTCCACTTCTTGGAATTTATCCAAATAAACCAAAATCACTAATTTGAAAAGACATATGCACCCCTATGTTTTTTGTTGCACTATTTACAATAGCCAACATATGGAAGCAGCTTAAGTGTCCATCAATAGATGAATGGGTAAAGAAGAGGTGGTACATATACACAATGGAATATTATTCAGCCATAAAATAGAATGAAACAGTGCCATCTGTGACAACATGGATAGATCTATAGAGAATTATGCTGAGTGAAGTAAGTCAGACAGAAAAAGATAAATACCATATGATTTCATTTATATGTGCAATCAGAAAAATGAAACAAATGAACCAACAAAACAGAAAAAGACAGACACAGAGAACAGACAGGTGTCTGCCGAAGGCGAAAGGGATAGGAGAATGGGTGAAATAGAGGAACAGGGAAAAAAATAGAATGTTTGATATCTTGATTTGGGTGGAGGTTATGTGGGTGTATACACATGTTAAAATTCATCAGGCTGTATACTAAGATTTGTGCATTTTATTGTATGTACCTCAAGTCTAAAAAAAAAAACAAGAAAGTATGAAACTGTCACAGCCAAGAAGAGCCTAAGGAGACATGATCATTAAATGGAATGTGGTCCTAAATAGGGTCATGGATTAGAAAAAGACATTAAGCAAATACTAAGGACATATGCAGAGGATTAAAGATGGCAGCATGAGAGATGAGACAGAGCATTCCTCCTAAAACCACATATAATATGAAAATATAACTAATACAACTAATCCTGAAAGAGCAACAGGAAAGAGGACTGCACCAGACTGCATACACCTGGAGGAAAGAGCACACCTCATGGAACACGGTAATGTACCAAAGCTGTGGCCCAGTGGGGTCCAAGCCCTTTACCAACCCCAGCTCACCAGTGGGAGGAAGATGAATGGAGTGGGGATGGAGTGGAGGCCTGGGACTGCTGAATCCCTAACTCCGGAGATCTGCTCTGGGAGCACAAACCTACATTTTATGATGCTTGCATGGTACTCTCATGATTAGGGTGTTGGAAAGCTAAGACAAGCAGAATTCCTGGAGAGACTGAGATTCCAGCCACTTGTGGAAAGCAGGGATCCATATCCAGCTGCTCTGGGCCAAAAGAAAGGCAGGCAGTCTGAGAGACTTCCTAACAAGGAAGTCCTTAGCAAGAGGGCTGCTAACGTGGCATGGATTGCACAGAGCTTACTACTCAGGAGAAAGGACATGTAAACAAAACTGTCCAGGTGCACTCTGCCCAGCAGCTTGGGAGCTTTCACGATCTTCAGGCACTCCAGCTCCCTGGTTGGCTACACAGCTCCAAGGACCCCCTCCATGATACACAGCCTACTGCGCCTTTCTCCAGGCCAGCCCCACCTGGCTCACAAACTGGCAAACACTACCCTGGCATTAGGCCAGCCAGAGGGCAGATATGTCTACAGCAACTACAAAGGCAAAGCATAGAGGCTTATACCTGTGTGCTCGTTCCACTGGTTCAGGCAGTGGAAACGGGCAGAGCAGCCAGGAAACCATAAACAGCTCTTTCCTTCCCCCAGGCACCAATAACACTCCCCTGCGACCCCCAATATTGCTTCAGGGGCTGAGCAGCTGGAGAGAGTAGAGCTTCTGGACACTGGAGGGTGGCATATACAAATATGAAATGCCAAAGGAAACTGGTTCAAAGTAAAATTATTAATACAACTCCAGAGAAAGATTTAAATGACATCGACCTCATGAATCTTCCTGAAAGGGAGTTCAAAATAAAAATTATTAACATGCTCATGGAGGAATGGAAAGATATTCAAGAACTCAGGAATGAAGTCTGGTCAGAGATCCAATTGTTGAAGAGCACAATGGAGGGTATCAAAAGCAGATTAGATATGGTGGAGAAGACGATAAATGAAACAGAAACTAGAGAAGAGGAATACAAAGAAGCTGAGGCACAGAGAGAAAAAAGGATCTCTAAGAATGAAAGAATATTGAGAGAACTGTGTGACCAATCCAAACAGAACAATATTCACATTATACAGGTACTAGAAAAAGAAGAGAGAGAAAAAGGGATAGAAAGTGTCTTTGAGGAGGTAATTGCTGAAAACTTCCCCAATCTGGGGAAGAAGATAGTCTCTCAGGCCATGGAGATGCATAGATCTCCCAAAACAAGGGACACAAGGAAGACAACACCAAGACATACATTAATTAAAATGGCAAAGATCAAAGATAAGAAAAAGGAGGAAAAAAAAAAGAACCTTTATATTGTGTTTGTAACAGCATATTAAGTGAGTTAAGTTAGACTCATAGATAGTAAGGAAATTAACCTTGAACCTTTGGTAACCATGAATCTAAAGTCTGCGATGGCAATAAGTACATACCTATCGATAACCACCCTAAATGTAAATGGCCTGAATGCACTAATCAAAAGACATAGAGTCACTGAATGGATAAAAAAAACAAGACCCATCTACATGCTGCCTACAAGAGACTTACTTCAAACCCAAAGACATACACAGACTAAAAGTGAAGGGATGGAAAAAGATATTTTATGCAACTAAAAGGGAGAAAAAAGCAGGGCTTGCAGTACTTGTATCAGACAAAATAGACTTCAAAACAAAGAAAGTCACAAGAGACAAAGAAGGACATTACAATAATGATAAAAGGGTCAATCCAACAAGAAGATATAACCATTATAAATATCTATGCACCCAACACAGGAGGACCTACATATGTGATACAAATACTAACAGAACTAAAAGGGGAAATAGAATGCAATACATGTATTCTAGGAGACATCAACACTCCACTCACTCTGAAGGACAGATCAACCAGAGAGAAAATAAGTAAGGAGACAGAGGCACTGAACAATACATTAGAACAGATGGACCTAACAGACATCTACGGAACTCTACACACAAAAGCAGCAGAATACACATTTTTCTCAAGTGCACATGGAACATTTTCAATAATAGATCATATTCCAGGCCACAGAAAGAGCCTCAGTAAATTCAAAAAGATAGAAATTGTAACAACCAGTTTCTCAGACCACAAAGGTATGAAACTAGAAATAAATTATGCAAAGAAAATGAAAAATCTAGCAAACACATGGAGGTTTCACAATATGCTCCTAAATAACCAATGGATCAATGACCAAATAAAAACAGATCAAGCAATATATGGAGACAAATGACAACAATAATTCAACACCACAAAAATCTGTTGGACGCAGCAAAGGCCATGCTAACAGGAAAGTATATTGCAATGCAGGCCTACCTCAGGAAAGAAGAACAATCCCATATAAGCACTCTAAACTCACAATTAATGAAACTAGAAAGAGAAGAACAAATGAGGCCCAAAGTCAGTAGAAAGAGGGACATAATAAAGATTAGAGCAGAAATAAATAAAATTGAGAAGAATAAAACAATAGAATCAGTGAAAGCAAGAGCTGGTTCTTCGAGAAAATAAACAAAATAGATAAACCTCTAGCCAGACTTACCAAGGAAAAAAGAGAGTCTGCTCAAATAAACAGAATCAGAAATGAGAAAGGAAAAATCACTATGGACACCACAGAAATACCAAGAATTATTAGAGAATACTATGAAAAATTATATGCTAACAAACTAGATAACCCAGAAGAAATGGACAACTTTCTAGAAAAATACAACCTTCCAAGGCTGACCCAGAAAGAAACAGAAAATCTGAACAGACCAATTATAAGCAATGAAATTGAACTGGTAATCAAAAACCTACCTAGGAACAAAATTGTAGCAAGTGGCTTCACTGCTGAATTTTATCAAACATTTAGTGAAGACCTAATACCCATCCTAATACCATTTAATGAGACCTAATACTCATTAAAGTTTTCCAAAGAGTAAAAGAAGAGGGAATACTTCCAAACTCATTCTATGAGTACAGCATCACTCTAATACCAAAAACCAGGCAAAGACAACCAATTCACAGACCAATACCCCTGATGAACATAGATGCAAAAATACTCAACAAAATATTAGCAAACCGAATTCAAAAATACATCAAGAAGATCAAACACCATGATCAAGTGGGATTCATCCCAGGGATGCAAAGATGGTACAACATTCGAAAATCCATCAACATCATCCACCACATCAACAGAAAGAAGGACAAAAACCACATGATCATCTCCATAGATGCTTGAAAAGCATTTGACAAAATTGAACATCCATTCATCATAACAATCTCAACAAAATGGGTGTACAGGGCAAGTACCTCAACATAATAAAGGCCATATATGACAAACCCACAGCCAACATTATACTTAACAGCAAGAAGCTGAAAGCTTTTCCTTTAAGATCAGGAACAAGACAAGGATGCCCACTCTCCCCACTTCTATTCAACATGGTACTGGAGGTCCTAGCCATGGCAATCAGACAACACAAAGAAATAAAAGGCATCCAGATTGGCGAGGAAGATGTTAAATGGTCCCTGTTTGCAGATGACATGATATTGTACATAAAAGAACATAAAAAATCCATTCTGAAACTACTAGATCTAATATCTGAATTCAGCAAAGTTGCAGGATACAAAATTAATACACAGAAATCTGTGGCATTCCTATACACTAACAATGAACTAGCAGAGAGAGAAATCAGGAAAACAATTCCATTCACAGTTGCATCAAAAAGAATAAAATACCTAGGAATAAACCTTATGAAGGATGTGAAAGACCTGTACTCTGAAAACTACAAGACACTCATGAGAGAAATTAAAGTAGATACCAATAAATAGAAACACATCCCATGCTCATGGATAGGAAGAATTAATATTGTCAAAATGGCCATCCTGCCTAAAGCAATCTACAGATTCAATGCAATCCCTATCAAAATACCAACAGCATTCTTCAATGAAGTAGAGAAAATGGTTCTAAAATTCATATGGAACCACAAGGACCCTGAATAGCCAAAGCAATCCTGAGAAGGAAGAATAAAGTTGTGGGGGAATTATGCTCCCCAACTTCAAGCTGTACTACAAAGCCTCAGTAATCAAGGCAATTTGGTACTGGCACAAGAACAGACCCATAGACCAATGGAACAGACTAGAGATCCCTGATATAAACCCAACCATATATGGTCAAATAATATATGATAAAGGAGCCATGGACATACAATGGGGAAATGACAGTGTCTTCAACAGCTGGTGTGGCTGTGGTATCTTACTACACTGACTGGACAGCTACATGCAAGAGAATGAAACTGGATTATTGTTTAACCCCATACACAGAAGTAAACTCGAAATGGATTAAAGACCTGAATGTAAGTCATGAAACCATAAAACTCTTAGAATACAAAATAGGCAAAAATCTCCTGAATATAAGCATGAGCAACTTCTTCCTAAATGCATCTTGTCAAGCAAGGGAAACAAAAGCAAAAATGAACTCATGGGACTACATCAAACTAAAAAGTTTCTGTATGGCAAAGGACACCATCAACAGAACAAAAAGGCATCCTACAGTTTGGGAGAATATATTTGTAAATGACATATCCAACAAGGGGTTAACATCCAAAATATATAAAGAACTTACACACCTCAACACCCAAAAAGGAAATAACCCAATCAACAAATGGGCAGAGGATATGAAGAGACACTTCTCCAAAGAAGAAATTCAGATGGCCAACAGACACATGAAAACATGATCCACATCACTAATCATCAGGGAAATGCAAATTAAAACCACAGTGAGATATCATATCACACCAGTAAGAATGGCCAGCATCAAAAAGACTAAGAACAACAAATGCTGGCAAGGGTGTGGAGAAAGGGAAACCTTCCTACACTGCTGGTGGGAATTGAAGCTAGTTCAACCATTGTGGAGAGCAATATAGAGGTTCCTCAAAAAACTAAAAATAGAAATATCATTTGATCCGGGAATCCCACTCCTTGGAATTTACCCAAAGAATGCAACTTCTCAGATTCAGAAAGACATATGCACTCCTATGTTTATCACAGCACTTTTTACAATAGCCAAGATATGGAAGCAACCTAAATGTCCATCAGTAGATGAATGGATAAAGAAGAGTGGGTACATATACACAATGGAATACTATTCAGCCATAAGAAAGAAACAAATCCTACCATTTGCAACATGGATGGAGCTGGAGGACATTATCCTCAGTGAAATAAGCCAGGCGGAGAAAGACAAGTGCCAAATGATTTCCCTCATTTGTGGAGTATAACAACGCAGCAAAACTGAAGGAACAAAACAGCAGCAGACTCACACTCCAAGAAGGGACTAGTGGTTACCAAAGGGGAGGGGTGTGGGAGGGTGTGTCGGGAGGGAGGGAGATGGTGATTGAGGGGTATTATGTTTAATACACATGGTGTGAGGGTTCACAGGGAAAACAGTGTAGCACAGAGAAGGCAAATAGTGAGTCTGTGGCATCTTACTTCACTGATGGACAGTGACTGCATTGGGTATGGGTGGGAATTTGATAATATGGGTAAATGTAGTAACCACATTGTATTTTCATGTGAAACCTTCATAAGAGTGTATATCAATAATACCTCAACCAAAAAAACTAAGGAAATCTACATAAGGTATGGAATAATAATGTATCTGTATTGGTTCATTAATTTTACTATAGTCCACCACTTGTACTATAAGAAGTTAAAAATCAGGGAAATTCGGGTGGGGTATGTGGGACCTCTGTACTATCTTTGCAACTTTCCTGTAAATCTAAAACTGCTCTAAAATGTAACGTTTATTAAAAAATAAAGACTGTAAGAAAACCTACAATTTTCAATGATACAACTGATGAATCACATGTCAGTGAAGAAAATCTTACAGATCCTAAGTGCTCCCTTCATATTATAGGCATGATGAAGTATCAACTAGTTATTAAGTGACAACTTATCCACTTTAGCCTTCCTTGTTGCTATTTTAAGTATCACACAATCCATAAGACCTATTATTAATATGTATTAAAAAAATTCTGGTTTGACTTATCTGATTCCAAAAATAAAAAGTTACTTGGTATGACTTGAAAAGGAAAAATTGTCAAAATGTTTTTCCCTTAAGAAATAGTATTATTTGTAGAGATTCCCTAAAAAATATTTTTGTCAATGACTCAGAATGCTCACTAACTCCACCACATGCTACCTTGTAGGAACTGTGATAACAATGCAGTAATTTCCAGTACTAGTTGGGTGGAACAAATAAAAAACTAGATACCACATCATATTGTATATGTACAAAGTCTGGCCCATTCTTTCTTGGAGTAAGTTTTGAGGCTACAACTATATGTTACTCTGATTTTCATGGGCTTTTGTTTCATGGGAGGGGGAGGATTTGAGAAGGGTAATGATACTATCAAGGGGAAGTCCTGGGAGAAGCTTTTCTTGTTCTAAGTAGAAATATCTCAAATATAATATGAGTGCCTTGATTTGCCTATTTGTGGCACAACACACCATGATACTATCATGGAATCAAATTAAGGATGATTTTCTATTGAATGGAAAATAAACAGGCTGGCAAATGCCTTTGAAAAGCTGAAATATGCACTATGAATCCTACAATGCAGACCTGCTCCACCACTGCAATATTTACATCTCGCTGCTTTACCTACCATCTCACCAGCAATTTGTCTCTTGGGCCTCTTCATGTCCTGGCCACCTGTTTTCTACCTTTTCCCATCTCCTTCCTCATTTCATGTACTTCCCTGTCCAGAACTTACCCTTCAACTATGTATGAGTCAGAACAGAAAACGTGGCCCGAAACAGGGGTTGTCAACATGACTTTTATTGAGCCTCCTGTATGCCCAATCCTTTGTCAAGGGCTCTTTAGTTTGTCTCATTTAGTTAGCAATAGATTTACCTATTCTGGATATTTTATATAAATGGAATCACATAGCATGTGACTGTTTGCATCTGGTTTCTTTCACTTAGCATAATATTTTTGAGGTCCATCCACAGTGCAGTGTGTATCAGTACTTGGATACTTTTTATGGCTGTATGGATAAATCACATTTACCATTCATCAGTTGATGGACATTTGGGTTGTTTCACCCTTTGCCTATTGTAATAATGCTACTATGAACTCCATCTACATGTTTCTATGTTTTTATTTGCATACTTGTTTTTAATTTTGGGGGGTATATATCTAGGAGTAGAATTTTTGAATCATTTGTTAATTCTGTTTAACCTTTTCAGGAAACATCAGACTGTTTCCCACAGCAATGTCCAAGGGTTCCAATTGTTCCATATACTCTCCAATACTTGTTTATTTTCCATTGTTGTATCTTTAATTATTAGAGCCATCCTAGCAGGTGTAAAGTAGTATCTCATTGTAGTTTTCATTTGCATTTCTAGAACTGATGCTACTGAGCATGTGCTTCTTGGACATTTGTATATCTTTGTTGAAGAAATGTCTGTTCAAGCCCTTTTCCTATTTTTAAATTGGGTTATTGTCTTTCTGCTGTTCAGTTATAAAGTTCTTTAAATATTCTGGTTGCTAGACCCTCATCAGATATATGATTTGCAATTTTTTCTCCCATTCTGTAAGTTGTCTTTTTACTCTCCTGATAGCTCCGTGGTGCAAAAAAATTGTAAAATTTTGGTGAAGTAGATAAATTATTGTTCCCTTTGCTTTTGGTGTCATATCCAGGAAATCACTGGTATATCCAATGTCATGAAGCTTTTCGTATATGCTTTTCTTTTGAGAGTTCTATAGTTTTAGTTTTTATACTTAGGTCTTTAATCTATTTTGAGTTAATTTTTGTATATGGTATAAGTTAAGGGCCCAGCTTCATTCCTGTGCATAAGGATATCCAGTTTTTTCATCACCATTTATTGAAAAGCCTGTCCTTTCCACATTAAGTGATCTTGGCCTTTGTTGAAAATCAATTGAGGCTTATTTCTGGTCTCACCATGCTATCCCATTGTTCTGTATGTCTATTTTCACACCAGTACACGTTTTGATTATAATATCTTTTTAGTAAGTTTTGAAATCAGTCTTTTTTCAAGATGATTTTGGTGGTTTGGAATCCCTTAAGATTCCATCTGAATTTTAGAGTGCATTTTTCTACTTCTATAAAAAACAAATTTGGATTTTGATATGGATTGCATTGAATCTATATATTGCTTTTGATAGCATTATCATCTTAACAATTTTGTCTTCTAATCCATGAAAATGGGATGTCTTTCTACTTATTAGGATTTTTAAAATTTCTTTTAATAGTGTTTTATAGTTTTCAATGTATTAGTCTTTGCCTTAGATTAAGTTTATTCCTATGTTATTCTTTTTTATATTACAATGAAATTGCTTTCTTATTTTCAGATTGTGCATTACTACCATCATAAATATGATCCCAATACACCAAAGTGTTCCCTCAATCTGACCCTTTTTGTTAAATGGTATTTCAAAACTTTTTCAATTTTTTGCTGTTAGTATATAAAAATAATTTGTTTGTATACTGACCTTGTATTCTGAGACTTTGCTAAATTCACTTATTAGTTCTAGGCAGTTTTAATTCTTTCTTTCCAATCATTATGCCTTTTATTTCTTTTTTGCCATATTGTCCCAGTGAATAGTGATCTCCAGTACAATGTTGAGTAGAATTGGTAGTGGATGGCCTTGCCTTGCTCTCCATTGTAAGGTGAAACTTCCAATATTTCAACATTCTGTGTATAATGTTAGCTGTAGATTTTTTTCTGAAATTCCCCATATAAGTGATAAAGCTCCTTTTTATTCCTAGTGTGCCAAGAGGTGTTCAATTCTGTAAAATGCTTTTCCTGTATCTATTGAGATGATCATGTGATCTTTTTCTTTTATTCTGATAATGTGATGAATTGTACTGATTGATATTTTAAAAATAAAACAACCTTACATTCCTGGTAAAAATGCCCAAGTTTTCATCATGTTCTATCCTTTTTAAAAAAATGTTGGGTTCAATTTGCTAATATTTTGTTAAGAATGTTTGTGTCTATGTTCATGAGGAATATTGGTCTGTGGTTCTCTCTTCCTATAATGTCTTTGGTCTCGGTATGAAGGTTGGGCTGGCCAAAAAATTTAAAAATTGGGAAATAGTTTCCTTCTCCATTCTTTGAAACAATTTGTATACCACTGGTATAATATCTTACCTGCAAGCTGCATTGAATTTACCAGTAAAACCATCTATGCTGAAGTTTTCTTTGCAAAAGGCTTTTAATTGCACATTAACGTTTTAAAAGCTCAACATAGGGATCTTCAGAATTTCTATTTCTTTCTGTGTCAGTTTTGGTAAGTTACATTTTTTAGGGAATTTGTCCATTTTACCTAACTTGTCAATATTTTAGCATAAAATTGTTCAAAAACCTTTCATTAACCTTTATTAGTTCTATAAGTCTACAAAATTATTAGTGATAACTTCATTCTTGATGCTTGAAATTTGTGTTTTCTCTCTTGTTAATATTACTCTATCCTATCTCATTTATGCATGAATTCTCATCTGTCTTACCTGTCTCAGGGCCTTTGCACTGGCTCCTCTTTCTGCTTAAAAGGCTCTTACCCCACATGTCCACTTGGCTCACTCCTGCTCTTCTGTCTTTTCTCAAGTGTCATCTTGCACATAAGGCCTTCTTTTACCAGTTGTAACTTGCTCCACCCACCTTATCCCTGCCCATCCCTCTTCTTTTTCTGTGGCACCTATCTGATCTCTGGTGCACAGTACAATTTACTGATTTACACTATTAGTAGCTCACTGCCTGTCCTTTCCCACGTAAGAGCAAGTTCCATGTGACAGAGCTCTTACTGATACATCTCTAGTGCCATATTGACCTGGTGCAGCCTAGGGGTTCTATGGAAACCTGTTGTATAGGTGAAATGGACATTTCCAAATATTATCCTATTGGGAACAGCATATTCCATTACCAATTCAAGTAACTGAGGGGCTAGCATACTTCATAAAGCTCAAATGAGAGCTTCCAACACCATATGGGAGAATCCTGACACTTGTTTTTCCTCCAGCTACATAATTTTTAATCTTCTTTAAAAATACTGTGATGTTTTCCAAGAGCTTGAGTCCTCTTGCTCTTCCCCTGTCAGGGGTGGAAGCAATGTTCCCATCCATGATTGGGAAAGCTGGCTGCAGAGAGGTCAGACTGCCATCCCCACCCCGTGTGACTGAGGGTCACAAGTCTCTTCTCTTATAAAGTCTAGGCTTCTTCTTGGGTTATGTGTTCTCAGGGGGACTGGAGAAAGAGGAAATCAGTGTTACCGCACTAACCAATCCCCCGCACCTGCTTCTACACACTCATATCCCACAGAGGGCCTTGGCCTCTGGGGAAGTGCTGCTCAGACATCTGCCACAGCGCATGCTACCCCCACTTGGCTCCCCCAGTCTCTTAGAGGCCTTGTCCTAGGCCAGAACTACAGGCTTTTGGGCATGGTGGGACCCAAGGAGCTGAGTCTTATAGTCAACTTGGGCTGTTTCCAGACACCCGGAGTCACATAACCATTTGCAAGAAGGACTCATGGCCACGCCCCTCATCTCCAGCACTTGCACACCCATGCACACATGCAGACACCCAACCTCCTTCCTGAGGAGGCTGCTCTCCTTTTGGTCCATGACAGCTGCAGCTAGGTCCACCGAGCTGCTCTGCACTTCCAGGCCACATTCTGGTCTGCTCTTCATTCAATAGCAGCAAGGGCAGCAGGCCTCTAATTTTGGTCATGAGATACAGTGTGGCTCTTTTAGAGTGTAGGTTTAGAGACAGATATCAGAGAGGAATAGGGCCAGAGAGAGCAGCTACAGCTGCCAACCCAGGGGCTGGCTGTTCTTGGCACCATGAAAAAGTGAGAAGATTAATCTCCTCTTGCCTCTGCCACCTGAGAGCTTCTCCCTCCACTTAGGGTTCCATACACGTGAGCTCATGCACGTGCCACAAAACCCTGTGGTTGCACAACATTCACTGTTATTCCCATTACATGACAAGAAAAGTGGGGGAGGATGCCTGGGCTTTTTACTTGCAGGCCAGTGGGCTGTCTACAGTGCCCCATGGCCTACCACTCCTTGCTGCACAGCTCTCTCTAACCTCACCAGGTGACTGTATTTGGAGATGGGGCTTATAAGGAGGTAATTAACATTACATGAGATCATAAGGGTGGTGCCCTGATCCCACAGGATTAATGTCCTTATACAAAAAGACACCAGAGAGTTCTCTTCCTGTCCTCCCTCCACCTCTCACCCCCTGAACCCCTCCCTACACATTTGCCATCTTGTGTGCATGAACTGAGGGAAGGATATGGGAGGACACAGTGAGATGGTGCCATCTGCAAGGCAGGAAGACAGTCCTCGCTGGAAACCAACCCTGCCAGACCTTGATCTTGACTTCTAGCTTCCAGAGTTGTGAGAAAATTAATTTCTGTTGTTTAAGCCAACCAGTCTGTGGTCTTCTATTGTGGCAGCCTGAGCAGACTAACACAAGAGCCACCATGAGGTTCACCCAGTATGGCTTAGCCCCTGAATCCAGGCTCTGGGGCCTCTGGTTTTGAAGACAATTGTCCCTACTGTGGTTCCTTGATTCAGTGTTCAGGCCTGGGCAGGCCTGGTTAGTTAAGCTGGTTTAGCTTCAGGTGGGAAGCGAAGAGGGAAGAAATGAAGGATAGAGTGGGGAAGGGGAGGTAAAGGTCAGGAAGAAAAGTGAAGAATAATAGTTGCAGGAATCAAAGCACAAAGATGTCAGATCTTGAAGAGAGCCAGGCTGGGAGGGGACACAGACAGCACTTGTATGCAAGTCATGTCTCTGGATGTTTTGGAGGATAGGGTATGTGAGTTCCCAACATTCAGAGCCAGCATGCTCCTAATATCCTCATGGACTTTGCTGCCAGAACCAAAGTGCGAAGGAGGCTGTTTATAGAGAAAACGTCTTTTAGAACCTTGACTCATTTGGATTGTTTGTGAATGTTTTTTCAGCCCCATGTGTTTTAAAAAGCAACACAATAGTCAGGCTGACATCATCTGGTGTTAATGGAAACCCTATAAACATTATCATTTTGAACCAGGCCAAAGCATTATTTTACAAAATTATTTAATCATTTCTTCCAGTACTCACTTAAGTAGTCCAAATGTTCAAAATGAAAGAAATCTATGTATTAAAAAGTAAATGTTTTTATGGTGATGATGATAATAATAACAACCCCCACCCCCGGCCCACCGCACCCCCACCCCCCGAGTCAGCTAAGTACACAAGGTTCTGGATTTCTTCCAGGGGCTTCCGCAGAGTGGAGGAATGTTTTTGCTGTTCACTTACACAGCTGAGCTGGCCAGTTGCCATGATAAGCAGCTTTGTTTATTTGTTTTTCACTTTTCAGCAAGAAATACAGTCCTGTCTTGATTCTCCTGCCTCTGGGGTTCTCTGAAAACTACTAACTAGAATCCTTTCTGTTCATTTGCAAAAAAGACTCTAGGTCTGGTAGGACCACAGAAGCACGGCTAGGGGGTGGAGTCTGAGTAGACTGTAACTCTACTTGGTCAGGTCATAAATCAACAGTTTCTGAGCTCAACCTAGTAGACAGCTTTGTCTGGGAAACTCTTGTACAAGCTGGTTTCATCATCACAACCACATTACCAGCTCATGGGCATGTTGGCCTTTGTGTGCCTTCATGATCCAAGTATGCTTTCGCCTGATGGAGAACACTGTTCAAAGCTCTGACTTCAGGTCTGGTGCCTTTATGCCTGCTCTGGCCCAGAGTGACGTGGGAGGATGGGAAGTCAGATCAAACACAATACACCTGATAAATAATTAAGCCCATTATATAATATATTAGAAGGTGAAATGCTGTGGAAAAGATAAAAGTAGAGCAGGGTAAAAGGTATTGGATGTTTTTAGGTGTGTGAATGAGTTTAAGTTCAAAATAAAATGGCCAGAATACAACTGTAAACTCTGGGGGGAAAATCCTGGGGCAAAATACTTTGAGACCAAAATCAGTTAAAGGGAAAAATTAAGTGGGAGAAACCTATTTATTATTTACAAGCAGTCATACACTTCTGCTCTCCCATGTCTCTTGCAACCCAGCAGCAGAAGGGGCCCCACCCAACTTCTCTGGTCCACATATGCCCTTACTCACCCTTGTAATTACCAATTGATATGAATATGAACTACTCTTCACCCCTAGGAAACATCTATTGATATGGAGATGCATTAAGGCCAGGCAAAAGATTCTGGAAATACTGTACTTTTTCCCACAGCCCACCCCTCCAGAAATCTCACCTTATAAGCTACTTGTTCCCCATCTTCTGCAATGGCCCCTGTAAGGGAAACCTGGAGCACTGTAACCAAACTAATAACATACAATAGCAACAGCAATAAAATCAAGATAATCTTCAAGCCAGAGGATTCAACTAGGTTCAAAGTCCTTTGCAAATTAAGTCCATAGTGTACCCATTTAACAGGCAGCAAGTAGCTGAACAGATAGGGAGTTCAGAGTAATCATCAAGAAGCAGTTGCATCCAGGGTGCAGGTCCAGGCCACACGGACTGTAGAAGAAAATAACCTTAAAGGCTATAAGATACATGTTTTAATGACACCAGCATAGGCAAATACTATCTGCCAAGTAGGATGCATGCAAGAGAGTGGTCCTGTGATAGGACAGTGGCAGGAATGGGATCTCATCCTGGTCTAGTATATCAGACTTTCACCCCTCTCCCTGTGGGGGTTACAGATGGGTCAATATATAGGGTTACAGGAGGTACATGCACTGGCCATAAAGATAAAAAAAAACTTCCCAATAAGATGCTCTTAATTCCTGGACCTTTTGCATACACTACCGTATCTTTGGGGGCCACTCTGCTGTTACCCTAGAACACACAGGAGGCCAGCTTCCGTACATTTTCCCCAAGGTGGCAGAAGGCCCAGCCATCACTGGTCCACATGTCGAGATGTCCAGGGCCACATCCACTCAACAGAGTCTCCAGGGTTTAACTCAGTTGGGGCTGGCAGAAGGAAGTTGCTCTGTTGGCCATTTCCTGGCTTCCATAACTCCTCTTTGGTTTGCATGTATAGTTGTATAGGAGAGGCAGCAAGGTGTGTTAGCATGTCCACAGAGTTCAAGGCTCCTTTTAATGGCTTCTCACTGAAAGGCCATGGCACTGTCCATAAACAAACTGACCAGCCCTGTAGACTATTGGTGTCCAACTTCAGGCCAGATTTCAACAAACCATTGTACCTCTCTATCATGCCTGCCCTGGTAGGGTTATATGGTACATGAAACTTCCACTTTATTTCTACTTGCTGCACCGATTCTTGTAACACATGTCCAGTAAAGTGGGTGCCTTGATTGCTCTCAATGACCCGTGGCCAGCCGTAGGCTGCAAAGAGATGCTCTAGGCCCCTTTTGGTCATTTGTTGATCTGCATAACATGAAGGAAAAGCAAACAAAAGTCCAGTAGCTGTGTCCACACAAGTCATGGTGTACTAATATCCTTTTGATATGGGTAGAGGCCCAATATAGTCTATCTGCTACCTGACAAGGGGTATTGGTCCCTTTACTATTGTCACAAGTTGCTGTAAGACTTGGTGTAAGTCCCTCTTAGAGGCACTCCTTCCAGCCTCTGCTGACTTCAAACGTCAATGGCAAGCCCCACAGATGGGCTACAGCCCACACTGTCTTTTGTTCAGTGTGCAAAAAATGCTGGTTTAACCACTGGGCTACATCAAAGGCAGGCTTTCCTTCTAGCCAATGCACCTGGGTCAATATGTCTGCTTCATCATTCCCTGGGGATGCCAAAGACAAATGGCCACATGATATACGGTAACTGTCTTAGTCTGACCAGAGGCCCATAGGTCTTGCCACAACTCTTGACCACAAAGGAGCCAGTGACCAACCAGCCCCGATAGACAGCCCAGCTGTCAGTGCAGACAACTATAAGGGAGGGCTCCTGGGTATCACAAGCCATACCGCCCACCACTCAGCCCATTGGATGCTCTTCCCCTCTCCATCCTCCGTCCATATTGTCTCAGTCTTAGGATGGAAAGCCACAGCCCTCCACTTTGGGGGCTGCCCACAACTAGAGCCATCTGTATACCAAGCATCTTCAGGTATAGGGGCTTTTCCCTCTTAATAAGGACTCTTGGCTACCAATGGCTCAAAAGCAAGTTCTTCCTGCTTTCCACTGGTATATGTCACTGGCCCCAATAAGCATTGAAGTTCTCCACTTAAGGGGCTAGTAGAAAGGGCACTACACTTCTGTAAATATGCACCCTATTTGGCCAGTGCAGGTGCCTGTGCCAAGCCAACCCATGGCCTTGGGTCCAGTCTTGCACCCACCCTGTAATGTGATAGGTGATTATTACTGTGGTTGGAGCTGTTCCAGAATGGGCTCCACAGCCAGCAAGGCATGGTACACAGCAGCCACTTGCTTCTCTATCAAGGTGTACGGGACCTCTGCTCCTTTCCATAGTTGTGATGAGAATCCAATAGGTTGGTGTCTCTGTTCAAGCCACTGCCAAAGGCCCCATCCGTAACTATCTTCTGTTACATGAATATCTAGCTCACAGGGCCTTGATGAGTCCACTACATTCAAGGCCTGCATGGCCTTGACTGCCTGCTTAGCAGCAGTAAAAGCAGCTGCACATGTTTCATCCCAGTCCCCCCTTAATGCCCTTTCATACCAACCAGTATAAGGGCTTTATAAGAGCTTCAGAATTTGTGCCAACCGTGGGATAAACACTCTCCAGTAGCCCAAAAGACCCAAAAACTCTTGCAATACTGCCACAGTGGTAGGGGTAGGGAAAGCCCGGACCTTGTCTATTACTACTTCTGGGCTAGCTTTGGTTTTACCTGACCAGAAAACCACAAAGACTTTTAAAAGATAAACCAGATGCCTAAACCTTGGTGCTGTTCACAGCCTATCTGTAGATGTTGCAGCAGTCTAGGAACTGCCCCTTCTAAGTCTGAAAGAGAGTCAGATGTGACCATAATATCATCAATGTAGTGATACAGCTGCACCATTTAAGGTTCTTCCATGTGGCCAAGTGCTGGGCTACAAGTCCGTGACAAATGGTGGGACTGTGAAGGTCTCCCTGTGGAAGGACAGTGAATGTCCACTGCTGGCCTTCCTATGTGAAGGCAAACTGTTCCTGACTTTCCTGTGCTATGTCAATATAGAAGAAAGCATTAGCAAGGTCCACAACAAAATGATATGTCTCTAGTTCATGACTGAGGGTGGCCTTAAGGGCTGCTATAGAAGGCAAAGGGACATTGACTTTATTCTATTCCTTGTAGCCCACAGTCATTCACCAGGAGCTGTATGGCTTTTTCACTGGCCATGCCATAGAATTCAAAGGATTATGAGTGGGCTTTATGATGCCCACCTTCTCCAATTCCTGTAGAGTTTCTCCAATTTCCTTTTCCATCCCAGGCAATTTATACTACTTAGTATTTGTCACTTGCCAATGTACAGGCAGAGCTACAGGTGGGTGCTTAGCATGTCTCCTCCGAACTGCCTTCACCACATATACCCTCAGTCTAAACTAACCTGCAGTGGCCTGTAACCACAGGCTCTGCAGGATATCTACCCTCAAAATATATTCTGGGATGGGAGAAATGTACACAGTATACTCCTTTGGGGGTGAATGCCCAATCCCCAGTGGGATTTAGGCTTTTTTCACTCTAAGTGCCTTACCTCCATAGCCATCTATCAGAGCAGGGGTCCCAGAAAAATGCTCAGGATTGCTATAAATCAGAGAACATTCAGCTCCTGTGTCCACCAGTGCCAGGGCATGCTATACATTCACAGGGAAACCAATGAATTGCTAATTATACATGTGGCCTCCAGTCCCTAACACATCCTCCAAGGTAGGGACCTTGACCCCTCCCTCATTCAAACCACAATGCCCAATCGTCATCCTGTGGGGATGAGAGCCCAGACATAGCCTGAGTACTCTCCCCCAGGAAGTCTTTCAGGGACACAGGCTGGACATGGGACTTTGCCTCCGGCTTCCATGTCCTGGACCTCAGCAGATGGAACTACTGCTCTGGCTTTAATTGGTGCCATTGTTCTAACAAGATCTTATTAGGTTGTCAATCAAGTTTTTCTTTCACTACTCAGCCTTTATGAAGTCAACCCACACCTGGGTCTTTAAGACCTTCACAGGGCTCTTTGCACCTCTCCTTTCAGTCATAGCCCTTACTTACTTCCATGCTCTTATTGTTTCAACTTCCCCCAGATCTGCTCAACTATGAGTAGCCTCATTTATGGTTATGGGTTGCCTTATGTGAGGGACAAGAATAGTCACTAGGAACCCAAAGAGAGATGGGGGAGCTGTATGCAGTACCAGATTTCTCATTCCTATGGCGAACAACTCATCATCAGGCCCCTGGGGGTCCATATTATAGATGACATTTTTCATACCTAGTTCCCATAACACCTGCTGGAGCTCTGCATATGTTTTCCAGCTAGTGGGTAAGTACGGTAAGTCACCCTGATTAGGTTAAACTACCCTAATTGCTGCTGTCAGCCAATCCAGAAGTGCCTGATTCCCTGAGGTATGACGGGCACTCTGCAACTGCTACCAGAGGGAAGGGTGAGTCATCAGGGAAGCCAATCTACCCATTTCAGAACCTCACGTAACATTTTCCACCCCATATCCCAGGGATACAAAAGCCATGTAGGCAGAGGTTCTGACAGCTTCTGCCAATACCAGACACTCATGTCCACTAGCTCTTCCTGGGTATAAGGGTGGAGCATGGAGTGCTCCACAGCCTTGGGAGGAAGCAGCTCCTCCCTGTGAGGAGCCTGCAGTTATTGCATTTTTATTTTCTTAATTACAACTGGGCAGGTCTTTAATATAGGACAGGCTGGTGCCCTAGGTGGTGGTCTTGGCAATAGATTGGCCCTCAGCCCCACACCCTCATCCTATCCCACCATCTCCTCTACCATCTCCAGGGCTGAAGGCACCGCTCCTTCCTCCCATGGCCTCCTGCAGTGGGGATTCTCCTGATGTCTACTCCTTCACTGCTGTTAATGTATCTTCCAGGAGTGTGGCCTGTCTTCTCAATAACTGTCTGTCTTTCTTAAGGGAATACCACAGGTCATTGCCCAGCTCCTCCAAGCAATGCTGAAGGGTGTCTCTCTCCTGCCAAAGACTCTCTCTCACCTCAATAATCCTCTCTCTGTCCTCAATAACAATTTCCACTATCTCGAGGAAAAGACATCCCACAGTTCCAGCTGCTTGCTATATGGCCACTCAGGGCCTCTAAGCAGTCTTCTGTCTCACAGAGGGCTAATTCCACAGCTTCTGGTGTCTTCACCCTTCCCCAATTCTGGGGAAGGCCCCACCCCTCTAGGAGGTGCTGTACCCAAGACCAATTCCCCACTAGGGGCTCCCCAATTGGAAGCCCCACAGATAGGGGGCTCCCAGGTGAAGCTGCACCCTCTACCACTGCAGCCACTGGGGCCTACCCACCATCCACGCGGTGGGGGTGGGGTTCTGGACATCTCCCCACCATCTCAGGGGCAGCCTGCCCAAGGGTTGCACACATGTAGACAGATTTTGGGTTCAGAGGTCCCGCCAACTACTGCCAGATGTAACTCTGGGGGGAAAATCCCAGGGCAAAATACCTTTGAAACCGACATCAGTCAAAGGGATAAATAAAGTGGGAGAAACCTGTTTATTGCTTACAAGCAGTCATCCACTTCTGCTCTCCTGTGTCTCTGTGTCTCGGCTGCAGAAGAGGTGGCTGCAGAGGAAGGGGCCCCACCCAACTTCTCTGGTCCAGATTATGCCCTTGCTCACCCTTGTAATTACCTATTGATATGGAGATAGACTGCTTCTCTCCACCCCTTGGAAACATCAATTGATATGGAGATGCACTAAGGCCAGGTGTGAGAATTTGGAAAGACTGCAATTTTACCCACAATAACCTAGCAATTATACTTTTGGGTGTTTATCCTAAAGAAATGAAAACTTGTGTTCACACAAAAATCTACACGTGAATTTCCATAGCAGTTTTATTTGTAATATCTCAAAACTGGAAACAATCCAGCTATCCTTAACCAGGTGAATGATCAAACCAGTTGGCACATCCCTACCATAGAATACTACTCAGTAATGAAAAGGAACAGTCAATGCACTCTTCAACCTGGACGAAGCTCCAGAAAATTATTCTGAGTAAAAAAAGTCAAACCCAAAGGCTACATACTATGATTCCATTTATGTGGAATGACAAAATTACAGAAATGGATCATAAATGAGTGGTTGTCAGGGATATGGAGGTGATGGGACCAGAGGGATGTGTGTGGTGACTATAGAAATATGAGGAATACTTTTGGGAATGAAGATATACTGTGTCTTCAGTGTATCAATGCCAATGTCCTGGTTGACCTAATAGTACTATGGGTTTGCAGGACATTACCTTTTCAGGAAACTGGGTAAGGGCACAGAAAATATTTCTGAATTATTTCTTGAAACTACATGTGGATCTACACTTGTCTTACAATACAAAGTTTAATTTAAAAATAGAGTGGCCCAGGTGGGCCCAACGAGAAGGTGACATTAAAAGAGGTGGAACAGACAGACATGCTTTTATCTGAGTAGACAGAGCCCCTAGCAGAGGCCCTACTGCAGAAGAGCATGTGGCATGCTCAAGGGGCACCAGGGAACAGTGTGGGTGAAGAGGAAAGCAAACCATGCTTATCAGTTTTCCAGAGCTACTGTAACAAAATACCACAAATTGGGTGGCTTAAAACAATAGAAATTTATTTCCTTACAGTTCTGGAGGGTAGAAGTATGGAATCAGCAGGGGCATATTCTCTTCAGTCTCTAGAGGTGGACCTTTCCTTGCTACTCCTGGGTTCTGATGGCCCCTTGGCTTACAGCAATATCACTCCAATCCTGCTTCCATCTTCACACCCTCTGTGTCTGTGTGTCCCTGTGTCTTCACATGGTGTTCTTCCTGTGTGTCTGTCTTCACATTGTCTTCCCTCTTCTTATAAGGACAGGAGTAATATTGGATCAGGGCCCACCCTAATGACCTCATCCTAACTAATTACAACTGCAAAGGCCCTATTTCCAAATAAGGGACTTGAGGTTAAGACTTTAACATATCTTTTTGGGGACACATTCAGCCCACAGTGCAATGCTATGCCAGGAAAGGAAGACTGGTTATAAAGGACTGTGCAGCTATGGGATCAAGCCACAGATCTGGCACCTGAGAAGCTTTTCAGAGTTCACATCCACATCCTGGATCTGCTGACTCTGAATCACTCCCACTAGTATCTTTAAAAACATGGTTTACTCTCAGTGCTTCTGTTATTGATTTCATGTAAAAGATATTTTTATGCTCCTTAGGCTAGGGTACTTTTGTTAGTGGTACAGTCACTTGTGGTCATGCAGGTCTGAATGGCTGGTCTTCCTCTGTCCCACAATCCCATGGCCATTATGGTGTCTGGTTGGGAAGTAAGTAGAGTAGGTAAGGACAGGCCAGAACATGGAAGATCCAGGAGGCCAGGAAGACCTGGATTGTCTTGGGTAGTCAGTAGGGAGCCATTCATTCCTGAGTAGGGGAATGATGTAGGAAATGCAGTTTCCCAGGCCTGGGCAGAGTGGGATGAAGGAGACAAATCGGGGGGCATCTGGAATTGAAGTGGAAGTGAAATGGTCAAGAACTGGGAATCATCATTATGAGAGTACAGATTATTTGTTGTTCTCAGCCTTGGAGAAACAAAGATGAACCTTAGAGGGTTGTTTTAGGAGAGAGTGAGAATTAATGAAAGATTGTTTGGTCAGTGGTTAAAATAAGACCTTGCAGGCAAAACACGGAAGGGGAGTTTCCACTAGAAGGGGAGGGTCAGTAGCTTCAAACTTCACCAGAGACAAGTCTGGTTATTCTAGTAGGAAGGCCTTCCCATATCTCCCTTCATCATCCTCAGGGATGGCTCCTTGCCCACTTCCAGGGTCCTGGGATATTTCAGTCTCCCTGGTGACCATATGGCCTCTGAAACTGGGGCTGGGTATCCTCCGGGTCCTGTTACCCCTCTTCCCCTTTTTTCATCAGAGCCAAGGGCAAGAGAAGTAGGCTAAAAAGGAGAAGTGAGCTGGCAAAGACCCAGGGGAGGTGGTCTGGCTGAGGGCCTGAAATGACCACAGTCCCAGTAAATGGGCAGACATTGAGATTCTGCTGGTGCCATAGACATTACAGCTGAATCTATTTAAAAGAGGATGGCAAATATATAAATCAAGATTCCCAAACTCCCTCATTACCGCCCCCCCCACCAAGAACACCAGGGAAATATTTATATTACACCTCAACAGCAGCCAAGGTCAGGAAAAAATTTGGAATTCTTTAATTTAAACTCCAGTTCATTCACATGCTTGTTGCTAAATCTTAAAATTATTCCCTGCTAAAAAAATATGCAACTCTTGATATTCAGATAAATGGATTTTTCAAAAAGACTTGAAATCTTAGGGATTAATTCAAAACGTCTTTTGAAAAGCTTTTCTGTTTCTGATCACAAAGTGTCAAAGTCACATTATTGTTAACTGAAGTTCTTCCACACTTTATCTTAGCCAAAAGGCAGAGAAGCAATTCAGTTTTCCTAAATTTAGCTTTACTTATTAGTACTCATTCATAGCCAAAATGATAAGATGTCATGCTTAAAAATAATAAAATGCATTTCTTTGGCATATTAAATGTAGGTGGAGCTTCCAGCTATGAAGGAGTGAAGAAATCAACAAATGCTTCCCACTAAAAATAACTATAAACTGGACATAATTGTAAATAGCAATGGTTTCAGGATTCTGGAAATTGACCATGGATAAACAACAAATTGAGAAGCATATCATCATTAAAAACTATGGAGATTCAGGTAAAAAGAGTGGGGATATGTGAAATTCTTGCCCTAGATTGCCTCCACCTTTTATCGTAGGCTGATCAGCCTAGCTATTCTACCAGTATAGGATTGGCCTTCACTTGATTTGGAGTGAGGAGTAGAAACCACAGCCAGCAGCAAATGTGAAAAGCCTATAGATCTCCTGGCCTAAGGTTGCAATCCTGATTGGATGAGCAGTATAAGACTAGCCATAAATTAAGTAAGGAGATCCTGGAAATGAGATAGCCACTAAGATCTTAATAAGCATTCCACATAACCCTGGATGTCTGGGAGCCTGTGTGCATGCATTGTAGAGACCTAGGAGGGTCTGGCATTAAAGTAATGGCTGGGGCAGAGTTGAAATTGCCAAATTTGAATGAATTCCCCCAGTTCAAACACAGATCCACCAGAGAGAATGGTGGTTAGGCCCAACCTCTGACCAATCATTGAGTGACAATTAAGTTATGCAAACACTGAGGCAACCCAAAAAAAGTCAGGCCCCCAAAGAAAAAATACCAATAAATATATTTTTTAAAAATCTGAGCAGTCATCAGCAGATGCACATTGTGGGATGACAGAATCTGCAGACCAAATCCACACAAGTTAAAAACAAACAAAAAGTAGTAACAACTAAGACTCTCAAATGATTTTTAAAAACCCAGAATCTAGATCTGTTATGCTATATTATCTAAAACATCCAATTTTCAACAAAAATTTATGAGTCATGAAAAATGACAAGAATGTGTGACCCACACCTTGGGGGAAAAATATAATGAAAACTGTCTTTGAGTGGCCCAAATGCTGCATTTAATAAAGACTTCAAAGTTGTTATTTTAAGAATGTTAAAAAAAACTACAGGAAACCATGTTTAAAGAATTTGAAAAAAAATATTATTAAAATGACTCAATAAGTAGGAATATCAATAAAAAATGAATTTTTTAAAAAGGACCAAATGGAAATTCTGCAGTTGAAAAATGCAATAACAAAATGAAAACTTTATTTTATGGGTTCAGTAGTACATTTGAGAAGTCAGAAGGAATCAATGAATTTGAAGATGGATCAGTAGAATGAAATCCAATCTGAATAACAAAAAGAAAGATGAAGAAAAATGAATAAGTTCTCACAGACCTGTGGAACAACATCAAGCATACCAACTGCATAATGGAAATTCCAGAATAAGAAAGGAGACAAAAAGGGCAGGAAAAATGTCTGAAGAAATAATGACTGAAAACTTCCCAAATTTCATAAAAACATTAATTTATAGATCCAATCTCTATGAAACCCAAGTAGAAAAAACAAAGATCTTCACTTCACTTAGTAATATCAAACTCTTGAAAGCAGAAAACAAAGAGGAAATGTTGAAAGCAGCAAGAGAAAAATTAATCATATACAGGAGAACAACAATACAAATAACTGCTAAATCTCACCAGAAACAATGGAGTCCAGCAAGCAGCAGAATGGCATATTGCAAGTGCTGAAAAAAAAAAAACAAATGTCAGCCAAGAATTCTACATCCAGCAAAACTATCCTTCAAAAGTGAAAGAGAGATAAAAATAGTCTCAAATAAACAAAGGCTGATCTGTGATGCTAACAGACATGTATTACAAAAATACTAAAGGAAATCAGGATGAAAGAATCCTTTGATTGATTTGATTGATAACTGGAATCCTCAAGAATTCCTAAGAAATGAAGATTAGAAATGGTAAAGATGTGAGTAATTATAAAAGATAGTGGATATATATTTTTCTCTTCTATTATTTCTTTAAATGGCATATATATATATAAGGCAAGTGTATTTTGGGGTTTGCAACATATATGGACATAGTAAAATACATGACACAGCACAAAAGTGAGGGTGGAGTAGGGAAAAATGAAGCTGTATTGGAACAAAGTTGCTATATTTTACTGGATTAAGTTAGCATTAACCTGAGGTAGGTAGTGATATGTTAAAATGCATATTGTGATTCCTAGAGCAAGCACTAAGACAATAATTCAAAAATATAATTTAAAAAATCTACTAAGGAATTAAATACTATACAATATTGTTTCACACAAACGAATGGAGTAAAGGAGGGACAAAGGAAAAACAAGACATGAGGCATATAGAAAACAAAGCAAAATGACACATATACATCCAACGATATTAATAATTACACTTAATGTAAATAGAATAAACATTCCAGCCAAAATTCAGAAATTTTCAGACTGGATGAAAAAGCAAATCCATTGTACATTGTTTACAAGACACACATAGGTTGAAAGCAAAAGGATATCTGTTCTCATAATTCTTATTCAGTATAATACTGGAGGTACTAGGTAGTACAATAAAACAAGATGATCAACCAAATATATTATACACAAAAATTGGGAAAGAAAAAGTAAATCTCTTTATTCTGAGAGAGTATAATAAATTATGTAGAAAATCTCAGGATGAATATCAATAGACAAAATACCAAATTTCCAAAATGCAATGAAATTAAGAAACTATATTCACAATAGCATCCAAAACAATAAAATACTTAGGAGTGACTTGCAGTAAAAGCTACAAAAAATTACAAGAGAAGTTAAAGCTGTAAAGAAATGGAAATACATTCTATCTTTAGGGACTGAAAGAAACAACATTAAGATGGCAATTCCACCCAAACTGACCAATAGAATCCCTATCAAAATCCTGGCATAATTTCTTATAGAAATTGACAAGCCAATCCTAGAATGTCTATGAAAACGTAAAAGACCCAGAGTAACCAAATCAGTTTTTTAAAAGAGGAGCAAAGTTGGAGAACTCATACTACCTGATCTCAAAACTTACTACAAAGCCACAGTAATCAGTGTGGTATTGGCATAAGGACAGACATACAGATCAGTGGAACAGAACTGAGGGTTCAGAAATAAGCCCTTATTTTATGATCAATTGATTTTCAACAAATTTGTCATGGTAGTTCAGTTGAGAAAGAATGGTCTTGAACAAATGTTGCTGGGACAACTGGATGTCTATAACCAGAAAAATGAATTCAGACCCCTACCTCACTATACATACAAATATTAACCCAAAATGAATTACAGGCTTAAAAGTAAAAGCAAAATATTTGTGACCTTGGGTTAGGTAAACAGTTCTTATATATTATACAAAAAGAAGTAATTAACAAATTGGACTTCTTCAAAATTAAAAACGTTTGCTTTTTAAAAGACACCATTAAGAAAATGAAAAAACAAGCCACGGTCTATGCGAAAGTATTTGCAAATCTACGTCTGATGAAGGATTTGTATCTAGAATATATAAAGAACTCTTACAATTTGATAAGTCAAAACAATTAATAAATAGACTAAAGATTTTTCTTATTTTGGTATCATTAATATAAAATCACTAGGGCAACACTGTAGTTACTAGGTGTCCCCCATTATCAAGTACCCACCACATACCCCATTACAGTCACTCACTGTCCATCAGTGTAGTAAGATGCTATAGAGTCACTACTTGTCTTCTCTGTGCTATACTGCCTTCCCCGTGCAAATGGGCAGAAGATTTTATTTTTTTTATTTTAATTTTTTATTGAGGTATTATTGATATACACTCTTATGAAGGTTTCACATGAAAAAACAATGTGTTTACTACATTTACCCATATTATCAAGTCCCCACCCATACCCCAATGCAGTCACTGTCCATCAGTGCAGCAAGATGCCACAGATCCACTACACTGTTCTCCCTGTGATCCCCCACACCATGTGTACTAAGCATAATACCCCTCAATCCCCTTCTCCCTCCCTCCCCACCCGCCCTCCCACACCCCTCCCCTTTGGTAACCACTAGTTCCTTCTTGGAGTCTCTGAGTCTTGGGCAAAAGATTTTAACAGATACTTCACCAAAAAAGATATTCAAGTGATTAATAAGCACAATAAAATATATATCTACACAAAGATTTGCATGTAAGTGTTTATAACAGCTGGACACTGGGAGCTGACTCTGCCCCGTTCTTGCTTCTAGGGCTTCCTGGAAGGAGGAGATGGTGGGGTGCCCTGCTGTGTTTGGATGGATCCATGATACATATGCCAAATCCATCAAGAGTCACACTAATGATGGTAAGAACAACACTATTGTATAATCTGTTTATTCTTAGCAATGATGGCACTCTGTGCCATTACAGGCTCTGCCATTTTCAAGGTACATTGATGCCCACCATGTTATGCAAGCCTCACTCATGTGGGTAAAATTCTCCCCCCGACTGGCCTATCCTGGCCACCTAATAAACTCCTCATCTCCCCCAGGCACCTAGCATTCTCCTCACAACCTAACAAAATGCTAGATGGCAATGGCCTGAGCTAAATAGTCTGCTCTGACAGGGTGCATCTTGGCTGGTTAAGACAGAGGACTCCTACTCTCTTGATCGCTGTCTGTTTGAGACTGAAAGATATATCACCCTGACCTTTCTTTTAAAAAGAGAAATGAGAGCATTTACTATGACTGAGCTCCATTGCTGGGACTTTAAAAAATCAAAGCAAAACCACAGTAGCCAAAGAGGAGGGAGAAATGTGGTTTACTGAGCTTTGATGAAAAGAAGGAATTTCTCTCATGGGATAACTTGCTTGGAAATAGAAACTGCTGAAGTTTAGACATGTGATTCTCATTATCCTTTCAGACAGGAGGCAGATATAATTGGATCCATTTCTTTTTTAATTATAATTCTTTGGCTTTAAAGAAATTGCCAGTGGAAATCTGCAAGTCACCAAAAATGCTGCCATTTCAAATTCCCTGGATTCTAATGTGGTGGACTTCCTTCAGCAGAGCTGAGGCCACCCGCCACGATCGATGGTGGTGATTACTACAGACCTAAAGTTTCCCCCAAACAGGAATGAACTGATCCCTTTCCTCTCTCTTTCTTCCTCCCTTTCTCCCTCCTTTGTTCTATTTTTCCTTTTGAAGTAAAGAGAGAGATCTATTCCATTATGACAACCCTCCAACTACAAAAAAAATAGGAGAGGGCAGGAAGCCTTCTGTGATAAATGACAGCAGAGTGCCGGTGCTCAGGGATTCCTTTTGTTCTCTAGCTGGCCAGAGGGGTTCTCCAACCTTCTAGAGTCCCAGATTCAGGAATAGTCCCAGGTCCTGAAGAGTGCTTGAAACTGGAGGGCAAACTCCTTATAAAGCCAAACAGCACACCCACACTGCAAAACCCCTGGAGTTAGGCCTCATTTGAGCTTTTCACACTCACTTTCTTTCCATCAGTTTCTATGTCAAAGATGTTTTTGGCAGAGTTGGAGGGGAACACTGGCGAGATCAATTCTGAGGACAGGTGCTGAGGACAATGCTGAGGGGCCCGTAAGCCTCCAAGGGGGTGGGGGACAAGTTCCAGAGAGAGCAACCTGGCAGGTGCCTGGGGTCCCTATGCCAGTACTCTGACTTTGGTCCCTATGGATGGTTGGTGGCTCATTGAACATGGCCTGTACAAGACAAAGGCAGGACTTGTTTATCTTCTGAAGCTGAGCAAATAAATATAAGAAGCACAATCCATATTGTAGCCACAATTTTGTTTTAAATTAAAATTCACATAAACCAATTATGAGTATCCCCAAAGTTTTGCTTACTCTAATTTGCCCTGAACTCAAATCCACTACAATTCAGCCTAATATTTTCATCTGAAGAAATGAGCTTGTATATGTACACACATATACACATACTTGTACACTGTCCAACATAGAGTTGTTACATCACTTCTTTCCCCAAAGACTCCCACCAGCATCACTATATTCCATAGACACTGCAAGCACATTCTCTCTCTCTGGAGACCCAGCTGTGCCTGTGATCCTCCTGTACCGAGCCAAACAACCCTGTGAATGGACTTGAATAGAAGCCTTGGAGAGGGATACAAAGAAAGGCAGACATCTCCATTACAACTAGATAGAACCCAGATGTACCTGAAACCCAAAGTGGGCGTGACTCCATGCCTACCTCCCATTGGCCTTGTCACCAGGAATTTAATACTTCATAATAAGTTCTTTAAGAGCAAACTGATAAGAGATTTCGAGTTTTCTATGATTCTGTGGCTGGATGCTTCCCTCAGCTGCAGAATCTACTGTTCATGGAGGTCAGTGGCTAGCCCTACAGATCCTGTGGAAGGAATTACAGCCCCGAATAAGAGTAAGGTTTAATTACATGTAGTCATCACCATTCTCTAAAATGAGATCTGGTATCCTAACTTCATTATGGATATTTGGAAAAGAAAAAAAGCACTCTATGAGACAGAGAATCTAGAGACAGCCCAGAAACAAAGATCATACTTGTCAACAGCAACTGTTCATGTGAGGAGATCATGGAAAGATGGTTTTGAAAGCGCTGAAGAAAAAGAGCTTTGAACTAGAATTTTATATCTAGTTATATTACTATAAATGTGAGGATAAAATAGGGATATCATTAGGCACACAGAATATAACAGTTTTACTAGACAATAAAAAACCCTTTTTGAGAGTAATTCTGGATGGAGAATTCTGGCAAAAAAGAAATAAATATAGGAGGGAACTTTGGAATAAGGGATATAAGAGTGAGTACATAACTTGGTAGTTTACTGTTGTGTAAATAGGCAAATGCTTCTAATTTTCCTTTATATGTCTCCTCTTAAATATGAATGAGAAACCAGAAATGACCTGACAGTGAAAAAAGCCTCTAAAATGAAATATGGAAATCAAATTAACAGATAGAAAAATGAAATTTGGAAAGAAAGACAATGCAGAAAGCAGAAAAATCTGTTAAAATATATAAGTAATATTCTAGATAGATGAGCTATTACATCCATTAAATAAAAACAAGAGGCTATAAAAATATGCATTCAAAAACCAAGAGGGTAAAACCTATACATGCTGAAGTTACTCTACAAGAAGATATGTCAAAGAAGTAATCAATCTTCCCATGTTTTCTTTCGCCTGCTACTTCTATAGCTTTTCTTCTTCCTTCCTAATTACAACCCTTAAATAAAATTCGTGCCTCATATCAAATTTACCGAGTATCATAATTCCTCCAAGTGGTAAAGATACCTCAAGACAAATGCTGGGCATAGAAGCTACAGGGCATAAATATGCAAAGAAATAAAAAGCTAACCATTTCAAACAATAAGGCTTCTCTCTCACTTACCAACTTTACATCTCCCTGTATGGCCCCGGAAGATGACTGGTTAGCCAGAGACGGGTAAGATTCCTCAAGGGAGGAACAACCTAAGACAGGCACAGTCGCAGGGGGGTCATCAGGTGAGAAATTGGGGATCAACAGAGGTGAGGCTTAGAACCTCACCCCCCCATTCTGAGAGAAATCTTCTGCATATGTGGATGTTTTATTGCCCTTGTCTAGCTTGGATTAACACATAGTCTACAGGCACACACCTGATCATCTACATTTGCTCTCTTACAACACTAAACTATGTTTTCTACCTTTATCTTGTGTCTACCTACCACTTTAGCATTTTATTAAAAATAATAATAATAAAGAGAAAAATGTGGTATCCACATATAAATCAAGTATAAAAACCAAATGAGTATTCATATTTGAACTGACTGTTTATAGTTCATAATGCATGAGCAAAACCAAAAGTTTCTGTGATGACTACCCTTGTACTGTTCACTATGTAACTTATTCATTATGTAAGAATTTGTTCTCCATGTAAGAACTTGTTTGTTATGCCTCAGAAGATTGGAGACTGACGAAAATTAGGCTTGGGGTGGATTAATGATTGTGCATTGAGCATTGACTCCCCTATACAGAATTTTATTGTTGTTAACAACCATTTGATCAATAAATATGAGAGATGCCCTCACAAAAAAAAAAAAAAAGGACAGATTTCCAATGGTAAAATAAATAAGTAACCGGGATGTAATGTATAGCATAAGGAATATAGTCAAGATATTGTAACAGCTTGGTAGGGTGATAGCTGGAACCTAGAATTATGTATATAAATGTTTTATCACTGTGTTGTACACCTGAAACTAATGTAATGTAATACTGTGCATCAACTACCCTTCAATAAAAAATAATTATCTACAAAAAATAAAAAATAAAAAATAAAAAAATTTGGAATTAGGATGTTTGCATGCTATAATACAAATATCAAATATTTTGGGCAAATATAATTACCTTTATATATAAAAATACAAAAGCATCTACAAATCCTTACTCAAGTATCTATACTCCATGTTTCTTTAAACATCAAATCTTACTACCTACATGTAGAAATCTATAGGAATATTTACAATCTCCCTTCTTCCTCTCAATTTCTCCCCATGACTTTCCTTTTGCCCCCTTCCTGAGTTAATAAAGTTCTTAGTACAGTATCACAGTACAGTTTGTCTTTAGGGAAATTTTCATGTCACCAATTTGTTAGTCATTTGGAGATGAGGCAGGATGCCTAGTGGCTAAGAATATCGGCTTCTGAGTCAGGTGGACCTGAATTAGATTACTTTCTAGCTATATGATCTTGATCAAGTGACTGAACTTCACTCTAAGTCTGGGTTTCTGCTATAAATTGACAATAATGGTAGTACCTACTTGATAATACTGTTGAAAGGATTAGATGAGATAATGTATATGCAGCAATTAGTACACAGCCTAGTACAGGTGTTAACAGTTATTACGAGTGTTATTATAATTGTCATACAAATAATTAAGAGACCAAAGCACCCTCTCCACTACAAAGTGGGAATGAGATACAAAATTAAGTTTTTGTCACTATTTGCTTAAAATCTAGAAAAATCCTTAAAATTTACTCCCTAAACCAAACTTTTCTGATATCAACTATTCCACATTTACCACCCCAAGGCATTTCTAGTCTCAACTAATTTTCCTTGGCTTCTATTAATTGGGATCATTCCATACTTTAAAAATGAGAGGCACAGCTCCCTGATTTCCCTCAAAAAATGGGGCACTATACACTGACAGAGATTTTAAAGAAAAGGAACATCACATGGTTTGTTTGACTTTATTTTAAACCTTCTCATGAAACCTGACATGCTAAGGAAAGTAATTTATGAGAAGTTTTAAAACAGAGCTATTGAAAAAAACCAAAAGAATATAACAAAGCCCCAATTTTGGAGGAGAGGAAACATACAGAAACTAAAAATCTACTCTTAGGTTAAACAGAGAAGCAATGGGCACTAAATCCTTATGACTCCTGCTTTTAAGAAGATATGGTATCTACAAGACTTTTATAGATATCATGAGATAATGACAAGATTTCCCAGATACTCATTACCCAAATAATGAGAAACGTAGTGATTAACAGAATGACATATCATCATGGCTTTCAGGGCCTTAATAAACCAGTGGTATCTTCACAATGCTTTTATCTACTCAGCAAACTAGATGTGAGGATGACTTGGCTTGATTCTGCCTTTCCTCCTCTTCCACAGGCATCATTTCCACAGTGATGTTCTTAACTCAAGACACTGAATTTTTCACACTGAGAAGGATCTGTTTTGATTTTTAAAAAGTGGATGCCCTTCTTAGGACCTCCAAATTCTCATGTAAACTGTCTCTATATCCTAAAATTATACTTACATAATTAATAATTTTGGTATCTATGAAAAGAGTTGAATTTAATTAAAAATTATGGAATTGTTCAATTTGTTATTTGTTATTATTTGGACATCACTTTTACTTACACAGATTGACTGCCAGCAAACGATATACTTGAACTATTAGTCTGTAACCACTATTCAACTGGAAAATTAAAAAACAAAACTACAAGCTGAAAAAAAAAAAAAGAAACCAAGAGGGATTTCTTGGAAATTTAAAATATGATAGCAGAAATGTAAAATTCAGCAGAAGATTTAAAGACAAATGTGATGAAATCTCCAAGAAAGTAGAATAAGAGACAGAAACAAAGATACATAGACAGACAGAAAGCAGGAGAAAAAAGAATAGAAATTAGGACATTAGTCCAGGAGGTTCAACATCCGAATAACAAAACTTTCAGAATGAGAGAACACAGAAAACAGAGGGAAGATAAATATCAAGAAATAATTCAAGAATGCACAAGATATTTACGGAAAGTATTTAAATACCAAATTAAGAAAATAAAGCAACATTTGCTTCTATTCAAAATGGATTAATAGGGACTAAATCTTATGCTCCTGCTTCAAATAAATAAATCAGCCAACCAAGGCACAATATATATGAAACAACAGTTTTAAAGACACTGGATATCAGGCAACACTGAACATTAACCTTGAGACAAGAAACAAATAAGGTGAGCCCTATGGTCATCCAGCTTACTGCCTTTAGAGTTTCTAGGTTACAGCACAGGGAGAGGGGACCCAGGCAGAGTCCAGAATTCTCCCTGAGTTAAGGAGTCAGAGCTGAGATGAAGGGAAGTAAAGGTGGCTAAAGCACTTATGAAATAAAATCCCAGAGATCTACAGAAGGTCAACCTTGAGTATTCATCTGAGAAGTGATCACCTAAGAGTGGGAAGAAACTGCATAAGGCTAGGGGAACAACACTATTTGAAGGGACTAGAGAACAGCACCTGGCACTGACCAAGCTGGGAACAGTGCCTATTCACACTAACTAGACTGAAAACACTCATAATTAATGGGTCACCAAGTGGAATACTCAGGAAAGCTTGCTCAGTGATGGGAAATAATTTGCCCTAGAATAAGCACTACTCTGGACCCACTAAGATCATAAAAATAAGACTAGAAAGGATTAGACTTTATCTAAGAAGCTTAACTACATCCCAGAACAAACCTTAAGAATATTCACAGAACAAAAAAATACCCAAAATCTACAGTAAAATTCACAATGGCATCAAAACAAAGGTCACCTAGGCAATGAAAAGAAGCAGGAAAATATAATTCACAGTAAAGAGAATAATCAATCAATTGAAATAGACCTGGAACTGGCACAGCTGTTAGAACAAGGAGACTAATATATTAAGCCAATTATTACAACTGTATTCTATATATCTAAAAATTTTAATAGAGACATGATTTTAAAAGACCTAAATCAAACTTCCAGAAATGAAAACTACAGTGTCTGAAATGAAAAATGCACTGGCTTGTATTAATGGCAGATTAGACTCAGCAGAAGAAAAGAACTTAAAATAGAAATTCGGTAAGCTGTGGGACAATGTCAAGCAGCCAAACATACATTTAAATGGAGTCTTCACAGGAGAGAAGAGAATGGGAGGTCAACAAATATTTGACAAAATCATGGCTGAAATTCTCCTAGCTTTGCAAACTCTAAATCCAAAGATCCAGGAACTCAATGAAAACGAAGCATAAAGCAAGCACAGGCAGCTTAAAACCACACATAAGCAAACCATGTCACAAAATAATCAAAAAGTCAGTGCTGAGAAAATTTTCAAGGCAGCCAGGGCAGAAGGTGGGGGTATGTTGTTAGGTACAGAAAGGCAAAGGTAAGAACAACAGACTTCTTACTGAAAACAATATATGCAAGAAGACATGGAAAAATATCTTTAAAGTACTGAAAGAAGACACTGCCAATGTTAGATTCTACACCTAATGAAAATACCTTTCCAAAAAAATGAAGGCAAAATGAAGACATTTTCAGACTTGGAAAAGCCGAAAGAATTCACCATCATCAGACCCACAATACAAAAACATGTTAATGGACTTACAGATCTAAGAAACTCAATAAACCACATGAACAAATAAAAGAAGAAATCATGCCAAGGCACGCCATAATCATATTTCTCAAAACCAATAATAAGGAGGAAATCTTAAAAGTAGCTGGAGGAGGAAAGAAGACACATTACAAAAAAGAAAGATAGCAAACCCACAGCCAACATTATACTTAACAGCAAGAAGCTGAAAGTTTTCCTTTAAGATTGGGAACAAGACAAGAATGCCCACTCTCCCCACTTCTATTTAAAAGAATACTGGAGGTCCAAGCCACAGCAATCTGACAACACAAATAAATAAAAGGTATTCAGATTGGCAAGGAAGAAGTTAAACTGTCCCTCTTTGCAGATGACATGACGCTGTACATAAAAAACCCTAAAGATCCACTCCAAAACTACTAGATCTAATATCTGAATTCAGCAAAGTTGCAGGATACAAAATTAATACACAGAAATCTGTTGCATTCCTATACACTAATGATGAACTAGCGGAAAGAGAAATCAGGAAAACAATTCCATCCACAGTTGCATCAAAAGAGTAAAATACCTAGGAATAAACCTAACCAAGGAAGTGAAAGACCTATACTCTGAAAACTACAAGACACTTTTAAGAGAAATTAAAGAGGACACTAACAAATGGAAATTCATCTCATGCTCTTGACTAGGAAGAACTAATATTGTCAAAATGGCCATCCTGCCTAAAGCAATCTACAGATTCAATGCAATACCTACCAAAATACCAACAGCATTCTTCAATGAACTATAGCAAAGTTCTAAAATTCATATGTAACCACAAAAACCCTGAATAGCCAAAGCAATCCTGAGAAGGAAGAATAAAGCTAGGGGGATTATGCTCCCCGACTTCAATCTCTACAACAAAGCCACAGTAATCAAGACAATTTGGTACTGGCACAAGAACAGATCCATAGACCAATGAAACAGACTAGACAGCCCTGATATAAACCCATCCATATATGGTCAATTAATATACTAAAAAGGAACCATGGATATACAATAGGGAAATGACTGCCTCTTCAACAGCTGGTGTTGGCAAAAGTGGATGGCTACATGCAAGAGAATGAAAATGGATTATTGTCTAAACCCATTCACAAAAGTAAACTCAAAATGCATCAGAGACCTGAATGTAAGTCATGAAACCATAAAACTCTTAGAAAAAAACATAGGCAAAAATCTCTTGGACATAAACATGAGCAACTTCTTCATGAACATATCTTCCTGGGCAAGGGAAACAAAAGCAAAAATGAACAAGTGGGACTATATCAAGCTGAAAAGCTTCTGTACAGCAAAGGACACCACCAATAGAACAAAAAGGAATCCTACAGAATGGGAGAATATATTCATAAATGACATCTCTGATAAAGGGTTGACATCCAAAATATATAAAGAGCTCATGCACCTCAACAAACAAAGAGCAAATAATCCAAGTAAAAATGGGCAGAGGATCTAAACAGACACTTCTCCAAAGAAGAAATTTACATGGCCAACAGACAGTGAAAAGATGCTCCACATTACTAATTATCAGAGAAATTCCAATTAAAACTACAATGAGGTATGACCTCACCCCAGACAGGATAGTCAACATCCAAAAGATAAGTAAGAACAAATGCTGGCGAGGATGTGGAGAAAGGGGAACCCTCCTACACTGCTGGTGGGAATGTAAGCTAGTTCAACCACTGTGGAAAGAAATATGGAGGTTTCTCAAAAAAACTAAAAATAGAAATACAATTTGACCCAGAAATTCCACTCTTAGGAATTTACCCAAAGAAAACAAGATCCCCAGTTCAAAAAGACATATGCACCCCTAGTTTATCACAGCACTATTTACAATAGCCAAGAAATGGAAGCACCCTAAGTGTCCATCAGTAGATGAATGGATAAAGAAGATGTGGTACATATACACAATGAAATATTATTCAACCATAAGAAAATAAATCTACCATTTGCAACAACATGGATGGAGCTAGAGGGTATTATGCTCAGTGAAATAGGCCAGATGGAGAAAGACAAGTATCAAATGATTTCTCTCATCTGTGGACTATAAGAACAAACAAAAAACTGAAGGAACAAAACAGCAGCAGACTCACAGATTCCAAGAAGACACTAGCAGTTACCAAAGGGGAGAGGTAGGGGAGTGCAGGTCAGTAGGGAGGGAGAAAGGGATTGAGGGGCATTATGATTGCCACACATGGTGTGTTGGTGGGCAGTCACGGGGAAGAGAGTGTAGCACAGAAAGACAAGTAGTAACTCTGTGGCATCTTGCTACATTGATGGACATTGACTGTGGTGGGTTTTGGAGGGGGACTCAATAATATTTGTGAATGTAGTGACCTCAGTGTTGCTAATGTGAAACCTTCATAAGATTGTATATCAATGACACCTTAGTAAAAACTTTACAAAGAAGACAACATAAAGGCTTTTTCAGGCAAACAAAAGTTGAAAGGATCCATTGCCAGTCACCTGTACTAAAGAAATGTTTAAGGAACTTCTTCAGGCAGAAGGACCAGATGGAAAACTGAATTTACTCAAAGGAATGAAGAATGTCAGGAACAATAATTTTTGGTAAATATAAAGAGCTTTTGAATTCTTTAAATCACTTTGCAAAATAATTCCTTAAGCAAAAATAATAACCATACATTGTGAGGTTTAGAAGTAAAATATATGACAACAATAGCACAAAGGCCTGGAGGGAAGAGACAGAAGTATACTGATATTAGGTTCTTATAATATATATGAAGCAGTGTAGTATTATTTGATACATTAAAGATGTATACTGTAATCCCTAAAGCAAGCAAAAAATGAGAGGAGATGGAATCACAAAAAATCCTCAAAGAGAAATAAAAGAAAAAAAAGGGAAAAGGAACAGAGAACAAATGGGACAAATAGAAAACAGTTATGAAGATGAGAGACTTAAACATAACCATAACAAAAATCACATAAAATGGAAATGCTCAGATTGCCAGTTTGGATAAAAAAAGACCCAACTATATGTAGCCTAGAAGAAATAGAATTACATTAGAAATCTATGACAGAAATATCCCTGGAAAACTCTGAATATTTGGAAACTAACACTTCTACATAATACCTGAATCAAAAAGAAGTCTAACAGAAAAGTAGAAGGTATTTTGAAGAGAATGAAAATGAAAGCATAACATGTACTTTGTAGAATACAAGCAGCATTTGAGCAGCACTAAACACCTGTGTTATAAAAGATGAAATTTCTCAAATCAATTATGTCAGCTCCAACTTAAGCAATCACAAAAAGTAGGGCAAAGTAAAGCCAAACTAAGCAGAAGAAAGGAAATGATGAAGTTCAAAATGGAAATCAATAAAATAGAAAACAGTAAAATAATAAAGAAAGCCAATGAATCCATACACTGATACTTTAAGAAAGTTAATTGATAAACCTCTCATCAGACTGATCAGAAAGAAGGAGAGAAGATAACAAATTGCCAATATCAGGAAAAAGTAAGGTGATTACTACAGATTCCACAGGTAATAAAAAGAAAATAAAGGAATTTTATGAAACATTATGCCTATAAATTTGAAAACTTCAAATGAAATGAACAAATTTCTTGAAAGACAAAAACTGCCAAAGCTTACTGAAGAAGAAAGAGATAACCTGAATATTCCTACATGTATAAATAAATTTAAATTTCAGTTTAAAACCTTCCCACAAAGAAAATTCTATTCCCAGGTGGCTTCACTTGTGAATTCTACCAAACATTTATGAGGCCAACATTACTCTGATACCATGCATACAAGGACATGGCAAGAAAGAGATCTACAAACCAATATCTTCCACAAAATTTTAGCAATCAAATTTAACTATATATAAAGGAAGATGATGACAAGTGGAGTTTAACCCAGGAATGCAGGGTTGGCTTAACATTTGCAAGTTAGTGTAATTCACCATGTAAACAAACTAAAGAAGAAAAACCATATGATCTTCTCAATAACATTAGACAAAAATCCAACATCTATTCCTGGTTTTACAAAAAACTCTCAGCAATCTAGGAACAGAAGAGAAATTCCCATAACCTGATAAAGGACATCTATGAAAGACTTATAGTTAACATTGCACTTAATGGTGAAAGACTGAATGTTAAGATCAGGAGCAGAACAAGGACATTCAACATTTCACAGGGAAATAAGTAATCAAAGAAACAAAAATAAATTGTAGTTCTATATACTAGTAATGAACAGTCATCAATAGAAATTAAAACAATGTCATTTCAAAAATATAAAATATTTCAGGATAAATCTGATGAAAGATGTGAAAGATCTGTACTATGAAAAATATTAAATTATGCTGAGAGAAATGAAAGATCTAAATAAATGGAGAGATATATCTTGCTCAATGGTCAGAAGACACAATATTATTAAGATGTTGATTCTCCCTTAACTTTTTATAGATTCAATGGAATTGCAATAAAAAACCCAGTGTTATTTTTATAAAAATTGATAAGTTGATGCTAAAATTCATATGGAAATGCAAAGAGCTGAAATATTCAAACAACTCTGAAAAAGAAGAAAAAGCAGACCAAATCCTACCAGATTTCAAGATACTATAATACTGCAAGTATTGTACTGGCATAGCAACAAACAATTGGATCAATGAACAGAATAGACAGACCAAATATAATCCTACACACTTATAGCCAATGGATTTTAAAAATTTTGTTTTCTGTATTTTGTAAGTCATTCACAGTAAAATTGAGGGAAAGGTACAAAGATTTCCCATATACCCCCAATATCAATTGCTTACAATTGATGAACACATATTGACACATCATAATCAATCAAAGTCCATAGTTTACATCACAGTTCACTCTTGGTACTGTACATTCAATGGGTTTGAACAAATGTAAAACAACATATATCCATCACTATATGCCATACAAAGTATTTTCATTAGTCTAAAACTCCTCTGTGTTCTTACTATTCATCCATCCCCCCTCACCAGTGTAATTCAGTAGAGAAAGGATAGCCTTTTTATATTTTATATTTTTATTTTATTATTATTATTGCTTTTACATTTTTTATTAAGGTATTATTGATATAAACTCTTATGAAGGTTTCACATGAAAAAACAATGTGGTTACTACATTTACCCATATTATCAAGTCCCCACCCATACCCCAATGCAGTCACTGTCCATCAGTGTAGTAAGATGCCACAGATTCACTATGTGCCTTCTCTGTGCTACACTGTCTTCCCCATGACCCCTCACACCATGTGTACTAAACATAATACCCCTCAATCCACTTCTCCCTCCCTCCCTACCCGCCCTCCCCCACCCCTCCCCTTTGGTAACCACTAGTTCCTTCTTGGAGTCTCTGAGTCTGCTGCTATTTTGTTCCCTCAGTTTTGCTTCATTGTTATACTCCACAAATGAGGGAAATCATTTGGCACTTGTCTTTCTCCACCTGGCTTATTTCTCTGAGGATAATGTCCTCCAGCTCCATCCATGTTGTTGCAAATGGTAGGATTTGTTTCTTTCTTATGGCTGAATAATATTCCATTGTGTATATGTACCACCTCTTCTTTATCCATTCATCTACTGATGTACACTTAGGTTGCTTCCATTTCTTGGCTATTGTAAAAAGTGCTGTGATAAACATAGGGGTGCATATGTCTTTTTTAATCTGAGAAGTTGTATTCTTTGGGTAAAGTACAAGAAGTGGGATTCCCGGGTCAAATGGTATTTCTATTTTGCTTTTTGAGAAAACTCCATATTGCATAATGCACAATGGTTGAACTAGCTTACATTCCCACCAGCAGTGTAGGAGGGTTCCCCTTTCTCCACATCCTCGCCAGCATTTGTTGTTCTTAGTCTTTTCGATGCTGGCCAAGGGATAGCCTTTTTAACAAATGATGCTGAAACAATTGGACAGCCACAGGAAGACAAATGCGTATCTATCCATACCTCACACTATATACAAATATTAACCCAAAATTGATCATGGACTGTGGTAGGCAGAATTATGACCCCCAAGAAGATTACAAGCCCTAATCCCCAAGATTGTGAATATGTTACACAGCAAAAAGTACTTTTACAGATGTAATTAAGGTTATTAATCAGTTGGCCTTAAAATTGGGAGATTACCCAGGATTGTCCATGTAGGCCCAATGTAATCATATGAACATTTAAAAGCATAAGAAAAAAGGCAAAAGGTGAAGTTGGAGAGATTCAAAGCATGAGAAGGTATCAGTGTGTCATTGCTGGTTTGAAGATAGAGGGGGCCATGTAAGAAGAAATGTGGACAGGCTTAAATTGCTAAAAGAAAGGCCCTGTCCAACAACCAGCAAGGAACAGGGATCTCAGTTGTACAACCATAAGTAACTGAAATCTGCCAAAAACCTTACGTTGCTTGGAAGAGGACACCCCAAGCTCCACATGAGAACTGCAGCCCTAGCCAATACCTTGATTTTAGCCCAGAGAATCCAGCTATGCTGTGCTGTATTTCTAACCTACAGAAACTGTAAGATAACAAACTTTTGTTGTTTTGAACAAATTTTTTACCACAGTTGTGGTAATGTGTTTTGCAGCAATAAAAAAACTAAACACAGACCTACATGTAAAACCTAAAACAATAGAACCTCTATGAAAAATTCTTTATAAACGAGTTAGGCAAAGTTTCTTACATACACCACTTCTCATATAAATTCTTTACATAAAAACATAATCCACAAAACAAAAGTTTGATAAATTAGACCTATTCAATAAAACTTCCATTCTTCAAAGGACTATTACATCAATGAAAAGACAAGCAAGATAATGGGAGAAAATATTTGTAAATTACAGGTAGCCCTGTAAAGGACTACCTGGAATATATAAAGAATGCTCAAAGCACAATAAAAAATAAATAAATAAAACCCAATTTTTAAAAATAGGCAGACGATTTTAACACAGGTCACTAAAAAGGATTGTATGAATGGCAAATAAGCAGATGAAAAGTTGCCCAATACCTCTGGCAAATTAATTAGGGAAATACAATTTAAAACCATGAGATAACCTCTACACACTTACTAGAATGGCTAAAACTACATACTAGCCATACAAACTGTGTTTTGGAGGAAGTAGAACTCTATATGTTGCTTTTGGGAATGTAAAATGGAACAAACACTTTGAAGCACAGTTTAGTAGTTTCTTAAAAAGTTAAATATACACTTATCATATGATCTAACCATTTCACTTCTGTGTATTTACCTCAGGATAAATAAAACTTACCTACGTGCAAAGATTTTTCCACATATGTTCACAACTGCTTTATTTGTGATAACCCCAAACTGGAAACAGCCCAAATGTCCACCAACAAGTGAATGAGTAAATAAATGGTAATACATCCATACAATGAAATACTACTCAGCAAGGGCAAGTAGTGTTCATGCTACAAGATGGATGAATCTCAAAATTATTATACTGAGTGGAAGGAGCCAGACCAAAAAAGTACCTACTGTGTGATTCCATTTACTAATAACTTTAGAAAATGCAAACAAATCTTTCTTATATAGTGAGAGGAAGCTGTCTACTGATTGCATGAGGAAAAGGGTGGGGGAGGAATAGAAGAAAAAGATTATAAAGGCTCACAAAGAAATTTGGGGAGATGATGAATATGTTCACTCTTACTGTCTTGATATTGATGATGGTTTCACAGGCTCATCCATAAGCCAAAGCTTACCAATTTGCACACTTTAAATATGTGCAAGATTTTTATGAAGACTTTATTTCTATAAAGCTGTTAATGAAATACAGGAAGATCTGCACAAGTGCACATGGATGTAATGACAACACCATAAGAATTTGGTTCTTCCAAAATTAATCTGTAATTTAAATGCAATCCCTATTAAAATTTCCGCAAGATTTTTTAAAGAATTGACACACTTATTCTAAAATGTAATGGAAAAATATAGTCAATTTAATCATGAAAAGCAGAGGACAAATTGTCCTACCAATCAATTTTGAAGAGATACTACAAAGGTACAGTATTAAAACGATACTGGCATGGAAGCAGGCAAATGGACCATTATACAGAACAGAGGGCTAAAAATGGAATGAGGTATTATTGGACCTGGTATATGATCTTTAAAAAAAAATGCTTCCATGCTCTGCCAGAGAAAGAAAGCACTGTTTAATAAATTGAGTTGAGAAAACTGGTTTGTTATGTGTAGAAAAAAAGCAAGATCTTTACTTTATGCCACATGCAAATAAGAACACCCAAACTTAAAGGTAATAGAATTTTTTTTTTCAGGGACTATCTTTGTGATACTGAAGTTGACAAAGAATTCTTTGCTGAAGAAGAGCCCAAAAAGCCAAACTATAAAGCAAAAGGATGTATGGATTTGAGCACACCCAAATTATGAATTGCTATTTAACAAAGTACCCACAGACTAAGTTCTCAGAGAGTTGACAGACCAGGAGAAAATATTTGCTATGCCAAAAACTGATGAGGGATTAATACCGAGACCCTGCACTGTCCACATGTGACTAGTTACATTTAAATTAAAAATTATCAGAATTAAATGGAATTAAAAATTCAGTTCCTTGGTTACACTGTCCACATTTTAAGTACTCAATTAGCCACACATGGCTAGTGGCTACCATATTAGACAGCACAATTATAGAACCTTCACATCATCTCAAAAAGTTCTACTGGGCAGCACTGCTCTAAAATACATATGGAAATTTTACAGAACAAGAAAAAGGCAGGACACTTATTAGAAAAATCAGCAAGGGATATAACTAAAGAAAACCCAAAGGGCTAATAAGTGTATGAAGAGAAGCTCAACCTCACTAGTAATGAGAAAATGAGGCATTGCTTTACGCTCATTTTATTGGCTAAAATTTGAAAGTTGGATAATATCAAATATTGACAAGCTTATAGAAAATGGAACCTTTATACTTTGATAGTGGGAGGAAGAAGAGCATTTTCTGGTCATTCTCAAGAGCAGCATGGCACTACCTAGTGTGATCAAATGTGCACATAATATCTGTGACCCTGAAATCCCTTTGCATGTAACCTGCCTGGAAAGTTACATTGCATACAGCAATCAGAAGCAGAGCCCTACATCAAATTTATAGTGCAAACTTTAAATTAGCAAAAGGGCTTAAAGTTAAAGTTGAGGAATCTTCTTTTCCCTCCCTCTTTATCGATTCTGATACTTAACACTGTGTGAGTTTAAGGCGTACAAGTGTTTATTTGATGCATTGCATATTGCACAGTGATTATCACCATGGCATTAGCTACCACCTCCACCCTGTCGTATAGTTACCTTTTCTTTTTTATGGTGAGACAATTTAAGATCACTCTCTTAGCAACATTCAAGTATATGACACAGTATTATTAGCTAGAATCACCAGGCTATATATTAGATCCCCAAACTTTAAACTTACAATTGGAATTTGTACCCTTTACCCAGTATCTACCCATTTTCCCCACCCCTCAATTCCTGGTATGCACCACTGTACTCTTTGTTTCTCTGAGTTTGACTTTTCTAAGTTCTACATGTAAGTATATTATATGATATTTATCTTTCTCTTTCTGATTTATTTCACTTAGCATAATGTCCTCAAGTTGTTGAAAATGGCAGGATTTCCTTCTTTCTCATGGCTCAATAATGTTCGATTGTGTGTGTGTGTCCATCACCTCTTTATCCTTTCCTCTTTGGATGGACATTTAGGCTGTTTCCCTATCTTATCTATTGTGAATAATGTTTCAGTGAACATAGGAGTGCAGACATCTATATAAGATCTTGATTTCAATTCTTCTGGATGTATATGCAGAAGTGAAATTGCTGGATCATATGGTAGTTCTACTTTTCATGAAGAACCACCATGCTGTTTTCCAGAGTAGTTGCACCAATTTGCATTTTCTCCAACAGTGCACTAGGGTTCCATTTCTCCACACCCTCACCTATATTTGTTATTTCTTATCTTTTTTATGACAGCTATTCTAGGTGTGAGATGATATCTCATTGTAATTTTGATTTGCATTTTCCCAATGATTAGTGATGTTGAGCACCTTTTCATGTACCCGGCAGGAAGCGGAGGAATCTTAAAGGAAGCACATAAAAACGAAAAAATTCCATGAGATGCAAATGAGAAGAAAATCTGGAAAACTAGAGTTCTAGTCCAGTAGGTCAAATTATAGGATCCTAAAAGCACAGTGCCATTGATGTAAGTTAAAATACACATAAAAGAGTACCACAGTTTTAAATTTATGAATTATGCAAATATGTGCACAGACATGTCAGACTGGACTCTGGAGGAGGGGACAAATGGGACTGGCACTCAGAGATGAGGAGAACACAATTAAAGCAAAATGCGGTTCACATGGACTGATCATGACAATATGGGTTTGTAAGGAGTCCTGCTCTTAAAGAGATAGAACGGGAAAGGTTAGGCCTAAAAGTATGGTGCTTAGAAAGAGAGAAAATAATTTAAAAGGTCACCCATTTGGAAATAACTGTTATTCCCCGTTCCTTCCCTAATTTACTGTCTCACTCTGTCTCCAGAGGAACAAATCAAAAAGGAAATACGATTCTTTGCAATCAGATTCTTTAAAAATAGTAATCCAGTAATATTTCCTCTCAAGGGAATGAAAGTAAAGTACAGGCTGAAGCTGACACCTAATTTCATTTCACTCACAATAAAGTAGCAAGAGACAGCATGATTTATACCTGTATCAGGAAAATGTGAGAAGGAATTTTAGTTAGCAGTATCTACGAAGAAATAGGCCACCAAGGTAGATAGGAAATATCCCACCAAGAACATACTTTCAGTATTTCCCATCACACATAGAATGAAATCATTTACCATCTTGCTCCTACTGACCCTTTCCAGCATCAATTTCCATACCACCCCTAGTAATGGGAGCTTAGCTTCACCTAAATAGACTGATTCATTGTTCCACCAATAGTCCTTGAGGTATCCTGACCACCTGCCTGGGTCACATCCCTTGCTAACGGCTCTTTAGTGGTCTGCTCAATCCTTACCCAACTCTTGTGATCCTCTGTGATCTCTACACAGGTCATCGGTTGATAATTATTTTATTTTAGCATTTTGAAGATATCGTCACTGTCTTCCAGGTCCCGTTGTTTCTGCTTAGAAGTCAACTATACATGTATTGCTTAATATCTTTAATCAGCTTTTTGAAAATTCTCAACTACTAACTCTTCAAACACTGCTTCTGTCCCACTCATCCTCTCCTCTATTCATAGGACTCCTTTCTGTAACTTCTTTGTCTCTTACCTTCATTTCTCTTGTTTTCATATTTTCATCTCTCAGTACTGTATTCTGGATTTTGTCTTCTAATCCACAAAATGCCATCAATTCCTTCTTTACCTATCTATTCTGCTATTAAATCTATCCAGAGTTACTGATTTTAATTGTATATATAGTTCCAGAATTTCCCTTCTTTTATAGTTTATATTTGTCAAAATACTCATTCATATCTTTCACTGTTCAGAGAACACAGAAAGCATCATAATTTTAAAATCTGAGGTTTATAACTTCAGTCTCTAGATCTCCTGTGGGTTTCTGCTGGCTGTAATTTATATTGTTTTGTTCCGTTGTGTGCCTGGTTAGATTTTTTTTCCCTCGAGTGAAATTCACAAATGAAAATAACCATTTTAAAGTGTGCAATTCAGTGACATTTAGTACATTCACAACATCGTGCAATCACTACCTCTATTTAGTTCCAAAATATTTTTATCACCCCAAAGAAAACCCTGTACCCATTAAGCAGTCACTTCTCAATCAATTTAATAACTCAGTCATCTCCCACCCCCAGCAATCACCAATTTGCTTTCTGTCTCTGTTTATATCCTTACATCTCTTGTAGGCAGCATGTAGTTATGTCTTGCTTTGCTTGGGTCCCATTCCCTGTACTGTCATGTGAAAACTTTCTAAGCAGTAAGCAGGGGAAATCATTTGCTTCTCTTATCTCAGGAATTGTTGTCCTTTGTTGCCTGATGTCCACTCTCTTGAAAACCACTGTTATATTTTGTCTGCTTTTCTTTTCTTCTTTCTTTCTCCCTTCCTTCCCCTCCCTCCCTCCCTTCTTTCCTTCCTCCCTCCCTTCCTTCCTTCCTTCCTTCCTTCCTCTCTCTCCTCTCTCTCTCTCTCTCTCTTTCTCTGTTGTTGCTTGAGGTGGGAGGGGAAGGACAATCTCTTTGGTTAGAAGCAGAATTCTGCTACAATTTTAAAATATAATTTATGTGCTTTAGTTAACAGTTAAATCCATTCTATTCAATTTTAATTTGGGGTTGTTTTTTTTGAGGCATGATATCATTTGATCACATTTTTACCAAGACATTTGCCATCCTGAACTCCTTCCCTGGTAGCTTGTATTGTATAAAACATGTCAGTTTCTCCCAAGTTAACCTTCTTTGCCTGTAACCAGCAAGTGCCAGCCTCCATACTGTCTCTTCCCCAGGAGCTGCACAAACAGCATGGGTTTATGACTAGGTGTTCCTAGTCATTAGATACACTCTGATTACAGCTGGCCTTTCTCCTAAAATTGGGATTCACTCCCATCAAACCATAGGCTGACCAAGGAACCCTTGGGCTCTAGGCAAACCTCTTAGATCTCATTGGGGGGTGGGTTGTTTTAAATCCAACATAGTTAACCTTCAAATCTTTAAAAATAATGTCCATTTACAAGAAGATTTTTCTGAGTTATTTTCTCCTCTTTCCTCACTCTTGTTTTTGTTTTTGCCATTAACCTGTCATGCTTCTAAATAATCCAGATACTGTCCATTCCTCAGCCCAAAATATCCTGAGGTAGAGCTTTGTCTGAGAACCACTGACACTGGGATATACATGTGGCTAAGTGCCCCGATGGTCTTGTCAGAGGCAGAACTCTGTGAGTGTCCCTACCTACAGGCTGACTAGATGTCAAGCTGGCTGAACATGCTACAACCAAGCAGCACTGGAACCCAAAGCAGGCTTTCTGGCAAACTCAAACCTCACCCATCAGAAAGCCCCTTCCCTGCAGTTACTGCCCCATCTCTTCCTGCCCTTTCTCAACCAGAGCCCTTAAAAGAACTGTCTGGTACTTGTTTCCATTTCCTGACCCTATTGTATCTGGCTTCTATAATCCCTCCCAGCATTTCCGAATGTCTCTCACCAGCTCCTGCAATCACCCTTCAGATCCTGCTTGCACAGGCGGAGTCTGATGCTATACACTCACATCCTGCTCTCCGCCTGCTTCTCTGCCACACCTCCACTCTCTTTATGTACCCTCCTTTTGTTCCCTCTGTTTGGTTGATGGTCCCAGGAGTTTTGTCTCCATCCCCTTCATTTCTTCCAGGAGAACCCATGGGCTCCTGAAGCTTTGATGATCTCACCCCGATGGAAGGTTGGGGATGAAGAATGAAGACATTGTAGACCAGGGCAGTGTGCCAGACCTTCATTTAGACCCTGAGCAGACTGCTGGGGAGGAGAATTAAATCAGCTGGAGAAGAGTGGGGACACTAAGGACATCCCTGTTGCTTCCAAGTGTGGAACCCTTAACACTGACAAGTCAGTATCATTTGTGGATCCAAGTAGAGGAAATATAAAATATGTAAGGCAAGATGTTCCCATAGACAAATTATACTAACACATGATATTTTGTGCAAGCAGAGAACAGTATATCAACCTGGAACATTGCATAAGGTTTTGTTATCTCAAAGTGCCAAAAGGAATATAATTAATATGTCAAAATTCACCTCCCTGTGGGGAAAAGAACCATGCAGATGCGTCTCTTCCAGTTTGCTGGCCTGGCCTTTGCATGGAGTGAATGGGCCTCATGGAGATTGGGTCAGAGATCAGTGTTCTTTTCCCCTGTGGTGGGGCTAGTTATTCCCTACCCCAGGAAGAAACACTTGGGCAGCTCCTAAGATTTTTGGGGTTACTTATGTGTAATAAAAGGTCTTCTAGTCACTGTAAGTTCAGTAATTAAAGTGTGGCATCCAGCATAATAGAAAACTTTAAACTTCATGTTTGGGCTGGGTTTCCCTCCTCTGCCGTGATACCTTAAGTGGGAAAGGTCCTGATACATTTCTATTTTCTCTCCAACCTCTTTCATGACTTTCACTCCAGCTTTTGCCATTGTTTCTGACCTCACCCAGGGTGAAAGCGAAGGTGAGACAGGAAAGTTCTCACACAACTTGGAATTGCATGATGACAGGAGGACAGCTCTGTCCGTAAAGGAAGCACTTTCTCCCCTGAAGTACTTTTCTGGGTTTTTCAGAGACCCCCCTGGGGATCTCTTTCCAGCTGGTCACTCAAGACACCTTTCTCAGCCTTTTTTGTTGTTGTTATTGTTAATGTACAATTACTTGAACAACATTATGGTTAATAGACTCCCCCTATTATCAAGTCCCCCCCACATACTCCATTACACTCACTGTCCATCAGTGTATAAGATGCTATAGAATCATTACTTGTCTTCTCTGTATATACTGCCTTTCCCATGTACCCTCCCAACCCCCCACTACATTATGTGTACTAATCATAATGCCTCTTTTTCCCCCATTACCCTCCCTTTCCACCCATCTTCCCCAGTCCCTTTACCCTTGGTAACTGTTAGCTCATTCTTGGGTTCTGTAAGTCTGCTGCTGCTTTGTTCCTTCAGTTTTTGCTTTGTTCTTACACTCCACAGATGAATGAAATCATTTGATACTTGTCTTTCTCCACCTGGCTTATTTCACTGAGCATAATACCCTTTAGCTCCATCCATGTTGTTGCAAATGGTAGGATTTGTTTTCTTCTTATGGCTGAATAATATTTCATTGTGTATATTTACCACCTCTTCTTTATCCATTCATCTACTGATGGACACTTAGGTTGCTTCCATTTCTTGGCTATTAAAAATAGTACTGCAATAAACATAGAGGAGCACATGTCTTTTTCACACTGGGCTGCTGCATTCTTAGGGTAAATTCCTAGGAGTGGAATTCCTGAGTCAAATGGTATTTCTATTTTTAATTTTTTTGAGGAACCTCCATACTGCTTTCCACAATGGTTGAACAAGTTTACCTTCCCACCAGCAGTGTAGGAGGGTTCCCCTTTCTCCACATCCTCGCCAACATTTGTTGTTCCTTGTCGTTTGAATTTTGGCTATCCTAACTGGTGTGAGATGATATCTCATTGGGTTTTAATTTGCATTTCTCTGATGAATAGCAATGTGGAGCATCTTTTCATGTGCCTATTGGCCATCTGAATTCTTCTTTGGAAATGTAGGTTTCTGCTCACAAAGCAGATCTCCAGGGCTAGGTGTTCAGCAGCCCCAAGCTTCCACCCCCTCCCTGCTCTGTTTCTCTTCCTCCCACCGGTGAGCTGGGGTTGGGGAAGGGCTTGGGTCCCACGGATTAAGGCTTTCATACATTACCCTGTTTAGTGAGGTCTGTTCTGTTCATGAGGTCTGTATGCAGTCTGTTTCAACCTTCTTTCTTTTTGCTGTTTTAGGATTAGTTGTATTAATTAACTATATTTTTGTACTATTTGTGATTTTGGGAGGAGTTCTCAGTCTCACCTCTCATGCCGCCATGTTGAATCCCCCCCCCCTTTCTCAGCCTTTATGTGTCTGATGGAGCCTGAGAACTTACTCTTCTGTGGGGTTCTGCTCATTAGGCAGCCTTCTTGGTTGGGATATAAACGACCCCACACAAGCTTTCTTGAGTGACCAATATCTGGTCGTTAGGAAATACTTATGCATTCCCTCTGCTCCTATAAACTATAGGAGTACAGGGACCCTGGCTTTCTCCCTCCACAGCATAGGCTAGGACCAGCACACCAGCATCTCTACAAATTCCCTTCTCTTCTCCAGTCGTTTTTTAGCCCTTTAAACCTCTTTTCTAGTCCAGAGGTAGAAGGTGAACTGAAGTGTCACAGAATGAGTTTTTGGAAACCTTTTGTAAGGTTGTCCTTACTCACTTAGGAAAGTCTCCTGAGAATGCAGTACCTATCACTCAGCTTGAAATGAGCTGATTCGGGCTCCATTTTCAAATCTTGCCATGCTTAATTGTACTTGGAGTGAAGAGTTTCCTCATGGCTGCTGTGTTCTAAGCAGGAAGGCAGCAAAAACCCAGGAAACAAAAATGTTGTAAAGGGGAATGGGCAACCTGATCAGTTTAACACATCAGCAAAGGTTTGGCCCTCCCTCAGGCCCAGAAAACCTGCCCCATTGCAGGTTGTGTGAAATTTTGCTCTAGAATAGAAATGAAACATTTGTGTATGCCAGGTGGTTTGTCACAGCAGCCAGTATGGTGTCCTTTGGCCCCTATTCATATCTAGAAAGCAGAATGTGAGAAGAGATGATTCCTCTGGTTTGGCCTGTGTGACCAATTTGTCTGAGGTTGACTCCCCAGATGCTGAAGCTTCTATAACCATTGAAGAACTGAAACCACTCACCCCTTAAGCAGAGAGGAATTTAGTGTGAAGAGCTATTGCAAGATATTGCAAGGGCTGGGTATGATGGGTGCTGCCAGAGGAGAAAAACATATGAGGAAAACTGTAAGGATTGAATTATAAATACAACCAGCATATATGGCAAGTCATATTTGACAAACTCAGAGGAAAGAACTTGAAGGAGCCTCTTGGAGATCATTCCGTCTTCTGTTGGGAATCCCTTTACTGAGTTTCACAGATGAAGAAATGTTAGCAATAATAATAATAGCTACATTTTAAAACATTTCCTTTTAGTGTAAAAGATTTCCTAGATACTTAGAAAACCCTACCTCAGTTATTTATTACTTCACTTATTTCTCAGGACAATCCTGTAAACTAATCACTAACATTTCCTTCATGAGGAAACTGAGACTCCAAGAAGTAAATTCACTTGCCTCAGGTGTCCTGGCCAGGAAGGGAAGCAACACTAAGAGGGCCTGTACTTGACCACTGGTCTGGTGTGATTTCCATTACATCATTACACCACACAGCAGATAAGCTCAATCGGAAATGCTCTCTGAGAACCACATTTAAGATCTGAAAGAGTGGTGTATACTCCTCCACTTTTCAAGTTCAGAGGCTATGAGCAGAGCCATTACTTTGAAAATACCTGTGGTTATAGATTAAAATGCCAAGGATAGAGCATGAAGACCAGGCCACAAAAAGAAAAAAGGAGGTATAAAAGCAGTGTCAGCCACACCCTTGAGAGTCCCAGGAGTCCTCAGAGTCAGTCCATTTCCAGGCCCTGAAAGAAGCAAGCTGACCGGGTAACTGATGTGAGTCCGTGAAGGAAGGCCAATCCCAATGTTAGGAGAAGAATGGGCCCAGGAGAGAAGAGGCCTAGGGACCAGGGAGGCTCAAAAGAGTAAATAGGCTAAGACCAGGGAGGGTAGTTGGCCAGAGGAGCTTAGAAGTCCTGAGTAAAAAGGCAGCCTGGGCTTGATAGATGAGAGCAAACCCTCAGATAAGGGGGGTGAAAAGGCCTAAGAAAAACCTGTCTTTAAGAGAAAAGAGCCCTGGACAAGGAGAAAACCTCTGTGAGGAGAGGGTGGAATGGGGCTGGTTGGGTGTGTGTGTGTGTGTGTGTGTGTGAAGGTCTGAGGAACAGAGCAGGCTGCAAGAGGGGCTGAAGGGAGAATCTGCCCAGTGTTTTCAGGCAGTCTTGGCTAAGAAACCTTTGCCTCTTTTCATCAACATTCCCACCCTGGGCCCTCAGTACTCCCACAGTTGAGCCATCCATCCCACCCCCACGGCCTCATCCAAACGCATCACTGGCATTGCTACCCGATGTGCCACCCCCCACCATTCCAATCTTTCCAGAGAACACCCCCAGCTACATGTAGGACTCCCTGAGCCCTTAGCAAACTCTCCAAACGTATTGCTCTTCCCTCTGTGAACCCACTAGGCTGTGAATGCTCTGAATCATGCCTTATTTGTCTGGGTATTGATTTAGTAGTGCCCTGAACTCAAAGACAGTTGTTCAGATGTTAGCAACAGCAGTTTGTTATCTCTACCAAAACAGAAGCAGGTGGTAGTTAGCTGGTAATAGTCAAAGGCCTGAACCCAGTGGAGTTGAAAATTGTATTCACCTTCTGCCCTCTTGTGGAATGAAAGGCAAAAAACATTATATATTACTACCTTGAAAGAAAGGAATTTTTTTTCCTATCACCTCTTCTTCCTCTAAATATAGTTATATTTTTAAAAAATTTTATTAAGGTGTTGATATACACTCTTATGAAGGTTTCACATGAAAAAACAATGTGGTTACTACATTTACCCATATTATCAAGTCCCTACCTATACCCCATTGCAGTCACTGTCCATCAGTGTAGTAAGATGCCACAGTCACTATTTGCCGTCTCTGTGCTACACTGTTTTCTTTGTGACCCCTCACACCATGTGTATTAAACATAATACCCCTCAATCACCATCTCCCTCCCTCCCGACACGCTCTCCCCTACCCCTCCCCTTTGGTAACCACTAGTCCCTTCTTGGAATGTGAGTCTGCCGCTGTTTTGTTCCTTCAGTTTTGCTGCGTTGTTATACTCCACAAATGAGGGAAATCATTTGGCATTTGTCTTTCTCCACCTGGCTTATTTCACTGAGCATAATATCCTCTAGCTCCATCCATGTTGTTGCAAATAATAGGATTTGTTTCTTTCTTATGGCTGAATAGTATTCCATTGTATATATGTACCAACTCTTCTTTATTCATTCATCTACTGATGGACACTTAGGTTGCTTCCATATCTTGGCTATTGTAAAAAGTGCTGCGATAAACATAGGGGTGCATATGTCTTTTTGAATCTGAGAACTTGTAGATTCCAAGGAGTGGGATTCCCAGGTCAAATAGTATTTCTATTTTTAGTTTTTTGAGGAAACTCCATATTGTTTTCCACAATGGTTGAACTAGCTTACATTCCCACCAGAAGTACAGGAGGGTTCCCCTTTCTCTGCATTCTTGCCAGCATTTGTTGTTTTTAATCTTTACGATGCTGGCCACTCGTGTGAGGTGATATCTCATTGTGGTTTTAATTGCATTTCCCTGATGATTAGTGATGTGGAGCATCCTCTCATGTGTCTGTTGGCCATCTGAATTTGGCTTGAGTCATTTAACCTACCACCATCACCTTAAACGCATCCCCTTCTGCACTTCTGGGATGTCTTGCTATTTGTGTCAGCAGGTACCTCATCAAAAATCTTATCTGTGAAAGCCTCTTGTTGAAGCAAGAATTTCAAATTTATTGTCATTGCAGGTTAATTAAGAAGCAAGTTTTTCCCCTAAACCCAGGTCTGGTGTAGACTGTGTGAACCAGCCTTTTCTCTCATCACTTCAGACTCCAGCATTAACACACTTTTGTTTTGTTTTTTTTGGTCATATCAAAAGGGTTTTTTTCTTGTTTATTAACTAGCAAGTGGTAAATAAGCATCTCTGTCCTCTCCCTAATTTCCCACTCCCCACTATTTTCCAACCACCCTAGGAAAACTGGGTGGAGGAGGAAGCCAATATGTGGAGCTGTGGTCTTGTAGTTCATTTGGCGCAATTTATTTTTCATTTACTTAAGATGATGTGAAGAAACATGTACATATGCATTGGTGCCAAAATATGTGTGTGGGCGGGTTCTCCCCTTTGTAAGGGCCATTGGGTTCTCTTGTGAAAGCATGGGGTGGAAGAGGTAAACCTGTTCAAAAAGGTTCCTTGAAGCATAGCCCTCAGTAGTTCAGATGGCTTTAGAGGAAAGCTGTACTGGGTAGCAAGCACAGGATTCTCTCCTCTGTGGCCTTGGGCAAGTCATGGAACCTTTTGGTTTTATCTCCTATAAAATGGAAACAACCTTACTAAGTTACTGAAAGATACGTGAAAGATCTGAGCAGCAGTACTTTGAGAAATAATGCTGCGGATGCTAAGCAGCGGGGTTCCCACCCGTCGGGTACCCCCTTCCTGTCGCTGGGGAGCGGCCACCCAGAAAACCTAAGGCGAGGCGGCTGGTCTCCGTGGCAACCGCTCTCTCACACCGCGTCCCGCCCCACCCCCACCTCTCCCCCAACCCCGCCCCACCCCCAACCCCGGCCGCGAGGACCGGAAGCAGCTTCCAGCCGGTCGCTTCCCAGGCTTCTCCCGGATAACGCGAGTCGTCGGTCCTTGCACGGAGGTGAGAGCCCAGGCCTCTGCGCCACTAGGCCGCGGTAAGAAGCGTCCGTCTTGTGGCGGGTGGAAGTGGGTGGCCGCGGACAGCAGGTAGGCCTTGCAGTAGCTCCCCCACTCCCTTGCCTCTGCGCCCGCGAGCACCCCCTCTTCAGACCGTCCCCTACACCCGCTGCCCAGGGCTTCCCCGCGGGCCCCACTTCGGCGGCTCACCCCCTAGCCTCTCAGCACGCGTCCGCACACCCCCGACCCCGCGCACCCGCGTGGGGCCTACCCCCTCAGGTGACCCCACTCCGGTCCCCTGGCCCGGCGCGCGCTCCCTGCCCTTGCCGCTCACCTTCCTCATCGCCACGTGCGTCTTGCAGTCTCGCAGAGTTTGGTCCCCGCGGGAGAGGGGCGCTGCGTGGGGTGGGGTGGCGGGGGCCAGGTGAGAGAGGTGGCTGGGGGCGTCGCACACCGACCTTCCCCGAGCCGGCCCGCTAAAAGAGGGATTTTGAACTGGGCGCCAGACCTCTCTGGAAAGACTCAGGATTCAGGACTCTGAGCGAAGCCTCTCCTGCAGGGACCCGGTTTGTTACAGGCCCTCTTGTGGCGTTGGGGGTTTGGTGACCCCGTTTCTTGTGCTGGTCTGAGAGCCATTGCTGGAGACGGCATGGATTCGGCTCCTGCTGCAACGTGCGTTCCCGCGGCACTCTCCTGTAAAGTCCAGAGGCAGCTTTAGCTTAGTTTCCCTTGAGGTCATACCCGAGACCCTTCCCGCGCTCAAGTCTCGCCCCCAGACTCTGTTCTGGCCCGTGATCACCGGCGTCTGCTGCTCTCTTTCTGCTCTTGGGAGCCCTACCCCTTGACCAGGCAGCACCGCGTGGATAAGGGTGGACGGCCTAGATTCAGACCCCAGCCCTGACGCTTTGCCCAAGGTCATGATGCCTGAGGTTGATTTGGCAGGTTTCTCATCTGCAACACAGGGATGAAAATAACCTATTTGTACAGGGCTTTTGTGATAATTTATATTTATTAAATTTCCTGTTATTTGCAGTGTAACACATCACTGTATAAAGCTGTATAATTAATTTGGTAACATTGTTGCCTTTCCTCTGCTAATAAGTTTTATGAAGCCACAGGCTTTGTTCAGGTCACCTCTGCGTCTTCATTGTCTAGTCTAGCGCTTGGTTCTTAAGTGGGGAATTAAAAGGTAGGCTGCATAAAGAGGCCATATAAGGGCACATATAAGATTTTTTAATTAGTCACCAGTTACTAGTGGTACATATAATAAAATGGTACCTAGAAAAGTGTCTCCCACCCTCTTCCTGCTAACAGTCCCTCATTAATTATGATATTGCTGGTGGCATTATGAATTAATAGTCTTCTGAAATTTATTTGGTAACACTTAGCAAGACATTTATCACTCTTCTTTGACCCTAATAAGCCAAATCCTCCGGACACCCTTGAAAAAGATAATTTTAAAGGACAAAAATAGTACATTCCTGAAAATGTGCTTCCCAGCATTATTTATAATAGTAAAATTAGAAACAACTGAAATATTTTATAATAGATAAATAGTATATATAGATGTTATGGATGCGAAGTAGAAGTGAATATGAAAAAAATGGGATAATCTAAGATGGATATGTGATTACTTTCTCCTTTCAATGGTTCCTTTAATGTCCAAACAATACTGTTTTAAAAATCAGTAAATGTTGGAAGAAATTGACACAAAAGTACTTCTCTCATAAGACTATTTTTCAGCACTCTTTGCAGTAGGCTAGAAAAAAATTACCAGCTTTTTTTTTTTTTTTGAGAGGGCATCTCTCATATTTATTGATCAAATGGTTGTTAACAACAATAAAATTCTGTATAGGGGACTCAATGCACAATCATTAATCCACCCCAAGCCTAATTCTCATCAGTCTCCGATCTTCTGAAGCATAACAAACAAGTTCTTACATGGTGAGCAAATTCTTACATAGTGAATAAGTTCTTACATGGTGAACAGTACAAGGGCAGTCATCACAGAAACTTTCAGTTTTGATCACGCATTATGAACTATAAACAATCAAAAAATTACCAGCTTTTTGAGCCTGTCGCAGAGTCATAACTTTTCTCAGGCTTCCCTATTTCTATTCTCCTATGCAATCCTAGATGATCTCTTATTGTGATATTTAGTCAGCTTCATGGGCATGATTTTCAGAATAAATTGGGTATTACTCAAGCATATGAATTACTGGGTCTTAGCTGATTCTTTTAAAGAAGGAAGTATTTGAAAACATGGTTTAAGATTGAGCGCAGTACTTTCTGTGCAGTCCTAAGTATCTTAGCTGTATTGTTCAAGAAACATTTGTCTTTATCTTATTTACACTTGTTTCTTTAATCATATTTAAGGAGTGTCCATAAGGAGAACTTTACCTCCTTGAAGATTAAAGTGTAGTGGTTCTGAGCTTTTCTCGGTCCAAATGTCTGCAAAACTGAGAGCATCAACACTCCTTCCACAAACTTCTAAGGAGCCTGACAGCTTCCTGGTAGTGAAGGTGGACGGTGATGATGAGCAGGCCTGTGATCTGGACTATAGCCCAGAGACCTTCCGTCAGCGGTTCAGGCAGTTTGGCTACCAGGAGTCCCCTGGGCCCCGAGAGGCTCTGACCCGGCTCCGGGAGCTTTGCCATCAGTGGCTGAGGCCAGAGATGCACACCAAGCAAAAGATTCTGGAGCTGCTGGTGCTGGAGCAGTTCCTGACCATCTTACCAGAGGAGCTGCAGGCCTGGGTGCGAGATCACCAACCAGAGAATGGAGAGGAAGCCGTGTCTGTGCTAGAGGAGCTGGAGAAAGAGCTTGATGAGCCAACTGAGCAGGTAAATAAGGCATCTGTGGAGATGAGTCAGGAGCTCTGGGCATCACTGGGGTTAGAGTTCTCAAATTGTACTCCCACTCATCACAGCTCCATATGTGGTATGGTGAGTGTGCTCCTGGCTGTGCCAGAAAGTAGAATGTGGCTCTGCTTTTTACCTCTCTTTTGCTGTGTTCCAAGATATTTTCTACATACTTTCTTCTCTGTTATTTTATCCCAGAGCCCCAACCTGATTGCCTTCTTCAGCCTCAGTTAATGCCTAGTTGTTTCCAGGTCTTTTTTGGACAAAATGAGGACACGCTTGCTGAGAAACTAGTGCCTTGTGAAATCAGTCAGCAGATACCACGTAGTCGGCACAAGCCTGCAAAGCAGCAGCTGCAGTCGGCATCACGGGAGCTTCACTCCTTCAAACGGAATGGTGAGGGGCAGAACAGACTCTTCATTAGACCTTCATTAGAATTTTCAAACCTTTTTTTAAGCAGCATGACCCTTTCTCAAATGAAATTTTATGTGGAGTTCCAGTATACAAAACAGATGAAAATATAGCTACTCTAACTGATAGAGGAGAAAACAGTGTCAGTCCACAGGGCTCTAACTTTGCCCTGTTCCCACCTCTTTTACCTTCAGGCAGCCTGGGAGGCCCATCTGAGAGACCCACAGGTCACAGTCTAAGGACCACTGGTCTACATCATTATTTCTGTATAACTTCTAGCTCAGTTGCTGGTGGGATCTAGTCTCAATCACCATGTTGCTGCTAAGATGATTTTGCTCTCTCATGGTGCTGTGAAATTGTTTCTCTATTCCCTCACATCCTAAATTGGCCTCTGTTGCTCTTTGTATCACTTTTTACATAAATGCTCTAAAATGGCTGGCATAGCAGTCTGTTCTTCCATTGCAGATACCAAAAGAAATAAGTACTATGGGAAAAAAGCAAAGCAGAATAAGGGGAATAGATGAGGTGAGGACAGCGTCTTATTAAATAGAGTGGTAGAGAAGACCTTTCTGATGAAGTAACATTTAAGCGAGGACCCTCCTTATAGCTGATCATGCTGGATAAAATGGGAGCCAGAGATGATGAGGGAAACTCCAGGTGGGAGGATCTCCTCCTCTTCGCCAGCTACTTCTATATTCCAGGGGTGGTTGATCAGCTAAATTGGGTTAGGGTTTTTCTAAGGGAATTTTGATAAACTACAGGAAAAGCAAAAAATAAAAATTTAGAGAGAGAGATTTAGAAAATATTTCTTACTCTTAGTTGACAAGTTACTGCTCCCAAGAGGCTTGTGCTGGGCACTTAACACCTCTCTAGTCTACTAACTGTCTTGGCTTAACTAGGAGAAAATTGAAAGTCTTTTCACACTCCATCAGGACAGAGAAACAAACTGTCCCAGCCCCAGGGGCTTTGTGTGGTGGTGACTACAGAATGGTCAGCCTCAAGCCATGTCTTGGACTCCCAATGTTAGCAAGAACCACATCCTACTTGTGAATGTATTCAGAGGCCTTTCCCAAAATTTTCTAAAGATGCACTGAAATTTGACTCTGAAAGCAGAACACCCAGGATCTTGCAATACAAGGCAGACAGAACCAGAATCTGACTTAGAACCATTTCTTAAGGCTGCTACATGATTTCTGTGGTACCAGGTCATGTCTTATCAAAGCTTCTGCAGATGACTTTGGTCTCTATACTATCAAGGGCTAACTGTGGCCAGGATTTTTTATGGTAGTGATTAGACACTGAGGTCACTGTCGAGTTTAAGCTATGAAAAATTAATTTGGGACTGAAACCTTACCATTAGTAAAATGTTTTCTCTGTAACCAGGAATATGCCATTTCACTAGTACTAGAAAATAATGTAAGGAGTAGAGGTTTTTGCAGATGGGTACTCTGTACTATCCTTGATTTTTTGAGGTATCAATTATCCTTAACTAGTCCATAATTTCTTTTTCTAACTTGTATTTCTGTATTCCTTTTTGACACATTGGTTTCTTCATCTCCTTCCTTCGCTTAATTATTGACTCATTTATCAGTATCAAACTTTTGTTTATTGGTACTCTGTACTAAATTTTGCTGTCCATTAACACATGTGATTCCTTTTCTTTAGTTGCTCCTTTGCTTCTCCAATAATTTATCATCTTTAAGACCTTTTCTTTTCTTCCAGACTTTCCTCAGTCTCTGATATATGTTTTTAACTCTATTTACCATTCTACTTTTTGAATACAGCTTTTCATCTTTATTATTGACTGTCCCTTCAGTTATAAACCTTTTTATTTGGCCTTATGATCTCAATGTTTTCTGACTTACATCTCCATCCTCCACATTGTAATGCAATCTTACAGATGTACTAGCTAATAAATAGTCTGCATATATTTAATTTGGATCATCCTATTTGCCTTTTTTCTTTCTGAACAAAGAACTGGTAATATGCTTTTCTGTGTATTATTTCAGGTAAAGACACCAGAACTATAAAAGTGAAATCAGCTTCAAGGCAAAAGACTTCTCCAGGCATAGAACCACATTATGATGTTTCTAACACCCTTCGTATGAATGCTTCCCAGAGATTCGCATACAGGAGAACCTGTGGACAAAATGGCAGGTTTGAAAGAAGACAGGAAAACCCTTCTCGAAAGAAACAACACAAGTGTAATGAATGTGGCAGAACCTTTAGTCAAAGCTCAGCCCTTATCCTACATCAGAGAGTCCATAGTGGAGAGAAACCTTATGCATGTGATGTCTGTGCAAAGTCTTTCACCCGAAGCACAAACCTGATTCAGCATCAAAGAATCCACACTGGAGAAAAACCCTACAAGTGTCATGAATGTGGGAAAGCCTTTAGTCAGAACTCAAATCTTTTCAGACATAGGAAAAGTCACACTCAAGAAAAAGTCCATTCAACATTATAAGGGTATCGATGCATTTGCTCAGAGCTTTTTCAACAGGGAGGAAGACACAAGGCACAAACACTCCATTAGTATAAATCAGTGGTTTCAGTAGGCACCAGTTTCCTTTCAAAGGTCAAAAAAGCCACAGGAGAGAATGTAAAATATCTTCTGTCAGCATTGTTTGCTTTTCTGCTTATAAAAACAGTGTCAATTCAGATGTTTGAGATCCTAAAGTTTAATTCAGATTTCTATTCCTAAAGCAGTCTTGAAAAGACATGCTCAGACAAGTTCTACTATTTCTGTTAACAGAAGTAATGAGCTAGTTTATTCCTTTTTAGACAAGTACATTTTCCCTGTTGAGAAAGAATGTGTGAGTTAGTATAAGAAAGGATATTCTCCATTTCATAACTTGAGCATTAGAGTTCTCAAACCAAAGATTAAAAGAGTTTAACTTTCCATTTGTTTTTTTGTTACCTGATTCAAAATAGAATAGGATTGAGGAGACCCCAAAGAATATATGCCTCAATACCTAGGCTGAAAGGTCCAGGATCAGTGTTAGGAGGCAGTGAGTGAAGGGGCTTAATCTCTTGCAAAAACTCACAAGAATCTACATACTGTATAAGAAAAAAATGATCTCCTTTACAATGTAATTTGAAAACAGTGAAAATTAATATGGCTGGACATGGAGTGGCACAGACATAAGGAATGTTCTGATAATAAATAGGGCTATCTGTGGGTGCCCATACAAAGTTGATGGTCATCTTGACATAAAAAAGAGAGATGAAGACTGTCCAAACAAAACTGATGGAGCATGCATATTGGCAAGTGTGGCATATAGTGGAGAAGTGTATTACAGCTTACCTGGAAAAGGACAACTATCTGACCTAAATCAGCTGTGAACATGTTTCAGATATCATAAAGCAACCTTTACAGGGTCTTATGCAGTCTTAGTAAGATGAGTTTCTAGACAAGCTGTTAGTATGTAAGACCCTGGATATATATATATATATATATATATATATATATATATATATATATATATATATTGGTATCATTAATGTACAATTACGTGAGCACCATTATGGTTACTAGACTCCCCGTATTATCAAGTCCCTACCATATGCCCCATTACAGTCACTGTCTATCAGCATAGTAAGATGCTATAGAATCACTACTTGTCTTCTCTGTGTTATAGTGCCTTCCTGTGTCCCCTCCCTGCATATTATGTGTGCTAATCGTAATGCCCCTTTTTCCTTCTTATCCCTCCCTTCCCACCTATCCTCCCCAGTATCTTTCCCTTTGGTAACTGTTAGTCCATTTTGGGTTCTGTGAGTCTCCTTTTTTGATCCTTCAGATTTTGCTTTGTTCTTATACTCCATAGGTGAGTGAAATCATTTGATACTTGTCTTTCTCTGCCTGGCTTATTTCACTTAGCATAATACCCTCTAGCTCCATCCATGTTGTTGCAAGTGGTGGGATTTGTTTTCTTATGGCTGAATAATACTCCATTGTGTATATGTACCACATCTTCTTTATCCATTCATCTCCTGATGAACACTTAGGTTGCTTCCATTTCTTGGCTATTGTAAATAGTGCTGCGATAAACATAAGGGTGCATATGTCTTTTTCAAACTGGGCTCCTGCATTTTTAGGGTAAATTCCTAGGAGTGGAATTCCTGGGTCAAATGGCATTTCTATTTTTAGTTTTTTGAGGAACCTCCATACTGCTTTCCACAATGGTTGAACTAGTTTACATCCCACCAGCAGTGTAGGAGGGTTCCCCTTTCTCAACATCCTAACCAACATTTGTTGTTGTTTGTCTTTTGGATGTTGGCCATCCTAACTGGCATGAGGTGGTTTCTCATTGTGGTTTTAATTTGCATTTCTCTGATGATTAGCGATGTGGAGCATCTTTTCATGTGTCTGTTGGCCATCTGAATTTCTTCTTTGGAGAAGTGTCTGTTCAGCTCCTCTACCCATTTTTTTAATTGGCTTATTTTTGTTTGTTGAGGTGCATGAGCTCTTTATATAATTTGGATGTCAACCTTTTATCGGATCTGTCATTTATGAACATATTCTCCCACACTGTAAAATGTCTTTTTGTTCTACTGATGGTGTCCTTTGCTGTACAGAAGCTTTTTAGCTTGATATAGTCCCACATGTTCATTTTTGCTTTTGTTTCCCTTGCCCGGGAAGATATGTTCATGAAGAAGTTGCTCATGTTTATGTCCAAGAGATTTTTGCCTATGTTCTTTTCTAAGAGTTTTATAGTTTCATGACTTATATTCAGGTCTTTGATCCATTTTGAGTTTACTTTTGTGTATGGGGTTAGACAATAATCCATTTTCATTCTCTTATATGTAGCTGTCCAGTTTTGCCAACACCAGCTGTTGAAGAGGCTGTCATTTCCCCCATTGTATATCCATGGCTCTTTTATTGTATATTAATTGACCATATATGGTTGAGTTTATATCTGGGCTCTTTAGTCTGTTCCATTGGTCTGTGGATCTTTTCTTGTGCCAGTACCAAATTGTCTTGATTCCTGTGGCTTTGTAGTAGAGCTTGAAGTCAGGGAGCATAAATTCCCCCTGTTTTATTCTTCCTTTTCACAATTGCTTTGGCTATTCGGGGTCTTTTGTGGTTCCATATGAATTTTAGAACTATTTGCTCTAGTTGGTTGAAGAATGCTGTTGGTATTTTGATAGGGATTGCATTGAATCTGTAGATTGCTTTAGGCAGGATGGCCATTTTGACAATATTAATTCTTCCTATCCATGAGCATGGAATGTGTTTCCATTTATTGGTATCTTCTTTAATTTCTCTCATGAGTGTCTTGTAGTTTTCAGAGTATAGGTCTTTCACTTCATTGGTCAGGTTTATTCCTGGGTATTTTATTCTTTCTGATGCAATTGTGAATGTAATTGTTTTCCTGATTTCTCTTTCTGTTAGTTTATCATTAGTGTGTAGGAATGCAACAGATTTCTGTGTATTAATTTTGTATCCCGCAACTTTGCTGAATTCAGATATTAGACCTAGTAGTTTTGGAGTGGATTCTTTAGGGTTTTTATGTACAATATCATGTCATCTGCAAACAGGAACATTTTGACTTCTTCCTTGCCAATCTGGATGCCTTTTATTTCGTTGTGTTGTCTGATTGCCATGGCTACGACCTCCATAACCATGTTGAATAAAAGTGGGAAGAGTGGGCATCCTTGTCTTGTTCCCAATCTTAAAGGAAAGGCTTTCAGCTTCTTGCTGTTAAGTGCAGTGCTGGCTGTGGGTTTGTCATATATGGCCTTAATTATGTTGAGGTACTTGCCTTCAATACCCATTTTGTTGAGAGTTTTTTTATCATGGATGGATGTTGAATTTTGTCAAATGCTTTTTCAGCATCTCTGGAGATGATCATGTGGCTTTGGTCCTTTTTTGTTGATGTGGTGGATGGTGTTGATGGATTTTCGAATGTTGTACCATCCTTGCATCCCTGTAATAAATCCTACTTGATCATGATAGATGATCTTTTTTATGTATTTTTGAATTCAGTTTGCTAATATTTTGTTGAGTATTTTTTAATCTATGTTCATCAGGGATATTGGTCTATAATTTTCTTTTTTTGTGGTGTCTTTGCCTGGTTTTGGTGTTAGAGTGATTTTGGCCTTATAGAATGAGTTTGGGAGTATTCCCTCCTCTTCTATGTTTTGGAAAACTTTAAGGAGGATGGGTATTAGGTCTTCACTAAATGCTTGATAAAATTCAGCAGTGAAACCATCCCGTACAGGAGTTTTCTTTTTAGATAGTTTTTGATTACCAATTTAATTTACTTGCTGGTAATTGGTCTATTCAGATTTTCTGTTTCTTCCTGGGTCAGCCTTGGAAGGTTGTATTTTTCTAGAAAGTTGTCCATTTCTTCTAGGTTATCCAGTTAGCATATAATTTTTCAGTGTTCTCTAATAATTCTTTGTATTTCTGTGGTGTCCAGAGTGATTTTTCCTTTCTCATTTCTGATTCTGTTTATGTGTGTAGACTCTCTTTTTTTCTTGATAAGTCTGGCTAGGGGTTTATCTATTTTATTTTCTCGAAGAACCAGCTCCTGCTTCATTGATTCTTTCCATTGTTTTATTTTTCTCGGTTTTATTTATTTATGCTCTAATCTTTATTATGTCCCTCCTTCTACTGAGTTTGGGCCTCATTTGTTCATCCTTTTCTATTTTCATTAAGTGTGAGTTTAGACTGTTCATTTGGGATTTTTCTTTCCTGAGGTAGGCCTGAATTGCAATATACTTCCCTCTTAGCACAGCCTTCACTGCGTCCCACAGATTTTGTGGTGTTGAATTATTGTTGTCATTTGTCTCCATATATTGCTTGATCTCTGTTTTCATTTGGTCATTGATCGATTGATTATTTAGGAACATCTTATTAAGCCTCCATGTGTTTGTGGGCTTTTTCATTTTCTTTGTGTAATTTATTTCTAGTTTCATACCTTTGTGATCTGAGGAGCTCGTTGGTACAATTTCAGTCTTTTTGAATTTACTGAGGTTCTTTTTGTGGCCTAGTATATGATGTATTCTTGAAAATGTTCCATGTACACTTGAGAAAAATGTGTATTCTGCTGCTTTTGGATGGAGTGTTCTGTAGATGTCCGTTAGGTCCATCTGTTCTAATACGTTGTTCAGTGCCTCTGTCTCTACTTGTATTCTGTCTGGTTGATCTGTTCTTTGGAGTGAGTAGTGTGTTGAAGTCTGCTAAAATGAATGCATTGCATTCTCTTTCTCCCTTTAATTCTGTTAGTATTTGTTTCACATATGTAGGTGATCCTTTGTTGGGTGCATAGATATTTATAATAGTTATATCCTCTTCTTGGACTGACCCCTTTATCATTATGTAATGTCCTTCTTTGTCTCTTGTTACTTTCTTTGTTTTGAAGTCTATTTTGTCTGATACAAGTACTGCAACACCTGCTTTTTTCTCACTATTAGTTGCATGAAATATCTTTTCCATCCCTTTACTTTCATTTTTTGTATGTCTTTGGGTTTGAAGTAAGTCTCTTGTAGGCAACATGTAGATGAGTCTTGTTTTTTTTTTTAATCCATTCAGTGACTTTTGATTGGTGCATTCAGACCATTTACATTTATGGTGATTATCAATAAAAATGCACTTACTGCCATTGCAGGCTTTAGATTCGTGGTTCCAAAATGTTTAATGGTAATTCCCTTACTATCTAAAAGTCTAATTTAACTCATTTCGTCTGCTATTACAAATACAACCTAAAGGTTCTTTTTGTTTTTTCCTCCTTTTTCTTTCTCCTCCATTCTTTATATGTCAGGTATCATATTCTGTCCTCTTTTCTACCCCTTGATTGTCTTTGGGGGTAGTTGATTTGATTTTGCATCTGCTTAGTAATTAATTGTTCTACTTTAGTTTAATTTTCCGTGGTGGCAGCTATTTAGCCTTAGGAACACTTCCACCTATAGCAGTCACTCATAAATGCACTGTAGAGACTGTTTGTGGGAGGTAAATTCTCTCAGCTTTTGCTTATCTGAAAATTGTTTAATCCCTCCTTCAAATTTAAATGGTAACCTTACCGGGTAGAGTATTCTTGGTTTGAGGCCCTTTGCTTCATTGCATTAAATATATCATGCCACTCCCTTCTGGCCTGTAAGTTTTCTGTTGAGAAATCTGATGATAGCCTTATGGATTTTCCTTTGTATGTGATCTTTTTTCTCTCTCTAGCTGCTTTTAAAAGACTGTCTTTATCCTTGATCTTTGCCATTTTAATTATTATATGTCTTGGTGTTGTCTTCCTTGGGTCCCTTGTGTTGGGAGATCTGTGTACCTCCATGGCTTGAGAGACTGTATCCTTCACCAGTTGGAGAATTTTTGAGCAATTACCTCCTCAGTGACATTTTCTATCCCTATCCCTTTTTCTCTCTCTACTTCTTCTGGTACCCCTATAATGCGAATATTGTTCTGTTTGGATTGGTCACACAGTTCTCTCAATATTCTTTCATTCTTAGAGATTCTTTTTTCTCTCTGTACCTCAGCTTCTTTGTATTCCTCTTGTCTAATTTCTGTACCATTCACCTTCTCTTCTACTACATCTAATCTACTTTTATATCCCTCCATTGTATGTTTCATTTCAGGTATGGAATTTCTTAATGATTGAATCTCTGACTTAAATTCGTTCCTGAGTTCTTGAATATTTTTCTGTACCTCCATGAGCATGTTTATGATTTTTATTTTGAACACTTTCAGGAAGATCGGTGATTTCATTTTCATTTGGCCCTTTTTCTGGTGTTTGTGAGATTTTGGTCTGGACCAGGTTCCTTTGACATTTCTTATTTCTATGTGGTACCCTCTGTGCCCAGAAGCTCTAGTCTCTAGAGCTGCTCAGCCCCTAGAGTGAGGTTGGGGACATAGGGGAGTGGCGCTGGTGCCTGGGGGGAGGAAAGAGCTGTTTCCTGATTCCCATCTGCAGTGCCTGTCTCCTGTATCAGAGCCAGTGGGCCAAGCACACAGGTGTAAGCCTCTGTGGTTTGCATCTCTAGCTGTTGTAGGTGGGGCCTCCCTCTGACTGACCTGATGCCAGCGCACTGACTGCTGGTTTGCGACCAGATGCCCAGCAGACTGGGAGGAAGGTGCAGCAGGCTGTGTGTCACAGTGAGGGGCCTTGGAGCTGAATAGCCAACCAAGGGAATGGAGTGCCTGAAGCTCAAAGTTCCCAACCTGCTGGGCAGAGAATGCCCAGACAACCCTGTCCACCTATCCCTTCTACGCAGCAAGCTCCTTGCAAACCCCGGCCCTTCAGCAGCCCTCTCCCTGCTTACAAAGCCTCTCAGACCTCCTGCCTTTCCTTTATCCCAGAGTGGCCAGATGTGGATCCCCATCCTCCACAAATGGCCAGAATCTCAGTGTCAAGCACTCTGCCTGTGCCAGCTCCCCAACCCCACCAACCTCCAGAGCACCACCCAATGTAGGTTTGTGCTCCAAAGCAGACCTCCAGGGCTGGGTGTTCAGCAGTTCTAGGCTTCCACCTGCTCCCCACTCTATATCTCTTCCTCCTGCCAGTGAGCTGAGGTTGGGGAAGGGCTTGGGTCCCTCTGGATCAAGGCTTTGGTACATTACCCTGTTTCGTGAGGTCTGCTCTGTTCATGAGCTGGTGCAGCCTTCTTTCCTGTTGCTGTTTTAGGCTTAGTTGTTTTAACTATATTTTTTATACTATATGTGGTTTGGGGAGGAATTTTCTGTCTCACTTCTCATTCTGCCATCTTGAATCTCAAAACCCTGGATTTTGATGCTCTTGTACAAATGAGGAATCACCAATGGTCAGTTCAAAGAATCCACTGAGTTTTAACCATGTTTAAGTAAGTCAGATTCTCTGTTTAAAAATAAAATGACTGGTATGTTATTAAAATTATTCTGACATACAACATAATGCTCCCTTTTCCAGGGATTCCTGATAATACTCTATTATAAGATACATGTGTTTTTCCATAGTGTAGTGCCACAGCCATTATGGAGACAAACATCAGAAATGAAAGCCCAAAGAAGAAGTAAAGAGGGGGCTCATAGTGAACTTCTTTGATTGGATTCCTCACAACATGTAAACAATTATCAGAAAATCCAACCATATATAATGCTTAGAGTAACTCCAGAAACAAATGTGCGATTTCTGGGCTCTGCTTGGTTAGTATATTGATAAATACAAGCCTAGTGGTGGGAGAGGTGAATGTTAAGTTTTAATAATAGATTTTTTTTTATGGTGATTGTACTTTGTAACTGTAGTGAATAGGGATACACATTAGATTTTGTATATTTCAGTTACTTAAAACATAAGAGTCTTTTTATTTGGGTTCATTCTTTTTGAAAAAAGAGGAACAAGCTATCTATTAAAGAAGCAATGCCTCAGAGATGTGTGTATTGTGAATCATGCTTAATTATGGAAAGAGTTTCTTTGGTACTATGAATAAAAGGACAGAATCTAAATCAAGTATTCTCAGGGAAGTGTCTGTCTTCACTTGGTGTTGCCATAAACTTTTCAAGATTACATTCTCTATTGTGATTATCTGAACTTCTCTGCCAGAAAGTGGTGTGAATTTTATCTAAATTATATCTAAAGACAAACCTTTAAATGGTGTTGCTGTGTACTTTGAGTAATCTAGCATTTACGAATGGGCCCGGAGCGAGAAGAGGGACACGATTGTGAGAGTGTTGATGATTTCACGCAGCATGGTGATTAGGTGGCCTTCAGTGGTAGGGATACGCATGTTGACTGGAAATGATTTGACTTGATGTGCTATGTCCAATCAATAATAGTATGTACTATGTACTCTAAGGATATTATGTACCTGCTTATATGCATGTACTAGATCACTAATGCACGATTATACATAATATGTCCTATGTACTATAATAATATAATGTACCTGCTTCTAACAGTAGTAGAAGGTGACAGTTTATCTAAATGGAGAATTAATATGACTTGGGATAACCTTGATAAAAATTAGCATGATATTAGCACCCCCATTAGGTTGATAAATTTCCACAGATAGTAAATACTCCCAAATGAGATTGGTATATTTTTTTATGAATCTCATTTCATCTGGGCATTCAATTGTATCTATAATTTCATTTATAATCTCGTGTTCTCTCTTTACCTCTCTCCCATTCTCTTCAGAGACTAGATTAGATGTTCAGCATTGTCCTTAAGCCTTCCTGTATGAGGAATGTTTCCAAACCTTTGGTGGCTTAAGCACATAAGGCTGCAACCAGAAATCTGGAGGGCAAGTTGCTGCTGGCTGTCAGTCAGCCGCTGGACAATGAGTGCTCTGGGTGTGGTCTCTGCCCTTCTTTTGGCCTTTCCCTCATGCTTATATTCCCACATGTGTAAGAGAGCTGTCCCAGCTCTAGGAATGACAACTGGGGTCAAGTCAGGAAAAAAGAGGAACAGGAGCTTCAGCCATGGCCAACTCCTTTTCTAGGAATGTAAAAGGCATTTAAGAAACCCCAGCAAAATTTTGCTTATGTTACCTTGTTGCAAATGTGTCTGATAAAGCAAGGATTTTCAACCTCTAGAAGGAAGGCAGCAGGGCAAATGGGGATTTGGAACAACATTGGGACAGCGAACAATGTTTGCCAATATTCCTCTTTGGCCACCCTCCTCTCCATGAACAGATGACTGATTTTGCACCTGTGTTACAGAAAAAAAAGATGAGAACTCTTAAAACCTCCTGCCACCAAATTTGTTCATCTGTACCTCACCCATCATTTCCTCTCCCCCTTCTTTCAGAATGAAAGAGGGGTCTCTGGTTCTCACCATTCCCACCTCTGAAGGCCCTGGGTTGCACCAATTATTCTCCCTCTCTTCATCGGCCTTCCATGAGGATCCATCTCTTCAACTTTAAATTTGCTGATGGGATCCACCTTCCAATGCTATCTATACTTTTCTAGAATGTCCTTACAAAATTCAAGATGATGACTAATCTCTGAATGAAGGAGAGCAAAGTGACCCTTAACTTCTGTATTTGCATCCATTTCCTTTAACCAGTGATCTTTCTAAAACAAATTTGATGTCCTTTCTTTGCTTTAACACATAGGCTTTTCATTGCTTTTAACATAAAATCAGAATTCCTAAACAAGGTTTTTGAGGCTTTTCTTGACCTCAGCTAACTACTTTAGCTTTATCTCTTGCCATTGCCTCCTTTATACTCTATACTGAAGACATTCCAAATTAAAAGTCCTTATGCCTCTGGGCTTTTGAACTCTTAATTAGCATCTAAACTTTACTTAATGTCTATGTATTCATCAGGTTTTAGCTTGGATGCCACGTCCTCCAGGAAGCCTACCCTAACACCCCAAGGTTACGTTGGGACCACTATCATATCCCTCTATTGATTCCATAGCAATCTGTTTTTATCCCTGGTATTTCATTTATCACAGAAAATGAAGTATTTTAAAAATAACAAACTGCAAATATGGCCCCAAGGAATAGGAGGAGGAGAAATGATACTCTGGGAAGAAAGAAGTCATTAGAGAGCAAAAGAGAAAAAACCCTCCTGGCACTGGGAATGGTGAGACATGGTCATACACAAGTGTCCTTTCATTTCTGCACCCAACCTCTGCAGAAATGGTTGGGGGGGGGGGTGTTGGAGAGAACTTGAAGGGGGAGAGGGCCGAGCCCACTTGCCATTGAGTGCATTGGCAGAACAATTGCTGTCCTGTACTCTAACATTGGGTTATTGTAGATATGGTAATGCCATGTTAGGCAAAGGGCCTCTGCCAGCTAATGTGGCTTAGAAGATATTCAGCAGTTCTCCATGCCCAACAGGGGCCTTGGAAAATAGTTGAATGTACCCCCTGTTATTAATTATAAAAATAGTTGATTGTACCATTGCACAAAGTAACTTTGTGGATCTTTTAGCTAAGAGCTGCAGGATGCAATAGGCCAGAATCAGCTTTGAGTCTCAGCCACACTTTAGAGGAGTGGCTAAGACCAAGGGGTAAGCAAATCACTAAGGAAGGGATACTCGCCTCTGGCATAGCCAAAAAACAAAAAACAAGCCAGATCATTTGCTGCATGTTTGGTGAGCAAGCACCACAGCAGACTAGCTGCAAAGAATAGAGACTAGAGAAGATCAGGAGGACAGCAAGCCTATCTGAAACCCAATCCACAGCAACACTTCACTTATGATGATGTAAACCCCCTACTAGACATCCAGATGACAGGAAAGGGTAGATGGAGTTGAACTTAAAATGGACTAAATAATTCAATTCTTTCACCCCACCACCCCATGCCCAATGGGGTGGAAATTCAAGAAGCAAAAACATCAGTTATAAAAAATAAGTTTCATTTTCCTTTGCATATTTGAGAAGCAATGTGATAATTTTTTATCCCACTAAAGATACTATATTTGCTAGTGTATCTGTGGCATCTTACTACACTGATGGACAGTGACTGCAATGGAGTATGGGGGGGACTCAATAATACGGGTGAATGTAGTAACCACATTGTTTTTTCATGTGAAACCTTCATAAGAGTGTATATCAATAATACCTTAATTAAAAAAAAGACTATATTTGCTTCTGTGTTGATCCCACCATTTTATGTTTCTTGAGAGGATGGGCTGGGTCATTCATTGGTGTTTCTCAAGCATCTGGCACAGTATATGGCCCATAATAGGCACTCAAATACTTACAGAATGAAAATATTTGCAAATCATGTACTTGATAAGGGATCAATATTCAGAATATATAGAGAACTCCTACAACTGACAAAAACAAAAGCCCAAACAACTCTTCGAAAATGGGCATGGACAAGAATAGATATTTCTTCAAAGAAGACACACAAGTGGACAATAAGTACAGGAAAAATGCTCAATAGCACTGAACATTTGGGAACTGCAAATCAAAACTACTGTGGGATACCACCTCATACCTATTGGGATTTCTATGATTAAAAATAACAAGTGTTGGCAAGGATGTGGAGAAATTGGAACCTTTGTTCATTGCTGATGGGAATGTAAAATGGTAGTCACTGGAAAAATTTGGTAGTTCCTCAAAAAGCTAAATATAGAATTACCATATGATCCAATAATTCCACTCCTAAGCATATATCCAAAAGAATTGAAAGCAGGGACTCAAAACGGTACTTGTACAACTGTGTTCATAGCATTATTCACAATAGCAAAAAGGTGGAAGTGACCCAAGTGGTCATCAATAGATCAGCAAAATGAAGTATATATTTATATACAATGGAATATTATTCAGCCTTAAAAAGCAATGAAATTCTGATACATTCTACAACATGGATGAACCTTTGAAACATTATGCTAAGTAAAATAAGCCAGACACAAAGAGAGAAATATTGTATGATTCCACTTTCATGAGGTACCTAGAATAGGCAAATCTATAGAGGCAAAAAGTGGTTACCAGTGTTCAGCAGAGAAAGGAGTAAGTTTCTGTTTTATGGGTCTAGAGTTTCTGTTTGGTGTGATGAAAAAGTTATGGAAAGTGGTATTGGGATGGTTGCACATTATAAATATACTTAATTGCCACTGAATCGAATACTTCAAAATGGTAAATTTTATGTATATTTTATGATTAAAAACAATCATTGGAGGAAACAAAAAGAAAACTACTTTTATATAATTCCTTCCCTGAGAAACTTTATATTCTAGCAAAAAATAAATAAAAAGAAGAAGAAGAAGAAACTATGGAATGAATGTTGTTGAAAAGCAGAGGATCTGGAAGATAAAATCCAGATGAGTGTTTGGTGAAAGGACTAACGTGAGTCGAAATAATGTTCTCTTTGCCACTAACACTGAGCACAGGCAAGGATTAGACAATTGCAGCAGTTTTAGATGATTCAAGTGGACTATATAGGCCACAAATCTTGGATGGCTAGCAAAAACCATTATAATTAGTTTTAATATCCATCTTTAAATCAAAGCACTTTTATAAAGAAATTAATTAATTGCTATATTGATTCCTGATCTGAACACAGCTTTTGAGGTCTGATTCCTGAAATGTTACCTATTGGATGTATTTTATTATTTGGGTCTCTTAATCTTGAGTTTGAATTTAGCCCAGATTAACTGCCTTGTTTTCTCTGAAGGATTGTTTTTATTTGAAGGCAACAAAGATATTGAGTGGTAGCTTAAAAAAGGTGTGGAATTCTAGTGTCAGGCTAATGACCCAACCAGGTATACATCTGTTCCTATGGGGATTGGCCGGCTCCAGTTTATTGCAGGAGCTGTCAGGATTCTAGGTAGAGTATTTCCATTTGGTAGACATATTCCCATGTCAGTGGGGCTGAATCAGAAATGGATTAGTCTGTTAAACTTTGCTTTGATTCATTGACTATAAGAAGTCTTGTCAGTTAGGTGGTTTTACAGTTTGACTTCTCAATATTCATTCAACTCAAAATGATTACTCTAAGCTAATCATGGTAACCCTATTCCACCTCCAAGTAATTTTGATTTAGGAATGGGCATATCACCCAATGAGACATTAGAAGCCTGCTGCATAACTTCTGGGAAAAGTTTGCTTTCTTCTAAAAGGGAGACTGTCTTGCCAATGTGTTTCAGCTCTCGACAAGTTGGATTCAATGAGACCAAAAAATGACAGTGGAACATTCTTGGGGTGAAAGGGTTTGTAACCAACTTTATTCCCACAGAGGCAGGCCAATCACTAGAATCCCATCCACTCCCAGCAAGTCTGCATGTAGCAAGCCAGTCTATGCCTCTGGGCCTCTCTGCCCCTGCAGCCATCTCAGTCTCTGTCCTCAGCACTGCCACCACTCTAGCCTCTGCTCTCCTGCAGCTGTGCAGCAGCCCAGAGCTCTGGGCAGAGCTCTTTATATAGAGTCAATAGCACTGTATTGCCCACATGTATGTAGTGAGCAAGTGGACCAGGGCCGGGTGAGAATCCTGGCCATAGGAACCTTCACTGTCTCCACAGAGATATACAGAAGGGATAATACCTTTCTGGCTCCACATACGGTTGTGACTGGTTATGATGCAACAGCTGGAAGATGAAGCTGATACATGTGAAGGGAAGAGCTTAGAAAACTACAGAGAAGCAGGGCTGAAGCCCTGATGTACCATTCCTTTAAATAGTTGTATTAGAAGGGAAGAAAGGTTAAAAATCAGTGATCTAACTGTTCACCTTAAGAAGCTAGGGAAAAAACAAAAGACCAATTTAAAACCAAAGTAAGTTGAAGGGGAAAAAATGATAAAAATAAGAAAAAATTGCTGTGGTTACCGGGAAGAAAGTAAGCACACTCTACCCTGTCTCCACAGAGAAATTCCCATTTAAGTCTGGATGGAATGCACTGGGCAGCTCCCTGAGAACTCCATAAAATAAATAATAGCAAGAAGACTAAAACTGAAGTTCTACTGAACGAGCATTGAATTCACCTTTTCCTCCCCTTGGTTTCTCCTGGCCTAGACTCAAAGGCAGCCTGGAACCCCAGAAGTGCACACAGAGAGTGAGCAGGAAGAACTCCAAGAGAAGTGCTCTATGTCTGGCCAAACGAGTGGGAAAGAGGCTCCAGAAGGTCAGAGAGAAAGGAGGAAATCCAACATCTGTTTTCTTCTTTTAACTTCTCTTCCAGGTGGCAGCACAGTAATGGTAGGGGCACCAGGAAAACACCTTGACTCAGAGGGAGGGGACCCAGCTCTCTGATCAGAAGACTTTGGTCTCAAGAGCATGGTGTCAATCTCTGCTGCTTTTATTCCCTCTATGTGCTCTCACTGCTTGGACCAGAATGCACATATCGTTGAGAGAAGTAAACAGCAGAGCAGGGAAACTAAAACCTTAGCTTCCTAGGTGGGAAATTAATAAAGGAGGACTCAGGGAGCCATAAAGTACTGGATTTATTGCAGAGGACAGAGATCAAGTGTGATCTGCAAAAGTAGTGTTTGAACTCTACTGCTCAACTCTAAACAGTACATGGACCTGACCTTAAACAGCAGAGCACAGGCACTGAGAACTGAGCTACAGGGTAGATAACCCCCAGGATCCAGAATGGCCACTGGGTGGCATACATGAAGGACTGGAAATGTTTGAAAACTGAATTGACTAGAACTGCAGCCTACACAATGCAGATCAGAACTTGTGGCCTTGTCATAATTAGGACAACTGCCTACTAAAACAAACAAATCAACCATCTCCTTAGGGTTTAAATGATGCCCAGAATCAGATAACATAATATTCAAAACATACAGGATATAAGCAAAATTACTAGGCATTGGAAGAATCAGAAATATCTCAATTTGCAAGAAGAAAGAAAATCAAATCATGCCATTGCCTAGATGTCAGATATTAGGATAGAAAAATACTTTAAATTGGGTATTATAACTATGCTAAGGAAATAAGGGTAAATGAACAAAAAGATAGGACACATCAGGAAAGAAATCAAAGATATAAAGATGGCCCAAATGAAAATTTTTGAGCTGAAAATACAACAACAACAAAAAAATATCACTGGATGAGCTCAGGGGAAGAATGCAGATGACAGACAAAACAGATACCCCTAAATCAGTAGAAATTATCCAATTTAAACAATACAAATAATAAAAGATTAGAAAAGGAAAAAGAGCAGACAGAGCAAGAAAACTACAATCCAAAATCCTTAATGAACATAGCCACAAAAGTCCTCCACAAAATATTATCAAATTGAACCCGGCGATGTATAAAAAGAAGAAAAACACCTGGACTAAGCTGAGTTTATCCCAGGACTATACGATTGGCTTAGTATTCCAAATGAAAATAATCCGCCAGATTAATAGGTTCAAAATGAAAAATCACATGATCATTATCAACTGATGAAGAAAAAGTATTTTACAAAATTCACCATCCATTTGTGATGAGACTAGAAGGTAACTTCCACAATGATAAAGAGCATCTATTAAAAATCTAGAGTTCGACATATATCTATTAGAATGGCCAAAAACTAGAACACCAATACCACCAAATTCTAGCAGGGATATAGAGCAACAGGAACACTCATTCACTGCTGTTGGGAATGCAAAATGGTACAGACAATTTGGAAGACAGCAAAGTTGCAGGATACAAAATTAATACACAGAAATCTGTGGCATTCCTATACACTAACAATGAACTAGCAGAGAGAGAAATCAGGAAAACAATTCCATTCACAGTTGCATCAAAAAGAATAAAATACCTAGGAATAAACCTTATGAAGGATGTGAAAGACCTGTACTCTGAAAACTACAAGACACTCAAGAGAGAAATTAAAGTAGATACCAATAAATAGAAACACATCCCATGCTCATGGATAGGAAGAATTAATATTGTCAAAATGGCCATCCTGCCTAAAGCAATCTACAGATTCAATGCAATCCCTATCAAAATACCAACAGCATTCTTCAACCAACTAGAGCAAATAGTTCTAAAATTCATATGGAACCACAAAAGACCCTGAATAGCCAAAACAGTCCTCAGAAGGAAGAATAAAGCAGGGGGTCTTATGCTCCCTGACTTCAAGCTTTACTAGAAAGCCACAGTAATCAAGACAATTTGATACTGGCACAAGAACAGACCCATAGACCAATGGAACAGACTAGAGAGCCCTGATATAAACCCAAGCATATATGGTCAATTAATATATGGTAAAGGAGCCATGGTATACAATGGGGAAATGACAGCCTCTTCAACAGATGATGTTGGCAAAACTGGACAGCTACATGCAAGAGAACAAAACTAGATTATTGTCTAGCCCCATACACAAAAGTAAACTCAAAATGGATCAAAGGCCTGAATGTAAATCATGAAACCATAAAGCTCTTAGAAGAAAACATAGGCAAAAATCTCTTGAATATAAACATGAGCATCTTTTTCCTGAATGCATCTCTTTGGGCAAGGAAAACAAAATAAAAAATAAATGGGACTACATCATGCTAAAAAGCTTCTGTACAGCAAAGGACACTATCAGCAGAACAAAAAGGCATCCTACAGTATGGGAGAATATATTTGTAAATGACATATCCGACAAGGGGTTAACATCCAAAATATATAAAGAACTCACATGCCTCAACACCCAAAAAGCAAATAATCCTATTAAAGAATGGGTGTAGGACATGAATAGACAGTCTCCAAAGAAGAAATCCAGAAGGCAAACAGGCACATGAAAAGATGTTTCACATAGGTAATTATCAGGGAACTGCAAATTAAAACCACAATGAGATATCACCTCATGCCAGTTAGGATGGCCAACATAGAAAAAAATAGGAACAACAAATACTGGCAAGGATACAGAAAAAGGGGAACCCTCCTATACTGCTGGTGGGAATGTAAACTAGTTCAACCATTGTGGAAAGAAGTATGGAGGTTCCTCATAAAACTAAAAATAGAAATACCATTTGACCCAGGAATTCCATTCCTAGCTAAGAATGCAGCACTCCAGTTTGAAAAAGACATATGCACCCCTATGTTTATCGCAGCACTATTTACAATAGCCAAGAAATGGAAGCAACCTAAGTGTCCATCAGTAGATGAATGGACAAAGAAGATGTGGTACATATACGACCATAAATTGGAGTATTATTCAACCATAAGAAGAAAATAAATCCTACCATTTGCAACGACATGGATGGAGCTAGAGGGTGTTATGCTTAGTGAAATAAGCCAGGTGGAGAAAGACAAGTACCAAACGATTTCACTCATCTGTGTAGCACCAGAACAAAGCAAAAACTGAAGGAACAAAACAGCAGGAGACTCACAGAACCCAAGAATGGACTAACAGTTGCCAAAGGGAAAGGGACTGGTGGGGTTGGGTGGGTGGGAAGGGAGGGATAAGGGGAATAAGGGGCACTATGATTAGCACACATAATGTATCGGGGGTGGGGGGCAAGGGGAAGGCAATATAGCATAGAGAAGACAAGTAGTGACTCTATAGCATCTTACTATGCTGATGGACCATGACTGTAATCGGGTATGTGGTGGGGACTTGATAATATGGGGAACCTAGTAACCACAATATTGCTCATGTAATTGTATATTAATGATACAAAAAAAAATTTTTTTTTTAAGAAAAGACATGGATAAACCTTAAATGCATATTACTAAGTGAATGAAGCCAATCTGAAAAGACTACATGTTTTATGAGTCCAACTATATGACATTCTGGAAAAGGCAAAACTATGGAGACAACAGTGGTTGCCAGGAGTAAGCAGGAAGAGATGAATAGGCAGAGCATAGGGCAATGAAAATACTCTGTATGATATTATATTGGATATATGTCATTATACAATTGTTCAAAACCATAGAATATGTAACACCAACAGTGAACCTGAAGGTAAACTATGGACTTTGGGTGATTATGATGTCAATGTAGGTTCATCCTTGGTTGAAAATAAAAGTACTATTCTGGTGAGTGATGTCAATAATGGGGAAGGCTATGGGTTGGGGCATGTGGGACATCTCTGTACTGCCTTCTCAATTTTGTTGTAAACCTAAAATTGCTGTAAGAAGAATTGAGTCAAGCAAAACAAAACAAAAACACAGAGATAATATCATACATAATTCTGAAAGACTGAATTCATTTTCCTCTAATCCTGGGAACAAAGATGTCTATTCTTTCCACTCCTACTCAGTAGTGTATAGGAAGTCCTAGCCAATGCAATAAGTCAAGAAAAAGAAAGCAAGGCAGATTGGACATTAAGAAATTACTTTCCCTATTTGCAGGTAACATGATTCTCTGTATAGAAAATTCCACTGATTTTATAAAAGAGCTTCTAATACTAATGAGGGAGTTATAACAGTTAATTTTATGTGTCGATTGGTCTAAGGAATGCCCAGATAACTCTTAAAACATAATTTCTGGGTGTGTCTGTAAGGGCATCTCCAGAAGAGATTACCATTTGAATCAGCAGACTGAGTAAAGAAGTTCACCCTCACCAATATGGGTGGGTATCATGCAGTCCCTTAAGGGCCTGAATAGAACCAAAAGGCAAAGGAAGGGCAAATTTGCTCTTTGCTTAACTTGAGACATCCATCTTCTGCCTCTTGGACATCAACCATATTGAAGTACATTACTGATTTTCCTGGTTTTCCAGCTTGCAGATAGCAGATTGTCAATCTTCTCAGCCTTCATAACTACATGAGATGATTCCTATGATAAATCATATCTACTATTTTCTACTGGTTATGTTTCTGGAGAACCCTAATACATGAGTTTATCAAAATTGTAGGATACAAAGTCAAAACACAAAATATCATTTATAAATACTGGCAATGAACAACTGGATATTTTAAAATTTAATTTTAAGTAGCTCCAAAAAACAGTGCTTAGAAGTAAAATGAACAAGACATGGGCAAGATCTGTACACTGAAATCTACAAAATGCTGATGAATAAAATCAAAGATCAAAATGAATGGAGAGATATAATATATTCTTGGGTTGATAGATTCAACATAGCTAATGTACCAATAGTCCATAAATTGATCAACAGATTTAATGTAATTCTGATAAAAATTCCAGTAGGATATTTTTTATATATAGACAACTTACTCTAAAAGTTACATGGAATGCTGAAAGAACTAAATAACTAAAATAATTCTGAAAAAGGAAACAGTTGGAAGACTCACACTACCAGATTTTTAACAAATATAAAACTACAGTAATCAAGGATGTGGTACTGGCAAAGGGAGAGACATGTAGATCAATATAACAGATTAGAGTTCAGGAATATGACCAACTGATTTTTTATAAAGGCGCACAGAAAATTCAATGGAAACAAACTTTTCATCAAATAGAACAATTGGACATCTATATGCAACCTCCCAAAAGTTAACCCATAATTCACACCTTATACAAAAACTAGTGCAAAATTAATTATATATCTCATATTAAATGTAAAAATATGAGTTTCAGAAGAAAATGAGAGAATTTTCATGTCTTGAACTTAGGTACTCTTAGCTATGACACCGAAAGTGCTACCCATAGAAGAAAAAAATGGATCAAAATTAAATATTTTTCTTTGTGAAATACACTACTAAGAGAATAAAATACAAGCTACAGACTGAGATGAATATTTGTAAACCACAAATAAGATTTGTATTTAGAATATATAGTGAACTTGAAAATTTAACAGTAAGAAAAAAGATTTTTTAATGAGGCAGGGGAAGGAGGACTTGAACCAGACACTTCACAGAAGACTATTTATGGGTAGCAAATGAAAAGTTCATCATTAACCTTTATGGCAATGCAAATTAAAACCATAATGAAATATAACTCATACATATTAGAATGGCTAAACAAAAATAATAAAAAATAGTACCAAGTACTGGTGAATATGTGGAGTATTTAGAACACTCACACATTGCTGATGGGAATGTGAAATGGTACAACCACTCTGGAAAACACTTTGGTAGTTTCCTATGAAAGTAAACATGCTGTTTTTGTATGTGTGACATAGAATCTCCTTTAACTGTGGATCTTCATTACAGTGTTTCAACATAGCTTTGACATAATTTCTAATTGCACATTTCTACATATTGTTTACCAACATCATTCTCAGAGCAGAGATTCTCAAGGAAGCGGGGAAAAAAGCCATATATTTAATGCTGATTTTCCAGATTCACAGTTTATGTGTCAGTTAATGTTTTTGGCTCCGTGTTTTTTAAAAATTATTCCATGTATTTAAACTAAAACAAACAACAAAAGACAATACATATATTAGCTCCAGCTGCTATAACCAAATACCATAGACTGAGTAACTTAAATAACAGAAATTTATTTTTTGCAGTTCTGGAGGTTGGGAAAGTCCAAAATCAAGATGCCAGCGGATTCAGTTCTCAGAGTGCTCTCTTTCTGTCTTGCAGTTGGCCACCTTCTCACTGTGTCCTCACATGGTGAAGAGAAAGAGGAAACAAGCTTTCTGTGTCTTTTTTATAAGGGCACTAATACCATCATGAGGGTCCCATCTTCATGCCGGCCCATCTTCAAAAACTATCACATTGAGTGTTATGGCTTCAATATGTGAATTTGGGAGGTGGGCACAAACATTTAGCCCCTAACACTATATGACACTCCAATCCTACTTCTAGACATTTACTCTAGAGATAAAACTTACATTTACACAAAAGCCTGTCCATGAGTATTTATAGTAGCTCTCTTCAGAATCACTCATATTCAGAAACAACTCAAAAGCCCTTCAGTGGTTGAATGGATAAACAAACCATGATACCTAAAGTAAAATACTACTCAGCAATAAAATGAAATGAACTACTGAGGCATGCAAAAACAGATAAATCTGGAAGATGTTATGCTGAATGACAGGTATGTAAGATGATTTTTTTCTTTATTATTCCATTTATATGACATTCTGGAAAAATCAGAACTATTTTGATGGTAACAAATTAGTGGTTGCCATGGGCTAGGGATATAGGAAATTTGTGAGTACTTCTGAGGAAGTTTTATGGAATTGAACTTCTGTGTCATGATTATGGTGGTAGTTTCACAAATCTATACATGGGTTAAAACTTAGAGAGCTATGTGCCACCAAAAGAGCCAGTTTTACTGCATATTGTTGTTTTTTTTTTTTTAAGGAGAAGATCTCCGTGAAACAGAGAACACAGGATTGAGTAAATAAAAAAGCCAACATTTGATTCTTTGACAAATTAATAAAATTTACAAACTTAAAGCAAAGCTGATAAAGAAAAAGAAACCAAAAATTACCAGTTTCAGGAATGAACGAGGGAACATCATTACTAGTCATATAAACATTCAGTGGATACTAGGGAAATGCAAACAACTTTATGCCAATAAATTTGACCACTTACATGAATTAGATACATTTCTTAAAAGACATAAACGACTTTCCCTTACATCTTATTAGTGACCAGAACTGAATCATATGGCCATTCCTAGCTTCCAGGGATACAAAGTAAGTTATCTTGCTGGGAGAAACAGAATGGTCATGGTTGGCTTAGCACAATCATGCTTATTACCTGTGGCTGGGTAGTGTTGTCCCACCTCCCCAAATCAAAGAAACCTAGATAATTAGAAGTAAAGAGGAGTGCCTTATGTAGGAAGTTAACGAAGCCTGCCACAGATTTTTGTCTCTTGCAAAAAGACACCTAATACAGTACACTTATTAGCTAAAATGTAATCTTTAACCAGAGTACTTTAAATGCCCAAAGGGAAGTACTGTTGAGCTGAAAGGAAGGACTGAGAGCTCCAAAATAATGGTTAGAAAAAAGCTTACAAAAAATTATTCTTGGATGAAATCTGATAATGTCAAAACTGAAGGTCTATGCTTTCCTTCCAGTGTGAAAACTTTTTTACTTTGCTTCCTCCATCTCGGGGTCCCTCCCTTTCCCTTCAGCACACTACCTCATTTAGGAGCTCCTGCTGGTATTCTGTTCTTTCACTTTAGTACTTATATATTGACTTGTTGTACTTGTTTTCTTGTCTCTCTCCTAAACAAAACAGTATCAAAAGAGGAATCATGACTTCATTTTTGTCTAGGTCTCTGGACCCAGGTAGTATCAGTCTGGTATTTCTTTTTGGTTTTTTTGTGAGTTTGTTTTTTTTTTGCCATTAATGAGTGAGATGCTTTCAAAGAAGGTCAAAAGATTTGACTGGTAAAGAAACAACAAGCTCTTTTTTAGATTTATATAGATACTACTTACATAGTGAAATCAAGAGTAGCAAAAGGTGCCAGCTTCCCACAAACTTTTGTCTCACACACCAAAAGGATAACACCGAAAGGAGCCAGATGAGTTGTTGAGCGACCAATACTGTGATTCCCACTCATCCAACACCAAATGAAATGGTGTATTTTTTCCCTACATATGTGTATAACAATAACAATATTATAGACAGCAGTAATAGTAGTATAACTTCATTCTGTTACCTGGACCAATTCCAATGTGTGTAAATATGTAGGAGGTGGTCTTCCCACACATACTTGCACTAAGCAATTCTGAAACACCATCAGGGTGTTGGAGATCTCAATTCTGATGCTATCTGCCCGGAGACAGCACCAGATTTCCAGGTTAAGGGCTCCCTCCTACAAGACTGCCCTCTACTCCCAACTCCAGTAACCAAATTGGCTACAGATTGGAGGTTCCCACAACCTCCCCCTTAGGTTAGATTAATCTGCTAGAGTGACTCATAGAACTCAGGAAAACACGTTTACCAGTTTCATAAAGGATACAAGTTAACAGCCAAATGAAAAGAGATGGGACAGTGTCGCAAATAAACGAGCTTCTGTCTTCATGGAGCTTGGGGCCTGTCTCGGTGGCACGTAGAGGCATTCCCCAAGCATAGAAGTGGGAACAAAGTGCGGTTCCCCAAGCACAGAAGCTGTCTCCCATCAAGAAACAGGATCCAACTGAGCAGAGCAGGCAGAGCAGAGTAGGAGATGGACATGGAGATGGCAAAATGCTCTTCGCAGGGGATTTTGTGGGGGCTCCATTGCATAGTTACGACTGACTAAATCATTGGCCACTGGCTGATTCAGCCTTCAGCTCCTGCCCTCAGGTGGGATCCAAAAGTCTCATTAACATGACAAAATACCCATTTCACCTTTAAGACTGCAGTGTTTTCAGGAACTGTGGATGAAGACCAGTATACCTAGGAAATACATATTTGGTCATGTGAATCACCAAATATGTATTCCTTATAACTCATTATATCACAAATGCCATGCTGTATCTGAACATTTTTATAGTGTTCAGCTGTACTCCAGTGTGGATAAAATGAGAGTTCCTGTGGCCAGGATTCTCACCTGGCCCTGGTTGACTAGCTCACTGCACACCTGTGGGCAATACATGGCTGTTGACTCTATAAAAAGAGCTCTGCCCGGTGCTCTGGGCACAACATGGTGGCAGAGCTGCAAGGCTGCAGGAGAGCAGAGCAGAGGTTGGAGTGGTGGCAGCACCGAGGACAGAGGCCCAGAAGATGGCTGTGTGGGGCAACTGAGCAGAGAGGCCTGGAGGACGGCTGTGCAGGACAACTGTGTGGACAGAGGGGCCCAGAGGATGGCTGTGAGGATAGAGGGGCCCAGAGGCAGAGACTGGCTTGCTGCATGCAGACTCACTCTGAGTAAATGGGATTCTAGTGACTGACCTGCCACCTGGAAATAAAGATGGGTATAACCCTTTCACCTCAAGAATGTTTTGCTGTCATTTTCTTTGGTCACACTAAATCCATAGTGAACTTGCCCAGGGCTGAAACCCATTGGCAAGACATCCAGGCAGGTGAGGCAGAAAATCTTATCAAATCCCAGTAAGCAATGAACTGTCTCATGCCAGGCTCCTTCAGAGACGGTAAACAGAGTGGCAAATGGCCTTGACATTGCTCCTCCTAAGCCTCTCATGCTATCATGTTCTGGGAGGATCACAGTGTGTTGTTCCAAGACTCAGATCAGCTGTGGTTCAAGCCTCACTTATGTGGCCTATGTAGATATGTGCCAGGGTGCCTGGTGCTGGTGATGCTAGGGTTCTTGTTCATGGAGTCAAAGAATGAACGTAGCAAACAATCCAGGTAGGAAAGCCAGGGAGAGGCTTTTATTTAGAGATAAAGTGAGAAGACAGAGCTCCTGGCTCATGCCAGGAGGGGACAAGAGAGCCCGGGGTGGTGTGTTGTCTAGGGGATTTATAGGCAGTTGAGAATTTTGGGGAACATGATAAAGGGCTTAAGGGTGTGGGCTTATTAAAAGTGGTCTTAGAATGTTCACTCTTGTTGAGACATTAAGTCCCTTTTAGCATGCTAAAGTGAATCATACACATGATTATAAAGGATTAGCTGTCTTGCCAATGGATTTCAGCTCCCAGCAAGTTCACTATAGATTCAGTATGACCAAAGGAATGACAGTAGAATGTTTCTTTGGGATGAAAGGTTTTATTACCAGGCTTGTTCTCCCAGCAGTATGTTGAGCATTAGTGTCTCTGCCCTGCCCAGGGAACTGGGCCGAGCACTCTATATAGTGCAAAAATAGCTTATTGCCTGAAGGTGTGGAAGCGGTAGCCTAGCAAAAGGCCAGTTACATCATCAGGTGGTTTAAGTTCAGTGAGGATCCTGGCCATAGGAGCCCCAACTTCCCCACACTCCACCCCTCCAGGATTCTCGTGTTACGATCTACATGCTCTCAGTCTTCTGGAATGAGCCCTGTGTGAGAAAGCTGGAGCACTCTAACCAGATTCCACAATAGCAACAGAGGATAACAACAACTTAGAGATAATAACAAAAATTAAAATACAACAAGATTTTGATACAGGTAACAAAAATTATAATAATCCTCAAGCCAGACAAGGTTCCTAATAACAAAGACCTTAGGGGCAATAAGACACATGTTTTAATGACACCAACATAGGCAAATCATGACCATCAGGTAGGATGCAAGCAAGAGAGCGGTCCTGTGATAGGACTGTAGCAGGAAGGGGGTCCCTTCCAGGTCTAGTATACCATACTTTTACTCCTTTCCCCATGAGGGTTACTGAAGGGTCTATATATAGTGCTGCTGGAGGTGCACAGACTGGCCATAATAATAAAACAAAACTCTCCAGTAAGATGCTCCTCCCTTCTGGCCATTCAAGATATACTACTGTGACTGTTGGCAGCCACTCTGATGTTATTCTAGGAATACACAGGAGGCCAGCTTCCAGGCCTTGTTCCCAAGGTGCCAGGAGAGCCAGCCATCATTGGTCCATGTGTCAAAAGGTCCAAGGCCACATCCACACAATGGAGTCTCCGGGGTTCAGTGCAGTTGGTGCTGGCAGCAAGATGTTATTCTGATGGCCGAACCTTGGCTTCAGTGATTCTTCCTTGGTTTGTACTTGCAGTTGTACAGGGGAGGTAGCAATATGTGTTAACATGTCTGTGGGGCTCAGGGCTCCCTTTTGGGTTTCTCATTCAAATGCCATAGGACAGCCCATAGGTGGACTGACCATCCCTGCAGACTATTGGTATCTGACTTTACTCAAGATTTTAACAAGCCATTGTACCTCTCTATCATGTCTTCTGTGGTAGGACTGTATAGCACATGAAACTTCCATTTGGTTCCCAGCTGTTGCACCCATTCTTGCAGTGTATGTCCAGTAAAATGGGTACCCTGATCATTCTCAATTACCTGTGGTTGGCCATAGACAGCAAAGAGATGCTCCAGGCCTCTTTTGGTCATCTGCTGGTCTGCACAACAGGTAGGAAAAGCAACCAGAAGTCCAGTAGCTGTGTCCACACAAGTCATCACATACTGATATTCTTCTGACACAGGTAGAGGCCCAATATAGTCTATCTGCCACCTGATGAGGAGTATAGGCCCCTTAGCTATTGTCCCATGTTGCTGTGGAATTCAGTGTAAGTCCCTTTTAGAGAATATGACACACTCCTGCCAGGCTCTACTAACTTCTTCAAAGGTCCAGGGCAAGCCCCACTGATGGGCTACAGCCCACACTGTCCTTTGCCCCACATGCAACAAACGCTGATGTAACCATTGGGCTACATCAGAGGCAGGCTTTCCTTCGAACCAACATATCTCGGCCAATTATCTGCTGCATTTCCTGGGGTTGCCGGTGGCAAATGACCTGTCACATGGTATACTGTAATTATTTTAGTCTGATGACAGGTCTGTAAATCTTGCCACAATTCTTGCCCCCAAAGGGGTCTGTGACCAACCAGCCAGTTGGCATGGTACCAGATTGGTAGCCACAGGGTCAAGCCCTGATAAACAGCCCAGCTGTCAGTGCAGACCACTACAGGAGAAGGATCCTGGCTGATCATAAGACATACAGCCTGCAAATCTGCACACTGGCTGCTCTTCCCCTCACCATCTTCCATCCATATTTGTCTCAGTCTTAGGATGGAAAGCTATGGCCCTCCACTTTGGGGGCTGCCCACAGCTGGAGCCATCTGTGTACCATGCATCTTTGGGTATAGGGGCTCTTCCCTCCCAATAGGGACTCTCTGCTACTAATGGTTTGAAAACAAGTTCTTTCTACTTTTATCTAGTATATGTCACTGGCCCCAATAAGCATTGGAGTTCTTCACTCAAGGGGCTACTAGAGAGGGCAATACGCTGCTGTAGATAAGCACCCCACTTGTCCAGTGTGGGTGTTTGTGCCACACCACTCCTTGGTTTTTGGGTCCACTCTCATACCCACCCCAAGATGGGATAGGTGGTTATTACCTTTATCGGGGCCATTCCAGTGATGGGTTGTGTAGCCAGGAAGGTGTGATACACATTAGCCAGTTGTTTTTCTATCAAAGTGTATTGTACCTCTGCCCCTTTCCAGAGTTGTGACCAGAATCCAATAGGTTGGCGAGTTCATTCAAGTTCCTGTCAGAGACTGCAGCCATAACTGTCTTTAGACTGAAGCCATAACTGTCTTTAGTCACATGAACATCCAGCTCACAGGCCCTTGATGGGTCTATCACACTCAAGGCCTGCATGGCTCTGTCTGCTCATTTTGCTGTAGTAAAGGCAGATGCACATGTCTCATCCCAGTCTCACCTGATGCCCTTTCCTACCAATCAGTATAAGGGCTTCAGAATTTGTGCCAAGTGCGGGATAAACTCTCTCCAGTAGCCTAATGGTAAAGCCGCACTGTTAGCTGTTTCTCCCATGTAGCCAAGTCCTGGGATAAAAGTCCATGACAGATAGTGGGGCTGTGGAGGTAGTCCTGCGGAAGGACAGTGAAAGTCCATTGCCATCCTTCCCACGTGAAGGCAAACTGTTCCTCTTTCCTGCTCAATGCCAATGGAAAAGAAGGCATTAGCAAGATCTACCACATAATGGTATGTTCCTAGTTCATGACTGAGTGTATCCATCAGGCCTGCAATAGAGGGGACAGCAGCATGCACAGGGGTATGACTTTATTCAATTCTCTGACTGCATGCACAGGTATGACTTTTATTCAATTCAATTTATCTATAACTGTCATATGCCAGGAGCCATCTGGCTTTTTTACTGGCCACACTGAGGAATTGAAAGATCTATGGGTGGACTTTATAATACCCACCTTTTCCAGCACCTGGAGAGTTTCTCTAATCTCTTTATCCCCTCCAGGCAGTTTCTATTGTTTGGTATTAATCACCCCCTGAGGCACAGGCAAAGCTATTGGCGGCTGCCTAGCATGTCCCCTCAGAACTGCCTTTACCACATATACTCTCAGTCTGAACTCACCTGCAGTGGTCTGCAACCGTAGACCCTGCAGGATATCAGTCCCCAAAATATACTCATGTATAGGAGATATATGTTCCTAGTTCATGACTGAGTGTATCCATCAGGCCTGCAATAGAGGGGACAGCAGCATGCACAGGGGTATGACTTTATTCAATTCTCTGACTGCATGCACAGGTATGATATATAGCCAATATACTGTTTTGGGAATAGATGCCCTATTCCCAAAGGGATTTGGGCTTGCTTCACTCTGATAGCCTTACCCCCATATTCATCTATGATAGTGGGGTTCCTGGAGAACCACTCAGGGTTACCATGAATCAGTGAACATTCAGCCTCTGTGTCCACCAGAGCCAGGACACATTGTATGTTCACTGGGGACCAATGGATAGCTATTTCAACATGTGGCCTCCGGTGCCCCCCTGGTCCCTCAGGGCAGGTACCTCAACCTTCCCCTCAGTCAAACCATGTTCCCTAATCATCTTCCTGTGTAGGCTCAAGTGAGGTTGGCTTGCTCTCCAGCAGGAAGTCTTGCAATCACACAGGCCAGACTTGTGGCTCTGTCTCTGACCTCTACCTCTGTGGTCTTAGTGTCTGGACCTGCTGCTCTGGTTTCAGTTGTTACCATAGCTCTAGTAAGATCCTATTTGACTTCCCATCTGAAGGCAAATTATGGCATGTTAAGACCCCCCACCCCTCAAGATCCAATCACCACCATCCAGATGGTCGCCTGTCCCTTAAGATCCAATCACTAATGCAGAACACACCCTACCCCTACTCCTTAAAAACACGCTTCCTCACCCAGGAGCTGCTGCTCTCTCTCTCTGGGGGCAGCCATTTTCTCTTTCAGATAACTAAATCTCTTGTGTGGACCCGTGTCAGCTGAGTCATTCTGGGGTAAGGAGGGTTGCTGTGAGATGCCCTTTCATTGGTGCTGTGACTTCGGATGAGGTTCTCCCATTGACTTTGCTCTTCCTCCCAGAATCTGAGCTGCTTTGGGAACCCTCACTACCTGATCCTCCTTCACAGGCTCACCATCCATTTCCCTGGTCGCTCATCTTCTCGCCCAACACTGGCCTTCAATTTGGTAAATCTCCTCTTCATGGTCAACTTAAATGTCCCTTTGGAACATGGAAGTGACCTTTGAGTGTCTGGCACCCCCAAGGGCTCCTCCGGTACAGGGGCACCCCCAACCACAACATTCAGAGTCACAGTTGATCCCAAGTCGACCTTTCCTCACCTTCTGCCTTTTCCCACGGTGAGAATCTCTACCCCTTGGGGTTTGTTATCCTTCTCATCTAACAAAATCCTGGTACCAGGTGTCAAACGTTGGTGTTTTCACCTTGACCACTTAGTTAGAGGTGGTGATGACCCCCTAACTGTGTCTGGTCTTCTCTGCGACCTTCTCAATTGCTCTGGGACACCTCAGTGACTTGTGAATGGTCTCATTCTCACCATGGGATCTGGCCCCTCCATTCCCACAGATTCACCGCTAGGGTGCTTACTCAATAATCTAAAACCCCTCCACCTCACTCCAGACCTCAAACCTTTTCAGCTTATTTGCTACTGTAATGAGATCTGGCCACAATATTCCTTGGACAATCAGTCTAAATGGCCTCCCAATGGTTCTTTAGATCCTAAATTCTCTATGACTTATACAACTTCTGTGAGCTCATGGGCAAATGGAAAGATATCCCATATATCCAGGCTTTCTCCTACCTCTGAACCAAGCCTGCTCTCTCTCTCCCTTGCAATCCTAAGCATCTCCTCCTGGCTCTAAAAAACTTCACCCTACCACCCACCAACTCCCACCATGTCCTCTGACTTTCACCCTGCTGATGAACCTCCTCCCTACTGATCTCAAACCCCTACAGTTCCCCCTCAACCACTAGTTCCTCTCCCACCACAACCTCCTCTGCAAGATCAAAATCCCGACCCTCCCAGCTCCCCTAGTGCTGTTGCAGGAGCTGCAGCACCTCCCCCTCTTCCACAACCAGTTCCCCTTCCCTCACCCAGTCGTGCGCCAAGCCCTCTAGTCCCTCACTCTCAAACCCAGATCCTAGCCCCACTATGGGAAGTAGCCGTTATGGAGGGCATTGTCCGGGTCCATGTCCCTTTCTCTCTCTTGACCTGTCTCAAATTGAGATAAGATTAGGCTCTTTCACCTCCAACCCAGCTACTTACATAAAAGAGTTCCAGTACCTAACTCAGTCATATGATCTTACCTTTCATGATATTCACATGATCCTATCCAACACACTTTTGCCCGAGGAGCATAGGCAAGTCTGGGAACAGGCTAGAACTCATGCCAATGAGGTTCACCAAACTACTCCAGCTCATCCAATTGGTGCTGAGGCGGTTCCTGACTGAGACCCTAATTGGAACTATAATATGGCAGGGGAAGTCACCAGTCAAGATCAATTCATCACCTGCCTTGTGGCACGTCTCAGGAAGTCAGCCAATAAAGCCATTAACTATGAAAAACTCCAAGAGGTTATTCGGGATAAAAATGAGAATCCCTCTACGTTCCTAGACCGCCTCACCAAAGCTCTTTTACAATATACAAACTTAGACCCTGAGACCCAAGATGTTACCCCGACATTAAGGCTAAACTTAGATGTCTAGAGAAGGGACCCTTAACTCCTCAGGCAGAAGTCCTGGCAGCGGCCTTCAAAGTATATAATGGAAGAGATGAAAAGGCCCGTAAACAAAAATATCAAATGCTGGCTAAGGCCTTTCAACCTACCCCAACCACTGGTGCTCGGGTATCCTCACTTCCTAAGAAGCAGCCAGGAGGACCTCCTGGTCCATGCTACAAATGTGGTCAAATGGGTCATTGGGCTAGAGCCTGCCCAAATCCCCGGAAGCCCCCCGGTCCATGCCCTAAGTGCCATCAGGAGGGACACTGGGCTGTTGACTGTCCTCACACACTGAGAGGTGCCAGGCCATCCAGCTCTAACACTCCACACATAGACCTTCTGGGTCTGGCAACTGATGACTGAGGGGGCCCAGGACTCCTTCACCCGACCACTACCATCACTGTACAGGAGCCCTGACTAACCATTGTGGTAGTGTGTAGGCCCATCTCTTTCCTTTTGGACACCAGGGTCACATACTCAGTTCTGAAGGAGTTTTGGGGACCTACCTCCCTCTCACAGTCCTCTATAGTTGGGGTAGAGGGCACACCTCATCAACCTTTACAAATTCCCATGCTTCACTGCATCTTTAGAGGCATTGCCCTCTCTCACTCCTTTTTGGTGATTCCCCAGTGTCCCATCCCCCCTATGGGAAGGGACCTATTACACAAGGTTGGAGCTTCCATTACTTTCACTCCTGGACTGCGCCTCAACCCCGACTCACCTTCAATCCCACTTTTACTCGCCCTCCAACCTGCTGCAAAACCATTTCCCTCTCCTTTTCCTCTGCCACCCCATCTGGTCAACCCTGTAGTCTGGGATACCCTCACCCCCTCTATCACCACCTGCCCCCCAGTAATTACCAGACTTAAAGACCCTGCCTCTTTTCCCTCTCAACCTCAGTACCTGCTGCTCCTCAAGAGTTTACTGGGCCTGCAGCCAATTATCTAGGAACTTTTACACAAAGAGCTACTATGACCAGCCAATTCCCCTTACAACACCCCGATATTGGCTATCAAAGAACCTAATGGCTCTTAGAGGCTATTCAAGATTTAAGAATTATCAGTGCAGCTGTTTTTCCAATCCATCCAGTAGTCCCTAACCCCTATACTTTATTTTCCACTATCCCCACCTCTTCAACTTAATTCTCTTTCCTTGACCTCAAAAATGCATTCTTCACGATTCTCCTCCATTCCAAAGGGACCACTTACACCTTCAACTCCACAGACTACAAATTCTCCAGTAATCTACTCTACAACCCAAACAGGACCTCCTTACAGCTGCATAAGGTGGCATATGAGCCCTACTCCAAGAACAATACTGCTTCCACACCAACAAATTCGGTCTCGTCCAGGATGGCACAAAACACCTCCGTGAACAAGCCTCCAAACTCCTAGAAAACTCCCCTAACAATCCGTTCCCTTACCCCTTCAATTGGCTCCTGCCCCTTCTAGCCCCTGTTACCTTTGTTATTTTTCTTCTCCTTTTCCTTCCCTGCTTCATTAACCTATTCCAAAAATTCATTCAAAATCAAATTTTGAAAATTTCTAACCATACTATCAACCAGTTACTCCCCCAGGGCTATCAAGGCCTTCTCATGAAGAATAACGAAACCAGCTAGATGACATCACAAATCATCTCAAGATGCCTGCCCTTCCCCAACTCTACAGCAATGGCCTTGCTAACCCCAGAATCTGCGCCCCCTTCCAGTAGGAAGTAGCTAGAGAATGAGATTCTATGCCCAGTTCCCCAGAGGCCCAATTAAGAAAAGAAAAAGATGGGAATGAAGGCAAATTCTGGTGCACTAAGACCCACACCCCTGAAAATCCAATCACCAATGCAGAACACACTCTACCCCTACTCCTTAAAAATATGCTTCCTCACCCACGAGCTGCTGCTCCCTCTCTCTGGGGGCAGCCATTTTCTCTTTCAGATAATAAAATATCTTGCATGGGCCTGTGTCTCCTGAGTTGTTCTGGGGTAAGGAGGGTCACTGCAAGATACCCTTTCACCATCTAATTCTCTTCCATTTGCTCCTGCCCGTATTACATCAAAACACATCTGGGTCCTCGTAACCTTTATGGGGCCCTTTAAATTCTTCTTGTGAGTAGGTGACTTTATTTCTTTCTGAGCTGTCATTGCTTCAGCCTCTCCTAAGTCTGCTATTGCATGTGTCTCCTCGCTTATGGGATACCCTAAGTGAGGGGAAAGAATGGCCATTAGAGACCCAAAGAGAGATGTGAGAGCTGTTTGAAGCATAATATTTTTCATCCCAGTACTGAAAATCTCTTCATCTGGGCCATAATTCTCTGGATTATAGATAGCATTTCTTATGCCTAGCTCTCATAACACCTGTTGGAGCTATCCATATGTCTGCCATCTAACAGGAGAGGATGGTAGATCACCTGGATTGGGCCACACAGCACAAAGTGCAGCCATAAGCCAATCGAGGAGGAAGTGACTCCCTTGGGTCTGATGTGCATTGTGTAATGCCTCAAGGCAGGCTGCACTGTCAGGGAAGACAGCTTTCCCATCTCTGATCCTGACAGAACAATTCCTTCCACCCCTAAGTCCCACAGACACAGGAGCCAAGCTGATATTGACTCCAAGGGCTTCTGCCTAAACTGGGAGCCCAAATCCACCAGCTCAGCTTGAGTATAGGGGCAGAGCATAGAGTGCTACATGACCTGTGGAGGGGGCTGCTCCTCTCCTTGGGGAGTTCTTGGCTGCTGTGTCTTTATTTTCTTTACAACCACTGGGCATACTTTCAATACAGGAGGGGTCAGTGCCTCCGGCACCACCCCTTCATCCTTCCCCAGCAACTCCATTTCTGGGGCTGATGGCACCTTTCTTTCCCCTCCCTCGAGTGCCTCCTCTGCTACAACCTTTACCTTTTCTACCATGCCTCGCAGTAATGCTAGCTAAGTCTTCAGCAGCTCTTTTACCTTCACCTCAATGCTTCACAGCTGGCATTCTTGTATCACCTCCACCCATGCTTCCCTCAGGATTTGTCTTTTTCTTGATGACCTTTTCCTCCTTCAGAGCACCTGGCAGCGCTGCCATCTCGTTCTGTAAGGAATCTTTTACCTCTTCAACAGCACCTTGCTGCTGGCATTCTCATGCTGCCTCCTCTCATATCAATGCCATTTCCTTCTTCAGGGAATCCACAGAGGTTTGCAGCTTGTATTCTCATGCTGCCATTTCTTGGGTCTTTTTCAGGAGTATGTCCTTCTTTTCTGTAGACTTTTTTAATACTGTGAGAAGCAGCCAACCCACAGTCCCTGCTGCCTCACAGGCACTCTGTCTCTCAAAAGACCTACTTACTATACCAAGGGCTATAGCCCTACTGCCTCATGTATCACCTCCACTTGCCTTCAGTCCTTGGGCAGGGCCCAGTCCTCTAGGAGGCAAGTCACCTCAGACCACGTACCCATTGTGGGACGGTCCACTGCTTTCCCATTCATGGGCGCAGCCCCCTGAAGCACCCCTCCCATAAGAGCAGCGTGTCTTTTCCTTGGTAAACAATGAACCCTGCTGATTTCACCAATTGGTTTCATCCCCCTGCAAGTTCACTATGGATTCAGTGTGACCAAAGGAATGACAGTAGAACATTTCTTTGGGATGAAAAGGTTTATTACCTGGCAGTAGTTCAAGCACTATCATCTCTGCCTCTGCCCAGAGCACTGGGCCGAGCACTCCATATAGTGCAATAATAGCTTATTGCCTGAAAGTGCAGAAGCGGTAGCCTAGCAACAGGGCCAGTTACATCATCAGGTGGTTTAAGTTCAGTGAGGATCCTGGCCATAGGAACCCCAACTTACCCACTTTAGCATAATAAAAACATGGGCTATGCTGAGATACTTTCCTTTATCTGGGGAATATTAACTGATCTCATTGAACAATGACTCTAGAGATTAATGTTTAACATGGAGTTTTGGTAGGGGGTTTCCTTGCATGTTGTTACACCACTCTAACTGTAATTGTCTTGCCTTGCTTTTTCCTGAGGCCCTCACCCTACTCTTACTACACTTATGGTCCCTGTCTCACTGGTATGGAGCCATTCCGTACACTTGGGTTGTTCTGGAGTGATGCTCTATCTTGGCTAGATCTTTAAGATGGCAATAGTGGCCACCGTTCAGGAAAGAGCCCACATAGTGGGGATCAGAAGGATGGTTTCAAAGTGGTTGTCAATCCCTGCCCTCAAGAGAGTAAATTAGAGAGGAAAACCTCAAGTTTCCATTTACTCTTAGAAAGAATTAGAAATAACCAATCCCAAGCAAAGGATTTTGTAACATTTTGCAATGTTTTCAACTTACCCAAGTATTTGATATTCTTATTTGTTTTCCAATATTAATTAGATAAAAAACACTTAAAACAAAGCAAAGCAAACCAAACCAAATGTCTTTGAGACAGGGACCATGGATGTAGTCAGAGTAGGGTGAGGGCTTCTGGAGGGGGCAGGGCGGGATATTTGCAGTAAGAGCAATGTAACTACATGCAAGGAACCCCCCCCTGCTAAAACTCTGCTTAACATTGAGCTCTAAAATCATTCTTCAGTGAAATCAGTTAATGTTCCCCAGATAAAGAAGAGTAGCACACGTTTTATTATGCTAAACTTTTGTAACCATGTGGAAGATTCACTTTAGCATACTAAAAGGCCCAGGCCTATGTGCTGTCTTTCCTTCTTCGGATCTGATGAGGTGATTTTGCAAACTGAGCAAGTAACTTAGCATGCAGACCCAGCTGTAAACAGCATAGTAAAGGGCAGGAAGAATTCCATCTTGAAGATAAGATTGCATTTTAACACCCAGCAAGTTCAAGAGGCAGGATTCTTTAGCAAGTAGACAATACCTCAGCCCACCTTGGGGGCTGGGCAGGCAGCCTTTTGATAATGCTCCCAGACCAAAGCGCTGGTGTCTCAGAGAGAAATCAAGACAGGAAATTCCTTACGGTTAAGTTAATTTTTAATATTCAGGGACCACTTAACAAGTCCCCACCCCTAAGTTTTTTCATATTCTCTAAAAAATCCTCAACTGCCTATAAAACCTTCTAGACAATGCACCACCATGGACTCTCTTGTCCCCTCCTGGCATGAGCCGGGAGCTCTGTCCCTTCACTTTATCTCTAAATAAAAGCCTGTACCTTGCTTTCCTACCTTGACTGTTTGTGAAGCTCATTCTTCGGCTCTGCAAACAAGAACCCCGGCATCACCTTGAGCTAGTCTCTAAGATGGCAAAAGAGGGAAATGTTGGGAAGGGCAGTCAAAGGAGTTAGTGGCAATAACCAAGTTGGAGCATGAAAAGTCTGGATTTCTGAAGCCTCCTAAATGGAGAACAGGCATTGAGTTAGCATGGCCTCTGGGAAGACAAAGTTCCAGTCAGAACGTAAAGAAGTGCTATATAATCATCAGCTTGCTCTCTTGCTTTCACATTCACAAATGCAGCAGAGGCTGAGGTCACTTTACAAAGAGCACTTTACTGAAAGGCAGAAAGCTGAAGCCTGAAGATCTTGGAATGCTTCTGGAAGGCTGGACCTGCACTTTTAATATAGACATTAAACAATAGGGCTCTTTTGTGTGGTTTCTGATGCCTGGCATGTGATGACCTGGCAAAGATAGCAGTGTGACTTGTCCACAATTCATTCACTTATTCAACAAATATTTACTGAGTTCTCTTTGTACTAGACAGGCAGTAAGCATCTCAGAACTAGCTGGGTGTGGGTAAAATTATAACATTTCCGGAGTTTTTTGCCTGGTTTTAGTGCATTTGCATATCCTCAGGGATGGAGAAAAGTTCATCTCCATGTCAATGGATGATTACCTGGGCAACCGAGGGTGTGCCTGAACCTGAGAGTTTAAAGGGAAGGGGCTTGCTTGCTTCTTCAGGAGTAGAGGAGAGAGACAGCTCTGGACTGTGGTTTGTAAGCAATAAATGGGTTTTAAATCTTATTTCTCCCTTTGACTGATTTTGGTTTTTAGACATATTTTGCCCTGGGATTTCCTCTCCCTGGATGGACTTACATCTGGTGGCAGCCAGCAGGGTGCCTCTGAACCCAAAATCTGTCATAATGGGTGTGACCTTTGGGAGGGTTGCTCTTGTGGATGGTGGGGAGGCCCCAGTGGATGCAGCAGCAGAGGATGCTGCTTCACCTGTTATTATCGCCTCAGCTGTGGGGCTTCCAAGTTGGGAACCCCTAGTGGGGAACTGATCTCCGTTTAAGTATGTCTTAGATGGGTGGGGCCTTCCCCCGAACTGGGGAAGGGTGGACACACCGGAAGTTACATAATTAGCCCTCCGTGATTTGGAAGACTGCTTGGAGACCTTAGGGGCCGTATAGTGGCTGGCATTGCATGGTATCTTTTCATCGAGATGGTGGAAAATGTTATACAGGAGAAAGAATTATTGAGGGACTTAAGCAGAAGAGAAACACACTTCAGCATCACTTGGATGAGCTGGGCAATAACCTATGGGATGCTGTTAAAGAAGAGAGACAGTTACTGAAAAGGCAGGTCATGCTCCTAGAAGATTCCTTAGCAGCGGCAAGGGGGCAGATGGCAGGAAAAGTCGCACTGCAGGTGGCCGTTGGGGAGGGGGAGGAAAGAGTAGTGCCTTCAGCCCCGGACATGGTGGAGGAGGATCCGTTGGTGGAGGAGCCCAAGGGAGAAGAGGAGGAGGCAGGGCCATTGGTGGATCCGCTACCCAGGCCCCCACCGGAGGTACCATCTTCTCCTGTTTTAAAGGCCTGACCAGCTGTAATTAAGAAAATAAAAATGAAACAACCATGGACTCCTCAGGGGGAGGAGCAGCCCCCTCCCCAGGTTGTGGAGCACTCCATCCCGCCCCTATACCCAGGATGAGCTGGTGGACATGAGCATCTGGTATAGGCAGAGGCCATCAAAATCTCTGCCTACGTGGCTTTTACGTCTCTGGGATATGGGAGTGAAAAACGTTGTGTTGTGTCGGGTACTGAGATGAGTAGAATGGCTTCCTTAATTACTCACCCTTCCCTCTGGCAGCAGTTGCAAAATGCCCATCAGACCTCAGGGAATCAGACACTTCTGGAATGGCTGACAGCTGCCATCAGGATAGTTTGGCCTTATCAGGGTGATTTATCATATTTTCCCAGTAGTTGGAAAACGTATGCAGAGCTCCAACAGGCACCGTGGGAATTGGGTATGAAAAATACCATCTATAATATGGACTTCCAGGGCCCTGATGAGGAGGTGTTCACTATAGGAATGAGAAATCTGGTACTGCATACAGCTCCCACATCTCTTTGGGTCCCTAGTGAATACTCTTGCCCCCCACCTAGGGCAACCCATAAATGAGGCTTCTCCTACTTTAGCAGATCTGGGGTAGTTTGAAACAATAAGGGCATGGAGGGAAGTACAGTCCACGTCTGAAAGGAGAAGTGCAAAGGCCCTGTGAAGGTCTCAAGGACCCAGATGTGGGTTGATTTGATAAAGGCTGGGGTAGTGAAAGAAAAACTCAATGGGCAGCCCAATAGAATATTGTTAGAACTGTGGCAGCAATTAAGGCCTGAAGTCAGACACCAATATTCTACCGGTTCGCCTATGGACAGTGCTGCAGCGTTTGAATGAGAAGCCACGTAAAGGAGCTTTGAGCCCTGTGGATATGCTCACACACCTTGCTGCCTCTCCTATACATTGTATGTTCAAACCAGAGGAGCTATTGAAGCCAGTATATGGCCAGCAGAGCAACATCCTGCTGCCAGTCCCTACTGCATTAAGCCCTGGAGACACTGTTGAATGGAGCTGGCCCTGGACATTTCGACACATGAACCAGTGATGGCTGGCCCTTCTGGTCCCTGGGGGAAAAGGCCTGGAGGCTGGTCTCCTGTGTATTCCTGGAGTAACACCTGAATGGCCCCCAAAGGTCACAGTAGTGTACCCAAAACGTCCAGGAGGTAAGAGCATCTTGCGGGGAAGTTTTGTTTGTCTTAAGGCCAGTGCATATACCTCCCGTAGTCCTCTATATCGACCCATCTGTAACTCCCACAGGGAGTGGGGTGAAAGTCTGGTATACTAGACCAGGATAAGATCCCATTCCTGTCACTGTTTTATCACAAGACCACTCCACTCTCTTGTATGTATCCTACCTGATGGACAAGATTTGCCTATGCTGGTGTCATTAAAACATGCATCTTATCACCCTTAAGGTTATTTTCTCCTACAGTCCTTGTCACCGGAAAGCACCCCCTGGCTGCAGCTGCCGCATGATGATTATTGCTCTGAACCCTCAGCTACTGCCTGCCTATGGAATGGACAAGCTATGGACTTAATCTGTGTAAGACTTTGAACCTAGCTGAATACTCCCACTTGAGGATATCTTAATTTTATTGCTGTTGCTATTGTTATGTCATTAGTCTGGTTACAATGCTCCAGTTTTCTCACCCAGGGACCATTGAGGAAGAAGGGGTGAGAGCAGATTGTAAGGCAAGATTTCTGGAGGGGTGGCCTGTGGGTAAAATTGTAATATTTCCAGAGTATCTCGCCTGGCTTTAGTTTATTTGCATATCCTCAGGGGTGGAGAGAAGTTCATCTCCATGTCAATGGGTGATTACCTGGGCAACCGAGGGCATGTCTGAACCTGAGAGTTTAAAGGGAGGGGCTGGCTTGCTTCCTTGCTTGCTTCCTCAGGAGCAGAGGAGAGAGATGTCCCTGGACTGCAGTTTGTAAGCAATAAATGGGTTTTTAACTTTATTTCTCCCTTTGACTGATTTAGGTTTTTAGAGGTATTTTGCCCCAGGATTTTGTCTCTCTGGACTTACAGTGGGAATACTGGGTTGATCAAGACAAATAAAGGCCCTGCCTTTATGGGACTTACAGACAAAAACAAAGCAAAAATGGGGAAATGAATAAATGAAATAATTCCTACTAAACTACAAAGGGTCCAGAGGCTTCCAAGAGGAAAGGTGGTCAGTGAGGCTGACGGTCCAGGGGCAAAATGAGCCTAAGAGCTAAGGTCAGAGAGGGCATGCAGGCAACAGACCACAGGGGTGTTGGGGCGGGGGTGTATTTTCCAGATTCTTGTTCCCGCCACAACAAAGAATTGAAGGGCAGAGACACAGTAGTGAGGCAGAGTAAAAGTTTTATTTAAAGTTACTTAAAGAGAGAAAAAGTGCTGACGACTTCAGGGAAGAAAGGCGTCCTGAAAGGTTTAAGCTTTATTTAAAGAGAGTAAGTGCACACTTGGAGAAAGGGGAGTGTGAGCTACCTTATAGAAGAGGCATGCTGAAAGGTTAAGATAAAGTTTTAAGGCTACACACTCAGAAAGTGCGGGGGACCTCAGAGAGAGGAGTGCACTGAAAGGTTGGGAAAGAGTTTTATTAAAGTTACACACTTAAAAAGTTCAGCTGACCTCAGAGAGAGGAGCGCACCTAAGGTTTTAGGATCTGGGATTTTATAGGCAGTTGAGGATCTTCAGGAAAGCGACAAAGGGCCAGGTGTGGACCTGCCAAATTCGTCTTTGATAAGACATTAAGTTTCTTCTTTTTTTGACTTAAAACAAATATACTGCTTTGATTCTTTTCCGGGATATCAGTTTATGTCCGGAAGCATATCGGTCACGACTGTCTGCCCTGCCTCCAAAGTGGGCTGAGCACCGTCCGTTTGATTAAAATACAATCTTAGCTTTAAGATAGAATTCTTTCTGAATAAGCTGGGACTTTGAGCAGACTAAAGTAAATTTTACAATGGTATGTTCTAACTGACACAGTGAAAACATTGGCTATGCTGAGATACTTTTCTTTATCTGTGGAGTATTCAAACTTCTAGGCCAAGTTGCTCCTAGCCTTCTGAGCTATTTTTAACTGGTTAACTCTTTGAGTCCCTTCTAGTGGGCTTTACTGGCCTTATTCTCTTTCCACCCAACTCGTTATCTATTGCCCTGCCTAACAGGGCTTTTGCAGGCCAGTGTAAGTTTTTATGTCATACTTAAGGCAGTGGGGAATCTTTTAAAGGCCTTTAAATAGGGGAATTAAATGGTTTGACTTACGTTTTTAAACGATCATATCAGCAGCTGTTGTGCGGCATAAAATGCCAAGCCTGAAGTCAGATGGCCATGCATTCTGCAAATTCACTGTGAGATTGCTGCCAAAGCTCTTGGTTAAGAGTCTCATCTTGTTTCCTTGACAGATAAATCAGTCAAAATAAAGCTCTGTAACATGTAGTGGGAGCCAAAGGTTGGAGTCATGTTCTGGTTTCAAATCTTGCTTCCCACTATGAGCTCTTGGCAAGTTACTTATTTGTGCATCAGTGATCTCAGCTGTGAAAGGGGGATAAAAGTTCCTACCATGATGCTGTTGTGAAAATTAAATGACGTGTAAAGCACGGTGACAGCACCTGGTACAATGCAGAAGTAAAACGGTCATAAACACTAGCTTTTATTACATCTTTCAGAAGATTACTGTGAAGACCACATGAAATACTGCATGTGAAAGGGCTTATCAAACCATTAAGACTGTCCCAATGGCAGAATTCTTTCTCTCCCTTGTCTTAAGCGGAACACAGAAGCCTATCCAAGGCAGGGAGGCGCGAGGCCAAACGCAGCCTCAAAGCAGTCATTGTCGTCCGGCCGCCCCTCCCCCGCTTTGGGCGCATCTCCATGGCAACGCGGGGCTTTGCCTCTCCCCGCCTCCTGGGGCCGCAGACCGGAAGCAGTCCGCGCCACGGGCTTCTGGGAAACTGCTGTGAGTGGCGTCTCAGCGTCTGCTGTGGACAGCGAAGCTGCTGTGGTTCCAAAACCGGAGGTTTGCGCGAGAGTGGCGGGGCGGGGGAAGGGGGTGAGGGGGAAGGGCGCGAGAGGACCGCTGGCTTAGGGCTGCGGATCGCTTGGCTGGAATCATTCAGCAAGTCTGGTAGGGACCTTCCTCGGCTTCCCTGGAGGAGCGGGGGCCAGGCCGCGGTCTCCCCGCCTAGCAGCTGGGGGGCGGGGAGGGGTAGACGGAAAGCCAGATGGGGCTTTCAGCTTCTTTGGGATACTTTCCATCCGCTGCGTACTCCGCGACCCTCACGGTCCCCCTCTTCCTCCCCCTCCCCCATCGGCCGGTTTTGTTCTGTTTCGAGGCCCTGGAGTCTCGCGGAGAGTTCTGGGACTCCATTCGGGCGGAGGTCGGAGGGGGCGGGCCTTCCGCGGGGCCTGCCGGGGCTTGTAGTTTCGTTGGACGGGGGCGGAAGTGCCGTGCCTCGGAGGTTGTAGTGACAGGGTGCCGTTTGGTTATCTAAAATCCACTGGGTCTAGTGCAGAGGAGAGGGGCTGGAGGACGGCGGGGCGGGGCAGGGCGAGGTTCGCAGCGGCACTTTGCAGGAGTGAGGCGGGAAGAACACCTGGTAAGAGGCCCTCCGCCCAAGCGCTACCTGGACCCTCGGGTCTGCCACTCACCGCGCGTCCTTCACATCCTGCGAGCGGGCTGTCCATTGAGAACATGAGAGGAAGAGAAATCTCTTTTGCGTAGAATGTTTGAGCAATAGATAGGTAGGGTCCTGGAATAGGAGCGAACCTGTTGGCACCCTGTTTGTAAGGCCGCCACACTGCGGAGTACTTAATCAAAACTGTATGTATTACCTGTCTGTATTATTAAATTAAATTTAAGAGCACTTAATTAAAACTGTATGTATTACAGTTTTTCAGGTTACTAGTTTTGGTACAGTTACAAGAAGTTTTTTAAAGTTACTGGTTTTCAGAGTTTGGGCCCTGAATAGATATCTTGAGTAGCTAGCTGCATGGCTCATTCCTAATGTGTGTTGTAAACAATGGCTTGGGCATGACTGTGCAAATACTAAGGAAAGGATCAGAAATAGCACAAGGTCTCTCTGAAGGTAGAAGCCGGGAAGACTGAGTCACCCAGTGTCAGGACAAGATTCTGGGCCACTGCAAGAGTTTCTCTTCATAGAATTTGTTGTGACTAATGCCTGTCATAAGAGATTTAAATGTAGTTATGTTGTAGCAGGTGACTGAATAATATTTGTATGTGATCTAGTGGTTACTTTTTAAAATATTATGTCATCAGTTACTGAGCAAATGAATATTTTTTCACATATTTTTAAGTTCAGGGAGTTCTAAACGTAAAAAATAGTTCTTAACTCTTAGAAAAACGTTTTGTTAAAAAAAATTTAAAGCAGCTAATAAAAACAGTCCCTGCTTTTGTGTTGACCTAAGTGTGTCATGGAACAACAGTCCTGAGTTGTAAATAATGTATTTCAAGGTCAAAAGCATTTAGAAAACACCGAGGTAGGCTGGTTCTTTCTTGGATTCTTTTGACTATTGAAATAGGGTTTGTTGATTTGGTAGGTGACAGATGGTGAACTTTTCTCTACAGGGCCAGATAGTAAATAATAGGTTTTTCAGGCCATAGTGTCTATCTCAACTACTCAACTCTGCCATTGTAGTGTGAACTGTGAACGAATAGACACAGACATTCTAAGTTCATATCATTTTCTCATGTCTTGAAGTAGTCTTTGTTTTTTTCTAAACATGTTAAAATATGAAAACTATTCTTAATACAAGCATTGTGCAAAAATGGGCACTAGGCCAGACTTAGCTGTGAGTTGTAGTTTGCCAACTTATGGTGTAGGTTATTGATTGTAATTTTTAATTGATATGTTTTACTTTATTAATATATGTCTAAGTTCTTAGGGTGTTTGGGCATTCATTTATTTTTTATTTCTTGTGTCTCAGGAGTACCTGTAAAGAAAAAAGGGTATTTCCCCGAGGCCTGTATCCTGCCTTGATTGTCTTTTCTTGAAGACTTATAAATCAGGATGTCTGCACAGTCAGTGGAAGAAGATTCTATACTTATCATCCCAACTCCAGATGAAGAGGAAAAAATTCTGAGAGTGAAGCTGGAGGAGGATCCTGATGTTGAAGAGGGATCAAGTATCCCCTGGAACCATCTCCCTGACCCAGAAGTTTTCCGACAGCGATTCAGGCAGTTTGGATACCAGGATTCACCTGGACCCCGTGAAGCTGTGAGCCAGCTTCGAGAACTTTGCCGTCTATGGCTTAGGCCAGAAACACATACAAAAGAGCAAATCTTGGAGCTGGTTGTGCTGGAACAGTTTGTTGCCATCCTACCAAAGGAGCTGCAGACTTGGGTTCGGGAGCATCATCCAGAAAATGGAGAGGAGGCAGTGACAGTGCTGGAGGATTTAGAGAGTGAACTAGATGACCCTGGACAGCCGGTGAGCCTACTGTGTCATTTTCTGGGTCAGAAGCATTGGCATAGCAACAGGCAAAGCTCCTGAGTTAATTCCAGTCAACTAAGTAGTTAGAATTATATATATGCCCCTGCTAACTGCTCTCCACTATCTATGTTGCTTTGTCATCTAGGCCCCTGTAGTGTATGTTTTGTATGGTTTCTCTTACGTGTTTTTAGTTCTAGTACTCATAAATTTCTTCTCAACTAAACCAAACTTTATTATTTACAGGTTTCTCTCCGCCGACGAAAACGAGAAGTGCTAGTAGAAGAGATAGTATCTCAAGAAGAAGCTCAGGGACTACCAAATTCTGGGCTTGATGCTGTGGAAAACCAGCTCAAGTGGGCATCTTGGGAGCTTCATTCCCTAAGGCACTGTGGTATGGACCAGAATTCCATGTGGGCTAGAGAGTGAAAGAGTGTGGGCCTTTTGTCCAGAACTCATTGCTTATTCTCTCTGTGTGGGAGAGGGTTTTAATCACCTTAACTTGATCTTAGACATAGACATATTGTAGGATCTTGCTTCTTTTCTCATAACAATTGGTTCATGCACCTCAGGTCTTTTATTCCTAGACATTAGTATCATCAGCCTTTCCTTCCCTTTCACCTCTTGAAGACCTGTCCATTTCAGATGGGCATTTGCCTAACTTCAAGCCAACACCCACCTGTAGACTAGGGCCCTCTGTTTTGCATGCAGTACTGCTTATTTGCCAACTGTTTCACATCCTTTCAATCACCTGCCTAATCCTGCTGCTATAATAAGCTTACCTAAAGCCTCTTTAGCTCTTTTCTTTTTATTTCACTGAGGTCTTTTAAAATATTTAGCTGTTTTTGTTTTTTTCTTAAACATCCTACCTAGAGGCTTTTTTTTTTCTAAGAAGTGTAATTTGTAGAAATAACATTCAGATAAAGCTCTCTACCTTTTTAAAGTACTTACGCAAAAATAGGTTCTCTGGCTATAATGTGCTTTAAGTACAGAAATACTAATTGAAAAACTTGTAATGGTAATAATTCACTTAGATAAGTCTTCCCCAGTATATTGGCAATTGACTCCACGTATTTGTATACTTAGTTATAGACCAGTACATTCCTAAAACTGCTGAATTTTTTTTTATATTTATATGAATTGAAATGAGATTTTGTTTGAGATGGCTTTGGGAATCATTTCTTGAGGTAGCTATAGATAATGTTGGTGTGCCACCGAATGGGCTCTGATCAGATTTTCTTCCCATCTGAGGGGACAGTGCTAGTGAATCAGAACTGCTGGGGTGGTGCTGAAGCCAGCTGAGAATCTGCAGATTTACATGTTTCATGGACATTTCTTCTGTATAGTAAATTTTGAGGACCACTATTGGTTGTTGGATGTGGCCTTTTCTTGGATAGAAAACTTCCTTGCTTGCTTGAATTTTAGAATGATTTTCACCTGTTTTTAAATAGCTTAATTTCAGCAGCCTTGTCTCTACCACAGTTGGGAACTTCTTTCTGTCCCATTTATCCCACTTGCTTCTCTATTCTTCAAATCTCCAGGCCTCACTAAACGTTTCCAGCCCTTCACTCTCTCTCTGTCAGCCTTCTCTCCTGACTTTATCCCTTTTTTAATCATTTATTGTAGACTTGCTTGCTGTTTACTACTGTTGTGAGTGCTGCTGCTCACTCTGGAATAACTGTTTCACTCTTCAAGGTTTGATGTTTCAGTAGAGTCTTAAATGAGACCGCATATTGCTGCCTGCAGGTGGTGATGGTACTTCGTGTTGGTAATTCACACTTTTCTTTGATTAGACACATCTAACTGGGGTTTAGAAATAACTCTTCTGAGTACCATGATAAATACCAAAGCAAGTTTCTTTAAAAAAAAAACAAAAAACCTTTCATTTATTAAGGGCATACTGAATTTATAAGTGTCATGTCCTGAGTTAACACAGGATGCTCCTGGCTTAATTTAGGCCCTTGTCAGGACTCATATGTTCTGACATTACATTAGTGTAATCTTCGTTGTGATTTCCTATCTAACTCAGTCCAGTAATAGTCGCTAACAGATTGCTTATTATTTGTACCATTGTATTTTGATGTAATTTCTCCCTATCTTAAAGCAAAATATTATTAATTATGATTCTCCTAGTAGCAGTTTAATTTTATTCTTCTTAGGAAGTTTCATCCAGACTTAGTTGCATCACAATCTTAGAATCTGCCATCTTTCTCCTTTTGTTTACTGACTACCATTGTATAAACCCATTCACTTACAGTACCAATTTATATTCAGACACAACCTTTTAATCCCTCATTATGTTGTCATGCTGTTTCCTCATTAGTCTCATAATCATTCATTTTTTGAGAATAGGCTCCCTTAACACTGGTTTTCGGAGTGCTGTTTTTATACATATGTATGAGATGTTTACTTTCAGTTCATTAAAAAAGTTTTTTTCTTCAGGTTCCTTTCCTCACAGAATAGGAAATGAGTGATATTTACATTTTCTGTTCATTTCAGATGATGATGCTAGAATTGAAAATGGAGCACTAGCACCAAAGCAGGAGATTGCTTCAGCAGCAGAATCTCATGAAGTTCCTGGCAGTCTCAATATAGGTGTTCCTCAAATTTTTAAATATGGAGAAGCCTGTTTCCCCAAGGGCAGATTTGAAAGAAAGAGAAACCCCTCTCGAAAGAAACAACATATATGTGATGAATGTGGAAAACACTTCAGTCAGGGCTCAGCTCTTATTCTTCATCAAAGAATCCACAGTGGGGAGAAACCCTATGGATGTGTTGAATGTGGGAAAGCATTCAGCAGAAGTTCTATCCTTGTGCAACACCAGAGAGTACATACTGGAGAAAAACCTTACAAATGTCTTGAATGTGGAAAAGCCTTTAGCCAGAATTCTGGGCTTATTAATCATCAGAGAATCCATACTGGGGAGAAACCTTACGAATGCGTTCAGTGTGGGAAATCCTATAGTCAAAGCTCAAATCTTTTTAGACATCAGCGAAGACACAATGCAGAAAAACTTCTGAATGTTGTGAAAGTTTAAGAAATTGAAAAAAAAATGTCAGCACTCAGGTCTTTTTCTTCAGAAATGAAGACAAAAACATGAAATGATAATAGTTTTATTTCCTTCTAGTCTGTTAGAAAATACACGGGAAATGTAGAAAATCTTCACCCACTATTACTTCATCTTGAGAGAAATGGTGTCATACTTGCCCAGAAACTGAAATTTTAAACTTAATTCAGGTGTTAATGCCTAAATCTTACATGTGATGTTTATATTATTATTTTTCCAAATAATGAACTACCTGATTCTTCAGCCCTTTCTTAAAGTCTCCTTTATAGACTGACATATTTCTGTGTTGAGCATTAAAATGTTATTTTCAAGGTATTCCTGTGTACATTAAAAGGGAACAGGAATTAAAAATGTAAAAACCAAAACCATTTTTTGAAAATTTATCCTTGTTTTCTTTCACCTAATTTGAATATGTATTTCAGAAAATGAAAGACAAAGGATGATCAAAAGCCTCAGAGTAAATGAGCCTTAAAACTCAGATTAAGAAGTGGTGATGAACATTAAAAGTGAATAGGGAAGATATATACTCTGATCCAAGAACTGAAGTATATCAAGAATTTGTCTAAATGTTAATTATTTGCCTGAAGAAAAACTCAACAGCTTATCCTATCTGTAATTAGGCATCCCACTAATGAAAATAGTGTTTTCCCGTTATTATTAGAAAGTGACAGAGTCTAGACAATAAACAATTATAAACTATAAAAGTAGAAATTACAACTAGGGAAGAATTTGTAGTGAATGGCAGTGTTGAAGGGCAATATAGCGTAATGGTCTCTTGGCTTTTAGAAAACAGACTTGAAAATCTTATTTTGCCTTCATTTTTATTAAGGACAGAAAAAAGTCTGACAAGTGGGCAACAAGTATCAGGTTTGCTATTTTATTTGGTACAGAGGGTTGAACAAGCTAACAAAGCAGCCATGCATTTATAATTAAGTATTTTCTACCGGCAAGACCCTGTGCTAGGTACTGTAACCCTACCATAAGTAGGTAGGTGTTTCTTCCACTGTAAATCATTGTGGGTTTGGTACAAAGCTGTTTAATGAGTTACCTCTTAACTCTGTCAGAGTAGTCCTAGGGGAGGTAACCTCTGAGGTTTCCAGAGTCACAGTTCTCTTACCAGGGTGTTATATTGGGGGAAAGGAAGATTCAGTTCAAAAGAACTAGCCGGCTCTCCAACAGTCTAAAGAGGTGAGTATAAGATACTCTATTAGTTTGGAGGTTTGTGGGTCTTTAAAAAAAACTAATCAATCTCTAGTAGCACTGAGGTTGTACTTAACATGTTAAGTTGAATTGTTCTATTTAAAAAATAACTAGGTTATTAACAGCTATCTTACTCAGAATTGATTTTCATTTAAAAAATTTTAAGTTAACACATTTTTTTAAGTGTATTAAAGTAATACATTGTAGTAGTAGGATTATATACTCCTTGGCTGAGGAATCCCAAGTACTGTGGTTCTGCTGTGAATAGTGGAAAACTCTGGAAGTTAAAATACAGAATATGAGAAAAGGCTTTTTATAGTGGGCATAATTGTGTGGAAAATAGCCCATGTGAATAAAAATATTTCATAGTTCCAGAGATTTTGGTTGCATCTGGTGCTTGGATCAGATTAAAAAAAAGAAGGCGAGATTTGCATGAGCCTGTTAAAAAGCATAGTAATAAATGCAAGGCCAGCTGGTGGAAAAGTGAGTCAGAATGGAGCTTGTTTATAGATTTTTTTCTGATAACAATTATAAGAAATGTGCTTTATAGATTAAGACTTATTGAAGTATAAATATGTAGTAATGATATAATGTATTTTAAGTTATACAGGAAAATGTAGGGACTTTTGTTTGGGTCTATTTCTCTTGTGGCTGAGAGGAAACAAATCAATGTCCAATAAAGCTATAAACTACTCCACTCTAAGATAAGATGTTCCTGAGTTGGTTTATTTATTTACAACTGGCTCTTTACATGTGGGTTTTGAGGTGGCGTATTTGGAATATTGCTCCTGGGATGACAGTTCTTTTATCAGAGTGTAAGAAGGGAGCAACCTCAATGGCTATAATTTCACCCATTTTTAGATCTTAGATCTTCCCTGTGTGCAAAGAAGCTTCCCTCTGGTACGTTTGTCATAAATGCCAAAGATGTTTGGTATAAAAGAGCTTAGAAAAAGTATTTGAGTTGGCAAGTATGAGCTTGTCTTGCCAGCTCTGATACTCCTTGTTTAGAAAGGATTCCAAGGCTAAGGCAAGGCTCTCTGGAGAAAATGGGCTGGACACAAAAAGCCTGGTCAATGGTACATAGGAAAAGGAAGTGGCGGTCTGTGTATTCACTATCTCTTATTAGGTGAGTTAAACTCTCAGTAGACAAACTGACTTAAAATAACTATTCAGTGATTTATGATTTCATCCATTCATTTATATGCACATAGCTAATCATAGCAATTCTGGGGAGCGCCCAGCCTCTGATGATGTGGTGATCTTGTAGTTGCAGTCAATGATAATATCACGCAGACTGTTGATAACCTGCCCAATAGCCACTTAGCATTTGCTCATTATTGCTAAGTTTTCTTCTGGTTTTCTTGGTGGTGAAGCTCCCCACATTCACATCCAGTCTATCACATTATATAAGTGTTCTATGTATTGCATTCCAGGCATTGGCTTAGACACTATACCTATCTCACTTAGATTTGTAGGCTAGGAAAGTAAGATTCAGAGGTCATGTGACTTGCATGTGGCTGATCACAGCAAAAACTCAAAATTCTTTGACTCCAGGGACATGTATTTTTCACAGTGCGAGTGACTGCTGTTAAACTTTGATAAATTTTCTGCTTTCTTTATAGTTACTAAATGTTAAAGCTATTAAACAAGTTTGTTTGAATTTTCTACAGTACAGAATTGTAAAATGAGAAAGAACATTCCTTCTCATAGTCTTACTCAGAAGTAGTAATTTGGTTTGTAATTCTCCCAGGCATATACCTATTTAGGCAAAAATGTGTTAATAGCTGACACTTGGGGTTGCTGTATACAGGCACTGTTAGAAGCACCTTACCATGGACTGTTAATCCTCACAGCAACCATATGAGGTAGGTACATATCCCCATTTTACATGTACTGCACCCCTTCCCTCCCACTTTGACGTAGACATTTTGTTTTATGGCTACGTATTATAACACTTGTTTATTACAGATAATACAGTTAACATCTTTATATATATAGTTGGCTGCCTGTGTGGGTTTCCTTTAGAATAAATAGCTAGTTGTGGATTTATTGGGTCAGAATGTCCACATTTAACATTTTGAGAAATTATTGTACTGATTTATGACTCCATTAATATTAATAGAGTGCCTGTTTGCCTACATTCCCAAAACCCTGAGTCCTTAAATATTTTTGCCACTCTGACAGGCAAAATTTACCTTTCTTTTATTATTGATGAGGAACATCTTTGTTTACTGGCCATTTGCATTTCCTGTTGTGAATTGCCCATTTTTCCTTCTTTAATTATGAAAATTACTATCCTTGTACAGAACAAATGATACCCAAAAGAACAGACTCTTTTCTCCAGCACTTCACATACCACTGCCCACAGTTGAGTATACATTCATGTAGCCCTATCCATATGAATATATGTACAAATGATGTCTTTATGTAAGATGATATCTGTGTACTGCTCTGCAGCTTGCTATTTTGTCTCAAAAGCATCACAAGGTCTTTAATAGTTAATAGGATTTAGTACTATGAAAATACCATTATATGTCCCCTTATTTTTTTTTCTCTTGCTATTACATTGCCAAAGTAAACATCTTTTTTATATATCCTTATGCGTGTGTGTGACTATCTCTAGGATAGAGTCATATATGGTCGATTGTTGGGTCAAAGGGTGTGCTCTCTGATAGACCCACCTTAGCCTTCCCATAGGCCTTTCACCAAGTGAATGGAAAGTGCCCATGTCCCCATATAGCCTTACCAACACTTGATAATTTTTATCTGAAGGGCAAAAAAGATTTTGTGTTTCCCTGATTAATAGTGTTGTTAAGGTTATTTTCATGTTTATTGGCCATCTGTAGTTCTATCATGGATTGTTTGTATCCTTGACCAGCTTTTCTATTGGCTTATATTGGATATGTTGTTTTTGTTTGTTCAGTATCTCTTTCCCCATCTTTTGGTAACAAAATCCATATTTATTATGGAGAACCCATTCCCTGTGGCTTAGGTGAGTACGTGGCCACATCTGGCCTTCCCCTCAGTCCCACAGTTCCTTAGCCGCAGTGATTAAAGAATGGGCTTGTAACTTAAGCCAGGCTAAAGAGCCCTCTGTAGAACTTCTGTGGGAACTATTGGAATGAAGGCTCTATAGAGATCCCACCAATTATGGACTATGTAGGCCTGAATTTGTACCATGTGGAGAGAGTATGGGGAGAAACTCAGAGGCTAGCAGAAAGTAACAAGAACTAAGTTATGATGCCATTTTTCTGGAGGCCCTATCCAGCTGTGCCTAAAGCCTGCCCTACCTCTGAACTTAAAAGTTTTGTGAACCAATAAAGTCCCTTTCTTGTTTAAGATAATTGGGTTTCTGTCCTGATTAATATAGGTTATTTGTATTTTCATATTGGTTTGTAGAAAACCTTGAAATTTTAATTCTAGTCTTGCAGTTTATGCATTATATAGGTTAATAAAATTAGCATAGCCTTCCATGATTTGGCCTCTGCCATTATTCCACTCTCTATGCCACACAGCACACACATACACTTTATATTCCAATAATAAAATTGGTGGTGGGAATGTCTGGATGAACAGTTTTCACAATGTCTTTGGCATTTCTCTTCCATCCTTCCTACATACAGATTCATTAACCTGGCGCTCAGACTGGAGATTACACTGCTGAATCTATGCTGTACCCACCTCCAACCATTGCTCTTGGGGCCCTCCCCTCAAGCATCCCCTTTATGTGACACTTTTGGTGGTAGAAAAAAAAATACTGTGTCATATGAGTGGTAAAGGAGAAAATAAGGGATACAAAACATCAAGGAGAAAAGGGATTGCAACCTAGGTTGTCCAGGAAGGTTTCACTGAGGAAGTGAAATTGGGGAAAAGATGTGTATGAGGAAGCAAGCCATGAGACCCAGGGAACATATTCCAGGCATGGGAACAGTAAATACAAATAAGCTGTGGTGGGGAGAATGCCTGATTTGTTCAAAAAACAGCAAGAATGCTGGTGTGGCTGGAGCAGAGTGAACATGGTAGAAAGCAGTGGATGAAACCTGAGGGTGAAATTTGATCTGGCAGGGCCAGATCATGGAAGACCTGGTTAGTCATTGGTAGGACTATGACTTTTACTTTGATGGGAAACCATTAGAGGTTTTGGCCAAAGGAATGACATACTGCAGAGAAGAGAACAAAAGTGTCCAGCTACCTTTCCTTAAATTCTTATAAATGTCTCTACATATTTTCTTTATGAAGTAAGTTTTGAGATAGAAATCACCTGAGCCCACAATTCTAGTAATATTCCATTAACACTTTAATGTTCTCTATACACCTATATAAATGGTTCTATATACCTATCCCCATCTATACCTGTGACACTTACAACAGAAATTTAGAAAACAGTAAATTAAGTGTCAGCATTTTGGTTTGGTTTGTTAAATTTAATGCCTGCCTTCCTCTTTACTTTGGAGGGACTACCTGAGGCTAACCTCTCCACTGAATCTAAGCCGTCCTCTTAGACCATTCAAAGGCACACACCAGTAAGCCTCAGCTCTCATACTTCTTTTTTTTTATCTTGGATTTTTTTTAATAAGCATGCAAATTTATCAAACATACAAATCCTTCAGGCCAAGATGACTAGATCTAACTTGCCTGAACAAATAAAATATCAGATAAAATATATCCAACAAAAGCAAAGGATGGGATCCCTGAGAGATGGGAAACAAATGAAGGAAACTTGGGTTTTCTCCATTTGCTACCTGGAAAGAATTTCTAGGCTACAGCAGAGAGAGGGAGAACTCAAGCAAAGCCTGGCAGTCTCCGTAAGTTGAGAAGAGGGAGCAAGGGGTCCTGAAAGGCCAAAGTGGTTATCTTTTGCAAGGTAGTGTATCAGCAAAGAGAGAACTAAACAGAGCACTGGAGAGCTGCAGAGGCTCCCTCTCAAGTACTCAATTGAGGACTGATAAGCACATGTTTGTAGGGAAAGTACCTGAGGTGGGGGAAAGAATTATCCAAAAAGATTGCAGGAAAAAGATCACTGGGACTCACATAGGTACAGGAACAGTACCATCAGCCACAGTAGGAAACATCGTCATTCACAGGGCTTCGGTAAAAGCACTGTTCTCAAACAAGGGCAGTTTTGCCCCCCAGGAGACATTTTTGGCTGTCAGAACCAGAGATGAGCTCTGCTGGCATCTAGTGGGTAGGAGATAGAGATAGCTCTAAATATCCTACAGTGCATAACACCTAGCTCTAAATATCAGTCCTGCTGAGGCTGAGAAACTTGGGATTTGTATAGTAAGAAGGGTCTTCTTTTTTTTTCCTTCGTCGGTAAAAATGAACCCTAGACAAAACACTACCTAAAAGACACTTTAATAGCAAGATGTGAGAGGATAAAGCTGTGTCCAAGTAATTTAAACACATTCCAGAACAAAGCTCAAGAATATGTATATTAACAATATCCAGCAACCACCCACCAAGACATGATATACAATGGCATCTAATAAAAAATTATGTCACGCAAAGAAGCAGGAAAAGTATAACTTCTAGTAAGAAAAATTCCATCAAATTGACCCAAAAATATAACAAAAGAATTAGTAGACAGGCACATTAAAACAAAGATTGTAACTACATTCTATGTGATCAAGAAGCTAGTAGAAATACTGAACATGTTCAGTAAAGACATTTAAAGAATAAAACAACCAAATTAAACTTCTAGAGAGGAAAACTACAATGAGATTTTTTAGAAAATGCACTGTAGATTAAACACAATAGAAGAAAAACAAGAAAAGAAAGGTAGATAAGACATAGCAATAGAAACTATCCAGAATGACAGAGGAAAGAAAACACAGAAAAATGAACAGAGCATCAATAAGCTGTGGCACAGCTAATACATATATATATATATATATATATATATATATATATATATATATATATATAAAAAATATATATTTATACAAAGCCTAATATATATGATTATAGAGTCCCTGAAAGTGGGGGGAGAGAGGAGGAATAGAGGAATATTAAAAAAAATAATCTATAGAATGCAGTGCTCACAGAGAAATTTATAGCAATAAAACATTTATATTAGAAAAAAAGTCTCAATCCAATTACTTCAGCTTTCACAAGAAGTCAGAATAAGACAAACCCAAAATGAAGAGAAGAAAGGAAATAAAGATTAGATTGGAAATCAACAAAACAGAAAATAGGAAAACAAAAGAAAAATCACTTTCTATATTCTATTTAAATCAAAGGCTAACTTTAAAAAAAATTAATAAAATTGAGAAACTTCTAACTAGACTGATCAGGAAAAAAAAGATACATATTATATCAGAAATGAGTTGTGAAATTACTATGTATTATATAAATTCTTCTCCACATAAAAAGTTTCAGTCAAGTTTGCTAACCTCCATATTGCTGAATCCAGTACTCATTTATGAGACCTCTTGCTGAGGCATTAGCCATATTTTTACGTAACTGACATTTTCATTTGGCTTCAAGAACAACACACATTGTTGTTTCTCTACTTCATGGGACATTTCTTCTCAGTGTCAATGCTGGTATTTTTATTTCCTCCTCTCTCCGGACTTCTATATATTGGAATCCTTGAGGAATCAGTGTTTAGATCTCTCTTCTACCTATATTCACTTCCTAGGTGATATCCTCTGGTCTTAGATCTTTAAATACTACCTACAACTCCAAAATCTGTGTATCAGCTTATACCTCTTCTCTGAACTACAGGCTCATATATCCCTTTGCCTACCAGACTTCTCTACTTTGATGCCTGCTGTAGTCTGGGTCCCTAAGAAAACAGAGGGGATGTGATCCCAGAAGAGGAAGATAGGGTAAATGGGAGGTGAAGCAGGGAAGGAGGGAGAACAAATACAAGTAGGTGTTAGCTGGCTGCAGCTTAAGCACAGCTGTTTGCTTAGTCTTCCTGACCATTTTCAGAGCACAAGTGTGGTTTGAACCACTTCATCTCACCCCACCATGGAGTAGGAGGTGGGAAAATACTTTTCAGCAGACACCCCTCTCCCTCTGGTCAGTTTCCACCACAGAGCCTCAAGTCCTCCACACTTCCAGGTGGTACTATTCGGCCCCTCCAGCAGCAACCACTAGGAAATCAGGCTCCAAGACAACACAGGAGTGGCAGGCCAGAGATCAAGCAGGAGTCAGTTGCTTCCTCTATGTGCAGATGGGCCTGCAAACTCAAGGGTGGATCTTTTTAGAGGGTTATCGGCATAAGTAGAAACCCTGGCCCTGCAAATAGTAGGAGGCTTATAAACAGGGTTTGGGACAATGACTACTTAGGCATCTTAAACCTAATATGCTCCAAATAAGCTTTTAATTTCTCCCTAAATATATTCTTCTTATAGTCTTCTTCATCTTAGAAAGTAGCAGTTTTGCTCAGGCCACTAGCTTCTCTTCTTCCCTGCCTGCCCTACTTCAGTTAGTTCTCAACACAGCAGCCAAATCATACAAGTCAGACTATGTCACGTCTCTGCTCAAAATCCTCTTCCTTTTTGCTCTACAAAAACATCAAAAGGGCATTGTGTCTGCAACTTATTCTTAATTCAGAAAAAACTTACATAGCTAGATATAGATATATCTGGCGATAGATAAGAGTAGGTAGCAAATGTGATAAAATGTCAACATTTGGGGAATCTGGGTGAAGAGTATGTAGGAATTCTTTGTACTATATCCTCGCAACTTTTTATTAAGTTTGAAATTATGTCAAAATTAAAAGTTAAAGAAAATAGCCTAGGAAAGGAGAAATTGAGTAACTAAAGGAAAATCAGAAGTAGATGCTATTATTGATAAAGCTTGGGCCTTTAAGAAAAGGAGTTGTAAAGAGGCACTATTAAGAAAGCAATTATAAACACCCACTTGTAACCCCAAGAGGAGGGAGTTCCCAGCTGTGGGCAAGTTTGCTATGAATTCTATGAGCTCCAATAATGACAATGGAATGTTGGGGGTTAAAAGGGGCTCATACTATGCTTTATTCTCATGATGGCAGGTCAAGGGATAGAATTCCATCCACCCATCTCTGGCTGGGCTCCAGCCTCCGCTCCCAGGTGCTGCCTCTGCTCTAGGCGCCACAGTCCTTGCCTTCTTCTGTAGGCTGCCTTCTCTCTTCCTAGCATAGGGCTCTGTGGCTTCTCTCTGCTCCTAGCACCAGGTGGACCTCTGTGGATGGGTCTCTATGGTGACTGGCTGATGCCCCAACCATATATGTCCAGACACTTGTTTTTTCCCTTTCCACCCCTTCCCACATGCTGATACTTCCAAGACGACTGTTCACCTGGGAAGCAATATCAGCAGTAAAAAGCTTATTGCCAAGAGGTAGGCAAGCAAGGTGCCTATGCAGCAGGCTAATTATTATCTCATGGCTTATACAATGGGCAATGTTAGAATCAGATGAGAATTCTAGCTATGAAATTTCCATTTTCCCTACACCACTAGAGCCATAATTTAAAATGATGATGTAGAGCTATGTTTACAGATATGTGAAATGTTTATGATACAACAATAGAAGAAAATTTAATTTACCATTATCTATCATTTTTGGAAAAAAGTACACAAATATATACGTAGAATGCCATACATCAAAATACTAAGTTTGTTAAATAGTCTTCTGGAGATAAGTGACTTCTATCTTAATTTTCTTACATTATTACCTTTTTTTTTTTTTTACAATAAGCTAGCAGCACACTCTTAATCAGGAAAAAAACCCAAAAAAGTTTTGAAAATTTCTCATTTAGATCAGGGGTCAGCAAACATTTTCTGTAAAGGACCAGATAGAAGTATTTTCAGCTTTGCAGGCTGTACAGTTTCTGATGCAACTATGCAACTCTACCATTACAGCAGAAAGCACCCTGAGATAACACACGAATGGCTGTGTTCCATTAAAACTTTACTTATAAAAACATGTGGCTCACTGGCCTTCTTCCCGTAGTTTGCTCACCCCTGATTTAGAGGGACACCTTTTTAGCTTACAGGGAAGGAATGTTCTCATTCCTAAGGAGCGTCCTGTGGAGGACAGTGGGGGAACTCCACTGGCCCCATGCAAAATCATGGAGTAAGCAGACTAAATGAAATTCAATGAAAACATTTAAACAAAACCACATTTGTATACAAATAAACACCTTGTCTAGAGAAGTGTAGTAAGTGATACATATGCATTGTAAGAGATTGTAGATACTTAGATTCAGTAGACCAGAGAACTGGATCCCAACTGTTGGAAAGAGATTCCTTTTACTCTGCCCGGGAAGCTCAGCTGCAGCTCCTGGACGGTGTGATCAAAGGCCTGAAGGGTGTTCTAAGGAGATGTGGAAAGACAGATGTGCCAAAATCCTTGGGAAAGCTAAGGCTCCTCCTGGTTTTGTTCCAGGAAGGAAATCTTCCATTGTAAAGAGCATAATCCATAGCTTCCATAAAATTAGTTGAGTAGTGACTGTCTTTTCCTATTACCTTGAAGAGATTGTGTGAAACTGGTTTTAATGTCTGCAAGTAATCCCCACTGAGATATCTGGCCTGGAATATTCTTTATAGGAAAAATTTAGATTACAGATAATTTCCTTAATAGACCCAGCACTAGATTACAGATAATTTCCTTAATAGACCCAGCACTATTCAAATTTTATATTTCTTCTTGTGTTGATTTTGGATAAATTTTTAAATTTTTACAATAAAATTAATCACATCTATTGTATTAGATCTGTAATGGCTGTAGATCTGTGCTGATGGACACTTTTGCATTCCTTACATTGACAATTGGTTTTTCCTTTTTTTTTCCTTGAAAAGTTTTGCTGGGGGTGTTACCAGTTTTATTATTTTCAAAAAATGAACTTTTGGCTTTATTTTTTTTAATGTTTGCTTTCTATTTCATTGATTCATATTCTACTATTTCCTTCCTTCTGCTTTTTTTTTTTTTTAAAGAAAGTGTTTATTTCCCATCATGGTTATTTTTCTTTTCTGTGTAAGAGTGTAGAAGAATGGCTTAAAACCACTCAACGGTTGCTACTCATTCAGTGGACTCAGCAGTGGGAGCTGCAGAACAGTCTTCATAGGCAGGCTGAGCACTCCAGTCTCTGAAAGCAGAGAACTGCTGAAACTGCTGGAAAGGCACAGGTAGTCAGTTCACCCTGAAATTCCCCCTAGGTCACAGACTTTTCAGTAGTGGCCTGCTCTTTCTCTTCAAACTCTTCAGGATCTCTGGAGAAGTAGAGATCAGGCATGACCGCCCATGGGTGCTCATGGGAGAGTGCCATGCATGCACAGGACTTTCTGGTCCAGCATCCCACTGTGTAAGCTTCCTTGTTGCACAGGTTGGCAATGCCCATATAGTGCAGAAGTGAGTCTGTGTTGCACAGAGTACTGGTAAGCAGGTTAACAGAGACACCTCTATGAGAGACTAGTGGTAAGCTCTGGGATCACTAACCACCAGAAATCTCTGCTTCTGGAAGGCTGTCTGGATCTGGTTAGAGAAGGTTCCCAAAGTGAAGTAGCCAGCAATGGGAGTAGCTCCAGGGGCAAGACAAACTTCAGCACAGCTTGTTGGCCAGTATTCCTGGAGGATATGGCACTGACATCAGTTGGGGTTCAATAGCAGCAATGGCATAAGCTGCCAGCAGAAGCTTCTCACAGGTTCTCTTCAGATTTATGATGTAGATGCCACTGTTTTCCTTTACTGTTCCATTCAGAAGTCAGGGTTGGTGCCACCCAAGAGGGTTCCCTCTGTAAGGAATTTGAGGACATCATCATCTTTCATTTGTGGGGTATTGTGAAAGTTTCTCTTTGAGCTACAGTGGGAATCTGGAACAACACCATATAGATCTTTCTCTACTTTCCTTCTTTAGATTTACCTCCTATTTTTTTTTAACTTCTTGTGATAGATACTTTAAGCATTGAATCTTAGCCTTTTCTTTCCTAATACATGCACTGGACACTGTAAACTTCTCTTTTAATCAGGGCTTTAGCTATATCCCACAATTTTCACTATTGCAGGTAAAAATATTTTCTAATTTCCATTGTGCTTGCTTCTTTTATCCATGGGTGATTTAAGCTGCTTTTCCTAATTTCCAAACGTTTGGGGTTTTTTTTGTGTGTGTGTGCACTGATTTCTAGCTAATTTTATTGTTGGCTGGCTAGGACTTCAAGTACTATGTTAAAGTGGTGAAAGCAGCCATTCCTGTCTTGTTCTTAATCAGAGGGAAAGCTTTCAGTCTTTCACCACTGAGTATGATGTTAACTGTGGATTTTACATTTATAGTCCTTATGTTGAGGCACTTTCTTTCTATTCCTAGTTTGTTGACTGGTTTCTTTTTTTTTAATCATAAAATGTATTTTGTCAAAAATTTTTTCTGCATCAGTTGAGATGATCATGTGGTTTTCATCCTTCATTCTGTTAATATGGTGCATTACATTGATTTCATTATGTTGAATCATCCTTGCATTTCAGAAATAAATCCCTGTTGGTCATGGTGTATAATCCTTTTAATATGCTGTTGAATACTTCTGCTTGTATTTTGTTGAGGATTTTTGCATCAATATTGATAGGAGATATTGGTTTGTAATTTTCTTGTAGTATCTTTGTGTGATCAGATATCTTTGATATCAGGTTAATGTCAACCTCAGAATGAGTTTAGGAGTGTTTCCTCCTCTTCAGTTTTTTGGAGGAGTTTGAGAAGGATTGGTGTTTCTACTTTAAATGTTTGGTATAATTCACCACTAAAGCCATCTGGTTCTGGGATTTTCTTTTTTGGGTGGTTTTGATTACTGATTAAATCTAACTATAGGTATGCTCATTTTTTCATGATTCATTTGTTAGGTTGTATGGTTCTAGGAATTTGTCCATTTGATCTAGGTTATCCAATTTGTTGGTATATAACTGTTCCTGGTATTGTCTTATAATCCTTTTTATTTCTGTAATATTGACAGTAATATGCCCTCTTTCATTTTTTAAATTTTGGAATCTTTAATGTACAATTACATGAGCAACACTATTGTTACTAGACTCCCCCCATTATCAAGTCCCCACCACATACCCCATTACAGTCACTGTCTATCAGCATAGTAAGATGCTATAGAATCACTACTTGTCTTCTCTGTGTTGTACTGCCATCCCCTCTTTCATATATATATATTTTTTGAGAGGGCATCTCTCATATTTATTGATCAAGTGGTTGTTAACAACAATAAAATTCTGTATAGGGGACTCAATGCACAATCATTAATCAACCCCAAGCCTATTTCTCAACAGTCTCCAATCTTCTGAAGCATAACGAACAAGTTCTTACATGGTGAACAAGTTCTTACATAGTGAGTAAGTTCTTACACTGTGAACAGTCCAAGGGCAGTCATATCACAGAAACTTTCGGTTTTGATCACACATCATGAACTATAAACAATCAAGTCAGATATGATTATTCATTGGATTTTTATACTTGATTTATATGTGAATCCCACATTTCTCCCTTATTATTATTATTATTATTATTTTAAATAAAATGCTGAAGTAGTAGGTAGATGCAAGATAAAGGTAGAAAACATAATTTAGTGCTGTAAGAGGGCAAATGTAGAAGATCAGGTCTGTGCCTATAGACTAAGTATTAATCCAAGCTAGACAAGGGCAACAAAACATCCATGGATGCAGAAGATTTCTCTCAAAACAGGGGGGGTGAAGTTCTAAGCCTCCCCTCTGTTGATCCCCAATTTCTCTCCTGATGGCCCCCCTGCGACTGTGCCTGTCTTAGGTTGTTCCTCCCTTGAGGAATCTTACCCGTCTCTGGATCCCTCTTTCATTTTTTTTTTTTTTTTTTGTGAGGGCATCTCTCATATTTATTGATCAAATGGTTATTAACAATAATAAAATTCTGTATAGGGGAGTCAATGCTCAATGCACAATCATTAATCCACCCCAAGCCTAATTTTCATCAGTCTCCAATCTTCTGAGGCATAACAAACAAGTTCTTACATGGAGAACAAATTCTTACATAGTGAATAAGTTCTTACATGGTGAACAGTACAAGGGCAATCATCACAGAAACCTTCGGTTTTGCTCATGCATTATGAACTATAAACAGTCAGTTCAAATATGAATACTCATTTGATTTTTATACTTGATTTATATGTGGATACCACATTTCTCTCTTTATTATTATTATTTTTAATAAAATGCTGAAGTGGTAGGTAGATACAAGATAAAGGTAGAAAACAGTTTAGTGTTGTAAGAGAGCAAATGTAGATGATCAGGTGTGTGCCTGTAGACTATGTGTTAATCCAAGCTAGACAAGGGCAATAAAACATCCACGTGTGCAGAAGATTTCTCTCAGAACAGGGGGGGTGAGGTTCTAAGCCTCACCTCTGTTGATCCCCAGTTTCTCACCTGATGACCCCCCTGCGACTGTGCCTGTCTTAGGTTGTTCCTCCCTTGAGGAATCTTACCCGTCTCTAGCTAACCAGTCATCTTCTGGGGCCATACAGGGAAATGTAAAGTTGGTAAGTGAGAGAGAAGCCTTATTGTTTGAAAAGGTTAGCTTTTTACTTCTTTGCATATTTATGCCCTGTAGCTTCTATGCCCAGCATTTGTCTTGATCCCTCTTTCATTTTTGACTTTGAGATTACAGTACATGATATCCACATAACATCACTGATGCTATTAGCCTTTAGGCAGTGCTTTCTGGCAGGTGTGATTTTTCCCCTCAGGGGGCATTTAGCAATGTTAGGAGATATTTCTGGTCTTTTTAACTGGGTGGAAGGTTGCTATGGGTATTTAGTGGATAGAGGGCAGGTATGGTGAAGACAACCTGCCCCCTACCCTTCCACACACACCCCTAAGAATTATTTTGGCCCAAAATGTCAACAGTGATGAGTTTGAGAAATCTTAGGTTAAAGTAGTTTTTGCCAGGCTTCTCCACTGTAGTTAACTATTTTTCTTTTCCCACACTCTATTCCATGGAAGCATGACAAAAAGTCCAGCCTCCTCGAGGGGTGGGAAGTGAGGATTAAACTCCATATTCTGGAATGGGGGAGAATCTACATATATTACTTGGAATTCTTCCATAAGGAAGGTTTATTTTTCTCCCATATTTATTTACATCAGTATGGACTCATTTGTATTTATTTGTCCTTGGGAGCACTTTCAGGTTGGCTCCTTTCTTTGAAATGCTCCCATTGTTTTGTTTTTTGAATTTTTGTTTACTTTCTGGTACTATAAAATGCTCCCTGCTCATCTTTTATTTTCCCTTTTTCTAGTCCTAGAATCAGCCATTTCTCAAAGGAGCACTGGATCCTTTTATTTGTAGAATGGCATTTACAAACCATGATCTCATTATGCTCATTAATACTGGAGTATTGTTGCTTTTGGGTCCTCTCAGAGTACAGCATTAGGTAATATATGTACATATACTAATCCATGTATATACACATTCTATGATTGTTTCTGTATCTAACTGCATGTGTATGTGAGCTCATGTTAATGTCTATGACTCGGAGTCTAGCAATTTTTTACTGAACACTGGACATTGTTCAGGAAAAACTATAGTCTCTGGGTGAGTTTGTCATTCTCCTGAGAGGATTCACCCTATCGTCTCTTATAACTAGTAGCTAGATTAAGAGCAGATAACTTAATTCACTAAAAGGCAGACCTGACTTGAGGCTGCATTTCAGACTTTTAGATTTGGTCTACCATCCTAGAGTATAGTCTTTTAATGTTTACACTGAGATTGTGGGGTATTTACAAAAATACCTCTTAGTTGGCATGTGCTATATACTCTAATTTTCAGTCCCTATCCCAATGAGTCTGAGAGTTCCACTTAACCAGCATCTAGCGATTTGACTAGTCCAGTGTCCTTTGACTAGGTTTCTTGGCCTTTTGCCTTGCCAGATTAAGAATCAGCAAATGCCTGGGAGAATTAAATGGTATAAGATGTCAGGTGCAATTTCCTTCATTCTCCCTTCCCTTTTCACTCTGTGTACTTCACTCTCATTTGAAATTTTACAGTAAATAGTGTTACTTTTGTAACTCATTTCAAAGACCTGGTGAGCAAGTAGATTTAGAAATCTGGAGCAAGTGAGGAGTATAAGATGGGTATGTTATTTTATCTGGATGGCAAGGTGTTTAGGACTGCAATTCTCCTGGATAGGGAATTCAGGAGGAAGATATCATGGGTATGTATGTTAAGTTCATGAACTGAGCTTTCCTGTAGGGCACTAGATTGAAATGTGTAGTAAACAATTGACTCTTATATTTTATTTTCAGGGCAGATGGCTAAACTTCAAACATCTGATTTTTCTTCTTCACTTTTTAAATTTGCCAAAGAACAGACAATAATTGATTGTACATTTTTTTCCTTACTCACTTCTCAATCTATCATCATGTCAATGGTTTTTAGTTCCTCTACTTCTGGATCTCACGCTTTTATTTCCAGACATCCAAAACAGTTGTCCTTTCTGCTCTTTCCCCCTTTTAATTTTAGATTCTTCTGAAAGCAAGACAATGATTATGACATTCAAAGACCTTAATGGCTTTCCATTTCTTAAAGAACATAATGCATAAATATGAAATCTACTTCAAATATACATAGTAATTTTGTTTTACATATAAAGCCCAGAAAACTGAAGTGTCTGCTTGTTTAGCATCATACTCCTTAAGTCTTTTCTCTTACTTCCTTTTTATTTCCACCTTGTTCTCTTCTACGTTTCAGTTATTATTTTCATAAACACTTGATCATGAGGGCAGGAACTCTTTTTTCCCCTTCAGTAGCCTGACACTGAATATTTATTGAATGAATTATTGACTAAGCTCCATACTCTACATTATTTCTTATAGTTCCTTGCTTCTGTACTTATATTCTCTCCATGCCATTATGCCTGTATTCCCATCCTTTAAAACTGAAATATCAGGAGCTCCACAAAGCTTTCCCTTTCTTCCCAATCTGAACTGAATCCTACCTCCTCTAAGCTCTCATAAGCATCTTGTTTATCTTTATGATTATACTGAGCTATGTGTTTGTTGGGACAGTATATTCTTTCTGTATACTACAAAACCTTTAAAAAATGCCTTGCCCACCATAATTTAACATGTCTGTTAAATTGAAATATTAATTGGATAATTATGGGAAATATTCAAAATAAATGATAGCAGAATTTTAACAAATGGTTACCAGAAAGACAATTTATTTAAGCTTTTTCTACTTTTCAGTTGAAAACTTTTGAGTATATCTAGTCTGTTACCAATATGTACGTCAGATATCAATAAAAAGTCTGAGAAATGTTGCCACTTGAAAAAAAACCAATAGGTCTTTTTTATTAATATGCTATACAAGTAGTCATATGGGTATTGCTTTAGCCATCATTTCTGTTCAATCTAGAGAAAACAAGATAAACATAGTAGTAATCTTCACATTTTGAAATATGGAATTCTTTTTTAAAAACTGTTTCACAGATTTAGAAGCTGTGATTAAATGGTAGTGTTGAAGAAGTCATTTCAAACCACTAAAGTTTACTGAGAATAAAATAAATCCACATTTACTATGAATACCACAGGAACTTCAAAAATTCATGCTTACTAGGAAAATCAGAACTAGGCCAAAAAAATAAAAAAAGAATTTCTGAAAAGGTAGGGCACTGCAATTACATGGTTAATAAGCTTAATACCAGAATAGTATAGCATGTTTCATACACAGGAAATTTAATGATAGATAACTAACATTAGCATAAGCTAGCATTCTCTAGCTGTCAGGAGATAAATAGCAGTTATCAGAGTGAATGCCAATTAAGATATGGAAGAGGTTTATGTTTCCCTACATTCTCTAAAATAACTTATATGCAATAGGTAATTAGGCTCACTGAAGTTTCGAGATTATAATACTAATACATTTCCTTCTGAATTCTGATTGCATACCCCACCACACTGATACATTTTTACAATATATAAGGCTCTGCATTGTTATACATATCTTGTAATGATAAAGCCCTCCTCTTGAGGATTGTGCTTGAATACAAGACTATAGCTTTTGTTAAATTACAGCACATAGGAATTTCTTTCAGTTGTTGCCAACATTCAGTAAAAGTTTTATTCACATTGAAAGCTTTCCCACAACTCAGAGGATTCCTCAGCATTTTTCTTAAGTTTAGTAAGGTATGAGCTTTGAGTTTTAACTGTCATAAAAATTGAATTAATGTTTTCTCTCCAGTGTGGGTTTTTTTTTTTCCAAATGTAGCACAGGAGTTGAACATTGATTAAAGTCTTTTTTATAATCATCAATAGCTTTCTTAAGATTTTTTCTGGCACAGGGTCTTTGGTACTGGATAAATTTGGTGTATACACTATAAAAGTTTTCCCATATTCATCACATTTAGGCTTTTTTCCCCAAAACAGACTTTCTCATGAGTAATGAGATCACAGTTGGATAAACCTTCTGCTGCAATGAACACACCAGTGGCATTTCCCCCCAGTGTGGATTCTCTGATGTTCGATAAGGTCAGTGCATGTGCTGAAAGGCTTTCCCACGTGCATCACATTTATATGGCTTTTCACTAGTATGAACTCTTTGATGGTTAATGAGATCTGCTACACTGATCACATGGATATGGTTTCTCCCCAGTGCGGATCCTCCAGTGTAGGATAATGGCTGAGCACTGACTGAAAACCTTCCCACACTCTTTACATTTATATGGTTTTTCCCCAGTGTGTGGATTCTCTGGTGTTTGATAAGGGTCTGAGTTCTGACTGAAACTTTTGCTGCACTGTGTGCATTAATATGGTTTTTCTCCAGTGTGAATTCTCTGGTGAAGAATAAGGTCAGAGCTCTGACTGAAAGCTTTCTCACAATGGTCACAATGATAGGTCTTTTCCCCAGAGTGTACTCTCTGATGTTTAGTGAAGTCTGAGCTTTGACTAAAACTTTTATCACACTGATTACATTCATATGGTTTCTCCCCCGGATGTATTCTTTGATGTTTAACAAGGTCTGAACGATGACTAAAATTCATAGTACAATCACTGCATGAATAGGGTTTTTCTCCAGTGTGAATTCTCTGATGAAGAATAAGGACTGAGCTCTGATTAAAAGCTTTTCCACATTCATTACATTTAGAGGGTTTCTCTCCAGTGTGGATCCTCTGATGTTTGATAAGGTCTGAGTTTTGACTGAAACTTTTGCTACACTGACTCCATGGATATGGTTTCTTCCCAGTGTGGATTCTCTGATGTAGAATAAGATCTGAGCTCTGACTGAAGGCTTTTCCACACACATCACATTTATATGGCTTCTCACCAGTGTGGATTCTTTGATGTTTTATAACATCAGAACCCTGACTAAAATGTTTGTTACACTGGTTACATATATAAGGCTTTTCTCCAGTATGGATTCTCTGATGTTTAACCAAGTCTGAGCTCTGGCTAAAACTTCTACTACAATGACTACACTGATAGGGTTTTTCTCCTGTAGATCAGAGCTCTGACTGAAGGCTTTCCCACATTCTTCATATTTATAAGGCTTTACACCAGTGTGAATTCTTTGATGTTTAATAAGGCCTGAGCTCCAACTAAAACTTTTAATTCACCAATTACAAGGATATGGTTTCTCCTCAGTATGAATTCTCTGATGGAGAACCAGAGTTGAGCTCACACTAAAAGCCTTTCCACACTTATCACATTCATAGGGTTTCTCCCAGTGGGTTCTTTGATGCCTACTAAGGCTTGTACTCCAAGCAAAGCTTTGCCCACATTCATCACAATTATGCTGTCTTCTTTTAAAGAGATTCTGATCCTTTTCATTTATTTTAACCCCAAATTCACAGAATCCTCTGAATTCAAAATCCTGGAGAATATTGTCTGTGGGGTTGCCAGACTCTTCAGTCAATGGCTCCATTTTTGCTGTAATTTCCTTCTCTGAAGCCAGTCCTCCAATCTTGGTCTTAGTCTCACCATCTAGAATAAAAAATCCAAATGTTCTACAGAGTTGAAAACAAGACACAGATTAATTTTTTTTGGTATCATTAATCTACAATTACATGAGGAACATTATGTATACTAGACTCCCCCCATCACCAAGTCCCCCCCATATACCCCATTACAGTCACTGTCCATTAGCATAGTAAGACACTGTAGAATCTCTACTTGTCTTCTCTGTGTTGTACAGCCCTCCCCATGGCCCCCCACATTACACATGCTAATCATAGTACCCCCTTTCTTTGCCCCCTCCCCTTATCCCTCCCTTCGCACCCATCCTCCCCAGTCCCTTTCCCTTTAGTCCACTCTTGGGTTCTGTGAGTCTGCTGCTGTTTTGCTCCTTCAGTTTTTTTCTTTGTTCTTATACTCCACAGATGAGTGAAATCATCTGATACTTGTCTTTCTCTGCCTGGCTTATTTCACTGAGCATAATACCCTCTAGCTCCATTCATGTTGTTGCAAATGGTAGGATTTGTTTTCTTCTTATGGCTGAATAATATTCCATTGTGTATTTGTACCACATATTTTTAATGCATTCATCTACTGATGGACACTTAGGTTGCTTCCATTTCATGGCTATTGTAAATAGTGCTGTGATAAACATAGGGGTGCATATGTCTTTTTCAAACTGGGCTGCTGCATCCTTAGGGTAAATTCCTAGGAGTGGAATTCCTGGGGCAAATGGTATTTCTATTTTTAGTTTTTTGAGGAACCTCCATACTGCTTTCCACAATGGTTGAACTAGTTTACATTCCCACCAGCAGTGCAGGAGGGTTCCCCTTTCTCCACAACCTTGCCAACATTTGTTGTTGTTCGTCTTTTGGATGGCCGCCATCCTTACTGGTGTGAGGTGATACCTCATTGTGGTTTTAATTTGCATTTCTCTGATGACTAGTGATATGGAGCATTTTTTCATGTCTGTTGGCCATCCGAATTTCTTCTTTGGAGAAGTGTCTGCTCAGATCCTGTGCCCATTTTTTAATTGGATTATTTGCTTTTTATTTGTTGAGGTGGGTGAGCTCTTTATATATTTTGGATGTCAACCCTTTATCAGATCTGTTGTTTATGAATATATTCTCCCATACTGTAGGATGCCTTTTTGTTCTATTGGTGGTGTCCTTTGCTGTACAGAAGCTTTTCAGCTTGACATAGTCCCACTTATTCATTTTTGCTTTTGTTTTCCTTACCCGGGGAGATATGTTCATGAAGAAGTTGCTCATGTTTATGTCCAAGAGATTTTTGCCTATGTTTTTTCCTAAGAGTTTTATGGTTTCATGACTTACATTCAGGTCTTTAATCCATTTTGAATTTACTTTTGTGTATGGGGTTAGGCAATGATCCAGTTTTATTCTCTTACATGTAGTTGTTCAGTTTTGCCAACACCAGCTGTTGAAGAGGATGTCATTTCCCCATTGTATGTCCATGGCTCATTTATCATATATTAATTGAACATATAAGTTTGGGTTAATATATGGACTCTCTGTCTATTCCACTGGTCTGTGGGTCTGTCCCTGTGCCAGTACCAAATTTTCATAATTACTGTGGCTTTGTAGTAGAGCTTGAAGTTGGGAGGCGAGATGCCCCCTGCTTTATTCTTCCTTCTCAGAATTGCTTTGGCTATTTGGGGTCTTTTGTGGTTCCACATGAATTTTAAAACTATTTGTTCCAGTTTGTTGAAGAATGCTGTTGGTATTTTGATAGGGATTGCATGGAATCTGTAGATTGCCTTAGGCAGGATGGCCATTTTGACAATATTAATTCTTCCTAGCCAAGAGCATGGGATGAGTTTCCATTTGTTAGTGTCCTCTTTAATTTCTCTTAAGAGTGTATTGTAGTTTTCAGGGTATAGGTCTTTCACTTCCTTGGTTAGGTTTATTCCTAGGTATTTTACTTGTTTTGATGCAATTATTAATGGAATTTTTTTCCTGATTTCCCTTTCTGCTAGTTCGTTAGTGTATAGGAATGCCACAGATGTCTGTGTGTTAATTTTGTACCCTGCAACTTTGCTGAATTCAGATATTTGTTCTAGTAGTTTGGAGTGGAGTCTTTAGGGTTTTTTATGTACACTATCATGTCATCTGCAAATAATGACAGTTTGACTTCTTCTTTACCAATCTGGATGCCTTGTATTTCTGGATGCCTTGTTTTGTCTGATTGCCGTGGCTAGGACCTCAAGTACTATGTTGAATAACAGTGGGGAGAGTGGGCATCCCTCTCTTGTTCCCAATCTTAGAGGAAAAGCTTTCGACTTCTCACTGTTAAGTATGATGTTGGCTGTGGGTTTGTTGTATATCGCCTTTATTATGTTGAGGTACTTGCCCTCTATACCCATTTTGTTGACAGTTTTTATGATGAGTGGATACTGAATTTTGTCAAATGCTTTTTCAGCATCGATGGGGATGATCATGTGGTTTTTGTCCTTCTTTCTGTTGATGTGGTGGATGATGTTGATGGATTTTTGAATGTTGTACCATCCTTGCATCCCTGAGATGAATCCCACTTGATCATAGTGTATGATCCTCGATGTATTTTTGAATTTGGTTTGCTAATATTTTGTTGAGTATTTTTGCATCTATGTTCATCATGTATATTGGTCTGTAATTTTCTTTTCCTGTGATGTCTTTGCCTGGTTTTGGTATTAGAGTGATGCTGGCTTCATAGAATGAGTTTGTAAGTATTCCCTTCTCTTCTATTTTTTGGAAAACTTTAAGGAGAATGGGTATTATGTCTTCTCTATATGTCTGATAAAAGTCAGTGATGAATCAATCTGGTCCAGGGATTTTGTTCTTGGGTAGTTTTTTGATTACCACTTCAATTTCTTTGCTGGTAATTGGTTTGTTTAGATTTTCTGTTTCTTCCTTGGTCAGCCTTGGAAAGTTGTATTTTTCTAGGAAGTTGTCCATTTCTTCTAGGTTTTGCAGCTTGTTTGCATATAGATTTTCATAGTATTCTCTAATAATTCTTTGCATTTCGACACAGATTAATTTTAAGGGCAAAAGGCAGAATCCAAAGCCTCCAAGTGAAAGCTACCTTCTGAAAAGGTATCTGGGTCAATCTAAATGTTTACTGACTTATTTAAGCAATATGAATGTCTTATGGGGTTTATGATTTATACAGAATTAAAATCCATGGCAAAAATAGCAGAAGAGGAGGGATATATGTAAAACTAACATACTGTAAAGTCTTTGGATTGTACTAGGACTAGTAAATAAAATAAGCTGTAATAAATCAAATGTGTATGTTGTAATTTCTAGGACAACCTTTTTAAAGCAAGGTTTAAGATAATACAACAGAAAATAATTTGAATAACTGTTTTCTTAACTTTTCCAAAGATGGTACATACCTAGTATCACAATAAATGTATGGGAGAAATATTAATACATTACTTACAATGGATGCCTTAGAGCACTGGGGCTTAATTCCCTCACAGAATCACACTTGAGAAAGGCTGCTATGAGGTAACCATTAAATTACAATAAGGAGATGTATAAACAATAAGCTAACAGAGGAAAAAATGGAAAAACAGTAAACTTGATAATATTAGGTTAAAAAAGGAAAAAAAGTTGTAATAAATAAAAATAAATAGGAAAATGGTACCTTTAAATCTAAACATCAACTATGTTATATGCAATAAACGACTCCAATGAAAAGCAAAAAAAAACAACAGCTAACATCATACTTAATGGTTAAACACTGAAGGCTTTTCTCTTAACAAGGGTGCAAAACAAGGATATCCTTTCTTATCACATCCTCTATTCCACACTGTACAACTTCCATTCAATACTCTTAGCCAATGCAGTAAGACATAAAAAATAGAGACATACAAATAAGAAAGTAAAAAGTCAAACTGTCTTTACTTATAGGCTACATAATCATGTATATAGAAAATACGTGAGTCTCAAAAAATCTATTAGAACTTGTACATGAGTTTATTAGAGCATTATACAAAACCACAATTGTATTTCTGTATACTTGCAATGAACAATTAGAACCTAAAACTTAAAACTTTTTCAACTACACCAAAAATGAAATACTTAGAAACAAATTCAATAAAATATGTGAATACCTGTATAATGAAAACTATGAAACATTGATGAGAGAAATTAAAGAAGACCTAATAAACAGAAATATATATGATCATTTATGGATAGGAAAATTTCATATTTTTAAGATGGTGAATTCTCCCCAAACTGATCTACAGATTCAATGGAATCTCAATCAAAATATCAGTTTTTGTAGAAATTGATAAACTGATTCTAAACTTTATATAGGAAGGTACAAAAGAATCTAAACAATTTTGAAAAACAAGAACAAAAGTGGAGAACTTTACTACCTGATTTCCAAGTTTACTATAAAGCCACAGGAATCAAAGCAGTGAAGTACTTGCATAAGCACAGACATATTCATTATTGAAATAGAACAGAAAGTCCATAAATAAATCCAAACATATATATACATTTAGTCTATCCTCTTTTTAATCCATTGCACTTAGGCTTTTATCTCAGTAACTCCAAAATTGCACTATCAGAGTTCCTAATAAACTCTATCTTGAAAAATCCAATGATCAATTCTGTCTTATTCTTGGTTTGATACAGTTGATTACTCTCTCCTTAAAACATCTGCTTTCTTCTTGCTAGCTTTTTCCTGTTACCCATAAAACAGAATGTGTTTTACATGTTACTATCCTGTGTAAAAAGCACCAATGAGTTTTCAGTACACTGGGAGTAAATTCCAAGTTCTTACTATGGTCTAGAAGTTTCTTTAATTTGGTTCCTTTCTCTCTGCCCTCACTTCATTCTACCACCATCCCTATTACCTTTCTACCCCAGGCTCACTCTTTTCCTGCTACAAGTAGGGGCCACTGGCATTTGCTACGCCTTCTGCCCTGAAACACTCTTCTCTCAGATAGCTAATGGCTTGTTCTCTCACTACATTTTTATCTCTAACCAACAGTTACCACCTAAAAGAGGCACAGTGCTTTGTGGGCTCTGCATTTTTAAAAAAATTTTTATTAAGGTATGATTGATATATACTCTTATGAAGGTTTCACATGAAAAAACAATGTGGTTACTACATTTACCCATATTTTCAAGTCCCCACCCATACCCCAATGCAGTCATTGTCCATCAGTGTAGTAAGATGCAACAGATTCACTATGTGCTTTCTCTGGGCTACACTGTTCTCCCCGTGATCCCCCACACCATGTGTACTAAACATAATACCCCTCAATCCCCTTCTCCCTCCCCACTCTCCCTCCCACACCCCTCCCCTTTGGCAACCACTAGTTCATTTTTGGAGTCTCTGAGTCTGCTGCCATTTTGTTCCTTCAGTTTTGCTTCGTTGTTATACTCCACAAATGAGGGAAATCATTTGGCATTTGTCTTTCTCCTCCTGGCTTATTTCACTGAGCATAATGTCCTCCAGCTCCATCCATGTTATTGCAAATGGTAGGATTTGTTTCTTTCTTATGGCTGGATAGTATTCCATTGTGTATATGTACTACATCTTCTTTATCCATTCATCTACAGATGGACACTTAGGTTGCTTCCATATCTTGGCTTTTGTAAAAAGTGCTGCAGTAAACATAGGGGTGCATATGTCTTTTTGAATCTGAGAAGGGTAGGCTGTGCATTTTTGAGGCAACAGATTAAACAGGTGAATGTACTGAAGTGACCAACATGCATAACTTATAAGGTTACCACTTTTGAGGAAGACTCAGAGTAAAAAAATGCTCTGCAATATGTCCAGGTTGCAATGCAAACTGTCATGTCACATGATCTTATTAACCAGGATAACCAATGATATTGGAAGTGTCTGCAGCAGTTAGGGATGCTGTCTGGAGCCTCTTGTAAGCCTCTATAAGACAAGCACAGTAGAGTAAGGTTGTAGTTTCTTCTACCAAAAACAAATTTCTATGTGAAAATCAGAGTCTGGCTTACTCTTGGGCACCAATAGAGACTTAATGCTTGACCAGAGAGCACCAAATGACTATTCCAAACTGACTGACTGTGTACTAGTCATTTGATCTATCAAATCATAAAACTGGACATACAAACCAGCATTCCATTATAAAAGCAAGTCTGGAAGACAAGTAACTTAATTCCATGTGCTGGTGACTCAGATTGCTATAGTACCGGTTCCTATTGCTTCACTACCTCTCCTCTTTAATCCATATTCATGACCTCATGAGAATTCCCTATCACCACTTAACAGTCCTCTGTTATGTGTAGTCATGTGTAGTGACTAATGGAAGATCGGAAGACTAGATATAAAGATTCTGGAAGAAAAGTATGAGGACAGGCCTCCTAGAATGGGCAAAGAATGAATATATTTGAATCCCATGTTGAGTCTTCATCAAAGGGCACCTACTGTGGAGAAGCCACTCAATCAGATGGGCATGATCCATATTATGAATGTCAGTCAGCCTTTTTATCAATGCTTTCCCAGTAGATTCATGTACAAAGTGGTCATGGTGCAGGGATGGAGGCTATTCATGGGCTCAATAATATGGACATCCACTTAGCAAGGCTGATATGCCTGTAACTGCAATGTGCCTAAGCAACCAACCACCAAGGCCAGCATGGAGCCCCTAAAAAGTTGACATTCCCTAGAGAGGAACTAGTCAGCCACTGGGGGGCAGATTCATTACACTCAACCCTTCTTTCATGAAGAGGGCAACGATTTTTTTTCAAAGTTCTAAGTACATAGTCCAGATACACATTTGCATTAAGAGAATGCTGTATTTATTATTATGGCACTCTATATAATACTGCCTCCAAAGAAGTAATTTTATAGGGAAGAAAGTATAACCGTGAGCTCACACACATGTAATTCATGTCCCATCAGCCAGAAGCTAGTGGACTGCAATAATGGTGGAATAATTTACTGAAAGCTCAGTTATGATACCAGCTAAGCAACATTACTCTGCTAAGTTTGGGGTGCTATTGTATATGATGTAATATATGACTTAAACCAGAGGACAATAAACAGTTGTCTCCCCCATGGCCAGAATATATTGGTATAGGATCCAAGGGTGGAAAAGAAGTAATAAAGTCACTTCTTACTATATACCTAATAATCTACTTATATATTTTTGTTTCCTATTCCCATAATCTCATGCTTGGTGGGTTTGGGGTTCTGGGTCTCAAAAGATAAATGCTCCTGCCATGGAAGAAAGTCATGATTTTGTTAAATTTGGAACTGAGACTTCCTTGTGGCCATTTGGGGTTCCTCATGCTGCTGACTCAACAGGCGGAGAAGGGGTCACTCTCCTGACTAGGATGACTGATGCCATTACTAATGGAGAATTGGTTGCTGCTACATAATGTCAAGGAAGAATATGTCTGGAACTCAGAGGAATCAATGGGGATACCTTAGTTCTCTTATGTCTAAAAGGCCCAGAATCAATGGTGTACTGAAGTAATCTGAGACAAGATTGCCAAGGGCTTAGATGATCCAGGAAAAAAAAGTTTATGTTTTTTTCTTTGTTTGTCTGTTTGTTTTACCTTTACTAGGTAAAAACTCTGTGCCACGGAGATTCTGGCAGAGGGTAAGGGCAATATGGAATGGTGATGGAAGAAGATAGTTCTGATTACCAATTTAGGCTTTGTGACTAGCAAAAGCTGTAGCAGTTATTTTATGTTAATTTTGTCTTTCTTCTCTTTTTCTCACTACCTTGTATGAAGAGCATTGGTGGCAGTGAAATTTTAATTTTTAGGTGAGAGCATGATATGTCAATCTACGATGAAATGGTAGCTTAAGAGACATTTCCTGCTGTGTTGGGAACACAAAAATCCAAAGGACAAAGTGGATATTATAAGTTAAAAAGGTTGGACTGCAATGGATATTCTACTTTTGCCTCTCTTAGGTAAACTATTCACTCTGCTGGGTGTCCCAGGATACCAGCCTATGGACTGCAGCACTTGCAGTTCTGTGCCCTCTGGCTTGCAATTAGATTTGGCCAAAAGTAGGTGGAGAATCATAGAGTGACCCACTATCCTAGTTTGCACAAAACAGAGGATGTTCTTGGGATATGAGATTTTTAGTGCTAAATCCCAGGCAAACTGGGATGAGATGGTCGCTCTACATCCTGGTTCCCTTTTTGATGGGCCAGGAGTCAGAAGTAATTACATTTCTTTTAGTAAAAGCCATAGATCTTATTGGGTAGCTCTATCCTACAGCTACACTCTCTAGGACCTGGCACTCAGTCTCTTCCCTTGTAACTTTAGGCCTAAATGTAGTAACGCTCCTCCTCATTGTTTGCCCCAAGGCTGTTCTCCATCCTTTGTTCATTTCTGTAATCTTGACCATCCTTTTCATGAACTTTGCGTTACTCAATATGAATGAGCCATCTGTTGCCTGATACAGTCCTGACTTACACATTCTGGTTTATTTTCTCCATAACCATTATCACTATATGATACTATATTGTGTATTTACCCCCACTAAAATATAAGTTCCTTGAGGGCAAAGCCTTCTCTGTTCAGTTCACTGCTATACACCCAGCACTTAGAACAGTGCCTGGCATAGAATAAACCCTCAATAACTTACAGTAGTGGTTAGTAATAATTAATAAGCTATGATTTACTATAAACATTTATCAACAATAAGTATTTCTTGAATAATTAAATTATTTGAAGGACACATTCATGTTAGCAGTGACTATCTCTAGATAGTGGAGTTATGGGTTATTTAAATTTTCTGTTTGGTGCCTTTCTATATTTATAAATTCACTTTAATATAATTATAGTATCTCTAATAAAAACTGTTATTTTATACACACTCTAAGAGACACAAACACATGCAATATGTATGTCAATTTATGTAAAACTACAAGGAGGAGGCCCAATTCTGCATCAGTTTTCACGAAAGATGAGAGCTAGATGCCTTAGAAATAAACTCTTAAGGAAAGACAAGTTCTAAATACAGGAAAAAAGAAACTAAATAGAATTTTTAAATGCTCCAAAACTAAAAAGCAGCAGAAGATCTAGAGTAAAAGAGAAGGACAATAGAAGATGAATTTCATAGGCAAAACAGCAGACGCAGGAGGACCAAAATCAAAAAGCAGCAAAATATAATGTGGAAATGATGCCCTGCAGAACATGTGAACAAAGTCAAGATCAAAATTCTCTTACCAAAAATAACAGTGGCTACCATTTATCAAGAATTTACTACCAATTAGGTCTGCACTCAGAGCTTTGGATCTCAATGAATTCTATCTCCTAATATGTATATCCTTGTGTAGTTCTCTTCCACAATGTCTCTGCAACTGGTCATGTGACCTGCTCTAGTCAATGAGATATTAACAAATGTAATACAAATATAGATTAGAAAAGTGTTTTTGCATCCCGGGGCTTGCCCTCTCTCTGATTTTGGAAACTAGCTACCCTGTGAAAAAGTTCTGAGCTAGCTTGCTGGAGGTATGTGATCCAAGCACCAGCACCAGCAGCCAGACATGTATGATCGATACCAACTTGACCCTGCCCTTGGTTGAGCCACTAGATTACTGCATGAGTGTTCCCAGAAAAAACAAGGAGAAAAAAACCCGCCCAGCTGAACCCAACCCAAGTTGATGACCTACAGAATCATAAGAAAATAATGGTTTAAAAATGTCTCATGTCAACTGGAACAAATAATTCAAAAATTCATATGGAAACACCAAAGACCCCGAATAGCCAAAGCAATCCTGAGAAAGAAGAATAAAGTAGGCGGGATCTCACTCCCCAACTGCAAGCTCTACTATAAAGCCATAGTAATCAAGACAATTTGGTACTGGCACAAGAGCAGAGCCACAGACCAATGGAACAGACTAGAGAATCCAGACATTAACCCAGACATATATGGTCAATTAATATTTGATAAAGGAGCCATGGACATACAATGGCGAAATGACAGTCTCTTCAACAGGTGGTGCTGGCAAAACTGGACAGCTACATGTAGGAGAATGAAACTGGACCATTGTCTAACCCCATATACAAAAGTAAACTCAAAATGGATCAAAGACCTGAATGTAAGCCATGAAACCATTAAACTCTTGGAAGAAAACATAGGTGAAAACCTCTTAGACATAAACATGAGTGACCTCTTCTTGAACATATCTCCCCGGGCAAGGAAAACAACAGCAAAAATGAACAAGTGGGACTATATTAAGCTGAAAAGCTTCTGTACAGCAAAAGACACCATCAATAGAACAAAAAGGATCCCCACAGTATGGGAGAATATATTTGAAAATGACACATCCGATAAAGGCTTGACGTCCAGAATATATAAAGAGCTCACACGCCTCAACAAACAAAAAACAAATAACCCAATTAAAAAATGGGCAGAGGAACTGAACAGACAGTTCTCCAAAAAAGAAATACAGATGGCCAACAGACACATGAAAAGATGCTCCACATCACTAATTATCAGAGAAATGCAAATTAAAACTACAATGAGGTATCACCTCACACCAGTAAGGATGGCGGCCATCCAAAAGACAAACAACAAAAAATGTTGGCGAGGCTGTGGAGAAAGGGGAACCCTCCTACACTGCTGGTGGGAATGTAAGTTAGTTCAACCATTGTGGAAAGCAGTATGGAGGTACATCAAAATGCTCAAAACAGACTTACCATTTGACCCAGGAATTGCACTCCTAGGAATTTACCCTAAGAATGCAGCACTCAAGTATGAGAAAGATCAGTGCACCCCTATGTTTATCGCAGCACTATTTACAATAGCCAAGAATTGGAAGCAACCTAAATGTCCATCGATAGATGAATGGATAAAGAAGATGTGGTACATATACACAATGGAATACTACTCAGCCATAAGAAAAGGGCAAATCCAATCATTTGCAGCAACATGGATGGAGCTGGAGGGTATTATGCTCAGTGAAACAAGCCAAGTGGAGAAAGAGAAATACCAAATGATTTCACTTATCTGTGGAATATAAGAACAAAGGAAAAACTGAAGGAACAAAACAGCACCAGAATCACAGAACTCAAGAATGGACTAACAGGTACCAAAGGGAAAGGGGCTGGGGAGGATGGGTGGATAGGGAGGGATAAGGGGGGGGAGAAGTAGGGGGGTATTAAGATTAACATGCATGGGGGGGTAGGAGAAAAGGGAGGGCTGTACAACACAGAGAAGGCAAGTAGTGATTCTACAACATTTTGCTATGCTGATGGACAGTGACTGTAAAGGGGTTTATAGGGGGGACCTGGTATAGGGGAGAGCCTAGTAAACATAATATTCGTCATGTAAGTGTAGATTACTGATACCAAAAACAAAACAAAACAAAACAAAACCAACAAACAAAAAAAAAGGGCAGTTCCTGTGTGGTAACCTCCAATGAGTTCTACACAAGTGTATAAAGGGCATATAAAAGTGTAGGCAAAGGGTCTGTTTGCTTTTATACAGAAGATCAAAGACTAATTGGGCTTCCCCGAAAATGAACTAAGATACGATATGAAAGAGAACTTCCAACATCAGCACTCTCTGGAAGACTCTTGCCAGAAGATGATCATCAAAAAACCCCAACAAAGATCCACACACTGCTACAGCTGTAGATGCACTCATCCCACCAGCTCCTGGACTTGCCATGGGAATGAAGGAGATATCTAAGCTGGCCTGTGCATACAGTAAAACAACAAATTTGACTGGATCTATACTGTTGGAACTCAACCAAGAATTAGGAGAAGTGCAAATTGTAGCGCTCCAAAATCTTACAACTACAGAGTATTTACTGTTAAAAGAACATATGGCATGTGAACATTCCCCAGGAATGGGTTGTTTTAATTTGTCTGATTTCTCTCAGACTGTTCAAGTTCAGTTGGACAATATCCACCATATCATAGATAAGTTTTCACAAATGCCTAAGGTGCCTAACTGGTTTTCTTGGTTTCACTGGAGATGGCTGGTAATTACAGATATGCTTTGGTTATGTAACTATACTCCTATTATGTTAATGTGTGTGCACAATTTAAGTAGTAGCTTAAAACCTATACATGCTGAAGTTACTCTACAAGAAGATATGTCAAAGAAATAATCAATCTTCCCATGTTTTCTGCCGCCTGCTACTTCTATAGCTTTTCTTCTTCCTTCCTAATTACAACCCTTAAATAGAATTCGTGTCTCATATCAAATTTACCGAGTATCATAATTCTTCCAAGTGGTAAAGATACCTCAAGACAAATGCTGGGCATAGAAGCTACAGGGCATAAATATGCAAAGAAATAAAAAGCTAACCATTTCAAACAGTAAGGCTTCTCTCTCACTTTCCAAGTTTACATTTCCCTGTATGGCCCCGGAAGATGACTGGTTAGCCAGAGACGGGTAAGATTCCTCAAGGGAGGAACAACCTAAGACAGGCACAGTCGCAGGGGGGTCATCAGGTGAGAAATTGGGGATCAACAGAGGTGAGGCTTAGAACCTCACCCCCCCGTTCTGAGAGAAATCTTCTGCATACCTGGGTGTTTTATTGCCCTTGTCTAGCTTGGATTAACACATAGTCTACAGGCACACACCTGATCATCTACATTTGCTCTCTTACAACACTAAACTATGTTTTCTACCTTTATCTTGTATCTACCTACCACTTCAGCATTTTATTAAAAATAATAATAATAAAGAGAGAAATGTGGTATCCACATATAAATCAAGTATAAAAACCAAATGAGTATTCATATTTGAACTGACTGTTTATAGTTCATAATGCATGAGCAAAACTGAAAGTTTCTGTGATGACTGCCCTTGTACTGTTCACTATGTAACTTATTCATTATGTAAGAATTTGTTCTCCATGTAAGAACTTGTTTGTTATGCCTCAGAAGATTGGAGACTGACGAAAATTAGGCTTGGGGTGGATTAATGATTGTGCATTGAGCATTGACTTCCCTATACAGAATTTTATTGTCGTTAACAACCATTTGATCAGTAAATATGAGAGATGCCCTCACAAAAAAAAAAGGACAGACTTCCAATGGTAAAATAAATAAGTAACCGGGATGTAATGTATAGCATAAGGAATATAGTCAAGATATTGTAACAGCTTGGTAGGGTGATAGCTGGAACCTAGAATTATGTATATAAATGTTTTATCACTGTGTTGTACACTTGAATTTAATGTAATGTAATACTGTGTGTCAACTACCCTTCAATAAAAAATAATTGTTTAAAAAAAATGTCTCATGTCTTAGGTTACTAAGTTTTGGGATCCTTTATGGGTCCTAATGGGTAGACACAATCCTTAAAATAACCTCCAAAGTATGAGTTATTATATACTTATAAAGTGAGGAAATGATCACAAAAAAATTTAAGTAACTTACTGAAGCTAGTAAATGACAAAGCTAGTATTTAAATCTATAGTGTCAGACTCTAAAACTTTTAACAATACTCCTATAGTACCTAGGAAAGATTATTTGAAAATATTTTAAAAGGAAAATATCAAACATTAACAGATTGGTGATTAGGTGACTATAATGAAAAAAATGGATGACTTTGGGGACCTAAGGAGAGGAGAGAACTCAATAAGAATTTGATTGCCAGAATTCACAATAAAGCCACGTGACTGTGCTTGATGCACCAAAAAGATGGTACTAATATAGTGAGTGGCAGGCAATGAAGAATACCAACTGCACTGAAGACACCAACACAGCAAAGTAACAACACTCCCCACCGCCTAAAACTACTAAGAAAAATATAATACAGTGCTTCCCATCTGAGATTAGATGGTGTTCTTGAGATTCATAATTGAAGTGGATCTCCATGGGCTGCATCTGGACATCTGACACCACAGAAAGCAACTGAAGAATTACCATTTCTTCAGTAAGCTTTTTCTTGTCCACCTCAGGGTCTGATACCTGGAGGTACCTGGGCACCACTGGGCTTGGAAGGGAATCATTGCGGAGACTGGAGATATAAATTCTGAGACTAGACCTCTAGACACAAAATAAGTAAAAGAGAAAACAAAGAATCATTTAATTTCCAAATGTACTTCCTTCAGAATGTATAAAGCTTTCTCCCTTATCATCCAGGAGCTAGGCATTAGTCATTTTGGATTGTATTCTCCATTTCAAGTCTGAAGGTCTTCAAACATAATAGGAGCTTATTACTACCAAAATAAGGATATAACCAGAAAGATAAGGCAGGGGAATTTTAGAATTTTGTCCCAGTGGCTAACACTATGGTATTCACTGCCCTTCCTATATCAAACTGACACTATTGATCCATCATCATGATCTTTCCCTTCTCTCCCTTCTTCCCAAAATCGCACATTCAGGTTGCTCTTCCCGAACACGGCCAGCTGATTGATGTGGATGCGTTCGAGGTTCCTGATTCCACCTATCCCTAGAGTTTCTGGCGTTTATTCAAATGAATGAAGGACCAGCAGGGGTTGACCAGGTACCAAAAGCACCTAAGGCCAAGAACCAACGAGTGGCGGTGCCCTAGAGCCGCGTCTGGGGCCTACCCGAGTGACCCTGACTCTCCATGGATTTTTAAAAAGCACACAAGGTTCCCTGGCGGCGCTGCGAGGCCGCCGCGGAGTATAGGTCTCGAGTTCGTCAGCCTTCTGGGACATGACGTCACCCATACCTCCACCTGTTCTCCAGGTCGCTGTCAAGGCTCAATTTCCGCGAATCGGAAACGTTTCCCCCTCTGCTCTAGGAATCTTGGAGGATCTCTCAGCTCTATGGCGCATGGCCTTGTACATGCGCATGCGCGGGACGGCCGCACCGGCAGCGACGGGGAAGAGGTTGGGAGGCGTGGTGGTGGTGCTAGATTTGATCCCGTGCTGCCTTATGTGCTGAGTCTTGACGTGAAGGTCAAGAAACTCTTTCGGGAAAGCTCTCTGGGGCAGGGTACGTTTTCGGACGACATAACGACTTCTTCCTTACTTCTCTCTCTTTTGAACCAGTATCTCTCAGTCAGATTCGCTGGTGTGCTTCCATTCTAACTTTCCTCTGCTCTCTGGTTTTCCCCCAGAACAATGACAGGCCTTGGAATCACTTGGAGGCTCGGTGAAAAACGGATTGCGGGCTCCACCCCCAGAGTTTCTGAATCAATAGGTCTGGGTGGGAGCCCCCCGAGTTCCAGGACATCTTTCTATTCTAAAAAAAAAAAAAAGCTCAGCGATTAATCCCTGAATTGATGGGAAGCTGGGTTTTCATCCACTTTGCCATCTATATGTTAGGGATGCGTGTGTATTTTCCTCGGTTCTTGTCCCCTCTGCAACAAAGAATTGAAGGGCAGAGACACAGTAGTGAAGCAGAGTAAAAGTTTTATTTAAAGTTACTTAAAGAGAGAAAAAGTACAGCAGGCCACCTCAGTCAGGAGAGGCACCCTGAAAGGTTGGAGAGAGAAAGTTTAAGATTAAAAGGTTACACACTTAGAAAGTGTGAGCGACCTTAAAGAAAGGAGCACCCCGAAAGGTTGGGGGTTCCCCCTTTTAAGGATTCTTTAGGAATGTGACTAAGGGCTGGGGGTGCAGACTTGTTAAGTGGTCTCTGAGTATTTAGAATTAACACAAGGAACCTCCTGCTCTGATTTCTCTGGAGTCTTGGGCCAGGAGCATATCAAACAAGGCTGTTTGCCCAGCCCCCAAGGTGGGCTGAGTTATTATCTGTTTGCTAAAGACTAAGTTAAGAATCTTACTTCTTAACTTTGTGGGTATCCTTCCCGCCTTTTACTATGTTGTTTATGACTGGGCCTGCATGCTAAATCAGTTGCCTAAGTTACAAACTACTTGATTAGGGCTGGAAGGAGAAAAAAACAGCATACAGGTAAAGGTTAAAAATAAGCTGGGCCTGCATGATTAACACAATAAAGACATGGGCTATGTTGAGGTACCCTCCTTCTTCTGGGGAAGATTCAAACATTCCAGGCTAAATTACTCCTGGCTTTTGAGTTTTAATTGATTAACTGTGGGTCTTTTTAGTGACTTTCCTGGCTTTATTCTCTTTCCATCCCTCTCATATCTATTTTCTTGCCTAACAGAGAGGTCCTTGATTGACAGCCGTCAACACTCTAGACTTGTTCTGATTGGTGAAATGGGGATGGGGCTGTGCTGTGCCTATGCTTCTGATGTTTCTTATCCGGGGGGACTGTGGACATTTCCCGAGACATTCTTGGGCCCTGTGGCTTCATCTGATTAACCCTCTGAGTCATTTCTGGCTCTCTTTGATCAACTCCCCGAGTGATCTTTGGGGGATCCTTTCTCCTTTCCATCCTGCTCATTTCTGTTTTTCTGCCTAACAGAAGGGGGCTTTCTGCCCCAACCCAAGACCATCTTCTGATAAATGAAATATTAGGGATGTATGAGTGAGACCCCGATATATGTGTAAGGAACTTTTTTTGGGTTCAGCTCCCTCAAGTAGATTTAAAAAAAACAATTTTACTGAGATATAATACATACAATAATCAACAAACATTCAAAGTATACAATTTGATAAGTTTTGTCATATATATACAACTTTGAACCATTATCCACAATCAAAATAGTGAGTACATCCAGCAACCCCAAGAGTTTTCCCCTTCCTCTTTACCTACAGCCCCCAAACACTCTTCTGCTTTCTGTTACTATAGATTAGTTTTCATTTTCTAGAGATTTATTTAAATGGAATTGATACCATTCTCTCAATAATCACCCTAAATGTAAATGGACTGAATGCACCAATCACAAGACACAGAGTAATAGAATGGATAAAAAAGCAAGACCCATCTATATGCTGCTTACAAGAGACTCACCTCAAACCCAGAAACATACACAGACTAAAAGTCAAGGGATGGAAAAAAGATATTTCATGCAAACAATAGGGAGAAAAAAGCAGCTGTAGCAGTACTGGTATCAGACAAAATAGACTTCAAAACAAGGAAAGTAACAAGAGATAAAGAAGGACATTACATAATGATAAAGAGGTCAGCCCAACAAGAGGATATAACCATTATAAATATATATGCACCCAATACAGGAGCACCAACATAGGTGAAACAAATACTAACAGAATTAAAGGAGGAAATAGAATGCAGTGCATTTGTTCTAGGAGACTTCAACACACCACTCACTCCAAAGGACAGATCCACCAGACAGAAAATAAGTAAGGACACAGAGGCACTGAACAACACACTAGAACAGATGGACTGAACAGACATCTACAGAACCCTACACACAAAAGCAGCAGGATACACATTCTTCGCAAATGCACATGGAACATTCTCCAGAATAGATCACATATAGGCCACAAAAAGAGCCTCAGTAAACTCACAAAGATTGAAATTCTACCAACCAACTTCTCAGACCACAAAGGCATAAAACCAGAAATTAATTGTACAAAGAAAACAAAAAGGCTCACAAACACATGGAGGCTTAACAACATGCTTCTAAATGACCAATGGCTCAATGACCAAATTAAAACAGAGATCAAGCAATATATGGAGACAAATGACACTGACAAGATAAAGCCCCAACTTCTGTGGGAAGCAACAAAGGCAGTTCTAAGAGGAAAGTACATAGCAACCCAGGCCTATCTAAAGAAGAACATTCTCAAATGAATAGTTTAAAGTCACAATTATTGAAACTGGAAAAAGAAGAACAAATGAAGCCCAAAGTCAGCAGAAAGAGGGACATAATGAAGATCAGAGAAGAAATAAATAAAATTGAGAACAATAAAATAATAGAAAAAATCAATGAAACCAAGAGCTGGTTTTTGAAAAAATAAACAAAATAGATAAGCTCCTAGCCAGACTTATTAAGAGAAAAAGAGAATCTACACACAGCAACAGAAAGGAAAAATCATGACGGACCCCATAGAAATACAAAAAATTATTAGAGAATACTATGAAAATCTATATGCTAACAAGCTGCAAAACCTAGAAGAAATGGACAACTTCCTAGAAAAATACAACTTTCCAAGGCTGACCAAGGAAGAAACAGAAAATCTAAACAAACCAATTACCAGCAAAGAAATTGAAGTGGTAATCAAAAAACTACCCAAGAACAAAATCCTTGGACCAGATTGATTCATCACTGACTTTTATCAGACATATAGAGAAGACATAATACCCATTCTCCTTAAAGTTTTCCAAAAAATAGAAGAGAAGGGAATACTTCCAAACTCATTCTATGAAGCCAGCATCACTCTAATACCAAAACCAGGCAAAGACCCCACGAAAAAAGAAAATTACAGACCAATGTCCCTGATGAACATAGATTAAAAAATTCTCAACAAAATATTAGCAAACCGAATTCAAAAATGCATCAAGAGGATCATACACCATGATTAAGTGGGATTCATCTCAGGTATGCAAGGACAGTACAACATTCAAAAATCCATCAACATCATCCACCACATCAACAAAAAGGACAGAAACCACATGCTCATTTCCATAGATACTGAAAAAGCATTTGACAAAATTCAGTATCCACTCATCATAAAAACTGTCAACAAAATGGGTATAGAGGGCAAGTACCTCAACATAATAAAGGCCATATACAACAAACCCACAGCCAACATTGTACTTAACAGCGAGAAGCTGAAAACTTTTTACCTAAGATCGGGAACAAGACAGGGATGCCCACTCTCCCCACTGTTATTCAATATCGTACTGGAGGTCCTAGCCATGGCAATCAGACAAAACAAAGAAATACAAGGCATCCAGATTGGTAAAGAGGAAGTCAAACTGTCATTATTTGCAGTTGACATGATATTGTACATAAAAAACCCAAAAGACTCCATTGCAAAACTATTAGAACTAATATATGAATTCAGCAAAGTTGCAGGATACAAAATTAATACACAGAAATCTGTTGCTTTCCTATACACTAACAATGAATTAACAGAAAGAGAAATCAGGGAAACAATTCCATTCACAATTGCATCAAAAAGAATAAAATACCTAGGAATAAACCTAACCAAGGAAGTGAAAGACCTATACCATGAAAACTACAAGACACTCTTAAGAGAAATTAAAGAGAACACACAAATGGCAATTCACCCCATGCTCTTGGCTAGGAAGAATTAATATTGTCAAAATGGCTAACCTGCCTAAAGCAATCTACAGATTCAATGCAATGCCTATCAAAATACCAACAACATTCTTCAACGAACTGGAACAAGTAGTTTTAAAATTCATATGGAACCACAAAAGACCCTGAATAGCCAAAGCAATTCTGAGAAAGAAGAATAGAGCAGGGGGGATCTCACCTCCCAACTTCAAGCTCTACTACAAAGCCACAGTAATTATGAAAATTTGGTACTGGCACAAGAACAGACCCACAGACTAGTGGAACAGAATAGAGACTCCAGACATTAACCCAAACATATAGGGTCAATTAATATATGATAAAGGAGCCATGGACATACAATGGGGAAATGACATCCTCTTCAATAGCTGGTGTTGGCAAAACTGGACAGCTACATGTAAGAGAATGAAACTGGATCATTGTCTAACCCCATACACGAAAGTAAATTCGAAATGGATCAAGACCTGAATGTAAGTCATGAAACCATAGAACTCTTGGAGGAAAACATAGGCAAAAATCTCTTGGACATAAACATGAGTGACTTCTTCATGAACATATCTCCCTGGGCAAGGGAAACAAAAGCAAAAATGAACAAGTGGGACTATATCAAGCTGAAAAGCTTCTGTACAGCAAAGGACACCACCAAGAAAACAAAAAGGCATCCTACAGTATAGGAGAATATATTCATATATAACAGATCCAATAAAGGGTTGACATCCAAAATATATAAAGAACTCATGCACATCAACAAACAAAAAGCAAATAATCCAATTAAAAAATGAGCAGAGGAGCTGAGCAGACACTTCTCCAAAGAAGAAATTCAGATGGCCAACAGGCACATGAAAAGATGCTCTACATCGCTAATCATCATAGAAATGCAAATTAAAACCACAATGAGATATCACCTCACACCAGTAAGGATCGCCACCATCCAAAAGACAAACAACAACAAATGCTGGCGAGGTTGTGGAGAAACAGGAACCCTCCTACACTGCTGGTGGGAATGTAAATTAGTTCAACCAGTGTGGAAAGCAGTATGGAGGTTCCTCAAAAAGCTCAAAATAGAAATACCATTTGACCCAGGAATTCCACTTCTAGGAATTTAACCTAAGAATGCAGCAGCCCAGTTTGAAAAAGACATATGCACCCCTATGTTTTTCGCAGCACTATTTACAATAGCCAAGAAATGGAAGCAACCTCAGTGTCCATCAGTAGATGAATGGATAAAGAGATGTGGTACATATACACAATGGAATATTATTCAGCCATAAGAAGAAAACAAATCCTACCGTTTGCAACAAAATGGGTGGAGCTAGAGGGTATTATGCTCAGTGAAATAAGCCAGGCAGAGAAAGACAAATACCAAATGATTTCATTCATATGTGGAGTATAAGAACAAAGAAAAAACTGAAGGAACAAAACAACAGCAGAAACACAGAACCCAAGAATGGGCTAACAGTTACCAAAGGGAAAGGGACTGGGGAGAATGGGTGGGAAGGGAGGAATAAGGGGGGGGGGAACAAAGAAAGTGAGCCTTAGGAATAGCATGTATAATGTGGGGGGAGGAGCACAGGGAAGGCAGTACAACACAGAGAAGACAAGTAGTGATTCTACAGAATCTTACTACGCTGATGGAAAATGACTGTAATGGAGCTTGTGGGGGGGACTTGGTGATGGGGGGAGTATAGTAAACACAATGTTCCTCATGTAACTGTAGGTTAATTATACCAAAAAAAGAAAAAAGAAAAAAAAAAGCCATTCTGATGAAGCCTTAGATGGAAATGAGGAATATTTTATTAGATAATGTAGAAAAGATGATCCTTGTTATAAATTGGTTGAGAACTTGGCTAAATTGTGTGCACATTCTATGCTTATGGAAGGGAGAACTTTCCAGGAATTAAATTGGATATTTAGCTGAGGAAATTTCCAAGCAAAATGTTATATGTTAGGTTTTGGCTCCTCTTGATAGCTTATAATAAAATGCAAGAATAGAGAAGTGACTTAAAGATGAAATTGTTAAGCAAAAGTGGAGCAGAACTTAAAGATTTGTAAATCCTCAGCCTACTCATATTTCAAAATCTGAGAACTGTAAGGCTGAGGGCAAGTGATCCTTTGAAAAGAATATCTAAGTATCAGCTATCCAATAGAATCCAAGTGCTATTCTTCAGGACAATGCAAGAATAAACCGAAGGTGATTCAGAGATGATCAGGGATGTCACTTCCATCACAGGCACAGAGTGAAATGGGTGAGGGCATGGCTACCTCCACCTAGAGTTTAAAGGAGGTGCCACCAGTGCCTGTAGGAATTTGTATCACATTGTCATTGTGAAGGTACATCATGGGCTTTGTTCCCCATGCTTTGGGCCATGCTTCTATTCTGCCAAAATGCAATTCTATCAGGCCCCTATGCAGCATGGGCCATGGTGGCCATCCCACTGATAGGTGCAAGCAGCAAACTTTGGCACTATCCATGGGATGTGATCTCTGCAGGTGTACAGAGGCCCAGGGATCATGGATGAATCTATGTAAGTTTTCTGGATTTCTGGCACCAAGGGTGCAAGACCCCACGCTGGAAGAACCATTACGTGGGTGGATTTGCAGCAGAGCCAGTGAGCTACAGTGGGGCAGTCCTGCTGAGCTATGGTGAGGACTTTGCCACAACAGTGGGTCTAGAAGATGGAGAATAGAGAAAAAGTGGATTATTCTCCAGACTTAATGTTCAATATTTGGACTTAGTTGGTACCTGTTGCCCTTTTCTCTTTCCCATTTCTCCCTTTGGGAATGGGAATGTCTGTCTTATATCTGCCCCATGGGGCCATTTTGAAGCACACAGCTTGTTTGGTTTTGCGGATTCATAGCTGCAGAGAAGTTTGTCACAATATGAATTGTGTCCAGCATTTCTCCCATATATGATTTAGGTGGGTTTCTTTCTTTCTTTCATTGAAGTATAGTTGATATTAGATGGGTTTCAGATGTACAGCATAGAGATTCAACATTTATATTATTAAATGCTCATCACAATAAGTGTTGTTATTGTCTGTCAACATACAATACTGAAATATTATTGATTATATTTCCTATTCTGTACTTTCAACCTCATATCTAATTTAATCATAATTGGGATTTTGTACCTCTTTATCCCCGTCACCTATTTTACTCCCCCATGGCACCACCTGTTTCTTCTTATGTCTGTGTGTCTATATCTATTTTGTTCATTTGTTTTGTTTTTTAGATTCCACATATAAATGAAACCATACAGAACTTGTGTTTCTTGCTGAGCTGATTTTATGTAACATAGGACCCCTCTAGGTCCATCCATGTTGTTGCAAATGGCAAGATTTCATTTTTTATGGCTGTGTAATATTCTACTGTATACATGTACCACATCTTCCTTATCCATTCGTCTATTGATGGACTCTTAGGTTGCTTTCATATCTTGGCTATTGTTAGTAATGCAACAATAAACATAGGAATACATATGTATTTTTGAATCAGTGATTTTTTTCTTCAAGTAAACTCTTAAAAGTGGAATTGCTGGGTTGTAAAGTACACTGATAGGTGTTGGACTTAGTAGAGTTGATGGTGGCAATAATTAAGACATTTTTGTGGTTGTTGAATTAATGTATTTGCATGTGAGGACATAACTTATAGGGTGCCAGCGGCCAAATGTTGAGGACTGAATATTTATATTCCTCTTAAATTCATATGTTGAAATTCTAACTTCTAATATGATGGTATTTGGGAGGCAGTTAGATCATGAAAGTGGATCCCTAATGAATGGGAGTAGTGTCCATCTAAAAGGAACTACAAAGAATTTTTTTTGTTACTTTTGCCTTGTGAAGACACAGCAAGATGGCTATATGTATAATAGAAGGGGCATGGAGGGGGTGAATCCATGTGAGCATTATGATAATGCCACCTGGTAGGACTAATGGACCTCAGAAAGGCATGTTAGAAAACGGGTGGGGGCCAGGGGCCACCTCTGTCATGCCTAGAGGTTGTGTGTCCACTCTGATTCTTCTCCTGTCTCCACTAGCAACATGCAGGGATAATATAAATGATGTAGCTCACCCTGTTCCTGTTTTCACTAACAATGTTCAGGGAAAACATAAAAAATGGTGCTCACCCTGCTCCTGTCTGTGTTAGCAGTGTCTGGCTTGAATGAAACAATGGCTCTCATCTTGCAGTGGTAATGTGCCAAGACAATGTTGCTACCCTGCTCCCATCAGCCCTAGCAGTGTCTGGGGAAATACAAACAATGGTGCTTCCCAGCACCTCTGGGCCAGAAGTGAGTCCCAGTAGTTCTCTTGCTATTTGGCAGCTGCTTGAATTCTGAAAATCAGCTTCCTTCAATTGTAGTTGCAGTTAGTTTTCAACCCTGCACCTCATGGCTCTTTCTCTGTGCCTCAGAAAAGGCCAGTCTGCTCCTGTAGCTCAGCAATACCCCTCCCCACTGCAAGGCCATGCTGGGGGTAGAATTCCCTCTGTTACTGTGTGTCCATATCTTCTGCTATATTTATGTGGTAACTTTATTCAACATTGTGTTCTCTCAGGGCTGAGTTCTTCCTCAAGATGAATTGCTCTGTGTACTGGTATAGATTTCGCATGTATGTGGTAGCAAATGGGATCAGGTTTTTTCTATGTAGCCTCCTTGGACATCTCTCTTCTACTTCTTAAAGCTTTTCAGATCCACCTTTTAATTTTCCTTTGTAGGTCTTTCTCCAGGCTTTCAAATTGTCATTCTCCGTGTTCTCTCTATTCATCCAGATCCTCTTTACTTTTCTCTTATCAGGCTTGTCCTGGGTGGTGGCCAGGTAAATAGATTTCCACCAGAATCTTAAAGATGTGTTTTCTCAAATGGTTTTGTGGTTTCTAGAATTGGTTCTTTAATATGATTAAATTTAAAGGCACTAATGACCATATTTCCAATGTTAAGTACATTGATAGTCCAATGCAGGATGTGGGAAAACACAAATTACAACATATCACCATTGGATATTCCTAATCAAATACTTATGAAAAGCAAGGTTCTGGGTGATTATACATTTGCCACTTTAGATCATCTTTGACAAACTAACCAATGTAATAAAATAAGATTTTTGCTAATTGTACTTGATTAAATGAGGGAAGAAAAGGATGAGCTAATGGTGTAAAATTCCCCACTCATGCACCACTCAGTTGACAGGAAATTTCTATATCTTCCATGAAGGAAACTCATATTCTGTAGCTTCAGAGCTGAGATTTCTGGAAACCTAACCCAGAGTCTGATCCTTCAAGTGGCTGAATCACAATACAAATTGAATTCTATCCACACATTGGTGAAAGTGATGTCATGATCTAGAAGGAACTGGGCCTGAAAATCAGAATGGGGACATATGGACAGTTCCTGATTAAGCTGAGACTTCCAACTGCAGAATTGTGCAGAGACTGCTTTACTGGCAGATGAAGCCCTCCCACCTTCATCTGAGGCGTTAACTCTGCTTTTCCTGGACTCTGTAATGGTCTTCCCTGAAGTCATTACCTTGCAGGACACTGCTGATCCTCCTTAGGGTCTATACCCACCAGCCCTCTTGGATTCTAGACCTATTAGTAGATGTAATTCTGAGAAAGCCTCAAGCATAAGGTACAAAATGTGATCCAGAACAAGTTGCGCTGCTCTCCAAAATAGCAACATCCTTTTCCTAATCCATATACACAAAAACCAAGGAAAACAGTGTTTGGTGGAAGGACCATGCAGGTGGATTAGGTGGAGTGTATTAATTTGGGCCAACCAAGCAAACATTCTGTATGCAGTGTTGTGTCTCTGAAAGGGTACAAAGAATGCTGAATTTGTTCATTTTATTGGCTCTAACATGCCCAATAAGATGGAGTACATAAATGAAAGTGAGCTGCCCTAGTGTACTATAGAATACATCAAAGTGATCACCTAAAGCAGCAGAGAACTACAAGAGAGCACAATTTAAGAAAATGAAGGAAACAGTACAAAACAAAGTGATAAATTCAACAAAGACAAAACAGTAAAAAGAACCAAACTGAAATTTTGTAGCTGATGAGTTTTTAAAAAGATTGAAAGATATGTGACCCTTGTTGCTTCATGGGTTTCTTCTGGGTGACTATCATTGCCCTTTGGGCAATGGAAGTCTCAAGATATACTAAATTGTCCCTCTTGACATATGATAGGTCCAAGACCTATTAAATATTGCTTCTTGATGATCTGCTTTCAGGATCTCACCATCTGGCAGGGAAAATCCTTTGACACTAGTGCCTTCCTCCCAGCCCTGATTAGCCCCAGGACCTGGCACTTCTCTTTCTCTTCGGAGGGAAAGTACAGCCTTCCCAGGATTTCCTTTAGTAAATCACTTTCCTGGATGGCTGTGACATTTTAGAAAGGGCCATTGATCAAGGGGGAGGGGATAGAAAGAAAGGTAAATCTAAGAATGTGGGAGATTTAACTACAAATCAATGTATTGAGAATCTAAAAGATTCAAATTTGTTGGATGGGGTTCTTACTGGTTTCCTCTGAACAATAATACCTCTGTGGCCTGGGGAGGGGCTCTCATGTTTGTCACCTGGGGCCTCCATTCCCATTTCTATTGAGCAGCTCTGTTTCGACCACTTTGATTTCCATCTGAACATAGAAGTTCTGTTGCTATAAATGCTCAAAAATGTCCAATTTCATTAAACTCAGTATCTGATATTTAAGGAAACTGAGTCCTGAAACAGTACTGGTGGGCTAAGTTCTCAGGGAGGCTAAAAACCCCCCCACCAACCAAGGCCCTGTCCCCAGGTCTCAGGAGGTTCCAGCTGACTGAAGGGCAATGATAGATGTGGGAGATACCTCACTCCCCTGGTCCTCTTATGGGAGAGGCCTGCTCATCTGGAAACTTCCTCCCATGTCTTCTCCAAATGATTCATGGAGGTAGTCTGCAGAGCTGAGAGGATGGACGGCATGCAATGAGAAAAAGTTCTTCAGGAACATGTACTCCTGGGGAGGGAAGAGGATGAGCTGCGAGGTGGGGAGCAGGGCTGTGGGTGGGGGGATCTGTCAGGGGCTGACTCAGTCCAGCCTCCCCTCTGCTTCCCTAAGGACCCGGGTCTCCGTCCACAGTCCTCTGACTCATTTCCTCCTGCAGGGGGAGCCCCCACCCTCCATTCAACCATGGGAATCAAACTTGGGAGGTGACACTCCTGCCAGTCCCTCCCTAGCTCAAAGCCTCCATATTCACCTTCCCTGCTCTGTGGAGACAGGAGGGCCTCCTGCTGGACCCAAAGTCTACTAATGTTTTAACCTGCGTTTGTGGTCCATCACCATGGTTACAATAGGGGGAATGCCTTCACATCTAGGGGAGGACATCAGGGCATCACATCTAGTGCACTGTGGTTGTGCCTGCTTACGATGTCTAGAGAGAGGGGCTGTCTGACTCTCAGACTAGAATAGATACCTAGGGATTGTATCAAATTCCTTCGCTGAACTATCTGTGGCTAGAAAAGTACCTTCATGTAGTTGATGCTTAGTAGTGTTGCTGAATGAAAAAGCCCCAACAACAATCTTTCCAAATATATGTGCGGTCCTGGGTCTCCTCTTTCCCCAGAGATGCCTAACCTGGCCACACCAAGGACAAAGAAAAGAAACAGCTGAATGGAATTTCAAAATATCTCTGCAAATGGAAAAACATATTGCTTTTTTTGTGTGTGTTCTCCCAAACTCAAAAAGGCAACAGGTCAGTGAGGGGTTTGGTAGACAGCTTCTTCTCTGGAGAGAGACAAATAATAACCATGAAGAAACAGCATGTCCAGCACTTTCTGCAGAGCCAGGACCTGTGTAAGCACCTGCTGTGTCTTATACGATGATTTCCTACAACAACCCAAGGAGCTTCATCCTCTTACCACCATCTTTTCAAAAGAGAAAAGTGAAACTCAGAGAGATTCATTGATATTCCCCAGACACACAATTAGTAGGCAGGAGAATCCCTATTGTGCTGTCTTTGGGCCTTGCACTCACTTATGGAGTAGCTGTTTGAAGACATGTTGAACAATGTTGCAGGCTTGGGAGTTATACAGTAACATGGTGATGTAGAGGTTTCTACTTGCGAAGCCCCATACCGGGGATTCTACTGGCTTCTCCATTGCAGCAGTGTCAAGGGTCTGCATCACGAAGGCCTCACCCAGGGACAGGGTTGACTCCTTCTAATATTGGGTGGACAAGGAGAGACATATAGTCAGCAGCATCACCAGGAGCCACTAGAAGGATCAGGGTCTGGAGCTCAGACCAGAAACTCACAGACCAGGAACTTGAGCAAGAGGAGGGAGATGAGAGCCCCTACAGAAAATTCTTTTTTTTTTTTTTTTAAAGTACAATTTGATTTTGGGGGGAATTATAAATGAATAATAACTTCAAGGCATTTTGTTAGCTGATGAACAATAGCACCTCTCAGTATTACAGTGTCTATTAAAACTGTTATCCCAGTGAGTCATAAACAAACTTCCCCGCTATAGATATTCAGAAAAAGAGTGTTAGAGATTTCAAGTGGCTGCTCAAGATCATGCAGGTAAATATCAAGAATTGCCCAAAGCATGGACAGTATAACATTTCCTCTAAATTACCTGAGGCTTGGTCAGATCCTGACATGGAGGGGAAGGCTCTGGAGAAACCACATTCCTAAGAACAACACAAGGAAGTTTCTAGTTTTGAGTCTGGGTTCTGGGTCTGCCCCAATCATCTTGAGGTTCTCTTGTGGAGAACCCTGTGTGCCCACACTTACTACAGACCAGTGTTGGCCACTGTTGCTGGCCTGATGCATCTACCCTGTGTTTAGGGATATGGAGTTGTTGAATTTGTCAATCAGCTCCTCAAAAATATCCTAAGTGGATCTCTACAAAGATAGAGTCTAGTACCAGGTCAGTAGGCATCAGGAGCCTTGCACCCACTGTGCAGTCCTATGTTACAGCAGAACTAGCAAGCAAATACGATCTAATTAGGTCCAGCACTGCTGAAGTGGCAACAGAATAGAATCATGTCAAAGTGAAACAATTAAAAACTGAATTGCTGTGGCAAATGATCTTTTTTATAGGATATTATGAAGATAAGTAAGTCTAGTGTTCTTTTACTGGTGAGTCTACAATGATTTGATTCATTTTCTGAGGTGACATATTTTGCAGAGGAACATATAAAATACTTTAATTTCAACCCCCATTTTTTGAACAAGCAACCCTATCAAGTGTGGTGATATGTAAGTCTTGAAGAAGGTCTGCAAGGGGTGTCAGGTAGAGTATTCCACAAGGCACATGGAATGGATAGTTAAATCCATCAAAACAGTAGCAAAATGAAAAATCAACTTTTAATTTTTTCTCTACTGTTCAAACAAATATTTAGAGTATATTTATACCCTACCACATATCTGGTGGGTTCTGTGTGGCGGTCCAGATTCCTTTGGGAATGGGCCTACGGGAGGCTCATGTGGGAATATACTGGGAAGGCCCCAGGGTAGAATCCAGATTTGAGAGGGAGTTCTGGTCCCACCCATTCATCCTGGGGTCCTAGGTATGGAGGCCCCATTGCTCCTGCTCTCATCTCAGACCAGCACGGGATAGTGCTCATGCCCTAGTACGTCTGCCCTTTGTATAAGGAGTAGGTGAATCCATCAGTCAACCCCTCCATTATACCATGGGTAGAGCTCTTCAAAGACAGTGTCCAGTAGCCAGACCAGGAAGAATAAGGGACATTCCTGAGAATTGTCACTGGGGAAACTCCCAGGAGAAACTTTTTCCGCAAGTTCAGGCACAGAGGGGCAATGTAAAGAACTCTAACCAGGGAGGGAATGAGATAAAACCTTTAGGTTTGGGATTAACATATGGGTGGAGGTACTCACGTTCTTATGCTGCCCACCATGACCTGGGGAATGAATATGCCTCACCAGACTTCCAACACCTAACAACATGCTCCTTGTTGAGAAAGAAGCATCCCTCATCCCTTGCTTTCTTTGCCTACCAAGACACCCACACAAGATGAGGAACAAGGAGTGTGGATCTGCTCATGTGGGATCACAGCTGTGTCCCAGCTTGAACTGGGATGCCCTGTGTTACCTCTCAATACCTCCGTCCAAGTGGCCAGATGTGCTGGGAATGAGAGCTGAGCCAGTGCCTGCAGCAACAAAACATATTCTCACCCTGGGCTTTCCTCAAGCTAGAGCCTCTAAGAGTCAGAATACAGCAACAGAACATCTTGTTCTCTTTAATGTCTCTGGTCACATTAATTGGAAAGGGGGCTGTCTCTAGAATATGGGTGCCTGATTACCAGAGTTCTAAGTTCTTTTGGAGCCTGTTTCCAAGGAAGTGAGATCACTTTTTAAGATTCCATTACCAGTGCCCCTTTCTTTAATCAGACTCACCAAAAGCCTCCTCTCTGCTGTTGACTGCTCGTCCTCCTTCCTTGTCATCTCCTTAACTACAACAATTAGCTAAACCAGCTTTCCTTGGGGAGACAGCTGACTTCAGACCTCCTTTTCCTTGGTGGTTCTGTGTCCTGGGAAAATCACTGTACCTCCAAGGCCCTCCCAAGTCTCCCAACCTGCACAGTGAGGAGCAGGCTAGAATCTACCTCCTCGGGACATCATCAGGTATATATGTGATAATATCTAACACCTGAGCACTGGTGTCACATGTAGCAAAGTCACAAAATTAGAGATGGGAGATTTCCTAGGAAGCCTGGGACATAGCATGGAGCACCAAGCAAGTCAGGCCTGGGTTACAGCCCTGTGAAAATGGAACAGTCACCTCCAAGTTGGCCTCATTTTAATACCATGAAGGATTATAAATTAATGGAAATTCAGGTGTTCTTTCCTGTTATATTTTGAATGAGACCCATAGGATCCATCACAATCTATGAGGTGGGTCGACTCCAAAATGGCTCCCAGTGGTCTCCCCAGCACCACCATATACACATCCTCAAGCGGCTAGTGTGACTGGCTTCTGACCATCAGAATAAGGCCAGTGATGCAATGCTGTGTGAAAATATTCATTATAAGTCTCTCACTTCCCTATTATTCCCTCTCTTATGTTCTCTCTCTGTGTTTCTGTCTTTCTCTCTATGCCTCTGTGGTAATCCTGGAACTTAGAATCAAGCACCATGTTTTGAGGTAGAGGTCACTTGTGTAGGGGTCTGCATAAGAGACAACCAATGGGATGACCAGTCTACAGATGGAAAAGAGATCTGCTTATATAATTAAGGATTGTTGTTTTGTTTTTATAGATTTCACATATGAGAGACCATATGGCATTTGTTTCTTCTACCTGATTTATTTCACTTAGCATAAATGCTCACAAGACCCATTCATGTTTTTACAAATGGCAGGGTTTCCTTCCTTTTAAGGCTGAATAATATTCCATAGTACACTATGCCCTATTTTCTTATTTATTTTTTTATTAAGGTTTTATTGATATACACTCTTATGGAGGTTTCACATGAAAAGCAATATAGTACATTCACCTGTATTATCAAGTCCCTCCCCTATACCCCACTACAGTCACTGTCCATCTGTATAGAAAGATGCCACAGTCACTATTTGCCTTCTCTGTGCTACACTGTGTTCCCCATGATCCCCCCCAACACCATATGTTCCAAACATAATACCCCTCAATCTCTTTCTTCCTCCCTCCCCACACACCATCCCCCACTCCTCCCCTTTGGTAACCGCGAGTCCCTTCTTGGAGTCTGTGACTCTGCTGCTGTTTGGTTCCTTCAGTTTTGCTTCATTGTTATACTCCACAAATGAGGGACATCATTTGGCACTTGTCCTTCTCTGCCTGGCTTATTTCACTGAGCACAATGTCCTCCAGCTCCATCCATGTTGTTGCAAATGGTAGGATTTGTTTCTTTCTTATGGCTGAATAATATTCCATTGTGTATATGTACCACATCTTCTTTATCCATTCATCTACTGATGGGCATTTAGGTTGCTTCCATATCTTGGCTGTTGTAAATAGCGCTGCGATAAACATAGGGGTGCATAGGTCTTTTTGAATCTGAGAACTTGTATTCTCTGAGTAAATTCCTAGGAGTGGAATTCCTGGGTCAAATGGTATTTCTATTTTTAGTTTTTTGAGGAACCTCCATATTGCTTTCCACAATGGTTGAACTAGCTTACATTCCCACCAACAGTGTAGGAGGGTTCCCCTTTCTCTGCATCCTTGCCAGCATTTGTTGTTCTTAGTCTTTTCGATGATGGGCATCCTAACTGGTGTGAGGTAATATCTCATTGTGGTTTTTTTTGCATTTCCCTGATAATTAGTGATGTGGAGCATCTTTTCATGTGCCTGCTGGCCATCTGAACTTCTTTGGAGAATTGTCTGTTCATATCCTCCACCTATTTTTTAATAGGGTTATTTGCTTTTGCTTTTTGGTTGTTGAGGCATGTGAGTTCTTTATATATTTTGGATGTTAATCCCTTGTCAGATATGGCATTTACAAATATATTCTCCCATACTGTAGGATGCCTTTTTGTTCTGTTGGTGTCCTTTGCTGTAAAGAGGTTTTTTAGCTTGATGTACTCCCATGTGTTCATTTTTGCTTTTGTTTCCCTTGCTTGAGGAGATGCTTTCAGGAAAAAGTTGCTCATGTTTATATTCAGGAGATTTTTGCCTATGTTGTCTTCTAAGAGTTTTATGGTTTCATGACTTACATTCAGGTCTTTGATCCATTTTGAGTTTACTTTTGTGTATGGGGATAGACAATAATCCAGATTTCATTCTCTTGCATGTAGCTGTCCAGTTTTGCCAACACCAGTTTTGAAGAGACCGTTATTTGCCCATTTTATGTCCATGGCTCCTTTTTCATATATTAAGTGACCATATATGCTTGGGTTTATATCTGGGCCCTCTATTCTGTTCCATTGATCTATGGGTCTGTTCTTGTGCCAGTACCAAATTGTCTTGATTACTGTGGCTTTGTAGTAGAGCTTTGAAAAATGCTGTTGGTATTTTGATAGAGATTGTTTTGAATCTGTAGATTGCTTTAGGCAGGATGGCCATTTTGACAATATTAATTCTTCCTATCCATGAGCCCAGTATGTGTTTCCATTTATTGGTATCTTCTTTAATTTCTCTCATGAGTGTCTTGTAGTTTTCAGGGTATAGTTCTTTCACTGTCTTGGTTAGGTTTATTCCTAGGTATTTTATTCTTTTTGATGCAATTGTTAATGGAATTGCTCTCCTGATTTCTCTTTCCGCTAGTTCATCATTAGTGTATAGGAATGCAACAGATTTCTGTGTATTGATTTTGTATCCTGCAACTTTGCTGAATTCAGATATTAGATCTAATAATTTTGGGGTAGATTCTGTAGGGTTTTTTATGTACAATATCATGTCATCTGCAAACAGGGGCAGTTTAACTTATTCTTTACCAATCTGGATGCATTTTATTTCTTTGTGTTGTCTGTCTGATTGCCACAGTGAGGACCTCCAGTACTATGGTGAATAAAGTGGAAAGAGTGGGCATCCTTGTCTTGTTCCCTATCTTAAAGGAAAGGCTTTCAGCTTCTCACTGTTAAGTATGATGTTGGCTGTGGGTTTGTCATATATGGCCTGTATTATGTTGAAGTACTTGCCCTCTATACCCATTTTGTTGAGAGTTTTTATCATGAATGGATGTTATAGCTGGGGTCTCTGGCAGTGGCTTGAATGAACTTGCAAACCTGTTAGATTCTGGTCACAGCTCTGTAAAGGGGCAGAGGTATGATACAGCTTTATAGAAAAACAATTGGCTTTCATATATCACACCTTGCTGGCTACAGAACCCATCACTGGAATGACCCTTATAAAGATAATAACCAAATATCCTATCATGTGGTGGGTACAAGACTGGACCCAAATGCTAAGGACTGGTGTTGCACAAATGCCTACACTGGCCACATGCAGTGTGTATCTACAGCAGTGTAGCACCCTCTCTAGTAACCCCATGAGTGTCCAACACTTAGTGGGGCCAGTGACATATACTAGTGAAAATCAGGGTAAATTTACTTTAGAATCATTAGTAGCAGAGATTCCTTATCAGAAGGGAAAAGCCCCTATACTTGGAGCTGCATGTTACACAGATGGCTCCAGCTGTGGACAGCCCTCAAAATGGAGGGCCGGAAGATGGTGAGGGGAAGAGCAGTCAATAGGCAGAGTTGTGGGCAGTGTGGCTTGTGATCTGCCAGGAGCCCTCCCCAATAATTGACTGTACTGACAGATGGGCCATCTATTGAGACTTGACCCTGTGGCTACCAACATGGTATCATGGCAACTGGTTGGTTGGTCACTGACCCCTTTGGAGGCAAGAATTGTGGTAAGACTTATGGGCATGTAGTCAGACGAAAACAGTTACAGTATATCATGTGAAAGGTCATTTACCACTGGTATCCAGAGGAAACGATGAAGCAGATCATTTGGCCTAGGTACATTGACTAGAAGGAAAGCCTGCCTCTTATGCAGTTCAATGGTTGCACCAGTATTTGTTGCACATGGGGCAAAAGACAATATGGGCTGTAGCCCATTGGTAGGGCCTGCCTTTGACCTTTGAAGAAGACATCAGAGCCTGGCAGGAGTGCATTGTATGCTCTAAAACAGACTTATACTGAGTTCCACAGAAACATGGGGCAATAGCTAAGGAGCATCTACCCTTATAGCTAGTTGGAAGTCCTATTCAAAGCACACTTCTCTCTGGGACTTAGAGTGCGTACACAGACAACATGTCTGGACCCCTGGGTTATCCTTCTATTCTGTATGTGAAATGAGCATGAAACTGAAGGGTGTTCGGTGCAGTGTTAGATCAACAGGTTAGATCTCAGGCTCAGAGCCACAATTCCCAGGGCATTTTGTTCAGTTTCACTATCCTTAAAGAGCAGGTTACTTGAAAGAGGCCTCCTGTGCTGCATGCTGTTTGGCCTATTGAACTGAATGCCCTCCTGTCATGCTTCCATTGTTCTGCAGAACGCAGCTTACTCTGCCTCTTCCCCTGAGGCTAGGCAGTTGACCTCTTCACAGTATAATTGCATCTGGGAGTTCAAGTAAATATACTAGCACACCTTGCCAGAGCAATATCTAGCCATCATTCATGGTATGTCTGAGAAGCAAATTGATGGCACCAGAATGCCTCAGAGCCTTCTCTGTTGGACTGCCGCACTGAGGTTCAGAGCTCAGCCCCCGCCCGGCTGTGGTGAGGCTTGCACAGAACCCTTGCTGACATGTCATTTGCGTATGCCAGCCAATATGCACATAGATCCCAGGGCACAGCCTGTGGCATGGGGGCACAATTTATAGCGAGCAGTTTACTCTGGGCCGCTGTGAAGCAGTCAGGCACGTGGGGGGTGGGTGGGGGGGGGAAGAAGACCTTTTTAAAATTTCCAAGTCAGTTTACCCATTGTACGGAAGCAGTTCTCCATCAGCCAGGCTGCCTCTGCAAGGCTTCTGCATAAACAGCCACCCGTGTGAGCGCCTGCCACTCAGCAAGAGAGCTGTTCGTGGCAGCCTTCATTCACCCATTTAGAGTGCGGACACACAAGACAGCCATGGAAGGCAGAGTGCCAGCTCAGTTTCAGCCACCACTTGGATGACTTGAATGATTACTTGAATGAGGCGTCCTGCACTGCCGTATTTCACTTACCTAAGCTGAATCCAATCTGCCTTGCTTTCATTGCTGTTATTAGAAAGCATCTTGTTCTGCACGTTCTCCTGAGGCTAGTGCTAAGACCCATTCACAGCACACTTACGTCTGTGACTTAGAGTGTATATAGTGAGGACAGCCCTCTCCAGTTAATTTAATATTGAGGAGTTAACTTCTAAGTCCTCAAAGGCAGTGTCAGTACAGATACATGAAGACTATTTCCCTAGTAGTCTTTGTGAACAACAGATCAATGGGACCAACCATATTACGTAATGTAACTGAAGTGTTAGCTACTCATTACTTGTTAAGGACTGAAGTTATTTTCCTACCTGGCAATTAAGCAAAGGAATCCTACAAGTGCAAAAAGAGTCACAAAACCTAAAATTGACTATGTTAATATGAGTCCTAGTTTTTTTTACCAATTTCTCAAAAATGTGAACAGTTTTTCCATGTGTTTATAATGATTCTTAAATCTAGATTTAAAATTACACAAACGAAAAAGAATTAACAGTCCCATATAAATCAGTCTAAACTGAAAAAATGTCCCTTAAAACATCAAAAAGTTGATTATTGGTGTTCAAATATACTTTATCCTGTAGTTTACATTAGTGACCAAAGTTGAACATTCCTGTTGAAGTGTTCTCAATAAAAGTTAAGATGGCACCATCTGGAAAAGTATAATTTTTATCTTTTTGAGTCTTTCCCTATTTATGTATATTTTTTATTAAGGTATCATTAATTTACATTCTTATGAAGGTTGCACAAGAAAACAATGTAGTTATTACATTCACCCTTATTATTGAGACTCCCCCATACCCCATTGCAGTCACTGTCCATCAATGCAGTAAGATACCACAGAGTCCCTATTTGTCTTCTCTGAGCTACACGGTCTTCCCCGTGACCTGCACACACCATGTGCACCAATCATGATACCCCACAATCCCCCTCACCCTCCCTCCCCACCCACCCTCCCCAACCCCTCCTCTTTGGTAACCACTAGTCCCTTCTTGAAGTCTGTGAGTCTGCTATTTTGTGCATTCAGTTTTGCTTTGTTGTTATACTCCACAAATGAGGGAAATCATTTGGTATTTGTCTTTCTCTGCCTGACTTATTTCACTGAGCCTAATACCCTCAAGCTCCATTCATGCTGTTGCAAATGGTAGGATTTGTTTCTTTCTTATGGCTGAATAGTATTCCATTGTGTATATGTACCACATCTTCTTTATTTATCTACTGATGGACACTTAGGTTGCTTCCATATCTTGGCTATTGTAAATAGTGCTGCAATAAACATAAGGGTGCATATGTCTTTTTGAATCTGAGAAATTGTTTTCTTTGGGTAAATCCCTAGGAGTGGAATTCCTGGGTCAAATGGTATTTCTATTTTTAGTTTTTTGAGGAACCTCCATATTGCTTTCCACAATGGTTGAACTAGTTTACATTCCCAACAGGAGTGTAGGAGGGTTCCCCTTTCTCTGCATCGTCACCAGCATTTGTGTTCCTAGTCTTTTCTATGTTGCCCAGAGTAACTGATGTGAGGTGATATCTCATTGTGGTTTTAATTTACATTTCCCTGATAATTAGTGATGTGGAGCATCTTTTCATGTGCCTGTTGACCATATGAATTTCTCCTTTGGAGAAGTGTCTGTTCATATTCTAGGCCCATTTTTAAATAGGGTTATTTGCTTTTTGGGTGTTCAGGCATGTGAGTTCTTTTTATATTTTGGATTTTACCCCCTTGTTGGATATGTCATTTACAAATATATTCTCCCATACTGTAGGATGCCTTTTTGTTCTGCTGATGGTGTCCTTTGCTGTACAGAAGCTTTTCAGCATGATGTAGTCCCATGTGTTCATTTTTGCTTTCGTTTCCCTTGCCCAAGGAGATGCATTCAGGAAAAAGTTGCTCCTGTTTATACTGAGGAGATTTTTGCCTATGTTTTCTTCTAAGAGTTTAATGGTTTCATGACTTACATTCAGGTCTTTGATCCACTTAGAGTTTACTTTTGTGTATGGGGTTAGACAATAATCCAGTTTCATTCTCTTGCATGTAGCTGTCCAATTTTGCCAACACCAGCTGTTGAAGAGGCTCTCATTTCCCCATTGTATATCCATGGCTCCTTTATCATATATTAATTGACCATATATACTTGGGTTTATATCTGGGCTTTCTAGTCTGTTCCATTGGTCTATGGGTCTGTTCTTGTGCCAGTACCAAATTGTCTTGATTACTGTGGCTTTGTAGTAGAGCTTGAAGTCGGGGAGCATAATCCCCCCACTTTATTCTTCCTTCTCAGGATTGCTTTGACTATTTGTCTTTTGTGGTTCCATAATGAATTTTAGAAGTATTTGCTCTAGTTCATTGAAGAATGCTGTAGGTATTTTGATAGGGATTGCATTGAATCTGTATATTGCTTTGGGCAGGATGGCTGTTTTGACAATATTAATTCTTCCTAGCCAAGAGCATGGGGTGAATTTCCATTTGTTAGTAGTGTCCTCTTTAATTTCTCTTAAGAATGTCTTGTAGTTATCAAGGTATAGGTCTTTCACTTCCTTGGTTAAGTTTATTCCTAGGTATTTTATTCTTTTTGATGCAATTGTGAATGGAATTGCTCTCCTGATTTCTGTTTCTGCTAGTTCATCATTATTGTATTGGAGAGAAACAGATTTCTATGTATTAATTTTGTATTCTGCAATTTTGCTGAATTAAGATATTAGTTCTAGGAGTTTTGGAGTGGATTATTTAAGGTTTTTTATGTACAATATCATGTCATTGCCAATAGTGACAGTTTGATTTCTTCTTTGCCAATCTGGATGCCTTGTATTTCTTTGTTTTGTCTGATTGCCATGGCTAGGACCTCCAGTACTATATTGAATAACAGTGGGGAGAGTGGGCATCCCTGTCTTGTTCCCTATCTTAGGTGAAAAGCTTTCAGCTTCTTGCTGTTGAGTATGATGTTGGCTGTGGGTTTGTCATATATGGCCTTTATTATGTTGAGGTACTTGCCCTCTATACCCATTTTGTTGAGAGCTTTTATCATGAATGGATGTTGAATTTTGTGGAATGCTTTTTCAGCATCTATGGAGATGATCATGTGGTTTTTGTCCTTCTTTTTGTTGATGTGGTGGTTGATGTTGATGAATTTTTGAATGTTGTTCCATCCTTGCATCTGTGAGATGAATCCCACTTGATCATGGTGTTTGATCTTCTTGATGTATTTTTGAATTCAGTTTGCTAATATTTGCTGAGTATTTTTGCATCTATGGTCATCAGGGATATTGGTTTGTATTTTCTTCTTTGGTTGGGCCTTTGCCTGGTTTTGGTATTAGAGTGATGCTGGCTTCATAGAATGAGTTTGGGAGTATTCCCTTCTCTTCTACTTTTTGGAAAACTTTAAGGAGACTGGGTATTATGTCTTCTCTATATGTCTGATAAAATTCAGTGGTGAATCCACCTGACCCTGGGGTTTTGTTCTTGGGTAACTTTTTGATTACCAATTCAATTTTATTGCTGGTAATTGGTCTGTTTAGATTTTCTGTTTCTTCCTTGGTCAGTCTTGGAAGGTTGTATTTTTCTAGGAAGTTGTCCATTTCTTCTAGGTTTTTCAGCTTGTTAGCATATATATTTTCATAGTATTCTCTAATAATTCTTTGTATTTCTGTTGGGTCCGTCATGATTTTTTCTTTCTCATTTCTGATTCTGTTGATGTGTGTAGATTCTCTTTTTCTCTTAATAAGTCTGGCTGAGGGTTTAGCTATTTTGTTTATTTTCTCAAAGAACCAACTCTTGGTTTCATTGATTTTTTTCTATTGTTTTCTTCTTCTCAATTTTATTTATTTCTTCTCTTATCTTTATTATGTCCCTCCTTCTGCTGACTTTGGACCTCATTTGTTCTTCTTTTTCCAGTTTCAATTATTGTGACTTTAGAGTATTCATTTGGGATTGTTCTTCCTTCTTTAAATGGGCCTGAATTGCTATATACTTTCCTCTTAGAACTGCCTTTGCTGCATCCCACAGAAGTTGGGGCTGCATGCTGTTGTTGTCCTTTGTCTCCATATATTGCTTGATCTCTGTTTTAATTTGGTCATTGATCCATTGATTATTTAGGAGCATGTTGTTAAGCCTCCATGTGTTTGTGAGCCTTTTTGTTTTCTTTGTACGGTTTATTTCTAGTTTTATACCTTTATGGTCTGAAAAGTTGGTTGGTAGAATTTCAATATTTTGGAATTTACTGAGGATCTTTTTGTGGTCTAGTATATGGTCTACTCTGGAAAATGTTCCATGTGCACTTGAGAAGAATGTGTATCCTGCTGCTTTTGGGTGTAGAGTTCTGAAGATGTCTGTTAGGTCCATCTGTTTTAGTGTGTTGTTCAGTGCCTCTGTGTCCTTATTTATTTTCTGTCTGGTGGATCTGTCCTTTGGAGTGAGTGGTGTGTTGGAGTCTCCTAAAATGAATGCATTGCATTCTATTTCCTCCTTTAGTTCTGTTAGTATTTGTTTCACATATGCTGGTGCTCCTGTGTTGGGTGCATATATATTTATAATGGTTATATCCTCTTGTTGGACTGCCCCCTCTATCGTTATGTAATGTCCTTCTTTATCTCTTGTTACTTTCTTTGTTTTGAAGTCTATTTTGTCTGATACAAGTACTGCAACACCTGCTTTTTTCTCTCTATTGTTTGCATGAAGTATCTTTTTCCATCCCTTCACTTTTAGTTTTTGTATGTCTTTGGGTTTGAGGTGAGTCTCTTGTAAGCAGCATACAGATGGGTCTTGCTTTTTTTATCCATTCTATTACTCTGTGCCTTTTGATTGGTACATTCAGTCCATTTACATTTAGGGTGATTATTGAAAGATATGTATTTATTGCCATTGCAGGCTTTAGATTCGTGGTTACCAAATGTTCAAGGGTAGCTTCTTTACTATCTAACCATCTAACTTAACTCACTTATTAAGCTATTAGAAACACAGTCTGATGATTCTTTATTTCTCTCTCTTCTTATTCCTCCTCCTCCATTCTTTATATGTTAGGTGTTTTATTCTGTACTCTTTTGTGTTTCCTTTGACTGATCTTGTGAATAGTTTATTTTATTTTTTGCCTTTAGTTAGTATTTGGTTGGTCTGCTTTCTTTGCTGTGATCTTATTTTCTGTGGTGACATTTATTTAGCCTTATGAGTGCTTCCATCAAGAGCAGTCCCTTTAAAATACCCTGTAGAGGTCGTTTGTGGGTGGCAGATTCCTTCAACTTTTGCTTGTCTGGGAATTGTTTAATCTCTCCTCATATTTAAATGATAATTGTGCTGGATACAGTAGTCTTGTTTCAAGGCCCTTCTGTTTCATTGCATTAAATATATAATGCCATTCTCTTCTGGCCTGTAAGGTTTCTGTTGAGAAGTCTGCTGGTAGCCTGATGGGTTTTCCTTTGTATGTGATCTTTTTTTCTCTCTCTGGCTGCCTTTAGTACTCTGTCCTTGTCTTTGATCTTTGCATTTTAATTATTGTATGTCTTGGTGTTGTCCTCCTTGGGTCCCTTGTGTTGGGAGATCCGTGGGCTTCCATGTTCTGAGAGACTATTTCCTCCCCCATTTTGGGGAAGTTTTCAGCAATTATTTCTTCAAATATACTTTCTATCCCTTTTCTCTCTCTTTTTCCTCTGGTACCCCTATAACGTGAATATTGTTCTGTTTGGATTGGTCACACAGTTCTCTTAATATTCTTTCATTCCTGGAGATCCTTTTATCTCTCTCTGCCTCAACCTCTCTGTATTCCTGTTCTGTGATTTCTATTCCATTAACAGTCTCTTGCACCTCATCCAGTCTGCTCTTAAGTCCTTCCAGAGATTGTTGCATTTGTGTAATCTCCCTCCTGACTTCATCCCTTAGCTCTTGCATATTTCCCTGCAGTTCCATCAGCATGGTTATGGCCTTTATTTTGAATTCTTTTTCAGGAAGATTGGTTATATATATCTCCCCAGGCCCTCTCTCAGGGGTTGTCTGGGTAATTCTTGACTGGACCAAATTCTTCTGCCTTTTCATGGTGATAGGGGTAGTGATAGGCAGGTGGTGCATGTGTCAGCTGGGAGAACAAAGTTCCTTCCTGCTTGCTGGTCACCTTGCCCTTCTCTGCTGCCTGTGTCAGTTACTCGCAGACCGGGAGCAGCCTCTGGGTTAATCCCCTGAGCTGCCATTGGCAGGGCGGCCCTCGGGGTAGCCCAGAGCCCTGTGGGGAGTGGCAGGAGTGCTGGGTGTGCTCTCCTGTGAGAAGAGCGCCCCTTCGCGCCTTGCCCCAGCTTCCTCTGTCTGCGCCAGGCAGCTGCATGACAGTGGTGGTCTGTGGGTCTGGCCCTGGTAGCCGCATGCTGTGAGGAGACTCTGGGCAGTTTCTGTGGGTGGGGCCCCTTTCTGGCTGCTCCACCACTGTGGCAGGGCCGCATCGGCCGGGTGAAACAAATGGCAGGCTGCTTATCACCATGAGGGCCTTCAGAGCTGCTTTGCCACTCAGGGGGTTAGCACGCCTGAAGTTCCTCAGGATTCCCAGCCTACTGGGCTGAGTTTGCCAGGGCAGTTCCATCCAGCTGTGAAGCACTTGTCCCTTTAAGACTTTCAAAAAGCACTCGCTTTTCTTTTGTCCCATGGGAGCTGGCTGTGGGGACCTGTTTGCAGGTTTTACTTTTCTCTTTCTCTAATATCCAGTACACCATGCGATGTGTGCCTGTGCTCCCAGTGCAGATTAGTAGGGTCGGTTATTTAGTTTCATTTGTTGTATTTTCAAAAGAATATATGGTTTTGGGAGGAGATTTCCTCTGCCCTACTCACACTGCCATCTTGGTTCCTCTCCCTGGTATTTTATTCTTTTTGATGCAATTGTGAGTGGAATTGTTTTCCTGATTTCTCTTTCTGCTAAGTCATTCTTAGTATGTAGGAATGCAACAGATTTCTGCTTATTAATTTTGTATCCTGCAACTTTGCTGAATTCAGATATTAGTTCTAGTACTTTTGGAGTGGATTCCTTAGGGTTTTTATGTACAATATCATGTCATCTGCAAACAGGGACAGTTTAACTTCTTCCTTGCCAATCTGGGTGCCCTTTATTTCTTTGTGTTGTCTGATTGCCGTGGCTAGGACCTTCAGACCTATATTGAGCAAAAGTGGGGAGAGTGGGCATCCTTGTCTTGTTCCCAATCTTAAAGGAAAAGCTTTCAGCTTCTTGCTGTTAAGCATAATGTTGGCTGTGGGTTTGTCATATATGGCCTTTATTATGTTGAGGTACTTGCCCTCTATACCCATTTTGTTGAGTATTTTTGTAGTGAATCAATGTTGAATTTTGTCAAATGCTTTTTCAGCATCTACAGAGATGATCATGTGATTTTTGTCCTTCTTTTTGTCGATGTGCTGGATGATATTGATGAATTTTTGAATGTTGTTCCATCCTTGCATCCCTGAAATAAATCCTATTTGATCATGATGGATAATCTTTTTGATGTATTTTTGGATTCGGTTTGCTGATCTTTTGTTGAGTATCTGTGTTCATCGGGGGTATTGGTCTGTAATTTTCTATTTTTGTGGTGTGTTTGCCTCATTTGGGTATTAGAGTGGAAAAGTGTAATTTTTTTTTCTCAAGACAGGTCTCATTTATTAACAAATCAAGAGCAAGGAAAAGAAGAAAAAGTTCATCTATTTTCAATTTTTAAAATTTTGGTATCATTAATATAAAATCACATGAGCAACATTGTGGTTACTACATTTCCCCTATTATCAAGTCCCCACCACATACCTCGTTACAGTCACTGTCCATCAGCATAGTAAGATGCTAGAGAGTCACTACTTGTATTCTCTGTGCTATACTGCCTTCCCTGTGCCCTCCCCTACATTATGTGTGCTAATCATAATGCCCCTTATTCCCCTTCTCCCTCCCTTCCCACCCACCCTCCCCAGTCCCTTTCCCTTTGGTAACTGTTAGTCCATTCTTAGGTTCTGTGAGTCTGCTACTTTTTTGTTCCTTCAGTTTTTGCTTTGTTCTTTTTTTTTTTTTGAGATATTATTGATACACACTCTTAGGAAGCTTTCACATGAAAAAACAATGTGGTTACTACATTTACCCATATTATCAATTCCCCACCCATACCCCAATGCAGGCACTGTCCATCAGTGCAGCAAGATGCCACAGATCCACTATTTGCCTTCTCTGTGCTACACTGTTCTCCCCGTGATCCCCCACACCATGTGTACTGAACATAATATCCCTCAATCCCCTTCTCCTTCCCTCCCCACATGCCCTCCCACACCCCTCCCCTTTGTAACCAATAGTTCCTTCTTGGAATCTCTGAGTCTGCTGCTATTTTGTTCCTTCAGTTTTGTTTCGTTGTTATACTCCACAAATGAGCGAAATCATTTGGCACTTGTCTTTCTCTGCCTGGTTTGTTTCACTGAGGACAATGTCCTCCAGCCCCATCCATGTTGTTGCAAATGGTAGGATTTGTTTCTTTCTTATGGCTGAATAGTATTCCATTGTGTATATGTACTACATCTTCTTTATCAATTCATCTGCTGATGGACACTTAGGTTGCTTCCATATCTTGGCTATTGTAAAAAGTGCTGTGATAAACATAGGGGTGCATATGTCTTTTTGAATCTGAGAAGTTGTATTCTTTGGGTAAATTCCGAGGAGTGGGTTTCCCAGGTCAAATTTTTGCTTTGTTCTTATGCTCCATAGATGACTGAGAAAAGTATAATATTAAAAAAATTATAACAGCAATATCCTCTGTATTATAGAAAGTTTTAAAAATGGAGAAATCATAAATTACCTGAATACAGGCTCCATCACTTTGGCATATTGTATATGCTCTTACTGTATTGTCATACCTATTTTAGGACATTTTTAAAAAATTGCAGTTTATGGTGGAAATGAGGAAAATGCAGGCACCAAAAGTGAGTCATCACCTGTTACCCCCAAATCCAAAGATACAGTTTTTTATTGTTCTATGGTAAATTTTAAAAGTTTTAAATAATAAATACCAATTCCAGGATAGACAAAAGAAAGGTCATATACCATTAATGTAAGAGTTCAGAGGTAGCTTGTGATGTTCCCAAGCAGGAAGCGGCATCAGAAGGGATGGAGTCAAGCACTAGAAAGCTGTTAGGAGCTAAGACAACTGCCGCTCACTGTGTGCGTATGTCTCTCACATGATCTCTCATTTCTGTCTCAGCAGATCAGCCTTTTTGTTTTCTAGCATACATGATAGAAGACGGCTGTTCTGCAGCTCCAGTCAGTACACCAGGATCTCCTAACCCTCGTTTTAAATTTCAGTGGGAGATAATCTGATGGTGCTCACTTTGTGTTAGGTGTCTGCCTCTGGTACAGTCTGCAGGATGCTGGGGACAGGGCCATAAGGTACTGAAAGGTCAGTGCTCAGAGATGGCAAGAGAGTGTGGGCTGAGAAAGGCTTTAGAAAGTGCTGTCCACAGCTGCTTTTTACTGTATGGGTTGTAAATGTTGACTTGATTTATCAACCTCAGTAGTTTTTCCATATCATCTCTGGAGGCATAGTCTCCATGGCTTGCCTCTGGATAGCATTTCACATGGGTATAATATAATTTCTCCTCCAGAACTCCAGTGATAAGGACAGTGATTATTTCTGTTTTTCTGTGGCTAAAATTTCTTAGACTTTTTTTGTTTTGTTTTAAATTCTTAATCAAACTTGATGATCCTCTTTGGTTTTTCTGACACTTCAAAGCCTAGGTAGAGATGTGGTAAATATTCGATTCCGTTTTGCCCTAGTTTATCTGTAATCACGTTCATTCATTCATCAAATGCTGAACCACTGCTGTGTGCCAAGAACTGTGGCAGATGTTGGAGATCAGCAGCAGACGAGACCTGACAGTCCCCATGCTCTTGGAGTTTATATTCTGGTGGGAGGTGATAGACAAAACATAAATACATGTGTAGTGTCAGGCAGTGAGGTTCAGAGGAATAAAATAAGATGGAGGGGCTAGAGAGCATGGGCAGTGGGGAGAGGGTGCAAGGGAGAGGGGCTTGTCTGAAGTGACTGTGAGCAAAAGTGAGTTGAGTGAAGAGTGACACAAGGACATCAGGCAGAAGAGCCTGGAAGGCAGAGGGTGAGAGTGTGAAAGCTCTGGAATTGGAAAGCCCTTAGCATATGTGAAGAAGGCTGCAAAGGTGCCTGCAGCCAGGACAAGGGGGCCCAGGGCAAGTGGCAGATAGGCTCTGCTGGAGAAGGTGGGGAGGCCTACCCATCTGTGGTTGTGGTTGGAGGGTCAGGAGCAGGATGAGTGAAGGGAGGGCATGTCAGGATGTGACTCTCAGATCATGTACACCCTTCCCCCCCATTTATTTATTTATTTATTTTTCCTTTACTTATGTATTTATTTTGTTAATCATTGATATACAGTCTTATGCTCAGGTTTCACATGAGCAACACTGTGGTTACTATATTCCCCCTGTTATCAATTCCCTCCCACATACCCCATTACAGTTACTGTCCATCAGTGCAGTGAGATGCTATAGAGTCACTACTTGTCTTTTCTGTGCTATACTGCCTTCCCTGTGCCCACCCTACATTATGTCTGCTAATTGTAGTGTCCCTTTTTCCCCCTTCTCCCTCCCTTCCCACCCACTCTCCCCAATCCCTTTCCCTTTGGAAAGGGAAATGGAAGAACTAGTCCATTCTTGGGTTCTGTGACTCTGCTGCTGTTTTGTTCCTTCAGTTTTTACTTTGTTGTTATGCTCCACAGATTAGGGAAATCATTTGGTACTTGTCTTTCTCCACCTGGCTTATTTCACTGAGCATAATACCCTCTAGCTCATTTCCATGCTGTTGCAAATGGTAGGATTTGTTTTCTTCTTAGGGCTGAATAATACAACACTGTGCCTATGTACCACATCTCCTTTATCCATTCATCTACTGATGGACACTTAGGTTGCTTCCATATCTTGACTATTGTAAATAGTGCTGCAATAAACATAGGGGTGCATATGTCTTTTTGCATCTGGGATCTTGTTTTCTTTGGGTAAATTCCTAAGAGTGGAGTTACTGAATCAAATGGTATTTCTATTTTTAGTTTTTTCAGGAACCTCCATATTGCTTTCCTCAATGGTTGAACTAATTTACATTCCCGTCAACAGTGTAAGAGGGTTCTTCTTTCTTTGCATCTTCGCCAGCATTTGTTGTTCCTTGTCTTTTGAATGTTGGAAGACAGGGCTTTTTTGTTTTTTAAAAGTGCAACTTATAACCACCTGTTAGTTGTACAACTCTGTAAATATACTAAAAACATTGAACTGTACACTTTAAATGAGTGAATTGTATGGTATGCAACTTATATCTCAATAGAGCTATTAAAAAACAGCCACAATAGCATTATCCTATTAATAATTTCTCAAAATCATCAAATAGTCCAAGTTCACATTACCCCAGTTATCCTTACAAATTTTCTTAAATACTTTAACAGAGTTTTAAACATAAGTTAGATCATGTTACTCTTCTACTTAAAACCCTCGATGGCTTTCCATCATAAAACCCCAAATCCTCATGCTAGTTCTCAAAGGTCTGGGATATAATGGCCTTACATGACATGGCCTCTTTCTACTTCTGTGATTTTTATCTTTTGCCTATAAAGTTGTTCCACCTCAGAGCCTTTGCATTAGCTGTTCCCTCTGATGGAATGCCCATCCCTTCTATTTTCACAAGGCTTCCTCTCAGTTTAAATGCCCTCTCAGAAAGGCAGTCTCTGATCAAACCCCCAATCTCCAGTCTCAGGTGGTATCCCAGTCCTTTCTCTGTCAGGTCACTCACTAAAAAATAACAGCATAGCATGGTTTATTATCTGTTATATAATTTTTATTAATTTATTGTCTGTCTGTCCCTTTTTCTGTACCTGCCCTGCCTCACCCCAGTTTTTTCTGTCATGTTTACTGCTGAATCCTCAGTGCCTGAAATGTTAATTCGCATATAACAGACTCTCCCTAGGAGATACTGACACAAAATAGCCCAACTTATATCAGGCATTTGGTATTTATAAAAAAGTTATGTGATAGAATATATAACCCAACTGCATAAACAATGTTCAAAGTTCCAGTCTGATGTGTTATTTTGAAAGGGCCATTTTTTGTTTTAAATTTTTATATATACCCTTCGTTTCTGTAGTAATTAGAAGGTATTTGAAATCACGATTATTTTTTAGCTTGCACCCTTCATGTAGCGTCTTGTTTACGTCAGAACTCAATAACTGACAAACATATTCTGTTTGTTTTGTTTAGCAAAATAGTGTTTGCATACATAAGGTGAGAAAGAGAACCGTAATACCTTGATTCTTTCTCCATTACCACTTTTTTTTTTTGTCTTCAGTTGTGGGCCACCACACCCTTAGCTTATGTGAGCTATGTCTGCTACTTGTTCTCGGGTAAGGTAGCTTAAGAGTGGCAGTGGTAGGCTGAATGACAAATGGCCCCCTAAAGAAGTGATTAGTTAGTTACCTTGAGATAGGGGAAGAATCCTGAACTATCCAGGTGGGCCCAGCATAATAACAAACAAAGGTCTGTGTAGGGAGGAGGCAGGAGGATCAGAATATCAAAAGAGGAAAATGTAAGGCTGTCAGCAGAGGTTTGGACGATATGTCTTTAAGTGGAAGGCAGGATGGTGAATGAGGAGACGTAGGTGTCGTCTAAAAGGTGGGTGAGTCAAGGAAATGGGTTCCTCCAAAGCCTTCAGAATGAATGCAGTCCTGACAACACCTTGATTTTTTAGCCCAGTGAAACTTATTTTAGATGTCTGACATCCTGAATTATAAGAGAAATAATTTGTATTGTTCCAAGCCACTAAGTCTATGGTCATTTTACAGCAGCAACATGAAGCTAATACAGTCTTTTTACTTAAAAAAACTTGAATGATCACAGAATGTGTACAGAGTGTTCTGAGGTTAACTTGATTTCTGGTTTAATAGCTACTTAATCAACTTATTCCAATAATAAAAACCACATATAATTGTGGTCATGTGAAAACAGGCAAGAAAAGTGGCAACCCCGTACTCCCCCACCTTCAAACAAGGTAGCTTCCGTAAAGGAAGCCATAAGGAACTGAGACGGCACCTTCCCGGCAGTGACGACCTGCCAGTGAGAACATGCCTCTTGCAAAGGATCTCCTTCAGTGCCCTCCAGAAGGAGAGAAGAGGAAACACAAGAAGAACGGAGCCCCAGTTCCTATTTAATGGATGTGAAATGCCCAGGATGCTATAACATCACCACCGTCTCTAGTCACGCACAAACGGTAATTTTGTGCCTTGGCCGCTCCACTGTGAGCTCTGCCAGCCTACAGGGCAAAAATGAGGATGCTCCTTTAGACGGACGCGTTCAAAGAGCCTCGACTCAAGAAGAGCGGGAAACCACCCCACTAAACGTATTTTGGGTAGAAAAAAATTGAGATCGCAACTTCAGGTAGGTAATTTGGAAGAAGAAAAAGGTGTAGTTGACTGAATAATGAAAGAATATCACGTGCTGCAGTCACAGCATCAATTTCACAATACCGGTAAACTCTTGATGGCTTTTTTCCCTTGTATTTTACACAGATCAGAAACCCCTTGACCTTGCCCATGGGGCTGAAATGAAACACATTCTTATTGGTAATAAGGTATGTAGTAATGGATTGCATTAATAAGTTTTAGGAAAATTTTTAAATTCTTGAAATACACAGATGGCATTTTAAATTAAAACATGGTTTCAACTGAAACGATAAGAAGGCCTTCTCTGGAAGGTAGGCTGGGATGTTTTTTTAAATTGTAACACCAGAAAGAATTATTCTCAGGTGTTCTGTTTTTACTAAAAAAAATTTTTTTCAGTTTCTGAAGTATATGTGATTTAATCCTTCTTGGATCTTATAATGTAAACAACTCTTGTACTGCTGGACTTTATTAGTCATTCACTCATAACAATCTTGTCTTTTATGTTGATGGTTTAACACTTAGGTGACCAAGTTTGTACGGAAAACAGTAGGAGAAACTTTTTCTTATTTAATCATAGAATTACAGTATTGTTGTTTTGAATATTGAACCAGGAAGGACTTAGGAGGGATTTAATTTTTGAATTGTCACAGAACGCACATAAAAAATCTTCTTCTAACTTTCTGTGCGCTTTGGAGTTCAGTTATTTTCTAGAATTACCTGTTTTAGAGAACATAATTTCTTTTGCATTTGCAAGCATGCCCTCTATATTTATGTACATAATCTTGCATAAAATAAACTTAGGGTAATCTTTTTTTTTTTTGGAAATTCATTCAGGGCTTTGAGGAAATTGTCTTTGAAACCCACAACTGATATCTTTCTTATAAATATCCCCAAACAATATTGTTGGGACCATAAATGGTGTTCATTGTTGATCTGAGCAGTGTGGCATTTCTTCTGTTTCTGTCACCCTGTAGTGCTGTGTTTTCATTACTGCCCCTAACAATACTTAAGTGCATGTTAGATCATTTTTTAATGTTCATTAGTATTTCTAGATGAAAGATTCAGAACTGTCACAACTTAATTATGACTTTTTATCAGTCAAGCATTTCAGTCTAGATGTGTCAGCCTTGAAAGTCTGTCATTTTTCTTTTAGAGTTCAAGACTTTTTGGCTGTAGATTACTCTGGGTAGTGTTAGAACATGGAGTCCTTTCATGGTATAGGAAACACTAAGTATCGTGGGGCTTTATCCTTATTACAGTATCTAAATTTTGAAAGAGAAGTTTTCACTTACCTCTTTTCCTTTTGCCTTGATAATTTAATATTTATTTTGAAGGCCTGACGCAGTCCATAATATTTATCGCCAGGGATGCAAACATCTAACTCAAGCAGTATGCCCCTTAGGAATATATGCGAGTCTTTTGTTAAAACTGTGAGATCAGTTCTGCAAGTAATTGCCCCAAACCATTTGTATACCCTGTTCTGTAACATCTTGGGGTAGAAAACACTTATATATTTTTTTATTTGACAACAAGTAACAAGTTGTGAACAAAAAATAAGTTTTTATTTGAGAACACAAATTGTGGAATCTCTGTTTTAAAAATATAATACACTTTTGTTAATCTCCACATATTGTGGGATGAGAGATGAGTTGTCCAAAAGCATTTATACAGAGCTCTTAGCGTTTTGTATGTGTCTCTATGTATGTGTTCTCATGTATATATGCATGTGCATATGCATGTATTCGTACATGGGTATAGTGGGATAATGGAAGTTGACTGGTGCTAAAATTTAAGCTCTATGTTGAAATCAGGATTTTTAGGTTCTCTGTATTCACTTCTGGCTGTTTTACTTTTACCAACCAGGAGACAAAGAGAGTTTTTCCTCTTTAGAGATTAGTCTAAGACTGGAGCCTAGACATACTTTCTGGTCTCCCACTTAGGTCCTTAAAGGCTGTCAGCATGCTGTGACCACCCACCTGTTTTGGAGGGCACAGTGCCAACCTTCCTCAGTGTGAACACTCTCAGAAGACCAGTGGGTCTCCTGGTGGGAGTCACAGACTTGGTCGCATTCTCCAGCCGTCCATCCAGCCTGATCACCCAGGCGATCGCTTCATTGTCCTCCTCCACCATTCTACTTTCTGTTTCTATGACTTAAACCACTTTAGATACCTCTTATAAGAAGAATCATGCAATATTTGCCTTTTATGGCTGGCATATTTCACTTTGTGTAATATCCTCAAGGTTCATGCATGTTGTAGCATGTGACAATATTTCTTTTTTAAAGTTAAATAATACTCAATTGTGTGTATATACCACACTTGCTTTTTCCATTCATCCATCAACAGATGTTTAGATTGCTTCCACCTCTTGGTTATTGTGAATAATGTTCAATGAATAGGTACATGCAAATACCTCTTCAAGATCCTGTTTTCATTGCTTTTGGATATATAGATAGGAGCGGAATCGCTGGATCATATGATAGTCTATTTTTAGTTTTTTCAGAAATTCCCAGACTGTCTTCCATAGCAGCTGTACTGTTTATATTTATACCCACAGTGCACAAGGGCTTCAATTTCAATTCTCCTTGTCCCAACCAACACGTCTGTTCTTTTCTTTTTGTATTGGCCATCCTAATGAGTGTGAAGTAATATTTAATTGTAGTTTGATTTCCATTTCCCTAATGATGAGTGATGTTGAGCATCTTTTCATGTGCCTATTGGTATTTGTATATATTGAGAAATGTCTACGTCCTTTGCCCATCTTTTAACTGGGTTGTTTTTTGTTGTTGTTGAGTTGGAAGAGTTCTTTATATATTTTGGATATTAACCCTTTATCAGCATGCTGTTTGTAAATATATTCTCCCATTCTATAGCGCACCCTTTCATTTTGTTGATAATGCCCATTAATGCATAGACATTTGTAATTTTGAAATATTTCAATTTATTTTTTCTTTTTCCACTTGTGCTTTTATTTTCTCATATTTTTTAATGAAGTATAGTTGATTGACAATATTACATTGATTTTAAGTATACAACATATTGATTCAGCAGTTATATACATTATTAGATCCTCAGCCCAACTAGTGTGGTTTCAACCATTATTTCTTCAAATATTTTTTCATCCTTTCTTCCTCTCTTCTTCTGGGACTCCCTTGTCTGTTGGCACATGTGATAGTTCCATACAACGGTTTCTTCTTTCTGCCATCTCAGATTTTCTGTTGTGTCTCTCTTTCTCTTAGTGGATTTTTCATTTCAGTTTTTGTAATTTTCAACACCAGAATTTCCATCTGTTTTTTTTTATAACTTGCCTCTTCTTGTTGACATTTTCTATTTGATGAACTGTCATCATTATATTTTTTAATTCTTTAAATACAAAAGTTTTAGTTTCTGGACATCTTTAAAGAGCTGTAACGTTTCTGGTCATTTTCCAGTTTGTTGTGTGCCCCCAGTAGTATTCAGATATTCAGATCTCTTGTGCTGTGGTGTCGGCCGTTCCTGATTGCCGCACTGAGATTGCTGTTTTTTCTGGCAATGCCCCAGACTTGGAGTTTTCAAGGCCCTGCTCTGACTGAAGTCAGCCCCAGTATTCAAAGCTTGGTACGATCCATCTTAGTATGATCGTGCCACAGAGTTAGGGGGCAGTGGAACGGACCCAGGCTAAAACTACACCAACACCCGCTGTTCTTAATAAGATTCAGATTTTTCTCGAATAAATGCTTTTCAATTAGTTGTATGTCTTTGGTCTTCCAGTGTTGTGGAATTGTTGTTTTGATTGGGATTGTACTGAGTCTTTGGAAGTATATGGCAAGGATTGTTATTTTAGGAATATTGAGACCTTCAAGCTATGGAATTGCGTATCTCTCCATTGAAATTTTCCTCATCCTTTTATAGTTTTTTGTTAAATTCTTATGCATTTATTTTTTGAAGCTACCATGATAGACTTCAAATTTTCATGCTCTGTTTTGCTGATATTATATACAAGTACAAAAATCTTTTTTCAGTATTTACCTAATGTCCTGCAAGTTTGCTAAAGTCACTTGTTCTTGTAGCTCTTTTATGACTTCCTCTGAGTCTCCTACCTGTGCAGTCATGTTTTCTGTAAATAAGGATTGTTATATTTCTTTACAATGTTTATGCCTTTCCTTTCTTCTCCTTGCTTTATTGTGCTAGAATTGACCTCCAATGCAGTTTTAAATAGAATTGGTGAGAGGTGACATCCTTATTTTGTTATGTTAGGTACAAAGCATTGAGCTTTTCATCACTGAGTTATTAGCTGTAGATTTTACATAGATGCCATTCATCTGGTTCAAGAAATTCTTTAAATTTCCTAGTTTACTGAGAGCCCTCATTATGAAAATATGTTGAATTTCATTAAATGCTTTTTCCATATTACTGAAATGATCTCAGGGTTTTACTTATTTGCTCTATTGATGTGATTAAATACATTGATAGATATTTGGGTATTAAACCAATCTTATATTGCTGGGATAAATCCCAGCTAGTCATGATATGTTACCATTTAAATATACTGTTTGTTAATAGTTTAAGGATATTTGCTTCTGTGTTCATGATGGTTATTGGTTTATATTTTTCTTGTGATATTTTTCTCTAGTTTTAGAATCAGAGTATATAACATAGTCAGTCTTACATAGTAAATTGGAAAATATTCCCTTTCAGTTTTCTGGAAGAGTTTGTGTAGGATTAGGTTTGTAAGGCTTGATAGAATTCACTGAGAAGTCACATGAACCAGAAGGTGTTTTATGTGTCAAGGATTGTAATTAAAAATTTAATTTTTTCAACTGCTATACAACTATTCAGATCTTCTATTTATTCTTTGGTTGATGTTCATAATTTTTACTTTTCAAGAAATTTCTTTAGGTTATCAAACATCATTAATAACATTTCCTTCTTAGGTTTTTAATGTTTGTGTGATAGGCAATGTGTACCCTCTTTCATTTTTTATATTGGTAATTTGTGTCTTTTCTCTTTCCTAAATCAGCCTGGCTAGCTGTTTATCAACTTTATCAATCTTTTCAAAGAACCAGCTCTTAATTTTATTGAAATTTTTTATTGTTCTTGTTTTCTTTTGTTTTTTTTCTTTTTAAAAATTTCTCCATGTTTTAGGTTTAATTTGCTCTCTTATATCATTTAACATTTGAAACTGAGTTTATTGATTGAGACCTGTCGTCTTTACTAATAGAGCCATTTTACCCAAAATGAAGTTGTATTTTCTCTTTTTTAGCTATTTAAGTTTTATCCTATTAATTTTGGCTTATTGTATTTTCGTTATCCAGTTCAGAATATTTTCTGATTCTTTTGTAGTTGCTTTTATGAATCAATGAATATTTAGAAGTATGTTGTTTAAATTCCAGATAATTGGGGTTCTCCTGATTACCTTGTTTTTGAGTTATAATTTAATTCCATTTTGGTCATTGAATATATCCTAGAGGATTTGTATCATGTCAGATTTATTGAGACCTGCTTGATGGCTTTATGTATGGATTATCCTAGTAAATGCACTGAAAATGTGTATTTTGCTATTGTTAGGTGTAGTATTCTGTAAATACTCAGTCATGGTGGGTGGTACCTTTTTTCAGATCTTCTGTGTCTTTGCTGATTTTTGACTAATTGTATCAATTGCTGAGAGAGGGGTATTAAAATCTTCAGCTATGCTTGTGGCATTGTTTTCGTGCTCTGTTGTTGATCACATACATACCTATGTTTGCTATCTTCTTGATTAATTGACCCTTGTATCATTATGTGGTAGCCCTTTTTATCTCCTGTAAAAATTTTGTTCTGAAATCTATTCTGCCTGATACTAATATAACCATTCAGGCCTTCATATGCTGTTTCTATAGTGTCTCTTTTTCTGTCCATTTGCTTTCAACCTGTGTATATCTTTATTTTCTGTCTTTTGTAGATAGTATATTTACTTTACAGTTTTTGCCTTTTAATTAATTTCTTTTGAGAGTGTGTTCATTTTCTTGCTTCCTCATATGTCAAGTAATTTTGGATTGTATCCTTACTCTTATGAATGTTAAGTTCTGGAAATTCTGCATTCTGTTATTTTTCTCCACTAGAACTATATTCAGTATGATAACTACTAGACATATATGCTATTTACATTCAAACTAATTAGAATTAAATAAAAAATTCAGTTCCTCATTTTAACTCGCCACATTGCAAGTGCTCAGTAGTCACATGTGGCTACCACTTTGGACAGTGCAGGTAGAGAATATTTCCATCATCATAGAAAGTTCTATTGGGCAAAACGAATAGGCTTCTAAATTTGGGGTGATACTAGCAAAGTGGGGATTTTATTTGTTGAAGATATCTTGATTCTATAGGATCTGAACTTTGTGTTATAAGAAGTAATGAGCAGATGCTAAATTTTAGCCAAATGAGAAAGTAAATTAAACTTCCCTGACTTAAGAATGATTCCTATTTAAAATGAATGTACAGACAGATGAATATGCATCAACATAGGACCAATAAATAGATTGGTACATCCATACAAGAATGAAGCAGATTTATAAATATTGATATATTTATTGGTCTATTTAAGATTTAGAATTAAGTGAAAAGAGCAAGGTATAAAATGGTCTGTCTGATATGCTACTACTTGGGAGAAAGAAAAGCAGGGATGGACACACAAATTTGTGTAGTCTTAGATTATCCCTGGGGAGATGAGAAATTATTAGCAGTTATTGCTTTGAGGCTGGGGAGGGTGGGGATGAAAGGGATTCTAGGACTGATAGGCAGTTCTCCCTCATATGCCTACCTCATACCCTTTCATTTTTTGTTTTTAACTTTGTGTAAATATATATTACAAAATAAAACATTAAGAAGATTACAGAGCAGGGCCATAATAATCACCAGATACCAGAAATAAATGTTCTATGGGTTGACTTAGCTTGAGGGAAGATGGAGTAGAGGTTATACTCGGAGTGGTTTGGTGGGGGTTAGGAAGACCTGGAGATGAGTACTGGGGTCACAGCACTTGCAATACTGGCTCTTTTCTGCAAAGAGAAAAGTTATTAGTGTTCTATACTTTGTTGTTTTGAAAGTTTAAATGTAGATTATTGAGGTACAGTTTTTATGCAAGAAAATCAGTGCATTTTCTACCTTCAGTTTGATGTGTTTTGGTAAATATATCTACCCTGTGTAATTCCCTTGTGTCTCCTGTCAGACAGTCCCCTCCACCTTTATCTCAGGCACAGCTTTCTGGTGTTACAGGCAGTCAGTTTCGCTTGGTCTAGAATTCTATGTAATGGGATCGTATGGCATTTGCCCTTGGTGCCTGCCTTCTTTCACTCATTATGCTGGGTTTCAGTAGTTTGTTCCTTTTTATTGCTGAATAGAAAGTGTGTTTCTGTTCTTCATTAACCAAATGAGACTTGTTTGTAACAAATAGCCTGGAAATAAAGACCTCTCTTCCACCCTGTCCACAACATATCCACTGCCTTGATACACATGTCTGAGCTGCCCTGTAGGCCAGGGTTCACAAAGTAGTTTAACATCAACTTAAATCTAACAAAGCCAGCAGCTGAAACCTGGGCGGGCAGATGGAGGGCAGGATCCCCTGGGTTGTGAATGTGGCGCAGCTCTCACCTGGGTGCCTCTGACCTGCTGGCCCCTGTCAGTTGGTGTGGTCCTGTACTTGTGTTCATGCCCACGTAACTTGGATTTAAAATACTGTCACAGTTAGACTGGGCATTAGAACGTTGCTCATAGCGGGATCCCATTTACGTAGAATAAATAAAATCAAAAGACTCCCTGACTTAAGGTGATTGGCGTAGAAGTCAAGAATGGACACCATACTGGGCTCTGCAGAGAACTCCCAGGCATCAACCTTCACAAATAGGTTTTTAGGTTTTTCATAATATAAGGGAAATTACAGCAAATAGGAGAACATGTTGTATTTTATTGTATTAATAACCTCTTTCTGTTCTTTTTAGTACCAATTAAATGGCACTAACTGTTTAGAACAGAGGACACACTGTACCCAAGTATAAAACAGTATATGTAGATCAAATCATCTCCGGTTGGCCTATTAAATACTATTTAAAACAAGTAAATCATCAATCAGGGAAACCTTTTTTTGGTAACTGTTAGATAGGCACGCTAAGGGAAGAGGAATGTGATCCACATGTTTGGAGACAGTGCTGTGGGGAGTGATTCTCGTCTTTAGGTATCATGTCAAGAGCTGTTGTTTCTTACACATTCCCAGCATGGAAATGAAGCCAGAGCTTGTTTTCATGCATCCAGCTACTTTCGCCATAGAGACAGAAAGAGAAAACAGTAATACTGACTTGTGCATGGACAGGAGTATTCAATATGTATGGAGGGAAATGATGATTTTTCTATTAATAAATTATGAGTGATATATTGGATTGTGGTGCATGTTTTTAGTGCCTCCAGAACAACGTTTTCCCTGCCTTTAACCTCTGTTCACAGGGTATGTCTGAAAAAATTATCCAGCATACCATTTCCCTTTCTGTGGTGTTTTAAATTGCATGGTGTAGGTACGCCCCTCTCCAAAAAAATAAACGTGAATTATATTCTTATGTTCTTAGAGCTCTCAGAACAGAGGAACAGATTTTAAAGAGAACATTGCCTGTCACTAATGTAACATTGCCTGGTACCATGAATAATTCCACTGTGGTTGAGCTGAGCTTCATAAACACTAAAAAATTTATAAGGTGAAAAAGGAGGAAAGGGTACTTACCTATGTCACCTTGGCACATAGGTCTGATTTGGGGGGAGCAAAAATGCTTAGTGATGAGCCAGTTGAGGTTAGGAGTACAAAGTAGGGAAGGTTCATAAGGTTAAATATATTACTTTACCGATGATGGTGTGTGCCTAATGTTAAAGAGGTCAAGGGTCTCAGAGTAAGTGTTTTTCATTGTCATAACCAACCAACTTGCAATGATAATTTTCTTGCTTATTCTTCCTACCTCTGTAAAGGTAAAATACAAATAAAAGAAACTTCAATTTTTCATTGTTAATAAATGGATTTATATGATTTTTCATTTTGGACTTCCAAATCTATACTAAGATAAGATGAAAATTACATCATGAAACTAAATTTATGTTTTGCATTTAGGGATCTAAAAGTAGGAATTTCAGATTGCAAGGGAGAATGCTTTCTATAATTAACTTTGCCTTGTTTTTATAGGCTTTGACTTACTAAGAAAATGTTGGATTATGTGGGGGCTGTGTGCACTCAGATTGCTGAATGAAAATTAGCTTATGGTTTCTAAATGTTAGTGCCATCTGTATTTCTTTTTAACTAACAGTTTTTAAAATATATTCTTAAGGAATGCATTTTTAATTCCTTGATGAATTTAATCAAGTCTACTAAAAGTGTTAATAAATCAGAAATAAAACTCAGCATGATTTATTAGAAATCATGATTTATTTGAACTAATATACTTGCATGGTATCTACATGACAGATATTGAATGTATTTAGAATTTAGAAATATTTATTTTTATTAATCCGTATATGATTAAATGTTCAATTTCTAGGGAAATTTTCTTTCACCTTCTTTTTCTCTGTTAGGAGTATGTCTCAATTATTGTATCAACTTATGAACTAAAAGTTTTAAAAGAAACATTAAAGCATATGTAATGTAAAAATCCTTTATTAGTTTAATTTCGTCTTTTTGTTTTCTTTCAGAAAGCACAAACATGCCAACAGAGACTAGATAGGGAAATTTCCAGCTTTCTCAAAATGATTAAGGAGTGTGACATGACTAAAGGTAAAAAAAAAACAAAAAAATCAAAGAAACCCCACCTTTTAACACACCCCATTATCATAGATATTGACCCTTTGTAGTTTTGGTGGATTATACATTTTAGGTAATTTTTGGTTTTGAATTCAGAATTATGTTTGATAGAAAGTATTTTGAAGTTTTAAAAGGGGTATTTAAAATTTCTACTCATGGATGAGGCTTGGTTTATAGATTAATAATGTTTTTTTTTTGTAGATAATTATTTTTTATTGAAGGGTAGTTGACACACAGTATTACATTACATTAGTTTCAGGTGTACAACACAGTGATTCAACATTTATATACATGATAATTCTAGGTACCAGCTATCACCATACCAAGTTGTTACAATATTTTGACTATATTCCTTATGCTATACATTACATCCCGGTTACTTATTTATTTTACAATTGGAAGAGTGTACTATTTTTTTTTTTTTTTTGTGAGGGCATCTCTCATATTTATTGATCAAATGGTTGTTAACAACAATAAAATTCTGTATAGCGGAGTCAATGCTCAATGCACAATCATTAATCCACCCCAAGCCTAATTTTCGTCAGTCTACAATCTTCTGAGGCATAACAAACAAGTTCTTACATGGAGAACAAATTCTTACATAGTGAATAAGTTACATGGTGAACAGTACAAGGGCAGTCATCACAGAAACTTTTGGTTTTGCTCATGCATTATGAACTATAAACAGTCAGTTCAAATATGAATACTCATTTGGTTTTTATACTTGATTTATATGTGGATACCACATTTCTCTCTTTATTATTATTATTTTTAATAAAATGCTGAAGTGGTAGGTAGATACAAGATAAAGGTAGAAAACATAGTTTAGTGTTGTAAGAGAGCACATGTAGATGATCAGGTGTGTGCCTGTAGACTATGTGTTAATCCAAGCTAGACAAGGGCAATAAAACATCCACCTGTGCAGAAGATTTCTCTCAGAACGGGGGGGTGAGGTTCTAAGCCTCACCTCTGTTGATCCCCAGTTTCTCACCTGATGGTCCCCCTGCGACTGTGCCTGTCTTAGGTTGTTCCTCCCTTGAGGAATCTTACCCGTCTCTGGCTAACCAGTCATCTTCCGGGGCCATACAGGGAAATGTAAAGTTGGTAAGTGAGAGAGAAGCCTTATTGTTTGAAATGGTTAGCTTTTTATTTCTTTGCATATTTATGCCCTGTAGCTTCTATGCCCAGCATTTGTCTTGAGGTATCTTTACCACTTGGAAGAATTATGATACTCGGTAAATTTGATATGAGGCACAAATTCTATTTAAGGGTTGTAATTAGGAAGGAAGAAGAAAAGCTATAGAAGTAGCAGGCGGAAGAAAACATGGGAAGATTGATTATTTCTTTGACATATCTTCTTGTAGAGTAACTTCAGCATGTATAGGTTTTAAGCCACTACTTAAATTGCGCACACACATTAACATAATAGGAGTATAGTTACATAACCAAAGCATACCTGTAATAACCAGCCATCTCCAGTGAAACCAAGAAAACCAGTTAGGCACCTTAGGCATTTGTGAAAACTTATCTATGGTATGGTGGATATTGTCCAACTGAACTTGAACAGTCTGAGAGAAATCAGACAAATTAAAACAACCCATTTAGATTAATAATGTTTTAAGAAAAAAACAAAGTTAACATTTTATTATAAATCAATTTTGGCTATGTAATGAGAATTCTGCTTATGAATCCCAGAAGACTTGGATTTTGGAGTCAGTCTCTTTTGGGCTGGAGCCTTTGCTCTGTCCCTTACCAGTTGTTACTGTGAACAGTATACTTAACTTCTCTGAGCTCAGTCCCCCCACTTATAAATGAAGGGTTTGGTTATTTACAGGTCTTGGCCTTTTATGATTCTGTGGATTTATACATGAACTTGTCTAATGATTAATCTACCTTTCAACAGTAACTCTTGAAATAGCTCAAAATTATTAGAAGTTGACTATAAATACTCCAAAGATCAAAACAGCATCCAATACAAAGTCCAACACAAAAATTAAATATTGGCAAAAAATTGTTACTTTGTGAATTCAAAAAATTGTCATGCTCCTTCAACTTTACTCTCCTAATAGTTGCTTTTGACATTGGCTGTGATGTGTTTATAAATAACTCCTCTAAAATATAATTGATATAGTTGTTTATGGGTTTATGATTAACTAATATTTTTAATCATAAACTAGTTTCCCCCAGTGGATTCTTTTATTTACCTCTTATTTACAAAGTTTATATGTACCCAGAGAACATGAAGAAATGTTAATATTAGAGTAAACTAAGCATACATAGCATGTATCTATCCAGATGTACCTTGGGCATCCCTTTACTTCAGTTCCACAAACATTTATTTCTATTAGCAATGATAGCTTTGAGAAAGACGGCAGTTAAGTGATTTTAATTATTAATCACAGGCTGGAATATTGTATTATTTAGTGCTCCTCATCCTCTAAGGACTTTTTTAAAATTAAGGTATTACTGATATACCCTTATGAAGGTTTCACATGAAAAAACAATGTGGTTACTACATTCACCCTTATCATGTCCCCACCCCCACCCCATTACAGTCACTGCCCAACAGTATAGTAAGATGCCACACAGTCACTATTTGCCTTCTCTGTGCTACACTGTCTTCCCCATGATCCCCCACACACCATGTGTGCCAATCATGGTACCCCTCAGTCCCCTTCTCCCTTCCTCCCCATCTGAACTCCCCCTCCCCTCCCCTTTGGTAACTGTTAGTCCCTTCTTGGAGTCTGTGGGTGTGTTGCTGTTCTGTTTCTTCAGTTTTGCTTTGTTGTTATACTCCACAAATGAGGGAAATAATTTAGTGCTTGTCTTTCTCCGCCTGGCTTATTTCACAGAGCATAATACCCTGTAGCTCCATTCATGCTGTTGCAAATGGTAGGATTTGTTTCTTTCTTATGGCTAAATAGTATTCCATTGTGTGTATGTACCACATCTTCTTTATCCATTCATCTACTGATGGACACCTAAGTTGCTTCCATATCTTGGCTATCGGGAATAGTGCTGCAATAGACATAGGGGTGCATATGTCTTTTTGAATCTGAGAAATTATCCTGCTGCTTTTGGGTGGAGAGTTCTGTTAATGTCTGTTAGGTCCATCTATTCTAATGTGTTGTTCAATGCCTCTGTGTCCTTACTTATTTTCTGTCTGGTTGATCTGTCCTTTGGAGTGAGTGGAGTGTTGAAGTCTTCTAGAAGGAATGCATTGCATTCTATTTCCCCTTTTAATTCTGTTAGTATTTGTTTCACATACGTAGGTGATCCTGTGTTGGATGCATAGATATTTATAATGATTATATCCTCTTGTTGGATTGACCCCTTTATCATTATGTAATGTCCTTCTTTGTCTCTTTTGACTTTCTCTGTTTTAAAGTCTATTTTGTCTGATACAAGTACTGCAGCACCTGCTTTTTTCTATTAGTTGCATGAAATATCTTTTTCCATCCCTTCACTTTTACTCTGTGTATGTCTTTGAGTTTGAAGTGAGTCTCTTGTAGGTAGCATATAGATGGGTCTTGCTTTTTTAGCTATTCAGTGACTCTGTGTCTTTGATTGGTGCATTCAGACCATTTACATTTAGGGTGATTATTGAGAGGTATGCACTTATTGCCATTGCAGGCTTTAAATTCGTGGTTACCAAAGGTTCAAGGATAACTTCCTTACTATCTAAGAGGCTAACTTAACTCACTTAGTATGCTATTACAAACACAATCTAAAGGTTCTTTTTTTTTAATCCCCCTCCTTTCTTCCTCCTCCATTCTTTATATATTAGGTATCATATTCTGTACTCTTTGTCTATTCCTTTTTATTTCCTCTGGTGACAGCTATTTAACCTTAGGAACACTTCCATCTATAGCAGTCCCTCCAAAATACACTGAAGAGATGGTTTGTGGGAGGTAAATTCTCTCAGCTTTTGTGTATACAGAAATCATTTAAACCCTCTGTTAAATTTAAATTATAATTTTCCTGGATAAAATATACTTGCTTCGAGGCCCTTCTGCTTCTTGTATTAAACAAATCATGCCACTCCTTTCTGGCCTGTAAGGTTTTTGTTGAGAAGTCTGATGATAGCCTGATGTTGTCTTCCTTGGGTCCCATGTGTTGGGAGATCTGTGCACCTCCATGGCCTGAGAGGCTATCTCCTTCCCCAGATTGGGGAAGTTTTCAGCAGTTACCTCCTCAAAGAGACTTTCTATCCCTTTCTCTTTCTCTTCTTCTTCTGGTACCCCTATAATGCGAATATTGTTCTGTTTGGATTGGTCACACAATTCTCTCAATATTCTTTCATTCTTAGAGATTCTTTTTTCTCTCTGTGCCTCAACTTCTTTGTATTCCTCTTCTCTAATTTATATTTCATTTATCATCTCCTCCCCCATATCTAATATGCTTTTAATACCATCCATTGTGTTCCTCAATGATTGGATCTCTGTCCTAAATTCATTCTTGAGTTCTTGAATATTTTTCTGTACCTCCAGTAGCATGTTTATGATTTTTATTTTAAATCTCTTTTAGGAAGATTGATGAGTTCAGTCTCACTTGACCCCTTTTCTGGTTTTGTTGAGATTTTGCTTTGAACCAGGTTCCTTTGACATTTCATATTTGTATATGGCACCCTCTAGTGCCCAGAAGCTCTACTCTCTGGAGCTTCTCAGTCCCTGGAGCAATGTTGGGGGTCCCAGGGAATGATGCTGGTGCCTGGGGGGAGGAAAGAGTTGTTTCCTGCTTCCCAGCTTCTATGCCCATGTCCATTCCCAGAACCAGTGGGCTGAGCACACAGGTGTAAGCCTCTATGTTTTGCATTTGTAGCTGCTGTAGGTGGGGCTTCCCTCCAGCTGGCATTATGCCAGGGCAAGGACTTCCAGTTTGTGAGCCAGGTGTGGGCTGGCAGGGAGGAAGGCACAGCAAGCTGCATATCCTGGTGGGGGGCCTTGGAACTGTGTAACCAGCCAGGGGGATGGAGCAACTGAAGATCGTTTAAGTTCCTGCTGGGCAGAGTGGACCCGGACAATTTTGTTTACCTGTCCTTTCTCCTGAGCAGTAAGCTCTGTGCAGTCTTTGCCCCTTTAGCAGCCCTCTTGCTTTTAGGAAGCGTCTCAGTGTGTCCACCCAGATAAGTCAGATATGGATCACTGTTTTCCACAAGCAGCTGGAATCTCAGTCTCTCCAGTTATTCCTCCTGTCTTAGCTTTCCAACCCCTCTAATCACCAGAGCACCATGCAATATAGGTTCGTGCCCCCCAGAGCAGATCTCCAGGGCTAGGTGTTCAGCAGTCCCAGGCCTCCACTCCCTCCCTGCTCTGTTTTCCTTCCTTCCATTGGTGAGCTGGGGTGGAGGAAGGGCTTTAGTCCCCCCAGGTCACGGCTTTGGTATGTTACTCTGTTCCATGATGTCTCTTCTTTCCTCCAGGTGTGTGTCATCTGGCACAGCTTTCTTTTCAGTTGCTCTTTCAGGATTAGTTGTATTAATTAAATTTTCATATAACATGTGGTTTTAGGAGGTCTCTGTCTCACCTCTCATGCTGCCATCTTCAATCCCTCTTCGAAGGACTTTTAAAACCACAGCTTCATTAGATATAATTCACAGAGCCTAAAATGCAGCCATTTGAAGTCCACCATTTGGTAGTTAGTAGCATGTTCACAGAGCTGAACCATCAAAAGTAAGAAGAAATATTAGTAACATTTAAAAAATGTAGTAAATTCCTTTAACTTGCACCAAAGAAGAAATTATATCAGAAGTACAGCCAAATTGTTGGGTTTCAAAACCTGGAGTCAAATCTGTTGGTTTGTATTATCTAGATGACATGTCACTCATAGTGATGGTACACATCATTTGTGCTCTTAGATATGAATAATATTCAATACCAGAAAAGAGAGATTTCATTTTGGACAGTGCCATCTGGGAAACTTTGAGATGTTTGGCTGTGATCTGACAACCCTATGTCATGTATCTGTAATAAAATTCAATGGACTTACACACAAATGATTATAAACATTATTTTTTGAAAGATGGGTTTAGATAAGTCTGCATTTTTGTATAAATAATAATTGGGATAAAGGTGATTTAATGAATGGAATTGGAGGGATGAAGGTAAGTGAGTTGCTCTTCATGCCAAAGGAGGATTCTACAGAATCATCCTGCACCATGTGTTTTATTAAAGAAAGCTGATAGGTACACATCCTGCTCCAAACTGTAGTAAAATTAAAATGTTTATGGACAGAGTCCATATCTTGTGGTTGATTATTAGTTGTCTTGCATTTTAGTACAAACTATGAACTTTAAGACTCAGCTCCTTTCCTTCTTATTCCAACTTGCACCATAACACTTCAGCTCCGCACCACCTCAAATCCAGATTACTGCAGCAGCCTCCCCTCTCACCTCTCTGCCTTCTGGGACCCTTGCATTCCATTCTTAAAGGGAATTGAATCAGAAGACTTTCAGGAACTCTTCCAATTCAAATTTGTGAACTCTTCCAATTCAAATTTGTGAAAGGTTGCATAATTGCCGCCAGATTAATTTTAGAAGGAACTTTTTAGATCATAAAAATGTTCTGTTGAAATAACTTTTATTGGTCTTTGTAATTATGCAGTAAAATTCACAATCTTTATCCTGCCATCTCGGGACCATCATTGCCCATCACGACCTGATTTTTTCAGCTTTATTTACGATTACAGATCTTCCTCATCTTAGGATGGTGTTATGCCTTGATAAACCCATTGTAAGTTGAATATATCATAAATTAAAAAATGCATTTGATACACCTAAACTACCAAACATCCTAGCTTAGCCTAGTCCACCTTGAACACACTTAGAACACTTCCCTTAGCCTACAGTTGGGCAAAATCATCTGGCACAAAGCCTGTTTTTCAAAAAAGTGCTGACACACTCACATAACTTACTGAATATCGTACTGAAAGTGAAAAGCAGAATGGTCACATGCAGAGTGCAGGATGGTCCTAAGCTGCTGGCTGTTCAGCATGGTGGTCACATGGCTGACGGGGAGCTGCGATGACTGCCACTGCCCAGTGCCCCAGCGAGGATCACATTGCATATCAGGAGCCCAGGAAAAGACACAAACTGAAAATTCAAAGCACGGTTTTTACTGAGTAAATATTCCTTTTGCACTGTCGTTAAATCAAAAAATTGTAAGTCACACCCTCTGAAGTTAGCCCAACTGTATTCTGTCACATGATTCCCATAAATGCTTTTGACCAAAACTGTGTTTTCAGTCCAAAATGTCCTCAACTGAAATACTTTAGTTTCAATGGACCTTAAACCTAAATCCTGTCTAGCTGAATGCCAAAATTTATGTATGTGTGTCGAACACATCATTCAAGGTTTAATAAATACAATATTGAAATTTCTATTTTATCTTTACCAAAAGCCTGCTTGCAAAACAAAATCACCCAAACTAATAAAACTTTAGGAAGACATCTTGAAGTCTTGAAATAGAAGGCTTTGAAATTGATGCAGTCAGTTTGTTTTTCCGTACAACCCTAAATTTACCCTGAGGCAGTAGCCAGTTTTTGGCTATGGAAAGTCATGTTATACAGGCATTTATATTTGATCACATGACTTTATTACCATAAGATTCTTTGAAGTCGGAATAGTGGGTGAAACATATTAACATTTTAAGCTTATGATATATATTGCTAAGTTATTTCCGAAAAAAATATACTAGTTACATGCCAGCTTTAATGCATATACTAGAGCATGTTACTCTATGTATATAGTGAATCCCTGGGTAAAGAGATTGATTTAAAAGAAACTTGTAAAAGCTATTTAAAATAAATAATCTTAAAGAAAAAGCATTTTTGTTAATCCACTTAAAACTCTTTCCTCAAAATCCTGGGCTTTGAGTAAACACACTTTTCACTCCCTTCCCTGTTGCTACCCTGATCCAAACCACCACCGTCTCCCACATGAACTTAAAACAGCCTCCCTCCCAACTGTCCCTCCAAATGATTCCACCCTTGCCCTGGTTGTCTCTGCTCCAGGAATACCCCTGAAACAGCATTGTGTATGTCCTTTACTAAAACACCCAGTAGCTTCCAGGTCATCTCAGAATGAGAGACTGAGTCTTTCTAGTGGCCCGCAAACCCTTCCAATCCCCTTTCACCTCTGTCCTCATCTCCTAGTTATCCCTGCTTGTTCCTCTCCAGCCTCACCTGCCTTCTGACTATCTCTCAAAGCAGCTGGCATACTGCTGCCTCTGGCCTGGGCTGTGCGGTCCTTCTGGCTGGAAGACTTTTCTTCAGGATACTCACTTCATTAGCTCCCCGGGTCTTTACTTACACATAACCTCCTGACTCTGGCCATCAGCACTGTCCCTTCTGTTCCAGGGTCATAACTATCCCACATGCCAGTGTGTTAGTTCACACCCTCCTCCTCTTTGTGCATAATCTCCTTCTAAAATTATTTTCAAGTTCCCTTTGAGTTCGCCAGCTCTTTCCTGCTAGCACCTGTACTGATATCTCATCCTGTCTAAACTTTCAATTCCCCTAACACTTACTCTCTCCCTACCTTGCTTTATTTTTCTCTTTGAATTACCAGGCTTACTGGGTATGTATATATATTTGATTGTCTACCACTCCTGTTAGAATATAGACTCCATGAGGGCAGGAAGTACTCACTGATTATCTTCACCTTAACACCTTGCATAGCATGTATGGGCACTCTGTGTGTGTTCTTAAGTGAGTGAAAATGAATGACCTACTCACCTAGCTTATACATTTATTTCTTATTTCTCTTGAACTCAGGGAGGAATAAGTACTAAATTTGTTGTGTCAAGGTAGTAAGCGTAATGATGTACAAGTCAATGAGACCTTATGGAGAGAAGCCATACAGGGAAGTAGCCATCGGCGTGTGGAATGTTTTGCATCCTTTTATCAATAAGGATTCCACAGTTGACGCTCCTTTTTAAAAAATGTATCTTCCTTCTCTCTGGATTCTTATTTTTTTCCAGGTGAATATTTGAGTACCATTATTGAGAGTCCATGAGTGGTAGAATCTGTCTCATCTAAATCTGTATTTCATTCTCACTAGGTCATAGTTATCATTCATTAGCTTTTTAAAGAAGGGATCCCAACTTCTGCTGGCTTCTGATAGTCTAGGAATGATTTCTTCAGTGTCTTTAAAAAATGTCCCCTTGTTTCTTCAGAGACCTTCACTTTGTCTTTGGTGTTTTACAGTTTTATTCTGTCTCTAGGATTCAAATTGTCAAACAATTTGAACAATTTTTGTTCAAACAACATCAGCATCTCACTGAAATATTGACTCAATGAATGAACATTTCACTGGGACTGTGTTTTTAATTTAAACACTCATTTATTATCTTTCTTCACTCTAGGAAAATTCTTAGCCATTATCTCTTCAAATTTTGCTGCTTCTTTCTATTCTCTAATGCCAGAACTCCTCAGACATGTGTTGAACCTTCTTAATTTATGTCCCTCTTCTTAGTTTCTCATTCTTCTATTTTTCTATGCTAGATTGACTAATTTCTCAGATCTCTTTTCCAGTTGGTTTCTCAATTGGATCTCTTTTTCTGTTTAATCCTTTGACTTTCTAAACCTTGTGACTGTATTTAACAATTCTAGAAATTCTAGGTGATGGTTTTTTTAAGGTCTTAGTTTTTTCCATAAAGACATGTTCTTCCATATTTTATATACTTTAAGCATATAAATGGTAAGCCTTTTTCAGAATGTTCTTACAAATTATTGTGGAGCTAATTCTTTTGTCTGATAAATATCCCTTAGGATGGATTGTTTCTCCTCCCAATGGATTCTAACTTTTTGTTGAGAGCTCACCTTCAGTGGGGCTTGTTTTTCTGCCTCCTGGATTATGGAAGTGTCTCTATGCAGTAGTTTTGTGTCTGTTTCTGTTGAGGCAGTAAACATTTTTTTGATTCCAGGCTAATAGTTTTTAAATTGGATTTTCTTGCTTAGGGGTACCACAGGCTAGGTATTTCTATTCCCTATGATTCCCACCTGGAGCAATAGGCACAAAATGCCCTTCACTGCTTTCCTGAGCCCAAGGACAGTTTTTCCATTTCTGCTTCCACTGGGTCTAGCCCTTCACAGGACCCTGCCTCTTTGCTTTGTGAGACTGAATGATAGCTTCTCCCCTCCTGTGGGCTTCATGTGGAGGATGGCATTTGAACTTGGCCTTGGGGGGAAAAATATTTTGGTTAAGGGAGGAAATTTTCAAATATAACTAATTATTATTTCCTATATTCAGGGAAGAGGGAACATCTTGAACAAAGGTCTGGAGGCAGTAAGGTAGAATATTTCCAGGAAGACAGGTATTTCCAGGAAAACGGAAACTGATTCAGTTTATAGAGTCTTAAGTGTTAGGCTAAAGTTTATAGATTTTTTTTCATTAGGAGAACAATAGAGGCCATCTGTTTACTTTGTTAACATAAGAAGACACAAGTATTTCCCCAACAGTTTTATAAAACTTAACCAGTTAAAAATTATGCAGTGTGATTATGAAAACGACAGATTGTATGCTTTTTATACATGTCTCTAAAATTAAGCTTTTCACATATGATCTAGGATCTTTCCTATATTGAAACTATTTTTAGTACAAAAAATAACTTTTCCCATTAAAATTAACAGTGTTCAGTTCTTATAGGCCAAATAGGATAACACACTGGCCTTTTTGCATTTATTTATAGTAATTTAGTCTCTAAATATTAACTGGCTAAAACATATTTGCAGTGACTTCCAGTTGGTAACTTGTAGAAGTTTAGCAGTTTTTTTTTCCTTTTATATAACAATATGCAAACATCATTGAATAAGAAGCATGCCAGAGTGAACCAACTGCCCCCTTTGCCCTACAGGATATGCCAAAGCTCATCAGTCCAGATCATAGTGTCACTGTGCATTAAAGTTAACAGGAATTTCAAAATCTTGTTTGAACATTAAGTTGGCAGGGAAATTAGGTAACTTTTGACTGTTTTAGACAAAAGGATTTGACATTTTGTCAATATGGATTCTTACGAAAACAATATATGTTTTTTCAGAATATCTTTGGAAAGTTTGCAGAATCAGTTTTTTTTTTAAACTTCTGTTCCTGAAACTTTATTTTGACATTTAATGTTTGTTTTATACTGATCAGTAAGTATCTAACGTGTGAAATATCTAAAACATAGACTTGCAGATGATTAAGCATATGATGGTATTTGATAAAGAGAAATATATCCATGAATGACTATGCTTCCATCTTCTTGTCATTTGTGCCATGGAAGTGGAAAATTACTAGATTACCCAGAAAACTGAAGGCAGAGGCTGTGTCTGTTTCTCCTTAACATCCCCTCACAGTACTCTGTCCACAGCTCTGGGTGAGACATCTGTTGAGGTACTATTTAAGTCATGTGGCATCTGGCATATGGTTCTCTCTGCTACTTAGTAATGAAATACAGAAGAAATCTTCACAATGTGTATCAAAGATTCAAATTGAAAAATAAGGTATGTGACATCAAATTTATTTTAGAATATCGAAGTTTTCAATTGTTTGGATGATACTAAGAATAGCTAACACTAGGAAACTATATCCCATAAAATGAAAAAGATGCTAACCTGTCATTTGATCTTCATATACAGACATGAATGAAAGGTTGTTCATACCTCATTCACTCTGACCTTTTCCTTTTGTTGCCCACTTGTGCCTGAGTTGTGAGAAACAACTTTTGCAAGAAAAGAACTTCTCTTTGCTAATAAGTAACATTCCTATAAAATTTGGAAAATTAAAAAAAAATAGAATTACCACCATTTTATCACCTAGAAATAATAACTGTAAACAATTTGTTGTATGTTCCTGATAGTTTTAATTTCTGTTTCCCATTTGAATTTTTGTTTTGTGATAGGACCCACTGCTTATGCCTAATAATTGCAAACTGCTGACATTTGGATTTACTTAATTGCTTTTGTTTATTAACTTTAGTTACCATGTTTAAGCTCAGTGCTTGAAGTACATCAAGATTATTTGAATTACAAAGGTTGCTCCAAATTTAATTGTCTTTTTGTCTTTAAGTTATTTTTAGAGATTAAAAGCTTTCTTAATGTTATGATTTTTATTTGATGGAAGAAACAGATATAAAGGATCATAATGTATAATTTAAAGTCCAAAACTATTTCAACTTAAGTACATTTTTGCACTAATTTGGGGATGGGATAGAAGGCTTTGTGTAAATGATGTGTGTGTGTGTTTTGCAGCTTTCACTTGCTAACATTCTGCTTCCTGTTTTGGGGGTTTTGGTAATGGATAAATGGACTAAGATTTTCTCTAGGGGATTAGGGAGGTACTGATGTTATCATTCTTTGTTCTCAACTTTAAACATACACTAAAAGATGCTGGTCCTCCATAGGGACACATTTTTGAGAGTGTAAAAACCTATTTATGGTAAACATTTATCCAAATAGTGATTAGAGGAAGTTGAGTTAATGCTGCCTCCAGATATATTAGCCATCATGTCAACTGCAGAATTATTTTTGTCTCTTTTTAGCACTTTGCTTTTGAATAAAATTATTTATCTGGCATAGAATATCATGAAAGGAAATGTTAATGTTTTATAGCCAGTGCTATCAGTCCTCCTTATCAGCTCCTTTGCCTAACCATTATATTATTTATTCCTATAAACTTTTTTTTTTTAGTCCCGGCTCTTCTCCTTGTAGGATATAGGCCTTTCTAGGATAAGGCTTTATCCTTTCTTCTTCCGTACCAACTTATGTGCCCTGCATGTAGTAGGCCCCTGATGATGCCCATGGAACATACTATTTGCTTTGTTTAAGGCAGCTGGAAGGAAACAGGAAGTCAGTAGATACAAAAATGTTTGTGGTCTTACTTAAAGATTACTTAAAACCCCACTCATTGTATTTATTTTTTCTTATTTATAGAAATGCTTCCATCATTTCTCCAGAAAGTTAAAGTTGTCTCTGAAGCTTCTAGAGAAACTTGTGTAGCTTTGAGTGATTGCCTTAATCTCTTCACTAAACAAGAAGGGATATGTAGTTTGGAATTATATTTTTTAATAGTTGCCTGGGTGTCACATGCTTTATCATCCAGTAAGTTATTGCTTTCACATTGTCCACATTGTCCAAAGGTTGGAGAAAATAGTTTTCACAAAGGAAATGAAGGCTTCATTTTTTCACTGAAATTTAGAACTTACTTATTCTTGATTCAGTAGGATAATTCTGAATAAAACGTCAGTTCATATTGTCTCATTTACTTATATGGCCGTATTTAGCAAGTATGTTTTCAAGTTGTTCTACTCAAGCTGTTGTGACATTTTCAATAGGAGGGTTGTGAAAATATTCTAGAAACCAAAGGCCTTTATATGATAAAAAATGCAGTTCTCTTATTAGGTAATAGAGGGCTCTCACACCTATGTGAACTGAGCTTAAGGGGTTGAATGCTTTTTGTGTTCTTGCTGCTTTCTCCCATTCCAAAATTTGCCATGTGTTTTACCAGATATGAGTAAGAGAGGTATGCGTGTCCATTAGTAATTCTTTCCCTGAGCTCTGAAAAGTTGTAAATTTGTTTCGGTTGCCTCAACTAGGATTTTTCTTGTTTTATGGTTTTCTCCCCATTTTCACTATTTTAGTGAAAGCTAAATAGCATTAGGCTTTTTTATTTTGTTAATTTCTACATACATGTTTAATCTTCAACTTTTTAGATTAAGATGCCAGATTTCTTATTCTCCTTGCAATTAATATGTACTTTTTGGTTGGAGATTAGGTTTTGGTAAAGTAGGATAGATGAAAATGGTTTTGCATATGTGTAACACTTATTACTCTTATGTGTAAAAAATCTAAAATTTTATTTTTCTGTGATTAGAATGAAAGCCTTGCTCATATAAAATGTATTCAAATACCATGTTATGTATGCCACAGATTTCATATATTATTTTATTTGGAAAATAAGAAAAATATGCAAATCATCTGAATTTATTTAAAATAAAAGTCTTTCAACAGAACTCAATTAGCTATCAGAAAACATAATTGTTCACTAAACATTCTGAATGGTTGATTCATCTAATACTGTTGGAAAACTTTTCAGCATTTCTGGTTTTTGGTGGTTCGCAGATTTCATATTTTAGCTTATTTAAATGAGGAGTGAATTAGTGATCTAAATAAATCTAAATAGGATGATAGCATTGCAGAACATCTTTGAAGTGAAGGAATTATGATATTATGGGATTCAGGTAGTGTTTATATTGCAAAACCAAATTTCATTCACATCTCTTACGTGGTACCTGATGGATGTATTGATAACTTTTCGTTTTAGAGAGGAATAGATTTAAGGTGAACACGAGATTAGAAGTGATTTAATTTCTGGAGAAGCCAACCTATGCTAACTTTTAAACTATTTGCTTAAAAATATAGCCTAAGTACTCACTTCTCTGTGAAAATCTATATGTGATCCTAAAGTTTAGTCTAGTTAACCTCTTTCAGCCTTTTAAAATTGGTCAGGAGGATTAAATAAGATAATGTAGCAAAATGGTCAGCATGGCTCCTGACACATAGGAAGTCGTGAGTAAAACTAGCAGTAGTTATTGTATAATGCTGTCTAATGAACACTTTTGACCCCTTTTCTCTGATGGTATCTTGGAGCTTTTGTGTCTTTAACATTGAATTCATCTTGTTTGGGGAGGAGGTAGTATTGCCTAAAGAAAATTTGATGATGTGTGGAATGACTGCATTGTTTCATCCTTATTACTTATTATTTAAGTGACAGTGGGCTACGTGAGTTCTCTAAATCTTGATATCTTTATCTTTCAAATAGGGGAGACCGGATAGAAAGTAGTTAAGAGCACCAGTCTGAAAGTCTACTGGACCTCTGTTAAATCTCAGTCTTCTCCCAAAACAATTGTGGGACCTTGGGCAAGTTTCTATAAAATGAAAACAAACCACCTTGGTGGTGGGCCTGGGAATCAAATGTACATAGATGAATAATATGTATATAGAGCATTGCAAGGCACATAGTATTAATTTACTAAATGGAATTTATTGCTTCAAATTTTGAGAATTTCTTCAAGATTCCTGTTCAGTAATTCTATGTAATATCAGTTCTGTGGAGCCCTCAGTAGAATCTGGGGGTTTTCTTCTGAGAAATATGATTATAGATAACAAGAGGCCCCAGTAATATTGGAAAGATAAATGGCATCATTGAAGTTAGTCTTTCAAATGGCTAAGAATTACAGCATAGGAATTTACTAGCTTAACTGAGGTCAGAGTGGAATAATTATGTACTGTAATGCCTTATTTATCTGGCATCATAAATTATATTTGTTATCTGAAAATGTTACTAAAAGGGCAATCGTAAGCTTTGAACTCATGGAGACCTGGGTCTAATTCCTGGTTCTGCTATTCAATGTCTCTTTATCTCAGTTTTTAAATATAATCTACTGTTTAAAGTAGTGATCAACCAAAAAAGAATGTTTTAAAGGGTACATGAGAACATGTTGGCAAAACACCTTGTTTGGTACCTGACACCAAACACGGACCCAGCAGACGTAACAGCCCAGCCCACAAGGCAGCAAAACCAATTTTTATTCTAATCTTTTCTGATGACAGTTATTCTAAATGTTAGGCATTTAGTTAGCTAAAATTTTTCAACTCAGTTTTGCTTTCTGAATACCTCAGGGTTGTCCTTTTGTATGTCCATAATTAGTCTGCCTTAATATGAGATACCTGTGGGAGATAGTGTTTATGGCACTGTGGGTTTTTCAAATAAATGGCCCAGGCCTGCTAATGCTTTTATTCTCTTTTGTTCCTTATGGACTTAAAAAAATTCTGTCTCGATTTAGATGGATTGTGTGCTTCTCTCTGGCAGCAGTCATACCGAATCCTTCTGATTTACTCTTTCTAAAATCTGTTCAGTAGGAAGAAAACCAAATAGCCAAACTTGGTAAAATTATGTCCACAGTAAGAATCTGAATCAGCAACTTAGGGTAAAATGAGAACAGGCCTTAGTGCCTGGATTTGGGGCCCTCTATTTCTCTGGTTTGTGGGTGTCCTTTGCTTATTTGGGGATGCTCTGATATGACTCAGATACTTAAGATTTCCACATGATCTCTGCATAAATGAGTTATTATGTAGGATATTTTACTTATAAGTAGCACTACTTTTGTTGAGAAAAATTGCAATATGTACAATAAGCTGTAAAGTTTGTGTTGTACTAAAGAGAAACTTACTAGGTGTTTTTAGGGTGAAATAACCTGGGAAACAGAACAGAATGTGAATGCTGTGATTTTTCTTCAACTTTGTTTGAGAGTTATTTAAAAGGCTAAAAACCGGTTTTATGAATTTGTGTTTCCGTAGCTTTCCTCGCCAGAGGAGTGGTATCAGAAGTGGTTAAAATGTCACAAAGCCATCATTGGTGCCCTTCTTGTTCTGTGTATTATTGAGTTTCTTGTGGTATTAGTTAAACCAGTTTTTTCAAGGTAGGAACTTGCCTATTTAACGTTAATGTAAACTCACTCATAAAATATTTCCATGTTAAATTTCATGACTGCCAAAGAGCTGTAACCCAAGTGTATGATTCGGATGCTAAGTGATGCTAAGTTTGTGGTGTAATGGAAAGATTCAGGATCTAAATTGGAACCGTGTGAAAGGTACTGCTGCCCAGGACCAGATGCTGATGTCTTTGGGGAGAAATCATGCCCTTATGTGTGCTTGTAACTATAAAGTCATGGTCTCTAATGTTCATTTAGCTTCTTGGGCTGTGCAGTGTTCTTTAGTCATTCTGTGTCCCTCATGTTTTTCATTTCCTAATGTTTATATCTTTCAGGCCTATATCTCCCTTTACTCTGAGCAAAATCATTCGTTAAACATCAGGCAGTTGTGTGCTGCCTGACCCCCCACCCCCACTGAGTTATTAGTTCTTCCCTCTTGTTGGAAGCATCCGTGTCCTTCCTCCTGCTTCAAAACAGCTCCTTTCTTCTTTTGAGTTCTGCGCTCCCTATGGCCTTCCATCTCCTTACACTCTTTTCCAGTTCCATTTTTTAAAATACAATGCTCTCTGTTTCACCTAGCCCGCTGAAATCATTCTTGCCGACAGCTCCTTTACTGCTGATGCAGGAGACACCTTTACATTATCTTGCTCGTCTTTGAAAGATTTGGCATTTTGACCACTGCCCGCTTCTTGGAATTCTTGTCTGTGATGTCCACGGCGCCCACCTCTTCCGGCTTCTTCCCTTTAGGAGCTCCTCCTCAGGTTTCTTCTGTTGCCTCCTTTCTGCTGCCTGTGACTTGAGTGTTAGTGGGCCCTGGGTTTCTGTGGGTGGCCTTCTCACTCAGCACGCTCCCTGGATGGTCTTACACACTCCTTCAGCCAGAAATCCATGACTCACATCTCCACCTTTCATCTCTCCTGAGATATGAAACAGTATATCCATTTCCCTTTTGAACATTTACATATGGTTATACCAGAGGCATTTGAAAACCAGTGTGTTTAAAAACTCAAAGATATAATTAGACCTGTTCAGTCACTCAAGCCAGAAACAGGGGAACTGTCTTATTAGGTTCATCCTTCTTCCTCATGCCCACCTTCAATCAAGTCCTGTCATTTTTACTTCCTGCATCTCAGCTGTCTATCCCCCTTCACTCACTCTCCTCCCATCCGGTGCACAAATTCCCTACTGCCACTCTAGTAAAGTTCTCCGGATTCTTCTGTTGGATGACTGCCACCATATCCAGGTTATACCCTTCAAAACTGGCTTAGCTGTCTTTCCTATTCCATGAGTTCCTTGCTGGTGTAGCACTTATCACATTGTATCATTATATATTTGCCTGTCTGATTATATATTTACTGAACTGGAGCTCCTTAAGTAAGCGTTATCTTATTTTTGTGGCATCTTTGTCTAACATAGTACTTGGCAAATAGTAGAGAGTTAATGAATGATTGATTATACAAAGGAAAGAATATAAGCTTTTGGGTCAGAATAATAAGAATCTAAACTATCTGGACCTTGAGCAAATTAATATATATTTATGAATTCCATTTTGAAATCTGAAAATAAGTTATTTTATGTGAAGTTCCTCAGTACAGTGCCTAGCATATTCTAGGTGCTCTGTCAGTTGCCTTCTAAAGCAAAGTAGGCTGTTTTGTTCATTGTTTTGTTTTTGGTGCCTAGTACTACTTTTGTAAACTGGGTTCATTCTCTAATTTTCAGGGCTTAGGGGAGAAAGGTTCTGTAGCCAGGGTTCCTCGTAGTGCCAAATGTGACTTTGAAATACAGTACTATTTAGTTATCAAGAATGGAAGAAAAGAAAAAAGCAAACTGATTTTGCAAAGACACCATGAAACCTCACTGACATTAATTCTGAATTCTCTGAGGATGGTGTTATGTCATCTTTCACACATTTTACATCTGTAGTGCAAATACAGCTACCAGTGTTGGAACAGTGAACTTAAAGTACCCTAGGACCTTGTCAAAGAAACTTTCCATTTTGTTCAGTATTACTCCGTTCCTAATGTTTGAGGGCAGATTTATCCACTTTAGAAAGGTTTGAAACTGCTGTTGGAACAAAAAGTTGTGCCATCCCCCTTCCCCAGCCTGTAAGCTCACCAGGAATGTCATTAGCCTGCACATCCCACTGAAGTCTACTTATTTCTGTGCTGGGTTTTTCTGGCCTTTGAGCCTTTGTCTACCCTCCAAGCCCAGATGGAATAACAAAACATCTTTTTCATATAGGTAGGTTTCACATTATAAAAAACAAGTATTATTGTTTTTCTCAATGCTCGAATGGTGGCCCAGAAAGTATATAAACACAGAACAAATACATGAAGTCTAGCTTAGTCTTTGTTTTGGAATCAGAAACATTACCTCTTCTGCGTAAGCCTGCGTGCCAGTTATCTTGGAGGTGGGAGAGTTCTGACCAAGCGAGGACCCCTCTGCTCACGCCCCGGGGCGGGCTGGCCACTAAAAGTTGTCAGGACCGCCCCCCCAGGAGAGGGCGGGAGCGACGGCCCACGCCAGGACCTGGCGGGAGCCCCGCTGGGGGGAGCAGCAGTGTCCTTACTTCCTTCCCTAATTCCTGGCCGGCAGCCCGCGGAGACCGAGGGGCCGAGCGCGCCCCGCCGCCCGGGGCAGGGCCCGACCTGCACCTCTGGGGAGCAGCGCCGCGGGAGGGGCCGGGGGCGGAGCGGCGGGACGACGGCGGGGGCGGCCGCCTGCCGCAGGCCACTCGCTGCCGCCCGCGCTCTGCCTGGCGGCCCAGGGGCGCCGGCGCGGGAGGGAGCGCCGCGGGGCCGCGCCTCGGCTGACCTGGCAGGAGCCGCGCGGGCTGCGCGGAGGTGACTCGGGAGACATTGCGGTGCCGCCCCGGGCCGCGCCTCCCAGCCGGGCCGGAGGGGCGGCGGGGAACAGGCCGGGCGCATTTGTGCTGAGCTGGCCGCGGAGCGCAGGGCGGAGCGCCCAGCCGGGTCCGGTCCGGCCCAGGTGGGTGTGTGTGCCGATCGCGCGGGGCTCTGCCCGGCAGCCTCGGAGGGCGAGGACGCTGGGGAAGAAAGGGGGCAGGGCGCGCAGCCCGGATCCGGGGACGTGAGTAGATCCAAGAATAGTTGGGCGCCAGTGTGCAGGGCGGAGTGCAGGCGTGAGGGGAGGGGCGCGGGAGGCCGGGGCCCCTGCCCTCCTTGCCCGCGGGGTCGTCGGCCGGCTCTCTGTTTGCGTCGGGTTCCCACAGAAGAGCCGGTGGGGAAAAGCCGGTGGACAAATTTTTTTTTTTTCCAGCTAAATATTGGTAGTAGGTCAAGTGGGGCAGGAGTGGGAGGAGTAAGGCAGTGAAAGACATTACTGTCCTAAATAACCTTCCAAGTTAGTGATCTTTTGCATGTCTCTGTCCTGGCTGACATTGAGATGAACTTACCAACCGCTTTCAGAGGCCGCTAAAATTCCAGGAAAACTAGGGGAAATGCATGACTGGATTAGAGAAAGAGAAATTATACTGGGGTGGGGGAGTAGGGAGGTGGCCGTTAACTTTGTTTTGATCAGGGAATTTTGATTATTCACAGGCTTTCTTTGTAGCCTAACCCAGTGGAGAATCACGTTCCCTAACATTCAGAGCATGTGGCTAGTTGTTTTGTGTTTTGTGTTTGCTGTTTTTTTTTTCTGGATTTGGAGGGAGGGTAGAAAGGAGGGGAAGATGCCTGGGAAATCCTTAGTACAGCCTTTGAGAGTTATTAAAGCTATTAGAAGTTTCTTAATTTCAACTAGGTTCAAAGACAGAAGGCATTTCATTTTAAGACATTGCGTTGCTTAGCAGTAATCTTTTTCAAATGGGAAAAATGCTTGAAATGCGTGCTGGTGGAGTAGTGTGTAGGCTACAATATGGGGATCTGAATGTAAATTTTCTTTTCAGTTTGAGGACACAGCAGAGTTAATCTCTGGTCCAAGTAATGTTTGATTTCAGCCCCACAGATGATGGCTTGGGCAAGTTAGCTCAGTTCCGATTGAGCAGATATTTCATCTGAACGTGAAGACCATAGAGCCTTTGTCCCAGTACTGTTATTACTAGACTGGGGTCTTAAAGTAATTGGTATCACTGACCACTGTGAAAATAATTGCAGGACTCTACTCTTCCCACTTAAGAAACTCTTTAAAGGTTAATTTCAGTGAATTTCACTGATGGTGCATGTGACCCACAAAGCCTTTCTGCCCTCATCTGTGTACCTTGCAGAATGAGGGAAAATTAAAAAGCTTATTAAACTTACCATATTAAAAGCAAATGCAGGTATTATGTTCAAGGTAGTATATAAATACAGCTAAAGGACATTTGAAGTATTGGACATATAATTGATAAAACATGTAACACCAGTGCTCACTTCGGCAGCACATATACTAAAATTGGAATGATACAGAGAAGATAAAATATAACACTATACTGTAAGCTTTATGTACAGTTAGACAAAAAAACTTTAATTCCTTTAAAAAGCAGCAATTTACAGTTTTTATTTGGTCCACATTATTCCTAAATTTTTAGCTTGTTGTATGTATAATCCAGAAATATACTGCAAATTAATTTTGAAAGCAGCTAGGACATGTTAAACATAAATAATGAAGTTTATGTAAGATGAAGCTGGTTTTCATTTTGATAACTTCTGTGAATTTAACAAAAACACATAAGGTTTTACTTAGGAACATGAAGAGAGAGAGAGTGTGTGTGTGTGTGTGTGAGAGAGAGAGAGAGAGAGAGAGAGAGAGAGAGAGTGTGTGTGTATTAGTCTTGTCATGCTTGATATGACCCAGGATCTATCTGGCAGGTTTTTTTAAATCTCACAGTGGTACCAAGACTGTACCTTGTATGCAGTTGTGTTCGTCTTCTATCTCTAGTAGAGTGTAGCACCTGATATCTCTATCTGATGAACTTTGAATGAGTTATATAGGCAAACATAATTTTCCTCTCATTTTAACTCTAGAGTGGTAAAGATGTAACCCCCATACATTGTTGTAATGGTCCACCCAGATTTACTATCTACTACTTTATGTAAAAATTTTTCTTTAATTAAATAAGTATTTATACAGTGTTTACCTTGTCAGGTACCTTAACGATACATACCAGTCAAGGCTGGATAGAATCTGGGTCTTCTTGAAAGGCTTTCTAAAGTATGCCTAAAGAATTTGAATCTTATTTTAGGCATTTAGAATCACTGATAGATTTTACTCAGGGGAGAGATTTAATCAGCTTTGCTCCTTGTGAGGATTAGAGAGGAAGACCAGGTGGAGGAATTCAGGAGACAGAGAATCAGAGTTTGTGATAAAAAAAAGGGAGATACGGAGCAGAGAGAGACTTCAGAATAAACCATCTAGTAGGAGCTGTTAATAGATTGACTCCACCTTCTCCTTCATTCCTCATATTCATAGATGACTCCCAGGTTTATAGCCTAAGTAACTGGATAGAAAGTGACTAAAGTAAGGAATAAAGGGAGTAGGGGAGGATGAATTTGCTTTTGGAGATCAGAATGTCGAAGGAAGACTGTCCTTACTTGTCCAATAAAAATTTGGGAATCATCTCATAGACATCGAGAAGTGACTTGAGGTTACTGTCGGGGAGGGGTTGGTGTGTGTGGGTGGAGAGGGTGATGGGGGATAGAGTACAAAAATTATCAGTCATAAAATAATTTAGGCACTGGGATGGTGGTACAGCATGAAGAATATAGTCAGTGATTCTGTACCATCTTACTATGTTGACACATAGTAACCTCTCTGGAGGAGGTGAGTATTTAATAATGTGGGTAATTGTTGAACCATTGTGTTGTATTATTTGAAACCAATATAAGATTATATATCAACAGTACTCCAATAAAAAAAATTGGGAATCATTAGTATTGGGGGGTCACCTGAATAATCATGGTGGCTGGGGCTAAAGGAGTAAATATAACCACCTATGAGAAGTACAGATTGAAAAAGTTTGAAATCAAAGGATTGAATACTGACATTCAGAGACAATTGGAAGAAGGGGAGGCAGTGGAGCACACTGAGAAAAAGCAGCCAGAAAGGCAGGAGAAGACTACAGGGGAGGCCAAGGCAGACAAGCTGTCCAAGAGGCTGAGGTGGCAACTGAAATGTGTCCATTAGATTTGATAGGCAGGTGGTCATTGGAGTCTTTGATGAGGGAAGTTTTAGAAGCAAGACACAGGAAGAAGCCAGCTTGCAGTGTGCAGAGGATAAGTAGGGAATGAGAAAGAAGAAATATGTGGACTGTGATTCAGTCTCTGCAGACAGTCAGTTTTGTTCTTTCTTTCAATCTCTCTACCTGTTATTTATTTTCCTTGCTCCTGTTACCGGCTAGGGCCTTCAGGACAGTGTTGAATAGAAGCTGAGATAGTGGGGAACCCTCATTCATGCCTGATCCTTAAAAAAGGCTTCTAACTTAAAATGATTCACTGTTAAGAATGATGTTTAGTAAATACCATTTTATCAGATTAATGAAGTTCCTTTTCACTTTTATGTTATTGAATTTATCATGAAAGGATGTTGAATTTTATTAAAAGGCCTTTCTGCATCTAATAAGAGTATCAAATTTTTTGTTTCATTTGTTAAGGTGGCAAGTCATATTTTTAGACTTTTCCTCACAATGAGCCATTCTTTGTGTACCTGGAATAAACCTAACTTGGTCCTGATGTATTGTCTTTAACATTCTCCTTGATTTGGTTCCTTTTGGATTTAAGCATCTGTTTATGAGTGAGATTGGCTTGTAATTTTTTTTTCCTGTTCTCATCAAGAGTTCAGTATCAAGATTATACTGGCCTTATAAGATGAACTAGGGAGTATTCCTTCTTTTGCTGTTCTCTGGAAGAGCTTATGTGGCCTGTTCCTTGAATAATGAATAGAACTTTCTTATAAATAGATAGGTAGGTAGGTAGATAGGAAGGAAGGAAAATTTACCTTTGTGAGGGCTTCTTTTTTTTAAACTACTGATTGAATGGTTATAGGACTATTTTACTTTTCTATTTCTTTTTGCATCAGTATCTATTTCTTTTTGGGTCAGTTTTGACAAGTTATATATTTCTAAGAATTTACCCTTTCCATTTAAGTTTTGAAATCTATTGTTATAAGGTTGTTCATAATATTCTTTATTGTCTTTTAAAATTATTTTGGATCTGTAAGTATGTATTCCTTTGCCTAATCTTTTTTTTTTTCCCTAATCTTTTTCTATTTTCTTTTCCCTAACATTCTTATGTGGATATTTCCAAATAAATTTCTCTCTCTTCTTAAAATCAGTCTCATTAAGGATGGTTTATTTTTCAAAGAGCTGTCTTTAGCCATGTTATCTATTATATCTTTCTCTTTTAAATTAATTTTTGTAGTTATCTCTGTCACTTTTCTTTGAGTTAATTTTTTTCCCTGGTATCTAAACATTTATTGTCCCGTGTCTCTTGAAAGTAGATAATTTGATCAAAATTTGTCCTTTTCCAGATTTCAAGTTGCATGTTTTTTACTCCCTATATTTTGTAATTTAAGTGTATATATCACAGCTTGCTGTTTCCATTACTTAGATCATTTTATAGCCTTTAATAATGTATTTCCTAGGCTTTCTTTTTCTAGAAAGAGGAATGCTGAAGTATATAGTATAAAGTACTGGCCATCTAATATTTAAAACACATAAAACACTTGGGAAGATTTTGACTACTTCCTGTTTGTTCTCTTCCCCAACTCCTCCTTGTTTTCCTTGTTTCATTTCTCTCCATTTCTTTTCCTTACCGTGCTGCTCATCTTCTTCCTGCCTCTACCTCACCTTTCAAAACTTCTATCCCTTGACACTTTGCATGGTGGAAGAAAAATGATCGTTCCCACAACTCCCTTCTCTATGTTTTTCTTCTCGTTCCCTGGTTTTCTGCTCCAGTCCTCCAGTACTTGTGGGATTTTTGCATTATCTGCTTAGCCCATTCAGTCTTGCTCTTCTCCTCAGGATTCTGGCTCTAGCACCAAAGTGTAAAAAGAGGATAACTTGTGTCTAATTTTCTTTAGATGCTCAAGGGGTTACTATTATTTACCACATGATCTATGTTATTCCTTACACAATCCAACTGATGACAGAGTCAGGAAGGGTACAGTAAATTTGTTGTTCTGATGCTCAGGCCCCACTAGCAGGGATTCTTCCCTTGGTGTGTGACTCTGGGCTGCTTACTCCAAGGCCTGCTATTCCTTCTGGGTAACATAGGGGTTATTAGCATAGACCTCTTCTCTCTGTTGTACAAGTTGCTGTGAGAAGCAATGAGGTAAGGATAAGCCCATCACTTTTATATGAGATATCTTCCCATGCTTTATTTTCAGAAAAATATATTAAAAGGATTTTGTGCTCAATTCAGGGACAGAGAAATAGAGTAAACGTGGTCTGTGGCATGGGGTGTCGGATCAAAGAAACCCTGATGGCAAGCCCTTGTGATAGAAATGACAGGAAGTATAGGAGCTCTGCTCAGTGGTTGAGAGTCAGGGAGGTGTCCCTCCTGGTGGAAGGGAGCTGGAGACATGGACACATCGTTACATCTGGTGGCTGGGTACCAGCCTATAGTGACATCATCTCTTCCTTCACCTACTTATTATTTGTTACATTCAGGACAGGGTGCCTTTTCAAGCATACTTGAGAAATCAACCTTCATTTACCATAATGTTTCTATGAGGGAGAGTTTGTTCAGGGTTCTAAACAAATGTGTTAAAAATGAAGTTTGTGACTATAATTCCCCATAGTAAAATTTCATACTTGTGACTGAAATAATTTGACTTTGAATATTTTCTTCATTTATTTTTATTTTACTTTGTGTTTTGGACTCCTTGTTTAAAATCTTAATGTTATCACATCAATCTTAGATAGTAGAACATCTAGTCTCGTGATTTTCAAAGATTTTATTGGAGTCTAAGGCAGACACCAGTATGTAAGACAGATCAAATGAAGTCCCTCTTCATGCACAAAGGCACCTCCATAAAACACAGTTTGAAATGATTGTTACAGTTGATCCATAATCCTTTATTTTATAGATGAGGAAAGTATAGCTAGAGAGAGGGTTGACAGATTTCCAGACTGTAGTTAGGAGGGGGCTGCTCTTGACCTAAATCCAGGATTCTGCTTTCACATTCAGTGCTTAGGAATAACCCCATATATCACACATGGCATGAATTAGGAAAATTCATCCCTTAGAGAAGACAGTGCACATTGTTTCCAAGCTCATGTGGCCATGTATATGCTAACTTCTCAATCTGACAAGAGGGTACCAGCTTTAGAAATAAGCAGATGGCCAAGAATAGTGCACTGTCTTCAGCTATTGCACAGAATACCTGTATTCATGTTCTCAACAGGAAATGCTGCCCATGATTTTGTGAAGATTTTGCTTGGTAGAGGTCACAGTTTTGGAAGATACAGAATTCATCCACTTCTCTAAATAGTCTATATTTTACCCTAAAATTAAACTGGGTTCTCAGAATGCTGTAGCCTGAGCTATGTATTCTTGATTTTCTGAAAAATGTTCCTCAGTGAGTTGTAAATTGGGATTATACCCTCAATTTCTATTTCTAAAAAAAAAAATGAGCTGTAACGACATTGATTATTTTGCCCTTGGATACTCTGATTCCCCTACATATTACCCTGAATGAAAAATTAGAGCAAAGGGCAAGGAGGGAGTTTGTTTTCCCTAAAGAACTAATACTTTTTTTTTCCCTCATAGACAATTTAAACAGCGTAATTGTGTTTCTCTTTCTGCTTTGGCCTTTAGAGAATTCAGAGCCAGATTTGTGGCCTGTCCAGTTTCTATGTAGGCTCCATCACTTGTAAGTCCTGCCCTAATACTGTGTCAGAATTCCGATTTACATTTTCATAGCCTCCCAGTATGGAAATCACTCCTGTGAGTTAGCTGAATGTGGTCATTAATAACCCAGAGTGCATTCAGGTATGATGATTATATTTTGGGATTTTTATGCAAATAGTAGGTGCTATATAAGTTGTTAAAATTTTAGGAAAAGACTTATATTTTAGTTTTATGTCAAAAATGTATGTTTTGATAATCAGTTGACTTTGTAATAAATAATCTCAAGGACCCAAGTTTATATGGAAGATGTTCCAGTGGGAACCTTTTTGTCTTTTTATCATATTAATGCAAATCAAACTGACCATGTTTTAGGCAAATATTTGGAGAAAATGTTTTTGATTTTATTTGCAGTAAAATGTACATAGCATAAAGTTGTTACCTGTCTTTACCACTTACAAGTGCACAGTTCAGTGACACTAAGTCCATTCCCATTGTCAGGCAACCCTCGCCACCATCCAGTTCCAGAGCTCTTTCCATCTTCCTGAACGGACACTCAGCACGCGCTGAACAGTGATTCCCCATTCCTGTCTTCCCCCAGGCCCTGGCAACCACCATTCTACTTTCTGTCTCTCTGGATTTGATTTTCCTAGGTACCTCATGTAAGTGGAATCACACAGTATTTGTACTTTTGTGACTGTTTATCTCACTTAGCATAATGCCTCCACAGTTCAGCCATATTACAGCATGCTTTAGTATGTTTCCTTTTTAAGGCTGAATACTATTCTACTGTATATATATATATATATATATATATATATATATATATACACACCACATTTAAAAAATCTGTTCATCCGTTGATGCTGCATTTATTTTTATTCCACCTGTTGGCTGTTGTGGATAGCGCTGCTATGAGCAGGAGAATACAAATGTGTTTGTGTCTCTTCTTTTACTTCTTTTGGTTATATACTCAAGTGAAATTACAGGATCATATACAAGTCCTGTTTACACGTTTCTGAGGACTTGCCATACTGTTTTCTGTAGTGGCTACACCATTTTACATTTCTTCCTTCTAACAGTGTATGAGAGTGCCAATTTCTCTACATTCCTATCCCAACACTTAGTATTTCTGTACTTTTTTGTTGTGGTGGTGGTTTTTGACAGAAACCATACTAATGGGTGTGAGGTGTGGAAAAAAATGTTGTTAATAGAATTAGTCATGTTTTTAGCCAAATATTAACCCCAGACTTGACAGACTCTCTCTTCCTACATTGGCTCACAATTGGCAGAACGATGATCTTCCTTTATTTTCAATCCATTCAGAAGTTGCTCTGGTTCAAGTGCAGTGGAGGGTGCTTGGCCCCTGATCTACATTAGTGCCCTCTTTTCCCTCTTGTTGGGGAAAAAACAATTGCACAAAGCAGGGATAATTCTTCAGGTTTCCATGGACTTAAGACTTTAAGTCTATATATCTGTATTCTACTTTTATATTTGTTATCTTTCTGTACTTTAGATACGAAATGTTGATTTGTTGTATTTTGAAGAATAATTGCCTAATTGAAAAGAATTTTGTCTACAATGTTAGCTTAGAAAAATGAAAACAAAGATATATTTAAATCATCACAGATGTAAAATAGGAGGCAAGGAAATTGATACAAGCCTATCTTCACTTAGTACATCGGAACTAATACAGTAAAATATATTTTACTCAACACCAGAAAATAATTAACCTGAGCATTAGAACTGAACAGGGAATTTAACCTATTTTGCAATGAAATTAAATGATCTTTAGCCATATTTAGGGAGTACAGAGTTTCTATAAACCTTGAAGTCAAAGGAAAATTTTAAAAATAAGATGGAACTTTGGGGAAAAATGTAACCATAAAATTATAAAAGAGATTTTAGAGATCATCGAATTTTCCTCTGCTTGGAAGAATCCTCTCTGCAGCTTCCAGCTGGGCGGTCGTTTTACATGTAGGTGAATACTGCCAGTGGGTATGTAGGCAGAGTACCGGTGGTTATAAGCCTGGAGCCTGAGTCAGGCAGACCTGGGTTTACCACTTGCTGGCTGTGTGACCCTGGGCAGGTCATGTAATGTGCTCTGAGTAAGTTTGAGTTTCCTCATCATTAATAATGCTCACCTCACAGGCTTGTGGGAGGAATGTGTGAGATAGTGTGCCAGGTATTCACCGTAACATCTGGCATATAGTAAACATACCTAGGTATTAGCTCCTGCTCTTCCTGCTGCTAATACTACTTATTAGACATGAGTTATCTCTTAGTGTTACCCATTCCAGTGTAGGAAACCTATACATACCAGAGAGTGAACCCTAAAGTGAAGTGTTTTTCTTTCCTTTTTTTAAATTTGTGGTTTCAGGTCTGTGCTCTGCAGCATCAGAAAAACGTGTTTCCTCTGATGACAATACCTCAGCCATTTGGAGCAACCAGTAAATTCTTTCTCTCCCCAAACATTTCCAAGTTCCCTCAGCTGTTCCCACTAGGTCAGGCTTTGCAGATCCTTCCTTGCTTGCTCTTCACTGATCTCAGTTTTTTTCTTGAAAAGGGCATCTTGAAGTGAGTCGAGTGTTTCACATGAAGCTGGCGCACAGAGCATGGCCCACCTTAGCTGGCTTTCCATCCGCTCAAGGGAAGGAGCCTCTGTCGCTACAATGGCCACGAAGCCCCATGGCACAGGGCCTCCTGCCTGACCTCCCGGACCTATCTGCTTCGCTCCCCTTTGCTTTGTCCAGAGGCCTGTGGTCTCTTGTTGCACAGCCCCGTGAGCTCGTTTCTGCCTGTGAACTTCAGCTGCGCCTCTGCTCTGCCTGGAGCACTCTTCTCCCAGATCCTTGCTAGCTTCCTCCCCTTTGTCAGCCTTTAATCCTCTGGCCGTCCTGTCTCCAGGACTCCCTTTCCTCTTCTCAGCTTTATTTTTGTTTTTAGTGTTTTCCACCATCTAACACACTAAAGATTTCACTTATTCACCTGTTTCTTTCCCCATAGTAGACAGTAAGTTCTCTGAGTGCAGGGAATTTTTGTTTGTTTTGTTTACTGCTGACCCCCTGCAGCCTGGAATGCTCGGCATGGTGTAGGCCCTTGATTAATATTTGTTGCATGAAGAGCACAGTGGAATGACTGACTCTCCCTCACTTAGAAGTTGTATCATACTGGGCTTGAAAGATGCACTAGGGTACCAGTTCACAGTCATTGGTCAATTTTTTTAATTGAAAAAAAAAAACTGAAGTGTACCTAAAGAAGGATAAATAAGCCATGTTCATTGTTTTTACAACTTTGGAAATTTTCAAAACACTTTGTTTGGTTGCCTAATTGATATTTTCCATATAATTTTCTTCCCCCATAAGATTTTTATGTTTTGTAAACATGAAAGTTACTAAAACAAAAATATTCTTTAAATATATCTTAAAAGAGCTTTCCATTACTGGGATTAACATAAATGATCTTATAACAGCCAGGGCCCCAAACCGGATGTGTGGCCTTGCTAGTGTGCCATATATTTTTTTGTGCGTTACATGACTTGCAGAACTTTGGAAGGGAAGCACTACTTCAAGATACTTAAAATGTTGTCTTCAGATGAAGTTACAACCTACAGAGTGGTGATACCAGCATATTTTAGTTTTTTTTTCTTTTTGCCCTAGTTTGAGAACCATGAAATCACTTGTGAAAACAATAAAACATAAGAATTCTATAAAAGGAAAGTTAGTGACTTTTTGGGCTCCACAACATTCAGCACATACAGAAAGATTTCCAGAGGCAGAGCTGAAGGCATTAGAAGCATAGAGTTGGAATTGAGGCTGTACAGTGGCATGGTCTCTCCGCAGTGTGAAGGGAGAACAGCTTATATCTGCAATAGTGAGAATGAATCCGAAACGTCACGCCGAATGGAAGAAACCAGATACACAAGAATATATCCTACATGATCCCATGTGTTTGAGGCCCAAGAACAGACAAACCTAAGGCTTGGTTATAGAAATCAGGGCAGTGGCTGCCAGGGTGGGGAGAGTGGGGAGCGACGCTGTGAAGGGGCACAGGAGAGTCTGTGGGAGGGGAGTGGAAATGTTCATATCTTTGCAGTGGTGCTAGTTATACAGGGTATATAGTTGTGAAAATTCATTGAATTATACATTTAAAATGGATGTACTTTGTATATGATCTCTCAAAGTTCATTTTAAAAATTAGATTTGGTAGGATGTTATTTCTGCTATATATATAACTCTTTCAGTTATTTTTGTCAATGGAGCTGTCAACTAACTACAGAGGCCTTAAGTAACTTCTGAAAATAAGATTTTAAATTATGATGAAACTTCTCTGCTTTTAAAAGTGATTTGTTGCCTCTTGTGGTATATCTCTAAAAAAGAAATTCATTTCAAGGGTACATAAAATATACAAATCTGTGGTGAGTGATTATATAAGAGTAAGCTATTTTTAAGTAGAAGCTCTGCAACCATGATGAGCCTGGAGTGTGCTTCACGGAATCTCAGATGTGGTTCCTATGGCTGAGAAAGCTGCATGTTCTGCACCATGTCAGCAGGACCTGGCAAAAACATCATTTTGTGTTTGATGCAGTGCATGTTTTTGCAGACTTGCAAATTTAATGCACAAGTTTGATGCAAACATAAACTATTAAGTAGACATATTTAAAAGATATTTGATAGTTGTAAATTTGGAGAGCTGTATGGAAGATACACAGGAGTATAAAGACAGCTATATTCTGTGAAATAAAGAGAAAGAATATAGAAACCAGAACCCAGCAACCACTGGCAGTATTTTGTTGTGTCATCGTTTATTCATATTGGCAAACAAATAGAGTATGCATTACTTTTTAAAAGCCTACATTATTTTTTAGTAGTATTATCAGAGTATTTTTCTTTGTCACACATACTGTTTGAAGTTGTCTGCATAAGAAGTGTTTCAAATTCCTTCGTCAGCTTGTGAGCAGTCTTTCACCATGTCCTTACTATTGCTAAGTGTTTTTATTTTTTTATAGCTTTATTGAGGTATGACTAACATGCCATAAACTGCATACTTGAAGTCTAGTGAGTTTTGACATTTTTAGTAGTGAAACCATTACCACAATCAAGATAAGGAAAACTTTTACTTCTGAAAGTTTCTTCCTGCCTCTTGTAATAACCCACTTTTCCACCTACAAACTATTCAGAGGCAGCTGTGGATCAATTTTCTATCACTAGGGGTGAGTACACATTTTCTAGAATTTTACATAAATGAAATCATATAGTTTGTATGTTATTTTTGGAGTGGAGGAGGTTTGGCTTCTTTAATTCAGCACAGTCACTTTAAGATTTGTCCATGTTGTTGCTTATACCAATGGCTCACTCTTTTTTATTGTTAAAACAGTATTCACCTGTTTGTGGACATCTGGATTATTTCCAAGCTTTGGCTATTACAAACAAAGCTATTAATATTTGTGCACAGGTCTTTGTGTGGACATAATCTTCAATTTCTTTAAGGTAAATACCTAGGAGTAAGAATGGCAGAGCATATGGGAAATGCATGTTTGTGGGGCTTTTTTTAGTTCATTTTTAGTCTTTTAAAAATCGAGGTAGAATTTACATAACATACCAGTAACTATTTTGAGCATACAATTCAGTGGCATTTGGTCGTTCGCCATGCTGTGCAGCCATCACCTCTTCCCAAAACATTTCATCACCCAAAAAGGGAACTCGGTACGCCTTAAGCAGTCACTCTCAATCCCTGAAAATGACTAATCTGCGTTTTGCATTTATGGATTTGCCTATTTTGGACATTTCATATAAATGGAATTATATAATATGTGAGCTTTAGTGTCTGGCTTCTTTTCACTTAGTATAATGTTTTGGGACTTCATCCACATTGTTGCATGTATTAATACTTTGTTCCTTTTTATGGCTCAGTAGTTTTCCACTGCATGCACATAAAACATTTCATTTATCCATTCATCCATTTATGGACATTTGGGTTGTTTTCTCCTTTTGGTTATTGTGAAAAGTGCTGTTTTGAACATTACTGAAAAGGTATTTGAGCACATACTGAAATTCTTTTGGGTACATACCTAAGAGTGAATTTTCTGGGTTGTGTGGTCATTCTATGTTTAGCCTTTCGGGGAACCACCAAACTGTGGTTACCAGTGTCTGTACCCTTTTATATTCCCATCAGCAGTGCACAAGAGTTCAGTTTTCTCCACATCCTAGTGAACACTTTTTAAAAATTGTAGCCATCATAATGGGTGTAAAGTGATAACTTGTTGTAGTGATTTATTTGCATTCCTCTAATGACTAAAAATGTTGAGCATCTTTTCACATACTTGTTGGCCATTTGTGTATAATTAGAGAAATGTCTCTTCAAGTCCATTCCCCGTTTTTAAATTAGGTTGTTTGTCATTCTACTGATGAGTTACAAGAGTTCTTTTTTTTTTTAAGAGTTCTTTATATAGTTTAGACACAAGTCCTTCATTGGGTATATGGTTTATTAATATTTTCTCCCAGCCTCTTGTTTGCTTCTCATTTTCTTAACATTATCTTTTGAAAAGCAAAAGTTTTGATTTTAATAATGTCAAAGTTTCAAATTTTTTTATATCTTGCTTTTTGTGACCTACTTAGGAAGTCTTTGCCAAACCTGTGGTTTCTTGCAGAGGTGTTCTAATTTTAGCTTTACATTTGGGTCTATGATCCATTAAGAGTTAGTGTTTGCTTTTGTTCTCTTTCTGTATATTGCTGAGAGAAAGTAAAGACCTAAATAAATAAAGAGATCATTTATTTATGTCAGAAGGCTCAATAGTCTTAAGATAACAGGTCTCCCAGATTGATCTATAGAGTAAAAGTAACCCCTAGCAAAATTCCAGTAGGGATTTTTTTTTTTAGTAGGAATTGACAAGCTGATTCTAAAATTTATGTAGAAATGCAAAGAACCTACAATTGCCAAACAATTTTGAAAGAGAACAAAGGACTTAGATTGCCTGATTTCAATATTCTTTCAGTTACTATAGCTTTATAGTATTGATGAGAGAATAGACTCATAACTTAGTGTAAATAGAATCCAGAAGTATACCTACACACATCTGGTCAGCTGATTCTTGATAAAGGTGTTCAGGCAGTTCATTAGAGGAAAAGGATTGCATTTTTCTTTGTGGTTGGTGTTGCTTTTCTATTTCATCTTATATCCAGCAACCTCACCAAACTGTCTTATTAAAGCTAAATAATTTAGATTCTTTTGGCATTTCTGTGCAGTCATATCTTTTGAAAATGACATTTTTGTTTCTTTATTCTCAATTCTTGTATCTTTAGTTTTCTTGACTGTGTTACTAGGGCTTCAGAAGAACAGTGTTGAAAAGAACTTCTGAAAGGCATTGTTATTTTGAGAAGAATGCTCTTAATGGTTTAGCATTGAAAAAGCTGTTTGCTCTAAGTTTTTTTGGTAGATTTTTTTCAGGTTGTTTTATGTTAAAGAAGTTCCCTTCTTATACATACACACACACACAATTGTAATTTTTTAAAACTTAGTTTTTCAGTTGCTTTACTTTAATCAAGTGATTTTTCTGTGTATATTGTAATATTATAATGTTTCTACATTAATTAGAAATGTAGAAATCTGTTAATCCAATTATGTAGGATTATAAAGATGAATTTTCTAAAAGTCGATCTCACCATATATTCCTGGAATAAATGCCCATCTTCGTTGTGATGTATTTCTTTTTCATGCATAATTCAGTGTGCTAATATTTGGCTAATAATTTGTTATATTGCTGATTAAGATTGACCTGCAATTTTTCTTTCTTATGTTTCCTTAATCACATTTTGATACCAAAATTTCTTAAGAGCTTTGGTCAGAATAACTGTTCTATCAATGTATTACTTTTATTCATATACACAGTTTTTCCATAAAACATTTAAAATTATTTACTATTGAGAATATGTCATCTTTAGTACTACTAAAGATAGAGATTCATAAATTACTTTTTATAGTTCATTATTCAAACATGGTGTAGGTGAGACATACTCAAAGCATCTGTAATTTTCCATAGGGCAGATACCTCATACTAAATTGTTTTTTCATATCTTCAGTTTCCTTTGTGTATTTTACATCAGTATTTTCTGACAAAGGAATATATCTTAGTTTTTCATCATGCTATTTTCTGTTATTTCAGACTTTTTTTGTAGTTTGAGAATAAGCATTTCCCCAAGTAATTTGTAGCATTTTCTCTTTCTTATTAAGAAACCTTAAAAGAGTTTCTAAACATTTCATTACATTTAGTGTGGAAATCTCTGGACAGTATGTCATATGACTTTAAATAGCTCTGAAAAAATGTATCTTCATTCTCTGGAATCTTAGATTTTAAATGTTGAGCCAAATATGGCTTCATATGCTCATTGGCATATATTTCTCAAAGCATAGTAACACATAAATGGTGGCCTGCATTACATGCATCCATTCACCATTCATATTGTCTTCCAGTGAACTGGCTTATTGTCATCTGCTTGTATATGATCTGTTTTTACCAGGGTTGCCGGCGAAGAACTCACACTAGCAGTGGATGCCTTTGTCATTTTCTGCTTGTCCACTTTGCATTTTTGGCATTATCTTCAATCTGGCATTCCTTTGCAACAGTCTTTATGATATGGGCATATTTGTATCTAAAGCTAGATAATACAGTCTGTAGGTCTTGGTAACCAAGCCCTCATAAACTGCAGGACGTCCCAATACCCCGAAAGCAGGTGCTACTGTCAGTCTAAGTGGTGGTTGCCACTCTTCCCTGAAGCTGTGGTGCATCCTGCACTTGACCCTTGACTCTGTGGGCCACCTGAGGGCACCACTGTCAGTCTCATTGTATCAAAACTGTATGTAATATTTTTGTCTCTTATTTGTAACAAAAACATAAAGCACTTTTAATATTCCCCTGACTCATGGGTACACACAGTCTACCTAGGAGACTAACAGAGGCAGTAAGGAACTCTAGAAAAAGCTGAGTAACAATGTGAAGCTCTTTTTCTCCTACTAGACCATAACCTCTCCAAGAAAATAACCAGTCTCCTATTCTGCTTTATATCCCTAGCACTTACCTTGAAATAGTAGTTGGTGTTCAGAAATATTTTTTAACAACACTGAAGTTCCCCCAAGTCAGTAATTCTTATCCAGATACACATCAGAATAATCTATGGTGCTTTGAAAAAAACTTAAATGTATTCATGTTAGTATTAGCATTGAACAAACAACCCCAAACCAAATAACTTTAGCTTTAAAAAGTTAGAGTTGTGTCATTTTTTAAGACAGGAGGTGGGCAGAGTGGGCCTGGAAGAGCAGTTTCAGGTGTGAAGGGCTATTCCAAATATCAAATTGTAGTCATCAGAGAGTAGGAAGAGGCAAAAATAGGAGTGTGCCCTTCCTTTTAATGAGATCTAGCGAAGTCCCCACAATAACTTCATTCTCCTTGGGCAGAATTTAGTCATGTGGCCACAGCTGCCAGAGAGACTGAGAAATAGTCTTGTAGCTGGAGGGCAAAGTAGCCAGCTAGCACTTTGGGATACTTACTAAGGAAGAAGAGGGACTAGTTAGGGGGAGGAATTAGGAGTCTCTCACAACACAGCCTAGTTCATTCTTGGAAATCCTGATTCAGTAGGTCTGGGCTAAAACTGGGCCTTCTAATTAAAAACAAAAACAAAAACAAAAACAAAGAAACCCTGTAGCTGATCCAGATATACTGTTCATGATGGAGAATCTCAGCTTTGAGCCATGTTTTGAACAGGACAGAGCTGCTGATTCCTGTAGGACATGGATGCAGCCAGGTTCCTAATGGCCTAATGAATTTGCCGTTTTACAGTGATGTAATCCCTGACAGGGGTCCAAGGGATAGTTTTAACAAATGCTGTGTTGTTTTCTAGGTAATTGTCTCTCTCCCTGTTTGCTTGGCGCACCAGTCTAGTAACCACTACCCACCCCCACCCCCAAAAAAGTGAGATCCTCTAGATCTAAGACTCATGATCACATATTTCCATCAACAGTGTTATTGGGCCATAAAATTATTGGCAGCACTATTGTTTGGAAAGCTGATGATACCTGGAGTTAAAAGATCTTGGTTTCAGTTCTTACTCCTCTGCTCCACTTCTGCAAGTAACTTAGACTTCATGATCTTCAGTTTATATGTCTACACATTTTTCACAAGGTTATTGGAAGCATTTAATGAACTAACAGTATGTAAATTGCCTCTTTAAACTGTAAAATGCTATGCATATACTTTATCAGTGATAGATATAGAAGTAGCCATATGTATGCAGAACTGTGGTTTATAAAAATGCTTACAGGGGTCCTATTTTTTGCTAGATAAACTCATACTAAAGTTAAAAATGAGATTTTTGCTCAGAGTTGTGAACTTAAATAATTTCTTGGCAAATTTGAAATACTAATTAATACTAAAGAGATCTCATCCAAAAAAGTTACTTTGCATTGCCTCAGCCCCCCCTTTGCCTCCCCTGTTACTGTATACACCTTAATGTTTATTCATTTAAAAATAATTGTTTTAATACTTACCTTTGAGCATGTTCCAAGCACCTTCCAGGGATTAGAGAATACAGTCATGAACAAATATTTAGTGGAGAGTTTAAAGATGTAATAAAAAATACTTAAAAATTTTCAGTTTATTAAATAGGGTGATTTAGAATTTTACCTTTTTATATAGCAAACACCAATTATATTGACTATTGCAGTGTGTTTATTATATACCATGAAATGGCAATTTAACATTCTGTTCTGTAATTTATATGATGATACATTAAGACCTTTTGAAACTTCATGCTATTATACTGTAATCTAGAATATTAAATATTAGAAATTATACTTTGAAGTGCATAGTGCTTTTAGGAATGTATCCTCTAAGTGCTACTTCTAGAAAAGTAAAACATAACACATAGCTATGGAAATTTTAATATAGTGTAGACGTTCCTTAGGTGAGTGTTATAATCAGTGTCAAGTGATTCAATTTTGCAACCCAGAGAAAAATTGTGAGATCTATCTTGTTCCAAATTATTTTAAGTGCCAGACCCATTGATGAAGGCAGTGGAGTAAATGTGTATTGAACCTACTGTTGGCAGTATACTTGGAAGTGAGCACACTTTTGTTTCAGAAGACATATTTCTCTTTTCTCCTTTTTTGAGAGAAATGTAAAGACTAAATTTGTTACATTGTCATTTGTATACTGTACTAGTCTCTCGATTTTATTTTTATGGGAGGTTATTTTTAAACCAGTCTGACAAAAATAGGTATCAGATATCCTGGGTTTATATTGATTCTTCCAAGTTTCATTATCCCCTTGCTTTTAAACCACCCCTTCCCTCATCTATTTATCAAGTACTTAAGTGCTTTATTGGGCTTTTTCCTACATATAGGAGTAGCCAGTAATCCACCAAATTCCTCATTGATTTAAATGTTCAAAGATACATTTGGAAATAATTGATTTAGCAGATTATTTGCAGAAACTGCAGTTTAATAAGCTCCATTGAGGTCATTTTACTTAGACTATGTCAGTAAGTCAACAAACTGATACAAGTCCTCATCTTTCCTAAGGTGGAGACTAAGGCAGAGAGGTACAGAGGTAATTCCTAGTGGAATTGCCTCTTCTCTTGGCTTGAGCCAGATGGCGGAAGATGACATTGCCAGTAAGAAATGGGCCTTTCTTTAATGGTGCCAGGAGCCACTTAACAGATGGTTGTAAGCAAGAGGAAAATGCTTGAACAGCTGCACTGTCTTGGGTTGACCAAGGTAGTGTGGGTAAGGCTTTGGAGGGCCTAGGGTACAATCTCATTTTTAATCTCAGGACAAATTTTTTACGTTGTATATAATGTTGAGACTAGAGGTTTCTTATTACATCACATGCTGGGGCCTTTGGGTTGATGACCTCTTTATTTCCTGATCTCTGTGTTCCTCATATGCGGTGGTCTTCTATGAGTAGGAGAGCCCTTACCAACTGCAGATGACTACCCCCACTTTTTAACAGCTATGTGGCCATAGCAGGGAGTCACTTAATGCAGCTATCTTTAAAAAAGTTTTGAAGTCAGTATATTGTTGTTCCTGTAATCACTGAAATAAGTGTCAATGTAATTCCTTAGCAGAAAGATAAATTAGATGTTTTAAAATGCAAGATCTAGTATTTCAGCATTCTTGGTTATTACAGCCTTACATCCAACAAAAAAGAAATGAGTAAAGCAAATGCTATTGAACTGACCAGAGTGTGGCCAGTGAAAGAGCTTCACCAGATTGATCAGGGCCAGAATTTCACCCAACCTGTAATTGGATGATTGGACACAGTGTTCTGTGAATACTCATCACTTACTCCTCACCTAGTGGTGTGGCTTTGCCAGATTTAATTAATCTCTGCCTGATTTAACCCCAATGAAACCATACGTAAATAGCAGGGTACTTTATAGAATGAAAGAGCAGATAAGATGTGTATACACGGGCTAGCACATGACTTGTTTTTAGAGCACTGGATTCTTTTGCTGGCATCCATTCATCATCAGTGTGAAGAACACTTCGGAAGGATTCATTGTGAATTTCCTGCCAGCGTGAAATGGAGTAAGATGAAAGATGGTCATGTTGAAGCAGTTTGAGGAGAATACTGGAAAGGCTTGTATTGGTCTAAAGGGGCCACAGGCACGGAGCAATGTATGTGTTTATTATTAAGTGTGTGGTGGTTCAGTCCTTAAGTTTTTCCAATAAAAAGTTTGATATTTATGTTTACTGATGTTAATTAACATTATGGTAATTTTTGTGAGAGTCATAGGGCTGAGGATACAAATTTTATATGCAAATTTGAAAAATAAAATGTCAACTGTATCCTGGAAATGTCCTAATGTAATTGTAAACACGTATGTTGAGCTTCAGTAATTATGAACTTGCCTTCTGTATACCTTTATCAGTAGTTCCATACTGTTTTTTAAATGTAGGATATACTTTTGGTGTTTCTGAAGTACTGAGATAATTGAGGATTTGGAATGACATTGTTCCAGTGGTCTAACTGGCCAAGAAGTATCAGTGGCGGTTAAGTATGTTCTTAGATGCCTCTCTAAAGCAGTAAGGAGCTCTTTGTGATATATACATATATACATATACACATACATATATACACACCTACTCTCTCAGATAAGTCAGTGTATGTGATAGGAGAACTTGCCAGTTTGTGGGTAGCATTGGGGTAAGGTTTCTACACTGCAGAAGATCCTGTTATGCTGTGAACTAATACACGTGCACTCAGATCAACTGACAGATAAAAACACGAGGCAAGAGCTAGACCAGCAGTGAGAGTCTCTGCTCCCTTCTGCTTCCCACCCCTTCACTCCTCTCAAGCCCAAGTGAGAACACAGGTCAAGGTGGTGGAAGTGAAGTGACGCTTATTTTACATGGAGAAAGGATAAATTGGGGTTTGAGTAAGATTTTGTTGAGGGGACGTCATCTTTTCAGGCCTTGATCGTTTATTTTGCCGCCCTTCTGAATTTAGGTAGTAATATAATACTTAGGTGTTTGTGCACTAGAAGGAAATTTCAGTTGGTTCATACACTGAAAGGTAGAGTGTCGGCAGCCCATTTGCCTCCTGGCATTTAAAAGCCGACAAGAAAGTGAAAGGGAGCAGGTGGGCAGTGGTGACCGGCTTCAGATCTGCCTACAGGGGGGTGTTTGGGGTCAGAGATTAACGGTGCTGAAAGAGCTTTTCCATTCAAACAAAGGGCCGTTTGGCCATTGTGCTCAAATTATACTTTATAAATGAATGAACTGCCTTATCCTTGTTTATAGATAAATGAATTGTCTAACCCATCAAACAGAAGAACAGCTCCCCCACCCCTTTTTATTGTTGTTGTTGTTGACACCAGCCATAGTAATGGTATTTCTTACTCTGGAGAGAAAATGTAGATTATAGGAATACTTGCAAGTATTTTGCAACTTCCTAAAAATTGTAAAAAAATAAGGATTTTTTTTAGCTTTGCACGTCCTTTCTGCTCATTATGACTTACCATTTATTGTTATTTTTATTTCATTATCACAGCCCTAATAATAATCTAGTTGCTGTAATGATAAACACTACGGTGCCTGAGGACTGGGACTATTCCCAAGATAATGAAGGCCTAACTGTTTCTGTTGTGAGCATAGCATTTCAGTGAAGCTGGATTTTAAGTTCTATCTGGCAGTCTTGCAGTATTGTACCTGCGGTGGCTCTCAGGGCCACAAAGGGCCTCTGGAGGCAGAACAGCAGAGGTGGCTGTGTCCTTGGAGACCAGAGGGAGCAGAGGGTGAGAGGGAGTGCCAGAAAGTGAAGGAGTGAGGCTCAGCAGGGAGTGAGTCGTGCAGGAGCTGCTGAGAGAGTTCCACAGGCTCCATGGCTTGGCTCGCAGGACCCAGGGGCAGAGCCCGAGACCCGGAGCAGGCTCTGGAGGTCGCCCCACCCAGTGCTTTTCAAGCTCCTGGACCAGCCACTGGCTTTGGGGCCTTGAGGGACCCTCGGGGAGGCAGGGGAAAGAAAGTCAGAGAGGCCCCTCATCTCACCAGTGTCTCCCAACGCAGTCCGCTTTCTGAAACATCTGTGTTGTATGTGGGAATTCTGTTTGAGAAACATGTTCTGCTGCTGGAGTTTAAAAAAAGTTTGAAACCACTGAGTGAAGACTACTGCTGAGAGGACTGATTCTTCTGTTGTCTCTTCTAGTCTTTTTAGATGGGAATCTGAGGAACTCGGAACTTTGGAGATTACACAGTGGCTCACAGTAGACCCAAGCTTCTCTGGCTCCTGATGCGCCTCGGGGCTCTAGAAACTGAGGAGGGTCACAGAATAGTTGTGATGTCCAGAGTTGTGGTACCAAAATAGGTGAAACTGTCTGTGCCAAACCTAGAACCTGCTCTTTTATATGAGGATTAGGTGACTTCAGTTTTAGAGGATTTTAGTTAAAAGACTATAGATATTCTTGAATTCATTAGGAAGAATAGATTGTATCTTCAAAAGATGAAAAATCAAAACAGGCTTTGCTTTTTCTGTAATCTACTTTTTTTTTATAGTTAACTAAATTCAAGGTAAAATATGGAACCAAAACCAAACTATGGAATTAAAAAATGGAAATTAAAATGTCATTACCTGTCCGCTTGTTTCCTTTATTTGATAAACCAACTAGGAAATAAACTGGAGGATTATATCTTATGCTTTGATATGCTACACATTTTAATATTTAGAATGGTTTTAATCCTTTATTTTATTCAAAAACTGGCTTCTTAATTTCATTAATATTTAAAAGAGAAACTCTTTTTTTTTTGAAAATTTTATGACATCTGAATTGGCTAATGTTTTTACACTGGGATCCTGACCATTTGAGCTGAATTTGCTCTTCCCAATCTGTCTTTGTTCGCTAGAGATGTTGTGAGAAAAGGCCCCCAGGAAGTCAGAGTTAGCTTAGTAAATTTGCTCATTCATCCGTGTGTATATAACATGACTGTTTTCATTTCTGATGTTGCAACCGAACTGGATGAAAAGAAATGCACATTCTTCCGAGTAAATCTGTCTCCTCATTCTGAAGTCTTTTTTGTATATTTGTTTTCTTCCAGGTGAGTAATTTTAAGTTGGAACAGGAGCAGGAAAAAAACCAAATTTTATCAGAAACCCTGGAGACTCTGGCTGCTGAGCATCATGAATTAGAGCAGTCTCTGGTTACAGGCTCACCATTCCTCAGCATCCTTAGTGAAGACGAGTTCTATGATGCACTGTCAGGTAATTCTAGAATCCAGCTCTCTGTATTGTTGATGATTTAAAGTCTACCACCTAAATGTTGTCCTAGAATGGATGTCACATTGAGTGTCCTGGAGTAAGCAGAGATACATCATTATAGCCCATGGCGTCTTAACTACTTATATATTTTTTGTTGTGCTGTTGAGGCAGGAGCCTAGGATTTTGGAATGAAGGTTATCGCTGAATTTGTTCCTGTCAACAGGGTATGCTGTGCTGGGAATGAAGTGCTGTTATAAACTGCATGGATTGGGTTTATTCCTTTCTTCATTGACCATTAATACCTCCTTGTTCCAGGTGCCATTACATGCTTAGGGATAGAGAAATGGACAATGTCTGTCCTCAAAGAGTATTGTGTATCCTTAGAGTAAAAGCTACTCTAAAGATGAGTACTAGGTAGTTCCAGTGCAGTATGCTAAGTGTCCAAGTAGAGGTGAGACTATGCTGTAGTTGGAGCAGAAAAAAAAAGCATTGCTTAGCTTTTCCTCGGAAACATGTGCTAAAGGACAGACAGTGTGATGTGCTGGTAACAAGCATGGACTCCAGAGCTGGGTCGCCTGTACTGGAATCATGCCTCTGACACTAGCCAGCTGAGTGACCTTGGGCAAGTTCCATGACCTCTATGGTTCTCAGTTTATACATGGGGATAATGTATGAATGGGGAGAGTTATAGTATCTCTTTCAACAGGTTGAGTCAGGATTAAATGAGTTCATGTGTTTGAATCATGTCTAAGGCCCAATGTGTACTAGGTACTCAAAAAATGTGAGGTGAGTGTGGAGAATTGAGAATGGCTTTGCGAGTGGAGGTACCACTAAGTGGTTTTGACCTTTTAGGAGTTTACTGTAGGATTTTTGAGGTTGTGGGTGGAGGAGTGGAAGGAAGCTTGGAGGGATGTGGTTGGGATCAGTGAGATTGAGAACAATTAATTCTTTTATATGAGGAAATTAAGTGTTCATATAACAGGTGAACATATGCAATTACTGGGTCTCACAAAACTAGACTATGGAAGCAGGAGACCTGGGTGGATATGGACTTAAAGGATCAAATACATAATAGGAAATTGATGGAAGCCCAGTGAAAGGTAATAGAAATGAGAACTAAAGGAGGTTAGACTGAGGAAAGGAAAAAATTGTGTGATTATATAGGAAAAGGGAAGTGACATTGGTAGACTTACGGAGAAAAGATGCATTATATAAGATAAACAGAGCAAATAGGAACATTATTAATAGATGTGTAATATAGTCAAAAGAAAGGGGGAACGTAATTTTAATAGCCAGATTTTGGAATTATTAGAGAAAAGATAATGTTGTCAGTGAGATAATGGTATTAGTGGAAAGAATGCCTCATTGGGAAGAGAAAGTAATGATAGGGTTTGAAAGTAGTGGACTGAGGGGTGGGGTTAAGGAGCCATCTAACCCGACTGAGGGAGCTGGGAGGGGAGGGTGAGTGACATTTGAGGCTGCTGATACTTATTCACATCTACCCTGTGCTAAGCCCATAGTGTTATCTCCTGTAGTCCTTCTGTTTGGAGCACCCAAAACCAGAAAGTCACTAGAGGGATTATAGAGTTAAAAGGGGTCTGAATTTAAAGGAGCCCAGACACTTCAGCTGCTCAGTTTTTATGTCCTTTAAAACACTTTTTAAAAATTTGTTATAAACATATCAATATAAACTCTTCATTCTGTATCCTAATTATGCACACTTTGCAGAGGTTCATATTAACAGCCTGATATATATTCTCTTCCAGACCTTCTTAAAGCATTCACATGTGTGCATGTGTACAAATGGGTTTTGTTTAAAATTCATGAATGGAGGTGGCTGTATAATTGTTCTAGGTCTGTTTTTTCATGTAATAACATGTCCTGGAAATCTTACTGTCATTTCTACAACTCGTCATTCCTTCTAAAGGTTGCATGAAATTCCCTGACGTTATTTATCACAGTTTCCTAACCATTCTCTTGTTGATAGATATTTCGTAGCTACTCCCACCTTCCTGCTTCTCAGGCATATGTGAACACCCATCTCCACACTCCTCTTCTCTGGGAGGAGGTGGAAGAACTACAGTGTGTAGGTCAGGGCAGCAAGCGCCTTTCATCTCAAGGGCCAATGTAGACTGTCGGAGGTGCGTGCTGCTTGGTGGATTGCTGCCTTGAGAAGGATCCTGAGGCTAAGCCCAAGTGCCTGGTTAATCAGCATGCTCTGCCATGATTGTAGGAAGCTAGGGAAAGGGACCAGGGCCCTGCATATGCTCCTTCCTGCCTGAACGACCCACCTGAACTTTGTTGGGTTTGCCAGAATGTAGTGGCCTTTCTGTGGTCACAACTGTTTCCTGTTAAACGTCTTGGGAATCATTTGGTACAGTGTAGAACTACATTAAAGTTAAGAGTCAGGTGCCCTGCGTTCAAGCCTTGACCTACCTACCTAGCCACATAATTCATTGAGATGATAAAAGCCGTCATTTGGGGAGGACTTCATCTTCTCACTGCTGTCTCTGCACGTGACCTCCATTCTCCCTTCCCTCTTCCTTCCTTTTTGTTATGAAAGAAGAAAGGTCCAGCCTTAAAGCCATCCCCTCCTCATTGGTTCAGGTACCCATTTCCTTTTGCCTTCTTAAGAATTTGTTTAGTTATTGTTTCTTCCACCTCCACTTTTAATACCATGTCATTTTAAATGTTAATTTACAATCCCTGTCATTGTTTCCTGTGGCTGCTGTAACCAGTTACTGCAAGCATAGTGGCCTGAACAGTGCAGATTTATTCTCTTATTGTCTGAGGTTAGAATTCCTAAAGTTAAGGTGTTAGCAGGGCTGTGTCCCTCCTGGAGGCTGTATGAGAGAATCTGTTCCCTTGCCTTTTCCAGCTTCTAGAACCACCTTCAGTCCTTGGCTTGAGATCCCATCCTCTATCTTCAAAGCCACCAATGTGACATCTTCCAGGGTCTCCCTCTGACTCTGACCCTGACCTTCCTCCCTCCCCTTTATAAGGACGTAGGGATTACAGTGGCCCCATCCCAGTAATCCAGGGTAATCTCCCATCTCAGTGTCCTTAATTCAGTCACATCTGCAGAGGCCTCTTACCTTGTAGGGTAACATCCGCAGGTTCTGGAGATTAGGACATGGACATCTTGGGGCTGGGGGAGAGGGAGGGTTGCATTATTCTGACTACCCCAATTCCCAAATGTATATATGTCCAACCCTGACCTCTTGTTTGGAGACATATACTCCACTGGATGAATAAAGAATGAATTCTTGGTCTTCCTCCCAGACTCTCTTCATTCTGTTGCCTCACTTTAGTAAATAGTGCTTCATTCATCTCCTAAAGCCAGAAACCTGGAAACGATTTGTGACATTTATGTGTCACATCTGTGAAACCCTGATGAAGGCCTGCCCATTCTGCCTTCACAGGATACCTTAAAGCCACCTGTGTTCTATTACTGTAGTGTAGTACTTAAAAGTTGGGTGCTGGAGCTAGAAGGCTGTGGATCAGTTGTGGCTTTACTAATTCCTGTGCCCTTTGGAAAGGTACTTCACTTTTCTGTGCTTCATCTATCTATCTGCAAATGGGTCATGGTATTATTGTGAGGAAAAAATGAATACACATTTGTAGATAAAACAGTATCTGGGCATACTAAAGGGTTGACAGATGGTGGCTGTCATCCTCACCCCCATGCTGTCAGCCTCTTAACTGATCGCCCTCCTCCCAGCCCTGCCCTCTGGAAGTGCACAGCGCCTGTGGTGACGCTTTGTAGACAGTCACGTCCTCACCACGTCCCCACTTAAACTCCTTCACTGTCTTCTCCTACCGAGAGTAAATTCAGACTTCTTCCTTCATGAGCCTTCAGGGCTCTTGGCAGGACCCAAACCCTGCCTGTCTCTTCCCTCTTGTCACTTGCTGTGTCCGTGCCACGCTGGCTGTCCGCCCTTCCTCAGACGCGGAAGTGGGAGCAGGCAGGGGCAGGTGGAGTTCAGTGAGAACGAGAGAAAGTACGCAAAACTGTACTTCATGTGAAGCTTAGTTTAATTGCCAGAATAGTAGATGAAATCAAGCCCATCCTAACATTTAAAAGATGTGAAAAAAGAACTTTAAGGACACTTCTTATAAAAGTTGCTTACAACTTGTGTGGCTTCCTTTAAAAGGTTAGTTTTTTTTAAAGTCCATGTGATTTCTCATTTTCCCTTGTCCCTTGAAGTTTTTTCGGATAAGCAGAATGAGTGAGAATACACTACTACAGAGGGCGAGACAGACCAAGATGCAAGTACACAGTGTAGTAGTTTTCCTGCTTCAGGGGATCTCTTGATTATTTAAAAATGTTTTCCAGTACGCTCAGTGACTAAAGAGTGCATATAATTCCATGAAGGAAACAAGTTTTCTTTCTGACAGTTGTTTGAATTCCACTTGTAACATGATTTAGAAGGAGCTGAGTCTGACGGTGCATCACGTTTTGTCCTCATTGTGCATCTGTGTATAAGGAAGGAATGGTGGTGTCAAGTGAAATTTCTGGCATTGCCCTAAGTGAATGCTTCCTGGGAAAGGGCTAAATAGTCATTTGTATTGAAGCACAAAGATTTCCTTGAGAAATTAAAGGCTGATGAGTTCTGTGGGCAAATTCCACAGCAGTAGAAATATACACAGAGTGTAGAAATATGTAGGAGGAACCACTTCAGGGAAGAAGAAAGCCATTCTGGCTATGTGTTCCTTCCATATTTCTACGCTTCCCATCCCATTTCCTGCTCCAGCTTCTCACTCCACGTCAGCCTCTGCGAGCCTGCCTTCCTCGGCGACACGATCTATGCCATAACCTCAGGTTTGTACATTGTACAGTTTGACCCACTCTTCCTGAACCCCAGTCCCACGTTTCTGTGGCCACACCATAATCTTAGCTCCATCCTTGCACTGTCCCTCACTCCACTCATGTCCACTCTTCCCCCTTGGCAGGCTCAGGTTGCATGGGGGTGACTTACAATCCCTCCCTGTCCCCTTCCCCTGCCTTATACTCATGTGACAAAACTCCAGGCCTTGCTCCCTCACTGCCTTCATTTTTCTGCTGAGAGAGACCTTCACTGGATCGTTTTTTAATCCCTTTTTCTTGACCTTTTCCTACCAGTGCAAGGCTCGCTTTTCATCCTTGCTCTTAACCACTGTGCCCTTTGGCTGCCCAGGAGTCCTGCCACATTTCTCCTTTTACATGTTTCTTTCATACTTAGGTCACCTGAAATTTCTAATACCTTCACCTCTGTCCTGTTCCATCGGAGAACATTGCTTATGTCACTGAGAAGCTCCTCATATTTGCACTATCAAAGCCATCCCCATGGCCTGGATGTGGACACATATGTGCATATTCTGCCTTGCCTACTGTCCTGTCCTAACTGAAGCAGGTCCTTCCATGTGCGCCTGGGGCCCCACCACCTGTGTCCTGCTTAAGGACGTTAATGCCGTTCTTTCTCTCCCAGGCAGTTGTTCTTTGTCCCCACCAGCTATCTTAACCTTTAAAAATGCTGTTATCTTGTAAAAATACCTTTGACCTCACATTACTTCCTTGTCATTCTTTCTTGAACGCCCTCTTTACATATGTTCTCATATCACCCCTGGATCGCTCTTGACCAGGCCACCACTGCAGGGCATGTGACAGCCTGCTGAGCTGCCCTTGCTCGATTCTCTTCTTTTTTTACCTTTTACCAGTATGTAGGGCCTGATGACTCTCTCCTTCAGAGAACACTTTCTTTACTTGGCTTCCAGAGAACCACTCTCATTTGATTTTATTTGTCTCTTCTGCTGGGTCTCTTACATCCTTCCACTGTAGATCTTAGACTGTCTCAGGGTGCAGGCATGGAGCCTCTCTTTCTGTGCTTACTCGCTAGACCCCTTGTGTTCAGAGTGTCTGAGGATCAGTAGCATCACCATCGCTGGGAGCTTGTTGCAAATAGAGGACCTAAGGCCCCAGCTCAGACCTAATATATAAAATCTGCCTTTTCAGATCTGTAGCTGATTCACATGGACATTAAGGCTTGAGCAATGTTGTCTTCCATGACCTTAGTCTGTATTCTGATAGATCCACAATGTTATGTCCCTAGCCTTAGTCTTTACCCTGAATCCAGACTCATTTCTAACCATCCACTGGGCTTATTCACTTAAGTGTCTAATGAAACCTCCTAAATGTTTTAATGTCTAGAAAAGAACTCTTGGCTTCTACTCACAAGCCTACCCATTCTGTAGTCTTCCATATTTTGGTAGAAGGAAGATCTGTCTTATCCAGTTGCTTTGGCCAAGTCTGAGAGCCTTTGAATTATCCATCACAGGCTGTTTTATGTTTGTCTCACATTCACATTCAGTCCATCAGCAAATTCTATCAGACTTGCCTTCAAAACATAGCCGAACTTGACCACTAGTAATAATTCTGCTCTTATCCAGACCCAAGCCCCCATCATCTCACCTGGGTTATTACAGTAGCTTTCTAGCTGGTCTTTCTGCTTGCACTCTTATTTCCAACAGTATTTTAAGCACACCATTTCGAAACATGAATCAGTTCACATCTATTGTATGCATAGAACCTGCCAATACCTTGGCTTCTTGGCTAGAGTAAAAGCCAAAGTCCTAGACGGTCTGGCTCTCTGCCTCCTTTCTGAACTCTGCCGCTGTCCTCACATGCCCTCCTATCAGGCTGCCCTCAGTGCTAGTCCTTGAACTTGCCAAGCATGTTCTCCCTCACGCCTTTGCTTTTATTATTTCCTCTGCTGGGAAGTCTTAGCCCAAATATCTACAGTGCTTGCTCCCTCACTGCCTTCATTTTTCTGCTGAGAGAGACCTTCACTGGATTGTTTTTTAATCCCTTTTTCTTGACCTTCTCACATAATATTTATTGATCTCCCATATTTAGAACATAAGCTCCTCAGTGAGGGACAGACTTTGTTTAGCATACTTGATGTATTTCCCAGCCCCTAAAATAGTGCGAGGCAAAGATGTGCTCAATGAATACTTTTTGGATAACATGAGAATTGTTGGCACACAACAAGTTAATGAGTAAGTACCACCAAATGATACCTAAGGAGCGTTACAGAACTTCAGAGGGGAGGCAGCTAACTGCTTGGGAAAAGTTGGAGGAAAGCATCACAAAATACAAGACATTTGAGGGGTGTTTTGAAGAGTCAGTAAAGCATTTTCCATACAGAAAAGATGGGGGTAGAATATTCTTTATCAAATGTAAGATCAAGATGTAAATATAGAGAAAACTAGTTTTCAAAAACACCATGAAATGTGGTGTGGGGATGTAGAAGGTTCTGCCCCCTTCGGGGTCCCCATGAAATGGAGGGTGAGTGTTCTGGATCCTGAGAACTCATAATGAGATGAAACCAAAAAGGTGATTTAGTCTTGGGGTAAGATTCTGAGGAATTTGACTTTTAGCAAATGGGTAGTGGGGAGCCAAGAGAGATAATTCAGCATAGAGAGAGTATCAGATTAGTGTTTATAAAGATTCATTTTTGTAGTAAACATTGCAGAATTCTTATAATATACTTGCATTATTCTTAAAATTGGGAATTCCAAGAAAATAAGGCATGGTCCCTACACAGCTGTTGACATTCTGGTAGAATGTATGTGTTTACGGGTAAAGATTGATTTAAGGACCTAGTGTCCTAGATGAGAAATGGTAAGAGTTTGAATTTCAGTGAGGATGGGAAGTGTTGGTTCTCCTGCTTTATTGCTCTAGTGAGCGTGTATCCTTCTGACCTTTGTTCAAGGGCCATAGGCTTCCCTGGGGAAGCACAGGTGACTTCCTTGATGGACCACATTCCTGCTTACAGTCTCTCTGTTCACTGTGTGTAGTGCCATAGCATTTCCCATCATGATGATTTGGTTTTTGCCAGTTCTGCCTCTCAACCAGACATTAAATTCCTTGAGCAGCTCTGCATTCCTATCGACCAGTACAGATACTGGCATATATTAGGAGTTTTAATATTTAAGTGAGTAAACTTTTGCGATATATTTTTAAGGCCAAGTTGACTGAATTTGAGGACCAGTTGGTGTGGAAAATAATGATACCCTTAAGATTTCCATGTTTTCACTGAAAATTCCCACTTTGGCCCAAAGCATCTCAAACTCTGTATGATGGTAATGGACTTGTCATCCTGTTCTGCCCCTTTTATGTCCCCTGTCTCAGTTAATGGCATCATCATCTGTGAAAACTACCTATGTGGAAGTCATTTTTTACTCCCCTCCCTTGCAATCACCTGTATCTAGCTATCTAGTCTTTTTCACACAATTTTTCTCCTGGTATTCATAGCCACTGCCTTAGTTCAACGTACCCCTTCTTTTGACCCCACAGACTGTGAGATGGTACCTTTCCAACAGGTTTCCCTGCTTCTAGTCTTTATCCCTACCAGCCCATCTTCCACACTGCATGTTGTGAGGTGTGGGAGGCTGAAAAGTGGTCCCTCAAAGACATGTCTGCTTCTCATCCTGGGAACCTGTAACCCTTCTTTTGGAAAAAAGATCTTTGGTTACATTAAGGATTGTGAGATGAGGAGATCATCAAAGATTGTTTAGGTGGGACCTGAATGCTGTCACAGTGTCCTTGTAAGAGGAAGGCAGGGGGAGATAAGACAGAGGAGAAGGCCCTGTGAATGGAAGCAGATATTGGGTGATGTGGCCACAAGCCCAGGAACTCAGGCAGCCACCAGGGCTAGCAGATACAGGAATGTATTCTCTCCCTTGCAGCCCCCAGAGGGACGGCAGTCTTGCCAATACTTTGATTTTACTCCAGTGAAATTGAATTTGGCCTTCTGGCCTCCAGAATTATGAGGGACTAAATTTTTGTGGTCTTGAGTTACCAAGTTTGCGATGATTGTTACAATGGCCATGGGACACTGATATGTCAGTTACCTATAAAGTCTTAAAACTTATCTTACCATATTCCCTGGATGAACATCCCGCCTTTCCCTATTCCAACATGTTAAATCTAAACTCTGTGACCTGATCCAGTTTAAAGCTTCGTCTCTGGTGAGCACACCTTCTTCCTCCGGCCCCACGTCTCTAGGCCATGCCAGATATTCTTGGACACACGCCTTGTTCTTTCAGGTGGTGGGGCTGTTTGCTCTTCCCCTCATACCCATTATTCTCTTTTTCTGCCTTTAACTGTTCTTCGTCAGTGCAGCTTAAGTGTCATCTCTGCTTAGAAACTTACCCTCGTTCCCCTAAGAGTGTCCTCTTGCACTGTTCCCACAAACACTTTGTATGAGCATATGCCTACTCGTGTGTTGTCCACTAGCTTGGACTTTGCATACTTGGGAGGCACCAACCATATCTCGTTAATCTATCTAAACTGCTTCCCGGCTGACTCTTTACCTGGCGGAGGTAGTTCCTTGCTTTATTAAGTTGAAGTCACATGAAAATACTTTGCTTTAGAAATAAGTATGGGTTGTGTGACTGGTCTTAGTTCTAAAATTATTTTCTTTATAGAGTGAATGCATATGTGACCTTCTTGCAAACAATTTTAAGAATGCCAACCAGACAAATTGGGAAACTGGATTTGGAAGTCCAAAATAGATGTACATAAGATGTCCAGCAGCCCACACACTAGGGTTTGTGTAAGTGTTCGTCTTCAGTTACACAGGCAGATTTTGCAAATTGTGGAAAACAGATGTAGATTTAGTTGGTTGGGGCCAAGCTGATACATTTAAGAAACTCTGTAGTAAGCAAAACTCTAGTACTTAACTGATTTTTACCTTGCACATCATTCAGGGATGATGTGTCTGGGATGTCTCTGACTCTTGTTGGCTGATGGCAAGATTCTGTTTCAAGTTTTTGTCACTCCCTCAGTAAGTTACTGTAGCAGTCTGTTGGCAGTCTTTTCTCGACTTAAAATATGAAAAACCTCGTGTAGGTTGTTTGTTTTTTTTTCTTTGTGTTCTTTACATTTACTATGTTTTTTTGAGTTTATGCAGTTGTACCTTAAAGCTAAATAAAAGTTTGGCACTGATATTTTAAGCTTGAGTTGCTTTGGACATTTTTGAAACATTCCTAGTGCGTGGACGACCAACAATAAATGCATTAATTGAGTGTGTGTGTGTGTGTGTGTGTGTGTGTGTGTGTGTGTGTCTGAACATTTCTTGTTTCCTTAAATAATAGGGGAAGGGGTTATTTGGACATTATCCACAGTTCTTCCATGTCTTGCTCCTTTGTACTATTTGTTCTCAAGTTAGTTTTGAAAGGTCACATAAAAAAGTGTAAGGATAACGTAAGAATTGTTGGCATATTTGCATTGTTAACTTCATGACCTCTTCTTTTAGTCTTTAATAGGAAAAGCTCAAAGTAGTAGGGTGGAAGTAATGATCCTCTTAATTTTAAAGTTTTTTCTAAACTATTGAGGTATGACACATAAAAAGTGGTATATATTTAATGTATACAACTTGATAAGGAAAGTGTTAGTCATGTTAACCCAGTCACTGCCATTGGCTTCCATGCCATGTGGATAAGAAAGGAGATTGCGTTCAATCTGAAGTGTGTTCAAAATAATTGAAAGTCCTAATATGGGCACAGTTTTAAGGATCTAAGCCTTTGGCGATTTATCATGTTAAAACAAACTTTCTATTAATACTGTTGTTTTAATTGAGAAATTAATCAGACCAAGTTTCATCTACCTTAATTGCTTGACTGTAGGCTAGAGAATTTATCTTGTAAAATCTTCTGTCCTGTGGTTTTCTTTTGTCCTTGGCATTGAGGTGAGTGAGAGTAGGACCAGAATATAGTTCAGGTTCCCAGATGATAGATCTTTGGCTTTGGCTTGACGGGTTTTTGTTTGCTTATTTAGGTTCTGTTTGTATTTGTTTTTAGTGGTAAAATATAAGAAAATTTACCATTTTAAAATGCATAGTTCAGTGGCATTAAGTACATTCACATTGATGCACAACCATCTCCAGAACTGTTTCTTTCAGAACTTATCTTTCAAAGTGTTATTCTGACACTTTTTCTATTAAACATAATTATCAATTAAGCCATCTGAAATTCTTTTGCAATGGATGGGAATAAGCAAAGCCACAAATAAGTGCTTACTAAGTATGGCATTTTCCATCATTGCTTGGAGCTATACAAATTTTCCTAACTGCCCATCAGAAGTTCATTAAATAAGACTATTTCAAACTCCTTCACCCTGTTTTTCAGGGGTCAGTGAAGTATCCTGAAATTTCAGGAGGGCTTTACTTATTACAGAAACCCCACATTTTATAAGGGGAGAATGCAGTGGGAAATGAGAAGAATAATGAGAGGCTAATTTTGAAATATAGATGTGTATATTGTTAGAATTTCTTTTGCTGCCTTTAGAAATATGTCTGTGGAATCATCCACCAATTTTGCTTCTCTGTGGTTTTCTTTTGTCCTTGGCATTAAGGTGAGTGAGAATAGGACCAGAATATAGTTCAAGTACCCAAATGATAGATCTTTGGCTTTGGCTTGACGGGTTTTTGTTTGCTTGTTTAGATTCTGTTTTGTGTTTGTTTTTAGTGGTAAAATGTAAGAAAAGTTACCATTTTAAAATGCATAGTTCAGTGGCATTAAGTACATTCACACTGATGCACAACCATCTTCCAGAACTGTTTCATCATCCCAAACTGAAACCCTGTACCCATTACACACTAATTCCCCACCTACCCTTGTTTTTGAAGCATCACTGTTATGGCCTTATACTGTTATAAAAGCTCACTATAGCCACCATCTAGGTGGCACTAAAAGTACGCTCTTTCCAATACTTTGTTTCCCACTAAGACATTACTATATTGCCTCTTAACATTGGATGGTACATAAGGTCTGGCCTCTTAGATTACATGTTAGCAAAATTGAAACCTGAAGTTTTAAAATTGAGATTTATGATCTCGGAGGCAGTGAGAGCTATCACTGATTTATTCGTACAGGGAGACTTGAAAATTATTTCTGTGGGCAGGCTTCACCTTGATTAGTAAACCTCCACAGTAGCTATGGCCTCTTTGATATTTAGCTAAATATGTTTGAGTTTAAGTGTATCTAGAACTGTTGAGTCTCCATAAGAATCCATGCTGTACTGGATTTAGATTGATGTGACTAATACTACGAAGGGCAGAGCCTGTTAGGAAGGGCTCCTTATTGGACATGAGAATCAAAACCACACTGAGATAACACCTCATACCAGTCAGAAAGACAAGAAATAACCTGTGTTGGCAAGGGTGTGGGAAAAAAGGATCCTCGTACATTGTGGGAATGTAAATTGGTGCAGCCATATGGAAAACAGTGTGGCGGTTCCTCAAGAAATTAGAAATAGGAATATCATATAATCCAGCAAGTTTACTTCTGGGTATTTATCCAAAGAAAATGAAAACTCTAATTCAGAGAGTTATATGCACCTCTATGTTCACTGTAGCGTTATTTACAATAGCCAAGATAATGGAAGCAACCACAGTGCCTGCACCATCAGTAAGTGAATGGTTAAAGAAGATGTGGTATGTAGACACAATGGAGAATTATTCAGCCATAAAAAAGAAATCTTGCTATTTGTGACAACATGGATGGACCTAAAGGATATTACGCTATGTGAAATAAGTCAAAGACAAATACAATATGATTTCATTTATTTGTGGAATCTAAAAAACAACACAAATGAACAAAGCAAAACAGAAACAGACTCATAGGTACAGAGAATAAACTGGTGGTTGCCAGAGGGGAGGGAGGTTAGGACTTGGGTGAGATAGGTGAAGGGGATAAAGAGATACAAACTACCAGTTACAAGTCATGGGAATATGTAAAGTATAGCATAGGGAATATAGTTAATAATATTGTAATAACTCTGTATGGTGGCAGGTGGTAAATACACTCACTGTGGTGAGCATTTCATAATGTATGCAAATGTCAAAAATCACTTTGTTATATACATGAAACTAATGTATGTCAACTATACCTCAATTAAAATAAGTTATAAGATTTCAAAAAAATGGCTCCCTATTGACAACAAAGTTCAAACTATTTTACACCACATACACACACGTGCACACACACACGACCTCTCTCTGTTTAAAGTATTAGGTATAATTGACCTTTTATTCTCAAGTAGCTTGTTAGTTTTTTATCTCTTGCAGTTGTAAATCATGCAGTTGATCATTTTTCCTTCTTTGCCATTTAAGCTAGAATGCTCAGACATAAGTTTGTGATTTACCTTTAACAAGTATATGGAACCTCATGGCATGTTTGGGATACCACCTCATCCTTTGCTTCATTTTATATTCTCTCTGTCCCACTGCCTGCCTCTGAGTTTCATTTATCCTGTGCAGTTTCATGACTGACTCATAGCTCATTTCCGTGCTGTCACACCTACCGCCACTCCTTGCTGTGCCTTCCACGCCCAGCTTACTGAATGCTTCATTCCTCCATGCACTGGCTCACTTTGTTCCCTTTGCTTGGATCAGTTCCTCTGTGGTAACTTACCCCCACCCGCTAGCTCCTACTGCTTGCCACCTTACTCAGCTAGACCATCAGGCACAGTCCTTTCCAGACATGCTGTCCTTCATTCTAAAATTGACTGACACCTCCTTAGTGGCCCGCTGACCTCGTTCAGACTTCTGTTATTGCACCTAGAAAAATTTACTGAATTCAGGTGGTCACAAAACAGTCCACTTCTGCTAGACCGTGGACAGGCATCAGATCTTACAGTTCTGTGAGTCACACCATGCTTTGTATTTGAAAAAGGAGAGAGGAACAAAAAGCAGTGTCAGGTGTGGCGGATGGACCGGTAACTCAGTGAGAATTGGAAAATGACCACAGGACTTTGCCATGGATGCAGCTTATCAGAGCCCTCCATGGGAAGGGCAGGGATAGGCTGATCATATGAGAGAGGGAAGGAGGAGGGAGCAGGGTACAGAGGAGTGAGGACTGGGAGCGGTGAGGAGAGGCGAGGTGACAGGCGGACGAGGAGGGGGCAGAGAAAGGGAGCCTGGGTGTCCACTTGCCACAGAGGGCGAGGGGTGTGAACTGCTGTCTGCTGGGGTCATAGGGCGAGCACGGCGCCCCACAATGATGGCGACAGGTCTCCAGCTTGTGTTCACCAAGTTAAAATCTTGTTTGACAAAAGTTTGTCTTTGCCTCATAGAAGTTCTTAACTGCCTTACCTTTTGTCTGGTGTTTGCTGTATATCTGTGTTTTGTTAAGAATTGTCTTTTTCGGTGGACAGGTCCGTGTCTTACGACGTGTGTCTCCTAAATAGCACACACTCTAACCACACTTACTGATGTTCAGTAAATGCCTGCGGCTTCTTGCTTCTGAGCTCTCTTGTTTTCAGGACATTAAATTAATAAGTACTGATACACCTTAAGTAATACTAACCAGTGCAGGCAAAATTTTTTGTTTGACTCTAAATTCTTACTTTTTTATCATATGAAACAAATTTGAAAACGTAGAAGTGAATGAGCCACCCTAGTCCGTGTCAGGACCATCTTTGATTCAGGTTGCTCAGGCTGCTCCCTCTGAACAGCTCCTCTCTCTCCTCTGCCCGAGCACCACGTTCATTTTCTTAATATTTACACATTAGCACCACCTCTCCTGTGGAGCCTTTCCTGATATCCATTTGCCTACCCCAGAAAATGGAGCCATTCTTTGCCTCACTGTGCCCCAGACAAATCTCTCATTTTACTGCTCTTATTTGTACATATATCTGCTTCCCTGAACAAGACTAGTCTTTCATTAAGGCAAAGTAAAATTATTTTTCTTGCTCTATATTTTAGAGTCATAAAATGGTGTCCTGATTTTTTTTTGTCTTAGCATTACATTAAAAGCATCTTTTTGTTTTATTCACTTGTTTTTGTAAATATAATTTTCACAACTGCTTATTTCATCTAATGGGCAACAGTCCCTTGTTATCAGCTCTTCAGGCTGTCTTTAATTTTTTTCAATAAAAGATTAAGACTACCTGCCAAAATTGGCAGTGAAAAATGAATGCCTCTTTAAATGTATCTCTTGGAATTTTATCTCTTTGTTGTAAGTTATACGACAGAACAAAACTATGTTTTCAGAAAGTCCAGTAAAGTTGTATTTACAGCAAATAAAAATAAATACTTTACTGTCCTTGAAAGTCTGTTTGCAAGTAACATACACTGTTCAGAGGGTTCAGAGTTCAGTTGCCCAGCCTGCAGTTGTGTTTGCCCAGCAGCTGTTACTAATCCACCTAATGGGATGAGAATCTGATTCTGTGATTTGGGCTAAATTATACAACGCAGTAGAGGGACAAGAAAGCACCAGAAAATTTGATTTCCTGAATAGCTTAGCCATAATCCATACTAAGCAGATGGTCAATAAATCTATTTAAGGAAACACTCTTTGAATGTAAGAGTGTTTCTCTAGAGCTGAGCACTGTTGAGTGTACAGTAATCTGCTGATGAAGGGAGTTAGAAGTTAACTTTTTTTATTTTAATAAAAACTTAGGCACCATTGAAAGTTATCAGGGGTTGAGTAACTGCTGCTGTGAGCTTAAGTATATAGAGTGCTAAACAAGGACCCAGAAGACCTGGATTCAAATCAGCATACGGGTTGGCCGTGTAGCCCTGCCTTGCCGCCGTCAGAGCACCCTGCAAACAGTGAAAGGAGGTGAAGAATGGGAATGTGCCTGAAACCTATAATGTGTTGTACAAAATTAAGTTGTCTCATTCCCAGTCAGGTGGTTATACTCTGAATACATAACCAAATGGCAGTATGATATTTCCATCCAAAAAGTGCCTGCCTGATGATTATATTTAATACAGATACTTTGGTTTTTAGCTCTTGAGAATTTAAATAATGTAACACCAGAAGAAGTTGGTTTTTTTTTTTAATGGTACAAAATTTAATGAAAGCACATTATATTGATTATCACCTTTAAAAATGTTGCTCAAACAACATAAATTTTAGTTACATGTGGCTGTCAATACCACCCACCATTCAAACTGGAAAGTTGCCATAGGAAGAAGTATTTTAAAACTACCTTTACTATTGTGTTTACAGTATCAGATATAATTTAAACTTCCCACAAGTACAACCACTACAGCCTTTTCCTTATATGGGAACTTTAAAAACTGAATGCTTTTTTGTAAATCATGTGTAAGATGCTTTGAGAGGGAAGATAAAAATAGAAATTTGGGTAGGGGGAACCACGAATATGATTTCTTGAAGGATTTGGTAATCTTTGGAAATCTCTCTTAATGCAGATCAAATGTTTAAGTTTATATAAGCCCATATCTAGTTCATAAATCCGCCTTAGCCTTATTGCATACAGGTTCTCTGAATTCCCTCAGGAGGTGGTTAATGGATGGATTATTGAAGGACAAAGTAGGCTGCTTAAGTTTCAAAGCCTGAGGCATGAAGGGAGATATCCATTGTCACCAAGGCCCCGCACCAAAGTTCAATTCATTGACTATAAACCTGCTCTGCCACAGATTCTGAGTCCGAACATTCCCTGAGTAGATTGGAAGCAGTGACAGCACACTCCTTTGAAGAGGAAGGACAGCGTTGGGACAGTGGTGAACACAGGATGTCCGAAGGAAAAGATTGTGGCGGAGGAGATGCTCTCTCCAATGGCATCAAAAAACACAGGTAGGAAAGCCTTTAGCAGTTACCACCAGTGACTTTGTACTATAAAGTACATGGGTTCAGAAAGAAACTTCTCTTCAGTTTTTTTTTCCCCTCTGTATTGGATATTTATATACCTCTGTCTCCTAAAAGAAAGGATTTAGCCTAAAGCACTTTGTCCCTTCAGAGAAGAAACAGTGTGTAATTGTAGGGCCAAAGCACAAACCTTCATTTTAGCAGCTGTGGTTTTGGGGAACATAAATCCTTTAGTTGGTGATTTTAAAAGGCTGTTTAAATTGGTACTGGGTTCCTTTTCTCATACATTTTTTATGACTGCCTCCCATTGCTATTTTAGTTTCTAGTCATCTGATCTTCTTGCTGGTTTTATTAAGAATGGATGGGAATATTGCCTGCCTCTTGATACAGTTTAGTTACATTTAAACAAAGACTTTTGTTAAGACCCAGGGTTTGTTGAACGTATCCATTTTATACTATAACATTAGCATCTTTTTATTCCCTTGATGACTTGGTCCTAGAGATTGTCCCAAATTAATGAGATGTAACAGACACTAGAGTTCTCTGGTTTCAGCACATGTTTACAGACAGTGTGGCATACGTGCATGCTGGTATTCTAGAGTAAAATATTTTATCAAATAATCAGTGAAGGATATAACCTGTTGTCATTGTAAAAAGTGCTTTTGGGGTAAGAAGTTATTAATGGTTAATTTTTACAAGATAGTTTTTGTTTAATACTTGCAGGTTGTAAAACTCTATTTCTGCACCATGATTCTATCACAGTTTGTCCCAGATGTTCTGGAAAAAAATGTATATATCATTTTTGACTTATGTGTACTTGTCCTTATAACAGAAATGTCTCAATTACACTTATTTTGGAAAAGTCAGTGAATTATAGGTAATAAGCTAGATAAAACCAGAGTCTTCTTTTAGATTAAAAGGTGTCCTCTAAACCTGCTTATTTATGGTTATCTTTTGACAAAATTCACCACTGCAAATTATGTGGCTAGCAGTGTCTTTCCTGATTTCTTCCTCAGTTACTGTCTCCTTTGGGAGTCCAGGGCTAAGTTCTATGCAGGTTATGAAATACCTAACAGGAAGCCTGGCAGGTCTACCAATCTCTAAAGAGAAGGCAGCCTTTAACTATTTAACACAAACATCATGATAGTCTGGTGAGAACACAGGCAGATGTTCAGAGAAGCATACAGATAGTTGGCATAATTGTTAAAATATCAGAAAGAGCCACTGTGCCTTGACACTGTTGTATCCTATGGCTGGAGAGGGTTTTCTCTGCTGCTTTTTAGGGACTGGTAGCCATGTGTATCTGTGCTGATAATCCTAACAGTAGTTATTTTGACTTTGACAGAAATTTATTATACTGTATTCATATACTCTGTGTTCTGTCTTAATTAAGTCAAAAACAGAATGGTAAAGTGGAAGTAAGGGTGAATTGATCAAAAAATGAATTCAGGACAGGTCACTAAGAAAAACTCTGAAGAATTGCAACTAGATAGTAAGTAACCAGAGAAGTTAAACTGATAAAAAAGATGCAAATTATTATACCTATAAATGTAATAAGAGATTCTTCAGTTATTTAAATGAAAAGAGGACAATGTAGGAAATTATCAGCAAATATGTGGGAAAGCATAACAATTTCCTGTTTTAAAAAGTAGCTGTTAAGGGAGTTTTTTTTGCTTGTCTTGTTTTCAGTAAGTTCCTCTCTAACCAAATAAACAGAGCATATGCCTCACATAGTTTATAAGTTTTATTTTAGAGTGGAAGATGGTGGAGTATTCACTGTTATAAAATCTCTTGTGCCTGCATCCTAAATTGCATTACAAGTAATCAGTTTATAATAGCTAATTATTATATTGAATAATTTGACTGAATAGTAATTTTAGTGATATTTTAGAAAAGCAAATGTATGTGGCTATTAGGGGACTGATCTGAAGTGACCATGATATTTACTTGAAGTCTTCTGTTTTACCTTTAAAAGTCACATGAAATTTGTATTTGACCTTGTCATATGTTTCTACTACTTAAGTGTTGAAAAATAATTTATTCACCTCTTACTTAACTTTCCCTGCAAATCTTACATTTCCCCCTCACCCGTACCACCATGTATCCCTGGGATATGCACACTCAAACTTAGGGAAGGAGACATGGGAAGAACATGGATTATAAAACTTAAAAGAGAGAAATACATATTTTCAAATGGGAAAAGATAAGCCTTACAAATTGTAGTTCACATGGAAGGTACTAAATCATGGCTTAACTAATTTGCTGGTAAAATAAGACAAGGGTTTTCAACCCCTTTTGTTTTTTAGCTCTGGAGCCATTTGTGCAACAGAAATTTAGTGTGGAAACTGTTAAAACCTCAGCCACTTCTGAGACTGACAAGCCTTCCCACACCAGTCGTCTCCTCTCTCTCCCCAGTCTCCTGCTTCAGTGGGAGTCACTGTATCTGCTTCACGTTCTTCCCCCCAAAAAGTATTAAGGCTTTACTTGCCGCAGCATGTGCTACAGAAAGAGCAGGCCCCCCACCCCAGTGTAACACAGTAAACTGTCCCACCCTGTTCCTGCCGCTCTGTAGTGCGGCCTCGCACACGGGGTCCCTGGGAGAGTGCCCGCCGGGAGCCAGCGCTCAGTGTAGCTGCCCTGTTTTAACTGTTTATTCCCTATCAGCTCAAAGAGAGGGGTTTGCTTTGCTGTGAAGAACCTCTGCCCTCTTGTTCCCTTTTCCACCCAGTTATCATAGGGTGACAACATGGGATATGGTTTGAAAATCTCCAGGGAAACATAAGCTATATTATAGGGTACGTGTCATGCCAAGCTGATTGAGTTTATATCTATGGTAATAAAAGTTTACATACAGGTTGTTAGTCCATCCCATGTGATAATTACCACCAAAGTAATTCTTCCATTTATCAAGTTGGGTAACTTAAATCATCTCTTAAATAAGAGTTTGGACTAAGTAAACTGTGACTTCTCACTCTGAAAATCCTGTAAGTGCACACTGAAATCTTGAAAATTGGTTTTCAACAGACTGAAATTTTAGAGAACTTATACATTGTCTGTTAATAATATTAGGCCTGGGGAAAAATTATATTATGTTTTTTATTCATTCTGAATTACCGATATGCCATGTACTCTTATCAGCCAGTGATCTTCACTTAGTGTTGTGCATGTCATTGGGCTTTCTGGTTCTAGAGAAGTATCACCAGAAACAATTGGGGTTTTCTTAAAGACCTAGAACCAGGAATACAGCAGAGCTAGAGAATACACAAAATAAGCGCTCCATTTCAGTGACACTTTCGGCCCCCTGAAAATACACTGAGTTGCCTTATGGAAAATTAGCCTGCATGCACCATGCTGTAGTCAGATTTATATTTACAGGGATTCTCCTTGGCTGAGTTCTATAGGATCACTTCTCTACTCTTGGACCTAATTTATTAAATTTATTCTGAGGGATAATCTTTCAACTTGCAGGAGTTTGACCAAAGTTGTTATATTTTGTAAAGATACTGATATTTATTTCATAATGTCACTGAATATGGTATAAAATATATTAATGTAGAACAGGTTAGTCAGAATCTGAAATAGTGAATCAATGTTTCGATCCTATAAATGTTATTCATTATATTAATAGCATTAGTAGATTAAAGGAGAAAGCCATATGATCATACTAATAAAGAAAACAGTCAATAAAATTAAACAGTCATTTGGGAGTAATAAATATCTTAGCAAACCACAAACAGAAGAGAACTTCTTTAATCTAATTAAAAGTTTCAATAAATAAATTATTTGATAATGAGACATTAAAACAGTTCTAACAAGGAATAAAATAAGGATGCCTGCTATCATCTTTTGCATTCAGCATTATTTGGAGGGTTGTAGCCAGAGACATAACATACTCACAAAATTTAGAAATAAACCTTAAGTTTCTATAGAAAAATTATTAGAATTAATAAGAAAGTTTGACAAGGTTGCTTTTATACAAAGTCAATTATTGTATTTCTGTGCACCATCAACGGACAGAAACTGCAGTTAAAACTGGGGTGAGGGTGGGGAAAGTAAGTAGAAGAAAGTCACAAACCTAGGAATAAATCTTAGCAAAGAAATGTAAAATAATAAAACTAAGTGAAAGACATAAGACGTACTGAGGAAAATTCATTATCATAAAGATGTTTTTGCCAAATTGATCTGTAGTCTCGATATAATTTTAGTTAAAGTTGCAACATCCTTAGAAGTTGAAAAATTGGTTCTGAAATATATATTTAAGCACAGAGGGCTTTGAAGAGCCAGGATATTGCTCAAGAACCAGATTGGGGGAAAGCAAGGCCTTTGCCCTACTAAATGTCAAGATGAATAACAAATCTTTAGTGCAGAATTGTTCTAGAGGCAGACTGACCTGTAGAATGGAAGTAAAGGGTCCAAAGACCCACATATATAAGGACTCCTGGTGTATGCAGTAGAGCTCACATAGCACATCAGTGAGGGGAAGAAGAGGTGGTTAGATAGATGGTGCTGGGATAGTCATTTAACATGGGTTGGAGGAGGAAGTGGATGCCTGTTTCATATACATGAGTATAAATTCTAGATGACTCAAACACTTCACACATTTGAAAGGCAAAACTTAAAAACTTTTAAAAGGGAATATAAAACATTTTTGTAATTTTGAAATAGAAATACAATTATATTGAAAAAATGTTTAGTGGTAAATGAAAATTACTCAACTCTCTATATATTTAATCACCTTGGTCTTGAAATCTCCCTCCAGATATGGGACAGATTATGTGGTTTTAGATTTGATTGGGGCAGGGCACATGGTCAGTATAAGTCATGCCACCCAGAGGTCCTCTGGTGCCCTGGGCAGAAAAACCACCCTTGCATGTCAGGAATATTTGAGGTAACTCCTGATTGTCATGTAGTGACTAGGTGACTTAATTAGGAGTCCAGATAGTCTCTGATTTTCAGAGGTGCCTGGAGTCTTGGGCAAGAGAGCAAGAGCCCTACCCAGAATTAGCCAGGCTTGTAGTAAGGCCTACGTGCTGGAGGGAGTGGGGGTCCCAAGGGCATTTGTGTCTGTGCTTTCACTCTCCTCCCTGCCCAGGAGTACTCGAGGAAAGTAGAGGGTTTGAAAAAAATATAGTACCTCTAAAAGCTCACATGCCTCTCCTGCGAGGCCTGCCTCTTTAACAAGCTGGGCACGAGCCTGCATCAGGAGCCAGAGAGGAGCACGGAGATCAAGAAACAGAAGTTCCAGGAGGAGGAGTAGAAAGAACATGCTTGATACTCTGAGACATAGACGCAGGGGACAGCCATGCAGGCAGACTGCTGGCAGTCCTGAAACGCAGGGGGCCATGGGGACTGGGGACTGGCAAGCGGGGTGGCAGCAGCTAAAGCACCTGACAGCCAGCAGGCCACTCTGATTACATGGGACACCCTTCTGTCCTGCAGAAACACACTGGAGACTCCTTGCCCAGTAAGAGGGAGTGGTAACTCGGTAGTGGGGCCTACACATCCAGCAACAGGTTCAAATGCAAAAACCTTCTTTAGGACTAGCAAGTTGGTAGGCCATGGGGTCAGTTGGAGTATGTTAAGAAGAAGAAAAAAAAAGCAGTGTGAATCTAAATTCATGCTGATTACCTTTACAAAACCAGGTTGACTTGCCCAACTTATGCCAGGAATTACTTTAGGAAAACTATGAGACATCTTTCCATAAAATTCACCCCTCCCTGCCCTCGTTTAAAACTAGGAAGAGGAGAAGATGCTCTTTCGAAAGCAGAGGCTCAGAGGCCCACTGGCCCACCTCCTTATCCCACCCCAACCCCTAGTACACCTCTTTTGGATGTGAGCTCTTTAACGGTTAAAAGAACACAAAATCTTTCCAGTACTAGCATTGTGCAAGCAAATAATGGTGAGACAGTCTTCTCAGGACCAATCTGTTCTAGATCAGTGATTTTTTTGGGCAAATGAGAGTAGTTTTTTTGGGCAGCCATAATCTCTAAAGCTATGCTTGCAAAATAACAAATAGCTAATGAATTTATGTTGTTTGCTTAGGGTGAAGAAAAATGAGTATATTATCAGGCATATAATCCCATTTTTAAATCTTTATTATGGAAATTTTCCAAAATACATTCAAATAGAGTAATTTAATGAACCCTTCATATGCATTACTCATTTTCAACATTTACCATGCAGTCAACTTTCATTTACAGATCTCTCCATCTCTCAGCCCCCTTAATTAAAAATTATATCAAATCCTAGATCCTTTGTTTCATCTTTAATTAATTCAGTATGTATCTGTTAAACATTGGGACTCTCTTATTTTCTAAAATCACAGTACCATTATCAGACCTTAAAAATAGTGTCTTAATTGTCATCAAATATTTACTTAGTATTCAAATTTTCCTGTTGGTCTTGTAAATGTCACTCAGTAATCAGATCTAAAATAGCATTTAAAAATAAAAATTCAGCAGGCCCACATATTGTGTTTGGTTTATGTCTCTTAAATATGTTTTAATGTCTAGGTGTTTTCTCTCCTTGTCCCCATCTTTTTCTCACCATTTGTGGAAGAAATCTGGACATTTGTCCTGAGGAATAATCCAGTCTAGATACTGCTGGCTGTGTTCCCATACTCTTTTACTCCTGAATTTCCTGTAAGCTGGTGGTTATATATAGAGGCTCAACCAGATTTAGGTTTGAGTTGTTTGGCACAAAATACTTCACAGGAACACATAAAATAGGTGTACCTCCTATTATATCCATCAGGGGCACATGCTATCTCATTTTCTTTCTTTTTTTAATGTTGAGATTGATTCCTGGTTTCAGGTATTGTCAGTCTGACACATACAGCCAACCTTGTTGATCAGTATCTACATCCTCATTTTATTAGGAGCTGCAAAATGGTCATACTACATTTTTGTCATTTCTTTTACTTTTATTTGCTAGAATTCTGTAAGAACAAACTTCCCATTACCTTTTTTCAGAATATGTTGGTTTCCCAACCTCCTCCAGAGGTGATGTAGGAACACATAGATTGGATTGTTTAAATCTGTTATAGTTATTTTTTCCCATCTTCGCCCAGAAGGGAGCCCTCTGTGTTGACTCATGTCCTTTTAACAGGACCCCAGTTGGATTTTCTATTACTGATTTTTAGGTATAATTTACATTCAGTAATCCAGTTGTCCTTGCTGGCGGCCTTGCTTTCTGATACAAAGGGATGTTTTAGGTCTGTCTGGTACACTTCTTGCCCAAGACCCAGGGCCAGCTGTTTCTCTAAAAAGCCACAGTTCATGTTAGTGGGAAAGAACATTTAGATATAACAATCCATGTAGTGATGATGTTTAGTTCTACTGGATTGGCCATGGTTTTCAGTCTTTGTCACTGCAGAGGTGGAAAAGCAACCCCCTCTTTTTTTTTTTTTTTAAGAAAAAATGCTTCATGAGTTCATACCAGTATTTTTTCACTTCAAATTTTGGATGATAAGGTTTACACCTTAATTCCTTTAGTTTTATTTGTATTTTATGATTTCATCAATATAATTATCTATTTGCTTTATTCTGATATTTTTGTTTCACACATGTATACTCACAAGTACTGTTGTTAACAATGTGATTGTTGAGAAGAATTTTAGATTTCTTTTTAGCTCTCTTTGTCCTTTTAATATAGTCTATCTGTGATGTACAGTCAGTGTTGTGTCTGAAGGTCACTCTTAATGGTTCCTTTCCAAGTGGTTATACTGCTAACTTGTTACATAGATTCATTTGTTTCATTTGCTTTCAAGTTTTAAGGATTCTCTTTTGATTTAATTTTTTATAGTTATGTAAAATATTTGCATGATTTCAAAGTCAAAATTACAAAACGAAGTATATTTAGAAAAATCTTATTTTCATTTTTATCACCTCAATGTTATTTCTGTCCTTTCCCTACAGGACCATTATTTTTTTAATATAAACAATGCAAAGATATATTAATATTCCCTTTTATCTTATAAAAGATACTGCACAACTTCACTTTTCTCCCCCACTCAATATGTAGTAATTACAATTCCTTTGGGCTCATATTCCTCGACATTATTCAGCTAGACTATTCTTTAAAAGAAAAATACATGTGTCTGCTAGCTTCATGTAGAGATGATTCTCTTTAAAATTTTTAATTGGTGATACATTCATGTGGTTCAAATTCATAATAGTGGTTCAAAACATAATAAGTATGTTTTGCAGATTTTCTCTCCATCTTTTTAAGCTAGCTACTCTCCTTTCCCCAAATGCAGCCATTATTACTACATATAATGTTGTTTTTTTCACACAAATGACAGAAATGCATCCGCACAGTTCTTGATCATGCTTGTTAACAAATATATATGTATCAAATTACTTGTTCAACAAATATATTTGGAACTCCTATCCTGGATTTTATTCAGGGTGCTGAGGTTACAATGAACAGGCAAAGCCTCTGTTTTTATGGCATGTCCCTTTCTGAAATAAGGGGCGTTGAACATCTTTTTTGTGTGTTTTAAGACCTATTTATATTTCTTCTTCATGAATTGCTCATATCCTTTGTATATTTTTGTGTAGGAATATTGAACTTAACCAATTTTCAGGTGCTTTATAATATCATTAGGGAAATAAGCTTTTTGTATGTGACATGGGTTAAAAATAAGTTTTTCCAAGTTTATCAAAAGGGAAGATCATTCTTAGAAAGAATTTCAAACTCTTACCACATAGTGGGAAATATTTATTGAAAGGCTTTAATAAAATGATACTATTAAATACAAAATCCTGTTTTTCTTGATTTTTGCACTCATCTGTATATGCTCTTTGGTGGGGAAAAAAAAAGTGAACTATCAAGACTACCTGGATTTGAATCCCATATCTACTACTTTTCTGACCTTAAACAAGTTATGATTTTTTGACTCAACTTCTCTATCTGCAAAACTGGTGTAGTGACAGGATATATCTTGTTAGCTTGCTGTGACAATTAAATGAGATCGACTCTGCAAAGTACTCATAGTGATTTTAACTAATTAATTATAGGTTCTGTTATGAAGTAGAAAACTGATAAACTCTAAGCAAAAGTTGATAAATGGAATTGTGTTCTTCCTTTCCTTTGTAAGTAAAGGTCTTGGATGGGTTTTAGAAGTTTATATGGTCCTTTGAAATTTGGGAAAGAGGTTAGCTGAAGTGAAAGTGTTGATCTTGGAATAACATTGTTTTTTTTTTTGGTAAATCCGAAATAAGGAAAACTGACCCCACATTTAATGTCATTAATGGTTGGTATGACATTCATTTTATTTTACCATGCTATTTCAGAGCATGGTTAAATTGAAACACAGTTTTTCTTTCTTTTGAGAATACCAAAATATGGCTGGCCTCTGCAAAGCTGGTTGTAAACTTACATTGTCAGAAGTGTAAACAAGAGGTGACTAGAGGTTGGAGCTCTGTTGTTCATTCCTTTGTCCCTTGATATTACTCTCCCCATACAGAGTTCTCATTACTTCTTTTGATCCCTAGGCTTTTTAAATCTCTTAGGTAATTATCCAATTTCTATTTCAGGGTTACTCTGTATATACTTATGATCCCCAGAATATCAAAAGAAAGAAGTTAAATATTTAATAAAATGTATGTTTTTGCTTGGCGTCTTGCTCTCTGTTTAAGGATGCAGCCTCCTCCCCCTCGACTTACATGAACACAAGGTTTTGAGTGCCTAGGAAATACTTTTCAGGGTCACTGAGTCTTTTAATGGTCTGCCTTATTCTCTTCACTTTGTCCTCTTCTTAATCACAATAATTCATAGATTGGGCATCTTGACTACTGGTGACAAGGGATTTCGTCTTTACAAATACACTGATGTCTCTTTCCCATTGGAGCTGTGCCAATCTAAATTTTGCCTTAAGAAGAAAACTGCCTCAGGGGACCTAGAGTTTTTCGGCATTGTTTGCTTTGCTTGTGAGCTTAGGAGAAATTTTCCTCTTTCAGAAAACATTATATATTAAGGATTTATAAGGTAAATAAATAAGGAAAGTGTGTTATAAAACAGAGGTTCTTTAATGGTTTGTTTTCCTTGTGCCTTTAAAAATCTTCAGAAAAAATTGATTTACATATAACCTTTTTCAAAACACATTCAGTGCATAAAATGTGAGATATCTTAATTGTGGGAAATAACTGGCAGTTAAATCATGTTGATAGAGCACCATGTTGAGCCAGGATTTGACAGCTTAGGATGAAATTCCATTTTACCATAGTAAGTAATCTCAAAGCCAATTCCTTGTTAGTGTGGTGGTGACTCACATTAATTACACATCCTGGTTCTCAACCAGGGAGCATTGCCAGTGTATCTGACAAATGTGGAAAACGTAAATAACTATAGCCAGAAATGAGGTATGATGGAACATTGCTCGAAGCAGATAATGTGATTTGTGGTAGAGCAGGGTACAGCTTTTAGGACAAGGTGAGAGATGGCATAATGTCATAGCAGTGCTAAAGTTAAAAGAGTGCTTTCTGGGGTAGACGAGAGCATAGTTGGGGCAGTTAGCAGATCTCGGCAAAACAGGCTTTGCTGAGTGAGCCACGTAGTTGGAACCATGAACTCTTCACAGTATTGTTTTACTTGGGTGCTTCAGTGTTTTAAGTGTTTTAATTTTTTAATACCTTAAGTGTATTGTCAAAATTTCTAGTAAGCGAAGATGTGCCATGATCAGGTGATGGTGAGAACCAGCAGCTTGATTGGCTTTCTCTTCCGGGTTTGGTTCTGGCTGTAGACTTAGTAGAGCTGTATGGCTTTGGTAAGCATTTGGCCTATCCACACTTTAGCTGCTTTATCCCAAAATGAGCAGTACCCCACAAAAGCAGAGTCTAGTAGCACTTGGCTAGAACCTAGATCTGCCTGGTTTCAAAAGCCTCTGTCTTCTGACCATACTATGTCCATGTAAGATCCAGAGCTCTTTGCAGTATTGTGCATAATAATAGTAGATACAACTTACATTTGGTTTATAAATTGGTATAATATAAAGCACTTTTACAAACTCTGAGGCTTTTGATTCTCAAAATATCTGAGTTACAAGTAGGGTAGATACTATTATATCATCACTTTTATAAAGGAAGAAATTGAAGTACAGAAATTTTAATTAACTTACCCAAGACCCCCTACCCAATAAATGGTAGGACCTGAATTCAAACCAGGTTTTCTGACACCAGATCCTCTATTCTTTTCTTAAAATTTAGAATCTTTGTAGATATTTAGAATAACAAAGAATTACATACCTAGACAAAAGGCTTCATGTTCTGAAGCTTAAGACAATTATTTCCAGCCTTTATATGCAGTTGTTTCTTGTGTATAATTTAGAGAATTATTATAGAATACTTATAGACTTAATAATTATAGAGAATTATTATATTACAGAGAAACATCATAGTCCCAAGGCATTTATTAAAGACCCATGTGTGGTTGGCTTAGTTCTGGCCACACTACTTCCAATTAAAGTGAACACGGGACTTGTTCTCTGGGCCTTTATAAGCTTCCACTTGTATGAATGTGAGCATACAGAAGAACACATGAGCACACTGCAAGTTCTGCCAGTTTTAAACTGATCTAGGGTCTATTCTCCTTAAACAATCCCAAAGAAAATGTTTTTTTCCTTTCTGCGAGATAAGGAAAACGCAGATCACAAACAAATTAATATTTCATTTTGAAAAAATGGGTGTGATTTAGAGGGAAATAAGGCTAAAAAGTTGAGAGCCACAGAAAGAGGCAGAGTGATGGTTGTAGAGAGGCACTGGTATCATTCCATCCATCTCTGCTTCTCTGCTTCCTGGTAATCTCCATTATTCACTAACTTCCTGCCAAAGCAGAATATTCCAAAGGATACAGGGATAATGAAAAGTATAATGTTTTCATGGAAATTATTTATTTTTCCTCAGTAACTACACACATTCTCTTATTAGTGAAAACCAAGCTTTTTAGCTCTTTTCCTTCGAGATATGATTGACATACCTGTTCTATTATGAACAAGAAGGAACAAGAAAATCTCAGAAAACCAGGTGCACTGCTTGAATCTGGTTGTATTTCAGAACACTGTGTAATCTTAGCAGAAAAAACCTTTTTAGGAACGAGGAGGAGTGCTGGCTGCCCTTGGCAGCAGAGGCGTCTCACTGGGCTCCAAGCAACCGGAAAGGAAGCTACCGTGCTTGTCGGAAAACACCATGGAGGTACTATGTGTCACACAGAACAGGAAAGAACCAGAAATTTAACTCTTCCTAGCAATTTCATCCCTCTGATGGCAAGTAGGCAAAAGTATCTCAGACACATTTATACAGGAAGTGAAATCAGGCTGTTGAACTTGCTTATGCAGATCACAAACAAATTGACATTTCATTTTGAAAAAATGGGTGTGATTTAGAGGGAAATAAGGCTAAAAAGTTGAGAGCCACAGAAAGAGGCAGAGTGATGTTTGTAGAGAGGCACTGGTATCATTCAGTCCATCTCTGCTTCTCTGTGTCTTCTCTTGTTAACTCTATTTATTGCATAGTCCTCAAACTCTTCTTTTAAGGATATGAAGTCCTCACCTGCAGTGTCCCAGGTAATACATGGCCTGCTGACACAGTCTTGCTCCAGAGTTGCATTCAAGGGTCAAACTTTGTTATCGAGCACTCAATAAGTCTACTCTGGGGTCTCACTATACCTCGCATTGCCTACTCCCAGACTCCTAATCTAGCTGGAGCACCTTCAGGGTCCAGGGTAGGACATTTCTTAGTATGGAATCCAAGAAATTTCTATTATAGTTAGGAAAGTCATTTTTCTCCTCCCCACCAACAAAATTACTAGCAATAAAACAGCCTCAGATCCTTTCTGGAAGGTGAGGAGGAATTAGTGGAAGACGCATGCTCACTGTCTTGAAGCATCTCTTCTCCTCGGCTGTCTATGCTGCAGGAGGCTTGGGTAAGCAAGCCTTTGTGTGAGGTGGGAGGAAGATAGTTGTCTCTGATCTGTGCCACATGCTCCATACCTTTCATCAGTGTTTTCTGTCATTAAGACCACTTCCTTCAGGTCAAAATGACCTTGCTGGTCATTCACTTCATTTCCTTTACTTCACATCTGTTCCAGTACCCAATGCATGAAATCTAGTTATTCTTAAGAGAGAAAGGTGAGCAAAGAATGTGTATCCTGTCCTTAGGTTTAGGTCTGCTTCCCCCCAGTGGTGCTGAACCCCACAAAGGAAATTCAGGTGCCCAAAGGGACATCTTTGTCAACAGAAAGACTGTTTAATAGGTACAGTTGTCCCCCTCATCTGCAGGGGAAACAGCCCAAGACCCCTAATGGATGCCTGAAACCATGGATTGTACCAAACAAGATACATAGTGTATTTTTTTTCTATACATATGTACCTATGATAAAGCTTAATTTATAAATTTAGGTACAGTAAGAGATTAACAACAATAACTAAAAATGGAACAATTGAAACAGTGTATTATAATAAAAGTTACATGAATGTGGTCTCTCTCAAACATCTTATTTCCTATCCTCACACTTCTGTGGATGATGTGAGGTGATAAAATGGGATGGGATGCAAACTCATTCTATGAAGCTAACATCACCCTAATACCAAAACCAGGCAAAGACCCCACCAAAAAAGAAAACTACAGACCAATGTCCCTGATGAACATAGATGCAAAAATACTCAACAAAATATTAGCAAACCGAATTCAAAAATACATCAAAAGGATCATACACCATGACCAAGTGGGATTCATCCCAGGGATGCAAGGATGGTACAACATTCGAAAGTCCATCAACATCATCCACCACATCAACAAAACGAAAGACAAAAACCACATGATCATCTCCATAGATGCTGAAAAAGCATTTGACAAAGTTCAACATCCATTCATGATAAAAACTCTCAGCAAAATGGGAATAGAGGGCAAGTACCTCAACATAATAAAGGCCATCTATGATAAACCCACAGCCAACATTATACTGAACAGCGAGAAGCTGAAAGCATTTCCTCTGAGATTGGGAACTAGACAGGGATGCCCACTGTCTCCACTGTTATTTAACGTAGTACTGGAGGTCCTAGCCACGGCAATCAGACAAAACAAAGAAATACAAGGAATCCAGATTGGTAAAGAAGAAGTTAAACTGTCACTATTTGCAGATGACATGATACTGTACATAAAAAACCCTAAAGACTCCACCCCAAAACTACTAGAACTGATATCGGAATACAGCAAAGTTGCAGGATACAAAATCAACACACAGAAATCTGTGGCTTTCCTATATACTAACAATGAACCAACAGAAAGAGAAATCAGGAAAACAACTCCATTCACAATTGCATCAAAAAAAATAAAATACCTAGGAATAAACCTAACCAAAGAAGTGAAAGACTTATACTCTGAAAACTACAAGTCACTCTTAAGAGAAATTAAAGGGGACACTAACAGATGGAAACTCATCCCATGCTTGTGGCTAGGAAGAATTAATATCGTCAAAATGGCCATCCTGCCCAAAGCAATATACAGATTTGATGCAATCCCTATGAAACTACCAGCAACATTCTTCAATGAACTGGAACAAATAATTCAAAAATTCATATGGAAACACCAAAGACCCCGAATAGCCAAAGCAATCCTGAGAAAGAAGAATAAAGTAGGGGGGATCTCACTCCCCAACTTCAAGCTCTACTATAAAGCCATAGTAATCAAGACAATTTGGTACTGGCACAAGAGCAGAGCCACAGACCAATGGAACAGACTAGAGAATCCAGACATTAACCCAGACATATATGGTCAATTAATATTTGATAAAGGAGCCATGGACATACAATGGCGAAATGACAGTCTCTTCAACAGATGGTGCTGGCAAAACTGGACAGCTACATGTAGGAGAATGAAACTGGACCATTGTCTAACCCCATATACAAAAGTAAACTCAAAATGGATCAAAGACCTGAATGTAAGTCATGAAACCATTAAACTCTTGGAAGAAAACATAGGCAAAAACCTCTTAGACATAAACATGAGTGACCTCTTCTTGAACATCTCCCCAGGCAAGGAAAACAACAGCAAAAATGAGTAAGTGGGACTATATTAAGCTGAAAAGCTTCTGTACAGCAAAAGACACCATCAATAGAACAAAAAGGATCCCTACAGTATGGGAGAATATATTTGAATATGACATATCCGATAAAGGCTTGACGTCCAGAATATATAAAGAGCTCACACGCCTCAACAAACAAAAAACAAATAACCCAATTAAAAAATGGGCAGAGGAACTGAACAGACAGTTCTCCAAAAAAGAAATACAGATGGCCAACAGACACATGAAAAGATGCTCCACATCGCTAATTATCAGAGAAATGCAAATTAAAACTACAATGAGGTATCACCTCACACCAGTAAGGATGGCTGCCATCCAAAAGACAAACAACAAATGTTGGCGAGGCTGTGGAGAAAGGGGAACCCTCCTACACTGCTGGTGGGAATGTAAGTTAGTTCAACCATTGTGGAAAGCAGTATGGAGGTACATCAAAATGCTCAAAACAGACCTACCATTTGACCCAGGAATTGCACTCCTAGGAATTTACCCTAAGAATGCAGCAATCAAGTATGAGAAAGATCAGTGCACCCCTATGTTTATCGCAGCACTATTTACAATAGCCAAGAATTGGAAGCAACCTAAATGTTCATCGATAGATAAATGGATAAAGAAGATGTGGTACATATACACAATGGAATACTACTCAGCCATAAGAAAAGGGCAAATCCAACCATTTGCAGCAACATGGATGGAGCTGGAGGGTATTATGCTCAGTGAAACAAGCCAAGCGGAGAAAGAGAAATACCAAATGATTTCACTTATCTGTGGAATATAAGAACAAAGGAAAAACTGAAGGAACAAAACAGCAGCAGAATCACAGAACTCAAGAATGGACTAACAGGTACCAAAGGGAAAGGGACTGGGGAGGATGGGTGGGTAGGGAGGGATAAGGGGGGGGATAAGTAGGGGGGTATTAAGATTAGCATGCATGGGGGTAGGAGAAAAGGGAGGGCTGTACAACACAGAGAAGGCAAGTAGTGATTCTACAACATTTTCCTATGCTGATGGACAGTGACTGTAAAGGGGTTTATAGGGGGGACCTGGTATAGGGGAGAGCCTAGTAAACATAATATTCATCATGTAAGTGTAGATTAGTGATACCAAAAAAAAAAAAAACGGGCAGTTCCTGTGTGGTAACCTCCAATGAGTTCTACACAAGAGTATAAAGGGCATATAAAAGTGTAGGCAAAGGGTCTGTTTGTGTTTATACAGAGGATCAAAGCCTAATTGGGCTACCCCGAAAATTACCTAAGATACGATATGAAAAGGAACTTCCAACATCAGCACTCTCTGGAAGACTCATGCCAGAAGATGATCATCAAAAAACCCCAACAAAGATCCACGCACTGCTACAGCTGTAGATGCACTCATCCCACCACTTCCTGGACTTGCCATGGGAATGAGGAAGGAGATATCTAAGCTGGCCTGTGCATACAGTAAAACAGCAAATTTGACTGGATCTATACTGTTGGAACTCAATCAAGAATTAGGAGAAGTGCAAATTGTAGCGCTCCAAAATCTTACAACTACAGACTATTTACTGTTAAAAGAACATAAGGGATGTGAACATTCCCCAGGAATGGGTTGTTTTAATTTGTCTGATTTCTCTCAGACTGTCAAGTTCAGTTGGACAATATCCACCATATCATAGATAAGTTTTCACAAATGCCTAAGGTGCCTAACTGGTTTTCTTGGTTTCACTGGAGATGGCTGGTAATTACAGGTATGCTTTGGTTATGTAACTATACTCCTATTATGTTAATGTGTGTGCGCAATTTAAGTAGTGGCTTAAAACCTATACATGCTGAAGTTACTCTACAAGAAGATATGTCAAAGAAATAATCAATCTTCCCATGTTTTCTGCCGCCTGCTACTTCTATAGCTTTTCTTCTTCCTTCCTAATTACAACCCTTAAATAGAATTCGTGCCTCATATCAAATTTACCGAGTATCATAATTCTTCCAAGTGGTAAAGATATCTCAAGACAAATGCTGGGCATAGAAGCTACAGGGCAAAAATATGCAAAGAAATAAAAAGGTAACTTTTTCAAACAATAAGGCTTCTCTCTCACTTACCAACTTCACATTTCCCTGTATGGCCCCGGAAGATGACTGGTTAGCCAGAGACAGGTAAGATTCCTCAAGGGAGGAACAACCTAAGACAGGCACAGTCGCAGGGGGGTCATCAGCTGAGAAATTGGGGATCAACAGAGGTGAGGCTTAGAACCTCACCCCCCCGTTCTGAGAGAGATCTTCTGCATACGTGGATGTTTTATTGCCCTTGTCTAGCTTGGATTAACACATAGTCTACAGGCACACACCTGATCATCTACATTTGTTCTCTTACAATACTAAACTATGTTTTCTACCTTTATCGTGTATCTACCTACCACTTCAGCATTTTATTAAAAATAATAATAATAAAGAGAGAAATGTGGTATCCACATATAAATCAATTATAAAAACCAAATGAGTATTCATATTTGAACTGACTGTTTAGAGTTCATAATGCATGAGCAAAACCGAAAGTTTCTGTGATGACTGCCCTTGTACTGTTCACCATGTAACTTATTCACTATATAAGAATTTGTTCTCCTTGTAAGAACTTGTTTGTTATGCCTCAGAAGATTGGAGACTGACGAAAATTAGGCTTGGGGTGGATTAATGATTGTGCATTGAGCATTGACTCCCCTATACAGAATTTTATTGTCGTTAACAACCATTTGATCAATAAATATGCGAGATGCCCTCACAAAAAAAAAAAAAAGTACACACTTCCAATGGTAAAATAATAAGTAACCAGGATGTAATGAATAGCATAAGGAATATAGTCAAGATATTGTAACCGCTTGGTAGGGTGATAGCTGGAACCTAGAATTATGTATATAAATGTTTTATCACTGTGTTGTACACTTGCAACTAATGTAATGTAATACTGTGCGTCAACTACCCTTCAATAAAAAATAATTATCTTAAAAAAAAATGGGATGGGATGAAGTGAGGTGAAGGACATAGGCACTGTGACGCAGCGATAGGCTACTGTTTTTTTTTTTTTTATCTATTTATTTATTTATTTTTATTAAAGTATTGTTGATAAAGGTTTCACATGAAAAACATTGGGGTTACTACATTCACCCATATTATCAAGTCCCTCTCATGCCCCATTGCAGTCCCTGTTCATCATCGTAGTAAGATGCCACAGAGTCACTACTTGTCTTCTCTGTGCTACACTGTCTTCCCCGTGATGCCCCTACACCATGTGTACTAATCATAATCCCCCTCAAACCCTCCCCACCCATTAGGCTACTGTTGACCTTACATCAGAAGGAGGATCATCTTCTCCCCCTCAAACCCTCCCCACCCGTTAGGCTATGTTGACCTTACATCAGAAGGAGGATCATCTTCCAGGCTTCACATGACCCCTGGTAACCAAAATTGCAGAGAAGGGGAGACTACTGTAAATTCTCATCAGTCCATTTTGGCTAGAAAATGTGCTGACTTTTTAGGTTTTTCTGTCAATCCAGTACTGGTGATAAACCAGTAAGAGAAGGAAGTAAATTTCACTATGTTACTGAAGTTGGACAATGAATTCTAAATTTTAGAAAGCTAGTATGAAATCAGTTTGAAATTTTCAATATACAATTTTAATTTATTAAGATCAAAAAAAGTAAAAAACCTGTTGTAAAACACGTGTAATCACCTAACCTCTTTGCTATGCAGAGCCAGATTTATTAAGTGATAATCATAGGTGTATTCAATTTAAAAGATCAAAATGAAAAATCTCAAAATATAAAAACAGCAAAATCAATACTAATATGAATTAATCAATAAAATTATCACAGTAAGCTTAAAATAGGGCCAAGTTGTTAGTTTTTTTAAAAGATATGTAATAACTAACAACGCATATGACTAGTCTTAGAGCTTTCATCTTAGGCTTGCAGTAACCTGTTTCTGGGACTTTTGGGCTCTTTTTTTTGAAGATGTAACTTCATTTTACTTAACTCTAGGAGCAGGTTAAGTAGCCAGCTGTTGAACTAACCCTATCACCTTCATGTCTGACTCAGCCCTAAGTTATGATGCCGGAGTATACAAAGCTTCTGGTTATGGCATTCTAGTTATTCAGAGAGAACTTCAATTACTGTAGTTGCCTGAATTCACGCCTGGATGTTGATAGAAGGCATATTACAATACCAATCATGCAAGAAAAGAACTGTAAGTGATATGGTCTCTCTTTAAGACCTGCCCAAGCTCACTTCTGTTGAAAATAGGGACAGATAGACTTTAGGAATTTAACTGTATAGTATTGGTAAATTTTAGGTATTTTAATTATGTTGATGTCCGTATATTAAACTTACAAAATATTTCACATGTAGAATGCCTTGGACGATCTTAATACAACTTAATATTACATGACTAAGAAATAGTATTTTTAAGACTATGGGAATAAATCGTATCAGTTTTGGAGGGCAAACATTATTTTCCCTACTTGTATGAGACTATAATTTTCATAATAACAGATCACATTTAAGCTGAAATTCTTTGAGTTGCATGGCCAAAAAAAATGATTTTACTTCCAGATTTAAGTGTTAAGATGAAAAGCCATATCCATCTTTCAGGCAATCAAATGAATTGTGGTTTAAATTTTTAAATTTTGTTAAGATATTATTGGTTTCAAAATATCTTACTAATTTCAAATATCTTTAAGTGTTTTTAGCTGAAAAAGTATGAGTTTTAAAGTTTTAAAGCAGAATCCAGGAAATGAAATATTTTTAAACAGAAGTATTGAAACTGTAAACATTTTTGAATATTTTGTGATCCAGCCCTGTCCTGTCCTCAAAAACAATCATAATTGAAATTCTGTCAACGTTGGTAGAATGAATGTTTATTGCCTCGTTCCTAAGTTTCCTAGAAGCATATGAAGAAAAGAGGTGTGCTCTTTTGCTGACTGTCTATGCCAGTGGTTCAATAAACTGGGATCTGTGGACCCTTGGGGGTTCCACAGAACCCCTTCAGGGAGAATACAAGGTTAAAAACTTTTTCATAAGTATTACTAAGACATTTGCATTTTTAATTAGTATTCGCTGATAAGTGTACAGTGGAGTTTTCCAGACACTATATGATGTGTGACATCACAGGTTGAATACAGAAGTAGTTATGAGTGTCCAGTTATCCTCTGTTAATCCACATACTAAAGAGATTGCAGAAATATTAAATGATGCCTCTTTTTTGATTGAAATATAGTCAACAAACAGTATTTTATTAGTTTCAGGTACACAGTATAGGGATTCATTTATATTCATTACAAAATAATCACTACAGTAAGTCTAGTTACCATCTCTTACCAAAGTTATCACAATATTATTGACTATATTCCCTATGCTGTACTTCACATTCACATGACTTATTTATTTCATAACTGGAAGTTTGTGCCTTTTAATCCCCTCCACCTACTTCATCCATCCCCCCACTCTCCTCCCCTCTGACGACCACTAGTTCTCTGTATGTATGAGTCTGTTTCTGTTTTGTTCATTTATTTTTTTAGATTCCATATATAAGTGAAATCATATTTGTCTTTCTCTGACTTCATAATACTCTCTAGGCTCATCCATGTTCTCTCAAATGGCAAGATTTCATTCTTTTTTTCTGGTTACTTTGTCATTTTTTGTGTTTTGTTTTCTTTGGGCAAATAACCAGGAATGGAATTACTGGATTATATGGTATTGGTATTTTTACTTTTTTTTGGGACCTTCATACTGTTTGCCGTGGTGGCTGCACCGGTTCACATTCCCACCGGCAGTGTACAGGGGTTCCCTTGTCTCCACATCCTCGCCAACATTTGTTATTTCTTGTCTTTTGGATGGTGGCCATTCTGACTGGCGTGAGGTGATATCTCATTGTGGTTTTGATTTGCATGATCAGTGATGTTGAGCATCTTTTCACTTGCCTGCTGGCCATTTGTATGTCATCTTTGAGAATATGTCTGTTCAGGTTCTCTGCCCATTTTTTAAATAGATTATTTGGGTTTTTGGTGTTGAGTTGTATGAGTTCCTTTTATATGTTGGATGTAGCCCCTTATCAGATACATTATTCACAAATATATCCTCCCATGTAGTAGCTTCCCTTTTTGTTTGGCTAATGGTGTTCTTTGCTGTACAAAAGCTTTTTGGTTTGATGTAGTCTCATATGTTTATTTTTGCTTTTGTTGCTCTTGTCTGAGGTGACAGATAGAAAAAAACATTGCTAAGGCCAGTGTTCATTTATTGCCTATATTTTCTTTTAAGAGTTTTATGGTGTCAGGTCTTATGCTTGTCTTTAATCCATGTTGTTTATTTTTGTACCTGGTATAATAAAGTTGTCCAGTTTCATTATTTTTCTTGTAGCTGTCCAGTTTTCCCTTCACTTTTTATTGAAGAGACTATCTTTTCACCATTCTTGGCCCTTTGTCCTAGATAAATTGACCATATAAACATGGGTTTATTTTGGGGCTCTATTCTGCTCCATTGATCTACATGTGCATTTTTGTGCCAGAAACCTACTGTTTTGATTACCATAGCTTGTTGTATTGCTTTCTTTGAAATCTGGGAGTCTGATACCTCCAGCTGTGTTGTTCTTCCTCAAGATTGCTTTGGGTATTTGGGGTTCTTTTGTGATTCCATACAAATTTTAGGATTATTTGTTCTAGGTCTGTGAGAAATACCATTGGTGTTTTGATAGGGATTGCACAAATTTGCAGATGCCTTTGTGTACTAAGGACATTTTAACAATATTAGTTCTTCCACTTCAGGAGTATGGTATGTCTTAACAATTATTTGTGTCATCTTCATTTTCTTTCATCAGTGTCTTACAGTTTTCATAGTACATGTCTTCTCCTTGGTTAAACTTATTCCTAGGTATTTTATTCTTTTTGAGGAAATTGTAAATGGGGGCTGCTTTCTTAATCTCTTTCTGATAATTCATTATTAGTGTATAGAAATGCAATAGATTTCTGCATATTAATATAGTATTCTACTTGACTGAATCCATTTACTAATTCTAACAGTTTTTGATAGAGTGTGTGTTTTCCATATATATAGTATCATGTCATCTGCAAGTCAAAAGAGTTTTAGTTCTTCCGTACCAATTTGAATGCCTTTTATTTCTTGTCTGATTGCTGTGGCTAGGATTTACAATAGTATGTTGAGTAAAAGTGGGGTATCCTTGGCTTTTTTCTAATCTTAGAGGAAAAGCTTTTAGCTTTTTACCATTGAGTATGATGTTAGCTGTAGGTTTGTTGTATATGACCTTTGTTATATTGACGTACATTTCCTGTATACTCATTTTGTTGAGTTTTTTTTTTATGAAGTGTGTTGAATTTGTCAAATGTTCTTTCTGTATCTATTGAGATGGTCATATGATTTTTATGCTCCATCTTGTTAGTATGGTGTAGCCTGTTTACTGATTCATGGATATTGAGCCATCCTGCTACTTCTTTTTTGTTTTATCTTTGTCTGGTTTTGGTATCAAGGTGATGTTGACCTTATAGAATGAATTTGGAAGTGTTACTTCCTCTTCAATATTTTGAAATAATTTGAGAAGCATAGGTATTAACTTTTTTTTTGAGGTATCATTGATATGCACTCTTATGAAGGTTTCACATGAAAAACAATGCAGTTACTACATTCACCCATATTATTGAGTCTCCCCCTCATACCCCATTGCAGTCACTGTCCATCAGTGTAGTAAGATGCCACAGAGTCACTACTTGTCTTCTCTGGGCTACACTGCCTTCCCCATGATCCCCCCCACACCACCACATGTACTAATCATAATACCCCTCAATCCCCTTCTCTCTCTCTCCCCAGCCACCCTCCCTCACCCCTCCCCTTTGGTAAGTGTTAGTCCCTTCTTGGAGTCTGAGTCTGCTGCTGTTTCGTTCCTTCAGTTTTGGTTTGTTGTTATACTCCACAAATGAGGGAAATCATTTGGTATTTGTCTTTCTCCGCCTGGCTTATTTCACTGAGCATAATACCCTCTAGCTCCATCCATGTTGTTGCAAATGGTAGGATTTATTTCTTTCGTATGGCTGAACAGTATTTCAGGTATTAACTCTTTTTTAGATGTTTGGTAGAATTCACCTGTGAAACTTTCTGGTCCTGAACTTTTTGTTTGTTGGGAGTTTTTTGATTAGTGATCATACAAGTAATCAATCTGTTCAGATTTTCTATTTCTTCCTGTTTCAGTCTTTGAAGATTATATGTTTCTAGGCACTTACCCATTTCTTCTATTCTGTCAAATTTGTTGGAATATAATTGTTCATAGTAATCTCTTATAATCCTTTGTATTTCTCTATTGTCAGTTGTAATTTCTCCTTTCATTTCTGATTTTATTTGGACCCTCTCTCTTGTTTTCCTAAGGAGTCTGGCTAAAGATTTATTGACTTTTGCTTATTTTTTCAAGAACTATTGATGTTGCTTGTCTTTCATTTATTTCTCTTCTAATTTTTATTTTCTTCTTTCTACTGACTGGGCTCTGTTCTTCTTTTTAGTTCCTTTATGTGTAAGGTCACAATATTTAAGATTTTTCTTCTTTTTGGAGGTAGGTCTTTGTTGCTATAAATTTACCTCTTAGTTCTGCTTTTACAGTGTTCTATAGATTTTGGAACATTTTTGTTTCCATTTTATTTGTCTTCAGATATTTTTTGATTTCCTGTTTGATTTATTCATTGACCCATTAATTGCTTAGTAGCATGTTGTTTAGTTTCCGTGTGTTCATGTTTTTTCCATTTTTTTCCTTGTAATTCTAGTTTCATACTGTGTGGTCAGAAAAAAATGCTTGACATGATTTCAGTCCTTAAATTTATTTAGAGTCATTTTGTGGCCTCACATCTGATTTATCCTGGAGAATGTTCCATGTGCATTTGCATGTGTTTTCTGCTGTTTTGGATAGAATGTTCTGTATATATCTTTTAAGCCCAACTGATCTAATATGTCATTTAAGGCCACTGTTCCCTTACTGACTTTCTGTCTGGGTCATCTATTATGATGCAACTCTTACTCAGTTATTTTTGTTTTAGAAAATAAGTATTTCTTAAAAATATATATAATTTAATGTATTGTTTGTACTGTTATTAAATGAATTAAGTAAAAAATTAATTTTTTTGTTTTTTTCTAATATACTAAATAGTGATAGATAAAACCCCCCGTAAAATTAAGAAAACTACTGACACTTCAGGATTCTCAATAATTTTTCAAAGTTAAATCTGTCTTACCACCAAAAAGTTCAAGAAATGTTGATCTATGCTAATAAATTATAGTTTCTTTTCTTTTCTTTTCTTTGTTGAAGTCAAATTTATATACAGTGAAATTCACAGATCTTAAATATATAATTTGGTGAGTTTTGGCACATGAATATACTCCTGTAGCTACCAACCCACTTAACATATAGAAACTTTCTATCACCCCAGGAAGTTCCCTCTACCTGCCTTCCAGTTCCCGCCCTCCTAGACAACCACTGTTTTCACTTCTGTCACTGTAGATTATAATGCAGTTCAAGAATATGTCAATGCTCATTGCTCTTTTATTGTTGAGTAGTATGCCATGATTTGAATATGCCACAGTTTGCTTATCTGTACCCTTGTTATGGACATTTGGGTTGTTTTCAGTTTGGAGTTGTTATGAATAAAGCTGCTCTAAATGTTCTTATACACATTTTTTATGGATGCTTTCATTGTTTTTGTAGTAATGTACAAGTAGACTTTGGGGCTTTTGGGGTGGGTGCATGTTTAGCTTTCTAAGATGTTACTGTACTGTTTTCAAAAGTCAACAATATGTGAGAATTTCACTTCCATATACTCACTAACATTTGGCATTTTATGGGTATGATATATCTCACTGTACATTTAGTAAATGATTTTTGAATGTTTGCTCATGTGCTTATTAACCATTGTTATATCTTTCTTTGTGAAGTGTCTTAGCATTTTGCACATATTAAATTGGGTTATGTGTCTTTGTATATTGATTTATAGGAATTCTTATTTATTCTGGATAGATTCCTTTATCAAATGTATGTATCATCAATGTTTTCCTGTAGCTTGCCTTTCTATTTGCTTAATAATGAAAGGACATCTTAAATAACTTCTTTGAACAGAAAGTTTCAATTTTATGAAGTCCATTTTATAATTATTCTCTTTTATGTTGGGGCTTTTTTTGTGTCCTCCCTAGGAAATCCTTGCCTAACCCCAACTTTTAACCACTATCCTTGGCTCTCTCCCATATAACTGATGAATTTCCTCAGATTAACTACTTCAGTATCTTTTGATGAGAATGACACTACATCTTGGTTTCTCAAAGTAAACAAATAGTCTTTTGTTTTTGTTGTTACTATGGAAGAATTATTTTATATTATAAATGCACTGTGGGACAGTTTATTCTACCAAGGTCCCTAATTAATAGAAAACCAACTGGCATAAAGTTTAGCTCAGCAGCATTTACTGAGTAGCTGCTGTATTACACCTGCAAGTTCAACAGACTTTAGACTGTAATAGCAATAAGAATTTAAATCTGCAACAACAATCTTGCATGTTCTTAAGATTTGAGTGGAGAGGTGAATAAGAGTGTTTGCAGAAACTCTTACTTTTTTAGATGGAGACATGAGTTGCATTCTTTGTCCTAAACAGGAGGAAGATGGGATAGAGAGGAGTAGAAATTTTCCAAAAATGGAACTTGATGCTTTTCACATGACTTACCTAATGATGAGAATATGTTTACCCAAGTGATGAGGTTTTCTCTGCACATCACTTCCTCTTCAAACTTTAAAAAAAATATTTATTTTAATTAAAGTATAGTTGATATACTGTATTATATTGGTTTCAAGTATACAACCTGTTGATTTGACATTTATCTATATTATTAAATGCTCTTAAACCCTTTTTAAAGAGTAGATTTGTGAACTATATTCCAGGTGAACTATGTGAAAATTGTTTCAAGTAAGATTATCTGTGAAAATGAAATAAGACTTTTTACTACAATAATAATTCACTCTTGTAACATTGTTTTAAAATCTAATCTTCAATTTTGTGAATACAATTTTACTGTTTATTTCCAATGACTTCCTGACTTGGAAGACTGTTTCAGTTTGGGTGCTTAGTAAACATCAGTAGTGCAATAGAAATTAAAGATGATTAGATTCAAATACAAGCTATGTTCATTAAGATTTTATTTAAATTGGGGCTTGTAGAAGAAAGAATTTGTGGCGAGAGGTAAGAAGAATCCCAACAGTTGAGATGAGAGGTGTTAAGTACTTAGTAACTGCAAATAAATATACACACATAAGTATAAAACGCATGCATAGTACATATATACACAAGTACACACACATTTTCAGTATTACAGTTATAGATATATTGAAGCTGATGCTCTGTGACATTATTTTAGTTCACATAATTAGTTTATTCTTTTGACCTTGAAACAAAGGTAGAAATTAAGGTGGTTTTTGCTTTTTTAAATATCCAAATAAATACGTAAAATTATGGTTCCTTCAGAATATTTAATAACATGAACAAATGTTTTATTGATAAGTACACATGAAAATGTGTGTTAAGGACCTTGGTTTTGAAATGTTTTCTTAAGAAGTGACTTATAGACAGAAGATTTGATTGTGTTTTTCATACCTCACTTGCTACTTAACCTCCTCTCATTTTTTTCAGTTTTTCTTTGGCCCATTTTAAAAGCAGTGTTTTAAACAAAAAAAGATGATAGGTAAAGCTATTTATTTTAAAACATGGAGCACTTGTTACATGCAAAATACTCTATTGTGAGAGATGCAGAAGAGAGTAAGACACGATCCATCCCCACCCTCGGGAGAAATGCAGTCTAGTGAGTGGCAGATGTGTACACCAATACATGGGGATGAGTAAACATGGGACAAATAAAGAACTGTGAAATTTGAGCAAAACATGGAATACTAGCCTACCTCAGCGTTTTAAATTTGAACAGTGCAGCTGCTTATAAAAGTCCATTGCTGACAGCATGTTTGAGATCGTTCCCAGAAGGTGCCATGCAGAAGCCTGAGTGGAGGATCCATGCTTAAAGTTCTCCCAGGGATGAACTTGGTGGAAAGAAGTGCCCTCAAGCCCAGTACCATTTAATAATGACAATGGAATGTTTAAAGCACAACAAAATTAAACTTGGGATTTATTATATATTATTTTTGATCATTTCAATTACATGAAAAATATTTGGACAAAATTGTTCTAGCACTTTGGCCCAGTCATATAGCATTCAAACAAAGAATGCCAAGTACTATCAACTGACAAGAAAGAAAGGACTTTCTGTATTCATCCCTCTGTTGTTGGTGTGCACATCTGCCACCGCTAGACTGCACTTCCCCCGAGGATGGGGATTGTGTCTTACTCTCTTGCATCTCTCACCATAAAGAGTATTTTGCATGTAACGGGTGCTCAATGTTTTAGAACAAATAACTTTATCTAACATCTTTTTTGGTGTAAAAACACTGCTTTCAAAATGGGTCAAAGAAAGAAAAACTGAACAAATGAGAGATGTGGATAAGTAACGAGTGAGGTTGGAGAGCCTCTCACGAGTTAGTTCATTGTGTGTTAACCACAGTCTGTCTAACCTTTAAGATTCACCTAGCCCACTCACCAGAGGTTCTAGGACCAGGGTCTGGAGTTCACACAGTCTCCTCAGGCCATACTGGTATCTGATTGCGAGTGAGACTACTGGCTACACCATCACCCTGTGTAAAGCCTTCCTGGGTGAAATAGCACAAATGTCAGAACCCTTTCATTGTCTGCTTTTCTCTAGGGTAATAGACATACTTACCTATTGGTGTGGTCACCAGTATATAGTTTATATAGCTTATATGGTTAAGAGTAGTGTTCAATGAGTAGCCATTTTCTAGATCATCTTTTGAAACAATAAATAGTAGAAGTAAATAACCGTTCAGAAAGCAGTAGTTTTAAATCTTTAAAACTCAGAATATTAAATGGTTTTACCCTGAAATTTTATCTATGTAAATACCTACTTTATGTTGAGAGTTTCTGCTTGCCAGGCACTGGCTGAATGCTGTGCATCACTGACAAAGTCCCATAGTAAAAAAAACATATGTATATTAAATATGTAATTTAAAAATACGTATTTCTGACCACCAAGTGTACACATATAGGAGTGTGTATGTGTGTTACTGGAACAAAATTGTCATTTGTAATACCTACCCTTGCTAGATATAGTCTCTTTTATTTTTTTTAATGCTGGTTATATGAACCATTAAATTGAGTTTACAAACCTGCAATAAATTAGGACTCAAAATTTAAAAAACACCACTCTAAGTGTATTGTCCCATTGGTACCTTACAATGACCATATGAAATATATGTGTTTATATGTATATATTCACATAAACATGTGTGTATGAGTACATGTATATACAAGTATGTGTGTTTACATACAAATTTCTAAGTGGAAACACTGAGGCTTAGAATAGGTAAATAGTTCAAATTTACACAAACTGAGCAGCCATCAGGACTCTGAAGCCCAGGAGCTAAGGATCTGAAGTTAAAGAATCCCACTTCTACCACTTACTAAGTTTGTGACTATGGACAAGTTATTTAAAGAGTGCTTAACTTACAGGAGCACTTTGAAGATTAAATGAGGTGATGCACATTAGTGAATGACATGGATTAGGCACTCACTAAAATGTTAGCTCTCCGCACTCAAACCCTTCATTTTGGTAGACCTCATGTGAAGTTTGCTCAGTGATAGTGAGAGGTCATGGCATTTGTGAAAATATTGCTTTAAAAAAATTCCTGAACTCTTCCTGTCCTCCCTAAAGCATATAGACCAATGATAAAAGTTCTTTTAAATGAGATAAAAGCTGGAATAAAACTAAATAAGAATGTAGACCAGTAAGATTCCTGAAAGTTGAAAGGCATTGGGGCATTAGGGCTGTGTGGACATACGTTGCAGGTGGTCTGCAACAGGCACACAGAGCGCACACCCTAACAGTCCCCAGCTTTTTGTATGTGTGTGTGTGTTGCGGGTGGGGGGTGCTGAGATACACATGTGTTTGTCATTTAAAGAAATAGGACATAATTTTTAAAAAATCTAGAGTAGGGTGAGCCTTCTTAAACCAAGACTCAAAGCCCAAAAGCTATTTAAAAAAGAAAAAACTCAGACATTTTTAACTGTAAAAGTTTTCCTTTAACCTTCAAATAATTGGATTTGCAATGTAGGTGACAAAAGATCACTATTTATTAGACACAACAAATTCTTAAAAATTGACAGAAAAAATTCATAAATGGTATCTAAATAGGCAGTTTACAGATGTGTAAATCCAAATAATCATTAAACTGAAAAGATGTTCTGACTCACTTGTGATTAAGGAAAACCAAAATTACAATATGACTTTCTAGTAGTCAGACTGACAGGACTTGGATAAGACCACCTGTTGATGCTGCTGCTGGTGGGAGTATGGGGAAGAAGTGCTCTCATAGGTTGTTGGTAAAAATAGAGATACTTTTATAGAAATGAAAGCATGAGATTTTGAAGGGAATATGTTGTGGTTTTCGCTGCACTCTTTTGGCAAAAGAATGAAAACAGTGAATACCTTTAAAGTGAAAGGAAGAATGTATTTTCATGTATAGTATTCTTGTCACAGAATATTATTCATTGAAAGATTTAGTCTACCCTTTGACTTAAGCAAATTTCATGAAGTATTGAATGGGAAAAGCAAACCATAGGGAAGTGTATACCTAGTACTGTGTCTTGGAATCTTAAAGTCAAAAAGCCCCTTTGTGTGTACACATGTGAATGCTATATTTGTTTGAGAAAATGTAGAAAAGTAGAGAAAAATACATGCCAGGTTTTTAACACAGGTTATGGACAGTACAGTGGTGGCAAAGGCCGTGAAGTGGGGTGGGCAAGCAGAAAGAAAAAAAGGGGGAAAAGACTTCCTTAAAAATAAAACCAGCAGGTGTCAGATGATCAGCTATGGAAGTACATTTTTCTGATAATATTCCTTTCTCTTAAAGAAAAAAAAGCAGTTCCTGTGTGGTGATCTCCAATAGGTTCTTCACAATGGTATAAAGGTCATATCAAAGTGTGGGCAAAGGGTTTGTTTGTGTTTATACAGAGGATCAAAGCCTAATTTGGCTACACAGAAAACGAATTAAGATACAATATGAAGAAGAACTTCCAACATCAACATCCTCTGGAAGAGTCATTCCAGAAGATGAACATCAAAAAACTTCAACAAAGATCCTGGCGCTGCTGCAGTTATAGCTGCAGTCATCCCACCGGTTCCTGGACTTGCCATTGGAATGAAGAAGTAGATATCTAAGCTGGCCTGTGCATACAGTAAAACAACAAATTTGACTGGATCTATTCTGTCGGAACTCAACCAAGAATTAGGAGAAGTGCAAGTTGCAGTGTTCCAAAATGGTGTGACTATAGACTATCTACTGTTAAAAGAACACATGGGATGTGAACATTTCCCAGGAATGTGTTGTTTTAATTTGTCTGATTTTTCTCAAACTATTCAAATTCAGTTAGACAATTCCACCATATCATTGATAAGTTTTCACAAATGCCTAGGGTACCTAACTGGTTTTCTTGGTTTCACTGGATGTGGCTGGTAATTGTAGGTCTGCTTTTGTTATGTAGCTGTTTTCCTATTATGTTAATGTATGTGCGCAATTTAATTAGTAGTTTAAAACCTATTCATGCTTATGTTACTCTACAAGAAGATATGTCAAAGAAATAATCAATCTTCCCATGTTTTCTTCCGACTGCTACTTCTATAGCTTTTCTTCTTCCTTCCTAATTACAACCCTGTAGTAGAATTAGTGCCTCATATCGAAAATTACCGAGTATCATAATTCTTCCAAGTGGTAAAGATACCTCAAGACAAATGCTGGGCATAGAAGCCACAGGGCATAAATCTGCAAGGAAGTAAAAAGCTAACCTTTTCAAAGAATATTGCTTCTCTCTCACTTACCAACTTTACATTTCCCTGTATGGCCCCAGAAGATGACTGGTTAGCCAGAGACGGGTAAGATTCCTCAAGGGAAGAACAACCTAAGACAGGCACAGTCACAGGGGGGCCATCAGGAGAGAAATTGGGGACCAACAGAGGGGAGGCTTAGAACCTCACCCCCCTGTTTTGAGAGAAATCTTCTGCATCCGTTGGTGTTTTGTTGCCCTTGTCTAGCTTGGATTAATACTTAGTCTATAGGCACACACCTGATCATCTACATTTGCCCTCTTAAAGCACTAAATTATGTTTTCTACCTTTTTCTTGCATCTACCTACCAGTTCAGCATTTTATTTAAAAAAATAAATAATAATAATAATAAGGGAGAAATGTGGGATTCACATATAAATCAAGTATAAAAATCAAATGACTAATCATGTCTGACTTGACTGTTTATAGTTCATGAAGCCTGATCAAAACCGAAAGTTTCTGTGACATGACTGCCCTTGCACTGTTCACCATGTAAGAACTTATTCACTGTGTAAGACCTTGTTCACCATGTAAGAACTTGTTCGTTATGCTTCAGAAGATTGGAGACTGTTGAGATATAGGCTTGGGGTTGATTAATGACTGTGCATTGAGTCCCCTATACAGAATTTTATTGTTGTTAACAACCATTTGATCAATAAATATGAGAGATGCCCTCTCAAAAAATAAATAAATAAAACCAGCAGGCAGGACATGTTACTTAGATATGCTTATATCTATCAACTTGAAGGGACAGACTTGCCATATTATTTAGTGGAAAAACAGTATGATCTGTAGGGTAATACTTCAGTAATAGAATATATACTTGTGTATACATGTTTGTACCAGGAGAAAAGTATGGGAGCACCGCAGGCTGTTACATTGGTGCTGGAAGTGGGAAGGGATGGCTAGCTTGTTCCTTATCTGTGGATTGTTTCACTTGTTAGGTAAGAATTTATTATTTTGCAATTTGAAAAATGAACCATTGCTTTTAGTCTCATTTAATTATCTTTACTTTCATTTGGTAAATGCTTGAGAAGGTAGTTGTTGAAGAGGCTGTCATTTTCCCAGTACCAAATTGTCTTGATAATTAATTTGGTACAGCACCATGTAGCAGGGAGTAAAAGTGGAATAACCAGGTATCACAGAGATGAAACACTTGCAATGTCACTTAAAAAGCAGTTACTATATTCCTATGCACTAACGATGAACTAGCAGAAAGAGAAATCAGGAAAACAATTCCATTCACAACTGCATCAAAAAGAATAAAATACCTAGGAATAAACTTAACCAAGGAAGTGAAAGATCTATATTCTGAAGACTAAAAGACACTCATGAGAGAAATTAAAGAGGATACCAATAAATGGAAACACATCCTGTGCTCATGGGTAGGAAGAATTAATATTGTCAAAATGGCCATCCTGCCTCAAGCAATCTACAGATTCAATGCAATCCCTATCAAAATACCAACAGCATTCTTCAACGAACTAGAGAAAATCATTCTAAAATTCATATGGAACCACAAAAGACCCCAAATAGCCAAAGCAGTCCTGAGAAGAAGAAAGCTGGGGAGATTATGCTCCCTGACTTCAAGCTCTACTACAAAGCCACAATAATCAAGACAATTTGGTACTGGCACTAAAACAGACCCATAGACCAATGGAACAGACTACAGAGCCCAGATAAACCCAAGCATATATGGTCAATTAATATACAATAAAGGAGCTATGGACATACAATGGGAAAATGACAGCCTCTTCAACAACTGGTGTTGGCAAAACTGGGCAGCTACATGCAAGAGAATGAAACTGGATTATTGTCTAGCCCCATATACAAAAGTAAACTCAAAATGGATCAAAGACCTGAATGTAAGTCATGAAACCATGAAACTCTTAGAAGAAACATAGGCAAAAATCTCCTGAATATACACATGAGCAACTTTTTCCTCAACGCATATCCTCGGGCAAGGGAAACAAGCAAAAATGAACACATGGGACTACATCATGCTGAAAAGCTTCTGTACAGCAAAGGACACCATCAGCAGAGCAAAAAGGCATCCTGCAGTTTGGGAGATTATATTTGTAAATGACATATCTGACAAGGGGTTAACATCCAAAATATATAAAGAACTCATAAACCTAAACACCCAAAAAGCAAATAACCCTGTTAAAAAATGGGTGGAGGATATGAACAGACACTTCTCCAAAGAAGAAATTCAGATGGCCAACAGGCACAGGAAAAGATGCTCTACATCTCTAATTATCAGAGAAATGCAAATTAAAAACAAAATCAGATATCACATCATGCCAGTTAGGATGGCCAACATAGAAAAGACTAGGAACAGCAAATGCTGGTGAGGATGTGGAGAAAGGGGAACCCTCCTACACTGCTGGTGGGAATGTAAACTAGTTTAAACTAGTTCAACCATTGTGGAAAGCAATATGGAGGTTCCTCAAAAAACTAGAAATAGAAGTACCATTTGACCCAGGAACTCCACTCCTAGGAATTTATCCAAAGAAAACAACTTCTCAGATTCAAAAAGACATATGTACCCTTATGTTTATCACAGCACTATTTACAGTAGCCAAGAAATGGAAGCAACCTAACTGTCCATCAATAGATGAATGGATAAAGAAGAGGTGGTACATATACACAATGGAATACTATTCAGCCATAAGAAAGAAACAAATCCTACCATTTGCAACAACATGGATGGAGCTAGAGGGTATTATGCTCAGTGAAATAAGCCAGGCAGAGAAAGACAAATACCAAATGATTTCCCTCATTTGTGGAGTATTAACAATGAAGCAAAACTGAAGGAACAAAATAGCAGCAGACTCACAGACTCCAAGAAGGGACTAGTGGTTACCAAAGGGGAGGGTTGGGGGAGAGCAGGTGGGGAGGGAGGGAGAAGGGGATTGAGGGGTATTATGATTGGCACACATAGTGTGGGGGAGATCAGCAGGAAGACAGTGTAGGACAAAGAAGGAAAATAGTGACTCCGGGGCATCTTGCTACACTGTTGGACAGTGACTGCAATGGGGTATGGGGGGACTTGATAATAAGGGTGAATGTAATAATCACATTGTTTTTCTTGTGAAACCTTCATAAAAGTGTATATCAATAATACCTTAATGAAAAATGTTTTTTAAAAATCCTATAGTTGGGAAAAAAATGATTTCACATGGCAAAAAAGTTTTTTCAATACCATGAGCACATTAAAAACAGTTGTGGAAAAATTGAAAAAAAAAACCAGTCACTGTGTTGTATAGATAGTCATAATGTCATCTGTATGGTTCCATGAAAATAGAACCAGGACATATCACTCTCTGTCCCTGGTACAGGGTGTTTTCTCTCTGTGCGAAGGAAAAAAGGAAGCATAGAATCCAGGATAATGACTCTCTGATAAACTCTAAGGGAAGAGAATAATCAGTTTCTGGTTTCAGCCTCAAAATTCTGATTGCTACTCTCTTCTGTTTTTAGTTCTGCCTGGAGTAATACCTCCTTCATCTATAGCAGTAGCAAATACTTTTTTTCCTACTAGGGGGAATTAAAATTTTAAATATAGAAATGTATCCTTTTCAGTATAAATCATTTCTTAAGATGTAATCTTCTACCTAATTGTGAAAAGAATTTATTCCCTTTGCTTTTTTTAAATATACTACAGAAAGTTTAGCATTTTCTTTATGATTAGACTATGGAGTATTTTTGTCTCTCATTGAATTTACTCCTATATTTGAACAATTTTTTGCTCTTGCCCCAGTCTTACAGCAGCACTATCCTTTTGTTCTCAGAAATAATCTTGGAAATCCAGTATGTCCAATAATAGCCAGCAACACTACCTGTAATTTTTGGGCACTTGAAATGTGGCTAGTGTGAATTTTTAGTCCCAATATATTAAGTTTATTAATTAGTATAATTAATTTAAGTTTAAATTATAAAAGTAAAGCATTGTGAAATATTTTTTCACTAAACATAATTTTACTGTGTTGGTAAGACTAGATTTCATTTCAACTTAAAAATGGAGTAGCTAAATCAAGATGTCCTCTACATGTAAAATAGACGTTGGATTTTGAAGACTTACCAGAAAATATAAAATACTTCATTAATGTTTTAATATTGAATGCATGTTGTCATGCCAATATTTTGGATATGTCAGATTAAATAAAATATATTACTATTTTTTGATAGTACAATACAATAATCCTTGACTTACACTGATGCAACTTACGATCTTTCAACTTTATGGTGGTACAAAAGCCATACACATCCAGTAGGAACTGTACTTCAAATTTTGAATTTTGATCTTTTCCCAAGCTAGTGGTGCAGTAACTCCTTGTGATGTTGGGCAGCATTAGCAAGCCGCAGCTCCCGGTCAGCGTGCAATCACGAGTAAACGGTAACCAGTACACTTAGAAGCATTCTGTTTTTCACTTTCAGTACAGGACTCAGTAAGTTAAATGAGGTAGTCAATTTAAAATTCATAGTATTTTAGTATGAATAGGCTTTGTGGTAGATGATTTTTCCCCTCTTTAGGCAAATGTAAGTGTTGTAGCTTTTGTAAGGGAGGCTAGGCTAAGCTATGATGCTCAGTAGCTGAGGTGTATTAAATGCATTTTTTAACTTATGATGTGTTTATCCAAACATACCTCCATTGTTAAGTTGAGAAAGATCCATGTTATTGTCTATATTCATTATTCTGTGTATTAGATCTCTGTGGCTTATTTACTATGTGTTACAAACGTAGTTATTTACTACTTACTAGAAATTTGTACCCTTAAACACCATCACTTCTTAACCCACTGCCCCTCCATTCCCTGGTAATCACCATTTTACTGTTTTTTTTAAATAGGTTTAACTTTTTTAGATTCTACCTATAAGTGATATCATATAGTACTTGACTTTCTCTGTCTGACTTATCTCATTTAGCATAATGTGCTTGAGGTCCATCATCCATGTCATTGCAAATGGGAGGATAGCTTCCTTTCTTGAAGCTGAATGATAATCCGTTGTGTATATATGCCACATCATTTTTATCCATTCATCTGTTGATGGGTATTTGGTTTGTTTCCCTATCTTGACTATTGTGAGTAATGCTTCAATAAACATAGGAGTGCATGTATCTTATTGAAATCCTGTTTTCATTTCCTTTGGGTTTATACCCAGAAGTGGGATTGCTAGATCATACTGTAGATCTATTTTTATTCATTTTTTCAAGGAAGCTCCATGTTGTTTTCCATCATGGTTGGATCAATTTACCTTCCACCAATAGGGCCTATGGGCTCCCTTTCCACCACACCCTCACCAGCACCCCTGTTGTTTCTTCTTGATGGTAGCGTGTCTAACAGGTATGAGGTGGTAACTCATGAATTTGCATTTCCCTGGTGATTAGTGATCTTGAGTGTCTTTTTGTCATTTTTATGTCCTCTTTGGAAAAATGTCTAGTTCTTTCCATTTTTTAATCTTAGTATTATTATTACTGTTTTTGTTACTGAGTTGACTAAGTTCTTTATATACTTTTGGATCTTAACCCCTTCTCTGATATACAGCTTGCAAAATTCCTCCCATTCTGTAGGTTGTCCTTCCATTTTGTTAATTGCTCCTTGTGGAGCTTTTGAGTTTGATGTAGTCCCATTTGTTGTTTTTTTCTTTTGTTGTTTGTGTATTATTTCCATTTAGAAATTCTGTGGGATCAGATCTTATGTTTAAGTCTTTGGTCTATTTTGAGTTAACTTTGTGAGTGATGTAAAATAGGGATCCAATTGCATTGTTCCACATGTGTTCCTCCAGTTTTTCCCAGCTCTGTTTGTTGAAGAGACTATCCTTCCCTCATTGGGTATTCTTGGCAGCCTTGTTGACTGTTAGCTGACTAGTACATGCCAAGGTTTAATTCTGGGCTCTCTTTCTGTTCTGTTGGTTGTTGTGTCTGTATTTGTGCCAGTACCATACTGTTTTCAATACTATGGTTTTGTAGTATAGTTTGAAATCTGGATGTGTTATATCCTCCAGCTTTGTTCGTTTTTCTCAATACTACTTTGGATTTGGGGGGTCTTTTGTGGTTCCAAACAAATTGTAGGATGGTTTCTTCTATTTCTGTGAGGAATGCCTTTGGTGTTTTGATGGGGATTGCACTGCATGTGTAGATGGCTTTGAGTATTTTATTGCTTTTAATGCCATTGTGAATGGGATGGGTTTCTTTTTCAAATACTTCATCATTAGGGTAAATGCAGTTGATTTCTGTGTCAATTTTGTATCCTGCCACTTAACTGAAATCACTGATTAATTCTGACTTTTTTTTTTGACTGATTTTGGGGGGACTTTCTATATATAGGATCATATTCAGCAAATAATGACAGTTTTACTTTTTCCTTTCCAACTTGGATGTCTTTTAATTCTCTGTCTTGTTGAATTGCACTAGCTAGGACTTCCAGTTCTATATTGAATAGGTGTGGTGAGAATAGGGATCCTTGCCTTGTTCCTGATCTTAGAAAACACTTTCCGTTTATCTCCATTGAATATAATGTTAGCTGTGGGTTTGTTGTAAAACAGCCTTTATTATGTTGAGGTGTGTATCTAGTCTAGTAGAGTTTTTATCATGAAAGGATGCTGTATTTTGTCAAATTCTTTTTCTCTGTCTATTGAGATTATTAATGTGGTTTATCTTTCATTTTGCTAATGTGATATATTACATCAATTGCTCTGTATATGTTGAACCTTCCTTATATCCCAAGGATAAATTCCACTTGGTCATTGTGTATAATCCTTCTGATGTGTTCTTTAAGTAAGTTTGCTAATATTTTTTTGAGAATTTTTACATTTATATTCACCAGGGATATTGGTCTATAGTTTCTTCTCTTATGGTATACTTAATCTGGCTTTGGTATCAAAGCATTGCTTACTTCTTTTTTTTTGAGAGGGCATCTCTCATATTTATTGATCATATGGTTGTTAACAACAGTAAAATTCTGTATAGGGGACTCAATGCACAATCATTAATCAACCCCAAGCCTAATTCTCAACAGTCTCCAATCTTCTGAAGCATAACGAACAAGTTCTTACATGGTGAACAAGGTCTTACATAGTGAATAAGTTCTTACATGGTGAACAGTGCAAGGGCAGTCATGTCACAGAAACTTTCGGTTTTGATCAGGCTTCATGAACTATAAACAATCAGGTCAGTTATGATAATTTTTTGATTTTTATACTTGATTTATATGTGAATCCCACATTTCTCCCTTATTATTATTATTATTATTTTTTATAAAATGCTGAAGTGGTAGGTAGATGCAAGATAAAGGTAGAAAACATAGTTTAGTGCTGTAAGAAAGCAAATGTAGATGAGCAGGTGTGTGCCTATAGACTAAGTATTAATCCAAGCTAGACAAGGGCAACAAAACATCCGCGGATGCAGAAGATTTCTCTCAAAACAGGGGGGGTGAGGTTCTAAGCCTCACCTCTGTTGATCCCCAATTTCTCACCTGATGGCCCCCCTGCGACTGTGCCCGTCTTAGGTTGTTCCTCCCTTGAGGAATCTTACCTGTCTCTGGCTAACCAGTCATCTTCCGGGGCCATACAGGGAAATGTAAAGTTGGTAAGTGAGAGAGAAGCAATATTCTTTGAAAAGGTTAGCTTTTTACTTTTTTGCAGATTTATGCCCTGTGGCTTCTATGCCCAGCATTTGTCTTGAGGTATCTTTACCACTTGGAAGAATTAAAAGCATTGCTTACTTTGTAGAATGAGTTTGGAAGTGTTCCCTCCTCCTTGATATTCTGGAAGAGTTTAAGGAAGATTGGTGTTAGTTCTTATTTAAATATTTGGTAGAATTCTCCAGTGAAGCCACCTGGGTATGGAATTTTTCTGTGTTTGGACTTTTTTTATTACTGATTCAATCTCCTGTTATTGATCTGTTCAGATTTTCTATTTATTCCTGATTCAGTCTTGGTAAGTTGTGTGTTTCTAGAAATGTATCCATTTCTGGTTTAAATAATTTATTGCCATATAATTGTACAAAGTAGTGTCTTAAGATTCAAAGTCTTTCTGTAGTTAATGAGTTGTAATGTCTCCTCTTTTATTTCTAATTTTATTTGTGTCTACTCTCCTTTTTTCTTAGTCTGGCTGAAGGTTTGTGAATTTTGTTTATATTTTTGAAGAACCAGCTCTTAGTTTCACTGATTCTTTCTATTGTTTTTATGGTCTCTGTTTTGTTTATTTCCAATCCTATCCTTGTTATTTCCTTTCTTCTGCTAACTTTGGATTTAATTTGTTCTTTTTGTAGTTCCTTGAGATATAAAGTTAGGTTATTTGAGGTTTTTCTGATTTCTTAATGAGTTAATCATTATAAACTTTCTTCTCAGAACTGCTTCTGCTGCATCCTACAATATTTAATATGCATTTTTATTTTCATTTGTTTTTCTGTTTCATTCATTTGGTAATTTTTTATTTCCCTTTTTATTTTTTCTTTGACCCAGTGGTTGTTCAGAAGTGTATTGTTTAGTTTCCACATATTTGGAGATCTTCTCACTTTCCTTTTGCTCTTGGTTTCCTGTTTCCTACTATTGTGGTCAGAGAAGATGGTATGATTTCACTTTTATTAAATTTACTAAGATTTGTTTTGTGTCCTATTATATGACTTATCCTATGGCCTATCTTTTCATGTGTACTTGAGGAGAGTGTGTATTCTACTGCTCTTGGACAGAATGTTCTCTATATGTCTATGAAGTGTATTTGTTCTAAAATATGGTTCAATTCCAGCATTTCCTTGTTTATATTCCACATGGACAACCTACCCATTTCTGATAGTGAGGTATTGAAGTCCCTGCAATTATTGTTGTCTATTTCTTCTTTAAATCTATTATTAATTTCTTAATATATTTAAGTGCTCGGGTGTTGGGACCATATATATTTATGACTGTCATATATTTTTGATGTGTTGACCCCTTTATCATTATAATGACTTTCTTTGTCTCTTGCTTCCATTTCTGGTTTAAAGTCTATTTTGTTTGATAAAGTATGGTTGTCCCCACCTTCTTTTTATTCCTGTTTTTTTGGAATATCATCTTCTGTCCTTTCACTTTGAGCCTATGTGTGTCTTTGGAGCTGAAATGAATCACCTGTAGGCAGCATATAGTTGGGTTTTGTTTTTCTAATCCATCCAGCCATTCTGTGCCTTTTGATGGTTGAGTTTGGTCCATTTATATTTAGGGTGATTAATGTGTGGATTTACATCTGCCCTTTCATCTTTTGCCTTCTGGTTATTTTGTCTCTCCATTGTTTCTTTTTCCTTTTGTTTCTGTTTACCTTTGTAAGTTGGTGGTTTTCCTTTTGCTTAGCCTCTCCCCTACTATTTTTGTTTGTTTGTTTCATGTCTTTGCTCTAGATTTTAGTTGTGTGGTTTATTATGAGGTTTACATAAGACATCTCATAGATAAAATAGTCCTTTTTCTGCTGATAGCAATTTATTTTCATTTGCCTGTAAAGGTTCCTTTTATTCCCTTCATTTATATTTTTGATCTCACAAATTATCTCTTTTTACACTGTGATTTTTTTTTACCAAGTTGTAGTAGCTATAGTTATTGTTAGTTATTATTAGTGCTCCTTTCCTTTAACCTTTTTACCATAATTAAGATTCCTAACTATTCTAAAAAATAGTTACAGTATTCTAATTCTGATTGACTACCAGTCACCTTAATCAGAGTTTTGTGTACTTTTTGTCTTTTACTTTCAGCTTGAAAAGGTGCTTTCAATATTTCTTGTAAGGAAGTGAACTTACTGAGCTTCTGTTTTTCTGTGAAAGCTTTTATTTCTCCTTCATATCTGAAGGATAACTTTGCCAGATTGAATATTCTTGGCTGGCAGTTTTTAATCCTTCAATATTTTAAACATGTCATTCTGCTGTCTCCTGAGCTGTAGAGCTTCTGCTGAGAAATCTTCTGACAGACTAATGAAGGTACTTTTGTAGGTTACTTTCTTTTTACCCCTGGCTTCCCTTAAGATCTTTATTGTTGACTTTTGACAGTTTTAATACAATGTGTCTTAGAGAAGGTCTTTTTTCCTTGAGATAATAAGGTGTTCTGTTAGCTTCATAGACTTGTAAATCTAGTTCCTTCCCCACATTTGGAAAGTTCTTAGTGATTGGTTCTTTAAATATTTTCTCTGCTCCCTTCTCTCTTCTCCTTCTGGGGCACCCATTTTTCTTATGCTGGCTTTTCCCATGGAATCAGGTATTTCTTTTTTTTTTTTTTTTTTTTTTTTAGGTAATTATTTTTAATTGAAGGGTAGTTGACGCACAGTATTACATTACATTAGTTTCAAGTGTACAACACAGTAATCCAACATTTATATACATGATAATTCTAGGTACCAGCTATCACCATACCAAGTTGTTACAATATTTTTACTATATTCCTTATGCTATACATTACATCATTACATCCCGGTTACTTATTTATTTTACCATTGGAAGTCTGTCCTTTTTTTTTTTTTTTTTCTTTAATTAAATTTAATTAAATATAATTTTTTTTTTTTTTTGTGAGGGCATCTCTCATATTTATTGATCAAAAGGTTGTTAACGACAATAAAATTCTGTATAGGAGAGTCAATGCTCAATGCACAATCATTAATCCACCCCAAGCCTAATTTTCATCAGTCTCCAATCTTCTGAGGCATAACAAACAAGTTCTTACATGGAGAACAAATTCTTACATAATGAATAAGTTACATAGTGAACAGTACAAGGGCAGCCATCACAGAAACTTTCGGTTTTGCTCATACATTATGAACTATAAACAGTCAGTTCAAATATGAATACTCATTTGGTTTTTATAATTGATTTACATGTGGATACCACATTTCTCTCTTTATTATTATTATTTTTAATAAAATGCTGAAGTGGTAGGTAGATACAAGATAAAGGTAGAAAACATAGTTTAGTGTTGTAAGAGAGCAAATGTAGATGATCAGGTGTGTGCCTGTAGACTATGTGTTAATCCAAGCTAGACAAGGGCAATAAAACATCCACGTATGCAGAAGATTTCTCTCAGAACGGGGGGGTGAGGTTCTAAGCCTCACCTCTGTTGATCCCCAATTTCTCACCTGATGACCCCCCTGCGACTGTGCCCGTCTTAGGTTGTTCCTCCCTTGAGGAATCTTACCTGTCTCTGGCTAACCAGTCATCTTCCGGGGCATTACAGGGAAATGTGAAGTTGGTAAGTGAGAGAGAAGCCTTATTGTTTGAAATGGTTAGCTTTTTATTTCCTTGCATACTTATGCCCTGTAGCTTCTATGCCCAGCATTTGTCTTGAGGTATCTTTACCACTTGGAAGAATTATGATACTCGGTAAATTTGATATGAGGCACGAATTCTATTTAAGGGTTGTAATTAGGAAGGAAGAAGAAAAGCTATAGAAGTAGCAGGCGGAAGAAAACATGGGAAGATTGATTATTTCTTTGACATATCTTCTTGTAGAGTAACTTCAGCATGTATAGGTTTTAAGCTACTACTTAAATTGCACACACACATTAACATAATAGGAGTATAGTTACATAACCAAAGCATATCTGTAATTACCAGCCATCTCCAGTGAAACCAAGAAAAGCAGTTAGGCACCTTAGGCATTTGTGAAAACTTATCTATGATATGGTGGATATTGTCCAACTGAACTTGAACAGTCTGAGAGAAATCAGACAAATTAAAACAACCCATTCCTGGGGAATGTTCACATCCCTTATGTTCTTTTAACAGTAAATAGTCTGTAGTTGTAAGATTTTGGAGCGCTACAATTTGCACTTCTCCTAATTCTTGGTTGAGTTCCAACAGTATAGATCCAGTCAAATTTGTTGTTTTACTGTATGCACAGGCCAGCTTAGATATCTCCTTCATTCCCATGGCAAGTCCAGGAGCTGGTGGGATGAGTGCATCTACAGCTGTAGCAGTGCGTGGATCTTTGTTGGGGTTTTTTGACGATCATCTTCTGGCATGAGTCTTCCAGAGAGTGCTGATGTTGGAAGTTCTCTTTCATATCGTGTCTTAGTTCATTTTCGGGGTAGCCCAATTAGGCTTTGATCTTCTGTATAAACGCAAACAGACCCTTTGCCTACACTTTTGTATGCCCTTTATACCCTTGTGTAGAACTCATTGGAGGTTACCACACAGGAACTGCCCTTTTTTTTGTTTTGTTTTGTTTTGTTTTGTTTTGTTTTATTTTTCGTATCACTAATCTACACTTACATGACGAATATTATGTTTACTAGGCTCTCCCCTATACCAGGTCTCCCCTATAAACCCCTTTACAGTCACTGTCCATCAGCATAGGAAAATGTTGTAGAATCACTACTTGCCTTCTCTGTGTTGTACAGCCCTCCCTTTTCTCCTACCCCCCCATGCATGCTAATCTTAATACCCCCCTACTTCCCCCCCCCCCCCTTATCCTTCCCTACCCACCCATCCTCCCCAGTCCCTTTCCCTTTGGTACCTGTTAGTCCATTCTTGAGTTCTGTGATTCTGGTGCTGTTTTGTTCCTTCAGTTTTTCCTTTGTTCTTATATTCCACAGATAAGTGAAATCATCATTTGTCTTTCTCCGCTTGGCTTGTTTCACTGAGCATAATACCCTCCAGCTCCATCCATGTTGCTGCAAATGATTGGATTTGCCCTTTTCTTATGGCTGAGTAGTATTCCATTGTGTATATGTACCACATCTTCTTTATCCATTTATCTATCGATGGACATTTAGGTTGCTTCCAATTCTTGGCTACTGTAAATAGTGCTGCGATAAACATAGGGGTGCACTGATCTTTCTCATACTTGATTGCTGCATTCTTAGGGTAAATTCCTAGGAGTGCAATTCCTGGGTCAAATGGTAGGTCTGTTTTGAGCATTTTGATGTACCGCCATACTGCTTTCCACAATGGTTGAACTAACTTACATTCCCACCAGCAGTGTAGGAGGGTTCCCCTTTCTCCACAGCCTTGCCAACATTTGTTGTTGTTTGTCTTTTGGATGGCAGCCATCCTTACTGGTGTGAGGTGATACCTCATTGTAGTTTTAATTTGCATTTCTCTGATAATTAGTGATGTGGAGCATCTTTTCATGTGTCTGTTGGCCATCTGTATTTCTTTTTTGGAGAACTGTCTGTTCAGTTCCTCTGCCCATTTTTTAATTGGGTTATTTGTTTTTTGTTTGTTGAGGCGTGTGAGCTCTTTATATATTCTGGACGTCAAGCCTTTATCGGATGTGTCATTTTCAAATATATTCTCCCATACTGTAGGGATCCTTTTTGTTCTACTGATGGTGTCTTTTGCTGTACAGAAGCTTTTCAGCTTAATATAGTCCCACTTACTCATTTTTGCTGTTGTTTTCCTTGCCTGGGGAGATATGTTCAAGAAGAGGTCACTCATGTTTATGTCTAAGAGGTTTTTGCCTATGTTTTCTTCCAAGAGTTTAATGGTTTCATGACTTACATTCAGGTCTTTGATCCATTTTGAGTTTACTTTTGTATATGGGGTTAGAGAATGGTCCAGTTTCATTCTCCTACATGTAGCTGTCCAGTTTTGCCAGCACCATCTGTTGAAGAGACTGTCATTTCGCCATTGTATGTCCATGGCTCCTTTATCAAATATTAATTGACCATATATGTCTGGGTTAATGTCTGGATTCTCTAGTCTGTTCCATTGGTCTGTGGCTCTGCTCTTGTGCCAGTACCAAATTGTCTTGATTACTATGGCTTTATAGTAGAGCTTGAAGTTGGGGAGTGAGATCCCCCCTAATTTATTCTTCTTTCTCAGGATTGCTTTGGCTATTCGGGGTCTTTGGTGTTTCCATATGAATTTTTGAATTATTTGTTCCAGTTCATTGAAGAATGTTGCTGGTAGTTTCATAGGGATTGCATCAAATCTGTATATTGCTTTGGGCAGGATGGCCATTTTGACGATATTAATTCTTCCTAGCCATGAGCATGGGATGAGTTTCCATCTGTTAGTGTCCCCTTTAATTTCTCTTAAGAGTGACTTGTAGTTTTCAGAGTATAAGTCTTTCACTTCTTTGGTTAAGTTTATTCCTAGGTATTTTATTTTTTTTGATGCAATTGTGAATGGAGTTGTTTTCCTGATTTCTCTTTCTGTTGGTTCATTGTTAGTATATAGGAAAGCCACAGATTTCTGTGTGTTGATTTTGTATCCTGCAACTTTGCTGTATTCCGATATCAGTTCTAGTAGTTTTGGGGTGGAGTCTTTAGGGTTTTTTATGTACAGTATCATGTCATCTGCAAATAGTGACAGTTTAACTTCTTCTTTACCAATCTGGATTCCTTGTATTTCTTTGTTTTGTCTGATTGCCGTGGCTAGGACCTCCAGTACTATGTTAAATAACAGTGGAGACAGTGGGCATCCCTGTCTAGTTCCCGATCGCAGAGGAAATGCTTTCAGCTTCTCGCTGTTCAATATAATGTTGGCTGTGGGTTTATCATAGATGGCCTTTATTATGTTGAGGTACTTGCCCTCTATTCCCATTTTGCTGAGAGTTTTTATCATGAATGGATGTTGAACTTTGTCAAATGCTTTTTCAGCATCTATGGAGATGATCATGTGGTTTTTGTCTTTCTTTTTGTTGATGTGGTGGATGATGTTGATGGACTTTCGAATGTTGTACCATCCTTGCATCCCTGGGATGAATCCCACTTGGTCATGGTGTATGATCCTTCTGATGTATTTTTGAATTCGGTTTGCTAATATTTTGTTAAGTATTTTTGCATCTATGTTCATCAGGGATATTGGTCTGTAGTTTTCTTTTTTGGTGGGGTCTTTGCCTGGTTTTGGTATTAGGGTGATGTTAGCTTCATAGAATGAGTTTGGGAGTATCCCCTCCTCCTCTATTTTTTGGAAAACTTTAAGGAGAATGGGTATTATGTCTTCCCTGTATGTCTGATAAAATTCCGAGGTAAATCCATCTGGCCCGGGGGTTTTGTTTTTTGGTAGTTTTTTGATTACCACTTCAATTTCGTTCCTGGTAATTGGTCTGTTTAGATTTTCTGTTTCTTCCTGGGTCAATCTTGGAAGGTTGTATTTTTCTAGGAAGTTGTCCATTTCTCCTAGGTTTCCCAGCTTGTTAGCATATAGGTTTTCATAGTATTCTCTAATAAGTCTTTGTATTTCTGTGGGGTCCGTCGTGATTTTTCCTTTCTCGTTTCTGATACTGTTGATTTGTGTTGACTCTCTTTTCTTCTTAATAAGTCTGGCTAGAGGCTTATCTATTTTGTTTATTTTCTCGAAGAACCAGCTCTTGGTTTCATTGATTTTTGCTATTGTTTTATTCTTCTCAATTTTATTTATTTCTTCTCTGATCTTTATTATGTCCCTCCTTCTGCTGACCTTAGGCCTCATCTGTTCTTCTTTTTCCAATTTCGATAATTGTGACATTAGACCATTCATTTGGGATTGCTCTTCCTTTTTTAAATATGCTTGGATTGCTATATACTTTCCTCTTAAGACTGCTTTTGCTGCATCCCACAGAAGTTGGGGCTTAGTGTTGTTGTTGTCATTTGTTTCCATATATTGCTGGATCTCCATTTTGATTTGGTCATTGATCCATTGATTATTTAGGAGCGTGTTGTTAAGCCTCCATGTGTTTGTGAGCCTCTTTGCTTTCTTTGTACAGTTTATTTCTAGTTTTATGCCTTTGTGGTCTGAAAAGTTGGTTGGTAGGATTTCAATCTTTTGGAATTTTCTGAGGCTCTTTTTGTGTCCTAGTATGTGGTCTATTCTGGAGAATGTTCCATGTGCACTTGAGAAGAATGTATATGCTGTTGCTTTTGGATGTAGAGTTCTATAGATGTCTATTAGGTCCATCTGCTCTACTGTGTTGTTCAGTGCTTCCGTGTCCTTACCTATTTTCTGCCCAGTGGATCTATTCTTTGGGGTGAGTGCTGTGTTGAAGTCCCCTAGAATGAATGCATTGCAGTCTATATCCCCCTTTAGTTCTGTTAGTATTTGTTTCACATATGCTGGTGCTGCTGTGTTGGGTGCATATATATTTAGAATGGTTATATCCTCTTGTTTGACTGGGCCCTTTATCATTATGTAGTGTCCTTCTTTCTCTCTTGTTACTTTCTTTGTTTTGAAGTCTATTTTGTCTGATATTAGTACTGCAACCCCTGCTTTCTTCTCACTGTTGTTTGCTTGAAATATGTTTTTCCATCCCTTGACTTTTAGTCTGTACATGTCTTTGGGTTGGAGGTGAGTTTCTTGTAAGCAGCATATAGATGGGTCTTACTTTTTTATCCATTCTGTTACTCTGTGTCTTTTGATTGGTGCATTCAACCCATTAACATTTAGGGTGACTATTGAAAGATATATACTTATTGCCATTGCAGGCTTTAAATTCGTGGTTACCAAAGGTTCAAGGTTAGCCTCTTTAATATCTTACTGCCTAACTTAGCTCGCTTATTGAGCTGTTATATACACTGTCTGGAGATTCTTTTCTTCTCTCCCTTCTTGTTCCTCCTCCTCGATTCTTCATATGTTGGGTGTTTTGTGCTGTGTTCTTTCTAGGAGTGCTCCCATCTAGAGCAGTCCCTGTAAGGTGTTCTGTAGAGGTGGTTTGTGGGAAGCAAATTCCCTCAGCTTTTGTTTGTCTGGGAATTGTTTAATCCTACCGTCATATTTGAATGATAGTCATGCTGGATACAGTATCCTTGGCTCAAGGCCCTTCTGTTTCATTGTATTAAATATATCATGCCATTCTCTTCTGGCCTGTAGGGTTTCTGTCGAGAAGTCTGATGTTAGCCTGATGGGTTTTCCTTTATAGGTGACCTTTTTCTCTCTAGCTGCCTTTAAAACTCTTTCTTTGTCCTTGATCTTTGCCATTTTAATTATTATGTGTCTTGGTGTTGTCCTCCTTGTATCCTTTCTGTTGGGGTTCTGTGTATTTCCGTGGTCTGTTAGATTATTTCCTCCCCCAGTCTGGGGAAGTTTCCAGCAATTATTTCTTCTAAGATACTTTCCATCTCTTTTCCTCTCTCTTCTTCTTCTGGGACCCCTATAATACGGATATTGTTCCTTTTGGATTGGTCACACAGTTCTCTTAATATTGTTTCATTCCTGGAGATCCTTTTGTCTCTCTCTATGTCAGCTTCTATGCGTTCCTGTTCTCTGATTTCAATTCCATCAGTGGCCTCTTGCATTCTATCCATCCTGCTTATAAACCCTTCCAGAGTTTGTTTCATTTCTGCGATCTCCTTTCTGGCATCTGTGATCTCCCTCCGGACTTCATCCCATTTCTCTTGCGTATTTCTCTGCATCTCTGTCAGCATGTTTATGATTCTTATTTTGAATTCTTTGTCAGGAAGACTGGTTAGGTCTGTCTCCTTCTCTGGTGTTGTCTCTGTGATCTTTGTCTGCCTGTAGCTTTTCCTTTTCATGGTGATAGGAATAGTCTGCAGAGCTGGGCCGAGTGACGGCTGGAAGGACTTCCTTCCTTGTTGTTTTGTGGCCCTCCTCTCCTGGGAGAACAGCGACCTCTAGTGGCTTGTGCTGCGCAGCTGCGCACAGACAGGGTTGTTGCTTCCTGCCCGGCTGCTATGGAGTTAATGTCCGCTGTTGCTGTGGGCGTGGCCTGGCTCGGGCAGCTACTCCAAAATGGTGGAGTCGCGTTGGAGCAGGAGCGGCTGGGAGGCTATTTATCTCCGTGAGGGGCCTCCCTGCTCCCTGCAGCCCAGGGATTAGGGTGCCCAGGGATCCCCAGATTCCCTACCTCTGGATTAAGTGTCCCGCCCTGTCCTTTTAAGACTTCCAAAAAGCACCCGCCAAAACAAAAGAATGACCACCAAAAAAAAAAAAAAAGAAAAAAAATTTTTAATTAAAAAAAAAATTTTTTTTAATTAAAAAAAAAAAAGGTCGCTGGTTTTTCTTTATTCTCCGGTGCCAGCCTCAGGCCTCTGCTCACTGGTCTTGCTGTCCTTTTTCCCTAGTATTGGGGGCCCTATCCCTTTAAGACTTCCAAAAAGTGCTCGCCAAAACAAAACAGCAAAAAAGCAAAAAAAAAAAATGGTCGCGCGCTTTTATGTCCTCTGACACCCGGCCTCCAGTGCCCGCTCACTGTTCTTGCTGCCCTGTTTCCCTAGTATCCAGGGCCCCCTGCGCACGCACTGTGTCTGCCCTCTGGCCCGGATGGCGGGGGCTGGGTGTTCGGCAGTCCTGGGCTCCGTCTACCTCCCGCTCTGCCTGCTCTTCTCCCGCCGGGAGCTGGGGGGAGGGGTGCTCGGCTCCCGCAGGGCCGGGGCTTGTATCTTACCCCCTTCGCGAGGCGCTGGGTTCTCTCAGGTGCGGATGTGGTCTGGATATTGTCCTGTGTCCTCTGGTCTTCATTCTAGGAAGGGTTGTCTTTGTTATATTTTCATAGATATATGTTGTTTTGGGAGGAGATTTCCGCTGCTCTACTCACGCCGCCATCTTCCGCCCTCCCCGGAATCAGGTATTTCTCATAGGCTTTTTCTTCACTTTAAAAAAATCTCAGTTCTCCCTTCTCTTCGACGTCAATCATTTTTACACTTCTGTCCCCCAGCTTGCTAATTCTCCCTTCCATGAAATCTGCTCTACTTCCAGTGCATTCTAATGCAGTCATCTCATTTATTGAGTTCTTCAGCTCCAAAATTTCTCTTTAGTTCTTTTTTTAAAGTTTCAATCTCTTTGGCAAAGTACTCTTTGTTAATTTTATTCCTGAGAGAACTGTATTGCCTTTCTGAATTTTATTGTAGCTCATTGATAAGCTCCTAACAGCTATTTAAAATCATCAGTTAAATTGTAATTCCCATGTCCTTGGATTTGGTTACCGGGAAATTGTCATTTTCTTTTTGTGCTACTGTATTACCATGACTTTTTATGGCTTTTGGTGAAAAGTGCCTCTGCCCTCACATTTGAAGTAGTAAGCACTGTTCTTATTTAGGTAAGCACAAGGCTTTGTTTACTCTGATTCTAACAATTCAACAGGTTAGTAGTTAGGAGCCTTCCTTTTGCTTTGCAGAAGATGGTGCTACAGCACAAGTTTTTGGTTTCTCTTTCCAGGGGTGACTCACCACTAAAGTTGGGAACACACCTGTTAAAAAATAAATAAATAAAAAGCAAAGGGTGACATGACAGCAAAGCAAGGGGAGATCTGTGGCTCACATCTGGGGCTTTGGGTGTGCCCATGATCCAGTAGGGGCCAGGGGGAGTGGTCCTAGCGGCCTGTGGGCAGTCAGTCCTCCTGGCTCCCAGGGTAGACTGCAGGGGATACTGCCCTTCTGTCTACCTACCTGCCTTTCCTTCTCTCCCCCAGCCACTGCGACCTCTCCTCAGAGGGCGCACTGGCCCCTCAAGCTGCAGCACGTGTGGGTGGGCAGACCCCCACTCACTGCTTTACCCCCCCACCTCCTCGGCTGGAAAGACAGGGCTGGACGCTGCCTCCGCCGCGGCTACCAGCTCCGTCCCTCCTTCCTAGGCCAGGCCGTCTGCTTGGGGTGCACTGCTCAATGGGTCTCTCGGGTGGGCTGTGTGCTGTGCAGAGGTGCTGTTTTCTCCTGTGCTGTATATGATTTCTTGTAAATCAAAGCGTCAAGAACACAAATAACACAGCACCATGATGCCGACACCACTCCCAGATAAAGCATATTACCAAAATGAATTTATCTTCTTCCTTTTCCTTTTTTAATGCAGTCACCACAAAATTTAAAATTGTATATGAAACGCTCATATTTTTATGAGGGGTTTTCACCTTTGACATTGCTGACGTTTGAGGCCAGTTCATCCTTCCTGCCCCATTCCCTGTAGGCTGTTTAGCAACATCCCTGGCATAGCTGATTTAGGCCCACTTCTCATCCAGGGCAGGAAAGCCTTTCTGGACCGCGATGGAAAGGGGATCCTCCAGCCTCTGAAATCTTTTCTTAATGAGAATCTCTTTTCTCGCATCTGGGAATTAGTCATAAGGCAGGCCGTTAGACCAGCCATCCTGTAACATCCACTAGTGGTCCTACTCCTAATCTCTTCAGTAGCACAGATGAAGCCAAATTCTTTGTGAAAGAGATCATGTCTCTAAAAGACCTTATAAATTCCAGCTTAGTTTAACAAATACTTAACTCCTCTGTGTTAGGCATTGTCCTAGGCAACAGGGACACCACAGCAGATGAAACATGAGTTCTCAGGGAGCTTCCATACCATTTGGGGGAACATAGCATGTACTCAGGAGCATGTCCCACGTTGATCAGAATTGTGGAGAAAAACAAAGCCCGCAGAAGTGCCTAGGGAATGCTACTGGTGGCGGGGGTGGGTTTCTGGGGATGTTAATACTCCTACCACGCCTGGCCCTGGCCCCTAATGCCCAAGACCTCTGTCGTGCCCACTGTGCTCTGGACCTTGTGTTTCTTTTGTTTCTTCTGGACTCCATTTCCTTTGTCTGTTGCTTATAAGGCATGTTTTCCAGACACTTTTGCACAGCCTCCGGTAAGCCCCCCTGAGTTGGGGTGTTAAGGTTCCTTTGAACAGTGGCATTTGAATCTGAATCCCAGCTCTGGCCTGCTCAGTGCAGAGCTGCCCTTGGGAACGTTCTGGCTGCTGTTCTCCTTCTGACTCTCTGAAATGGCACCTGCCGTTTTGCCAGCCTCATCATGCTCTTGACTTAGATCAAGGTCAACGATCCTGAGGTCGTTTACTGTGTTACCATCTCTGTGTACTTGTCCTGTAGGTTGATGTTTCTCTTGCTGCTTCTGATGAGTTTACTGCACAGTGTGATCTGAAGGAGGTTTTGGGTTTAGCTCTGTGTGTCTGACACAGGAAAATAGCATGAACTTTGTGGCACAGGAAAATAGCATGAACTTTGTGGCCCTTTACTTCATAATTCTTTCACCTCTGCTTTCCAGTGGGTCCTAAAATAGATATTTAATATAGCAAATGATCTGGTCTCATAAATGAGTAGACTGCCTTTACGTAAAACACCACAAAGAGTTATATCCATAATGATGATACGATATTGTGAAGTGGGGTTCTTGGCTAGCAAGTCTGCAATGATTTCTGAACTGAGAAATTTTTTAAGAGCTTGGATGTCTCTTCTGCTTCCAACATATTTCTTTCTTTACTTGCCTTTAGTCAGAATAGTAACACACCCCTTTGCATTTGATGTACAGCCCCTCATTCAGTCCTCACAAGGCTAATTTCAAGCATCTGTTAAATTTTCTGATTCACTTTTTCATATACAAGAGATGGAAATTTTAGTTTATATACATCTCTAAACCTGTGTTATACATGCAATGGTAGATATGGGGAGAGATTCTATCCCTAGGTTCCGTTGTTCATGTCACAGAAATCATAGTCTTGGATTGTAGAGAATATGATTTAAATACCACCTGTGGTCACTTATCTAGCAGACTTGTTAGATAAGAAACCTGACAAATTGGAAGTGTGTGTCCCTAAAAGAGAAAAAGAATAGAAGAATATTAACATGAAGGATTTAAAAATACTATTTAGTAAAAAACTTAAAATTCTATTAACTTCTATAATTGAAATTAATTCAGTTTATAGAGTAGAGGTTCTTTAGAAGATAAATTATTTTTGTTTAATATTTTCTTTACTGTTTCATAGTTATGTGGGGATATTGCAAACGGCAACTAGAAAACCACTATTCCTAGCCATAGTCTATCGGGAAAGAATGCATTATCATGACAGTGTTTTAGGAAGTTGGTCAGGGCACCTGCCACGCCTACGGGTGGCTGTGCAGCCACTGTGCAAGTGGGCTTGGCTTCCGGCCCGCCAGTCCTCAGAGTAGCTGAGCCCTGATGTGCTTCTCACCTAAGCCACAGACCAGATGCTACTAACAACTGCTGTCCTGCTGCTTACTTCCAACCCCCTGCAGAGGCTTTGTAAATGCTCCTTCTGTAGAGGTTAATTTTTAAGGGGTTTTTCCAGCATATCCAGAGTTGCTCAATTTTGTTCAGTGTCACTGTCTTTGGGAAAATACTAATTAATGCACGATGCTGTGCCTGAATTTCACTGGTACTTCTACAGTTTGTTTGCATTTTTCATAACTTCATCACCATAAGCTAGGCTCTGTGATAGCATTTTGTTCATGTTATTTAGCAGCTAGAGTATAATGATTTGTTAAGTATCAGAATATGGTAGGTGTGTCTTGAACCAAACAACAGGGTCAGATGTGCCAGCACATGAAAAGACAGTGTACTTCTGAGGTGGTCCAAACAGCTGAACACCAATGGGGGAGAGCTAGGAGAATTAAGGTTAGAACAGTACTGAAAACGTAGGGCCAGTTGATCTGCCATGAAGCTTTTCAGGGGTCAAAATAGCAGGGAACAGAGGTACAGCCTGTTTTATTCTATCTACAACCATGTATATTTTTAAGGTGTCTCTGTACATGTACATTTTTAAGACTCTTATTAATGGCAATAGCTTTTCCTTCCTAATGTTAATGGCATTAAAATTAAATATTTATTTTTCTTTTATTTTTTCAGAACAAGCTTGCCCTCCCCTATGTTTTCCAGAAATGACTTCAGTATCTGGAGCATCCTCAGAAAATGTATTGGAATGGTAAATTAACTATCAATTTTATAACATGACATCGAGCAAATATGTGTTTCATTGCATATCCTTTGGAAGGGAGGCTTAATGTCGGCATAAAAGTGACGGACAACCATGTTTTTGGAAACTTCAGAATCGGAAATTGGGAAGGGTCTTATATTAGGTTTTCCTGACAAAATTTGAACCACTCTTTATGCCATTTAATATGGCTTTAATGTGACTTCATTGTAAGGAAATACGAAAAGAAAATATTCTTTTCCTGCTGTCACACCACATTTGTATTTCCCCACAGAATTATCCAGAAATTCCCTCAGAAAGAACAGAAGCCCCATAATGTAGAATATAATTTCACTTACACATCTGTGTGCAGAGGAATTTTTATACGTTGATTTTGGAGTATAGTACATAAGATGTTTGGACTGTGTCTCTGCATAGTTAGCTGTGCAGGTAGAGCTGATATTTTGAGGGAGGGCAGCAAATGGCAAAGTTTGCTGTTCTGTAAGTCCTTGAATTCCCTTTAAAATAGAGTCCACATCACTGCCCCGATGTCAGTCAGGCCAGAATTCTGAGCAAAGATCCAATTCTTCTAGCATGACCTTTGACCAACTAGAATGAAGGAAATTTAGAAACATATCTGAGTCCTAAGCTGTTAAAGAACCCGTCTGGACATTACCTTTTTAAATTTTGCAGTTCAGTGTATAACCTGGGAGTACGCCAAGACCTTTCCATGCACTGAGCAGTCACTCTCTCATTTTCATTCTGATGTGTGAATCCGTTCAGCTGGTGATGTGTCCACTGTGGCATTCTCCTCATGTCCCTGCATGGGGCAGTGTCATCTGGGACTTCCTAAGTGTCATTTCCAAAAAGCAAATCCCAAAAGCATTAATTTGAAACAAGTCTTTTCTGGTTCTCCTGCGTGGAGAGTAAGTCAACTAAACTCTGCAGCCGGATGGTGGGATTTGTCCTGGCCTTGCAGCTTCCTGTCTGTGAGACCCTGGGCCAGCTGCCCCTTCTCTGAGTAGTGTTTCCACCTGTGTAAAGTTCGGAGAGTAATTTGTACCTTATAGGTGCATTGAGAGATAAATAAGATAATTTACATAAAATGGCTAAGATAGTCCCAGCTTTAGCATAATGCTCAATATTATTATCAGTAGGTGATCAGAGCAGAGAATCCAAATGCCTAGGCTCCAATCCTATTTTGATTATATTAAGACTCATTAGGAGAAACCAAATGTATGTAGACAAATATGTATGTTCTTAAATAAGATGTTAATAATACTTGTCTCTTTGGAACTGGAATCCTTAGGACAAAAATACTTATATTCTACAGAATCAATATTTTTCAAACCCTTAGTAAATATATTTGCCTTTGTGATCCAGTATACATACATGTATACATGTATGTTTAAAATTAAAGCCAGTTTCATGAAAGGAATACTCATCATCACTACAAATAATATTTGCTACTAAATTAATACTGATTCCAACTCATTAAACTGATTTTACAACCTGCTGATGCAACCCACACTTACTGTAGAATTGGTTACCTACACCTAAGGCTATTTGGTGAACAAGAATTTGTATGAAAACCTCAGGTGTGGCTTAGTTTTTTGGCCATCGTGGAAAGTACAGTTTTCTATATTGTCTTGCTGGAGTCTGTCTCCTGCCATCTCTTGTCTCACTGGGTATCAGATCCAGCGATGGTGTCATGAGTATGCTCAGGCTTGTGGCTAGTAATCATCTAGTTTATATCAAACACAAGCTTTCTAATCTAAATAGAGGCTAACCGTTCTTTTAAAATGTGGGAAATAATGTTATGAAATAATGTTATGTTGGATTATACAGGCTTAATATATAAGTATAATCTAACATAACATTGTTGCAACATTATTACATAACATTTCAAATACAATCCGATTTTGAAAGATACTCCCTTTCCCTAGAAGAATGGTGTACTTTTATTTTGGGGGGGGTAGAACTTATTTGAGCAATAAACACTCATGCTGAACCACAAATAAAATAAAACAAATAAAAGCAGAGCTGTTTGGGTTGAAAGGACACAAAAGAATGTTTTGAAACTTACATCTATAAAACTAAATAAAATCATAGAGAAAGAACTGCAGGGGAAATAATATTTTTGGAAAGCATTCTCTGCCGAGGTCTTATAAGAGACTAGCATTGTAGAGGAGTATTTATTAATGTGGACTGAAAGGAAACTATCTAGCATTTAGAAGTATTGTGCTTTGGGCCCTGTGCTAGGACCCCCTTCCACAGGCACGGGAAGCCATCCAAAGGTGTGAGTGTGGGCAACAGTAGAGATCTAAGGTGTGGCATAACTTGAGAGAGAAATGCAGATATCATCACTAAATAAGATTTTGAAAGTAATTTTTGGTACCAACCCCTTTGTATCTTCTTCCTTCTACCCCCCAAAGGAAAATAGGTCAAAACTTAGAACACTTTAGTATCCATACACTTTGTTACATTTAACTTCAAGGTGAAGGATTTTTTTTTTTTTTGTAGATAATTATTTTTTTATTGAAGGGTAGTTGACACACGGTATTACATTACATTAGTTTCAGGTGTACATCATAGTGATTCAACATTTATATACATGACAATTCTAGGTACCAGCTATCACCATACCAAGCTGTTACAGTATCTTGACTATATTCATTATATCCCGGTTACTTATTATTTTACCATTGGAAGTATATACTTTTTTTTTTTTTTTTTTTTTTTTTTTTGTGAGGGCATCTCTCATATTTGTTGATCAAATGGTTGTAGACAACAGTAAAATTCTGTATAGGGGAGTCAATGTTCAATGCACAATCATTAATCCACCCCAAGCCTAATTTTCGTCAGTCTACAATCTTCTGAAGCATAACGAACAAGTTCTTACATGGAGAACAAATTCTTACATAGTGAATAAGTTACATGGTGAACAGTACAAGGGCAGTCATCACAGAAACTTTTGGTTTTGTTCATGCATTATGAACTATAAACAGTCAGTTCAAATATGAATACTCATTTGATTTTTTTTTTTTTTTTTTTTTTTAGATAATTATTTTTTATTGAAGGGTAGTTGACACACAGTATTACATTACATTAGTTTCAGGTGTACAACACAGTGATTCAACATTTATATACATGATAATTCTAAGTACCAGCTATCACCATACCAAGTTGTTACAATATTTTGACTATATTCCTTATGCTATACATTACATCCCGGTTGCTTATTTATTTTACAATTGGAAGTGTGTACTTTTTCTTGGTTGTTGTTGTTAGGGCATCTCTCATATTTATTGATCAAATGGTTGTTAACAACAATAAAATTCTGTATAGGGGAGTCAATGCTCAATGCACAATCATTAATCCACCCCAAGCCTAATTTTCGTCAGTCTCCAATCTTCTGAGGCATAACAAACAAGTTCTTACATGGAGAACAAATTCTTACATATTGAATAAGTTACATGGTGAACAGTACAAGGGCAGTCATCACAGAAACCTTCGGTTTTGCTCATGCATTATGAACTATAAACAGTCAGTTCAAATATGAATACTCATTTGATTTTTATACTTGATTTATATGTGGATACCACATTTCTCTCTTTATTATATTATTTTTAATAAAATGCTGAAGTGGTAGGTAGATACAAGATAAAGGTAGAAAACATGGTTTAGTGTTGTAAGGGAGCAAATGTAGATGATCAGGTGTGTGCCTGTAGACTATGTGTTAATCCAAGCTAGACAAGAGCAATAAAACATCCACGTGTGCAGAAGATTTCTCTCAGAAAAGAGGAGGTGAGGTTCTAAGCCTCACCTCTATTGATCCCCAATTTCTCACCTGTTGGCCCCCCTGCGACTGTGCCTGTCTTAGGTTGTTCTTCCCTTGAGGAATCTTACCCGTCTCTGGCTAACCAGTCATCTTCCGGGGCCATACAGGGAAATGTAAAGTTGGTAAGTGAGAGAGAAGCATTATTGTTTGAAATGGTTAGGTTTTTATTTCTTTACATATTTATGCCCTGTAGCTCTATGCCCAGCATTTGTCTTGAGGTATCTTTACCACTTGGAAGAATTATGATACTCGGTAAATTTGATATGAGGCACGAATTCTATTTAAGGGTTGTAATTAGGAAGGAAGAAGAAAAGCTGTAGAAGTAGCAGGCGGCAGAAAACATGGGAAGATTGATTATTTCTTTGACATATCTTCTTGTAGAGTAACTTCAGCATGTATAGGTTTTAAGCTACTACTTAAATTGCGCACACACATTAACATAATAGGAGTATAGTTACATAACCAAAGCATACCTGTAATTACCAGCCATCTCCAGTGAAACCAAGAAAACCAGTTAGGCACCTTAGGCATTTGTGAAAACTTATCTATGATATGGTGGTTATTGTCCAACTGAACTTGAACAGTCTGAGAGAAATCAGACAAATTAAAACAACCCATTCCTGGGGAATGTTCACATCCCTTATGTTATTTTAACAGTAAATAGTCTGTAGTTGTAAGATTTTGGAGCACTACAATTTGCACGTCTCCTAATTCTTGATTGAGTTCCAGCAGTATAGATCCAGTCAAATTTGTTGTTTTACTGTACGTACAGGCCAGCTTAGATATCTCCTTCCTCATTCCCATGGCAAGTCCAGGAACTGGTGGGATGAGTGCATCTACAGCTGTAGCAGTGCGTGGATCTTTGTTGGGGTTTTTTGATGATCATCTTCTGGCATGAGTCTTCCAGAGAGTGCTGATGTTGGAAGTTGTTTTTCATATCGTATCTTAGTTAATTTTGGGGGTAGCCCAATTAGGCTTTGATCCTCTGTATAAACACAAGCAGACCCTTTGCCTACACTTTTATATGCCCTTTATACTCTTCTGTAGAACTCATCGGAGGTTACCACACAGGAACTGCCCTTTTTTTTTTTTTTTGGTATCACTATTCTACACTTACATGACGAATATTATGTTTACTAGGCTCTCCCCTATACCAGGTCCTCCCTATAAACCCCTTTACAGTCACTGTCCATCAGCATAGCAAAATGTTGTAGAATCACTACTTGCCTTCTCTGTGTTGTACAGCCCTCCCTTTTCTCCTACCCCCCCATGCATGCTAATCTTAATACCCCCCTACTTCTCCCCCCCCTTATCCCTCCCTACCCACCCATCCTCCCCAGTCCCTTTCCCTTTGGTACCTGTTAGTCCATTCTTGAGTTCTGTGATTCTGGTGCTGTTTTGCTCCTTCAGTTTTTCCTTTGTTCTTATATTCCACAGATAAGTGAAATCATTTGGTATTTCTCTTTCTCCGCTTGGCTTGTTTCACTGAGCATAATACCCTCCAGCTCCATCCATGTTGCTGCAAATGATTGGATTTGCCCTTTTCTTATGGCTGAGTAGTATTCCATTGTGTATATGTACCACATCTTCTTTATCCATTTATCTATCGATGGACATTTAGGTTGCTTCCAATTCTTGGCTACTGTAAATAGTGCTGCGATAAACATAGGGGTGCACTGATCTTTCTCATACTTGATTGCTGCATTCTTAGGGTAAATTCCTAGGAGTGCAATTCCTGGGTCAAATGGTAGGTCTGTTTTGAGCATTTTGATGTACCGCCATACTGCTTTCCACAATGGTTGAACTAACTTACATTCCCACCAGCAGTGTAGGAGGGTTCCCCTTTCTCCACAGCCTTGCCAACATTTGTTGTTGTTTGTCTTTTGGATGGCAGCCATCCTTACTGGTGTGAGGTGATACCTCATTGTAGTTTTAATTTGCATTTCTCTGATAATTAGCGATGTGGAGCATCTTTTCATGTGTCTGTTGGCCATCTGTATTTCTTTTTTGGAGAACTGTCTGTTCAGTTCCTCTGCCCATTTTTTAATTGGGTTATTTGTTTTTTGTTTGTTGAGGCGTGTGAGCTCTTTATATATTCTGGACGTCAAGCCTTTATCAGATGTGTCATTTTCAAATATATTCTCCCATACTGTAGGGATCCTTTTTGTTCTATTGATGGTGTCTTTTGCTGTACAGAAGCTTTTCAGCTTAATATAGTCCCACTTACTCATTTTTGCTGTTGTTTTCCTTGCCCGGGGAGATATGTTCAAGAAGAGGTCACTCATGTTTATGTCTAAGAGGTTTTTGCCTATGTTTTCTTCCAAGAGTTTAATGGTTTCATGACTTACATTCAGGTCTTTGATCCATTTTGAGTTTACTTTTGTATATGGGGTTAGACAATGGTCCAGTTTCATTCTCCTACATGTAGCTGTCCAGTTTTGCCAGCACCACCTGTTGAAGAGACTGTCATTTCGCCATTGTATGTCCATGGCTCCTTTATCAAATATTAATTGACCATATATGTCTGGGTTAATGTCTGGATTCTCTAGTCTGTTCCATAGGTCTGTGGCTCTGCTCTTGTGCCAGTACCAAATTGTCTTGATTACTATGGCTTTACAGTAGAGCTTGAAGTTGGGGAGTGAGATCTCCCCCTACTTTATTCTTCTTTCTCAGGATTGCTTTGGCTATTCAGGGTCTTTGGTGTTTCCATATGAATTTTTGAATTATTTGTTCCAGTTCATTGAAGAATGTTGCTGGTAGTTTCATAGGGATTGCATCAAATCTGTATATTGCTTTGGGTAGGATTGCCATTTTGACGATATTAATTCTTCCTAGCCACAAGCATGGGATGAGTTTCCATCTGTTAGTGTCCCCTTTAATTTCTCTTAAGAGTGACTTGTAGTTTTCAGAGTATAAGTCTTTCACTTCTTTGGTTAAGTTTATTCCTAGGTATTTTATTTTTTTTGATGCAGTTGTGAATGGAGTTGTTTTCCTGATTTCTCTTTCTGTTGGTTCATTGTTTGTGTATAGGAAAGCCACAGATTTCTGTGTGTTGATTTCGTATCCTGCAACTTTGCTGTATTCCGATATCAGTTCTAGTAATTTTGGGGTGGAGTCTTTAGGGTTTTTTATGTACAGTATCATGTCATCTGCAAATAGTGACAGTTTAACTTCTTCTTTACCAATCTGGATTCCTTGTATTTCTTTGTTTTGTCTGATTGCCGTGGCTAGGACCTCCAGTACTACGTTAAATAACAGTGGAGACAGTGGGCATCCCTGTCTAGTTCCTGATCGCAGAGGAAATGCTTTCAGCTTCTCGCTGTTCAATATAATGTTGGCTGTGGGTTTATCATAGATGGCCTTTATTATGTTGAGGTACTTGCCCTCTATTCCCATTTTGCTGAGAGTTTTTATCATGAATGGATGTTGAACTTTGTCAAATGCTTTTTCAGCATCTGTGGAGATGATCATGTGGTTTTTGTCTTTCTTTTTGTTGATGTGGTGGATGATGTTGATGGACTTTCGAATGTTGTACCATCCTTGCATCCCTGGGATGAATCCCACTTGGTCATGGTGTATGATCCTTCTGATGTATTTTTGAATTCGGTTTGCTAATATTTTGTTGAGTATTTTTGCATCTATGTTCATCAGGGATATTGGTCTGTAGTTTTCTTTTTTGGTGGGGTCTTTGCCTGGTTTTGGTATTAGGGTGATGTTAGCTTCATAGAATAACTTTGGGAGTATTCCCTCCTCCTCTATTTTTTGGAAAACTCTAAGGAGAGTGGGTATTATGTCTTCCCTGTATGTCTGATAAAATTCCGAGGTAAATCCATCTGGCCCGGGGGTTTTGTTCTTTCGTAGTTTTTTGGATTACCGCCTCAATTTCGTTGCTGGTAATTGGTCTGTTTAGATTTTCTGTTTCTTTCTGGGTCAATCTTGGAAGGTTGTACTTTTCTAGGAAGTTGTCCATTTCTCCTAGGTTTCCCAGCTTGTCAGCATATAGGTTTTCATAGTATTCTCTAATAATTCTTTGTATTTCTACGGGGTCCGTTGTGATTTTTCCTTTCTCATTTCTGATACTGTTGATTTGTGTTGACTCTCTTTTCTTCTTAATAAGTTTGTCTAGAGGCTTATCTATTTTGTTTATTTTCGCGAAGAACCAGCTCTTGGTTTTATTGATTTTTGCTATTGTTTTATTCTTCTCAATTTTATTTATTTCTTCTCTAATCTTTATTATGTCCCTCCTTCTGCTGACCTTAGGCCTCATTTGTTCTTCTTTTTCCAATTTCGATAATTGTGACATTAGATCATTCATTTGGGATTGTTCTCCCCTTTTTTTTTTAGATAATTATTTTTTTATTGAAGGGTAGTTGATGCACAGTATTACATTACATTGGTTTCAAGTGTACAACACAGTGATAAAACATTTATATACATAATTCTAAGTTCCAGCTATCCCCCTACCAAGCTGTTACAATATCTTGACTATATTCCTTATGCTATACATTACATCCCAGTTACTTATTTATTTTACCATTGGAAGTCTGTCTTTTTTTTTTTTTTTTTTGGTGAGGGCATCTCTCATATTTACTGATCAAATGGTTGTTAACGACAATAAAATTCTGTAAAGGGGAGTCAATGCTCAATGCACAATCATTAATCCACCCCAAGCCTAATTTTCGTCAGTCTCCAATCTTCTGAAGTTCTTACATGTAAGAACAAACAAGTTCTTACATGGAGAACCAATACTTACATAATGAATAAGTTACTTAGTGAACAGTACAAGGGCAGTCATCACAGAAACTTTCGGTTTTGCTAATGCATTATGAACTATAAACAGTTCAAATATGAATACTCATTTGGTTTTAATACTTGATTTATATGTGGATACCACATTTCTCTCTTTATTATTATTATTTTTAGTAAAATGCTGAAGTGGTAGGTAGATACAAGATAAAGGTAGAAAACATAGTTTAGTGTTGTAAGAGAGCAAATGTAGATGATCAGGTGTGTGCCTGTAGACTATCTGTTAATCCAAGCTAGACAAGGGCAATAAAGCATCCACGTATGCAGAAAATTTATCTCAGAACAGAGGGGGTGAGGTTCTAAGCCTCACCTCTGTTGATCCCCAATTTCTCACCTGATGGCCCCCCTGCGACTGTGCCTGTCTTAGGTTGTTCCTCCCTTGAGGAATCTTACCCGTCTCTGGCTAACCAGTCATCTTCCGGGGCCATACAGGGAAATGTAAAGTTGGTAAGTGAGAGAGAAGCCTTATTGTTTGAAATGGTTAGCTTTTTATTTCTTTGCATATTTATGTCCTGTAGCTTCTATGCCCAGCATTTGTCTTGAGGTATCTTTACCACTTGGAAGAATTATGATACTCGGTAAATTTGATATGAGGCACGAATTCTATTTAAGGGTTGTAATTAGGAAGGAATTAGAAAAGCTATAGAAGTAGCAGGCGGAAGAAAACATGGGAAAATTTATTATTTCTTTGACATATCTTCTTGTAGAGTAACTTCAGCATGTATAGGTTTTAAGCTACTACCTAAATTGCACACACACATTAACATAATAGGAGTATAGTTACATAACCAAAGCATATCTGTAATTACCAGCCATCTCCAGTGAAACCAAGAAAAGCAGTTAGGCACCTTAGGCATTTGTGAAAACTTATCTATGATATGGTGGTTATTGTCCAACTGAACTTGAACAGTCTGAGAGAAATCAGACAAATTAAAACAACCCATTCCTGGGGAATGTTCACATCCCTTATGTTATTTTAACAGTAAATAGTCTGTAGTTGTAAGATTTTGGAGCGCTTCAATTTGCACTTCTCCTAATTCTTGGTTGAGTTCCAACAGTATAGATCCAGTCAAATTTGTTGTTTTACTGTATGCACAGGCCAGCTTAGATATCTCCTTCCTCATTCCCATGGCAAGTCCAGGAACTGGTGGGATGAGTGCATCTACAGCTGTAGCAGTGCGTGGATCTTTGTTGGGGTTTTTTGATGATCATCTTCTGGCAAGAGTCTTCTAGAGACTGCTGATGTTGGAAGTTTTCTTTCATATCGTATCTTAGTTCATTTTCGGGGTAGCCCAATTAGGCTTTGATCTTCTGTATAAACGCAGACAGACCCTTTGCCTACACTTCTATATGCCCTTTATACCCTTGTGTAGAACTCATTGGAGGTTACCACACAGGAACTGCCCTTTTTTTGTTTGTTTTGTTTTGTTCTGTTTTGTTTTTGTTATCACTAATCTACACTTACATGACAAATATTATGTTTACTAGGCTCTCCCCTATACCAGGTCTCCCCTATAAACCCCTTTACAGTCACTGTCCATCAGCCTAGCAAAATGTTGTAGAATCACTACTTGCCTTCTCTGTGTTGTACAGCCCTCCCTTTTCTCCTACCCCCCAATGCAGGCTAATCTTAATAGCCGCCTACTTCTCCCCCGCCTTATCCCTCCCTACTCACCCATCCTCCCCAGTCCCTTTCCCTTTGGTACCTGTTAGTCCATTCTTGAGTTCTGTGATTCTGTTTCTGTTTTGTTCCTTCAGTTTTTCCTTTGTTCTTATATTCCACAGATAAGTGAAATCATTTGTTATTTCTCTTTCTCCGCTTGGCTTGTTTCACTGAGCATAATACCCTCCAGCTCCATCCATGTTGCTGCAAATGATTGGATTTGCCCTTTTCTTATGGCTGAGTAGTATTCCATTGTGTATATGTACCACTTCTTCTTTATCCATTCATCTGTCGATGGACATTTAGGTTGCTTGAAATTCTTGGCTATTGTAAATAGTGCTGCGATAAACATAGGGGTGCACTGATCTTTCTCATACTTGATTGCTGCATTCCTAGGGTAAATTCCAAGGAGTGCAATTCCTGGGTCAAATGGTAAGTCTGTTTTGAGCATTTTGATGTACCTCCATACTGCTTTCCACAATGATTGAACTAACTTACATTCCCACCAGCAGTGTAGGAGGGTTCCCCTTTCTCCACAGCCTCGCCAACATTTGTTGTTGTTTGTCTTTTGGATGGCAGCCATCCTTACTGGTGTGAGGTGATACCTCATTGTAGTTTTAATTTGCATTTCTCTGATAATTAGCGATGTGGAGCATTTTTTCATGTGTCTGTTGGCCATCTGTATTTCTTTTTTGGAGAACTGTCTGTTCAGTTCCTCTGCCCATTTTTTAATTGGGTTATTTGTTTTTTGTTTGTTGAGGCGTGTGAGCTCTTTATATATTCTGGATGTCAAGCCTTTATCGGATGTGTCATTTTCAAATATATTTTCCCATACTGTAGGGATCCTTTTTGTTCTATTGATGATGTCTTTGGCTGTACAGAAGCTTTTCAGCTTAATATAGTCCCACTTACTCATTTTTGCTGTTGTTTTCCTTGCCCGGGGAGATATGTTCAAGAAGAGGTCACTCATGTTTATGTCTAAGAGGTTTTTGCCTATGTTTTCTTCCAAGAGTTTAATGGTTTCATGACTTACATTCAGGTCTTTGATCCATTTTGAGTTTACTTTTGTATATGGGGTTAGACAATGGTCCAGTTTCATTCTCCTACATGTAGCTGTCCAGTTTTGCCAGCACCATCTGTTGAAGAGATTGTCATTTCGCCATTGTATGTCCATGGCTCCTTTACCAAATATTAATTGACCATATATGTCTGGTTTAATGTCTGGATTCTCTAGTCTGTTCCATAGGTCTGTGGCTCTGCTCTTGTGCCAGTACCAAATTGTCTTGATTACTATGGCTTTATAGTAGAGCTTGAAGTTGGGGAGTGAGATCCCCCCTACTTTATTCTTCTTTCTCAGGATTGCTTTGGCTATTCGGGGTCTTTGGTGTTTCCATATGAATTTTTGAATTATTTGTTCCAGTTCATTGAAGAATGTTGCTGGTAGTTTCATAGGGATTGCATCAAATCTGTATATTGCTTTGGGCAGGATGGCCATTTTGACGATATTAATTCTTCCTAGCCACGAGCATGGGATGAGTTTCCATCTGTTAGTGTCCCCTTTAATTTCTCTTAAGAGTGACTTGTAGTTTTCAGAGTATAAGTCTTTCACTTCTTTAGTTAGGTTTATTCCTAGGTATTTTATTTTTTTTGATGCAATTGTGAATGGAGTTGTTTTCCTGATTTCTCTTTCTGTTGGTTCATTGTTAGTGTATAGGGAAGCCTCAGATTTCTGTGTGTTGATTTCGTATCCTGCAACTTTGCTGAATTCCAATATCAGTTCTAGTACTTTTGGGTTGGAGTCTTAAGGTTTTTTATGTACAGTATCATGTCATCTGCAAATAGTGACAGTTTAACTTCTTCTTTACCAATCTGGATTCCTTGTATTTCTTTGTTTTGTCTGATTGCCGTGGCTAGGACCTCCAGTACTATGTTAAATAACAGTGGAGAGAGTGGGCATCCCTGTCTACTTCCTGATCTCAGAGGGAATGCTTTCAGCTTCTCGCTGTTCAATATAGTGTTGGCTGTCGGTTTATCATAGATGGCCTTTAGTATATTGAGGTACTTGCCCTCTATTCCCATTTTGCTGAGAGTTTTATCATGAATGGATGTTGAACATTGTCAAATGCTTTTTCAGCATCTATGGAGATGGTCATGTGGTTTTTGTCTTTCTTTTTGTTGATGTTTTGGATGATGTTGATGGACTTTCGAATGTTGTACCATCCTTGCATCCCTGGAATGAATCCCACTTGGTCATAGTGTATGATCCTTTTGATGTATTTTTGAATTCGGTTTGCTAATATTTTGTTGAGTATTTTTGCATCTATGTTCATCAGGGATATTGGTCTGTAGTTTTCTTTTTTTGGTGGGGTCTTTGCCTGGTTTTGGTATTAGGGTGATGTTAGCTTCATAGAATGAGTTTGGGAGTATCCCCTTCTCCTCTATTTTTTGGAAAACTCTAAGGAGAATGGGTATTATGTCTTCCCTGTATGTCTGATAAAATTCCGAGGTAAATCCATCTGGCCTGGGGGTTTTGTTCTTTGGTAGTTTTTAAATTACTGCTTCAATCTCGTTGCTGGTAATTGGTCTGTTTAGATTTTCTGTTTCTTTCTGGGTCAATCATGGAAGGTTGTATTTTTCTAGGAAGTTGTCCATTTCTCCTAGTTTTCCCAGCTTGTTAGCATATAGGTTTTCATAGTATTCTCTAATAATTCTTTGTATTTCTGTGGGGTCCGTCATGATTTTTCCTTTCTCGTTTCTGATATGGTTGATTTGTGTTGACCCTCTTTTCTTCTTAATAAGTCTGGCTAGAGGCTTATCTATTTTGTTTATTTTCTCGAAGAACCAGGTCTTCGTTTCATTGATTTTTCCTATTGTTTTATTCTTCTCAATTTTATTTATTTCTTCTCTGATCTTTATATGTCCCCCCTTCTGCTGACCTTAGGCCTCATCTGTTCTTCTTTTTCCAATTTCGATAATTGTGACATTAGATCATTCATTTGGGATTGCTCTTCCTTTTTAAAAATGCTTGGATTGCTATATACTTTCCTCTTAAGACTGGTTTTGCTGTGTCCCACAGAAGTTGGGGCTTAGTGTTGTTGTTGTCATTTGTTTCCATATATTGCTGGATCTCCATTTTGATTTGGTCATTGATCCATTGATTATTTAGGCGTGTTGTTAAGCCTCCATGTGTTTGTGAGCCTCTTTGCTTTCTTTGTACAGTTTATTTCTGGTTTTTTGCCTTTGTGATCTGAAAAGTTGGTTGGTAGGATTTCAATCTTTTGGAATTTTCTGAGGCTCTTTTTGTGGCTTAGTATGTGGTCTATTCTGGAGAATGTTCCATGTGCACTTGAGAAGAATGTATATCCAGTTGCTTTTGGATGTAGAGTTCTATAGATGTCTATTAGGTCCATCTGCTCTACTGTGTTGTTCAGTGCTTCCATGTCCTTACTTATTTTCTGCCCAGTGGATCTATCCTTTGGGGTGAGTGGTGTGTTGAAATCTCCTAGAATGAATGCATTGCAGTCTATTTCCCCCTTTAGTTCTGTTAGTATTTGTTTCACATATGCTGGTGCTGCTGTGTTGGGTGCATATATATTTAGAATGGTTATATCCTCTTGTTTGACTGAGCCCTTTATCATTATTTAGTGTCCTTCTTTATCTCTTGTTACTTTCTTTGTTTTGAAGTCTATTTTGTCTGATATTAGTACTGCAACCCCTGCTTTCTTCTCGCTGTTGTTTGCTTGTAATATGTTTTTCCATCCCTTGACTTTTAGTCTGTACATGTCTTTGGGTTGGAGATGAGTTTCTTGTAAGCAGCATATAGATGGGTCTTGCTTTTTTATCCATTCTGTTACTCTGTGTCTTTTGATTGGTGCATTCAGCCCATTAACATTTAGGGTGACTATTGAAGGATATGTGCTTATTGCCATTGCAGGCTTTAAATTCGTGGTTACCAAAGGTTCAAGGTTAGCCTCTTTAGTATCTTCCTGCCTAACTTAGCTCGCTTATTGAGCTGTTATATACACTGTCTGGAGATTCTTTTCTTCTCTCCCTTCTTGTTCCTCCTCCTCGATTCTTCATATGTTGGGTGTTTTGTGCTGTGCTCTTTCTAGGAGTGCTCCCATCTAGAGCAGTCCCTGTAAGATGTTCTGTAGAGGTGGTTTGTGGAAAGCAAATTCCCTCAGCTTTTGTTTGTCTGGGAATTGTTTAATCCTACCGTCATATTTGATTGATAGTCGTGCTGGATACAGTATCCTTGGTTCAAGGCCCTTCTGTTTCATTGTATTAAATATATCATGCCATTCTCTTCTGGCCTGTAGGGTTTCTGTTGTGAAATCTGATGTTAGCCTGATGGGTTTCCCTTTATAGGTGATCTTTTTCTCTCTAGCTGCCTTTAACACTCTTTCCTTGTCCTTGATCTTTGCCATTTTAATTATTATGTGTCTTGGTGTTGTCCTCCTTGGATCCTTTCTGTTGGGGGTTCTGTGTATTTCCATGGTCTGTTCGATTATTTTCTCCCCCAGGTTGGGGAAGTTTTCAGCAATTATTTCTTCTAAGATACTTTCCATCTCTTTTCCTCTCTCTTCTTCTTCTGGGACCCCTATAATACGGATATTGTTCCTTTTGGATTGGTCACACAGTTCTCTTAATATTGTTTCATTCCTGGAGATCCTTTTGTCTCTCTCTATGTCAGCTTCTATGCGTTCCTGTTCTCTGATTTCAATTCCATCAATGGCCTCTTGCATTCTCTCCATCCTGCTTATAAACCCTTCCAGAGTTTGTTTCATTTCTGCGATCTCCTTTCTGGCATCTGTGATCTCCTTCCAGACTTCATCCCATTTCTCTTGCGTATTTCTCTGCATCTCTGTCAGCATGTTTATGATTCTTATTTTGAATTCTTTTTCAGGAAGACTGGTTAGGCCTGTCTCCTTCTCTGGTGTTGTCTCTGTGATCTTTGTCTGCCTGTAGCTTTGCCTTTTCATGGTGATAGGAATAGTCTGCAGAGCTGGGCCGAGTGACGGCTGGAAGGACTTCCTTCCTTGTTGTTTTGTGGCCCTCCTCTCCTGGGAGAACAGCGACCTCTAGTGGCTTGTGCTGCGCAGCTGCGCACAGACAGGGTTTCTGCTTCCTGCCCGGCTGCTATGGAGTTAATGTCCCCTGTTGCTGTGGGCGTGGCCTGGCTTGGGCATCTAATCCAAAATGGTGGAGTCCCGTTGGAGCAGGAGCGGTTGGGAGGCTATTTATCTCAGTAAGGGGCCTCCCTGCTCTCTGCAGCCCAGGGGTTAGGGTGCCCAGAGATCCCTGGATTCCCTACCTCTGGATTAAGTGACCTGCCCTGCCCCTTTAAGACTTCCAAAAAGCACCCGCCAAAACAAAACGACCACCAAAAAAAAAAAAGAAAAAAAAATTTTTAATTAAAAAAAAAATTTTTTTGTTAATTAAAAAAAAAAGGTGGTCGCTCGTTTTTCTTTATTCTCCAGTGCCAGCCTCAGGCCTCTGCTCACCGGTCTTGCTGCCCTGTTTCCCTAGTATTGTGGGCCCTATCCCTTTAAGACTTCCAAAAAGCGCTCGCCAAAACAAAGCAGCAAAAAAGCAAAAAAAAAAAAAAATGTTCACACGCTTTTCTTATTTCCCTTCAGCACCCGCCCTCCAGTGCCCGCTCACTGTTCTTGCTTCCCTGTTTTCCTAGTATCGAGGGCCCTGCACTCTGGCCCGGATGGCTGGGGCTGGGTGTTCGGCAGTCCTGGGCTCCGTCTCCCTCCCGCTCTGCCTGCTCTTCTCCCGCTGGGAGCTGGGGGGAGGGGCGCTCGGCTCCCGCAGGGCCGCGGCTTGTATCTTACCCCCTTCGCGAGGCGCTGGGTTCTCTCAGGTGCGGATGTGGTCTTGATATTGTCCTGTGTCCTCTGGTCTTTATTCTAGGAAGGGTTGTCTTTGTTATATTTTCATAGATATATGTTGTTTTGGGAGGAGATTTCCGCTGCTCTACTCACGCCGCCATCTTCCCCCTATCTGTTCTCCCTTTTTTAAATATGCTTGGATTGCTATATACTTTCCTCTTAAGACTGGTTTTGCTGTGTCCCACAGAAGTTGGGGCTTAGTGTTGTTGTTGTCATTTGTTTCCATATATTGCTGGATCTCCATTTTGATTTGGTCATTGATCCATTGATTATTTAGGAGCATGTTGTTAAGCCTCCACGAGTTTGTGAGCCTCTTTGCTTTATTTGTACAGTTTATTTCTAGTTTTATGCCTTTGTGGTCTGAAAAGTTGGTTGGTAGGATTTCAATCTGTTGGAATTTTCTGAGGCTCTTTTTGTGGCCTAGTATGTGGTCTATTCTGGAGAATGTTCCATGTGCACTTGAGAGGAATGTATATCCTGTTGCTTTTGGATGTAGAGTTCTATAGATGTCTATTAGGTCCATCTACTCTACCGTGTTGTTCAGTGCTTCCGTGTCCTTACTTATTTTCTGCCCAGTGGATCTATCCTTTGGGGTGAGTGGTGTGTTGAAGTCTCCTAGAATGAATGCATTGCAGTCTATTTCCCCCTTTAGTTCTGTTAGTATTTGTTTCACATATGCTGGTGCTCCTGTGTTTTGTGCATATATATTTAGAATTGTTTATATCCTCTTGTTGGACTGAGCACTTTATCATTATGTAGTGTCCTTCTTTTTCTCTTGTTACCTTCTTTGTTTTGAAGTCTATTTTGTCTGATATTAGTACTGCAACCCCTGCTTTTTTATTCCTATTGTTTGCATGAAATATGTTTTTCCATCCCTTGACTTTTAGTCTGTACATGTCTTTGGGTTTGAGGTGAGTTTCTTGTAAGCAGCATATAGATGGATCTTGCTTTTTTATCCATTCTATTACTCTATGTCTTTTGATTGGTGCTTTCAGCCCATTAACATTTAGGGTGACTATTGAAAGATATGTACTTATTGCCATTGCAGGCTTTAAATTTGTGGTTACCAAAGGTTCAAGGTTAGCCTCTTTAGTATCTTACTGCCTAACTTAGCTCTCTTATTGAGCTGTTATATGCACTGTCTGGAGATTCTTTTCTTCTCTCCCTTCTTATTCCTCCTCCTCGATTCTTCATATGTTGGGTGTTTTGTGCTGTGCTCTTTCTAGGAGTGCTCCCATGTAGAGCAGTCCCTGTAAGATGTTCTGTAGAGGTGGTTTGTGGGAAGCAAATTCCCTCAGCTTTTGTTTGTCTGGGAATTGTTTAATCCTACCGTCATATTTGAATGATAGTCATGCTGGATACAGTATCCTTGGTTCAAGGCCCTTCTGTTTCATTGTATTAAATATATCATGCCATTCTCTTCTGGCCTGTAGGGTTTCTGTCGAGAAGTCTGATGTTAGCCTGATGGGTTTTCCTTTATAGGTGACCTTTTTCTCTCTAGCTGCCTTTAAACCTCTTTCTTTGTCCTTGGTCTTTGCCATTTTAATTATTATGTGTCTTGGTGTTGTCCTCCTTGTATCCTTTCTGTTGGGGTTCTGTGTATTTCCGTGGTCTGTTAGATTATTTCCTCCCCCAGTCTGGGGAAGTTTTCAGCAATTATTTCTTCTAAGATACTTTCCATCTCTTTTCCTCTCTCTTCTTCTTCTGGAACCCCTATAATACGGATATTGTTCCTTTTGGATTGGTCACACAGTTCTCTTAACATTGTTTCATTCCTGGAGATCCTTTTATCTCTCTCTATGTCAGCTTCTATGCGTTCCTGTTCTCTGGTTTCAATTCAATGAATGGCCTTTGCATCCTATCCATTCTGCTTATAAACCCTTCCAGAGTTTGTTTCATTTCTGTAATCTCCTTTCTGGCATCTGTGATCTCCCTCCGGACTTCATCCCATTTCTGTTGCGTATTTCTCTGCATCTCTGTCAGCATGTTTATGATTCTTATTTTGAATTATTTCTCAGGAATACTGGTTAGGTCTGTCTCCTTCTCTGGTGTTTTCTCTGTGATCTTTGTCTGCCTGTAGCTTTTCCTTTTCATGGTGATAGGAATAGTTTGCAGAGTTGGGACGAGTGATGGCTGGAAGAACTTCCCTTCTTGTTGGTTTGTGGCCCTCCTCTCCTGGTATAACTGCGACCTCTAGTGGCTTGTGCTGGGCAGCTGCGCGCACACAGGGTTTCTGCTTCCTCCCGGGCTGCTATGGAGTTTATCTCCACTGTTGCTGTGGGTGTGGCATGGTTTTGGCCTCTGCTCAAAAGTGGTGGAGTCACTTTGGAGGGGGAGCGGCCTGGAGGCTATTTATCTCAGTAAGGGGCCTCCCTGCTCCCTGCAGCCCAGGGGTTAGGCTGCCCAGAGATCCCCGGATTCCCTACCTCTGGATTAAGTGTCCCACCCTGCCCCTTTAAGACTTCCAAAAAGCACCCGCCAAAACAAAACAACGATCACAAAAAAAAAAAAGTGGCCGCTCGTTTTTCTTTATTCTCCGGCGCCAGCCTCAGGCATCTGCTCACCAGTCTTGCTGCCCTGTTTCCCTCGTATTGGGGGCCCTATCCCTTTAGGACTTCCAAAAAGCGCTCACCAGAACAAAACAGCAAAAAAAAAAAAAAAATATCACGTTTTTCTGGTGTCCTCCAGCGCCAGGCCACCAGTGCCGGCTAACTGTTCTTGCTGCCCTGTTTCCCTAGCATCCAGGGCCCCCTGGGCACGTACTGTGTCTGCACTCTGGCCCGGATGGCTGGGGCTGGGTGTTCGGCAGCCCTGTGCTCCGTCTCCCTCCCGCTCTGCCTATTCTTCTCCCGCCGGGAGCTGGGGGGATGGGCGCTCGGCTCCCGCCGGGCCGGGGCTTGTATCTTACCTCCTTGGCAATGCGCTGGGTTCTCTCAGGTGCGGATGTGGTCTGGATATTGTCCTGTGTCCTCTGGTCTTTATTCTAGGAAGGGTTGTCTTTGTTATATTTTCATAGATATATGTGGTTTTGGGAGGAGATTTCCGCTGCTCTACTCACGCCGCCATCTTCCACCCCTCCCTATGAAGGATTTTTTTGATCCCCCTTTACACTTTTTGTGATTCTGTCGCACTTAGCGATCCACACCCTTTACTTCAGGTCTCTTCTGCGGGGGGAAATCTCAGTTACAACAGCCACGTACATACCCTTCAGCTGTTCTTACCCTGGCTTCACATTCTCAGTTTCTTAATTGCATAAGAATGAGTCTTAAAAGTAGCAAAGGAAATCTGATACTGAACAGTAGCTTTTCCTGGTATCTTGTGGACTTGAGCACACCAGCTCAGCTGGCAGACAGTGAAGGTCCTGCCGCTGAGGACCTTACTATTCTAAACTGAACTGGATTCCAGTCCCAACTTTCTCTGAAATTAATGGCCCTCATTTATAATGATAAACTTTTATGGTGTAATATAATTATTCAGAATACTAGGAACTCATGGTAAGTGCTTAATCTGCCAGATAAGGTCTAGGTACAATTTTGTCTTAATCATGAAGGAAAGTCTCCAGCCAGGCTCACTTTGCCCCCATCCTCTATTTCCACATACATACACATTTTACTTTGCTTTTTTGCCAGAAAGAATAAGGAGACTCAGATTTCCAAAACTAATGGCACCCTTCTATTTTTTTCTCCCAATCTGTTTTGGACAGGATTATGTTACCAAATGTTGGATTATACTACATGAAATGAATACTTTATATAACTGGTATTCAATCCTAAATCTCTGTGAGATGGAAGCTTTATCAGAGTCCCAGCTCAGAACTCATACTGATATTGCCTAGTAGTTTGAAAGCTTTGTTCCTCATTGCCTTACCCCCATTGTCATTTTGTTGGAGGACTCTAATCTCCTAACCCCATTGTCCTATGTTCCCCCTGTTTTCTTCCTCTCCTTATCCCTTTAGGATTCTCAGCAGGGCTCACCCAGAGGTGAGGTCATGGGTGTGCATAGTGACCTTGGAAACTGAGGCAGATGAGGCAGAGAGTCTGAGGAGACGCTTGTGCCTGGGGCCGTGCCTGTGCTGTCCTGTGTTTGCTAAATATGTTGGAGTCCTAGAATATTAGTTTTAGATCATTATAAGAGATGCAAAGGGTCTATTATAAATACTGACTTTTAAAAGTAGAACTATTATATCACTCTTTTAAAGGTAATCAGTAGAATACATGGAGATTTAAATGTTAAGAACAAGCTCTTGGAGTTGAAAAGTTTATAGTTCCATTTTGTCCTTTAACTCATTTTTCCATTCCTATTTTCAATTCCTATTAGAATATTATCCTAACTTAATTTTTTTTTTATCTTGGAAGGTCTTTTATTGAATACCCTACCATACTTTTCTATCACAAAAATACATATAAAAACTAAAATTAAAAAATTTATATCCTGTGACCATAAAACTTTAGCACTGAAAGTTTCTTTGTATCAAGTTATTCTTACAAATATTAGTATGTGAGGTGATCAAGATAACATTACAAAATTTACGAAAATATTAACATAAAAGGTAAAATATTATTTGAAAAAAGGATTTTTTCTGTTGGGTTTAGAGATCAGAAGGAATATCACCTATTGCTAGAATGAGACAGGATTTTCAGTTAACAATTGCATTCTTATTTTTTAATAGGTTCAAGGATTAAGAAACTGCTCATGTTTAATAGACAGATGGGAGTAGGAGTTTGGTGGGTTTTTTTAATATCTGGCAATATCATTCGGTTCTTTGACCCTTTCCCAACTATATGCCAAAAATCACATGATAATGTATTATCAAAAATTGTTTTTTTATGATCCATAAGTTGACAGCTCAATCAGGACTTGTTCAGTGTTTTTGAAAACAAAAAATTGGAAAACTCTTAACTTGCAAAAGGCCTTGTTACCTTCCAGTGGAGTCACAGGCGTCTCGGTCGCCGGGAGATGTGCCTGAGAAGCTTTACCAAGGCCCTCAGCTCAGTCATCTGTTTCCTCTCGCACACGCACCTCGCAACTTTGAGAAGGGTTTGAGAAAATTGAAATATTTTTCACTGAAATACACCTTTGCCAACATAATACTTTTTGCTGAAATGCTTTTAATCTTACCATGAGGTTGCAAATTTTTCTCACAAAACCACAGATTAGCTCATCACTTGATGCGGAAGGCCTGCCGCGTAACCGTAGAGCCAGACGGCACCCAGACGCGCCCCAAGTCAGCTAACTGTCCGGAGTGTGTTGTTTTTGTATTCAGACAGGTTAGTATATGTCACTGTGGATAGAGATCTAGACAAAAGTTTGAGCTTTGCCAAATCCGGTATGGCATAAACACTTGAGAACCAGGGAAGAGAAGCATCAGTATAGTTAACAGAATTTAGCATCTTTAACAACCTCAATCTACAATGACTGGAAATCAAAATATCCAGATCTGGGAGAAATGGCCTGTTTCTAGTCAGATCTTAGCCTCAACTGAAGCAGGGGAAGGATGGAGCCCCATGCAGATTAATAGCGCCTTCGTTAGAAGAGGCTTCACTGATGCCAGTACTGTATTTCAAACCTCCCGTCGTTTGGTGCTCTGAAGGTGTTTACACTTAAGAGCAAGAATACTGTACTGTGATTCAGGACGGTGTGAGGTGTGTCTTTCTTTTCCTTCCCCAAGTTGCAGAAAGTCAGTTGTAAACAGAGAACTGGGCACAGAGGAACAGCGTGGGTGCATGCTGGGCCTGCGTTTTTAGGCGAGAGTGTCTGTGGCGGCTGGGCATCCAGACGCCAGTCCCCGCACAGCACCCCGCCTATGGGCTCCGGTGGTCTCTGTGCCGTGAGTGAGCCCGGCGTGGGGGCCGGGGTGCGGTCCAGGCCCCGGTGGGTTGTGGTAGTCCTGCATTCCTAGTGGGGGGGGTGTCCCGCCTTGGGTTAAATGCCCATCATGTGCCGTTCACGTGCAGACGCGTACCCCTTTCCTGCTCCTCAGTTCCTCCATTTGCAGGTGAGGATCTGCCTCCCATTCCCCTGTCGCGTTCCACCCCGGCTGGCTGTGATGGCCGAGGACACAGGGCACGAGGCCACAGACGTTTTTCATGCTGCCCTGTGAAGTCTGACTGATGGCTGGGCGTGATCAGCGGCCTTCAGGTGGCGGAAACTTCTCACGCCGTGGAGACTACTAGCTGGTAAACATCTCCTGGAGAGGAAGGAGACTGAGTAGCGCTAGATGGGAAAGAGACCTTTGAGCCTGTGAGGCCCTTAAGCGTAAGAAGGATGAATTTTTTTACGTCCCTGGTAGCTGTGGGAGGGAGGCGTGTTGTGGAGGAAGGATCCAGTGCCACCTGCATCTTGCCAGAGGCACAGCCAAGAATGCTGCCAGCTCTTGACCATCAGCGAAGGGCCTGGAATCCCGCATGGGTCACACGCTGGGGAGGGCCGTGGCCGCAGGCTGGCTGCCTGGGCAGAGGAGCAGACAGACTTAGCCTAAAACCTAAGTTGAGTTTCTCTGTATAACTCAGGTATGAAATATGTGTGCATTTGGGCATTATGATGCTAGACTTCCATATATGTAAGATACTTAACATTTCAGTTGGAATCAGACCTAGCCTTGCCTTTGGGTTGTTTATATAGTGCTCAGGTGGCAAAGCAGCCTTCTCTTTTTTTTTGTTCTTCTCAGTTTGTCAGCTGATGAGCAATGGCAATTAAGAATTTTTTAGGTTCATCATCGGCTGCTATTAATTTGCACGGGTAAATTTAAACTTTGCTTTTAGCTGGGTCACAAGGTAGAATTTCCTGGCATAAATATTTAGTTTTTCCAGTTGACTGAGGGATCCCAGCAATAAACATATTCTAGCTGCTGTACTTCCTGCAGCCTGACCTTCACAGTGCTTTGTTGTATTCCTATTATTGGGATATACACAGTACCAGTAAGGTGTAGACAACATAAAGAGAATCCAATACCCAAACCCCATTGTATTGGGAGTGAAAGTGGTGTCTCTGAATTTCCAAGGAATGAAATACAGTTAGTAAAGTCACTGAGTTTTTTCATTACATGTCCAGGGAACTGTAGATTTTAACAGTTAAAATAATCACAGACTAATAGAGGCAATAACAGGGCAAGTCCATTATTCTGTTCTAAAATAGCATGTTACGTACGCTGCCCTGAGGGGTTCTGGTTATTGTTGTGGCAGTCTGGACTTAGGTATGTTCTCTGTGGTCTTTTCTTTCCCTTCTGCACCCATTCTTTAATTTGGCCCAAATTTCTGCCTTTCATTTCCTTGAATGCTTACATTCTGAATTACTAAAAGAAGTAGAAAGGTGTTTAAATTAATCTAAGTTACAAAGTTGGATTTAAAGAACCTTCCAGAATTTTAGGAGCTTTCCAAATGATCAAAAAACAATCCACCCACTAAATTGATAAAGCCACACCCTTGGTGCCTTGGTCTTGTTTTCACCACACTCTTTCCTGTACTTGCTCATGTAAGGAGTGTAAATTCTAGCTGGTGTTGAGCAGCCCATGGCTAGTGGACACTTGACTGCCGCATTCTTGCCTGTGTGTTTTCCCAGGGAGGAACCTGGGGAGGGAGGCAGTGTACACAGTGTTGTTTGAGAAATGGAAGATCAGTCCATAGGCCAGGGCCCCATTGCGTCTGCCAAATTGACTGGGGGCTAAAATGCTGCATCGGCCCCAGCACATTTCTTATTCCCTCAGTGAGGATTTTAGAGTCTTCCTTGTGCTTTTTTAGAAAAAAATAAAACTTTTATGGGTAAAGTTCTTCACTCCTTTAATGAGTAAATCCTTTAAATTCCTTTAAATCTCACCGTGCTCTTGTGCACAACAAAGCAAAATGTAGAAAACAAGACAAGAGCTGAGCCAGAAATGGCATAGTTTGTGTTGCATCCAGTCACCTGACAGGGCTGGGCCCCCACCGGTGTGAACCCATGTCACCTTGGGGTAAAGCCCTGACAGTTTGGGTGGCTCACAATGAGAACCTCCTGGCTGGGGGTCCGGGAGGAGCACACGTTCTGTCCCTCAGCCCCTCACCTGGGACGGTCAGTGCCCACAGGCTGTGCCGCCATCCCAGGAGCTTCTCTGCGCCTCAGCTGACCGTGCCACACAGTGGAGGATTCCAGCCTCTGCCGCCTTCTTCCCGTACACAGCCCTGGAGGACTTGGCGCTCTTGCATGCGTTATTCCTGGTAATGATAATGGCTAACATTTATTGCTCACCTGTCATATGCTTTTTTGTTTTTTATATGAATTTTATTTTATATGAATTAAAATTCATATAAATTTTATATGTATTTTATATGAATTAATCTTGTAACCCTGTGAGGCATGTGATGAAATGCCCGCTTTGGGGAGTGGTGAGGGACTTATTGTGGCACGAGCATTAGGTGATCTCAGAGCCCTTTCTTTTCTTTTTAAAAATTGTGAAAAAATATACAAGGTAAATTGACCATCTTAACCATTTTTAAGCATGCAGTGTGGCGGCATTAGGGCTGGCATTGCTGTGCGGCCGCTGCCGTCATCCACCCACGGATCGCTCTCCATCTTGCAGGACTGCTGCCCACACCCCTTAAATGACAACTCCCCAGCCCCTGGGAGCCCCCATCCTGCTTTCTGTCCAGAATTCATTTTAACAACGATATTTTATTATTCTGGAACTTAGGACTGGACTAACCTGAGTGTATTTGATTACTTTTTTTTTAATCTTCATATTTACAATTTGCTTTTCTCTTGTATGTATTATGATTAACACATCCATCAGTGTGTATGTTCTAAAGTGGTCCAGTTTCTGTAGTACAAGGTTGTTAGCTGCCCCATCCTTTCCTTCTGCCAGGTTGAAAAAGTTAGGTTTTAATGTCTTGTTTTACCTCTGATTAAAATAGCAATACATGCTCATTTGGGAATTTAGAAAATACAGAAAAAACAGAAGAAACTAAGATTACCTATACTGTGAACTCCTATAGGCAACCTTTTAACTTTTAACTTTTTGGTTCTGTGACCTTCTAATATTTGTTTCTGAATCTATAAAACATGTATTTTACAAAATTAGACTATTTGGAGACAGGTTGCTTTATAACCTACTTTTTGCACATTCACCATGTGAACTATTGTGCATCAGTAAGCAAGAGGGTTTTGACTTCAAGGAGCTTGTGTTTCAGTGGAAAAGTCAACAAAGTATAATGCACTGTGGGAAGTGCTGAGTAGGAAGGAGCTCAGCGGGCAGAGGGAATACCGAGGCGTACATGGGGCAGGGGCCCCTGCAGTGTGTGCTTCTCTCCCTGGGGGTATGAGGATACAGGCAGAGTATAAGATACTGTTCCTGCCTTCAGGAATTCAATTACTGTGTGGTTAGCAAAGTAAGCTGGTCAGTACCCATGACATAGTAACAGCAGGCAATAGAATCTATGTGATCAACTGCTAAATTGTGAGATGCAGATCGTGTACTCCAGGAGCTGGAAGAGGAGAGAGACGAGTACTTACTATAGTAGTTGAGGAGAGACTTGAACTGGGCCTTGAAATATGGGCAGGGTGTAGAAGAGCTTTTCTTTTTTTTATTTGAGGTATAATTGGCAAAATTGTGAGATATTTAAAATACACATTAAGGTAATTATGTATATCTTGCCTCTTTGAAAAGGATTCCTCAGCAGCCCAAGCTTAAGTCAGGCACTTGCATTACCAAAAAGAAAACAGCAACTGTCAGGGCTTTACCCCACAGCTGGGTCATGTGGCAGTTCTGTTTTTAATTTCTTGAGGAACTTCTGTTTTCCTTTAATGTCCATACCAGCTCACATCCTTGCTGACAGTGCACAGGGTCCCCTTTCTCCACATCCCCACATCACTTGTTATTTCCTGGTCTTTTTGATAATAGGCGTTCTGACAGGCATGAGGTAGTACGTCACTGGGGTTTTGGTTTGCACTTTCCTGATAATTGCTGATTTTGAGCATCTTTTCTTGTACCTATTGACCATTTGTACATTTTTGACCATTGTATTTGGCTAAATGTCTATTTAGTTTCTCTTCCCATGTTTTAATCAGATTGTTTAGGCTTTTTGCATTAAGTTGTATGAGCTCATTATATATTTTGGGTATTTACTCTTTATTAAATAAATGGTTTGCAAATATTTTCTCCTATTCTTAGGTTGCAGTTTCACTTTGTTGATGTTTTTGTGTGCAGAAGCTTTTTTGTTTGATGTAGTCCTGCTTGTTTATTTTTGCTTTTGTTGCCCTTCTTTATGGTGTCTAATCCAAAGAAAGTATCAAGATCAGGGTCAAGAAGTTTATCCCCTGTATTTTCATCTAGCAGTTTTACGGTTTCAGTTCTTACATTAAAGACTTTAGTCTACTCTTAGTTACTTTTGTGTATGGGTAAGACAGTGGTCCAGTTCTGTTCTTTTGCCCATAGCTGTCCGGTTTTCCCAGCATCATTTATTGAAGAGACTGTCCTTTCCCCAATGTATATTCTTGGCTTCTCTGTCATAAATTGACTATATATGTGTGGGTTTATTTCTGGGCTCTCTATTCTGTTCCCTGATCTTTGTGCCTGTTTTTATGCCAATACTGTTTTAGTATTAAACCACTCTGTTAATACTAAAGCTTTGTAATGTAGTTTGAAGTCAGGGTGTGTGATGCCTCTAGCTTTGTTCTTTCTCAAGACTGCTTTGGCTATTCAGGTCTTTTGTGGTCCCAAACAAATTTTAGGGTAGTTCTATTTCTGTGAAAAAAAAGCCATTAGAAGTTTTATAGGGATTGCATTGATTCTGCACATGGCTTTGGGTAGTATGCCAACATTTTAACAATGTTGACTTTTCCAATCCCTGAGTAGAGTATGTCTTTCCATTCATTTGTGTCTTCTGAAGTTTCCTTTGTTAATGTCTTGTAGCTTTCAGTGTGTAGATCTTTCACCTGCTTGGTGAAATTTATTCCCAGGTATCTTATTCTTTTGATGCTATTGTAAATAGGATTCTTTTTCCTAACTTCTCTGATACTTTGTTGTTGGTGTAGAAATTCAACTGATTTTTGTATTTTGATTTTGTAGCCTGTGTTTATCAGTTCTTACAGTGTTTTGGTAGAGTCTTTAAGGTTTTCTATAATATGGGTTTTCCTATAACATAGGGTTTTCTATGATATGCCTTCTACAAAGAGAGAAAATTCAACTTCTGTACTAATTTGGGTACTTTTTATTTCATTTTCTTGCCTAATTACTCTGGCTAGAACTTGCAGTACTATATTGAGTAGGAGTGCTGAGAGGTGGGCATCTTTCTTTTGTTCTTGATCTTAAGAGGATGAGCTTTCATCTTTTCACCAGTAAGTATAATATTAGTTGTGGGTTTGTCATATATGGCCTTTATTAGGTTGAAGTACATTCCGTCTATACCCACTTTGCTGAGAGTTTTTATTATGAAAGGATGTTGAAATTGTGTCTGCATCTATTGAGATAATATGATTTTTATCCTTCATTTTATTGATGTGGTAGATCACATTTATTGATGGAGAGGTGTTAAATCATCCGACATCTCTAGTATTCACTATCAGTCACAGTTTATTGTGGTGTATGATCCTTTCAATGTCCTGCTGAATTTGGTTCGCTAATATTCTGTTGCAGATTTTTATATCTCTGTTCATCAGGGATATTGGCATTAATTTTTCTTTTCTTGTAGTGTCATTGTCTGTTTTGGTATTAGGATAACACTTACCCCATAAAATGAGTTTGGAAGTATTCCCTCCTCTACTATTTTTTGGACAAGTTTCAGATGTATCAGTATTAGCTTGTTTTTAAATGTCCAGTATAATTCATCAGTGAAGCCATCTGGTTCTGGACTTTGTTGACAGGTTTTTTATTACTGCATTAATCTCAACTAGTAATTGGTCTGCTCAGATTTTCTATTCATGATTCAGTGTTGGTAGGCTGTATGTTTCTAGGAATTTTTGCATTATTTTATGTTGTCCAATTTGTTGGGATATAATTGTTCATAGTAGCCTTTTGATTCTCTGTATTTGTGTGGTATCAGTTGTAATGTCTCCTCTTTCATTTATAATTTACGTTATTTGAGTCTTTTCTTTTTTTCTTGGTGCATCTAGCTAAAGATGTGTCTATTTTATCTTTTAAAAAAACACCAGCTCTTAGTTTCATTTTTTCTATTGTCTTTTAAATCTCTTTCATTTATTTCCACTCTGATCTTAGTTATTTCCTTCCTTCTATTAAATTCGGGTCTGGTTTGGTTTTTTTCTAGTTTTATTTTTTTCCTAGTTCCATGAGGTATAAACTTAGGCTGTTTATTTGAGATCTTACTTGTTTCTTAAAGTAGTCATTCATTGCTATGAATTTCCTCTTAGAACAGCTTTTGCTGCATGCCATAAGTTTTGGTATGTTGTATTGCCATTTTCATTTGTCTCAAGATACTTTCTGATTTCTTTGACCCATTTGTTGTTTAGTAACATGTTGTATAATCTCACATATTTGTGAATTTTCTACTTTTCCTCTTGTAATATATTTCTAAATTCATACTATTATGGTCAGAAATGATACTTGACATAATTTGAATCTTAAATTTATTAAGATTTGTTTGTGGCCCAACATATAATCTATCCTAGAGAATTTTCCATGTGCACTTAAGGAGAGTGTGTATCCTGCTACTGTTACATTTAATGTTCTGTATATGTGGTAGATACTGTTGTATTAATGCCATGTTATTGATGAGGACACTGGCACAGAGTTTAACTTGGCCATAGTCGCACAGCTCATCAGTGAGAAAGAAAACCAGCAGTGGGATTGGGATTCAGTCTGGTTCTGTGATCTTGCCTTTACATTATGCAGCCATCACAGAAATACCTGGCAAACTCGGTGATGTACCTTACACATGTGTAAGACCTCCACAACACAGTAAAAGCAAAAAAAGCAAGTAATGAGCCAATACATAGAGTGGGTCCTGTGCATTAAAAAAAAAAAACCCATAAGGTATATGTATGTGTAAATACCACAGTGTATCCCAAACTATTGGTGGTGATTTGCCTCTCAGGGGGGAGCATTCTAATGTTTTTACTAAAATATTACTAAGTTTTGTACTGAGAAATACATATTCTGTCATTAGTTTTGTGTTTTGTTTTATTTTGTTTTTAAGGGAAAAACTGATAAAGATTAAGTAGGAGAAAGAGAGCCTGGGACATCTCAATTTAGACAAGCTTGGTAGTCCCAGTTTTCTTGACTTGGTCCCAACAATGAATTTCTGGATTTAATGAGATCTCAATCCATTAATTTCTAGAATTAATGGATTTAATGTGTATACAGTGGAGCCTTCTTTTGTTTATCTCTTTATAGGTTCCTATTCTCTGTCTCCCCAGTGAGGCAGCAGTAAACCTATGTTTTTTGTATTTTGTTTTTAACTAGGTTGAGCTGCTACATGTTTGTGTTTTGCAATATTTTGTGGTAATGAATGAGCTTATCTTTTTAATGCACTCTGGTTGAACTTTTGTGATGGTTACATTATTAAGTGTGCAAACTGGTAAGAATATGGATATTTATGGTGGGGGAAGTCAGAGCTAAGACAAGTGGCATTCAACCTGGATAAGCTTCAGGAATGTTCACCTGTCCATGTGAGTTTAGTTAGCAGGCTTCATGAAAGACCTGATTCCCAAAGGAAAGGTAAATAATGGTAGGTAGAAAGTTGGGAAGATGATTAGAATATTCCAGAGAATACCAAGATGAGTTTGTTGCCTAATGAATATTTTAAAGACTTCATGGTGCTTCTGCTGTTTGCTGGCAGGATGTAGTAAACAGAGGTGAAAGGTTGCAGTTCAGGTCAGAGAAACCCCCTCTCCCCCAAACCCTGCACAATCATTAAATTATTTTTCGAAGTCTACTGGGATTGTGTCATTGTAGCAGACAAAATTTAAAACCTGTTCTGTAAAATACATTGCCTTCTATTTCTCTAGCCTGCAATGTACAGTAGATTGGTGTGCTCAGAAAAATTCAGTGTTGTCACAAAATCAGTCTGAAATTTCTTTTGGAAAATTATAAAAATGGTCTATGTAGTTGATCTTTAGCCCACTATGAAGATTTTTGTTTTTAGTGTCCCCTTCAGCTTTACATATCCCATTTTCTAATTCTGATCTAGGGAAGACTTATTAATAGTCATCATCTCAAGCCCACCACTAAATTGTGAGTTCCTCGAAGCTAAGAAGGTCTGGGTAGTCTTTATATTTCCTTCAAGGCCTGGAACAATATACTCCATATTGTTAGGTGCTCTGGAAGGATTTGTGAAATTGATATTAATTAAATTTCATGGGGTGCCATTTTTTATTACTTCTTTTCCAGGAATATGTTATGTAAAGATAGCAAACAAATTTGCTGTGTATATTGGCATCACAGTTTCCATTTTCTTGTTAAATAGGAACTATCCAAGATCACCATGCCAGTTATATTTAACGAGCCTTTGAGCTTCCTACAGCGACTCACTGAATATATGGAGCACACATACCTCATCCACAAGGCCAGTTCACTTTCTGATTCTGTGGAAAGGATGCAGGTATGTGTCAAGCAAGCACTGGGAAAGGTTTAAGTCTTAAGAGATGTCTCTGCTACCCTGCCCGCACTCACCCAAACACACACACAAAATTGGTGTTAAGCCCAAGGTGAGGTTGGCAGTGTCACTGGAACTTAGCACATTTGGAGTGTCCTCTGCATTCCTTCCCCTGCTGGTCTGTGCTGACTGCTGCCGTAGCAGAAGCCCAGTGAGAACAGCAGAAGCAGCGCATGGTCCATAACCAAGCCTGGATGTTGGAAAGCTGTTGGAGTCTTCCTTTTGTGTTAGGGGGAAAAAATTATTAACTTTCTTCTTTCAGAATTTCACAGAGTATTTCCAAGAAGGAATGAACACACCCATACACACATAAGTATGTTATTTATACTCTGTGTGCATGTAAACATAGATCAAAACAAAAGAAATTACACTTTTTAATTTTCTTTTGTATAGATGTTTTTGTAATATATGTGGATGGACTAGATACTGACCCAGTGTAGCAGATACATTGTTCTCCTTCGAACAAAGCAATAGAATTCAAAACAGAGCCATTCTGTTCTTTCATTTATATATATCAGCTTTTCCCAATCTCATTGGACTTTATACCAGTTTGTTTTCTATCTTCTTTCCTATCCTAAAAGTGTTATACTTTAAGGAAAATTTTAAATGAATTAAAAGTAATTCTGGGGTTTGAGAGATTTTAAAAATAGGGTATTATTAAAAACCATGGCTGGGAATGACACTATGGAAGGAGACTCAGAGTAATTTGTATTCTGAATGTCCGCATTTGCATATGAAGTCGCTGGAACCATATTAAAATCCAAAGTCATTAAACTCCTCAGAATAATTTTGTAAATTACAGTCTTCAAAATTTCAGTCCCTGGGAGAATGAGGAGCAAGCTAGGCTGTTTTTAACTTCTCACGCCCTGTTCCCCAGTGCGTGGCAGCGTTTGCTGTATCTGCCGTCGCTTCTCAGTGGGAACGAACCGGAAAGCCTTTCAACCCGCTTCTGGGAGAGACTTACGAGTTAGTTCGGTAAGACCTTTCACTCTTCCAGATGGGTAGTTGAATTTGCGTCAGCTGTTTAGCTTTTCAAATGAAGGGGAAAAGTACATACTTTTTTTGAGCATTACCAACTTTTGTATGATTGGAGCAAGTTAGCAATATTGATGCTTGTTCCTATGATAGAGACAGTGTCAGAAGTATGGAAACATACATAAAATGTACTGCTATGAAAAGTAATTACTATGCTTTCAGTATTCGTGATCATGTGGGGTTATTTATCATTCTTTTCTCCTTATGCCAGTCAGAAGACATGATTGGTTTTTTTTTAAATAACCATACAGAAGATGTTAGCCTAAACTTACACTGTTGGCGTAAAGGCAATGATGACATCAACAAGTTCAGTTCTGTTTGCCTGCTTTTTATACACAGTTAGGGAAGTCATTTGGCTTTAGTTTTCTAAATATTTTTCTTCTTCTCTGCACAAGTATTGGTCTTATTTATTCCCTGGATGTTTGAAAGGGGACATGTTAAAATCCTTTATCTTGATAAAAATGGAATAAGTTTTAAAGTCACATGGCTAATATTATCAATTCATAGAAGTCATCCAAAGTTATGTGGGTGTTCTTTATTTTTCTATGTTCAAGTAGCTAGAATTATAGTAACAGTGGATTTAGTAGCTGGGTTGCATTTGTATAGTTTCTCCTAGGTTAAGTTGTTCTTTCATCAGGAGATAAAGGAATTATCTAGTATATCAAACCTGTTTCTTAATTACTTTTAACATTGATTTTTGACTGAAATGACAGTAATACACATACTCCATGATAAGAGTTCATTATAATGTAACTTTTTTTTTTTTTTAAGTGATGACCTTGGCTTCAGACTCATCTCTGAGCAGGTCAGCCATCACCCACCCATTAGCGCATTTCATGCTGAGGGATTAAACAATGATTTCATCTTTCATGGCTCAATCTATCCCAAGCTGAAGTTCTGGGGGAAGAGTGTGGAAGCAGAACCCAAAGGAACCATCACCTTGGAGCTCCTCGAGTGAGTTGCGTGGAGCCTTTACGCTCTTCATGTGTACCTTCTCGTAAGCATGTGCCCTAGCACGCAGGCCTGACCTTGTTCAAAAGCCAGTGAAAAAGAAACAGCTTTATTAAGTATAAATTATCTACCTCTGTGTAAAAGAATTTGAGAAGCCTGGTAATAGCCATGCTAATTAATCTAGGTATGTGTAAAACGTTTAGCTTAATGTTTGATTATGGTGTTTGGATCTATTTTAAGGTAGAATAGAGTTAATCGTGCCATGATGGTTCTCATGAAACAAGCTTTCTATATATCATGGTAATAGTGTTTTGTTTAACCATCTTTCAAAATAAATTCACTTTGAGAAATATTGAGTAACAATTGCACGGCACATCTTAGACATTAGCTAAGCTGAAATTTCTCTTAAAGTAGAAAGAAGATTAGCATGGCATATCTCCATTTATTTCTGTCTTCAATTTTTTTCAATAATGTCTTGTAGTTTTCATTGTACAAGTCTTTCACCTCATTGATTAGATTTATTTCTAGGCATTTTGTTCTTTTTGATGCAGTTTTAAATGGGATAGTTTTTTAAAATTATGTGCTCATAGAATGGAGTAATTAGTATTGTTAAAATGCCCAAAGCAACCTACAGGTTCAGTGCACTCCCTATAAAAATTCCAGTGATGTTTTTCACAGAAAGAGAACAAACAATCCTAAAATTTGCATGTAACCACAAAAGACCTTGAATAGCCAAAGCAATCATAAGAACAAAGCTAGAGGCATTACGCTCCCTTATGTCAAACTGTGTTACAATGCTTTAGTATTAAAACAGTATGGTATTTTCATAAAAACAGACATATAGATCAATGAAACAGAATAGAGATCCCAGAAATAAACAAACCCGCACATATATAGTCAGTTAATTTATGACAAAGGGGCCAAGAATATACAATGGGGGAAATGATAGTATCTTCGATAAATGGTGTGGGGAAAACTAGACCACTACCTTACACCATACACAAAAATTAACTCAAAATCCATTAAAGACTGTATTTTTTTTATGTATAAATTTTTTTTTTGTATTTTATATTTCCAATGTAAGACCTAGAAACATAAAATTTTTAGAAGAAAACATAGGCAGTAAGGTCCTTGTTATAGGTCTCAGAATCCAACACCAAAACTTTTTAAATCTAACACCAAAAACAAAGTGACAAAAACAAGTGGGACTACATCAAGCTAAAAAGTTTCTCTACAACAAAGGAAACCATCAGCTAAATGTAAAGGTAGCCTACTGAATGGGAGAAAATATTTCCAAATCTCATATCTGATAAGGCACTAACATCCAAAATCTATAACAAACTCCTACACTCAGTGGTTAAACAGTCTGATAACAAATGGCAGAAAAGCTGAATAGATAAATTCCAAAGAAGACATACAGATGGCCAGCAGACACATGAGAAGGTGCTCCAGGAGGCAGAGCCAAGATGGCAGTGTGAGTAGAGCAGCGGAAATCTCCTCCCAAAACCACATATATTCTTGAAAATACAACAAATACAACTCTCCCTAAAAGAGACCAAAAGACACAGGACAACAGCCAAACTACATCCACACCTGTGAGAACCCAGCACCTCACGAAGGGGGTAAGATACAAGCTGCAGGCCGGCTGGACCAGAGTGCCCCTCCCCCCAGCTCCCGGCGGGAGGAGAGGAGTCGGAGCAGGGAGGAAGAGGGAGCCCAGGACTGCTAAATAGCCAGCCCCAGCCATCTGCACCGGAGTGCAGACACACAGTGTGTGCGTGGGGTGCTGGAAACTAGGGAAACAGGACAGTAAGTGGTGTGAGTGGGTCCCCGCAGCTGGCGCCCCTGGGACAAAGAAAAGCGAGTGCTTTTTGAAAGACTTAAAGGGACAGGGACCCCACAGCTGGACGGAAGCATCCCGGAACACTTAGCCCAGCAGCTGGGAATCCCAGGGAACTCTGGGCACCCTAACCCCCTGGACAGCAGGGCAGCTTGGAGGTCCCTCACGGAGATAAACAGCCTCCCAGCTGTTTCCCCTCCTACGCGGCTCAGCCATATTGGAGAGGCCGCCCAAGGCAGGCCACGCCCACAGCAACTGCAGAGCTAAACTCCATAGTGGCCGGGCAAGAATCAGAGGTCCGGTCTGCGTGCAGCTGCCCAGCACAAGCCGCTAGAGGTCGCTGTTCTCCCAGGAGAGGAAGGCCACAAACCAACAAGAAGGGACATTCTCCCAGCCGTCACTTACCCCAGTTCTGCAAACTATCTCTATCGCCATGAAAAGGCAGAATCTGAGACAGACCAAAATCACAGAGTCAACACCTGAGAAGGAGTTAGACCTAACCAGTCTTCCTGAAAAAGAATTCAAAATAAAAATCATAAACATGCTGACGGAGCTGCAGAGAAATATACAAAAGCTAAGGGATGACGTCCGGAGGGATATTACAGAAATGAAACAATCTCTGGAAGGATTTATAAGCAGAATGGATAAGATGCAAGAGGCCATTGATGGAATAGAAACCAGAGAACAGGAACGAATAGAAGCTGATGCAGAGAGAGATAAAAGGATCTCCAGGAATGAAACAATATTAAAAGAACTGTGTGACCAATCAAAAAGGAATAACATCTGCATTATAGGGGTACCAGAAGAAGAAGAGAGAGAAAAAGGGATAGAAAGTGTCTTTGAAGCAATAATTGCTGAGAACTTCCCCAAACTGGGGTAGGAAATAGTTGCTCAGAGTATGGAAGTACACAGAACTCCCAACAGAAGGGACCCAAAGAGGATAACACCAAGACACATAATAACTAAAATGGCAAAGATCAAGGACAAGGACAGAGTATTAAAGGCAGCGAGAGAGAGAATAAAGTTCACCTACAAAGGAAAACCCATCAGGCTATCATCAGACTTCTCAACAGAAACCTTACAGGCCAGAAGAGAATGACATGATATATTTAATGCAATGAAACAGAAGGGCCTTGTACCAAGAATCCTGTATCCAGCACGATTATCATTTAAATATGAAGGAGGGATTAAACAATTCCCAGACAAGCAAAAGTTGAGGGAATTTGCCTCCCACAAACCACCTCTACAGGGTATTTTAGAGGGACTGCTCTAGATGGCAGCACTCCTAAAAAGAGCACAGAGCAAAACACCCAACATATGAAGAATGGAGGAGGAGGAATAAAAAGGGAGAGAAATAATCATCAGACTGCATTTATAATAGCTCAATAAGTGAGTTAAGTTAGACAGTAAGGTAGTAAAGAAGCTAACCTTGAACCTTTGGTAACCACGAATCTAAAGCCTGCAAAGGCAATAAGTACATATCTTTCAATAATCACCCTAAATGTAAATGGACTGAACGCACCAATCAAAAGACACAGAGTAATAGAATGGATAAAAAAGCAAGACCCATCTATATGCTGCTTACAAGAGACTCACCTCAAACCCGAAGACATGCACAGATTAAAAGTGAAGGGATGGAAAAAGATATTTCATGCAAACAATAGGGAGAAAAAAGCAGGTGTTGCAATACTAGTATCAGACAAAATAGACTTCAAATAAAGTAGGTAACAAGAGATAAATAAGGACATTACATAATGATAAAGGGCTCAGTCCAACAAGAAGATATAACCATTATAAGCATATATGCACCCAATACAGGAGCACCAATATATGTGAAACAAATACTAACAGAATTAAAGGGGGAAATAGAATGCAATGCATTCATTCTAGGAGACTTTAACACACCACTCACCCCAAAGGACAGATCCACCAGACAGAAAATAAGTAAGGACACAGAGGCACTGAACAGCACACTAGAACAGATGGACCTAATAGACATCTACAGAACTCTACATCCAAAAGCAACAGGATACACATTCTTCTCAAATGCACATGGAACATTCTCCAGAATAGACCATATACTACTCCACAAAAAGAGCCTCCGTAAATTCCAAAAGATTGAAATCCTACCAACCAACTTTTCAGACCACAAAGGTATAAAACTAGAAATAAATTGTACAAAGAAAGCAAAAAGGCTCACAAACACATGGAGGCTTAACAACATGCTCCTAAATAATCATGGATCAACGACCAAATTAAAATGGAGATTCAGCAATATATGGAAACAAATGACAACAACAACACAAAGCCCCAACTTCTGTGGGACGAAGCAAAAGCAGTCTTAAGAGGAAAGTATATAGCAATCCAGGAATATTTAAAGAAGGAAGAACAATCACAAATGAATAGTCTAACGTCACAATTATTGAAATTGTAAAAAGAAGAACAAATGAGGCCTAAGGTCAGCAGACGGAGGGACATAATAAAGATCAGAGAAGAAATAAATAAAATTGAGAAGAATAAAACAGTAGAAAAAATCAATGAAACCAAGAGCTGGTTCTTCGAGAAAATAAACAAAATAGATAAGCCTCTAGCCAGACTTATAAAGAGAAAAAGAGAGTCAACACACATCAACAGAAACAGAAACAAGAATGGAAAAGTCACGACGGACCCCACAGAAATACAAAGAATTATTAGAGAATACTATGAAAACCCATATGCTAACAAGCTGGAAACCCTAGGAGAAATGGACAACTTCCTAGAAAAGTACAACCTTCCAAGACTGACCCAGAAAGAAACAGAAAATCTAAACAGACCAATTACCAGCAACGAAATTGAAGCGGTAATCAAAAAACTACCAAAGAACAAAACCCCCGGGCCAGATGGATTTACTTCAGAATTTTATCAGACATACAGAGAACACATAATACCCATTTTCCTTAAAGTTTTCCAAAAAATAGAAGAGGAGGGAATACTCCCAAACTCATTCTATGAAGTCAACATCTCCCTAATATCAAAACCAGGCAAAGACCCCCACCAAAAAAGAAAACTACAGACCAATATCCCTGATGAACGCAGATGAAAAAATACTCAACAAAATATTAGCAAACCGAATTCAAAAATGCATCAAAAGGATCATACACCATGACCAAGTGGGATTCATCCCAGGATTGCAAGGATGGTACAACATTTGAAAATCCATCAACATCATCCACCACATCAACAAAAAGAAGGACAAAAACCACATGATCATCTCCATAGATGCTGACAAAGCATTCGACAAAATTCAACATCCATTCATGATAAAAACTCTCAACAAAGTGGGTATAGAGGGCAAGTACCTCAACGTAATAAAGACCATATATGATAAACCCACAGCCAACATCATACTGAACAGAGAGAGGCTGAGCTTTTTCCTCTGAGATCGGGAACAAGACAGCAATGCCCACTCTCCCCACTGTTATTCAACATAGTACTGGAGGTCCTAGCCACGGCAATTAGACAAAACAAAGAAAGACAAGGAATCCAGATTGGTAAAGAACAAGTCAAACTGTCACTATTTGCAGATGACGTGATATTGTACATAAAAAACCCTAAAGACTCCACTCCAAAACTACTAGAACTAATATCGGAATTCAGCAAAGTTGCAGGATACAAAATTAACACACAGAAATCTGTGGCTTTCCTATACACCGACAATGAACTAATAGAAAGAGAAATCAGGAAAACAATTCCATTCACCATAGCATCAAAAAGAATAAAATACCTAGGTATAAACCTAACCAAGGAAGTGAAAGACCTATACCCTGAAAACTACAAGACACTCTTAAGAGAAATTAAAGAGGACACTAACAAATGGAAACTCATCCCATGCTCCTGGCTAGGAACAATTAATAACATCAAAATGGCCATCCTGCCCAAAGCAATATACAGATTCGATGCAATCCCTATCAAATTACCAACAGCATTCTTCAGTGAACTGGAACAAATAGTTAAAAAATTCATATGGAACCACCAAAGACCCCGAATAACCAAAGCAATCCTGAGAAGGAAGAATAAAGTGGGGGTGATCTTGCTCCCCAACTTCAAGCTCTACTACAAAGCCACAGTAATCAAGACAATTTGGTGTTGGTACAAGAACAGAGCCACAGACCAGTGGAACAGAATCGAGGCTCCAAACATTAACCCAAACATATATGGCCAATTAATATACGATAAAGGATCCATGGACATACTATGGGGAAATGACAGTCTCTTCAACATATGATGCTGGCAAAACTGGACAGCTACATGTAAGAGAATGAAACTGGATCACTGTCTAACCCTATACACAAAAGTAAATTCGAAATGGATCAAATACCTGAATGTAAGTCATGAAACCATAAAACTCAGAAAAAAACATAGGCAAAAATCTCATGGATATAAACATGAGTGACTTATTCATGAACATATCTCCCCGGGTAAGGGAAACAAAAGCAAAAATGAACAAGTGGGACTATATCAAGCCAGAAAGCTTCTGTACAGCAAAGGACACCATCAATAGAACAAAAAGGCATCCTACAGTATGGGAGAATATATTCATAAATGACAGATCTGATAAAGGCTTGACATCCAAAATATATAAAGAGCTCACACACCTCAACAAACAAAAAGCAAATAATCCAGTTAAAAAATGGGCAGAGTTGCTGAAAAGACAATTCTCTAAAGAAGAAATTCAGATGGCCAACAGACACATGAAAAGATGCTCCACATCACTTGTCATCAGAGAAATGCAAATTAAAACCACAATGAGATATCACCTCACACTAGTAAGGATCGCCATCATCAAAAAGACAAACAACAACAAGTGTTAGGTTGTGGAGAAAGGGGAACCCTCCTACACAGCTGGTGGGAATGTAAATTAGTTCAACCATTGTAGAAAGCAGTATGGAGGTTCCTCAGAATGCTCAAAATGGAAATACCATTTGACCCAGGAATTCTACTTCTAGGAATTTACCCTAAGAATGCAGCACTCCAGTTTGAAAAAGACAGATGCACCCCTATGTTTATCGCTGCACTATTTACAATAGCCAAGACATGGGAGCAACCTAAATGTCCATCAGTAGATGAATGGATAAAGAAGATGTGGTACATATACACAATGGAATATTACTTAGCCATGAGAAAAAAACAGGTCCTACCATTGCAACAACATGGATGGAGCTAGAGGGTATTATGCTCAGTGAGATAAGCCAGGCGGAGAAAGACAAGTACCAAATGATTTCACTCATATGTGGAGTATAAGAACAAAGGAAAAAAAAAGCAGCAGAATCACAGAAACCAAGAATGGACTAACAGTTACCAAAGGGAAAGGGACTGGGGAGGATGGGTGGGAAGGGAGGGACAAGGGCGGGGAAAAGAAAGGGGGCATTACGATTAGCATGTATAGTGTGTGTGGGGCACGGGGAGGGCTGTGCAACACAGAGAAGACAAGTAGTGATTTTACAGCATCTTACTACGCTGATGGACAGTGACTGTGAAGGGGTATGTGGGGGGGACTTGGTGAAGGGGGGAGCCTAGTAAATATAATGTTCTTCATGTAATTGTAGATTAATGATACCAAAATAAAAAAAAAAAGAGGGTGCTCCACATCACCAATCATCAGGGAAATGCAAATCAAAACCACAGGGAAATATCACCTCAAACCTGTTAGAATGGCTGTTATGAAAAAGATGGGAAATAACAAATGTTGGTAAGGATGTGGAGGAAAGGGAGCCCTTGCCACTTTGGTGGGAATGTACATTGGTGCAGCTGCTATAGAAAACACATGGAGATTATGTGAAATTAAAAGTAGAAGTTCCATATGATCCAGCAATTCCACTTATGAGCATTTACCCTAGGAAAATGAAAACACTAACTCAAAAAATATATGTACCCCTGTGTTCACTGCAACACTGTTTACAGTAGCCAAGACATTGAAATAACTTAAGTACCCACTGATTGGTGAATAAAGAAATTTATATATTACATACACACAATGGAATACTATTGAGCCATAGAAAAGAGTGAAATCTTGCCATTTGTGACAATATGGATAGACATTGAGGATATGCTAAGTGAAATAAGCCAGAAAAAGTAAGTACTGTATGATCTCTCATATATGTGGAACCTAAAAATAAATAAATAGATAAAAAGCTTGCTCATAGGTACCAAAAGCAGGTGGTGGTTGCCAGAGGCGGTAGGTGGAGGAAATAGGTGAACTGTTTTTGTTTCTCTTTTAGTTTAAAGAAATTGAAAAAAAAATTTTTTTAAAGATTACCTTTGAATTCAAAGGCATTGCAGTTCTAGTTAAGGTGGAGTGAGCACACTAGCCTGTGTCTCCTACTGATCACAATTAAAAACCCTGGACAGAAGACAGAAAGCAGCCACCTGAGGACTCTGAAAAGTGAATTGCAGGCTAGTTGGGGAAAGAAACACAAACCTGAAGGCCAATGTGGCTGTTGCCTGGTTTTACTTTTCCCACCCTCCAATATCACTGGCTTCTAGTCAGCAATCCAAATCCCAGAAGTGGACAGCGGAGTAGCCAGAAAAATTTCTAAGAGAAGCCCTCTTTTTCTGGTTAGAGCACCTGGAGAGAAATCCTTTTTATTTTTCTCTCCCAGCCTTGCCCCAGAGCAAGCTTTAGGAGCCACAGCTACATTCCCACAGTGGTGGCTGCAACCGCACAAGCACCTAAAACTCAGAAAAAATCCTCCTTGGCCAAAGGAATTGGATAAAGGCCAAAGAGCATTAGGAGAATCCCAGTTACTTTATTTTCCCTTTCTTTTCTCTCACTTCTTTGCCGCAGAGGAAGACCCAGTTGTGGGAAGTGCAAGACAGAGCAGAGCGGCTAAACCCCCAGCTTGCTGGCCAAAGGCCACAGGAAGGACCCCTGTGGGACCTGGGAATGTGGGCAAAACCAGAGAGGCGGGAGCTCAAGGAATGGATTTGTAAAGCAATGCCCGAATCCCTAAGCTCGTCTTTACACTCCTGCATTGCAGTGACCTGAAAGGACACCAAAGGCCTTGAGAGCTGAGCTGTGTGTGGACCAGTGTCCAGGTCTCCAAATGGCCCATCAGGGGTGGATCTGAATTGCCCTACAACGGTCCTTGAACATTAACCTGACAGTAGAATCTAAGGCCACAGAAAGTGGGTCTGGACCTGTGTGGCCTAAACTGTTAATTGCCATATTCTCCAGAATCAAACAAAAAATAAGTATTCTTCAGATTTTAAGAGGACTCCATGTCTCATTATATTCAGATGTCTAGAACACAGTCCAACACTGTATTCTCAAAAATCCTGACAACTCACAATGGGAAAAACACTCAATAGGCTCTAACCCCTGTATGACTGAATTACTGAAATACCTGTCAAAGACTTTAAAGCAGCTGTTAACAGCTATGATCCACGAGAAAAAGATGAGCGCTCTTAAAATGAATTGAAAGACAGTCTAACAAAGAAAAAGAAGTATATCTGAAAATTTTAGTACTAAAATACACAGTAACAAATACAGTGACTAGGGTAGGCTCCATGGCAGAATGAAGGTGATAAAATATGTACAGTATCTGTATGCTAAAAACTACCAAAGACCGAGGAAAGTTGCCAAACCATCTGAGTAGCAGAGAGAGATACTGTGTCTCAGTATACTTGGAAGCCCCAATATAGTTAGGATCTCAGTTCTCCCATTAGTGATTTATAAGCAACCTGTATTAACACAAACCAAATAAAAAGTCCCAGGATGATATTTGATAGATATAGAAAAGATAATTCTAAAATTTATATGGAATGGCAAATGAAATAGAACAACCAAAACAATTTTGAAAAGAACAGAATTAACAGACTCTACTTCCCAATTTTAGGACTTTAAAGCTATGTTATCAAGACAGCGTGGTATTGGTAGAAGGACAGATGCATACGTCAGTGGTGCAGAGAAGAGTCCAGAAACTGACCCACAGAGATATGGTCATTTCAATTTTCAAGTCTTAGCATTTAAGAAATACATCTCATAAGGCTGCAGCTGCCATAGATGTGAGTCCTTGAATGGATCTGGGCAAAGTAAATTGAAAACCTCTGGAAAGGATTCACATTCTAGATGCCACTAAGAGCATTCATGATTCATGGGAAGAGATCAGAAAATCCACATTCACAGGAGTTTGGAAGAAGTTGATTCCAACAGTAATTCCAAACCCTTGAGGGGGTCATGACTTCAGTGGAGGGAATCACTGCAGGTGTGGTGGAAACAGCAAGGGAACTGGGGTTAGAAGTGGAGCCTGGGGATGTGGCTGGATTGCTGTTGCTCCTGATAAAACTTGAATGGATGAGCTGCTGCTTCTTACCATAGGCAAGGACAGTGGTTTCTTGGGATGGAATCTGTTCCTGATGAGGATGCTTGAAGATTGTTGGAATGACAACAAAAGATTTAGAATATTATATGAACTTAGTTGATAAAGCAGTGGCAGGGTTTCAGAGGACTGGCCCCAATTGTGAAAAGTTCTACTGTGGGTAAAGTACTATCAAACAGCATCGCATGTGAAGGAGAAGTCATTGGTGAAAGGAAAGGTCAGTTGAGTGACTGCCTCCACTGCTGTCTGGAGAAACTGCCACAGCCCCCCGAGCCTTCCACAGCCACGTCCCTGGTCAGTCAGCAGCCATCAGCAGCAAGGCAGGACTCTGCCCACAGAAGGATTAACGGCTTGCTGACAGCTCAGGTGATGGGTAGCTTTTTTTTTTTTTTTAGCAATAAAGTACCTTTTCATTAAGAAGATACACAATTGTTTTCTAGACATAATGCTATTGTACACTCAGCACACTACAGTATAATGTAAACATAGCTTTTATCTGTACTGAGAAACCGGAAAATTCATTTGACTCACTTCACTGGGACGCTCACTTTATTGTGGTCTGGAACCGCCCCTGCCGCGCCTGCCTGGTGGTGGTGGGATGCTGCACCGGCAGAGCCATGCTGGAGGGCAGTGTGGCAGTTCCTATAAGGTCAACCCTGTTCACCATGCGACTCAGCAATTCACTCCTAGGTGTTTACACTAGAGGAATGAAAACTTAAGTCTCACAAAACTCACAAACACTGTGTACAAATGTTTATAAGAGTAGTATTCATAACCCCCCAAAATTTAACACAGCACAGAGCCCTTCAGTGAGAGAATGATTAAACTGTGCCACTTCCAGGCGGAGGAATGCTACTCAGAAATAAAGGAAGAACACGTTATTGACACATAGAAGTTGAAATGCACTATGCAAGTGAGGAAGTTAATCTCAAAGGTTACATACCATATCATCCCATTTATGTGACAGTCTAGAAAAGGCAAAACTGTCGCAACGGAGAACAGATGAATGGTTTCGGGATTAGGGATGAGTTAGAGATTCAGGGCTTAGCGACGGGAGGGTCTGACTACACAGGAGGACGAGCGAATTTTGGCTGTTGTAACCTGATGATAGTGGTGGTTTCAAAGATCTCTACATGCAGTGAAACTCAAAGAACTGCACACCAGCAGAAGTGAATTTTACCACTTGTAAGTCAAAAATAAGTTTAAACACAAATGTATGACGATGTAAAATAAGTGTTTTTAAAACATTTGAGTGAAAATTGGAGATTGTTCACATACACTGAGTTTTCCCTGTGGTGAGCAGAAAGTGGAATTTTCTCTGGAAAATGCTAAATAGACCTCCAATTTTTATTCTCTACTTTTAATTTTACTTTCTGTAAGTTTTCACCAAACATTTGAGTGCTCCAGGTTGCTAACACACACAGTTTATTTGGAGTTTGGTATAAGTGTAGTTTTTGTTCCTTAAGTGTTTACATCCTTTTAAGAAACAGTGAGAACAGTCAGATGATACCTGTTTCACTGTGAGTTGATACCAGTAAAGTGGGGGAAGTCTTTGAGTGTAGCTATCTCCAGCAGCCTTGATTTGTTATCCTGAGTAATGACATTTGAGAAAAACACACTTTTTAAACAAAATAACACTTCTCACTTATTTTTCTGGGTTTGGTTTCATTTTTGTTTTTTAGACACAATGAAGCATATACATGGACAAATCCTACCTGCTGTGTACATAATATCATTGTGGGTAAACTGTGGATTGAGCAGTATGGCAACGTGGAAATCACAAACCACAAGTAAGACACATGAGAGCACTTACCTGTCCCTTCAGGTGTCATCCACTGTCCCAGTGGACTTCATTTCTTCAGAAAGCTCTAGTAGAGCCTGGCAAGAATTGAGAACCAGGCAGTATAACTCTTGAATAAATAGAAGCCCATCCATTTAACGACCAGAGTTCCTTACAGTCCCTGATAAGGGAATACTGGGTGAACTCTGACCTGCAGCCTCTGTGACTCTTAATTTCAGTCTCAGCTTGGTTTGCTTATATTGTTAAGTGTGTGTTATCCACATGGGTGTGGGGCAGGGGAAACGTGAAAGTGAAAGAGAGATGGCTTCAGCATCAGGTGTGCATCTGTCACAGTTCTGGAGGCTGGGGAGCCCCAGGGCAGGGGGCTAGCTGATCAGCGGCCTGGTCTGCAGGAGGTGGCCTTCTCGGCCTCACGTGGCGAGAGAGATCAGCTTGTGTCTCTTCTTATAAGAGCACTAGTCCATTCATGGGGGGGTCAGCCCTCACGACGTAAGTACCTCCAGTGCCTTCATACTGGGGATTAGGGCTCTGGCATAGCAATCTGGGGGACACAGACAGTTACCCCATGGCAGCAAGGTAGGTATTCTTCATGAACCCTGCTTACCTTTCCTTATGGAGGCACTGGCACTGATGAAGGATTAATTCTGATACCTCTGTGTGGAGCCTGGTATTTGGAAAGTCAGCAAAGAACCCCTGCTGCTAGAAAGGTTCTCATAGTCATCATCCGCACTGCTTCCCTGGCCCATGGTAGTCTGAGCTTAATATCTCCCTCACAGGACTGGAGACAAATGCGTGTTGAATTTTAAGCCGTGTGGCCTTTTTGGTAAGGAACTACACAAAGTTGAAGGATACATTCAAGATAAAAGGTAATGTTTCCATTTTAAACATTAGTATAGGTTTTGTTCACTAAATAAAATGTCAGTATTAAAACCTGCTGTCATAGCATAGGAGACAAGCATTTCAATTAGTTCAAAAAATATTTCTTCGACGAGGAAATATTGATTTCTTCAAAAAATCTGATTTATAAGCATCTTTATAATCGTATTGAGTTACAGCAAAACACTGGTTTGTCAGCTAAACATCAGTTTTTCTTGGCAGCAAAAAGAAGCTCTGTGCACTCTATGGGAAGTGGACTGAGTGTCTATACAGTGTTGACCCTGCCACGTTTGATGCTTACAAAAAAAACGATAAGAAAAATATGGACGAGAAGAAGAACAGCAAACAGGTGAACATCTCATGGGCAGCACAGAAGGAACCGCTGGGCTCGAGTCTGGCCTGACGCTCCTGGAGGTGGCCTCTCACGGGGTCTCAGCGGGACCTTTTTGTTCCTTGTTGATCATGCATGTAGTTTTTCTCCTTGAATCTTTTTTTTAAATTGAGGTATAGTTGACATACATCCTTGACTCTTTTTAGTGAGCAGGTAGTCAGCCTTGCTAGCAAATGTTGGCCTGTCTTACCTAGCGTGTGGGTACGTGCCCCTGAGTGCCTGTGCGGTCAGACACGGGGCTTTGCAGTCACATAGCTTTGGGGAGTTGGAGCTCATCTTAGACAAATTTTCTTTTCCTTCTTTCTGTTTATGTGCATTAGAAGTTGAGATCAGTTGATATTTAAAATTTCCTCCAAACTCATCTCCTGCATTTTCACACTGAGCAGTTCTGTGATCATCTCCCTTTTCCCTGAATCCCTGAAGCTGAGACCAGCCTGGCGAAGGGCTTTTTTTCCTGAACTACTGTCCTATTAAACCTCATCCTTAAGGGCCAATTGATGTCCTGGTAGGATCTCCCACCTGGGACACAGCTTCTTGTTGCCAGGCCCCACGAGCGAGAATGCGGTGGCGCTCCAGCCCCACGCAGCCGATATCCTTGACATGCAGCGAATGTTGGTGGCTTTACAGTGAGTCTGCCTTCTTTTTGAAATGGTCTAACTGTTTGTGTTGACTTTTGCAGATGAGTGCCTCTGAGGAGTTGGACGAGATGCCGATGCCAGATTCTGAGAGTGTACTTGTTATCCCCGGGAGTGCCCTCCTATGGCGAATAGCCCCACGGCCTCCCAATTCTGCCCAGGTGAGACTGGGGCTGTGGCAGGCGACCCTCCTGTCTGTACTCGGCTCTGAAGGTGCTCCTTCCCTAGCACGTGCAGGACCAGCCAGGCAGAACGGAGAGGAGTGCAGGCGGTCACTGAGGTGCCCCTCAGTCCCCTCTGCTGGCCCATGTGCTGCTCCCCTTCTCATCGCCCGAGGCGCGGGCGTCCGTGCTCTCCATCCCTGCTGGTGGGGGGTGTTGTGGGTGGGACTTAGAGGGGGCTTTAGTAATTAGGGGTAAGACTGGCTCTCCTTAAATACAAGATGACACAACTTCTTCAGGATAAGCCACCCATGTCCAGCAGGTAGTACCTGTAGGCGGTGCAGACTTGGGAGAAGACGCTTAGCTGTGTGGCCTGAGAGAGGCTGGCCCCACTGCCACAAAGGGGGGGGTGGTATTTCAAGTCACTGTACCCTCAGGGGTTTTCGTTTTTCATTATGCCATGGAATACAATAATTTGAACATTTTTCTTCCTTTCAGATGTATAATTTTACTAGCTTTGCAATGGTTTTGAATGAAATGGACAAGGATATGGAGAGTGTGATACCTAAGACAGACTGCAGGTTACGGCCTGACATCAGAGCCATGGAAAATGGAGAAATAGGTAAGCAGCATCTGATGGCGCTGCTGGGGAACATGCGTTTGTTTTACTCCTGGTGATGGTTAGCATCACTGGGGTACAGGCATTTTTAATCTCTCTTAGAGATTTTTGAATTAAATTCAATAACTTTTGTGTTAAATTTGGAGATTTGAGGTAGGCCTTAGTAGCTCAATCATTTCACTGATAAGCCCTCATAATGTAATGTGCTGCTTACGGCCAGAGGCATACTGTAAATGTTAGAGGAAAATTTGAGAAAATAATAGCATCTTTATCAACTTTAAACTCTCTTCTGACTAATTATTTTACTATATATTTCAGGCTTGGTATACCACCTCTGAGGCTCAAAGAGGTGCTTGGCCTCTGTTAATTGTAACATTTTTATCCTGTGGGGTTAAATTCCTCCTCAGTGGTTCTCAGCAGGGGGGCAGGTCTCCCCAGGGGAAGTGCAGCAATGCCTGGAGGCCTTGGGTGTCACGTCTGGGGAGCTGCCCTGGCGTCTCATGGGTCTAGGCCTGGGCTGCCACTGATAAGCATCCGACAACGTGCAGGCAGCCCCCCACAGACAGTTACTCCGGCCCAGTGGGTCGGGAGCCCCGCGGCTGAGCAACCCTGTTCTGACCAAACGCTCTGATGCTTTTTGAATGATCGGTGAGACTGTGCAGCAGCTTCTTAGAAAATTGTTTGAATTTTGTATGAATAGAATCTGAAGGAATTCTGTGAGGTCTAAGAATTTAGAAAAAGTCCATGTTTATTCAGTTTTTCTACCCAGTTTTTCCCTGAATCATTTTAATACAACTTTTTTGGCCTTGAGAAGAAGTAGGCTCTTTATGGTACCTGCAGAGGTTGTAGAGAGATGACTGGATCTCAGAGGCCGTTCTGCCTCACTCGAGCAGGGGTGTGTCACAGCATCAGCACCACATTTGGCCCTGGTGTTTGTGTTCTAGTATGGGGAAGACCGTGGTGATACATACGGAAGGCGCTTCTCCGTAAAGTTAATGTGGCCAGTGCGTGCCTAGTGGTCTCTACTTGGAGAACTGTTTGACTTTGATGTTTTTGTTTCAGATCAAGCTAGTGAAGAAAAAAAACGACTTGAGGAAAAACAAAGAGCAGCCCGCAAAAACAGGTCCAAGTCCGAAGAGGACTGGCAGACAAGGTGTGTGGCGCCCCCCACCCCCCGCGTGGTGGAGCTGTCATGTGGGGCAGGCAGGGAGGGCGCACAGGGGTCTGCGGAGCATGGCCTCCCTGAAGCCCTGTCGAGTTGCTCCCAGGCCTAAGAGAACAGTTATTTCCACCGACTAAGTATTCAAAAGGAAAGAGTTGAGTTTGTGACAGAAAGGACTACTTGGAAATCAAGGTTAAAATATTTCCACACAATTATTGCAGGTATTTACCTAATTAAGCTAATATCTTTCTTCCTTATCTGGCAAAACCCTGTTCTTTCCCTATTGAAGAGGGACACTAAACTCTAGCCTTACTGATGTGGCAGGAAAGTAGATTCAGTGTGAGTAAGTTGCAGAGCATTTGCTTATACGTATATCGTGCACCAGGGATATTTAGGCAGTGCCTTTACTTTTCCAAGCACAAGGGATTTGATGTGTAATGGAAATAGGATTTGTATAAAGTAATCTTGGATTCCATTCAGAAATAGAAAGTGAGCAGTAACATTTCTAAGTTTAGAAATTTTTCTTTTTAAAGAATCAGAGATTATGTAGTAGTCACTTTATTGAATAATAGAACAACTTGTAAGTAAGAATAGAATAAAAACATTTTCTGCATCTGTATTCCCTAAGAGAAACCACTGTCCATAATTCAAAGTTATTAAATTTTACAGCTAATACGGGCATGACTTGGCAAGCATTTCAGCAGATAGTATTTGATGACCCTTTTGCATCTTAGAGAAAGAAAGGTAATTATTAGAACTAGAAATGACTTTAGCTATCTAGTCCAGTGCTTTTGGGACTTTGTTAGTGTAAAAATCTTTTGCCATAGAGAACCTGCAAATACACAACACGTGAATACAGCTGTTCTGGTTGGAGGAGGGCCGGGGGCAGGGCCTTGGCCACCCCTCACCTTCTCCCACCCTGCGTGCACCCCAGCCCCTAGAAACTTCGTGAATGTAGTCTGAAAGCCACTGGCCTTGAAATCCCTTCGTTGAACCAGAGGAAACCAAAATGCTGGTGTATTTCATTTAGGGGACTTGCTCAAGGGCACACAACCAGCAAGGCCTATGTGAGAACCTCCACCTTAATATTCAGGCGGAGCCATATTGCTTTACTGCCATCCCGTTTGAAAAGATGTTGATAAACTTTATCATAATTTCTAGTCTCCTTTACAGAAAATCCCATTTTTGTACTATATTTCTAATTATCAACACCTCTATCTTACTGGTCACATTTTCAGGTTTTAAAGTCCACTAAGGATTTTTCTGTCAGTTGGCTCTTAGCATTCTGAAAGCAGAGAGCTTTGGGAGCCCTGTGGTAGCCTGGAAATGAAAACAAGAGGCTACCCTTGTGAGCCACAGTTTGGGGCCTTACACGGGCTCTCTTCCACGGCTCTCTTATCAGTGGTTCTTATGTGAACATATGTGTTTTTTAAATGATCCTACTGACCCTGTGTCAAAAGATAAGTGCTCTGAACTCTTGGTGGCAGAAAGAAGCTTGCTCGTTCCCTGACTTGGTTCTCCTCCTGACTGATAGCTATTTTTGAATAGCTCAGTTCAGTGTGTGTAGGACCGTTTTGTAAAGAAATTTCCTGCTGGGTCGAGCTAACCAGCCCTCGCAGGACCCAAACCCAAGTTCTTCCACACAAGAGCTGCATTACTACTAATACTGGTTTCAGTCACTTGAAGAGCCCTCAGGCTACATGATTCTTTCAGGCTGTAAACTATGTTCCCTGCTTATGAAAACAGCTGCTCATGATCCTAACCTATTTTCCTAGAGGAGCCCACATACCTGGCTAAGGAAGTGGGAGGGACTGGTGAGAGACACAGGATTTGAAGAGGCGAGGAGGTGGGTGATGAAGCAAAAGAACTGGTGACACCATGTCCTGCTGCAGTCTGAGCATCATGCAGAACCTCATAGAGACTTACTTTACTGATACAGACCCATGCACTCTAGACTCAAAAGTAGTGAATTAAGTGGCAAAGGAATCTTCTTACCCTTTTCTTTCCTATTTCCCACACTTGTCTAAAATGTTTAAGACCTTAGAAAGACAAATTAACTGGACTGTTTTGTGTGTGGAAGGGTGAGGTTTCCAGACATGAGTGCTCAAAAGTAGGACAACTAGAAGTTGAAAGAAACTGTAATATTCTTCAGACGATCGGCTTGGTAGATGCTCATCTTTGGTGTAGTGTTTGAACTCTCCGCAGCAAGTGGTGGTCTCTACAGGGAAGCTTACATACATAGACTTTAGAGAACTTTGCTTACACATGACCAGGGAAACATCCTTAGCCCTTGAATCTTCCGTTCTGCAAAATGACTTATTGCAACTTGACTTCCCCCTCTCCATTTTGACGGAAGAAATCTTCTGGGACAAGGCTGGAGGCTTGATTAATTTTAAAAATGATTTTGGATAAGGTTGATGTTGATTTGCCTGCTTTCCTGAAGTAGTTGACTTTGCTCAGCCTGACCACAAAGTGCTTTCACTGCCCGGACTTTGAGACCAAGAGGAGTGTAAGTGTACACCTCATATGAGACAAAAATTCTGTGACTTTGATCACATAATGATTTGTCAAGATATTTCCAGTTTGCTTACCAAAGTCTGAATTATAATCTTTATCATTTGAAGTAGCCTTTTAAAATGTTCTAAATAGGAAAGTCCTAAAAACTAAATAATTTATGTAATATTCTAGAAAATTTGGTCTAACGGGCATTTACTAAGTGATCATCCCAGGAATCACCTGATCTGAAACTTTCTTTCCTGCTCAGGTTTTTAGTGTTGTTTTAGTGATAATGGGAGCATTTGGGACTCAGGAAACAAATATAATCTCTTTGTTAAATTAGAAGCAATTTACTTGGTAGAATGGCAAAAATACATGAAACTGTTTTCATACGTTACTCTGAAAACTAAATCATATTTTTAAGATATTATACCAACTTGTGAACTTCTCAAGCAAGTAAATTTGCATTTCCATTAACAGAAAGCTGGGGCTATGGGAAGTGTGTGATATGATTTCTAAAGGGCAAGAAAGTGATTGAGACAGTTCTTTCTAGAATCAGGTATGACAGGTTAGGATGTTAAAAGCTAGAGGGAACCTAAGAATCCATATTAACATGGAGAAAATTGATACCCAGGAAGATGTGGGCTAATTTCAGTGCATTGTGTGTATGTCATATAGTATATTTGAGAAGTCATGGTCTTTAAAATAAAACTCAAGTTTGATGTCAGTTAGAAGCCTGGGCAAGTTATTTCACTTCTCTGACATCCAACTTCTTTGAAAAATGGACTTTTAAGAGTTGGAGGGGCATTTACTCTGAATCAGGCACCTTACCTGTGATTATAGTATGTTGTAAAAGTTAATTTCCTTATCCTAGTTCCTTACTCCCAATTGCTTAAAAAGATGCCTTCTAGTGGGAGAGAAGGAATGGGGCTAGAGAATGAGCAATTAGACAGATACATTGCTTCTAACCAACGCACTACACAGAAGATCCTCCTGCTGTGAATGCTGTGGAAAATCCATAAACCTTTTGCATGGTATTATACCTTTTGAAGTGTTAGTCTACATACATGCTCTCTACAAACGGTACCACTTCTTAAAAGCCTCTTGGGAAATCCCTCATTCACAGAAGGGGGTGAGTTGGTGGAATAGTTGGTACCCAGTGATTAGTTTCCCCTCTAAAAGTCTTTTCTTTTTAAACAGGTGGTTCAATCAAGGTCCTAATCCTTACAACGGAGCACAGGACTGGCTTTACTCTGGCAGCTACTGGGATAGAAACTACTTCAATTTGCCTGACATTTATTAAAAAAAAAATGCAGAAGAATGAGGGCATTTGGCTAATCTACAAATGTCTTAAACTTATGTTTTTAAATTCCTCTCCTTGGTTTCTACTCATCTTTTAAAAAAAGAAAAACCTGCTCATGAGATAACTTGCATTTCATCCAACAAAAATAGGGTGTAAGGTGGTATTAGTGATGAAAGTCTTAGAAAAAATGGGTGATTTTGCCATCCCAACATACTTGTTTGGATATTGTTTTATAGAGGTAGGAGAAACTGCTGGGGAACATGCTTTTTACAGCTGCTGTTGTCATACTTACCGAGGGTTTATGCCTAAGTGTAACTTTAGCTTTATGGAATTATATAGTAATCCCAAATCAGGTTATTTTGAATATTTTTATGCTGTCATGCTTGAATGTTTTAGATGTAACCTTGAAATGTTTATATAGTTCTCCTATATAAAGTTCATGTGCTCAAATGTAGAGAGGTTGTCATTTTGTAAAGACTGTATTAAAAGATGGTTTTGTCATACTAATCTTAATTTTACTGCACTTCCAAAAAGAATCAAATGCCTGAATATTTCATGATTTGAAAATTCTAAACCAACCTATATTTTGCTTATTTTAATGCTCTGAATTTACTTTAAAATTTTTGTGATGTCATTAGTACTAAAAGGTGTTTGAATTGAAAATATACATATATAATCTAGCAATTCACAAAAATGTCCTAGAAATACAGATTTTAATCAACATCATGACATGACAAACTTTTGAAATGCTTCCAGTGGCAAATGCCAGCAGAGCGGTTGAGTTGTACTCATGTATTATAAATACCAAACTATGTAAGAGATCATCTTGTGCACTGCAAGTTTGCAAGGTACCTGTGTACTTAAAATATATATGGAGACCTACTGTACAGTAGCTTTGCCCCTTTAATTGGGGCACATTAATCTTGTATTTATCCACCCGACCCCAGACTGAGATGCTGCTCCAAGGAGTCTTAGGTAGCTGCCAGTAAATTATTTTAATTGCTGTGAAGTTAACAAGTGTTATAATGAAACAGTGTACCTGATGCTAAATAAAGGCTTTAGAATGTTCAAAAAAAGTGTGATGTCTTTTACACCTAATACTGTCCTAACTTGGCAAAAGTGTCCTTGCAAAGAAGTCCTGTGGCACTGCTGTCCCCGGGCCAGCCGACCACCTCTCACGCAAAGTGCTCAGCAGGCAGGCAGCACTCTGTGGTGTCTGGGCGAATATGGTGTTGTAGTGAGGTGCCAACCACAGAACGATCAAGTAGGGGTACCTGACTGGGCACCACTGTAGGGGGGGCTGCAGTTTTCTTTATGATATAGATATAAAAGTAGGAAAATGCTGTTGTGTTCTACATCCAAAAAGATTTAAGACCTGTGTGTTCTGTTGTGTATCTCCTAGATTACAAAATAAGAATACAGGCTTTTTGCTTGCATGAAGTTTATTGACACATTACATGTGGTGGCAGGCTTCACTTGGATGTCGATTCAAACAGTGTCATTTTCAGCATCTGTAAGGTAAATAGTGAGTTGTTTAAATCATGAACCTGAACATGAGTCAGGATCAGAAATGCAAGGCCATCCTCCTGCTCTAAGCTCTTACCTAACCAGTTACCTGTGCATGAAAATACCCTAGCGTTTCATGCTGAATAAAGCCATGTTTCAGGCTTCATGTTTCACTTCCACAAAAGTCTCTGGAGGGGTGAATAAGAAATGCATGCAGCCCTAAGATACTGCGATGAGTTGTCTCCTCAAACATAATAATTGTAGTACTTGAACCTATGAAGAAAATCTAGCTTTTGTCCATCAGCTGTTCAGCTTGAAATGCCCACAAGTATAAGAAACTGAACTCGCTGGGGTGTGGCTATAACCCTTGTATGACATGTTCTTGTCTCCCTGACTGCTGATCCTTTTCTGCATGGCAGCCAGCAGATGGGTCATTCTCTGGCTTCCCGTTGAACTGCAGTCCAAATCTCTCTGGCTTACAGAGACCCTGAATTGTATGGGCCCCCCTCTTCACGTCTCCAACTTCATCTTATGTACTCTCCCCAGCTCCTCCCAGCCAGTCTCATTTTGCCCTGCCTGCAGTGTCCTGAAGCCCCAGGCTCTTTGCTGCCCTCAGCCTCTGTGGCTCTGCCAGGACGCTCCTTCTCCTACTCAGGTATTACATCGGCGCCTGAGCAGCCTATCTGATAGAGGGCGACTGGCTCAGTACCTGGCTTGCCCTTTATGTCTTGTCTCTGCTCCTCCCCACTCCTTAAACATGCCAACTAGATTATAAAGTTCCCACATTTTTTTTTTAAACTATCCCCTTTTTGCATCGTCTATGGGGCTAGACATAGAACCGGTGTTGAACGGTGACTCAGCTGAGCAGGTCATGTCTTAGGCCCCAGGTGGCTGGTATGCGTGGTTAGGGTGTAGTGCACTGGCTGGGCTTTTGTTAGGAACCAGTGGCAGGGAAGCTGGAGACAATACCACGTCACATTAGAGCAGACCCCAACCTACTGCAGATCTCAATTCAGTTTTTAAAAACTCTTAACCTGCAGGTCAAATCAAAATGCTGAAAACTCAGCAGTGTTCAGGGCCACACATCATGGTAGGAAATGTACCTACCAGTTTTGAGTTTCTGCTTTGTGAACATGGGCAGTAGTCACAGTTATTTCTCCAGCAATACCATAACTTCCAAAGGGAGTATGTTTGTCACTAGATCCTGAACCTTTTTCGGCTACCTCTCCTACTGGGAAAGCAATGGAAAGAAAAACCGGGCCTTGAGGCCTGGGGACATCTTGTCCACTTGTAGAAGGACTGCCATTCTGGGGATTTGGGGTATGTTTCTGGAATTTCTGATCTGCAGGAACAGCAATGGGTACTTGTACTACAGCATATCTCTTCAAGGCATCTGACTGAGAAACCACAGCATGTCCAGGGAGAGGTTTCCAGTCCGGAGCCTCTTGAACATGTGACCCTACTAGAATAAAAGGTGCCGGGGCATTGCCCTTCTTGCTGTCTTCAATCATCACGTAAGCTGGAGAAGTGACTTTGGGTGGGTGCTGCAGGAAGTGTGGCTCCTTAGGATTAGATAAATAGAGGACTGCTTGGGGGAAAGGCCCAGGTGCAGGTGGCAGTGATGGGCGACTTTGTTGATTCATATCAGTTAGACAGTAAAGGGTCCACTTGTTAGAATATGGTGGTGGTTGTCCTGCTTCACTTGCTGCTATTGCTATAAAAAAAAATTTGCAGGCATTAAAGGTTTGGTCTCTGAATCAGGTGCTATGCATTGAAATGTAAATTTTTTTTACATATGAATAAACAGCTATAGTAATATGTGCCATAAAGCATGCTATAGAAAGGGCTAAATTAAATTCTGTTTGGTAAAGTGAAAGAGATTCTCTACAATTGGATAATGAGAACAAGGTTGTGACAGCAAGTGGCAGGGGACCCAGGAGCTGTGGCTGAGGAAGCACTCTCATTCTAAGTTGCTGTTTCTAGCTACTTCAGACATGGCTTCTGCAGGGTCCTCAGGCAGCGAATGGAGAACTAATATTTTGGCTTTACCAAATAAAGTCAGTTGAAGAGCAAGTACATCAAGCCATTGAAAAAAGTGTTAATGCATCTGTGTAATGATTTTTTTATTTACATTAGTTTTAATCACATAATCAAATAGCTCTGGCCCATCACTGGCACCATTATCTCCCATTAATTTGTCATCACACACAAAACATCACATGCTCTAGGACTCAGACCCCAGAGATCACCCCTTTTAGGCAAGGCTTGAAATCACCGGTCCTAGGCAGCAGGAAAGGGCTGCTTAGGCCTACAATGGCTCTTTAAGAAGATGGTCTGGAAGTACCATCCGTCTTAACACAACACAAGGAATCTGTGAACAAAGTTTGAGTTGCCTAATGAGGCAGTCCTGTCATGGAGCATGAGTCCCAGAAGACGGGGTGGAGGCAGCAAGGTTCCTGGCGGAAGAGCCGCGCCTCAGCCGAGCTCACCTGAACACTGGGCTAGGTATCGCTGGGGCAGCTGTTTTCTTCCCCAGAAAAGAACACTATGCATGTGATTAAGCTGGTATGTTTTCAGCAGCTGCAGGAACTTCAGTTGATCTTTCTTCAAACTAGTTAAAAACTATGCCCAAGCCAAGTCTTCAGTTTATGTGTGTTGTCAATCCCCTTAGGCCTTAGGAAGAGGCGAGCACTGGGGAGAACAGTGACTTGGATGAAAGTGCTGCTTAAGCCACAAGTCGTGCCAGATGCCACGCTCCCAACACTGCCCTCCGCCTTTTCAGCTGTGCAGAATCCCTGTCACACCGCCAGACAGAATTTATCTCAACACCTGCTTCTGAACCCTTCTGCATCCTTCTGGCTCTGGGAAGAGTCGAAGTCAAGAGAGCTGCCGCAGCAGGAATTGGGGAGGCTCACGCATGTCGTCCATCCCTGCGGGAGGAAAGCATCCCTGCGTTGTCCGGATGAGGCAGGAGGGTGCGCAGACCAAACGCCACACTTAGACCGAGATGGAGGTCAAATTATGTCTGTCACAGGAAAGCGTGGGAGACAGCTCGGCAACCAAGAAAGGAGCTTGATTTTGGCTCTTGTCGGGGGTCCCAAAGGAAGGAAGCCAGTCACCTTAGCTGTGTCCACTGTCGCTCAAGTGTCTGCCTGTCCTCCGTGCTGCTGCTCCCCCCCTGCTCCCTGACCCGGACTGCAGCCTGACCTGCCCCCTCAGCTGCAGGATGGCAGTGCCTGTCCCGCCCCCAAGCCGGTTGCAAAGCTCTCTTGACTCATTGCGAAAGCAGCCAACCACCACCATTTCTTTCACTTTCAGAATGCCACAGCCGATGTAAATGCATCGCTAGACAGTGATTTTACATTCACAAGTGAGAAATTTCAAACCAACAGCCCCTAGTGACCATCTTGCAATAAGAGTATTCAGATCACATAAATCTACTTTGTGGCTGATAACAGGCTCTAAAGTTTCCCACTACATACTACATCCAAGAGAGTAACACAAAAGGGCTCCAAGCCAAGCCTTGATGATGTTACTTTAAAATCACTCATCTCATAAATGTAAAATCTCAAGAACAACAAAGCCTTTAAATAGGCCTAACATTTTAAAAACTACTTAGAAAAACTTGATCACTGTGCAGGGGCCAATCTAGACAGTTATCTGAAATATAGATGTCACCTGAAAGATAATTTTTAAATTTATCAGTATCTAGTTCTCTTACCCGACTCCATCAAAACTGGTTCAGGTGTTGTTTCCCATTCTGGTTCCATTTCTGGAACAGGAAGTGGGGGGCCGCCAGATGATCTCACAGGCGCAGCGGGGCGCGCCGCTCCTGCAGCCTCCCCAGGGAGCACAGGTTCGCCCTCTGGCGCCCGGGACGCTGCGTGTTCGCAGGACTCCTGCCCAGGAGAGCCAGGGACTTCCAGGTGCAGGGAGTTTTCCAAGCATACTGTTGTGGTGGAGCCTTTCACCTCCACATTTACTGAGGTATCGCCTTTTGTATCCTCAAACTGTACAAGTTTGGCAGAACCTACAGATTTTTCAGACATGCCTGAGGCCATCTTGTCTCCTACAAGTCTGGGACTAACTCGTGGTGACTGCTCATGTTCTTTAGGACAAGCAACGTGATCAGTAAAAGGGACAACTCTTTGTTGTGGTATTTGTTCAACAGAAACAACAACTTCAATCACAGGCTCATCGTTAGAGATAGATGATATATGAACGATGGATGTAACCACAATATCAGCCTGCAAAGGAACCTTAGGAGCTTGATCATAAGCAGGAGGTTCTTGTTCATCCTGCATGGGGACTGAGGAAGCTGTTGGTGGTGCACCCTCATAGTCTTTAGGCTCAGAACCCAAACCTATATGGACAGATGTTTGGCTCATAACCCCCCCAACCACCTTTCCAGAACACGCAATTGGAGCGGCAACCGTGTGATCTTCAGCCTCTGAGCCCAGCGCCTCCTCGGATAAAACAGGCATACTTGTAGCCACATCCACCATTAAAATGTCAGATGAATCAGAATGAGTAGATGCAACTTTACCTAACATCTGAGCAGCAAACTGAGCTGGGTCGGCTGGCACGTAGGCAAACTCTGGTGAGAGAGTTAGTGGTGGTGGTGATGGGGGGGGAATAGTGATCTTCAGGGTGGATGGCTTCGGACCACAAGCTGCGTCAGCTGCTGCCTCAGGCTCCGAGAGCAGCTCAGCATGGACTGATGGGAACTGGGTGGTTTTATCACTACATTGTGGCCTGGTTACGTTGTTCTCCTCTGTGTCTGTAGATTTTTCCAACCGTTTAGGTTCATGGGAAACTACAGATGTTCTTTCCGGTTCTTTTACACCGTTTGGTTTCTTCTTTTGTGTGGTTCCTTCTGACCATCTCTCTACTAAAGATAACAGCCAGATAGATTAATAAGCATATATTCCCCCAAATGAGAATTATAAAGAAAGCAGTAATAGGCTGAGCATTCAAATGTCAATATACACTCAAGGACAGGATGGGTTCTGCTTTCTTCTCTAACATCAGTGACTTCGTGTGTGTGATGAGACTTTCCTTCCTTACCCACTCAAAAAACACTTCATTTCCTCAGGATAAATGACACTAAGTGGCACAGTGACAAAACTAATAATCAGATTCCACCTTCAGATACATCAGCATCAAGGGAAACATCATAATTCTGCCTAGAAATAAGGAAGCTAAAAACCTCCATTGAAAAAACTGACCTAAACTTCCACACAAAACTGGAGAAAAGGGTTGAGGAAAATACCCCAACCTGGCTAATAAATTCTCTCTTCAAATTATCTATAATAATTAAGTAATTGAACAAATGCTGTCATATTAAGACATTCCTCAATTTAAGAAAATTGGTTTATAAAGTTTAACAATGATTTGGAAAACTAGGGGATTACAAGGTGTTTTTACTTAGGAAATGTCATAATTCTAACCTAAAATTTAAAAATTGTAGCATATGCAGACAGGCTGTGATAGTGCAGCCAAAGAAGGGCCCACTGGGCCAGAGAGGAGGAGCGAAGAGGTGGTGATCTGCAAGTGTGGACTCAGCCCTGCGACCTGAGAAAAAGTCCCAGGGCTTGGGAGGCCGAGAGCTGACCACACAGCAACTCCTAGCTCTGGGCAACTGCTGCAAAGCAGCGTCAGCTTAGCCTTCTGCCCGCCACTCACACACCTGCCTAACTACCCTCAGTGCCATTCATGGAATGTTCTCACATCTGCCTATTACTTGACTAAGGATTTTCTCTTGGGAAAGCATTTTCCTAACATCATAATGAAATCTGCAGGAAAAGCAGAATTTGCTTTACAAGAATTTGTTTCAAAACTTTATTTGGTGACATGTTTTCATTCAGATTCCAAGGAACAGCATCCTACAGTGTCTCCTCCCACAATACCCGCTCATTTCTTGTAAATTCAAGTAAGGTATCTAATTCTGGACATGGACCCCACACCAAAGGCTCACGTGCAGAGAGAAGTTCAAAGACGACAGGAGAGCCGCAGCTATTACCTCCTTCCTTAGAGCAACAACTTACTGTCCTAACCACTGCCTGTGGGGACTTCCCCACCTGCTTCTCAACACAGCCCTCTGCCCACCAATACTTGGCTGGGGGCTTGTGCCGTGTGCAGTAAGACACCACAAGGCACAGTTAGGATATGAAGACTATTAAAACCAGACCTCATTAAGCTTATGTTCAGTAGGTCCAATAAGATATACATACAAATATTATAGGTTAAAAAAGTGTAAGTACCTAGTAATAGTCCTAGTAAAGATCTATGGAAGCCCAGAGGAAGAAAACTCCACTGGCTGGAGGAATAGGGGAAATTTTATTTCAGTAAGCCTGGCCTTACACTTAGGATATAGAAATCTGAAAAAAAAATTCTTTCCCATCATAATGAAGAAAAGGCTTAGAAATAGCAAAATTACAACTTCTTGAGCCCATCAGAGAGCTGGGTCACAGGCAATAAAGTTCACCTGATATCCAAAGAGCAATCAGCCCTCCCAGGAAGAGAGTGGTTGGAAGAATTGTGTCTGTGTCAGGACCAGGAAAGGAGAGGCCCCCCCATACCAACTGGTAAAGAGTGAGCAAAGACCATAATGTACTGGCGCAGGCAGTCCGGGGCAGCCGGGCCTCCACCCCAGCAAGAGCTCACACTCACTCACAAGCACTCTGCTGTGGGCCTCACATGACAGACGGAAGGAAAAAGGGCAGAAGTGCCAGAAGAGGGATCCTACGTTAACACCAGAGGTCTCCTAGCCCTGGGACAAAGGCAGGAAACACTGGCTCAGGACTGACCGCAGAGCCAAAACAGAGTTTGGCTGCCACATGGCCGACCAGCAGAACACTGAGAAAGCCACGCAGCCCTGCTCATCAGCCCAGCACCACGGAATAAGAAACAAGGGGCCCGAGTATGGTGCAGGCTGGAGGGGAAGGTCAAAAGCTGAGGATGAAGCCCAGGCATAGAGAAACTCCTCCGGCATGCCAGCTAGCAGCAGACCACTGCTAAGGGAACCCAAGGCCTGCGGTACAGTGGGGGTAATGACACCACAGCAAACCCCAAGCCCGCCTGCTGACCACATTGACCCACCCACCCCAACACCAACTCACAGCTTCCATAGCTGTTTTCCCCCAGAAGGCCTTAAATTCCCCAACCAATGATTTATCCTAAGAGTTTTCAAGAACCCAACCTCTCTAGGGACTGAATTACTACAATCCCTAGATTGCCTGCATGGGACCTCTGTGATATATTACTTACATGACATGTTTTAGCAACCCCAGAAAGGCCAGTTGCCCTTTGAAAAGTGTCTATGTCTTGGGCCTGTTAGACCTGAAATTACATCTAGGTGGTTAATCCCTATATTATTATCCTTCCCATTTTTGCCTCTAGAAGTGCCCTATGAAATAATCACCATTCTGTAAAGGTAAAGCATCATGTAATCATGAATTTATAACACCTCCTCAGGGGACTGCTGCCATTACTCCCTTCCCTGAAACTTTCTCATAGTATAAAAGCATATGAGAAGATCTGGAATTCAGCCCTGACAATAACTGAAGAGCTGCTCAACCTTGGCCAAGTCAATGGTTCTAAGCCTCAGCCTCCTCATCAGTAAAGTGGGGATTATAAATCTGACCTCACTGAGCTTTTGTGCATATTAAATAGAATCCTTCATCTGAAACTGTTCTATAAAGTATAAATCACATATAAATGGGGAAAGAATAAATCAGCACCTACTTAAAAAGAGACAAAAATTTTGAAATACAGTACCAAATTAAAAATTATAAAGCTCCCATCTTTAATTCAGTTTTGGTTAAAATTAAATTGGCTATTCCCTAAACTGGGTACTAAGATGCAGGGTATTCTTCCTCTCATTTATTGTATGTGTGTGTGGGTGTGTGTATGTGTATATACACATAAATATATATCATATATACTATTTTGAATAGATATATTTCATAATTATAAGATATTAAGTTGGTATCAAATGCCTTAAACTATAAGTGTTTTTGAAAATGCAAAGCACTAACTAGATTAACCATTTGGCTTAGTTTGAATACATGAGAATGTCAGCAAATATATGTAGACTAGTCACCCTATAAGTTAAGTTCCATATTGAGCACCTGCTAATTATTTATTAAGAAAAGTGGAGCTTTTCTTTAATGTTTTAAGATCTGCTTTAGTAATTTCAAATATTGCTATCTTGTAACCTTGAGATTCCATTTACACAGAAAACTGCATTTCTTAAAAGTTATAAAGTAAGCTCACTATGGGTAGATCTTATCAGCCTTATGAAGATTAATCCAGTATAACTTCAGTGAGATGCTTCTACTTAAACTAACAAGAAAAAGCCTGCACAGGCTCTCAGAACGGAAGAAGATAGCTAAAAGCATTCTGCCCTGTAGGAAGTTTCTTTTTAAGAATAATGAAATGTCAGATTAACATTCATAGGCCCTGCTTTAGAAACAGTAAGATAAAGAGGTAATATTCAATACAGTATTCCTTGGAATAGGCAGAACTCACATGGAAGCTTAGGGTGCCAGGGAGAATAAGGAATTCTGGTACTAAAGGGAAATCTGAAAGGTGTCAAAGACAAGAGGAAAACAAGAAGTAGGACATAACAGCAGATAAGAGAGGCAAATGACAGGTGGAGAGGAGGTAAAGACTGGAGGTGGTGAACTCTTCCAAGTGCCTGAAGGTGAGCATCTGTAGTATGTATGGGACATAGAGGTTTTAAGAGTTTAAAACAGAAGAGGATTCCAATGAGTGTGTTGGACTGACAGGAATGAGGAATGCTAAATACTAAGAAACTTTTCTTCCCCTCCTCTCTTCTCTTTCTTCCATTTATTCTATTATGTGATAGACTCTGAGGAATCAAAAGATGAATAAGATTTCCTAAAGAGTATAGTCTGATTGAGAGTAGAGGCACAAAGTTACTATGTGACAATATGGTCAGTGCAGTGACAGAAATATGTATGGGGTACAACAGCTTTAGGTATTTTTATTAAGCTTTAAAAATGAGAAAGGCAGGTGTGAAAGGAGCCCCACACAGTTGCCCCATCAATGATGTTGAGAGCCCCTGTGGAGAAATGCAGGTCTAAAACCAGCCTTGTTCATTCTGATTTCCCTTATCAGAAACTCTACCAGCCTTCCTTTGCCAATGGAACAGAAGTGGAAGTCTGTTAGGAGATTTCTTGGAAAGGTTTTCCTTTCTTAATGAAAGAAACCAGTGTCATTAGTGCCACCATTTTCTCCTCCTTCCTGACTTAAATGTGGACATAATGCTGGGAGCAGTGGCATAAGGAAACAAGTAAAATATGCTAAGGACGACAGAACAGAGAGCCTAGGTGATTATATTACTAGTAGAATGAACACTCCTTACAAATATCTCAAATTTTTAAAAAGTCACTGTGAAATTGGTTTTCTGTTAATCTATGCCAAACACTTTCCTATCTGATATGGGGCATACATAAATTAGTACACAAACATGGAAGAGTGGAGCTGGGGTACATATGGTATATATGCTGGGTATATATGCTGCTTTGCAGATACAATGTCTACTTTTGTTCTATGAATTCTGTAATACCCATTTTCTCATTTGGAATTTGCTGAATTCGTTATCTTAAGATTTGGACAACTAGGTAAATCTATATTTTTTAACTTACTGTCCATAAAAATGTGGGCTGTGTCCCATACATCCCACCTCAGTAGTTTAAGGTTGGTTATCAAGAAGATGATTCCTTTGGATTTTCTACATAACAATCATGTGAATAAAGTAGTTGTACTACTTCCTGTCCAATATGTACTCCTTTTGCTTTTTTTTTTTCCTTTTATTTTCTGTTTGCCTTATTGTTCTGACTAGAATCTATAACACAATGTTGAATAGAATAGGGAATATTTGACATCTCTGTCCTGGTTCCATTCTCAAAGGGAGAGTATTCAATATTCACCACAGAGCATAATATTCACTGTAAATTTTTCTGCATATATATCAGACTTAGGACATTCCCCTTTATTGCTCTTTATAAACTCTAAATGTTATTTCTCGTACAGCAGGTCTGATGGCAATGGATTTGCTCAGCTTTTGTCTGCCTGAGAATATCTCTGCTTTCATTTTTTTAAAGGATATATTTACTGGGTATATATGCATCTAGGTTGGCAATTTTTTGCTTTCAGCACTTTAGAGATGTCATTCCATTGTCTTTCAGCCTCCATGGTTTCTATCAAGAAATCAACTGTCTTATTGTTCCCCTAAAAGTAATGTGCCCTTTTATCCTGCCTGTTTTCATGACTACCTTTTTCAGCAATTTGACATTGATGTGTCAAAGTATGATTTTCTTCGTATGTTTAATGCTGTGGGTTCATCAAACTTTTTAAATCTGTAGGTTGATGTCTTTCAGTCAGAGTGGGACAATTCTCAGCCATTATTTTTCAATTGATACTTTTCTGTCTACTCTCTTTTCTCCTCCTGTGACTCCAATTACACAGGTTAGACAATTTGCTCACATTTTACATGTCTCTTACACTCTGCCACATAGCTTTTCTCTTTGAATTGCTCCATTTTTTCACTTTTTTTTGTAGATAATTATTTTTTATTGAAGGGTAGTTGACGCACAGTATTACATTACATTAGTTTCAGGTGAACAACACAGTGATAAAACATTTATATGCATAATTCTAGGTTCCAGCTATCACCCTACCAAGCTGTTATAATATCTTGACTATATTCCTTATGCTATACACTACATCCCGGTTACTTATTTATTTTACCATTGGAAGTCTGTCCTTTTTTTTTTTTTTTTTGTGAGGGCATCTCTCATATTTATTGATCAAATGGTTGTTAACAACAATAAAATTCTGTATAGGGGAGTCAATGCTCAATGCACAATCATTCATCCACCCCAAGCCTAATTTTTGTCAGTCTCCAATCTTCTGAGGCATAACAAACAAGTTCTTACATGGAGAACAAATTCTTACATAATGAATAAGTTACATAGTGAACAGTACAAGGGCAGTCATCACAGAAACTTTCGGTTTTGCTCATGCATTATGAACTATAAACAGTCAGTACAAATATGAATACTCATTTGGTTTTTATACTTGATTTATATGTGAATACCACATTTCTCTCTTTATTATTATTATTTTTAATAAAATGCTGAAGTGGTAGGTAGATACAAGATAAAGGTAGAAAACATAGTTTAGTGTTGTAAGAGAGCAAATGTAGATGATCAGGTGTGTGCCTGTAGACTATGTGTTAATCCAAGCTAGACAAGGGCAATAAAACATCCACGTATGCAGAAGATTTCTCTCAGAACAGGGGGGTGAGGTTCTAAGCCTCACCTCTGTTGATCCCCAATTTCTCACCTGATGACCTCCCTGCGACTGTGTCTGTCTTAGGTTGTTCCTCCCTTGAGGAATCTTACCCGTCTCTGGCTAACCAGTCATCTTCCGGGGCCATACAGGGAAATGTAGAGTTGGTAAGGGAGAGAGAAGCCTTATTGTTTGAAATGGTTAGCTTTTTATTTCTTTGCATATTTTGCCCTGTAGCTTCTATGCCCAGCATTTGTCTTGAGGTATTTTTACCACTTGGAAGAATTATGATACTCGGTAAATTTGATATGAGGCACGAATTCTATTTAAGGGTTGTAATTAGGAAGGAAGAAGAAAAGCTATAGAAGTAGCAGGCGGAAGAAAACATGGGAAGATGGATTACTTCTTTGACATATCTTCTTGTAGAGTAACTTCAGCATGTATAGGTTTTAAGCTACTACTTAAGTTGTGCACACACATTAACATAATAGGAGTATAGTTACATAACCAAAGCATATCTGTAATTACCAGCCATCTCCAGTGAAACCAAGAAAACCAGTTAGGCACCTTAGGCATTTGTGAAAACTTATCTATGATATGGTGGATATTGTCCAACTGAACTTGAACAGTCTGAGAGAAATCAGAAAAATTAAAACAACCCATTCCTGGGGAATGTTCACATCCCTTATGTTCTTTTAACAGTAAATAGTCTGTAGTTGTAAGATTTTGGAGTGCTACAATTTGCACTTCTCCTAATTCTTGGTTGAGTTCCAACAGTATAGATTCAGTCAAATTTGTTGTTTTACTGTATGCACAGGCCAGCTTAGATATCTCCTTCTTTCCCATGGCAAGTCCAGGAGCTGGTGGGATGAGTGCATCTACAGCTGTAGCAGTGTGTGGATCTTTGTTGGGGTTTTTTGATGATCATCTTCTGGCATGAGTCTTCCAGAGAGTGCTGATGTTGGAAGTTCTTTTTCATATCGTATCTTAGTTCATTTTCGGGGTAGCCCAATTAGGCTTTGATCTTCTGTATAAACGCAAACAGACCCTTTGCCTACACTTTTGTATGCCCTTTATACCCTGTGTAGAACTCATTGGAGGTTACCACACAGGAACTGCCCTTTTGTTTTGTTTTGTTTTGTTTTTGGTATCACTAATCTACACTTAACATGACGAATATTATGTTTACTAGGCTCTCCCCTATACCAGGTCTCCCCTATAAACCCCTTTACAGTCACTGTCCATCAGCATAGCAAAATGTTGTAGAATCACTACTTGCCTTCTCTGTGTTGTACAGCCCTCCCTTTTCTCCTACCCCCCCATGCATGCTAATCTTAATACCCCCCTATTTCTCCCCCCCCTTATCCCTCCCTACCCACCCATCCTCCCCAGTCCCTTTCCCTTTGGTACCTGTTAGTCCATTCTTGAGTTCTGTGATTCTGCTGCTGTTTTGTTCCTTCAGTTTTTCCTTTGCTCTTATATTCCACAGATAAGTGAAATCATTTGGTATTTCTCTTTCTCCGCTTGGCTTGTTTCACTGAGCATAATACCCTCCAGCTCCATCCATGTTGCTGCAAATGGTTGGATTTGCCCTTTTCTTATGGCTGAGTAGTATTCCATTGTGTATATGTACCACATCTTCTTTATCCATTCATCTATCGATGGACATTTAGGTTGCTTCCAATTCTTGGCTATTGTAAATAGTGCTGCGATAAACATAGGGGTGCACTGATCTTTCTCATACTTGATTGCTGCATTCTTAGGGTAAATTCCTAGGAGTGCAATTCCTGGGTCAAATGGTAAGTCTGTTTTGAGCATTTTGATGTACCTCCATACTGCTTTCCACAATGGTTGAACTAACTTACATTCCCACCAGCAGTGTAGGAGGGTTCCCCTTTCTCCACAGCCTCGCCAACATTTGTTGTTCTCTGTCTTTTGGATGGCAGCCATCCTTACTGGTGTGAGGTGATACCTCATTGTAGTTTTAATTTGCATTTCTCTGATAATTAGCGATGTGGAGCATCTTTTCATGTGTCTGTTGGCCATCTCTATTTCTTTTTTGGAGAACTGTCTGTTCAGTTCCTCTGCCCATTTTTTAATTGGGTTATTTGTTTTTTGTTTGTTGAGGCGTGTGAGCTCTTTATATATTCTGGATGTCAAGCCTTTATCGGATGTGTCATTTTCAAATATATTCTCCCATACTGTAGGGATCCTTTTTGTTCTATTGATGGTGTCTTTTGCTGTACAGAAGCTTTTCAGCTTAATATAGTCCCACTTACTCATTTTTGCTGTTGTTTTCCTTGCCTGGGGAGATATGTTCAAGAAGAGGTCACTCATGTTTATGTCTAAGAGGTTTTTGCCTATGTTTTCTTCCAAGAGTTTAATGGTTTCATGGCTTACATTCAGGTCTTTGATCCATTTTGAGTTTACTTTTGTATATCGGGTTAGACAATGGTCCAGTTTCATTCTCCTACATGTAGCTGTCCAGTTTTGCCAGAACCATCTGTTGAAGAGACTGTCATTTTGCCATTGTATGTCCATGGCTCCTTTATCAAATATTAATTGACCATATATGTCTGGGTTAATGTCTGGATTCTCTAGTCTGTTCCATTGGTCTGTGGCTCTGCTCTTGTGCCAGTACCAAATTGTCTTGATTACTATGGCTTTATAGTAGAGCTTGAAGTTGGGGAGTGAGATCCCCCCTACTTTATTCTTCTTTCTCAGGATTGCTTTGGCTATTCGGGGTCTTTGGTGTTTCCATATGAATTTTTGAATTATTTGTTCCAGTTCATTGAAGAATGTTGCTGGTAGTTTCATAGGGATTGCATCAAATCTGTATATTGCTTTGGGCAGGATGGCCATTTTGACGATATTAATTCTTCCTAGCCACGAGCATGGGATGAGTTTCCATCTGTTAGTGTCCCCTTTAATTTCTCTTAAGAGTGACTTGTAGTTTTCAGAGTATAAGTCTTTCACTTCTTTGGTTAGGTTTATTCCTAGGTATTTTATTTTTTTTGATGCAATTGTGAATGGAGTTGTTTTCCTGATTTCTCTTTCTGTTGGTTCATTGTTAATGTATAGGAAAGCCACAGATTTCTGTGTGTTGATTTTGTATCCTGCAACTTTGCTGTATTCCGATATCAGTTCTAGTAGTTTTGGGGTGGAGTCTTTAGGGTTTTTTATGTACAGTATCATGTCATCTGCAAATAGTGACAGTTTAACTTCTTCTTTACCAATCTGGATTCCTTGTATTTCTTTGTTTTGTCTGATTGCCGTGGCTAGGTCCCTCCGAGTTCTTAGACAGACTCACTCAAACCCTATTACAGTATACCAGCCTAGACCCAGAAACGCCTGACGGAAGACATGTCCTTAAGACATACTTCCTAGCTCAAAGCTACCCCGACATTAAAGCTAAACTCAAAAAGTTAGAACAGGGCCCCAGTACCCCACAGACTGAGATCCTAACAGTGGCCTTTAAAGTCTTCCATAACTGGGAGGAGGAGAAAGAACACCATAAACAAAAGGCTGATCAGGTCAATTTCCAAATGTTGGGCCAGCTGATAACACCACAACCTGGGCACTCCTCTACAAACAAGCCCCCCCCAGGAGCTAGTTTCAAGTGCGGAAAAGAGGGACATTGGTCAAGGGTGTGCCCCTCCCCCAGATCTCCTACCACCCCATGCCCCAGATGCCACAAAAAGGGCCACTTGGGGTCTGATTGCCCAACCACCCGAAGGGGAGGCTGGACGAACAACCCCCATCCTAAGCCCGCCGTAGTGGGGCTGGCAGAAGAAGATTGACGGGGCCCGGGGGCTTCTCGCCCGACCATTTCCATCACCAAACAGGAGCCCAGGGTTACTTTAGTAGTAGACGGTCACCCCATCTCCTTCCTCCTAGATACAGGAGCCACCTTCTCAGTCTTGCGAGAATACCGGGGCCCTACCACGCCTGCCATTACTCCTATAGTCGGGGTAGGAGGTAAACAGATTTTCCCATTAAACACCCCCGCTTTTTATGCACAATCCAAGACAATCCCATACCTTTCTCCCACTCCGCCTATGCCCCAGTGTCCCATCCCTTTACTAGGATGGGACATCCTTTCTCTCCTCCATGTTTCCATAACCATATCCACTCCCACAGCCCCCCAGTACTCCCTTTCTAATGGCCCTCATAGCCGACGACCCCCCTCTACCCAATGAAAGCTCCAGTTCCGCCCTCATACACCCTGTAAATCCCAAAGTTTGGGACATTACAAGCCCCTCCGTGGCTCTATGTCCTCCTGCCTCTATCAAATTACATGACCTCTCTCAGTATATCTGTCAGGCCCAATACTCCCTAACCACTTCAGCCCTCATAGGCCTTCAACCCATCACTCAAGATCTTTTAAACAAAAATTACCTCAGACCCACTCACTCCCCATTTAATACCCCCATATTAGCTGTTAAAAAAAACCAACGGATCTTTCCGCCTCGTCCAAGACCTTCGCCTCATCAACATGGCCATCGTCCCTATCCATCCCTTAGTCCCAAATCCATACACCCTTTTATCGCAGACCCCTGCCTCGGCCTCCCACTTCTCAGTTCTAGATCGCAAGGACACATTTTTTTCTATCCCTCTGGACCCCTCCTCCCAAGATTTTTTCGCCTTCACCTGGATGGACCCATACACAAGACATTCTGAACAACTCACTTGGACAGTTTTGCCACAAGGCTTCCGAGATAGTCCCCATATTTTTGGATAGGTCCTAGCTCAGGACCTCAAACAGTTTCATCATGATCACTCCAAGTCCACCTTATTACAATACGTGGATGATCTTCTACTCTGCAGTCCCTCGTGGGAACAGTCTCAACTTGACACTGCCTCCCTACTTAACCTTCTAGCTTCCAGAGGTTACTGGGTATCTCCCATCAAGGCTCAAATCTCTTCCCCTTCTGTCACTTACCTCAGAATCCTATCTCAACAAAGAAAGTCCATTACCTTGGACAGAAAACGACTCCTCTCTGACCTGCCCATTCCCAAAACCAAGACAGAAATCCTTTCCTTTCTAGGCCTGGCTGGCTATTTTAGAGCGTGGATCCCTAACTTCTCCCTGTTGGCAAGACCCCTATACGACCTCAGCAAGGGCCCCCCTGAAGAACCATTATCCTCCTCACCCCGACACTCCTTCATTAAGCTCCGTCGAGCCCTTGTGGAAGCCCCAGCTCTCCATCTTCCTGATTTGTCGAAGCCCTTCTCATTATACATTCATGAGAGGTCCAGTCAAGCTCTAGGAGTCCTAGGCCGATATTATGGCCCATCCTTTGTCCCAATAGCTTATCTTTCCAAGCAATTAGACCCCACAGTTCGGGGATGGACCCCCTGCCTATGGGCACTAGCCGCTGGACAGCTCTTGCAGAAGGAAGCTCATAAACTGACATTCGGGGCGCCCCTTACCATTCTGTCCCCACATCACCTAAAGGATCTCTTAACCTACAAAAGTTTACAGACTCTCCCTCCCTCCAGACTCCTGACCTTACTGTCCTCTTTCCTCCAAAATCCCGTTCACCCCCTTTGCCATCCATACCCGAATCATGACTTTTTCCTCCTTTACTGCTCCCTCGCTCTCTCTTGCTTTTTTTCCTCATTCCTATTATCTTCCCCGCCACCTCAGCCTCCTTTGTATGGCAATTCAAAGTCAGACAGACTCACACACAGCATCAAAAAAAAATTACTGCCCTCATTGCCACACCAGACTGCCCTCTGAAAGGCTGCTCCGAGCCTTTATACCTCCACTTTCCTCCCTCCACTGAAGTGTTCACTAGCAGCTACCTTTATTCTCCCTACCTCTGCTTCCTCTATGACCAAAAACAAGCCTATTGCAGGCGATGGCCAGACACCTACAGGGGATGTCCCTACAGGTCTTGCACCATTCACTACATGGGTAACTCCCGGTACCCACAGTATTACTCCTCCAACCGTTTCATAAAATATCCCAACAGCTCATTCTCCTTATCAATCCCAGATCCCTGGAACTCTCGATGGGCCACCGGAGTCACAGCCTCAGTTTACTATGGGGGGGTCCTCTACCCCCCACGGTACCCTTCATATCTCTTGAGAGTATGTTCCCTCTCATTCCCAGATCTCTCAAGTTGCATCAGACATCGGACATTCTGAAAAAGTCATTGTCCAAACTCTTGACGGCGCCTCTTCATCTTTTTACCCCCGCTCCTACTCTTGGTTACAGCTCATTCAAGACACCACCATCTTTCTCAACCACACCCTCAACACCGCCAATCGTCTCTTGTGCGCATCACTACAGCGCCCACTGCTGGCCGCCGTGCCCCTTAATATTTCCAACTACTCCTTCCATGCAGGACGACAACCCTTCCATCCCCGGGCAGACATACCCCTATGGGAACCAGAATACGCAGATAATCTCACCATCCACCACTGTGTAGGCCCAACCCCTTCCCCCTCCAGCGCACTTCACTGTCTCTCTATCTACACCCCTACCTCCGGTTCTAAGACTTTTACGCAACCAGGTCACTTCTTCTTGGTGTAATGGCAGTCTTTTCAACTCACTGCCTCCCAACTCCAATATACCCTGCATTCTCGTCACCCTAATCCCACAGCTTACACTTTACAGCATGGCAGAATTCCTTGAGCTCCAACCTCCCTTGCCCTTGCGCACAAAAAGGGCTGCTTTCCTTCCCATCATGGTCGGTATCTCTTTGACCACCTCAGTCATTGGGGCAGGGTTTTTGGGAGGGGCCTTGGGTCACTCTCTATGGGCAATTAGAGATCTCAATGCCAAACTTGAGGGAGCCCTGACATCCACTGCCGATTCCCTGGCCTTTCTCCAAAGACAGGTCACTTCGCTAGCTAAGGTCACCCTTCAAAACCGGCGGGACTTAGATCTGCTTACAGCCGAGAAGGGCGGCACCTGCGTCTTCCTTCGGGAAGAGTGCTGCTATTACATCAACGAATCCGGCATTGTAGAAACTGACATTATCAAACTCACCGACCTTGCCTCCAGCCTCCACTCTGCTTCCAATTCCAACCCATTCTCTTCAATACTAACAAACCCCTTCCTCACCTGGCTCTGGCCCATTGCAGACCCCATAATAATCATTCTTCTCACCTGTCTCTTCTTACCCTGTATAATAAAGTTCATCAAATCCCAAGTCGGAAAAATCTCTAATCAAACTTTCAACCAGCTTTTACTCAGGAACTATCAGCTTCTGGCCACAGAAGATCCCTCACCCTCACGTGACCTCCTCACCACATGCTGAGATGGACCCCTCTCTCCGCTGGAAACTGTTCCTGGAAACAATGGCCGCAGATGCCTGGCTTCTGGCACCCATATCCTCTTGGCACCATTAGAATCAACAAGTCCTCGACCTATGGTTACAGGGAACCTTCATTGATTTCCAACCTGAAGAAGTCCACATCTACTCGTCCTTACTGTGGGGAGTCCTATCAACCCTTTCCTCCCAGTCCTCAAGCCCTCACTCCCTTCTCCGCCCCCGTTCAGCAGGAAGCAGTCAGAGAGAAAGCAACGTCCACAACCCCATAGAGGAGAAAGGGGGGAATGAAGGGCCCCCACCCATAAGATGGCAAAATTCCTGCTTCTCTTCCGGGTCCTCGGTTCCCGCCGGCGCCACCTGAAGCCCAATCACCCCTGGTCCCCCTAATCCCAGCACCTAGCCAATAGCCACCAGCCCCGTAGAAGTGACACCTCTATCAGCTCATGCCCCTTCCTATATAACCCAGCACCTTTCCCTAATAAAGCGGAATTCTCTGGTGAATTGCTGCTGTGTGTTGCTCCTTTCCTTTCACTTATCTTTGATCTTTGCCATTTTAATTATTATATGTCTTGCTGTTGTCTTCCTTGGGTCCCTATTGTTGGGAAATCTGTGCACATCCATGGCCTGACAGATTATCTCCTTCCTCAGATTGGGGAAGTTGTCAGCAATTACCTCTTCAAAGTCACTTTCTATCCCTTTTTCTCTCTTCTTCTGGTACCCTTATAATACGAATATTGTTACATTTGGTCAGTTCTCTCAATATTCTTTCATTCCTAGAGATCTTTCTTTCTCTCTGTGCCTCAGCTTCTTTGTATTCCTCTTGTCTAATTTCTATTTCATTTATTGTCTCCTCCACCATATCTAATCTTTTAAAGCCTTCCTCCTTAACAGTTGGATCTCTGTCCTAAATTCATTACTGCGTTCTTGAATATTTTTCTGTACAACCAGGAGCATGTTTATGGTTTTTATTTGAAATCTCTTTCATGAAGATTCATTATTTCAGTCTCACTTGACCCTTTTACTGGTGTTTGTGGGATTTGGGTTTGAACCAGTTTCCTTTGATGTTTTATATTTGTATGTGGTGCCCTCTAGTGCCCAGAAGCTCTACTCTCTGCAGCTGCTCAGCCCCTGGAGCTACGTCAAGGGTCGGAGGGGAGTGGTGCTGGTGCCTGGGGTGAGGAAAGATCTGTTTCCTGCTTCCCAGCTGCTATGCCTGTCTCCCCGGCCAGAACCTGTGGGCCAAACACACAGGTGTAAGCCTCTAGGCTTTGCATTTGTAGCTGCTATAGGCGGGGCTTCCCTCTGGCTGGCTGACACCAGGAAAGGGGTTGCTGGTTTGCAAGCCAGGTGTGGGTTGGCCAGGAGGAAGGCACAGCAGGCTGCCCATCATAGTGGGGGTCTTGGATCTGCATAGCCAGCCAGTGGGATGGAGTGCCTGCAGCTTCTGAATGTTCCCAACCTGCTGGGCAGAGTAAGCCTGGACAATTTTGTCTACCTGTCCTTTCTCCTAAGCAGTGAGTTCCATGCAATTCTTGCCCCTTTAGCAGTCCTCCTGCTGTTAGGTATTCTCTCATACTGCCCACCTTTCTTTTGTCCCACAGCAGCCAGATATGGATCCGTTTTCCACAAGTGACTGGAAACTTGTTCTCTCCAGGTATTCTGCCTGTATTAGCTTTCCAACCCCACTAATCACCAGAGCACCATGCAATGTAGGTTCGTGCTCCCAGAGCAGATCTTCAGGGCTAGGTGTATGTTACCGTGTTCCATGAGGTGTGTTCTTTTCTCCAGGTGCATTCAGTGCGGCACAGCCTTCTTTCCTGTTGCTCTTTCAGGATTAGTTGTATTAATTATATTTTCATATTATATGTGGTTTTGGGAGGAGGCCTCTGTCATGCTGCCATCTTTAATCCCTCTTCCTATAACTAGTATTATTAAATAGTATTATTAAACTATTACCATTTGTGGTACTTACCTGTAGTCTGGTGAAACTTTTTAACCAGATCTTGTATATCCAGAGAAGTATTCTCTGAAGGAATAAATACAGGAAATCAGACACATAAAATTCCCAACTTAAAATGATTCTTACTCAAAGCAACAAGTAGTAATCTAAAGCAATAACAAACCTTCTCTAAATACAGCAAGTTCTTTAAAATAAACTTCTGCGAACTGGGTGATGTTTGGTGGATTGGTCTTAAGAATAGCTCTGCTAACTCCCTCCAGCAGAGTCGTGAGTCCATAAGGTATGATAAGTCTGGACTTTGGAGAGATCATTTTGGCAGGATGTCTATAATCTCAACTATAATGAAGAAAAAGTCTTATAAGTAGTGTGTTAGTTTTTTATTAAAACACTTCTTATGAGCTAACTATAGTTTCTAAGAACAAATCTATTTCCTGCTGAAATTATTACTTTTTAGCTCCAACCTCTAGTTATTCTGTTAAAATGGGCTAATTCTTGGTGGAGATTTAAAGAAAAAACCACCACCAACAGCATATGTGCAGATGAGCAATCTAATACTTTTAACAAAGAAAGATAAATTAATCTCATTTATCTGTGTCCAAACAGTATCCTTCCAAACCGCATGGACAGTGGTTTTTCAGCTACAAAGTAGGGTTTCTACAAGAAAATGTTTTCTTTCCTCATTTTTCTAGATACATTCCTGGGCACATTGATCATCTTCAAGTATACATCTGTTTTAGCTGTCAATGTAATTTGTTTTTAACATTTATCAGTGTAGGCATAAGTTTTTTGTGGTATTATACCATCCACCACCATATGTACCTCTTTTCTCATATTCTCCCTAACATCAACCCTAGTTTTCCCCTATTTCCCCCTTCTCCTACCTTTTTAATTAAAGTATCATTCACAGTGGTTCAACAGTTACCCATATCATTAAATCCTCACCCCTTCTAGTGCGGTATCTATCAACATCGTAAGATGTTACAGAATCATTGACTGTATTCTCCATGCTACCATGCCCATGACCAACTTATACTGTGATTGGGAATTATTGTGCCCCTCCCCTCCTCCCCCATTCCTCCTGCCCCAACCCCTCCCCTTGGTACCTTCTCAGTGTCTGTGGGTCTACGACTATTTTGTTCCTTCTGTTTGTTTTTATACTCTACAAATAAGTGAAATCATATGGTATTTGTCTATCTCCTACCTTTTTGCATTTTAAATAGTACCAAGGATATTGCATAGTTTAACCTGTAATTCTCAGAGCTGCAGAGTTGGCAGCCCTAAACTGTGTATCAGTGGGTTCTGTTTCATTCTAAAAAATTATAAATACACATAAAGAACAAAATTAAATATTTAAGGAAATCAGTTCAGTGGTAAGGGAAAAATTAAGGCAGAGAAAATAGGAAGAAGCTACAGGTCCCATTAGCCCTCCAGTACAAGCCATAATCCTACTCTTGAAGAGAGATGGGGTGTCAGATCAGCTCCTGAGCTACCAAGCAGTCATCACAAAATAGGAAAAACAGTTGGTTAAACAATTCAGGTTTTCTGAGATAAAAAACTTCAGTTGCTTCAGAGAATCATAGGTATTTCAGACACTGCGACCCAGGAGAAATCTGTCCCTTGGGTCCTCATAAGGAGAATCTTGTGATATAATGAACCCCCACCCTCAACAACATCCCTAGAGTACAGTAACAAGTTTCATGGGGCTTAAGTAGCAGTTGAGTCACAGCAGTTGTACAAGGGCCAACCTTTAATAAAAAGCAACTAATGTATCAGCAAAAATGCTGAATATTTAAAATCACATTTTATCTCCCCAAATATCAGGAAAAAAATTTGTATTGGTCAAACCAAACCCTGTGAGAATATAATTAACTGTATTGAATCCTTAGTTGAAAATACTATAGGAGTGTCAGTCAACAGGAGCTTTACTGAATTAAGCCATCTTCTGAAATACATGCTGTTGCTTTTGGCAGGCCCACATGCCAAATGTTAACTTAGGACATGGGCAGTAGTTATACACGCAATATACATATATACTTAATGTATGTTAAAAAAACATGTCAAATTTTTTACATCTTTTGCACCCCAGAGTAGATAGGTCATGTTTTGAAAGTGGCTTGCCATACTGGAGTTATTAACAAAACAGCCTTTCTGTAGGTAGGTAGGTAGGTAGGTAGGTAGGTAGGTAAGTAGGTAGGTGGAGCGGTCACGCAGTGATTCTAACCGTTCGCAGCCCGGACTGCAAGCGTGCAGGCGGGCGGCCCACTAGTGTCCTAGGACCACGGGGGCTGAGCATCTTACGAGGCCCCGTAAAATAATCATCCTCAGCGGAGAAGAAATGCCGTCCAAACCTAACTACATCAACAATACAGTCACAAATACAGTCATTGAGAGTAGTTTAAAAGGAAGGGACCGCTTAATAATTCTTCCCAAATCTCTCCTTTAAAGAATATTTATCACAAACACATTTTACAACTCTATCCCAGCGCTAAACTTCCGAAGACCCGGCACCGCGGGGCTGACTCGAGCGGGAAGAGGGTCCCTGCCCGCCGACGCGAGAGCCCCGCGGAGGCCGCCGGCGCTGCACACCTCTCATTCCCCACAAAGACCTGAGCCGGGCTCTGCGGGCCCCACGCTGGCTTGGTCGCTCGGTTTGTTAGGTGGAGGGCTGTGAAAGGCGGAGAGCGGGCGTCTCGATTCCGCGCTAGGTCCCGGGCTCCGCCACCTTGCGGGCCAGCGGCTGTCACATTCCCGGTGGCCCGGCACCCGCCCTCCGGCCTCCGCTCCGCCTTCCCCGATACTGGAGAAACCGCCCACCGGTGCCCTGCGCGAGACGCCCGGAGGAGGTGCCACGGCGGGTGGGGTGGGGCCTCCTCCAAACGCCCCACCTCCTCCTTTTTCGCAGCACTCTAACGGGCTTTCTCGTTGCCCCCTGGGGGCGGCTTCGGTAGGGGCCCGCTCGCCCTCGGAGCCTTTTATACTCTGTGGACGCCAAGGGCGCGCGTCACAAACCTGCCCGCGCGCCGACGCTCCTGACGCCACAGGAGGGGGCGGGGCCTCGGCGGAAGCCAATGGGGAACCGAAAGGGACAAAGCCCGGAACTCGGCGGCCCAGGAGGTGGGCTTCCTCTAAACGCAATCGGGCGTCAGGAAATAGGCGTCTCCAGACCGACAGGGGTTCGGGAGCAGGCCCAGGCGACGGCCTCCCCGCCTTTAGTCGCTGAATCTAAAATAAAAGCCGGCCGGGAAGGAAGAAATAGATTTATGGCGGTTCTAATTGTGCGTCACTGCCTCTCCTCCGCCCCACGCCCCAGATATGTAACTTTCCGGAGCCGCCCTTTCAGTGATTCCTGCCACGGTGTGCACACCGCAATCATGTAAAAAGAACGAACACTTTCACGCGCACATCACTTTTCCTCTTAAGAAAATCGCCTGTGAAGAGAAACCGGCCTTAATTCTGATGCTTCCAGTTTGTCGGTAACTGGGGGCTTGCATATACCCCAGGCTCACCCTGTGCTCCCGAACCAAACCGTCAGGCTGCGGGTCGAGTGCACCAACTTCAGCTCCACTTTACCGAAGTGAGGGCACGCTGACTCATCCACCTTTCACCCCTTCCGGCGCGCCTGCGTGTACTGGGTATCAACACCGTAATCACAATCATCAGATTCCAAGCAGCCTTCATTGTAACCCCATTTTCAAGTTCAAAAAACAAGAACCACTGTAAATCAACATTAAGTAGTATCATCAGGGCATATATACACCTAACAAAAACAAAAACCTCTCTTTAAATCAGAAAATGGCTTCCAGAGCATTTTGCAGGAAGCAGCAATGGTGAGATCCGGTCTTCATCTATGCTGCACACAGTATTTTCTAAGCACAGGGTTAAATGGATTAATCCATTTAATAATTACTGAGTGCCCATTATGTGGCAGCCAAGACCCCTTTTCTCATGAAGATTACCTTTTAAAAGTAAAAGATAAATGCTCTTAAAACGGGTCCACAGATGGTAATTCTTTTTTTGTCCTTTGTCATCGCCTGCAGCCTCACTTTGGTAGTGAACAAAAGTGAGAAAATGAGGTCGTCATGACTTCTGATGCTTGGTTTAGAATATACTTCAACTATCAGAGGTGTAATAAAACTGAGCTACTAAAAACCCAAGCACAAACATGAGAGCAGCCACTTACGGGGTCTTTTGGAATTAGAGGCATTTATGCTTGTGTAACTTAAGTAACCTTGGTGGGTCATCTCGAGCACCTATTAAAATGTTACGCACTGTAACTCACATGTGACTCAGAAAGCAAGTCCTTTACTCTTCCCATATTTCTTCAGTGACTGTTTTAGCCAAGAACCTCTGAAATGTCAACTTACAGTGAAAACATTTAATGAAAAATTTTCAAGCCACTATTTGCTGCTTTGATTTCTAGACCTCTAACAATTTGATGTAGTTTTATAGTCTCCTTGTCCTTAACGTTCATCTCCCTTTCAGTCAGTACGGCTCTAAGTAAAATGCAAATCTACTTTGTTCCCCGTTACTCCCAAATCCTTACATTATATAAGTCCAAGGTTCTTGGTGTGACCTCTATTACTATCTCATCTTACTATTTCTTTCCCATTAGACTCTGTAAGAAAGACTGGGCCTGAACCCACATGCTGTTTGTCACCTCTGTGCCTGTAGTAAAGCTCACCTGGGTTACAAATCCTGAGTCAAGTAGGGGCGGGAGCTCAGGCGTCTTGCTAGTTTCCACAAGAAAGTTAATTACAAGGCGCACTGGGTGAGTTTTTTGCATTTACTGAAGGGGCACATCTTTGAGGGACCCACTTGCCACTTGCTTGCTCTCTGTCCTTTTCTCTTTATCTGTTTCTTCCCCCTAGTTACTGAATCTCTTCCCTCTACTATGACTTCTTGGGATGATCTGGGCTTAATATTTTTCCTACAAAATACACCAATAGGATCCCCCCATCAAAAAATAATAGTACCAAACAGCACATTATGACTCTGAATGTGTATCTCCATGGATGCACAGCCATACCTGAATACTTGCCACCACAATTTGCTTAAGGACACAAGCAACTAGGACAGTTATACAGCAAAAGAATATACATACATGTACATACACACACACACACACACATATGTGTATTTTAAAAATCAGATACGTGTGGTCTTTTCACTTCAGTTGGCAGAGGTATAAAAGTGCAAATTCTGTAAATAATTGACATACAATATGCAAAAACATTAATTTCTGTGACATGTGAAGTAAATGTTTGCTCAAATACTTAGCTGTTATGTCCTAAATTAAAAGATACCTAACCCAACAAATCTTAAATATAGTAACCACAAAGGTATATACTACATTAGATGATGCCTCCAGGTGTGTCAAATTATAAATGTGTTGAGTACATTAAAAATATATATATTTTTATTATCATGGGCACAATCTAATGTATATCTGACACTTAGAAGATCCATGGGAGAGCATCAAAATAGAAAAGGGTAAGGTGTGAAGCCAACATAAAAAGCACACATACATGCAAAACAGCTGCTCTGCTTACATGATTTTCTTCGTCAGCAAGGGGCAAAGAGCAAATTACACCAAACCAAGTTTCCAGGCAGATCACAGGAATTCACAGGTGGGATAAATCACAGCACGCAGGCCAGTATCTGTTAGGAATTACTCAACTCCGAAATGTACTCAGATTTCAGTCAATCCAATGGTACAGTGTACCTGCTTGCCCTGTGGTTATTTTGGAGTCTTTAGAATCGTCATCTACCTCCTCTCTATGCTCTGCCACCATGTGAACACAGATAAACCACAGGGCCTCTCCTGTCCCAGACCCAGGAGAGACAGTTAAAAAACAGACCTATTCTTTGATTATTAAAAAAAAACCTACTGGTTGGCATGGTAAAATTCTGTATTCAGTTAACTAAACTGAACACAAACTTACTTGAAATCCTAAAATCTCTCTGGAGAAATAATTTTTTAAAGCAGTTAGTGCAGGAAAAATTTTTTTAAAAACAATTCTAAACTACTGGGCTCTATGTAACCTTTGGATACTGAATAATAGTTTGAACAATATTTGAAACAAAAATCGAAGTACACATGAACTCTGAAGAACTGCATGACTTTGGTATGCTCCACAGTCCTAACTCAGAGGGTTTGCCACATATGCCACATACAGTCAAGAGGACAACAAATGGCAAGTCATATTTTAAAGATTCATAATGTTCTCCCCTTGAGCCTTGATGAAAACAAATATTCAATATTTTTAGACACCAATTTTTCTCTTCAGGAAGCATCTATGTGGCTTCTGGATCTACTCATTCACTGAATGTAGGATAGTAATCTTCTCTCTGGCTAGTACCTAAAATCCATGCAGGATTCACACCAGAAACAAGATCAATGTGAATAAACATGAAGATAGTTTATCCAAAGTCAGTGAGGAATAATCATTTCTTTCAAAGAAATTATTCCCTAAAACCTAACTAGATTAAAGCTGCCAATATTCATGTTTGATTTTGAAAAGAACTGTTAAGGTGTAAACATTTCATGAGATCATGCTTTAGCTAAAAAGGGTATATAAATAAATGACACCCCAAGATGATTCTCTTTAGCTCAATATAAATTAGAAAAAAAATCTAACTTTAACATTGAGCCAGGTTAGTCATACAATTATGGCTTACAGAAATTCTTAAGTGCCTGCGGTATTTAGATTCTTCAAAACCACAAGTGTATAGTACTAGACAAAGAGGTAAACTAAATCACAATAAAACTTAGCAACGAAGGATTAAAAAATAACTTAGAACTGCTTTTAAAGCATAACCTAAGCTAAGGAGAAAATTATTAAATCCTTCACCAGCATATATTTGAGGCAAAATCAAAACAAAACAAACCCTATATCCATTCAAGAATAACCTTTTCAAGTAATTTGCTAAAAGATTTCCGAAAGTTAGTGATTAGACAATTTATCACAAAGAAAGGGAAACTCCTAGAATGTAGGTATTATTTACCTAGTTGATATGCTAGACTTTCTAATAAATTGGCAAAATAGTCATACTTCTGCTTGTAAAACTATCTTTCATTTGCTTCCATTTGGTTGGCTTTTGAAGAAAAATTGTTCCACACTTTGAAACATTTTGCAGGCAATCTGGAGATAAATATTTTTGTTGACACAGCTTCAGCTGAAGAGCATTTGTTTTTTTAATAAGGAAAACATGGAACCTGGGTTATTAACATATTTGTTACAATAAATGAATATTTGGTTCTTGACCAGGAGGTCTGCATTCTACTCACTGCTTCACTGACAACAGGAATAATTAATTGGGGAAGTCCATTAGCCTTTTTGTGCCTCAGTTTCATTATCTGGACAATGGGGAAAGGATCTTTGTGCTGTGTTATTCACTGGAATAGTTTGGGAATAAAGAAAGACACTAGAAAGCACTTTTATCTTTTCAAAACACAATATAAATGCTATGTCATAACACCGTTAATCATTTTACAGGTACCTCTTAGTGTTACCTAGTCAAAGGTGTGCTTAAAGTAGGCGTCCCTACAAGATCAGGTTGAATATTTAATTTGATTTTATTTTAAAAATAATAAATCACAAAACTAAAATGTTTGAACAAGGTCACTTGACCCTCTCCCCAGGTGGTTAGCTATTACCATCATCATCATTACTCTTTAGCTGTAGGTTTAAAAGAGGAGATCTTTAATATGTCAGCCTAACTGGGACAATGTGTCCTTGGCACAGATGGTTTTCAGAAGAAAAGCCGATCTTCGTAAGAGCTGCGTCCTCTGCTTTTATTTTAAAGTGCAGAACCTTGATGGGGAGGGCAGGGCAGGAAGCCGGGTCTGTCACTGAGGGACCAATTCCCTCAGAGAGGCCAGAGCAGCATGGATGCGGACATGCAATCTGTTTTCAAAGTCGTAGCCAGAGAAATCCTCCTGTAAAACCAAAGAAAGATATTGACGGGCTCTTAGCTAAGCTTTCTGAAACACTAGTATAAACCACACCAAGTTTTGTTCTTCCCAAAGTAAAATCCCTTTCACATCCACTTGATTTGCCTATTCCCCAAACCTCAAACTTTGTGTTCATTTTTTCAATGCCAACTGAATGTCAGTCATGCTGACACGAGGGAATGACAGTCTTCCTCATGTTATTCCTGGAATGGTAGCCTTAAATTGTGCTCAATATAAGTTGATGTTAGAAATTCTTAATTCAAGAATGTAGTTATGAAATCAGTTATTTTCCCACTCAAACAAGAAGAGTACTTATAAAGCAGGATGAGCAACTGCATACATGTTTTGCCTGATATCAGTAATTTCACTTAAAAATCAAGTGCTCACTGATTCAATCAGTTATACTTTTCCTTTCCAGGACTATCAATCAGAACAGCCATTTCACAAAATTTCTTGAATTCAGACTCAAGTGTGCACTTCAGAGGATAAGAAGGGCCACTGGAAAGAGGCAGAGTCGGTATTTTTACCTTTGCTTGAAGAAGAAGAGTTCTGCCTCTTGCTACAGTCTATGAATGTAAGAAAAACATATTCTTTCTTAATATCTGTACTTATATACACTCAAGCAGAAAATGCGATAAGACGACATGTTAATTAAAACAGCTCATAATAGACACAGAGGTGAGTCAACTGCTCATTCAAATATACGACTCAATTTTTCTTTAATGCTGCTTGTAGTTTACATCAAGGCATTACTTAATCTTGCATAAGCTTCACTATTACTCAAAAAGGATAAAAATGTAGAAGAGTTATGTTAGTTTAGGTTAAGATCTTACTAAACAACCTAAAATTGAGGATAGTTAAAAGGTTTATTTGAAGTCAGTAAGTTACATCCCCTTTTGAAGGCATTAATGATTGAGGACATCAACTTCATTTTCAGGAAATAGACCAGTCTTGTTGTATTTTATGCATATATTTGAAGATCACAGTAAGAGTAAAAATTTCCTTAAAATAAAGAATATTGTACTGGGAAGCCTCTACCAAAATTCACAAAAATTGCATTTTTTATTTTGGTAAAATTAGAATTACAAATGAAAAGACTTACCAGTGAAAAACCTATCTTTGGCAAGATAAGCTAGGCTAGAATCCTATTTATGTTGATTTGTTACAACTTTTAGGCCATACCTTTGAAAGTGGAGTTGAACTTACTAAGCCAATATTATGTAACTGAGCGTCTAAAAGAAGGTACCAAGCAAATCCAGCATTACTGAAATCTTATTTTTAAAAACGTCCCATTGTACTTAGATATCTTAATAGTAACTGTCAAATTTATAAGGCATTCTAAAATTTTTAATGTATTCATCTATGTGTTCCTCATTAATTCTCAATACAATCTTCATTAATTGTCAAGGGAGGCATTTTAAATTTTGTTTTACACATTAGGAAGAAGGTATGCAGTTAAGTAACATAACCAGTATCATAAAGTAAATGGCAGAGCAAAATCATAATACAATTCTGTATTCTTCCGAATAAACCACACTACATTATATCATACCATTCTAAAAAAAAACCCCTCAAATGGAGTTTTGTCGCAAAAGTCACATTTCTAATTCTACTTCCAGAGAAGGAATTACCTCCTTAAACACAGTAACATAAGATTAGTAGTTTCTCGGACTCATCCTATTTGAAATCAAGGGGGAAAAAAGAAAACTCACACCATATTCAATCAATTTACTTTACATGAAGGATGCTTTGCATTTGCTCACTTGTACTTTGTTGCTGATGAACATAAAGCAAGGGAATATGTAAAATCTTACCTCTGGTTTGTCTAATAGAAGACAGCCAAGTTCATAGCAAGCATATGGCTGAACATATAAGTTATTCTGACGACACAACTCATCTTTAGCAGCTCGCTGGAAGAACTGTAAATAATACAATGTTACGGAAACTGATCCATTTCCCTACTTAGGCTCATCTTCCTCTTTTGGGCTCAGCACATGTTCAGGAGGCATGCAGAAGGGCTCACCTTATTTCTATATTTTATATCAAATTTTCTCTTCTTTTTGCATCTTTTGCCTCCCATCCATATCTTAGAAGTCCTTCCCATGCTTGTCTGGTGAGCTTCCTCCAGAATATACTACCCATCACCCGTCAGCCCTATATGTGCTGCGTATTTCTCCAATTGACACAAGCCTCTACTGACTTTATTGCTGAGAACATCTTTATCTGCATCTCCAAGTCTGAACATCCCATCTTAATATTCAAAACAGAAAGCACACACACCAAGAACCATCTCTTGACATGTGTCTTGACTGTATCTTGCTGATATTCAAGCATATGACCTAAGCCATTCTAGAGCTCTGCAATAACTACTACAATCCCACACTGAAAAATTATCTTACACTTATAATACAAGTACACCAACACTCTAGGATTTAAAAGCCAAAGGCTCCTATTATTGTACATGAACTCTTCCAAAAAGTAATCAAATACTGGGATAAACTTCAAAAAAAACCAACTGTCCTTTTAAACTAACAACTTTCTCGACCTCACCACCCATTCTGCATCAGTGATCTGCAGATACAGAGGCAGGAAAAGTGAACTCACTGGGACACCTGGTCACTTTTGTACTTGTTTAACTGCGAGGCTTCACTTTGCTCCATCAAAGTAGTCTCCATCCTCACTCCCTTCTCCTACAGTTTGGACTTCATCTTTGGTAAATAGCTAATGCCAGAAAAGAGGCCTATGTGTAATGTATTCTAGCCACCTTAAGTCAGGTTAGAACCTGGGGCATGCCATCATCAGCTTCTAGCATCTGCGAAGGTGACATGAGCCAAATAAAAAGGATAAAGGTCCCACTGCTGATCTGCCTGTTTAATGCTTTTTCCTTGTTCTCATTCACAAGCACATACATAGGTCTTCACAGTTTACTTTCTTCAGCCACAACAAAAGCATTAACAGTTTACCTGAATGGCATCTTCTGAGTTTCCTAGACATTTGTGTATGGCGCCAAGAAGCAAATACTTTAATCCAACAACAGATGAATCATCCACTTCATGGCAAGCTTAAAGAGAAGTGAAAACAGCAGGAAGGAAACATATGTACTTAATTCCTTAAATGTCATCAAGAGGTAAGTACTTTACTGTCGAGTGACTTACTCAGTTCAAGAGTCTGCCCTCTCAGACAATCCCCCTTCCTCATCCGCCAGTGAATGTCCTTAGTCAAGGAAAAGCAACCATCTCAAACTTCAAAGCACCAAGACTCAAAATTACATCATATTGTTAAGAAGCCAGTCTGAAAAGGCTATGTGCTGTATGATTTTCCATGACATTTTGGAAAAGGCAAAGTATGGAGGCAGGAAAAGGATCAATAGTTGTTGGAGGTCTGGAAGGAGGGATGAACAGGTGGAACAAAGAGGTTTTTTTTAGGGCAGTGAAACTGTGTGATACTCTCTGTAAGAGTGGATACATATCATTGCACATTTGTCAAATCCCATCAACGTACAAAGCAAAGGATGAACCCTAATGTAAAACTATGGATTTTGGGTGGTAATGATGGGTCAGCATTGATTCATCAGCTCCAACAAACAAACGTACCATCCTGCTGGGGCTGCTGATGGCTGGGGAGGCTGTGTGTATGGAGGTGGAGGAGTAGGTATGTGGGAACTCTGTACTTTCTGTTCAATTTTGCTGTGAACCTAAAACTCCTCTAAAAAATAAAGTCTAGTCAAATATTTTTATTCACGTATTAATTTCATAAACCATGCTGCATGTTTGCACAAGGCAATGCACGAGTCACTGAGAAAGGATCAGACCTGATCCCACTTCAAAGAGCTTACCTGGAGGGGCAAGTGCATGTGCTGGAAGAGGTCATACAAGTTTTCTAAGGAAATGAAAAGGTGGTAATTGGAAAGAGTGAGGCTAACAGAGGAAATGAAATAATTATTTCTATGGGCCAAGAAAGACACTGAGATTTGATAAGATTTTAAAAGTAGACACATACATACATATATACATACATATGCCACATACACAAATTTCTATGTATGGATGTATATTTATATATATATATATATAAACACATATATAAAATGCTCAAAGTTCCAGAACAAGTAATTGGAAGGAACTGGAAGAGGTGAGCAGAGCAGCAAGAAGGCAATGTGAAAAGCAAGAGTCTGAGCCTACAGGAGCTGGAGTTGCCTCAAAAAGCTAAGCTCTGATCTCCTCTACATAAAAAGAATCCCAAAGATCTTAAGGCAACAGTGCTAAGGGGAATGCAGTTCACATGCCCGTTCATTCATTCAATATTTACTGAGAACCTACTGTGTGCTAGGTGCTTGGAACAGAGCAGTGACAAAACCAAAAAATCCTGCCTCTAAGAATGAATATTTAGTGGAGGAGAGATATGATATAAAAGACAAACAGGTAAAATATGGATATTAAGGAAGTGTAAATGCTAAGGTAAAAAACAAAGCCAGGGTGGGGTGGGCGGTATGCATGTGAGCCAGAAAAGTACTGAAAAGGTCACACTTGAGTAAAGACTTGAAGGAAGAGAGTGAGGGAGCCCTGGGGATGATGGGAAGGGCACCTGCAGGCAGAAAGAAGAGCAAGTGCAAGGGCACTGAGGCCAGCACCTGCCTGGAGCTCAAGGACAGTGAGTTGGAGTGTGGCTGGAGCCTGGTGAACAAAGGGGAAGGGCAGTGGGAGACAATGGCCTTGGAGGGGGTGGCGTACCAATGCAGCACATTGCCGGCCACCAAATGGACTTAGGCTTCCACTTTAAATGAGATGGGACCAGAGAGCTGCAAAATGACAAGACAGGACTTAGTTTAGTAGGAACCCTCTGGTGCTGTGCTGGGAACACACAGCAACACCTCTAAGATGCACAGTAAGAATGCAGTGGACAGGTGAGGCTGACTGGGTAGGGGAAGGGCTATGACCAAATCCACAAGGCAGGCATGTAAGAAGCCAACCAGCTCACTGATGAAGAGGCTTACAGATGGGGACAGATTAGCAGAGGGCACAAAGCTACAGGAACTTGATGGAAAGGGTTTCATTAATGTACATAATTACTGCACCACTACCAGTTTTTCCTGGAACTTAACTATTTCTCTACAAAGACCTTCACTGTTCTCTGAAGAATCCATTCAGATTACTAAGTAACGCTGAGGAATGACAGAATCTAATTAATAGATCTCCAAACTGGGGTAATTTTTAACAAAGATATTAAAGAATTGATTACTCCAGAGCCTGCCTCCTCCTTCATGACCACATTGTTATTTTGATACCTGGAATCTTTAGTCACATTAAGTGCCTGTCAGTTACTGCCTATTTTACAATTTCATTTGTGTTTGAATGACCCTGCATTTGTGCATTAAAAAGAATACTTAAAATTCTTCACTGTTCCACTGAATTAGGCACTGGTAGATATTCCAGACTTGCATCAGCAGTAGGGGTGGCTTCAACACTATGCATGTCCTCTTTCAAGGGACACAGCAGGACTTGGGGCTTCCCTTCAAGTCCCTCAGGAGGTTACAAAGTTACACCTGCTCCAGTTACAGGGCCTCTGCACCCAGCTTCTTTTGGAGTCGCATTACTTCCATTCCCGGAATATCAACACTGACAAAAGTTTTGCCCTTTGAGGGTTGACCTTCTGGGGGCAGGGGTGATAAACAAAACTGCAAGGATGTCTGATGATAAAGTTATGTGATTTGATGACTATATTTGATCCAAAACAAGTGTGAGTGCAGTGAAACCTGACAAATTACCTCAGTGATTAACAAGCTATTTTTAATAAGTCCAAAATATTAATATGAAATCTCTTTTGAAAAAGGGCAGCATGCATGTGAATAGGAATACATTTCCAAAAGTAATTACTTTCTATAAAACCATCTTTGGGGATGTATGTGCTTTTATTGTAACACAGCAGCTCATTTTGTAATTGTACTTCTAGTTACAGGATTTAAGTATCCTCATTCTCCCAGGAAGACGTGTAGGATAGCTTAAAGCTTTGTCCCAACAGCAGCATTAACATTCACTCCTCTAGGGGCCGGGCAAGTCACCTACCTGTTCTGAGTCTCAGTTTATAAAATGGGTATGATTATATTGTCTTCTTTTCCCACTGCCCTGCACTGTCACACACAGCAAACTAAATAATTTGCCAGACTATATGAAATGTCATTCAAATATCTGCCATGAAACCTTTAGGAGAAATGTTACAACATTTGTTGATCAATAAAGCTTTATTTTACTTAAAGGTTTAGTTTATTCTCCCCATGAACTTTTCCTACAGCTATACTAAAAAATGACTTCATGCAGATTATACTGCCATGCCTATGTCCTATGGTTTTTTAAATATATGAATAAAAAATGTAGGTTTCTAGCTATGTTCCTGATATTTTATCAAGGGAAACGAGCATGTAATGTCCACACAAAAGGCTAGCACCCTTATGTTTGTAGCTTCTTTACTTCCAATAGCTGAAAATCCAGAAATGAACCAAATGTCCATTAATAGGAGAATGAACAAATTGTGGTGTAGACAGAGTCTCATACAGTGAGAGTCACTCGGTAAGTAAAAACTGTGCTGATGCAGCTACAGCTCTGACCCATCTCGCAGGCTATGCTGAGCAGAGGAAGCCAAGCACCAAAGTGACAAATTTACACACTGCCTGACTCCATGTACTTGAAGTTCAAGGACAGGCAGAAGTAATCACTGGCGACAGCAATCTGAACAGTGTAAGTGGTTGCCTGGGGGTGGGGAGCGGCTGAGAAGGGCACCAGGGAAATTTCAGGAGTAGTGGAAATGTTCTGGACCTTGATTGTGGTGGCAGGTGCCATGGTGCATACATGAATCTAAATCACTGAACTGTATACTTAATAACTGCATTTTAATGAAAGTGAATCAAATCTATATGAAAAGGGCTTTCACTGGGGAAAAAAATGCATGCTGAGAGTAGCCCCATGGCTACAGGATGAACAACACCATTCACCATCAGCGCGCATGGCCACTGGCTGCTATCGATGCCAGTGCGCCTGTCCACATGAGTGTCAGCACCTGGGCGACCAGATTTTCTTAATCACTATGCCATTTATCCAAGAATGACAGATTTGTTCTCTCTGAGTCAGACAGTATTAACAAGAAACTGCAGAAATAAGCCAATGAGGTTTTTTTTTTACCTTGACTCATCTTCTGTAGGTTGGGGAAGGAACAGTTTGGGAGGGCTTTCCACAAGTACAGCACTTCAATGGATGCCAGCACACAGAGCACTTCGGTTGGGGCCTGCTTGCGGAATCGCTCTGCCTACAAGTGATTAGAATGATCAGGCTGCATCTTTAAACACAAATCCAGGTAAAAAATATATATACTTTGGAGATATTTAAAAGTGCACAGTTCATATTCGATGTGACTGACCCCTTCTTACAAAGCTAAAAGTGAAAATTTCTCTCTAAAAAAATTCTTGGTTTCTAATTTTTAATATATTGGTAGATCTGCCTTTCACTCATCATTCAAGTCAATTTACTATCAAGATACAGAGTATATTCTAAAAGCTTGGGGATGAAACTAGATTCATTGCAGTTTAAATGAAAGGAATTCATAAAAAGCTGGGTGGCAAATAATGGATTTACATGGAGGATATACTACTGGATGCTTTTTAGTTTTATAGACTTAAAAATTTTCTACTTAGTCCCACAGCTCTCAGTGGCATTCCACATTACATTCTGGTTTATACTGCAGCAGTCATTAAATGCTCATTCAACAAAAACTTGTAAAACTAAAATCATGGAAAATTCATAGTATGATAAGTTGTCTGTAACCCACAGTAATTCAGTTAAATTTTATTCTAAAAAGTGTAGAATACATTAGGGACTTTTGTCCCTACAGTCCTGGGCCTGCCTTTCCACTGGTAAACTTCATTCACATTTTTGTTTTTATTAGGTCAAAATGTGACCCATTCACTGTATTGAGTTTGTATCTCTTGCCTAAGTTCTGCCAATTTGCCTTCTTCTGAAATGATAACCCTTTAGACATATGCTTTCCCTCTCCAGATACACTCACTAGGTCCACAGGGTCTGTAATCATTCAACAGAAACATCTCATTCAACAGAAACTCATTCAAAGAAACGACAACTGCTTTTACCATGTGTAGCCCAACAAGCACTTTCCATTCAGAGCAGACATATGAGCAACCGGAGTAAATTCTCTCCAGAGCAACAGCTGCATTCATTGTTCATGACAAGTAAGTCACCAGCTATGAATATGATTTCCTAAAGTCTGTTCAAGGAGTGCTGGTAGCAAATGCCTATCATAAATAATACACCAGATCAATGCACTCTAACATACCTTTTTCACTGAGAACTGTTCGATCTGATTGTTTTTCCTTTTGAAGAGTTTCTGGACTTCCTTAAAGACAATCTGTGCCCCATCCACATCACCAGTGGCTCCCTGGCAAACTGTAAGAAACCATGGTTGTAGTCTGTAAGTATTAGAGGGAAAATGCCACAAAGGGATACCTAGGTTGTTAACATTTGGAAAATGTTACCAAGGGAAAATGGGAGCAAATACTCTTAAAGACTGTTATGCAAAGGACTGTACTGTCCTGGCCATCAACATTCGGCTCATTCAACAACTACATCCCAGGTGCTTGGGATCCCAGGGCTTTGTGGGGGCCACACGGGAAGGCCGCCTGCTCTCATTGGGGAAATAGACTTGCATGCACAGAATCCCCAGCTGTTATCACAGTGCATAGCTAGCTGGAGGCCACATGCTCAGAAGATGGAATAAAAAGGAGTCTAGGAAATAACTCTGAGGAGGCACGGCGACCGTGAGAGCTTCACGGTGGAAGGAGGACACGGCTGGGCTCGGAAGAGAAAAGTACTCCTGGAAAAGCACAGAAACAGAAGGGATCCTTTCTCTTTGAAGGGATCACAGAAGCTTTGACAAGCTAGGAGTTGTGCGTTGGAGGATGGTACGATTTTGAAAGTCTGCACACTAGCTTCATTCCGCCCAAGTCCTGGGTGAAGACTTGATCATATGTATACATATGTATATCTGCAGGGGATACATTCTCAGACCCCCAGTGGATGCCCGAAACCACAGATAGTACCACACCCTCTATATACTATGCTTTCTCCTATACAGATGTATCTATGATAAAGTTTAATTTATAAGTTAGGCACAGTAACAGATTAATAAAACAATTATAACAATATACTATAATAAAGTCATGTAAATGTGGTCTCAGTCTCCCTCAAAATATGTTACTGTACTGTGCTCGTGATGATGTGAGATGATAAAGTGTCTACGTGCTGAGATGAAGTGAGGTGCAGGGCGCAGGCACTGTGACCCAGGGTTAGGCTACAAGTGACCTGACAATACATCTCAAGTAGGGTCATCTGCTTGTGCACGATGGTTGGCTGAGTCACTGAAACCATGGAAAGCGTAGGACCACTACACTCCCTTTGCTCCACCTGCTCTCTCCCTTCTCCAGACTTCCTGTCGGCTCAGTCCCACCTCCCTGATGACACTCTGCCAACTACTTTTGTCACTCTCCTGCTGGTTCCCAGGGCTCTGAACTCATGCCTATTATTCTTTACTAGCTGTTGCCTCTGCCATAGGTAGTTTTCAATCCCCAGTTGAAATGCCCATTGATTTACTAATTCCTCCTTTATTCAAGCACTCCTAAAATGAGGTGGTCCTATAATTGCATTCCGGGGCTTGGTCAAGCAGAGCATAGAGCCATGGTGTGTTGGAGGGTGGACATCTATCAGCAGGGCCAAAGCAGCAGAAGCAGTAAGGCCTGGAGAAAACTGAGGACGTCGAGGTGACAGGAAAGGCCAAAGATTTCCACTGGGACAAGCCCGTGCCCAGGACAGGAGGGGCCCTGGTCCAGATGCACGGGTCTGAACCCATCCACAAAGACCTCATGAGTCGCAGTTACAACATTTCAAACCCAGAAGGATGCTCAGGGAGTGTTTTATAAACCACCCCTGTTATGCTACAGATCAGAAGACGCAGAGGTCCAGGAAAATTGAAAGACTTGCCATTAAAAGTTAAGACAGTCACATAGTAAACCAATGAAAAAAAAAAATTTCTGCTGCCTCTAGCTTGCGGTCTTCCTCAGATAACTGATAACATTTTTACAGAATCACATTAATATTAAAAAGAGTGAGTATATAAGAAAGAGAGCATGTGCATGCACACACATGCCCACACAAGTCATAAACTGCAACATTATCAGTAGCCGAACCAAACTTGAAGTTCTAAAACACTAATACCTCAGCTCCTGGGAAGAGCCACCATTTACTGCCTTACTATAGAATTACAGGCAATTGCTTTAAGATGTTTGAAAGCATGAGCGTCTCTTAATTTATCCTAAATTGAAGACTTCAATGGAACTTAGAAGGCTTAACTTCCATTAAATTTACACCCCCCCCCATAAGTGATATTCTAATCTTTTTTGGTACTTTTAGTTTTTACCTAATTTTAAACTTTTAGAAAATTTGCAAGAATAGTACAAAGATAAGATCCAGTATGCCTGCTTCAGTGCAGCATTACTCACAGTAGCCAAAAGGTGGAAGCAACCTAAATGTCCACTGACAAATAAATGGATATACAAAATGTGGTCTATACTCATGATGGAGTATTATTCAGCCTTAAAAATGCATGGAATTCTGGCACCTACTACAGCATGGATGAACCTTGAAGACATTATGCTGAGTGAAATAAACCAGTCACAAAAGACAAATACTGTATGATTCTACTTATACAAGGTACCCAGAATAAATTTATAGAGACAGAAAGTAGAATGGTGGTTGCGAGGGGCTGAGGAGAGGTGGAATGGAGAACTATGGTTTAATGGGCACAGAGTTTCAGGTTTTGGGATTATAAAGTTCTGGAGAATAGTGATGATGGCCGCATAACAATGTGAATGTATTTAATGTCTCTGAGCTATGCACTTAAAAAAATGGCTAAGGTGGTAACTCTATGATACATATATTTTATCATAATTAAAAGAAAAAGTACAAGGATCTAAGCCCCCAGTGGCAGTGTCTGGCCCCTGAAGGCCCATCCTCTCAGCTCTTTCTGCCAACAGGTACCTATCTCAGGGCCAACTCAGAGGGCAGCTCGCAGGAGATGCCTGCTCTGGTAGCCTGTGGGGTGAGCGGTCCCTTCCCCGTGTACTCTGCAGTGCAGCTGTTCACACTTACCATCTGCACAGAATCTCCTGGCAGAGGCAGAGATAAGAGTCTTTCATGCTTTATCATGCTATACCATCTGACTGGTATAATCCTGGAATTTCCAATATTTGAAGAATAAATGTTCCTCTTTACAGCCACCCTATACATTCATTTCTTCATGTTCTACGCTCAACAAAGATTTAAAAAGCAGCTGTCCACATTGGCCATGACCCAAATACACCTTAAGGACCACTGCGTGGTCATGCAGGCCTCTCTTTTTGGTTCATGCACTCTCAACGTGTTGGGCACACTGAGGCTACTCAATAGATAGCTTCTACTTTCATCTGAGATGCCTGAGAATTCTTTGAAACAGCGCAAAGCGTGAGACACAGTATGCTAACCTATACTGAAAACAGTTCTATTCAAACATCAGCTACAGAGCCATACAAGAACCGATGCCCTGGGGGGACTGCATTAGGGAGTATAAGGGGTATAAAGGGATCTCATACTCATTCGGAATGGCCTGCAGTTTTAGAACATCTAGGATGTACATATTGACCAGTTAATTCTACCTTTTTTAAAATAGATCAGCGAAGGGAATGGAATGACAGGAGATGTTCTGTTAAATCCAAATATTCAGACAAATAAGGAGATATTTAAAATAATGTCTGGCTTAATCTTGAGTTTTAAGTAAGAGAATCAGTTATATGGCTGTATAAGGAGAATTGATCACTAGCAGCACAAAGTGTACAGTTCCGGCCGGTACAGTCTTGCATCACAGAAGCACTTTACAGGGCTCGGCGCAGTTGGCCCTTTTACCCACCAGGTGGCAGCATGTCCTTACGCCTCATACAAGGACAAGAAGGCTATGCGCACACATGCCTAGCAGAAGTAACAGGTGTTCCCACGGTAACAATATGCGGAGTTGCAATACCTTGTGCCTCTGAACTATGCACTTAAAAATGGCTAAGATGGTAACTCTCAACACATCATTGGTGTTAACAGGAAAAAACAAGGTTGGAGCCAATGCTCAAAATCTATGCAACTTTGTAGCCTGGGCAACTAAAAACCTCAACAGAAGTATTAACACCATTTAAAAGACATGTTAAATTAATAAAAATTATTTCAATTCCTAAGAAGAATACAGTACAGAAAGTAAAGGCTAGGGGTAAGGGGGTACGGGTAGGCTGAAGCTGCTTCGCGCAAAATGCACAGAAACAGGGAGAATGTCGTGATAAGCATTTCCAAGACCGAGCATGTGACCAAAGCAGCCCAAGCGGCGCTCTGGGCAAGGGGCACGGTGCCTGTACGGAAGTGCTGTGTCGGCTGCGTCGGGGACGCTCGACTGGGCTCTTTACTGGTAGCATAAGGCACTGACATACTGGGCAAACCGAGGAAGAAGAACACTTCTGCGTCCTCCTGCCAAGGCATGTGAGCCAATGCAAGGTGGGGCCTCTCTACTCACCCCCAGTTAAGTAGGCGTAATAGCACTGGGACCACCGGGACTCGTTTTTCAGCCTCTCAAAGGAATCAAAGGCATCCTTGAAGTTCAGCTCTATCATGCTGCACCAACCTATGAAAGAAACATTTTTAGTACAACGGCCCTCAAGTAGTGATTTATATCCCATCTTGACGTGACAAATCTCTGGTACTGCTATTTTTCGTGGTGTTGTATTTTTATCACCTGAAAATTTAAACAATTATCTTTTCTCTCTTAAATATTTTCAATATGATTCTGAGTAAGACTAGGCACTTGTGACTTCAACGGATTACACAGTACAGAAGAGGGACATAAATGTTTCTGTGAAAACGCTCCCATGTGCCTCCCAGCTGAGGTTACCCGGGCCCGGCATTGCTTCTCCCAGAGCAGGTACAGACTGAAAAGCAGCAATACCCTTAGACGACATACACGGTGACCACTGTAGACACTCTGAAAGCACGTGCCTGCTAACGATTACTAGTAATTCTCAAATCTTTATGAGAAGGAAAGAGAAGCCAGTCAGACGTTAAGTATGAGCCCACCCTCCATCCACAGGTTGGTAGTGGAGCTGAGAAAGGACCCATCTTTCCTGGATCAAAACACCATTAGACTGACATTCAGGTCAGGAGGCACAGAAATGAAAATGCAAGGAATTCTGTACCCATTGTTACAACAGTATTTCCCCTGCCCGCCCCCATCCACTGAGCCCCTGCAGTGCCAAGCCTGTGCTGGGCATGTGACGACATGCGCTCTAATCCTACCAGGGTCTTGCAAAGGTGGCAGACGGCGTCCTCATTTTGCAAGGAGAAAAACAAAGGCATGCAGGGGTTTTGTAATGTGGCCAAGGCCACAAGGCTAATAAGAGGGGAGAACCGAGGATCAAGGCCATTGTGCCTTTCCGTCCACAATAACAGCCTCCAGAAAACACAGTTCCAGTACCAGATGTACAGTGAGGTAGCTGTGCCATCTTGGACCTGCTATTTGAACTGTGGTGATAAGAGGCACTCACACTTCTGGAAAATTCAGTGTCAAATTCTATGGGATAGGATATGAGGTTGACATATTTTAGAGTAAAAATTGGAGCTAATTATTTCTGTCCTATAATAGATGTCAAGGTAAGATTTGAATTGAATGCAAAATAGAGGTGGGAGGTGGTCTGGACCTAAGAGGCCTGAGTTATAATTTTGCTACTCCCCCACCTCCCCCAAGCCCCCAACCAAGTTAGCACTCCTAAGGCCTTAGCATTAGGTTCGATGGTTTCTAAGCTTCCTTCAGCTCTCACTGTCTGCACTGCCCCAGATCTTGAAACGGAGTACCAAAAAAGGCCACCACAATCATTTTGCAACACATACATAAGTCAAATCATTATGTTGTACATAGTCCTGCCATGTTATATGTCAGTAATATCTTCTTAAAAATGGAAGGAAAAAAAAGTATTAAGAAAAATACGGCCATCAAAGCCAAGCCTTTTAATTCAAGTTCTTTGAAACACATTCCATTCTACACCACGGCTACTAAACACAGCTCCAGCACAGTTCAGGTCACATCAAAATACACTTTCCACCGGGTTATACCTCCCCTCCCCTCCCTGAACCACAGCAGATATTTAAAACATAATTCTATTTATCGGGCAGTTCACAATCTTTCGGTTTGTACTTTTCGGTGAAACGGTTCAGGACTGCACAGCAGGCGAGCACCTGAGGGTCCGGCCTGATGGCTGCCAAGTGCCCCCTCAGCACTCACCGACTCTCCCACAGTCTCTGCACTGCTGAGCCCTGGTTTCCCTGGATTCCCCCACTTCCTCTCGTGTCTCCTGTCTCTGCCCCTTATGTCTTCCCCGTGCACTGTATGATGCAACCAGTAGGGCTGATGCTCTAGAAAACAAGAACCTTTTACTGAAATTTGCTGTTGCTGTTTCCAGCAGAGCTGTGTTTACTCTCACCTGACGAGCAACTGTTACATTAAAGGGTCATGTTGTTGCTCAGGGAACGGGACAGGAGAATGTCAGGGCAGTAGGCACAAAACTCACAGAGCAACGACTCTGGGGAAGGAGAGGGGGCAATCTCAAGCAAAAACATACTCCCAAGTCTGTTTATATATTTATCTCCAGGAGGGGAGAAGCAGAGGGAAGCCACTAACGAGTGTGACAGGCTTTCTGTGTGGCAGGCACCGTGCCTGACGCTCACTGCTGAAATTTCATCTCAACCTCCCAACTGCTACACGAGCAGGTGCCTTAATGCTACCGGCAACTCTTGAGAATTTACACATCTCATTCCAAGTCTCCAGGTACTTGGTAGAAGAGCTGGACTTGGAATATCCCATCCATGTCTTCCTTCTCAGGTAAACATTGTGGGAGGGAGAAATACTTTTGAATTCTAATGTGCATTTCAGTAAGGTATTTAGACAAATGGCTTTTAGTCCATTTATTTAGCATTACTTATTATTCTAAAAATCAAAATGTTATAAAGAACAAATTATAAAGATTAAGAATCACTGAGGTAAGTGTCATACTTGTGCTATGACAACAAAGTCCTATTACTACAAAAGGCAGCAGGCGCATCACAAAGATACAAACTGAACAGCATTAATACTGAAGTGCCAGGAACACACCAATATGTGCAGGACAAGATGCTAGACACACATTTCATATTTACCGATTTCATACAGACAGACATGCTGGATTTCTCTCTGATCTACTGCAAGTTCCAAAGCAGTATGGAAGGAAGTCAAGGCACTGTTGATTTGACACTAAGGAGAAAATGAAAACAGAATACAGGTTACGATCTGTCATTACTGTTACAGTCATCGTCACTCCAGAGAGTTTTTTCCCTGGGAGCTGTTTTTAACTGATTAAGCAGCATGGAAATGGGTGATTTTAAAGGTGTCCAGGCCACATCTTCTGGCCTCAGCTGAGAGATAAACCTATGCCCTGGGCACTTCTCTGCTCAGGCAGCTTCCAACTGTGAGGACCTGGCTCACACCCAGCTTCGGACTCCTCTTCAGACTTGTACTTCAGCACCTGCTGTGTAACAACTGTTTACCAATCCAGCTTCCTGTTACCAGGAAAGTTCTCCAAGGACAGGGACTGTCTCAGCCCCCTGTGCACAGCCACCAGGGCTGGAAGGACTTGGACAGTACTGGGCCACGGGGAGCTCTCCGTCAGCCCGGCCAGCCTCCCACCCCTCCTGGATCTGCTCGCCTTCTCCCCTCCAGTCAGCAACTTGAGCCCACACCCCAGATGCTGCTGACCATCACATTTCCCCTCCCAACACTCTGGGGATCTTCTGAGGACTGAGACTACGTGTCTGACTTCCGCATGTGTCTAGCAGTGTCCAGAACCCCACAGATTCTCCCAGGGCTGCTCTACTTCTGCATGGCTAAATACATTTAGTGTTCCTTCTATTAATGGTCCCCTTCAAAAGTCTGCCTCCCCAATGCCACAGGTACCTGAAAAGCATCACCTGGCACAAAAGGTTCAGATTAAACCTCCAATGCCACAACGGGGGTGTGGTTATATGTATCAGTAAGAAATCCATCCTGGAAGCACCAAAGTGCAGGCATAGCCTGCTCGCAATGATGCCAGGAGCACTCCCTGCTCCCCCTGCTGCTGGAGCCCGGCCACCCCCGCCCTGCACCCAGCCCTCCCAGCTGCCTTGCTGGCCTCAGCTCTCCTTGGCCGCTCCCGGTCCAGTGAGCCTAAGGCCTCCGCTCCCCGCAGGCAGCCCGGCAGGGGCATGCAGAGAGGCTGCAGGTTTCCCTGAGGACAGTCCCTACCACGTTCCTTGGCTCCCTTAGTGACACACGGCCACTGCAGGAGGACTCTCTGGACACAGCACGGCACACTGATGAGCCAGGGAGGGGGTCTGCAGGACAGCCTGTGTGTCAGGGGCATCGCAGGCCAAACACTCATTAACCAAGGCCCAGGCAGATCACTACCTATTCCCGCCCCACAGTGGTACTTCAGCCTGCTGTCAGGAAGACAGACTGTCATGTTCAGTCCCTTATCCCCAGCCATGAGTGCTGACAGAGGGCCCATCACTGCATCACCAATTCCTGGTCCCAAGCAGCTTAACATCTGGTTGGAGGGCCCCTCTTGGAAATGTGAAACAGGCCCACGACTCTGAGGTCCAACATTCACACTGATTGTCAGCACACAGCCAAGATCCCAAAGAGGTAAAATAAATAAAATCAATCTTTTCTGAAGAGTGAGTGTGTGGGTTTTTGCAGAGAGAACGCTGGGCATTCATTACCCCATCTCTAACTTTTCCCTTTCTGGATCGATCGTTCTTTCCCTCCATCATACATGCACTCGATTTAGCATATTGACAGGAAACTACAGTGCCCGGGATTCTGCTTTGCATGCATCCCCCCAGTTTGCAAAGTGAATGCCACTCAACCGTCACACACAGGACATTTCTGGACGGGCCATCACCACCACGCTGTCCCAGCTGAAGGTACAGTTCGTGACAGTGTAATGTCATACTGCCCCCTGAGGGACAGAAAACTGCTCAGTGAACATTTACTGGGCAACTAACGACGTGCATGGGATGTACCAGGCTCTGAAGCTATGAAGCAGCAGCAGAGCAAAGCTTTAAAAGCAAGTATAGGAAAAAGAGACCAAGTAATATTTGAATCAACATTTCTCTTAACCCTTTCAAAAACTCCTTGAGATAGGCAAGTATTAGTTCCGTTTTCAGATGCAGAAACTGAAGTTCAAAGAGTTTAAGTAACTTGGTCAAAGTCAACAAGCTGGCAACTAACTAGTATTCACTCCACTCTGGCTGCCCCAGAGAATTCTTTCTTCAGGGAGAGTGTATGCAGGTGTGATTAAATTAAGGCTCGTGAGATGAAGAGTATTAACCTAGATCATCCAGGTGGGCCCACAGGCCATCACAAGGGCCCCCAGCAGAGGGACTTGCTGCCTCACCTTGCACCCTGATGTTGTGGAGACACAGCTGCTTTCTTAAGCCTCATGAACCAACCCCTGCTAGCTTCCAACTTTCCTTCTGCAGCTTCCTCGCCTCTCAGAATGCACAGAGGGAGGAAGAGAGAATTGACACAGGCAGAGGAAGACACAATGTGACCACAGAGGCACAGACTGGAGAGATGAGGCCACAAGCCCAGGGATGCCAGCGGCCACCAGAGGCAGAAACGATTCTCCCCTGAGCCTCTACAGGTAGTGCTGCCCCACGAGCACTCTGGTTTCACCCAGGGATACTGATTTTGGACTTCTGATCTCCAAAACGGTGTGAGGATAATTTCTGTTGTTATAAGCCACCAAGTTTGTGCTACTTTGTTACACAGCCTCAGAAAACTAAGACAGCATACTTCTTTAAAAATTAAACTGTGAAGAAAGTACCAGTAGGCTGTTAAAAGCACTCTGACAGAACATGCAGGTACTGAGACCATTTACGGAGCCTAACGTCACTACTCCCACAGCAAGGTGACTATAGAATTAACTCGAGTTCTAGACTAATTTCCCATTAAGGAATTATAATGTACAGCCAGTTAAAAAAGCAAAAACATATTTCCTCTTATTTTTCATGAAAATAATTAAAAACATAAATGATCTGTGGGTGTTTTTACAACCACACATTATAATATCTGCAACTCAGCCAAGAAAGAATTCTCCTCCATTTGATATTTGATTCACAAACATTTTAAAAAACAAGTACATATACTTTTTTAAAGAAATATATACACTCTGGCCTGAAGAAAATATAGGAAATGGGCTAATACAAAAAAGTCATAAAGAATAAAGAGAAGTACCATCCAGGCTTCTGTCTCACCAACTGTGTACTGGCAGGCTGCATCACAAAAGTTACTTAAAGCTTCATTTTCCTCATTGGTAAAATGAGAACAAAACGTCGGCAAGTTTTATCTGAACCCAGAGGAAGCCCTCAAGAACAAAAGGGTAAGTCTTGCCAAATTAAACGGGGCATTTTTATCGCCAAATTAAAATCAGCATGATTTATAGCTATACATTGTTACAAGAGATGTGGCACGTTTTTCCAGTCATTCAGGACTTCTTTCTTGAGCGGTGTATTCCTAGGCATTTTGTAACACCTGTGGCACTGTGAAAGGGGTTTTGTCCCCCATCTGATTCTCTGAGTGGCCCTGCTAGTATGTAGGAAAGCTTTATGTTTTTGCAATTTGATTTTGTATGTCACATTATCATACTCATGAATTCTCATAGTTCATTTCTCGTTTTGTTTGTTTTTACTTTCTCTTCTCCATTTTCCAGGGAGATATTCAAATCATTTGCAAATAATAACAGCGTGTCTCTTTCTCTACAGGAAACTTACATAATTGGCCAGGACCACCAGTTAGGATACTGAATTTTAGCAAGCACAGTACCCACCCTTGCTTTATTCTTGTCTTTAATGACAACGTTTTAATATGTCATTAAGTACAGTTTGCAGCATGTTTTTAGTAGATGCCATTTTTACCGAATAGAGAGACTGCCTTTCCATTTCTAATTGGCCAAATGTTTGGTTTTCTCAGAAGTGTGTTTCAGTAAATGCTATTTGGGTACCTCCTGCCGGACCGTATGGCTTTATCAGTTACCCCCTTAATGTGGGGAGTAGGAGCAGTGCATTTCCTAAGGCTCAGTCGCACTTGCCTTTTTGGAATTGCCCTACTAGGTCATATTGTAGAGCACTTTAAAAATACATTCTTGGGTTTGATTTGGTAATATTTAGAATCTCTACATTCAGAATTAAGTTGACCTATAGTGTTTTATTTGATTTAGTTTAGCTCTCCTCTAAGAGTCCTGGTATCCGGATAATGCCAGAATTTGCAAACGCAGAAGGTACAGGCAGACCTCCTTTTATTACACTTCACATTATTGGGCTTTGAAGATACTGTGTTTTGTAAGAATGGAAGGTTTGTGACAACCCTAAATTGTGCAAGTCTATCAGAGCCATCTTTCCAACATTATTCACTCACTTCATGTCTGCCACATTTTGGAAATTCTCACAATTTTTCAACTCTTGTCAGTGTATTTGTTACGGTGATTTGTGATTAGTGATCTTTGTTGATGAGTATTGCAATTGTTCTGGGGTGCCAAAAAGCACCCCTATGCATGGCAGAAACCTTAATGGATAAACGTTGTGTGTTCTATTTCCCTGACTGGCTGTTTGTTTCTCCATCTCTTTCTCTCTCCTCAGGCCTCCCTAGTGCCTGAGACACAACAATAATGAAATTAGGCCATTTAAAAAACCTACATTGATATCTAAGTGCTCAGGTGAAAGGGAGAGGTGCATGTCTCTCACTTTCATCAAAAGCTAGAAATGATCAAGCTCAGTGGGGAAGACGTGTGGGAAGACATGTGGAAAGCCAAGCAAGACCTCTTATGCCAAACAGTTAGCCACGTAGTGGATGCAAAGGAAAAGTCCTTGAAGGAAATTAAAAGAACACATGAGTGATAAGAGAGCAAAACAACCTGATTGCTGATATGGAGAAAGTTTTAGTGTTCTGGATAGATCAAACCAGCCACAACATTCTCGTAAGCCAAAACCTAACCCAGAGCAAGGCCCTATCTTCAATTCTATGAAGGCTGAGAGAGAGAGAGGAAAGGAAGGTGCAGAAGATAAGTTGGAAGCTAGCAGGGGTTGGTTCATGAGATTTAAGAAAGAAGCCAACTGCATACATAACATAAAAGAGCAAGGTGAACAGCAAGTGCTGATGGAGAAGCTGCAGCAGGTTATCCAGAAGATCTAGTTCAGACCATCAGTGAAGATGGCTGCAGTAAACAACAGATTTTCAGTGTAGATGAATTAGCCTTTCACTGGAAGAAGATGCATCTAGGACTTTCATAGCTAAAGAGGAAAAGTCGGTGCCTGGCTTTAAAGCTTCAAAGGACAGGCTGACTCTCTTGTTAGGGGATAATGCAGCTGGTGACTAAGTTGAAGTCAGGGCTCATTCACCATTCTGAAAATCCCAGGGTTCTCAAGAATTTCGCTAAATCTACTCTGCTTGTGTTCTATAAGTGGGACAACAAAGCCTATTTGACAGCATCTGTTTACAACACAGTTTCCTGAATATTTAAGCCCACTGTTGAGACCTACTGCTCAGAAAAAAGATTCAAAATATTACTGCTCACTGACAACGCACCTGGTTACCCAAGAGCTCTCTCTGATGGAGATGCGACAGTGAGATGAATGTTGTTTTCATGACTGCTGACACAGCAGCCCTTCTGCAGCTCAGGGATCAAGGAGCCATTTCAATTTTCAAGTCTTAGTATTTAAGAAACACATCTCATAAGACTATAGCTGTCATAAGACAGTGATTGCGCTGATGAATCTGGGCCAAGTAAACTGAAAACCTTCTGGAAAGAATTCATCATTCTAGATGCCACTAAAAACATGCATGATTCATGGGAGAAAGTCAAAATTTCGACATTCACAGAAGGTGGAAGAAATTGATGCCAACCCTCATGAAGGGTTAATGATGTCACTGCTGATGTGGAAATGGAGAGAGAACTAGAATTAGAAGTGGGGCCTGAGGATGTGGCCGACCTGCTGTATCTCATGATAAAACTTGAACAGAGGAGGAGCTGCTTCTTATGGAAGAGCAAAGAAAGGGGTTCCTTGAGATGGAATCTACTCCTGGTGAAGACACTGTGAGGATTGTTGAAATGATGACAAAGTATTTAGAATATTACATGAGTATAGTAGTTAAAGCAGCAGCAGGATCTGAGAGGATCGACTTCAATTCTGAAAGCCCTCCTCCTCTGGGTAAAATGCTGTCAAATGGCATCACATGCCCCAGAGAAATCGTTCGTGAAAGGAAGAGTCACTCAACATGGCAGACATCACTGGTGTCTGATTTAAGTAACTGCCACAGTCACCCCGGCCTTTAGCCTCCACTGCCCTGACCAGCCAGCAGCCGTCAGCATGGAGACCGGACCCGCTACCCGCAGAAGATTATGACTCACTGAAAGCCCAGATGATGGGTAGCATTTTTTTTAGCAATGTTTTTAAGTTAAGGTATGTACACTGTCTTTTTAGATATAATGCTATTGACCACTCAACAGACTACTAGTATAGTGTTAACATAACTTTTATATACACTGGGACACCAAAAAATTCATTTGACTCACTCTGTTGCAATATTCACTTTACTGTGTCGGTTGTTACTGAACCTGCAATGCCTCCAAGGTATGCCTGCGTTTTCATTTTTTCTATGCTCTGGAACTACACAAATAGCAAGTTTGCCATAAAGCTGTACCTTTCAACTGGACAGTTAACTTAAAATGTTCAAATTACCATAACTTAATTTTTTTTCTTTCAATGGGCAAAATAACAAATAACATTTAATTCTGTCAAAAGCACCAGATTTCAGTGCCAACTGCATAACCAATACAATTTTGGACCTTAGGAAATAACATGTTTGTCCATTAACTCTCAGGGAATGTTGAAATAAATGAACTCATGTGATTGAAATGCTCTTAGGAAAGGTACATAATCTTTAAAGATAGGTGTATATCACCTGTTAATAGTGTTGGGAAATACATCACAATATTGTTTCCCAATATTTAGAACCAAGACTTGCAGTAAAGTAGGAACTCAGCTTCTCACAAGTTATTGCCAACCACAGAAGAGATTCCAGATTCTACCTAGTGGATATAATTAATTTAAGGGCTGTTTTAAGATTATTCCACAACTATACAAGCAGGTACTCTTGCCTAGCCCAAACACACACATACCTAGAGAGACGGGGGACAAAGACAAATGAAACATACTGTGAAAGATGGAGGGACCACTGGCAGCATTTTCCACTCAATCTTAAGAGGTTATTATGATTTTTCCACATTAATGGATTTTAAGCCCTTTAGAAAGATCTCAAGGTACAAATATGAAACACACAACAGCATGAACAATTTTCCAGTGTCAGCACAGTAAGCTTGGAGTTACTAATGTTACATTCTGTCCTACTCAAAGATTTTCACCTGCAATGCCAAGCTGAGAAAATTCATTCAATTTACCTACCTAGCAAAAGGTTTCATTTCTAGAATTGCAAAAAAAGTGGAAATGGAAACAAGGCCAAGTTCTTTTGGGGGCCTGGCTCAGACTATAGTACCAAAGGGACATCAAGTCCCAGACTTCCCTGAATCTAACTCAACATTTCAACTTCCCAACCAAGCAGTTTCATTCCATGCAGCTTCCAAATTGCATTTAACATTAAATGACAGCACAGGCTCACAAACAGAAAGGGTTTGGCTCAGAGCCCATCTACTGTCATTCAGATAATGCTGGTATCACTGAATTCTGCAGGGTTAAACACCAGAGAGAAGATCACTATTGCAATGGCCAATCAAAGAACACAATCGTTCCCGTGGACTCAGCTGCTGGGGTTGGCTGCTGCCCATGTTCATCACTCTAATGTATATTTGCTTCTGAGAATTTTCAGTTCTGTCAGTTAAGTTTGTAAAACATGAGCACGTTCTTTCAAGATGTTTTAAGTAACTAGTAAGGAGTTTGTTAGGCACAGGTAGGATTCCCAAGGTGTGTTAAGAATACGTAAGTATTTAGCAAGGAGAGCCTGTGTGTGAGTGTGTACAGGCACAAGTACTGGAGAGAGAAGAAAAGGCCAGGAGATACCTAATATTCATGAGGCACCTGGGTACTAAATATACATGAGATGAAATGTGCAAATGCAAGGAGGGCAAGTTTGGTTTCTTCCTGCTTGTTTGCATGCATGTAGATTTTATGCACATGAAGGGTATATTTCATGCACATTTCAGTGTGTGTGTGTGTGTGTGTGTGTGTGTGTGGTGCATCTCAGTTATTTCCTCATAGGTTAGCAAATTGTATGGTAATTTGTACAAATACTAGGCCACCTGACCCAAAGGTATTTTTAAAATCAAATTACATATATACCAACATTATATAAGAAGCCCATTTCCCTACATCTTTTTAATATTAGAGTGTTTTTCCTATTAGCCATTTTTCCCATGTTATTTAAACTGTATCTACTTGATCATATCAGGAGTTTCCTGTTATTGGCCATTTTATATTTCGTTTTATGGCATGTCTGCTTAGGTGCTTAGGCTATTTGGCTTTTTTGCATGTTTGAATTTTTCCTTTTATTATGTTCTCATTTTGTAAGAGCTCTTTCTATATTAAGGATGCTAACCCTTAATCATTTGTTTTCTAGTTCCACTTTGCATTTAACTTTATGATATTTTTGTAATATACTATTTATTTTTATATGCATTCTACCAATGATTTATATATGCTAATTTCATCAATCTTTTCTTTAGTGTTTTGGATTTAAACTTATATTTACACAGTTCCTGGTGGAGAGGATGGAGCTTTTAATACCACTATGCACATGGAATCTATGACTTTTGATAATTAGGGAAATTCCAAAAGGCCATAAATATTGTTGCTTCCATTCTGATGAAAATTCAGGGGCTCTAGAAATATAATTATCATCACAGTACAACTAAGAGGGAAAAAGCAAGAGGCCAGAATATTTATTCATTTTACACACACACATACACGTACACTGAAACCCTGCTCTCTAGGAGGTGGACACTAGTCAAAATTTTAGATAAGCAGTGGTCCAAAGTCCCTGTTTTGTGAAGCTTACATTCTCATTCTAATGGAAAGAGAAAGATGATGAGCAAATAAGGAAACACCTTACACTGTGTGTCCAATAAGGAAGAGTATCAGCAGAAATGAGGTGGGGGTCAAGAAGGGGTCAGGAAGTCCAGTGGTGGGAGTGATGCTGACATATTCAATCCCATTCAGGGAGGGTCTCCTTGAAAAGGTGACCAAACCAAGCTGAAGGAGGTGAGGGAGGCAGTGAAGTAGATCTAAGGAGTAAGACCACTTTAGGAAAGGGCCAGGAAGAAGGTGCAAAGGCCCTGAGGCAGAGCATGTCCTGATGTTTGAGGAAGGAAGGAGGCCAGTGAAGCAGGCATGGAGTGGGGATGGGCACCAGGAGGTGGACGATGAGGCTGTAGAGTTTACAGAGGTCAGTGTGTAAGGCCCTGTAGGCCATCCTAAGGATCCAGGTTTATGCAATGAACAAGAAGGGAAGTATTTAAGCATTTTGCACAAAGACACGACATCATGTGACTTAAAGTTTACTGCAGTCACTTTGGCTGTGTTGAGAACAGACTCTAGAGCAGGAAGAACAAAAGCAGGGAGTCAATGAGGAGATGACCACAACCATCAAGAAGAAAAGTGCTGATGGCTGGTGTCTGAGAGAGGGGACCAGGAAGGGCAGAAAAAAAAGTGGTCTGATTCTAGATGTATTGTGAAGAGTAGAGTTCACAAGATTTACTAACTTTGGATGTGAGGCATGAGAGAAAGAAGTCCAAGATTTTCGGGATAAGAGGACAGTTACCAGCAAGCAAGACACAGGGGACGGCAGGGAGGCAGCTTTGGGGACAGGCAAGGAGAACCGCCTACTGGTGACATGGAGGAGACTAGGCATGAGTCTGGAATTCAAAAGGGAACTCTGAGCTGGAGGACAAATCTGGGGCGGGCACTGGGACATATGGGTGGTCATGAACTCACTGAAGGAAGGAGCGATGGTACTAGAGAGAAAAGTCCAAGGTTTTCCAGCAGCTAGAGGCTGGGCAGGCAAGAGGAAGCAGCAATAGAGATGGGAAAGGAGTGGCCAGTGAGCCTGGAGGGAAACCAGGAGCGTGGAAAATTCCCGATGCCAAGGAGGTGGAAGAGGAAACGAGCAACAAAAAACAGAAATCTACACTGGACGAAACTCATCTCCTTAAAAATATGGGGCTGATGAGGACCGTGTATTTAGAGTGAGAATGTTGAGCAAGTACAAAGGATATAAGAGGCCTCTGAAGTTTCCAATTAATCAAGTCTCACATGAAGAAAGGGGCAATTGAATAAGTAACCAAAGGCATGAAAGACACTCAGCAAATAAGAGATGATGGTGACCTTGACACACACTTCTTAGGGTATGTGGCAGAGAATTTCGGTGAGTCCCCAAGAACTGGATCACAATGAATACTGTGCATTACTGCCGACTACACATACAAATTGCAGATTAGTAAATTACACATAGATTTCTACACCACGGGGATGTTCTGGGAATCTCCACTTGTCCTTTCATGGTCTGTACAAATTTATGACATAAGAACTCCCCTAAAGCTTACTGTGAAGGACTGTTTAGAAGATACAGATCTCCAACTGATAATTATAGTCAGTATTCTGGTATCTAGCAAAAGGTAAACAGTAGTTATTTCTGGAATGAGAGATTTTTATGTCTACTTTGATTTACTCTGGTCTTTTACCATGTTCCCAAATGAATATGCATTATTTGGACACAATAAAGTAGTTGAAAATATACATTCTGATGCTGAGCCTTTAAAGTATGCTGCCTTAGCGAGCTTTTTCTGGTCTCAACATCATCATCACAAAGGCTAACACGTGCGGCCCTCTTATCATGTGCCTGGTAAGAGGGCAAATACTCCATCCAGGTGGGTCAACCAGAATATCTCTGCGTTTTGCTGAAGCCATACAACTGTTAGAGATAGAGCTGCTGAAACATGAACCTGGTCATTTCGACTCCAGAGCCAACGCTCCTCACCTCCGTGCTCCACCTCCTCCTGATCCTACAGGGCCTCCCCTCCATCGGGGCCCACCTCCTCTGTCCCTGCTTCCCGAGCCATTGCCCCCCACAATGACTATCCATTCATTTGGCTCTTTCCTTTATTACCTTGTAAGATAACCTTTTCATGCATTCACTCTGCCTAATTAGATTATGAGTTTCTTTGGAGCTGGGCTTTTTCTATTTCTCAGGGTATCCCCTAGGCAGCCTTTTACATCACAGGCAACAAATTTCTGATTATATACAAATAATGGAATATACTAATTATGTTTTTCAGCACCTCCACATGAATGGACAGCAATCCCTTTGAAAAATGAATTCTGTAACCAAAGCCAACACTAATGGCAGAGGAACTGAATAATGTACCAGTTACAAGATTTCCTTTCTCAATAGTTATGCATATGATTTTAACAAAATCTGCAATGACACATGCTTTACACCTAGATTTATAACCAGACACAGTTCTATCTAAATAGGAAAAGCCCTGACTGGGCGCCATGTGCTTAGCACTTTACCATATCCAACACTAATGTTACGACTGACACAGAGGTACTAGCCTCTTTTTTACAGACAAGGACACGTGCTCAGAAATCTCACCCAGCAAGTGGAACAGTCCATTTTGGGCTGAGCCTAATGCTGTTACAGCTACACTATGCTGCTCTTTAAAATTACAGAAAAGGCATTTATAGGAAAAGTACTGTAAATTTAAAAGAAACATGCCTATGCTAAAGATGCAGTCAAAGAATTAAAAATAATAGTGAAGATGATATAAAGAATTAACTCAGAAAAACAAATACTACGGAAATACAGAATACACTAATCTATGGTCAGCACTACTCAGGAGAAGACATCAATTCAAGATAAACAAACCTAGAAAATAATATGCAGAAGATCTAATAGGCAAAGACACTTGTATGTATGAGACAAACAAAGAGAAACCGTAATCAGGAAAGTGACTCTGAAAAGTCTTCCTAGAGCTGAATGGTGTTCTCTGTAAAGGAGGTCAAGCGGGCAAGCTGCTGTGTGGGTTTTTTTCCAAAGAGGAATTAAAGAGAAGTTGTAAAATGCAGAAAAGGCAGTTCTGGAGATTAAAGAAATATAAAACGTTTTTATAACAGCTTTGTTGAAATACATTGCACATGCTAGAAAATTAATCCTTTAAAGGGTACAATTAAGTGGCTTTAGGATAGTCACACAACCATACGATTTGAAAGCTGAAAAAAATCTTTAAAAATAATGTAGCCTAGTGTTTCTCAGAGTGTGCTCTCAATACTCTGGTCTCACAGGCTACTGAAGAGATTTTCCTGGTCAAAGAAAAAGGGTAAATGCAGCACACCTGCATTCCATCTCCCTCAGGGAGCAAAACCAGAGTCTCTGCAAACCAGACTATCCAGGGTCACCTGACATCGACCCTCTTTCCATGGAATGTACTCAATTTATTCCAATAACATTTTCCATGTAAAGAAACAATGCCAGGGCAGGTTGGCTGACTTGACAGAGGCCCCACCGCTCTTTCAATTTGCCAGCCATGGGAGCAACTGTTGGCAAAAGACACACATGAGCGGGAGGGAAAGAGAGTAAAGCCCACCAGTAGGAACTCACAGAGTTAATCAGATAAAACCAGAGAGCCAGAAAGGACTCAGAGTTAATCAGATGAAGCCACAAGGCCAGGAGTGACTTGCAATGTCCAGACATTCCCAGATGAAAAATAACTCCCCATGAGAAACTTCAGAGCACAGGTCCTCCCCAGGTAAAATAAGGAAAGACATCAGAGCACAGACACACCCAATGTTTTCATTTCACCAATCAGAGTAGGCCCCCAAGGCCAAGAACTGTCCATCAAGGGCTTCTCAGCTCTGCCAAACTCCCCATAAAAGAAGCCTCCCGCAGGCAGTCAGGGCCTGTCTGACCTTAGGCGGGGGCCTGTTCTGTTACAGAGTGTAATTAAACTTGCTTTGCTTTCATTATTTGACTTCCTTGCATCATTGAGCCAAACTCTTTCCTAACATAACTACACAGATGTTTTTTTACTATTTATGACAGAGTCAAAACCAAATAGAAATTTCAGCCCAATGCTCTTTCCACAGTGCTACCCATCAAAGCCTGAGACTTTGCTGCAATATGACAACTTCCCAGAGCCACCAAGTCCTCTGTAAGAGACCACAGAGACAAGGACCAGCACACTAAACACAGAAACACCCATATTTAAGAAGTCAGTGTGCCCCAACATTCAGAGTCCAAAATCATAAAGAAAAACAAAAGGTCAGTATGATACTATGAGAAAACACAAAATTTCACAGAAAAGTTCTGGAAAAGGGCTAGGAAAAAAGTGAGAAATGCTTTTTCCAGAAACCAGACTGTGTCAGCACTCACTGGGAGTGCACCAAATGCTTGTTGGCCTCAGAAGAGTGAGCAAAAAGGAAGAAATGGAACCCTACCTGCACGGACACATGAACCCAGGTTTAACCCAGGAGGAAAACAAGTAGAACACTACGATCATCTTTTCAATCTGATATTAAGGAGAAATCTACCCCAAAACAGGCAAGCAGAAATGGAAACAAACCAGAACAACAAACACAACCCTAGAGGGCAAAGGGCATCACATACCCAATTAAATATGAACAAGAAACTCCCCTCTAAGAAAGAAGATTTGGATTGAGAAACAGAATTGAATGATCTGTTGCTTCCCAGTCATCCCTTGTATACCTGCCTCTCCCCACCAAGTGCTCCAGCCCCACTGAGCTCAGATCTCCCCAGTTTCTGGGCTCATCTCCCACGCTCTTACCTCTATCTGCAAACTCCTACTGATTCTTCAATACCCAGCCCCCAAACCCCCACTTTGGCGGCGTCTTTCGCAGCTGCAAGGGTTGCACCATGGGGGAGATACACCACACTTTACCTTCCGATAGGCCTGTTTTTATACTTCTCAAAGTCCAGCCACAGTTGCATCTGTCTACATGCCTGCCTGCCACACAGTCCTGATCCCTGTGCATGAGTTCTGTCACTGCCACCGATAGTATCACAGCCCTAAGAGCAGCCACAGTGGTGCCATTACAGCAACAGGTACTCAGAGCTCCATGAGCAGCACACACTTCCCAGACTATTAGGCAGGAAAATAGATATGAGTGGGGTGGAAAGAGAATAAGGCCAGAAAAGCCCACTAAAAAGACTCAGTTAATCAGTTAAAGCTCAAAAAGAGAGGAGTAACTTGGCCTGGAATGCTTGAATATTCCCCGGATAAAGGAGAATACCTCAGCATAGCCCATGTCTTTATTATGTTAATCATGCAGGCCCAGCTTATTTTTTAACTTTACCTATATGCTGTTTTTTTTCTCCTTCGGCCTTAATCAAGTAGTTTGCAATCTAGGCAACTAATTTAGCATGCAGGTCCAGCCATAAACAACATAGTAAAAGGCAGGAAGTTAAGAAGTAAGATTCTTAACTTATCTTTCACAAACAAACAGATAATAACTCAGCCCACCTTGGGGGCTGGGCAGGCAATCTTGTTTGATCTGCTCCCAGACTAAGACATCAGTATCCCAGGGAGAAATCAGAGCAGGAAGTTCCTTGTGTTAAGTTAATTCTAAGTATTCAAAGACCACTTAACAAGTCTGTATCCCCAGCCCTTAGTCACATACCTGAAGAATCCTTAAAAGGGGGAACCCCCAACCTTTCAGGGTGCTCCTCTCTCTGAGGTCACCCACACTTTCTAAGTGCATAACCTTTTAACTTTAAACTCTCTCTTTTCAACCTTTCAGGGTACTCCTCTATCTCTGAGGTTGCCTGCACTTTTTCTCTAAGTAATTTTAAATAAAACTTTTACTCTGCTTCACTACGGTGTCTCTGCTGTTCAATTCTTTGTTGCGGCAGGGACAAGGACGGAGGAAATACACAACGCTCCCCCAACAAGACTACCACCTCATGGAACCCTAACAGCAGAACCGTGTTCTAGGTACCACTAGAGCCCCCATCTCACTGAGGAGGGAAGTAAGGTATCAAGAGATAAGGGCCCCATCCGACACCAGAGCGGAGGAGCCCGCACTCCGCCCGGCAGTCAGCCTGCAGAGCTGAGCTGCTGGCCACACAGGCCACTGCCAAACAGACTCTAAGAGAGGGCCCAGACAGAGCAGCCTCACCCACAAGTCACAAAATGACATAAATGAGATGAATAATAACAACATGACAATGAACATATAATAACACTAAGCCTGTAGGCAGTCGAATGGAAAACCGTTTCCTCTACTCTGACAACACTTCTGACACCAAACGTGTGGGGTTTTCCCACACCAATAAATTCTTCAATTCTCTCCTGACATCAACTCGTGTCCTACAACTTTATTCACCTCTGATACTAACTACTTGGAGTTAGAGTTAGTACAGTCCCCACATGCTAGGGATTCAGTCCCACAAGACTGCCCCCACTTCAGAGGCCAGTCACCAGTAGTGGTTCTGCATGAAGCCACACCTCTGTCTGACAGCTGACAAACCAGGGGTCCTCACAGCCCCCTCCTCCAGTTCAATCATTTGTTCTAATGGCTCACAGAATTCAGGGAGACACTATACTTACTGTTACCAGTTAACTATAAAGGACAGAACAAACAGCCAGATGATGAGGTACACAGGGTGAGGAATGCCGGGTCCTGAGCACAGCACTTTACGTCCCCTGGAGTTTGGGGTGGGTCACCCTCCCAGCCCATGGATGCATTCACCAGCCAGGAAGTTCTCCGAACCCTACCGTCGAGGGTTTTGTGGAGCCTCCATCACATAGGCATGCTTGATTAAATCATGGGTCACTGGTGAGTAACTCAGTCTCCAGCCCCTCTCCCCTCCAGGAGGAGGTTGGAGGTGGGGAGAGGAAAGAGCTGAAGTTTCCATCCCTCTAATCACACCAGTGCTTCTGGCAAGGAGTCCTCATCCCGAAGCCCAGAGGGTCCTCCAGCCACCTGTCACCTCATTAACATAAACTCAAGTTAGGTGACAAGTTGGAAAAGGTTTGTTACGAATAACAAAAGATGTTACTATCACGGTCTTCCAGGAAATCCCAAGGGTTTGAGGAACTCTGGCACCAGGAACAAAGACCAAATAGATACAGCCATCACAGTACCACACCCCCCACCCACCCCAAGCACTCCAAGTAAAACAAAACACAAGCAATCAAATCCCTAAACAAAAGCACTGACCTTTCATTATTCTAATAAGACAAAGATGATAAAGCATTAAGAAAATGAAGTATATAAGAAGCTAAATTAAGGAAAACTAGAAATAAAATGGAAGTAAAAAATGAATTGATAAACACACCAAATCTCTATAAAAACGATTATGATAATCCAAAAGCCCAATCATAAAATCAAGCAACACAGATTTATAAAACTAAAATACCACAAATAATAAAATGCCACAAATACTAATACAAATAATAAAATATAATACCACATTATACATATCTGGAAATAGTATTCAGCCATATGTTTAAGTAGTAAGTGGAAACAGGAAAAGTATAATGTAAAACTAGAATGGATGTAACAATCAGTAATACATTATATTAAAACATTATTGAAGAAATAATAAAATTATTAAGGAATTTATTTTTAAAGGGATACTTAATGAGTAACAAAATACTTTTGACTGTTTAATGATGATACCTTAATTATCTTAAGCAACTTGCTGCTCTCCAAAATGTAAAAAATATTATTCTATTAACCAACTCATTTTTCTAAAAATATCAGATTTCTAAAGCCCAGTAAGGCCCCTGAATATTTGCATTTACATTTAATTGTGTTATTTCTAAGTTATACATATATATTGCACATGTCATATAAATAATAATATATATATAATTTATTAGCAAGTAAAAGCTAAAAAAACTGGAAGCAGAAAGAAGGCCTCAATTCTGTTCCTCCTTAATGCCCAAGTAACTATGTACACTTGTACATACTTATTTTATCTGGACCCGTTTACTATTACAGGACAGGGCAGATGTATAAAAAAATTATAAACTCTAATGGGAGAAATAAAGAGTGACATGAATAAATGAAGCAATATCCTCAGAAATGAGTAGGAAATATTATACATATAATATTAAAATTTCCCTATGATATACAGAACATGACAAACTGATAAATATGTGTGAGAAACAAGTGGATAAAAATACTAATAATACACATTTTTAAAGGAAACAATATTTGTTATATTGAAGATATATAAAATCACAATCATCAAAGCTATGTTTTCATTTAAAAACATCTATAAAATGTAGAATATAAAGATATCTCAAAAATGGGTTCCATCTATCTTGAGAATTTAATTCAGTAATAGGGGAAGAAACACCCTTTAATCAAAAGTAGTAATGTTCCTAAATTATAGTCGGTATCAGAATTAAACTATTTGTGTATCTCACACATGCAGAGATATAAGAATAAGAGTTTTTAAAACATAAGTTTACAATCTAGAAGAAAATAGTCTGTGTGTCCCAGTTTGGTCAGAGATCATTTTTTTTTCTTTAGAAATGAAGACTGCTTTAACAAAAATGTACATATGTTTGTTCAAAATTTCACAAAATGTAATGACATTCAACACAGAGAAGACAAGTAGTGATTTTACAGCATCTTACTATGCTGATGGACAGTGACTGTGAACGGGGATGTGGGGGGGACTTGGTGAAGGGGGGATCCTAGTAAACATAATGTCCTTCATGTAATTGTAGATTAATGATACCAAAATAAAATTTTTAAAAAATGTAATGACATTCTCAAAATGAAAGTAATAGAAGATGGGAAATACATGATAAATACCACTTCTTGTACAGAACTTGGGCAAATATATATGGAAGTATTTCCCACTCAAAAGTCATCACACTTGGTTAGATCAACAGTTTACATCCAAAGAAAAATAAGATAGTGTATATTAATATAGAAAATACCTTCAGTAAGATTTCATTGAAACATCTTGGAGATATAATTCAAATATCATAAAATTCACCCATTTAAAAGTATACAATTCAATGGTTTTCAGTCTATTCATCGAGTTGTACAACCATTATGACAATCTAAGTTTAGAATACTTTTATCACTCCAAAAAGAACGTGTATTAATGGTTATCCCACATTCTCCCTCATCTATCCTCATCCACACAAGCAATAATCTCTTTTCTGCCTCTGTACACTCCTATTCTAGAGATGTAATGCAAACAGAATCAAAGAACAGACGTTCTTTTGTGGACGGCCTTTTCTTAACCTGTTTTCAAGGTTCATTCATGCTGAACCATGCATCCTTTTTTGTTGCTATTATGCCATTGTATGGTTTACACATTTTGTTTATCCATTCACCAACTGATGGACATTTCTTTCCACACTAGGTTATACAGTAAATTCATATTTAACACTTTGAGGAACTGCCAAACTGTTTTCCAAAGTGGCTGCACTATTTGGCATGCCTGCCAGCAATAAATGAGGATTCCGATTTCTCCGCCTGCTTGCCTCCACCTGTTCTTGGCTGCCTGACTGCCTTCCTCATTGGAGCTAGCCTGGTGGATGTGACACAGCATCTCACTTACTTCTGATGTGCATTTCTTCATGACGACTTGTGATACTGAGCATCTTTTCATGTGATTGTTGGTCATTTGCCTATCTTTTTGGGGAAAATGTGTCTTTAGAGCCTTTGCTAATTTTTTAATTGGGTTATCTGTCTTTTAATAATTGTCATAAGATTTCTTTATATATTCTGAATACAAGGTCCTTACTACTAAACCTGTAACATGCAAATAAATATTTTCTCCCATTCTGTGGGCTGCCTTCTCACTTGACAGTATTCTTTGCAGCACTAATGTGTTTGTGATGTAGTTCAATTTACCTATTTCTTTTGTTGTGCTTTTGATGTCATATCTAAGAAACTATTGCCTAAGAGTTTTATAGTTTTAGCTCTTACATTTAGGTCTACGATCCACTTACATTAATTTTTGTGCACAGTGTGAGGTAAGGGTCCAGTTTCATTTTTTGGCATGTGGATATTCAGTTGTCCAATTTGTTGAAAAGACTATTTATTGCCCATCCATTTGCCCTTGTCAAAAGTCAATTGATCCATAAATGTAAAGGTTTATTTCCTGACTCTCAATCATCTATAAATCTACTCTTACATCAGAACCATACTGGTCTTCATTACTTTATAATATGTTTTGATATGAGGAAGTATGAATCTTCCACTTTGTTGTTCCTTTTCAAGGCTCTTTTGGCTATTCTGGGTTCCTTGAGTTCAGCATCAGTTTGTCAACATTTCTGCAAGAAAAGCAAGCTGTAATTTTGAAAGGGAATGTATTGAATCTGCAGCTTAATTAATCGAGTATTGCCATCTTAATATTGAGTCTTCTGATACATAAGCATGAGATGTCTAATCAGTGATATTTGAGGAACCATCTTTAAACTGCTTTAATTTGCATCATTATGGAAAAAAAAAGAAAAATATGTGGCAGAACACTGCTGTTGATACCATACACAAAAGGATGAATGCTGTGTCCTGGCCATCTCATGGGTGTAACCCCTTGTCATTTAGCAAAAGCTACAGAGCTGTTCATACTCTATGATTCTCATAAAGACACCACTAGAGCTATAACCTAAGGAAATAACTCAAGAAATAAAAAAGGACCTATTTATCGTATCATGCGCTATGATATTCATGGCAGCACTTGCTATCACAGTGAAATGCTGGGAAATACTATGGAAACAACAGTCAAATATCCCCAAAACAATTTCCCAACAACAGGGAAATATCAAATTACTAACACAATGGAAATCTAAATAGTATGCATATCAATTATTCATAAAAACTATGTTGAGGGGCTCTCTTTGTCCCCTCTGAGCCAGGAGCTCTATTCTCTCACTTTATCTCTAAATAAAAGCCTGTACCTTGCTCTCCTAAAAAAAAAAAAAGCTATGTCGAACATGTAAACAGTAGATTTGTAAACAAAACTGCATAAAGTCTCATATGTGTATATTGAAGATCACAAAATAATTTGAAGTAAAACAGCTTAGAATTGAAATATTGTTGGTTATTTTTATGAAGTTGCTCAACATCTTAAATCAACTATTATGTATGTGTTTCAAAATGAGAGGCCCACCATGACACCTGTAGCCCAAAGAAGGGCATGTGGTGACCACCTACTTCCATGTGACTCAGCATTAATGCTGCTGAGCAGCAGCCTCGGTTTAGGAATCCCTTCACCCAACTAACAATAGATTTTGCTCTTAGCCCCTACCCTCAGGACTAGGGCTACTACGGGCAAGGGAAAGCTCAGCCTTTTCTGCACACATAGTGAGCTAAGGGATAAAAATTGTATTAAGTTTCTACTTGCTTTTCAACCAACAGCCTGTACAGACAGAGTTAAAAGGAGAGCCAGGTTAGCAGTTAACCTATTAGCAATTCAGGGTACTGTCACCTTCTTATTTTGGCAAACAGAGTCATTATTAAACCATACAATATGATTTATCTTGCTGGAAGGTGATGACAAACACCTCCTCCGTGTCTCCTACACGGGAGTAAAGCAACCTTTATCTGTATACTTCTAAGAATAGATGGCGACCTTATTTTTTTTGCTGCCTGAAATAAGGAAGAGAACCAGGTAGGATGGAGGAAGACTGCAATGAACAGAACCTCAGGGCTTTATTTCTCTCCTCGTGTTGCCTTGTTCCTGATCCTATAAATAACAATATTACATCATGCTGGCAAGGCACACTGTTCAAATACAAGAGGCAGGCTTGCTCTTCAACAGATGCACAGAAACGCTGCTCAACAGCTCTGATAATGTCAGTATGCTCCGGAGATGACAGAACAGCCCTCCTCTGGGCTCGGTTCTTCTGTGCTGGCCCCCACCCGCCACGACCCCCACCCGCCTCCTGGCTCTCTCCTCCATCTGATAAATTAATCACCACAGGGCCCAACCTCCACTGTTCTGCTCCTGCCACAATCAGGAACTGATGGGCTAAAAAGCAACACAGACCTCTTACTTACTCTGTGGAGCACAAATGATAAATGTCATTTCATCGTAATACAAGTACAGAGAGAAAGCCCCGCAGCCAATTCTGAAAGGTACCTCATACAGCTGAAGACACCGGAAGCGATGGGACGGGGGGTGGGGGTGGGGGAAGGTCCAGAGACGGAGCACAGGCACACCAGGGTGGAGGGGTGAAAGCCCTTCCCACAGAACTTTACAGGCCATAGAGAATAAGCAGAAGCCTCCCCAACCTTCATGGCAGAAGATGGGACACAGGGGGACATGGATATGGTGCAGCAAGGTCAACCGTCAAAGCAGTTCCTACAGACACTGTTCCCAGGGAAAGGAAACCACATTCTAGCACAGACCTTTCTCAGAAGGAAGAGGAGGGGGGAGGAAGTGTAATACAGAAGGGCAGACAATTCAGCAAGAAGGATGTGTTTTCAGACAGAACAAACAAGGCAGCTACAAATAAGAGAAAGATGGTAAGGATGGATACACATGCATGCATACACTCACTCACTCACTCACTCTAACTTCTTCAGTGTGGCCTGTAGACCTGGTACAAGCTTCCACTGTATCCTCATGAAGTAGGGCTGTGATTGTAACTGTTTGACAGGAAATTATGGAAATGTGCCTACAGTGCTGAGCTTGTGTGGCTCATGCCTTCTCATCTCATGTCAGTACTCCCAGCAGTGAGCAGAGACTTCATTTACATCCAGCTGCTTTTTACATCATTTAAATTTATTTAATTCATTTCTTTAGAGTCCCATCTTGGGCCAGCAAGCCAGAATTGGAGTATCTGACTGTACCCTCCCTGAAGAAGCTGTCCTCTTATTCCAGTAGTGTCATCTTCTCTAGAATTAGCTTCAAAAGCAGGTTCAAGTGTCACACAAGAAAAGCGGATAGTCCTTCAGAACCAAACTCCTTTCTCAACAAAGCAATAACGTCACTCACGTTGATCAGTGGATTTCCTGCCAACAGACTCACCTAGTCATTCAGTCATTCATGTATATACTAAGAGCCAGTCTTGTGCTAGGCCCAGACTTTTGTTCCCAAAATCCAAACCCAAAGTTTTAAAATGCCAGCTTGCAGGACATTAAAAAAGTATGGGTTGGAGCTCAAAATACAGTTTCAAAATAAAGGAGTTCTCAAAATGCTTACATAACAGCAACCTCATTAGAATGTTCACCAACTTTTATTCATTCAAATATTTGAGCACTTAGAAACATATAAATAGACTAGTATTAAAAATCAATTTCATTATTAGTCACACCATATAAAGTATGCATACGAAAATATGTGCTATACACATAAAACCAAATACATGTGCATGTAACATACTAAGTAGATAGTTAAAACTTTAGTGGAGGGAAGTCGTGCAAATCTGCACTGTTCAGAGGAAAGAAAGACTAGAGAGAAATAAAAGTAGGCTCTTGAAATATACACTTGTCCCCAAAACTTTAAAAATAATCAAGAAAAATACTTATTAATGGACTTGTCACCACCATAAGTTTAACTGGGTGAAAATTAATGAAAAGTATAAAAATTCACACCCAAAATTGAGATTATCCTATAACCCATGGGTCAACTTCCTAAGAGCTGTTTGTATGCTAGAAATCAGGGAAAAGGAAGCACAGACACTGGGTAGGGCTGATGGCCCCATAGCTACCACCCCCCAGTTTGCCAACCACGGCCTAGTTTTACTGATACCTATCAACACCAAAGAAAGTTCTTCCTCCTAAAAAGAGAAAAAAAGTGTAAGAGAATTTGATAATGTTCCTTCCGTGGCACAAGCATTCAGTAAGAATGTGACAACCATCACACACTACTTAGATGGCGTTTATCCCACACTAAGTACTGTGTGAACCCATTTATTCTTTGCAGCAACATGATGAGTCAGTGGGAGAAGTCAACAGGGATAGGTAGGTCGTAAGGGCAGCTCAGAAGGGTGGGAAAGCCTGGCAGTAGGTGGGAGTAAAGGAAGAACATTCTGTGGTCTGGCCAAGATCTGTGCCTCAGCAGTCCCAAAAAGCAGAGGCTGCCTACCAGCCTGAGGTGCAACGGACCCCACATACCACCACAGATGCAGGATGTCCCTGCCCAGTCAGCTCGACAGCAAGCGTTATGCAGGGGGTTGGCAGTGGGGAGGGTGGGTGGCTATGCTCTAGATCACCCCTCCCACATGGATTCCAAACTGTCCTGAACAAGGAAGGGGAACATATGTAAAACATTGCTCATGAAGTTCAAGAGAAAGCCCACGACCTAGAATACGGAAATAACGAGTCCCTGAGAATGAGAACTCCCCGCCATACGTCACAGTCACCCTGTATGAGAGCAAGCATGCACCACAGCAGCTGTTCAAATAATTTTGTAGATTCTGCATCACTGGAGAAAGTGTCAGTGTCACAAGATGCCCTACGATGCACCTGCCTGAATTAGAGCCCCGAGCATGTTCTGTGAGTGCTGATAGAGATCTCAAGGGGCACTGTCTCTAACCTAAATACTCGAAAGAAAAAACACTCCTTGCAAGCCAATTCATCAACTGAGCCCTGTGTGCTTTTACAAACTGAGCTGGGACCTTACAGGCCCTACACCAAGCCTTAGACAGAGCCCTCGCACAGCCTCTCTGGGCAGAGTTCCGCATCTGCAAATGAGGCAGCCACCTTCCGATAGCTTCCTCCATAGCTACTTTGGAAGACTCATGAAATAATAATATCTGGGCATCGTGAGGGTTAGACCAATAAAAATTCAAGTTAGCCCTAAAATCCCTTCAGCCTCTGGGAAGGGCTAGACAAAAACAATCCTGACGTTTCATTTGGCCCTCAGGCTATAGCTCATGATTCAAGAGCAGAATTGATCTTTGAGTCTTTTTTCTTAACAAGTATCAGCTCAGTGGGCAAGCTGCTTGGTGGTGAAGGAGTTCCAACATCCACCACCCACACTCAGATCCTAATTCTCTCCTAAGAGATGGAATGCCTGCTAAGAGCTATGATGTTGTCTATGTACCTCCCCAAAGAGTATTTATGAGAGCCCTTCAACGGTGCTGTGACTTCTCCATTTCTAGTACCATCCCGAAACATAATGAACGACCACTTACTTTTAGAATTCACTCAGTCCCTACCAGGAATGAATCGTGGCACAAAACAAACCACACCAAATTAAGTTTTGGGGGGAAAAAGTTACTATTTCAGCTAAAAGTCAAACATTTTTCCTCTCAAGTGAAGAATTAAAATGGAAAGCACAGCAAAAAATAAATGCTTACTTTTACATTTCTATTTAAAGTTTCAAAACCTAACTCGGAGCATTCACTGACCAGCGCCTAATGCTATGGTGTCGTATAGGGGGTGTTATACACAGCTGGAAACTTCAGGCTCTCCCCTCCGGTCAGCAAATCCTTGTTGAACACTGAACCCAGGAGCATCGTGTTCAGTTATTCAAAATGTGGAATGCCTGCCCTTTCAGAAACGTACATGTAGGAAAGCATTTACCCTTACCCACTTCTGCTTCAGAGATGGTCACTGAAGTGAGAAGGCTTAGTCAATTTAAAATCTCTTTTTACAGTGTTATTTCCTCTTCCACAAACCCAAGGGGGTAGAGAAACTTTAGTAAATGGAACGACTCTCCCAACATATAGAACCATAACCCTGAGCTTAAAAGAAAAGAACACTAGCAAACAGACCAGATTGCACAGGAGATCCAAACTGTTTTCAAGACACCAAGAGAAAAACGGGAGATGGAAGTGAAGGCTCGTGAGCCTGAACACAACGAAAGGTTTCAAGAGAATGAGAAGCCAAATAACTTGGACATGGGTTTAGGTAACTCAGATCCTGGTGGGCTTTCTGTACTATCTCCTCCTTATGAATTATTAGTATAATCTCTGAAGTACAACTTCCATAAGTAAAGGTGAGGAGTCCTCAGCCTTAAGGAGGTATTTGTGAAGGAAAGGAATAATTCGGGAAGCAACACACACTCCACTGCCACAGAAAGACCGATGAACAAATAAGCCCTGTGCTCAGGAAGGCATTCCAAGGCCAAAAGCTTCCAAATCCCTCCTGGGGTTTGCTGGGCGCTGACTCCTAGCACAGAGGAAGAGGTTATAGCCCACGCTGATCCGCTACTAACTAACTGCTGGTGAGGGGACGGGTGAGGCACCTGGCCTAACTGCCAACTGTAGGACTGACTTCTTCTATTTCACTTTTTTTCCAAATCCTCATGCCCTCAAGCCAGCATTCCAAAAAAAGGGGGGTGCGAGGGGCAGCAGAGCTCCTCCAAAGGCCAGGACACATTGTGCTTCTGGAATGAGACCACCTGGGCTCTGCTGCTGGGTGAACTTGTGAAGTCACTGGAAGCCCTCTCAGATGCTCTCTCTTCTCTATAAAATGTAGATGGCAATTTTGTATCAATGTCAGAGGCTGCTGTGAGGACTAGATGGGACAGCACAGGTATAAACCTGGCAAAGGAGGCACATGAAAAAGTAATACTATTTCAAAGCTGAAGCTGTCCTCCACATTTCAGGTCCTAACTTGGGTATAAACCCATTGTTAGCCAAGATGAAAAATTTAGAAATAGATCATTAGTAATTCCAAAGAAGAGAAAAAATTTCGATTTTTGTGTTCTCCGACTAAGACACTTGCTAATGCTCCCCTGCCTCCTGAGGACTCTCCCCCGTTTCGCCCACACCCCTTGCACAGAAGGTAACTGACTAACATCCTGGGCTCCTGTAGCAATGATACAACGCAAGGCATAGAAACAAAGTGTCCCTGGGCCCTGTGATGTTCAGGTTCATTTTGACACAGTCCCCAAGTGAGAATTACAGCTTTGATCAACAGAAGGCTGTGTTTCACAAAGATGGGTGGAGAAGGCACAGTACCTCTAATCGTTGTATGCGTCCCTTGAAAAACATAAAGAGGGAAGAATTTGGATAAGCAGCTTCTTTTTTGAGAAGAATTTCCTTTGCTTCATCCAGGCCTGCTTTATTATCACTGCCATCCAAGGCAAAAAACGGGCGGACTACGGTATGATACCAGAGCAGAGCGAGTCTGAAGGAAGAGGGAGAGAAGTGTTCAGCAAAAGACTTACAATGTTTTCTGCTTTTTAAAAAATCAGTATGTGCTCCTCCAATACACGCTCCTTCCAAAAAGCTGACTATGCAGTCTTTGAAGAAGTAAAATCAGAGTATCTTCCCCATTCTATCAGTATCTGGAAAGCTGCAGCTCTGGCACGATACTTAAATCAGCATACCCCCTTCTGTCAGGTAAGAAGAGAATAAGATGACAGAGGCATGTAGCTCTTCTGAGGCTTCTAGATGGATCGCTGAGGCTATGACTGATGCAATCTCTGAATTCTGTAACTGACTCATCAGTGTGCAAATCAGAAACGATAACCAGTTACCAAGAATTTACTGTCCCCTCATAATAAAACATTACTTTGCAAAAGGAAAACATTTTCTCCCATGTTCATAAGACTCAGTGTGCAAGCCTCAGAATCCAAATTTAAATATGGGAACAGCAGACACAAATTATACTAAATTGGGCCAAAATAAGTGAGAGGACCAGAGAAAAGGACCTTAGCATGTTCAATTTAAAAACAAACCAATAATTACTTAAAATTCCCTTGCTTCAAACATATCCTTTCAAGACAAATGTCATGTTAAACTAGATAAACAAAATAGATTCACTGGGATCTGCTTTAATGAACAGACAAAAATGTTTAACCAACACATCAAATATTTTTATGTAAGTAAGTGCTTCTAGCGTGCTCATAAATTTGGTTCTCTTCTGGAGATCAGGCTAATTTACATTATTAATTCAATTCACTCCTTTCTCAGAAAATAAGATATGAATAGACAAATTATCATGAGTTACAAGTCTGTTAAGTTCAATGAATAAAGGACCACTGTATAGTTTAATGAGTTTGGGGAGGCAGAAATATTTTTTAAATGAAAAGTTAATGATATTTTTAATAGCAACCAACTGATTAAGAGAGAACATCCAAATTCCCCAACATTGACCTGAGTTGAAACAAAGCTCACTAAGCCTCTCTGTGATATCAACATTTTTTGGAAAAATTTTGACAAGTGGTATAATGTCAAAAGACATCTAGTGTCTGATAAAATTACTCAAATTGTAAAGAAAGGGTAGCTATTCACCAGATTGAAAAAAAAACTCTCATCATTTTTTAACTGATGGAGAAATGGGTAAATCCATGCTCTGGACAGTTACATGAGCTTCTCCATACTCTCGTCTAAATAATTGTCATTTACACTTAGACTGAACAAGAGAACTTAACTCAGTTTAGTTGACAAGCACAAACTATCCATACCACATACAAGAGACCAATGAACCAACCAGAATCAAAGAAAATTACCCAACATGAGGATTCTCTACAATAAAATGTTCAGAACCACAGAAAAGGCTTATTAAATTTGTATCCCTTAAAAACCAGGATTGTGAGTCTCAGTGACTGTGGTTAGGGTCACCAAAACTGCTTATAAAAATCCTTTGAGTTTGGAAAATAGGATTGCTTTCCCTGTTGAAAACACAGGACTCATGAGACTTAAGAACAATGCCCTCTTCTCTAATGTCAGCTTATAAACACCACCGAAAAACACAATTCTTGGCACTGCATTGAAAGACAGAAGGCACGGATGGCAGCGTGTCTACTAATCAAGCATTTTACCTGAAGTTTCCTTTAAAGGCTTTGATTGTTGGTTACTTACTTTCAACACTACATTATCTACCAAAGCATTGCAATATAGCTACTCACGTAGCTAAAGGGGCCTTCATGTCCTTACTTTCGCTTGCATACATCAGTGAAGAAAGCCCCTGTAGGCGGTCTCCAGGAAAACCCAGCAGGTTGATGATTTTGAGCAGGTTGGGGGGCACCATGGATATGCAAAGGTGAAAAAGGCCATATCCAAAGCTCACGGCACCTTTCAGCCTGCTCAGAGATTCCTCAGACACCCCTTCAGCCACAATGTGATTATCATTTGCAGCGTCAGAAGTCAATGGCTCTTCAGTTAGCTTCTTCTGATACAGCTCCTGGAGGGCATTGATGTCCAGATAGCATTTGTTGTAGATCTTCCAGGCTTTCCTGAGGATCCACCCACCTTTTATATATGCTATAAAGGGAAGGGGAGAAAAGCATGAAAAAAATAAGCATTCAACATAATTTCCTATATGAATGATAAAGGATTTTGCAGAATCACCTGAAATTCAGGAAAAATGCTAAAAAAACCCATAAAAAACATCATCTATTGCGGCTTGCTTTCTTTGCAGGGCTTATTCCTCATTTGCTGTTTCTTTTTACTACGCTGGATGACCGCTGGGCAAGAACCCCGCATCTTTTGTTGGCTGTGTGCCAAGCTGCTCACCCAGGAGCTAGGGCACAGTACATAATATATATGGGATGAAAGCATGAACGAATGCATGCGAGCACACTAGGCATCAGTGGATAGGACTTTCCTTCCCGTGCTCTGCGAAACATGAATCTCCACCACACCTCTGCACTATTGTTGCACTTTCCTGATAAACTTCTCTTACAACGATCACTCTGAGTACACTCCTCCAGAGCAAGTTCTAATTCTCCGCTAAGTTTGTAGCCATGCACTAATCATGGCAACTTGCCAAAAAATACAACAAGCAAACAAAACTGTTGAGTGAACAAGTGGCTGGTTTAGTAACAACAAAGTCATTAGTGTCCAATGCAGAAATGCAGAGTCCGCCATTCGCTCTACCTAAGGCCTATTATGTGGCTTCACCACTAGCTCGGGTGGCTTCTCCGGTGGGAAATCATGGTGCTCACCCACTGCCCCAGCCTAGAGCCCAGTGAAAGAGGGTGACAAAGAAGAAACTATTTCCCAGAAGAGGGAAAACCTGTTATTTTTTAAGTTGCTGCCATTTATCCCCTTTGGGCCAACTTTCCTTAACATTGTCCCTCTTGAGAATATGGGCCACAAAGAAGACGTAAGACATGGGATTTACCCCGCTGCATGCCCCACGGGCTGCTCTCACCCAAGCCCGTGAGTCCTGCCTCACCTCTCCATCCGTGAACATGTTCACCTTCTGAGAAGGAAGGGAAGGGGGAGTCACATTACCTGTGCTTGTCTGAGAGCACCATCACATGTTTGAAAAAAAGGTCTTCTGTGGGGAATTTGCTGTGAAATAGTTCTCTCGTAACTGCAGAAGAGCTTATTCACTCAGCACTGTTACCAAGATGGCACCAATATTGTGCCCCCACTCCCTTTAGCGTTACCAGCTAGAGGGGTGAGGTAGGGCCATCTACAACACACATTCCCAACAAGGTCTGTTCTACAAAGATTACCCATTGAAAAACTTTCTAAGAAATGGATCCCAACAAAGAAATCAAGTTTTTATAGTTTAATAACCCAGTGGGTTCCTGAAAGGCAAATGAAGTACATTTTTGGTTATGTTTGCTTGTATGAAACATTGAGCTACTCACAAAGCAAATGATCACTACATACACCTCTTTGAACCTGAGGTTTTCATGTTTCCAGAATTTCAATATCACATTCAATAAATGATACGCCTTCAGGAAGAACCAAGAGTACTGTTAAAAAAAATCTATGCTGAACAGGATTAAATAATTGATTACATCAACCTATTAGGAGAATGGGGTAAAGGCCATGATGGTAATTTTTTAAAGAAATACAGTTCATGGATAAAATATAAAAATATATTGGCCTCATTAATAAAAGCAAAGTGAAAAACACCTGAATGTCCAAGAGGAACTGGTTAGATTATGGCACATTCATATGATAAACTAATATGTTACTAAAGTTATATTTTGAAGCTAAGTTATACAGCAAATATGTAAAATATTATCTAAGAGGGTAAATTAGAATGCAAAACACTATAGATTCAATTTTGTAAAAGAAATATAGAGAAACATAAAATACATTAGTGATAGTGATTTTTCTCCAAGTGGTAGAGATTACTCGCTTTCTTGCTTTACTTTCTTTCTGTATTTTCCAAATATTCTATAAAAATATTTAATAGTTTTTAATCAGAATAATTTTAAAAATAAAAAGTACTAACTGATGATTCTAAATTCCATGAGGGCAGGGAGCATGGCCACTGTTTGCTCACATAACACAGTGCTTAGCACACTGATCCACTCAATAAGTAATTATGGAGCATATCAATGAATGAACAAATGAAGGACAGATATATTCACTTTTAAAATTTTGATATGCTTTTAGACTTACATAAAAGGTGCCAGATTAATACAAAGAATTCTCAGATACCCTTTACCCTGATTCCCCAAATATTTTACTACATTTGATCCTCTCAACAGAAATTTCCATAATGGCTAAAATTAGCTGCTTTAGAAAGCCCTTGAGTGTCCAGAAACAGGAGTAAAGATCACAGAAAACACCAGAGCTCCTGTCTTAACCCAAGAGGTCTGACAGCTCCGTTGCTTTTATATATTCATCATGTGGAGCTTCCAATGAGGGATTTTATATTACTGCATTATAGAAATTTCACTCAAGTGATGAGCCCTCTACCATGTAAGTATTAGCAGAGTCCTGAGATGAGGATTAAAGAGAAAAAAGAAGTAACAGAACCAAAGCAAAAGGCAAGAGTACAATCACAGAACAAACTTAAAAAGAAGGATGAATTTCAGGCAGTCCAAATTTTGGAGGTCAAAATAAATAATTATATTCTACTTCTGACTTGGGCCAGATAGAAACAAAACATCCTCAAGTATGACAGAGAGGGAGAAAAGGGTGGGAAAAACTAGTTTCTGGTAGTCTAGAAATAAAAGTGTATGTGATAACTTAGTAGCAATATATCCTTCTTCATTTAAGTTTGGGAGAAAACATTTTTTCTGACTGTATTTTAGTTGATTTCCCTTTTGAATTTTCATTTTTTTCAAGTAAATCCTATCTACCAAAGAAGCAAGTTTCTGTTGTTTGTATCCCAGAGACAAATAACCACAAAAGCAGAAGAATTAGTGTTAATGTTAGACACAGTCTTATATCAAACTATTAGAGACGCCTGATACTAAAGCTACAAAATTCTGGAAAACATTTGTCTTAGACAAACTACTTAAGAAATTAGTTTGTGTCACTCACTAAAGTTTGTTAAAATATAGGTCATTCAAATATATTAGGATATGTTGAGCACATGTTCAAGCCTTCAGTAATAATTTACTGAGAAACTCAAATTTGAACCAGTTATATTTCTCATTAAAGGTTATTATCACAACTTGATTCCCCCAAAGAAAAAGTATTATCTATTTATATATATTTATACATATAGCATTGATAATTTCTCTAATTATGACAGAATTATCTTGAGACACAAGGATGAAATACAGACTTTGGGACTAAAATTATTCTACTGAATGTACATTAAACATTTGTGGTTTCAATTTCCCAAGTAATAAATCAGTATCATGCCTCCAAAGAGGTGCCACATATTTTCAAAGACTGAAATATGAGGCATTCTAAATAAAATATATCACCAATGTGTCCACTGAATTTTGAAAGCCATTAACAACAATGCTTCAGCTTACCTGACAATTCTTGTTTTACAAATGACAGCACAGCCAGGTAAACTTGACAGTCAGCTATGATTATCTGCCTCTGAAGCCGATCAACCATAGACGGGGTGGACTTTCGGACATCAACCTGTTTGATGGGAACAAAGTACATAACGATAACTCAAACTGAAGAACAATACTCCTTCCAAACACCTATTTCTTTACTGTGCAATATGATTTCACATAGGAGCTGTAAAACAGGGCAGGCACTGAAAGCATTCACAACTGAATTTATACTATGAGCCTGGCAGTTCTATCTTCCCATTAGATATGGCTTTGTTTTCTTAAAAAGACAACGCTCAAGAGCACTGTAACTCAGAAACAAATACTCCAAGTGATAAAGTGTGAGTTCAGGGGAACCCAGAAGCCAACATAGAACTTCAGAGTTTTACCTTTTTTTAAACAGTTCTTGCTTATCCAAAATAAAAAATCACAATAGATACAAAACATCCCCCAAAGTAGAAAACTTGAAAGCTGATTTGCAGCCATCTTCTCTCAGGTAGGACTAGTAGAGCATTCGTACTTTTGGGGCACACAACTGAGATGTGAGGGTCGAAAACTGATTACATTTCAGTTAAGGGGAAAACACACTGGAATTAAAAACTAGCTTTGAATGAACCACAGATTGAACTTGAAATTGAAATCGTACTTGTATGGTGACTACCTGTATAAAATAAGCAAAAAGGAAAACCAGAAAGCCCCACATCTTATAAAATGTTGATCTTTATCATAAAGAACGTTTCTAAGTGAAAAAAAAAAAATCACTGAAATAGAACACTGCATTCTTAATACAATGTAAACTTGAACAAAATAAACCAAATTGTTTTCATATGCTTTTACAATGGTATGAAAAACGATAAGATTTTTGCAAATGGGACGATGGTGTACATAGTATAGACAACAGAATGACCTGTTTCCCTGTTTTCTGGATTAACATAATCCCTCATGGTCACTGTTGCTCCAAATCTACTCCCAGAACTCATTACTCTGTTTGCTTAGGCAAATGTCAGCCTCCTGATGCTTCTGCCTCTTTGTGAGAACATCCAACACACAGGGCTGGTGGCAGAGCTAATGAGGCACTATAAGTGAAAATTCTTCTTAGAATGCAAGGCCCCATTACCAATGTTAATTATTAACCTATGTGCTGGGCGTGGTATTAGATACAGAGAATAGACATGTAAATAAGCTTACCGCCTAAAAAGGGAATTCATTGACTTACTACCATGTAATGCAGCAAGGGCTCTGATGGCTAAGTACAGAAAACCATGGGAACAAGGAGCAGGCAGACTCACCAGGGCCTGGGGCTCAGGCAAGAGTTGGAGAAAATGACACCTAGGAAGAACTAAAGAATGAGTAGGAACCAGGTCAAGAGGTGGGAGAATGTTCTAGGCAGAGGAAAAGTAAATGCCAATGAGCCACATTAAGGAGTTTGAACTTTACTGTAATGGCAATGACCAGGGGCGGGGACACTGGAAATGAAACCAGCTACACATTATTTGCAATTTAGCAGTTGTATTGTGGAGAATTAATTAAAGAATAGACTGGAGGCAGAAATGCCAGTGAGGGTTGTCTTAAGCACATGGAGATGGCAGCTGGCCTAGAGAAATGGCAGAGGATGGAGAGAAGATGAATTCGGGAGGTATTTAAGAAAAACAGGCAACAGGACTTGGTCACTGACTGAATGGAGGGGTTGAAGAGAGAGGAATCAAGGCCAACTGCGGCCCTTCTGGAGCGTCAGGAGGAGGCCCATCCAGGGTGTCCTCGGGCGCACACCACAACCAGGGGCAGAGGTGAAGCAAACTGGACTGACACGATGGAGCAGAAAAGGCAGGTGGCTCTTGCTGACTATGACCAACAGACTAGGTGTCAGCTAAATATGTGACATGCGTGAGACCCCAGGGCACTCCAGAAATACCAGAGGTAGGAGGATGCCTCTCCAAAGCCTAGGACTTTGCCTTGGAAGATGAAAGCAAATTCAGGAAAGTGAATTACAATGTTATTGTGACTTCATTAGTAATGGAAGGCTGGTGAGGCTGAGGAAAAAGGAGGTGAGCAGTTGAATTCCTGAATTAGGCCACAGTACAACGTATTTGGATTATTCATACAAAAGCCTCATTACCAAAGCCCTTGCCACATGGCCCATTATGGAAGATGACAATTTTAAGATAACAAAAGAACAGCCAGTGAATGGCCCTAATGACTGAAGGGGCTTCTGTTGTTTTAAGAAACACTTCTTATTACTCAAAAACCGTAAGAAACATTTATGCTTTCAGTCCTATTCTAAACACCAAAACCAAGTAAAAGAGCAATGTTCTAAGTAAGTGGCACACAGTTCATCACCTACAGAAAGAGTGCTTACATTCTTCTTAATTTTGTTCTTGATTGTTTCAATTACTCCAGCCTCTTCACTTTCACACAGCTTCTCCGTAGTTTTTAAGTCATCACATGCCAACTGCATTTTTTCTTCCTCAAATGTCATCATGGCATTCTTCCAAGAAAGAAATAAGGAAAGAATGAATTAGTAAGTTTCTGGAAGTTTAGGCCAATTTATTACAACAAAACTCCAAACTAAGGGGAAGAAAACCATTTAAATTATCCATTGCCATAAAAGAATTAGAATACTACAGCACACCCTATTCATTTAAAAGAGCTATAATCTCAACTAGGAAGAACATGTATTACACCAGCATGAAAGAAATATATGGTAATAAATGATTGTGCAGTTACTGTCCTCTTGTGTGTGTTATTACACACAATACCAAGAACCCTGTATATTTTCTGATTGGTCCACTTCATTCAGTTTATATAATAGTATCCCTGGCTCAATCAAGTACTGCAGAAAAGCTAATGAAACATAAGCCATTGGCGCTCTCTGAAAATCATCAGTCTTTTCAGGGACAACAATTCCAATGGGTGCACTTATAAGGAACTCATTTTACACTGTCCGCGGTGAACAACCCCACTGAGAGCTTGTTTCCAGGTACCTGATCCTGGTAGATTTTTTGAGGCCACAGTTGACTGGGTAAGCACCATCCCTGCTCTGCTGAAAACCTGCTACTTTTACTTAGTAGCACTGAGGTTCCTGAGATGAATGGGGTATGGGGCAGAGACAGGACGCCTGGTTCTTGGACGGACGCAGCAAACTCACGTATCTAGCCCTCCATCCCTGTCACATCTCACCAGCTCCACTGGCATTCTCGGACTCTTCAGTATGAATACAACTTACTTTTTCGATTCTAGGCAAACCGGACCACAGCTGCCTTTGCCCAGCACCCCCGCCCCCTACCACACTTTTCTCAACCCTGCCCACCTGCTACCTCCTCCACCCGGCCAAGCCTTTGGCTGTGCCTCCCTCTTAGCCCTTGCAGTTCTGGGGGTACACATTTTACAATCCCCACAGAGTACTACCTTCCCTAAAGTCAAGAACTATGCTTCCTTGCAAACAGGACTTAAAAAATGTTGTTGTATTACCTAGCAGTGAGAGGAAATAAAGGGCATGAATGAAAACCCATGTCACAAGAAGCCAGCCAGCCGCCTATGGCTGGGGACTGCCAGGCTGCGCACGACATGACCATTTGTTAATAATTATCTTTCTACATCTGGAGTCTTCCTCCATTTTACTTCTCTCCGTCTATACACAAGAATATTTCTTTTTTGCTCTTATACAATTCTATGGTAGTTTTTTTTAAAATTATGTGTTTCAAAGTATTCGTTGATGTTTTAAGTGTTTCTGAAAAATAAGAGCATGCAATTTTCTACATTGCCAATTTACTTAAAACCCAACTGCTACCTGCTCCCTCAATTCCTACATAGTAATATTTGGAAATGTAATAGTAACTGACAGTCTTGCTCCATTAATTTGTCTTCCTGTCCATATTTATTCAATAGCTTTAGAACAAACTTATTATCCGAAGTCTGACTTTTTTTCCTTTTTTTAACTCTAATGCAGTTTTAATTTTTTAAAGGTCTTTCAATTTAACTACATGTATTTTAAGAAGGATTTTGGCTGGGAAAATAGAATACCCTGGGAATAAGGTCTAAGCATTTTATTTTTAACATCAGGGAAGAGAGGGTATCTCATAGGTGTTGGGTAATAGGCAAAAGTCTTACTCCAGTTTTAAACTCTAAAAGATCTGTACCTATGCAGCCAGTGGCTACTACTTTCCTTCATGCCAATACCTCTCCCCAAATCAACTTACCAAAAAACTGACAAAACTGGCTCCAAAACTCATTAATGGGCTGTGATTTCTGTCAAGGAAACAAAACAAAGTTATTTTTGTTGTAAAATTTTATAAATATTTGATACATCAGGATCACCATATATTCCTAACAAGTGGATAGAAGACGTTAAGGTCTCCAAGCCAATCAAATTGCCCTAAGAAGAAAGTTTGAGAGGCAAGGAGGTTCACTAGTTCACCTGCCAGGATAGAATCTGCCTCTGAGTCTTCAAAGGAAGGCCAACCAGAAAGTCAGATATGAAAAGAGGTTGCCTTAGGAAATTGATCTGACAGCTACAAACACATGGCCAAAGGAAGATGAGTACTATTCATTTTTAAAATGCAAAACATGATCACCTCACACCAGTCAGGATGGCCAACATCCAAAAGACAAATCAACAACAAATGTTGGTGAGGATGTGGAGAAAGAGGAACCCCCCTACACTGCTGGTGGGAATGTAAATAGTTCAACCATTGTGGAAAGCAGTACGGAGGTTCCTCAAAAAACTCAAAATAGAAATACCATTTGACCCAGGAATTCCACTTCTAGGAATTTACCCTAAGAATGCAGCAGCCCAGTTTGAAAAAGACATATGCACCCCTATGTTTATCACAGCACTATTTACAATAGCCAAGAAATGGAAGCAACCTAAGTGCCCATCAGTAGATGAATGAATAAAGAAGATGTGGTATATATACACAATGGAATATTATTCAGCCATAAGAAGAAAACAAATCCTACCATTCGCAACAACATGGATGGAGCTAGAGGGTATTATGCTCAGTGAAATAAGCCAGGCGGAGAAAGACAAGTACCAAATGATTTCACTCATCTGTGGAGTACAAGAACAAAGCAAAAACTGAAGGAACAAAACAGCAGCAGACTCACAGAACCCAAGAATGGACTAACAGTTATCAAAGGGAAAGGGACTGGGAAGGATGGGTGGGAAGGGAGGGATAAGGGGGAAAAGGGACATTAGGATTAGCACACATAATGTCACAGGGGTGTGCCCAGGAAAGGCAGTATATACAGAGAAGACAAGTAATGATTCTATAGCATCTAACTACACTGATGGACAGTGACTGTAATGGGCTATGTGGGGAGGACTTGATAATAGGGGGAGTCTAGTAACCATAACGTTGTTCAAGTAATTGTACATTAACGATATCAAAATAAAAAACATTTTTAATGCAAAACATGTTCAAAATTTTACACATAGAAAATGAGCATCATTTTTAGAGTAGATCAAAGCATTTTACCACTGAGCCAGACCTCACACTCATGCCACCCAAAGAACTTTAAGAATGCCTCCCTAGTCAGTCGTTCCCCCACTTAATACATTTACTGTCCAGTTATACTTGCAAGCCAAATATGAAGCCCAAGCAAATTACAACCAACTCAATTTAAAGAACACAAGAATATAAACATTCTGCTTCAAATTCACCACCAGTACTCAACCCAAATTTCTATAGATTGCACTAAGGCATCACACATTATAACTGCCCTTCTAAATAAAAAAATTTACTGATTTTTTTATTATGTAAATAATATATGGTCATTATAAAAAGGGCAAAAACAATGTATTTATTCAATCCTCTGTGGGAAGTTGAATTTGTGCCCAAAGTGTGTGTGGGGTTGGGGAAGTATGGGAGAACACACACATTACATGTATATATGTAAATGCACAGACATATATATACCCAATGCTCAGATGAACATTTTTGTACATACACCTTTGCAGGCAAGTCCAAATACATTCTTGGGATAAACTGCTAGACAGAATCACTGAGTCAAATGGTACACAGATCCATTTTCCTCTTGAAGTACAAAGTATGTATACGTGTATGAGAGGGAGGGAGGGGTGTTAAGAATTACTTGGAATGTTAACTTCTACTACATTGTTTTTCTGCTTACTTGGAACCCACTCGCATTCCACAATGAATAGTAGCTTTTTTACGCCCACTTAGTAGGATAGCCTACAGGAAAAAAATCAGGTCAACTCACTGGCAAAGTATTTCCCACTAGTGCTCACACCCAACAGCACTGTTAACATCTCTGTCATCCCTACACTCTGCACAGAACATGTTGGTTTTCCCATTCCACAGGTCTACACAGACAGACATTAGAGGCTCCCAACCTCCTATGTAATTTGGTTTGTGTATCAGTGTCCTCTCTAGAATGCTATTTTCTGCCTCTTATCCCCCATTATCATGCCTCACATTCAGCAGGCATTCACCAAGTACGAATCAGTGAAGAAATGATACAGAACTCTGCCTTTCAGGAACAGACATTTCAATCAATTGCTGATGAGCGTGGCTTTCTCCCTTTTTCCCCTTTCCTTCCTGACATGTTAACCACATTTGAAAAATAAAAGAAACTGAAACTAGGGCCTAGTATTAACACATGAGCTTCTTGTTCTGGACTAAAATTAGGTTCCTGAGTGCTGAAGCTCTTAATTATTCATGGTACCCTAGTCTATTCTTTGGTATTTCACAGACCATCTTATCATTTAAGTGGACAACCAGCCCATAGCTTGTGGGCCCGAGACTCTTGGTAATGAACTCTCCTAGGCTGCTCATCACTGGATGTGGAAGAGCTTCATCTAACGAGGTTCACTTGTTTGGTTCACTTGACTTTTTAACTCAACATAACTCAAGTGATCTGACACTAATTTACATCATCTTAATCAATCTCGGCCCACAAATGTGTTTCTACATAAAGCTTTTTTTTCCATTTTGGAGGTTTGAAAAATGCTTGCAGAGAGTAGAAGAATTGTAACTTCAAAACTGATGCTAGGATGGGAGGAGGAGGAGGCGCCTGGCTCACTTCAGTCAGCTCATATGGGGAACCAATAACCAGTGACCAAAACACAAGGGGAGGAGGGCATCATGTAAGGGTTGAGAATAAAGATAGCCTTAGACCAAAATACAAACCTTTCTAAATACCAGAAGACACATAAAAAAAGGATGTGGACACAAGTGAAATAGACCACATAGCAAAAACCTCACTTATTCAACACAAGGGAGGATAAAAATACATACATATTTGCTAATATTGAAAAAAACAACGGTAGGATAACTGTATGTTTTCATATACAACAACATTATTATTTACTCACTGCAGTAATACAAATCCTTTCTCGTTCCCAGACCCAATTCGAGTGCATGTGTGCGGCGTCTTCCCACACACATACCACCAGGCAATTCTCAAACACCAGCAAGGTGCCCCAGAACTCAACTCAGTTCTGATCACTGCCCATAGACGTCACCAGATTCCCCAGGTTAAGGGCTCTGGCCTCTAAGACTGCCCTCCAGCCCCAACTCCAGACTCTGGGCACAAGTTCCAGGCAGTTACCTGTGCTTCTGACCTACTGGCTACTGACTGGGTTCCCACCACCTCCCCCTGAGGTTCAATCAATTTGCTAGAGCGGCTCACAGAACTCAGAAAAACACTCATGTTTACCAGTTTAATAAAGGACACCGTAAAGGACACAAGTTAACAGCGGAGGAAGAGATACACAGGGCGGGGTCCCACGTAAAGGAGTTCTATCCTCATGGAGCTTGGGGCCCTGCTGGGTGGCCCGTGGAAGCTTTCTGGTTCCCCAGGCACGGAAGCTCTCTCTCCCACAGAGAAGCAGGGTCCGAGAGAACACAACACGGCTTCTCAGGGTTTGGTGAGGCTTCATTGCACAGTCATAATTGGTCATCGGCCACCGGCTGATTCAGCCTCCAGCCCCGGCCCATGGGTGGGGTCCAAAAGTCTCTCCATAACAGGACCAGACAGCCACTTCACCTTTCAGGCTCTGCGGTGTTTTCAGGAACTGTGGATGAAGACCAAATACACCTGGGAAATATATATGTGGTCATCTGAATGACCACATATATGTTTCTTACAACTCATTATATCACAATAACTCATAAATTTTTTTTAAAAATGGACACCTGTAAGGTAAGGAAGGGAAGAGGGAAGAAAAAACAAGGATAGAAACAAAGCTTCTTTGTATATACTTTGTTTTGTAAATTTGACTTTGTAACCATGTAAATATTATACATCGTAGTAATCCCATTAAATTTAATAATGCAATCCCTAGAAATAAGAAGTAAAATGAATTAAATGTACCTAAATGCAAATCCAGTTGGTAAAATAACCACACAGAACAGAACTATTTCAATGACTTTAAAACATAGAAATTCGACACACATCCCTATTAGTAAATACCCTTAAAAACAAACCCCAAAAGATGGCAAAAAAAAAATTACATTTGTTTTCAGTAATCATCTTCTTCCTAATCAGGTGATACTGTTATTCTAAGTCTGCTGGGTGTGCAGTTTGTGACAAACAATGCATAGGTATGCTGGTGTTTGTTGAGACCCAGGATGTTGTTCTTAGAGAAGAGAATGAATTAAAAATCTTATAGTCTAGAATGGGACCCGGATAAATCAATGAAACTCATTGTATTATCATGTTTAAAAAAATACATGTCTCCTAGGTCTGTCTGCTGAAAAAGCCTAGAAATGATAACCACTCGGTAGCACTGAGCATGTCTAGAACCCTCTTTAAAGACATTGAGAGAGACCACAGCTCCTTAAAGAAATGCCTGGCTCCAGGTCACGACAAGAAATGTTCCAGAAAAGCTTGGGGGTATAGCAGAAAGCAAGGAAGTCTTAAAAACTATTATGCTCTTCAAGAGGCTCCCACTAGCCTAACATGGAACAATTTGATCACTAATGAGGGTAAAAACAACAATGCATTCAAATATCAAATAAGTTTAAAATCATAAATTCTTTTATGACACTTTTAATCAAAATACCTCACTGGTTGCCTATGGCAGATGCTAGGGAACCAACTCATTATTTTGAAAACTGATGAAGATGGAAAGAATAAGCACTTTTAGGCTTTCTTTTCTCTATGAACTCAGAGTAGCCAATTAGTTTTGGGTTGGGGAGGTGTCTTTATAAAACTATCCTGGGCTAATAAATGAACAGCAAATGATAGATTCAGAATCTCTTGCTTTGCAGCCCCTAATGGATTAATGGATATAGGCAATGATCATAAAGACAGGGGAACATATTAAATACCACCATGCTAATACGACCAGCAACATCCAAAGCTGGGGAAATTCTATAGGACAAAGATCCTAGTTGCCTCAACAATAAAAACATATATGGGGAAAAAAAGAGGCTGAAAGGGAATCTCTAAAATAAAAGGCATATGAACAACAGAGACACATAAAGACACATATAAGACATAAAATATATATACATACACATAGAAACACAGACATACATACACACACTAGCAACAGTTAGAAAGTGACACTTAATCATTGACGATAGCACCAGCATATCATCTAAGGATAAATCTAACAAAGATGTGTAACACTGCTACATTAAAAATGCAAAACATCACTAAGAAAAATGAAGGCCCTAAATCAGGGTTTCTCAACAGGACAGGACAGGCAATTCTTTGTTGTGGGGCCATCCTATATGCTGCAGGTTATGGAGCAACCCACCCTGTCCTCTACCTACAAGACACCATCGGCACAGAGCCACCCTCCCCAGAGGTGGGACAACCAAAACATCTCCAGACAAAGTCTTCTGGGGGCAGAATCGACCCTGGCTGTGAACCACTAATCAAAATAAACAGACACAACAATCTTAGGCACTGAGAGGCTCGACAGAGTAAAGCTAAAATGTTTATTTATCTTACACTGAACTCCTGTTTCAATGTAACCCCAAGCAAAATCCCTGGGTGGGTGTATGTGTGCTGAAAAGTGGATTCTAAAACCTATATGGAAAATCAAAATACTTAGCATAGGCAAATCAAATTTGAAGAACAATAATGCCAGAGGCCTACAACACCCTATATCGAAGCTTAATTACGATTTTCTGTTCACTCATAAGAGATTGAAAAAGGCAAATGACAAAGAGAAGATACTTGCAAAATACTTATCCAGCAAAGAGCTCATTTCCAGAATATGTAAAGAACGTCCATGAATCAGTAAAAATGACTGACAACCCAGGAAAAAAATGGGTATTAGTCTTGAATAGGCGCTTCATCAAAGAGGATATCCAAATAAGCATATTAAAAAGTGCCAAAATGCATTCCTTATCAGGGAAACGCAAATTAAAACCACAATGAGATACCACTCACTATATTCTCATCAGATTGGCCGTACTTATAAGGACTAACAATACCAAGTGCTAATGAAAATGTGGGGAACTGGAACTCTCATGCATTGCTCAGCAATATCTACTACAGCTAAACATATACCTACTATGTGGTTCAGGAACTTCATTCCTGGGTACATATGAATTATTATGTCCCCCAAACATGGATGGTATGTTAACAGTAGTAGTGTTCACAGTAGCCTCAAACTGAAAACTATGGAAATGTCCATCCGCAGTAGAATGGATCAAACAACGGCAGCATATTCATTCAATGCAAAAGTTCACACTATGAAAAAGAACTACTGCTAAATGCAGTAACATAAATTAATCTCATAGACATAATGTTGAGTGAAAGAAGCCAGACACACAAGAGTACATATAATGAATGACTCCACTTATATCAAGTTCCAAACCACTATTCTGACCTCTAATGATGACAGAGGTCAGAACAGGGCTACCTTTGAAGGCTATCAACTGTGAAGGAGCCCAGGGGAGGATGTTGGAATGTTGGAAATATCCTATAACTTTATCTGGGTGTAAGAAGTTATCCTACGATATTTATGTATATATATATTCTTTGCTGTAAGTTTTTCCTTGTGAAAAAAAAAGCTAAAAAGAGAAGAAAAGTAAATCAAATGATCATTGATGGGTACTTGATTTTATGAAGAGTTTAGTATTAATTTTTGGTTTTGGTGTGGCAACAGTACTATGGCTGTATTTTTAGAGGTATATATGAAAGTATTTACAGATGAAATGATGACTGGGATTTGGTTAAAAAATAATTTGAGGTGAGAGGATTAAAGCTGAGCAGAAGTATAGGTAAAACAAGGTTAGCCATGGTGATAATTATTGATACTGGCTGACTGGAACATGGGAATTGATTAAAATATTCTACATATTTTGGGAGATGCAGGATATTTTTCAGAATAAAAAGTCAAAAAACAAACATATAAATAAAAATCCCCTTCAAGAGAAATGTCTTTTGCAATCCTTTGAGGAGAAGGCTTCTTATGGGTGCTGCTGTTTGAAATCTAGTTTGCTTTTTAAAAATGAGCCATCAGTAATAAAATGGTTCTAATTTTGTGTCTGTGTAAGGAGTTTCCCAAAGGTGGAAAACCTGTTGTGAATAGAAAGAAGTAATTAATCATCTGTTCCTCAATTCATTAGCACTCCTAAGGAAATTTAAAAAACAAGTTTCTCCATAATATTAAAAATTGGACTGATGATGTATCTCAGTTTCCTGAAATCCAGTGGAAGGACATGTATACATTTGATCCCCAAAGGCTTATTTTTCCATTAAATAAATGAGCATAATTACTACATGACAGTCCTTACCTGAACGTTTCTTCAAATGTATAACCCTCAACACAGTTGACAAATGGCTAGTTTTTAAGCTTTTGATTTTCTGAAAATGTTCTATATTTACATTATGTTAAGTTCTTAGAAGAATTCTCCAAGACGACTTTTTTCCCCTTCAAATGTGTAGGGAGACTGGACTTCGTGGGTTAACAAGGAAAGCCAGGGCAACCTGAACCTGATCATAATCAGCCCATGGCAGTGACTCTCACCTCTCAGCAGCCCAAGGTCCCAGATCCGAAGGTTGAAGAAATAACTGCATATTCAATGTTTTCCTGTTATCTTGCTGTTATTCATTTCTAGTTTGTTTCCATTATGGTGAGAACATCCTCTGTATGATAAGAATTATTACAAATGTGTTGAGTTGCTCTATGACCTAGATATTGTCAATGTTCATGAATGTTCCATGTGTGTTTGAAAACAATATGTATTCTAATTTTATTGGATGGAATATTATAAATAATTCAATAGATCCTAAAAGAATAAAAATTACTGCATAAATTCATATCTCACTGCCACTAAAGGGGCTGTGCCTTCTCTGTGACCCAGGCTGCTCTTGGGTGCCGTGCTATTTTAAAAATCACAGTTCCATGGGGGTTAACTTTCCACAATCAACCAAGTATTATTGAACACTTCTCTAGCCGCCTCCCTCCCTGCCTTCAGAAACACGAATTTGCTAACAAGTGACATCCTCTGCTCTGCCTGGTATCTCCATGGGCTTCAATGGGACAAAACTGGTTTAGGGCTCCATTTTTCTTTCTGATGGTAAAATAGTGCCAACAGAAGAAAAAAGTTAAGTTCGTGAAGCCATTCGTTGCAACATCATCCCAGACAGAGAAAACCTGGGTTTTAAAAACTGTCTACATAGGAGAAAAGCTTCATGGTATTGGATTTGGCCATGATTTCTTGCATGTAACACCAAAAGCACAGGGAACAAAAGTAAAAATAGATAAATTGGACTGCGTCAAAATTTAAAACTTCTGTGCAAAGGACCCAATCACCAGAGTGGTAATGCAACTGCAACCCACAGACGAGGAGAAAATGCTTGTGAATCCTCTAGGTGGCAAGGAGTTAACATCCAGACTATATAAATAAAACTCCTACAACTCAACCAAAAAAAAAAAAAACCAAAACCCAAACAACCCAATTAAAAAGCAGGCAAAAGACTTGAAAAGATATTGCTCCAAAGATGTACAAATGGCTAAGAAGCACATGAAAAGATGCTCAACATCACTAATCACTAGGGAAACACAGATCAAAACCATGATGAGATACACATCACACCCATTAGGATGGCTATTACTAAAAAAAGAAGAAGAAAATGAAAATAACAAGAGTTGGTGAGGATGTGGAGCAATCAGAACCCTTGGGCACTGTTGGTGGAAATGGAAGATGGTGCAGCCAGTATGGAAAACAGTATGGCAGTTTCTCAGAAAGCTAGAAATATGCTTATCATACAACCCAGCAATTCCACTTCTGGGTAGATGCCCAAAAGGGTTGGACTCAGAACAGCCGTTTGCATATCCATATTCTAGCAGCATTATGTGCAAAAACCAAAGGTGGAAGTAACCCAAGACAGCTGAGTGGATAAATAAAATGTATACAAAATTTGGAATATACATATAAAGGAATATTAATCAGCCTTAAAAAAGAAACTGCTACATGCTACAACATGGATAAACCTGGGTGTACTATGCTAAGTGAACCAGTCATAACAGAAACACTATAGATTTGACTTATCTGAGGCACCCAGAGTAGCCAAATTCAGAGAGCCAGGAAGTGGAATGGTGAGTGCTGGGTGGGTGGGGGTGGGTTTGGGGGGTGGAGGGGCAGTAGGGATGGAAAGTTCTTTAATGGGTATAGAATTTCAGTTCTGCAGGACAGTTCTAGAGATGGGTCAAACAACAATGTGGATGTACTTGGCACTACTGAACTGTATGTTTAAAACTGGTTTAGATGGTAAATTTCATGTTATGTATATATTTTAACACAAAAAATTTTTGAAAATGGAAAAAAAAAAGTCTATAAGAGAAAAATATCTCATACAATAACCAGGTAGTGGATTATTATGATATAGAAAAACACCTCTGATAGAATTTAATATAGAAACAAAAGTTTTGTGCAACCTACATTCCAATACGTCTGAATAATGAAAAATGAGATTATTTGTTGTGAGGGCCAATAAGATTAACACCAATTTTATTCAATGATAAATGACTGTGTGTGGGAGGATAAACAGTCCTGAGCGAAACCACACTAATCATGTTTCAATAACATTACGAAAGACGTTCTCCTTACATCTGCATACCTTTTACAGAGAAAAAAGCACCACTTAAGTCAATTTATTTATTCTAAATGCTCCCTGTGATTCAGTTATTGCCGAACATCTCAACAGAATATATTATATCCAGCCAACCAAACAGAATGATGCAGCGATTCAATAGCAAAACAACGAAAGCCTGCTTAAGCGGACCTGAGTTACTCACACAGGGGCAGCTGAGGTCTAGCTGTGCCCAGCTGTGCCCCAGGGTACTGTCTGCACACAGGTACTAGAAAAATAGCAGGAAAATAAGTAAAGAGAGGAACAAACTCATATGAGATTATTCCCCAAAACAGTCTCTGTTTTTCCAAAAACAAATGCAAATGATTTGGGGACTGCTTTTTATATTATCAACATTAGTGTGAATAAGATTTGAAATGCATTCAAATAAAAATTTGTTTTTCATTTTTTTAGTGACATCTTCCCTCTTTCTGAGCTGGCTTCTACCCACCCTACTAAGAAAAATAATAAACTTCTTATTACAAAACTTTTCAATGAAGTCTGAGTTAAAAACTGCAATATGCTGAAGTTAGTACCAAATAAAGACATGAACTGTCTAGATTTCATGGGACACTGACCACCTGAACGTAGACCTCACTTAACTTGTACCTGTGACTCCTGGACTATTAGCCATTTTTACACGCCTGTATTTCCATTGTGTAACTTTGAGTACAGTGTGTTATCACTACATAAGATTAATTTGATTCTTTTGCAGTGAACTATGTTTTCCAAACATACTGGGCTTACTTTTTAACACCACTCAGCAATGGGAAACTATTATGGTGAGCCTCTCAGAAGTCACAATCTTAATCTGGAGATGTTACAGCAATCATAGAGAAAGGGATGTCTGGTAGGCCAGTGCCAAAGAGCACAGAGGTTCCTACTACTCACCAACCAAAGAGACTGAAAGATTCACCTTTGCTCCTACTGTGTGAGCAAGGAAGAGGAAGGACACATTTTCAGCACCTTGTTTTGGCAGCATTCAATCAACCAACATTTATTGGAGAGTCCATCATATGCAGAAAAGGAAAAGGTGCCTCAGAGGTAAGGAAGGAAAAACTCCAGACCACAGGTCTAGGAAGAAGAGTGCTCTATTCTTTCAAATGGTGATCAAGGTGTAAAAAAACCGTAAAAAAGCTCATTTAAAGGATTTTTCTTAACATGATTTGTAAGAGTTATTAAGATTATTTCTCAAAAGGAAAAATATGTTCTGAAAGCATTTTGTTACAAAGGTCTAAAAATGCTGCCTATATTACACACAACATCCCTACTGGCCTCACCTATGGATGGAGAGCAATAACAGAACATTCCTTTTGAAGCTTGTTATGGGGCAGATTGTAATGTAAGATTCACTGTCTGCAGTTTTTCTAGAAAAGTTAAACTACTTCCATAGGAATACCAGGGGCTCTCTCTCATTCACTGAGTTCCATCCTCCCAACAGGTCTCAGTTAGGGACCCAGGTCCATGCACCCCATTGCTCTGCACCTTCTGATTCTCCAGGATAAATTTCCAGTTTAGAGCAGCACAGTGTACAGCCAACTCTGAGACTTTGGGGAGGGGTTAGATTGTCAACCCCATCCAAGACCAATAATTAGTCCTGTGATTATGAAATCATGCCCAACAAAAGCAACACAATTTACTATCAAAGTCAAAGAAATGATGGATGTTTTTCCAGGTTGCTGCTTGCCTCCATCAACAAAGTTAGATTATCTAAGAGAAAACGATAAATTTTCATGTTTGAAACAACAAAAGTATGTTTTAAAAAACAGGACATTAAATTTAAAATCACACCCCCAAGTTGTAACCAGATTATGTTCTGCTGTTTGGAAGAAAGTAAATGAAAAGTGACCACTTCTAGACATGGGGCTATAGGAAAATTCTAATAAATCTATGTTTGTTTCACTCATCCACTCAAAATATATTTGCTGAACAACAAGGGAGCAGCAGCCACTATGCTATGTGCTGGAGATACACAGATGAACGAGAACCCTCGTCAGCCCGCCAGGGAGCCCCAGCAGTCGTGTGTGGCTGCTGGAAAGTGGCATCCCAATAATAAATGCAGATGGAAGGTGGGTAGATGGCTCATGACATTCCATCTGACGGACGTTCCACTGCAGGTTTTAAAAAAATAACAAGATATAAGACTGTCGTCCAGCTGAGCTCATAAAAACTGCTTCCATAAACAAATACAAATGTGCCTGTTTCCTTTATCAGGAAGGAACAAAGGGGAATTTCATTCTCAAGCCTCTATTCTTGCTTTTCAGATACAATCCAAAGCACAATGGCTGGGGAACTTCTTATCTCAAGGACAGCATGTCTCTAAAAACATTGATCACCACAGTCATTTAGTTTATGACCATTTGATTTTCAGTGTTTGGGACGGAGCCAGTCTTCTGGTCAGACTCATGTTCACAGTGTGCCAACCCTCCCTGGGGATACAGGAGGCATTAGCGCACCACCCACTGGCCCCAGGGTGCCCCATGTTGGGTCAGGTACACCTCCAGGCCAAGAGGCTGGCAGTCCCAGGGAGGGGTTGCCTGTGTGTGTGCAACGGTGTTTGCATTCACAGCCACTGGAGTGTCTTGCTGTTCACTTTTATTACATTAACTGCTGATGACATAGCCTTGCATCTTATAGAAAACGACCTTGTAATTCTCCGCCCAGAAGACATGAAAGTTTCTCCCTGGAAGCAGTGAAGCCCTCACCTTGGGGCAGGGCACGCGAGGACTTCTGGAGGCAGGCAGGCTGACATTCCAGGTCTCCCCCCACCCCATAAGGACGGAATAAGTAGATGCCTCAATTATCTGTTCCTACAAGCTGGGCTGCAATCCTCTGCAGGGAGCCACTCTACGAGGCACTCTGAAAAAAATGACTAGGCCTTTGATCCTTACCTTCCTACAGACAATTGTTCTGATGGATGCAATCGATGATGTATGCACACGAAGGATGCACCCCCTACATACGCCAAGATACCCCTCCAAGCCACTGTGGTCGTTTAAAATACAACCTGGTTTGACAAGTGCAAGGCAAAACCAGAGTTCTACTTGTCGGCATCTTCCTAGAGCCCTGCTGAGGAAAAGCTGGCAGATTCAGGTGTCTACCTTAGGCCCTGGGCTGGAGGGAGATTTGGGGAGCAGCTATGGAAGCCGAATGGCAGACAGGATAGAGGACCCAGTGTGTGTGGCTCAGGGTGGGGGCCAGGGGGCCAGCAGCCTGGACGGCTGAGGGCCAACCCCTCACACTGAGTCCACTATGGTGGCCGGGCACCCAGCCAGCCAGGCCCAGGAGGAGGGAGATGAGAAGAGACTGGGAGGGAAGAATGAAAGGCAGGAAGAAAAATTTGGTCCCAAGTCCCCACGTTTTAGCTTCCAAATGAGAGAATTAACTGATCTTATTAATACAACAGATGACTTAATGCATTGATATTCAGGAAATAAAATATATGCATAGAAAGTCTGTCCTAAGAAACGGGAAAAATGTAAAATGTTTCCATCTCATTTCCATTTTTACTTTATCCTGTGAAATTTCCAAATCCAGAAAAACACAGTGAGAAGGGAAAATCATGCCCTTTGCCTTGGGCTTTGGTACATGGGGTTCTCCAGCCTGAGCCCCCGACCTTCCACCTCCTGCCTCACTAGCTCCTGCTCAACCTTCCAGGCTTTGGGCCAAAAGGTGCTGGGTCCAGACCACCTTTCCTGGCCGCTCTGGTCAGGCTAAAGCCCTCACCCAGGCTCCTCCTGCCCCTTTGCCTTCTCCCGTCAGAACACTGGTCACACACTCCACTGCTCTTCCTCTGGAACAGGGCCTGCTCAGGCCTGGCATCTACGGCACCCTCAACAAGTAAGGCTGAGTGAATGAATGAATCAATGGATGAATGAATAGGTGACAAGCAAATGAGCAAAAGAATTAGTAAAAGAAGGCAGAGAAGATGATATCTACATGATGAGTTATGTGATAGGTGAAACTGTTTATTCTTTTTCATGCTGTAGAGCTGTTTCACTGAGAGAAAAAATTCATCAAACAGTGCCTGGCACGCAAAAGGTAAAATACAAGTGCACAGGGATGCTTCAGAGATATCGTGCGTTTGATTCCAGACCCACCACAATAAAGTAAGTCACCGTGTAGTGAGTCAAATGAAGTTTCTGGTTTCCCAATGCATATAAAGGTTTTGTTTACACTATACTGTAGTTTAGTAGTAAGTGTGCAATAGCATGTTTAAAAAACAACATGCCTACCTTAATTTAAAAATACTTTATTTGCTAAAAAATGCTAACCATCATCTGAGCTTCCAGTGGGTGCTCATCACTGATCCCAGATCACCAAGACAAACAACAAAAAAGTTTGAAATACTGCAAGAATTATCACCATGTGGCACACAGACACGAAGTGAGCAAATGTTGTTGGAAAACTAGTGCCTACTGGCACTTGCTTGTTGCAAGGTTGCCACAAGCCTTCAATTTGTAAAAAACACAGGATCTACGAAACAGGATAAAACAAGGTATGCTTTATTATAAATGATGCTAACAAATAATGAATTGGTCCAAAGAAACAAATAACATTTTCCATGCCTATGAAGATACTCTTGAAAACAGGATTAAGACTTGCATAGTCTCTAGGTATACAAAATGTTGAAAATGATTTCCTGCTTTTATTGTCAGCTCTTCTTAAAAGGTCATCCTACAAGTGTATTTCTTGAATGGCTCACCTGTAGGACTCCAAAAAATATATATGGTAGCATTACAGAGGCAGCTTCTTAATTAAACTAGGACTCCTTTTTATTATGTAATTATAAAAATTCCTCTCGAGTTGGCAGGCATCTCAACTACATAATCATGAATTGATATGTTCATTTTATAACTGCATTTCAAAACTTTAACAATAAAAATGTAAATAATTCACAAGAAACATACTCTATGGTAGAAAATAACAAATTTTTTTTACCTACACACTTGTAGTCAACCCCAGCCCAAAAAGAACTCCCTGCCTTTGAAAAACCCACTTAAGAAAAAAGCAAACTCAAAACAGCAATCACGGATACTTTCCATGAAAGTGGCATCTTACAAGATAAATACTGTTACAATTTTTCAATAACAGAATTAGAGTCCCCCAAAAGAAAGAAGTATCTACTCAAAGTTGTACTAAAATTAATTTAGTTGCACTAAAATGAGTTGCTTCTCCTGAAGAACAGAGGCAGAAAAAAATCACTTGTTTTAACTAAAACTTTACATTTAGTTCAAATTTTACCACAGCTTTCTTTTTAAGATAACAAGTCATTCAAATCAGAATGGTAAAGGCCTTTAATTTCCTACTTACACTGGCATAACTGCCTTTCCATTGTGTGCAGGCTTGCATAAACGTAAAAGGGTGGAAAGTAGAAACACTTCATTTACTTAAGGAAGTCTGAAATAGAGTAGTTAATTGAATTTAAGTGAGATCAATTCACTCTCAGAAGTCCGTAAGTGCTTATGCAACTATCAGTCTCTTACACTTCATCAAGTATTTCAAAATTGCAAAGCCCTGTAACATTTTGGGAAGTACATGTATTTGTTTTCTAAATTCACTGGTTTATGAGCCTCACACAAATAATCAAACTATAATACTCAATTTATTATTTCTATTCCAGTAGTGGTATTATCAGACCATAAAATCATACATGTAATACATAAAACCTATCTGTAAGAGATCCTGTTCAGATACAGAATGAAAGTTTACCATACTAAAGATGCTGTGATGATATCTGGGAAAACTATGCTGCAGATAAAAATTAACTGGCAATGTATCAAATAAACACAGCTAAATGAATAAGTGGGCACTCTACTTTCAAATACTTTCATAGTCTTCCTCTACTGGTCCCATCTCCAATACAGAGATAATACATTTTATAATGATCTCTTATGATTCCAAATATTAACAGTCGGAGATACTTCCTTTCCAACACTTTTATTAAAGTATCAAATAAACCACATCTAAGTAAGAACTGGTTCAGTTGATTTTGCTATTGTTATATCACTAATGGGCTTTCCTCTCTATATACCACCTACTTTCCTGCTACAAAAGAAATAAAAGTGGAGAGAGAAAAAGGGAGGAGACAGAGAAAGAAGGAAAAGAAATACTACATCTTGTCAAAGAATGATGTGGCTGTCATGATGTTTTGAGAAAAGGGATACATATTAAAGCTGAACAAGTTTGCAACCATAAAAAAATCTCAAAATTTACAAAAAGAATCCTGAACTTAAAATTAAAATATAAACCAGTGAAAATGTACATCTTCACAAGCCATGGACTCTATTAAGCTAAAGTTTTGAGCACGGCAGCATGAATGTCTTGATAAAATTCCATGTATGATAGGAGCTGACAGGGACAACTAAATATTTCAGTAACAAATATGCATTAAAATATGTGACATAAAAGACCACCATTTAAAACAAAAAAACATGTTCAAATGAATTTTGTTCCTGAAGAAGCAGGGTTAGCATATTAGTTTAACCATATGCATTCAAATACACAATGTAGCATTTACAGTGACCAGTGGGAATGAAAATTGGTGCAAACCTTTTGGAAAGCTCTAGATTTTCTAGTTATCAATCTACCTGTCTTTCAAGAAACTTAAAAATATTTCTAAGATCTAACCTAAGAAAAATGAAATGCAGAAAAATATTTCTACGCAAGATGTTCATTGTAGTATTATAATGGTATCAAGAAATACAAATACTAGAATGTCAAAGAATCGAGATAGTTGAACAAATTATGATATGTTCACCTAGCAAAATATTATTTTTACCCAAAAAATGTAGTACTGAGGAAATACCTATGCTGATGTGTCTGAAAAAGCATGGGCTCTGGAAAATGGGCCTGACTTAAAATCTCAGCTGGATCACAGACTGGCTGTGTGACCACCAGCAAGATATACAAATGCTCAGTCTGTGTTTCCTTATTTGAAAATCTGATAAAATCATACCACCTTATATGGGTGTAATAAGCAAATGAGAAAAGTATCTAATATGCCTACTTTGAAGCTTGGCACATAATAATCACACAAAAAGGCAGAAATTCAGTCATGATACAGGAAAAAGCAGAAAAAGTAACATGAGCAGCATGACAACTTATGCAAAACATTCACAAACCAATATCCTAAGATGTCTACGAGCAATGGGAGTAAAGAGTCATGTTCTTCTAATTTTCTGGCTTTTTCAACTTATCAATAAGTAAGCATTTATCTCCTTTACAATCTGCAAAGTTTTTAATTAGCCTAAGGCAAACTTTTAAAATGTGCACATGAAAGGAATTTAAAATACCGATCCATAATTAATTTTCACCAATTTACTTATTCAAAACATCCCATCTATCTTTTCAGCACCTGTATTTGCCAAGCACTGTCCTAGGCCCTGAAATAAGACCCTTTTGCACAGAGCTTATATCCCAGAGTGGAAAACCTGACAGTCAACAAAAACTATTTATTGCTAAATCATCAATTCTGTAACTGAACTTCTAAAATGGTATTCTTGGTATTTCTTACAGCCTTGCAGAAAACAAAACTTAAGGTATCCTAAGAATTCTTTAAGGTCCAAGTTTGTTTTTCAAGTCACCAGAAGACTGTGTTGAAGCAGTGCTCCTCACACCTGACCGAGCAACAGGCCCCCTCCTCTAAGTGCAGATCCTCCTTCAGGTGGTCTGAATGAAGCTTGAGATTCTACATCCTAACAAACTCCTAAATGATCTGATGCTGCTGAGTCCAAACCTCACTGTGAGGAGCAAAGTCTCAGAGGCATGGTTAAGATTTTTGTTTCAAAAGAGTGGTAAGTTACAAATGCTGGCAGACAGAGGTTTCTTTCCTAACTAATATTCTCTATATTCTAGCGTAAACCTTTGGGAAGGAAAATTTGAAGACATCGCTAACATTTTCCTACCTGAAACAAAGAATTCTTGTATTCGTTAAGGCCAGCTTCATTGAACCAAATTAAGATCCCATTCCCAGAAGTGTTTCTGTCTTTGCATTATGATTGTTAGCACTTCATCATCTCACAGGCCTTTGGGAGCTGGGTTTCCTGTCTTCTCATTTCCCGGCCTCCGTCTCAGGCCTCTCCTCTCATCACTGGCCTCCCGGAGACTCCAGTCCACACCAAACTGCCGAAAAGCAGTGTTCCCTGGAGACATTTCCCAACACGCAATCTCTCCTTGACCAGCTGCCTCTTCCCACGGGATGTCAGAACAAACCACCGCCGGGCCGGCCGTTCAAGTCCCCCAACAAGCTGGCCCTCGCTCGCTTTGTCATCTCTTCTTCCTTGGAGGCTTGAGGCAAACCCCTTCGCCCTTAACCACCCCCCCTGCTGATCTTTTCCTCTCAACTGTCGGCTGCTCGCTCTCCTCTCTCCTCTTCACACCCCAATTCAAATCCTGAAAAATATCTGACTTTTCCATGATCCCTCTCCATGATGCTGTGCCCAGAGAGAAACCAAATGCCTGGGTTTACACTATGGCTCCAGCAAAACTGACTATGAGATACACACTAAACTATTCTTCCTGTCAACTTCCTTTACTGTATAGAAGTTGTATGCAGTAGCAGGAGGTAAAAAAATCCAGTAGCAGGAGGCAAAAACACTTTTGGCAAGTTAACATGCCATCCTGACTTGTGAGGTGCTGAATATTAGGGATGGCAGTGACCATGAGCCCAGCAGGAATTCCTGGGAACACTTTGCAGCTGCAAAACCATGTCTTCAGTGACCACCTTACCCCCCCCATGCACATCAGATCTTTCTCCCAGTCTGAGAACCTTCCCGGGGTGCACACCTGCATCTCTCTGTGCCCTTGGCTCAGGGACTCCTACTGGCCTAAGAGTTATGGCACAGGACAGAATTCAGTAAGCTCTGCACATGAGATGGCATGAAACGTGTGAAAACCTGAATATCAGGCAGCATGAAAAGCACCTAAGGTCTTTTCATGTGTGGAGCAGCTGTAGCCCCAAGCAGCAGGCTGGCAGGTGTCCCGGACACATGTCAAGTACCTGGCCTCCCATTCAGCACTTGGTTGCAGTATCTCAGGCCCTGTATGTACTCAGAAGACTCTGGTTTTTCCCCATCCTCTTATTTTTCAGGGTGTTGACTAAGTGCTCTAATAACTTGCTTCTCTAAATTTTTAGTTCTAAGATGGGAGGAAGAAATAAGAGTAAAGAAGTGTATCGCCAAATAGTTTTTGATTTCACTCTTTTCAACATCTATGGCTTCCATTTAATTTTCAAGCTATTTCTACAAACTGTACTTTCTACTACCCTTTGTTTGCTTCATAAATGTGTATCTTTCATATGTGCATATTGTATAACACCAGCCAAACTCTAAATTTCTTGAAGACAGCAACTATGCCTTATTTCCTCCATATAATTTCATTTATCACCAGTATAGACTACCCTGCAGGTAGTGCACACAGGAATTTTTATAAGAGGCATGATAGCTGCCCTCAAATTGCTCACAGAAGCTTCCACAATGCCTTGTACACAGGGTGTGCTGAAAAATCCCTGAGGCCCTAAATGCCAGCAGGCACATCCCTTTTTTACACTGTATGTATATAGAGTGTATTTCTGCCTTTTAAAAAAGTCTTTTTATGAGTTAAAAATTATACTGTATATAGGAGAGTGGAGGCACTTAAAGAGAAATCTGTAATCCCCTGCAAAGCCTCTAAGAGAGAAATTTGGCAAATATACTAACACCAATCCTTCAACCAAACCAGTCCATATGTAGACATGCACCTAGGTAATGTTTTGCACATGTGTGTGAGACATACACAAAGATGTTCACTAAAGCACTGTTAGGGACCCTAGAGAAATGGAACTCACCTAAATAGTTATTGGCAGAATAACGAATAAGTACATCATCTGTACACACACATACACACACATATATGACCAAACAATGCTGAACAGTTAAAATGATTACACTTGCTTTATATATATCAACATAGGTAGACTTCAAAAATAAAAAATTGGGTGAAAAAATGCAAACTACAAAGGATACTCATTATATACATTTAAAAACACAAACATTAAATGTTATTTACGGAGAGAAACATGCAGTAAAGGTGCAAATATAAATGGAAAAGACACCTGCCAACTTGAGGAGAGTGGCAGCCTCTGGGGAGGGAAAGAAGGGAACAGGAATCGCCCTGGAGCACACTGGGGATCCTGACTACGTGTGTAATGTCTTCTTTCTCTAATTACATCTGAAGCAAATATGGCACATGTTAACGTTTGTTAATAGTGAGTGTGAAGGACATATGTATTTTTTCACATGTTGTACTTATTTGTGTATTTAAAATATTCAATAATTTAAAAAAGACAAGGTGGTATCATTCCCCTTAAAATTATTAAAAGCTTTGATTTCTTTCCTTTGTTAAAATAACTAAAGCAAAGCCAGGAAACAGATGAGAGGGAAAAAGGTCACGAAGATATTTCACGATTACAGCTACTCCTAAAGGCAGATACTGCTGCTGGACCGTGTGTCAGAGAACTTGCTGAGTCTAACATTTGCTCTGCCTCTTCTGTGCTGGCAAACAGCATTCCCAGCCGGGCCTTCTGTACTGCTAACACACCCCTGAGCCCGGGGCTGGGTGCATGCTCCAATGACCAGCCATGCACCAGAGCTCCATCACACACAGGCTCGCTGCAAGGCAGAGCCAAGTGTTCTCAAAAGCCAACAGAATTCCCTTTCTCTGCTAGCTAATCAATGCTAATTCTATCAAGGGAAAACAACCGAGTTTCTTTATAATGGACTATATGCTCAGGCTGCTGTAGAAGTGAGTCAGTCAGGCTTTTAGCATTGCTACAAAGTAGGTGGCTAATTCTGAAGCAAAGAACACCTTACCTGACGGCATTAGGAATGTAAAAGATCACAAATTATGAAATGACATATATAAACCTAACTTTCAAGAGGGAATACTTCTATTCATCTCTATCTAGTAATTCAAGGGTCCCTCAGATCCCACACTTTTTTCTTGAACTCAATCCATCTCATTTTACTAATCTCCATGGGAAATTCCACTAACTCCAGTTTCATTTAAAGGATCTTTGCATAATACTTTCTACAATCTACATTTCTTCTTTTTAACTGCTCAAAACATAATCAGAAATTTAGAATGTAGCCCATAAAAATCTAGTACTATCATTTCAAACTGACGTCTACAAACCTTGTTTTATATACATACACACACAGTAGAAACTCAACCAATATCTATTCACATAAATCTCCAGTTTAACCAACATTAGAAGGAGAGAAATAGATTCCTTACACCTGTTGAACACTCACGCAAGCAAGTTCTCCTGCGCTTACTGGGAGTCCCATATTTGTGCCTGTTAAATTTATTATTTCAGTTTTATAATTCATTGTTTATTATGTAAATAGATGAAATAAGGGTACAAAAAAGTATTATATAGATGAGAAATAAATGCTTTGAAAAGCTTGATGAAGGCACATGACTTTAAAAGTTTCTTTAAGTCTAATGGGAGAGGAAGAGCTGTACAATACTTATAAAACCAAGGATCTTCCACCCAGACTGCTTTGCAAATGAATCCAAACTCTGGCTCCACTTTAAAGAACCGGATAGTGAAAATCACAGGCATGCATTTATAGGTACAGCTGAAGCAAGAAAGCCAATTTGAAAATCCATCAGCAAGCTCACAAAGGCAAGGCCCTGGTGTTACATCACAAGTCAGAACAAAATGTTTACTAGATGTTTTTTCGTTTTTATAATCCCAAATTCAGTAACCACAAGTGGTCCGATCATGGTGGCTAATAGACCTCCCATATACTCAACCAGCTCCTTCAAGTCCTTTTTCAATATTCAATACCACATACATTTCTTTCCCAATGTGGTATAATATTTCCCAGTTGATGACAAATCGGTCAAGAAATTGTTACATTACTTAATCCTTTCAATGTGTTCCTCTTTCTGAATTCTTTCTTCCTTTCTGTATGGCAATACCATATAGCTAAGTGATCCAGAACACCCAATTCCTCCCACAGTAGCAAAAAAAACCAAACAGGTCTGTTGATTCTACCTCCTAAAACCTTTCTCATGTATCACCTCTGCCCTGGCAGTCCCCAGGTGGACTATTTGCTACCTAACTTGTTGTCTGACCTCCAGATTTACTGTGTGCATTAATCCCAAAGTTAGCTTTCTAAAACAAAAAATCTTCTATCACTCCTCTACTCAAAAACCCCAGTGGCTTCCTACTGCCCAAGGAGCAAAGCTAAAAATCCATGATTCCGCATAGATATTGGAACCAACCTACTTTACCACCATCATCTTCTATCACAGCTTTTAATATAACTCTCCGTGTGCAGCCAGGGAGCAGCTTGTCCCTGAGTAGGTGCCCCACATGCCCAGACAATGGCTGCTCCCCCAGCCCGAGTGCTCCAGGCCACTTCCCTGCTCATTCTCCAGGTACCCCCTCTGACGCTCCCCTAATTCCAAGGCCCTGAGTTCAAGTTCTGGCTCTGACAAATGAATGGGCTTGAAAGACAATTCTGCGGAGCCTCAGTTTCCTCATCTGTAAAACAGGGGGAGATGTACTAGCTCAAAGGTCATAAGGAGGACTGAATGAGAACACACAACACAGTGCCTGGCATGCTGTAATTTTTGTTGTATTTTTACTGACCCCAAGTGAGGCCCCATCTGCAGGAGAGTCTTAAAATGCAACCTGAAGAATGAAAAGTAAAATATCTTTTCTCTTGACTTGATGCCTGGGTGCCTGCCCTCCAGAGCCACATAACAATGCAGAAGGCCACAGTCCCATTACGATCTCCTTGAAGCACTATGAGTTCACAAATAGCAACTTGCCATCAACTACACTTTCTATCATCATACATTTGCGCTGAATTTTAACCTTCAGAAGGGATCACAAATAACATCCAAGGACTAAGTGGGTAATACTGAAGCGTTACAATAACCAACAAAGACTATACAGCAAGTCTAATATATGCAGGCCCGAAAAGAAGTTAAAGAAATTAATTCATAGTCTGAGCTAATCCTCCGAGTGAGACAGTTTATCTGAGACCCTGAAACACTACCTTCCAAAACCCTACTTCTGGGCATAAGCCAGGCACACAGGACACCTTTCCATTAATCGGCAGCTTCTTTAATTTCTTTCAGCAATGTTTTGTAGTTTCAGTACATAAGACCTTGCCTCCTTGGTTAAGTTTATTCCTAAGTATTTTATTCTTTCTGATGCTATTGTAAGTGAAATTCTTTTCCTAATTTCTGTTTCGGACTATTCACTGTTGGGATAGAGAAATGCAACTGATTTTTAAGTGGTGATTTTATATCTTGCAACTTTGCTGAACTTGTTTATTAACTCGAACATTATTGTGTGATATTTGGGGGATTTTCTGTATCTAAGGTGTAATCTGCAAACAGAAATAATTTTACTTCTTCCTTTGTACAATTATAAGACTGTAATACTTCTAACCATATTCCATCCTCTCTGGCTTTGCTAATTCAGATTCATTTATTGCTACAGTCTGATGCTTATTTAGACTTACTGATACATTCTGCAAATAGCTCTTCAGTTTAAATAAAGTCAATTTTTTTACAGTTTTCTTAATCTGTCATTAATGTGTATCAAATGTCTTCCTAACTCATCAGCATTCATTCCTTCTCTATCTTAAATCATACAAATAGATAATTAACTCAATCACCTCCATTCTATGCCAATAGCAGATGGTGTCAGCACTGATAAGCAACTTATAGAGAGAGCATTGAACACATTTTATCAACGACCTAAAAAGTTTTTCCAACCAATCTGTCTACAAGGGTTACTTTAAAAGTAACGAAGCTGAACATATTTTCATCATTTTCTCACCTTTTGGTTGTAATAGGGTTCCTTTATTATGTGTGGTAATAAACCACAAGCTACATGGATATTTCAAGTGTGAATAAAAACACACTGAGCTGTTATATGAGCAATTCAAACACTACTGTACATAATAATTTAGAAATTTTAGATTTCTCTATTACGCAGTTAAAAGACATTTAAAAGTGTAACTAGAAATTTAATCTTCCTACGAAAATTTCATAGTAAAACTAGTCAACTAGGTCTTAGTAACAACTTCGAGCTTTGTACATAAGGATGTCTTTCTCACCAAAGCACCTACATTTTCCTTTAACTTTTAGTAAAGCAGAGATCAAGAAAATTTCCTTTGTATTTACTTTATTATTCACAAGCTTCCTTAGCCATAAATTTAGACTTCAACAGCATAGGTGTCTGATGAGCTTTTGTTTTATTTTGCTTTGAGATAAAAACTCCACATTCTTCTATCAAGAGAAAAGCTCACAATTTCTACTTAGTCTCAACTACTCTCTTATAAGCCAAACCAAGGAAGGTATGAGATGCCACACAAGGGCCACAGGAAATACCCAAACCATTATCTTATTGCTTGACATTTTTACACAGGCAGTTTCTCCAGAACAAGCAGCTCTCAGAATTCCACCACAGCAGGTCCTGACACTCGGCTAAGCTACTTTAGACAACCAGTTCTCCTCTCCCATGCCCTCCCCGCTTTCTTCCCCCTGTGCTATTTCAAGAGGAATAATTTCTAGCTCAATCTGCAATTTAATAATTTAAAGTAATTCTGGCAATTGACGTCAGTGCAGAAATAACCGAAAACATTTGGGTCCAAGGGGTTGACATCTAAAGCAAACGGCATCCCAGATATAAACAACATACTTTTCGGGGCAATTAAATTGATGTGAACCTTGCTATCATGTGGAGGAAAGTGAGTGAGAAGCCCAATTACCCCAACAGTTGCAGGCCTACAAAGGCAGCCCCAACCTCGCCTTGGCTAATTCAAGAGTCACAACTTCAGAAAAGCATGCAGCTGATGAATCCAACATGGGTCTTTATTTTAACCCTAAAAAAGAGGGTGAGCAGAATTCACAAGACACAAAGATACCAAGTTCTTTCTTGCTCCAGAAACCAGTTGACAGTACATAACCTGAGATTTTGCAATTCAGTTTTCAAAATGAGGGGCAAAAAAGCACTTGAAACCTTGGCATGACTCATTATACTGGAAGCAGTCCTGCAGACACCAGGCAGCACTGGCTGTATTTTAACCCAATTGCTTCTCAAAACCCAAATCTCCATCATTTAGCAAATTCAACTTGGATTTGCACGTAAAATGTCATTTTCCCCTTCATTTTCTGTCCTGTTAGAACAGTACCATTTTATTTATGTGAAAGAGATAAAAATGATAGAAATATTTAAAATCTGTTTATCTGGTGATGGTTACTTTATGGATGAATAATTTACATGAAGTAAAACCTGAAAGGGGGCTGCTGCAGAGATGAGGCAAGAAAACACAATTCCAAGGGCAAAAGGCGTCTGTCTAGACAGTAAGAAACCCAGAGAGGGAAGACCAGCAAATAATGCTCACTAACTGCAGGAACTCAGGGACATGTAGGGTTCAGATTCACGTTTTTCTAGAAGTGCCCCATCCAGCAAGGAATATGATGGTGCGATCAAGCATGTAGGAACAGGTTGAGCTACGAGGCATATGCGATGCTGTTCATATCATGGTTGAGGGTGGGACAAGGGAAAGCTCAGTGTATCTCTGTATCCAAACACCCTGCCAGAGATGAATTTGTGGGTGAGGGTGTTTCCTATTAGCTGCTTCTAAGTACAACAGAGCAGAAAATCATCACAAAGCATTCTGCCTTATTTTCTCCCATTTTAGAAGGATCACTTTTGTGGTCCCCATGGCTATGCAACTTTGGGGCGACTGTGTCCTGATTCCTGGGGATTTGGCCCCTTTTGGATGTGTGTGAACAACCTACTTAGCAAAAAGCTTGCTCACTTCTTGGGAAGCATGTAGACCAGTTTACCCCCTGAGATTCAAAGTTAGGGAGACTTGGGAAGGGAGAGGGCAGGGAGACCAGGCATCTGAACTAAAGTCCCCTGAGGCTGGAAAGACACACTTCCTGGGAGCGAACTCTGCATGGAGAAGGAGGGTAAGAGGCCCTGGGGGGTCTCCATCGCCATGGCAGGGGCAGAAGAACTGGTGCTAACACACCTTTCTGGAGCTCTCTGGGGCCTAGAAACAGCCGCGTGTATGACCTAGAAAAGCTAGTGTTTAGAAGCAATAACCTGCGGGGCCCAACGCTGGAGGCACCCAACCTGGGGGCTCTGCCCTGGCACCCACAGTCACAGAGGCCATGGAATCACCACCTTCTCCACCATACTCCTTCAGCAGCAGCAGGGCCAGCCGCTCCCCTCCTGTCACAGGCAGACCCACCCTGGGCTGTTCCCAACAGCCCCAGGATTTCCACGCAGAAAGTAAACCTAGCCGTGAATCACATGTCCCAAGCTCAGAGCCTCTCCGTGGAGGTGTTTGGAGAATCTGTGGGGCTGTTTCTGGAGCAACACAATTACAGTAGTGGAGCAGGCCAAGGACAGACATGGGACACCCTGCAATATGTGTGCGGGTCCTGCACACTGTCCCATGTCCTGCAAAACTTCTGAACATCTAGAAAGTCACATGGATGAAAAATTGTTTACCAACATTTGGTCCTAAAACCTACCTCCACTGGCACAGAAGCACAAAGTCACTCTGGCACTGCTGAAACACACCCTTTATCAAGATTTGTTCACAATTTTAGAAAATTATGTCACCAATAGAAACACTGCTATGGCATTTGAGATGCCAGCACACTGCAGCTGCCGAGCTGTATTTGTGGCTATTTCATGCCAAAACTTAGCAGGGACACTGAACGCTTCCTTAAGTATGTTTAAAGCCAAATAAATCACTGAAAAGGCATAAAACACTGGCTACCAGTGATTTCCCTGAACAAATTTCATTTTGTCAACCTATGTTCAGGATCTGTCCATAGTGAAGTTTAAATTACAACTATTGCATATACAAATTATTTATTTTGGGTGTAATTCGTGTTTTTCTACTGTATTCTGGTACTATCCTCGTGGGGTTGGGCCCCCCCCCACCCTCCCCACCTCTGTCCCAATTTCCTTATAAACTTTTTTTTTTCCAAGTTATCCCTAAACCCTACATCTATGAACAGCTTTGGTCTCCAAAGTACTTGGTTTGAGGAAGAATTTAAAGATAGGAGATCTGTTTTCTGAAACACTCTGTCAGTCTACAGCCCACATCCTAAGTCAGGGAATTAATTATTCTGACCCCACCCTGACATAGCCTGGCTCACTGCAAGAATATCGTGCTTCTTTATTATCTCCACTTCAGTCAGTGTTCTGCCTTGGCATATAAACCTTATTTCAATTAAGGTTATTTCTCCACTTTTTCTTAACATATACAGGTAAGTTCAGCCTGTGACTTCTTTAAGATATAGCCACTCTCTCGTTTTTCCACTGTAGAGTGGCTTCAGATCCTCTCTTAAATTCAAAAGTATTCATTATACACAGGAACAAGCACCTAACCACTCCATCTTCTGATGAAGGTGCATTGATCATTTACATTTTGAAGTATATGTGATTTTTTATTATGTTTTTTTTCTTCTTTATAATCCTATTTGGGAATTCTACTGACTTCTAGACATTGTATATGCAGGCAGGTCATTTCAGCTATCAATTTTAGAATCACTGAAGGAGAAGGATTACTTCACAAAAAGAAGGCATTAGATCTGACAGACAAGAGCCACTGCTCTAGAAGGCTTCCCCTCCCAACTACCAAGTTCTCCCAGAAACCAGTTCTTCCTGAAATTCAGGAGTCAGGGACCTAGATTTCTGCCTTCTCATGCCAGAGAGGCAAGTAACGCCAAACCATGTCATGCCACCACCACCCGGGGTGGCCCAGGGCCCCAAAGGGGGCTGATGAGAAGGGAAGGGGCCAGCCAGCTAGGGTGAGCCTGCTCTCCACCAGGCCCAACACTGAACAGAGGGCAGCCGCCTCACAGGGCCTGATCCCCAGTCACAGCTGCTCAGGCACAGTGGGGACCCGTGGCCACTTCAGAAGCAGGGGACACACCGGACTGCTCAGCTTTCCCCTTGACTGCCCTGTCAACACTACCACGTGCTCAGTGGCTCCCCTGCACGAAGTCCTGGGCAGCCAGGACGCACCACAGGGAAAGAGGCTGGCAAGCCCAAGGTACCTGCTTATGAGAGGCAGACGCCAACTCAGGGGTCACTCTGCAGCACCCCCACTGAGTCGAGAGACATGACTGCTAGGTCAGGATGGGAGGGGCGGGTGAGGAGTCAAGGTTTTCAGAGCCCCTAAAGGCCCTGGGCTGCACCTAATTGACAAATAGAGGGGGGCTGGTGCCTACCAAACCTCTCGGACCCCATATTACTCCAGCAACCTCAGGAAGGCCGCGAACCCCTGACAAGACCCCCCATCTCTACTACGTCCACCCTCTCATGTTACAGACAGGCAGCCATGTGAACAATGCCCACACGTCACTGGTGCCAGATAAAGGGGCAGAAGGATGCTGCAGGAGCACTGAGGGGGCACACCGCCTTTCCATGGAAACCTAAGCTGCATCCTGAACAAGTCAGAACTAGTTAGATGGTGCAAAATACCCTGGCATGACTAGGGACAAGGGACAAGATGGGAGGGAAGCAGGGAAGCAGACAGGCCAGGTCACACGACACCCTAACCAAGCCAGAACCTCAAAGTCTTTTCTGAAAACCAGGAACCACACAGTCAGAATTTGGGGTGACACATTCCCTGCAGGCAGACCTCCCTGATCTGGTGGCTTACTGGGTAGCCTCTGGCTGGCAGAGTGCACTCTGCGTATTGCTGGGGGAACCCCCACTCCCAGGAGGACTTCAGCAGCACCCAGGTAAACTCTAACTGCAAACTTTACAGAAGGGAGATGGTACAAGGTAGTGATTAAACACACAGACGCCACAGCTGGAAGGCGGGGTCAAACCCAGTTCTCCCACTTACCTTGACACCTGGCAGGTTATTAGTGTCACTGTGCATCCCATCCTTCCCCTATAAGAGGGAGGGAACAAGAGCACCCCCTCACAGAGCTTCAGGGAGGACCAAATGAGGATTAACATGGAGCCAGATGCTGGTGTGTGGCCTAGCATCAGTGCTTATTGTGATGTGTACCCGGCAAAGTCACCTAAACCAGTGATTGCACAAATACTACACTGTAGACAAGACTAATTGTGAAAGTGACCCTTTTTGAGGCAGATTTAAAGATATTAAATAAGCAGTATCTCCTTGAAAGCAGGAACTGTGGGTCATTGGCACGTGGCAGACCCTCTCTAAAGGCTTTCTCTGTAATAACGGACTGTTTTTCTGTAAGAAGGGGTAACTACCGGTTGTATGTGTATTTTTTGTGTTCTGAAATTCTTGAGCAAGGAGGAGGAGATGGAGAAAGCAAACGTAGCAAGGGAAAAGGGCTGAACTGGCCGCCCTTCTGCACAAAGGTGTCAGGAAGTCATGACCTTCTCATCTTACACAGCAAATTTATGAATATAAAATCATGTGTTTGTAGTTATGTATGGTGACTGATGTTACCTAGACTTATTGTGGCGATCATTTCACAAAGTGTACAAATATCAAATCATTGTGTGCACATGAAACTAGTCAAACTAGTGTTATGCCAATTACACCTCAATAAAAACACACATGCATTCAAAGTCCCTTGTTCAGAAATCAGAATGCATTTCCTCCAATAAAAAGGCTTTAAGTGGAGACTAGATCTCCAGGTTAGTCTACCAAGGCCTATTCAGTCCCCAGATTGGACCCATGTTACTTGCTGAACAGCATACTCTGAATTTAGGGGACAGAGTGATGGAAGATAGAAGACAGAAATGAGTTCCTCCCCACCCAACTCCACCCCTTTCACAGGGCAGATCCGGCACTAGGCAGAGTTTTGAAATAACAGAGAAGTTCATTTTTGCTCCACAGCCATCTACTTTCTATGCTTTTTCATTTTCCATCTTCTCTTTGAAAAGGCCAATGCTGAGGACTCAAAGTCCCACTGCAGATGCTGTATGAGCAGGAGAAACAGATGACTGGGGTGGAAAAATTGTATTTGGGGAGCTAAAACCGCCTGTGCAAAAAAAAAAAAAAGCTAAAACAGTCTAGACCCCTGAAATATGATGATGTGTTTGGGGGATCAACCAGCAGTTTTATCAATGAGAATAGAAAGTGCTCCAAGCTTCAATATTACTTCTTTCTTCGTTTTTTTTGTTGCTGTTATTCTCATCAAAAATTTCCGTACTAGAGATCCTCTCAACTAGGGCAGGGAAAGAGGGTAATCTCACTGGCCTTGTTAACACAGCATGTGTGATGCAGGGCACACAGATTCTTCTAGGGGTCACAGCTTAACTTCATGTGCTCGTACATAAACACTACCACCCCGCATTATAGGTATTCCCTTTTTTCTGATAATTTCCTATATAAACTCTCCCACTATGCTACAGGCAGTTACAGATTTTTAAAAGAATCCCACCTAAACCACATGGAACTTTAATGAATATTTCATTGAGACCTTTTCAAAGAATGCAACAGTTGGGGCGGGGGGACGTAATATGAATTTTAGAAACACACCACTGAGTTGAGGATGGAAAAAGGCAACCGACAAACTTCCTGTCTCCCCTGCCAGTCCCCTACTTCTCCTTTTCTCGCATTTTCTGTATCTCTGGGCTCTCCAGACTCCAGCAGCAAGGCCCAGACACGCTCTGTCTGGGAACAGCCAGACCATGCAGAAAATACAGGCAGCCTGTGAGCCCTTCCTGTCCTCCGAGGTCTCTGCCACAGCGTCGGTCCAGAAGAGGCCCAGGTTTCTTAAACAGGCCCTGTGAGTTCTTCAGCCCAAACTACACTTTGTACCAGGAATCCACAAATTTTTTCTGGGAAGGGCCAGAGAGTAAGCATTTTGGGTTCCGCAGGCCACATGATCTGTCAGAGTTAGTCATTTTTGCCATTACACTGTATAAGCAGCCACAGAAAATACGTACCAAAAGAAGAGTGGCTTTGTCCCAATAAAACTTTATTTACAAAAACAGATGGCAGGCCAAATTCAGCCTATGGGCCATGCTTGCAATCCCTGAATTTTATTAGCCATCTCTGTGGTAGGACTAGCTCAGTAATCCACATGCTCGCAAATAAAACCACGTCATGGGGCTTTGTCATATGTGCCACACACTGTTAACCATTTTAGGATCTGTACATACATACTACTTACAATGATTTTTTTCTATTTTTAATGTACTCCTGCCACTTTTATGGTTTAAAAGGAAAAGAAAAACATTATAATTCATAATACCAACAGTGTACTAATTCTAGATCAACTCCTTATTTATTCATGCATATTTATCCTCAGTGAACATCCATTATAACTACCATATGCTTATTTTAGTTGACAATGACAAAATATGACTTCTAAAACAGTATCTATAGCCAGAAATTAGTGGTAGAGTTGCCAGGGTTAAGACCTGTAGGTGGCTCAAGGTCCGAAGAAGGCCCAGATTTAAAGCAGAAGATGGAGACGGTGGCCTCGGGGGCAGGTTGTGGCAGGGTGGCACAGGCAGTAACCGTCAGGCCTGTGAAATCAGAACTACAAACCTCATTTTGGCTAGGAGCGCCAAATGCCTCCTCCTGTCTCAGGGTGCTGCCCCTCTCCTGCTAGTCCTCTGTCTAAAAACAAAGTAATCTCTCCGGCCAAAGACAGAAGAGCATGGGCCCCTGTGGTCCTTACGTCACCAAGAAGCCCAGAGTTAATTGTGGATGTGAGACCCACACTGAGGGTCATGGTAAAAGTGAGGCGGCCACACCCTTAGCAGTGATCTGCAAACCAGTGCTGATGCGCAGGAATATAAACTAACCAGTACACCAGAGAAGAAAGTAAGTGTAGAACAAGCCGTCAACTGTGGCCGCCTGATGACCTGGCCAGCTGGCAGTTCTCATCCCTCTCTTGCAGAGGCCATTCCACCTCCCCAATGGGGGTTTCACCATTTTGTCACCCGTCACACTCCCCCTCTCTGGTCCCTCCCAAATGCTCTTCAACTTACTTCTGCCCCATCATGATGCTCAGGCATCAATTCCTCTACAAGATGCCCTTCAAGCTGGGCTACAAGTTGCTTCTCTCTACTCCTACAGGCCACAGTGGGTGACAGATCTGCCTCCCCGCCTCCCTACTACTGTCAATCTTACCTACGCCGGAACACATAAAAAGCAAGCGCCTGTCTTGTGCACAAAACCACAGCCTATGATGTGCCTGAGGACCTAAAGGTCTGAGTGTGCATCACATCAGTTCAGAGAGAGAGGGAGAGAGTGTGTGTGCATGTGTTTGTGTGTGTGTGTGCATGTGTTTGTGTGTGTGTGCGTATGTGTGTAGGAGGACAGTGAGCACTGGCAGCTGAGTAGAGCCCTAAGACCAACATCAGGAACTGGATGTCAGGTGGTCAGAATCATGAAGTTACAAAGGTATGTCCTTGGGCTCAAAGTAGCAAGCCCTCAATGCAGCAGGCATCTGTCCCAACCTCTGGGAACACATCTCTCTCCAAGTGCATGATGGCGGCTCAGCACTAACAACAGGGCAGCTTGGTACATTATTGCAATTGTTACAGTAGAAGTGACAGATACATTTTGAAATCCCAACCATGGCATGTCTTAGAGCTCAAAAGAAAGCCTCTTCTGCGCATACATTTCTGATTACCATTTGTGTGATATCTGAGTTATGCAATCTACAGACTTTCCGCTAATCCAGAACGGCCTTAATGGTATCTGTTTCTACAAAGTAATCGTTTCTAGCTAGGTAGCTTTGATGAAACTTTTATCATCCTACTAATGTAGCAAGAGAAAATGACCTTCGTGCTTTAATAAAAATGTTGTTATTTCGGATACAAAATACGTTTCTACTGTTAAACTGTAATAAGATTCTGGAAGGTTTACTAGAAGAGCAGTCTTCCATGATCAAAAAGATAACTAAATTGCTCCCTTTTCCATAAACTGAGCTGGAGGTGCTCCTCAAACACTCACGAGGAAGCCACTGCTCAGTTTCCCTGCCCTGCACACTGTTCAAGTTGCGAATAGGAGAAGTGTCCCAATACACCACCAGCTCTAAACCTTTCAAATGCAATACGTGAGGCTAACTTTAGATATGAACACTACCTGCGAACGGGATGATTTCTCTTGTACTCAAACAATAACACCAGGAAGGAAGGCACAATATGGGGAAATATAGGCATCAAGGGCAAAGCTAGCTGGCGTTCACAGAGAGCTTATATCGTGCCCGCCGCCGTGGATCACTTCTTTTAATTCTAACCACACCAGAAGTGGGCTACTCCCATTTTACAGGCAAGGAAGCCAATTCTGGGAAACCAAAGTCAGCAGCTACAAAAGTGGCAAAACTAGGACAGCAGCCCTGGTTTGGAACTCTGGTCCCCCACCACACTGCTCCCTGGGCTTTCCCGAACACGGACTGGCAGCACTGCTGGGGAGATGGGCAGCATGCCCTGGTTCCCAGGTGACCAGCAAGTCGGATGAAGTGAGGGAATGCTGACAGGATACTGCTCCCACTGCCCACCCCTGGCAAAGTCTTTTTAAGCTGCTGGAAAATAAGGTCACAGGGCAACTGAGAAATGAGTGAGACAGGCAGAGTGGTATAATGAAAAGAGTCCTTGATTTTAGAACCCCAGGGCTTGTGTCCTGGTCCATGCTAAACCCTAAGACTCAATCCTCCCCCATTATAAAACTGTCACGATAAAATACACCTCTTCCTTTTGTTGTCACTGAAATAATGAGAATGTAAGGGAATTGAAAGACACTGTGCTTGGCAGGGAATAGATACAATATTTTGTTTCCTTTTTAATCTTCAGTTCCCCTTTCAAAATACAAGCAGACAGTGCCTACCTACAATGTAAATCCTCCCTGGAGACCTCCCCCGTCCCTCTCCCCCAATACACCATCCGCAAAGAAACACTTTTGAAGGAGCACCTCTCTGTTGTTGCTGTGAGGGGAAAAATTTTCCTAGCACTCATAATCTGCCCATTATTAACGCTGCATACAATTGTCTAGATAAGGCAAAAATACTGTTATGTCATGCTTTAAATATATTAGGAATCACAAGGTATTTAAGTACACTAAAGCAGTTTAGAAAAAAGAGATCACTAGAATAAGTAACAATATTTCAAAGCAATTAGTATTGAAATATGCCAGCACCATATCATGATCCACAATTAGAGTAAACTTGACTCTAAGGTTTTCTCCACCCCTCTCTCATACAACACAAACCGGTCATGAAACAATCAGACATTTTGTTGTTGTTCTCCAAGAAATACATTAGAGAGCTAATAAAGAAGACTATACGAGAGAGATTGCAGGACATGCAAATCTTTTAAATCTATCCTCCATGAATGGCCTCTGATGAAACTCTGGCTTGAAATCAGACTTGTATGATTTAAAAATAAAATGTTCTGAGTAAAGCTAAGAAGTTTTCATTTCCAGATTTTTTTAAAAAACTGATTTAACAGTAAAAAATGTCTGTAGAGAAAAGTTTACAGTTGTGAGATACTGCTTTGCCATTTAAGAAATGACGTTCATTCAACAGAAACCACCATTCTCTGAGGTCTGAAAACTTCACGCCCTCATTTTACGGACTGTGGCTCCAAATCGCAGATGCACATCGGTCCTCTCATTACTTCCAAACCACCAGGTCTAAACAAGTCTTAAGCATATGGCCCTTAAACATCTACAGGGAAGCACTGCTAATCAACATCTCTGCATCTTGTCAATGCTCAAAGGGCAAATCACACACTTGCTTCCTGAAGCAGAAAGCAGATGCTTCAGGTCCCCAGTGAAACGGAACGCTCCTCCCCTAGCCACGAGAAAGCTACCAAGTTGCAGCTCCTTCACTTCATTTTTTAAAAGATGAATAATTAACTCGACACACGTGTTCTTCCTTCCACTCTTACACATATTTGAAATCGCCCCATTTTCTTCTTCAAGTTAGAGAAATCCATAATAAATACGCTCACTTGACGGGCATTAAGACTCATTTTGAGAACTGAGTCTTAGAAGCCAGGCAGGGAGAGGTGAGCGAGCAGCCTTTGGTTGAGTTTCCTTTCTAATTCCTGCACCGCAAGGCAACCAGGCATTTCCTGTTTTCACACAATAAAAGCATCGCACAGTGACGAAAAGTAATGCAAGGCGCAAGAATAAAGCACGATGCAGCTGCTGTGCTCCGTGTCACAAAGACTGCTCCGGCAGCAAGAGAACTGGAGTCCCAACACCCCAAGTCTGAGCTCGCAGCTGCCTCACAGCGCATCCGGCCCCGGGTCCCAAAGCCAATGGACTCCGGACCCGGCGGCGGCAAGGCAACCCGAGGGCCGGCGGCGGGCAATCACTGAGCGCCCCTCTCGCAGGGCCAGGCCGGGGAGAAAGTGAGGGGAGGCCGCGGGAGCCCGGGGAGGGCGCGCGGCGGTCCCCGCGGAGGGTGGGGGGCGGAAAGGAGCGATCTGGCCAAGGCGCTGAGGCGCCGGCTGCAGCTCAGGCCGAGGGTGGTGACAAGGGGGTCGAGAATTAGTGACCCACGAGAGGGGAGGGGGCTCCAGCCGCAGAAGAAAGCGCGCGAGCGGAACGCGAGGTGCGCGTGGCCGGGGCGGGGAGCAGGGCGCGCGGGTCACCTGTATTGTTTGAAAAGCTGGTCCGACTCCCTGAAGCCGTTGTTGAGCAGCATGTTGATGCCGGCCAGAGCCAGCTCCGCGTCCTGCAGGGGCGCCGCCGCCGCGGCCGAGGCCCCGTCGTCCTGCCGCCGCGGCCGCTGCTGCTCCGAACCGGCCATGGGCGCGCGAGACTGCGCAGGGCCGAGGCGAGGTCGGTGTGGCTGCTGCGGCCCCGCGCGCGCCCGGAGCCCGGCTCTACCTGCCCCGAGTGGCGCGCGGCGGGCGAGGGCGGGGCGCAGCGGGGGAGCCGCGGCCGGGCTGCAGCGCGGCGGGGACGTGGGCGCCCGGGCTGCCGCCTCCCTCCCGCGGGGATTACTCAGCAGGCGCCCGCCCGCTCGCCCCCTCCGAGGCGCCCGGCCGGCGCGGACGCGGCGGCGGAATCCGTTTCCGGGTGTCTGTAGCCTCGCGGAGCTGGGGCCCGAGCAGCCCCGCGGCCCGACCCCGGCCCGGGTCCCCACCCCGCGCCCCCACAGCAGCCCCGGGGGCCAGCGCGCCGAGCCTGCCCGGACACACGAGGCTCCCAGGCCCGGGCCTTGACCTCCACTCCTGCAAAACGCGGGACCCGGGTGTCGCGGGGAAGCCGGGGAGCGCCGCGGCAGGCGGGGCGCGAGAGGGCAAGAGGGGTGGAAAAGGGCCGGGGATCTCCGCCGAGGGCGCAGCGAGAGCGCGCGACTGGGGACCCCCTGGGCGCACCTCGCGCGCGGCACCTCGGCCGCCACGAGGGCCTGAAACCCCCAGCAGCCAGCGCCCGGGACCCCCAACTTCATCCGCATCTGGGGCCGCCCACCAGCCGAGGCAGCCAATCCCCGAGGAGATGGGCGGCGGGGGCGGGATCCTCGGGGACCTGCGGGACCCCTGCCCTGAGCCCGGCGTTGAGGAACCGGCTCCACGTAGGAACACTCCCCGGCCGCCAGGGACGTTTGCGCGATGGGGCAAGAGAGCACATGGAGGCCCATGTTGGCATACAAAGATTACAAATTAAGATGTACAAGTGTATCCTGTTCTCAACCTGACAACAATTACAACGAAGGGGAAAAATAAGTTTAAAGCTATGGTTTATTATATGACCGATATCGGCAAAATGTCAAGAATGACAATTTAGTCATTTTTACATGTCTGACTGTTCTGATGATGGGCTGGTGATGCCTGGATGGGTAATAATACGGAGACAAAATTCCTAAATCATTTTTATGTTTTTCTATAAATTAATTTTTCTCACCTTGTATTTTAGCAAAAACACTAAATACATGGTTACAATCAAAATTATGTTCTTAATGCCAAATTAGACCACCTTGCTTAAGTCACTAGTTCTCAGAGTGTAGTTTAGTAATTTTAATTTGGAGAAATTTAATTACTCAGGTGAAGCATTTACAACTGAAATCATTTTCAAAAATTAAAGCGATATTCAGGTTTAAAGATAACCCATGCATTTTAAATATCATGTCCATCATTATAATGGGGTCAATATAATAAATTATCACAGAAAATATTACAAAATAATTTGATTTCATCATATAAGTCATCACATATGTTGTGATTTGTATCATGCCTTACAAGAACCTCTAAATCCATAATTTCCAACATTCATATCTACAAATTTAAGACTAACATGAATTTGTCATTCCTTAGCTGTCATGTGTAACTTACAAAACCATGCTAATTCTTGAGTACATCTGGGGCCATAAATTGGGACACCAAAAGAAGCAAGAAAATGGATGATTCCCAGTACTTTATAATGCAGCAATCATAGCGTTCATGTGATCTGAGAAGTATTTCTCTTCTGAAAATGCCACAGACCTTCATGGCGTTCAGAGGCTGTAACTTTTGTTTAGAGGACATTGAGCAAGAGATGAGTAGCATTTTCCTGGGGTCTGAATGGTGTTAATCATGAGAATGGATGTTGAGAGTTGTTCGGTTCCAATAAGCCAGCACTGAGTGCTAGATTCTCAGTGACAGGGTGCCCAGGGGTTCTTGAATAAATGTATGTGTGTGTGCATGTGTGTTACTGGCCATGTGGCTCACACGAGGCACATGTTCACAATGCCCGTGGTGCCACCAATTCCTAGACTTTTTTTTCTCTTCTGAGTCATAGAGGCATAGAGCACTGTGCTTGGGCTCCCTTCCCCAGCTGGGGGAGCACAGGTCACCTGCTGAGTTTGGAGTCAGTGCCAGAGAGGGGCCTCTGGCTCCACATTGCCCGTGGTAACAGGACCTGACAACATGCCCAGTGCTTACAAGCTGCCTGAACTTTGGATCTGTGGAACCATCCACCCCAAATCCCTGAAATAATCTAGTCCACAAGGGAGGGAAGCCCACTGACTCCAAACTCAGCAGGTGACCTGTGCTCCCCCAGCTGGGGAAGGGAGCCAAGCACAGTGCTCTAAGCCCCTATGACTCAGAAGAGCAAAAAAAGTCTAGGAATTGGTGGCACCACGGGCATTGTGAACATGTTGTGCCTGGGGCCCTGTAGCTGAAGCTTGGGGGAGGGTGAGCAAAACTACAGCAACCTTTGTGAGGCTACTTCTGTCCCAAGAACCCAGCACAGTCGGTTACACAGACTTAGTGAAATGTAACTGGTGAATGACTGGGGCAAGGTCCGGTGCATCGGCCCAGCACCCCATCGCAGGCAGGGGAAGAGTGGTATGCATAGAGGATAACTCTGCCATGTAATATACCAGATATATGTCAAATTGGATTTAGCCAGGTACCAACACAATTAATTAGCAGCAGCTGCATGAACAGACATTTTCAACTATTTGCTCTGTGATGACCAATAGAAGAGGGTTCAAAATGGGCCCCACAATCCTGATGAGACACAGCACATGAGCCAGGAATTACACTTGTGGCAGTGGCAGTTGGCACTGACACCTGCCCAAGGCTCACCTAGCGGGTGGGGAATTTAGGCTGACTGTGTTTTTTTCACTAGACAATAATGGCAGATAATGATGGATATTTAAGAGGTCATGGTGCATATACCTACAAAAGGAAGGAAAACCTAGATCGCTAACACGTCAGGGCACCATGTGCTTGTCCTTGTGAGATTCTCAGCAGCCTTCAGAGCACTTGGCTGCAGTCTAATGGGATTCACCCAAGTGCTCCCTTTGAATGGGGAGAGGAGAGGAAGGCAGAGGGGAAGAAAAGCTCTCAAGTGGAGGAAGACCCTCCTCCCTCTCTCCACACCTCTCGTGGGTATTGTCAGTATTTTGTCATTCCTCATGAGATTTCATTATGAAAATGAAATTCCAAGTCCAAATGATCATGGAAAGTTTTAGACAGATTTTTTCATAAGTTAAGATGTCTTAGTTGCAAGTAACAGAAAAACCTGACCCAAATTGTTTCAGAAGAGCAGAGTTACTGATTCATGAAAGGGGGTTCCCAAAATGAGGCTATACTCGGGCCCCAACACTGACTAGAACCCGGTTTCTCCACCCCTCCTCCTCTCTGATCTGCCAGCTGGGGCTTGGTGGCTCTGTTTTCAGACAGGCCCTCCTCTCCTGGTCTCAAAATAGCTGGCATCTCCCAGGGTGACTGCTTGCATCCAGTAGGACGGCATTGCTTTTCTAATGCTTAACTAACCCCCCTAATCTGAATCTCACTGGCTTTAACTGGCCTGACTGAACCAATCAGTGTGGTTAGGAAGGGGAAGCTCATGTGATTGGATTAAGCCATTTCAAGCCTGTTCCAGGATCTGGGAGGTGGAACCGATTCCACACAAACTCCATGGCTGGGAAATCAGGAATAGGGAGGTAGGAAATGAATGTCAGAGAGACAACTAACAAACATCCCCTACTCTTATCTTGGACATTCACCAGAGGCTGCAATATGTGTAGATCATGAGAAGAGAACAAGAAAGAGGGAGTCTTGATTATTTCTGCAAGGAGGAGCGAGGGGTGATAAATGGCAACAGCAAACAGTAATGAAAGCAAGGAGACAAGTTAAAGGGAAGGGATGCAGGACAAAGGGTAAAAGGCATGGGAGGGGAGAGAGAGTGAACATGATCAGCCTTAACAGTGTTTTGGAATTACATTTTAAATGTATTTAGAGAATATACTACCTTAAGAAAATCTTGTGTGAGCTGAGGTTGTATAAAAGTTTTTAATAATGCTAATAACCACGCCCTAATATATCTTTTTGTAAACCTGCACTATCAATTGAAATCAGTTCAAGTTTCCACAATGTCTAGAACTCTAAAAAAAAGAACAGAGAAATGGATGTCACCATGTTTTCATGCTATGCTAGCTTTGCTGTCGCACACATCCCTGTTACTCTACTACTGAAAGTGAGGGAAGATAACTGCCTTTAATTAGAAGGCAAATCGGGCTGAGGGTTGTGTAGCAGGTTCCTTCCTCTTCTGCTCACAGTTGGTCATTAGCTGGTCTCTCAGAGGGGACCCCTGGGGATCCACCTGGCTGTTTCTCCGGCAGAATGGATGTCTCCGACAGGACATTCATGCTGCCCTGGAGACCACAACAGTGACTATGGAGCAGAAAAACATCCCCTTTGGATTGGATACCTCATCTGCTTTTCCCAAAACTGAATACCCAGTGGACACAGTATGGATTTTAGCAGGTGTTCGCTGGAGTTTAGATCACTGTCCTGTGGCTGGATAGATTCAGAGCACAATGTCTCACCTCCAGTTGTTTTCCTGTCCCGGCAGCTCAAGCTGTGAGGCCTCCTGTCCATCTTTGAGTGGGAACATGGGGCCCTTCTTGGTCTTCAGAGGGTCTTCTCTTTCACTCTTTCTCTCTCTCCCATTCCTTTTGCCCTTTGTCCTGCATCCCTCCCCTTTAATCTGTCTCCTTGCTTCCACTAATACCTGCTGTTCCCAGATCTACTACCCCTCGCCTTTCCTTACAGAAATAACCACAACTCCCTCTCGCTTGGTTCCTTCTCAGGACTTGCACATTTTGCAGCCTCTGGTGAATGTCCGTGGCTTCTTCATCCACTGACTATTGCTGTGTACAGGGAGAGGTTGTGTCTGTTTCACGGGCTGGGTCTGCTGAGTCCCTGGGGAGGGAAGCAGGTGAGCTCTCGTCCTGTGGAGGAGGGAGCGGAGAAGTGTCAAATGGTAGGGAGGTTCTATTTAGCACACTGGTGGGCTTTCTCCTGAAATATCTAAAACCAAACCGATCTTGCCCCGATGACTGAATTCTATCTGGAATCCCCATTTTTATCTATATAATAAAATAATTTTCGTTCTATCCATGTAACTTTTACCTATTTCTTGCTAATAACCCTGACCTCATTACACTGAGATATTAAATCTTCCCTACATTAATGGGTAACCAATGGCATAACCCAGTTCTCTCTGACCACTAGGCTTCTCCCCTGGCTGTAGGAGGAAGGGAGAGGGACCTTTCTATTTACCTATTCACATTAGTGAGCCTATTCTGGGTAGAAGCAACACCATTGGCTTTTCCTTCTCAGAATGGATGTGTTTCCAAACTTAATGTGCAGTCAGATGCCCCAGGACTATCTCGAGAATGGAGCAGATGCTCAACACCTGTCTGTAAGTTGTATGGTGAGCGTGAGCTAACAAGGGGGTGAGTTAGAAGTGCAGGAGGAGGGATTTGGGGCCAGGAGTCGAAGTCATAGGTTGTGATTCTGGTTCTGCATTACACTAACTTTGTGACCTGGGGCAGTTTTACCTAACCTCCTTCAGCCTCAGTTTCCCCATTTATACTATGAAGATAATCAGTACCTTCAAGGTAAATAAATGCAATAGTGGACATGTGAAAATGTTTCATGAGCTGTAATAGCAAGATATCTGAATCCATACAATTAGTTCCCTAATATTAAAACCAGTGGATCCTTCTGTTCTTATAGTTACTTGTCAACAGTATGATCTTGAAATATCCAACAAGAAAATCTGTGCAATTAGGTAACCAGATGTATCATATGGAGATGACTAATTTAAACCATTTCTAATATAAACAATACATGTTTGCTATTATTAATGCAGCCAAGGAAGAAGTGCAGATTTTTTTTCAGATATAAAAAACATAAAAAGATACAAGTTTGAGAATTCTTCCTTTGGATCTGAAGTGTTTCTGCTTGAATAATTCATTAATACATTTTTGACACTGCTAAAAGGGCTGGACATGGAAAACAATAATATTTGGCATGAAGATCTTTTAAATGTGTCTTATGTGTCCTGTGTGCTCAACACATTTTGCAGTCAGCTGTTACCTGCTCAAGGAGAGAGGCATTGCTAATATAAAAAAATGCCTTATTCATAAATCACTTGGGTTTTGCTCTTGGGGTTAAGTTAGCAATCCAGGTGCCCCAACCCGGAACCCAGCACCATGGAATTCCTCACAGGAACTTAAGGCATTAAGTGAAGAAGAGGTTTTCTATTAGTGCAGACAGTCCACACAGATATTACCCATGCGGGTGTGGGGACCTCCACATGCTGAGTGTCCTGATGCTGGTTTTTCACAGGGCAATCTGTCCTGAGTGTCCCTACTGTGTCAGAACAGAGGAAGTGCTGGCAACACTTAGACAAATATTACAAGGCCTCTAATTACTGCAGGTGACACATGTAGCCAGCCACGCATTCATTGTACAATACAGTAGCTATCATAGTAGACTTGCTACAAAGTTGGGCAGAATTCATTTAATTCCAGGATTTACTCCTGAAATGATTACAATAAATGTATACCTTACGAGCTGCTATTCACCGATTTTCTATTCATTTGTTGATTATTTGCACCTTCAGAATTACATATGGGCCACACCAGAACCCTCTGACTCACTAATTTATAGCCACAAATAGTTCTTGATTTTTGAGCCCCCAAGTAGTACTAACCAGTTTGCATTCTCCCATTTGTCACCAAAGGGAGCTAATCACTGTTTTTGATCACTTTCACATCTGTCTTCAAGAGAAGAATCACAACTGAAGATATTTAAAACAATGTGAATAAAATTCTGAAGACAATTCTGAAGAGGAATTTGAAAGATGAAAAAAAATCTTAAAAAAGAAAGCATTTGTAGTCTCCTAAGGTATGTAAAAAAGGAAATACCTGCTGTAGGGTATAATATTGTATATTTGTTCTAAAAGATTCTCTTGAGCTCACTTCCCTAAGGAGGGCATGCCTGCACACACAAACACACATATTAAAAATTCATCTTGAAAATGTTCTAAAATTAGAGGATGGTGATGGTGGCACAACTCGGCAAGTATACGAAAGCGCCTGGATTGTACACTGTAGATGGTGAATTTTCAGCATGTAACTCATACCTCAAAAAAACCCCGTTAACTTAAAATTTTAAAACCACCCTAAACCCCAGGGTGCAGGACAGTGGGAGATAGGAAGTCGTGGTTTGACTCTTTGATTTCATATTATCTGGGCAGAAAAAAAGTTTATTATTAAAAAAAAAAACCCTCATTTTGAAGAGTGTCCATAAATCAGGAATGGCTATTGGCAGCCATCACTACATGCCTGGTGTTAAGACTTTATATATGTTGTTACACTTAATTCTCAAAGTAACCCTGTGAGGTGGGCTTTATCCCAAGTTTACAGATGTGAAATTAAATAGGAAGAAGTTGGATAATTTTCCCAAGACCATGCAGCTTGTAAGGGTTAAAATGAAGTTTAAATATAGGTCTCATGGCACACAGTGGGTAAAGTTGTTAAAGTCCTAGTTGTTAAAGTAAAACCTAGCATCTTCTGGAGGCCTGACCGAGGGAGTATGCACACACACACACACACACACACACACACACACACCCTTGTGACTTTCATGTGATCATCATCATTTCTTCCTGAAAGTAAAAATATTACTTACATGTAGAAGGTATCTTGAAGACAGGCAAATATATGATCTCACATATGATTTGACTCATTATAACTTGGGCAGAGCCCAGGCATCTGCATTTTACTGAGAACCCAGGTGAGTCTCATGGCAGCAAACTCAAACAGCCCTATGAGAAAGAATTGTTTAGATGGCAACTCCTGGAAAGCAGAGTGGCTATGCTTACTTTTTGTACACTGGCTTGATTTCTTACTTTTCTTCTATGTTTCAGAAATGCTGCATGAATAAATGAGAGAAAGTATAACAACATATGATTTTGATGGTAACTCACTCTTATGTCCTTGGCTATGAACAGCTGTATTATTAAACAGAGGAAAAAGGTGTATATTTAGAACTTTAAAACAAAGGCATTTCATGTAATATCTTAAAGAACTGTATGCATTCCACCGGCTAATGCTTAATGTATCAGGGGTTGGAAGAAAACACTATGTAGAGGGTAACCAGTCAGAAGACAGGCTCTCATTAAGGAGGGAAGAGGATGTGGACACTAAGAAATCACTTAAATCCTAACTCTTGACATTTATTTTTAAATGTGGTTGTAAAAGAAGACTCAGAACATTCAGCTGCGTCATGGCTAAAAATACACCTTTCTTCACTTCTACTCACCCTCTGCACCCTGCCATCTCCTCTGAGATGAAAACTGTGCACACAGAAAGATGCTGTGAGATGATAAAGGGAAAGAGAGAGCAGAGTTTATATCCGCCAGTGGGAGCTGGTTTCTTCATTCCCAAACCAGACAGAAAACCAACAGCTTTCTGGGCTTTGGGGCAGTCTCGTTCCCTCTGCTTTTCTGAGAAGGAAACCACTGTCAGTGGGCAGGCCCCTCACTTCTGCCTGCAGCCAAGGTAGTGTTCCATCTGCCACCCCACCATACATGCCTGGGAACTAACATGGCCTGGTGTAAATGAAAACTGGTATCTTCCTCTAGACGTGATGTAATGGTGCTATTGTTTTCCTGGGTTCAATTAAGTAACTCACGCAAATTTTAAAATTACTTGCCTGTAAAGGGCTCTTTTTCATACAAGTGTCATACAAATGGTCATAGGTATACTCGTGGTTTCCCTCTGTGAAGGATACAACATATAAATTACAGGTTGTCCCAGATGGCACCCAAGATGACTTAATTACAAGGTACATCAGAAAGACTGTCATATTTTATCTGCAATAAGGGCCAGTTCAGTTCGACAGTATCTTTTTCAAGGATCTATTATGCACCAGCCACTATTAGCTTCTATGGAAGATACATTTGAAGATGATACAACCTGTGAATCTGTCTAGTGGGTGAGGCAGACACACCAAAAGATAATCTAAGAGCAGACGGTCATAAGATGGAGGTATATGCTGTGTGCTATGGGGGCCTGGGGAGAGGCAATAGTCCACCTGCGCATTCCTGTGAGGTTTGATAATTGAGCTGAGTCTGGAAGACATAGGCAATGTTTCCCAGACAGAGAGGCCAGCATGAGCAATGGCACAGACATGGATGAGCAGAATCTTCCAACAGTGGGCTGTTGCAGAGTGCAGAGTCTGAGGCAGGAAGTGGCAAGGGATGGGGCTGGGGAGGTGGGCAGTAGCCAGGGCACCAGGACTTCCTACGCAGTGCTAAGGAGAGTCAGGCAACAAGGAGCCAGTAAGGGATTTAGGCATGGGCATGACCCTGTCAGATCTATGGGTAATGGAAGACTCGCCTGATTTCATATGAAGGGTGAGTTTAATGTGAAGGTTAGAGATTTATGAGAGGCAACGGCAGCCCAGTACTCCCTAGTGTGTGAAGTTGTCGGCTCTGTTTCTGCTGCAAAGCGAGCAAACCCAACTGAACCCACCAGCTTAAATGGAGAAGGTGCAGCCCGAGGCTGGATCTCAGACCTCTGGGTGGCCCAGACCCACATTGCCTTGGTGATGTCAGGACTCTGCTTCTCTTTACAGGGTGGCCTTTTTCTCGCCTGCAGCGGGAGAGCAGGTAATAGACAACTCTTCATTCCGTAAGAACGTCCTGTACGTTGCAACAGCCTAGCATTCCTACCTCCCAATGCCAAGGCCTCTCCCTTGCACTGTAATGACCCGGCAGTCCTCACACATTAGGAAAATAGAGAAAGGAAAGTTCTGAGGATGGTGCTATCCTCTCTTGAGCCACCGCTCTAGGGTAGGAACAATTCAAAGCCCTTGTTTGCCAGATAAGAGATTTCTCGACCACCACCAGCCTTTATGACTCTAAATGGCTGCTGGTCAATTCAATCTCTTGACTATGAGCTGGTAACGAACCTTATAGATCTTTTCAAGTTATAGTCACTAAATATTCATTCCACTCCCCAGTTCTATTTTTTTCTGTGAGTAATGGTCTCTACCTTGCCCATTCCTAGAGGAAGAAAGATCTTCTCTCTCTAGTTTCCAGACAACCCCTGTCAAGGATGATTTGGACTGGCCCTGCTGGCGTTGAGCCCTGACAGTCCCTGGAAGATGGAGTGCTCTGACTGGCCAGCCTGGGTCACAGCTGGGAGGGTAGAGCACCCATGAACAGCCCCACCAGTCTCACACGGATTGGGGAAGAAGTTGTTTCCAAAGAAAGGCATGTAGGCACAACTTATGTCTACCTCAAAGGATGAATGAGCAACAATAAAATATAATTATGGCACATCTCACCCTCTAATATTCCATTCAGTGGTAAAGGAAAATTTAAAAACCCCAAAACCTCCTCCTACCTCTTGCAAAAATTCTGGTGCATTTGGAAAATGATCCATTTGAGCAGAACCCAGGAGTAAATTAGGCATGATGTTATTAAATGTTTATTTAGGTCATTGATGATGTAACTGACTTGAAAATCTCCAGGGTATGTTGGGGTTGCTGGGGGCAGAACGGTGAAGACACTGAGGCAAGCTGAGAGATGATGGAAACTGTGGGAGAACAGAGCTGGGAAGGTAGGAAAATCACAGGAGAGTCAGGGGACCTGGACGATTAGCCTGACGGAAGAGCATCAGTAAAGCAAGCATAAAAGAGAACAGAGGGACAGGGAGAGACGGTGGAACTCTGTAATGCAGATTAGAAGGACAGGTTTATTCCAGGAAAGCCAGAGGGCTGAACATCAAGAACCAAGGAAGAGGTTAATCATTTGATTTCTGCAGGCACTTTTTCAGAAAAGGTCATTGACCAAGGGCACAGATCCAGTGGCCTGAGGTCATCAGTTTCTGTCCGATCCCCAGCCAGGGCGACCTGGGGCCCAGTCAGGCAAGAACCCTGCTTCTCTAGTGATATGGTGTCTAATAGGAAAACAAATACAAGTAGACTAGAGAGGACTAGCAAAAAAAAGATGATATTGCCAGTTGAGGCTGGTAGAGGAACTTTGTAATTAGGAGGCCAGGGACATAAAGGGTCATCCAGAAGACCCGGAGCCTAGTTCCACGTGTTCAACTTCAGTCAAGATAACAGAGTGAAGGCAAGGTGACTGGATTATGCAAAGGTTTTACCTCCAAATTTTCTCACCTTTGAGATGAGTTCTAGAGTTGCAGAATTTCAAAATTGGATGGAACACTGAGGTCACTGCACCAGAAAGCTCAGTTCTTGATCCAACTCTGGGTAGTTCTGTTGACCTTGTTCAAGTTGCTAAACCTCCTTTCCGTGTCACTGCCATCATCAATAAACACAAGTAATGATAAAGGCCCTGTTTACCTTGCAGGATTGCTGAGATAACCAGGTGACAGAACCAGCTACATAATTTCTGGAGCCCCATGCAAAATGAAGATGAGGGGCTCCTTATTTAAAAAGTATCAACAGTTTCAAGATGGCGATGCAGAGCATTAAGCCAAGTGCCAGGTGCTCCTGAGAGCAGAGCCTGAGAGGCAGGGCAGCTCTCCCGCCAGGGAGTCAGCCCTGCCAAGTGGGCTAATGTACATCAAAGGGCTTCAGCAATCTACAAAGAGTTGCACAAAGTCGTGGGGGTTTTCCTGTTTTTCCCTCTGCTTGGCTCTCCAGCATTGTATTCGTTTGCTAGAGCTGCCTTAAAAAAGTGCCACACACTGGAAGGCTCACACAGCTGAAATTAATTGCCTCACAGTTCTGGAAGCCAGAGTCTAAACTCAAGGTGCCGGCAGGGTGGCGTCCTTCCGAGGCTGTGAGGAGAGGGTGTCCCAGCCTCTCTCCTCGGCTTGCAGACGGCTGTCTTCTCCTTACATGTCTTCACACTATCTTCCCTGTAAGCATGTCTCTCTGTCCGAATTTCTCCCTCTTTCACCGGTCATATTTGATAAGGGCCCACCTTAGTGCCCTCGTGTTAACTCGATGACCTCTGTAGACACCCGGTCTCCAAATAACGCCACAGTCTGAGGTACCAGGAGTGAGGCCCTCAACGTTAGGAATCTGGGCAGGGGGACACAATCCAAGCTGTAAGAAGCACCAACTATTTTGGAGGCACTCCTGATGGTATGCAGTCTCAGGTGAGGGAGGCAGTGATGTTAGGCCACTGTACAGGGAGACTTCTGCCGCCATGACAGCCATGTGTGGGCCACTGTTTCTGCTGTCCAGTGCTGCGGCCCTCATTGCTTCTCCTATGAGACCCATTCTTCAGTTGCAAAAATCTCTTAAATGGACACCCAATACATTCTTTCTGGCTGAAGAAAGCTAGAGTATGTTCCCATGGCTTGCAACCCAGAACCCTAATACTCAAATACTGGATCAGAATTGGAAAGTATGGTATTGGACCTGAGCTTGTACCCTCCAGATTTGCCGGGTGTTGTCTGCCTCCTGGGCCCTGGCTGCTTGCTGAATGGGCTCCCCAGCTTCCCACAGTGGCCTTGTCTCTGCCACCATCTGCAGACGCTGCCTCTCCCGGGCCCTGGGACATTTGCGAGTGTGCCCACGCACAGGAGCTCGGGCCCTACCAGAAGCCCGGGCCCTACCTGAAGACACCTGCAGAGGGCCTGGCCCCTCCCGCCTCTCACATGAAGCACCTTGCCATGCGCAGAAGATGGCTGCCCACAGCTGCTTGGACGGGCCAAGGGGACAAGCCAGGATTGAGCAATAGCTGAATCCCTGTTGGAGCAGCTCTGATGAATAAGGCCAAGAGGTGAGGGAACCAGCCAATAAGCTCCCGTCCCTTCCTTCCAGCCATGATCTGGTGGTGGCATTTGCCAGAGTCCTGCTGGCTGAGCACCAGGTGTGGTTTTGTGGCACCTGGCCCCCGTGGTCAGGCATCACCCTACATTTCTTCCACTCTCTCCTGGATTCACTTCCCATTTCCCCTCACTCCTCCATCTGAGACAGAGACTTACAAGTAAGTTTTGCCTCAGGCTCTGTCTTCCATGTAACCCTGGCTTATTTCCATATAAATTATGTCATTTTGATTCCCGAAGGCTACGCCCCTGGAGCACCTGGTAACCTTCGAGAGCCTGGGAGGGGGGAGCCCATTTCATCACACCCCGTGCTCACAGCTCTCCACTTACCCAAGGCTCAAAGACACAAAATGACAGGCACTGGGATGATGAACAGTGAGCCTGGGTATATTATGACAGCATCAGTATGTCAAAGCTCCTCACAGAACTGAGGCAATCATCCAGTTTGATTCCGGATGTTAGCTGGAAAACAAAAGGGCTTTCTTTCACTGGAACTAGCCAGGTAGAGGTGGCTGTGTAAATGGAGGCCAGGCCCTCAGGTGTGGATTTAAAGGGTGTGGCTTCTTTTCTCCTAATTACAGGTTCCTGAGCAGCAGGATGGAAATATTTTTTCACACTGTATAGTAGTTTACCACTTCAATGCTCCTGAGAGCTTCACTCTCTCTATTTAGAACCAGCTTGACATTTACAGTTCACATCACAGTTACACCAGAGAAGTAACCAGAAATACAACTTCAGTGTAGCATGGATTCCCAGCTGTACAAACAGTGCGGGTTAGGCTATTCAAGGCCATGTAATATATTTATATATTCTTATAGCTTCTTTTTTTAAAAAATGAGTTTCAAGTAGGTCTTCTAAAAAAAAGAAAAGAAAAGAAAAACTGGAGTTTGGATCAACCATGCACAAAAACAAGTGGGAACTCCAAAAGGAAAAACAGTTCTGTTATCTACTAGCTTTATGACCTCTGGCAAATGATGTACCTCCCTGAATCTTAGATTTCTCTCCTACAAAATGGAGAATGTTTTTCCACTCTAAGTTGTTACAAGAATTAAGAGAGCTACCACGTAGCTAATTAACAGGGAAATGCAAACTAAAACCACAATGAGGTATCACTTCACACCAGTTAGGATGGCCAACATCGAAAAAACTAGGAACAACAAATGCTGGCGAGGATGCAGAGAAAGGGGAACCCTCCTACACTGCTGGTGGGAATGTAAACTAGTTCAGCCATTGTGGAAAGCAATATGGAGGTTCCTCAAAAAACTAAAAATAGAAATACCATTTGATATGGGAATTCCACTCCTAGGAATTTACCCAAAGAAAACAACTTCTCAGATTCAAAAAGACATATGCACCCCTATGTTTATTGCTATTTACAATAGCCAAGAAATGGAAGCAACCTAAGTGTCCACCTGTAGATGAATGGATAAAGAAGATGTGGTACATATACACAATGGAATACTATTCAGCCATAAGAAGAAAACAAATCCTACCATTTGCAACAACATGGATGGAGCTAGAGGGTATCATGCTTAGTGAAATAAGCCAGGCAGAGAAAGACAAGTACCAAATGATTTCCCTCATTTGTGAGTATAACAACAAAGCAAAACTGAAGGAACAAAACAGCAGCAGACTTACAGACTCCAAGAAAGGACTAGTGGTTACCAAAGGGGAGGGGTGTGATAGGGAGAGTGAGGAGGGAGGGAGAGGGGATTGAGGGGTATTATGATTGGCACACATGGTGTAGGGGGGTCAGGGGGAAGACAGTGTAGCACAAACAAGTAGTGACTCTGTGGCATCTTACTACACTGATAGTAACTTCAATAGGGTATGGGGGGGATTTGAAAATACGAGTGAATGTAGTAACCACAATGGTTTTCATGTGAAACCTTCATAAGAGTGTATATCAATGGTATCTTAATAGAAAAAAAATTTTTTTTAATAATAATTAAGGGAGCTAGTATGTGGGAGAAACCTAGCACAGAATTTAGTGCTCCAAAAAATGTTAGTTATTACTATTACATTATTACTACACATGATTATTTCCCTGTGATCATATGCACAAATTGCTTCTGGAAGACCAGTTTGGAAGCAGGCAAACATAACATCCAAACTCCCTCTGTTCCCCTGTCTCTGAAGGAGAACACAAGTTTCTATGCCCTAGACTGGCTCAAGGAAATTTCTCTTCAAACCAATTTCTTAACAGAAGAGTACCCACTGGTGCCCTGAAGATAAACTCCAGCAGGCCAGAGCTGGTCTCTAGTCTTTCTTAAGTAGGTAGGGGTTGAATTGTTGCGAGCACAGGAACCACCTGATCTGTGTGTGCAGATTTCTAGGTTGTACCCTCAAAAGTTCTGATACAGTAGTTCTGGGGCTTGGGACCTAGGAATCACCATTTACACATACGTGCACATGTACACACACACACACACACACACACACACACTCCATGATTCTGAGAAAGAAGGTGTTTGGTCCACATTTCCCGAATTATCCTCTAGAGGTCTAGTGGTCTCAGACACTCCTGCAGCCCTGTGGTGAGTATCTGCAAACACCCTGAGCTCCCGGAGACCACTTCCTTTTCCCCTTCCCTTGGACTATAGGCATTTAATTCTATAACTAGCCAGTCCTGCACATTCAAGTCTTATTTTCATGTTAGCACCAGTGCAACTGCTTACATTTAGAGTATACATACATGGAGAGGTTATAACAAGGAGGTGCTCCCCAAACTGAGCTGCATGTTAGAAACATCTGGGGAACTTTTAAAATCACCCCCAAACCCAAATGCAAACAGAAAATAAGCAAAAGACATAAAGAGATATTTCACTGAAGAGATGGTAAATAAGCACAGAGGGAAAATAACAGGGAAAAATATACTCAATATTACTAGCTATGAAGGACATGAGAATTAAACCACAGTGAGACATCACTATACACCTACCGGAATGACCAAAATAAGACAGTGGCCCCACCAGATGCTGTCAAGAAGGTGGCAAAACTGGATTTCTCAAACATTACTGGTGGAAATGTAAAATGGCATGGCTACTTTGGAAAACAGTTTGGCAGTTTCTTAAAAAACTAAACAGCCATTTAATGTACAACCTAGCAATGACACTCTTGACATTTAACCCAGAGAAATGAAAACTTGTGTTCACACAGAAACCTTTATATGAATGTTCACAGCAGCTTTATTTGTAATAGCCCCAAACTATAAACAACCAAAATGTCCTCCAATAAGTGAGTATTAAACCAACTGTGGTACATCCATAACATGGAATACTACTTAGTGATGAAAAGGAATGAACTCTATTGAGGCACCAACAACTTGGATGGATCTCAAGATTATGCTGAGTGAAAGAAAAGAACCAATCTCAAGAGGTTACACACTGTATAATTCCATTAATATAACATTCTTGAAATAATAAAATTATAGCAATGGGAAACAGATTAATGTTTGTAGGAATGGCAGGGAGAAGCAGGGTAGGTGGTACTATAAAGGGATAGCACAAGGGTGATCTTTGCTCATGATGGACTAGTTCTGTATCTTAATTGCACTGGTAGTTCTCAGAACCTGCACATGATAAAATGGCATAGAATTATACATGCACACTACACCAATGTCAATTTCCTGGTTTTAATATTGTAACTACAGATAACTACAGTTATTCATGATGTATTCACTAGGGAAAACTTTGCTACCTCCCTTCTGTGAATCTGTAATTATTTAAAAAGAAAAAGAAAAAAATCCCAATGCCTAGGCTGGTCCCCAGACCAATGAAATCAGCAGCTTCGGGCAGGAGGGTGGAATGGGGAAGTCCTGGCATCAGCATGTTGTGAAGCTCCCAGGTGATGGCTAAGCACAGCCAAGGTTGAGGTTTACTGTAATAACCCATTTCATAGCTTCTGCTGCCACTCTTTTTGCATCTGCTGAGCATCAGACTCAGTAGAAACAGTCATCCAGTGTACAGTGCCAACAGTGACTGTGTAGTACTGAGGCCTTATTAAGGCCTGAAAAGTAGGCTGACTGATGATATTTCTTGAGAAATGCAAGTGCCATTAAATCAGCATGTGGGGACAAGCCCCAGCAAGGAGGAGTGCAGTTGGGGGCAGACAGTATTAAACTAGGCTTAGCTAGACTCTGGGTTTCATTTCCTTTTGTTTCCCAAGATTTCTGGACAATTCAAAGTGCTTTCTTAGATTTCTGTTTGAAGTTCATAACAGATTCCCTAAGTGTTTTTAAAACAGCTGACCTCACTGATGGGCCCTCACACAACATTTTGGGGATACAGACTGGTTTCCTTTGGTGGTTTTAATATGTTAACTACAGTTATGTACGATGTACCCACGAGGGAAAACTTTGCCATCTCCCTCCTGGGAATCTATAATTATTTAAAAAGAAAAAGAAAAAAAATCCCAATGCCTAGGGTGGTCCCCAGACCAAGGAAGCGGTTTCATCTCTGTAATTGTCTTCCCTAGCATCTTGTAAGCAAATGAAAAGCATTGCACAAAGTAAAGTGATAGCTCTCAAGGAAGACATACTTATTTTTCTTTGTGTATCTTCAGCCAAAGTATCTAAGGACTGATCTCGAAAACAATAGACCACCTTTTGAACTCATTGTTTCCCTTTGTTTTTAGCCTCCCTTTATTTCTTGCTATTTTACTGCTGAAGCTTCATATTGTTTCCTAGCTTCATGTGCCTGATAGTTTTAAATGCTTTCCAAAATGAATTTCTGCAGCTGCATCTCGGATATGAAAGCTTTGCTAATTGTAGCAGTTCATTTAAGATTAATACGAAGCTTTCTGGTTAATTGTTGGTGATGTCATATGAACTACCAAAACCTCTAATGTCAAAGGGTGTCCTTTCTCCTTGTATTTCCCAAGATAAACTGGTGTATTGTTTTTTTTAAATGGATATTTGGTTTATAATAGGGAGTGCCTTTAAATAATTATCCAGGGTAGTATTGCTAATTGTGACATTACTTAAATATTTATGAAAAGAGAACTTTGATCTGTCATTTCAGCAGCAGTAGCCCAAAGATAATGGGAGATGAGAATCCAAACCTCACAGCTGGAGGGCTACATTTTGCTCTTGATACAAGCTTTAACTGATATTCACAGTGACTTTTTTTGTCATTTTAGTATATCCTCAACCTGTGGGGGCTTACTAATTATATGATGTCAAAAAGGGGCCACGCACTTCATAATAATTAGAAAATTATTACATTTTGTATTATCATTACAAAATGCAGTGGGTATTTATCAAATAATATATGAAAGGGATGAGAATTCAACAGTTCAAGCAAGTTTATTGCTGAACCTGAGAGGGACCCCTCCGTCCTGGCCAGCAGAACAAAGGAAAAAGAGGGTCTCTAACAGGTCAAGGCTTTTTATGGCCAGGGCTTTGGCAGCCTCTTTGAGGGGAGGGGTCAGGGGAAAGGTGGGCTTGTGGCTTGCTGACGTGTCCTCTGGAGGATGCTTGTAGCCTAGGGAAGATGACACCTAGGTCTCTCTGAGATGGTGGGTGGGCTTATTTGAAAGGTGGTACTCAGGTCCAGATTTTATCAATATATGCAATATATTTGATAAATATATTATACATCTAATATGTGTAGATATTATATTATAATACATATTACTGCTAACCTGATGTTAGCACATGTCCTCTCGCCCAGCCCTCCATGGAATATCACGGAAACACTTTAACAACTGATATTTGTTCAAATATTAGCAGAGATTTTTTTTAAGAATGGCTCTTGAGAAAGTCTTGTCATGTTTTATGAAGTCCATGCTGGAATCATTTCTTTCAGCTCTTTCATAGTGAAAGGCCTTTTATCATGTCCTGCATTTGCAGCACTATTTTAACATCAAAGATGAGCTTAACCAGCGCAATGAGATGCAGGATAAAAACATAAAACGACATTAACAGCGATGCTTTTGATCACTCATGCTGTCTCATTAAGTCGCTTACCACAGAAGAAACCTGGGACTTCTCAGGAGACAGGACACTCCTCAGCTCTCAAGCTCCCTGAGCTAGTAGCAGGACTGCTCTTCCCAGTGGCACAGGGAGTTTTTGCAGCGGGAACCAGGCATTCAAGAGGGGCAAAAAAGGAAACAAAATTAATTCAGAATTCTGCCACTATTATAGCAAAACTCTCCTTTCTCTTCCCTAACTTTGCCAGCACCCGCTGTGTAATTGTGGCCCATCTACATGTGTAGGTGGGACTAAGTGGCTGACACAGCGAGAGCTACATTTTCTGCGCAGCACACCCAAGAGCAGAGCCTCTGCTTGGAGTGGCTGACTGCCGGCTCCAGCTCCATGTGTGGCCGCAGGTCTGGCACGCCTGCTGATTACTCCAGAGTTCCACTGAGGGAGAAGTGGGCTGTGCTTGTTAAGCAGGTTGTGGCACTGAAAGCACAGAAATGTCAAATGCACATAATTACTACTAATTTGAAAACACAGAAAATCTGCTACAATTAAAGGGACAGTGGAGCAATTTCTGGAGAAAATTAAACAACTAGGCAATATGTGAAGCTTTCTCTGTCACTTGGTATGTACACATCTTTTTTATTTATTACTATGTGTACTTGTATATTTATTTTTGGACCTACCCTCTCCCCATGGGCTTCATGAGAGACCATATGTCTGTTTTGTTGACACATCCAGGACAGTAGAGGAACTTGAGTAACTGTTTAACAAAGGGATGATCATAATATATCATTTTTAACAAAGACCTTCCAAATACATTTTCTCTCATTCACTGTGACCTTATTCAACTAAGTTAACTGAACACCTAATGTAACTTCTGCACTGTTCACATTGAATTACTGGGCCAGACCTGGGGAAAATTACATAACGGCTCATTAATGTTTTATGTAAGACGTGATGGCCAAGAATACTTCCATATAAAAAAGTCATAGACAAGGAGGCACCTTACCTGGCAGTCTTTCCCATTTCTTTGTCTCTTAAAAGATCTGCATTTAATCTCTTTCTGTATAGGCATATTCTGTATCCAAACAATAAAGACTTCTTGGAAACAAGATATCATTGCCTCCTATAATTTATTCTAAAGCTTAACAGTCTTAAAGATGACTACTATGCTGTTGACACATAGCAGATGTTAAATAAATATTATTGTTTTTGTGAATTGAAGTCAGCATTAAAAATGAAAATTGCTGCTCCTAAATATTTGCTGTGAGTTAGAGAAGAAACTTCAGTCTCTGTTTTTAGTTCAGTTGTGTTTGCACGAGTTAAACTGTGCTCTTTCTAGTACCCAATTTACATTCAGCTTTTCTACCAGAGGTGAGCGTTTTCCCAGCCAGTTTGATCTTGTCCTGCCCAGCATTTCTGGGTAGATGGCTCCCAGCGAAGTAAGATCTGAGTCACTGGCTGGATCGTTGTTCTCAGGACCCCTTGCAGGGCAGCCTTGCTGAGTTGCTCCTTGATTTTCTTCTCTGTATTTGAAAGAAATACATGCCATGTGCAGTGCTTCATAGATATTGCCTCTTGAATAAAACTTATTGGAAAAAAATCATATTTTTACAGTTTTCTGGTAAGTGAATTTTTACACTCATATAACTACTGAGCATGAATTATTGTTACACGCTCACTGAGTACTTCCAATCAGCCAGGGGCTAGAACTACAGCTATTATTGTGATTAAAGCATTTACTTACCACTTGGGTTACCACCAGAAGTGAAGATGTCACCTTCCCTGTGAAGAATTATGTATGAGAACTCGATTCGGCCAAGATCAAGGGCTTGATCTTGTAAGGATCAAAGTTAGGAGCATTATTTGTGTTTATTTTTAATTTATTTTTTTTTAAAGCTTGATTGAAGTATAACTGACATATAATACACTGCACATATTAAAAATACACTGATAAGTTTTGGCATATGTATGAACCAGTGAAATCATCACCACAAATCCAGGTAGTGAGCATATCCATCACCCCAAAAACATTCCTCTTGCCCAGCTGTCATCCCTGCCCCCATGTCTGGGTCTCCTCCAGGCCTCACCCCTCCTCAGGCAAACACCTGTTTTCTGTCATTATAAGGTTAGTTCACATTTTCTAGAATTTCTATAAGGAATCTTATAGAATGTACTCTTTGACTTCTTTCGCTCAGCATAATCATGTTGCGAGTCATCCAGGTTGCAGCATATATTAATATACCATTCCTTTTCGTTGCTGAATAGTATCCTATTGCACAGATATAGTACAGTTAATTTATCTGTGGATGGAAATGTGGGTTCTACTTTTTTGCTTACAAATAAATCTGCTACAAGCATTCATGCACATGTTTGTGTACAGACATGTATTTCCTTTCTTCTTGGTTAAACGCCTAGAAGCAGAGTGGCTGGATCATACATGGTAGGTATATGTTTAACTTTTGAAGAATCTGTCCATTGTCTTCCAAAGTGTCTGTATCACTTTCCATTCCCAACAGCAGTATATAGGAGTTCAGGTTTTTTTACACCCTTACCTACACTTGACATGGTTAATCTTTTCCATTTTAGTCATTCTAATAGGTATGTAAGGGTATCTCATTGTGCTTTTGTGTTTCCCTAATGGCTAATGAGATTGAGCATCTATATTTTCATGTACTTGTTTATGTCTATCTTCTTTGGTGAAGTGTCTGGCCCCAGTTTCTACTGAGTTGTTTGTTCTCTTTCAACATAGCCTTGAGACTTCTTTATATATTCTGGATACAGTTCCTTCATCAGATATGATTTGCAAATATCTTCTCCCAGTCTGTACAGCCTGTCTATTCATTCTTTAGAAGAGAAGTTTTTAATTCTGACTGAGTCCAATTTATCAATTTGTTCTTTTTTGGGGCTGTACATCAGTGCTGCTATCTCAGAATTCTTTGTCTAACCCGAGGTCTTTGCCCAGACCAAGGTTTTTTCTTAAAGAAAGTTGTAGAATTTCAACTTGAAATTTCCTTACAGAAGTTGTATATTTCAAGTTTTACATTAAATTTTTTATATTATGTAAAAATGTGAATCAAAGCCCACTTTTCTTTGCACATGGGTATTCAACTGTCCCAGCACCACTTGGTGGGGAAACTATCCTTCCTTCATGACTTTGTCAAAATCAGTTGCCCAGATTTTTGCAGGTCTGTTTCTGGACTCTATTTTGTTCCATCGATCGATTTGTCTATCTTGATGCCAATACCGCCTATCTTGATTAGTGGAGCTTTATAATTAGTCTTGAAATCAGGTAGTATTAGTCCTCTAACTTTACATTTTTTTTTTCAGAGTTGTCTAGACTATTCTAAGTCCCATGCATTTAGAATCAGCTTGTCAATTTCTACAAAAACACAGCCTTCTGGTATTTTAATTGGCAGCAGTTTGAATCTATAGATCAGCTTGGAGAGAATGAACATCTTAACAATATTAAATTCTCCTGAGCCTTACACATGAACATATCTCTTCATTTCTTCAGATTTCATATAATTCCAGGCAACAGTGTTTTGTAGTTTTTGGTATAGATTTTCACATCTAGTGGCAGATCTCTAAATATTTCATTTATTTGATGCTATTGTTAATGGTATTTTTTTAAATTTCTATTTCCAATTGTTCATTTCTAGCACACGGAAATGCAGTTTTTTATATATTTCCCTTGTATCCCATGACACTGCTAACCTCATTTATTAATTCTAGTGCCTTTTTTGAAGATTCCATTACATTGACTACATGATTATATTGTCTCTGAATACATAGAGCCAACTTTATGACAATATTGGACTGTAATTTTCTGTAATTTCTTTGTTAGGTTTTGGTATCAGGGTAATGGTTGCTTCATCAAATGATCTTTCAGTAAGTACTTTTAGAGATATTGTTGCATTGTCTTCTCACTTGCATTGTTTCCAACAAAATCTGCTGTCATCCTTATCTTTGTTGCTTTATATACTGTTTTTTTTCCCATTTGACTGCTTTTAAGATTTTTCTCTGTATTGCTGTTTCTGAGCAATTATGATGTGCCTTGATGTTGCCTTATTAATGTTTCTTGCATTTGGAGTATATTGAACTTACTGGATTTGTGGGTTTATAGTTTTCACCAAATTTGGAAAATTTTCAGCCATTATTTCTTTAAACATTTTTTCTATACTGTGTCTTTGTCCCCTCCTTCAGGGACTTTTAACTACATGTACATTAGCCCAGTTGAAATTGTTCCACAGCTCATAGACCTCTGTTCATTTAAGAAAAAATCCTTTCTCTGTTTAATTTTGGATAGCTTCTATTTCTGTGTCTTCAAGGACACTAATCTTTTCATCTGCCATGTCTTATCTGTCATCAATACAATTCAGTGTACTTTACATCTCCCACATAGTTTTCATCTCTAGAAGTTTGATGTATATCTTTTTTATATCTTCCACACATCTACTTAATTTTTGAACACATAAAATACATTTATAACTGTTTTAATATCCTTGTCTTCTAATTCTAACATTAGTGTCAGTTCTGAGTTGGTTTGAATGGCTTGATTTTTTTGTCTCATCATGAGTCACTTTTTCCTGCTTCTTTTTATACCTGGCAATTATTATTACTTTTTTTTTATGGATTCCACACACTGTGAATTTTATCTTGTTGGGTGCTGGATATTCTTGTATTCCTATAAATAGAACTGAGCTCTGTTTTGTGATGCAAAGAAGTTACCTGAAAACAAATTGATCCTTTCAGCATTGCTTTAAGATTTGTTAGGTGGGTCTGGGGCAGTGCTCAGTCTAGGGCTAATAATTCTTCCTCGCTGCTCAGCTAAGGTCTCTGTACTCTGCTGGTGGTGTAGGAATCATGAGGTTTTCTGTCTGGCTGGTGGGAACAGAGGCTGTCTATGGAGCTGTCTGAGCAGTGGGCACTGCTTCCTCTCACCCTTTCCCTGGTCTCAGCTGGCTGCCTTACTCGCATACACTCACTGGTACTCAGATGAATACCTGAGGGGAATCCTCTTCAGATCATCCCAGTTCTCCCGTCTGGGCAGCTCTCTCACCCCAGGGCTCTGTTCTGGGAGCACTAGCTCCCGGGGTCTCTGGTGACTCTCAGCTCCATCTCTTCAGCTCACAGAATGCTGATGTCCACCTAGGTTTCCCTCACTGTCCTGACCTGCAAGCTTCTCAAAGGCAATCCTAGTCTCACCTCCTTGCTTGCTGCCCCTCAAAGGTCACAGTTCTTTGTTGCCTGATGTCTAGTTGCTTTCAACCTTGTTTCATATGGTTTGTTTGTCTCAGGTGTGAGAGTAAGTCCTTGTAACTCCATTTTAATCAGAAACAACTCTTAAAATGTTCTGAGTCTCTGAACTTCAAGCCTAAATGGATGATTTTGTCTTAGCCTTTCAAATGTTGTTTTCCTAAACTTATTGTATGATAGGGTATTTGGACCTTTTGTTTGACTGTATTTTTTAGAAGATCTCTGATTACTGTTATGATATTTATTATCAGTGCTGTTCAAAACAGAGATAGGTAATACTCATGTTATTTGATAAAATATAGCTGTTTAAGATAACAGCCAAATGTTGTCATTAGTATTAAATAGTTATCCTTTCAGTAAATAAATCTTGAGCCCTACTAAAAGCTGGTATTCTGCGAAGCTGAAGATACATTCCTGTCTGCAAGGAGCTGGTGCTCTAATGAGGGCACAGAGGGGTAAACCACCAGTGTGACTGGCACTTGCAAAGGCCCCATGCTGAGAGAGAGCATGGCACCTTCAGGAAAGAAAGACTGGTTCTTCTTCACAGTTCACAGTCCAGGAGAGACAGATACTCATTGAAGACATCCCCAGACAGCATAAGTCCCATGATGGTAGGCTGCGACGATGATTATGATAACAGCTAATGTTTATTGAGCTGTCATAATATGTCAATCACTGTTTTTATGTGTTTCTTCATTTAATTATCAAAACAACTCTATGAAGGGAAAATACTGTTGTTATCTCCTTTTTATAGATGAGATAGCTGAGACACAGAGCAGTTAAGTCATAAGCCTAAGGCCATACTCCTTGCTCTAGTTAAAGGGCGAACTCATCTAAGCCCATCCTTTGACTACACATGCAATAACTGGATTTCGTTTTATGCTAGTGAGCAGCTTGGTCAGCAGCAGGCCATTCCCTTTGAAAGAATTTGCCACGTAATATGTAGAACACAAACCAAATAGTCTGTATGTGAAAACCTAGTCCACAATCTTTTTTCTTCCTAGAAAATCTTCTGGCAAAAGAGAAATTCTCATAAGTGTTTCTATTTTTATTCCACTTTCCTTTTCTCTGTGTCCCTTTTCACTGAGCAGTTGGTCCTCTAATCTCTTTCTCTAGCTATCTTGCTAAAATAGCCATCGATCCTTTTCCCCTTCAGAATTTTCCCTTTCATACCCTTGATCTGCTCTGGAAAATGCTAGTCCAAGTCTCAGACTATGAGGAGTTTTTACAAACTTCCAGAATTTTGTTAAGTGCTTGAATTTCACTGGGAGGATACAGTTTGTTTTAAGAGACTTGTTATTTCTTTATTTATGCAACCATTTGTATGGAGTGCCTACTATGCACCAGGCATTCATAGAGTAGTGCACAAAACAAAAAAATAAATCATGCCATATGGAGTTTACATCGTAGTGTGTGTGTGTGCAGTTGGGGTGGGGGTGTAGAGTATAAACAATTAAAATACAGTAGGCTAAATGAAAAGTATGGAAAACAACAAAGCAGAATTTTGTATGTGTTTGTGCATAGCATCCTCATATATATAATTATCTCGTTGCAAAAACAGGCGTTAATTAATTGGGATTTCTCTGAATCTCAGATCTATTTTAGGTGATCCAAGCAGGAAAGTTGAAAAACTTGCTTTTGGTAATATTCTATATTTTATTTACCTTTATATTCTTATTTACTTTGAAATGTTTTAAACATTTTAGACTCTTTTTACTAAATTCCCACAATCATTTTGAAACTCAGTATTTGCTTTACAAATATATAATTGAAGACAAGTTGCCCATAGATCACTTTATGTCCATATTTTTGCCTATATGATAAGTTACTTGAATAGTATTAATTTTCAAACAGTAATTCAGTTGAGAGTAGCCAGATGTTTCCTTTGAATACGTTCCCTTCTTGAAAATTAGAATCAAGACTAGACAGATAAAAGGGTTACAAACATGAATGTTCAACCATCTGCTTTGTCTACTCAAAGACTAAGTGTTCATGGCCAAAGAGAATCAGCAACTTGAAGTGGCCAGCTAAAGAAATTTGGTAAACTTCCAACGATATCTGTACTATTTCAGAAAATGACACAAATCATGAAGTAGTCACGGCTGGGCAGAGGAGAGCACCCCGAAGTGAGGTGAGGGCCTGGTGAAGCCTGTCCTCAGTCCTCTCCTCCTCACCACTGTCCCCCTCCACACCCGGCAGCCCGCACCCATGAGGTGAACAGGCACCTGCGCTGTGACTGGCGGGGAGGACGAGGTGTGACTTGGCTCCTCACCCATCTGCCACTGATGCCCAACATGCACATATGTAGTCTTTGCCAGGGGGTATAAGAATGCAAGTGATAACAAGAGTAGGAATAGCTAATGTGCACATGGCACGTGGTGAGCGCCAGTCCAAGTACTTTGCATATGTTAACCCTATCAATCATCACTGCACCCTAAGAGGTTGGCACTATTATCATCTCTGTTTTGGATACGGGAAACTGAGGCACAGTTAGCTGCTAGGTCGTAGAATGTGGATTTTTATTTACGCAGGCAATCTGGCTGTAGAGGCCTACTGTGACGGGGTTATATTGCCTTTCAAACTGAAAGGCAAACAAGACATCCCTTCTGCCCTCAAGGTGCCCCAGTGCAGTCGGGAAAGGGAGGCAGTCATTCACTGATCTGTGCCTTCATGCCATGTTTATCAAGCCTCTATTCTACATTGAGAAATATGTGTCTTCGAGCTTGGCATATTCCTTGTCTCTACAGAACTTCTGGAGACAGGCTCTATTATAAAATGTGGCTCATTCAGGATAGAGACATGGAGTATTTTGGGTGTTCCAACTAGAAGCAATTAACAAGGTCATTGGGAGGTAGGGGGAGCTTGCTAAAGAAGGTGATAATTGAGCTTCATTTCTAAAGATGGACTTTACATCTCCTGATTAAAATACAGTTCCTGGGAGACTTAATGTTTTAAGTTGGAGCAGCCAATTTACAAGTGTTAGAATGAATTCTTCTTTCCTGATCAGCAGAGGGTGAAGAGAACGGGTGAGTGGTATGTGAGAAAGGGACATTACTGGCATTGGCAGCTGGGGCCAGGGAGAAGGGTCCCACTGGATGGAGGATAAGAGGCAGAAACTTCTGGATGACATTTCTCTTGCCTCTCAATTTCCCATTCCTAACTCCTTCAGCCAGTTCTCCAGGGGTCCAGTGCTGTACACACACACACCCCTGTCCTAGCATGGCTGGAGTTCCAGAGTGGCTATGTCCCTTGCTTGGTCAAATTCTCACTTCCTGATAAAGAAACCTACTCTTTTAAATCTGCATGTGTTTGTTTAAAAGTAATTTTCAGCACTGTGTGCTGGAAAAATGATTATGATGCTCTTAAATAAGAGATTTTTTTTTTTCAGAGTTCTAACTGTAAAAGGGCAGAAGTTACTCAGAAGCCATTTGTATGTAACTCCAGGCTGTTCATGGGTTGGGAACTTAGGCTGCCAGGAAAGTTGTCACCTTTGATGAAAGGGATACCAACATGGGGAGCCACCTGCCTGTGTAATGTGTGTGATCTCTCTCTTCCAAGAGAGGACAGAAAGGATGGTTTTCTCTCTTATTCAAAGAGCACGTGGATGGTTATAGGGAGCTTAGATTCTTCATATTCTAGAGGGAATACAAAGAGACCATTATAGTATATGAGCAGCTGATATAAAGTTAGGTAGTTACTAAGAATAAGGAGGGACAATAAACCATATTAAGAAATATTACAGTAAATAATACCCTTATAGATAAAAGGTAAGATAAAGGGTATGCACCCAATACAGACAGATGGGGTGGAATTTTAGGTGGTGTAGACAGGAGAGTACTTTTTGAAGAGGTTCACTGAAGCAGACCTTGCAGGAGGTAAGAGAGCAAAGCCACTGCTGAGATGTGAGGGGAGAGGGAGCCCTGTGGGTGCGGGCCCTTAGCTGCACCCGCTGGCGGGGGCAGGGCTAGAGTAAGGCCCCTTTGCACAGCTTAGCCTGAAGAGTGAAACCGGCTGTTTTAGGACCACCCCTCCTTCACCTGCCCATCACTGCTCCACTGTCAGTCAGAGACAGCAGGGCATAGAGAACAGACTGTGATGCAGGAAGGCGGATTGGGAGAAGGGAGAAAGGATGGAAGTAGGAACTGAATGGACTCAAATAAGGTTGCCTGCCAGTTATGGGCCCTTGGAGGCTCCAAAACACGAGATGGAGAGGCAGAAAGGTGATGTTATATATAGTTCAAAATTGTATTCCAGGGTCTGGAGCAGAGCCTCCCTCCCTTCCCTTCCACCTCCCTCTGTCCACTTCTCCTTCCCGTCCTTCCCCTAGGCACACAAACTTACATAAACACTAACCCCTATTTATGGCATGTTCTCATCACTGGCCTATATGGTGTCTTGGAGCAGAGCATTTTAAGGGCTTGGCATCTCCCTGCTCCTCGCCTTGCCCTTGAATTAACTGCCTGCTTTAGTCCTTCAGTTACCTGTGGCTGACTGGGAGGCTCGGGAGTGGCTGCCTGGAGCCCACCTCGTGATTGTGGATGGGGGCATTTATATGCTTACTTGTCATCTAACTCCATGCAGACCTGGAGTCTCCTTTGAACAGCCTTTTGCATTTAGAGCCAACACTTACCGAAGGAACACTGGACTGAGCCCTGAGAGGGTGCCAGGCGCCTGCAGTGAGGCAGCCTTGGGCATGTCGGGGGTGCCCTGTGGCCGCGTTTTCCATCGCTGATGCTCAGCAGCTGTCAGCCAGTGTGAGCCTTGCGAACAGCTGCCTGCCCACCACCCTCTCGGGCCATCAGCTGCACAAGCCCCATGTCACAGAGCATCAGAGCAGAGCCCCGTGGTCAGTAGCCGGGCCTGCTATTTATAGAAATCTCTCTCTTAAGGCAGATATGGGTACACAACAGGATTTCTGAGCCAAAACTAGGTTTCCCTATTAGCTTCCAACAGCTCTTTGTTATTAATCCTTCTGAAAAATATGACCTTTTCAGACTTTAGCAAGGTTACAAGTAGTTAGTGGAAAAGAAATATCAAGAGGTAGGAGCTCAGGTCTATAGTTCAGGCTCTTGCGTGATCTCCACCAACAGATCTGTGTCAGTCTCCCAGAATCCATGCTGCTTTGCACATTACTGCACAACTCCTTCATATGGGTTAGAATATCTTTAAAGATATGCTAGCATACTCTGGGGGATTTGAAAATAGAAGGCAGGTGAATAACTGAACACCTGTGCATGGCATAGACATATTCTTAGTGGGACCTGCAAAGCTCCCTGTGTATGACTCTTTGGTGACAGTGTTTTTTTCTAATACAGGTGATATGATGGGTGATGGTATAGGTAATATTGTTTCCTTAAAACAGTGTCAGTTTTAAAAAGGTAGTAATACTAATTAGCATTAGTAATACTAAAAAAGGTAGTAATAATCCAGGTAATATTATTTCCTTAACAGTAGCAATTCCACCATCAGGCAGTATAGACTAGTACATTTTTAGAAGATCTTACCTCATGAAAATAGCTGGACTCCATTTTAGCAGTGTTTCTTTAAGACATTGAATTCCTTCCAACTCTCATAGATCATGGTGACAACATTTAGAAATAATCAGTCAATAAAATATATAATGAGAAATTATCACATAATTCTTAAATTACCAGAAGCCAAGGGCACATTAGTTATTCATTTTAGAAAGGTATAGGCTTTTACAACTTACAAATTTACCAGAAGCCTAGAGTTTCAGGAATCTTAGCTGCCCTCTGAATCAATTCCAGAATCATTGAAGACTAGGGATAAGGGTGCAATGGGGTGGGGAATCTGAGAACTACAAAGGTCAGTAAAAAGTATATATCCATTATCTTAATTTGGGTGCCCTATTAAACAACACCTGACACAAGGACTTGGCCATAGGTAACTATGGTTTTGGGAAGTAGGAGTTAGGGGGCAAGGAGAGACAGGGAAGAAGGAAAGACCAATATTAGTGCATATTATTAAGGGGATGGAGTATATTTGCTATTAATTGTAGTTTGTGGTTAACTATTAAATGACCACAAATGCAGCGGTGGAACACAACGCAATGTGACAATACAACAGTATTACCTTACAGTGCCGTAGAGCAGACGTCCAGTCCGGACCTCGCTGGGCTAACATAAGGGTCTCAGCAAAGCTGTGCTCCTTTCTGAGGCTCTGACAGATGATCCTTTAGCCTTCCTTCCTGTTTCTAGAGGCTGCCTGCATTCCTTGGCTTGAGGCCCTTCCCTCCGTCTTCAGAGCTGGCAATATCACATCTCTCTGACCTTTTTTTCTGTCATCACAGCTCTTTCTGATCACAGTTGAGAAAATTTTTCTGCTATTAAGGACCCGGGTGATTGGATTGGGTCCACCTGGATAATCCAGGCTACTCTCTCCAACTCAAGATCCTTCACTTAATCCATCTGTAAAATCTCTTCTGCCAGGAAAGGTAACATTCCCAGGTCTGGGGTTAGGGCGTGGACATCTCTGGGGCTGTCATTCTGTCTACAAGAGGGGGAGATGGGAGATAGGCCATGGGGGGGAGGCTCTCTTCCACGGGTACTCTGAGGAGCATACAGAATGGCAGAGATGCCCACCTGCAGTACAGAGGGCAGAGAATTTCTCCACCAGTCCGAAGCCCCACTGGTTGAGGGTTCCACCTGTAGACAACTGGCCTGCACCCCCAGGCTGGCCCTGGATGGCACAAGTAGGCCCTGGTGTGTTGGGGCACAGAGCCTACAGCACCCTGCCAGAACAAGACATGAGCTCACAGGGAAGGCCTCCCACAGCTGCCCTGAAGACAGAGGGACTGAGAGGAAGTGGACCAGGCAGCCCGCAGCTGCCACCTCCGTGGAATGGTGGCGCTTGGGACCTAAGAATCACTTAGCCTGGAGCTCAAACCCTGCCTCACTACTCCCTGTGAAGTGTAAGTCGTTCCTATACCTCAGGTTTTTCCATCTCTTAGAGGGGAGGCCACTGTGGACCACCCAGAGTCATTCTGAGAATTAAGTGCGTATGAGTGTAAATGTACCAACATGATGTGCAGTGACTGGTTGTGAAAACAGCAGCGGGAAGTTTTTACTTAGGGACCCAAAGAAATATTTATGGGTTGCTGGGCACTGGGAATAAGACTGACAAGGCCCCCATCCTCTCGGAGCTTCTCTTCCAGCGGGGAAGACAGGCAAAAGACAAGCAAGTAAGTAAATAAATATATAAGGCCTTACAGATTGCTGCAACGAAGAACACGAATAGGGTGCCGTGGTAGAAAGGGGCAGGGATGTGGCCGAGGCTGTCTGGTGCCCCTCCACCCTGCCCCTTTCCCTGCCAGTGGCGCCTAGTGCATGCAGGGGGCATTTGGGGACTCCCTGAGTCTGAGAGGGCAGCCCTACCCAGCCCCAGAGGTGTATCATGACTGCTCTAAATCAGTTACTATCACCCATTTCCCTCGGCGAGTCCCCAGCACAGAAGTAGACACAAGCCCCGGTGATGTCAGGGGAAGCCTGCTGCTGGGGTAGGCGAGGCCTCTGTTCCTGCCCAGTAAGGGGAAAGCCTTTTGCCATTCCCCCCTTTTCTCCTGCTGCAAATAAAATGAACGAGCCATCTGGACTGGTAGCAGCTTCTTGAAATCATGAAACAGCAAGTATGAAGACGAAAGTCTGACAGGAGCAGAGAGTGCTGAAGGGCTGAGTCTTTGATGATGTCATGCAGCAGCTGAACCAAAGCCAGTAACTGCCATTCAAGAGGGCTCAGAGAAAAAAACAGAGGCTTATTTTTTCTATATTTTAAAAAATGCTGCAGCTAGTCAGGCATTCTTTTGCCTGCAGAGGATCATGCTGTTAGCCAAGATGGGTCATCCAGAAGTACTGATTAACTGAAAGCGTCAGCTATGGAAAGGGCCAAGGGAGAGCATTCAGGCAGAGGGAAGAAGCGGAGCATCTGTGAGGAGGAGAGAGGGCGTTGGGGGCTGGAGGGTGAGCAGGAGTCGGGGGAGACAGGACTAGCGAGCTGCACCCTTCCAGGGCCTTGGCTTCAGGATGAGGGATCTTAGAAACAAAGTGAAACTGCACAGTGGTTTTAAGCAGGGGAGTAACATGTGGTCACAGGGAATTGTACACCCCACGTTCTTTAATGTAGAAATGGAAAACTATAAGTTGTAACTTTGATAGTGCTATGAAAAGAGAGTCATTAAAGAGTATGCTGCAGCCAGAAACTGCAGGCCTATAATAAGCTGTTGCTAGCAAAGAACCTTGGGAAGACGAAGTCTGATGACTCAGTTGTCTTAGGGAGGCAGGGCCCTGAGCTAGAAAACCTTTTACAGCTAATTGTTAAGGACAAAGGCCAGCAACATTAATAGGACATTTGACTTGGAGATCCTTAGAGTATAAATCCTAACCCATGTCATGGTGAAGGCCCATTGTGTCAGATTGACTTGTTTGGGGTTTGGTGTTATGACCTTGTCCTAGCTGGTTTATAAGAATTATTCTAGGGCCGTCAGGACTTTAAAAGTGTAACATTAGCTCCTTGAGAATGAAACCATCAATCCTAAAGCAGCATATTAATTGATTGGCATAGAATATTGCTCTCAGCCCACTACTTAGAATTCTTAAAGAACTTGAATTCTTTTTTTTCCCTGAGAAAGTATCAAGCTTTTGGCTTTCTCCGTTTAGGCCCTATTGAAATAAATGGCTCTAACACATGCATTGTCATAAGTGTCTCTAACATTTATTTCTTAATAAAGAATTCTCTTGACAGATGTGATCTGTCTGAAGTATTAAAAAAAATCACTCTGGCTGCAGGGTGAAGAAGGATTTATAAAGAATGATTTGTCAGCTGGAGCTGATAGAGGGGGTTCTGTTAGGAGGCGATCACAGTTGCCCAGAACAGAAATTGACAGTCTGATTTGGGGGGGAGAGTGAAGACACAAACATGATATGTCTACAGATGTGAGATGTATCTAGAACGGAGAACAGAACAGACTGGCTGAAGGAAATGAGGATGACTGAAAGGGTTTTGACTTGAGCAACAAGGTAGATAGTGATACTCTTTACTGAAATTGGGACATTCAGTAGATGAAGAGCTTGGGGTGAATAAACAGTTTAGATTTGGGTCTACCTGGCTCCGGGTGCCTAGTTGGTATCCAAGTGGAGCTATAAAGTAGGCAGCCGGATGCACATATATCTGCCCGGAAGCTGATGTACAGAAGGGCACGCAGCTGGGTGCCTGGGGCACTCCGATATTTAGTCAAGTAACCCCACCTCCATTTACAGACAAGGAGTAGTTTGATACCAAAAAGAACAGTACCAACCAATTTCATCCTCCTTTGGGAGCCTACAATGCAAAATGTGGTTTAGGCATATGCTACCATGGAGTCTGCCACTCTGTAGTCCCCAACAACCCTCTGCCCATTACTTAGGCAGAAATAATAGAAGCCTGTGCTGATAGAGTGCCATGGACAGTGAAGCCCTGTCACCTGTGTGACTCAGATCATTGAATGTTGGCTCTGGGCCACTGGGACTCTTTGAAAAGCGTGCCTCTGAAGGAAGATGAGGGTTGGGGAGGTGTTTCAAGGCCTGGATTTTAGAGTGATACATGGTATTTTTCTGTTCATACATACAAGTCACTTCAAGCAAGAGAGGATAAGTGGGATCAGAGCTGTGCTGAAGCTAGAGAGCTCACTTGCATGTTAGCCGCTTTTCATAAATGTGGTGTTGGGCTGAGACTGGCTCCAGGAAATGCACAGTTCTGTGCGTGTCAGCCCAGAACAGTGTGGGGAGAAACAGGCTGAGGAAAGTTATTTTGGTGATTAATTACTATTTTCAAGCCAGTCTTTGGCTTAATTATCTGTTATAAGTATGCTAATTTGGTCAGCTGTCTGTAGGTAGCTAACTTCACCCTTAGTTTAACAGCATCCATCTAGAACAGAAGGACACTTTCTAGAGGAAGTAAGAATGCCCACCCACTGGAGGGGAAGTATGACTTTCACTGGGCTGTTCACAGACTTTTCAAACCCCCTTTGGATGAATGCACGAATCAAGATTCCCCAGATATACTGACATATTCCTGCCCCATCACCATAATGCCATCAAATCCAAATGGGAAATGGATGGCTGCTATCTGGGTCTCAAAGGGGATACTGAGTTAGACTGGAAGTCCCTCTTCGTGATCTTGGACTGTATCTTGGAAGCTTTATCTTTGAGTACACCAATCCTAGTAACAAATCAGATGGGACATCCCTCTTGTGGTGCAGACTCTCAGCACAGGGGCGACTCTAGATGTGTATACTGAGATGTAGGTCTTATTATTTTTCAGCTATGGGAGACCACAGGTCAGGAGACAATCGCATTGAGAATGTGGCTTGTTTTACTCACTGATCCCAACAGGAGAGGACATGCCAGGCTGAGGGGGCACATGAAGCATCAGGTTGGCCAGGAGGCAGGAGACAAATGCGGCATGGGCCTTCGCTATGGTCCTGCAGAAGGAACGGATGAGGCAGTGTAAGCAGGGTTAGGGTAGATTCAATTTCAGTGGACTCTGGGGCACTGGGGCTCTCCCTGGTTGCCTGGGCCCTGGCCCTGAGATGATTACAACGGGACTAGCGGCCTGAGTGTGAGAGGAGGTGTGGGCTGTGGGCTGGTCGGGTAGCATGTGAAAGGCCCCTGTCACAGGCACTCATTCACTAGCTCGGGAAACTAGATTCACTGCCCCTGGGGTCAGCAAGCCCCTGATCCCCCACATCAGAGTAGCAGAAACATGGTTCATGCAATGTCAGTCACAGTTCTGCAAGGACTGGATATGTGCTCCCAGGGCTGACTCCCTGAGCCTCAGTTTACTCCTCCACTGAGCGAAGTGGTAACATCGGACTTGCAAGGTCATTGTTGAGATTGAGTGATGCTGTGTAAGCAAGATCTTGGCATAGCATCCAGAATCTGCCATCCAGTCAATAAATGGTACATGTATTGATTTGTTAGTGGCCAGATTGTGAGCTCTGGTTACAGAAGTTCAAGCCATTCTGGTTAGAGAAGCTGGAGGGTTGTTTCACGGCACTGGCTGGATCAGGAAAGGCAGCTGTGCTCCTTCAGCACCGGGGTTTCCTGGTTGGAAAGTGGTTCCTGTCTGTGCCTAGAGGTTTCTTTCTTTTTTTCAATTATTTTATATACCCAAAAAGGTACTTTGCACATAGGTGACGGTGTCCTTTTACGAATCCATAGGTTGAACTGAACCTGTCAACTGAACCTCGGGGACACTGGAGCTGGGAGAATCAGTGGTTCTCTTAATTCTCACCAAATAGATGACCAACCATGCCTTTAAGGAAAGTCTTCATTGATTGATTAATGGATCCATTTCCCATCAACCCTTAGTAATAAAACACATGATGTTAGTGAGAGTGAGGTTTGGAAATCTTTACATTTCAGCTCATCTCCCACTTGTAATTTCTTTTCTGCCTTCAATGAATATTTATCATGCCTCAGGCACAGGGAGGAAGCAACTTATAGAAAAGAATTTAATGGAAGGATGCAGGACAAATGAAGCTCAAGGTGCTTTGCCTCCTCTTGCCACACAACCGGCATTAGCTTTTATTTTACATTTCTCTCCATTTTCGTGAATGTTTAAGTGCAACTACCAAAAGGAGAAAATGAACTCTGAAGCTACAGAATGGCTGACCTGGACAGTAATTAGCTGCCTCTGTTTTAAATTTCCCTTTCCTTTGATGTGAGGGCTTTCTCCAGCCTGCAATTACTCGGGGGTGTTTTTAGACCAAACGCCACCGTGACAACACAGCAATGGCGTGGATAATTAGGACTTGAAATACCCACCTATCAGCTGACCCTAGCAGCTGTCATCTTTCTCTGTAGCCCCAGCCTCCCCTGGTCCAAGGTCAGAAGCAGGTCAGGTTCAGATGCAGACACATGTTCTTTTAAAAAGGCCACAAACTTTCCAAACCCAGTCCTTTCCAAACTCAGGTGATGCCATGGTGGCAGTGCCTATGAGCTCTCTGGTCACAGACTACAAGTGACCCTGAGGTAAATGCAGAGCCTTTAATGTGCAACAGCTTCTAACATGTAGGCAAATACTTTGCAAAGAATGCGTGCGGCAGGCAGCAAGACATGGAAAGAACAGAGGCTTATTCAGATTCCCCAAACCCGAGTACCAGCCGTGATAAGGGTCAAAGGCAAGAAGAGCCACAAAGCTGTGCGTGTGCTTGGTAATGCATTAGAGAGACCCCAGGGGTTGTCCCAAAAGCTGCGAACACATCCTATGCTAGGCAACTGGCAATGGAGGAGACGGACACAAGGTGCAAGGCAGCTGTTGTCATTCAGAGGGCTGTGGAGTCCCATGCATGAGCCGTAACTGCAAAGGGCACGTGCAGCACACCTTACCCTCTTCCTATCACCCCACCACCCTTATCTGGAACACACCTCTGAGTGTGTGTTTGTGTGTGTAAGTATGTTTGTGTGACAGTGTATGTGTGCATGTATGTGAATGTGCATGAGTGTGTCCGTGTGCCAGTGTGTGTGTAGTCTTTAGGACCCACTACCAGCCACAAGGGAGCCAGTGAAATCTGCCTTCTCTGGGTGTCTTTCCCTACTCTTTCCCCCAAGGGGTCCTGCTGGTGTAGTGCGCAGCACCCACATTTCAATGGGCTGAGGTATCGACTGTCCCACAAGAGATGCACCCTGGTTAGGAGAGATCCATAACCTCATTGGCCAGAAGTGTTCGTCTGAGTCCAGGTATCAATGTATCCACCTGTTATCTGTGTGCCCACCCACCCCTCCCCATCTACCTAAAACAAAATTTAAGGGAGTTCTGCAACCTCAAGGCTTTGTAGAAATGCAAAAGGTTTTGTTGAAAAGGACACTTTAAAAGGAAAGCTATGTATGTTTACTGTACTTAAGGAAACAAGTATAAAACAAAGTTCAGAAGCATTTCAGTGACTATCTCTTACACAGTCCCAGTTGCTCCTCACCTAGACACTGGACAGGGCCCTTCCATGGGCATGGCTGCCATCACAGGTTCTCAGTCTGGCTGCACATCAGAATCACCTAGGCTGTGTTAAAAATGACTCATGCTTAGCCTTACCCCAGATCAGATGTCTGGGAATGTCTGGTGGACAGGCATCTGTATTGAAAGGAATTGCCCAGATATTTCTGCTGCACGATGCAGGCTGAGAACCCCTGGGTGATATCGGCCACCCAGGCTCTGAACAGAGGGGGGTGAGTAACTAAACACCTGGTACCTCGGAAATGAAATTAGAAGAAAGAAAGTACACAATATTTCACAAACTTTATTCTATATTTCTCCACCCATCGAAGTGTTTTTGTGAGTCAGTGCCACTAAAAACCCACCTAAAAACCTACCTCAGGAGCAGCCCCAGCCGCTGCAAGAACCACTGCGCATGCCCCTGGCGGGTTCATGGCCGGCGCCCCGACACGTTCTCTGCTCCCTGCGAGCCTCCACCCCAGGCAGCCTCATCTCCTACAGGCCCCGCAAGCTCCCCACCGCCTCGGTGCCGGGGTCCTCTCCTCGGGCTCCCGGCCAAGGGCCCCTTCCCTCCTCTCACCGCCAGGCCCCCGGTGCATCCCGGCCCCGCCTGCTGCCCGACGCCCGGCGCTACTAGCACCTGCCTCCCCGCAGCCACCAGGATCCTCAGAGTTCCCCTCAGCCACGCACCTGCTCTTCCTTCTGCCTGCAATGCTTGTTTCCGCATTTTCTATTCTCGTGTTTGGATTCATTTTATACACACAACGTAGCTTAGGTGCGCCCCGCCCCATCCTCTTTCGACGGGAAAATTTATTTCTTGGTTGAAATAAAGCAACAAAATGGATTCCACCGTATGGCGCCCGAGGCCTGCCTTCCGCTTCGGGTGCAAGATGAACAGACGTCCCTGCACTGTGGCCACCCAGGTTTACTCTCATCCTTCTCTGGTTCAGGCTACACTAGACCCTTACTGAAATGCACATTTTCTGTTGGAAAGATAACTGGATGCTAATGATAGGATTGTTTTCTAAGGAAAACTACCTAAAATGGAATGCGAAGTCCTATTAATGCACGTGCTTGTGCTATAATTCTACATTTCCACATTTGCCAGATTATAAGAATCACCTGATGCATTTATTAAAAATACAGATTTCTGGGTCTTACCCCTACCTAAGGAATCAGAATCTCCAGAGCAGGGGCACATCCTTACTCATGAGTCTTTTAAGATCTCATTAAGTCCTAGGAGGCAGGCATGTGATGTATGGCTAGCTAGGCCCCTTACCTGCCAATTGTCTGTTGAAAAAGCAACACCATCCTGGCTGTACTGGAGAAACTCTGACATTAGAGCAACATTAGAGATCAAAGCAAAACTAAACGCTTGTTCAACTTACCCCCCCTCGCTTTGTAATTAAGTGAGGTCCTAGTGACATGTCTTGATGAAAAGGCCAGATTTTAAATAGTAGCTTCTCTCTTCCCAGTGAAACCATGTGGGCCTCAGCTACCAAGGAAATTTTCATTGTCTTTGTGAAAACCACGAACTAGTTATACCACAAAAATAGTATTGTCAAAACCTAGGACAACATCTCTCCCTACTTTTAGAGGGTGTCTAAGTTTGGGGTCCCCTGCAGCAGACCCGGAGCAAGGATTTGAGTGCAGGTAGTTTATTTGCGAGGTGAAGGAAAAACCAGTAATGGGGGAGGAAGGGAAGTCCGGAGACGTGGAAGGGAAGTCCGGAGACGTGGAAGGGAAGGCAGCCGATGAAGGAGATGTTCCTGAACCCGCTCCAACTGGGTTCCACTGGAGAGTGATCCTCCTGGACTGACGTGGGGAGTAGTGTAGAAGGCTTCCAAGGTGTGTAGGAACCAGACACCAGCTCCCCTGGGTCATTGATAAGGGAGTACCTAGGGCACTAATTCCCCGCAGGGCTGGGTGACCTGTTGCCCAGGTGGACATGCTGACTTCAGCAGTCAAGACAGGCCTCAAAGAAATGCCGGTGCTGGCATTGGGCAGTCAGGGTGGTGAGCCCTGAAGTGGTGCGAGGGTAGGGTTTTCCTTCATTTGAAATATATTTTGCTGTGCACACAGCAATGCTATACAACAGGGGAAACACACTGCCTCCCTTGTCTCCTTCGAATGGCAAATCAGGAGAAGTGATGAAAATAAGTCGCAAGTAGAATAGGAAACTTCCTCATTGGGTTTTCAGCATTCATGCTTCTGGACATTCAAGTTCTTTTCCTAGAAATAACTAAAGCCATAGGGAAGCACCCAACATCTGCTACTTCTTTTCTGCCCCCTGTTTCATAGTGTTGCTAAGTGTAGTATTATGAATAATGATATTCTGAGACCGTTTTTACATCCGTCATCTCATTTAACTCTCACAGAAGCCTTGTGAAGGGATGACATTGTTTGTCCCTCAATCTTCTGGAATATTCTAAGCTGCATGACAGAGAGCGTGCATGCTTGAAACTCAACTGAAGTTACAGGCCCAAGGAAGCAAGGAGTGGTGCAGATTCAAGTGACTGGAAAGAACAAAGGTTTCCCTGAAGGCGGCTCTCCCACGGAGCTCTCCTCTTATCATGCGGAAATGGGACAAGATGCGTTATGGGAAATAGTGGAGCAGGAGACACACCCCACCGGGATATGGGCTTGTCAGGAGCTGTCACAGCAGTAGCTGGACTGTGGTCTAGGAAGAGGCCCAGAGGTCCCACAGACACTTCAGTCCTGGACAGAGGTCTCCCCCTCACCGAGGACATTGCAAGAACATGACATGAAGGATCTTATTCTCTGTTGACAGCCCTGCAGTTGAATGCTAGATATGCTCAGTCACTTATTTTCCAGAATATACACATTATTTCCTGTAGGAATAAATACTAAGAATTGCCCTTTTGAATGAGCAACATGCCAAGCTATAGCACCAGATACCCGGCTCCTTCATAACTATGCAGGCATGCATGCTCCCCAGATCTGAGACCATTAAAGTTACTGATGAATTAGCATAAGTCTTTTGAGAAAGGGATGTTTTAATCAGCAAGTGTGTGCCATGCTGTGTGCTTTCATGAAAACTGAAGTGCTGTGGAAAGTTCTGGTCCTTTGCCCTCTGAAACTTCCAATTCTCATTTTACCAAGGACTCAATGTAGTGTAAAATAAACCACACATTCAAAATGTATGGGGAATAAAACCTTCTGGCAGTGGGAAGGAACACTTTATATTCTGAGGTCACAGGCGTCTTCATGAGCAAAGGAGAGAAAATATTTCAGTAAATAGCATTCATCATCTCAGGACCCTGCCCTCTACTCTGGGAGAATAATTGTTCCTTGCCCTAGGATGATTAACAGAGATATTCCAACTCTGTCTCTGCCTTCCCCACCCAGGCAGGCAGCCGTTACGCTAGAATTCCTTTGTGAAACATTAAGTTATATTGCTTGACAAATAAGAAACTGGAAACAGGACACATCTGTTCCCCATCACACTGCTATGACCATTACCACTCCCGTGAAGAAAGCCGTTTCTGTTTTGGATTTCTCCGTTGAGGGCAGGGTGCTGGGAGGGATGGGGACTTGAGCTTTTACCTATTTAAACCCAAAAGTTTTGCCTGCGCTAAAGAAAGCAAACTTACGAGGTGGAGAAGGAGGGAGCAGCTGCTGGCTGGTATCTGCGGCTGAGGGTTGGGGGCTGCTCAGAGGACACAGGATGCTCCTCAAACCCTCAGAGCGCCGCCTTGCCCTCTTCTGGAAGTACGTTGTCCCGGGCTTGGTTTGGGCCTGAGGGTGTCACGTTCTGCAAACTGGTTGTGCATGTGGCCCAGCACCGGTTCGTAGGGCTGAATGATAAAACCGCCTGCTCTCTGAAGGTGGTTTGCAGAATCGCCCATCAGAGCCCGTCAGCTGACTGTGCGTTCCAGGTGGTGGGAATTAATCAGGCTCAAATGAGCCTGGAGCCTGCTGCGTCTCTAGAGTGGCCTTGCTGCAATGGCTACTCCCTGTCTTGAAGCCAGTGGGCAGATTGTGGCTAGGTTTATATTAAAACTCGTGGCATCAGGGGCTAAGGCTAATTTATAAAGATTTGAATGTTAAGTGGATATAGCTTTTTAGGAAGCAATTTGGCGACAGCTAACAACAAACATAAAAAATGTCCACATCCGAGGGGCGGAAGATGGCGGCGTGAGTAGAGCAGCGGAAATCTCCTCCCAAAACAACATATATCTATGAAAATATAACAAAGACAACCCTTCCTAGAATAAAGACCAGAGGACACAGGACAATATCCAGACCACATCCGCACCTGAGAGAACTCAGCGCCTCGCGAAGGAGGTAAGATACAAGCCCCTGCCCCGCAGGAGCCGAGCGCCCCTCCCCCCAGCTCCCGGCGGGAGAGGAGCAGGCAGAGTGGGAGGGAGACGGAGCCCAGGACTGCCGAACACCCAGCCCCAGCCATCCGGGCCAGAGTGCAGGGCGCTCGATACTAGGAAAACAGGGCAGCAAGAACAGTGAGCAGGCACTGGAGGCTGGGCGACAGAGGACATAAGAAAAGCGCGCGACCATTTTTTTTTGCTTTTTTGCTGTTTTGTTTTGGCGAGCGCTTTTTGGAAGTCTTAAAGGGATAGGGACCCCAATACTAGGGAAACAGGGCAGAAAGACCGGTGAGCAGAGGCCTGAGGCTGGCACCGGAGAATAAAGAAAAACGAACGACCACCTTTTTTTTTTTTTTTTTTTTAATTAAAAATTTTTTTTTTTTTTTTAATGAAAAAAATTTTTTTTCTTTTTTTTTGGTGGGCGTTGTTTTGTTTTGGCGGGTGCTTTTTGGAAGTCTTAAAGGGGCAGGGCGGGTCACTTAATCCAGAGGTAGGGAATCCGGGATCTCTGGGCACCCTAACCCCTGGGCTGCAGGGAGCAGGGAGGCCCCTTACGGAGATAAATAGCCTCCCAGCCGCTCCTGCTCCAACGCGACTCCACCATTTTGGAGTAGCTGCCCGAGCTAGGCCACGCCCACAGCAACAGCGGAGATTAACTCAATAGCAGCTAGGCAGGAAGCAGAAACCTTGTCTGCGTGCAGCTGCCCAGCACAAGCCACTAGAGGTCGCTGTTCTCCCAGGAGAGGAGGGCCACAAACCAACAAGAAAGGAAGTCCTTCCAGCCGTCACTCGTCCCAGCTCTGCAAACTATTCCTACCACCATGAAAAGGCAAAACTACAGGCAGACAAAGATCACAGAGACACCATAGAAGGAGACAGACCTAACCAGTCTTCCTGACAAAGAATTCAAAATAAGAATCATAAACATGCTGACAGAGATGCAGAGAAATACGCAAGAGAAATGGGATGAAGTCCGGAAGGAGATCACAGATGCCAGAAAGGAGATCGCAGAAATGAAACAAACTCTGGAAGGGTTTATAAGCAGGATGGATAGAATGCAAGAGGCCATTGATGGAATTGAAATCAGAGAACAGGAACGCATAGAAGCTGACATAGAGAGAGACAAAAGGATCTCCAGGAATGAAACAATATTAAGAGAACTGTGTGACCAATCCAAAAGGAACAATATCCGTATTATAGGGGTCCCAGAAGAAGAAGAGAGAGGAAAAGAGATGGAAAGTATCTTAGAAGAAATAATTGCTGAAAACTTCCCCACACTGGGGGAGGAAGTAATCGAACAGACCACGGAAATACACAGAACCCCCAACAGAAAGGATCCAAGAAGGGCAACACCAAGACACATAATAATTAAAATGGCAAAGATCAAGGACAAGGAAAGAGTGTTAAAGGCAGCTAGAGAGAAAAAGGTCACCTATAAAGGGAAACCCATCAGGCTAACGTCAGATTTCTCAACAGAAACCCTACAGGCCAGAAGAGAATTGCATGATATATTTAATACAATGAAACAGAAGGGCCTTGAACCAAGGATACTGTATCCAGCACGACTATCATTCAAATATGACGGTGGGATTAAACAATTCCCAGACAAACAAAAGCTGAGGGAATTTGCTTTCCACAAACCACCTCTACAGAACATCTTACAGGGACTGCTCTAGATGGGAGCACTCCTAGAAAGAGCACAGCACAAAACACCCAACATATGAAGAATTGAGGAGGAGGAACAAGAAGGGAGAGAAGAAAAGAATCTCCAGATAGTGTATATAACAGCTCAATAAGCGAGCTAAGTTAGGCAGTAAGATACTAAAGAGGCTAACCTTGAACCTTTGGTAACCACGAATTTAAAGCCTGCAATGGGAATAAGTACATATCTTTCAATAGTCACCCTAAATGTTAATGGATTGAATGCACCAATCAAAAGACACAGAGTAACAGAATGGATAAAAAAGCAAGACCCATCTATATGCTGCTTACAAGAAACTCACCTCAAACCCAAAGACATGTACAGACTAAAAGTCAAGGGATGGAAAAACATATTTCAAGCAAACAACAGTGAGAAGAAAGCAGGGGTTGCAGTACTAATATCAGACAAAATAGACTTCAAAACAAAGAAAGTAACAAGAGATAAAGAAGGACACTACATAATGATAAAGGGCTCAGTCAAACAAGAGGATATAACCATTCTAAATATATATGCACCCAACACAGGAGCACCAGCATATGTGAAACAAATACTAACAGAACTAAAGGGGGATATAGACTGCAATGCATTCATTCTAGGAGACTTCAACACACCACTCACCCCAAAGGATAGATCCACTGGGCAGAAAATAAGTAAGGACACGGAAGCACTGAACAACACAGTAGAGCAGATGGACCTAATAGACATCTATAGAACTCTACATCCAAAAGCAGCAGGATATACATTCTTCTCAAGTGCACATGGAACATTCTCCAGAATAGACCACATACTAGGCCACAAAAAGAGCCTCAGAAAATTCCAAAAGATTGAAATCCTACCAACCAACTTTTCAGACCACAAAGGCATAAAACTAGAAATAAACTGTACAAAGAAAGCAAAGAGGCTCACAAACACATGGAGGCTCAACAACACGCTCCTAAATAATCAATGGATCAATGACCAAATCAAAATGGAGATCCAGCAATATATGGAAACAAATGACAACAACAACACTAAGCCCCAACTTCTGTGGGACACAGCAAAAGCAGTCTTAAGAGGAAAGAATATAGCAATCCAAGCATATTTAAAAAAGGAAGAGCAATCCCAAATGAATGGTCTAATGTCACAATTATCGAAATTGGAAAAAGAAGAACAGATGAGGCCTAAGGTCAGCAGAAGGAGGGACATAATAAAGATCAGAGAAGAAATAAATAAAATTGAGAAGAATAAAACAATAGCAAAAATCAATGAAACCAAGAGCTGGTTCTTCGAGAAAATAAACAAAATAGATAAGCCTCTAGCCAGACTTATTAAGAAGAAAAGAGAGTCAACACAAATCAACAGTATCAGAAACGAGAAAGGAAAAATCACGACGGACCCCACGGAAATGCAAAGAATTATTGGAGAATACTATGAAAACCTATATGCTAACAAGCTGGGAAACCTAGGAGAAATGGACAACTTCCTAGAAAAATATAACCTTCCAAGATTGACCAGGAAGAAACAGAAAATCTAAACAGACCAATTACCAGCAACGAAATTGAAGAGGTAATCAAAAAACTACCAAAGAACAAAACCCCCGGGCCAGATGGATTTACCTCGGAATTTTATCAGACATACAGGGAAGACATAATACCCATTCTCCTTAAAGTTTTCCAAAAAATAGAGGAGGAGGGGATACTCCCAAACTCATTCTATGAAGCTAACATCACCCTAATACCAAAACCAGGCAAAGACCCCACCAAAAAAGAAAACTACAGACCAATATCCCCGATGAACGTAGATGCAAAAATACTCAACAAAATATTAGCAAACCGAATTCAAAAATACATCAAAAGGATCATACACCATGACCAAGTGGGATTCATCCCAGGGATGCAAGGATGGTACAACATTCGAAAGTCCATCAACATCATCCACCACATCAACAAAAAGAAAGACAAAAACCACATGATCATCTCCATAGATGCTGAAAAAGCATTTGACAAAGTTCAACATCCATTCATGTTAAAAACTCTCAGCAAAATGGGAATAGAAGGCAAGTACCTCAACATAATAAAGGCCATCTATGATAAACCCACAGCCAACATTATATTGAACAGCGAGAAGCTGAAAGCATTTCCTCTGAGATCGGGAACTAGACAGGGATGCCCACTCTCTCCACTGTTATTTAACATAGTACTGGAGGTCCTAGCCACGGCAATCAGACAAAATAAAGAAATACAAGGAATCCAGATTGGTAAAGAAGAAGTTAAACTGTCACTATTTGCAGATGACATGATACTGTACATAAAAAACCCTAAAGACTCCACCCCAAAACTACTAGAACTGATATCGGAATACAGCAAAGTTGCAGGATACAAAATCAACACACAGAAATCTGTGGCTTTCCTATATACTAACAATGAACCAACAGAGAGAGAAATCAGGAAAACAACTCCATTCACAATTGCATCAAAAAAAATAAAATACCTAGGAATAAACCTAACCAAAGAAGTGAAAGACTTATACTCTGAAAACTATAAGTCACTCTTAAGAGAAATTAAAGGGGACACTAACAGATGGAAACTCATCCCATGCTCATGGCTAGGAAGAATTAATATCGTCAAAATGGCCATCCTGCCCAAAGCAATATACAGATTTGATGCAATCCCTATGAAACTACCAGCAACATTCTTCAATGAACTGAAACAAATAATTAAAAAATTCATATGGAAACACCAAAGACCCCGAATAGCCAAAGCAATCCTGAGAAAGAAGAATAAAGTAGGGGGGATCTCACTCCCCAACTTCAAGCTCTACTATAAAGCCATAGTAATCAAGACAATTTGGTACTGGCACAAGAGCAGAGCCACAGACCAATGGAACAGACTAGAGAATCCAGACATTAACCCAGACATATATGGTCAATTAATATTTGATAAAGGAGCCATGGACATACAATGGCGAAATGACAGTCTCTTCAACAGGTGGTGCTGGCAAAACTGGACAGCTACATGTAGGAGAATGAAACTGGACCATTGTCTAACCCCATATACAAAAGTAAACTCAAAATGGATCAAAGACCTGAATGTAAGCCATGAAACCATTAAACTCTTGGAAGAAAACATAGGCGAAAACCTCTTAGACATAAACATGAGTGACCTCTTCTTGAACATATCTCCCCGGGCAAGGAAAACAACAGCAAAAATGAGTAAGTGGGACTATATTAAGCTGAAAAGCTTCTGTACAGCAAAAGACACCATCAATAGAACAAGAAGGATCCCTACAGTATGGGAGAATATATTTGAAAATGACACATCCGATAAAGGCTTGACGTCCAGAATATATAAGGAGCTCACACGCCTCAACAAACAAAAAACAAATAACCCAATTAAAAAATGGGCAGAGGAACTGAACAGACAGTTCTCCAAAAAAGAAATACAGATGGCCAACAGACACATGAAAAGATGCTCCACATCGCTAATTATCAGAGAAATGCAAATTAAAACTACAATGAGGTATCACCTCACACCAGTAAGGATGGCTGCCATCCAAAAGACAAACAACAACAAATGTTGGCGAGGCTGTGGAGAAAGGGGAACCCTCCTACACTGCTGGTGGGAATGTAAGTTAGTTCAACCATTGTGGAAAGCAGTATGGAGGTATATCAAAATGCTCAAAACAGACATACCATTTGACCCAGGAATTGCACTCCTAGGAATTTACCCTAAGAACGCAGCAATCAAGTTTGAGAAAGACAGATGCACCCCTATGTTTATTGCAGCACTATTTACAATAGCCAAGAATTGGAAGCAACCTAAATGTCCATCGATAGATGAATGGATAAAGAAGAGGTGGTACATATACACAATGGAATACTACTCAGCCATAAGAAAAGGGCAAATCCAATCATTTGCAGCAACATGGATGGAGCTGGAGGGTATTATGCTCAGTGAAACAAGCCAAGCGGAGAAAGAGAAATACCAAATGATTTCACTTATCTGTGGAATATAAGAACAAAGGAAAAACTGAAGGAACGAAACAGCAGCAGAATCACAGAACTCAAGAATGGACTAACAGGTACCAAAGGGAAAGGGACTGGGGAGGATGGGTGGGTAGGGAGGGATAAGGGGGGGAGAAGTAGGGGGGTATTAAGATTAACATGCATGGGGGGGTAGGAGAAAAGGGAGGGCTGTACAACACAGAGAAGGCAAGTAGTGATTCTACAACATTTTGCTATGCTGATGGACAGTGACTGTAAAGGGGTTTATAGGGGAGACCTGGTATAGGGGAGAGCCTAGTAAACATAATATTCGTCATGTAAGTGTAGATTAGTGATACCAAAAACAAAGCAAAAAAAAAAAAAAGGGCAGTTCCTGTGTGGTAACCTCCAACGAGTTCTACACAAGGGTATAAAGGGCATATAAAAGTGTAGGCAAAGGGTCTGTTTGTGTTTATACAGAGGATCAAAGCCTAATTGGGCTACCCCGAAAATGAACTAAGATACGATATGAAAAAGAACTTCCAACATCTGCACTCTCTGGAAGACTCATGCCAGAAGATGATCATCAAAAAACCCCAACAAAGATCCACGCACTGCTACAGCTGTAGATGCACTCATCCCACCAGTTCCTGGACTTGCCATGGGAATGAGGAAGGAGATATCTAAGCTGGCCTGTGCATACAGTAAAACAACAAATTTGACTGGATCTATACTGTTGGAACTCAACCAAGGATTTGGAGAAGTGCAAATTGTAGCGCTCCAAAATCTTACAACTACAGACTATTTACTGTTAAAAGAACATATGGCATGTGAACAGTCCCCAGGAATGGGTTGTTTTAATTTGTCTGATTTCTCTCAGACTGTTCTGTTTCTCTCTCTCTGTTTTAATTTGTCTGATTTCTCTCAGAAAGTTCAGTTGGACAATATCCACCATATCATAGATAAGTTTTCACAAATGCCTAAGGTGCCTTAATGGTTTTCTTGGTTTCACTGGAGATGGCTGGTAATTACAGATATGCTTTGGTTATGTAACTATACTCCTATTATGTTAATGTGTGTGCGCAATTTAAGTAGTAGCTTAAAACCTATATATGCTGAAGTTACTCTACAAGAAGATATGTCAAGGAAATAATCAATCTTCCCATGTTTTCTTCCGCCTGCTACTTCTATAGCTTTTCTTCTTCCTTCCTAATTACAACCCTTAAATAGAATTCGTGCCTCATATCAAATTTACCAAGTATCATAATTCTTCCAAGTGGTAAAGATACCTCAAGACAAATGCTGGGCATAGAAGTCACAGGGCATAAATATGCAAAGAAGTAAAAAGCTAACCTTTTCAAACAATAAGGCTTCCCTCTCACTTACCAACTTCACATTTCCCTGTATGGCCCCAGAAGATGACTGGTTAGCCAGAGACGGGTAAGATTCCTCAAGGGAGGAACAACCTAAGACAGGCACAGTCGCAGGGGGGCCATCAGGTGAGAAATTGGGGATCAACAGAGGTGAGGCTTAGAACCTCACCCCCCCGTTCTGAGAGAAATCTTCTGCATACGTGGATGCTTTATTGCCCTGGTCTAGCTTGGATTAACACATAGTCTACAGGCACACACCTGATCATCTACATTTGCTCTCTTACAACACTAAACTATGTTTTCTACCTTTATCTTGTATCTACCTACCACTTCAGCATTTTATTAAAAATAATAATAATAATAAAGAGAGAAATGTGGTATCCACATATAAATCAAGTATAAAAACCAAATGAGTATTCATATTTGAACTGACTGTTTAGAGTTCATAATGCATGAGCAAAACCGAAAGTTTCTGTGATGACTGCCCTTGTACTGTTCACTATGTAACTTATTCATTATGTAAGAATTTGTTCTCCATGTAAGAACTTGTTTGTTATGCCTCAGAAGATTGGAGACTGACGAAAATTAGGCTTGGGGTGGATTAATGATTGTGCATTGAGCATTGACTCCCCTATACAGAATTTTATTGTCGTTAACAACCATTTGATCAATAAATATGAGAGATGCCCTCACAAAAAAAAAAAAAAAAAAAAAATTGTCCACATCCTTTGACCTAGTAGTTTTACTTCTAAGAATTTATTCTGAGAAAATAAGTTTACATTCCATGACATATTCATTCTGGTGTTGTTCACAATTACAAAAAACTGAAACAACTCAGTGGTCTATCAATAACTGGAGGTTGGTTAAATACATTATAAATTTATCTGATGGGATGCTTTATATAGTCTAAGACCTGGGAAACTCAGCTTAGAGTTTTAAAAAACTGTATTAAAAATAATACATACAGTGTAATTGTGATTTTTGTAAGGAAATGATACATGTGCACTTAAAAAGAGTAACATACAGATTTCTGAGTGATGAGATTATGGGTGATTTTTATGTTTTTCTGCATATTCCATTTTTCTATAGTGAACATATATGCCATTTGTATTCAGTTAAACGTTATTTAGAAATTGTTCCACTCATATGCTGGCTTTAAGTCAGTACCCCTAAGACAGGCGTCTAGACTTTCTGGGGCTAGTGCTGATCTACCAGAGTTGGCATTAGTCAAAGGGAAACTGGGGAACTGGGAGAGAAGTGCATGTGGTTGGGAGCGGACAAGGTGGGGTTTGGGGGTTTTGCAGGGCAGCCTGCAGGGGAAGTAGGAGCAGAAGGGAGCTGAGTCAGCATTCTCTGTGGGGAAGTGAGGTGTCTTCCTCCTGTCTGGGAGGAAGGGGGTATTAGTGTGTTCTGCCCCCGGCCACTACCCTTAATGGGGTTGTGAGTGTGGCAAAAACTCAACAGCCCTGTACACTGTGGAATGAGGCGAGAAGTGCCCTGAGGGATGCAGCAGGAGGCGGCCCAGGACGGCACACAATTTGAGGCCTAGGCACCTGGTGCCCTCAAGTGTCTGTGACCCAGGGAGATGTGTCGGTTTTCTGACGATCCAGGCCTCACTGCCCGGGACCAAAATGAAACCAACTGTTGTGGCCTGGTCCAGTCAGTGGTCCTGACCAGTGGTCCTACTGCCCCTACTCAGCCCTTCACTCTGAGGTCAGCCAAGTCTGTGAGACTCTGAGCCAGGAAGAAGAGAGCAGCAGTAATATTGGTACAGCACTTTACAGTTTATAAATAATCTCCAGTTGAGGAGCTGCAAACATTCCTTTCAGAGAACACACTTCTACAGTCTAAGAAGAGCCATGCTGAGGGCTTTCTGTTTCAACTGTACTTCCTGTAATGACCCTGTGATTCTTGTAAACTTGTAATTTGTCACGTGTCTTAGAATATTCCAGAAGTTGGAGAGACAAAACATTACATCCCCTATTGCACAAGCCTTCTCAGAGAGTCACAGGAGATGTTGCTGGGATTATATTCAGCAAAGGCAGATGGGTAGCTGTTCTTCAAGCTGCTAGTGGAGGGAAAGCCAGTGGTATTAGTGAAGAATTAATTGCCCCTTATAATGAATCTAGGAAGTGCTAACAAATAATCAACACTAATGAATAACTTTGTAGATTCAGTTAGGTTGACACAAAGAACCTAGAAGAGAGAATCACCCACTGAGTACAGATTTGCCAAAGACAGATACAATGGATGCTCTTCATGCAGACTCAGCATCTGAGTGGTAATCACCTGGTGGAGTTTTCATTTGAAAATTCATGTTTTCAGAGCTCATGACTTAAGGTCACACAATTCAACCTGGAACCCAGCATGGAATCTCTAAAGCCCACCAGTCAGCTTCTGTTGAATCCTCCCTGTGATGGGGACCTATTAACTCTTAGGAGAACATTCCATGTCTGCATAGTTATGGCTGCGAGAAAGCCCATGGGACTGCAGTGCAGGGGGCATAAGAGAGCACTGAGTCAAGGGAAGATGGAGGGCATGCAGCTGTACGGGAACGATATAGCATTAATATACCCAAACTTTAGAATTATTTGTTAGTTTTCTTCTAATGAACAAACACTATGCAGGAGACCCAGAAATGCTCACATGGTCTTTGATGGGGAGAGTGGTGCTAGGTAACAACACTGGTCTGGTCCATGGTTGATTATTTTGTAGATAAAACTAGAAGCGATTCCTCTTTCCCACTGACTTCTGTTAATCTGCCAATCAAAACTTTAATTACAGTGTATAGCCGTCTCAGCTCCCCTACTAGATAGTTTCTGCCCTCAATGAATTGATAATCATAATTTAGACCTGGTTGGCAGCAGACTGAACACGGGAAGCCGAGTGAAATTATCAGTTCATGAATTCAATTTGTTATTTACTATTTTATGAATATTATGTATCTCCCCAATTGGACTGCATATTCCTTCAGGGCAGGCATTACTTCCTTTTACACCTGACTGTGGGTCCCACACCGAGCACACACAATACCTCACCAGTGTGTGCTCAGGAACTCTTTGCACTAAGTGGAATTGTACGTAGAGCACTGATCAAGTGCTGAACAATCAGTATGATTAATAATGACCATAGGTTTTAGGCTGATTTAAAGAGTATGCTGCATTTATTTAACCCCATAAATTAAAATCCCTTAACACATGTAAAATTTGCATGTTTTTAAAGTGCTGTAAAAGGTATTTATTTTTTTCAACAAGTGGAAAATAATGTTCTTTAAAAGATAAATTTTAGTGGAAAATGGTATCACCAAAAGCATAAAATAATTTGTTCTTCATCTTCAAGAAACGGGATTTTCATATAAAATACATACAGAGCACTGAATATGCCAAAATGACGGGTATATGTGGTTAGGATTCAAAATCAGATTTGCTATGAAACCGTCTGGATGGTATGTTAAGTCAAGAATGACCTCGAGTGGCGAGAGGAGGCTGTGCTGGGTTATCAGTGCTTTTGAAGGTGAATTTCCTCACTGTGTAATGCGTTTGAGTCAGTGGCTAGGGCAGCCATTCAGACTGACAGTCCCCTGTACTTCCATGGCATCAGAGACAGGGACAGGAATGTGGTTGACTTGAATATTTTTCAGGCAGCCAAAAAATGATTTCCACACAGGGAGCTTCAGGGTCTTCAAATTGGCTAAAACAGAAAAGAAGAGGCATTGAATGGGTACTACACACAGTCAAGTGAATGCACCCCATTTAAAAACTAGTCTTATTAGAGCTAAGATGAGCCAGGGTCTCAGGCTGCCCAGTTATCTCCTCCGCTAGGCAGGCACCCCGCACACCAGCTGCCGAGGTAAGCCAGCAACAAGGCTACTCTTCAAATTCTTCAAGAAGGAGATTCCACAGCCCAGATCAATAGATAACAGCTCTGAACTCTAGGGTTTTTAATGGGTCCTCGAAGACCTATACAATTAATAATCAGACTATTTGGAGGGACAAAAAACCAAGAATGACAAGGCTCTTTCCAGGCAAAATTTCAGTCTTGAACTTGACTCCATCTCAACCTGCCTGATTCTTCCATTCTGGTCCCACAAAGCTTCATAACTTGCCAGAAAAATTAAATGCCTGGAGAGGAGAGAACAGTTTTTCTGCTCCTTTTCTGATTCGTTGCTGATATCAGGCTTCTAGGTTAATGCAGCCATATATATATATATATATAGTTTATAAATTATAGACTTGGGACAAGAAGCAGTAACATAATGTGACCTGGGCTGCTGTGAACTGTGCCCATCGCTGGTGGCTGGGTTTCCCCCCATGTGCAGGACAAAAGGCCTCAAACAGCTTCAGTGTCTCTACCATCAGTCAATTGCTGCCCAGCTGGTAACCTATGGGCTGGGGCATCACACTTGTTGGGTTAAATGGAAAATTTAAGTGTTGACATGGGGCAATGTGGGTGTAGAAGTCAGGACAAGAGTTACCTGGGACACCTCCAATGTGTAGCGGCTCCCGCGTGCTGGCAGGCGGGAAGGGGCGTCGTCCAGCTGAGTAGCTGTTGTCTGCATCCAGTTCCAGGTGCAGGATGCGTTGTTTTATGGTGACTGGAGGGAAAGAAAGCTGGTCAGTCTGTCCCCTGTGGAGAGCCCTGCCCACTGCTTAATGTCTACACTAGCGGGCCACCATGGGCTTCTTTTTAACTCACTGCTGTCGGACCTGTGGGAGCACTGTTTGCAGGAATTCAGTCAACTTAGACAGAAATTCAACTGATTTCTCAAGACGATGAGGTGTTTAGGTGCTTCCACACATTCCAGAATTTAATCCTTACAGTGATCTGTCAGGAAGATACTGTCACTCCCATTTCTCAGGTAAGAGAGTCACTGTGGCCCTCACTGAGGGACTTGATGTCAGGTTACCCGTCCAGTTAGCTGGGATTCAAACCCTGGGCTCCTGTCTCCAGTGGTCACTTCACATGATCTCAGCTTCTTTCTAAGAAGACACTGACTACTGAAAACTGACTTCAAAGATGGCCACTTTTGAAACTCCAAATAAAATTCTTCCATGTTAACAATCATTAACTCATTGCAATGTAGTTTTCAAATAGCCAAGAAAAGACTACTTTTTTTTACAATAGATATTTTAGATAATGCAGGTTAATATATTGCCAAACTAATATCCACAAATTATTCTCAAAATAGCAGATTCAATTTGAGAAGCTTTGCCTGTTCTCTACCCAGTGGTTTGTCTAAATTGTTTGCATTTATATTAAATCACTGTTGGTAAAAAAAAAAAACACCCAACAATGAACTTTAACAATAGTACAAGCAAATACTTACTGAGCACTTACGACATATTAGACACTGCTAAGCCCTTTACATGCATTACCCTATTTACTTTTTACAGTCCTGGGACGTGCACACTATTTTTATCTCCATTGTGCAGATAAGGGAACTGAAGTTAAAGAGCAATTAAGTAGCTTGCCCAAGATCACACAGATTAGGGCTGGAACTGAGATTTGACCTCTGTTCTTTTTGGCTTCAGAGCCAAAATTTAAATCACAATATTATACTGCCTTAAAAACAAACATAGCTAATTGGTTTGCTGGGCTCAAAAAAATAAAATAATCTTAGTATGTCATGGTGGACTGGAGACAGCAGCTGTGAATTATGTAAATATAGCTGGGATTGAGAATGGGGATGTTCTTGTGTTAACCTGGTGGGCCCATGGATCAGGCACTAAAGGGTCAGAGCTTTGGAGATTCAAATCCAGAAGGAAAGCGAGACTATTTCAATGTATGAACAATAGGTTAGTAGACATCATACCTGTCACCGAGTGCCACTGTCCATCACACAGAGACCGTTTTGGTGTGACCGATGTCAAGATCCCACCTGCCTCACTGTCCACAGAGGCTGTGACCTGGAACACATATGCACTTTCCTATTTCATTGGAAGTGCAGGTGGAGCCAACTTCCCCTGCCATCTTCCCTTCCCCACTCTTGCTACCCTGATAGGCCAGCAGCACTGTAGAGGCAGGTCCCTGCTCCCACTAGCCGATCATACAGGGAGGGCATGGGGGTGGAGGGGGAGCAGGCAAAGCAGCTCCAAACCCAGGGCCCTGTCAGAAGCTGCTGCCCAGCAAGGATGCCTTCCCTGCCAATCTGAACCCAGCCTGCCCTGCCCTACTCAAAGGTTGCTCATTAGCATCCAAGACCCTTTTACCTATTAATATGTGATGGTGGCTCTGTATAGCTCTGTATAGGAAGACATTTCAAATTTGAAAGGCAAAAATGTTGGCTGAAGTCGACACCCTGATGCAAGGGCCAGCCAATTATAATAATTCCATGAATACGTGACTTACAGAGGGTTCTTGTTCGAGGAACTCAACAAGCTAAGTGACTGTGTTTGTACTGGGTACATATCAGGGTCAGGCACTCAACACGCTCTTGTGGAGAATCCCGAATTCTTGGGCCAGGATTCTCCAAGGGCTGAATCAAGGTGAGTGAAATGAGAGGATGAAAATAAGCACACTGATAAATAATTTATATTTAATTTGCATGTAGCTACACAGTACAGTCTCTTTTCAGGCAATTTGTGAGCTAAACAATGTCACTGCTGTCACGAAGGTCATCGGGTCTTGATTTTGTTGTCTGGGATGATTTCCTATTGAGAAGCTCTCACAGGAGACTCTTACCTCTCCCTTGAAAAGCCAGCCTTGTTTCAACTGCCAACAGGCAGAGAGCTGCTTGGCTTACCAAAGGCCTGCTCAGACTTACAGGCTGCAACTTAAATGAACAGTGTTCTAGGAGCTTTGACCATTTTTATTTCCTTCTGGGAGTTTCCCCCTCGTATTTAAGAAACTGTGGAAGGATGGAAGGGGAAGAAAACAGCCTATCAGTCTTTGTCTTGAGGACTTAGCTAAGAGAAGCTTCCTAAGAAAATGTGGTTTTAAAGAGATTTTTTGAAAAGGAAGGAGATATGACTGTGTTGTGAAAATAAGATGTTGGCCAGGCCTAAGGGCGACAGGAAGGGTGCAGCCACAGAACCAAATGCTGACGGAGCCCATGCAAAGCCAAAGGAAGCTGCAGGGAGACCCAGGGCCAGTGTGGCTGCAGAGACCAGAAAGGCTGCAGAGCTGTGTAGAGAGGAAAATGCGTGTGGTTCAGTGGCTGCAGGGCTGTGGGCATGGTATGCCAGGGTGTAGACGGCTGGTGAGGAAATCTATTCCATGCACTGTGGTACTGCCCTTGGGAGCAGAAGTAGAGATAGGATGAGAGTGAAGGGGAGGAGAGAAAATGAAATTGTATTGCATATTTGGCAGTTTCTCTTCTCTGGACAAAAGCCCTGAATTATAAGCATTATTATCCACATCTTAAGGAAATTTAGTTTCAAAGAGGCTAAGTAACTTCCCTAGGGCATATAACTAAGTGGTGCAGCTTGAATTCAGCCCAGCTTGTCTGAATTTTCCCAGTTTTAAAGATGAAGAACAGAAAACACACTAAGCAGACTACTTGCTAAAGTAAAGTGGTCAGTCAGTTCTGAAGCCAGGGCTCTTGCATGCATTGCTGTTGGGTTCCTCTCTCTACCAGGACTTCACTATGAAAGTCTCTGGAGATGTGATGTGGTTCTAATGCAAACCCATCTCCCGTTTCCAGGTCGTGGGACTACTACGCACCTTTCCTGCCTCCATATAAACATGTAAGTGCTTCCTGGGTTGACTTCCAATATGTATTAGCATTCCGGTGAGACTCCTTGGGCGAATGCTGAAAACAAGCTTAAATTCTGGCCCCAACAACACAGAGTTCACTTTCAAAGGAAAAAACAAACAAACAGTTAAAGCTCCATAATCCAAGGAAAAAGATGGAGTTCTTCAGAGTTAGGGACACAAACTCCTCCAGACTGCTCCTTACCTAGGGCAACATGACCTCCTTCTTGAGGAAAATAAATGCCTTTCTCCAAAGAGCCACCCAAACAGGGAGACACCCCAAAGCTTGCAGAAGGGGTTTGCAGGGGTCTCAAATCCAACTGGAAGTTCCTCAGGCACCCCACAAAGCTGTTTTGGGGGAGGCTCTGTAACCAAGCAGAGGAGAAAGCAAACTTTGTCACCCGCAACTCCCAGAAACACATGGGCAGCCAAGGTGAAAGGCAAGAGGAGAAGCATCCCTCCTGCTTCAAAAAGTCACGTGGGCCTGACTGTCCCATTTGGCTCCCTGCCCACACTGCCAAGAAAAGCCAAATACTAGATGTCCAGTGGGAGGTCGAAGCATGAGGGTGCCCCCCAACCCAGTGGTGTGCATGCAGACGGCAGGGCTGGGGGTTTGCTGGTTAGCACTGGAGCAGGAGGGGGACCTGAGCCTGGTCCGCACAGACAGAGCTGCAACGGGAAACTTCCACCTTACAGCTCACAGGTCTCTGCATCTCTTTGCAGGTACAGACCACTTCTGAGGGGTTCAGGAGCCCATGTGACTGCTAATGCACGGCAGCTGACTGAAGAAAGAGGCCAAAACATTCCCAAAATAACAAGGTGTAAAAATGCTCCCTATGTTCTTGGTTGGGTTCAGTACACTATCACCAAGGCACGAATGCCATGGAGTTAAAAAAAAAAAAAATTGAGTACACAGCATCAGCGGGCCTCCTGAAGCTGGCCTGGAATAGGGGCTCCTCACCAGGGACCCAGGGAGCGTGAATCTGGGGTTCTGTGATCCCTTAAATTATATGCCAGGTGCTCTCTGTATGTGTGTTCTCCTGAGGAGAGGGGCTGTAATTTTCAAGACAGTTAAAGAACCAATGAATAAAATCCCCAAATTCCCTTCTAGAATAAGTGTTTTAGAGCCCAGGACTCCTACAGAACAGATGCAAAAGATGATGATTTTAAGTGAATATGGTGATTTTAGAGATGCACGTGGTGTCAGTATCAACGATAAATTCCCAGTTGGGCTCCTCATGAACTTTTTAGTATCTTAAGATTTGCCATGTTCCACAGTGAAAAGCCTGTGTCTGCAACCAAGCTCAGAATCCCTCAGACAGGCCAGAATGTAGGCCTGGCTCCCCACAGGCCCACTGCGGGCCTGGGCATCTGGAGGCAGACTGTGCGAGCGGTTGCTGCCTGGCCTCCCATCCAAACGTCTGACCCTCAGGTTGAAACAAGGCTGCAGAAAGAACCTTGGTTAGTAAGACTGTTGTAAATGGGGTGCCATGGATTGTCCCAGATACTAGCATGCAGAGTGTGATTTATCCAGGTCAAAAGAATAACCAATGTATACCCTTCAATAGCTACCCCACCCTGTGATTTCTCTGAGAGGGAAATAAGTGCAGAGGCTACAGAAAAACAAATACTGACATTGAGGATCCTCCTTAGCAATTGGTATGCTACATGTATGTATTATATAATATATCACATATAAGATATAACATTGTATTATTATATATAGAGAGAGTTCATGGCCTGAGCTGTGGACAGAACTGTCTTACTTCACTCTGTAAAGGAAAAAGGCAAATCTGGGAGAAGAGACAGGTGGACACAGTCACCCCAAGTTACTTGGGTGCTAGTATTGCTACATGAGCAGAGAAGAGAAGGGAGAAGGCACACGCAGCTCAGCCTTGGGGCCACGGCCCCACTGGAGCCTTTGAGCTTGACAAATCCAGGTACACACCCCTCCTCCTTGGGGACAGATAGACAAGTGACTTTCCCTTTGCCCAAAGTTTCTCCAAGTTTGGTTCTTGAGAAAATGTTGTTTCAGACACTGAGTAACATTGAAACACATTCTGTTATTAAGTTGGTCCTTCTACAATTTGCTTTCTAACCTTCTGATTAGGGCAGGGGACCCAGTTTTGTTCTAGTATGTCTTTCATGCCTCTTATAATTACATAAGATATAACTGATCACTTGCCAAGCCCCTTTTCCTCCAAATGAAGAGAGTAGAAGCCATGCTCTCTAGCTAGGCTTTAAAAACACTATTTTGTTTTTTATGGTTATCTTCTATATATGGTAAAGGACACTGAGTCTTCATTTATAAGAGAGAGAGAAAAACATCCTTTAAAAGTACTTAAGAAGTGAATTGGTGAAGAGCAAACTATTAAGTAAATGTTTTGCTGGGATATGGCAAAGCTGGAAAGATGTCACAAATCACTCAAATTTAGAAAACATTATCTTAATCACAAATCTTCTTCAATAACCTAAAGCCTATGTTTTGCATTCCACGGAGAAGCCCGGGTTCACTCATGCAGGGCCCACGTCTCGAGCTTCACTGTAAAAATAAAGGGTTGGACACGGGGAGTGGGAACGGACCCCTTCTCTGTGGGCTTTGGGCATTAATTAGATATTTTAAAACATCACTTAAAGTATTTAGAGATTCTTGAATATCTTTTATAATTATAGTGATTATATATCAAAAAATTTTTAAATATTGAAATGTAATTGACATAGCACATTATATTAATTTCAGGTCTACAACATAGTGATTCGATATTTGTATATACCGTAAAATGATCACCACCAACATCTGGTTAATACCCTTCCCCTCACATAGTATGTAACTATGTGGAATTTTTTTTTCTTGTGTTGGGAACTTTTCAGATTGACTCTCTTAGCAACTTTCAAATATGCAATATGGTATTATTAACTCTACTCACCATGCGATTTATTACATCCCCAGTACTTATTATTTTACAACTGGAAGTTTGTTCCTTTGACACCTCAGTGATTCTATCATAAGGTGAATTTCTTTTACGTAACGCTCTGAAAGATAACAACTCACCTTGGGTTTCCCTGATGGAGCCGATCCCAGGTAAACCAGAGCCCGGAGGCTCACCATGGAATTTCCAGGCCAGCTTGCCTCCTGTGCCCTCAGACCATCCACAACCAACCGCCCCTTTTCTCCGTCTTGCCCGAACACCACCTGAAGAGTAAAGAAAATAAGCTAATCATACTTTTACTTTTGACAATTTTTTATTAGTGGTCACAGGACATTTAAAAAAAAAACATTTTTCTGTTCCCTCAGATATCTTAAAAAAATCAGAGGCTTTTCTCCCAAGTATTGCCATCATCATCAACATTTTGTGAGATTATGTTAGATATGGACTAGAGTGAGCTAAAAAAGTAAGCTGAAAAACAGTTGCTCGAAGTGAATAAAAAGATGTAGTCGGTCTGGAAACTTACACAAAGGATAAAGAACTGAAGCGCCAAAGGAACCTAAGCACACACTCATGCAACAAAGCGACTGGAGCAGCTGCGCGCAGCCAAGGAGTGCTGGGCTGCGGGGATCACACCCTCCCTTAAGCAGGGCTCCTGGAGCAGGTGGCCAGGGGCTACATCTCTTCTAACAAGGGAACTACAAGTCAGGAACTTTTCTTTGCTAAAAGTCAGGAGCTCTGGGCTCTAGTGTGGACTCTGCCATCTCATGGCTATGAGGCTATTCACTAATGACTCCCTTTCCACACCTGTGACTTCTGGCCTCCACGGCTACTGACAAGTGGGATGAATGTCTGATAGGCAACTCAACCCTAGGATGTCCACACAGAAGTCCTGCTCTTCCTCAGCTCTAAACGACTCCCTCCTGGCCACATCCACCTCCTCCGCATGCTCTGCTTCTCAGTAAAAGCCCCACTAGGGACCCCGTTGCTGGGCCCAGATCACAGGACTCGCAGACTCCTTCTCTCACACTCCCCCTGTGGTCCATCAGCAAGGCCTCTTCGCTCTGCTTTCAGTACACATCCTGGACAGTCTGCACCCCTCCACCTCCATCACGGTTTCTAGAAGCAAAGGCACAGGCTCCATCTGGCCTTCCTACTTCTACTCTTAACCCCTTTTAGTCTCTTCAGCTAAACAGTTTTGAAAATATAAATCTGCTCATATAATGCTCCTTTTTTAGTTTAAGATTCTCCAATGCTTAGACTAGACTCCAAACTCCTCATTTTGGCTTTCAAAGCTTAAATGGTCTGGGCCCTGTCTCTCTCTTGAATCCCATTTCTTACCCTTTCTGTCTGTCCACTCAGCTCATGCCTGCCTCAGGGGCTTTGTGCTTGCTGTTGCCTCTGCCTGGAACACCCTTTCTATAACTTCAGATGACTGTCTCCTCCTGGGAGAGGCCATCCTTCCCCACCCTATCTAGGAATTTCTTGCTAGGCCACCCCCTTACTTGCTTTAGTGTTTTCCCAAAGCACTTACCAGTATCTGACACTATATTGGGGATTTTTGTTTATGTGCTCCAGGATGGCAGCACATTAAATATTTGTTGAATGACTAAATGAGTACAACTTGTCAAGTCACCTAAGTTTTCTGAGTTCTGGTTCCCTCATCAGGAAAAAAAAAGGAAAAAAGGTCCCTTCTTGCCTTAGCTGTATTTCTTTAAGTCTCAGATGCCTTTAGGCCCGAGCTGAGATGCTAGGATTGTGGCTCTTTAAGCTTGTGCTATGCAGAATGCACTCCAGGCTCAGAGAGGGGCCTGGACACCTGGAAATTGTCCTGAAGGACAGAAACGGTCCCAGGCAGGAGCCAGTAAGGGGAGGCAGCAGAGAGAGTGTGGAGGGGGCTGAAGCAGCAGCGAGGGAAGCCCACCCTGGCATTTGGGATGCTACCCAGGCAGGGCGTGTACAGCCATTTCTGGTACTGGGCTGCTGGGGGCTCAGGGCCTCCAGCCACATGAGCTCACCCAGGTTGCGCCTTCCTGCCTGGAAGAAGCTGGGCCTGCTGTCTTTGCTACTCGCCAGCGAGCTGTGCACCAAAGGGGGCTCCGAGGAGCCCGGCTCTCTTACCGTGTGCCACTTCCCGTCGCTGCACTTCTCTTTGCTTTTGAGCCTCAGCTTTTTCCCTTCTGCCCGCAAAGCAAAGACCAGACGCCCCTTCGAAAGATAAAGAGCCATAAAGGTGTTCTTGGTGCCTGTGTAAAACACGAGCCCTCGGGAGGATGTTGTCTGTATGTCCACAGCAAACTGTGACCTGTGGTGGAAAATTGGCAAAGAAGGAAAATAAAGCTTTTTAGGATTTTTTCTGAATCTCTGAAGCTGGGAGAGGGGGTAAGGGGCAGGAACTCAAACCCCCATTATACAAAGGAATAAACTAAGGCATGCACTGATTAAGTGACCTGTCTCTTTGGGAAATTTTAAAAAGTCATTATACTTCAGCTGCTAAAATTTTCTTGTGTAGTTTTCTTACTGTCTTGGGGGATAATGAGGAAGTTCTGTGGCAAACTTAGCTAAGGGTATAAGCCCCAGCACATGGTAAGAAAGAAGATGCCTTACTTAAAAAAAAAAATTTACATTTAAAAAATTTTTGGTAAAATATTCATACAAAATTTACCATCTTAACCATTTTAGAGCATATGGGTCAGTGGTATTAAGTATATTCACATTTTTGTGCAGCCAATCTCCAGAACTCTTGTCATTTTTAACACCAAAACTCTGTACCCATTAAACAACAGCTTCCCATTCCCCCCTGGCAGCCACCATTCCATTTTCTGTCTCAATGAATTTGACGACTCTAGGTCCCTCATGTCACTGGAATCATACAGTATTTGTCCTTTGGTGGCTGGCTGCTGTTTAGCAGCCTGCACCTTTTAAACCTCATGAATATACATTCTATTTGGTATACATGCAAGGAGAGGGAAGTTGTGAGGAGGAGGGGACAATTTCAATGACAAGGATTTGATTTAAGCATTGGGAAAGGATTTTCTTTCTCTAAGACATATTCAACACAGAGGCATGGATTTGCCTTCTCCCACGAATCTTTATGTTTCTCAGACCTTAACACTTCAGCTTTGATGGAACGGGAATTAAGCAAGCATCGTGCAGTAAAAGCAGAGAATAAAAGTTAATACCCCTTTGCATGATGGTTACATATCATATGAACATCTGGCTAAGGAAGCTTTACTTTCTATGAAAACTCACATCCAGCCATCCACCCATTTATTAATTCATTCAACAAATATGCAATGAATGTGGAGTGTGTAGGAGGTGCTGTGGCCGGCACTGGGAGTGAGCAGACGGGCCTCCTATACCTTGAGTTGTTTACGGAGCACTGAGCACCAGGAGGGGGATCAAAGCACCTGTGACAAGGGGTAGGAGACACACGTGTCAGCAGGCTGTCATCACCCCTTCCTGCACTTTCTGGCTCCGTCCTTCACAACCACGTCCCACATCCCTATAGGCAGAAGGCAGGAACTGGATCTATCCTGCTTAGAGCTTAAAGTAACCCCAGTGCCTAGTACCAAAAATAGTTACTGAACTGAATTAAATGATAAATAATGGAAACTTTGGAAGCTGACTTGGGAAGTGGAAAAGAAAGTACGCAGTTACTTCTCTTTGCTTTTTAATACTGTGAGGCTGAGCAAACACTGAGATGCACTCTACTTCTTTACATTAGCAAGTTTCCTTGAGGGTAACACTCTTCAGGATGAATAGTAATCCTTACTTCTTAAATCAAACCAACCAGATGGTGACACTGCTCAGTATTTCTCTTGGCATATCTGTGTGTCAGTGCGGGGGTTGGAGAGCGAGGGTTAGCCAATTTAAGGAGGATATTAGAACCTGCTACAGAATTAAAGTACTTTACATATGTGAGCTTGGTTAACAGACTTGACATTTGCTTTCCAGAATTATTTCTTAAAGCAACTTTCTTGAGGAAAAGACTAACTCCCAAAAAAGACAGTTATGAATTCAAATCCCAGCATATAATACTGTGGCTACAACTCTTCCTGGCTGGAGGACACGAAGGTAAGGCTAAGAGAGAGCCAAGTAGTTGTATACATCCACCAAAAGGTTACAATTGTAGTACAGTGTTTTAAGGGAGAGATAAAAAATTGCTAGAACATAAATTAGAATGAGAATTATAGAGTAGTCCAAATCTTGCAGCATCCTGAAAATATACTCTAACTGCTACAGTATTGGTGACTAAAGTAAGGTAAAAGTTATATTTACTAATGATTATTTTTCTTCCTTTCCCTTTAGAAATGTTCCTTTTTTCCTTTATTGCATATCTTCTTGTTGGATGGGAAGGTGCTAGGGTTGGCTCATCAGAAATGGCCAGGTAACTCACCATGGAGAAGGTGCTGAGAGAAGGTGTGGGAGAGAAAGGGGCTTGGGAGGGAGAGGGTGGAGAGGCTGCAGGGCAGAGGCAGGAGGGAGGGGAAGCGGGGAGAGGGCAAGTCCCCAGGCACATTTTTGGCAAAGCAGGGATCCCGAGCCTTTCCACGGGGCAAGCGGAGCTGCTGCCACAGGCGTCCTCCTGCAGAGCTCCACCTGCCCCCTTTCTGGCCTTTGCATCTCCCTGTCAATCAGCACTCGGCTGACTCAGTGGGCCTCCAAAGAACAGCTCTTTACAAGCTGTTACCTCGCCTCCCTGCAAGCTAAGCATTATCAAGCTCATTTAACTGCTGAGAAAAGCGAGCTTCAGAGAGATGTAGCAATTTGTGAAAACAGGTGAGACAGGCAAAGTTATGTCACGTTTAAGGAGAGAAAGCTGAGGCTGAGAAAAGTTAAACGACACAGTCTGTGGTGGCCACAGAGTTCCACTCAATGGTCCCTTCAAGAGAACCTGCTATGGGGGCACAGTGGGTGGCAGCCCCCAGCTGTCACACCCTTGGTTCTGCAGTAGCACACGGGTGACTTCTAGGCAAGGACCGAGCTCAGCAGCAGAACTGGAGCTGGGCCACTTACACCTAACCCTGGACTCTTCCAGGGGGGACTGTGTCTTCAGGTGCCCCACCACCGCCCCCTGCCAACCCACCTGCTGGACCTTCTCAGAGCTACCCTGGGGTCTGAGGCTCTTCCTACCAGCTCCCCCTGCCTCCCATCTCCTTTCACCAGGGCAGACCCTGTCTCAGCTGCAGGCTCTCCCTGCCAGCTCCTACTCCCTCAGCATCTCACAGCAACAATAAAACTCCTGCACGTCTAATTCCAACTTGACACCTGCATCCCTAAGAAACTGAACTGGTATTTGGCCTGAGGTCACACAGCCAACAAGTGGCTAAAGGGGGACTAAAAGCCAGGTCCTCAAACCAGGCCTTTTTGACCCCTGGGTAATTCTGCTTTGTAAGTAGGTAACAAAAGAATTTTTGGCACCTTTTAATTTATGTCTCCTTCAAATCACATGAAAATGACACACCTTGTTTATCTACTTTTTTCTAACATAATTAATGTCTCTGCTCATTCTCTCCTCCCCATGAGGGGGGACTTGTTAGCAAAATTCTGTTAACAAAAATTCTAAAAGTATTCTCTAAAAATGATCTATCTGGCATTGAGTCTACCTATAAGATTATTTTCTTCTGACTACAGAATGCAATAGAAGAAAGGTTATTTATCATAGAAATAAACAGCAGCTTTACAAGGATGTATCAGGCTTATTTTTGGAACACCGTCAGTTCTAAATCAGAGCTGAGCTGATTGTTCCAGCCTCTCAGCAGCCCACGGCCCGGGTGCCTTCCTGCTGTCGGCAAGGAGCCACTGGGGAAGTCATGCTCTGTGGCCTGTGCAGGCCAGCATGGCTTTTAGTAAAAGTGGTAGTGCCACATGCGTTAGTGACAGGTGCGTGGTGTCACACCAGCCAGCCTGCCCTCGGGTGGAACAGGACAGGCGGGTTCTAAGTTGGGGTGGGGGCAGGGAGATTAAACATTACCTGGGTCTCAGCAACTCCTGGGGAAGTGTGAATAGCATGTGGCTGGTGGGACTGTCGCCAAACCTAAGAGCCCCGTGACTGGCCTGGACCCAGGGAGATGGTGGGCAAGACTGAGCACCCGGCCACACCTCCACGCTCCTCCGGGAGGCCGCTGGTGTGTCTTGCAATGGCTGCATGGGAGAGAAGCACAAAATTAGGACCACTAATTATAGGGGAAAGAGTGAAGAATGCTTATCTTGCTAAGTGTCTTGCTCAATTTTCACTTTTGATCCTAAGAGAGGAATTCAGTCAAGATGAATTCATCCTTGGGGAGGATGCGTGTTATTCATATATCACGCTTGTCTAGTCTCTTTCATGACAGCTGCTGCACCAGAGACCAGTGGCTGTCCAGGGCCCCTCCCGTGACGGAGCTACAGAAGAAGCTGTGTCCCTGCAGAGAGCCAGCACTGGCCAGCAGCACCAAGGCCCACACGTGCAGATGGTGTGACTCGGAGCCACCGACCTGCCACCTCCCCTCGGAGCCATTCCCTTGGGCTTTTGCAGCCGGGCAATGCAAGGACCTAGAGAGTAGGAAACAGAAGTGGGGTGGTGGACCTCGGCCTGTCCCCACTTCCATCAGGGTTAGCCCATTCACAGTCTGCCCTGAGTTTTGAATATGACTGAGTTTTAATGCAGAAAAAAAACCATAATAAATACCAAGTATGACTAAAAAGTTGTTGTTAGAAGGTGAGATTCCCTAGGCCTTCCCTGCTTTTTTTCTGTTGCAGAGCCTGGATTTTAAGGGTAAGTCCAAGCCTCTCCCATGGTGCTCAAAGCTAACCTGGGATTCTGTGCCTCGAAGCAAAGGGCGGGATTCGCTGTACTAGGGATTGGGTCAGGAGTGAACACGTGAGCCCCTCCTTGCCAATGAACCTTGAGAACCAGGGGTGGGACCTCTGAGGCTCCTTTTCCAACTAAGCTGCTGGGCGGTGTGGGTGAGGCTACAAGCCTGGAAACGCTCAGATGGGAGCTCAGACGCCTACAGGAAGCAGGGCCCAGTCCTGATGAGTCCCACCTATTTCCAACTGTCTATTTTGGGACATTATCAATCCTCTTATTGTCGAAGCCATTTTGCAGTGGTTTTCTGGAGCTAGCAGCTAAAGGCTTCCCAACAAATCCAAATTCCTTCAAGATCAGGTTTCCCTCCCCAGCCCGATTAATGGATAGGGTGCTCTGAATACAAACATGACGGCAGTTATTTAAAACATTCCAGGTTTGCACATTGGTGAGTGGAGATGTTCAGCCACACCCACTGGAAAGTTAAATGGACTGCTTAGAACCCAGCTGAACCTGGACCCTACTGGAGCTTCCTGCATAGGGCTCAGAGCGCTGGGGCCTCCCTGCCCCCCGAAAGATTCTTCTCTCTGTGTCAGTAGCAGTAAATTAAGAAGAGCAGTGTTCACCGCTGCCCTTTGCCACCAACTTTTCCTTAGTTCTCTTAGTGGCACTTGTGTCTTCCAAAGCAGCGGGGCCCCATGCCTGGTCACCACGGACACCCGCCTCCCTTGCCTCTTCTATGCATTTAGTTCCCATGTCCTGCTTTTCATCTCTATGATGTGTTTTGTTTCCACTCCCCCTGACTCTCTTGCCCGGACCTTTGCCCTAGTTCCCACTTCACTCCTGTCTCTAGAACTGTCCTATACCAACCATCCCATGGGCTGCTCCCAGCTTATCCATCTTTAAATACGACTTAAAGTACCCCTCTCGATGGCTTCATGTTGACTATAGAAAAATGTCCAAATCCTGCCAAGCTATCCTGATCAGGCTCCTGGGATTCTGAGCTTACCTCCCCCAGTCTCCTGTTTCCACCAAATTTCCCCTGTTCACTGAGCTTTCCAAGCCTGCAGAGGCCATGTGACATGGCCTGAAGAGTATATTCTTTGGGATTCTACAGCCCTAAGTTTGAATTCTGATTCTACCATTTACTGACTGGCACTCTCAGACAAGTTTTCTTTTTTTTAACTTCTCTGAGTGTTTCCTGCATTGTAAAGTCACTGTTTTATTTTGCTCTCAGAGGGGTGCTGAGAACTGAAAGTGACAGCGCAAAGACCTGTGAAGGTCAGGGAGAAGCAGGTAAAGCGTGCTGTACGTGTGAGATCCGCCCACATGGTGCCTCCGGCTTTGGGCTTCTGCTCCTGCGGCAGCAACATTCCCTTGTCTAAATGCGGCCCATACTCCAGACCCAGTCCGCGTCCCACTCCTCCGGAAGCTCTTCTGATCCCTGAGTATGTTCACTCCTTTTCACTGGGGTCACAAGTGTGCAAAAGAACAAGAGGTGATATTTATCCCATGCTTACCATGTACCAGGCACTTTTCTATGTGTTTTGTGTTTAGTACTTCATTTAACACTCATAGCGACACCATGAGATTTGAGTATTATACCACCTCATTTACACTGCAGTTATAATGGACCCACAGGGAGGTTAAATCATCATTCAAGTTCACATACCTAGTAAATGGTAAGGCCCAATCCAATGCAAACCCAAGAAGTCTGACCTTCGAAGTCCAGTACTTAACCACAAAGCTTTGTTGCCTTCCCTCTGCTACTGGGCTTTAAGAGGCAGACTTAATGTCTGATTCTATCTCATAGGGGGGGCTTGCCCAGACAGGGGGAAAAGCAAATACAGTGTCTTCCTTGGTGTCTCCCATGGCAGCAGTCCAGTCCCACCCTGAGGCACCTGCTGAGGCCACACAGAGATTCCTGACAGTCTCCCACCAGCTTTCTTCACCTAAGGGTCCTTCAGACACCTGTTACTCAGTGCACCACAAACTCCAGTCACTCCATTTCCCTCCAAATACATGTCCTCCTATCTCCATGAATGGCATCTCCATCCATCCAATAACTCAGACTAGATGCCTCAGAATTATATTAACTCCTGCCACCCCCTCACCACCCACATTCAATTATTATCTTCATCTTGTACATTCTATCTTCTAAATTGCTTTGAATCCACTTTCTTCTCTCCATCTCCACCACCACTGTGCTAATTTAGTCACTTAGTAACTTTCAGCTTTATAATGAAAAAATGAATATATGATTTCATTCCTGATGGGCCAGTTCTAAAGATGTTCAGAATGACAATCTTTTATGAAGTATATTTCTTCTTAGTAGTATAAAACAATTCTTACTATGTGCTATCTATTCAACTTCCCCAAATCACTGTGCAGCAGGGAAATATTGGCAGACAAGAAGCAGTGGTTGATGTAAAGTGTACAGTGTGTTTAACAGATGCCTATTGCTCTTAAGAGCTCCTGGACTCTGGGTCAGGCTGTCTGGGTAAAATTCCAACTCTATCTTCCATCTGGGCCAGCTCGGGGAAATTGCTCAGTTTTTTAAACCACTACTGTAAGATGTGGTTCTGGCGTAAGATGAGGCTAGTAATACTACCTCTCGCACAAGGTTACCTGCAGATTTAGTAAGAAAATCCCCTTAAAGAGCTCAGTGCAATGCCTGGCACGTTGGAGGTGCTCAGTGTTATCCATTAATCATATTAACTGTAACCTCAGATGGGGGGGGAGGTCACACTGTTGACCTCGGGCTTAGCACTTTAAGTCCTGACCCTGTGTCCAATTCATTAGGATGCTTCCACTGCTCCCAACAAGGAATTCCATTTCCCTTCAGCCTCTCTTAGCAGTGCACATTACAATCACCCAGGAGCTTTACAAAGTCCTGCCACTTGGACCCAGATCAAGTGCATGATTGAATGGAATGGGATGCAACCAGAGTGTGGGGATCTTAAAAGATCTCCAGGTGGTCTATGTGCTGTCAAGGTCAAGCCACACTGGTTTCATCAAGGCCTGGAGGGGCAGGGCAGAGAAGTGTCTGCCTGTGGGAAGGGAAGGGACATGGCCCCTATATTCTAGAGGAAATCACTGTGCCTGCTGGAGATGCAGCAGAAGAGTCAAAAGAGCAAGACATCAGATCCAGCAATTGAGAAATCAAAATCAAGGTTCTATTTGTTCTTTGAAGAATTTGCAAATTTTTAATCAAGATACAAAATAAAAGCTAAACAGAAAACTGCTTTGACGTGTTGGTGAAAACCCAGCAGTCCCCTTTCCTGGAGGCGCTGACCACCCTGCTGCCGGGCAATCCCCTCCCCTCCTGCCCCTCCTGCCCCTCCGCCAACATCTCCCCAGGCAGGATTCTCCTGGGAGACTCCTCTGGCGAGAAGCCAAACCCTGTGTAAAGTATACTTACCTGGTTGATGTTGAGAGTCTTGGCCTTGTTAAACCTTGTAGAACCTTTAAGCAACATTAGAAAGGGTTGTTCGCTTAAACTGCAGCCTCCTAGGGTCACATCTCTCTTGGTAGATTTATTGGCTAAATCCAGGACTGTGGAACTCTGTGAAAGCCTGGAATGAGGGCAGAAAAGGACGCGCTGCTGAACCCTGACATGCTGGGGCAGGCACACCGGCAGGGAGCTTGTTTCTTAGCGCCATGGTTTCTGGGTGAGCGTTCATCTACCTGTACATCTGGAGACACCAGGCTCACTGAGGATGAGGTACTGTCACCCTCCTCTGCATCCATGAGTACCCAGTAAAAGGGCCTGAGAAACCTTTATTGACGTGAATGGCCAGGACTGCGGTAAAGCCAGAAAACTATCACTCTTTCTTTGGAATGGGTGTCATATGAAAATGCAATAAGCAGAGAGGAGAAGCATGGGCACCAAGGACCCAGAATGATGACAAACATCAGGAAAACTCAGACATGAATTTATGGAACAATTTATCTTGTTGCATTTGAGTAGGAAAGTCTCACAGTAACTCTGCTTTATCTCATGATTGTTATTTGAATCTTCATGGACAAGAAGAGCCCATAAGCTCCTGACAGTCTGACTGAGGTTCACAACCAGTCCTGGTCCTCCCTCTGCCCTGGGGAGGGTTTTGTCGCTTATCTAAAAATGGTCATTTTGTATCAACAGAAAAGAGCATTTAAAACATTTGCATGTCAACACCAGGCTCTACCCTATGAAAGGTCACGTCCGAGGCTGTGGTGGTTTGGTTTCCTAGCAGTGCACCAGTCTCTGCAATTCCTTGGCCTTGAAAACTGTAGAGAGCAGATTAAATCTCATTAAAATGAAATAAAATTTCAGTGCATACATTTTTCAGGGCCATAAACTGAAAGTTAACTTTAAGTAGGCCTCTTTCAAGGTTATGTGCCAAATCTGCTCCTACATAGTGAGGCTGGGTGCAGTTTTTCTGTTGGCTTGTTTTTAATTTGTGTCTTGTGGCAAAGATAGTGTTTGGAAAGTCTGTGGTATGAGAGCCTCATGCGCATAAGTTTGACTCCGCCGGATGACCAATGAGACACCCTTCCCCTGGCAGCCATACCCACAGACACGGGCACCCACCTCTGGACAAAGACGTTGTTGATACAACCCTCAAAATGACCCCCGCCCAGACGCAGGGACTGCTGGTAATCTGAAATGTCCTGTAGCCCTTGACTGTTCAGCACAGGCTGGTCATCAATGAGAAGCTGAAGTCTGAAAGAGGATGCAGATAAAACAAGAGTGAGAAGTGCTGGCGAAATAGGTTCTCATCAAAGGGTCAAGTGACTGTCTTCCATTCAGACTCAGTATCTTCTACCTAAAATACCTCGTCTCATCTGCCTTAGTTTTAAAGCATTTAATTTCTTTTCGCACATATTTTGCACATAATTGAGGGATGCTATCTGTACAGAAAGTCCATGTCTTAAGTGTACAGCTCAATGAATTTTGCAACACGAACACACCAAGATTACCAGCGAGTAGATGAAGCAGCAGAACCGACCAGCACCCTGTAACTCTGCCTGGCACTCCCTTTCCAGCTCTTTCCTCTCCTTTCCCAAGGGTAACCACAGCCTGAATTCTGACAGATTAATTTTGCCTGCTTTCGAATTTTGTAAAAATGAAATCATGGGAGATAAACTCTTTCATGTGTCACCTTTCACTCGGCATTATGTTGTGAGGTTCACCCACCTCTCATTGTGTCTAGTTAACTTTCATTACCATTACTCCCACTTCATTCCCCCACTTTGAATATACCACAGTTTATTTATCCATCCAAATGCTGGTTGACTGATTTTTTTAAAATGAGGAAATGGATATAGAACAAGGAAGACAGCCAACACTTCCTAGTAAAATAGTGTAAGCATCCAGGACAAACGTGTCACATAAGAGATACTAGCAATCCATTAAACTAAATAAAGTAAAATTCTTTGACCTCTGGTAGAAGTGTCATTCAACTTACCCAGAGTGGTCGCTTATGACAGATACATAATGCACTAAACCGTCCATGTATGTCTGTGGAGATTTAAAAGCTGGGCTGCTGCTATCCCTGGTGCTCAGTTCAATGTGACCATCTTCCAGGGTGACCTGCAGTCTAGTTGTCTGAAATCATCATAGAATATACCCATCAGTGCAACTCATTTGCATTTAAGCATCATGAATGTATCAATATTAAATTTATAATCAAAACTATGTATAAAACAGGATTTTTAACCTAAATGTTTTGACTTTGCTATTTCGATCTGAAGGTTATTTTTGAATATTTTGACTCCCTGTTTTTAAGTATAAAAATTTTATGCTGATGACTTTGTTAAAAGCATTTTATGGACCTATGTTCATAATTTAATTTCTTTATTGATTATGTAAACCAGTTAAACCATTTCTAAATTTTTTGATTTTCACTTCCATTCTGCTGAAGTTATTTTCATTAGGATCAATTCTTTCTGAATAAATTTTACAACAAAGACTTGCTTCATCTATTTTTTTCCATCTGTGATTATAACAATGGTAACTTCTCTTCGATTACTATGAACTTTTTATTTTCCATTCATAATCTCTACAAAGTTCAATTTTCCGATGCCAACTCTGCAGATCTAACTTTTGGCAGGATGACTGGATACTTTCTGTCAATTCTTAAAAAAATATGAGTAGTGTTAGCAGTTGCCATTTTAATTTGTTGACTTTTTTTCTACCAAGTACAGATTTTGTAGTTTTCATCAAGATGCAATTCTTCAGTGATCTTTTAGTCTAAAACAAGTTTTACAGAATGTGGCTGCAGCCATCTTATTAGTTTTATTTTACATTGATTTTTGCCAGTTGGCAATATTCATTACGAATTGGATAAGAGAATATTAATTCACAGGTATTTCTTAGCTACCTCATTACAAAGTGCAGGCCAATGATCCTAGGATATTTCTAGGATTCACCAGGCTCTACCCTATGAAATTCCTAGGATATTTCTAGGCTTCTGCCGTTGTCCAGGATTGAGCTCATCTTTTGCTAAGCCAACTCTTCCATCTACTTTCAACTGTTCTGTGTGAAATGTCCCTGCCCTTGGCCGAGGATATAAGTGTGGAGTGTCAAAAAAGCCTAGTTTGAGGGAAAAGGCCCTCTCACAACCAAATGCTGGCATGGGTTCCTTTAGTGGTAGTTAAAAAAAAGAAGTTCTCTAAGGGCTGATGAGAAAAGATATTAAGAAAGAACAGGCCTTCTAGAATGACACAGCCACAGAGTCAGCCCCCAACCCTCCCTTCAGCAAATACTAGATGTCTGTTGTGCTGGCAATCCTGAAGAAACATATCCCAAAATGACATATTCTACTTCTACTTCTACTTTCAAATCCCACTCATTCCACAGAGGGATTTCTAAGTATTAGCTGACATCTATGCCTACATAACCACACTGGCTCAATCCTCCTAAGCTACAGAGAATACCTCCTTGCTCAAGGGCATTTCTGAGGTTCTCCTGTATATGAACAAAGAGCAAAGGATCTTATTTTCTCCCATTCCTCAGATGTAAATACTATCCAACTAAATGCTCCAAAAAAAAAAAAAAAAGAGGGATCTAAGAGCTGTCTTTTGTGGAATCAAAAAGGAATAGTGGGGATACATTCTGAATTTTTTCTTAGATCTAAAATTTAAGCTACATTATTACTTATGACAGTTATAATTCACCTTAACTCATAAAATAAACCTAAAAAGAACAAAAATGAGTCCATGAATATACACAAATTCAATTCTGTAAACTACAATGTTCTTTCAAAACTTGATTTCTTCTAAGACCTATCCCAAGATGGGACTAACTTCCATGGTTGAAATATACAAGGGTATTTATCGTGTGATGACAGATGAAGTGCCCAACGAATTTACCTTCAAAATCTCTCTTACTGTTTTTGACATCAAACCTTGAGTCAGGCTTAAATCTTGTTCAATATTCATACAATATTTCCTACCTGGATCTGATGATTTAATAATATGCCATTGGGTTGAGAAGTCTGAAACCCAAAGGAGACCTGGACGTGGTTGGAAAATGGGGAACCCAAATTGGCAAAACTCAATTGTCCTCCGCTGGAGAATGAGGCAGATCGCACAAGCTGAAATGGAAACAGAGAATAAATCACTAGCATTTTAATGATTTCATGGCTGAAATACAGGATCATATCATTTCACCTGAACTGATTAATGAGGTTCATGCTGCCTTGGCTGGAAACAGCGCTTGCTTTTATGCATGATAATTTACCATCTTCTGTAGGTTTTTGTGGTCCAAGGGCATTGTGCTTTCCTACAATTTAGTATGCAAACCTGAAGAGGTTCTGCATGTTGCCAGCACACAGGGAGTACATATGAGTCAGTTCTCCATAACTCTATGTGCTACCAGACAAGTCAGAAGTTGCTGCATTAATGGAAACCCAAGACAGAGTGGTTGGGAGCACTCCTCTGCAAGGGTTCAAACTCATCACTTACCTTCCAGTCTTCAGAGCACTCTTTTGTTACTCCTATGGTATCATCCAACCTCACAACACCAATACTTTTCTTCAGATTTTTCATGCAGCCTCGGAAAGCAGGTGTAGAAATGTTAAACCTGATTTAGGGTATAAGAAAGGAAGAGATGTACAAGAACAGATTTGCCTGAGAACTGGAGCTGAAACGCTCTGCACTGTCTGCACTTCTCACCCATAAACAGGCACTTATGTCATGGTTATCTGTTCTCATGGGATTTCTATAATGCTACTTATTTTGTGATGCTGGGAAAATCTACTTCCTTCCCATGTGATGCTGCATTCCCAGCCTTAAAAATTCTCAGCCAGTGTCCTCAAAAGGTCCAGAGACATAAAAGATGTACAATAGCTAGGACTCCTCCTTCCTCCCATTCTGGAGTCAGGTGCATGGCCAACAGGAAGTATATTTACAAGTTAATATACTATAAATATTACATAAATATATATTAATAATTTATTAGAGCTAGGAATGCTCTAGAAAACTTTTTGCTCTTTTTTTGTAGTTCACTTTTACATAGTCAATGTAAACTCAGAAGAAACAAACACTTCTCAGTGCCAACCCAATTAGGGAAATTGTGGCTTGGTATTTAATCAGCGCCAGGCTGGAACAATGGGCAGCATTGTCTGGCCCCCTGCTCCCTATCCACTACCTCCTGTGTGACCTGGACAAGAGGTCACTGAGAGGATTAGACAAGTTAATGCATAGCAACTGCTTGGAGCCGTGTATGGCATGTGGTCATGAGTGCTCAGGAGGCGTTTCTGAAAGGCAAGAGAGGGCTGGCCTGGAGTTCTCCTGGCTCAAGTCCTGTGCCTGCTGCTGGCACGGGCAACTTCACTATTTTGTGCCTCTGTTTCCTCATTTATACAATGGGAATATGTGAGTCTGCCTCCTAGACTTGTCATGAGTCTCAGTGAGTGGATATGTGTAGCACACCCAAATGGCGCCTGGCACAGAGCAAGAGCTCCAGGCACAATGGCAGGGCTGGCAGTCGTCCCCACACTGTGACAGTGAAAGCAATTGCCAGAGCAGCTCTGCCTGCGTGGCTGCCTTGGCATTTCCTCTTTGTACTTCTGTCTGCAGCTAACTTCACGTAAACCATTAACACACAAGAGGTGACTGGAGTCCAGGCAAATATTTGTGTTTCTTAAACAAATGATGTATTAAGAAAAATACAAAGCTGATTTCATTATAAACCTAAGGCAGTTCACTTTTCTAAAGGGAAAGGTATCTGCACTCATTTTTATTCAATTCACTATAAACAGATGAGCTACATGTAATATGCATGAAATTAAATTTCATTAAAAGGGGAAGGAAAAAACAAAACCTCTTTGGTATTACAGCATGAGTTTAATTATTTTATGAAGATGGCCTTTTGCCTCACAAGAGGGACAAAGTTCGTATTAATTCCAAGAGCTTATCTATTAAACATATTTTAAAATAAATCCATTCTCTGCTGAGTTTCAACATGTTTTAGATCCACCAACATCCCCTGATGCCCTTTTTTCCATAAAATATTGGTCAAAGGAAGAAGAAAGTGGCAGCAAACACAGACAGTTGGCAGGGAGCACCTATTTTGTATAAGGCACTATTATTCTATCCTCACAATAACCTTTTTTTTAAATTTAAATTTAAATTTAAATTTATTTTTATTTTGTTCTCATTAATCTACAATTACATGCAGAACATTATGTTTACTATGCTTCCCCCTTCACCAAGTCCCCCCCACAATCCCCATTACAGTCACTGTCCTTCAGCATAGTAAGATGCTGTAGAATCACTACTTGTCTTCTCTGTGTTGCACAGCCCTCCCCGTGCCCCTCCCCACTATACATGCTAATCGTAATGCCCCCTTTCTTTTTCCCTTTTGAGGCAGATATTTTCCTACCTATCATCTACTGAGCACTAACTACATGTGAGGCACTGTGCTAACACTTTACTCGCTTTGAATCCTCCCAACCACACTGGGAGATGCGTAGATACCATGGCCGTGCTGCAGACATAGCAATGAGGCTTGGGGAGGCTAAGGAACTTGCTCAGGGCCATGCAGCAGGGAAGTGGCAGCGCTGGGATCCGCATGGTCAGTGCATCCCAGAAGCCAGTGTGACTCAAAGCCCTTGTGCTTTACACTTACCCACAGCACATGGAATAATCAGGACTCCTTCCTACTGAACAATTTTATACAGCAGAGCTGTGAAAATGGAAGACTTATTTCTGCCATTTCTAGGAGCATTCTTGTTACCCTGGCCCGTCTGAGGGCCTAGGATCCCATGAGTCCTCCACGATGTAGGGGCTTAACACTCTTGCCAGCGGCCAATTCTAAATTCAGTGTTGGGTACTTAGTAAGTGTCCAACAGATCGCTGGCTGATTTATACTTTTTGAGTTATTTTCATTTTAATGTTTTACTGTGATACTCGGAAACACAAGGGTATAAATCCTCAGGAAACATTTCTTGGTGGCTTGAGACCCTCTGGCATTATTGGGGGAAGCAGATGGGATTAACAGATTGTGATTTCTGATGATAATCCTAAACCAGTCATCCCAAGATCTGGGTCCCCACTGCCAGAAGACATACTACAGTGAAAGGGGAGAAAACAGAACACCCACAAAATCTCTTGGTCAGAACTGCTTCATTTAGAGATTACGCTGGCTCGTTTCACTCCACATGAGGTTTAAGCACTTACAATCTGTAAGGCCTTCTACTTATGCTCAGGGTCAGAACTCCTTCCTCTAAAGGACTGCCTGTTTGCTCCTACAGAGCTCGGCTATGGGTCAGAGGTGAACTCCACCTGCCCCCCAGCTACCCAAGTCAGAAGGGGTTTCAGGACTCTCTGGACCATCAAAGATGTCCCCAGAGGGATGAAGCAGGGCTAGAAACAGCTGATATCACTTAGTATTTTACCGGGAGAAAAGGCCAGTGAGACTACCTGATGGACCTCTTATTTCCTACATCTTCCATGTTCTTATGATTTTCATAAAAATTCAAAGTATACACTTGCCCCCCAAAAAGGAAGCAGTTCCTTGTTGGGAAGACCCTGAGGCAGATTCCTAGGAAAACTCTACATGTAAATCTATCTGCATATGCATCCCTAGATGCATGCAGATATTTCTTTAATGGGTAGAGATGAGAAGGCAAAGAAAGGCTGAATGCTGACTCGACCTAGGGTCGCACCACGTTTGGTGGCTGAGCCAAGACTAGAAGCACTTCTTCTGGTTCTCCCCCACTACCCTTTCCTAGTAAACTGTGATTGCTTGGCACCCATATCGCTGTCTGTGGATCTTCTGCTAATAACTGGATGTTAGCTTCATTATTGCCCCTGAGAATTCCCTACTGCTCTGGGTGAGCCCACCCGCCCCCATGACCTTCACTACCACCTGTACCCAAGCTTCCTTCACCCTTTCTTCAGCATGGACTGCTTTCCAGAGGGCCAGGCCTTAAGTCCAACTGCTTTAGGGCATGTACACTCAGCAGTCTCTTGGACTCCTGGAACTCTGCGGGTCTCAGACTGAACTCACCCACATGCCCTCTGCTGGAGCTGTCCACTCACCAAGTGCTGGACTGAAAACAAGCAGCCACTCTTGAGCACTGTTCTCCTTAACTCCTGGGACCCAAGCATTCATGCCTTCTGCACATTCAGGGCCCTAAATATGTGGGGAATCCGCTCCCTCTTCCTCCTCTGAGCTGCCGTTTCCCTGGTCAGGACACCTTCATCTCTTGCCTCTGCTCCTCTTCCAGCCGCTCTGCCTGCCTCTGTCTTCCCTCTAACCTAACCTCTGCCCTGCACCACAGTGAGCTATGGAAAACCCACATTTGGTCCTATCCTTTCTCTGCTGATGTCCTCCCAATGCGCCTGAATGTAACTTTCAAGATCCCGTGTGTTCTGGCCCCTGCTGCCCCCCCAGCCCATGCAGCAGCATCTCCTGCTTCTTTGAATGTGAGCTGCTTCACAGCCTCTCCAGTTCTCTGAATGTTCACACTGCCTCTAGCTCTTGGCTGTTCACTACATTGACTGCTAGAATCTTTTAGGTCTTAGCCAAAGGCCACTTTCTGATGCCCTCAACTGGGTCAGAACCCCTCCCCAGCGTGCTCCACTCTCATGGCAACTGTCACACTCTACTGTCTCCCTTTTGCTGTACTCCAGGCTCTGCCCTGCTCACCATCATCCACCCAACACCCACCGCACTGCCTGATGCCACTAGGCACTCAGTGAGCACCTGTGTCATGAACAAATGAAAGCCTCAGATGTGCACAATAGTGCCGACCACTTTAAGTAACTCTATCTTATTACATTTAATTGAAAATCAAGATAATCGATCATTCATAGCTGGCTATTTATTCATGGTTGAACTGCTATTTAATATCAGTGATATTAAATACTACTTCACCTCTTTGGCTTTCAATTTCTTCATCTGTAAAATTCAGAGGTTACTTTCCATGAACTGTAAGGCCCTTTGCAGTTCAAAGAATCTAAAGACATTCACTCCCAAACTCTGTTAAAGTGCTGAGCTTTCTCACCTGCATTTTTGTCTTTGAGAGCAACCTTAACAACTTTAAAATAAATATCAGTGCCTCCTTGTAAGGATGGACAGATGCCCAAATGTATAAAATTCCTGAAGAAAGACTACCTTTGCACAACATCTTTTAAATCACATCTAGCACTCCTTCCAACTGATTTATAAATTAGAAAAAGAGTGAATCAGCCTCAGCTTTCAAGTAAAATTAATCATAATCCAACACTGTGGAGTGCTCTTAGCTTACTATGAGGCTGAAATAACCCTTCCAGGGAATCTTCATTTTCTTCAGCTATTTAAAAGTCTTTTTGGAAGATACAAATTAACGAAATGCAAATGGCATTTTAAAATACATTCTCAAATTGATGTTTTCTTTTTTTTCCTCATTCAGAATACGCTTTACTTCCTTTCAAATTAATTTAATTCGTTCATATATTCATCAATCCAAGAAATAGTTATGCACCTATACATGCTCAATAACATATAAGAGGTCAGGTAATACAGATCTGTCTTACATTCAACAGATGCTTCTAGAAGGCAGCAACTCCAGCTTTCAGCACCCAGTGCTGCCTTTCATCAGGTCATGGAACTGCCTGTGCTCTCTTATACTACCTTTAAGGACCCCAGGGTCACCACCTCCATGCTTACTGGCAGCTTTGTCAACACCAACTATGTTCCTTGTGGCCTCTGTCTGCCTAAGAATAGCAGTGGGGTGATACACATGTCCTTCATTCTCCCTCTTTTAATGGTTAGTCCCATTACCCAGCCTCTACAGCTTATTTTATTCTGTTGAATAACATGTTAATGCTGAAAATTAACTTTCTGTGCTTGTTGCTGGAATTTAAAAAAATAATCAGTAGCAATCATTAATGACTAAGAGAGGCAATGTGCTTCTTTTTTGAAAAACATCATATCATCTTACCTTTCCCTGATTGAAATTGGAATTCCTCCCAGATAGTATGTGCTGAAGTTAAATATTTCACCTTCAACTTCGCTTTGAGAAATCGCATTTACCCTTATAAGGTTTTGGGATCTTAAAATTCGGATCCAAATCTGAAATAAATGAGAGATGAGTCAGCCAGCAATGGGAGATAAAAGAATCCTATTTACAGTGGTTCAGAGCTATTAACGCTTTTGTCTACCATTAGATTCATTTATATACAAGATAGGAACACTGAGCAGTAGCACTTTTTGATAGAAATATTAAAATACTTTAAAAGAAAAGTTTGCATTTGAAATTAATCATGTTTTTAGATATGCCAAATATGTATTATATATTTTATGCCCAAATGTTCAAATTTTAAAAGGATGTGCCCCTCAGTTAATAACTATGAGTTCATCTGGTAATAGACAAGAGGATATACCGTATGATCTTCCCCATTGTTTATGACGTTTCCAATTCTTTTTTCTTTTGGTGGCTCTGAATTCAGTTTGTATTGTAGCAGAAGTCGGCCATCTTCTATATTTAGAGATATGAAGTGATCCTAGGACATGGAAACCAGGTAGATTACTAGAATATTCTACTGAAGAAGCGCTAGATTACTAGAACTCAAGGTACTCTCAACTTACAAAGAGTGTCCAGCTTCAGCTGCCTCCTTAGTTAAAAGGGACAGTGGTGCTGTAACATCCAATACGTGACATGGGTATGATGGTTAAATATTGTAAGCCATGTTAAACATCATATGCAGTGGTTGGCACATGGGAAGGACACAATACATGCAGCTATTATCATGATTTTGCTTCCTACAGTCCATAACCAGCATGCAAAAATGGAAACTGAAATGATACAGATCATTAATATCTTTTGAAAACATGAGTGCTACCTGTTGGAGGGAGCTATGACCTTGCTTAAACCCCAGAGATTTTCCATCATCTATTTTCTGTTTATTCCCAGGTCTCAGCCTCCTTTGCTGGCCCATCCCCCTCTCCCTTCCATTTGAGTGTGGAGGCATCCTCGGAGGTCCTGCACCTTCCTCCCTCCTGCCACACTCTTAGCCCTGTAATCACTGTCATTCCAGTGGCTCCAGTTCAGGCATGTGCTCATGAAACCCAAAAGCTTGTCTCTTCAGGGCCAGCTCAGTACATCTCATCACCTTCTGGGGTGAACCTCAAATTCAGAATATCCAAACAGAACTCATGATCTCCATGCCTCCCGCCTGCCGTGCCTGTCTCTCTCCCCTCACACTGCTCTCCCTCTAATTTTCTCTTGCTCACCACCAAAGTCTTTGCTGAGCCAGCCACAAACTGACTAGGAGACATTCTTGACCCTTCCCTATTCAGTCAGATCTTCTCAATTCCCCCATTTCTTAACTCTCTCTCCATTTCATGCCACCTTGTCTCAGCCACTTCTTAGCCAGACCTCATAGCAATGGTGCGCTGTCCTCCTCATGTCCACTCTGTCCCCTCTTGAACCCACTTTCCCCTCTGTAGCCAGGGCAACCCTTTGAAAATGTCTGCATGAGCATGTTACTCTTTTTCTCTCCCAAGATAAAGTCCAGCTACCTCACAGATGATATGAGTTCCTGGCCACCCCTTCAGCTTCGTTTCTCCATGCTCCCTCTGGTTCTCCGTGCCCCAGCCACACTGGCCACTAGTCCATCTCTGAGTGCTCCCTGCCCCTTGTGTCCCCTCCAGGCTTCTCGTGTCCCCCTGCCTGCATGGAGCATCCCTCCACCCTGGCCCCTTCAAACACTGTCTTCTCCTTGCTCTCTAGGTCTCAGATTAGCATCCTTTGCTCAAGAACGTCTTTTCCCCAAACTTTTCCTCTATACCACTCATGGCCATTGTGATGAATTAATTAACCACTTAACGAGCATATTTTGTTAATAATAAGTAAATATTTGTCTTCCCCTCTGGAATACAAGGTCCCTGAGGGCAGGAACTATGACTGTCTTGGTCATGACTGTATCCTCATGAGGGTGTAAGGCACACGTCCCCAAGAGAAAGATAAGCTGATGCCCCTGCCGAGGTAGGGCTTGAGGGTTTACTCACACAGTTCCCGAAGGACAAAAGGGCCTCTCTTGGAAGTCTACTAGCAGAGTCCTATCTACACGGAAACTTGGGCCTTATCTGGATCCTAAACCTTATCCCTGGGTGGCAGGTAGGGTTCATCGCATTCAAAAACAACAGAATAACATCAGCTCATTGAGAGTAAGGAGCTGTCCTACTTAGCAGCAGCATTCTGGACCATTTCCTCTTAGCTGGCTACTAATGGCATTTCATAACCTCTCTTCTAATATATGTAGTATTTCTGATTCTTAGTGTCCAAAATTTCAAAATGTAGTACATGGAAACCCTTGTTTTGGAAAACAGCTGGCTTGCTGTGGAGACACTGTGTGACTTCCCAGCTCCTGGCATTCTTCAGGCTGGCAGGGGGCCCTGCCAAACTGCCAGAACAGGGTCAGCCTTGGCATCTCCTGGAGGGTCCAGACCAACCCCAGAAAGGAGAGCTGAACCAGGCCTTTGCCCCTACTCTGCAGGTAGAAGGGTCTAGCAAAGCTCCAAGTTCCTTATCAGTCCCATGTTCTCAGAGATCCCACGGGCTGATGGACAATTCCCCAGAAATGCTCTCTGTGGAGCAACTGCTCAAGGGCCTCTCCTCAGGAACAGGCAACTCCAGGCCTGTCCGCCAACAGAGGGCGCTGACAATCTCTTGCAGAGCATCACTTGGGAATTCCAACTGGTCGACTTAAGAATGATCTCCAATAACCTCAGCTGCTTGAAAACAGAGATACTTCTACGTCTTGGAAGTCGAGGGTCAGGCTGATAAAGAGGCAATCCCGCACAGCTTGGCAGGAGTTGGACCAAAATGCAAACAGCAGAAAGTCAGACAGTCTAGCTCTCAGAGACCCTAGGAGGTCTTCACATGCTTTTAGACAGAAAAAATAGTTTATGAGGCAAACAGTAGTTTTTCAAGAATAAAACTGAAAATGAGAATAGAATTGGAAATGAGGAGATTTCTCCCAGATTGCTGATTTTTGGCTCATTAAAACATACACTCCCACAGCCAAAGAAAGTAGAACTGCAGGGAACACTGCATGCTTCTTTTCAGATCTAGCTGGTTGTTTATAATAACTCTGTTACCCCAACGTGCTCAATAGACTGACCGTATTTGGATGTGTGTTAAAGATTACCTTATTTTCTGCAAAGAACAGCAAACCACTATCCATGGTGGTCTGAATCGTCTGTGCGAAGGTTGGCAAGGGAGCACCTGGTTGAGTTGGGATTCGAGCATAACCTGTACCTTCAAAATAATTTTTGTCGGACTCTTCCTTTCTCCTGTCAACAACAATTATCATAAATTGGAACCCCGCAGCCAAGGCCCACCACCCGAGTGTGCTTAGGAATACAAGATGCAGCTGTCTAAAGAGCAAAGCAAGGCATATACGACCCAGTTGTCATAATCTTGTTAAAGAAGAGGAAACATCTTTAAGATGTTAAACCTGCCAGCTATTTCTCCTGGATATGCCCTTATATTCTATGAGATTCAAACTCTAGTTCATAAAAGATAATAATCAAGAGTCCCTTTTGCAATATCTACTTAGGAAGATGTGGCTTTTGTTGTTGAAGATCTTGAAATATAAAAAAATTATTAACAAGATACAATTTTATTCTGAGGATAAATACTCAGTATGTCCCATATCAGGATATTCCAAATCCTTTCAAATGTAACTAAGGTTAGGAGCTCAAGGCAGCAATTCTCAAATAGGTCCAGGTATCAGAGTACCTAAAAAGTCATGGTGCACTTTGAGAACTGCTATTTTTTTTAAATTTACAGTAAACACATAATTTTGTGCCTAAATCAGGTACCATCCAATACTGAATATTTTGTGGAAGGAGGCATGAAAAATTGAAAGATTAATTTTTTCAAAATTGAGAAAACTCTTATCAATTTAATATTTTATACAAATGAGGAAAATACTACCATTATCAGATTTCAGGGATGAACTAGTAGTGTTGCATGCACACATAATTTAAGAACTATTGGCCCAAAGCTACCAGTGACATCAACAGTGCTATCTCACTGTTCCATCTCTTCATTACATGTACTATAATTGCAAGTTACCAAAATTATAGTTACAGAGGCACTAGTTTCTGGTTTTATATACCTTCTACAAGGTTCCACTTCAGTTGTGTTCAGATTGAAAGCTTTTTTGAAGTTGTACAAGCTCAGCACGTTTTCATTGAGGTCATCTAATTCAATACAACCTTTGTATGGAGGGAATCTCAGTCTATTAGGAAGCTGAAAAAAATGAAACAAAAAAAGTCTACTAATTGAACAGAGGACAATGATCAGGTGGACCCAGAAACAGTATGATTCTATCACTGTTAATTGTCAGTATAGCATAGGGGTTAAGAATGTGGACCCTGGAGTAGGTGCCCTGGCTTTGCTTTTTACTAGCTGTTTGACCTTGAGCAAGTTATTAAAACCTCCCTATCCCAGTTTCCTCACCTGTGAAACAGGGATAATAGTGATGCTTATTTAAGTTAATGTACTTAAGCCTAGATCATTTCACATAGGAAGTGCTTAGTAAGTGTTAGCTGTTATCACTGAATATGCCCTAAAAATATATAGTTAAATCTGTCTTATATGTGATTAAAATAGAGGCATGAAGTTATTATACCAAATTAGAATTTAAATACTTTCACTCAGTGAAATAAACTTTACACTTACTCTAAAATCAGGTGGGTAACCTCCAACATAAAATACAGCATCTTCAGGATCCAGATTGAGGAGTGTGTTGCTATTCCCACTATCCACATCAAGGAGTTCAGGTGTTCCAGGCTTAGTGGATGTGGCTCTTTGGGTGTAATTAAGCTTTGCAAACTGATAGATTCTGTTTAAAAATAAATTAGATAATAAAGCCATACAGTTGTACAGTTGAAACAGAAATTGAAGAAATCAAAACCAAGATACAAAAAATGGGGTCAGCAACCCGTGCCCTGGAAGTTTGGTGAGTGTAGGTCAGATTAACAAGGAGCGGCAGGTCGTAGGTCTTGTACCTCTGAAATTTCACCCGGTCCATCACGGCCTCCAGAGTTTCACTCTCGGTCAAGTCCTGGTCCACTTGGAGTTCAGCCTCGTGCTTGCCCAAGTTGTAGATACATGTGAGCCGGCCACCTATCACTGCCATGCCAATGTAGTCCCTGGAGGCCTGGAGACATAAAGGCCACCTCAGAGCACTCTGCACACTATATTCTCTCAACTCCCATCCCAAGAGAGAGCATTTCAAATAACTAATGTTTTATATAGTAAGCCTTGGGCAGACAGAATAAGTTAGGTGCATCCTTGTACAGAATACAATAGACAGGATGCTGTATTGACAGTGTCTGAGCTGGCTTTGCTCATGATTAAAGGCACTCATTTATTTACTCCCCCATTCTGTCAATGCACAAATATTTACCAAGCACCTGCCATAAAGATGACCCAGATATACACTCAGGTCTCTGTTGGATTTTATTCTGGTAAGGGAGATAGACTCTTTTTGTTCTCCCCATACCACACAAAGGTCTGTGAACACTTGTGCATGCTTCTGTTATAACTCGTAGCACCCTATATTATCATGGTCAGCTGCCTATGTATCTATCCTTCTTCCCTATTAGCAGATGAGCACCTTAAGGTAGATGCAAATTTTTAAAAATTGTAGTAAAATATACATAACATGTAAATTTACCATTTTAGCCATTTTAAGCATACATTAAATACATCCAAGAAACAAATTTTTGTTTATCATAAAAATGGGGTATGGCACCTAGTAGGTATGTGGTATAAATATGTTGAAGGAACAAAATAATGTGCATTTAGTCACAATACAAAGCAGAGTCATGGCCATAGGAAGCTACAAGTAAAGCACTGACATCTTGAGGCGTGACAGAATGACTGACTAGTTGATTTTAGGAATCTTTAAATATGATGTCCACCGGGGACAGCCAACCATGTCCTAATAGGCCAGAATTTTTGAGAACTTTATTTCGGACATTTCTTTTCTAACCATTGTATCCTAGCCCAGCAATTACCTGTTCCTCTGACACTGATATCAAAGAAATGCATTTTAAGAGGAGGGATTAAAAGCTAAAATAAACTGTCCAAAATGCCTGTAACAGTACTGCTTTAAAGAATTTAGAATTTTAAGGAGATGGGGCAACTGCATTTCTTATTAATTAGGCAGGAGAGGCTTCATTTGGCTCCAGTCCTCATCTACAGATGGTCCCCACCACACAGGTCTGAGGAAGGGTCTGTGGCGGGGCTTTCTGAGCAAGAGGGCAGAGTCACAATTCCATGAGGAAGAACTACTGTCGATTGCCGTGAAGCCCTGGGAGGCTGCCCTGGTTGTGCAGGGAGGGGTGCCGACCTTTAACCCTAGTGTGTAGGTGCTCATGTGTACACACACGAGGCCCACTGACTGAGCCCACTGGGCGGGGCCTCCACGTCCTCCCGCAGGTAGCCATCTGCAGTTGGCGAGAGGCCCTGCACGGGCCACCACTGTGGAACTTTGTTGATGTGTTGGTGGGATTTCTTCCTGCTGCGCCAGTGACACAGTGTGTCATGCATCTTGAAAACCAAATTCTGGTTTAGAAGCAAGGAAAATGTGAAAGAAATACTTACATCTTTATTTCCAAGGTACATTACAAACATATTGCTAGTTCCTCTGTTTTCTGCTGAGTTAGGCCTTTGGAGAAACAAAGAAAGAGACGTGTATCCTTTCAAGTCTTCCAGGTCATTTGGCAGCCGGACTTCAACTCCAGATTTACCGTTGAACCTCATGGGGATGGCAGCCTGCGAGGGTTAGACCCATGGTGAGCAAAGCGCGGTACTTGGAATATAGCTTGTGGCTTTGCACCTACTCGCTCCAAGCCTTTCCCGAGTTGTTACGATAAGCAGCAAAGGAGTGTGAATGTCTCCTAGACCTGGATTACACACTCAGGACCCTGTGCTGGGAACTGGGTAAATCGTTCATGTTCTTCCTGTTTATCAGCCAGGAGTCTTTGAGAAGCACAGTTAATTCTCTCTGCCAGAATAATAATCATTAATATAATAATCCTAACCCTAGCAGGCTTTTGTGCAGATAAGCTAACATGTATGGAAGCACTTATAGGGCTTGGCATGTAGTAAATACATAATACATCAAAAATATTTTTTTAAATGAACTCTTTAAGGAAATCATTCTCCATTAATGTATTACACGTTATGGTTGCATTTATTAAAGGCATTGAGTCCCTAAACATGAGAACAACATGGCTATCTAAAATAGTTGGCTTCTTAAACTTGGTGGTGAAGGAGTTTTTTCCCTTTAATCTGCCCTGGACCAATACTTCTGCAAAGTATATTAAAAAATTAAATCATCAGAAAAATGAAATAAAGAAGGTATTCAAAATACATGCCTACTGATCCCATGCTTGGATGTTGAGGCAATTCAAATGATTAAGTTTCTAGAATTTACTCTTCAGTTGCATATATATATATATATATATATATATATACACACACACACACATATATAATGGACCGGTAACAAAACTTCTCTGACTAATTAGTGCAGGTCTGTAGATCTGCATTAAAACACAGAAAATAAATATTCTCTAACAATCTAAAGAGTAACACTCCTGGGATGATGCTTACACCAGCACTACATTTTATCTATCAAGCACTGAAATATTTGTGCTGCACCTTATGTGTGTAAAGCATTATGTGGGGGGTGGGGGCTTAGTGCTGCGCGAGCTACAGTCTGTCCACTGTGCTCTTGGCTTGGCACCCCTCACCCACACATGGCTCATTTATGCCTGTCTCTTCTAGTAGATCCAACCACACCCTGAGTCCTTTGTGGCATGCTAGTTTTGTCACTTGGAAAACTCCTACTCATGCTTCAAAATTTTTTAAGTGAGGAAATATTTCATGTATACAAAAAAAGGATGCAGAATATGCTGGTATATGCATCATCATCTTAAGAAATCAAACATTACTGCTATAACTGATCCCACCTTGTTCCCCTACCCTTCTTCCTTCTCAGAGGTCACCACCACCCTGGATGTGGAGTCCCACACAGTGTTCCATGCATGGTTTAATATTTCTGCTAAATACGCATCCATCTATAAACTGTAACTAGTCTTATTTCTCATGTTTAAATATTTGTATAGAAGTGGTATCTTTATACATCCTTCTACAACTCGCTTTCCTTGCCTCACTCTGGTTTTAGGTTTATCCATGTGACATGCCCAGCTCCAGCTCCTTCACATGTCTCGTTATGCGGTCTTTCACTGTATAAATGTGTCATAGTTTTATCCATCTCCTGTTGATGGACATTTTGCTCTTTACCAATTATCTTTTGTGATTATAAGCTGTTTCGTGTTGAATGTTCTAATACATGTCCTTTAGTGCTATTTTCAGCCTCTCCAAGCAGAAACAAGTCTTTGCAAGACCCATATGACACCCCTTTCTCAGCTTCTTAGTGTCATCTGAGAGCAACTGCATCCAAGACTTTGCTCAATAATCTCCGTGTGTTCAAACACCCAGAAGCATGCCACGCAAGCCACACACTCAGAAGCACTTGCTTTTTACTTTGTGTTTTATGACTTTCCACTTAAATGGTACCATTAGCCAGGACCTGGTCCACATTAGCTCACTGAACCTCACAGTCTAATGAGGTCTGGGCTATTATTTACCCTGCTCTACAAATGATGAAGAAACTGAGGCAGAGGGAGGTGAAGTGGCTAGTCCAAGGTGTCATAGCTCATAAGCAGCAGAGCTAGGATCAAAACGTAGGCAGTCTGGCTTGGTCAACCAGCTCGTAACCACTGTGCTATTATCCATTTCAAATTTTGTTGAATAAATTAGTGAATGATCATAGAAGGGCAAAAGCTAGAAACACATTTTTTTTCCTGGTCATTTAACTGTTATAAAGTATGTATGGTTGTGAGGAAGATAGTGTCTGCCAGACTGTGCCTTATGCTCTTTGTTTTCCTGCTATAGGTCTTATGCTGGGAGCACTTCACTTTCCTAGAAGACAGGACAGATTTTGAGGCCCAAAAGAAACAATGTTAAAAATGTTCAGCCTACAGATCAACCGCCATGACTCCAGGGCAGTGATATTCTCACCTGGCTTTCTAACCCTGTCTCCAAATATCTCACAGAGGGGGATGGAGGTGGGTGTTGTTAAAAAAAATACAAGCTATTTTATTATTATTATTTTAGGACAAAACACTCGGTGAGAGAGAAGCATCAGGAATTCAGGTACATACAGCTGTTAGGTTAGAAAGCTAAAGGTAAATGGATCAGTGCTCCAGGGGTGGGAAACTGCTGTAATCCTGTGTTCAGAACACTGCCTATGTGGGTAGGAGCCATTCCTCTCCCTCAATAAGGTGGAGTCTACAACTTTCAAGTTACAGTAAGAAAGCAGGTTCTGTGCAGTACCATATCAGTACATTCTAGTCACAAAACCCTTACTTGAATATGCACAACACTCTGCCAGCTGGGGCCTGGAGGACAAGTTTTCCTCCTGCCTGCATCAACTCAGTGGGAAGGAAACCGCTCAGGTCCCTGGCATACAAGGTCATGTAGGGGATGAAGGTGATGTGTACTTTTGCAGGACAAGAGCAGGAAATCAATGTTCCCATTTCAAGCAACCAAAGAATCGGGCAAGAAAATCAACCAGTTCTTGATTGAATAAATACTTTTCCTTTCTTAATGAATGGCGTAATGTCTCCAAGAATGGGCCTTTGGTGCCTGGCCATGTGGGGACACACCTACCTTATTTGCAGCATCTCTGGCCTGCTGAATCAGTTCTCGTATGCGGTCCACATTGTCAGAGATGTTGCTCAGTGGCAACAGCTGTTGGTTGATACTTTCAATCTTGCTCAGAAGATCAGGCAGTTTGTTGGTTAATTTCTTTACTGTTGGTGAGATTACCAAATGGAAATTTATAATTGTGAGTTGAGGAAAGGTTAAATATACATGTTCTCATTCGCAGTATTTGTCAAGTGGTATGTTTGGGTCCCAAATGTTGGACAGAATAACCCAGAATCAGGTGATACCTTTTCCAAATACATCATGGATTTTATTCTGCAATCTAGATATCAAATAATCTTTCTTGACCACTAAAGAAAAAAATTAATCTTGGCTTTTTGATCCTTAGCATCAACCATAATATAGTATCTCATGATACAGGTACCTGTATTTCCACTCTACAAAAGGGAAATTTTATAGCAATGTTGGTGGGTTAAAAAAAAAATTGCACCTGGTCATTTTAACTTAATAGAATACCCATACTCTTTGAAAGTATTATGTGAAACTGTTTTCTAATGTACCATTTTCTAAGATCAGACTTGAGGAGGGAAGAATTGAAACTGTCCCAAGCACACAGCAATGGAAGAAACAGGTGTCAGGTCCTGGCAGAAGGATGTCCGGTACCTGACTTATCCGCATCAGTGAGAGCTTTGCTGAAGTCTTCATTCCGTGTGTGCCCATAGGTCTCCTTAATTCTTCCCAGATCTGTCTGAATAGGGTTGAGTCCCTTCAAAACCTCATCTGTGATGTCATTGGCATTTTTTACCATGCTTTTTGCAGCACTGATCATACCACTGATGTCATCTAGTGCACACAAATAGGGAGGTGTGAGTATCTATGTTCCATGAAAGAAGCCAAGTGCAGTGGCTTGTGGAGATGCTGACCTCTCTGAATCCCACGAAGATCCTCATGGATGGTAGTGATATTGGTGTCTATCAGCCCTTTCTGAACTGTCATAATTTTCAGAGTTTGCTGTAGGTTGTTGAGAGCCGGACTGATTTCTAAAATGGGGGAAAAAGAAATCAAGAGGCAGTTACCCTGTGAATATGATTCTCCATTGGTATTGGTGGTCCCAGACATAGCCTGTGCCTACCAAGAACTGAGTGGACCTGCATCTTAGGGGTCATGCGGGGGATGCCCACTGCAGGTGCCTGGACCCCCAGCCCCAGGGCCCTCCAGGAACAGAGGCCAGGAGCACAGGAGTGGTATCAGGCTCCTGGCAAATGCACATAAAGCAAAGGGGAGGCTTACTACCTCTGGGGGCCTTAACTCCCTCAGGGCAAAAGTCTGCTCAGTAGAGAAAAGGAATGTGTCTGCCTGTGCCTTGCACTGCTGTGTCCCAGGCCATGCTCCCATGGCTGGCACTAGCTGGCGCTCCACATTAGTACATACTTCTTGAATGAATGAATGAATAAACAAATGAAAAAACGATGCAGAAAGGATGCCTCTTTAGTCAGAGTGTAAGACAGGGGTGTTGTTGAGAGAGCCTCATCCAGGCAAACACACTCATAAAGTAGGTGTTGTTTGTTTCTGTTCATTTCCAAACAGACACCTTTAAGGAAATTTAGTAAAAGGAACAGAGTTCATAAGACATCCCTAGCTGGTAAGACTGGAGTCACAGATAACGACTGGTGAATGCTTTAAAACCAAGTTGATATGTGGTTTAAATTATGATCCCAGGACTTGCTAAAATAACAAGGCCTGCAGATACCCTATAATCTATCTTATAGATGGAATCTAAAAAAAAAAATGCTCACAGATACAGAGAACAGACTGGTGGTGGTCAGAGGTAAGGGTGGAGGGCGGAAGACAAGGGTGAAGGGAGTCAAAAGGTGAAAAGAAATAGAAACATGAGAAGAAAGGAAGGAAGGGAGGAAGAAAACTGGTAGGGAACAAAAGGAAAAAATAACAGTATAGTTAGCATCTTAACCCTCTTTAAAACACTGATCTCAACCACTTAGTGCAAATTTTGTAAAAAAAGAGCAGATGTCATATCAGGAAATTTTAATTCTTGAACTTTGCTCGGCAAAGTATTGCTACTGACACATTTTTTTTTGTATTTTGTTTTTCATAAATTTAATTTCTTTTAATGAAAAAAATTATTTACTGGTAGAAGGCATCTAATTACTCTGAAAGGACTAAGAACTTGACTGAGGGCTGCAGTCAGATGTCTGCTTGGCCACGAAAGACTACGACAGAGCAGAGAAAATCAAGAGAGAGCATTTTCAGAACACAAAGATTTGGTAAGACCGACACAGTTTGACTCTTTTTAAAAAAGAAATAAAGGGGTGGGAAAATTTCAAAGATAAAATTTATGTTAAAAAAACTCTCAGGCTTCACAGCGGTAGTGGTTTTTGGTACTTTTTGTTACTAAAATTTCAGGACTTACTTAAGAAATTTTCAGCAATTGCTCTAACGACCTGAAAGTAATTATTTTGGCCTTAAATGAGAAACCTACACTGCACAGACCTCTATGCTATGTGGGTTCCTGATGCCACAGTCACAAGTGGATTAAATTAAATAGCCCCCTGAGGAACAGGCCATCACCCTCAAGACTGATTTATAGTCACAAAGCTCTAGTTCATTTTAGTATGTTAGACTATTGGGTGGAAACATCAGATCTATAAGCCAAACTGTGATCTACAAAGTATCATCTACATCCAGATTCAAGAAGAGCACTTGCATGCAGGGCTGCTTCTCCTCATCTCAGGTCATTTTCGAGCCTTTGACTATCCCAGCCCTCTCCCACCCCAGTACCTTGCTGTAGCTTCTTCTGTGTTAGCTTGGCTTCATTTAACAGTTTATCACTGTTGGAATTCAGGGTTTTAGCTTTTCTTGGGAGATCTTCCTTTATCACATTCTGAAAGCAAAGCGTTTACCAGCTGTAAGCATTTGGTGTTACCTTAGGAGATATGGAATAAGATCTCTCATTCTATACTAAAGCTCTTACCTCCAATCTTTAAAGGATGTAGTTTGAAGGTAAAGAGGAATCTAAAATGACTGTTCCTTAAAAGATACAGTTATCTTTTCAGGTCAGCTATCTTTTAATGACAAGGTAGACATTTGTGGCTTGGGGAGGTGGGCCCATCTCTGGGAACATACCCACAAATTATGCAACACCTGCTCTTTTTCTCAGTGTGACTTGCACAATACCCTCTGCAATGACTGAAGACAGATCTGAATTGCTTTCAGGTTTTTAATTTCAGGAAGATAAAAGTTTTCAAGCTTCCAAGCAAGCCTTTCCCCTAATTCTTTGGTATTACTATTTTGTTCTTTATTTTTAGATATAGGAATATTACATGGTACAGATACAGTTCCACAGGACTCCACAGACTGCCCAGGTATAAGACAAATGACAAGAAATAAATGGCTACCAAACCGTGTAAAAATCTCTTGTCTTCTTTGGTAAATGTTAATACAGAGTCATAGCCTATACAGCATACCTGGTAAGAAGCAGGGTATAATATTCATTTCAGTTCAAAGTTGATAATCAGTGTAATTTCTATCTGGTTTTACAAATAGTTTTAAGAACTGCTCTACATACATTAAACACTCAAATACGTACAGAAATGACCCACATCTAGGGCAAGTTCAAGTCTATTCTACATAACAAGTTTCTACTTACAATAGTTCCCACAAAAAGAAAATAAGGAAATGAGTTTTCTCGGAGTGCATTTCCCGAAGGGGCCAGGGCAGGTGCCTACCTGGAGGGCAGACTCTGATGCACTGGTGGCCTTGCTGGCCGCGTCCTCGGCCACTTTGATGGCACTGAGGATGTTATCGTAGGCAGTGGCGGCGTCCACAGCGCAGCGCACCAGCTCATCCCCACTGGCGCTCCTCTTGATCCTGGAAGACAGCACAGGGGCAGTGCTCCAGTATACGCCCTGTCTGTGCTGAAGCCCCGAGCCTCTCCCACTCCTCTGGCAGGTGGAGACCGAGGGGAGTGGGCCCCACAGCTCTGTCCCAGGGGTGCGGCTGGCACTCAAGCTACTGCTGCAGGTTCAGACCTGGCCCTGGGTCCTTCCCTCCCCTGCTCCACACATATATTTTGGAGACCCAGCGCTCGCCCGGGGGCGGCCTTCATGCTACGCTCTGGCAGCAGACACATGCGGTTAGACCTCTGGGGCCACTCACTCCTCCAGCTGCTTTGCCAGCTCTTGTAAAGACTGTGCATGCTTTTCTGCCTCCACCACCAGGGATGCTCTGCTGGCAGACTTAGAGAGTTCTCTCACTTTGTCACTTAATTCGAGTCTTGCTTCACTTAAAGTGGCAGCTGATTTTTCATATTCCTATTTTTTTCCAAGCAAACAGAGACAGGGTCAGTGTAAGTAAGGATGATATGTGCCATTTTCTTGAAATCTCTTATAAATGACATGTTTCCAGGGGGCAAAAAGAAATTTTTTTCAAAGCTCATTTACTGCACCAATTAGTCCTTGGTTACTACAAATAACAGCACTGGTAACATTCTCCCATGTTTTTCCACCGTTTGAAGTTTCTCTTATGGTGGCTACCCCCTTCAATACATTTTATAAAAGTGCACTGTTATCATTAATAAAAAGTTGTACTAAATCTATACACTGTTTTTGTGATTTAGAAATAGTGATTAAGAAAGATATTTTCAAAATGTACATAGGGCTGCTAAGAAATGTTGTCCATACTTTATCAGTCCTAAAAGTATGCTTAATATTTTAAAAATAGCAGTACAGTTCTTTTTGTTGTTATCACAAAAGTAACATTTGTTCACTGAAGGCAAGTTAGGTATGAGACAAAAGAAGACACGTCATTCACACCCCTCCCACAAAGGCGCACCACTGTTAACATTTGGGTACAGTTTCTTCCATCTAAAAGACAAACATTGGAGGAAAAAATAGGTTGGCCCATCTCAGTTTTCTTGCAATACAATTTAAATGTTTCCCATTTTCCAGAAAACTCGCTCCATCTCTACCTTCTGGCTTTTCCGCATCAGCTGCAGCATGATGTTGATTTGCAATAAGGAAGAGTTGGCAGTGGCTAGATACTTGGTGAAATCACTCTGCAGGGAATTCATTTCTTTAATTTGTCTCTGGAGAGAATAAAAAGAGTGTCCGCTTGAGCTACATGATGTTATCAGAAGGCACAGGCACTTTCACTGGACAACAGCTTATAAGTAATTTCAGAGTCACATTGTTTCCTTGAACTTAAAGATTGTCCAGGCAATGGCAAAGTGAGGGAACTTAGTTCCCTTTCCAGTGCGGGTGTGTTGTCATAGATTCTACAAACTATGTGCCAGGGAAACAGTACTTCTCACTGTTGAAGAAGGTTTTAACTCTGGGGTCAACTCAGCCATATAGGTGGACAGATAATTAAGCTCTGGTTCATGGAGCAGAAGGAAGTAAGATTTTAAGGAAAGAAACAAGCACCAACCATCAGCAAGCATGCTCGAGGTGCCAGCCCCCATGAGGCTGTGGGGGTCCTTCAAGGAGACAGCACATACAGCCTGAGAACGCCGGGCCAGCAGGCTGCCAAAGGTCAGAACCCACAAAACTGGATCCTTCCCTTGGCATAACCAGTGATCTCCAATAGAGGTGTTCCTGTCTAAAGAGGCTTTGGGGGTTAAGTATATTGCCATCTGCTAAGATATGATTTACAGGGAGCTGGGATGCTGAGACCCCACACAGTCAAAAATCCACCTATAACTTTTGACTTCCCCAAAACTTAACTACTAATAGCCTTACTGGCAACATAAACAATTGATTAGTATCTATTATGAATGTTATATGTATTTTATACACATACATATTCATCTTATAAAAACGTAAGCTAGAGAAAAGAAACTCTTTTTTTCCAATTGTCATAAATCTCTAAAAAACAATCTTCCAATATACTTACTGAAAAAATTCTGCATGTAAGTGGACCCACAAAGTTCAAACCTGGGTTACTCAAGAGTCAACTGTATTTCTTTTTAATGAGCTCTTCTTTTTAGGGGTCAGTCCTATGCTATTCTGCTCTGATCTTACTATCCTTTCATACCCCCCACATTTTTGTTGTTAGCACACAAGGTATACCACTGAAAATATATAGTATAGAATTGTGAGCCCTCAAATCTGTCACTGCAGCTCCTACATGGGGCCTGTACTTTAACTTATTACCTATAAAGCAGATAATGCCTTAAAATGCTTTTGCTGGTAACTATGATGTTTACACATCAGACACAAAAAATCAGCTTTTAAAACATATATTATATACTTGGTATCAAGTGTCATGATTTTAGTTTAATTTCTCATCTACTTGGAAGCATTATTCCCCTGGTGTTCTATCAGCCAGGGCAGTGGTAGAGTCATTGGTTCTGCTTTCTCTGTGATTTAAGTTCAGAATCTTTTCTACTGACTGAGGAACAGGACTGACTTTGGTTTGCATGTAATGCCTCATTCCTGTTTGATCAGCGTTTGCTGAACAGACAGGTGCTTGGCTGTGCCACACTGTTCATGAAGAAGATCCCTCCCCCTCATCCATGCTGTTAGTGTCAGCGAGCAGATCCCAACTGCAAGCGCACCTTGATGGATGCCAGATCCTTCTCGTTCTCCCGGTTGAGGCCAGTGGCTTGCTTTGCCTGGGCAGTTGCCTGCTGGAGCATAGTGCGCAGGTCACTGAGCTTGGCTCCGTATCTATTTAAGGAATCCCGTATTCTCTCAATGAGCCCGTTGTTCTCCACCTGGTGATTTTCTAGCCAGCTCTTTACCCGATTGAGCACTGTAATACATCATTTTTTTTCACTTGAGAGATGAGCATATTGAAACTAAGTTATAAAGACTAGAGAAGAATTGAATTGTTACACATTTCATGGTTTCCTTGAACTTGTGAGGGACTGGGAAAGGAAGCTAACACTTATGCAGCCCCTGCTACATGCATTGCACATGTCACCTCATTTAACTTTCATGATAAACACATGAAAACAGCAATTATCATTCTCATGTTTCAGATAAGGAAATGGGTGGCCCGAGAAATCAGGTGATTGACCTAAGATTGCAGGATCAGTCAAGCTTGGGACTTGAACTGCAGAGTATAAAGCACATGCCCCTTCTGAGACAAACACTGTCCCTTGGAGTTAAAAGCCAAGACTAATAGTAAGAAAATGTTAAGAGAAAACTGCTTTGAGTATTTTACTAGAGAAAATAGGCACCAAACTAATATTCTCACAGTTTTGAGCCAATGAGGATTTTTCTGTAATCAAAACCTTTTGAAAGACTCAGTTAATTTGATAGACTCACTAATAATTACTACACCCATTTCTTTGGTTTTTGTAATAGTAGTGTTAATATCAGTTTGTGATTCAAAACCCCAATGGTGATGAGGCAACCATGAAAAAATTATGAGAAAGTGGAGCTGAATGAAAAAATGAAAATTCAGTTAAAAAGGAAAAAAGAGGTATCAGTATCTAATATTTTAGGAGAAGTCCTAATATTTTTGGTATGATGGTAAGATGTTATATTCTACAACCTCTGGGTAACTTGGAGGGGCTATCCAACCCCACCACATGCTCTAAAAATAATATATACTGATATGATGATCTCCTCCTCCTGTAACTGGGACTCGATATTGAACTTTACACACTGTGTTCCAAACCAGTTAGAATGGATCAGAGGCAAGAATTTGGGGACATCCTTACAGAGCTGGGCCTCTGTTTTTTCAGCCTCTGCTTCTCTCAGGTGCTTTGCGAAGTTGAAGTTTCGCAATTCTCTCATCATGCGCTGTGCTTCCTCCAACTCTGTGGAAAGATCACGCGAATAGAGAGTGTTTCCTTCTCCGTCCATCCCAGATATCTGCTTCAAGAGAACTAGAAAATGAGAGGAAGGATAAAAGAAGGCGATGTGAGAGGTGAGACAGAGAACTCCTCCCCAAACCACATATAATATGAAAATATACTTAATACAACTAATCCTAAAAGAGCAACAGGAAAGAAGGCTGTGCCAGATTGCATACACCTGGAGAAAAGAGCAGACTTCATGAAACAGGATAATATACCAAAGCCTTGATCTGACAGGACCCAAGCCCTTCCCCCACCCCAGCTCACTGGTGGGAGGAAGATAAATGGAGCGGGGAGTGGGTGGAAGCCTAGGACTGCTGAACTCCCAGCCCTGGAGATCTGCTTTGGGAGCACAAACCTACATTGCATGGTGCTCTGGAGATTAGTGTGGTTGGAAAGCTAAGACAGGCAGAATACTTGGAGAGGCTGAGATTCCAGCCATTTGTAGAAAACAGGGATCCCCATCTGGCTGCTCTGGGACAAAAGAAAGGTGGGCAGTCTGAGAGACTTTCTAACAGTGAGAGGGCTGCTAAAAGGGCAAGGATTGCACAGAACTTGCTGCTTGGGAGAAAGGATAGGTGGGAAAAATTGTCTGAGCACTCTCTGCCCAACAGGTTGGGAACTTTCAGGAGCTTCAGGCACTCCATCCCCCTGGCTGACTAATCAGCTCTGAGGACTCCCACTGTGGCATGCAGCCTATTGCACCTTCCTCCTGGCTTGCTGGCACCAGTTTGCAAGCCAACAGTCCCTGCCCTGGCGTCAGACCAGCCAGAGGGAGGCCCTGCTGATGGCAGCTACAAACACAAAGCACAGAGGCTTACACCTCTGTGCTCAGCCCACTGGTTCTGACAGTGGAGACAGGCACAGTAGCAGGGGAGCAGGAAACAGCTTTTTCCTCCCCCCAGGCACCAGCACCGCCCCCTTGCAACCCCCAACATCACTCCAAGGGCTAAGCAGATCCAAAGAGTAGAGCTTCTGGGCACTAGAGGGGGCCATATATATACAAATATGAAATGTCAAAAGAACCTGGTTCAAACCAATATCCTACAAACACCAGAAAAAGGGCCACATGAAACTGAACTCATCAATCTTCCTAAAAGAGAGTTCAAAATAAAAATCACAAACATGCTCATGGAGGTACAGAAAGATATTCAAGAACTCAGAGATGAATTTAGGATGGAGATTCAATCATTGAGAAATTCCATATCTAAAATGAAACATACAATGGAGGGATTTAAAAGCAGATTAGATGTAGTAGAAGAGACAGTAAATGGAAGAGAAATTAGAGAAGAAGAATATAGAGAAGCTGAGGCAGAGAGAGAAAAAACAGATCTCTAGGATGAAATAATATTGAGAGAACTGTGTGACCAATCCAAATGGAACAATATTCACATTATAGGGGTACCAAAAAAAGAAGAGAGAGAAAAAGGGATATAAAGTGTCTTTGAGGAGGTAATTGCCGAAAACTTCCCCAATCTGGGGAAGGAGATAGTGTGTCTCAGGCCATGGAGATCCACAGATCTACCAACACAAGGGACCCAAGGAAGACTACACCAAGCCATGTAATAATTAAAATGGCAAAGATCAAGGATAAGGACAGACTATTAAAAGCAGCCAGAGAGAGAAAAAAGATCACATACAAAGGAAAATACATCAGGCTATCATCAGACTTCTCAACAGAAACCTTACAGGCCCGAAGGGAAGAGCATGATATATTTAATGCAATGAAGCAGAAGGGCCTCAAATCAAGAATACTCTAACCAGCAAGATTATCATTTAAATGTGAAGGAGGGATTAAACAATTTATAGATAAGCAAAACTGAGAGAATTTACCTTCCACAAACCACCTCTACAGTGCATTTTGGAGGGACTGTTATAGATGGAAGTAGTTCTAAGGCTAAATAGCTGTCACCAGGGGAAATAAAACCACAGTAAAGAAAGTAGAACAATTAATTACTAAGCAGATAGAAAATCAAATCAACTACCCCCCCAAGTCAGTCAAGGGATAGACAAAGAGTACAGAATATGATACCTATTATATAAACAATGGAGGAGGAAAAAAAAAAGAACCTTTAGGTTGTGTTTGTAATGGCATACTAAATGAGTTAAATTAGATGTTAGCTATAAAGGGAATTACCCTTTAACCTTTGGTAACCACGAATCTAAAGCCTGCAAAGGCAATAAGTACATACCTATCAATAATAACCCTATGTGTAAATGGTCTGAATGAACCAATCAAAACACATAGAGTCACTGAATGGATAAAAAGCAAGACCCGCCTATATGCTGCCTACAAGAGACACACTTCAAACCCAAAGACATACACAGACTAAAATTGAAGGGATGGAAAAAGATACTTTGTGCAAGAAATAGGGAGAAAAGAGCAGGAGTTATAGTACTTGTATCAGACAAAATAGACTTCAAAACAAAGAAAGTCACAAGAGACAAAGAAGGACATTACATAATGATAAAGGGGTCAGTCCACCAAGAGCATATAACCATTATGAATATCTAACACAGGAGCACCTACATATGTGAAACAAATATTAACAGAACTGATGGGGGAAATAGAATACAGTGCATTCATTTTAGGAGGCTTCAACACTCCACTCACTCCAAAGGACAGATCAACCAGACAGAAAATAAGTAAGGAGACAGAGGCACTGAACAACACACTAGAACAAATGGAACTAACAGACATCTACAAAACACTCAACCCAAAAGCAGCAGAAAACACATTATTCTCAACTGCACTTGGAACATTTTCAAGAACAGATCATATACTAGGCCACAAAAAGAGCCTCAGTAAATTCAAAAAGATTGAAATGGTACGAATCAGCTTCTCAGACCACAAAGGTATGAAACTAGAAATAAATTACACAAAGAAAATGAAAAAGCCCACAAACATATGGAGGTTTAAAAACACGCTCTTAAATAACCAATGGATCAATAACCCAAATAAAAAGAGATCAAGCAATATATGGAGAAAAACGACAACAATAATTCAACACTGCAAAATCTGTGGGACGCAGTGAAGGCCATGCTAAGAGGGAAGTATACTGCAGTACAGGCCTACCTCAGGAAAAAAGAACAATCCCACATGAACAGTCTAAACTCACAATTAATGAAACTAGAAAAAGAAGAACAAATGAGGCCCAAAGTCAATAGAAGGAAGGATAATAAAAATCAGAGGAGAAATAAATAAAATCGAGAAGAATAAAACAATAGAATCAATGAAAGCAGGAGCTGGTTCTTCAAGAAAATAAACAAAATAGATAAACCCCTAGCCAGACTTAACAAGAAAAAAAGAGAGTCTACATACACAAACAGAATCAGAAATGAGAAAGGAAAATTCACTACGGACACCAAAGAAATACAAAGACTTATGAGAGAATACTATGAAAAATTACATGGTAACAAAGCAGATAACCTAGAAGAAATGGACAACTTTCTAGAAAAATACAACCTTCCAAGGCTGACCAAGGAAGAAACAAAAAATCTGAACAGACCAATTACCATCAACAAAATTGAACTGGTAGTAAAAAAAACTACCTAAGAAAAAACTCCTGGACCAGCTGCTTTCACTGATAAATTTCATCAAACGTTAAGTGAAGACCCAATACCCATCCTCCTAAAAGTTTTCCAAAAAGTAGAAGACAAGGGAATACTCCTAAACTCATTCTGTGAGGCCAGCATCACTCTAATACCAAATCCAGGCAAAGACACCACAAAAAAAGAAAATTACAGACCAATAGCCCTGATGAACATAGATGCAAAAATACTCAATAAAATATTAGCAAACCGAATTCAAAAATACCTCAAAAAGATCATCCATCATGATCAAGCAGGATTTCTTCCAGGGATGCAAGGATGGTACAAATTCGAAAATCCATCAACATCATACACCACATCAACAAAAAAAGGACAAAAACCACAAGATCATCTCCATGGATGCTGAAAAAGCATTCAGCAAAATTCGGCATCCATTCATGATAAAAACTCTCAACAAAATGGGTATAGAGGGCAAGTATATCAACATAATAAGGCCATATGTGACAAACCTACAACCAACATCAGACTTAACAGCAAGAAGCTGAAAGCTTTACCTTTAAGACTGGGAACAAAACAAGGATGCCCACTCTCCCCACTTTTATTCAACATAGTTCTGGAGGTCCTAGCCATAGCAATCAGGAAACACAAAGAAATAAAAGGCATCCAGATTGGCAAGGAAGAAGTTAAACTGTCACTGTTTGCAGATGACATGATATTGTACATAAAAAACCCTAAAGAATCCACTCCAAAACTACTGGAACAATATCTGAATTCAGCAAAGATGCAGGATACAAAATTAATACACAGAAATCTGTTGCATTCCTATACACTAACAATGAACTAGCAGAAAGAGAAACCAGGAAATCAATTCCATTCACAATTGCATCAAAAAGAATAAATACCTAGGAATAAACCTAACCAAGGAAGTGAAAGACCTATATCCTGAAAACTACAGGACACTCCTGAGAGAAATTAAAGAAGATACCAATAGATGGAAATACATTCCATGCTCATAGATAGGAAGAATTAATATTGTCAAAATGGCCATCCTGCCAAAATCAGTCTACAGATTCAATGCAATCCCTATCAAAATACTAACAGCATTCTTCAATGAACTAGAGAAAATTGTTCTAAAATTCATATGGAACCAAAAAAGACCCCGAATAGCCAAAGCAATCTTGAGAAGGAAGAATAAAGCTGAGGGGATTACACTTCCTGACTTCAAGCTCTACTACAAAGCCATAGTAATCAAGACAATTTGGTACTGGCACAGGAACAGACCCACAGACCAATGGGACAGACTAGAGAGCCCAGATATAAACCCAAACATATATGGCCAATTAATATTCTATAAAGGAGCCATGGATATACAATGAGAAAATGACAGCCTCTTCAACAACTGGTGTTGGCAAAACTGGACAGTTACATGCAAGAGAATGAAACTGGATTACTGTCTAACCCCATACACAAAAGTAAACTCAAAATGGATCAAAGACCTGAATGTAAGTCATGAAACCATAAAACTCTTAGAAGAAATCATAGTAAAAAGTCTCTTGAATATAAACATGAGCAACTTTTTCCTGAATGTACCCCCTTGGGCAAAGGAAAGAAAAGCAAAAATGAACAAATGGGACTACATCAAACTAAAAACTTTTGTATAGCAAAGGACACCATCAATGGAACAAAAAGGCATCCTACAGTATGGGATAATATATTCTTAAATGACTTATTTGATAAGGGGTTAACATCCAAAATACATTAAGAACTCACATGCCTCAACACCCAAAAAACAAATAACTCAATTAAAAAGTGGGTGGAGAATATGAACAGACACTTCTCCAAAGAAGAAATTCAGATGGCCAACAGGCATATGAAAAGATGCTCCACATCACTAATTATCAGGGAAATGCAAATTAAAAACACAATTGAGATATCACCTTTCACCAGTTAGGATGGCCAACATAGAAAAGACTAGGAACAACAAATGCTGGTGAGGATGCAGAGAAAGGGGAACCCTCCTACACTGCTGGTGGGAATGTAAACTAGTTCAACCATTGTGGAAAGCAATATGGAAGTTCCTCAAAAAACTAAAAATAGAAATACCATTTGAGCCGGGAATTCCACTCCTGGGAATTTACCCAAAGAATACAACTTCTTAGATTCAAAAAGACATATGCACCCCTATGTTTATTGCAGCACTATTTACAATAGCCATACAAAGAAATGGAAGCAACCTAAGTGTCCATCAGTAGATGAATGGATAAAGAAGAGGTGCTACATACACACACACAATGGAATACTACTCAGCCATAAGAAAGAAACAAATTCTACCATTTGCAACAACATGGATGGAGCTAGAGGGTATTATGCTCAGTGAAATAAACCAGGCAGAGAAAGACAAATACCAAATGATTTCCCTCATTTGTGGAGTATGACAACGAAGTAAAACTGAAGGAACAAAATAGCAGCAAATTCACAGACTCCAAGAAGGGACTAGCCATTACCAAAGGGGAGGGATGGGGGAGGACGGGTGGGGAAGGAGGGAGAAGAGGATTGAGAGGTATTATGATTAGTGCACATGGTGTGTGTGGGGTCACGGGGAAGATAGTGTAGCACAGAGAAGACAAGTAGGGACTCTGTGGCATCTTACTACACTGATGGACAGTGACTGCAATGACTTATGGGGGGGGACTCGATAATAAGGGTGAATGTAATACCACATTGTTTTTCTTGTGAAACCTTCATAAGAGTGTATATCAATGATACCTTAATAAAAAAAATAAAATTAAAATGAACAGCCATACAAACAAATCAAAACAAAAAAGAGAACTAGAAAACATTGAGGAGTTAATTAATCTGGGAATTCTGGACTCCAGTAGACTACTCAAAAAAAAGGGGGAATAGAGATTTTTATGGAGGGTTCTTGTTAGTTTTTTAGTATTATTAACTACAGGATCTTTTTCATAATGTTGGACTCCTAAAGGGAAATTCTTCCAGTGTCCAAAAAAGCCTATGTAACATAAAAACTATTTAATTGAACTAAGTTTTCTTACTGTGCACATTCCGGATGACATTGTTAATCTTCGTGTCCAACTCTTTTGCACTTTGGGCCGTCTGATCAACACTGTTATGTAATGTTTGTGCTTTTCTGGCATTTACTTGAACCTATGTGAAAAATAAGTTGATTAACAACAAATTAAGTTGAAGGGGGAGAAAACCAACAATATTTTGAAAGAAAAAAAAAGTTAATGTTATTGACCCAATACATTACCTTCTCTTGCAAAGCTTCAAATTCATGATTCAAATTACTCAGTTCTTTTTCCAGGCCATCCATTTTTGATCCATGGTTTGAAATGGCAGAACGGTAGTTGAGCAACTGATTCTGAAAGTAAAATACACAGTTAATCTCCCTTTAGAGTGGGAATTTGGAATAAGTCCTGTTAACTTGGTGAACCAGGTGATGATATGAAAAGGCTCATTGAGCAAAAACAATGCTGATCCAGAGGGGAAAAAAAGGGTTCTTTGAAAAAAGCTATGTGAAGAATCAACTTTCTGATGTGAATTGTGACATGGCTGTAAAATAAAGCAGCAAAATTTAGAAACATGAAGAAACAAGATATACTTCACTGGAATTAATGATATCACCTTACAGAAATGAGGGTGATACCACTTACCTGATATGTTCATTTCGATTCTACAATAAATTCATCTATTTTTAACCTTTATTTAAGCTTACAATGCTAAAAGCAGTGTCTATAGCTACTTCACTGAAGGAACTATCATATTTAAAGAATTTTAGAGAAGAAAGAGAATGCAGAGTTCATTTAACTGAATGCCCTCCCATTACAAATAAGAAAACAGAAGACCCAGGGAGTTGACTGACTTGTCTGCGCCACGGATGTACAGCTGATCAGGGTTGGCTTCAGGACCCAAATCCAGGATCCTAGTCCTTTTTTGGATACTAAACTCCATTATTACTTTTAGAGGTGACATAGCTGCACATAATATCTAGAGTAGTGATTATTTTTAACATTTTGGAGAAAATTCGCAAATACCTTGAAAAAAATTTATAGAAAAAAGCCACACCATTACTTCCATTTGTGTATGAGGGCCAGTGTTGGGTAAAAGAACACAGGCTTCACAGCTTTAGATCCAAACCTAGGTCAGCCACTTAGTAGACAAACCCCATGGAACCTTATCTCCATCAGTAAACTGGAGGTTGTAATATTAAGCTGCTGTGTTGGTTTTGATATAAGTGGGCTAATAGAGTACAAAATGCCGTGTACCCACAAGCATTCAAAAATGTCTATATCCTTCTCACACTTATTCCTACTGAATTTTCATAGTGTGTGTGTGATCTAGCAAGAAGATGGTTCTATTTTAATTTTCCTATGGGAAAACTATGGCCCATCATTCTATAGAATGTGAGAAGACCTGGACAGGAACAGTGAGTAAAGCACGGTCTTTGAATTGGATCTTGGTTAGAATTCTAGAACCACCATGTACTAGCTACTTAGCTTATGATGCCTGTTAAATGAACATAACACTATTTTCCTCATAGGATGTTGTGAGATTTCAGTAAAGCAATTAAGCACAAATCCTAGCTCCTAGGAGCCTGCTGAAATGTTGGCTCCCTTCCCTTCATTGAGGAAGCACAGTAGTATTGATGACATCAAAGTAACTCCAGTGGCCTTTTCCTCTCAAAACATAAAGGCCTTTCCCCCACCCACCACTTCCCCTCTATATTAAGCCTGTAAATCATGGACTAAAATTACCTTGATGGGATAGAAAAGACATGTTTTTCTAGTTTTTTTTTTGCCATATGTACTCAAATATAACCACTAAGAATGAGCCCTCATTCCAAAACCACTTATTGAACATTCCCCGAAGTCTCTTTCACTATGTCTGGTTTAGAGTTTATCTCCTCTGCTGGACTCTTTGGCCTCGGTGAAAATACCTTTTTCATTTCCACAATTTTTAATTGGATCTTTTCATATCCACCTCTTCTTGTGTGGTTTCTGATTTTTTTTTGAAGTGTTCTAACTTCTCATTCCTTTTATTGGATGTTTTCTGCACAGTAATTTCCCCATTGTCCTATGATTTTCAGTTTTCCCTAAAGGGAACTCATCTCTTGAAGATCCTTCTGCTGATGTCTTTTGTATTATTATTTGTCTATTCCAATGCTCTGCAGGTTTATTCTTATTCTGAGTGGGGGCTGCCCCTGCTCTCTCTGCACTGTCTGTGCCCGGTCCAGTGATCTTAGGACACCCCACCCTTAGTCCAGGTCAGGTCTTATATTGGCAGCTTAGGAATTGTCTTCTATGGTGATGTTGAGGATCCCATTCCAGTACAGACCCTGGTTTGTAGATCTTACGCAGGTCCCAGCTGTAAGGGTGTAGCTTTCCCAGGTTTCATGTCACCACTGCCCAACAGTGAGCCCTGGGTGATTTCCAGGCTGCTTTCTCAGCCTGCATTCATAGGCAGAGGAGCTCCCTGTTGCCCCAGAGATCCTGACTCCAGCCCTTTGGGGCACTGTAGGCCCATTACTTCTCAGGATACTCTCTAGGCACCTACTTCCCAAGGGCACATAGAACATTCTCCCATAAACCTCAACATGCTGAAAAGGACTAGAATCATTTTAAGCATGTTCTTTGACCACAATGGAATTTTTAAAATTAGAATTCAGTAACAGAAAGCTCTCTGGAAAATCCCCCATTTGGAAATTAGCAAACTTCGAAATGACTCAGGAGCCAAAGACATGCCACAGAAGAAATAAGAAAATCTTTTGAACTGAATTAAAATGAAAACACAACATTTAAACATGTTTGGAATACAGCTGAGTAGTACTTCTTGTAGCATTAAATGCTTATATTAAAGCAAGACAGGTTTTATTCAGTAAAATAAGCTTTCATTTTAAGAAACTAGAAAATGAATAGTAGGTTAAACCAAAGCAAGTAGAAGGAAGAAAAAATATGGACAAAACCAGAAATGAATAAAATCAAAAAAAGAAAAGCAATGGAGAAAAATCAATGAAATAAAAAGCTCAGTAACATCGATAACTTGCTAGCCAGAATAATCAAGAAAAAAGAGATAAGGCAAATTACCAGGAATGGATGAGATCAAATTACTACAGATTTTGCATATATTAAAAAGATAATAAGGGAAAATTATGAACAATAGCATGTCAATACATTTGGTAATTTAGATGAAATGGAAAAATTATCTGAAAGGTACAAATTACTAAATATCACTCAAAAAGAAACAGATAACCTGAATAGTCCCATATCTATTTTTTAAGGGTTGAATTTATGGTTTATTTTTTTTTAAACTTCCAGCAATGAAAACCCCAAGCCTACATGGCTTCCCTGGAAAATTCCATCAAACATTTAAAGAAGAACTAATACCAATTTTCTACATGTCTGTTTTAGAGTCTTCTGAATGCAAGATATTGAGCTAAAGGCTCTATAGGAAAAACTGGCCCAGGAACATTCAGTAAATAAAGAATATTCACTGAGAAATACTAGTTTTGTGTGTTCACTAGTACTTTCCACCTGTAAAAATCTAATCTTTACTTGAATCAGAGGGAAAAGGAAGGCCCTCTTAGCCTTAAATGGATTCAACGTCTTCCCCTTTCCTGGTTGAGGGGCACTCATTCAGGCAGCACCTAGTCCCCGTGTATCTATCTGGGCCCGGCTTTGTGCCGGACCCACAGGGTACTTACCCTCAGGTCCTTGGTCTGTGCCTCCAAGTGCTTCATCTGCTCCAGAGCACCCGTGCTGCCACTCAGGCCCTGCAGCCGAGCCTTGACCACACGGAGCTCCTCACCCATGGCAGTCAGGTCATTCAAGAGTGTCATCACACAGCTGTCACAATCTGCAGGGAATACAGTCAGAGGCAAGTGTGCTGCAGGCTGGAACCAGAGGGATGCAAGGGCACTGGGGCTGTACAGCCCAGCAAGTGTAGACAGTGGTCTTAATGGCAAAACTCACAGTCTGCATGTGTGAGGGAGGGTCACAGATTCTGAAAAAGGGAGGTCTCCAGACAGGGAGAATTAAAGAGAAATTGTGGAGTGGGGGAAATGGGTGAAGGGGGTCAAAAGGTACAAGTGTCCAGTTATTGGAAAAGTAAGTTCTGGGGATGTACAGCATGGTGACTATAGTTAATAACACTGTATTGACATTTCGAAGTCACTGGTAGAGTAGATCTTAAAAGTTCTCATCACAAGAAAAAAATTTGGTAACAATGTGAGATAATAGATATTAAACTTTGTGATAAAAATTTCACAATGTGTATATATATTAAATCATTATGTTGCAGAACTTAGACTCATACGATGTTGTTATGTCAATTATATCTCAATAAAATTGGTAAAATGGTGATCCTATGCATCTTATTTCTTATTTTGTATGTACAAAAAATAATAATACATAGCTTTTATTTATTCAGTGCTTGCTACATACATGGCATTGTAATAGGGATTTATAAGCATTTTCCCAAAAACCCTATGAGGTAGGTGTAATTATTATGCCCATTTTACAAATGACGAAACAGGCTTGGAGAAGTAAGGTCACTTGGCCAAGGTCATAGAGCTAATAGTTGATAGAGGCTGGGTTTGACCCTAAGTAGTCCTCCTCCCACCACTGCTTTTTCAGACTGGAAACCACATGTCCCAGCAAGGGGCTCACATATCTCAAATGAAATCCCACCACGTGGGAAGGAGAGGGACTTTCATTTCTTACCATCACATTCTTCTCCAGGGCTGCCATCTTTGGGTTCTTGGTTTATGCAGTCTGAAATGAGGAATAGCCGAAAAAGGTACTGTTTTTAAATCGTCTCCTCATCTGCTTTTTAACCTGGCTCTCAGAACTGGGAAGACGTTAGCCACCCAAGCCCCTGCATGGCCAGCTCTCCCCCCCTTTCCCTCCCTCAGCCCTGCCATTCCTGCGAGCTGTCGCCTCCCAGTGGGCCTGCCGCAGCAAGTCCTCTGGTAGCCTCTTGATTACCCATTCAGTCTCTTCTCTATAAAGGGTCATGACATTCTTATCAAATTAAAGCTCCAAGTCGGTAGTTCAAGATTTTCTTCATTTAACAAGCTCCTATGCAATGGCAGACATCTCTTCCAGGGTCATTCAAGAACATTCAACAAACATTCACTGAGCGCCCCAAACACAGTGTGTGCCACGGCCCTGTACTATGTGCAGGACATACAGATATACCAGGACAAAAGTTCCTTCTGTTCTTTGGTTTAGTGGCCCCATAGGGCAGGGCAGGGAGACAAGCAACAAAACAGGGTGACAGATGCCGGGAGAGGGACCTGCCTATGATGCTAGTGGACCCACACCACCAATGAGCGCTCGTATAAGCCCAAGTTTGAGGTTCTCAGCTATGGTCAGGAAAGCCTGCTGGTCAGCCTTGGACAGTCTTTATTCCTCACACTTTCGCGCTTTCTCCATAACATGCATTCCTACACTGAAATGCCCTCTCCCTTCCCTGTGAAAAATAGTCTAACTTCATCACAAGAAAACTCTAAGCTTGAAATTCTCCTAGACACACTACAAGGAGGCTTTCACATTCATTCTTCTCAGCAAAGGGCAATATTCCACACTTTTATGTGTGTATATATATGTGTGTGTGTGTGTGTGTGTGTGTGTATATATATTATATAATACATATTTTTAAAATACACATATAAAATACACAGCTTTTAAAATTATTTCTGTTTATTAAAAAAATATATTAAACCACATTTACTTTTAGTTGTTAAGAATAAACATAGGTTCAGTATGGAAAATTTTGGAAAATCAGAATATAATAACATTTGGAAAAATATCACCCTTGATCTTGCCAAAGACAATGTCTATTTTCTATATATTTGAATTTATTATATAAAATCATAAGTTTTTCTTACTTATTTTTTAAAAATCTTTTACTCATTCTTATATGTATATATAATTGTGTCACTTATATTTCCTTAATTAGACTGTAAATGCTTTATGGCCAGGAAACAGGGTTTTATTTCCTTATAATCTCCTTTAGCACCTTGAATAGTCTGGGATGGGGGGGACCAGCTTGTATGGATGACTGATTTATCAGTGCAGTGTTCCCTATAAGCTTGAGTTTTGACCACCAAGGAATCTGTACAATAATTGAAAGAAAAAGAAAGAATGAAACACAGGAAAAAAACAAGTCTCATTAGTAGCATTTTCTTCCAATTTGAGAACAGTTACCCTCCTCATTTCAGGTTGCTTATTTTTGTTACTAGAGGAGAAGAGGAGGGTTGAAAAGACACTGATCTCACAAGTAAGCTGTGTTGTGATGTTGAAGTGTCTGCTTGAATACATCCAGTGACAGCAGACTCATTTCCTTTTAAAACAGTCCTTTTCCTCTTTAAATAGGTGACACTTCTTCCTTAGGATGGTTTAAAATAGATCTCCCTCTAGCATCCACTCCTTGGGTTCTAACCCTTATGCCACATAGAACGAGACCAACCCTTCTCCCGCACACCAGATCCCCCCTTTTTTTTCCAAATTTTTCATACTGAACCTATGTTTATTCTTAACAACTAAAAGTAAATGTGGTTTAATATTTTTTTTTAATAAACAGAAATAATTTTAAAAGATGTGTATTTTATATGTGTATTTTTAAAATATGTATTATATATATATATATATATATACACACACACACATACCCCCTTTCAAATACACCCTTTCCAAGATCCCCTTTCATTGTCCTGGCTTGTCAGTCCTTCCTCATGTGACATGGTTCCAGGTCCCTTCACAGCCTCACCTCTTTCTGAACAAGCTGTAGCTTGTCTTCGGTCTTCTAAAGACATTAGCCCCATGTAAGGGCTTACATGAGCAGCATGGCAGACCACCTGGTTTTAAACTCTACAAGTCGGTGAAGGTAGTATGAGGTGTCCTAGAGGCCACATTCCTCTCCTGAGCCATACTGAACTATTAAAACTTTAGCTTTTTTATACCTCCCTCTTCTAAGCCACATCTCTCACACTCTCACATGCCATGTTTATTCCATTTAACTAGAGGATCACATGCTTCTAACATAATTTCATCTAGTTGGAACCAGCCCATCATGGAGGCCCTTAAATATTCTAAATGTGTCCTAGGAGGCATTTACTATCTCTCCCAATTGTGTATTCTTTGATAAGTGGACGGGCATGCCTTCTATATTTCCAGCAACTCAACAATGTCCAGCAAGAGGGAGCTAATGATGAAACCCCAAGACTTAGAGATCTCATTCTAGACTGATCATAAAAATCCATTTACTCTGCATTCTTTTAGGAATGGTCAGCTGACCAGATCTAATCCACACATCCAAGGTTTAGTTCTTCATCTTGTCCATAATTCTAAGATGAGAGACTTTATCCAAGTTTTTGGCATTACATGATATTAATGGCATTTTCCTGATAAATCACATTAATATTCTGTCGAAGAAATAAAAGGATAGTCTTCTCCTAATGAACCCATTCTTTGGTATGCAAAATCCATCCCAATTTATACCACCCCCATCCCAGACAGTCTTGCTATTACAGAAAAAGTATGTTGACCTCTTAAAATAGACACATGAAGAAAGGTGACATGATGATAACCTTTTAACATCTGAGGGAGAGCTTAGCAACATCACCAAAGTAGGGTCTGGGGTTATTTTGGCTACAGTTGAGTTTTAAAAATAATTTACTTGAAAAAAAAAATACTTGAAGTAAGTTATTCACCAAAGCTATATAAACTACCTAAGCATCCCCAAGGTCATCAAAACAAGGAGACCACTTGTAGCTGGAATTGTGTACTACGCTTTCTGAAAATGTTTGCTTGTGTTCTTCACCTGCTATTTTTATATCAGCTTGATAAATGCAGGCTAACAAAGGTGTAAGTCCATCTTACCTCCAGTCAGGGGGTGACAACTGCCCAACTGGCCGTTGTTGTTACAATTGCATGGTTGACAGCTACCTCCGAACTTCTGGGGGTTCCCAAAATATCCTGGTGCACACCTACACAAAATACAGAGAAAGATGAGAGATACCCCCCAAATTCATCATTTATTCCACCACATTTTCTCTTCTCTGCCTTTAACTCTCTGATTGGGATGTTGTATTGCTATGGGAGGAAGGCTGAAGTAGATTTGCAAGAATGAACGTGTCACTTAGTGATGAGAATGCAATTCTTTATTTACAAGTTAGAAGATCCGTATTTCCTTGATTCGGAGTCCCCATTTTGGAATTGGGATGTAAATGAAAATGTTTCTGTCTATTAGCAAAGTTCTATTCCTATTCTATCCCCCACCCAAATTGTCATTAAATCGATGTGTGTGTGTGATGTCTTATCATCAATAGAATTGATAGAATCAAGGGAATAGGCTATTTGACTCTTCAAATTTAATCTTTGCATCAAAGAACTGTTAGGTAATTTAAATATACTTTACCAACAGATACACAAATGATATAGCGCAAAGGATGCAGGTTTTAAATCAGGAGGATGTGGCTAGATCGCTGCCTCCAAAACATACTGTGGAATCTTGGGCTGTTATCATAAGCCTTCAAGCTTCAGTTTCTTTATCTTTTCCCTCCATGAAAATGTAAGCCCCATGAGGGGAAGAATTTTTTGGCTATTCAGCTTACTGATATATCCTCAGCACCTGGGATACAGCCTGGGCACGTATTAGGTGCCAGATAAGCATATGCTGAATGAATAATCAGTACTAACAATACCTATTTTGGTCAATGGTTGTGAAATAAAAGATAATGTAGAGAATCTAGTACAATGCCTGTACATAATAGACACTCAATAAAAGGAAGCTACCATTTTAAGACATGAAATATTCATATATACACGAATATTCATTATATGCATATATACACATAATTGGTATCATTTGAAATGATTACACTTCAGAACATGGATAGGAAGCAGAAAACCCACGTATTGCATTTTTATCAAGAAGGTAACTTAGCAGAAGCAGCTTATCTGCTAAGCAAGTTGGCAGTGTACTAATAATCAGGCTTTACTGTATGTGATCAACCCTGCATTTTACCTAACAAACCATGATAGGCAAAGATAAGTTTTAAATACCTTATTTTTAAATGTCTCACCTCTCTCTAAACTTTCTGCTTAAAAGATACATAATTACACATACCTTATATTAAAGTCACATAAATATTTAGGAAGTTTGAGTCCACTTCATCTTTACCCTCACAAAGCACCAGATACCCATTACAAGAAGTGACTGGTTCCCTTATCCTCATTTTGTGGTAATGGCTAAACACAATGGACTCAAGTTCCAGGACCAAAACTTCTGGATTTCATAGAGGACATCAGTAAGACAAATAGGGCAGAGGACACATTTGTCACCTGCGGCTCTGTGGCCAAGAGAGAAACACTCCGCAGCATGTGGTACGATCTGGGAAGTCGTTCCTAGGCCCCCTCGCAGGTTGGCTGCCTCCTCCTCTGCCGCCCCACCTCCCACATGGATTCCCACTTTGCACGCTAAGCTGTCCTTGTATTTATCACTGCATTGTCCACCAGTCCTGAAGGAAGGGTGCCTCGCATGGGTGCTCAATAAATGTTTAATAAATGAGAAAATTTTGACACTAAAATGGCATTTACCTGTGAAAAAGTCTTAAAAAATTTTAAGAAACAAGTTTGTTCTCTTGAGACATCACATGTAACAAACAAGAAATGAGAGATGCACCTTTAATTAAGAATTTCTCATTTCAAATCAGCTACCTGCCAAATCAGTGTCTCATCCAGCCTGTTGCTGTCGTCTGCTTCATTTTTTTGTGAAGAACCATTAGAAGGATTAAATTAGGACATCTTTCCCAGGTGGGAGTCTGCATAGCTTTGAAATCACCAAGCCTGGATGACATTCCCAGCACCCAATACCCACCCATCTGTCCTTCATGTCTCAGGAGAGCAGGCCCTTCCAGCCCTCGCCCTTCAAGGCTGGCTGGGTGCTCCTTCTATCGCAGCCCGACTTAGCCCACTTACGTTCTCCCTCACTATTTCCACAGCTCGTTTGTATGTCTGTCCACCATGCTATTCTAGAATATATGTAGACAAATATTTAGCTACAAGGATTTAATTTTGGTGCCACTATGAATGGTAAACAGTAGGGGTAATGGTAAACTGCTCAAAGACCAGCAGTAGGGGATTATGGAACTTCTTGGTCTTGATGTGGTATGATCAATGAGTACTTACAGATGTGAATATTACTAATACACTATCAGATAAGAAAACAAGTCAAAATAGCAAGTAAAGCAGGAATTGGTTTTTGTTTTTAAGAAGTGATCTATGTCCACAGAAATGATCTGTGAGAATATACAACAAGCAGTGGTTTTCTGTAGGTAAAATGATTATTAATAGGACTGTGTGTAAGCATGCACAAGTACATAGGGTTAGATAGGGGTGTGGTGGGCCTAGTTGCTTCTTTGCTCACTTGTATTCCATCATTTTCATAATATGTATGTATTGATTTTATGATGTTATTTTAAATTGAAAAATATGTTGCCCATATGACTTACATGCTATACTGTCACTTCTTCAAGTATCTTCCCAGCTAGATTTTAAGTACCTCATGTTGCTTTGCTTATGAATACTGAAACTTGGTTCTACGGCCCTTTATAATTCAGTACATACCATTTTGCAACATTTATTTTTTTGATTCACAAACATTACTGAACACCTATGATGTGAACAATACCATGCTAGACACTAGGGATTCAGAAATGAGTAAGATGCAGACTGTCCTGTTCATAATATTGTGTGGAGATAGAGGTGTATGTGTTGGAATATCTAAGGCTATGGATTTGTGCATATAGGAGTATATAAAATTGCATATGCGTATACAGGCAAGTAGGGATGTGTACATGCTGGGAGAGGAGTGTGTAGGGATGAATTTACATGGAGGTAGGGGTACACAGGGCCATGTGGGTAGGGTAAGGATCCCTAGGAATGTGGAGGAGGAGGGGCATATAGAAATATGTACAGGGAGGGGCCTGCAGGGGTATGTGTCAGGGGTATATGGGGCTATAAAATGCTCTGTCTCATTCTCAGATTTCTGAAACACGCACAAAACAAGAGAAGGAAGTTAAAAGCAGGCTTGTGTTTTTCCCAAGAGACCTTCTTCCAGTTCAGGGAAACCAACAGCCTCAGCACTGGCTCAGGTGACCCAGCAGGGCCTGCTGCGGCCTGCCCACAGGGCCAGCCGCCAGAGGGGTGGGGAGGGGAGCACCCACCTTTCACACTGTGTGCCCGTGTACCCAGGCTTGCAGGAGCACCTCACGTTCTCTTCAGTCACAACACAGCCTGTGGCAAAACTTGAAGAAAGACAGAAAAAAGCCCCAGTAAAAACATAAACCTTTATGCTCATTGTTTTTTGCCAGAAAGAATTGACTCGCATTAAGTGAAAATAGAGACCAAGGGTCTGGCTACTTTTTGCATGAAGAAAATTGTTGCCCATGAAACTTGTAGATGATGAATTATTTCAGCTGTTATTGGGCAAATTTTGGCAAGTAAGGACTGAAGGCATTTACTGTGTTTTATTTTTGGCTCAGAGAAATACATTCCTTCCTTTAAGACAAAGTAACTCACTTTAGAAGAGACGATTACAACAGAATTTTTCCAGGAACAACAAGAAAGGAATAAAGCAAGTCCAGGCAGAAAAAAAGAACAGAGAACTCTGATTCTTTAAAAAAAATTTTCTCCTTGTGTATTCTCATTCTTTTATATTGGGAACATTACCTGCTGGGAATTAAAGGTGATGGAGGGGCCGTTGAGCCCCATAGGGGACTATGGCACAGAGCATGCTTGCCCACGTAAGCATCTCGGTGGGCACAAGCATTGGTGATTTTTACATTTTTCTAATCAAGTTGTGGAATTTTTGATTCTCTTAATCATTCTAAACTGGCACATACTTGAGAAGTTTCTTCTTCTTTTTTTTTAATTAAACGGAGATCATAAAAAAGCCCTGTTGCCTTGTAAAATGACTACATCTGTCCATTGGCCATGACCGTGATGTGAATCTCAGGGGAAATAACTGCATTTTATCATTTGCTGGTAAGAGAATTCTTCCCTGGGAAGCTTCCCTTGGCCTCTAAGATGGATAGAATCACACCTTTAAAGGGACGGTTAGAATTGTCAGTAGTATTAATATTGCTGGAAAGAGAATTAGATAAAAATAGGATTACTGATAAATATGAGGAACTGTGAATTACCTCAACCGCGTGGAAGCTAGAAGCTAACCTTGATGATAACAATATGCTTTGTGACCAAAGATTGCAAGCTCCCTGTGGAAATTTTGCTACTATGTATTCTCTAGCATCTGCTCAAAGGAGTCTGGGCAAGAGTCAAGCAGGAAGTGCCTTTACAAATAGAGCCACAGGACTAGGCAGGTTTAAGGAGTATTGAACATACAGATAGCAAAGGAGAGTGCACACTTTAAATATGCATCTCCAGAAAAGCCACACTGGCCAGGTGACCTCTGGTAATTAAGACCTGGCCATTTCTCCGACAGTTGGTTGGTATCGGTGAACCTTGCAGTCTGCACTTGCTCCTGAACCTGTGCACTACTGAGAGCTTCATCAGTATCACCCTGACTTTCACATCAACTCTCGTTTCCTTAGTTATGTGTTATATTTTGCTTGAAGTCACAGGGAACATGTCATGATGAGCAAGACTATGACAAGGTGCCAAGCCCAGATGGAACATGGATCACCATGAAAAAAAATGTGGCTTTCTACCTACAATCTGCCAGCCATACCAGAGTCGGAATTCAGACGGTATCACTCTGTGGCTCACAACCAGTCCCATGGCTTCCATCACACTGAGAGTAAAATCCAAATGCCTAACGATAGCCTGCACGGTCCCACGGGATCTGACCCTGGACGCCCGACCACCCTCATCTCTGGCCGGCTCTCCCCCACTGCACTCCAGCCGTCTTGCCTTCCTACTGTCCATGAACACACCGTCACAGCCTTCTCTTCGGTTTTCTCCTCACCTCGGACCCTCACTGCAAACATATTGCCATCGTTTCTCCACCTCAGCATTCACTGGTCCCCACCCAGCAACTTCACAGTAAGCTCTCCTACCCACCCTCTAAAGGAGCTACTCACCACTGACCGCATAACCCAACTCTCTCTGAAATGATCCTTCCTATTTATTTGTGTATGTTTTTACTGAGCATGACCACTGCCTCTGCCCACTTCTCCAGGTTGAGCCTCATGAGGTCAGAGTCTTGGTCAGTGCTCCCCACGGCAGTTTCCCCAGCATCCGGGGAGGCTAACTCTGAGCCCATAAGGTGTGCTCCACAAATCATGGTTTAGCCATTAAATAAGAACAAAAGAAAGGAGGAAAAATAAAAATACAGAAGTGGTTTTTTTTACTGCTTTTGTTTGTTTTGCACTCTTGTTTGTTCTTTTTAAAAACACACTGCTTTACTGAGATATATTTCACATACCATACAATTCACCATCAGCACAATCCATCTTAGGACATTTTTGTTGCCCCAAGAAGAAATCCCATGCCCGTAGCTCTCACTTCCCACTTCCAGCCCCCAAGTCCTGGGTGACCACCAAACTACTTCCTGTCTCTACGGATTATCTTCAAGTGCCCACAGTACCTGTTGGAATGAGGACATGGGCAGACTCTGCAGGATCCATGGATGGCACTCCCATAGTGGCCCTCCTTGCAGCGCTCACAGTGCTCCCCAGCAGTGTTATGCTGACAGTTCTTGAGACAGATGGACAGTACAATTAATAGCAGCTGATCACATTTATCGTTATTAAGAACATTATCATCTAATTTACTCACACAATTACAACTCAAGTCCTCTGACTAACTATGGCCTGCATTGTTAGTTATCTGCTCACTAACTGCTATCATCTCCACTAACTATCTATTTTTCCTGTCTATCCAATCATTGCTGATGCAACAAAGAAGTTTCAACCATCCCACCAACTATTTGGTGCTTATCTTCAGGGGCCATGAGGAAATGGAGAGAGGCGAGCTGGACTCCAGCCCCACTCTAACACTTCATAGCTGTGGAATCTTGGGCCAGATCCACACCTCTGTGAGTTTTACTGTTTTTTATAAATCAATTTTCCTGATGTATAATCTACATATAGTTCTGATTTTCTTAAAATGTACAGTCAGAATAATCCCACTTTCCAAGGTTGCTGGGAGGATTTTGAAAAGTACAATAGGGCCTCAGCAAATATAAGCCCCTTCATGTTTCCCCTAAGAAAGTTTCTATGATAATTAACTTGATTTTACCTCATAATTCACCTAACAATGACGTACTGAAGAGCAATAAAAATGAAGTAAGATTTTAACATGGAATTCATTAAAACAATAAAGGATTCCACCATATCCAAAGAAAGTAATTCCAATGTGTCAAAGAAGCAAGACATTAATGTCATCTGCTTTGTGTTTATGTAAATCCAATTATTTTCATGTCAAAGTCAATGTCTAGGGAAAACTGTTCTTCAGTAAAGTGTTGCAATAAAACAGCTTTGCAACTGAGCAGTCTATTGAGACAAAGCCAAATAGATTGTGTCAAATTTATTTTGTGAAAGTCCAATCTAACCTTTTTTGGCTTTATTCTAGTAATAAAGATTTAAATGCACAAAAACAGCCAGGAAAACTGTCTTACTGAAGGCATCTGGTAATACAGAGATATTTCATGTTAGTTCTATGGCCTGGAATAAATATAATCTTAAAATTTTACATATATACTTTATCTCTGTATGCACAGATGGGCTTGAGTAGGAAACTTAAATGGATGTGAGTTTTAAAATAATATCTGAAGCCAGGATGGGAAAAACAACATGCATATATGTTGTAAGTGGGCGTAGCACTGGCCTGAAGGGGGAAGACTGTCCTCAGCTTGTTCACAAACATCACCAGTTTGCTTTAACAGATCCATTCTTACAAACCTGAATAACTGAGAATGACACAATCCACTAAGTTGTTAAATATCTTTTTGTGTTTTTTTTTCCCTATATAAAATCACACTATAAGCAAAAGGGTAATTAGTAAGCATCTTAGAAAAATAGGTAGGTCTTTAAAGCAGGATGCTGTTCACACTAACATCTGATGATCATCAGAAAGCTCACTCCTGTTCTGAATGCCTCCGTCCTTCCCAGAATGCCACTGTGTGGGTTTTTCCCGTAGGTCCAGACACTGGGAATGAATCCACACTGCAGTTTGTTGGGCCCACAGAGGGGTCTCTCACGATGTCAGGGAGGGTGCTGAAGGCTTCCGGACCCCTAACTGCTGCCCTGGTTCTCTCAGAAAACATCATTATTTTGAACTAATTATTTACCTTTCCACTTGAGTTTCCTTTCTCTTTCAAGGCCAACAGACAATTTTTTAAAGAAGAACATGGTTGAACAGACACATCTGAGTCTTAGATCTACTTAGTTCTGAGATGAAGAACATGGAGAAACAAGAACTGCAGTGAGGCCATCTGTGCCACTCAGAACATCGCCCTCCGGTCCTCCGCAGGGGTGCAGAGAGAGGACTGCATAGGGTCGGAACCTGTGGTGCTTGATGAGGTCCCATAATTATGTCTGAAATATCCCTCACCTTGAGACCATCTACCCTGGAAGTTGTCTTTATCTGTCCTACAAATTTGAGGCATCTGCCCGTCAAGTGTCCTTGTGGTCCACTGTGGATGACTGGATGAGTGCACACCCAGTCCCACAGAATCTGCTCTCTGAGATCCATTTCACACTGACCATGCACTGGGCACTTACTACATGGCCAGCCATGCTAGGTACTAGGGATGCAAGGATGAAGGTACCTCGACTCCAGGGTAGAGAGAACCCTGTGAATAGACATGCACAACAGAATGTGGAAAATATGGCACAGGAAACAGGTGGGCCAGCATCCCACAAGAGCAAAAGGGACCTCAGGGAAGGGCTTCAGGAGGCAACAGTGCCTCCCACATGGAGGACAGAGCAGGAGGAATTAGCTGGGTGGAGGTGAGGGAAGAGTATGTCAGGCCCAAGGAACAGTGACCCAAACCTCTGTCTTGCAGGGGCATAGCAGTGTGTGTAGGCAATGTGAAGCCATCGGTGTTCCGGAGGGGGAGGCACGAGGTGGATAGGATGCAGCTGGAGAGGCAGCAGGCAGGTCGAGGGGGCCCTGAGGCCATGCAGAGGAGTGTGGACTTCTGGTCATGAGCCTCAAACCCCCGGTCAGCTGGGAGTTTCAGATAAATCAGTCGGGCCAGGGGGGAAGGTGGGCTTCAGGGAATAAGGTAAAGGAAAAACAAGGGAGGAAGATGAGAAAAGAGAAGGGTAGGGAAAAGGGGATGGAGAGGAAGATGAGGGGTGACAGTAGAAGGCATGGGGAGTGGGGAGAGAAGGAAATGTGGGGAGAAAGTGGGCAAGGAGAAGAGGGAGCAACAGGGCCTCACAGACAGAGGGGCACCTGCCACAACAGGTCCCTGTGCCAATGGCCCCTGAAGAACATCTGCCCTCCCAGCTGGACACATGCTGCTTCACTGGCCAGGACTCCGGCTACTCTCTTTTCAAATTTCAAAGTTTGTTCTTGAAATGATGTGGAGGTTTGTGCATGTGAAGGTCCCAGACTGGAGAATTTGACTTTGGACCTTGAGAGGGGGGAACCAGTTTGTGTAGGAATCAGGCCATTTGACAGTGAGAAGTACTTGGTTTTCTTATCACTCTTCTTTGAAAGAGAGGACTGCCTGCCAGCCACATGGGAGAGCAGCGTCAGCCCTCAGCGCCTGCCCCTGGGTAGTTATGTGAGAGCGGGCAGGGCTCTGTGCCTGCATGTGTGGGTGTACACACATGTGCGCCTGTGTATGCTTGCCTGTGAGAATGCGTGTATGTGTGTGTGCGCCTGTGTACACATGTGTGCGTGTGTCTATGTGTGTGCACATGCACATTCCCCACTAGACAGCAAGCCTCATGAGAATGGAGATTATGTCTGATGGTTTTAACCCCAGCACATAGTTTGGTCCCTCCCACAACAGCAAATGCTCAGTAAAGGTTTCCTAAATGAATCATTTCTAGAGGCCACATGGCCACTAGGGACAAGTGAAGACAGAGCTCTAAAGGAAGGAATTGTGAAAGATAATGTTCTTATTAATTTAAACATATAAATTATGACTCACTAATCTTTTCACTGGGTGAATGGACTGCAGAGAAAACCCACTTTGTTCTTTGGCAGCTTTTATAAAGCAGACTTGTCATCTAGCAATGGCTCAGTGATAAGATTTTTCATTAAAGCATCTACCTGTGTTACACACAACATACACTATGAAGCACAAGTTATTATACAAGAATATCTGTGGGCTGAGAAACAGTATTTCCCAATGTCTTTTATCTTTTTGTGCTTATATAGTTAAAAACCTACTAAATATTCTTTTGGGCTCTTTACAACTTTCTGTCCTGGCCTGTCCCATCTTGCAAAGGAAACAGTTCCCTGGGACATGCTGAACTGGCTTCATACAGCCTAGGAACCCAAATAGTTGAAACACACATTAGCCGCATTACACAAGGCAAAGGAAATCCATGCCAGAAGGATGTATTTCCAAATAGTAGAACATAAGTAGGTGCGCTGGACTCCTGGGGGTACTGACATGTCTCCTTTGCACGGAGCTGTCCATTCTTCCAACAGGAAGGCCCGGGCTGCCAGGGAGGAGGACAGCAGAATAAAAATTGTTCTGCTTCAGGAGGCAAAAGAAAAATTTCCTGAGAATCTCATTTTCTATGGGAGAATTTTCTAAAATAGTCCAAAAAAAGATTGTTTTCTAACAAACCACAGGCAGCAAGAACTCAACTCACCTGTCTGCCTAGATAAACCCACAGCTGTGGAGGATTTCTGTTGGACTGACTGGGGATGCGCCTGAAGACTTGCTCAGCATCTCCTTCTCCCTGATCATCTCTTGAGCTACTGTTACAAAGTTCCACTCCCACAACCTCCTGCCACCCCAACACTGGGAACCCCAGAAGTGGCTCTGATCTGTTCTTTGCGAGCAAGAGTTACATCTCAGGATCTACCCATTAATACCACTTGATGAAGCAGAGATTTAGAAGCTAATGTGTACGTTAATTGTTCAGACAGGAGTTCTCCTCTATGACATGTTAAAATGAAGGAAAAAGTGAAGAATTCAGCCTTATAATGCAGGAGCCTCCTGCATGTACACAGCAACCTCTATTTATGGCTTGGTAGGAGATATGACATTTCATGTCTCAGAGCCTAGAGGGGAGGGAACAGGGAGACACTGATTGCCTGCTGCTGGCATCAGAGTACCAATTCACTCACAATGCATGCCCCCGAGCCATCCTGGCATCGATTTGAATGTCCGTTGCAATTGCAGGGAACGCACCATCCAGTATATGAGCCTTTATTATCCCGATAGTATCCAGGGCTGCAACCCTAGTTTTCAAACAAAGTATTTAGTCAATATAAAGAATTATTATCCAAAGCATGTGACAATTCTGACTGTCAAGCGCTTGCTCTTTTGTCACCTTTCCTGTAGTCAGTGTGTGGATTTCCACTTTCCAACACTAGCCAGGCCCACTGTTTTTTCCTGTCTGGTTCTGTTTTGCTTCCAGCCTGTGACAGGCACATGTGTTTGTCCCTGAGCAGGAGGGGTGTGTGTGTGTGTGTGTGTGTGTGTGTATGGACATCAGGGAAAAGGAGAGTGTGGAGGCAGAGTTTGGAGGGTGTGGAGGGGGCTTCCTCTCCTTCTCATGCCAACTGTTGGAGGGTGAGTGGAGGGGTTGCAGGGGGAAGAGTAAGGAGGGCCTGGACCGCGGTCCTTATAGGGAGGAGTGCTCAGCAGCCCCCTGCAAGTTCAAGCCCCTTTGGGTAGGCACTCCCTGCCCAAACATGGGTTTCGACTGGAAGGGCAGGCAGGACAGGAGGCAGGGGCTGAGCAGTCTTCACTGGGATATACACAATGATGTCAGAGTCATGGGAATCGTGTCACTGCCACTCACAGTCTATGGGCAAGACGGAAGCCCAGGGAATGGAGTGGCTGTGCTCCCACAGAACTTTGCAGGGATGGCCGGAGGCTGGTTCTGGGGGAACACAAAGCCCCAGCTTGAGGGACTCTCCTCAGGTGTGGTCTTTGTCTCTTACTCACTATTGCTTGGATTACTTCTATTTCCAGTATATTGTCACATAACTTGTGTAATACAACTTATTATTTTTCATATGGATGAAAAGAATTACCATTTTCTTTTGATAAACTGGTATATTTTTAAAAGGATTCTAGTTTAGAATTTCCCCGTAGAAAATAAAAACAATTGTTGTTATGCCAGCCAATCAACATTATTTAGATTTCTGTCTTTAAAAAGAATTAGAGACACTTTCTTAATTTTGGCAGAGTGAATCAGCGCATTGATTAAAACTAGAGGCTGTTGTTTCCTTCACTGATCTCCTATCTTTAAAAGATCAGGAAACATTAATATTTCAAGATAGGAGACCACCTTTAATCATTTTTAAAGAGAACCCCTGTCTGTAAGACACCGGAGCTTTAGTCCAAGGAAATCCTGAAATGGCCCGGCCATCTTCATTCATCCATGGCCTCCACTGTCTCTACCTGGTCGTGAAGGGGAGGGGAGGAACTAGGCTGACGGCTGGAGAAGGAACCTCATGCACTCCCCACAGTTTCTGGTCGGGGCTTTTCCCCAAACTAGCAATCATACACTATAACAAGACTATAATTTCCAATATATTTTCTCCTTTAGCTCTGAGAAACCATGTTAAACAAAAGAACCCACTGTGAAAAATTAGATTACGTGTTATATGAATAGGCTTGTCTAAAGGAGAATCCAAGTATGACAGGAATGTGCTTTAGCTGAAAGCCTGACTTAGTGATAGGCTTGAACGGGATTCAGCCAGTGATGCCGTGATCCTATCTACAATCTCTACTAATAAGTGGCAAGTACCTCTTAATTAGCACCACATATCACACTACATGCTTATAAAATAATTATAATTGATAAAGAACAAATTATCCAAATAGATACATATATCTGGTTTGCTTATGAGAGCATGCTCAAGTAAAAGCCTTCATTGAACATGATTTGGGGGGAGGGTAGTCTATCCTCATTAAAATTAAATCACCCATCTGAATTTGCTTTTGATTAGATACAGAAAAAGTGCTCTGCAAGAATTATGTATCACGTGACTCTCAGAAAGTTTGTCAGTTACTGAAATATAATCATTTTCTCACCCATATAAAAAACAAACATATTTTATACATATATCAGTTCAAGTATTCAGATTGTATTGAAGATTTACTCTAAGTGAAAATGAACATATCCTAATATATTACTTCAGTAAAGGACCTTTGCAACTAATCACTTTTTTAAGTGATCATTTTTCAGGATAACCTTTCCAACAAATTTTTTGTGGTACAAATGATAAAATTGTTCCTCCAGCAGGTTTCTGGGGCTATTTCAGCAGTCATAGGATCTATTTCTCTTTACACATGTAAAAATCCGGGAAGTTTAAAGAGAGAGAGAGAGAGCAGAATTTATGAGTGTTTAATGCCTGGCAAATTGAAGCACATCTGTCATTATACAAACTTGATCTCATCACTTTTTTTAAACCCAATTTCACTGATTCCCAGGATTTGCTTTATAGGTAACTTTTCTATCAAGCAGAATTTGGAAAGCCTATAGGCATTGGACTCTTGTCCTAAGATTTGGGTTACTCTTGAAAGGGCACAAAGTTTCATAATATATTAACATCCCACAAGCATTCAAACTCTTAGCTGTCCTGGCATTTCCAGGGGGGCTGATGTTTATGGGGTTTGTGGTTACTGCTCAGAGGAGCAATCTGTTGGGAACCAAAATAAACACTGTCACTCAACAGGGCAGAAAGGTCACCGGACCCTCCCCTAGCCCACCCGTTACTCGTTCATTATCCTAAATTAAAATGTCACAAAGCTGGAAACCCATCCCCATCCCAAACCAAAATTTAAAAGGGATGTTACCTGGCTGGGTTTAAACTCCACATAACTTGCTTGCAGATGGCTTTGACCAGGAAGCTGAGGAAACACTACTCTTTGCTGCTGGGAACTATAGCCCAGACACTGCCCCAGGGCTGCCCCAAATATCCACAGCCATCCCGCGCTAGGGCCTGACCACCTCACTGCCGGGGCCATTGTGGTCCCGGGCGTCCTGCTGGCTGCACACAAAGCTCTCTGCCTCTTCCTCTTATACTTGCCCTTCCTGCTCCAGCGCCCAGGCCTGCCTGATGCAGGGAGAGCGGGCTGTCTGTGGCAGGGGGCCCCACCTGTAAACTTCACCCATGAGTCAGCCTGTGAGAAAGCACACCTAACAGTCCCACTGGGAAGCTCAGAGCTCTGTAATTCCTGCCAGGTGCGGCACGCATCACCTCTTACCCACCTCACCCCACCAGACACTGGCCGATTAGAGCAGCTGTAAAGCACAGGCTGAGTCACGCACAGAGAACACGCCCTAGGCAGGAGGATGGGAATCCAGAGGTTCCACTCTGTCCCCTGGGCTATGCATTTTATTTAATTGGGCTAGAAAAGAGAGAGAAGGAAGGGGGAAGAAGAATGTAGGCACCTGTGGACCAAATGTTACAAGTGAGAAGTCCCCAGAAAACCACAGCAGGTAATGTATTTGCAGGTTAAAAAAGAACTTTATCTTTTTTGGGGGGGGGGGGGGGTTCTGCTATCAAGAGGTCAGGAGAGAAAGTGAAGGCTGTTGCTAAATCCACATATATATGGATAGATATGGATATGGGTATGGATATGGATATGGATATGGATATGGAAGACACTGAATGACACTGTTTGCTATTTCCTCACAGTTGTCCTGACTGTTACACTTTCCTTCCCTCTCTTGAGGAAGAGAGCACATTTACAGCTTGAGATATGATATAGTTCCATTTTATGGCACATTTTAATTACCTGAGGACAAGTCATGTTGACCAGGCCTCAAATAAGGACCTGCTGCAAGCCAGCAATTGGACTGAACGTCCCCTCAAAGTCCAAGATGGATCTGGCGTGGACTACAACTCTATTAGCAGGCAGGGAGGTCTGGGATGAGAGTAGGGCACGAGGACCCTGGGTCAGCCCCAGGAAAGCACAGCTCAACTTTGAAATGTCCATGGTGGGCTCCTTCTGCCTTCCCTCCCACAAAGTCCCCACTGCTACAACCCCCAGCATCTACTGAGCCCTTATGTTTTCCTATGGATTTTGAGACACGTGTGATTTCTTTTTCATATTTAATAGCTGAAGGTGGTCCAGGTAAGATAGAAGTAACAGCACAGCCACTTACCCGAGGGACAGAGTGCTGCACAGCAGCCAGGAGAGCCGACCGCATGAGTCCCCTGGGGGAACTTTATGGTCTAGGAGAATTCCTACCTGACATGAGTCACCAGTGTAGTCAGGGGGGCAGGCACACATCTCGACGTTCTGTGCTCTCCGTCCGCTTCCGGCGTCCGAGGCCTCCTCCAGCCCCACCCCGCTCAGGGTGAGCCGCTGGGTCTCGGTGAAGTAGAGGCCTCGGAGGCGCACGCCTTCCAGTCTAGACAGCACCATCATCAGCTCTTCCCGGGACACGGGGGCACCGCTGCTGGCATGTCTGAAGTTTCCCTACACATGAAAACAGAGGCAAGGTCTCCCTCTGGCAAGTGCACTTCCCGGGGTTTTAAAGAGGCAGAAAACCCTTAATGAGTCAAAGAAAAGACATTTAAAATGCATAAAGGAAGATAAATAAGATAGGTAGGTATGAGATAGATTTATGTTCAAAAGTCAGATATCCTGGGTTACTCCCAAGAGAGAGTGCCATGTGAAATGGGGGGAAAATGAAATCAGGAAACAAGGAACAATAAAATGAAATCAGATTTCCCAGTGTTATGTTTATTTAAAAATGGACTTTTGTTTGTGCAGGCACAGAGTGAGGACAGAAGATACAGGGAAACCAACAGAGTTTCCATTCCATAACATTCATGTTCTATTTTTTGTTACTATGGTAAAACACACATAATATAAAATTTGCCATCTTAACCACTTTTAAGCATAAAGTATAATAGTGGTAACTATATTCACTATGTTGTGCAACAGATCTCTAGAACTTCATCATCTATAAAACTGAAATTGTACCTGTTAATCAATAACTCCCATCTGCCCCTTCCTCCAGCTCCTAGCAACCACCATTCTGCTTTCTGTTTCTATGAATCTACTTGAAATACCTCATGTAAGTGGAATCATGCAGTATTTGTCTTTTTGTGACTGGCTTATTGCACTTAGCATAATGACTCACATTTCGTTCATGTTCTAGCATGCAACAGGGTTCCCCCTTTTTTAAGACTGAATAATGTATATGACATATTTTCTTCATTCACTCATATGTTAACAGACATTCCAGTTGCTTCCATCCCCTGTCTACTGTGACTAGTGCAGCAATAAACATGGGTGTGCAAATATCCCTTCAAAATTCTGCTTTCAATTCTTTTGGATATATACCTCAAAGTGGCATTGCTGGATCATATGGTCATCCTATTTTTAATTTTTTGAGGAACCTCAATACTATTTTCCACACTGGCTGCACTGTTTTATAATCTCACCAACGGTGCACATGGGTTTCAATTTCTGCACATCCCTGCCAACACCTATTATTTTCTATTTTTTTTCACTAGTAGCCATCCCAAAGAGTATGAGGTGGTATCTCATTATGGTTCAGATTTGCATTTATCTAATGTTTGATGATGCTGAGCATCTTTTTATGTAAAAGCCTTCATTTTTAACCTTTATATTCTGTTGCGTCCTTTAAACTCAATTACCAGATTTCTTAAATAGGCAAAGGAATACCTAATCTTTCAAGACTATCCGGAGGATTAAAGGAAATTAAATGATATAATGTATATAAAGTGTTAGGCAGAGTGCCTGGCATGTAGTAGACATTCAACAAATGTAACTATAATTATTAACATATAAATATAATACTTATATAATTTTAATTTATGATTTTAACATCTTGAAGTATGATTTACATGCAATAATAGTTCATTTTGGGTGTACAATTTAGTGCAATTTTAGAACATTTTCATCCCCCACAAAAAAGAACCCTTGTACATTTGTAGTTACTACCCATTCCTGCCCCAAGCCCTGGGCAACCACTACTCTACATTCTGCCTCTATGGATTTGCCCATGTGGGACATTTTATATAAATACCAACTTAATTTATAATATACAGAAACTTTGCTTCTATTTGCTTCATTTCCTCCCTGCTCCATTGTGCATACATACTACATTTTTATACATTGTATGTCCATCAACAAGATTTTAATTATTACTTTATGCAATTGTCTTTTAAATCAGATAGGAGAGAAAAAGATTTACAAACAAGATAAATTTATAGGGCCTTTTATATTTACCTATGTAGTTACCTTAACCAGTGCTCTTCATTTCTGATGAGGATTTGAGTTTTTGTTCTTAAGTCCTTTCATTTCAGCCTAAATGTTCCCTTTAGTGTTTCTTATAGGGAAGGCAATAAATTCTCTGTTTTGTTTATAATGACTTGTCTCCATTTCTCCTTCATTTTTGAAGGATATTTTGCTGGATATGAAATTCTTTGGTGATTGTGTTTTTGCCAGCACTTTGCATAGGCCATCCCACTCGTTCCAACTTCCATGGTTTCTGGTGAACAGTCAACTGTTGATCTTACTGAGGCCCCTTTGTATGTGATCAAATGCTTCTCTTTTGATGCTTTCAAGATTCCTTATCTTTGCCTCTCAAAATCTTTACTATGATGTTTCTGTGCATGGGTCTCTTGCATTTACCTTATTTGGAGTTTGTTAAGCTTGGCTGTGTAAATTAATGATTTTCATCAAATTTGTGAAGTATTCAGCCATTATTTCTTGAACCATTTTTTCTTCCCCTCTTCTCTCACCTCTCCTTCTGGTTGTTCAATTATGCACATCTTGACACACCTGATTGTGTCCCACAGGTCTTTGAGAGTCTGTTTGTTTTTCCTCATTCTTTTTTATTTCTGTTCCAGAAACAGGATAATTTCAATTGAACTTCAAATGTGCTGATTCTTTCTTCTGCCTGCTCTTTTGTTGAACCCTTGTCTTAGCTTGCGCAGACTGCTATAATAAAACACCCTAGACTGGGTGGCTTAAACAACTGAAATTATTTCCTCACAGTTCTGGGGGCTGGACATTCCATATGAGAATGCTGGCCAATTTGGCTCCCAGAGAGAACACTCCTCCTGGCTTACAGATGGTTGCTTTCCCACTGGGCCATCACATGGCAGACAGAGAGAGTGAGCTTTCTGGTATCTCCTCTTATAAGGACACTAATCCCATCAGATACTGGCTGTGCTCTTATGATTTCCTTTAACCTTAATTACTTCCTTACTTCACATACAACTTCACCTGGGGTGGAGCGGAGGTGTCAGGGTTTCACCATATGAATTTTGAGGGAACACAATTCACTCCATAGTAGCCCTTCTAGTGAAGTCTTCATTTCAGCTGTTGTACTTTGCAACTCCAGAATTTCTATTTTGTTCTTTCTTATAATTTCTATTTCTTTATTGCTATTTTCTATTTAGTGAGATATTGTTCTCATATTTTCCTTTGGTTCCTCTAGACATGGTGTCCTTTAGTTCTCTGACATATTTAAAATGCTGATTTAAAGTCTTTGTCTCATAAGTCCAACGTCTGGGCTTCCTCAGGGACAGTTTCTATTTATTGCTTTTTCTCCTTGTGTATAGACTACACTCTGTTCTATCTTTTCATACCTCATAATTTTTTGTTGAAAACTGGACATTTAAAATAATACAATGTGGCAACTCAGGAAATCATATTCTTCCCACTCTCTAAGATCTGTTGCTGTTTCTATTTATTGTTATGTCTTTCTTTAGCTGCTTTCATGAACTAATTCTGTAAAGTCTGTATTCTTTGTCAGGTGTGGCCACTGAAGTCTCTGTTTGGTTGGTTGAGTAGTCACCTAATCACTGGGAAGAGATTTCCTTAATTGCCTGGGCCAAGCAATCTCCTAGTCTTTGCAAAAGGCAACTATGTGCATGTTGGGGGACTCCTCACCTCTCAGCCAGGCAGCTGACAAGTGTCCTTCAGCCCCCACTTTCGGCTTGCACAGAGACTCAGAGCCTCAAGGACAACCAGAGGTGACGGCTTAGGGCCATCTCAGGTCTTCCTGAACATGCTCACATCCCTGCGTATGTGTGGCCTTCTACATTCCCAGGACTGTAGTGGAGCTTTTCAAGCCCTTGTGGACAACTCATCCTCCAGCTTTTTTAAGTTTTGAGATTAGCCTATTGTGTGCCCCAACTATTATCCACCACCTCAGGTGGCCATGAAGTTAAACAGTTGCCTCTAAATGTTTTCAACAACAGCCCCAGAGAAAAGGCTTTTTGTGTTGGAAGAACTCCAAGTCAGGTAAAAAAAACACAGCCTTGCAAGTAGCATCTTCCAGAAAACATCCAGACAAGTCAAGTCATGACAGTTCTCTGGCAATGAGGCTTTGAAGGAGCTGCAGTGCCACTCTACTGGTGGCTGCCAGGCTACTGGCATTCCCCTTGACGGTGGGCTATTGCTTTTCAAGGCTAATGTGGAACTGAAGAGGCGTGGGGGTGGGAATAAAAGCTTGATGTTATTACCAAGATTCAGCCATTTTTTCTTGAATAAATGCTTTTCAGATTGCTACAAGGCTTTGGTTAATTTCCAGTGTTCTAAAATCATTGATTCTGACCATTTTTGCCAGTTTTCTGATTGCTTTTATGGAGGACATAATTTTTAGAGGTTCTTGCTCCACCAATTTTGCTGGCACCTCTTTCATATAAATAGAATCACACAGTACATGGTCTTCTGTGCCCTGCTCCTTTCACTCAGCATGACGTTTTAAGGTTCATCTGCATTGTGGTAGATATCAACACTTCATTTCATTTATTGCCAAACAGTATTCTATTATGTGGATGGACCTGTACAGAAATGTTGAAATCTGTCTGTGAGTTCAAGGTACTTGAAAAAGCATCACCTTGACGTACTGGACATATTTAAAAACACAAATGGAACACTATTTTACAGGAGTTCTCATAACCAAGTAAATATAATAATATTTTATGAGTTGATGAGCTTACCGTTATTTATCTATATTACTATTATTTCTTTTAGTGTTAGACATGTTTGTGGCTTTCAGTCCATTCACAGTAAGCATAATTTAGCCACTGAGGATGAGAGGGAGCTATGTCGTGGCATTTATAAACTCACAGGGTTTATAAGACAAGGATAATTAACTGTAAAACAGGAGAGACAGTGCCAAGTGCCATAAAGACAATATAAACAAAGCCCTGTGAAGATGAAATTCTGTATTTTATATAATTTATATGTTTGATTTACATTACATTTTTATAAATATAATTAATATTTAAAATTCATAAAATATGTCAAGAATTATAATTGCTTGAAAGAACTCAGAGAACAAAGAGGATCATCAAGAACCATTTCACACATGCTTTTCCTTTACCTCCACCACCTGTACGCGCCCGTGATACAGCCGGTCTGGCCGTGGGCTGTTGGGCTCCTCATAGACGACGGACATGTGCTGACCCTGCTTGAGAACAAACAGGAATGTATCAGTGCCTTGGTTGGGATGGTCTGAGGCTCAACGCTGCTCTAAGAACAAATGTCTATGGATCTGCATTACGTGAAATGCCTAATTCTAAGAAATAGTTGCGAAATGAACTGACTAGCAAAAGGATTAGTGACCTGGAAACAGAATAACAATACCTAATATAGTGCGTTTTCACAAATAGGACACCAGGAAAATTCCCTTGACTGAAAGAGGCTAAAAAGATGGGGAAAGTTTTTAAAAACAACAAGAAAACCTCAAAACATGCTTTGCAGTCAATGCATGAGGTGCTGGGTGGTTGGGTCAGAGAGGAGGGTGGGTAGGGCAGAAGGGCTCTCAGGGCCCAGCTGAGCAAACTGCATAGACAGGGAGCTGCGGAGCTGGCACCGTGTGGGATCCAGCCTCCTTACTCTCAGCCTCCACACCCACCTCCCCATTACAGTGGCTCTTGAGGGACTCCTAATGGGGCATAACGAGGAGGTCAGCACCCACCAACAGCATGCCTACTCCAAACCCACATGCAAAAGCCCCATCTCTTCTGTTGTAGCACCAAACCCAAAATGGTTCCATTCATTAGCACTTGTGTTTCAGAAAGAAAAGCATTATCTGCCATCATAAACCATTGAAAACCTTAATCTAAGAAAGATGCCCCTTAAGTTTTTAAGCACAGTGGTTTGGAACAAAGCGGCAGAGTAAATATTTCATAAACCTAAATTATTTTCCTTGTTTGAAGGTAAAATTAAGCAGCAATTTTGGTCATTGTTTCTCTGACAAAAATTCCAACAGTTTGCATAAGAAACTCTTTGGCAGTAAAGTATAAGTCTACTAATGGCTTGAATTTGGTAGAAGCTCTGAAAAACTATGAAACTGAAATATAGAACTGCCAAGACAGTCTTTCTGTTGTGCAGATATTTTCCCTTGGACTATAACTTTAAAATCTTTGGTGTTTTATTTTTAAGATGTTTTGCAAAGGTTCCTTGGAATTTTCAAAGCAACTGTTCAATGAATTTGGGTGCCAGTAAAAACAAAACCCAATACAGCAGTGCCTGAACAAAAATTCTACCAGAATGCGAGGCCATCAGCCATGATGATGTGTGTGACTTGCCAGTCCCTATTTCACAGTGACTGACACAAGAAACCCTTCAGAAAGTGCTCACTGCATTGCATGAAACAAGTCAGAAACAGAGTCAAGTTCAAGCTTTAGCACCCCAACCTTTGTTCAAGGTTCTGAGCCCTATGCTGTAGGGGATCCAGTGCGGGATGTGACATTGCCTCTGGACTCAAGGAATTTTCTAGATTGCAGCTCTGGGTTGTGTGCCTGGCACATAGTGTGTGATGTCACTCTGCTTCTTGTCTTCAATGACTTGACACGCGCTGATAACATGGCCAACCTGACGGCGCCTGAGCATTGCCCCTGCCCCGGCTCACCTTACACTCTGCCCCTGGAGGTGTGTCCCCTCTCATGCCCATTCTTAAAGGTCTGGCTCAAAACCAAACTGCTCCACGAAGTCTTCTGAGGACGTCTTAACCATGTGAGCTCCCAGTTGGACCCCAGCTCCCAGAGAGTCTTGTTTGAACTTTGCCTCAAACACACTGTTCAGTGGGTTGTAGCTATTTACATATTTATCTTGTGTCCCCTCTCAGATGAGATTTTTTGAAGCCAAGGATCACCTGTCGTTAGAGCCCAGCAATGTGGCTTCGCAAACAGGAAGGTCTCAAAAACATTTGTGAGGCTAAATCAAAAGACACACAGAAAGGTTTAATATGAGGCTACAACTTAGAAGAAGCAGGGGTGAGACACAGAGAAGTGCTTTGTGGAGGGAGAAAAAAAAACATTTGGGGCTGGGATAGCCAAGGCAGAGGGTCCTGAGGAGGTGTTATGTACTCTAAACTTCCTTGATAGTTTTCACAAAATACTGGAAATGACTTAATCTGAACTTTTTACAGGCTGCTTATGAAGATGTCCTAAAATTGAAACAGTACCAATGGCAACCACCACTTTCTGCCATTTGGGTTGGGGTCTGATACCTACAGTGAGCTGCACATCTGGCTGCCGTTCCAGAAGAACCATGTCACCAGGTAGGCCAAAGGACTTGATCTGGTAGGTGAGGTAGCCCCCATATGAGGACACCTAAAATTGAAATAATAGGATCAACAGCACAAGCATTAAAAGGGACTATGGCAACATTAACCCACGTAAAGGTATATAGGCACAGACCTGGAAAGATACACAAATGACCTGTTAACAGTGGTCATCTCTAGAAAGTGGAGTTGGAGATGGTGTTTTAACTTTCTACTTTCTACCATTTTATGTCAATTAAAATGTTTAACATGAACATGATTGAGTTTTACAAGCCAGAAGACACCTCTCTTAAAAACAAAAATAGAAGTCACACAGAATCACACAAGATACTTTCATTCTAGATGACTAGTAGACGAAAATGCTCATTTAATCCATGGCTATTCTAAAAAGTCTAGGTCTTTGGTTTCTTATTTAACTGAGAGAATGGGTTAATACCTATCAGTTATAAAATGATCTAAAAATTAGTTTCCCAAGAAACTCCCCTTGAGAGCAGAGGGTGAATATTTCCCAAGTGATGGTGGATTCTCCTGGGTACACAGGCTGTGTTTGACTGGTCCATTGGGCACATGGACCTTCTGTCAATGCCACGTGTGCGGCATGATCATGGTGGAGACAAGAGGTGAATGGTCACAGCTTTCTGACAGCAACTTTACCCCTGGTCCTGGTACTTTCCACCCTTAAAATAAAATCTGATCTAAAAGGTAGGAGTGACTGAGGGATGGAAATCAGAGGTGACACCACCTCAGAGCAGGCAGGACAAAATACCCCTATCAGAAAATGCAAATCTCTTGGAGCAGGTGAGAAGGAACAGTGTATCCGGGCTCCCAATCCCCTGAAATACTTCCCTAGAATCTACAACCTGACGAAGCCTCATAGACTTGTGATCTTAATAGTCTAGAGGTAGTCCAAGGTAACATCTCAAATCTTATCAAGATTAAGTATTGCCTTTTTGACAGACTCAGGTGGTTTTAAAAATATGTCCACAAATTCTTCAGCACTCCTGTGTTCAAGACGTGGAGCAGAATGCTCCTCCCTGAGTGTGGGCTGGACTTAGTGACTGGCTCCCACGAGTAAGATATGGTAGAAGTGTGGGCATGTCATTCCTGAAGTTAGCTTATAAAAAGAGGGCAGCTTATGTTTCGAGCTTCTCAGTCTCTCTCTCCGTCTGTCTGTCTCAGTTGCTTTAGGGGGAGCAGCTGCCATGTCACGAGGACCCCCAGCTAGCCTAAGGGGCCCTCACTTCATGAGGAACTGAGGCTTCCAATCAATAGTCAGCAAGGAGCAGAGGCCTGCTGATAACCGTAAGTGAGCTCAGAAGTGGATCTTCCAGTCCAGAAGACCACGGCCTGGGCTGTCAATCTGACCACGACCTCCTGAGAGACCCTGAGCTGCCCACTCTGGATTCCTGATGCACGGGAACTGGGCATGCTGTTTGCTGCCTTAAGCTGCCAAGTTTTGGGGTGATTTGTTCACAGCAATAACCAATACATGGGCTCGCCACATGGTGATGAAGAAGAGCATTAAGAGAGGGACAAGTGAGGTTATATGAGAGAAGCAATGTTCCTCACTCTCAAAGGTCAAAGGCCATAGTCCTCCAACCAGAATCCAGAATTAGAAGCCTCAGCAGGCTGACAAGACCCTCACACTTAGTCCTTCTGGATGGGTGAATTTGGCCTCACCTGAGTGGGCCTCTATGTAATCACCCCTTCTCAACAGCACTTCCCTTTGCTACCAGGTGTGTACATCACCTAATGTTTCTACAGGAGGCCCACACCTCTGTGTTCATAAAGGACGTAGCTGGCCAGGCTCTGGAATAAGAATTTATGCAGCAAAGGGAGAGCATGGAGTCTATAAGCTCCCAAGGGGTGTCTAACCAACTGTATGTGATTCTGCTGATGAAAGTCTGTCACTGGGTCCTGGGCTGCTTTTAATAAACTCATGAGTCACTTTTCAGCTTTTGTTTTCCTGACAAGAAGCCTTTCTTCTGCTTTGAAACAAAGAATTCTCAGCATTGGCATTTAAAAGCATATAAGTCCCATTTGCAAAAGGTATTATTTAAGTTATTATTTCCCTGGAGTAAAATTCCTTGGCATTAAGTAAAAATCGAGAAAAGCAAGGTGCATGATTTCCTTTGGTGGGGAGCTAATGCATGTGGGGTGTACGAGGCTCTCCTGTCTCAGCCCCTCCCAGCGGTAGGCAGTGTCTTTCTGCATTTGTAGTTAACCTAAACTCTTCAGTTTTAGTGACCTGAGCTTCCTCATGTTTCTTTCCAGACACCCAGTCACTGAAGCTCATGCCCTGATGGAGGAGGCCCAGCAAGATTTCAGAGAGCAGGACGTCATTACCTTGTCCCCCAGGTAGGAGAGAGGTGCGATCCAGGATGCACTGTGAACAGCAGAGGGCAGCTCCTGGAGGTCTGCCACCACACTGCCGCTGCCCGGGTTGAATGAGACCGGGATGTCCACTCTGTCTGCAGTCTCCAGGCGCCAACCCATCATATCCACAAACTGGAACACAAAAGCGAGGCCTACAACGTGTGCCTGCCTGTGGCTTCTCTGGCAATGGCTGAACTGCACAGGACAGAGGGAACCATGGGGCAGCTGCCTTGCTCCAAAGGCTTCCTTTATGTGTCTCCTCTCCCCTTGAACTTGCCCTTGGCCTGCTGTGATGGAGCACCAGCCCACCACGGCCCCTCCTGAGAACTAGGAGTTCTCGGAGGGCAGTGACCATACGTATGTGGGATTTATCTTTGTATCCCAGCACACATCCTGGTTTTTGAATTTTGCAAAGAGTGATCACTAACTATTCAAATAATACATAAACAGTGCATGAATAATAACCAGGACTGTGGGCACCTTTTAACAGTGAGCTCCTCATAGAGAAGATGAAAGGTGGAATTATATCTTCTATAATTATTTTTCTCTAAGTACAGCACCATAATGAAGTGTTTCCCTCATCACAAAGGAAGCCAGGAGTTAAATTATGTGGAGGAAAAAGAAGGAATGGGTAAGGCATAGGCTAGGGGATCCCTAATGCTTCTGGGTTCTCCTGAGGGTATGGAGAGACTTCAGAGTGGATTTACAAACTACTTTTTTTCCAGTTACAAGCCTGAGCTCCTTTTGGGAGGCAGGCAGTAAAATACATAAAATTAATCTTTCTTTGAAGACTTGTTGGATGTGATATTATTCATAAGAAAGCAAGCACGAGACTACTGATTCATGGAACGATAAAGACAACAAAAGTTTAGTTGCATGGAGTTAATTTAAAAGCTGGCTCAAGAAAAGGGGTTGCAAAATAAGTGAGAAAGAAAGTAAACAGGAAGAAGATAAGCAGATGAGAAGAAATGCGGGGGGAGGAACAACAAACTCTATTTATTGAGTGTTTATTGAGCATCTGCTACCTTGCAGACACTTCTATGGGCACTGGGAAGGTATCAGGAGCTTACATTCTAGTGGTGGAGGAAGACACAAACCACATAAATTGTAAAGTTAGAAGTACGTGGTGTCAGGGAGCAATAAATGCTCTGGAGTTTCCGGAGAAGGGTGAGCACATAGAGGGTGACCAGGGTGAGCTATTTTGTAGGTAGTAGTGAGGGACAGCCCCTCTGAGCATGAGACACTAGAGCAGAGACCTGAGAGACAGACTGAGCTTGAGGACATCTGCGGGGAGGAACAGGCTGAGGAACAGTCAGGGCAATGTTTAATGTTTTAACAAAGCAATACCTACAGAATTCCACCACCGTTTATATGTTTCATACCAATTAATTTCTTCCTCATTAGGAAGTAGTAATACAAAAAGAAAGAATCTAATTCCTTCCATACCTTAGCTCTCCTTTTATGGCTACTGTGACAATGATTATTTACTCCAAAACAAAAGCAGCTGGTACAGCCCTTGGGATTTGCTGGGTCCAAGTAGAATGATCCTTCTCGACACACATTACATTCTGGACCTTCCACATTCTCCTATTGAAGAAAAACATGAAATGAGATAATTTCTTCTAAAGGTTCCCTGATTGCAATGAACTACTTACACATATTAAATACCAATACAAGACGTTAGAACATGGATGCTAACAAAACATTAAGATACATAGTTGTTAAATTTTTATGCCTCATTAACTATTATACCACACCCAAACGGAGGAGAGAATTTTTAAATGTCCTAAGAATTGCCCCTCTTGGCATCTTAAAGGTGGAAAAATAGCACCAGAAGGATTCACAAGATGAGGGGACCATTTCATCCCATTTACTATCACCTCAAAACATCTGCTGGGACTGGGGAGCTTGCCTACCCCCTCAAGGAACCCCTTGGAGCAGAGATTATTAACAGAACAGAGCCCAGGGGCCAGGAACAGACTTCTGGGGAACCCATGAACTTCTTGAAATCGTAGACTAACATTTGCATTGATTGTCCTGGGAAGAGTCTATACCTGTCATCGTATTCTTAAAGTCTGCAGCCTCTTCAAAGGGTGAGAGAGCTTTTCTAACTATTGCTATCAACTGAGATAATGGCTATTGAATGCTATGCCGCTGTGGAAACCTGCCGTGGTCAGCCATTCCCCACGTGTCCGCGTGTTGACTCAGCGAGAACTTCCTCACTGATGGACTGATGTCCCTGGCACTGCCCGTTCCGCCTTACCTTGCAGAGGCAGGCTCCCGTGTCCGGGTCACAGACTCCCGGCTTAGTCCCATCTCTGTTGCAACGGCAGGGAACGCACTCAGGGAAGCGGTAAGAGCCGGAAGCACACCGGTCGCACTGCCGCCCTGTGATTCTGGGCTTGCACCTGTCCCCAAAGGAAGCGAAAGCTCTCATCCTTCCACACGCGGGTCTGAACAGCCCTCTTGCTTACCCGGTAGCAGAGCGGCTGCGGCCCGGAGCCCGCCCAGCAGTCGCAGAGTCTGCTCACAGGGTGCGCACAGCCCAAGGCAATATCGGAGGGCCCTTACACGAAGCAGGTCAAGAGGCCCACCGGGACTGCACACTCCCGGTCCGTCTCCCGCCAGGCTCTGGGGCCGCAGGGGCAGAAACGGCCCCGGAGCCTAAGTGGTGGGGCGGAAATGCGGATGATTTTCACACGGGGTCTGACGGGGCTCAGAGGGACTGACGGCACTGACCCGGCCTCCGGGGGGAGGTGAGGCCTGAGCTGAGCCTAAAAGAAAAGCGTCGCGGGGTAGGAGGCAGGTGCACGATCCAGACGGGGAAACAGCCCAGAGTGTGCAGGGAGCACAGGTGTGGTGCTGCTGGGCCAGACGCGGGGGCTGGCACCTGCACGTCGTGCTGGACGGCGTGCAATCGCCCCGCAACCCTGGAGGGCTGTGGCTGAGCCCCCAGCACTGACGGCCGCTGGCTGATCCCTAATCCCGGCTCACACACCATCAGACATGGTGTCTCAGCAAGTCACTCAACTTCGCAAACCTCCTTTTCTGGTCTGCAGGAGGGAAATGTGGCTGGGGCCTCCTAGAATGGCTGTGGAGGCCAATGAGGCAGGGCTTGGCACTCGGCAAGCGGTCCCACGAGGTGCTGTCATCTTGAGAAGCTTTTTTAGAGGACGGAGTGTAGTTGGATATGTGTGAGGGGCCGAGTGGAGATGGCTGTTGCAGTAGCAGGCCTTTGGGTCAGGAAGGAGAGGCGGGCAAGACATTGGGGGTGGGCAGGAGGCCTGGGTTCCAAACCACTCTGGGGTGAGGTGACTGGGCCTGTAAGGTCCTGGATGAGGGACTAGAAAAAGGAGAAGGAAAGGAAGACTCCCAGGTGTCCAGCCCAAGAGATGGAGTGACACTAGCAGGGCAGATAGGGAGACAAGAGGGCTGTCTGTTGGGGAGGTCAGCGGGCATTCAGGGCAATGCCTAGACCCCAGGAAGGCTGGGGACTCTGAGCCATGAGCAGAGCAGGTGCCTGCCTGGGAAGCACAAGAACAGGCGAGAAAACACGAAAGGCTGAGGAGTGAAAAGAGGAGCAGGACTGAGATGCTCAACACCCGCCACTGAAGAGACAGAGAAAGTGGGCACCAGCCTTCGGCAGCCCCATCGCTGAGCCCCATAGCCCAAGTCGGGTGGGGTCTACACACTAATGATTTTCGTGTGTCTAAAGCAAGTATCAGGAAATGTGGTTTTTATTAGAATATTAGGAGTAAAATCGGATATGAAATAATTTATCATTAACTTGCTACCAAATGTAAATTATCCCCTATCTCTTAATACCTATTAAAATATCTTACCCAAGGGACCATTCCAAAAAAGATAAACAGAAGTTTATATCCCAGTAGGTTCACCTTTGGCAAATATCTGCTTGTAACTGAGTAAAGAATTTTGTGCTTGATTGTGAGCACAAGCTCAAGACCTGCCAGCTTTGATACAAATCTCCAACTCTGCTAATCACTGGACGTAGAACTTTGACCAAATTATTCTCTTTACAACTGAGTTTCCTCATCTTTAAAAAAGGAAATCATAATATTCACTTTGTAGGATTATTGCAAAAATTAAATAAAATATCCAAAACCCTTAGAATAGTGCCGTGCACACATATAACTATTTGCTATTTTTATTCGTATTACGGCATTGACTAGGGGAGCTGATGGGAGCCCCTTAGCCCCACTCACTACAACCTAAGAAGACAAGATCAGCTTTACCTGAAAGGCTGCTGGCGGGTCAAATGTCACTTCTGTTCTTCCCCTCCCTCTTCCCCACTACCTGAGAGCTGCAGAAATTGTTTAGTGAGGAAGGAAGTGTCCTGCAAATCACACCTACAGCAATGTGGGTGGCCAGTGTGAACGCTCTCCTTGGAGGGACACCAGTGCAGTGGACTGTATACTCCGGGAGGGAGTCAGAGACCCTTCTGGGGAGCTGGATAAACCAGGGGTCATCTTCCCAGAAAAGTACTTAACCCCACTCACAGGTCACATTCTCATTCTCTAATACACCCACTTTTGCATTCATTATCAGAGGGCTGCTAGGCCCAGGGTAATAAGAGTACATGATTCCTCCTGGGAACTCAGACTAAATGCAGTCAGACAGCCCAGCACATGAATGACTGTTCCCATATGATTTGTTATGTGTGGAGGGAGCAGTGAGTGTGGTGACCAACAACTCCAGAGATCTAGAGATGGGAAAGCAGAGTACAGAACACCCCTCCCCAACAAAATCATCAGAAAGAAACAGATCAGCAGAGGAACTTCAGAGATGACCCCACTTAGTCTGGGTGGGCTCTGCTCATCCCACTTGGCCGTGAAGAACAGGTACCTCTAGCATCTCTATTTTACAGATGAAGAAACCAGCACAGAGAGGACAAAGGATGGAGCTGAAGTCACCCAGGTAGTGAGTGGCAGTGGCAGGACACGTTTCTGAGCCTCACCCAGCATAGAGGTAGCAACTGGGCACAGAATGGGTGAGAAAAAGCAAAAAGCTGAGCAGAGTGGTTAGGGCAGTGGCCTGTGAGCTGATGCCTGAGGACGCCAGGCGGGACTGATAGGCAAGGATCAACCACAACATGGAGACTATCGTGTCTGGATTCCTGAGTAACGCAGTGCTTAAAGCACTGAGCACATGGATACTGTGCAAAAACAAGCAACCAAAGGAGTTTTTGGTGGTGCCATGACAACAGGGAATAAAATGGAACCTTTCTTTTTAAAGTCTGGCTGAACATCTTTAAAAAAAATACCAAAAGTCAGTCTGACCTTGGCACACTTCTCCAGGGGGACGCTCTGCTACCCAGGAATAGCCCTCCCTGCAAGGGCGAGATGCTGCCTGGAGCTGCAGAATGGCAGCGCTGGGGATGCAGGTCAAGTGAAGTCATCTCCAAGGCAATGGGCTCACAGCCAGATGGTCTGTAATAATACCTGCCCATGCGTGGGTGCTCGCCATGTCTTACAGAAAGTCAGAAATCAGGTGTTAGCATGAACGTTATCCTGCAATTATTAAATACTGTGGGTCCCTTAATATTACACTCTCATCAACTCCAATTTTAATCAAGAATCCAACATTTACCTTATTCTTTCATTTATACATTTAGCAATTATTCAGTGCCTTCTGTACACACATCCCTATGATAGGGGACATGGGGGGGAGGGCACAAACTAGAATCAGCCTTGACTTCGGCACATTTTCACTGAGGATACAGGACACAGAGATGCAGAAAGCTGGGAAATCATGTGAGACGGGACTGCTGAGCATTAAACTAGCTTTAGGCAATGAGGTGACGAGAATATTGCTGTGGACCCATAGAAGGCTTCATGCTTTCTTTGGCTTTGTACTTTTAACACATACGCCTTGAAGGATATGCATAATTTGGGGGTCACAGTAGAGAAGGAAGGAGGACTGATAACTGGAGAATTGAATATGGGCAAAAAGTATTGAGAGAAAGTGGGAAAACCAAGCCAGAGAAGAAAATCAAAAAATAAAAAATAACAAAGCTTAAGTTAGGGTAGGTGGAGGCCAGATTACCAAACTGGTTTTTATCTTTTCAGACAATGGGGAGTTGAGGAAGGTCCTTGTACAAAGAGGGACGATGGAAGTGGTGCCAGGAAGAGCCACATGCCCATAGCAGCCTGTGCCCATGGCGCTCACCATGCCATACTGTCATCACCGGTTAGGATAGTTCCCCTACTGGATTACTCATATTAGTAGGCATGTGTGCCTTCTGCATGAGGCACAGGGCCCAAACTGGAGTAGGCTAGATACATTCTGAGTAATAAAACATACTGATATTGGACAAAATAGAATTTAAGGCAAAAAAAAATCACAGGAACTGAGGTTAATGTATCATCACAGTTGATAAAAAATAACAAAAAGATAAAATCATAACCATATATGTGCTTATTAACATTGTCTCAAGTTTTGTAGACTAGTAGTTCTAAGTATTAGTGACAAAATTGCAGGGAAAATAGGTTCTTAGATCCCAATATAAATGTATGCTTAGAATATTCCTCTTCAATTAAGGGGTCAAAAAGAATTAATGAATAATGAGTAAACAGGAAAAGGAGGGTCAATTAGGAAATAATCAACATCATTCAATATGAAGTGGAGAAAGGACTAAACCAGGCTGGCAGCAGGTAGCAGAGAGCCACACAAAGGAAGGGAGATAATGCATACCTGGCTGGAAGTTGACAATTGATTGACTGTGGAGAAAAGGGGTGGATTCCAAGACGACATGGGGATTCTAAACTTTGGGACTGGGAGGAGATTGTCACCAGAAAGTAGAATTTTTTTTTTTAATTTCAGAGAAATGACTTGAAAGGCCAGACAATAGCATGGGTTTCAGACACAGATCTCTGAGTTGCAGAATCTTGGAATTGCAAGGGCCCTTAAAGATCCTCTAATCTAGCACTTCATTATATATGTGAGGGAACAAGAGCTCAATGAGTTTAGGGGACCCGCCCAAGGCCCCCTAAATAGAGCCAATAAGAGGACCCAAGTCCAGTCGATTTGCAATGAAGGTGGGATAAGCTAGCTGTGGGATAACCACAAGAATGAGAACTGGAGCTCTGGATCTGGGAATCACCCTGGAATTGGGGGGTAGGCTGAGGTCAGGAGAATGGGTGGAGTGGCAGGGGGCGAAGTATAGAAGAATGAAAGCAGACAGGCAAACACTAGGCACATCACAATAGCAGCTAATACTCACTGGGTGCCAGTGCGTGTCAGGGGCTGTTCTAAAGATTTTTGCACAGGATATTTTATCCTCTTTAGAACTTTATGAGGTAGGTGCCTGGAGAATCTCTATTTCACAGATGAAGAAATAGAGGCATAGACAGGAGAAGTAACGTGCTGAGGTCACGCAGGTAGTGAGCGGTAGAAGCAGGACGCAACCTCGCGCGACTCACGCCACCCCCCCTCCCAGTCTTGGGAAGGAGGCGGAACCAGTGAAATAGCCAGAGAAACATCGTACAGAGAAGTAAAGACAACGGCGTTACAGAAGGAGACATGGATGTCGGTAGGAACTTTGAGTCCATCCGTGTGGCAGGAGCCCCATCTGCCTCGCTCACCTCTATGTCCCAGAACACACACGCTGCGTGGAATTTACTATTCCTATCAATGATGAGGAGCACCAGAGGAATTGCTTCTCCAAGTTGCTCGTGGATTTATGCCTAGCTGGAAGCACTTCTGTTCCAAGGATGCCAAGTCTGTGACCTTTTCTGGTATCTGTTTCTCCACCTAACACAAACATTTAGTAAATCTGTGAGGACTGGCTGGGATAGAGGGCTCCCCAAAAGGCTTTCTTTCATTACAGCTCTTCTGAAAAAGCACGTTTGCACTTGTGGCTTCAGTGGGCACCCAGGGGGACTGCCATCTCCTTTCTTATCTTAAAATAGCTTGAAAATAGTCAACATTGTGAAAGCTTTTTAAAACAGTGATTCCCATCTTCCTTGTATCTGTCTCTGATTTATAAAATCTTCTGAGGATATCCCAGCTCTTTTGTTCAAAGAATCTGATGGCATAATTTCCCATTATTAAAAACAGATGCAGAGGTACTTTCTCATTGCTTTTATGTCTGATTAAATTAGTGTTCTATAGCAAGCAAGTGAAATTTTGATCAATATAAGCATCTTTATGATCTCAATCTAGAGAGAGTTGGCTAAATTAATGGACTTTTTGGCATTTACACAATATGATTTTGCAGCATTTTCTATGATACAATCAGAGATTGAAGAAATAGAATTAGAATCTTAAATTTGGATGGGAAGTTAGAGATGATTTTACCAAAGTTCATTTTATAGATTCGGAAACTGAGACCTGTGAAGGGGTGACTTGTCCAAAGCCTCCTAGTTCATTCATGACAAAGGCTGAGTCAAAAACTCAGTTTTATGGCTCCAACTTAATTTATTCCCAATTGCCTCTAAAATTACAAACCAGTTTTAATTAAGTAAACATTGAATATTGTGGGTTGCTAAAATTATTTTGTGGTTTACTTTAAAATAGATTAATAAAACAGTTTGATTTTAGTATAAACTATAACACCTCTAAATAGTCAAATAGAACTTGAAAATTCCAGTTTTTAAGTTTTGTGATTTGTGATCATTTATAGAACTGCAAGAGAGTCTGCTGTACAATTGAGAGAGGATATGTTCTTCTTTTTATTCCAAGTTCTAGGTCTGTTTGATTATTTCTTTTATATGAACCTTAGGTTCCTCTAAACCTTCTTTTCTTTCACTTTCATTAGGAAATTTTCTGCACTCTTTCCTCTAATATTTTCTAATAATAATCCATTAGACAATCAAAAGCTTTTTCAGCATCAACACTGGAATTACAATGGGCAATGTGTGCAATTTACAGTTGTAATACACTGAAAGTTTTTCCTATATTATCTGCCAAGGGCGCTTTCATGTCAAATTCACTTTGATCATGGAGAGCTGTGTCATTCCATTAGATAATGATAATCTCTCTGGTAATGGCAAGATAAACAATTCCACACCCTGGTTTAGGCGTGACACAGGTCAATGAGATTCATTCCTGTTGATGTTCTTCTGGGTTTGGGCAAAACTGGGCAACAAGGCCTTGGTCCTGAGTTAGGAATTTTCCAGTCTATTAAATTGTCATTGGCTGGTGAAAGTTTATGAAACACTCCTTAGAATTTGTACTTAAAATACTATGGCAAATCTCTTTCCCTACCATAGATGGTGGCTTAGCTGACTTTTACAATGTTTAATGCATTCTTGGTTCCCCTCTTCTGTGGCAGCAGCCCCGAGAAACATGGTAGGAGGTTCTGTTTGCAGCAAGTTACCCGGTGGACCAGCTGCTCCCTTTGAAATCTCTCCGCTATTTCTCAGGTGGCGAGTTCTCCTGCTTCTCCTCCTGCCCCCAAACTGCCTCTACCTCTCCCTCTCCTTGGTGCTTTTGCCTCCTCAGATGCTCCACATCTGGTTTTTCCTGCCCCATGTCCACATCTTCACCTTGAGGTGTGCCCTCACTCTGACCTCCTCTCATTGATCCCCAAACTTTTTTCTTGGATGTTCTGCTTTCAAAAGAAAATCTGAAATAGTCATTATGAAAAACAGAGCTCTGTTGGACTCCCTGCACTTATCTGCAGCTTAGTAAGTTTATTTTTAATTAGATATGGGGACACTATAATATTTTCAGTATTTAGGGCTCTAAGTATCTCAACCCACCTGTGGCTGGGGCCCCTACATGATCCTGGGCTCTGTCTTCTGCCAAGACTTCCAGTTCGTAATAACCATTCTCTTTTTCCCAAGGTGACGCATATTCCTCATCCTGCTGTTCAAGTGGAACCTTATTACCTCAGCCTTTTTCCTATCCAGATTCCTGCTGCAGTACCCCTTGAGTGAGCAAAGGATTTTAAATGCTAAGAAGCCCCCTCTGCTTACCCTGCTTATTTACTATTCTTTCCTCTGAAGGATTCTTGCAAACCAATTCCACCTAAAAAAGCTGAATTATTACCTTTGATTTGTTCCTCAAATATATTAAAATGAAAACAATTATTCCTAATTCAGTTGTTTCCCTTTTTACAACACCCTGGATTTCCTTTGCAGAGAGGCCAGTTCCTTTGGTCTTGTAGATGTACTCGGGACCTGTGAGGATTTGTGTGTGTTTTAGGCTGAGGAACTGCTGGAGTGTTTTGGCATCACAGACTAGGTCGGCTATCTTTGGATTGTTGCTCTAACTCTCCTATGGCCATCTTCTCAAAACCGAGATGGCAGACCGTGTCGGCGCTGTTCTCTTCGCTTCTGGAGAGAAACATTCCATCCTCCTCATCCTTGCTGATGTTTCCATTTGGAGCCACACATTTTTAAACAAATACTCTGGAGCTATGGTGTCAGATGTTGGTGATTATCAGTTTATGTCAAGAAACAGGCTTTGTTTTTCAACAAAGGGAGATTGGCACCTATGGGGACATAAAAAGGGAGAAGTCAGTGGGAAGGGAATCAAGGAAAATGATAGTAAGATATTTGCCATTTGAGGGAAGAAGAAGAGGTAGAAAAGAACAAGACAGAAAGCATAGTAGGGCTGTTAACTTGGGAAGGAAAAATGATGCTACTGAGGGAAGAACAGAAGACAAAAAGACAGCCACGTGAAATGAAGAGGATGGTGAGGTGACAGGAGTGCCAAACAGCCCGGCTGAAGTGAAGCAGTGTGGCCACGTGGCAGGCCAAATCTGCAAGGTTCTGGCACTGATCCTGCTCCTAGACTGAGGGCTTGAACAAGCCAGTGGAGGCAATTTCCTCTGGATGAGAAAATCCAGATCAGTAATGAAGTCACAGGATCACATACAACGTGTCTTTCTCTGTCCTGTCCTTCGGGTCCTGGTTGACACAAGCTGGTCCTTTTAGCTCCGCCTTGTCCTTCCCCAGGATCTCCCGGTCACAGTGCAGGCCTTGTTGTCTAGCATCCCCGCAGGCCCTGGGAGGCTCTGTGCACTGAGTGCCATTCTCCTCAAGCTCAGTGACTGACCGGAAGTCAGTCAGACACGGTCACAGGCAGTGGGCGCACGCGATACAGAGCTCTTTGTCATGAACTAAGTCGGCGACTTCCTTCCAGAGACCAGCCTAAGCACTAGAGGAACAGAACCTAATATATGTTAACTAAGTATGATGAAAACTCTCTGGATATCTCCTCAAAGCTCTTTGTGCAAATCCCATTGAGTTGAGGCATATAGTTGGTGAAGGATGAGCAACTGGTTGACTCATGGAGGACTCACACCTGTGGTTTTCAAGACTTGAATGTTTCATGACTCGTTTCCACTCAGCTTCCTTCCCAATAGTACAAAGGCCCTGGCAACAAGGAAAGGTGTGGTGGAGGCTCCTTCCTGGGAAAAGCAAACTTCTACAGACTTGAGATTGCCCGCAAAGAGTTCAAGTGCTAATCCCCAGTGCTGGAGAATGTGACCCTATTTGGAAATAGGGTGTTTGCAGATACAATCAGTGAAGATGAGGTCCCACTGGAATAAGGGAGGCTCAAATCCAATATGACTGATGTTCTTGTGAGAAAAGAAGGGACCAGACACACACAGAGAGGAGAAGGCTGTGTGAGGACAGAGACGCACAAGGAGAGTCCACATGGTGATGGGGGCAGAGGTGGGGCCATGGGTCTAAGAGCCAAGCAGCTCCAAGGACTGCAGGCAACAGTAGGAGGCAAGAGAAAGGCACAGAACAGATTTTCTCTCAGAGTCTGTAGAAAGAGCAGGGAGCTATCGACACCTTGACTTCAGATGTTTAGCCTTTAGAACTGTTAGGGAATACATTTCTGTTGTTTTGAGCCACCAGTTTGTTGGTTACAGCAGTTGGTTACAGCAGCCAAAGGAAATGGGCACAGCTGCCCTGGAGCTGGTGTGGTGGATGCCAGTCACCAGCAGTAACAGCCCTCCCAGCTCTCACCCCAGATCACATGCGCAGATCCCGGACATCCATGTGCCTGGGCGCTGTGGGGGAGTGTAGCGGGGGTGGTGAACCTTACACTTCCTGCTGCGTGGTGCCATGTATACCAGCCTGACCTGTAGATGCTCTGGTTCAGCTTTCCTGCCACATAACCCTACCTAATTCTTTCCACCCTCTCCTTCTAGGAAACTGGACCCTGTCCTTCATCCCCTGCAGCCTTTCCCCAGTCCTGCTGTGACGAGCTGATCACCTGGAGTCATGTGACAGCAGCCTCTAGTTTCCAATGCAGAGCCCAACCCACATCTTTCTGAGCCAAGGTTTGCCACTCAGCTCCTACATCTGTGCATCAGACCGCTGAGTGGTCCCCTGAGGGCAGCCCCTCTCTGGTCAGGCTCCCAGGCATGCACCTGCCTCCTTCCCCACTCCCAAACAAGCCCCGTGGTGGAGGCCCCTTCTGCTTGCCCGGCGGAATCAGGGCTGCAGGCCTGAGGATTTCAGATTTCCTCCTGCACTATCCTTAACAAAACTGCCATCTGACCCTGGAAGGAAGGTTTTGGAGCCCAAACCTAAATACAAATAGATAGGTGCTCCCCACAGGTGGCACGGTAGAAGAAACTGGTAATTATGCACACATCACGGCACACACTGAGAATGAGCTGGGGCTGGTGGGCGAGGCAGCTGGGACCTACTTACTCCACACACCATCTCCCATTCTGGGTGGGGAGCTCACCCTGAGGTGATACAGGCAGTGCTTGGACCCGCGAGGAGTGGAAAATGGTGATGAGCGGTGTGGGTGAGGGGCTTTTTCCCTTCCCTTAAGGGGCCTGCCTGCCTGGTCAATCCACCTGAGCTCACCTGCACCGCCCGTGATCCCTGTTGCATTCTGGGGCAGCAGCCCCAACGGTGCCCCTCCTGGAACAGTTGCAGCCTTCGCAGCCGGCCAGTGGGTGGAAGCTGAAGGAATGGGCCTCACACACCTCACACTGGGGCCTGACCGTGCGGGGAGGGCAGAGGCACTGCCCTGTCATCTCCTCACAGAGGCGCCGGCCACAGTTGCACGCTGGCCAGGGGATAAAGAGACAGCATAAGGTTAGATGCCGCCTGGCCTCCAACAGGACTGTACTAACTACCAGGACTTCCAGAAGCTTCCAGGGTGTCTGGGAGAAATGTCTTGCTTTTCCTTCGCCATGGCACTACTAATCTCAAAGGCCCCTTTCTTGGTGCCAAGACCAGTGGTATCACAGGCTCATGGTGGATGCAGCATGTGAACCCTGAATGAGGAGCCACTGGACCTACAGGCAGCAAGACAGATACTCAAAGGAAGGCACCATGCTGCAGCCACATGCATTCTGATGTGAGGGCTCTGCCCTGCACAGGCTCTCCAAAGTAGCTGCACATCAGCCCCAAGCACTGAGCCCACGGTCGGGGCTCCACGCAGCAGGGTCCTCACTAGGCAAGGCTGGCGTCCATGTGGGGACGGCACCATACCTGCACTCTCACTGCCACCACATGGCCCAGGCTGACCTTTTCTCTTAGGCCACAGGACAGTTTTTAGATAAAGGTCCACTGGCTTCTTGTTTGGTGGGGAATGCACCCCTGGGACTGGCTCTCCTCCTCTGTCCACTGAGTTTTGGTTGGGCTGCACAAACTGAAGGGGCTTCCAGGAGAAGAGGATGGCACTGTCCAATGTTGATGCCCAAGGCTATTTACACTCACCTGCTCTGGCAAGTACATAGGTCACATAGAAAAGGAAACAAATACTTAATCTTCTAGAACCTAGCTACTCAGAGTGTGGACCACGGACTAATGACATGGGCATCACCTGAGTGGTCAAAAGAAAGGCACTCTCAGGCCCCGGCCTGGCCTTCTGTCTCAGAAGGTGCATTTTCACAAGATCCCCAGATGAGTCTCTGGCACAGTGAAGTTTGAGGGGCCCTGTCTAGATGAGCACCCTGCACCCCAAGGCCACAGACAGCCTTGGATGACCCAAACATGCACTTACGCTTGCAGTGTGGGAATCCATAGTAGCCCACTCGACAGCGGGTACACTGCCGCCCAATGACGCCAGGCCGGCACAGGCACTGCCCACCCTCTGGGCTGCAGTGATGGTCAGTAGCCCCAGTGGGGTGGCAGTCACAAGGCAGTGCACCCTCGTGGTAAAGGGCCACCAGGGACCTGGCAGAGTTCTTACAGAATCCGGAGGCTGTCTGGGGGCTGTGGAGATAAAAACAACTCATCGCGATGTCCTGGGAGGTGTGCCCAGGAACAGCCCCAACCTTCCCCTTCCCACCTCCTCCTCCAAGCAGTGTTTCGGGGGAGGGGCTCTGGCTCTGGCTCTGGGACCGAATGGGAGAACTCCGCACTGCACGGCTCACAGCGGGGACAGCCGCCCTTCCCCCACCCATCTACTCCAGAATAAGTCACCGGACTGGTGGTGGGAACTCTGGTGGCTGGAATGAAAGGGTAAAACTTCATCTACAGGATGAAGTGCATGGTAGGTGGATTTTATCTCAACAAAGCGGTTACCAGAAAAGTTATACCTATATGTGTAATAATACACCAGTAATAATGAGGAGGAGGAAGCAAATTACCAACACTTATTGAATGTTGTGTGCTAGAAGTTTTGCCTACATCCTACTTAAGCTCACAACCACCCAACCAATTAGGCACAAGCCCCATTTCACAAGGCAACTGAGGCTTCTAGAAGTTAAGCAACACTCCCAAGACCACAGAGCTATGGAGCGGCCAAATAGGCATTCAAGCCTGAACGTTTGACTTCACAGCCTTCGCTCTTAATATTTTCTATACAGGAAGCTTCTGCCTGCCAGGGCCCCCTGGGACTCCTGGGTTCCTTAGAAAACCTACAAAGGGGTGGGGTAGGTCTGCAGAAAATGGCAGGAGCCAATCCTCAGGGCAGCCCTAGGCTCTTGGCATTCAGCAACCCAAGGAAGGAGGACAAGGAGGTCCACCTCACACTCAGTCAGATGGCAAAGGAGAGTGGGATTCAAGGATGACGTGCTTCCCAGTGAAGGGCACCGTGCGGAGTATATTTTAGGAATCCGAGTTGGCCAACAGGGAGCAGCCAAAAGGAGGAGAAACTCCTAAGCAGCCTGGTGAATCTCAGCTTGGAGGATGAACCTCTGCTGAAATCAGAGTTGAGGATGGTAACCTTGCCCGGATGTGCACGAGGAAGTCTGCTGGAGGACGGTGTGTGCAGAGCAAGACATGTCCCTCCCTGGACCCAGGACTCCCTGCTGCTCCCTTGGGCACCAAAAGGAAGAAGCCAGACCCAAGGGCAGCCCCTCCCTGGGCTCTGCTCTGGTAGGGAATGTGGAAGGGCTCCGTGCATTCCAGGACCTTTCCACAAAGTGATACTTACTCAATATAAAAACTGTTTCCTCCACAGTTGGTGATAAATTCAAGTGACTTGTCCACTGATTTTCTGTGATGTATTTGGTAGTCATAATTCTCCGCAGGCATCACTAGAACACGGACCTAAAGGAAACCAGTCAGCATGTCTTCGGATTCCCAGCAAGGGGCACACATACAGCTGCTTGTTATACTTTCTTCACTCACTAAGATCAGGGCTCTTTATTGTTAGGCCCGAGACCAAAGGAAACAGGATTTATGAGAGACAAATCACAAGAACAGCCCTAAGCCAGTGTTCAAGGCTGCATCCATGTTCCAATGTAGGAAATAAAAATGGGTGCTGGGCAGACCCTTGGAGCACCTGCTCAGAGCAGTAGCAGCCTTGAGTGCTGAATGGGAGCAGCAGACCTCCGGGGTGAGCAGGGGCCTGTGAGGATGGCCAGGGCCCCATGTGATCCACGCCTAGGATGACCCCCAGTGCTGTGTTCGGCATTTTTAAAGGTGAGCAAACCAAAATGGCAGGACCAATGGCAGAAACTTATACCACAGCTTACCCCTCATCTTTGTATCATATCAGATACTCTCTCATGAATACCTGAACCCCAGTCTTTAACCGTTCTGTTCAGTTCTCTGGACCCGAGTAAATCAGACTATGCCAGCAACAAATGTTGTAGGAAATCTCAAACATTTTTGTCAACTTCTCCTTAACTTACAGCTTACAGAAAGTCTACTGGTCCCATGTTATTCAGTTCAATAAATAGTTGCCAAACACATGGGCCAGGTAGTATTCCAGGTGCAGGGGATACAAAATGAATAAAGTCAGGCCCCTGTCCCTAGGAAGACAACACCATCACAGGGAGAAGGAGGCATGAGTAAGGGATGAGGGCCACAGAGCAGGGACGGCCTCCTGGCTTGCAGACAGGCTTTACAGGAATCAGGGGAGCACGACCCCACCCGAGGTAATGAACAGGGTAGGGGACACCTAGGGATGTGTAGGTGACCTGCTAAGTTTGCAGGACTTGGGAGAACTCTGGCTATGGAGATACAGGCCCCCCACTGGGCCTGGAGCTCAGGAAAGGTCAGGGTGGGCTGAATTCACAGATGTGGGTGCCATTCCCTCAGAAGAGAGAAGAGAACCAACAGGCGCAGTTAGCATTACCCACAGAGAAGCTATAGACTGAGGGGGCTTGGCACTGAGCCCAAGAGAGGGTTCACTGTTTCAGAAAGAGCCCCAGCAGATGACCTGTTAGGAGCAGCTGATGGCGAGCCAGCTGCTTGCTTTTTGTGGTGTAGTTTCTCCTTCCTGTTCACTTCTTTATTATTCTTATTTCCCTGGATTTTGCCATGTGCTTTTTTTCTTTAAGGCAGCTATGAAAGTTAAACATTTTTCTTTAGACATAATTTCAATTCCTTGGAGGATTTATCATCATGAGCCAATAGATACAGAGAACAGCTGACCAAGGCAAACACGTGGAGAACGTGCTGAGGGGCAGGGAGAACGTACCAACACTAAGGACTTCCCTTCTGGAACCTTCACAGTCACAGCCACCTCGGGCGTTGAGGTTTCAAACTCAGCCTGATCTTCCGCGATCACTTGGTCTTGGCAGCCAAGTTCATGGGGGCAAAAAGAGGCACGGAAGACACCTGGGGGAGAAGAGAGAAGAGTTCCTGTCACCCATTGGATGAGAGAGGCACGCAGCTGTGGGCCTGCCCCGTGCAGCTCACCTGGCCACAGATGCCCTCCGTCCACAAACACCTGTGCCAGAAATGCTGGGTGCATTGGTTGATAAAAATGGACGATAGTGACATATCGGCCTAGGTGGGGCACAAGTCCTCTCAGGGTCACTTGGTTCTGGGTAGAAAAAAAGAGGAAGAAACTTCTCAAGCTGCAGAGCTATGAATAATTCAAATCTCAGGATATTTTGATGTTAAAAACCAGAACAACCTAGGTACTTACCTAAGTGAAGTAGAAAGTTATGTTCACATAATGCCTTCAACTTGAATGTACTTGCAGTCACAAACATTAGAAACAAACCAAATGACCTTCAACTGTAGAATGGCTAAACCAACCAGGGTTAAACCATAAAAGATGTTGAAGGGGGTGTAATTAGGTACAATCACTTTGGAAAACTGGCAGGTTTTTTTTTTTTAACCAAAATAGAACATACAACTGAGAACTGACTCCTAAGTACATTCCCCAATATAAGTATATAATACGTTTGCCAAAAGGCCACATAAGAATGTTCCCACCATTCAAGTACTACTTGTAATAACCATGTAACAAAGAGTCAGGCTCTGTTTTTGATATTTGACAGGTGACAGTGTTCACATGCCATTGCTCACCTTTTATCCTTTGCCCCACACCTGGACAAGTCAATAAGAAAGCCCAGGTGCTCATCCCTTGGTACAGATGGGAAGTTCCCAACACACACACTGGCCCATGGGAGAGGGAGCCTTCACCCTGCACTTCTCCCTGCTCCCCTCACCCCTTCTCCACCTCCATAAAACAGAGAGAGATGCCCCAACTTTTGTTCAAGCTTGACTGTGAGCCCTGCTCCCCCAGAAAGCCACACTATGTGAGTAATAAGTCTTTCCAAACTCTTAAAAAAATACAGTAACAACAGCAATAAAAGATTATCTTTTTCTTTCCAATAAGAACTGTGGCTTAGGGAGGGCAGGGAGGCTGCTAAAGGTCATACACTAATTTAATAGCAAAACCAGTACTAGAACTCCATTGTCATGATTTCAACTCATTTCCCCCTGCTATCCTAGGCTGCTCCTCCCACATGGGATCTTATTAAAACCTCTCTCTCAGATACTGTTAATTTCCTAACTCAATGCAATGTGAACTGACACAAGCTATCTCTAGAATTAAAGGACATAATAATACCATCAGAGCAAATGTTAAGTCCTGCAATTTTGTAGTTTATAGTGAAAAAATACATTCTCTTACTATATTTTCATCTTTGAGCTCCAGATGATTGATCAATAAATATTTATTAAAAATTTCCTGCCTGCAGGGCGCTGTGCAAGGGTAGTTAGGGATGCAAAAAAAAAAAATTGTTAGCCATGGCAGCTTTCTAAAAATTCTTATATTCCAACTTGGGAAGATAATTAATAAACTCAAAAATGTGAAATACCAGTAGCCCATGAAAATATGAGGAATCACAAAAACTGCCAAATTACTGTGTAGACAGACACACAGGAAGGAAAGAAAGCATCTGGATGGGGCAGTTAAAGGCAGGATTAATCAGATCCCTCATATCTGGAATGCTTCCCAGTGGAGAGTAGAGGTGTTCACACTTTAGAGGCATCTGAATCCCTGGGTTTGTTAAAACACAGATTCCTGGGCTGCACCTCCAGGGTTTCTGATTCAGTAGTTCTGGGGTGGGGCTTGCAAATGTGAATTTCTAACAAGTTCCCAGGCAATGTGTGTGGACGCTGCTGGTTGGGGCCACACTTGGAGAACTGCCGATTTAGAAACAACATGCTGGAGGGGAGCCCTACCTGTGGTGCCTTCAGGGTGAGTCCAGCAACCCCAGTGGCAGAAGGCAAAGGCTCCAGGGGCACGAGGGGGAAAGACCCATCTCTCGGGACATCCAAAATGAATGCTGTTCGAGGCGTTTCAGGGTCCAGGGAGACACAAGTGACGCTAGAAAGTAGAATATTAGAAAAATAACTCAAAATGGAAGAACTGTCTATTGGTGAAAGTACAGACTCTGAATAGAAGGCCGCGTGGGCATGAAGAGATGTAGTCTCAAGAGAACCACCGAACAGTGGGGATCTTCCCACAAAGATCTCATTGCAGCTGATCAGCCAAGTGTATTCCAGCTGCGTGCTCAGCACAATGAGCTAAAACAGCAAGAAAATTTTAATTTTGAAAGAAAATAAGATAGACACTGAAATTTCCCTTTCTAGAACTAAAATTGTTAAATGAAGTCAACGTAAGGCAACATTATTATTCACCTCTAAACATAAATGTTGACACAAAAGCTATTATTCAAGAACAAAGAGAACAAATAGGTATTTCTTACAGGCCACATTTCATGGCCCTGGTGGTTTCTATAGTCCTAACCATATGCACCAGATTTCATGACTGTGTCTATAAGTTGTTTTTGAAACATGAAACAACCCTCCCCAAACCCCAGTAACCATGAGTTAGCTAATTTTCATAACGTAATTGTGAGGTGGGTCATTATTTTTGTGGTTTTTTTAGATGAAGACCCTCAGACACAGAGATTAAAGGATTGGAACAAAGTGAGTCTCTGCAAAGGCTCAGGATAGAACTCAGGGTAACTGCGCTTGAGGGACAGGCTTAACCATTTCCCCTGTTGCTACTATGTCAGCTTCCTGACACTATGGAATTCTGGAGACTGCTGAGTTATATGATTTAGCTGGTTTTTTTAATCCATCACCAGCCATTAACACCTGGACCTATGGTCACTTCTGAAGTTCAGTATAAAGTCTCAGCCTTACAAGCATTACAGTATCACTCAGAGCAGACACAAGGGAGAAAAGAAGGAAACACATTACCTTTGATTAGCAAACCACCCATAACTGGCAATGCATTTGACTTGAGGTCTCAAATACTCAGTTGAGAATTCTTCAATGGGTATGATGCAAATTTGATGCTGTTGAGCCAATACAGTGCAAAAAGGTACATCCTGGTTACCAGTAAAACCAATGATATGATCAAACACTCTTTTTAAAAAAGCTGCTAAGTAAGGAATTTAACCAGAGAAATTATAATTGTTATTTTAAACTAGTAATAATTGCAGGACAGCACTTCCTATGGCATCATTATGTGCAACAAGTCCTATTTACTGTTTTACAGGATCACTGGCTAAATTGCTCTTGGGATAATTATATAAACAAACAGAATCACATGAAAGCTGGAAACCAACTCTTTGTCAGTGACTTTGGGGCCTGTTTTTTGTTTCCTGCCCTGGGCTGATACTGGCTCTTCAGACACTGTGGCAGGAAGATGGGGATGTGGTGGGTGGCCAGGAAGTCTGTTGTTCAGGGAGCGAGCTGCTCCTGCCACACTTCACCCTTCTTAATTGAGGATGACTTGAATCTCAGGCACATTTGGACTTTCTTGAAGGAACTGTTCCCAGAGTTTTGAGTCACACAACAAACTCAGTCATTGACTTATCAATACATTTCATTTTAAATCAAAACTGTATTATCAGCTTGATCACAAAGCTATTCAGTAACAATACTAAAAATTTTTATTGAATACCTACTATATGCCAGGCATCAAGACTAGGGGATCCTGTAAGAGGAATAAGACCCCTGCCCTCATGGAGCTTATATTCTAGCCATTCTTCACTCTGAATGCCATTTGACTATTTCAGAAAGGGCAAACTTATGCTCAAAAAGTGAAGATTCAGCCCCATTACAATCTCCAAAGATGGAGAAGTTAAGATTCACTTGGATTGTTACATTTAAAAAGAGAGTTGGAATTTTTAAAAGACAGTTTAAAATTATTATACAATTTATATGATATTTTCTTAAAACTCAATTCCATGTACTTCTTAAGGGAAAGCTCAACATATTTAATACTGTAAAGCACAAAATATTTAAAACCGATTAGAACAGGCTGCCTTGGCATCTCCCGGGGTGTGATACGTGCTTAATATCAGCAGCAACAGGAAGTGCTTCATGCTTACATAATCTTTTGTTCCCTGAGATACGTATTGTAAATCTGGCCATCCCTTCCTAGCCCAGATCCCTCTGCCCCTGTTTATCATCATTCTCAATATTTACATTACGCTATTAAAAAGGTGGACGTGAAGGGTATTTAATCTTCCAACCTTGGCATTTTAACTCTGAATAGTATATATCTAATTAACTGAATAATACTCTTTCTGAAGTAGAGTAACAACAGCCTTAGAAAAAAATACCAGGTGATTACAAACTTCAAAATTCTGAAGGAATTTGCCATGAAGCTAGTAGACATAATAAAAGAGTAAAATGGGAAAAAAAATGAGCAGTAACTAATAGTATTTCTATAAAGCAGCAATAGTAATAAAATAGGAAATACAATGACAAAAGAGATTTCATTCATAATAGTAATAATGAATAAAAACTAATGAAATAGGGTTCTGTGAGAGACATGTTCACATTTGATGATAAAACTTTACTGGGTATTATAAAAAAAGACTCAAACAGATGAGGCAAGACAGAGTTCTAGACGGGAAGGAGAAACATCATTCAACAGGCAACTCTTCGCAGGTTAAATTGACAGGTGTCAGGTAAAGCCAGCCAAAATTTTAACAAACTATACAATTACATAGATATCAATAAAATGTTTCTAAACTTCAAAGGGGAAAACAGAAGCGTACCAGAAGGAACTGGGCCGTATGTGCTTTGAGCTGAACGTCTGCCTCTGCCAACAGCTCATACACGGCGATGCGTCTCCTGCTGTCAGTCACCACGCTCCGGCAGAGGACGCTGCAAGGAGAAACAGAATTTCCTCATCCTGGTTACCTGCCTTATCTCCCGCACTCTGTGACTCCCTGTGGGGTGGCTGATTGCTCTTCAGTTTTTCCTGTTTATAATGGTAACCAACAGTGAGTTTTCCTGCATTGAGGAGTTTAGGATGGATGCAAGCCTGTAATCAACATGCAAAAAGAACCTTCCCACTGTGGCCCGAGCTGCAAACCAATATTCTTGGTGCCGCTGATGATAAAAGTTGCCCACTGGTCATGGCATCCCATGCCCTTTCAGTAATGTGGCCAGCCTTACGCCAGTCGTGAAAAACCCAGTTTGCTTTTAGAAGCTGTCTGTCCCTCATCCTTCCTTCCTTATTCTACCACTGGGGCCCCTTCCTGCCATCTCATCAGGTTCAGGGACATTTAAATGGTCACTGTTTGGGACCAAATAATCCACTTTAGTGGTAAAACCCATAACGGAAGTATTTTCTGAGGAATATTTCTGACTTCATAATTTGTAGCAACTTTTCTGTGTAAATCTAATTAGGAACCAGAGGCATACCAAAAAAATTGATCATCCCTGGGAAATATTTAAAATAATTTACGCAATGACTTTTTTGGTGAGGATTAAAATGAGATAATGTATAAAGAGCCACTTTGTGGCATATATTAGAAAAGTCAATAAACAATTATTTTCTTTTCCCTTTTGTGCATGTGTGTGTGAGTGTGAATGTGTCAATTAAAATACATTCTTTTTGGATTCAAGCATAATCCTGGGAGTTAAATATATTAAATTATTCATTTAAATTTAGTTTTATCCTTATCCCTTACTAAGTTCTTACTAAGAATAAACTAACAGTAATAACTGGATTGATTTAATCATTAATGATTAAATGATTAAATCTCCTCTTATGGAGGGTAGATCAGATTTATCACAGTACTGTTTTGAAAAGTGGTATTCCTACTAGCACTGCTACTTTTCTGTTGGGCTGTTGTTTTTTAAAACCATCATTAGAACTCACTTGAGAAATGGGGAAGGTTTAAACCTCTTTAGGAGAAGCTACAATGTTGAAAGGGTCTGTCATTTAAATAGGTTTGTATGGATCGAATCTTTCCCAGTTGCACCATATTTTTGCTGGCCTGTTCATTTCCACTTGTCCACATGGCAGCCAAAGTAGAAAAGGAGGAACTATGTTAGCCATGTGAAAAAAATACCATGGGAGGGGTTAAATACAATAAAAGTGATTCCTCTTCTAACACAATACCATCTTGGAATTCTAATGATGAGACTGGGAAAGGAGAACGTGGGTATCATGTCCAGAGCCAAATGGCCTGCAGAACATCATGCAGTGATCCCCACCAAAATGCCACTCAGACAAAGCTCATGCTCTCGGCTTATGGAGTCCTGGAAGGGGGTCCTTTCTTTCTGATTTGAAACTGCTCCTCTGCTTGGCATAGATTTTTTTCAGCTTCCTCTGAGATGATGCAGAGTCACCAGGGCCGTTTGGGTGTTTCTGCCTGTCTCCTTAGTGGTCTCCACGTTGTGGAGCAGGGACCTGGATGGTGGAAGGAGTCAGGAGACCTGTAAAGCAGAACTGAAGGGTGGACTGGGTATGGAGAAGGTGGTTGGGGTGTGGAGGAGTCCCGCCTCAGGCCCTGTGGTCAGCAGTCTCCAGGACTCAGGTGGCAAGGATCCCCACCCATCAGAAGTGTACATTCCAGGAGTTGTTGATGTCACTATAGATGAAACTAGTATTTTCCAATAATGACAGAACATTCTGGGGGAACTTTGGCCCATCTGGTGCTCTTATTAATAATCCAAATGCAATTATCTTCTTTGTTTTGCTCTTTTTTTTTATCATCACTCCAGAGAAAAGGGCAGATGAAATTCTTTTGAGAAAGATTTTTAAAAGAAGCCTTCACAGTTTCTTTTTAAGGGCTGCTGACAGGGTGGTGTTAATTCAATAACCATTTACTCAAGTTTCATACAAGTTTCCATCCTAAGCTACTAAAACTAACTCTTCTCATAAGTTCTTTTATTTGTAAAACAGGGAAAATGTCCAAGTACTTCAGGTCATCTTGGGTTAGAAAAAAAGCAACATGAAAGTGGAGGTAACAAAATGTCCCAGGCCTTGGCCAAGCTCTGGGATGGTCCACTGCTGGTCTTCACCTGCTGTCTCAAGAGAATCTCACCTCCAGTACCACTGGTTATACAGTTAATTTCAGGTGGGAACACCCCTTGCACTGAGTCTTTATATTTAATACATACTCTGAACATTCGCATAGATCCTGAAATACTATGCAAATAAAACAATTTTTAATAAATCCTTTTTTAGAGTTCTTGGAAATGACTAACTTCATCAGGTGAGTTTTAAAATCCTTTGTCAAATTATCTTTCACCTGATGATCATCAAGCATTAATTATCCCAGTTCTGAAGGGCATGTTGTGAAGGCAAGTGTGAGGGAGTCTGTTTCCCTGTGCCATGCACCCATGTACCCTCCAGTGTGTGAGACAGGGGCACTGAGTTCACTGCACCCTCTGAGGGGCAGAGAATAAAAGAAAAAGATCACGTTGCTACACATTAATCAGTCAGAATGGTAAGTAGAACACACAGCTTTTCAAGAAAATGCAACATTTTGAAGACGCTGCCCATTCAGAAGCCTCCTAATGCCCACACTGGGGTGATGCTGGATTAAACAACTAGTCACCTGCTTGTTTTCAAAACTGGCCTCCAAAAGGAAACAACTTTCCAATCCAGATAAAAACCAAAGTTCCCAAAGCTGACCTCTGGATTGCTCAGCTACGCAGTGATCCCCCAGGGCAGAACTGTTTACCTGTACTTGCAGCTGTAGATGTTCACCTGGCCCACCAGGGCAGACCCGGGACTTTGCACGTGCACATCAGCCACGGACAGCTGGTCTGCTTCCGTGGAATACTCGACCACGACCACATAGTGGCCGACCTGTGGGACACGCAGCCGCAGCAGCAGCTCCACCTGTCAGAGAGCCGAGCAGACAGATGTGAGATGTACTGGATGCACTCCATAGACAATAGTTGGGCTGAGCAGACACCTGGAAACAGTTCCATAGGTCATCAGAGTAAGGAATGTGGTTCTATAGGTAGGGATGCCAGATAAAACACAGGATGCTCCATTAAATCTGACATTCAGATAAACAACATGTTATTGATTGTCTGCAATTCAAATTTAATGGGGCACCAGGTATTTTTATTCTCTAAATCTGGCAACCCTACTTAGAGGCGGTTCTACTCCTTCTACCCATATATTTTTCTCAAGGCAAAAGACACTTCAAAACTTGAAGGAAAAAGGAGTTTCCAATGGAAGAGAAGAGGAATGGAAGTACTGAGGCTCTTTAAATGTTCTTTAATTTTAAAAAAACCTTTAAATTGTACGGATGCAAATAATGTACAGTGATACACACATCCCACTCTTGGGACTAATAATAGCTGGTTTTCTTAGTCTAAGCCATTTTCTATGTCTGAAAATGCACACACATATACTTCCCCCCACCCCCCATACTTTTTTTTTAAAGGAAAAACTGATCATAGTAGGCAAGCAGAGATGCTTCTGTACCATCACAGCATAGCTATATAGTTGCAACAGGGACCATATGGCCTGCAAAGCCAAAAATATTTGCTGTCTGGCCTTTTACAGAAAAAGTATGCCCATCTTTGACACTGCTTATTGGTTAGGATCTTGGAGTCTGGAATCACACTGCCTCCACTTGTGTGACCTTGAACAAGTTACTTAACATCTGTATGCTCCTGCTTAAAAATGAGGAAAACCAGAGAACCCAGCTCTTAAGATTATTATGAGGATTAAATGAATTAAAACATGAAGAATTCCTAGAACTGCATCTGGCATGTTTTAAGCACTATATAAACGTTGATGATTATAACTATGATTATTGCTCTGCCATGACTTGCTTTTTTTACTCAATAGTATTTCATTTTTCTATAGCAGGACATACAGATTTACTTCATTTTTCTAATGGCTGCCTACCATTCCATAGTATGAATGTAAAATAATTTATTTAACTAATCCCCTATGAATGGACATTTAGGTTATCTCTAATTTTCCCTCTAACTATAATGTTATATGATCATCCTTATGCTAGTATTTCTGTAAGATTCCTAGAAGTGGAATTGCTGGGTCTAAATGTACATGCATATTTAATGCTTGAGCCAGTATTAGAACTACATTTCTTAGCAGTTTAATCCACCTTAGCTGGTAAGCTCAGACCTAGCCTAGCTTTACCACACTTAATTAAAATCCTCCTTACCTTCAAGAAATTCACATTGATTATTCCTTTCCACAGCTCTGAACCGCACACTGTTATTTTCCACAGTGATTTTTCTGTTACTTTAAATAGTAGAAAGACTTCCCTCAGGGAAAAAATTTGAATTATCCACACCACTTCTCCATTCTGTTATAGAGTGAAATATGGCACTGCCACTGGGCTATGTGGAGAGGTTATTATTAGCATTTCTCCCTGGACATCTCCACACATGAGCTTGTCTGTCTTCACCACCACAAAACACACACAGGCCAATGATAAATTGAGTTTTCCCCCAGAAGTTCTTATTGGCTGCCAGTTGTATTATAGCACTGTATTATAAAGTTCTATTACTTTTTCCACTTTGAGTCCTGGATTGATTTTTGGGAGAACTATTGGAAGAGTTTTGAATATATTTGATAGTGAAAGTAGGTTGTGAGAAACTCACATAGAAGACATAAATGATGGTAAACAGAAAAACTTTACTCTTTGCTGTTATCAATTATTTATCTTAAAAAAGGGGAACTTCAGTTGAACCAGAGTCAACCCAGAAGGATTGTTCCTGTTTTATGGCATATAACTGCCCCTACCTAGTTATCAGTGTTTCAGGATAAAGACAAAAGGTGTGTGTATCAAATCTGTTGCTTACACAAAGCTAAGCTAATACATCTGCTGTCAAAATGAGGATTCAAAATGATTTGGTCAACATAATCTTATTAAATACCTACTCTATGCCAGTGGCATACTCTGTTATTAAACACCTACTCTATACACTGGCAAGATAATGGGCATACAATGGAAAGAAGAGACCCGGTCTCTGCCTTTGGATCAAATTATTGACAAATACAATGTGAAATTGCACATATGATAAATGCTCTGAAGTGGTGCTCAGAGGGTGCCCAAGCTAGTCAAGGAGTCTAAGAGAGAGGGGAAGACTTCCAAAGAAGCAATAATTTATCTGAGTGCTGGAGGACAAGGACCAGATCCAAGCCAAAATAGGAGGGAACAGCATTCAGGCAGAGGGAACAGCCTCCAATAGGAGGTTACCTTACAACATACAGTGCAATAGGGTAGCATATAAGGTTTAAGTCCAAGAGACTGAAGGCAAGCCATAGTGGGAAGGAACAGAGAGCAAGAGGAAGTATGATGAAATTGGGAAATAGGAGAGACAGCCTTAGAGGCCATAAAATATTTTTGTCTCTATCCTAAGACCAATAAGATGTTATTATAATGTTCCTATTATATATGTGTTAGGGTGGTATGAGAGGGTCATGAGAGATATAATGAGATATTTTTACCAAATGATGAGATATTTCTACCAAAATGAGTATGATGACTATAGTATGAGAACAGATTGGGAGATGTAATGGTCAAGAGCTGATGTGGGTGAGCTAATTAGGAGACTACTGCAGAGATCCATAAGAAAGATGATGATATTGGACAAGAAATATAGATGAAGAGAAGTGGAGATATTTAAGAAGATTTTAAAAAGTAGACAGGAATGGTTGTCACAAATGACCTGAAGAATTTTGGTTTATGCAAGTAAATGATTGGTGGTACCATTTATGCAGGGACACTAAAATGGAATTTCCGATACCCCTGAGACATCTAAGAGGTGATGTCACAAAGGAAGTTGGTTATGCTGCTCTGCCTATAAAACAACAGGTATGACCTGACACACCAATTTGGGAGCTATCTGTGCAGAGTTGGTATCTAACACAGCAGGCATGGAGGAGACAGCTCAGGGAGAGAATACAGAGTTATAAAACAAGGACTAAGACTGAGCCTTGACAAATCCTAAAGTTTAATGGCTAAACAGAGGAGGATGAGCCCGCAAATGATATTTTAAGGAAGCAGCCAAAGAGGTAGGAAGACATTTCAGACAACTTTTAAATTATGGAAAACAAGGTAAGAGAGTGTTTTAAAATGGAAGGAGCATTCAGCAAGTATTGAAACCTGTAAAAAGAAATACAAAAGATATGTTTGGGATTAAAAGTAAACAGATGATGGGACATAAGTAAAAGGAAATCATAAAATGGCACTGGGAAGTCATACTCCTGTTGTCTTTCAGATCTGGGCTGTTTTGGTCAGCAGTTCAACTGATGTGGAGTAAATAGAACCAAAGAGGCTCCATGTGAGACAGTGGCCAGATCTGGGCTCATTTTTTGAAGCCAAGGACGGTGGTTCCCTTGAATCATGAAAACCTTTTAAAAAGTTGCTGATAATCTGCTGCATTTATAAGGAGCTGTGGGATTTGGGAGTTAAAGGTCAAAGATGCAGTCTCAAGACCAAAAACTTATTTAAGCCACCCACACCAGGCTCAGTGTCTGATTCTGCATTCTCCCCACTAGCGCAACAATAGAAGTGGCACACTGTAATGCCTGCCTCTGAGGTAAGGTCCAGAAGACCAGTAAGATATTACAAAATGAGTAGGCTGAGATGTGTGTAGAGAAAAAAGGGAGAGGATAAAAACCTACCATCAAAATAAACCAATAAGCCTACAAACAAAATAAGCCTCCACAAAACATAAAGAAATCTATTGTTAAAGAAACAGGCAATAGTATCATCAATTGGAAGATGAGCTCACTTCAGATGAGATGAATTTTATGGTATAGTCTGACAAAGACTTTAAAATAAGTATACTGGTCCATAATCTGAAATATTAAAACTCTAAAAAGGACATCTTTTTTTGTAACATGTTTGGTGGCAAGACTTGAGTTAACCTAAATAATCATCACATGGTGGCAAAATCTGACCTGACTTGATGTAAGTCCATGTATACAGTCTTTATGTATCTCTTCGAAATAGAAATGAAAGTACAGTTGACCTTTGAGAAATATGGGGGGTAGGGGCACTGACCACCCACATAGTCAAAAATCTACATGTAACTTTCAACTCCCCCAAAACTTAACTACTAATAGCCTATTGTTGACCAGAGCCTTAGTGGTAACATAAACAATCAATTAATACATATCTTGTATGCTATAAATGTATTATAGATTATATTCTACAATAAAGCTAGAGAAAAATGTTTTTTCAAATTTTCGCAAAGCTCCAAAAAAATGTTCCAATATATTTATTGAAAAAAGTCCACATATCGGTGGACTCATGCAGTACAAACCCATGTGGCTCAAGGACCAACTGTATTTGAATTGAGATGAGATTTACAATCTATCTGAAAGTCTGGGGAAAAGGGTAAAAGTAAAATTTCTAGACAACAAAAAGTTGGAGTTGGTTTACAATGGGTAAATAAGCATTCAACTTTGTTGGGAAAATTTATTCTCAAGAACAAAATGCTAAAATGTTAAGGATAGCCACTAGAAGACCAGAGAACAATCTGTACCTATCAAGTAAGCAGGAAAATCAAGAAAGCTGTCTCAATCAAACAGAAATCAGGAAGTGAGTTTTTAAGGCAAATATAAAGCTAGTAAACAAAATAAATAAGATGGTGAAAATAAGTCCAATTATGTCAGTAACCACAATAAATACAAATGGATTAAGTCACATTGTAAAACAGAGATGATCAGATTGAGATATTAGAACATCTAGCTATGTATTTGTTTACAAGAGACAGATGTTTGCCTGGTATAGTCTGACTTAAAAAGATGGATGGATTCTCTTTCTCAAAGAGAATAAAGAAGGGAGATTAAGGTGGTAGTGAGTACTGGAGCCAAGAGGTAACAAAGAAATGGGACCACAACAGCCTTCATGGCATGTATCTGAGAAAAAGAGCTGAGTAAGCAAAGGAAGGAGAGGTAAACAGGCAAACACACAGAAAGAAGGGAGACCCCTGTGCCAGCCAGGGAGATCCCTTGAAGATCCTGAGACCTACTCAGGTCCTGTTCTTGGTTCCTGCCAGACTTCTCCACATCCCAGAAAAAAATACCCATTAACATAAATTAGATTTAATGGGTTGATCTTCCTTTCAGCCCAAAATCCTAACAAGAACACATAATAGCAATAATGGCTAACAATTACTGAGTTCTGGGCACCTTCACAAGAGCCCCTCATGGACTATCTTATTTACTAGTAGCTACTATTCTCATTTTATATACTAGTAAATTTAGTCTTGGGGAGATTTCACAGCTGTTTATTAAGGACCTAAAACATGAACCCAAAACCATCTGGAGGTTCACTCCAGACCTATCCCCTTAACCACCACACTACACATGGTTTTCCAAATGCAGGAAGAATTACTCTACACTGCTCCACATGGCTTTTGATGAGCAAAAGTTAGACATTATAATGAACCATATTTTGGCTTAATAGAGAAAAGACTTTCTAATAGGAAAACAGAATAGGCTCCTTCTATAAGAAAAGAGAACCTCTTCAACTTAAGTATTCAGCAGAGGCTAAATGAATATGAAACAAGGATACATACAAAGGATTCCTTTATAGGAAGGGAAATCACACGATTTCTAGGTCCTCTTCTAATGCCATCAGTCTGAATTTTAACACAGTGATTTATTATAGCACTGTCTGATAGAACTTTCTAGGATGGTGAAGATATTCTATAATCTGGGGGCCACAACATATGTGATTATTGAGCACTTTGGAACTGAGCTTGTGGAACTGAGGAACTGGATTTTTAGCTGTACTTAACTTTCATTGTTTTAAATTTATATAGCCACATGGCACTAGTGACTACTGCACAAGTCTGTAAGCATTTAGATAAAATAGTAAAAAGGACTGTTAATAAAACTGGGCCACCCAGGGCTTAGTTTTATGCATCATGCAAATACCGCCCTGCCCAAAAGCTCACTGCCATGGCGCTGGGCAAAATCAGGGGCAAGGACCCTGCTGACAAATCATTAGCATCACTTCCAGAGGCTGGCCTTTCTCAACCGCACTTCCTTGTTGTCTGGGGAACAGACACACAAACACATCTGTGTATATGTGTGTGCGTGTATGTGTGAGCCACGGTGCGTACACAACATGGGTTTCTAACAAGAGACAGAATAGAGTGGGAATATGATAATTTAGTTTTTCTCTATGCACATCTATATTGCTTTACTTGTTACAAGTATATACATATATATATTATTGGACTATAGTTGATATACATTATATATTGGTTTCAGATGTACAACATAGTGTTTTATAATTATATACATTACTAAATGCTCACTGTGGTAAATGTGGTTACCCTCCATTACTACACCAAGATATTACAATACTATTGGTTATATTCTCTATGCTGTACTTCCATTCCTGTGACTAGTTTATTTTATAATTTGAAGTTTGTACTTCTTTATCCCCTTCACCTACTTCACCCATTACCCACTCCCCACCATGGTAACCAACAGTCTGTTGTCAGTATTTATGGATCTCTTTCTTTTTTGTTTGTTTTGTTTTTTAAATTTCATATATAAGTGAAATGGTATGGTATAGTTTTAAAATAAAAAATCTAGTAAAATAAAATGAAGACTAAACTTAAGAAATACCCTTAAAAATCCTGTCATTGCTAACCTGGAAAAGTTAGGAATGTAGTTTATAAAAAGGAATACATCTAAATGTTCAGTGAGAAAAAATACCATGTATGCTTCCATTCCACAAATTTAATCCCCCATATGAACATTTTCCTCAAAGGTAAAAAACAGAGAATGCTGCAGAAAATAAGGAATGGAAATGTAATGGAGGAAGGTTTTTTCAAGGTCTGCATTTTGAGGTGTTGTATTCTGTGTTATTGTTGATATACAATACTTCTAACTCCAGTCTTACATTAGTATTATCTTAAATTGTTTTGAGGCTCGAAGAACTCCTGGAAGAAAACACCAAGACCTGTACTAGCCTGTCGTGAGGGAGGTGCCTTGGGGTGTAGCAGTTCCAGACTCTGAGCTCAAGGAATTCAGGTGTTACAAATTGTTTAGCCTAGGGGTGGACCAGTCAGTGAGCATTGTATCCTTTTAGGGCCAGCTGTGTAGTTTCTAGAGGCCTTTTACAGAGATCTGGCCTGGATCGGGTAGAACAGGATACCCCCTTATAAGTCCAGGGAATCAAAAGGAAGGGATTCTAGGGTTGCCTATATTCCCTGCCATGTCTAGAAAGTGCTCAAAGACTACCTTAGTACGGCTTGGTGTTCCCAGCCCCCACCTGAGTCAGAGAACGTGGTACACCTTTAATTAACACTGTTGAGAAATTCTCCCAGTCTCCCCTCAATTTGAGAAGCAACTGTGGCCAAGGGTTTTTAGCAGACACGGACGGGGAGGTAGTAATAGCTCTGACATTAAATAAAAGGCTGCCCCACCTCTCTCCCGCTGAGGTCCACCATGACTGGGTGTGCAGGGGTTGGCTGCCTCACTGCCAAAGGTCTTGGCTCCCCATCAAGCAGGAAGTGTCTGGCCTCGCAAGCCAGGGCACAGGGGAATTGGGTCACTGGCAAATGCTGGTAAAGCAAGCAACTTCAACAACAACAAAATACAACAGTTAAAACTGAGAATAAAACACAGCATCAAAGTGCATCCCCAAGGATTCTTATCCATCCCATTCCTTCATCATCCCTTCAACAACAAACCCTTACCCAGCGCCTACAACAGGAACTGCGAGGTGCATGAGAAATGGGAGAAGCAAAGGCCCACAAACCCAGTTCTACATTCAGCTCTCCCCCTCGCCAGACGCATGACCTCGAGGGTATTACTTGGACATAATCGGCATTTCTACATGCTAGTGAGGGGGAACCATTCTTAATTGCCAGGTACAGTGTGCAAAGTGCTTTGTGATTCTTATGTGAAATAGTCAACTGCCACAGAGAAAAATCACAATTAACTAATTATCCAGAGCATCTGGCTGCAGTTGTGACCCTGAGGCCCATCTCAAATCCTTGCACCAAGGGCTCCTAATTTAGAGGACCCTGATGGTGCACCGGTGCCCATACTAACTTCTCTTGAGGAGGTCCTGTGTCAGCACATGGCTCTGTCACAGGCATCTGCAGTGAGGATGCCTCATAGTAGTCCCTGGGGAGCAGCACCAGGTAGTCCTAGTAAATAAAGACCAAAAGAACAATCACTCATTTTGTTGCTGGCCCTACTTCAGTAATACAATAGCCAAAAATACTTACACCAAGTCAATATTAACCAAGTTAATTAGATTAAGGCCAGCTAATAATAACCAGGTGAGGCTCCCTAGTTACTCTCCCCTCACTGGCTGCTTGGTTTTGCCCTCTGACTCACCAGAACCTGCAAAGCAACTCATCACGGCTGCTTTAGGGAGAAGCAGCAGAGAGAAGCACCTCAGGGTGAACATTTTATATTCAGATCTTAGGGCAAGTTTATTGTCTCTCCTGGGTTGTTTATCAATTCAACTATCAGTTGATAAAAAGTTCCTCTGAAATACCTTCATCATATAGAACCCCAAATTGTAGATCATGTACTATGGCCTTTTATTCCCACACCAGAGCCACATTCTCCTGGCATGGTGTGAAATGTGATGTTTTAAGATCCTGGTGAATCATAGACTGAACCTGGCCTACTGCCTGTCCTAGGATATGAGGGGAAGAACATGTTCCACTGAGCGTGCCGAATGAAGCCCACGGCATAGATTCAGCTAAGCGGCTCTTCACGGAAGAGCTGAGCTCCGGGCTTCTGAGACATGGGTGATTTGACAGCCTGGCATCAGGGCCTCTCTGCAGAGGGGAGGAAGGATGAAATGTTTACCACAAAGGTGAAGGGACTCTTACATGGGCCATAAGGATTTTTTTCCCTTTTCAGAGTCCTTAACTTTCTATACCAAAGAAGAAAAGAACTGTATGGGACAGGAGGGAAGCAGCAGACAGTGGTCCAGGGGATGCAGTGGCCCACCACAGGGCTCTTACTCCCTAGGTAGGTTTTAACTTCATAATGATTATTGTTCAATTAGTCAGTTTCCTTAAGTGGGACCATGTCTCCCCATTACTTTATGGTCCCACAGAACCCATAATAGTAAAGGTGGATAACAGGTGTTCAATAAAGTATTTTTAGAGAAAGTGAGATCATAATATGGATGCAAACAAATGAGTTATTAGACAATTGCACTGATTACATGTCAAGAAGCATCTTCCAGGCCTATGTAGTAACTTTTATAATGAACTTCTTTCCATTAGGCAACCTCTGTAACCATTACTGGCACCAAGTAGATTTTCCTCTTCCTCATTCCTAGCATCTATGAAACAGGCTTCAACTTTTGTAAAAGAAAAAGCTTTCTATTAAGAAGTTGCAAGAAAAATAGGAACTAAATGAACAGCATAAACCTTCACTTTATCTTTGTAAGATCCCAAATTCGGAAAGGGCTTATATGGATAAGCACTGTCCTTACTACATGGAAAAAGCAACTAAGGCAAGCTTGGAGTTAAAATACTTGCCTAAATGATCTAACATAGTCAATCATAGGAGTTGTACCAAAAAGAAAAGTTTTGTTTTCTGCTCTGAGTGCATGAAACCAAGCTTTTGCCAAAGACTTTATCTGCAAAAGACCTTACAGCACATAAACTAAAATAGACACCAAAGAGGAGTATCTCAGATCACAGTCTTCATCCCTTCAACTTAGTTTCTCTGGCTATTCCACCAGCACTGGAGGACAGAGCCTTTTCCTTGATGAAGAGTTCTTTGTCCAGGCCTATCTGTTCGGTGAGCCTATTACCTACCTGTAAGATAAAAAAAGCAGAAGAGTATCCCAGACAAGCACTGGGCTCCTCCAGTCTCCCCCTTCCCTTTCCACCACCCAGAATATCACTGATACTAGAATCCTCTCTTCTTCTATCTTCTTCTGCCTAATTCTGACAGGGGCCAATTTTTTTAGATGCCCTCTGATTCACTACGAAAAATCTCAAAGAAGTTTTTGAAAGGCAGAGACATAGGCACATTAAGATTTTGCATTTATTCTGATAACTTTGAGGCATGATGATTTATAGTTTGGCAAATCTTTTTTGTCTGAGAGAAACTGGCTGGAAAAAATACAAACGATATTTTAAGTTGGTTCCTATGTCATTTGAGAGCATATTTCATCAGAGGTTCCCATAATCAACTGTGACTTGATACCTTCTGGTCAGCGTGGGTCACTGTGGATGGGGCCACCTCTGGGGGAAGAACACACAGAACTCTCCACTTACGACTGTCTCTTACCAAGAGGACTCCCTCCGCCTTAATACAAGCAATCCATGTCCCTGGTGCAATTGAAAATGAGTCTGCAAAACCATTTCTAGGAACAGTGACAAAAGTTGGCTTCTTATTTGGCAGGAAGATGATCTCTTTGCTTTGAGCAGCATCTATCAGAAATAAAAAGAACTGCTCAAGGCGTTTTTCTAGCAGTCAGTGTTATGATTTTATATACTCAGTTTGGGACATTCAGTTCATATCTGAAAAAGTTGAAGATGGTTACTGATCATATGTACTGATCAGATTTATTGATCTTTTTAAAAGTTGTATGTTGTATATACATATGTATAAATCAGACTAGGAAGATACTAATAAGATGTTAGCAGTGACAATCAATAGAGGGACTGTGAGTACTTTTTTAATTTGTTAAGTGATTAAGAATTTTAACACAGGTAAACTTAGAAACGTTCTTTGCACAGTGTGTTCAATATATTACATTAGATATTATGGTATTTTCTTTTTGTTTAGATGGGATTTCAAATGTTTAATTTCTATTGAAGAACATGTTCATTTGGATATATCAAAAGGTTTTGGCTGTTTGTTTTCAGGATGCAAAGTGTTTTCTTCTGCACTGAACAAATAGGGAACCTTCTATGAAAGGTTCAGAAACAAGCTGCTGCATCTGAGTCTGACTGAAACATTTTCTTCAGAAGAAATGTTTACTCCAAACCCTTGCAGTCACTCTACAAACATGTATGGGCCTGCTGTGTGTCAGGTCCCATCAGGTTCTGGGATGAGGCAGTGAACAGAGCCAGCATGCGCTTTGTCCCGATGATGGGACAGGGGAGGTGAAGGATTACAGAGCAGACAACAGGAGAACATGGTACAGCGGGGACAGTGGTATTTGGGAGAAAGCATAGGTTACTCTGGGAATACACACCAGGGCCCCTGACTCAGACATGGGGGCTTAGGACAGGTGGCCCAGAAGACAAGAAACTAACCACAGTGTAGTCCAACTGTCTGAGTTAATGGAGGGTGAATAACAGATGGAACCATCACCTAGGAGGCAGTAGGGTCTATTAGAAAGTGTTTGCCTACAGAGCCCAGCTGTGCACTTGGGCAATTTACTGAACCTCTCAGTCTGTCTCCTCTTCACCCTCTTCAGTTCACAGACTGCTTATCCTGTGAAGGTATGGGTACCAAAGTGCTCTGCACATGATCAGACAAGTCTGCTAGTTCCCCCTGTGATTAGTTAATCAATTACCAGCCTCACAGCACGGCTGACATAATTTGTGAGCATCATTTCTTCCTCCAAGTCTGACCTAAGCATGAATGCTGAACAAAGATGCTTAAATTTCAGTCTTAAATTAGATTCCCATTTTGTGTCCATGTGGGATTTCTAGTGCTTCCTGGAATGTGTGTCCAGGACTGGTAGGATCCCTAACTCCTTGCAGGACGGACTTGCAGGCCTCATCTCATCTCTGACTGTGTGGGTTGGTGGGATCGGCCCTCTGACTGCTTCTCCTCAGCCCTCAGGAATCCCTCACCCTAGAATGAGGTTTGCATGTCCCTCTCTGGACCTCTCTTGGGCTTCCTGCTTTACAGCATTCATCTTTAAAATTCCTACCCTCTTCCATTTCTCTGTCAATTATTTGGTTTTCCTGAAACAATGGGAGGACTTAGGGCAAGGTCTTTTGACAGCACAGAGGTGACACCGCCTTACCATGAGTGAGTTATAAATTATCTTTGTCCTGTGGTGACATCTTAACCCACGGGGTTCAGCCAAGGTACACAGATTGTTGGATCAATTTCTTAAAATGAGATTTTATAACATAATTTAAATCTTAAGCTTAGTTTAGACACTGAAAAGTTCAGACACTGCAAATACGGGGCACGTGGAGCACTTCCAAACCAGACTACGGGTCAGGTGTAACTTTTCTAAAGAAGCGATCTCATGGAGAAAATGTTTCACTAAGTAATCATTTCTTAATCCAAAGGGGCTTAAAAATTGACCTACCTGTCTTAGCCCAGGATGGATAAATAATTACCCGGCCAGATACTGCTTCAGTCCCAGGGTGAATATATCTCAGAATAACATGAAACAAGTTGAGGCTTGACTTGCCCACATTCAACATGATTTTCACTTCATTCTGAAAAATACCAAACAGCCATGAAGTACAGAAGAGACAACTGACTAAAATAAATGTCAGCCTGATAACCTTTCTTCCACTCAAGTTTCACTACTGGGCTTGTAGCATACACACACAAGTGCAAACACATTCACACACGCGCACGCACACACATTCATGCACCCTTAGCAAGTACCAAGTAATAAACTCAGCAGAAGATATAAATAGGCAGGCGTAAGAAAAAATTAAAATCACTTACAATGAAAACCCACTCCCTCAGCAACTGCATCCTCTTCTGACCCTTCTGTCATCAGGCAGACAGGGCGGAATGTTAGATGGACTAGTTTAAGGACAGCCATGGTGACAGAGGCAACCACTGGCCGGCAGAAATAAAAAGGCGGAAGAGAAGGAAAGGAAAGCATATTATTTAACAATACCTCCCCGGCAAAGAGCCCACTCCAGCATGCACTTCACAGACATAAAATTCTGCATGTCACAGAAACCAATGTTGGCTAAAGAAAGGTTAAAAGACCCCAGATGCATTCAACGAAATCTGGATGTAACTAAAATATGCCTGCTAAGTCATATGAAATTGATCTCAATTTCTGTCCAAGAAGAATGTGGTATTTTTAATTGGACAGAATCCATCTTTAAGTGTTTGTTCCAAGTTGGAAAATAAAAATGTAAAATTTTATTAAGAAGACAGTGAAGTTAGTGGTGATCTGAAGGTCTTCTGACTAACACTACAGAAAATCCATCGTTAGAAATTCATTCCTTTGTGGTAAGCAGCTATTCTTTCAAATGGTAATCACCTAGGAGAAGGTATGTATCTTGATTGAGTGCTTGGTTATTCATATTCTATTATGACTTAATGGAATCCACTGCTTTTTTCTAAAGAATGAAGTAAGATCAGGGAACTAAAGAAACTAAATTGCTGTATTTGGGGGAAAGGGGAAAACAGTGAGGTGTCATAAGATCCCAGGTCCTTTGTGAGAAAGCTGCTTGGGTGGGGACTCTGGCCAGGCAAAAAGCAACAGTATACTCAACAGTGGTTCCAAGAGAACTTTGAACCACCCCAGTTTCTCCAAGGGTTGACTGAGACTATGACTACAGAAATTTTTAAGTTCTAAAGGTAAATAGAAAACATGTAAAATTTTTAATTATTCCAATACAAAGCCAAGAGAGATAGATACAGTGGAGAAGAATGAAGGAAAGGAAAAAATACAGGAAGGGAAAATAAATAGCGCTAATCAAAACTCCTCATTTATTTTAGTTTCTATTCACATGGTAATTCAGAATTTAAAAAACATAGAAAAGCACTGGTCAAAAATTAGCAACACAAGCTTTATTGGAATTATTTAAGTCAACTCATTTTTATTCTCCATAAATGGCTTTAAAGAATAGTGTCTCTCATGCTAAAATAGGGCCTAATCTCATTTGGGAAACTTGATGTCAAAAGTCTGCATTGCAAAGATAAATACCATTTTTCTTTAATCTCTTCATTTTCTGATTTGGTGACCAAATTAAAGTAACAATGAGCTGTGAAATCGACATCTATGCTGATCAGTTATAATCCAGCCCTGCCCCAAACCTCTGTGTCTGGAGAGAGAGAATCCTGGAATCAGTTCTGGGGACAGTTCACCTTTCTGGGGACTCAACTGGGAGTGCTGTGGGTTAGTGTCTGGGCTGCTCTGCACCGAGGCTGTTTCCTGCAGGCTACACACCTGTACCGAGGACATCTGAGCGTAGCCTCTCCAGCTGAACTCAGGAAACTCCAGAGGATCAAATCCAAAGCGAACCTCTCTTCCATCAGGTGTAGTGCCATCTTCAATCTCATACTTCATATGATGCAAATCCGGGAAATAGTAGTTGTTTTCAGGTCTTTTATAAATAAGTAAACGTGGACATAGCAAGTTAGGTTTGCCGATCAACTGAATATCCTTTAATTGCAACTGCTACTGCTAAAAGAATTCCCATCGAATTGACAGAGTACATTAAATAAGGACAAATGACAGGGCCCATGCACACTTTTTCTCTAAACCATTGCTTTCAACTCATGTAAGTATTCCCATAAATCACACCCAACGCTTATCATTCCAGCAGTAAAATGAGAAAATCACTAGCACGACACAGTGGTAGCATCCTTTAATGTGTTCTAAATGTTTGCCAACAACTTAGAGAAGTCAGATTAGATTATTTATTGTAAACTCATCTGTTCGTTCATTCATTTTGTATTCAAGTTCACTTATTACACAAATATTAATGTCTATGTACCAGGCACTGTTGCTAAGCACCACAGATACAATAGTGAACGTGATATAAATTATTTCCTATGCTAAGTTTACAAGTCAGATATACATAAATATATATAGTCAATAGAATGACTTTTCTACACCTTATTTTCTCTTAAACTATGTGCCTATAAATAGATTCCTTTAAGAGTCCAATAGCAATCCCAAAGAATAATCAAAATAATCCACTGCTTGTGACATTTTTATTTAAAAACTACTTCAAATTCTTCAAAATAGCACATTTTGACAATCCAGTCACAAACTAATAGCAATTGGTAGATTTAAAGCCATAAAGATCATTTAGACAAAGGAAATAAAAGGTCATGTTCCTATGCTGCCAGTAGAATTAGGAATGCTTATAATTTTTCTGAAGTAATTTACAAGATCCTTGAAAATGTTCATAGCCCTTTGCACCACTGTGGAAGATGGGAACCAAGTAGACTGTACAGTGAAAATTCTGGAGGGGTGGGCTGTGAGTAAAACTGCAGTATTTCTAGAATCTCTTGCCCATCCTTAGACCATCTCCATATCAATAGGTGTTTAAAAGGGGTGGAGAGAAGCTGTTCTCTCCTCCCCTCTGCTGTGTCATTGGTCTGGCACCTGTCAGTTGCCAAGGCTCCACCTGTGGGGTTGCTCCTGGAAGGGGCGGGTGGAGGGGCCAGCATGCGCCAGGACCGGAGAGAAATGCCAGAGCGAGAGTAGATGCCAGAGAGAGACGAATGGAGCCAGGTTTCCTGTGAACAAATAAATGGGTTTCTCCCACTTTACCTTTTCCTTACACTTTTTTTGGCTTCACTGGTTTCACTGGTTTATTCACCTGGGTCTGGGAGCATGCTTTCCCCTCAGACCTACAACCCAGTGATTCTACTCCCAGGAATATAGTCTAAAGAATGATTTTATATATAGCATCAAAGAATTAACATAGAAGAATGTTTGTAATAGTGAAAATTTGAAAACAACATAAATGTACAATCATAATATAAATTATGAAATATTATATAACCATGGACATTTTTGAAGACGGAGATGATAGAAAATGTTCATGATCATGTTAAGATATTGATACAAGTTATACAAAAAAATATAATACCAACTTGTATAGAAAAAGCCAGAAAAGACCTACAAAATACATTAAACAGATTTCTCTCTGGGTGGTGGAATGAAGATTTTTCTTTGTCTTTTTACTTTCAGGTATCTATTAAACATTTTAAGTGAACACATGTCACGTTTATTATCACAAACATTATTTAGAAAACAAAATGAATTTGAATGCTTTCTAAACTTGCAAGAAAACTAAAAATGTTCAGCTAATAGCATAAACAAACACTTGGGAGGAATTTAGTACAAAAGGACACATGACTTACCAACCTGGAGAAAGGGTACTATGGCATCTATGTTGCTGGTTTGAGATCCTTTTATTTCAGTTATCATTTACCACTAACTCAAAGGGTATATTCTAAATTTCATATATACTTATTGGCTGTGATGTACAAGGTCACTATTTTTGCCTCAGAGCAGGTAGTTTAATTTGTATTCAATTGCATTACTTCAACCTGAAAATTAGCCAGTCGCCCACATAACTGGAAGGAGAAAACACTCAGGCTGGTTAAGTAGAGGAGCCACTCACTTTGTCAACAGGAAGGTGTGGAGAGGTAAAACATTCCCTCCACACACAGTCTGCAGGAAAACAAATCTGCAGTTCCTCCTTTACGCACCCTTTATTATGCAACCCAGTAGGGGCTGCCATTTAGAAACACTGAAGAAAGTACAGCTGGGGTGCTCTGACCTCTACAACTCAAACGTTGGCAATACCCAGGGCAAGGAGGGAGGGGGCGCCACACTGAACACCAACAGTTCACTCCAGCCACATTCACGATTTCTTCCCTATCTGGTGGCAATGCAGAGTGAAGGTCCTTGAGATTTAGACATTTCATTTCACAGGGTTTCCAGTGAATGATTAAAAGTTGGAATATTAAAAATTAGTTTTTTCTTCCCTTTACTGAGGGAAAATCACGGACAGATCATGGTTTCAGATACACACATGAAGGCTAAGTATAAAGGACAAAAGAACAGTGAGCTGTGGCCCGTGCTGCTGCCCCACCTCCTCCAGTGTAACACACTAGCCTCCCCATGCCTGCAAGCATGGGTCCCAAGGGAGAAGCAGGACCTGACTCTCCTTGGCCCAGCAGCCCACCCATCTGCGGGCTCCTGCACGCTGTGACCTCACACGCAAGTCTGGCCATGGGAACCTCCGACAGCCAGCCCCAGTACTGCCCACCTGGCTTTCTGCACCTGAGGGAACTTTCCACTGAGGTCACCCTCTGACCACAAAGTGGAAGTTTTTAGGGCGCCCTTACCTCCTGCTTTAATTGGGCTCACCGAAGAAGGTCAGGTTGTAACTGGCAGCACAGCTGCATCTGCCCTCCCCTTGGCACCACTCGTCTCTTCACCAGAACTGTCAGTGCAGACAGGACTCCCTGAGAGGGTCTTCCACAACATTGATACCAGAAGGGCCCCCAACCCATGGGACTCACCGCTGGCACTCCTTCCCCACGACATGCTCCCGGCACTGGCACACTCCCAAGGGCCCACTGCACATGGGGGTGATTGCTCCACCAATGTCACACCGACACCCTGGAAGTCAGGAAACAACATCACCAGATCGCCACACTGGATGTATCCCCGCCCCCTGAGACGTGGAAATCAGCAGGCTCAGGGTGGTAACACCATGCCTTCCTTCCTCTGCCACATCTTACACCTGGCAGGGGTTTGAAATACGTAGGAACCTCCCAAACTGAGATGGCACATTTCTCCCTAAAAGCCTGCTTGTAAAGTGGAGGTGGACCCGCGGGCCAGCTCCAGGGTTGCTGTCCAAAGGAAGGGACTAGAGGCCCAAGAGCTACACATGAGTCAGCAACACAGCAGTATTGTCAAGAGTGTGCTCAGGAGGCCTGTGCAAGAGGTGCAAGGGTGGCCTCATGCAGCATGCCCCCACAACTGTGTTATTTAACACAACTGTATTATTTACCTCTGACAATGTGGTGTGAGCCAAAATATATCTTTAAAAGTACTAAGTCTTGAAGAGAACCAAGATGGCAGCGTGAGTAGAGCAGTGGAAATCTCCTCCCAAAACCATATATATTTTTGAAAATACAACAAATACTACTAATCCTAAAAGAGAGACCAGAAGACACAGGATAACAGCCAGACCACATCCACACCTGAGAGAACCCAGCACCTCGTGAAGGGGGTAAGATACAAGCCCCAGCCCAGCGGGACCCGAGCGCCCCTCACCCCAGCTCCTGGCAGGAGGAGAGGAGTCAGAGCAGGGAGGGAGAGGGAGCCCAGGACTGCTAAACACCCAGCCCCAGCCATCCGCACCAGAGCGCAGACACAGTGCATGCGTGGGGTGGTGAAAACTAGGGAAACAGGACAGTAAGACCTGTGAGCGGGTCCCCACAGCCGGTGCACCCGGGAGGACAAAGAAAAGCGAGTGCTTTTTGAAAGTCTTAAAGGGACAGGGACTCCACAGCTGGACAGAACCGTCCCAGGACACTTAGCCCAGAAGCTGCAAATCCCAGGGAACTCTGGGTGCCCGAACCCCCACAGCGCAGTGTGGAGGCCCCTCACTGAGATAAACAGCCTCCCGCCTGTCCGCCCTCCAACACGGCTCCGCCATATTGGAGGAGCAGCCTGAGGCAGGCCACGCCCACAGCAACTGCAGCGCTAAACTCCATAGCGGCCGGGCAGGATCAGAAGCCCCGTCTGCACGCAGCTGCCCAGCACAAGCCACTAGAGGCCGCTGTTCTCCCAGGAGAGGAAGGCCACAAACTGGCAAGAAGGGACTTTCTCTTACCCAACACACATGCCCGCTCCCCACAAATATATCTATCGCCATGAAAAGGCAGAAGAAATTGATACAGACCAAGATCACAGAGGCAAACCCTGAGAAGGAGATAGAACCTAACCAGTCTTCCTGAAAAAGAATGAAAAATAAAGCTCATAACCATGGTGATGGAGCTGCAGAGAAATATGCAAAAGCTAAGGGATGATGTCCGGAAGGAGATTACAGAAATGAAACAATCTCTGGAAGGATTTATAAACAGAATGGATAACATGCAAGAGGGCACTGATGGAATAGAAACCAGAGAACAGGAATGCATAGAAGCTGATGCAGAGAGAGATAAAAGGATCTCCAGGAATGAAACAATATTAAGAGAACTGTGTGACCAATCCAAAAGGAACAATATCTGCATTATAGGGGCACCAGAAGAAGAAGAGAGAGAGAAAGGGATAGAAAGTTTCTTTGAAGAAATAATTGCTGAAAACTTCCCCAAACTGGGGGAGGAAATAATCGATCAGACCATGGAAGTGTACAGAACTCCCAACAGAAAGAACCCAAGGAGGACAACACCAAGACACATAATAATTAAAATGGCAAAGATCAAGGACAAGGACAGTTTTAAAGGCAGCTAGGGAGAGGAAAAGGTCACCTACAAGGAAAACCCATCAGCCTATCATCAGACTTCTCAACAGAAACCTTACAGGCCAGAAGAGAATGGCATGATACATTTAATGCAATGAAACAGAAGGGCCTTGAACCAAGAATACTGTATCCAGCATGACTATCATTTAAATATGAAGGAGGGATTAAACAATTCCCAGACAAGCAAAAGTTGAGGGAATTTGCCTCCCACAAACCACCTCTACAGGGTATTTTAGAGGGACTGCTCTAGATGGGAGCACTCCTAAGACTAAATAGATGTCACCAGAGAAAATAAAATCACAGCAAAGAAAGCAGACCAACCAAATACTAACTAAAGGCAAAAAATAAAATCAACTACCCACAAAAGCAGTTAAGGGAAGCACAAAAGAGCACAGAATAAAACAACCAACATATAAAGAATGGAGGAGGAGGAATAAGAAGGGAGAAAAATAAAGAATGACCAGACAGTGTTTAAAATAGCTCAATAAGCGAGTTAAGTTAGACAGTAAGATACTAAAGAAGCTAACCTTGAACCTTTGGTAACCACGAATCTAAAGCCTGCAATGGCAATAAGTACATATCTTTCAATAATCACCCTAAATGTAAATGGACTGAATGCACCAATCAAAAGACACAGAATAATAGAATGGATAAAAAAGCAAGACCCATCTATATGCTGCTTACAAGAGACTCACCTCAAACCCAAAGACTATAGGAACAAAGAAAGACTGAAGGAACAAAACAGCAGCAGAATCACAGAACCTAAGAATGGACTAACAGTTACCAAAGGGGAAGGGACTGGGGAGAAAGGGAGGGAAGGGAGGGATAAGGGTGGGGAAAAAGAAAGGTGGGCATTACAATTAGCATGTATAATGTGGGGGGGGGGAGCTGTGCACCACGGAGAAGACAAGTAGTGATTCTACAGCATCTTACTACGCTGATGGACAGTGACTGTAATGGGGTTTGTGGGGGGGATTTGGTGAAGGAGGGACCCTAGTAAACATAATATTCTTCATGTAATTGTAGATTAATGACAACAAAATTAATTAATTAATTTAAAAAAATATATATATAATTTTTTTTTAAGTACTAAGTCTTGATGATATTAACAGATGACTCCCCCTCTATCCCCATTTTGTTGTTTATAATTAAACCAACAGTGGTGGAGGAGAAGCAGCAGCAGCCCCATTTGCAATTTATTACTAGATTCTACTGAGTATTTGGCCAAATTCCCAGGACACTGTTTTTCCGGTCTCATCCCATCAGAAGGTCGGAGGGAAGAAAATGAACTCAGACGAAAGGTTAGCCTGATAGTCTGTGTCCATCAGCACTGGGGCTTGACTCAGGAACCACAGGAAGTATTTACCTTGACACCCAAAGTAATTGCTCTTTTCCAAAGCAAAATATCCATCTTCACACGTGTCACAGGAATCGCCACTGACATGGGACTTGCAGTGACAGTCACCATCTTGCTGCAGAACAATGAACCAGATGACAAAATTTGGTAAGATTACAGAATTCTCTTACCTTCAAGATGTAAACCTGGCTTGCTGTGTAACATGGAGCAGTGCAGTGAGGATCTGAAAGTGCCCCCAACTACAGAGGTGTTAACGTCCACAGACACTTGACCATTAATTGCGGTAACATTCTATTGGTATTGTAGGAAAAAGCAACCCCCATTACCTGCCCACACTCTCCAATTCCACTCACAGTTCCCGCCACAAGGCACTGGCATTCTGTGAAGAGAAGAAAACAGCCTTGGACCACGGTTACACAAAGGCCAGTCCAGGGCTCTGGCAACATGACATGCCAACAATACCGCCTGTGCAGTTAGCTGGCTCCCGCAGAGTTCCAGGGCGCACCGCTGAGGCCTAAAATGGGACTGCTTTCTGGGGTGAGAAATCAGTACCATCCATCTACAGGGAGTGATGGCTGGTTTGCGGCCACTCTAGACAAAAGCTGCAACATCCTGAGATTCTTAGATGATTCAGAGGTCAAGGTCATTACTGATGCTTCCATGAGAATATAATCCATTTATGGGTATTCACTCCGCTTTGCCACTGTTAGCCTCCTGTTTTTCAGTAGCTATCCTGGCTTCAATACAAGCACCAGATGAAAGTAAAGTTAAACCAGAAAGAGGGGATTATAAAAACAAGGCGGTATAAACCATTTATCAAGTCGCTGCCTTCACAAACAGCAAAATACATATGGAAACAGAACATAAATCCCCTGCTGAGATTTTGAAAATGATAGCAGTTCTGCCAAAAGTTGGGGTGGGGGAAGACATCAAAACATTTAGATAGAATTTCAGACAAACTGAACTGATTAAATAAGTAGCTCTTTTGTGGGCTTAGTCACTGAGGTAGACAAAATTGAGAGGAAGTTACAATATAGTAAATTATTAAGAGTAAAAACCCTTACCTGAACATCCATTAGGGTTTTCTTTGGCCAGATTCCAATACAGTGGTTTGCAGATGCTACAAGTAGGGCTTTCCACATGAAATTTGCATTGGCAATATCCCTGAGAAAGACAATCAAGCTAACATTTGACATCTTGGAATTGAGGCCTGTTTTCAAATGTGTTCTGAACAAAGCTCATCACAGAAACATATTTTGGCCATGAAAAGTAAATTGAGTGTCTTCACGGGGTTTAAGAGTACTGGATTGATTTCAACAGATGGCTAATTGCTTTTGTTTTATTACTCATTTATTTGTTTTACAAAGAATCCATATTTGTGGTTAAAACAATATTGGAATATACAGGAAAAATTTTTTTGATCATTCTTTTTTATAACATTGTCATTATTTGTTGATTCTGTTACAGGATGGTCTAGAAATTTAAATCTAAAAATACCTGAATATTTAACTTGTTGAGATTCAGTAGAGAATTATGTTTCTCTGAAAGTACTTTTATAATAATCAAGAGTCACTGCCTTGCATAAATAACACAAAGAACCTCTCTCTTCAGCATTGCCAGGCTCTGAGGCTAAGAGGTCAGATCATTCCTAAAGTGCTTGGAAAACTAAACAGAATACCACAGTATTATGTTTGGAGTAATAGCAATTAAATTGTAATTATTTTGTACACAGTAGGCTTTATTGAATGTGCACTTGGCCTTGGATTTTCTTAACTTCAATTAGTTATGTCAGCCTTCTCTGCAGGGCTCAGTGGTGGCAACACTCTCAGAGTGACCTCAGTATGAGCTTAACTGTAGGATTCCAGAATTAAAAGTGTAAATAAACCTTATTCTTTTGTTTTTGAAAAAAATCACAATATTGCATGCATACTTTGAAAAAGAACAATAACCTCTTAAGCAATTTGGGTTCAAGTCTTATTGTAATGTGCTTTTTACTTTCAGGAAGCTCTCAAATGTGTTAGTCTTTAACACATTTAACAAGCATCAGAATAGATCAGTTAGAATTGCAACTATTTAAAAATTTTCTACTTACCAAACTAGAGTCGAGGGTACCGGCTGGGTCACAGGCACTGCGGGAGCCTGTATATACATGATTTAGAAATGTTTTACATTCCTGGGGTTGTAATGTTCGTTTGTCACTTGGTTTGTTTTGATGTTCCAAGTTTTAAAAGTTATACTTGTTTTTAAAATTACAGCATCTACATTTATTTTCTTTCAAAGACGGGTAGCAAATTTGTTGCATGTAATTCAGATAAAGACGTCCCCAAATTACACCTCTTGCCACTGAACAACTGCACCCCATGCTGACTACTGCAAGTTCACAGCTAACCGGTGATGGAGCCTGGGGAAAGAGGTCTGAGCATCTTTAGGATTATCCAGAAGAGGGCAATATTGTACCAAGAGACTTAACTGTACCTTAAAAAGTTAACAATTTGTTAAGTGCAGTTTTAGTTAGTCAAGATTTAATTCTTTAATAATCACAACCCCCTTATTCCCCGTCTGTACAAAATTATTTCTAAAATTAATTAGTTTGCTTTTCTGCCTTAGCCAATGTAGCATTACAAGCTCAGTATCAACTCTCATCAATAAATTGTTATCTTGCAATATCTCAGTATTGCTATGACACATTAGACATGAGGAGAGTTTGGGTAAGCCTGCTCTGAGCCTGGCCTTCCAATAATTTAAATAAACCCATAACATGATCTTGTTTCTTACAAGCTGTTCCATAGACTTTTTGCCTGCACTTGTGTCCCCTCATCTCCGCTTCAGCCTCTCCCTGGATGACTTGATGCCTCTCTCTATCTCTGTCTCTTTTGATGTTCTCTTAAATTCTGTAACAGTCAACATCCTTCCAGCTTTTTATTGTTTTTCAACCCGGCCGGACACAGCCTTTGGCTCCTCCCTGGGCTGACCACTCTTGCATGAAGCTCTGGAGAAACTGTATCCGGCAGCCCAGCCCCTCTGCCCACAGTCTCAGCCCTTCCAGGCCTGACCCAGCAGAGGCGGTGCACCACCCGGGGACAGCCTAGCACTCTCGGACTACAGCCCTTGTCAAAGGCAAGCTGTCCCCTCTGACTGCTGGCCACAGTTTCTACCTGCAAGGAATCCTGGTCTCGAGGACTCTGCTGAGTAAGGTTCTGGGGAATCAAGCTGAGCCGTGGCCCTCTGTACAGGTGACTCTGAATGCGAGGCGCCATCAGGAGCAGGGGGGTTCTGAGGAAACCACATGCTCCTGGTGGAGAGCCTGGGGTGGCCTTCCTCAAACACCTCTTCTCACCAGGGAAAGGGGCCCCTGAAGTGCCAGTCAGCGGCGGCTGCGCCGGCATTCACGGGGACACAGGGCGTCTTTGCTCTGAGCCCTCTGCAGCCAGGCCGCAGGCTCTGCCTCCCCTAGCCACGGAGGGACGAGGACTGAGGATGGCCTGCGGCAGGACGCTTCCTCCCCAGCTCACTCTTTCCTCACTGAACAGACTCTCGGTCACCCCATCCCACCCCTCACACCCGTGCAGTGTGTGATGACACAACCCCCAGGCAGAGACCCAGCAGACGGCCTGCCCTGCCGCCAGCAAGGGGGACCCGCTGGAACACCCCCGACGTGGAGCAGCCCACACCAGTGCCCAGGACCAGGACCAGAGAGAGCCAGGATGCCTCGGGGAGGGGAACGGGAACACCTGGCTCATTAAACGGGTCACCACTGCCACATTGCGATACACAGAGAATTTACATGCAAATCAAAATACACAGATTTATAACACATGGGGATTAAGATAATTTTAGGAATAAATGATTTCTGGATTCCTCTGAGGTTGCATATCTGATATATGTTTCCACATATGGCCTTGAACTGGGGGTGAACCAGGCAGATGCAGGTCAAGCATGTAGAGGGGGACAGTGCCGGGTCTGCAGAAGTCTGCAGGCTTCTCTGAGGGGTTGGCTGCACACGCTTCAGGAGGAACCCACCCTCCAATGTTCTGACACCTTCCCTACCTTGGCAGTGGGGGAAATCATCTGCTCCTGAGAGACACCTGTCACAGCGCTGTCCTGTAATCCCTGGCTGGCATTCACACTGTCCAGTCACTGGGCTGCAGGGTGTCTGGTAGGAGCCAAGGGCTGAACACTGGCAGGCTGAATGAAAAGACCCCAGTCAGGCCCAGAGCAGTGGGGATGAGACGAGACGGGAGCATGGGAGTGGGGCCAGAAAGCTCAGATACGACAAGTGGCTTGTTCAGAGAGGTACCATTAGGTACTGACTGACCCAGTTTACCACCAGTCTACCCTCCTACTTTATATTCATCCATCCAGCAGGCTTTGACTGAAGGCCTGCTGTGTTCACTGAAACCATGACTCGGGTTGGGGTGGAGGTAAATATGAAAAACAAATATTCCCTGACCTCAAAGAGCTAAAAACAGCAAATCATTGACATGGTCTGATGCAAACTATGCCCACCGGTCCCATGGTCACCAAAAAGCTATGAGAGAGATGAAGAAACATGCTTATCACTTCCCCAGCTCCAGGCAGACAGCAGTGCAAGGACTTGGATCTCCCATGGCAGGGTCAGCCTTCTTTCATGGCCCCCTGCCCTGTCTGCAGAGATCATTTCCCTAACGGGAGGGTAGGTTACTGAGGAAATGCTCTTGGGCTCTTGTGATGGTTCGTAATTGTATGTCATCTTGGCTAGGCCATAGGGCATCATCCACACCAGTCTAAATGCTGCTATGAAGGTGTTTTTTTAAGATACGATTAACATTTAAAATTACCTGACCTTGAGTAAAGCAGATTGCCCTCCACAGTGTGCATGGGCCTCCTTCAGTCAGTTCAAGGCCTTAAGAGAAAAGGCTGAGGTCCCCAAAGAGGAAGGAATTCTCCCTCCAGACTGCTTTTGGACTCAGGCTGCAACCTCACCTCTTCTTTGGTCTCCAGCCTACTGGCCTGCCCTGCAGATTTTAGGCTTGTCAACCCCAGCAATTATGCAATTATGTAATTATGTAAACCAATTCCTTAAAATAAATCTCTTTCTATATGTACACACACACATACATCTTATCAGTTCTGTTTTTCTGGAGAACTCTGATGAACACAGCCTCTCTCTGCTACTTCAGGGAAGTGAGTGCAGAGAGAAAACCATGCATGCAGGCCGTCATGGCGTCTGCAGCAGCCAGAGCAGAGAGGTGGCCCCTCCAAACAGCACAATGCGAGTGACGCTGATATGGGCCTTGAAGGCCTCAGGGGTTGTCCAGGGAGTCTCAAGTGACACAGTTACCCAGCCTTCAACACATGTACATTTTACAATCGTGAATTACTCCATCTGGCATCACACTCCTCATGTCAGTCCAGCTATCCGTGAAGCTGCCAGATCCCAAACTCACAACTCAACACTGGCGGCCTTTCCTCACTCTTGAAAAATGCTTTAGTTCTGCTCTTTGTGTTGGTCAAAGTCGTCTGGAGTCTCTTCTCTTCTACTGCTCATTGTTTGTGCTTTGAGGCATGTTTACTCCCAAAGATGGTCAAAAGTAATGCTAACAAAAGCCCAAGGGGACAGAGCGCTCATCTGTTGTGCTCCCTAGTGTCTCCCAGCATCAAGCAGTGTTCTGACCCCTTGTACAAGCCAAATGGCTGCTTGTTAAATGAAAAAATTAGCAACGATGGAAATCTTTCCAGGGGTCTAGCCCTGTGCAGGTTCTTGACGTGCATTCTCTTACTGACCCTCGCAGCACTGCTGTGAGACAGGTATTGTTAGGAGTGACTCCATCCTCTTTTCCCTCCGTAAATCAGCTCACCAAGTGGGGCAACACACTCTGGACAATGTCAGTTACAAGGCAAACAGAGCTCCTTGTTGTTTTAGAGACTCTCTTCTTGCTCATGATTTTGGAGGTTTTCCTTCTGCTGGAAAAGCACGCTGGCACCTTCCTCAGTCAGAGCCACAAAGCCAACCTTTAGTTCCACAGCCCTTCCCACCATGCACCTCTCTGGTTAACTGGGCTTAGGGTGGACTCAACCTGCAGCAAATGCTAAGGCTTCTTCCAGTCACCTCCCTCAGAGTTCTCACAGACAGAAACTGAAGTACAAAGTGAAAGGCCAGGTCAAGGCAAACTGGTGCAGGACTTGGCTCCCTACTTCTCCCCACGCTCAGCCCTAGGGGTTTTGTTTCCCCCCTTGGAAAGGCTGGGAGGGCTCTCTTGGGAGCACCCCAGGCTGGACACCTCCCCCTGCAGGACCACTCGCCATCAGCCTATGCTGTTTGGCCTCTTCTCTTGGCTGGTTGGTCTGATTGATGAGAACATGCTGACAGGTAGAAGGTCAATCTTGTGCTGGCAACCTATTTATGGTTTTTAAGGAAAGATCTGTCACCATGACCCAAAGACTATAGCAAAGTTTAATGGGCACGGTTCTGGGCCCTGGGTCGGGTCACTGTGTTGGAAGTCTGGGGGCAGCCGCACTTCACATGCACTGAGGTCCTGGTCATGGGAGGACCACTTGTTTCCACATTCCTACCCGCCCCCAGCCTCTGCTCTAAGCGCTGACTAGTTGCTGTCTAGCAAATTGCACCAGAAAAGGAGGTGGAAGGGGTGGGAGAGGAGAAGAGAAAAATGAAGAAGGAGAGGAAGGCAGAGTTGAGGGCTTAAGGAGGAAGAAAATAAAGGGGGATGCGGTGGGAGGAGGAAAAGAGAAGAGTAAGCCCCCCCAAGTGACCAGGTTACACGAGAGAGCTGCACGGCAGCCTATGGCTGGAGACACAGAGCTGAGCCAAACATCAACATAAATATAAATGTTAAATACATAGGCCAATTCTCCAATGTGGTCTCCTATCTATGATTTGAATTGTACCTATAAAAAAGAAAACTACAGGGCACATGAGTAAGTTGAAATTAAAATGACAAGAACAGTGTTGTGCTTAGAAGTCTGGAGCAAACATAAATGCTGGACAGCAGCTGAAAAGAACTTATAAGGGTTTTAAAATTCCTTTTGAAGATGATATTTTAAATCTTGAAAGCAATACAGAGCAAAGCCCTATGAATATTTTTTGGCTAGGATATACTGGACCATCTGATGTAACATTTGGGGTCATGTCAATTTGATTCTAAGAACTAATGGGCCAAGCAATCAACTTCGTCTAAAAAAAATCACAAATTAAAATACTGGGTCAGATCTTGATGCTAGACCAAGTTCAGGTTTCAGTAAGTCTGAGCTTCAGCCACTAGCCTAAAAGACATGCTCCAAGGGAAAAACTTCAAAAAGATCACAAAGGTTGTTAGGGAAAGGAGAGAGCAGGAGAAAAGAGACCATCACAGACGGAGTGATGGAGCGTTTCCAAACCTTCCAGAACCTAATGATGCAAAATGGAACAACAAACTTCAAGGGGCACCTCTACACCACACCAGGAATAGAGTGGACCAGGTGTTTCCTGCAAAACTTGCGGTGAGCTTCTCCACAGCTGGATGGGCTTTGCTAAGGTCACTAAGACGGGACCTGAGGTGAACTGCTTCCCCCAACATGCTTGAGTTCTGTAGCCTGAACAGCACTTTCTCTCTCCTTCATCCACCCTTTTGGTGGAGCTGAGGGACCAAGGAAAACACATGGGGGGAGTGTTATTAGAGTACACAGTGTAGCTGCTCCCTGTCTGCCTTACTCGGTGAGCCTTCCCGTTCACTTGAGTCTCAACTTGGAACCACAGACAGAATCCAGCAGAGGTGGGCCACATGTGTCGGCCCAGGAAGCCAGAAGAGTGGCTGCTGGTCTTCTTCCAGCCCCTCTGGGCAGCGGCTCTCAGTCCATCTTCTCGCTCTCAAGCTTCCTGGTTCCACCTTCCAGCCAGCGAGTTTAGCTGGCTTTGGTACACCTTAGGAAGCAGAGGTCCAAACCAACTCTACCAAAAATATAAATAAGAAGATAATTCTTATTTTTTAAAATCTTGACCCCAACTGTTTAACCCAGGGGATATTGCATTATCTTCTTGCATGGTAGTTCATTAAAGAGCTTTTCACATCAGGTATCATCTTCTTAGGAGGAAAAATGTCATAGTTAAACCTCAGAGGTTTCGTTAATCTCTTGTAGGATTGATCACTTTGTTGAACCAAGTTTTCTCAGAGAGCTGAGGATTTCTCTGACACATAGTTTCACCCCCTGTTTTGGTTATACCACCCTGTTTTTGCTGTGGGGGAACTGCTGTTTCCCCTACTCCATCCATACTGCCCAGACTAGTGACCCACTTCTAGTTCCACGGATGTGGGAAGACTCAGGCTTGGCCAGTCAGAGCACTGAATGCCACCACCAAGTGGGTTCGCTCAGGAATGGGTGTGTGATCCAATCAGAACCAGACTTGCCCTGGAAGAATGCATGCTCTTACCATAGACTTGAATCTGAAAGAACAAATGTCTTAGTCTGCTTGGGCTGTCATGACAAAATACCCTAAACTGGGCGTCTTGAGCAACAGGCATTTATTTTCTCTCAGTTCTAGAGGTTGGGAAGTCCAAGATCAAGGTGCCAGCTGATGCAGGTCCTCGTAAGAACTCTCTCCCTGGCTTGCACACAGCTACGCTCCTGCTGTGTCCTCACATGGAGGGGAGAGAGAAGAAGGGAAGGCTCTCCCGTGTCTCTTCTTACAAGGACACTAATCCTATCAGGTTACTATCAGATTCCTGCTCTGTTCTTTGACTTCATTTAACCTTATTTGCTTCCTTACCCCAAATACAGTCACATTGGGGGTTATGGCTTCAACATGTGAATTTGAGGCAGGCACAGTTCAGACCATAGCAATGTAAGTCTAAGAACTGCTGGCTACCATCTCACCACAACCCCAAGCCAAAGAACAAAGCCAACATACACGACAGCAGAGTTGAAAGATGGAGAGAAGCAGACCCTGCCAACATCTTTTAAGCCCCTGGATCAATCTTTTCCTGAAACCAAATATGTCTGGATTGTTCAATTACAGCCAATGAATTCTCCTTGTCTTAGGCCAGTTGAGGTAAAGTTGTCTGTCACATGAAACTATGGAGTCATGACTAACTCTTTAATCATCAAAATATTCTCATTTTAGAAGTACCCTTACTAAACAGTACTCTTACTAAAGTGTATTATGTACCTCCCTCCCTTCTGAAACAGGTATTCAGACATAACTTAATCACTCTTATGATCCAGAGCCATCATAATAGAGCTCATTAACTTATTCTGATAGTGATACCCTCAGTAACTCCTGAGTTGGGTAAGATTTTTTGGCCTTCATTGAATGATCCCAGACTACTATGCTTCTCAGGTTTCATGTCTGTTTTTCTGCCTCTCCCCTTATTGTCAGTGTGTTCCTGTAACAAATTTCCCTCCTTCTAATTGTATGTTTCTAATTCAGCATGGCTTTGGCTTAGAAAACAAGTCATCAAACTCAGCACAATCATTTTTTTTTAATGAGGAACAGGCAAGAGAGGGACTAAGGGAATCTTTTAATAGTGAAATGCATGGATTTTATTGCCTTTTTTACTTTACAGAGGCAATAGGGGTTGAAGGATCCTACTGCTTACTTCTCACTTTTGATCCAGATACATGAACCAGACAAACAATCTAGAAGGAGTAACACTCTTCTTTGGTTCAAAGAATTATAACATACATACAAAACAGTAATTTTTAAAGTAGAAAAATAGCCACAGTTTGGGGTTTATTATAGAAATCTATGTTTAAATAGGCAGAACATTAAAAATGATCACAGTTCCTAGAAACAAATCAGAATCACGGAGCCCCTTGAAGGAAGCCACAGTAAATTAAGCCACACGGATGTGCAACTAAGTATTATACATCTCGTGTACTGAATAGGCACAACTGCTATAAACTAAATCTGAGGGCCCCTTTCAACTCAATTCAGTATGAGTGATAGTGCCCCTGCACCTAGATGAAAACTCTAATAAATTCTAGGGTTTTTCAACACACTCTGAAGTAAGAGAGCAATCATTAAATTGAAATTCAGCTTAGGTCAAATCTCAGGACATTGATATTTAGACCCTCCTTCTTTCTTGTTAGAATTAAGGCAGAAGAGTAAAGACAAGATTATGGATTAAAGATAAAAATAGGGTATGCATCTCAAATGTGTTCCTTATGCTCTTTGGTCCTTGTTCCTATCCTGCATATAATGTGTATAGACAGAGTGGTTTCTTGCCCCTCGAAGAGGTTTGGGGAAGAATTATCCACTGTGTACTAGCACAGGAATATCTTCAGGTGAAAATGGACTTATCAGATTATTGCTACAATTTACTGAGCAACAGTTTCCAGGTGAAAGAGAGATACTAAATTCACCCAAATGCTCCATGACTTCAGGCTATAACTTCTTAAGAGTTTAAAGCCACAAGATGGAGGAGCAGAAGGAAAAAAAAGTGACAAACTGCTCAGAGTCACAGACAATTTCAGCCTGAAGAACCTCCTTTATTATTTCTTGTAAGATGGGTATGCTAGCATTGAATTCTCTCAAGTTTGCTAACCTGGGAATGTCTTTATTTTGCTTTAATTTTGAAAAATAATTTTGATTTAAATGGATATAAGATTCTTGGTTGACAATTTTTGACTTTCAATTCTTTGAAATATATGGTCCCACAGCCTTTGAGGTCCCATTGTTTCAGAAGAGAGGTCAATTGACATTCTAACTGGGTTCTCCAGCATGTGATGAGTCATTTTCTTTTGCGGCTTTCAAGATTTTTCTCTTAGTCTTTCAACATTTAAACTACGATGCCTGTGGGTGTGGATCTCTTTGTATTTATCCTACTTGGAGTTCATTGAAATTCTTTGGTGTGGAAGTATTTTTCATCAAATTTGGGAAGTCTTCTGCCATTATTTCTTTGACTATCTTTTCTGGTCCTACCTTTCTCTCCTCTCCTTCTGGTCCTGCCATTACACATATGTTGATGCATGTAGTAGTATCCTATGTTTCTCTGAGGCTCTGCTTATTTATCTTCATTCTTTTTCTCTGTTTTTCAGACTGAATAATATCTATTTATCTATCAAGTTTGCTGATTATTCTGCCAGCTCAAATCTCCTGTTGAATCCCTCTAATGAACTTTTCTTTTCAGTTATACTTTTCAACTTCAGCATTTCCATTTGGTTCTTTTTAATGATTTCTATACCTTCATTTATATTCTCCATTTGATAAGATATTATCATCTTACCTTCCCTTAATTCATTAAGTATGGTTTCCTTTAGGTATTTGCACTTATTTATAATAGCTGTTTTGATCTGCTAAGTCCATTACCTGAGCCCATTCAAAAGCAGTTTATATTGCCTGCTTTTTTTCCTGTATACGGGGCACAATTCCTTGTTTCTTGGCATACCTCATGATTTTTTCTTGAAATCTGGATTTTTAGGTAGTTTATTACAGCAACTCTGGCTATTGACCCACTACCACCACCAGGATTTTTGTTTCTGTATGCTTGGCTGGTTGGTTAGTGACTTGGCTGAACTAATTCTGCAGTTGATTTCCTCCTCAACGTTCAGCCTCTCTTGTTCTCGTTCAGATATTTCCTTGTTTTTACCTTCTGACCTGGATATTTTGGAGTCACCCCTGGGTCAGTACAAGAAATTTTTTGGTTGAATATTGTGTTTAAACATTCTTGGCCAGTAAGATTTTTACCCTTTCCCATTGCATGTTTGTGTGGCTTGGAGACTGTTAATACCTTCAAGTTTGGGGAGTTTACATTTTTTCCCTACATTCATTCAGGGAGTACTAGTTTGGAGTTTTCCACTCTGATCACTGCTGAGAAGGCGCAGCCTTGGCCATTATACAGTTCTAGATAGCCAGGGATGACTATGATATTCTGTTAAAGCCTGACTCCCTAGGAGCTGCCTTGTGTCTGAGCAGCTTGTTCAGTCAGTGTTTGATTAGAGGTTGTGCTTAAATAGTGTCCATCCTGTGCTGTTGGGTTTATGTGCAGCTTAGAGATGTTTCTGAGTCTCCCCATGTTTTGCTCTGATTCTTCTTGAGTGGGTGCAGTCTAGCATATGCATATAACTTTCCAATTGCAGACTTATCTATGACATCAGGAAAGCTCATTTTGGCTGCACTTTCTCTGATTCTGTGAAATTTCTGACTGCTTTGCTGTTTTGTTTGTATCAGAGCTACCAGCCTCCTTTTGATTGCTACATACCAAGATCAACATTGTTTTCTACAACACCCTTAGATACGGAGTTCTTTACTCTGTTAAAACAATCCCTCAGACAGCTTCAGAACTCTGTCATTATGACCTACCTTTTCTCCTGGCTGTACAGAAGCACTGTGCTATGGAGCTTAAGATGAGGACTCACATTTTATGAACTGACACGCCAACTCTACAAGTAGGCCCTGGTAGTGGGAGTGGGAGCTCCTGGTCTTCTCAGCTTGCCTCTCCTAGCTTGGAACCTCCCTCCCTGAGCCAGCTGGGGTGGGGGGACTGAGGTCCCAGTATTCTCTGCCTTCAGCGCCTGGTATAAAGTCTCCACCATCCGAGTGGGTATGAGGTAGGAAAAGAAAGACCTTGTCCTCTCCGCTGGGCCTGCCTGGCATGGAGCTTCTGCAACCCAGGGCTGGGAGCAGCGAGAAATGCCAGAAGCCTGCCTCTCCTGGGGTGAAACTGTAGTCCCAGACTGGGAGTTTGGAAGAGAGTAAACCCCCATCATCTTAGCTGTACCAGGGTAGAGCTTCTTTAACACAGAGTAGAGGTGGTGGTAGGCGGGGAGTAGACCTCACACGTCACAGACTCATTCTTACTGAGATTTAGATTTTCTTAACTAAATTTTTCTTCATTTGCTATATGCTCTTAGGCCAATTTCCAGATCCTTTAAATGATTTTTTATAATTTTTCACTAAAGTTTTGTTTTGCTGGAGAGTCTACTGAGCTCCTTACTCTGTGTTCTGAAAGTCCAACCTCCCTTCTGCTTTATCCTGAAGACACTCTTGCGTTTTCTACCTGCCTTAAAATGAATTTGTTCAATAGTGAAGAATGTGGAAAAGAGAATTTTTAAAATGTCATCTTACTCTTTACCTTTGTATCCATAAACACAAAGGCACAATCTAACAGCCTTGCCAACTGAATGACTAGGTTGGAATATCTGTAATTCTACCACAATGAGTCTGCAACGGTGGCTGGCATAAGGAAGAAAAAAGAAAACCTTTGAGATACTGTCAGCCACAGAGTATTTTGCTTTTGCTAAAAGGATGGCAACTGAAACAGAACTAACATGAATGTTGGTAAATTATTTAGAAAATTAACAAGAGATGCTCTTGTCCACTCCTTGCCCCAAAGAGCTTACATTTAAGACATAACTGGGGAGTGTCAAAAAAGGGGGGCTAGAAAAGGCATATTTGTGATTGACCCAGTTTAAATATCTGGTTGGGGGGAATGAGATAAACTACCTGCCCTGATCCTTCTCCTTTTGTTGAATAGATCTCGTCTTCACTACTCATAATCTTGCCCACTCCCAACCTAAGTTCCTCTCAGCTTGGCCCTGGTGGGCATCTGAAATGTAAGGCCTCCATCCCACTCTTCTTCTTTTGTCAATGAGAGATTCTACGTCTCCAGCTTAAAATAAATGTCAGCATACCCAGTTTGTGCTATAAAGCTCCATTACTTGAGATATTTTTCCACAGAAACAGTATCATGTAAAGGTTGATACCACACTAGACCATGGAGCCAGTTTAGCACAGAATCTACCTCTAGCATGACACAGAATTCCAACAAGAGCATCACCTGTGCTGAAGTTTCTGTGGGAAATGCACTGGGCATTCCAGTAACTTCAAATACTGAATTCTCTGGTTGAAAGAAAAGAGAGATTCCCCCTCCTTTCCTTACCCTTCCACCTGCCAGGTGACCAAATCTCTAGGCAGGAACTGCTGACAGCTTCTGTGGCTTCAGAGTGGCAAAGGCTGAGAAGTTGGGGCAGAGGATAGAGGTCCATGAACAGGGCATGCCAGGGGGCCAGGAGGAAAAGAGAGGGCTTGGGATATGGCATACAGACAACTATGCAAACTAGGACACAACTGGGATTGGGCTACAGGCTGTTCAAATGATGAAGAGGGAAGCATGGGGCAGAAGAAGAGGGTTGAAGAACAATAGTCACCATGCAAGTGAGTGCTTCCCAGTACCCACCAGTGCATGCACAACCCACACATTGCACTAGGGCAGGCACTATTAAAGGAAATTGAGGAACAGAGGGGTCAAGGAACTTGCCCAAGTTGATAGTGCAAATCTTGCTCTTCACTGAATTACCTCCAGCTTGGGGGTGGGGGTTTCCTGCTCTGTTCCGTGCTCATGGTTCCTTGGTGTGGCTGACCTTGCTGAGATTGCTCAGTGCCAGTTCTAGCCTCCCACTGTGTTCAGAGGCTGGAAACTACAAAGGGCATTTTTTGGGTTCACCTGAATCAGTGTTCTGAATGTCTGGATGCTAACTGGGTTTTGCAAATAAGAAGCACTTGAGTAAGATTAGACAGGCAGAAAGTAAGGAGGAGGCTGCTTTCCTGCAGCCTGTTGAGCGTCTCTGCCTCTGTGCCCTGCCTGGCTTCCTGGGGGCCAAGAATTGCTGGGGAGGCAGAAGGACTAGAGTCCTTCTATCCTTGAGCTGTGCTACCATGTACTGGGCTTCACACTCAGCCATTCCTCTAGCAGCCTCCTGGGAAGCCAGCCCAGAGCCTGCTTAGCCAGCCCTTAATGACTTGGGGTAGCACCCAATGACCTTGGGCAAGTCCCCGTCTTATTACAGTACCTGGAGTGTTTAACTCCTGTCTTGGGCCCTGACCGATCATCTCCTCCTCTTTCTTCCCCCTTTCCCTTCATCAGCCACTGGGGAAGAACAATGGCCAGCAGTGGGCAGGAGGCAGAGAACGTGGGCAAATCCATTCACTCATTTGCTTGCTTGCCCAGCAGTTCCTGCAAACCTGTTATGCCCCAGGGACTGGGCCAGGCCCCTCCTCCTCCAACCCTCCATCCCCTCAGTGACTCTCACCAACGAGACCCTAGGACACAGGCCCAGCAGGGAGGGAGACCCCCTCTCCCTGGAATGCCCTGCCTCCTCGTGCACTTGGCAGGTGCCTAAAACAGGGCTCCAACACCACCTCCTGTCCAGGGTCAGGGTGTACACCTAGACAGCTGACCCAGCCCATGTGCTTAACCCCCCGGCGAGAGGAGTGGCAGGGCTGCCAAGACAAAAGGGAGGTGCCATGGTAGGACGGTTGCCTGGAACACACAGGTAGAAGCCGGGGGCTCGTTTACTAAGCTGCAGGCCACAGGTCTGCCAGGAAGAGCCTCTGCATTTCTGCATGAGGAACCTTAGCTTGCAGAGCTGGTGATCACTGGGCTACATGTTGCCCACTTACCTTGGCAAATTGGGAAGGAGTAGAAACCCACGCGGCAGGCCTCACACCGGGGGCCCTCAACCCCAGGGCGGCACAGGCACCTTCCGCGGGTATCACATATTTCGGGGAGAACTCCGTCCAGGTTACAGTCACACCCTGTGAAGGGGGGAGGCTTTCAGAGGGGGCCACCATCCTCCATTTCTTTATCAGCTTCCCTTCCCCCAGGTTTCTGTCATGGAAACTGAGAATATGAGTACCTATGCCTTATAGACATTCTTAACCCGGAAGACTACAGCTTAAAGGGAAATAAAACAAATATTCAGGAAAGGTCAGAGATGCCCCTAAGAAACATCCAGGGTGGGCACTAGTTTGCAAAACAGCTATAATCTTTTAACATCTAACCCTGTAGAAACACTTTTTCCCCCAAATCTGAGCCTTAGACAGTGAAATTTCAAATTAATAGATCCCCATCCAATGACAACCTTGAATTAAATGTATTTCTACTTTCTATTTTTTAGAAGAAAGGAAACTAACATAAATCCAGTCCTACTATGAGCAGACATGGCTTTCGGGAACTATGCTCGGATTGTCCTGCTTCATCTCCAGGTACAAGGCCTGCCAGGCAGCCAGGCAGCCTCCCACTCCCTCCCACAGGGACTTCCCTACGCAGGGCCCTGCTCTGGCCGCTCCCTCTGACTGTAAGGACCCTTCCTGGTTCTTTCTCACCCTTGAGGTCCAACAGTCAACTCCGAGGAAGGTCTTCCCCAACCAGTCTTTACAAGTGACTCCCCCTCCCTCTCCTGTTCTTTGTCTTAGTGTGTCATCCTTCACAGCACCTTAGTTACTGAAATCACTCATGAGTCTCGTGACTTGCTTTTAAGCAGTGGAATGAGGCCACGTGGAGAGAAGCCCCCAGCTGTCCCATCTGAGCACAGCCCCAGAAGAGCCTCCAGCAAATCCAGCAGAAGACTGCCCAGCCAACCTACACAACTGTGAGGTGTAGCTTGTGTTTGTTAAGCCATAGAGTTTGGGTGATGTATTACACAACAACAGATGAGTGAAACATCTGTGATACTGAAAACTTAGTGAGAACTCACCTCAGGACCCCCTCTGACATCACACAGTGTTTTTAATAAGTAAGTGTTCTTAAAAATACAGAGCTTTTGCTTGACTTCATTATGAGCAAATATTGAAGTCAAGCAAAAGCTCTGTAAAATAGGTAAGTCTTTTATACTTGAGGAAAGAGATGCTCAGAAGGGTTAACTAACATGCCCAAGGTCACACAGCCAGAAGAGCAAAGACAGGATCTGAACCCAGGCCTGCCTGATTCTAAAGGCCATGCTCTTTCTATTATACTAAGAATATAAGCTGATAACTTATTTTAAAAGCCATATTCAAGGTATGTCCTAGATAAGTATACACATTCAAACCAATCTCATATTTAAAATATCTACATTTCCATCAATAACATTAGCATCTAAATCTGCAACATGGTCTCACAAGGAAGATCCTGAAAAACGCAGATTCAACTGGGTTCACCCTACTTATCAAGGAAGGAAAGTCTCATGCACTTGAACAGATTTTCTACAAGGGTTCAAAGAATAGATAACTCCAAGAGTTAGCTAAGTCCCACTCCTTCTCCTTCCTAAACCCTAACCCTTTCAGATAAAAAGTTAAGAACAACATTGTGGGATTATTTTAACAATGAAGCAAAACTGAAGAACAAAATAGCAGCGGACGCACAGACTGCAAGAAGGGACTAGTGGTTACCAAAGGGGAGGGGTGGGAGAGGACGGGTGGGGAGAGAGGGAGAAGGGGATTGCAGGGTGTCACAATTGGAGTGTGTGGGGACATGGGGAAGACAGTGTAGCTCAGAAGAAAAATAGGGACTGTGTGGCATCTTACTACACTGATGGACAGTGACTGCAATAGAGTATGGGGAGGGACTCGATAATAAGGGTGAATGTAATAACCACATTGTTTTTCTTGTGAAACCTTCATAAGAGTATATATCAATGATACCTTAATAATAATAATAAAAAGATCTGGGGTGATACACAGGAATTTATATTTTGTAAAAGCAAAGGATTCCAAAGCAGCCTTGTGTAAGACCATTGTATTAGAAGACAAGAAACCATCAATGGGTCTTAATGAATTAAATTCTCAGGGATGGGAGGTTGTTTGGTTTTATTCAGTGTTGCCTTTCTTCTGGCAGTTGAGACGTTTGTGCTTTTAATGTTCATCCCCTGGACTTAGAACCTGAATTGGCTGTTTTTAGAATGCACTAATATAAGACCAAACTGTAGTGGCTATCTGTGCATGCAATTTCCAAATCGATCTAACTGTATTAATTAAAACTCTCCCCCAAGGCTGTGTTCTAGGGCTTCCCTAATATTTTGTAAAAGATGGCTGAACTTCCTTTCAAGTTCAATTAAATTTCTTTTCCAGTGGGGAGAAAAAGGAATAACAAAAAGATTACTGTAAACAGACAGTAAATGGAGATCTAAAATATCCTTGTGGAAGAAAACAGAGATGTGTGCTTAATCAAGGCTCAGACGCTAAACTGCACGCTAGCCAATTAACAGACATCTGAGGAAACGTCGGCTGATACCGCTTTAGGCAGGATACGCGGTAGGGACCACCGTGGAAATTAAAAATTGAGGCAAGCAGAGCTGTCCTCATATGACCAAGCATCTGATGAGGGGCAAGCTAACAGCCCACACGTGAACACGCAGCCCGCGGTTTGGCAGAGGAGCTGGGGGTGAGTCGGCAGGAGCAGGAACAGAAGAGGTGCACTGATCCCGCTGTAAGAGGCCTCTGACGAGCCCTTCATGCTGCCCCCAGATGCTCTGACCTTCCCCCACGCCCTGCCGCTCCGCCACGTTCCAAGGTGACACCTTTATCCTTCTCTCTCCTCAGCGCCAAGCTCCGTCCCCATCCTCACCTGCCCTCGACCTTGATTCTTATTTCACAAAGGAGCAACCAGAAGAGGGCGCCCCAGCATCGTGTCCACCTGCCGTCCTCAGCCACGCACACCGCCCTCTCCCTAGGCCTCTCCCACCTCAGGAAACGGTACACGGCCTTCTCTTTGCTGCACCAGAAGCCTCGGAGTCTCCCCAGTGGCCTCTCTTTCTCTCACACCCGACTTCCAGTCCCGCATCCCCGGCAGATCCTGCTGGTTCTATCTGCAGATTATGTCCACCGTCTCTCCACTACTTGTCACGTCCACTGATACCTCCTGGGTCTGAGCCACCACTTCTGTTCCCCAGGGATTATCACAATTGCTTCCCTTGACGGCTCCCTACTTCTTCTCTTCTCCCCCTACAGCTGGTTTACAGCATAATAACTACAAAGATCCTTATGCAAACACACTTCTCCTTGCAAAACTCACCATGTATCCAAGGTTAAGTCCAAAGGGTGACAAGGGCTTATGATCAGGTCCCTAGTGCATCCCTTCCTTACCCCTCTGGCATGCACCCACTCAATTTCACACATCTGCTCTCTCTTTTGTCAAGTAACACCTGATCCCCTTCCCCCATGCTCCTGCCCCAATGGCTTTGTACTTCCTTTTCCTGTGTCTGGATGCTTCTCCCAGACACCTGCAGAACTCACTGCTCACCCCCATCAGGTCCTTGCTTAATTAACTCTTAGAGGAAGCCTGGCCCAACCATCCTACTTAAATTTGCAAGCCTCATTTTCTCTAACCTCTCTTGGCACTCACGGTCAAGGCTGCCCGCTGAGCTGTTACACTGTGGCAGAAACTGAACTCCCCTGCCAAGGACAGCGCTCCAGAGACCGTCTCCCTGTCTGGTCACACGTGCCCCTTCTCTGCCCACCCACACCCTGGACATAGCAGAAGGAGGGGCACACATTCTCACAAATACCTCACTCTACCTCCACCCCTGTGAAATGAGCATGTGAGTGTCAGGCCTCTCCTGGCACCCTGGGGGATGAGAAGCCAACTCAGTGGGTGCTCTGAGCATGACCCAGACAGGGCACAGTCCCAGGCTGCGTGCTTGTGTTGTGCCCATATGTTGGTGCAAGCATGTCCTTCTAAGGATGTGCGTTTCTATGTGGGTCATATGGGAATACACAGGAAATGGCACACAGCCCCAGAATTGAACCTCAAGACCTGGAATGTTCTTCTCTGAGTTAGCTTATGCCTATAATGTGAAGGGCTCACCCTTAAAAGTAGCACCTTTGGGTAGGACACAACCCTGCATATCACTATCTAGCATAGAAGGCATTTTACTTGTTAAGTGGTTTATATATTATTTATGTTATTGTATGAGGCCCCTCACTGGAATATGAGCTACAGAAGAGCTGGGAATTTTTTTCCATTCTGCTCACTGCTAAGTCTCCAACAACCAGAAACGGTGCTGTGCACAAAAGACAATCGTAAAACCCGTGCAGAAGAAGTGATTAGGCAGGTGTAGCACTCACACCCTCTCGCTGCTCACCTCTCCACCCCAGAGGCTGCTCACTATGCAGCCCTGCCACTCTGCCCAAGGGGACTTTTCTAGCTGCAGGACCAGGGAGTTAATGGCCCAGAGATGGCCCTCCACTAATGGCAAGTAACTGAAGTCACCCTGCAGTTGTGTAATGCTGAGCAAGTTCAATGCTGTCTCCTATACACCTCTGAGGTGCACCGGAAGGATCTGGCTGCTGAAGCAGCCTCACAACAGCAACCTTCAGTCCCTGACTCACGGCCTTACTGCTGTTTCTGGGATCACCTCCCAAATAAACAGCTTTCCCTCAAATTCTTTCTCAGGGTCTCCTTATGGAGAACCCAAATAAGACAACAGGCAACTGACAGCCACGGAAGGCTTTTAAGCAAGTTTGTGATATATAATTCAAGCCTATTTAGTTTCCTTGGAATCAGGTAGCGTCACTGCAAAGGACAGACTCAAGTAGAGAATGACAGTGGCCAGGAGCCCCAAGAGGAGGCACCTATGAGGCCCCTGTCACACCCCAGTTAGGATGATCTGAACTTGGAATAGCAGCGTGCACAGGAGGTGGGAAAGAACCACTGAGCATAACATCTTTATTGAAGTTAAACCAAAAGAGATGTTACTTGCCTCTTATATCTCCAGCTACTGGATCTTCTGGACTTGGAGTAGGAATAGGGAAAACAGGAATTCCTAGAAAAAAGGTTTATTAAAAAAAATTTTAAAACAGAGAAGGATACAGGAGACAGTAAAGTAAAACATGAAATTGCACTAACTAGGGAGAAGCCGTCTCTAATTTAGTGAAAAAACATCATGTGCAGACTAAAGAAAGACAATATTTCTGATGTAAAATGCATCAAGTAATTGAAACCAGACTTGACAGACCTTCTGATTTGTTTATTAATGAGCAAAAATGGATATTTTGTGCTCACATTAGTTGGGACTCAGTCTGAGTAGGGATGAGCTTGGTTTCTTTAGCATCTCTATTGGTTTAATGTAAAATTGAGACTAGTTTTGAAAAGCGTTTTCTTTCAAGTTTTTTTTCCCTAAAATTTTGTTTATACCATAACATTGTTTCTGGCTTCATTTTTCACTAAAAGGGCAGATGCATTTGCTGCCCAGCCTCTCTCCATTGACAGATTCTAAAACTGATTAAGCACCAATACTGTGTTTGGGCTTAAAAACTGGTTCTTTTAAATATAAGATGATCATATAATTTATCCTTCAAACCAGGACACTTGACAGGGAAAGTAGGTGCTGATGTAACAGGTACCCTGGGGCAGGAGGTGAGCCAGGACACACAATCACCTGTTCACATGCGTCCTGCCTCCATCCCCTGCAGCTCAGTACCCTTCTTCTGTGGTGCACGCTTGTGAGGTGGGGCTGAGCAAAAGCTAATGCAGCAGTGAGAAGGTGTCCCTTTGTGAGACAGCGTCTTTTTGTCCTAACACGGAAGTGCAGTCTTCACACTGTTGTGAAAAACAGCCAGAACCATGGCTCTTGTCCCAGTTTGCATAGCTGATTTCATAGACTCTCCTGCTTTATGTTCTATGACATTTCTCACATATGTATATTTTCTCTCTGAGATGCTGCAATGTTCACTTAGATTAGGCGAGGTGGGGGCCGATGATAACGGGGTCTATTGTATAGTGGGAAAGGGGCAACACATCCCCCTGGCCACTCAATACATGACACACACATTATCCATGCAAATGAACATCTGGAAGCCCTTGACATTTCTTCCAGGTTTATGAAGAAAATCATACACACAGATCAGTGTGGTAAGTTGAAATTGCCAATATTTGACCCTTCTGACTTACTGAAATGGTAATGTCTCTGGTACAATCTAACACTTTGGAGATAAATAAGACTTTAAAATGTACTCATATGAATTTTATGTTCCCAGCTTTTGGGGACACATTCATAATATACATGAATGCAGTCTAGCTGGTCCCTGTCTGGACACCCCCACCCCGACCCCAGCCCTGCCTGCCACGGCCTCGGTGTTAATGCCCAAGCCCTGCTGTGTGCCAAGAAGGGAGCCTGTACTTGCACTGCAGGTACTTACTCAAGCAAAACGGGAAGTTATAGTGTCCGGGCGCACACTTCTCACAGTTGTGCCCCTGGAAACTGGGCTTGCAGGTGCAGCGGCCTGAGCCCTGCTCACAGTCATCCGCGTGCTCAGGGTTACAGCTGCAAGCTGAGAGAGATCTCGGGTTACAAGGGATCTGGCCCTCCTGCACTTCATAAGGCACACATGTCCCAGGACTTCTCAGGCAATGTTTAATACTTTATCACTCGTCCATAGAATAACCACACTTATTCTTAGAAAGGCAGAGCCTGTTTTCCACTTCATACCCGCTCTACAGTTCTCACAACTGGACCTCACGGGCTCTCACACTGCGTATCCACAATGAGAAGGCCTCGAGAATGCAGTTTATTACACTGAGCATTGCCCATCTCCCTGTGTAAGAGGCAAAGCCCACACGACATACAGTCGAGGGGGCTTGTGGGAGGGTGCTGGGCACATCTGTTGGACACAGCCTCTCCCAGCTCTGAGCCAACTATGAATGCCCACCTGGCGGTCATCACACAGCTGTGATGTGGACACACAGGTGGGATGCCTAGATATTGATATATAACCCGTGGACAGCATAGAAAGATTGCATCATGACCCAAATGTTAGGTTCGAGTGGTACAGCAGACGGAAGGCCGTTTTTGAAACCAACATGACCGATAGGTTTGCATTCCAGGGAGACAGGCTTGGGCTACAGGAGGCTCAATGGCCCCCAACCTGGGAGCTTCTCTTGACCCAGCAGGTCCTCACCTTGGGCAGCAAAAATACCACCCCAGCTCAGCTAAGTACATGCCCTGGGAGGAACCAGGAGAATGGAGAAGCCGCTAGCATCACACATCCCTCCAGCCTGGATTCTCCTGGTGTCCTTCGCTTAATTTGCTTAGGATTTTTGTGTCCTGTGGATTCTTTGCTAAGCCTCCAGTATCTCAGTGAGACCACTTCAGTGATAAAAGAGGAAACTAGAAAAGTGGTGGAGACCTGAGATTCCTAAGAAGGTATGACTGCATTTGAAATGTCCCTTTCCCCTTTGCCAATATCTGTTCTTTGTGGGCACAGAAAAGTGGTGGACTTATTCATAGGATGATGTAGAAGAGGGAAAGGAAACCAGAACGTGCTTTGGACAACTAAGAATGCCCGAGAAAGAGGCACACCAGGTTTACACACCCTTTGGACTTTGGATGCTCTCAGACAGTAATGATCTGATAAGTGAAGTTGGGGGGATGCTGAGCACAGAGGCCAAATTCATGACTGGTATTGTTTTCCAAGTGTGACAGCCAGAGAACACAAAAGAATCAAGTAGGTTACACAAGTAGGATAAAACCTATGACCTATGACAGATAATTCCACAGGGAAAAAGCAGTGGCATTTTTCTGTGTGGTGGATGTGGTGTGACACAGGGGCATCAGGCAGATATGAACAACACCCTGGATCATCCAGGTAGTGGGTCTGTCACCTGGGCCAAAATACTTGATACTCAGGCTCTTGGGTCTCCCCATCTACAAATCAGAACAATAACACAATGTCCCGAGTTAGCTGTGATAATTAAATAACACATCTGTGAAAGTATTTTGGCAATGTCTTGCATATAGCAAATGCTCAATGAATTATAGCTATTTGAAATATTATGATGTTATTAAATCCTTGTGAAACCAGTACTATGTTGTCTTGATGTTAATTCTGAAAACAATTTGAAATCACTGGAGATTGAAGAAACATGTCAAAACAACCAAAAACAGAGGAATCAACATTTGTTGCAGACCTAGTATGTGACAGGCCCAATGCTTGGTATTTTCCTAGGTGTTTTTGGTGGTATTTAATTTAATATTAGAGAATATATTTTCATTTCCACTTATATGTAAGAAATCTGAGGCTCAGAGAGATGACGTAACTGTTTGATGTCACACAGCTACTGAGGATTAGAGCCAATACTATGAAGAAAGTGGGAAGAAAGGGAACCACTACCCACTCAGATTTTATCCCGACGACCTCCCAGAAGCCGTACAGTATATAAAGTCTGAGAGACCACATTGAAATGAAACTTACGGATGCAGCCATGGGGGGCATCAGGTGGAACACCATAGGGACGGTAATAACCCTTTGCACACGTTTCACAGTTTACACCAGCTGTGTTATGCTAGAAAGAAACAAGAACAACTTAGAAGGAAATGTCCTTATTTTGTGCTATTCATCCAGTGAAGTTATTCTGTTGTTTTGAATTACAATTGTAATTTCAAAGTCACTAAAAAATAAGCCTTGATCTTGACCTTGAGTCTCCAAAATTTACCAGGGACACTAGCTGAAACTTGGCTCTGGAGTTTTTTACACACTGGAAGGGGAAATGAGGGTAAATTCCACGAACTGGACAGCCCGGGTTTTCACCTCTACCACGGAATTTGCTTAATGAAGCACCTGACATCTGAATGAGAAAAAACTCACGAGCACTACTCTTCAGTTTCAGTCAGAAGAAGTGATGAATGCTCAAGAAATCATCCTTAGATTTAGCCCGAGGAATAAAGGGTCATGTGTGTATTTTTATCTTCTCTAGTTTTAGAAGAAATCACGTATACAGATGCCCTTCTCTTGTCATCCCAACTTTATCTGAACTTTAGTCATGAAACCATTTTCCAAACATTTCTGTTACATGAATGGAAAATGTAGGCATGAGTCTCACACACAGAGCTCATTTTAAAGTACCACACTGAGTGGCTTTTTATATTTCATGGTTAACCCTTGTAATTGCCACAAGATCAAATTACCCAACATGCAACACCAGTTTCCAAGAACCATACCCAGGGATCTAACTCAATTCTGCCTCTCTCACTCTCTAATTTGGGAACAATTGGGAGGGCAGTGTTTTTTCATTAATGAAAAGAAAGGCAATAGGGAGCTAAAAAAAAAACAGCTATAACACACTTTGACCCAAAAAGAGTCTGCATGGGAATTGAGAAGGGAGAACAAAGACCCTTTTCTGTATCCTCTCCCCAGTTTTAGATGATTTTATTAATTACAGACCTTTATTTATTACACTCCTTGTCCTGTGGGCTAAAATCTGAATTCACTTTAACACTGAGGTCTAAAATCATAGTGGCCACTTCTCTGGCTTAACATTTATATGCGTAAACACTCTGAGCAAATAAGAAACAGCTGTCCTCCACCCTTCCTTCCAGCAAATATCATTAACCTCTCCTCTGCCTGCCTCTGTAGCTTATAATAGACAGGACCTCAGGTTAACCTCACTCCCCAGTTGTTTCCCATGGGAACAGGGAAGGAGGAAAAGTTCTCTGAAGTGGGTGGTCCAGGCCCTCCCCTCTATCGCAGATTTTGGCTAATGAAGCACCTGCCACAGAGAAGTTATATATTTAAGACACAAAGAAAGCAACAGATGACCAGAAGAGAGCAACAGATCACCCCACAGACGGAACAAAGCCTGTGCGGTTCTCTGGGGCCTCCAGATCTTGGGGGCTCTCTGGGGCCTGCACCACACCCTGAGGACAACGACATGCAGACCCCCCATGGCCACAACAGCGCCGAGGCCAGACGGAGGCCCAAGGCCAGCGGTGGCTCTGCAGTTTCTATATCGCAGGTGCTAGGGTAGGCGCTCTCACCGGGAGGAGTGGATGTGCATCTGCCTGACATTTAACGTGAGAAAACCTCAGCTGCCCAGGCCACATGGGGTGGGCACCTGTGGACTCCATGCAGGAGGGAAGCCCGCCCCCACTTCCCACCTCCTTTGACACCTAGAGAGGATGCTCACCTGCAAACCTCAGGCCTTGCTCTAATAATTCTTAGGTGCTAATTCCTCCAAGCAGAACTTTTCTGGAGTGCTTTCCGATCTGCAGGTAAACCCCATCTCTCTGTCTCTCAATTCCCTGACCACACCTACAACACTTGCTGCTGGCTTCCACTTCTGTGAGCCTCCAGCACATGGAGACCACTGGCTGGGAAACTGTGGGCCACACTCTCCCTGGAAGCCCCCATCTGGTTTTCCTTCCTACAGCTGACTTGATCTGGCCTCTGCTCCCTCTCTGACTCGTCTACCCTGCTCACTCCCCTCCAGTCACACGGGGTCCCTTGCCCCTCTCGGGCCTTTGCCTGCCAGCCCCTCTGCCTGGAATGCTGTCCCCGAGAAGATTCCTGCATTCTTTCCACTTGGTGCTCAAATGCCAGACCCCGGGGAACTGCCACCTTATGTTAAAATGTCACATATACCAAGCCAATACTTAAAATAGCAAACTCAAGAAATAAAAATGCCATATGAGAAAATAGCCATCTTTGGTAACAGCTTGCTCTGTAAGACAGCAAGCTGGCACGCTCACACCCTGGCTGCTTGAGTGCCTAAAAGTCTCCAGGCCCAGCCTGCCTAGGACAGTCCCACTTCTCTCACCAGACCAGAGGTGACTGCAGATATTCCGCCATTCTCCCATTCCCAGTGCTGCACAGAGAAGGTGGCAAACAGCCAGGATAACTGTTGGTACTATGTTAGTACAGTTAAACTATGGACTGAGGGTTTGTGTCCCCCACAATTCATGCATTAAAGTCTGACCCCCAGTGTGACAGGATCTGGAGAGGGGGTCTTGGAGTGGTGATCAGATCACAGAGGTGGCGTCTTCACGATGGGGTCAGTGATGTTATAAAACAAGACCTGAGAGCACTTCCTCTCTCTCTGCTCTTCACCATGTGAGGATACAAGGCAGCCACCTGCTGACCGTGAGGAAGGTCCTCACCAGATACCACATCTGCCAGGACCAGGGTCCTGGATTCCCCAGCCTCTACAACTGTAAGAAATAAATGTCTGTTGGTTCAGCCCCCAGTGTACGGTATCTTTGTTACAGCAGCCTGAGCTAAGACAGCTGGCTTTCTGATAGGCAGTATGTGTCTTCCACCAGCAAATGCAAACTTCACCTGGAAGCATCACCTTGTAGTTCACCAAGCCATTGACCCTCCTCCGTCCCTTGTCTAGATTCCCCGTGTCCCTCTGTATACGGCATTCAATAAAGTTTTTTTTCCTCAAATGAAGAGCCAATTATCCAATAATCATTTATATAATACCCATCTTTCTCTCCCATTAGAAATGCCAATTTCATTATAAACCAAATTTTAACATCTACATGAATTTGTTTCTAGATTCTTTACTAGATCCCGTTGAACTGGTTATCCCTGCATTGAGTTCACACCCAAACAATACAACTTCATGGCATGTTCCCATATCTCAGAAGACAAATATCCCCGCTAATTGTTCATCTTTTTAAAACTATGTGTCTATTTTCATTCAGTCTTTTATCAATAAGGACTTTAGAATCAGTCTGTCAATCTTCATTTAAAAAAACTGTTGTTATTCTGATGGTGATTACACTGGTTCTATAGATTGGTTTTGGAAAATAGTATATTTATAACAAGCCTGGAAACACACTGTGCCTCTCCATACAGGTCTTCTTTATAAACTTCATTAATGTTTCATAGGTTTGATGCAGCTCTACAATTGATTTATTCTGTCTGTTGCCTCTTGGAGTAGCTCCAAATCATTCAAACAGTCCCAGCTGTGTTCTCCTTCCTATCTGCGTCTCTGCTTTCTATCTTCCTAGAATCTTTTGAAATTCCTGGCCTATTGTTAGCGCTCTTTTTCATGCTGTTTGTGGATTCTGGAAGGAGAGAGAATTTTGCTTGTTTTATATCTTTTCACTCATTTTGTGGATCTGTTGCAGGAGGGAATGTAGCCATATGTGCTGTTTCCTGGTGCTGTCTCTTCACTTTGTATGGTGTGTATGTTCAGGCAGACAGTTTGGAAATAGTGAGACCAACACTTTAAGGACACAAACAGCTAGGGAGCAAGCTCAGACAGATCCAAATTTGTGTCCCAAGAAAGAAGCTAAAGACACCATTTTACTTAACGGAGATAAAGGATCTTCAAGCAGTGTCTCTACCAACATAGGTAATCTTCAACCTTAATTATGAACATCAATATTTTATCAAAGAAAAAGAAATCAAAGAGTCCATCAAAAAACGTTGTGCTCCTTGCCGCCTTCTTTCATTGCTCTTTCCCCCAATATTTTTTTATGGAAAATTTCAAATTTTACAGCAAATACCCTGTATGTACAGTTTACCATTAACAATTAACTGTACTTGCTTTATCACATAGTATTCACTACTCATTCCTCTATCGAGTCGTCCAACTTATGTTTTATGCATTTCAAATCAAATTCTAAGTATCAATCACTTCCCCTTACAACTTGAGCATGCATATAATTAACTGGAGTTCAGTCTTTGTTTACAGGTTTTTTTAGTGTATTTTACATACAAGGACAAAACTCTTAATTGTACATTCAGAGTTATGACAAATGCCCACATCTGTGAAACCTAAATCTGCATCTAGATATAGAACACTACCATCACCCCAGAAAGTTCCCACACTCCTCCAGTTAATCCCCATCACCAGCTCGCTAGAGTCAAACACCATTCTGATTGTTTTCACTATTGCTTAGATTTGCCTGCTCCAAATTTCATTGAAATGGTCCTCATTTCTGCATTTTTGAAAATAGGTCTGTTTCTGCACTTCCTATTCTTACACTGATGTATTTGTCTATCCTTATGTCTGTATCACACCATTTTAATTACTGTACTTTTATAATTAGTCTTGAAGTAAGATGAATCCTCCAACTCTATTCTGCTTCTTCAAGATAATCTAGGGTAATTGGGTAATCTAGGTTGTTCATATAGCCACATAAATTTTAGAGTAGAATTGCCAAAAAAAGTAATTCCCAGAAAAAATATTTCTACAAAAGTATTGCATTAAATCTTTACACCAATTCAGGAAGAATTGATATAATAATAATACTGAGTCTTCCAATATAAATATGTTGTATCTTTCCATTTATTTAGGTCTTTCTAAGTTTCTCTCAGTTTTGTATATTCCTCAAGACTTTTAACATACACAGTCATGTCATCTGCAAATAGAGGCAATTCTACTTCTTCCTTTCTAATCGTAATACCTTTTATTTCTTTTTCCTTGCCTTATTGCAGTGATGAAGACCTTCAGGGCACTGTTTAACAGAAGTGGTGAAAAGCAAGCATCCTTACCTTGTTCTTCATTTTTAGAAGAAAAGATTTCAATATTTCACCACTAATATGATGTTAGTTGTAGGTTTTTCGTAAATGCCCTGTATCAGATTACAGAAATTCCCTTTTATTCCTAGCTTGCTAAGAGCTTTTATCATAAAATGGGTATTGATTTTCTAATGGTATTTCACATAATTATTCCCTTTTATTCTAATCAATGGCTAATTACATAGATTGATTTGTGAATGTTCAATCAACCTTGCTTTCCTGGAATAAACATTACTTGTCCTAATTATATATTGCCGAATTCTATTTCCTAATATTTTGTTAAATATTTTTAAATATATGATGTTCATGAGAGATATAGGTCAGCAATTTTCTTATGTAACATTGGTCAGGTTTTGGTAATAAAGTTAGTTATACTGGCCTTGCCAAACCAGTTTGAAGTGTTCTCTCCTCTGTTTTCTAAAAGTCTTGTGTCAAAATTGGTGTTTCTTTATATTTATTCATACTATTAAACATCCTTAAATGTTTAATAAAATTTTCCAGTAAAACTATCTGGCTCAGCACTTTTTTTGTCAGAAAGTTTTGATAATTCAATCTCTTTCATAGATACAAAGCTATGCAAATGTCCTGCCTAATCTTGTATCAGTTTTAATACATTGTAATTTTCAAGAAATTTGTCCATTTAAACTAGGTCGTCAATTGTTGGTATAAACTTGTTCACAGTATCATTTTCCTTTTTAATGTCTGTAGCCATTCTAGTGATAAGCTCACTTTTGTATGTGACATTTGTAACTTGTAATTCCCTTATCTTTCTTTGTGTTCTTTTGTTAAAGTATAGCTGTTGACCTTTTCAAAAAGCCAGCTTTTGGCTTAATTTTCTCTATTGTTTGCTTGTTCTCTCTTGAATTCTGCTCTTTTCTTCTTTCTACTTATTTTGAGTTATTTTGCTCTTCTTTTACTTGCTTCTTAAGATAGAACTGTGAGTCCTTGATTTTAGACTTTGTATCCTAATGTGAGCATTGAAGCTGTGAATTTCTCTTTAAGTGATATTGTAGCTGCATCCTGCAAGTTTTGCTGTGTTTTGTTTCACTGTTATTCAGTTTAAAATCTTTTCTGATTTCCCTCGTGACTTCTTCTTTGACTATGGATTATTTAGAAGTGTGTTGTTTCAAACATTGGAAATTTCCTGGTGATCTTATTGTTATTGATTTCTAATTTACCTACATTTTGGTCAGAAAATAAACTATAGGATTTCAATCACTTAAATGTAATGGGACTTGTATGATGGCCCAGAGTCATATTATGGTTTATATTGGTGAACCTATCACATATACTTGAAAAGAATGTGGAGTTTGCAGTTGTTGGCACGGTGTTCTGTATCTGTCAAGACAAGGTGTTTGATAATATTGTTCATACATCTTTACTGATTTTTTAAAATCTAGTTCTATCAGTTCATTCTAGGATGCTATTTAAATCTCCAACTATTATCATGAAATTGTCTATTTTTCCCTATAATTCTGTTAAATTTTGCTTCATGTATTTTAAAGCTGTTACTATGATTACTATGTCTCTGTGATGAATTGACCCTTTTATCATTACAAAATATCCCTATTTACCTCTGTTAATGCTGATGTTAATACTAAAGTCTATTTTATCTGACATTAATATCCCCACTCTATCCTTCTAATGCTCATTGTTTGTATGTTACATATTTTTCCCTATTCATTTACTTTCAACCTATCCATATCTTTATATTTAAAGTTCACCTCTTATAAGCAGAATATAGTTGAGTCTTGCTTCTTACACAGTCTAATAATATCTACCTTTCAATTGGGGGTGCTTAGTCAATGAACACTTAAACTGTTTATTAAAATGGTTAGAAAACAGGTCTACCATTTCACATTTCTGTTTGCTCCTTATTTTGTTTTATGTGTGTGTTTCACCCTTCTGTTCCATTGTTGCTCCTTTTGAATAATTTCAATATTTTTAAAAATTAAAAATTCATATAAATTTTTTTATTATTAACCTTTTAGCTATATCTCTTTGCATTATTTTGTTATTAGTTGCTTTAGGGATTACAAGGCACATCCCTAACTTCTCACAGCCTGATTAGGGCTAATCATGCAATACTTCAGAGACCTGTAGAAACTGTATTGTGCTCCCTGTTATTTATGCTACAGGTTCATACGTATATTATCTACATACATTGTAAGTCCCACAGAATAATATTATTTTTGCTTTCAGTATCCCTATATGTTTTTAAAGAAAAATTTTTAAATAAACCTTCATATTTGTCTAGATATTTACATTCTGATACTCTCCATTTCCTCCTGAAGTTCTGAGTTTCCATTTAACCTGAACAACTTCCTTTAGCATTTCTGGCCATGCAGGTCTCCTGGGCAGTATGTTTTCTTAGTTTTATTTTATTGGTGAAACATTTTTTGTTTTGCTTTCCTTCTTAAAGAATATTTTTCAAAAATACAGATTTATGAGATGACAGTTCTTTTTTTTTCTTCTAGCATTTTAAAGATATTGTTCTACTACCTTAGGGTCTTTATAGTTGCTAATGAAAAGTCCACAATCACCATAATGTATTGTTTTTCTCTATCTACTTTCAAGAGTTTCACTTTGTCTTTGGTTTTCAGCAGTTTGACTTTCTTAGGCCCAGGAGTAGTTTTCCTTGTATTTATCCAACTTGAGATTCAATAAGCCTCTTGAATCTCAGTCTATGGCAAAGTTTGAGGAATTTCCTGTCATTGCTTCTCCTCTTCCTCCTCTTGTTCTCCCTCCCCCTCCTCCTCCTTCTTCTTTATCTTCTTTTTCTTTTCTTCTTTAATTTCATTCTCTCTTCTCCCTCCTGGGACTCCAATTACAGGTGTGTTAGACCTTCTGATATTGTCCCACAAATTTACAAATTTCTGCTTACTTTTTTAAAAGTATTTTTCTTTCTCCTCTTATGACTGGATAATTTCTATTGAACTATCTACAAATTTACAAATGTTCTCTTCTATTATTCCCATTCTGCTATTGAGCCCAACCAGTGAATTTTTAATTTAATAAAAACATACATTTTCATGTAGTTCCTTTTATGGTTTTTATTTCTGCACTGATATTTCTTATCTTTTCATTCATTGTGAACATATTTTCATTTATATCCTTTAGCATAGTCATGATAGTGACTATAAACTCTGTTAACTGCTTATTTCAACATCTGGGTCATCTTGGTCTCTATTGACTGTCTTTTCTCTTGAGAATGGGTCACATTTTTGGCTCTTTAAATGCCAAAAATTTTTGGATTGTATCCTAGACATTGTAAACATTATGTTGTGGAGCTCTGGAATTTGTAATATTTCTTTATAAAGAATATATATATTGCTATTTTATGGGACAATTATCTTGACTTTACTCAAACTGCAAACACTAATTCTTGAGAGGTAACTCAAATCTCAAATAAATTATTTTAGTCTTGGCTGAAATCCATCCTGTTAATGAATGGTTCAGGGGTCAGTCAGAAACTTGGGAGGAATTTACACAGAGAATTAGGAATTTTCTCTTTCTTAATTTCTTTCTTCCTAAATTCCCCACTCACTTTCCAAAAGTTGTGGTTTTCCCAAGCTCTGCCTCTTGTTCTTCAGGCCAGAAAGACTCTATATTTTCTACAGGAATTTTAGCCACACCACATGGCACCAACTTTAGCCTGACCTCTGGCTAAAAGCCATAAAAACATGTGACACCCTATACTGATCCCTTTGCTAAGTAGCAACTCCTCTTCATTATCTTCCTGCTCATGTTTACTCCTCAGTGCCTTCATATAACTATTTGGATGGGGTAGGCTTTTCTGGGTTTTTGTTTGTTTTTTTATTTTGCCTACAGTCTGTAGTTGTTATCTGTGGGAGGGTTGGGTCCTATGGGAGCTACTGAAACATAAAAGAAGCAGAAATTGCTCCTTGTTCTTCAATTATGAGTTTAATATAAAAGGTAATTATGCTGAAATGTACACTGAAATGGTTAAAATGGTAGATTTTATGATAAGTATATTTCACATCAATAAAAAAGTTTAATTATATTAACTTAATATCTAACTTAAGCAAGGGCATTTTAAGTTTGCGTTGAAAAAATGCTATGAGCCTAATATTTCAATAATTTCATATGCAAAAAGAAAATACTTTTGCAGAAGCACTATGAAATAAAAGGACTATATTGATGGTTTTCTGGAACCACAAAGTGCAAAATGTAGTATCACTGAGAGAAGGAAGAGAAGAAAAAGGTATTTTAAAGACACACTCAAGGGGCTTGATCCTTCTTCTGGAGAAAGGATTCCACCTACACATCCTAGCCCAGTGCTTCTGTAACTTTAATTGCATATGAATCACCCACGGGTCTTGTAGTACACAGTCTTAAGAAGATCCTGAGGTATTTCACTTATGCATGAAACCTTGTGATTTGTCAATAAATCTGTGACTTTAAAAATCTATTAGAAGGGGGATTACTCCCTGATAGGATAAAACTAACTGTAAATCAACGATTAATGCATGCTTTAAATAGCCTTAATTTTGATCACTTAAAGGGTGTCAGATGATCAGCTGTGGAGGTACACTTTTCTGATAATATTCCTTTCTCTTAAAAAAAAAAAAGCAGTTCCTGTGTGGTGACCTCCAATGAGTTCTACACAATGGTATAAAGGGCATATCAAAGTGTGGGCAAAGGGTCTGTGTGTGTTTATACAGAGGATCAAAGCCTAATTTGGCTACCCAGAAAATGAATTAAGATACGATATGAAGAAGAACTTCCAACATCAGCACTCTCTGGAAGAGTCATACCAGAAGATGATCATCAAAAAACCTCAACAAAGATCCAGGTGATGCTGCAGTCGTAGCTGCATTCATCCCACCGGTTCCTGGACTTGCCATTGGAATGAAGAAGGAGATATCTAAGCTGGCCTGTGCATACAGTAAAACAACAAATTTGACTGGATCTATACTGTTGGAACTCAACCAAGAATTAGAAGAAGTGCAAGTTGTAGCACTCCAAAATACAACTACAGACTATCTACTGTTAAAAGAACATATGGGATGTGAACAGTTCCCAGGAATGGGTTGTTTTAATTTGTCTGATTTCTCTCAGACTGTTCAAGTACAGTTGGACAATATCCATTATATCATAGACAAATTTTCACAAATGCCTAGGGTGCCTAACTGGTTTTCTTGGATTCACTGGTGATGGCTGGCAATTATAGATCTGCTTTGGTTATGTAACTGTATTCCTATTATGTTAATGTGTGTGCACAATTTAATTAGTAGTTGAAAACCTATACATGCTTATGTTACTCTACAAGAAGATATGTCAAAGAAATAATCAATCTTCCCATGTTTTCTTCCATCTGCTACATCTATAGCTTTTCTTCTTCCTTCCTAATTACAACCCTTAAACAGAATTCGTGCCTCATATCGAATTCACTGAGTATCATAATTCCTCCAAGTGGTAAAGATATCTTAAGACAAATGCTGGGCATAGAAGCCACAGGGCATAAATCTGCAAAGAAGTAAAAAGCTAACCTTTTCAAACAATATTGCTTCTCTCTCACTTACCAACTTTACATTTCCCTGTATGGCCCCGGAAGATGACTGGTTAGCCAGAGACGGGTAAGATTCCTCAAGGGAGGAACAACATAAGACAGGCACAGTCGCAGGGGGGCCATCAGGTGAGAAATTGGGGATCAACAGAGGTGAGGCTTAGAACCTCACCCCCCCTGTTTTGAGAGAAATCTTCTGCATCGTGGTTGTTTTATTGCCCTTGTCTAGCTTGGATTAACACATAGTCTACAGGCACACACCTGATCATCTACATTTGCTCTCTTACAACACTAAACTATGTTTTCTACCTTTATCTTGCATCTACCTACCACTTCAGCATTTTATTTAAAAAAATAATAACTAATAATAAAGGGAGAAATGTGGGATTCACGTATAAATCAAGTATAAAAATCAAACGAATATTCATATTTGACCTGATTGTTTATAGTTCATAATGAGTGATCAAAACTGAAAGTTTTTGTGATGACTGCCCTTGTACTCTTCACCATGTAAGAACTTATTCACTATGTAAGAATTTGTTCATGTAAGAACTTGTTCGTTATGCTTCAGAAGATTGGAGACTGACAAGAATTAGGCTTGGGGTGGATTAATGATTGTGCATTGAGCATTGAGTCCCCATACAGAATTTTATTGTTGTTAACAACCATTTGATCAATAAATATGAGAGATGCCCTCTCAAAAAAAAAAAAAAACTTACTTCATAAATAACTCAGTGACATAATCCCAATCTCATGTCAAATGTAGTGAAAATATATGTGATGTCAAGTCGATGTTTCATAGTTTGCCATATCTGAACTGTTCTATTATGCTCCCTCCCATTAAAGTTCAAAAGTATTTTTAAAAAGTGAAAAAAAAATATATTGACTTATTTTAAGTCAATAAACCTATGAATTAAATTTTACTTGTGCTTTAATTATCTGCAATGATAGATGATATCAAATATGTAGACTAGGAGATAAGTAGAGAATGGTGGGTCTCTGTAGGGGTGTTTTGCCTTCATTTCAGATTAAGTGGGCATCTCAAGAAAAGAGTGCCTCTTTAAATGGCAACATTAACAACAACACTCTAAAGCACACAAGACAGAGTGACAACATAGACTAAATTCATGAACACTTTACCCAATTTTTAATAAATATCTCAATGCAGATAGACATATACTCTCCTCTGCCATATGCTCCTCTTAGCTAAACTTCAGTGGACCCAAGTGTCCTATAGAAGGGATGAAAAACCAGTGTTTTTTATGTGGTATTGATAGCAGACACCATTAATTGATCATGACATTCTTCTGCAGTATAGATTCCTAAGCATAGATTCAGAATCTGCTTGAAAGTCAGATTTAGAGTCAGCAGGGAAGTTGATACCTATATACCCTCCCATTTTATGGCCTTTCTGCCACAAGATGGATAACAGAAAGAATGAGAGCCAGGAATTCTCTCCATTTAGAAAAACCTAAATGAAGAATCTAATCAAGAGTTTGGGAAAACCTGCCTAGGTCCATTTTATCTACAATCTTTAAATTACATCCAGCTAACAAGGCCTCTTGTGTACAAAAGTAGAGAGATGGTCTCAGAAAATACTTTCAGTTGCAGAATGCTTTCTTGACACCTTTTAGGAGCAGGGCTTACTGAATACTCCTTTTCTCTGATGACACATCTAGTTTGACTTAAACAGTGCCTCACCTGACAATTAATGCAGACCCCTCCACCTGCATAGATGCCTTGAATATTCAAGCTTGCCTGCTGCCTCTCAACCTCTGGATCATAGTAGCAGTCAATGGCATGGCCATGACAGTTGCATGCTAAAAAAAAAGCATACTAAGTCAATATTCCATCATTACTATGGGACACTTAAATTCCCCCAGAGTACTACTGTTCGTTGACCTACAGTAAAGTCTATTCTACAACATTAGGGACTCTCCTGGTAGAAAATTCAGAGATTTTTACATAAAGACCAACCTATAACAATATGCAATTTACAACTTCTTTCATGTGATATTAAAAAAAGTCACATAATTACAACAAATTAAGATAAACCAAAATGCCATTTGAGCTTCATGTGTACACAGAATATTATTATTATTGCTATTATGACTACTAACGGGAATAACTGAGCTCTTGGTACACTATGAGAAGTGTTTTACATGCATTATCTCATTTAATCTGCTCCACAACTTTCTAAGGTAGGTGCTATTATGTCCATAGCCCAGATGGGAGGCTGAGGCTTAGTGAGATTAAGGGATGTGCGCATAGTTAGATAGCACAGAGTGGGTACTCAAGAAAGACTTGTTGAATGCACTTGAATCCATAGAGTAACAATATTATGAGCCATCAAAAGGATTTCAAAGAGTTTTTAGTAATATAGGGGAAATATCTAAAAATATTCAGTGAAAAAAGATCAGAATATAAAATTGTACATATGGTATAATCTGGAGTATTTAAAGTATGCATGAAAAAAAATTAAAATATCTAACAAAATACTAATAGTAGTTCTCTTTGAATAGTAAAATTGTAGTAATTTACTTCCTATCATTTCCAAGTTATCTACAAGTAATATATAATACTTCTAAATTAGAAAATGTAAGTTAAAAGTCATTTAGGATCTTTATTACTGCCAAGATGAAAAAAAATTAACATAAAAATTCTTATTCTTTCTTAAGCAGAACATGCATTCATTATATTCCACCTAGATCAAATTTTCCGAATTTTTCCAAGAATTCGTATGTTTCAGTCAAGTTCCCAGGCAAATATATTAGGGAAGAAGACTAAATTGGAAATTAGACAAATTATCCTATTTTTAACAAGATATCATTTTCTTATTTTTAATTGCCCAGCAGTGCCATGATAAAAAAAATTTCAAGGCATTTGTACCCACTGCATTTCTCAAGACTGTTTATTTTGAACTGCACAAATTCAAACAGAATTTAGAAAAGTACCTAGGGAATGTATCTTAATAGGTCTGAGTTTTCCATATGCTGTTTCTGTAATTCTTAGGATCTTTATTAAGAAATTGTCCAAACCATTTGGACAAGTTTATAAAGGTTAAAAACTCATAAAAGGAAATTTTTTAAACTTTTTGTATGTGCTGGAGTAAAGCATGGCATTCACTGAAGGGCTCCTAAGTTATTCTGGAAAACTAATGAAATTGCTAATGTTGGGAGTTCATGTAATAGTACTTATTCAATCAAAGTATCCTAAACCAGAGCCTGAAAGTCCTCGAAGAAACAGCCCCTGGTTATTTCCTCTCCCTCTTTCAGGTCCCATTATCTGGGGGTGATGAATCGGGAAGTGGGAGAGGAACCTGTTAGCTATGAATATAAAGTGAGAATGGCCAGCAGAGTAACATCCCTGGACCTAGAGACGCATTGGAGCATTTGCCTGGGGCAGCATCAAACCTTCCAACAAAGTTAGAATCTCTCAAAGAACTCACTGGAAATGCCTCTCAAGTAAGTTTGCTGGTCATTGAGATCATCAGTCTTAGCTCTTAAGAATTACAAAAAATACCTGGCTAAAATGTATAAAGTACGGATTCTCTTACCTACCCAGGTCAACAAAATTGGATCCAAAAACCTTTTGTTCATTCGAGAAAGCAAATCCATCTTCCAGAGCTAAGAAAATTCAGGAAAAATAGGCCACAGTCTCCAACGCCAGTAACTAAAAGTTACAAAAAATGTTTGCAGCAGTTGGAATAAATATGTGGCCTCCTAAGAAGGTCAATTTAAATAGGATCTTCAGTTGGATGTTTTAGGGCTTGCTTGTTAAAAACGATTTTCTTATTTTACATTACACCTATAATGAAAAGCAGCCTCTGGCCTTTTTACCTCCCTCTCTGGTCCCCTCCACCCTACACCCACCTCGTCCTGTGACTGTGTCCCTCCCATGACGCCTGCTTCCTAAGGGAGTCTAGCTCTCTGTTTAATGCCAATCTCACCACCTCCAGACCTCAGTCCTCAAAACTGTTAGGATTCTGATCTAATATCACGTTCTAAGAAATGGTAAGGGTTTAAAATTTATTAGTGGCTGTATCATATTGCCGATTGCTAAAAAGAGCAGTCAACATGTGGAGGCACACAGCCCCATCTTGCATACACAGTCAGTGATTATTAATGATTCTTGTTGTTATTTTGTTCTCATATTTATATCTGAATTTAGAGTGAGGCACTGTTACCTCCAGTCTATCAGTTTTTCATTGCAATAGGCAGGCCTGAGTCCCTAAGACTGTCATGATCCACACTCTCCCCAAACACGGAAAACAGTCTTCAAGTGGAAATGAAGGGAAGCCTTGAGCAGGGCTGAGCCCCTGGCACCCCTCCCTGAGTGCTCACCTTCACACTCATTGCTCTGCTCCCACGTGGCAGGCCACCAGCGCCTCTGATGGTACCCAGCACAACAGCGATCACACGTTTCCCCACAGGTGTGGTGCTGGCATTCACACCGAAACCTGGGCATGTCCACACCTCTGTTATTCAAAGTTAGGATTAAAATCACTTGTTCCAGTGTGAAAAATTGACAATCATCACAGTCACCCACCATACCATTTATTGAGTAATATGGGAACAAAGCATTTTTGCATCTGTTATTTCAAGTCCCCCACCCATTCTGTTATCTGCATTTTATAGATTCAGAAGTATTAAAACACTTGCCAATGGTCAAGCAACAATAAATAGAAAGCCAGATTTCAGACCTGTTTGTCTGATTCCAGACTCCCATCTCTTTCTTCTCTACTACCTTATATCACAACAAATGAACACTTGAGCGAGCTAGTTCTGAGTTTACTGAAATTTGTTGAGTATCACTTCTTCACAGACGTCTGGAGTCATCCTGTGAAAAAGAGCTGCTCAGGTTTCTTGCTCTCCACCTGGGGTCAGGCACAGATTCACGGAATCCAAGAGACAGTTACTAGCAAGATCTGCAAGGACTCTGCTCCAAGAGGCTGTGCTCCAGCAGAAAGCTCTGTCACAGGGCCAACAGCTGAGATTACTCAGCAAGCCAAAGAGAACAGTCTAAAAATCTACATTCAAAGGTTTATATTTCTGCCTTAAAACTTTTCCAAGTTAAAATGCAATTGTAGCCATGGCATTAGATTAGAACTCCAAGGTCTGAGCTCTCCTTCAACTGTGCTTGAAAAGGGATTCAAAACAGTTGTCTAAGAAAGGTCTCAGCTCTGCCTATGAGGATTCCCCCTCTTCCAAGGGGAGGTGGGATGGCATATGTTCAGCTACACTCCTAAGAGAAGGTGTCACTCCTCTCCCAGCTCAGCTGCCTGTACAGCAAATGGACATATATTTAACTAGCAGCACATAACAGCTAGAGTCCAAATGGGCTTTCACCAAATAGGGAATTTCAGTTCATTACCAATAAAGTATTTGCACAAGCTGTGTAAAGAATTATTTAGGGATGATTTCTTATAGAACATATGGCCCAACTCATATAGGGAGATTAAAATTGAGCATAGCAAAAAAATAGCTGTTTATTTGCCTGAATCATATTGATAACCCCAAATAATTGGTATTTCTGATTCTCTCTGAGCTCAAGCTGATGGCTTCTAAAGAAAATTCACCTTTGCATCTGCCGTAAGGATATTACTACAGATGCTTAATAAAGATCCTCTTCATGATGACTGCCCCACCCTGCATCCAAAGAAATGTTTTGTCTGGTCCAAGTGTCAATGAGTTGGAGAGAAGTTAGTGTAGTGTCCCTTAGGCATCTCTTAAATAATTGATCAGTTTTTAGTTTATGATCATAGTGAAATAAGAAACTGAGCCACTTTCTCTTTTTGAGTTGCCTGCTGGGAAGCTCAGAGTTAAATTTATGATCCGTCGATGTTTCCAGGCACCACGGTCAGCATAGCACACATGATAAAGCCCTCTTCTGCCTCTTTATGGGTTCTGCTTGTCTAACTAACTCTTCTGATTGTCCAGCCTTGACGCCCTCCATTAAGTCTTTGCATCCCCTTAGATATATTAAAAGATTTTTTCCTATTTATGGATGTGGATTTCATCAGCACTGCTGCAGGTCAGCCTATTGGGCAGAAGCAAACCAACAGACAATACTAGGCAAGGCAGTTATGCTGGTATAGACCAGAGGCAAACAGCCTTCGCTGAGGCAAAGAGAGAGTCTCTCTACTCATAACTGCCAGTAGAGAACCCCTCCAGGCCTGCCTGCCAAGGACAACAGGGCTTGGAAGCCCTTCTAAGCAGGAAGCTCAGACCTCCAATGACGTAACTCTTCTACACTACACCAACCTCTCCTCTCCCCTCTCTCTCCAACTCAGGATCCCCTGACCTGCCTTCAGGTGTCCTAGGGCCCTGTTTTCCAGGAAGCTAAATGGCAGCAATAGATTAATAATGAATAAACAAGTCCTTGCTGATTAAAGGCTAGATGGTTGACAGATTCACATCGCACTCTCAGCTAGCACCACCTGATCGCTGAAGGAGACTGACAACATGAGGGGCTGCTGGTGGGGAGAAGGGCTCCATGGCGCACATGAGCAGGTGGCTGGAACCTCTGCCCCAACATGAAGCTAGGCCTAACAATGCACAAACCTGAACCTGACAAAACGGTGCTCACAGAAAATTACAGACTTTCAAGAAAACATTGAGAGAAAATTATTACTGCATCGAGCCTTCTATAAATTGCAGCCTGTAAAAGTACCCCTCTTTTGGTGGTAACATGAGTATACAACTGCTGAGCACTAAAAATAATAAGGTAAGATCCCTGCACCTTATTGTGTGTACAATATGCCTCAATTAAAAACAAAAATGGATCCACCCAAGTCCGTAGCAGCATTATTCATGATAACCAAAAGGTGGCAGCAACCTATATGACCACCAGTAGATGGAGGAATGGTATATATACATAATGAAATACTATTCAGTCTTAGAAAGGAAGGGAATCTGACAAAGGCTACAACACGGACAAGCCTGAGTTCACCATGCAGTCACAGAAAGACAAATACTGTGTGATTACATGAAGTACTTAGTCAAATTCATTGAGACAGAAAAGTAGAATGGTTGTCACCAGGGCCCGAGGGAGGGGGAAATGGGAAGTGGCTTACCGGGCAGAGCGTTTCAGTGTTAGAAGATAAAAAGAATTCTGGAGATGTACTGCACAACAATGTGAACATATTTAACACTGCTGAGCTTAAGCCACTACCACTTAAAAATGCTTAGCTGGTAAACTTTACATCGTGTGTTTTACCACAATGAAAAAAAACAGAAAGGATTTGAAAATGTATACCCCTGATCCCATTAGGCCAGGGATGACACACAAGTTTTATTTCTCTTGCCAACTCTAAACAATTATTCATGGCTGCCTGGGGCACCATCTCGGCATGGGGTGGCGAGGATGGGGGGTGGAGGGCAGTAGGGGGGGACCTGGTGGCTGCATCCCAGATCAGCCGCAGAGCGCTATGATTGATTAGCCACATCTGCTACGGGCTGCGGGGGACTGTATGTAGGGCTGAAGTTGGGGAGGCACACACCCCACCTCTTTGTTGATAAGGAAACATTCCTGTTGAGGGCAGGAACTTAGAAACATGTAATGGGATGCAAATACCCACTGAAGCAATTAGACTTGTTCACAGCAAGACTTAAAAAATCTGTCCAATGTACTTACAGTTTTTCAGGATTGTTTGCACTGCATACTTCAGCATGGCCATTGCAAACACACCGCCCGCCAATGCTGATGTCCTTTATGCTATAATAATACTGTGCAACAGAACACACAATGTGGCAGTTTTACAAAACAGCAACATAAACTCCTTTACTAATCTTTAACTCATATCTGTATGGATCCTGTGTCCCTCTCACCCTCTCTTCTTGAGCTTACATCAACACCAAGGGGAGCTGTTTGGATGCAACTTGTCTTACAAAATAAATGCATTCCTCAATCAAATTTAATAGCACACCGCCCAGTGTGTGCACACTTAAAAATCAAATGCTTTAAATGCATGGAGGGAGATTGCCTGGGAAAAGAATCATATTCTACAGCCTTTTGGAAAGGGATTAAGTGCTTGCCAGGTTTTTTAAAAATATAAACATTTGTGTTTCATAAATTAAACCTATTTATTTACCCAAAATAAAACGTTTCTATCAAAAATGTTGTATGGCTATGTGCAGGCTCTGAGAAGGGAGAGAACCCTTACTATGATAGATTTAAAAACAGTACTGAGAGTGGGAGGGACCCCCAGCAGTGGTTAAAGGCTGCCTGGCTCAGAGTTACTAAAGCCAAAGACAGAGTTTCAAGCTCCATAAAGCCAGACAGAGGAAGATTCAGACCTAGGCAATGATCAGCCCTTAAACCAGGCCACAAATGTTGGTAGGCCATTTCATCGACAAGGTCTTACTTAGCCCAAAGGCATTAACATCCCTCCTATTCATACAAATAAATTCATAATTAGAGGGCTTGCTGTGACAACTTAACACCCAGAGAGAGAGAGAGGCACCCCACCTGCCTTCACCCCTGCAGCACACACGCATGGGGTAGGGTAGCTGCATTCTCTCCCTCCAATTCAAGAAGCAACCTAGATTTGGGGGGTCAAGATGATGTATGTGGTGCATTCCATAAAAAATTATTTAATAGAGAAGACTATAGTCACCTAAATGAAAAGCAACATACATATATATGAGCACAAATCTTGCAACCCCCAAAAAGATAACTGAAAAAAAAGGAGGGTGAGGTACATTTGTGGCGAGGCTCCAAAACACCTGGAGGAATGTAAACACCGCCTGGCTACAGTTTACCCGACAGCCCAGCTCTGCCTTGTAAATTCCATCCTTGGATCCAAAGTATTCTCCACCTACAGCAGCTCCAAGGAGAGGGGGTAGAAAACACAGAAGACAGGCCACCTGCCTCCTAGATGACTGACCTTTCTGGAAAATGCTCAAAACTAGGAAATCTTACCCTTCTCTCTCCTGTTTCCTCTCCCAGCTCTCTGATATTACCTACCCAAGAAGCCACCCTCTATAATGTGCTCTGGACATCTTCCACTCACCCTTGCGGGTCACTCTCCAGGCCTACCTTTCTCCATGCTACCCTTTGCCCTTTGGCCGAACTTTACGGCTGCAAAAAAGTTCTCTTGCCCTCTGGTTTCTGGTTTTGGGTTTGGCCAGTGGGAGGCATGGGCAGGAGATAAGAGGGTGGGAGAAGAGTAAGCTCACAATATTTATTCGGTTGGCTCCCTCTGTGCCTAGGAGACAGAGGTACTGTCCTGACACTGAGAGTATGTGATCCAATACAGCAGACAGTCCTAGGGTCACCACCACCTACGTCTCCTTCACTCAGACTCGAAAGCATTCCCCAGCTGCCTGCATCCAGGTGGGGCTCCTCCACCAGTTCCTACCCATGGAAGTGACCTGTGTGGCTAGCGGAAGGTGGAGCTTCTCTGTGCTCCCTCTCCCCTTATCTGCTGACCAGGTGAAGGGGTTCCAAGGGAGGACTCAGATCCTACAGGACAGCTGCCCATCTAGCTAGAAAAAGCCCAGCTCCCTGTATGACGGCATCTAGCTGATCCCGCCTGCTGACCCACAGGAGACTCTGACATAAGCAAAAAAATGAACCTTTACTCTCTTAAGCCCTGAGACTTGGGGTTTGTTGGTTATACTAGATTATTGGATATAATAGGTTATTATAACCAATAAGTTATTGGCTATTATAGACTAATAACAGGCAGGCTATCATCTTTTGTCTTTCATCTTCTTTGAATATAATGATTTTTTTTCAACAACCAACCTTATAAATTACATCTAATATTTCAGACAAGAACAACTCGTACACCTACACCATTACTGGCTGTAAAGATTACTTGAGAGAGTTCAAGGCAACTCATTTGATAAGCAAAAAATGTCACAAAAGCTGCCAACTAGGTGCCTCAAAACACCACTCACCCGCCGGGTGACAGTTGGATCTCTCTGCGCTTTAGAGATGAGGTGCCCAAGAAGGGTGTTTGTTCGCAGGAAACGCAAGCGGATGTTCGTTGCCTTGGTGAACTCCCTCAGGGTGTGAGAGAAGGTAAAATTTTTTGCACCTGGACGACCATTTATCAAAGACACCACAACCTAAAATAACCAAACACACACAGAGGGGAAAAAATTAAAACTGTGACTAAAGTAAACTAACTCACATGCAAGCACTTAGCTTCTTTGAGCGGGTCACTGTTGTAGGTGGTCTTGGGTCTTGTTTATGTCTAAAAATGTCATTGCTAGTTTCATCTCCAGTCCCCTTCCTAGATCTAAATGTGAGCCATCTGTCCCTGACACCTGCGCTCTCAGGCAATGCTCATTCATTTTCAAATCCTTTGTTCTATCAGTGCAGTTGTGGGGCTGTAACACTAGGAACTGTTGAAAATACAATGTTAAAAATCTCTAAATATAAAGAAACAACTTTTTGTCAAGATGCCTACAAGAAACTAAGCTAACATTACATTATGAAAATGAGGTTGAAAAAGGAAGTCTCTGCATGTAAAACTGACAGCGAAGGAGACAAAACAATCTATGTGAAACCCAGGCTTTGTTTTAAAGCCCGAGGAGATGAAGTCCAAGTCCCACACATCTGAGACATGAACCACTCACCAGTCATTGGAAGATTTGGACAGAGCTTCTCAGGAAAGATCTCTCTACCAGCAGAGGAAGACTGACACCCTTTAAGGAAATTCATTTGAAACTCACCTCACGTTTATGATGGCCTCACAATTTCCATGGAATTCTCTGGTTTTCCCCACCTTTGTTTTCCTGTTGTTCTCCTCTAACAATAGTCTGGCTGACTTCACAAGAGCCTGATGTCCAAAGGGACAGCAATCCTTTTTTTCCCTTACAGATAATACCCACCCTGCCAAAAAGGATCAGGGACCAGGGCCACCACCTCCTCCTCATATCCTCACTCTTAGAGGGATAACGGGTTTGTCAAGCAGTGGGAGGGGGTCTTCACCTCCAACACTAGCAGCCCGATTTCTAAATATTCCACCAGAGAGTTCAAATCCTGTGGGCCTTAAACCTGGAATCCTGACTTCCTGAGAAGAATTAAAGACCTCAGATGGAATTTGCAATGTCAAATATACCTCAGTTAAATAAAATAAAAAAAGAATTTTCAACACAACTCATTCTGTGCGTCTTCAATGTGATTCCTTTACCATCTAGTCCCAAGCACCGGATTCCATCATGACCTATGTCAGGTCCCCTTGAAGGCGCAAGTTTCACAACGTGAAAAATTTGATATCTTCGTGTTAATTTCTGAGTCTTATCTCTCACAGCCCCCCAAATCTACGTACCTCACCATTTTCCAAAGGTACAATCCGGGAATATTCAGTAGTACAAAGTACATCATCATCTCTGGTGAGAGCTGTGTTTGCCTCCTGCCCAAATTGTTCCAAACAGTCTACTTTAGAGTCTAGGAAGGACACATTTTAATATTATAAAATATTAGCATCTTGCTGTAAGAAACCTTATGATTTTAAGAAAATACATTCTTAAGGTAAAATACATTTTTAAGGAAGATTCTTTCCCTTAAGCAAGAAAAGAACAGAGAAGCATTTAAGACTTTCAAACCAAAGCCTAGAATGAAGTTTCAGTTCATTCAAATACCAAGTCATTTCAGGCCACTTCTTTCAACAGCAAGGTTTGGAGATGTTCTAAATACTCACTCATTAAGCAAGTTTACCCTCTAAGGAACATTCATGGAAAACCCAGTACCCAGGTAAAATCCCTGTCCACTTCAATTCATCATAGGGTCCAGAGACACCAACATTCTCTATTAGTGAGGATGACAGGATCCAGGGAAGTAATGTAAAATGCAGGATCCCTAAAAATGGAACTAAGTTCCTAATTGTACATAAAGGAAAAGCACTAGAGCTATAACCCAGTTATAGGTGCACTGTCTCCCCCAAAATCATGGCAAGAACTGTTACCATAAAAGGCATTTCAACCTCAGTTTTGCATGCATAACCTTGGAATTAATGCATACATGCTTGAGAGGTAAGGATGTTCTGAGGGTGACCTAGAAAGTTAAAAACTGACCTGTCCCTAACTAGCCACACTGAGAGACTAATTTTCTAGTTAAATACAGTTTTGATCTGTTGCAAATAATCAAAGCCCCTCATAATATGGTAAGCAAGATTACTTACGAGCAAAATATTGCCAAGGTGAGTAGGTGCTTCCAAAGTCTACAGATCTTTCTAAGACCCAAAGATCAGGGCGAGGAGAATTTGCAAATTTGATTAAAACATAGGCCACATGGAAAAGCTAAAGATAAACAAAGAAGACATAATTATTAAAATTGCCTCATCTATCCACAACCTCAACCATCTCTATATTTTGCTTATTTACAAGGAAACACATCTACCCACACCTTCCCCGAGATCCTATTTCTAACTGCCTATTGGACATCTCTACCTGGGTGTGACCTCTCAGGCTTATCATGTTCAAAACCAAAATAATCATTCTTCTTTATCCACCAAATCCATACAGTAATCTTTGTCACACCTCAAACATTATACCTTGAATTTCAACCAGCCTACATGGCATCTTAAAGCCTGTACATTCAGAAAATCTGGTGTCAAGTAGTAGTCATCATGTGCTGAGTCCTTCTAGGACCAAGAACCAATGGTACAGCCCAGCGTGGCCCCTGGTTCTAGGTCTTGAAGAGCTCGCTGCTGCAGAACTGAGGGCTGGGCAGCTGCTTGGGAAAGGAGTAGCACCGCCTTCCTCTGCACCATCTCCACTCACCCCCTCTTTTCCTGATTGCATGGCTTCTTATGAATTTTCTTGCTCATCCTCATTTTGCCAGTGGCCAGGACAATGCAAAAGTATGGAGGAAATGAAGGGGGGCTTTGGTCCTGCTTTGTCTACCTTCCACTCTTAAATCCCAACATGCCTCCCACGGGGGACCTCAGGAGTCCTTGTTGTCTACTGCTACCCATCCCCCAAAATTTATCTGGCTTGAATTAAGAACTCTGACAGTCTATATATTTCCCAAAGAGCCTGGGATGTCAATGAATACAGGTGTTAAACAAATCTGTTCACATGTTAATGAATGAAGATCATCTCCATCTCCATATTCCCTCACCCCAAGTTAACAGATTTAACAGTGACTCTGAGAAAAGGACTGCCCCACCTTATTAGCTAGCCCAGTGCAGCCATTGGCACAATGAGGGCATCTAGTTAGACAGAGAGGCAGTACTCAATCTTTGTGGATCCTCCTATTTTTTTGGGGAAAAAAATAAAGCAGTTTCATCTTTGTATTTTCACAAACAATAGTAAGAGTCATGTATTTTTCTTTAGAGTCTCAGAATTACTAGCTAATTATAAACATTCCAAACCCGGCACTAGGAGCCAAAACCACTAGGACAAGAGCTCTCAAATTTAGTCTCAGGACTCCTTCACACTTTAAAAATGACTGAGAACCTCGGAGAAGAAGAGAGAGAGAGAAAGGGATATAAAGTGTCTTTGAGGAGGTAATTGCTGAAAACTTCCCCAATCTGGGGAAGGAGATAGTCTCTCAGGTGATGGAGATGCACAGATCTCCCAAAACAAGGGACCCAAGGAAGACAACACAAGACATATAGTAATTAAAATGGCAAAGATCAAGGATAAGGACAGACTATTAAAAGCAGCCAGAGGGAGAAATAAGATCACATACAAAGGAAAGCCCATCAGAAGAAACCTTACAGACCAGAAGGGAGTGAATGATGTATTTAAGGCAATGAAATAGAAGGGCCTGGAACCAAGATTACTTTATCCGGCAAGATTATCATTTAAATTTGAACAATGGATTAAACAATTTCCAGATACGCAAAAGCTGAGAGAATTTACCTTGCAAACCATCTCTACAGTGTATTTTGGAGGGACTGCTATAGATGGAAGTGTTCCTAAGGTTTAATAGCTGTCACCAGAGGTAATAAAACCACAGTAAAGAAAGTAGAACAGCTAATTACTAAGCAAATGCAAAATTAAAGTAACTATCCCCAAAGTCAATCAAGGGAAAGACAAAGAGTACAGAATATGATACCTAATATATAAAGAATGGAGGAGGAAGAAAAAGGAGGAGAAAAAGAAAAGAAACCTTAGATTGTGTTTGTAATAGCATATTAAGTGAGTTAAGTTAGACTCTGAGATAATAAGGAAGTTAACATTGAACCTTTGGTAACCATGAATCTAAAGTCTGCAATGGCAATAAGTACATTCCTATCAATAATCACCCTAAATGTAAACGGAATGAATGCACCAATCAAAAGACATCGAGTCACTGAATGGATAAAAAAAACAAGACCCATCTATATGCTGCCTGCAAGAGACTCACTTGAAACCCAAAGACATACACAGACTAAAAGTGAAGGGACAGAAAAAGATATTTCATGCAACTAATAGAGAGAAAAAAGCCGGAGTTGCAGTACTTGTATCAGACAAAATAGACTTCAAAACAAAGAAAGTAACAAGAGACAAAGAAGGACATTACATAATGATAAAGGGGTCAATCCAACGAGAATATATAACCATTATAAATATCTATGCACCCAATACAGGAGCACCTACATATGTGAAACAAATACTAACTGAATTAAAAGGGGAAATAGAATGCAATGCATTCATTCTAGACTTCAACACTCTACTCACTCTGAAGGACAGATCAACCAGACAGAAAATAAGTAATAATGACACAGAGGCACTGAACAACACATTAGAACAGATGGACCTAACAGACATCTACAGAACTCTACATCCAAAAGCAGCAGAATACACATTCTTCCCAAGTGCACATAGAACATTTTCAAGAATAGATCATATACTAGGCCACAAAAAGAGCCTCAGTAAATTCAAAAAAATTGAAATTGTACCAACCAGTTTCTCAGACCACAAAGGTATGAAACTAGAAATAAATTATGCAAAGAAAATGAAAAATCTCACAAACACATGGAGGCTTCACATGCTCCAAATAATCAATGGATCAATGACCAAATAAAAACAGAGATCAAGCAATATATGGAGACAAATGACAACAATGATTCAACACTGCAAAATCTCTGGGACGCAGCCTAGGCCATGCTAAGAGGAAAGTATATTGCAATATGGGCCTACCTCAGGAAAGAAGAACAATCCCTTATAAGCAGTCTAAACTCACAATTAATGAAACTAGAAAAAGAAGAACAAATGAGGCCCAAAGTCAGTAGAAGGAGGGACATAATAAAGATTAGAGCAGAAATAAATAAAATCGAGAAGAATAAAACAATAGAAAGTATCAATGAAAGCAAGAGTTGGTTCTTCAAGAAAATAAACAAAATAGATAAACTCCTAGCCAGACTTATCAAGAAAAAAAGGGAATCAGAAATGAGAAAGGAAAAATCACTGTGGACAGCTCAGAAATACAAAAAATTATTAGAGAACACTATGAAAAATTATATGCTAACAAACTGGATAATCTAGAAGAGATGGACAACTTTCTAGAAAAATACGACCTTCCAAGGCTGACCAAGGAAGAAGCGGAAAATCTGAACAGACCAACTACCAGCAATGAAATTGAACTGGTAATCAAAAAACTACCTAAGAACAAAACTCCTGTACCAGATGGCATCACTACTGAATTTTATCAAACATTTAGTGAAGACATAATACCCATTCTCCTTAAAGTTTTCCAGGAAATAGAAGAGGAGGGAATACTTCCAAACTCATTCTATGAGGCCAACATCACTCTGATACCAAAACCAGGCAAAGACACCACATAAACAGAAAATTACAGACCAATATCCCTGATGAACGTAGATGCAAAAATATTTGACAAAATATTAGCAAACTGAATTCAAAAATACATCAAAAAGATCATCCATCATGATCAAGTAGGATTTATTCCAGTGATTCAAGGATGGTATAACATTTGAAAATCCATCAACATCATCCACCACATCAACAAAAAGAAGGACAAAAACCACATGATCATCTCCATAGATGCTGAAAAAGCATTTGACAAAATTCAACATCCATTCATGATGAAAACTCTCAACAAAATGGGTATAGAGGGCAAGTACCTCAACATAATAAAGGTCATATATGAGAAACCCACAGCCAACATTATATTTAATGGTGAGAAGCTGAAAGCCTTCCCTTTAAGATCAGGAACAAGACAAGGATGCTACTCTCTCCACTTTTATTCAACATAGTTCTGGAGGTCCTCGCCACAGCAATCAGACAACACAAAGAAATAAAAGGCATCCAGATTGTCAAGGAAGAAGTTAAACTGTCCCTGTTTGCATATGACATGATATTGTACATAAAAAACCCTAAAGAATCCACTCCAAAACTACTAGATCTAATATCTGAATTCAGCAAAGTTTCAGGATACAAAATTAATACACAGAAAGCTGTGGCATTCCTATACATTAACAATGAACTAGCAGAGAGAGAAATCAGGAAAACAATTCCATTCACAATTGCATCAAAAAGAATAAAATACCTAGGAATAAACCTAACCAATGAAGTCAAAGACCTATACCCTGAAAACTACAAGACACTCATGAGAGAAATTTAAAAAGATACCAATAAATGGAAACACATCCTGTGCTCATGGATAGGAAAAATTAATATTGTCAAAATGGCCATCCTGTGTAAAGCAATCTATAGAGTCAATGCAATTCCTATCAAAATACAAAGAGCATTGTTCAACAAACTACAGAAAATCGTCCTAAAATTCATATGCAAGCACAAAAGGCCTTGAATAGCCAAAGCAATCCTGAGAAGGAAGAATAAAGCAGGGGAAATTATGCTCCCCAACTTCAAGCTCTACTACAAAGCCACAGTAATCAAGACAATTTGGTACTGGCACAAGAACAGACCCATAGACCAATGGAACAGACTAGAGAGCACTGACATAAACCCAACCATAAATGGTCAATTACTATATGATAAAGGAGCCATGGACATACAATGGGGAAATGACAGCCTCTTCAACAGCTGGTGTTGGCAAAAGTGTACAGCACATGTAAGAGAATGAAACTGGATTATTGTTTAACCCCATACACAAAAGTAAACTTGAAATGGATTAAAGACTTGAATGTAAGTCATGAAACCATAAAACTCTTAGAAGACAACATAGGCAAACATCTCCTGAATATAAGCATGAGCAACTTCTTCCTGAACGCATCTGCTTGAGAAAGGGAAAGAAAAGCAAAAATGAACTCATGGGACTACATCAAACTAAAAAGTTTCTGTATGGCAAAGGACACCATCAACAGAACAAAAAAGGCATCCTACAGTATGGGAGAATATATTTGTAAATGACATATCTGACAAGGGGTTAACATCCAAAATATATAAAGAACTTACACGCCTCAACACCCAAAAATTAAATAACCCGATTAACAAATGGGCAGAGGATATGAAGAGACAGTTCTCCAAAGAAGAAATTCAGATGGCCAACAGACACATGAAAAGATGCTCCACATCACTAATCATCAGGGAAATGCAAATTAAAACCACAATAAGATATCACCTCACACCAGTAAGGATGGCCAGCATCGAAAAGACTAAGAACAACAAATGCTGGCGAGGATGCAGAGAAAGGAAAACCCTCTTACACTGCTCGTGGGAATGTAAGCTAGTTCAACCATTGTGGGAAGCAATATGGAGGTTCCTCAAAAAACTAAAAATAGAAATACCATTTGACCCGGGAATCCCACTCCTTGGAATTTAACCAAAGAAAACAACTTCTCAGATTCAAAAAGACATATGCACCCCTATGTTTATTGCAGCACTTTTTATAATAGCCACGGTATGGAAAGAACCTAAGTGTCCATCAGTAAATGAACGGATAAAGAAGATGTGGTACATATACACAATGGAATACTATTCAGCCATAAGAAAGAAACAAATCCTACCATTTGCAACAACATGGATGGAGCTGGAGAACATTATGCTCAGTGAAATAAGCCAGGCAGAGAAAGACAAATGCCGAATAATTTCCCTCATTTGTGGAGTAAACAATGATGCAAAACTGAAGGAACAAAATGGCAGCAGACTCAGAGACTCCAAGAATGAACTAGTGGTTACCAAAGGGGAGGGGTGTGGGAGGGCAGGTGGGGAGGGAGAGAGAAGGGGATTGAGGGGTATTATGTTTAGTACACATGGTGTGGGGGATCACAGGGAGAACAGTGTAGCACAGAGAAGGCACACAGTGGATCTGTGGCATCTTGCTGCACTGATGGACAGTGACTGCATTGGGGTATGGGTGGGGACTTGATAATATGGGTAAATGTAGTAACCACATTGTTTTTTCATGTGAAACCTTCATAAGAGTGTATATCAAACATACCTTAATAAAAAATTTAAAAAATAAATAAAAAATAAATCCCTGAGGACCTCAAAAAGCTTTTGTTTATATGGACTGTGTTTATTGATATCTACCATATTAAATACTAAGGCTGAGAAAAAATTTTACTGTGTATTCTAATTCATTAAAAATTATAAACCCATTACATACTAATATAAGTACCATATTTTCATGAAAAATTACTGTATTTTCCCTACCATAAAAATTTTAGTGATAATAGTGGCTTTGCTTTATATTTTAAAAGTCTCTTTAAATGTCTGCCTTAACAGAAGGTAGCTGGACTTCAAAGCATGTGTACCTCCTAAAAAGCCCTGGGACCCACATGGGTATTCCACCACACTCTGAGAACCACCACTCTAGATCAGAGATTACCCTTTGATTTAGAAACCCTTCTGCTTATTTCTCCATGGAAGCAAGCACTGTCACACAAATTCCCAAGAACTCTAAATCCAGCCAGTTGTGTCCCAAACTTGCCCTTTGATCTTGTAAAACTTCTTCCCCAGCCTCAGTTGAATGTCCCAGATTGTATACGAAGCCTACGAAAAATGATCCAACCTCATGGAGGAAAACTAATTAGGAACTGTAAGGTATTCTGAAAACCATAAAGTCATATCTAAAGGTAGAAGAAAAAATTTCCAAAAGACACTGTCCTTATCATTATTATGTAAGTATTATGAATGGTATTATGTACCATTTATAGCAAGTCCAAGAACTCCCAGTTTGGAAAATCAGAACAAATGTTTTTCCTTTAAAACTGTTTGCACATCTCTGTTAGACCACACCAAAATAACACTGCTTTTAGACATGTAAGGTAGGCTATGAACGAAACATTTTTAGATACAGAAATCATTCACATTGTTAATCTCTTCCATCAAAATCCTACAATCATAGTACCTCCCCCACAAAAATCATATTTATTTAATAGTTTATGATCTAATGGTTATTATGTTCTACATACTATGTAAAGCACCTCACAAGCATTCTCACCTGTAGTCCTCACAATTAAAGTGGGATTTCATGAAGCCCACGAGGGTAAGTGTGGACTTTTAGAGATGAGGAAAGTGTGGCTTGGAGAGGGTAAGTCACATGCCCATGTCTTACAGATAGTAAAATCCAGAGCCTAGGCATACTCTATTCACTGATCACTAGCTATGCCACAGAACCTAACAGATACTTAGTGTTTGACTGTTGTATCCTAAGGGAAATAAACTGTCAGAAAAATTCCAAACACCATACTAAGAAACTAAGATTCTATTCTAGGAGCCTGAAGGTGGGGAACTACATTATGATACATCTCAAGAATTATTGAGTGCACTGGTGTTCCAAAGTTGCACTTTCTGCTACTGAAAATCCAAATAAATTAAATAGCCTCAGTGGCACAGAAGGGATCTTTGTCTTTGTTCCAAGATAATGTGTGATCCCTTTGAAGCAGCAGAGCAGTTAAACATCCCCCATGTAGCAGCAGGTAGAGACACGCCTCAGTGTGCCCCTCTGCTTGTTAGGTGAGCCCGCCACCTGAGCCTAATTTAATAAGCCCACTGATTCCATCAGCTCATCTTCCAGCACCCATCAGACAGGACATGCCACTTCCAAATGCTTCCCTTCATTTCATCTTAGAGATTTGTTTCTGAGATTCCTCAGCACACATTTGTATGCCCTGACTCTTGGTAGGCTGCATTTCGTTTTTTCTGATTCCATTTGCTCTGGCAGACTGTGTTTTCTCTGTCGCGCACCACGGCTATGTAACTTGCAGCTGCTTCTTGCCAAGTGCTTCAGCTCTGCAGCAAATCTCTATTTAGTCTTACAGATTCAAAATGTTGCTGCGAAGCAGTGAGTGGTTTCCAAAGTGGGTTCATGGCCTGGAGCTTGCACATTAAACCAACAGGTATTGATTTATTCTCTTCTGCCGGATAACTTAAGATCATGTGCCTTTTAAAGGGCTCCTTCTGTTAAACCCCTTGTATCAGTTACTTCTGTTTGATCACTCAAAATACTTCCAGGCACTCAGGAATGATTTGTGAGACTCACTGATGTAAAGAAGGTTCTTTATGAAGCTTTTTAGCACCAGACTGTTGGGTCACTTGAAGCAGAAGTGCAAATGCAAAGTTGTAGATTTTCAGAGAAATAACATTTGGGATCAAAGATGAGGAGGAAGAAATGACCAAGAAAGATTGAGTTACAGTCTTCTTTCCATGCACTTTTGGAACAAGCGAAAGATGGCCTAGGCTTTGTTGATGATCTTTTAGGTAGAGATACAAAGTAGTCTTTGAAATAATCTTTTAATGAAGCAGATAATAATCATAATAAAGTGGTGGGTGAGGCAATTTGACTTTCAAAGCCTTGAAGGTGAGTAGGTGAGACAAGACAGCAGCACGGGACCCTTGTTTCTCTCTGAGGTGCCCATCGCTTGGAAACCTCTGAAATTCCAGCTGTCTGCACCCCATCATCCCAGGATCTTCCCAGATTGCATGTAGTAAATATTCCACAAATGCTAATGAATTGGTGGATGGATGAATACTTGTGTAGTTGCCACCAAATTCGAGAAGTGGACACCCGTTGGCAAACACAGAGACAGAGGTGAACCCCAAGTGGTCCTGTCTGGCACCTGAACTTGGCGGTGGGCTGCTAAGGGTATAGGAAAATCAACTCCCGGGAGCAAATGCTTGTCCCACCACCCCCAAGAATTGTGACTCTAAGTACATCGATAACCATTCTGAGATTTTATTTCCTTGTTAATAAAATGATAGTGAAGATATTTATCAAGTAGATGAGGGACAATAACATACACTTCATTACAGATTTTAGATTCTCCGTCTAAAAGAGCACTTATCATGTTCTGTGGCATATTGTTTTCATCTTAAATCTAAGTTTATGTGTGAATTAACCTGTTATAATTAATTGAATTATAATCTGTTAAAATAGCATTATAATTTGATAAACATATTGTTTCACAAAGTAGCATTTCCTAATCTACTTTTTCCAACATTTTATTTTGTGTAATTTTCAAACCTATAGGAAAGCTCAAAGAACAATACAATAAATATCCATACACTTTTCACTTAGATCCACCAAATGTTAACATTTTGCCACATTTGTGTGCTCTCTCTCTCTCTCTACACACACACAGTTTTTGAACCTTTGAAAGTAAGTTTCAGACTTCATTATGCACCAACCCTAAATATGTCAGGATGTATCTCCCAAGAACATGGACATTTCTCCTACATAAACTCAATGCCTAAGAAATTTTACCATTTATACAAAAACCTTATTTAGTATACTGTCTGTATTCAAACTTTCCTCATTCTCCTAATTATGCCCCTTATATTTCTCCAGTCCAGGATTGGAAATCAGTTCAATCAAGGATTACATACAGGATTGAATTGGCAAGCTCCTTCTGTCTCCTGTATGTTAGAGCAGTCCTCCCATGGAGGGTTTTCATCCTGACATTGACATTTAGAGGAGCCCAAGTCCTTTCCATCACAGAATGTCCCACAATCTGAATTTGTCCGATTATTTTCTCATGAGTGGATTCAGGATAAGCATTTTGACAGGATTACTTCCTACCTGATGAGTCCTTCTCATGGCTTAATGCCAGGGGCACATGATACCAGGTTATCCTGGCATTAGTGATGCTGTTTGGTCTCTTGCCTAAGAAGATACCCCTCAGATTTCCCCATTATAAAGGTACTTTTTTACCTTTGTCATTAATAAGCAACCAGCAGCAAGGCATTTTGAACATTCTCTTTATGAAATAAATCATAAACGTTCCCACTCTCCATGTAAAAGTACAAATAGGAGTTATGACAAATAAATAATAAATACATATGGAACCAAAAAATTGTGCTTCATGGCAGGTGCCCATTTGAAAAACTCATCTAGTGAGGTAATTTCATAGCAAAATTTTAATTGAGAATAAAAAACGCACATCATGTGAAATGAAGCTCCACTGTAGTAACCTTGTTTGAAAAATGTTTTCCAAAATGAAATAATGATCCTCATAGAACAGTCAAGGCCTACGATGAAAAGACAACTCAGCTGGCTTGAAAACGGATCCTTTTAGACCTGGTCCAAAGAGCACACATGCCAGGGGCTCAGCAAGGGCATTTCTTGGGGGTTTCCCATCACCCTGTGCTATGAAAACCAATCCCAGCACCATCAAAAAGAGTGTGCTTGGGAGGAAGGTCACTCTGTCTCTCAGCTCCTTACTGGCTTCCCAAAGTACCTGCTCGCCAGGGAGGAGGGAAGGCGGATCATTCTAGAAACTTACACAAAGGAGCTCAAGAGGTCCCTAGGTCAACCTCTACCCTAAGATAAGAACCTTTACCCGTGAATCTCTCTGTGAGAGGTAACGTGCTGCACTGTCGACAACTTGTAACACTTACATGTTTCCTCAGTGTTTTGTCAGAAACGTTCTCTTATAGGTTCTCCTTTCACCCCTGGGAGTCACACAGATTTCTACTCTTTATCCCACATGACAGTCTGCCTGGGATTTAAATACCAACACCACATCTCCCTAGGTCTTAAGAAATTAAGACTTAAGTCAGCAGGAGGTTAAGATTATGGTAGAAATTGAAAAGGACAGGAGAAACAGGGTCTCTTGCCTCCTCATTAAAAATAGCTGTACTGGAGGCGGAGCCAAGATGGCGGCGTGAGTAGAGCAGCGGAAATCTCCTCCCAAAACCACATATATTTATGAAAATATAACAAAGACAACCCTTCCTAGAATAAAGACCAGAGGACACAGGACAATATCCAGACCACATCCACACCTGCGAGAACCCAGTGCCTCGTGAAGGGGGTAAGATACAAGCCCCGGCCCCGCGGGAGCCGAGCGCCCCTCCCCCCAACTCCCAGCGTAAGGAGAGGAGTCAGAGCTGGGAGGGAGAAAGGAGCCCAGGACTGCTGAACACCCAGCCCCAGCCATCCGCACCAGAGTGCAGACACAGTGCATGCGTGGGGTCCTGGATACTAGGGAAACAGGGCAGCGGTGAGCGGGTCCCAGAGGCCGGCGCCTGAGGACAAAGAAAAGTGAGCGGCTTTTTTCTGTTCTGTTTTGTTTTGTTTTGGCGAGTGCTTTTTGGAAGTCTTAAAGGGACAGGGCAGGACACTTAGTCCAGAGGCAGGGAATCTGGGGATCTCTGGGCACCCTAATCCCCTGGGCAGCAGGGAGCACGGAGGCCCCTCACATAGATAAATAGCCTCCCAGCCGCTTCCCCTCCAACGCAGCTCCACCATTTTGGAGCAGCGGCCCGACACAGGCCACGCCCACAGCACCAGCGGAGATAAACTCCATAGCAGCCAGACAGGAATCAGAAGCCCTGTCTGCACGCAGCTGCCCAGCACAAGCCACTAGAGGTCGCTGTTCTCCCAGGAGAGGAAGGCCACAAACCAACAACAAGAAGGGAAGTTCTTCCAGCCGTCACTCATCCCAGCTCTGCAAACTATTTCTCTCACCATGAAAAGGCAAAATTACAGGCAAACCAAGATCACAGAGACAACACCAGAGAAGGAGAGAGACCTAACCAGTCTTCCTGAAAAAGAATTCAAAATAAAAATCATAAACATGCTGACGGAGATGCAGAGAAATATGCAAGAGAAATGGGATGAAGTCCGGAGGGAGATCACAGATGGCAGAAAGGAGATTACAGAAGTGAAACAAACTCTGAAAGGATTTATAAGCAGAATGGATAAGATGCAAGAGGCCATTGATGGAATAGAAACCACAGAACAGGAACGCATAGAAGCTGACATAGAGAGAGATAAAAAGATCTCCAGGAATGAAACAATATTAAGAGAACTGTGTGACCAATCCAAAAGGAACAATATCCATATTATAGGGGAAACAGAAGAAGAAGAACAGAGAGAAAAAAGGGATAGAAAGTATCTTTGAAGAAATAATTGCTGAAAACTTCCCTAAACTGGGGAAGGAAATAATCGAACAGACCACGGAAATACACAGAACTCCCAACAGAAATGACCCAAGGAGGTCAACACCAAGACACATAATAATTAAAATGGCAAAGATCAAGGACAAAGAAAGAGTTTTAAAGGCAGCTAGAGAGAAAAAGGTCACCTATAAAGGAAAAGCCATCAGGCTATCATCAGACTTCTCGACAGAAACCTTACAGGCCAGAAGAGAATGGTATAATATATTTAATGCAATGAAACAGAAGGGTCTTGAACCAAGGATACTGTATCCAGCACGATTATCATTTAAATATGATGGAGGGATTAAACAATTCCCAGACAAGCAAAAGCTGAGGGAATTTGCCTCCCACAAACCACCTCTACAGGACATCTTATAGGGACTGCTCTAGATGGGAGCACTCCTAGAAAGAGCACAGCACAAAACACCCAACATATGAAGAATCGAGGAGGAGGAACAAGAAGGGAGAGAAGAAAAGAATCTCCAGACAGTGTATATAACAGCTCAATAAGCGAGCTAAGTTAGGCAGGAAGATACTAAAGAGGTTAACCCTGAACCTTTGGTAACCACGAATTTAAAGCCTGCAATGGCAATAAGTACATATCTTTCAATAGTCACCCTAAATGTAAATGGACTGAATGCACCAATCAAAAGACACAGAGTAATAGAGTGGATAAAAAAGCAAGACCCATCTATATGCTGCTTACAAGAAACTCACCTCAAACCCAAAGACATGCACAGACTAAAAGTCAAGGGATGGAAAAACATATTTCAGGCAAACAACAGCGAGAAGAAAGCAGGGGTTGCAGTACTAATATCAGACAAAATAGACTTCAAAACAAAGAAAGTAACAAGAGATAAAGAAGGACACTACATAATGATAAAGGGCTCAGTCCAACAAGAGGATATAACCATTCTAAATATATATGCACCCAACGAAGGAGCACCAGCATATGTGAAACAAATACTAACAGAACTAAAGGGAGAAATAGACTGCAATGCATTCATTTTAGGAGACTTCAACACGCCACTCACCCCAAAGGATAGATCCACCAGGCAGAAAATAAGTAAGGACACAGAGGCACTGAACAACACAGTAGAACAGATGGACCTAATAGACATCTATAGAACTCTACATCCAAAAGCAACAGGGTATACATTCTTCTCAAGTGCACATGGAACATTCTCCAGAATAGACCATATACTAGCCCACAAAAAGAGCCTCAGTAAATTCCAAAATATTGAAGTTCTACCAACCAACTTTTCAGACCACAAAGGTATAAAACTAGAAATAAATTCTACAAAGAAAACAAAAAGGCTCACAAACACATGGAGGCTTAACAACATGCTCCTAAATAATCAATGGATCAACGAACAAATTAAAATAGAGATCAAGGAATATATGGAAACAAATGACAACAACACAAAGCCCCAACTTCTGTGGGACGCAGTGAAAGCAGTCTTAAGAGGAAAGTATATAGCGATCCAGGCACACTTGAAGAAGGAAGAACAATCCCAAATGAATAGTCTAACATCACAATTATCGAAACTGGAAAAAGAAGAACAAATGAGGCCTAAAGTCAGCAGAAGGAGGGACATAATAAAGATCAGAGAAGAAATAAACAAAATTGAGAAGAATAAAACAACAGCAAAAACCAAGAGCTGGTTCTTTGAGAAAATAAACAAAATAGATAAGCCTCTAGCCAAACTTATTAAGAGAAAAAGAGAATCAACACAAATCAACAGAATCAGAAATGAGAACGGAAAAATCACGACAGATTCCACAGAAATGCAAAGAATTATTAAAGACTACTATGAAAACCTATATGCCAACAAGCTGGAAAACCTAGAAGAAATGGACAACTTCCTAGAAAAATACAACCTTCCAAGACTGACCAAGGAAGAAACACAAAAGTTAAACAAACCAATTACGAGCAAAGAAATTGAAACGGTAATCAAAAAACTACACAAGCACAAAACCCACGGGCCGGATGGATTTACCTCGGAATTTTATCAGACATAGAGGGAAGACATAATACCCATTCTCCTTAAAGTTTTCCAAAAAATAGAAGAGGAGGGAATACTCCCAAACTCATTCTATGAAGCCAACATCACCCTAATACCAAAACCAGGCAAAGACACCACCAAAAAAGAAAATTACAGACCAATATCCCTGATGAACATAGATGCAAAAATACTCAATAAAATATTAGCAAACCGAATTCAAAAATACATCAAAAGGATCATACACCATGACCAAGTGGGATTCATCCCAGGGATGCAAGGATGGTACAACATTCGAAAATCCATCAACATCATCCACCACATCATCAAAAAGAAAGACAATAACCACATGATCATCTCCACACAGATGCTGAAAAAGCATTTGACAAAATTCAACATCCATTCATGATAAAAACTCTCAGCAAAATGGGTAGAGAGGGCAAGTACCTCAACATAATAAAGGCCATATATAATAAACCCACAGCCAACAATATACTCAACAGCAAGAAGCTGAAAGCTTTTCCTCTGAGATTGGGAACAACACAGGGATGCCCACTCTCCCCACTGTTATTTAACATAGTACTGGAGGTCCTAGCCACGGCAATCAGACAAAACAAAGAAATACAAGGAATCCAGATTGGTAAAGAAGAAGTTAAAATGTCACTATTTGCAGATGACATGATACTGTACATAAAAAACCCTAAAGACTCCACCCCAAAACTACTATAACTGATATTGGAATACAGCAAAGTTGCAGGATACAAAATTAACACACAGAAATCTGTGGCTTTCCTATATACTAACAATGAACCAATAGAAAGAGAAATCAGGAAAACAATTCCATTCACAATTGCATCAAAAAGAATAAAATACCTAGGAATAAACCTAACCAAGGAAGTGAAAGACCTATACCCTGGAAACTATAAGTCACTCTTAAGAGAATTTAAAGGGGGCACCAACAAATGGAAACTCATCCCATGCTCGTGGCTAGAAAGAATTAATATTGTCAAAATGGCCATCGTGCCCAAAGCAATATACAGATTTGATGCAATCCCTATCAAATTACCAGCAACATTCTTCTTCAACGAACTGGAACAAATAATTCAAAAATTCATATGGAAACACCAAAGACCCCGAACAGCCAAAGCAATCCTGAGAAAGAAGAATAAAGTAGGGGGGATCTCACTCCCCAACTTCAAGCTCTACTACAAAGCCATAGTAATCAAGACAATTTGGTACTGGCACAAGAACAGAGCCACCGACCAGTGGAACAGATTAGAGACTCCAGACATTAACCCAAACATATATGGTCAATTAATATTTGATAAAGGAGCCATGGACATACAATGGGAAAATGATAGTCTCTTCAACAGATGGTGCTGGCAAAACTGGACAGCTACATGGAGGAGAATGAAACTGGACCATTGTCTAACCCCATACACAAAAGTAAATTCAAAATGGATCAAAGACCTGAATGTGAGTCATGAAACCATAAAACTCTTAGAAAAAAAACATAGGCAAAAACCTCTTAGACATAAACATGAGTGACCTCTTCTTGAACATATCTCCCCGGGCAAGGAAAACAACAGCAAAAATGAACAAGTGGGACTATATTAAGCTGAAAAGCTTCTGTACAGCAAAAGACACCATCAATAGAACAAAAAGGTACCCTACAGTATGGGAGAATATATTTGTAAATGACAGATCCAATAAAGGCTTGACGTCCAAAATATATAAAGAGATCACCCACCTCAACAAACAAAAAACAAATAATCCAATTAAAAAATGGGCAGAGGAACTGAACAGACAGTTCTCCAAAAAAGAAATACAGATGGCCAACAGACACATAAGAAGATGCTCCACATCGCTAGTTATCAGAGAAATGCAAATTAAAACCACAATGAGGTATCACCTCACACCAGTAAGGATGGCTACCATCCAAAAGACAAACAACAACAAATGTTGGCGAGGTTGTGGAGAAAGGGGAACCCTCCTACACTGCTGGTGGGAATGTAAATTAGTTCAACCATTGTGGAAAGCAGTATGGAAGTTCCTCAAAATGCTCAAAATAGACTTACCATTTGACCCAGGAATTCCACTCCTAGGAATTTACCCTAAGAATGCAGCAATCAAGTTTGAAAAAGACAAATGCACCCCTATGTTTATTGCAGCACTATTTACAATAGTCAAGAATTGGAAGCAACCTAAGTGTCCATCAGTAGATGAATGGATAAAGAAGATGTACATATACACAATGGAATATTACTCAGCCATAAGAAGAAAACGAATCCTACCATTTGCAACAACATGGATGGAGCTAGAGGGTATTATGCTCAGTGAAATAAGCCAAGCAGAGAAAGAGAAATACCAAATGATTTCACTCATCTGTGGAGTATAAGAACAAAGGAAAAACTGAAGGAACAAAACAGCAGCAGAATCACAGAACCCAAGAATGGACTAACAGGTACCAAAGGGAAAGGGACTGGGGAGAATGGGTGGGTAGGGAGGGATAAGGGGGGGAAGAAGAAAGGGGATATTATGATTAGCATGCATAATGGGGTGGGAGAAAGGGGAGGGCTGTACAACACAGAGAAGACAAGTAGTGATTATACAACATTTTGCTATGCTGCTGGACAGTGACTGTAAGGGGGTTTGTGGGGGGGACCTAGTATAGGGGACAGCCTAGTAAACATAATGTTCTTCCTGTAATTGTAGATTAATGATAACCAAAAAAAAAAGAAAGAAAAGGGGGATTACTCCCTGATAGGATAAAACTAACTGCAAATCACCAATTAATGCATGCTTTTAAATATCCTTAATTTTGATCATTTAAGGGTGTCAGATGATCAGCTATGGAAGTACATTTTTCTGATGATATTCCTTTCTCTTAAAAAAAAAAGCAGTTCCTGTGTGGCGATCTCCAATAAGTTCTTCACAATGATAGAAAGGGCATATCAAAGTGTGGGCAAAGGGTTTGTTTGTGTTTATACAGAGGATCAAAGCCTAATTTGGCTACCCAGAAAATGAATTAAGATACGATATGAAGAAGAACTTCCAACATCAACATTCTCTGGAAGAGTCATTCCAGAAGATGATCATCAAAAAACCTCAACAAAGATCCTGGCACTGTTGCAGTTGTAGCTGCATTCATCCCACCAGTTCCTGGACTTGCCATTGGAATGAAGAAGGAGATATCTAAGCTGGCCTGTGCATACAGTAAAACAACAAATTTGACTGGATCTATGCTGTCGGAACTCAACCAAGAATTAGGAGAAGTGCAAGTTTCAGCGCTCCAAAATCTTGCGACTACAGACTATCTACTGTTAAAAGAACATATGAGATGTGAAGAGTTCCCAGGAATGTGTTGTTTTAATTTGTCTGATTTTTCTCAGACTATTCAAATGCAGTTGGACAATATCCATCATATCATTGATAAGTTTTCACAAATGCCTAGGGTGCCTAACTGGTTTTCTTGGTTTCACTGGAGATGGCTGGTAATTATAAGTCTGCTTTGGTTATGTAGCTGTATTCTTATTATGTTAATGTGTGTGCGCAATTTAATTAGTAGTTTAAAACCTATACATGCTTATGTTACTCTACAAGAAGATATGTCAAAGAAATAATCAATCTTCCCATGTTTTCTTCCATCTGCTACTTCTATAGCTTTTCTTCTTCCTTCCTAATTACAACCCTTAAGTAGAATTCATGCCTCATAACGAAATTACCAAGTATCATAACTTTTCCAAGTGGTAAAGATACCTCAAGACAAATGCTGGGCATAAAAGCCACAGGGCATAAATCTGCAAAGAAGTAAAAAGCTAACCTTTTCAAACAATATTGCTTCTCTCTCACTTACCAACTTTACATTTCCCTGTATGGCCCCGGAAGATGACTGGTTAGCCAGAGATGGGTAAGATTCCTCAAGGGAGGAACAACCTAAGACAGGCACAGTCGCAGAGGGGCCATCAGGTGAGAAATTGGGGATCAACAGAGGTGAGGCTTAGAACCTCACCCCCCCTGTTTTGAGAGAAATCTTCTGCATCCGTGGATGTTTTGTTGCCCTTGTCTAGCTCGGATTAATTCTTAGTCTATAGGCACAGACCTGATCATCTACATTTGCCCTCTTACAGCACTAAACTGTTTTCTACCTTTATCTTGCATCTACCTACCACTTCAGCATTTTATCTAAAATAATAATAATAATAATAATAACAATAATAAGGGAGAAATGTGGGATTCACATATAAATCAAGTATAAAAATCAAACGAATATTCATATTTGACCTGATTGTTTATAGTTCATGATGCGTGATCAAAACCGAAAGTTTCTGTGATGACTGCCCTTGCACTGTTCACCATGTAAGAACTTATTCAGTATGTAAGAATTTGTTCACCATGTAAGAACTTGTTCGTTATGCTTCAGAAGATTGGAGACTATTGAGAGTTAGGCTTGGGGTTGATTAATGATTGTGCATTGAGTCCCCTGTACAGAATTTTATTGTTGTTAACAACCATATGATCAATAAATATGAGAGATGCCCTCTCAAAAAAAATAAATAAATAAATAAAATAAAAGGTATAAATGTTGCCTGCATTGGTCATATCTTTGAGTCTCATATTTTTATGACCTCCCATATACACAAAATTAAATTTATTCTCCTCCCATTAAAAAAATAATAATAATAATAAGCTGAAGCCCATTGGTACCCAAGTGTTCTGCGTTCAATTTCATAGTTAAGTCATATTTCACTCTACTCTGTGTGGTTACTCAAACTGTCAGGGAATTTCTCTGTCAGGGCCCTGATTACCCTTGTAAAACATACTTTTCTCATTCATGCTTTTTTCTTTTTTGATAATTTACAAGAAAATTGGCTATGACATTTAATTCACTCACTGATGGGATCAGTAGCCTAAAGATTTTTCTGACAAACTATACAGAACAAGGAAAGTGATACAGTCATGTTTTTCCAAGGCAGAGATTAAACTAACTCGACTTCAATAACCAGCAACCAAGTTTTCTAAATTCACCTTGAATCTAAACATTTTTAGACTCAACAACTACTAAAAATATGTTAATTTCTTGAATTGACTTATACCATGGTAGACTTCAGCAAAATATTTCTCAGTGATGATGATCTGTCTTAAACCACATCCCAAATGATGTTATTGTCAGTTTTCATAACTAAGTCCACCCCTCCATAATAATGCAGTCTCCTCCTCTTTCTACCTAAAGACTTCTAACATTTCAGGTCTGCACTTACAATGGTCCTTTCCTACTTGTAATTGTCATTTCTATTCCTTTCTCCCTCCATTACATCTTTCTCAAGGTTCAGCATCCATGGTCTAAATCAGAGTTTTTACCTAAGGCTAAAATTATCCTTTTAGCTGTGTGTCCAATGCCCTAATGACATGACCCTTCAGAGACCTTTTTGACAACAGCTATGCATATCTGTAGGGCATAATGATGATCACTTACATTGATTCAGCATTTTCATTTTTATAAGTATATTCTTTTTTTAATGAGCTTTAAGCAGAAGTGTCATTTCAAATCAGGTGAGCTACAGCTTAAATATTCCTTTTGAAACTCAGCCTTTGGCCGAAAGCAGTCCTGACTTTCTGAACACTCAGTCTGCTAGCATGGTAGTTCCCAAACGGAATGGCACCACCGCTGGGGGTGTTTGGGCAATCTGAAAAGACATGCTATTGGTTGTCACAACAAGAAGCCCAAAAAAGGAAAAGGCCATGCATTGGCAGCGGAGTCATCTCCACTCTGGGAAAGCTCACAGCCGCTTCCCGGGGAGGAGGCTGCTCTCCGCGTGTCTGGCATGGCTGGAGAAGGGACTGTGCTGGAGGCAGTGTTTTATTTTGCACTTTTGAGGATCTGAATGCTTTTCCCACCTTATGAATCTTGCTGGGAACACAATGTACCTTCCAACTGCAGAAGCTGACAACGCCAGCTTTTCTGCTCCCCTGGCAGGTAAGGCAACATGCGTGCATGACCAGGGCTCAGGGAATACCGCCTGCTTCCATGATTTTGCATCAAGAGCAAGTGATACAAAAGGGCAGGACCATGGACACTGAAGAATTCTTTCTAGAAGCAACAAAGAAGGCAGTAGTCGCTTGCTTCTGGGGTTAGTGGCTGACCCCAGCAGGGTGCAACGAGTCCAGAGTCCAAGTTCAGGGCCAACCGTGTCGCCAGTACCAGCAGCAGCAAGCGTTCAGGCCGCAGCTGTGTCCTCGCGGATGTGACGGAGGCAGAAGGCCTGAGCTAGCTTGACCAGCCGGTTTGGGTGCAATGGTCCAGAGCTGCCCAGGCTGTAGGCAAGGTGCCACAGAAACAGGCGTGAACTAGATCAAAGCAAGATGGCACCCCATTTGACCGAGGATATGCCCCTAACGTCATTAAAATCCCATTTACCTATAAATATCCCTCCCATCAGCACCATGACAGTTCACAATTGTCATGACAACCCCTGGAGGAGCCCGAATAGGGAAAATTCCTCCCCTTCTAAGAATCTCTCCAGAGAAATTATGACCATTCGGCCCGCACTCTACATGTTTATTGTACTCCAGGGACGGGCTACTCTGCCTGTGGAGGCGTCCACTTCACTTCATGATCTCTACCGCCTGCCTCTTAATAAACTCGCCTCACGCTGGTCCCGGCTCGTGGTTGATTTTTATGCTGTGCGTAGCCGAGACCCTCCGTTGCTCCGGAGGCCCGAGGGCGCTGTCTCCTTCCCGGTAACAGATGCACCTGCTGTCCCGACGGTGCAGAGCCTTTGCTTCCGCCCGTCTTCCGGGCCTGAGCCCCAGGCTCCTCCAACCCCACCCACTACCCCACCTCCGCTCTTTCCACCTCAGGGGACTTGCTCTTCTGTAAACCAGCACTGCCGGAAGGGACTTGCCCCGCAAACCTACAGGTGCGCTTGGATCAGCTCACCTCCCCTTCCCGCTGGACAGGAAGAGCCCATTCCTGCCCCAGGCAATCCCTCCCTCTGTGCTCTGGGTCCCGTCCCCTCCCGCCTTCCGGCGGAGCCTTTCCCACAGCTTTTCAGTGTCTCTTCCAGCCTAAAGAAAAGGCTCTCCTTCCATCCGAATTCTCTTCCAGCTTCTCACCCCCTCCACCCTGCCGCCTTCACCCCCTCACATCCATACTTCTTCCACGGGTGGTGCGCTGGCTGATCCCCTTCCCTCACCTCTAACTCACCCTGTTCCCACCTCATGTCATACTCTTTTACACCACCACTCCCGATTTCTATCTCCAGTCCAGAATTCTCACAGAGACTTCAGACCCGTATTTCCAACCATCTGTTTCATCTCCACTTGGAGCTCCCTTGCAGCCAGTCCGCTGGAGTCCACTGACGCCTGTTCAACCTGTAGTTCTCCACACTGCCTTCCCCCTCTGGTTAGCTGTCTGTATTTAGGTTTACTGGAGCACTGGGCTTTTCTTTTAAAACTCTAATCATAGGATTAATTAGATAAATATTCATGGCTAGGGTGCACATGGCCTTGTGAACAACAGGATGTGAGCTTGACTGTCCTGCCTGCTCAGAACTGTGGCAGGAGTGTACACATGTAGCTGTAGGCCAGGGCCCGGCCCACACATGGCCTTGTGAGGGTGATACTGGTAATCAGTCAAAAATCCCAAAGATTGACTGAGTTGGCATAAAACAGGCAAGCTCAAAGTCACTTTCCTTGTGATGAAAAGGCACATCCCCAGCTGAACTCTTAAATCTGGACATGAGAAGACTTCTTAGGCCCCAAATGCTCCCACTTAAATGCTCTTGCTCCCATGAGGACCATTAACAGGCATCCTTCATAGCAGGACAGATGTGTGGAAAATAGTGAGGCCTGGGTGTGAAGGGTTGGAGTGGAGGGGTCAGGGAAGGTGGCTGGGCAGCAGAGTGAGGTGTACACAGGTTCCTCGCCTGATGGGTATCAGGAAACCTGGGCTCTGCGCCCAGCTCAGCACCAGCCAGGCATCAGATGACTCTAGGTGAGTGGGTTGCACTTCCTAAGCCTCAGCTTCCTGAAATCCAGTTCTGGTCAAGACACTGTGAGGACCTCGGGTAGGGATTCCAGCCTGCCCCAGAGGGCATGTGTAGTGGGACACAGCCAGAAGAGGGCGGGGCACCAGACAGACCCACCAGGGTAGGTGTGGGTGGAACCAGGAACTAGAGCCAGCAGCCCCAGGCTAATCAGCTACAGGAAGCTGTGGGTGCAGCAAACTACCACTCTGTGTGCTGGCGGGGAAGAGCACTGAGGGAGAAACACCCACCATGCCAGCAGGAACCACCCCACTAAAAGCATCTGCCCCCTGCCCAGGAATGAAGTCCACATCTCAAGGTGGTAGACAGGGTGAGCAACTACGCATTCTGGAAAGGAGGGCCTGGGCTCAGGAAGGTGGAGCCCCAAAGTCCCATCACCTTACCTCCACACAATGACCTGCCCCTCTCACGTCCTGGGGACCCATCTCTAAACCTCCCCCAGCTCTCTTACCAGCTCATCTTCCTTCCTTACGCCTTTCTCCAATGCAGGCACCTCTTCTCCCCCAACCCCAAAAGTTGCGAGGAGAGGGGCAGATTACACAGTGCCATAACGTTTATGCCATTCCATCTTGCAAATGTGGAGTGGCAGCTATTACAGCTACATGAAGGACTAAATGGGTTTTTAAGACAGAGCTTAAGAGCACCTTCTTATTTTTAACATTTTTCTGGGAAAAAAATGAAGCACGAGTTTTAAATATCTGATGTAACTTTTGGTACATACCTCATTTATACCTATACCTGACTTCCCCAAAGGCAATATTCTATTAAATAAATCAATCTGAAAGATCATCTCATGAATGACCATACAAATACCAACACTGCAGTGGTCAGAAACAAGGAAACAGATACGTTTACAGTATCAATGAACCCTCATAACATAATGCACATGAAAACAGAAGATCTCAAACTAGATGTTATAGCACATTTATATCAATTATATGTGTGTGTATATATATATATAAACATATACAAATACACACACACATATTCATACATACAAACATACACTCACACTCTTTAGAGCAGAGTCTGTGGCTTATGACAGGCTGGTTGCATTTAAGTGACAATCAACACCAACATCTCAGTGAGTTAAAACAGTAAGTTTGTCTGTATCTCCCTTATGCTACATGCCTGTTGAGGGTGGGCTCTGCTGCGTGTCCTCCTGACCCAGAGACACACACCAGTGGAGCCCCTGCTCTCTGGGAACATCACTGAGACAGGAAGGGAACATGGTGCAGCGTGCCCCAAACCAGGTCCCTTGACAGGCTCTCCTTCCAGAGAACCTGGAATCCTGATGAGCTAGAAATGCAGAGGGGCTGAAACTTAGAGGACCCCATTTCATACCAGTTTGGCCCTACTGTCCCCACTAAGTTGGAAATAAATGGTGGTTGTGGAAAAAATGGAACTTTCTGACTAGGATTCCCACCTGACCTTAATAGCACCCATTGTATATATTTAAGAGCCTGTTTGCACATCTATGGGATGTTTGACTGGGGACAGATGGCTGGTCAGTCACAGGAATACTGGCCCAGAAGAGGGGTGAAGAGGAAACACCCATTCTCTCCTTGCCTCAGTTCCTGGTATGTAATTGGTCAGGTGTCTTCCAGTCACTAGATACGCACCCGCAGAGTTACTCCCTGAACTAGGGGCATGGAAGGAGAGGTCCATGAGAGCAGGGAGAGAGCAGTGCAAAGAGGGGTGCTGGGAGCTTGGAGGGTGGAGAAAGGAAGACTGGAGGGAGAACTAGGAGAGAACAGCAGCGGGCAGAGGGAAGCCATGGAGCCCTGGTGCTAGGAGAGGATTAAGCCTGTGCTGGGGAGTGGCACTGGAGTGAATAAACATGGGATCCCCTTGAGACCCCCACCTTCTTGCCCTCGTCTTTATTTGGTCCTGTCGAATTCATAGGGAACTTGCTCTGGGTGAGGAACCCCCTCCTCCTGGAGTAACAGTGGTAGAGGTTGAGATTTTAGAGGCATTGGGTTCTTTCTGTTTTTACACAAAGTCCCCATGGGGGACCTAGAGAATGACTGTAGCTGAGAGAAGTTACATTCAATTCTGGACAATTAGCCAAGCTGGGGGTAAAATGATACTGTGGAGCCCTCACACTAAGTGTGCACTAGAAGCACCTGCAGAGTATGTTAAAATGCAGGTTCCCAGGTTACAGTGCTAGAAATTCTAATTCAGTATGTCTGCAGTGAGGCCTATAAACAGGGCCAGCTAAGTAATTGGCAGAGCAAAATGAAAATACAGGGGCTCTTGTATAAAGGCAGGAAAAGAGTGCCTTTAAAGCTAAAATACATTTTTTCCTTTCTTCTACAGTTTCTCTGTTGCTTATCCCGGTGTGTGTTTTTTTTTAATTTGCTAGTTAATGTTCACTCCCACAGGTAAAGGGGTACCCCTGGGTGAGAGCAGACCCTCACAGGCTCCAGGGCACCCCGCCCTTCCCTGCCTGTGTACACACCAGGATCCCCCTCCCTCTCGCTGCTGGTTGGCATGACACAACATGCTGTGCCCTGGCCAGGGCAGGGGGCCGTTTTCTGTCCCAGTCCTTGGCATTGGGACCCTTCTTGATTTGATGGGCTTGTGGTCCCACCACTCCAACCCTCACAGCCGGCTGACCCCTGAGGGATGGGAATCCCCGCACAGGGACATGTTGGTACCTGGAAGCAGGATGGGCAAGAGGCCTGTCCTTGTCACTCTGCTAGCCTGGGATAGGAGTGGCAGTGGTGCACCCCTCCTCAGCGTGACGCATATGCTGTGAACCTGTGAGTCTGCTCTCAGCCCTCACGGAGGGTGAAGGACAGCAGGGTGGAGACAGGGAGGTGGAGGACTGGAGGGACCCAGGCACCAGGGCTTGGAGCAGCAGGTGGGCGAGAGCCTGTCCGGGGAGGAGGATGGCTCACAGGCTGCTCCTGCCCCACTGCTCAGCTGAACTTCACTTACACAACACAAGTTCAAAGACACAATTACTAAGGATTTCAAGATGACATTAAGCCCCAAGCATGAGTCCCCCTTCTGAGCACAGGGATTCAAGGACTAAATTTGAGAAACACTGCCCTAAAGACAGGCTCACCCAGGGGAAGCCCATCAATCAAGGGTCCCAGAGTGATGAGGACAGGCCTCTTGCCCATCCTGCTTCCAGGTACCACCATGTCCCTGTGCAGGGGTTCCCATTCCTCAGGGGTCAGTCGGTTGTGAGGGTTGGAGTGGTGGGACCACAAGCCCATCAAATCAAGAAGGGTCCCAATGCCAAGGACTGGGACGGAAGAGTGGAGATTCTGACAACCAGCATGACTCCAGGCAGGAAGTCCCCTGTGTTCCAGAACTTGGTATCAAAGTTACACCACAGACTATAGGCTCTTGGATAACTGGCAAAAGAAAACAAGGCTCTCAGATCCAGGAGGGATTCTGTGATACTGTTGATTTATAAGAAATATGTATTTGGTCTTGTTCCATTTCTGGCTCATAGCTCCTGAAACCCTTAGAATTTCCCAAGTTTTGAGAGGGACTCCATTGGCCTTTTGTTATGTTAATGATGTCATTTTGAAAGCCTTTAGGTCTCCTAAGGATGGGGTCCCAGAGGAGCCAACCACATGATTAGAAGTTTGGAACTTTCAGTCCCACCCCGTGACCTCCAGGGACAGGTCGGGGGGGCTGGAGGTTGAATCAATGCCAGTGGCCAATGTTTTACCCAATCATGCCTGTGTGATGAGGCTTCCATAAAAACCCAAAAGGACAGACAAGGTTCAGAGAGCTTCCAGTTTGGTGACGCCTACAGAGATTTGGTAAGAACGCATACCCAGAGACAGCATGGAAGCTCCACGCCCCTGCACACGGACCTTGCCCTACGCATCTCTTCCATCTGGCTGTTCCTAGGTTACATCTTTTTATAATAAATCAATACTCTATTAAGTAAAATGTTTCTCTGAGTTCTGTGAACTGCTCTAGCAAATTAATTGAACCAGAGGAGAGAGTTGTAGGAACTTCCAATCTATGGCCAGTTGGACAGAAGCATAGATGACAACCTGGACTTTCCACTGGAGTGTGAAGTGGGAGCAGGGGCCATCTTACAAGACTGAGCCCTCAACCTATGGGATCTGAAGCTATCTCCAAGTAGATAGTATCAGAATTGAGTTGAATTGTAGATCAGCCAGATGGTGTAGAATTGCTTGGATGTGTGGATTACCCCCACATATGGGAATTGGTGTCAGAAACAGATTCTATCACGGAAGCCTGGGAAAGGAGAGAGGTGGAGAGGACCTATCTGCTAAGGTCTGGGGCCGCGGCCTGATGGCAGTGGGCACCAGGACATCTCGAGGCTGGCCAAGGGCTATGCCTGAGCTGGCCCCCCAGGGCTCCTCTGCTGTGCTCCCTGGCCTGAGGCTGAGTCCCAGAACCTGAAGCTTTAACTGCTGGGCCTAAGGAAATGCAGGGTTGAGAAAATGGAAAACTGGGCAGGTGGTTGCAGTGGCAAGGAAAGGGAGAGAAAGGTGGCAGCTGCGAGAAGGTCAGTTGGGTAGAACTGCTGAGATAATGGTAAGAAGGAGGAGGAGGAGGAAGAGAAAAACTGGGATTCGCTGAAGAGCTAGCGTATGCTCATGTTTTAGTAGCCTTTACAATATAGTGTATTGGAACTAATACTCTCTCTACTTCACAGATGCAAAACTAACGTTTGGAGAAGATGCAGAGCATGTCTCTAGTCACACAATGAGCAGGTAACAAAGCAAAGACTTGAGCCCACACCTGTCTGCTTCCAGAGCCTGTGATTTATGCAGTAAAGATGCTGCTGTTGGGGGCGGCTACAGGGCCAGATGAGGCCAACGCGGGGCAGTGTGGTGCTTTATCTTTAAGAGTCTTTCCTCCCTGGGTGGTTCTGCCAGTGCCGGGAGTGTGCACCATGCTCAAGAAAGCCAGGAACAGGCCCGAGGAAGATGACACCAATACATATAATAATTAAAATGGCAAAGATCAAGGATAAGGACAGACTATTAAAAGCAGTCAGAAAAAAAAAAGGAAGCTAGGAACAGAAGGAATATGAAGAGTGACCTGGCTGCAGGGGTATTTTGCCCCCATCTCCAGGTCTGGGTGTCCCTAGCATAGTGTCCATTACCCCAGCAAGGCCCTTTGGGGACTCTGCCCACCCTCCTGACTTCATCTTCCTGACCCAGCACTCTCGCAGCTTCTCTCCTGCCCGCCCTGCCTCCGGCTCGGTCTTCACCTTGCTCTTCACATTCCAGCGAGGTCTGCTGATGAGCGGGAAGTCCTTCGAGCCCCTCGGTGCTCAGAGCGTGGCCCTCAGGGCACATCTTAGAAATGCCAAATCTGCAGATTTACACCTGCAAACCTCCACATCAGAATCCTCACGTGGATTGATGATGCAGATGTACATTCAAGGTTGAGAAGCACTGGCCCAGCCATGATTTATCTTCTTTTTCCTATCAGGAGCACATTGCCGGTATTGCTTTTTCTCCTAAGGAAACCTGGTCTAAAGTGAATTTTAAGTCACTATGTTACCTCTCCCAACAACATGAGCCCTTTAACAGTTTTAATCCTCAGCTACAGGAATGCCAGGGATGGTGAACAACCTGCTCAACATCCTGAAATTACACCATGCCAACAGTCGCCAAACCATCTCTGTAGAAAGCTGGCCCTGCTTTTCCTACAATGGGCTCTGTCTTCTCCATTCCATGATTACAGACCAGTTGGGGGGACTAAATAAGTATCTTCAGGCAGCCAAATTACAGTATCTGTGAGCAAGTCTGTCTTCCATAGAATAATACATTAAGCAAGAAACTTCAGCATAAAACATGCTTTATTAAGCCCTGATTGTTCTCCAAAGTAAGTGATAACTCTTAACAAGAACTAATAACTAGGAAGAGGTACAATGTGGGTGGAAAGGAGTCTTTTGAAAGAATGCCTTATGAGTCATGATATGAATGCTTAGAGTGAATCCCTATATAGAAACAAACCCACTCTCAGCTATCAACACACACATTATTATCCCACTGTCACTGGAAATATTTAGGTGCAAAAGAAAAAATACCTGTGAATGCAATAGTACAGTAACTAATGAGGCTTTATAATGGAAGATTATACTTTCTCTAGAAAACAACAGATCAGTTCAAAAAGGAAATCGCTGAGCAAAAGCAGGTCCTTTGTCTGTTACGTAGTATAAAAGGAAAATTATGACCTGCCATGCTCTTCAGATGTCCTCTGATGCTCAGTCATTCTGCCTAAAGTTAGATTGACCTTCCCTGTGACAACCCAGTTAAAAAGAAGCAAAATTCAAAACTGAGCCATGGCCAGCTCACACAGCTTTCTACAGAATGGAACTGTACTTCTCAAAATGACTCAGAAATACCCTTTAACACTGTAAAATAAGAAATATTTCTATATGAATGTACAAATCTTTCAGTCTTTGGATAACCATAGAGGAAGGTAAAAATATGTCTTGACAGTTTAAGTAGCAACCAAATATATTACTAGAATATAAACTGATTATATTTCATTATTTCATCAATACATTGCATGTATTCACCCACACTTACTTTGTTAAGAAAAAAAGGTTGGGTAGGGATTTCAAGCCCTAAATCTAAAGGATGTAAAGCAACAGCAATATGAAATTACCAAAAATCAAAACGCAAACAAAAGAAAGGCATAAAAGGAAAATTATAGGTAGAGATGAAGTGTTGAACCCATAGTGGAATCTGCCCACAAAATGCAGGTCGTGAAGCTCCACACTCTTGCATGGCAGAGCCATCAGTTTGCTTCTAGCAGGCAATATAAAGAGGGTAGCAGGATCCCAGTGTCCATATGTTTTGTTTTGTTTTCTTTTTTAATACCCCAAAAAAGTACAGCTCTTTTAGGGATGAAGGGGATTTCAAATGCATCTTCACAGAGGACCTTCACTGTGGATGGCAATGGACAATATCCTGGGAGAACCACAACAGTTATAACCAATACCCCAGGACCGCAAGAGTTTCATAGAGCAGGAGCACAGAGAGAATGGGAGCATCGAGTGCATTATCACTGCAGCATATCGGAGGCTGGCTCTGCAGCCAGGCTGCCCAGGTGCAAGTCCTGGGTCCACCGTGTGCTCACCTGAGACTGTTAGTCATTGGTCATGTGACACCAGAAGGCTGCACATCTCTAAGCTTCAGTTTCCTCTTCTAGAAAATAAGGACCTACCTTACAAGGCTGTAGTGAGGATCAAATGAGTTAATATTTGAAAAGAGCCAGTTTCTGGCATAGTAAGCACATTAGCATTAAATTTGAATTATAGCTGCCATAAAACTTAGATTTTTAATTCTAAGTTATTCATCTTGTGAAGATTAATGTCTTGCTTCATCTAGTGAAATTATTGAAAATTATTCATCCTCCCTCATCTTGTGAAGCAAATGTTGAAGAATTTCCGTAGATTTATGAGCTTATCTACCATAAGGAATAAAGCAACATACCTTCTTCCTACCACCTATTTTTCTAAATTTCTAAATAAATGACCATAAGTTACATTTTTCATATCTTCAATATGTTCCAAGTTACAAGTGATAAATCTATTGCATATGTATGGCTTGTGGTATGTGAGGGACATATGTAAATTGGGCAGATATAAGTAAAAATCTCTCTGTATCCTCATTCACGCATACAGTAAACATACATTCACTGAATTATTTCTATGCACCAGGCATTCTCTAGGGAAAGGAACACAAAGCTATTCCTTATTTCATAGTCATACGTCAATGGGCTCCCCGCTCCCTCCCCACACACACTCACGTTACAAGTGTTTTTTTTAAAATTCTAGTGAGTCACCACCTCAAAAATGTCCTTTCCTTCTTTCAGAGATGACAACTGGGGGATCTGGGTAAATTTCAACCAGTTGGAAAGCATCCTTTGCAAGTCAGAGTGCGGGGTGTTAACTTCGAGCCCCAGCAGGAGAAGGCGCACTGGCTAGAAGGAAGTAACTGAGGAAAGTTTAATAAAGCAGCTATTTGCGAAGGAGTGGGCAGGAGTGAGGGAAGCCTTCTCGTGGTGGTGAAGGCCCTCAGAGCGAAGGACACCTGAGACTCAGCTGTTCCCACCCTGCCTGAAAGGCAAGGAGAGGAAGCAGAAACTGGTGCTGAGACAGCCGTGGGGGTAGGAGCAAGGGACCTGCAGGAGCCAAGAGATTCTGCAGTGTGGGGAGTCGACGCCCAGTCTCTGCTCCTGCCCTCTGAGCACCTGCGTGTGCCTCCCACCAGCCAAACTCTGCCTAAAGCTCAGGGGAGGGGAGCCCATGAAGGTCAGCTGCCTCAGGTACTGAGCAAGGTGGACAGTGGATGAAAGGAGGGCGGGAGGCTAATTTTTTTAAATGAGTCTTGTATTTTGTATGTAACTTTAGGCTTTATTTTCATTTCATTTTCTAACAATGCATTTGTATTGTATTTTACAAAGGTCCTGGGCTGTGACCGGTTAGAAATGTTTTTAAAATGGGTCTTTTATCACAGATGGTTTGAGGAGCGGTGGTCTAAGCAGCATTTCTTGAATCCTAATGGGCAAGCCATCCACCTGGGAGACTTAAATGCAGGTTCTGATTCAATAGGATCAGCTTGGCGCCCAGAACTCCATGTGTGACAAGCTCCCAGGGGACACTAGTGCAGCTGATCCAAAGACCCCACGTTGAGCAGCAAGGGTGGGCGCCGCCCGGGCTGAAAACGAGCAGAGTTTCCGGGACAGGATGTGAATGTACCCTTGGGTTTGTGTAGCTGTGACAACATCAGCGAGCATACATGGACTGGAAGAAATGGACAAAAGAAGAAAGGGGAGCAGCTCCCAGCACTGAGTGCACGGCTGCTGGGAGAGTAATAAAATGAGTTTAAACGGAGGCCTGCGTGACAACCATGGTAACCTGCTGACAGGGCAAGCCGGGGCGCCACGCAGGTGTCAGACCCGCCTGCTCCTAGTCCCTGGCCCTTTCAGGTCCAGCCCTGCCCAGGCCTGAGCTATGTTAGGGAGATGCCTTTGCCCTGAAACACAAGAATCTGCAAAACAGCTGCCTTCTGCCCATGCTCCCTGCCCTGCCCGCCCGCCATCCCCCCACCCCCGGCAGCAAGGAGGCTCGAGTCTGCTTTCCAGGAGCTCTGCCCACCTGGGCCAGGCTCTGGGCCCGCTCTCACCCTGACACTACCTGCCCCACTGCTCTGTCCACCCTCAGAGAGAGACACCAGCCTCAACTCACACTGCTGTGCCCTCCAGGATCTGGCAATTCAGATCCTGCAGCAGGAAGAGAGCGCTGCATCTCCCAGCCCCATGTCAGGGAGCTCCGGGGACACTGCAGGCTTTTGTAACAGGCAATGGGAGGGACAGCTGAGCCAGAACACCTGTGAGAGGCAGGACAGAGAACCATTCCAATCCAATTGTTCTGTGATGTTGGGAAACTCCAAGCATAAATGTACAATCCCAATGCTCAGGGTGCTGAAAACATGGAGCAGAGCACGTCATGCAAATGCACTGAGCCCAGAATTCCTCCACTGTAGAATGTTTACCATAGCGGTTTGAGAGCTAGAGAGGAGAGCAAATAGCACAGGAGCTGGCTGTTGCCTTAGAGGCAAGGACCACGAAGCATGCATACCTGCAGGCTACTGGGCTAAAGGAAGCCTGTGTGGAAGAGTGGCCTGGACTGCCGGGGGCATATGGGGAAATGATACCTGGCCCCTGCGGTCTGGAGGCAGCTGCAGGAGCCCCTGGGAGGTAGGATCCCCACACCGCCTGTGTCATGAGGCCACTTGGCAGGGCCGGTGGGCACGACTGCAGCTAGGCAGAGGGGCCAGCCTCTGTGGGGAGCCTGGACCCTCCAACCAGCTGCACAGGTCACTGCTCTGGGGCTGGGAGGGGAGCCAGGGACACACAACACCCCTCCTGAAGGCTGGCAGTGGCTGCAAACAAAGGTGGTGGTTTGATTTGGTTTTAGTTTTTCCCCAAAAGCATGAAAAGTGAAAAGGCACAAGTGACAAGAACCAGAGAAACCAGAAGGGAAAGTGGCTTTGGGAAGACAAGAGTAAAGGAAGAGAGTTTGGTCCTTAGGAAGGCTGAGTCACTGGGCCGAAGGAGGGGCAGGGGCTCTGTGGTGGCTGAGGAGGGTGCTCTGAAGATGTGGGCAGAGGGGAGGCCCCGGGTCCCAGGATTCCCCTGAGACGTTATATTTAACTCAAGCTCTCACTGGAACCATTGTGAAGAATCCATGAAACTCAGTTTTTCCTTATATATGCTTGCCATTAATAGTAATAGGAAAACTGCCATGATTTAAAGCCAAAATAATCCTGAAATCACAAAAGTTTCACAAGGGAAGAAACATAAAATAGTTTTCAGATTAGCTAAGGAATAAAATAGGCTCTTTTTAAAAAAAATTAATTTCCATTTACTGGGCATTTTCTGCTTCTGTTGGCATTTAAAGATCTCTAGCAAGCCAACTACATTCAAGCCTGTATAGGGGGGATGGAGGGCTCAGGAAGCTCAAGGCAAGCTTTTGCATCAATACCACAAAGCCCACTAGGAAATACTGTTCCTTTTGTCCTCTGTATTAAACTCTTCTTTTTTCCCAAAAGGAAATATTTTCCCAATTTGCCTTTTTGTCTTTCTAACTCTAAAAGGCTACATGCTCACTGAAAAAAATACAGATATAACAGCTAGCATGGATTGAGTTCTCATAATGTGCAAGGCAGAATTCTCAGAGCTTTTTCTGTTATTAATTACTCACAACAACCCTGTGAGGATGGTCCTAGATTCAACCCCATATTTTGGAAGAAGAAACTGACACGGAACATTAACAAGAGCATCCACTGTCAGAGAGCTAGAAAGCTGGGGAGCCAGTTTGTACCCACGTAATGATCCAGAGCCATCAATCTGAATTACACTGGAAATGGGATTTACAGAAAAAAGTAAAAATCACCCATAATCATCCATAGAAAATCACTCTTAGTTTAGATTCTTTCTTGAATTTTTCTTTGCTTATATACACAAAGAAAGTATAATCATACCATACTATATACACAGCTAAATAAACAGTTTGGTGTGTTTTCCTTTTTTCCACGGTTTAGCACCAACATGTCAGGTCAATGAAGACTCCCTCTATGGCATCATTCTAACATCCGCCAATTAATCCACTGAATGAATCAGTCTCCTTTTATTGGACATGAGATTGTTTCCCACGATAGGTTATTATGGACAATGCTCTCCAGAATATCTGTGCTCAAATGTTTTGAGCATTTATCTTATTATTTCCTTAGGATAAATTCCAAGAAGCAGTAGTTCCATGACAAAAATAGATAGTAATTTTTTTTAAATGCAAACATTCTAAGAAGATGGAACACCAGGAACATCAGTTTCCAGAACTTTAGTGTGAAGATGTTTATAGATACTTTCTTCACTTAGATCAGGAGTGTAAGCTTATCAGAAGCCAAGGAAAGGGGAAAAGGAGGGGCATCAAAGAGAATTTCTCTAAGGAATAATAACAATAATAATAATATCCCATATTTGTCCACACAGGTCAAAGCACATTTACATACTTTGTTGTTCACTAGCATCTCTAGCCATGAGCAGGAGGTCCCCCCACCTCTGCCCACTCACAGGTGAGGGCCTGCCAGGCCCCCCACCAGATCCCAGGACACCCCGCACCCATCCTGTGCTGCTTCCAGGCCTTGGTCTCTTTCCCACTCTGACCCCTCCCCATACAACCCATGGTGGCCCCGCTGCTGGGGCCCTTCTCAAGGAGACAAAGAGACCTTCCTTCCTGGCCATTTCCCAAGTCCACATAATTCATTATCAGAGCCATGGCCGCAGTCTGCCTCTATCTTCTTAACTGCATGGCCAACGTGCAGGAAATAGGATTAATCTTTTCCAAACAGCACCGAGGGCTTCATTTCTGTTTATTTTTATCTCATCAACAGGAGCCATGATCCTTGAAGTTCTCAAGAAATGAACTCTGCATGTATGTTTGCTGTCTAGCTCTGAGAAACGAATACAATGTGGGCTGATGTAGCAGCCGAGGGGCTGACTGCTCTAGGGCCTCTCCCCAGATGGCAGGCTTCACCTTCCCACGGGGTGCCAAACCTTGGTTATCACTCTCCCTCATTAGAAGGATCCCCCTGCCAACTTCACAGTGGCCTTACTCCTGTAGCCCAGCAGTATGTTACCCAGGGTTACCTCATAAGAGTCACCAAGGAGGTCCCAGTGACCTCTGTTTACCACTTTCTCATATTAAGTTCTATCTACAGAGAGTTTGGGACAAAAATCCAGAATTAAAGTGTTGCTACTTTCTAGCCCTGCTTCTGTTTCTTGGATTTATTAGTCCACTTACAGTATACTGAGTGTTTGGGAAGGAAACTTATTTAACTCATCTTCTGTAATGTCTGTTATACTTGTGCCAGTTATATTGAAACTAGCAAATGTAAATGTTAGAGATCTTTAAAAAATAAAGAACTTAAAAGGCAAATTAACAGTTTAGGTTACTATAGTAGCATAAAGGATAATGGTCCTATTTTTCTAATGAATTAATTGCTTTCAAGGATTGAGTGTCTTGATTCCATGATTATTAGTAGAATATCTTTTCATTACAAATTTGTTCTGAATAGGTCTGTATCTTCTAATTGTATTATAGCTATAAAATAATGACATTGCAAAGAGACCCAAGTGTCACATATGGAACAAACCATCTAATTAATTACACAGCCAAGGTTGGTCTGCTCACAGCAGTGTTTCCTTAGTACTACACCCCAGGGAAATTCAGTAACCCTGAGTCATCCTTGGTTCATCTGACATTCACTCAGCAAATATTTATTGAGCATCTTCTATGTGCTAAACAGTGAACAAGATATTGGAAGCAGAACATCACATAATGAACAAAAGAAGACAGTCCCAGGACTTCTGAAGCTTGTAGTCCAGAGAATTCCTGAGGAATCTAGAAGACTGGCTCTAATCCAAGTCATCCACTTTCTGGATTCAACTGTATCCACCCAGAGACCCAGATGAGTCAGACTTTCAGTGTCCTTGTCTGCCAGGCATCCCAAGAACCCTTTTAATCTCCAAAACCCATGAGCTCAGGAAGAATCGGAAACTAGCCCAGGCCTTCCTCCTGTCTGAGTCAGACCTGACAAGGCTACAAAGAATGCTTGGGGTTCACCCACCAAAGGCCCATAAAAATTAAAGAGGACCCAAATTAAAAAGATCGTAGAAGGCATCTACCTACTAAATCCACTCTCACATGGCTGGATCCTGTATTTGCATCTGACCCCTGGGGAGTTCACAGTCTATGCTGAGTTTGTAGAGGGAAATATACAGAGCCCACAGAGGAAGATTCCTCTGGATTCTGAAGGAAGTCTGGGAGCACATCTACAGCCCAGTCCCACACCTTCCTATCTCTAGTGGAACATTTCTGGCAGTCATGCCCCATCAGGGCTCTAGGAATAACAAATGTCCTTATATTCCAAAAATTTTCCTTTTAAAATCTTGTCATCCACATTTTGCTTTAAATGTCAAAATAAACTCATTATAGTTGGGCAGACAAAATGAAAGTTTCCTGTAAGACATCATGTTCTCATTCTATAGCCTGAAACTAATGAATAAAATATGATCAAGTGAGCTTGAAGAGACTTGGAAAACGCCACTGCCTTTAGTGAATCACAGACACCTCTGCGTTTGCCACAGTGTAAGGGGGAGAGCTGCCCTTCAAGATCAACTCCTGAAGGTAGTGTTTTTATTTGTCAAACTACTGTCCAAGAAAAATAACAATGAAAACCACCAACTAGTCCAAAAGGAGGCAGAGAAAAGTAACCCCTTCATGACAGCATAAGGTGTCCAACTGAATACAGTACATCAAAATCAAATTTCAGTTAAGGGTGAATATAGTAAACACATTGATTTTCTTGTGAAATCTTCATATCAATGATTCCTTAATTTTAAAAAAATATGTTTTTTATTTTTTAAAAATTTCAGTTCTCAGAGGCTGGAAAAAAGTGATTTGGTAATAACAAGGTTATGGCCTGTATTTTATTTCCAAACCATGGCATCACAATTCCCTAAATCTAAGGTTTTTGGGTCACTATTCAGTTACAAAATCTAACCTCTCAGGGACACTTTCCTGGTTAACTCAAGCAAAAAAGAAGAAAATACAGATCCCACCAATGGGATATAAAATATGAATCTTACAAGACAAAACATGCTTAATAAATCACATGTTGCTCCAAAGAGGAAAGAAACATCTTCCATCTGACACAGTTTATATTGCTTGTCCTGTTCCTAGACTTTTCTAGAGTGCCTTCTACAATATTGCTTAGTTTTCTAGAGGAGCAGAAGTTATGAATCTGTCTGTTTTCATAATGAGCATTTATTGAATTTCACTTTATTTATTTATTAAATAAAATTTTATTTAAAAACCACTGGGCAAAATAATTTTAAAAATGAAGCAACTAACTCGTTCAAACCTCACAGCAACCCTTCGAGATAAGCACTATCGTCTCACCTTACAAATGAGGAAACCGCAGCACACAGCAGTTAAGTCTGTTGCTAGAGGTGAGCTTTTAGAGGAATTAGACTAATTCATGGTTGAAATAGACTAATTCATAGTTGAAATTGGATTTAGAATCTTACAAACCATAAAGGATCTCCCTGAATTATCTCAGGTGAAAACTAATGGCGAAAATACTCTCATACATGGAATCTGATGCATGGCCTTTTGTGACTGGCTTCTTTCACACAGCATCATGTTTTCAGAGTTCACAGAAATTCCTTTTTATTGTTGAGTAATGGTCCATTGTATGCGTATGCCATATTTGGCTTATTTATTCATCAGATGATAGACATTTGAGTTGTTTCCACTTTTTAGCTATTATGAATAATACTACAGTGAACATTCATGGGCAAGTTTTTCTGTAAATGTATGTTTCATTTTTCTTGGGTATGTAACTAGGAGTGGACTTGCTGGGTCATATAGTAACTCTGCATTTAACTTTTTGAGGATCTATCCAACTATTTTCCAAAACAGCTACATCATTTTCTATTCCCTCCAGAAATGTATTAGGGGTCCAATTTCTCCATAGTCTCACCAATATCTGTAATTATCTATCTCTTTGATTATAGCCATCGGACTGGGTGTGAGGTTGTATCTCACTGTGGTTTTAACTGACATTTCCCTGGTGGCTACTGATGTGGAGCACCTTTTCCTGTGCTTATTGGCCATTTGTGTGTCCTCTTTTGAGAACTGCCTATTCAGATCCTTTGCCCATTTTGTTTAATGGGTTCTCTGTCTGTGTATTATTGAGTTACAAGTTTCCCACCTCTTTAATATGCTTTCTTCCTCTGGCTTTTAGACCACTACACTCTCTGGGTGGTCCTCCTCCCACTTGTCACCCCACTACAGTCTTCCCTACTGGCTCCTTCTCATTTCCCTGACTTCTTAATGTGGGAGAGCCCAGGCCTCAGCCCTTGGTCCTCTTCTCACTCTCATCCAGCCTTGTATTTTCACACCGTGTACATGCCATCAATTTCCTAATATCCATTTCAGCAGGAGCTCCGCCTGCACCAGTCAACCTTGGATAGCAGGCTGGGGAAGCACTCTCTGCTCTGAAGCTCAGTGTCTCTCAAGTCCCACCAAGTGTCACTGAGTCAGGAAAAGTTCACTTTGGCCCCACAGGCAGCACTAACAGGACCAAGCAGGAGCCACCAGATGAACAAAGCAAGCTACAATAGTGTGCGCCAGCCCTGAAAACCAAATTCACCTTGGAACCTCACCACAGAAGCTGGCCAGGACCTGCACATTCAACCTAAACAGGATGACTACCTGCTAAGACAGGAGATTTAAATAGGATCCAGACCCTCCTAACGTAACGTCTAAAATGTCCAGAATGTAACTGAGAATCACTCATCATACCAAAAAACAGGGGAAAATAATAACTTGAATGAGAAAAGGCAATCAACAGACCTCAACATGAGATGATGAATTGATGACAGAATTATCTGACAAAAACTTCAAAGCAACAATCATAAAAATCCTTCAATGAGTGAGGGCAAGTACTTGTGTAGTAAATGAAAATATCTCAGTCAAGAAATAGAAGATATAGATGGAAATCATAGAAGTGAAAAATTCAATAACTACAATAAAAAGTTCACTGGATGGGCTAGATAACAGAACCAATATGAAAAAGAAAACAGAAAGACAAACCTTGTATCACCTCACTTATGCGTGAAATCTTAAAAAAAAATTGTTGAAGTCATACAAACAGAGTAGAATTCATACAAACAGGGACTAGGAAGTGGGAGAAATGAGGAGATACTGACCAAAGGTACATGCCTTCAGTTACAAGAGGAAAAAGTTCTGGGGATCTAATGTACAGCAAGGTGACTATAGTTACTAATACTGTATTGTTAAAATTTACTAGCTAGTATATCTTAAGCATGCTCACCACACACTTACAAAAAAGGTAACTATGTGAGGTGAGGAAGGTGTTAATGAATTCATCGTGGTAATCATTTCACAAAGTATATGTGCATCAAATCATCATGTGTACACTTTAAATATATAAAGTTTTTTCAACTGTACCTCAATAAAGCTGGAAAAGAAAGGAAGGAAAAAGGTTGAAAATGTCCCAAAGTTGGTGAAAGATTTAAACCTACAGATTCAAGAAGTTGAGTAATTCTAAATAGGATAACTCCTATGGAAATACACAACAAACATCTGTCTCCAGCCCAAACAGCCTCGAGACTCACATGTCCAAGTGCCCAGTCCACAGCTCCCATTGCACGTCCAAACAGTTATTTCAATCTTAGCAGGTCTAAATTAACTCCTCCCACAGTCTCCCTCCCCCAAGCCCGCTCTCCCCACAATCTACAACATCTCTCTATAAACAGCAGTTCCAGTCACTCAGACCAAAAGTCTTGGGAATCATCCCTGAATCCTCATTTTTCTCACACTCCATATTCAGTCCACTAGGAAATTGTGGCAGCTCTATCATCAATATACATCTAGAATCCAATCACCCACATTCACTGCCACTACTGGCATCTTTCTCGTGGATTATTGTGACAGTCTAACTGGTTCCTACCCTTGCTCCCTGCTAATCCTCAACAGAACAGCCAGAAAAATCCTTCTTAAATATACATCAGATCAGACCACTCCTCTGCTTGAGACTCCATAATGGCCCTCAGGTCACTAAGAAAACCCAGTGGTTTCTGTGGAGCCCTGCCTGATCTGGCCCTGCCTGTCATCTTTCTAGCCTCCTCCGTCACCACTTCCCCCTCCCTCCCCCTGCTCCCGCCACTCTGGTCTCCATGCTGCTCCCGGTACTCTCCAGATAAGCTCCCGCCTTAGGGACTTTGCAGGGCTGTTCCCTTTGACTGCATGACTAACTCCTTCACCTGCTTCAAATATGTGCTCAATAAACCGTCCCCTGACCATTCCAACTAAAACCGCAAACCACCCTTGTCCTTCACACTCATGATCCTCTTACCCTGATCTACTTCTTCATTTTTCCGTAGCTCTTAACAGCTTCTAACATACTGTATTTACGTATTTATTGTGTATATTTTTGTTGTCTAACCCCCACACTGGAATATGTGCCACAAGGGAAGGAATTTCCATGTCTTTTGTTCTCTTACATATCCTAAATACCTAGAACAGGGCCTGGCACACTGAAGGCACTCAGTAAATATTTGTTGAAGGAATAGTATGAAATTCACACCGCAGTCTGAAGGAGGAAAGAAGTTGCATTAGTTTTCTATTACTGCTTGACAAATTACCACAAATTTAGTGGTGAAACACCACCATTTATTTTCTTGTATTTCTGCATGTCAGGAGTCTAAGAGTTCTTAGCTCAGGGTCAAGGCAGAGATCAAGTCCACTGGATGCCTGGAAAGACCTGCTTCCAGGTTTGCACATGTAGTTGGCAGAATTCAGTTACCAGCTGAATTGGTTGTAGGACTACAGTTCCTGCTTTTTTTCCTGGCTGTTGGCTGGGACCACTCTCAGCTTCTAGAACCCGTTCTTGGGTCCGTGCCATTGGCCATCTCCATAGGCAGTTTATAACATGGCATTTTTCCCCTTCAAGGCCAGCAGGAAATTTTCTCATGCTTCAGATCTCTTCCTTCGGTAGGGTCCAGCCCCTTTTAAAAGCTCCCCTAAGTAGAAGAAGTCCCCCAGGATAACCTCCCTTTCTGATCAACTGACCTGGGACCTTGAACACATCTATAAAATCCCTTCATCTTTGTCACTCAACAGCACCTTGTCACAGCAGTGACACCCATCAAGTGCACAGTGCTACCCACACTCAGAGGGGAGGGGATCACGCCGGGCCTTATAGCAGGGGAGGGCATCTGGGGGCCATCGTAGCCTACCACAGGAGGATAGCCCTGAAGGTGGGTTCCCTTGTGGACCAGCCGGCCAGATGAGACCAAAAACAATGGTATCAAGTGTTCATAAAGGCAGGATTCCCAAGAAAGAAAATGCTATAAAAAAATCCTTGTAATCCCCATGTTTATTCAAGGTGAAAGCAGCCCAAGCGTCCGCTGGCAGATGAGTGGATACACAAAGTGTGGCGCATTCAAACAAGGGAATATTATTCCATCTTAGAAAGAAGGAAATTCTGACACAGCACAGAGGAACCTTAAAGACATTATGCTCAGTGAAATAAGCCAGACACAGAAGGACAAATGCTGTAGGACTGCACCTCATACAAGGGACCTAAATTTATAAAGACAGAAAGTAGAATGGTGGTTGCCAGGGAGTAGGACCAAAGGAGAATGGGGAGTTAGTGTTTGATGGGCACAGGCACCAATTTTGCAAGATGAAAAGGAGTTCTGGAAATTGGTTGCACAACAACGGGCATGTCTTTAACACTGCTGATCTGCATATTTAAAAAGAGCCAAGATGGTACATTTTATGTTATATGTACTTTACCATAATGAAAAATAAAAGTTTTAAAAATATTTGCCAATGACACTATTTACAACTGTTTTTAAACTCAATTAATAGACACACAGAGGTGTCTGCACCATGACAGACAATGTTCCAGGTGTTGAGAGATGCAAGTATTAGTGTAACAGGCTTCACAATGATTAGTGAATTAAACATGAAGTTTGTTTTTTAATACAATTATTATTATATCAGAAATAACCATGGAAACAATGATCCAAACTTATTTCCCCCACTGCAGTTGAAAGCATAACTTACCTGTCCTAGATCCAAGGTGACATTGACTTTGTTGTACTGTGTGCCTGAGGAGAGAGGAGGGCTTTGCCACCAACGTTCAGATCCATCAATTGCATTGGCAACTGGATGGGCTTTCCGGGGGTCCTCGGAATTGCAATAGTCACAGAACTGGCCCTGAAAAAAAAGCTCTGTTTTATTTTCAAGTAATTTTTTCCTATCAATTTAGTAAATGAGGTAAACAAGGACAGCTTTATATAGTTTTAGAGATATCAGCTTGGGAAATACATCAAAATGTATTCTGAAGACAATTTTTTCATTTAACCTTAAACTACATCATCTGCTTATACCGCTGCTTAGTGCATTTCTGAGATACACATTATATTTCTTGTCCTGTATGATGCTTTAACAGCCTGTGGCACTTGGGATGCACAGATGTTTCCCTCAGCAAATCCTTTTTACTCTTTCCATCCTACTCAGCAAATTCTGTGTCAGGCAGTGGGATACCAAGAGGACCCCTGTGCACAGTCTCCGGGGAGACGAGAAGTACAAGCTAACCACAGGGGAAGTGAGGGACCGCCAGAGTATAGTGCTGGGTCTGAGGTGCACAAAGGCAGGCAGGGGAGGTGGGATTCAAGCTGCCTGTGAGGACGGATGGGGCTCTGGTAAGTGGCAGTGAGCAGCAAACAGGGAAGGTGTTCCGGGTAGAGGAACCAGCACTAGTAAAGGCACAGAAGCCAGCTGGTCCAGGTTCACAGCAGCCTCAGAAATGAAGGACAAGACTTCAGCAGTAAGTGGGGGAGATGCAGATGGGCTGTGGACACCAGAGTGAGAAGCTGGTAGGTAATTCACTAGGCAACTGGGAATTTTTACCTGGAGTGACATCGCTACTGAATTCTGATTCTACTGATAGCATCTCATCTTGCTGAATTACTCTTTTTTGGTAGGCAGTCTCCTGATTCTGTTTTGTCTTGTGGCAATGCAGAATTTTACAGCCCTTACCATCTAAAAATCTGAACATATGCCTTTCTTATACATTGAGTATATTTTAACTGGGTCAAAAGCTCATGCTGACCCAGCGTGGACTTCACATCCTGAACTGCTTTGCTTCCCAATTAAGTCATCTTAGAGCATGACCACCAAATAGCACAGGGTTAAAGAAGCAAACTTACACCCACAGCCTCCCCAGAAATGTGCTGTGACAAAAGAACTTGCCAGTGTTCTGCCCTGGTGAGTCTCTAGGAAGTGAATTATTAAATGTTCAAAGATAAATTCAATTCTGCTGTGTAACCAAATGTGTCGCCAAATGCTTTCATCCAGTGTGTAACTGAGGATTCTTTCATATGTGGTGATGTGTTTTCATACAACCTTATCTTCTGACATCACATAATGATACATCTGCAACTAAAGCAGCACCCTGGGGAACGTGGCCCCATCGGTCATGACGTCAGAGATCACGTGTGGCTTGCTCTTCTCTACACCCTCCAGGCAGCCCGAGTCCCACACACCACAGAGGCCAATAGAGGAAGGGTCCCATTAGCAATTTCTCAAAAAATTTTGGGGGTTCTTTCTATAAAATTTTGTAGTAACAAGTGTAAATAATAATTAACTCAAGCTAGGACAGCTAAACATTTATGAGTATTTTTCTTTTCAATGATCTTTATGTTTCCAATTTTTCTCCTAAGAGCATTTTACCAATTTTCACATTTGTACCCATTTAATTTCTTGTAATTAGTCTTAAAGGTAGCCTTCACAGTGGCCTAGGAGCTATGGTTCCAAGGTCTCTCTCATTTAGGGCATCTCGTCATTTCTGCCGATACCATACCCTAGTCCCTCTGCTACCCCAAATAAAACTGTTACATCACGGATGAGGACACTGGCTCTGGCCATGTTCATGCTGGTGAGAGGATTCTGTTGCCCACAAAATAAAAGGCAGGACCTGGTCTAAAAAAGAAAAAAAGAACACTGGCTCAGGAGCTTTAGCACCTACTAATTGAATTTTCTGGCTAATTACTAAAATATGAATTTTGAGTGAATTAGAAATAATTTGAACATTCACATTTAAAACATAATAATTATACTTAAAAATAGAAATACCCTATGACCCTGCAATTCTACTTCTGGGAATTTTCTGGAAGAAAACAAAATCACTATTTGGAAATATATGCACTCCTGTGTTTATTTTATTTATTTGTTTGTTTGTTTGTTTTAAATTTGAAGATCTAATTGGCTCTATTAAGGATTCATGAATCAGGTAACTTCCCCTCTAGCTAGAAAAGAGTGCTCCCAATAGCTACAGAAAGGGAGAGGGATTTTTTTTTAATTAAAGTATCATTAATACACAATCTTATGAAGGTTTCACATGAACAACATTGTGGTTTCAACATTCACCCATACTATCAATTCCTCACCCACCCATTGTAGTCACTGTCTATCTGCATAGTAAGATGCTATAGAGTCATTACATGTCTTCTCTGTGCTATACTGCCTTCCCCGTGACCTTCCTATATTGTGATGTGAATTATATGCACTCCTATGTTTATTGCAGCATTCTTTACCACCTAAGTGTCCATCAGTAGATGAATGGATAAAGATGTAGAACATATATACAATGGAATTATGCATATATATGTGGTACATATATGTACAATGGAACATACTCAGCCAAAGAGAAATCATGCCATTTGCAACAACATGGATGGACCTAGAGGGTATTATGCTAAGTAGAATAAGTCAGACAGAGAAAAACAAATACCATGTGATTTTACTTAAATGTAGAATCTAACAAATAAAACAAACAAAACAGAAATAGACTCATAAACATGGGGGAACAAACTAATGGTTGCCATAGGGGCATGGGTTTGGGGGATGGGCAAAATAGATGAAGGGACAAGAGGTACAAATTTCCAATTATAAAATAAATAATTCACAGAGATGAAAAGTACCCCATAGAGAATATAGTCAATAACATTGTAATATCTTTGTACGGTAACAGTTGGTAACTAAACTTAAGAGCATTTAGTAATGTATATGATTGTTGAATTGCTATGTGTACATGAAACCAATATAATATTTTATATCAACTTTACCTTAATAAAAAAATTAAAGACAAATTGGTATCTAATAATAACAATAATTTTACAGGCAAGAGAGCATCACAATGATCCAAGTTAGTGTCCACACTGACATTTGGAAAGCTGACTGATAAGATAGATACGTAAGTTAAAGTTAATTCCTGGTAGTGACTTTTGCCTTGGTAATAAAATGAGCGAAAACTTCTGCTTATTTCTACACACATCATTAGAAAAAACTCTGACAGCAACGAGTGTAGAGAAATAACTTATCAAACCAAGAAGGCCAGAGATGATGCTTTCTCCAGATTAACTGTGTATATTAGCCAAGTTTAGGTTGTCCTTTCTTTTGCCATATTGAATAGTTCTAACAAAGATTCCTCAACCTTAAGTTAGTAATAAGCAATAAGATAACATCTAATTTATCCTTAAACAATAAAAGGAAAGAAAAATGTATCCTAAAAAATTAATTACATACTTTAAAACTAATTTATAAATTAATTTTAGGAACGCTGGCTTCTCTGAGTTACTCTTAAGTGGTCAGGGTGGGAATCTTTTTTATTTGAAGATTGTTAATCAAATATTCCCCCTCTTTCATTTCTTTTCTTCTTGAAGTTTCAGTGATGTTTATCCTACATCTTGAATGTCATATTTACTGCAAATCAGCTTATGTGAACAATCAAAAAGAATTCAGTAGTGCCCTGAAGGAAATCAGCCTGTTGATTTAGAAGTGAAAAAAGATCAGAAGGATGACTTTTTTAAACGTTGCAGACTCTATAAGCCTTCCAAACAATGTTTCCCTGAGATCTTGATGGATATATCAATCCATGTGAAAACACTACACAGACGGTAGATGTGGGATTGGGGCACCTTCTCAGGGAGGCCAAGGTTACGACCAAGCTCCAAAAGCACAGCCTTGGCAAGAAGAGGGCTTTGGGAGAAAAAAACCTAATGCAGTTTTTTTTTTTAATGCAATGATTGATAACAGTTTTCAAAATGAAACTTATGGAGCAGAGGAGAAGAGATGCACGGCCTTCTCAGACTACAGACCCCTGAGGCAGCCTTCTCCTCCCTTGACTGTCCCTGGGAGGGGCCCTGCGCATCTTCCTGCAGCTGCACCTTCCAATACACATGTGCACTAACCTTCCTGCTCCACGCGGACCCACCAAGAAAAGGGCTGATCTCTGAATGTCTCAGCCATGTCTGATTCAATGTCCTGTTTCCAGGAAGGATTGAAAGAGAAAACTGAGCAAGAGATAAGAACAGCAGGATTTTCTAAAAGCAGGACAAAAAACAGAGGCATGGCACTTGGAGCAGAGGAAATAAAATGGTTATTTCTGTAGAGGATAAATTGTTTTACATTAAAACCCCAAATGTATATACTGTAAACCTTTTTAGAAATATTAGGGGACTTTAGCAAGGTGGCTAAACACAAAATTAATATGCAAAAGTCATTGCATTTCTGTTCAACAGCAGCAAACAACTAGAAAATGCTGTAAAGGTAAAACACCATCTGCAATAGCATCAGAGAATGTCAAGCATCTCCGATGAAAATGTAACAAAATATTTAAACTTCGTGAAGGAAATTTTTAAAACCTAAGTAAATGGAGAGAGACCATTTTCTTGATTGGAAGATAGTATCAAAAACTGGTCAATTCTTCCAGAAATTGGTCTGTCAAGTCAATATGATTCCAATAAACATCTCAATAGGGATTCTCTTGGAACATAATAATTCTAAAATTGATATGGAACCAGTAAAGGACCAAGAAAAGCCAGGATATTGCTGAAGAAGGAGGAGGAAAACTTACCCAAGGTTTCAACACTTATTATGAAGTGATTATAATTAAACCAGAGCAAGACGAACCAAACAAACCTACGGGACAGAAAAGAGAGCCCAAAACAGACCCAAAAAAGGTCCAAAACAGACCTTTTGGAAACCTTAGTATCTAACAGAGGTGGTATGTCAGATCAGTGGGAAAAGGAGGACTATCCTACATCCAGTGGAAAATAAACTCAGATTCCTAGCCAAACCACAAACAAAAATCAACTTTAGACTTAACATCAGAAATAAACTTTAAAATCTTTAAATGAAAAATACAGGTGAATATCTTTACATATTGGGAGGAAGGAAAGATTTCCTAAACAAAATTCACGAAGCATTGACTACAAAAGAAGAGGTAAATTTGACTACACAGGCACACCTCATCTTGCTGCGCTTTGCTTCATTGCACTCACTTCAGTTACTGCATTATTCACAAATTGAAAGTTTGTAGCAACCCGGCATTGAGCAAGTCTATCAGCACCATTTTCCAACAGCATCTGTTCACTTCACGTCTGAGTCACATTTTGGTAATCATCACTATATTTCAAACGTTTTCATTATTACTGTATTTTTTATGGTGACCTATGATCAGTGATTATAACTCACTGAAAGCTCAGAATATGGCTGATATTTTTTAGCAATAAAATATTTTTAAATTAAGGATGCACTTTGTTTTTTTAGATACAATGCCACCACACACTCAATGGACTACAAAACAGCGTAACCATAGCTTTTATAGGCACTGGGATACCAAAAATTTAATTTGAGTTGCTTTTGTGTGACATGCACTTCACTGCAGCAGTCTAGAACTGCACCTGCAAAATCTCCGAGATTAAAATGAAGAATATTGGTTCATCAAGGCACCTTAAAGAAGTAGAAAGAAATGTTACAAGTTGAAAGATATTCACAATAGGCAAGAGGCAGATAGTCTCCAAGGATGGCTGCCAACGATTTTCTCTCCCTCTCAGTATGTCTGCCGCTTCACCCGCCAAGAGGCAGAGGCTATTAACCCTGGGGTTACTCTCCCACTAGAACACAGACTGGCTTTATTAGTTGCTTTGTTGCAGCAGGAATGTCCTTCTGGGATGTTCAAGGCTTTCCTCTTGGAAGCTAGTCTCCAGGCAAGACATCCAACTACCGCCAAACCACCCCAGTGTGAAAAGCCCAAGTCCACCAAGTGAAGGAGCCTGAGATGCCTGACAAGTCAGTGGAGCCCTCTTGGACCGTCCCGCCCGTCTTGGCCAGCTGCCGAATACAGGCAGGCTGAGTTAGCCCAACAATACCCCACCTGGAGCAAGACAAACCACCCCGCTGAGCCCAGTCACCCCACAGACTTGAGAGGAAAAAAAAAATTGTTGTTTTAAGTCACTACGTTTTGGGGTGGTTTGTTACACAAGAATCAATAACTGAACAAAGAATTTAATGTCAACAAAGAACTCTCATCAGAAACATAAACCAAACTCATACAAATCAATGTTAAGTATACGGAGTCCAGTAAAAAGAAATGGGCAAAAGTCAGAATAGGCATTTTACAGAAGAGGAAACACAATGTCAACAAACATTGGAAGAGATGTTCACCCTCCCGGCCATCAGCGATCACAGCAGAACGCAGTGCACTCAGTGTAATACTGTTTTATACGCATTCAGAAGACCCAGGTTTAAAGTTTGAGGCTAACAAGTACTGAAAAGGATGTGGTTGAAGTATGAGTCAGTGCAAAGACTTTGGAAACTATTTTGGCATTATCTCCTGAAGTCAAAAGTTTACTATAGCCCAGAATTCTATCCTCAAGCTCATAACCCAAAAAGAAATGCTTGTACAAGCTTGGCACCATTTTCAAGAACATTCAGAGCAGCACTGTTCACAAGAGCAAAATCCTAGGGAGAGCCTGATGACCCAGCCACAGGAGGCAGTGGTGTATTCACATGAGGAATGAATATATGAACAATAACAACTAAAATGAATATGAAACAATATGAATGAATCTTAGCAATATATTAAGTGCGAAGAAAGCACAATATATACCTTTTATAAAGTTAAGAGCAACCAAAATTAAAAGCACTTTTTAAGAATATATATGTAAATGTATATATGATAAAAAACAGAAAAGCACAGTAATTCAGGATGCTGGTTACCCCTGATTGTGGGAAACAGAGAGATGGGAGATGAGGAAGCCATATGGTTAAACGTAAGTTATCATCAAGGCCTTATTTTTGGTTTGGTCACAAGGTCACAGATGCTTGCTATAATACTTAAAAATCCAACTATCCTTCCACAGACACATTAAAGCAGACCACGCAAGGACCAATGATCAAAGCATGTCATTCATAAACTGAGTGTTGTGAATAATCCATAATCCAATTCTGTGCCTGGGATCCAATAGTTAAAAAAATAACCGTAAAACAGGACCCAAACTGATAAGGGGACAGAGAGAACAAGGAGGATTCTCACATCTTGGTGTCCAATTGTTCATTAGTGCCATCAGCAGCCGTGCACTGACCATCAACTCTGTATTCCATGCTATTTCAGACAGAGATGAGGATACCGGATGATAAACAGGACAAGGCACTCCCGCTCTGAATTATGACAAGCCTATTTTTAGCCTACTCATTTGGGAAAGAGCAGATGTAACCGAAGGGACAAAGAGGACAGGGGCAGAGATGTTCAAATAAACAACAAACGAGAGTTGAGATCCAAGGCTGGAAGGCCCCGGAGGATGATCCAGTGTTTGGTCAGAGGCCCATGCAGTGACCACATTTTTTTTCAGAAGGATGGAAAAAAACTGTCTCTCCCAATTCCTAACACTTTTGGTGATGGTCCTTAACTACAAGCCTCTCATCTATTACCAGTTTGCAACTGAATTCACAATGTTAAAAACTGTACTGTTCTAAGATGCTAGAGGCTGAGTATAACAGTGCTCTCTAACATGACTTCCCTTTTATTGTTTGAATATTCATCATTTATTCAGCTTTTCCAAATTGCCTACAATGTGTAGAGGACGGTGTTGGTTGCTGGGGTGAAATCAAACAAACAAACACAAAGAGTTGGACTGTGCCCCTAGCGAAATGTAATGGGAGAGGAGAGAAGCAACTCGAATGCCACCTATTACCAAAAGGTGCTGGGATGGAGATTGCACGGCTGTGGGAGCCCAGGAGAGGCCACCTTTCCTCACTTTGCTTAATCATCACAACACTCTCAGACTGTGTCAAAGCATTCCAAACTTACAGACAAAAAAAGCAAAGGCTCAAAGAGGTGAAAAGCCTTGTCCCAAACCACACAGCCAGCCAGGACATGCAGGAACCAGGACCTATGAGTCTGGTGGGTCTGGTAACGTTACTTACAGCCCAGAACACTTTCCATCCTCGCCTAGCCACTCTGCAGGCTACATCAAAGAGCCTAGTCTGAGATTTGGACAGAGAATGAGGCTGCACTGGAATAGCAATTATGTGATTTTCCAAATTCCTGCCCACTACCAGATGTGTGGAAAGAGACCCAGCTTAGGGTCTGTCAGGAGCTGAAATGCATGCCCTGTGGGGATGCATTTCATACAGCAAGATGAGCATTATCCACTCTCAGCCCTCAACAACCCCACTAGGCATCACCACATTCGTGCTGCCACAAACCCTCCTCCCAGCCATCCCATCACTCACAAAGGTTCCTGAGGCTACATGCTTCATTAAAGGAACTGTCTCAAGTGTGCAAACCCAAGCCAGCTGGAGCCTTGATGTGGAGAACATTCTGGAGTGAACCCATTCCAAACGGGATTACTTCTTTGCAAAGACCTTGTTCAGAGCATTCTCCCTCTTAGAGGCACCAAAGCAAATTGGCCTGGTTACTGATGATTAAGATAAGCATTTTGTAAGTTTCCTCAGACCTCTACATCAGCACATAGTGGGGTTGAAGGGCATTGACAAAGCCCAGGAGAGTGCCCAGCTCTGCCGCCCCAACACAGATTCCCCCCACTGGGGATGGGATGTCACACCTTCAGTGTGCTAGGTTCCTGGAAATAGGGATGGGATAGATCTATGAAACAAGGGACTCAAGGTAGGCTTGGGTGTTTGTTTTTTAAAGGCAGATAAGCAAATGTCTGAAAAATTTATACCTATTGCTCAAAAACTGGATCCATTCAGGCCAAATTCTGGAGGTTTCTTTACTTTTAACTCATTTCAAAGAGATGCATTTTGGAGACAAATGATGGAGGTTCAAATCCTGCCTCTACCAGTCTACAGCTTCAAAATGTTAGTTGAATTATTTCGCCTCCTTTGAGCCCCATTTTTCTTTCGTTTAAAATGGGCTCACACCACCAATCTTATGCTGTGGGTGTGAGGACTCAATGAGACACCATCAATAATGTGATCACACTGCCTTTGGAACCACTGGGTGGTTTAAAATGCAGATCTTGGGCCCTGCCCTGGACACACAGAATCAGCATTCTGATGGGAGCCAGGAATCAGAATTTACAGGAAGCACCCCGGGTGATTCTTCTGTCCCCTGCAGTCTGGGGCCACAGAGGCCACAGTGATGGGGGCGTGTCGTATATGGATCTTGCAGCAGTAGTCACACAAGTAGCCCATTGATGGTAGTGATAACAGAAGGAAACCCATGTGCCCAACATGGCACCTTACACGTGCTCTTATTTTTCACAACAAATCTATAAGGCGAGTTTCAATCATTAGCCCTTTACAGGTAAGAAGTCAGAAGCACCAAAGAGCTTGAGCAATTTGTTTAAGTGTCAAAGTCAAGACAGGAGCCCAGGGAAGGACGCCTCCCAGGGGAGGAGGAAGTAAGGGCGGGGTAGGAGGAGGGGATGAGGGGCAGAGCGTCCAGGAGCAGCAATGACAGCATCCGGTCATTGGTAACCACTGGCACCTCAGAGATTTAGGCTTGGTTGAAGAAACGTGTTTTCCTGCTGGGCACCGCCTACCTGTGAGTCAGGTACAGACAGGTAATAGAAGATTTTCAGGCTTCTTTTAGGCTTCTCCATCACAGACTACTGAGAACTGTGCTTTTCTATATTGGCGTAGTGTTTCACTATATTCCCTCTTTTACTTTCCTAGAAATTATTTGACACATTCCCTGTGCTCTTCAAACCCTCTCTGCCCTCTTCCCTTCTCCTGATGAACCTACTAAATTTGCTCTTCTCCCTATTCCATAAACCTCCCTGCCTCTTTGCCCACACGCCTGCCCTGCCCCACCCCCCAATTGCTGTGGAGAAGCTGTCTGGCCCCCAAAGCCCCCTGCAGCCCAACACACACACACACACACACACTGAGCTGTCCCTCCTGCCTGCTCAAGGGCATCGTGGCAGCAATCACACCCTCTCCGCACACACACTCTCCTGCATCTCACTTGAGCCCTCTGCTAGACGTGCCCAACAGCAGATCACAAATGTGCTTGAAACCGCCTCCCACTGCACCCTCCCCTGCTCCACCTGACCCACACAGACCCTCCTGCTGTTGCTCATTCACTCCGAGGATGTTCCCACCCCAGAGTCTCTGCATTTGCTCTTCCCTCTCCTGGGAACATGCTTCTCCCAGACTTAAGCTCCTCTTCTGAGAGGGCTTCCCTATTAGCTCCATGCAAAGCAGGGCTGCACTCCACCATTTCTATCCTCTATCTCTTTCTTTTGAGTAGGAACCACTCAGTGTGTCTTTTTTTTAACCATTCTTTTTTCTGGATTCTGAGTGTCCTGAGGGTCCTTGAAGAGACTTGTTCACTACCAAGACCCATACGTGGCACAAGATACACACTTAATCTGTGTTCATTTAATAAATTAAAACAGCATAAACTATTTGGTTCAGGAAGTATAGTAGAAATGATAAACAAGTTAATTAGTGATGGGGAGGAACAGTAATCCCACATGTGGACCCTCTTTCTCCCCACAGGGAAAAAGTACACAGATATATGTGTGTGAGCATGAGCACATGTGTGCGATTTTACTTTTAACATCAGAAGCTGAGCTCCCATTTTAAAAAACAACAGCAAATTGCAGGCTGATGCCTGTGTCACCAAGCTCATTAGAAAGCAGCGTAACTAAATCTAGGCTTGCTTTCCCCTCTGATGGAATATATAACAGTTAGGGCACTGTGGCTTCCCGAGTTCGTGGAACACCGAGAGTGTCCCCACCTCAAGGCCCTTGTACCTGTGGGCCCTCTGCCTGGAACACATTCCTCACCTTCTCCATGGGCCTAGCTTCCTCCCAACTCTCAGGTTTCTGCACCAACACCACCTCCTCAGAAAGGCCTCCCTGTCTACTCAACCTAGAGGAGATTCCCTTTGTTAATTAATCCCTATCACAAAACCCTGTTTATTCCCCCCAAGACACAATAAAAATCATGGCTGCAGTCTCCCCAGAGAATGTTAGCTCCCTATGGGCAGGGACCTTCTCTGCCTGTTCAGAACTGTATTCCCAGCCCATCATACCCCCATCCTCTGTGCTTGCCACTCAGATGTCAATAAATATTTGTTAAATATATGAGTGGATGAATATTGCACACATCTCCGGCTAAAAATTCTTTCCTTAGTTGATAAGTATCTCCATTAGGGATCATCCACAAAAAGACATTCTAGCAGCTCCTGTTGTGCTTCCCAGGGTTGACGTGGTCCAAGAGGTCAGCAATCCAGTGTGAAGGCAGCAACCAAGAAAGTTCACTGGCTGCGTGGTGTGGGCAGAGCAAAGGGGAAGGTGCTGGCTCCCCTGAGTTCCATTTCTCCCCATGAAGCGGCAGCAGCAAGGGTCAGATGACAGGAGAATCACCTCACTGCCAAGGCTCCTGCCTTTTTATGGGCCCAGAGGCTTGGGAGTGGACAAAGAGAAGCAGCAGTACAAAAGCCCTGAGTCAGGGTGAGGAAAGCACTGCAGCCGTGGCACCCTATTCAGGCATCTCAGTGGAGGCTCCTGGCAAGTGCTCAGAATGCAGACATGCACGTGAGCAGGGCCATGTCTGGGGGTGCACAATCCAGATTGCATCGCCCTCCAGATGATGCATTCACTGCAGACAAGTCCAGAGTAGGGTGAGCAGCTTCCCCAGGAGGCCTGCCAGTAAAAGCCAGTCTGTTGTCTGTGCTTGGGCCTCAAACATCACATGTAGGATTTTGACCCGGAAATGGAGTCTCACCCATCTCTGTAAAAATCTTTTCAGTGCTTCACCACACTCTGCCCAGGCACCTCTTCCCCACAGCTGATAATCCTTTGTGCTGCAACATTTCACCACTGTTTTTATTTTTTCTGGTGAAGCTGGAGAACCACTGGTTACAAACAGCTCAGTGAGGATTCTGAAGGCCCTTGGCCTCATCCTCCTTTAGGTTAGCCAAGCACTTCTACTGTGATTTGTTTTGGCTGTGACCCTCCTAAGCGACAGTGGCAACTGCTATATCTAACAGCCAGAGGGAAACCATACCCAGAACCAAGTGATCAAAGGAAAATGAGGCTTCTTATAACAACATCAAGTGTGTGAGAGGTGCAAAGAGCTACGTGCAAGTCGGCAGGGTGCTCAGAGGGAGGAGATATTAATTTAACACATACATACATAACACCAATGCTTGGCACTGTGGAACCTGCCTACTTTTAAATTCAACACCTCAGACCCTTATCTGTCTTCCAAAGGGAGGTTTTTGAAAATTCAGGTAATTTTTGTCAAACAGCATCTCCATCAAGGTATTGTCTAGCAGGAAAATTTTATGATGGTGTTGCCCTTTTAATGTTTCTTCAAAAAGCATCTACAGAGTGTCTACAACAAGCTGCCAAAGAGGAGAGACGTGAACAGGAAATTGTGACCCCACCCTCAGGGAGCTCGTGATCAATATAAAGATACAGATGAAAATAAATGGCTCTAAGATGATGAATGGAATTTGCGAAGCAATGGAGAGTTTGGCTGGAACTCAGGGAGGAATAGTTAGCTCAGCAGTAGCAGCACAGTGCAGTGGGTAAGAGCAGGAACTGTGCAGCCAGAGCACTTGGCTTTACCATATACTAGCTGTGTGATCTTGAACAAATCACTTGAGCTCTCTGTGCTTCAGTTTCCTCATATGTAAAATGAATATGCTAAGAGTACCTCCTTCACCGACTGTTGTGAGGATTAAAAAGTCGGCATGTGTAAGATGCTTTAGAACACTGCCAAGCTTTGATGTTATGTATGTATGTGTTAAATTAATATCCTGCACTAATTAGGGGGGCAAGTCCCCTGGTTACTAGGCTGTTCTGCCTACTCACCATTCTGCCCCTTATTTGGTGTCACTCCTATAAACAGTATGTGCAGTATACTGTACAACTTGAAAGTAATGGAGAATTGCTTTTCCCCCCGCTTCTCACAGTTAAGATGTACAAGGAAAACTGAATAAATCTATGTTACTCCCTAGCTAATATTCATTTATTAATTCCACATGTATTTTCTGAGTATCTAGGATGGGCAAACCGCTGAGAGAATACAATATGCTTATGACATTGGGAACCTGGCAGGACACATGGGACTCAATGAGTTGGCTTTCCCCAGGGCAGGTTCCACCCTGCTGGCATGAGGATCCAATCAAGGCCCTACTGGTTCATGCAAACAGCTCTTTTCTGTGAAGCAGAAAAAGGTTCTTTGCCTCTGAACAGATACAGCTTTGCCCAGTCTGGATTTCAACCCCTGCTTCCCCCTTGGCCAGAAGCCCACATATTCAGCACAACCATAGGCAGTTCCATTAACCAAGACCACTGAGGTACCAATTAATAACTTCTTCCTCACTAGGCAAACAATTCTAGAATGCTGATCAAGAGTTAATGCAGGTTTCATGAAAGCCTGAATCACAACTGGAAATAAATTTATGATCAGGAAGAATCAAGTATTACTGCCACCAAAACTAACCTTAAGAAATTGATACTTCCCCAATATTACTTTAGCAATAGAAAATGTGTCCCTACATAAATAAATATCTGAAGTAGTTATTAACACAATACCAAGACAATTTAACATTGCTATTCTACAGATGTCTACAGAAGTCTTTATATCCATGGATTATTTAGTATGCCAAATACGTTCATACATAATGTACTGTACATTTCCTTAATAAAATAATTTTTTACTCAAAAATTTTTAATGACTTTTGATAAGTCATATTTGTAGCATAGCACTTTAAAAGTCTTACCTAAGATTTTTTTCACCCCATGAAAAACCACATTTATTGAGCACTACATATCAAGAAACATATTAAATGCTTTTTATCCTCCCAATAGATCTGTGAGATAGACACTATTATTAATCCTGTTTTATATATGGAGAAATTGAGATTATGTAATTTCCAAGGTCAGCGAGCTGGTACAGTAGAATTCAAACTCAGATCTACATGTTTGTAAAGCTAAAGTTCTTCACTTCTGAGAGGAAATAGTTTGATAATATGTACAATGAGGTGATATTCTGTTTTACCTCATAGGAGTTTCCCTGTTCTTTTAAAAGAAAAAAAAAAAAAACAGGCCATAAAAAAGCTACTCAGCTACAGAAAGAGCATGTCTGGAACATCTTTGCATACTCAGCATCTAGCACGATGCCTGCATGGCATGAGAGAGCCACTTCAGTGTTTATAAATTAATAAGTTAAAAGAAAAAGAAATTAAAGGTGTACAGATTTGGAGAAATAAATCAAACACATGTGATCCTGTAAGTAGAAAATCCTAGATGGTCTACAAAAAAATTACAGCAGAGCAGAGAATACAAAATCAAAATACAAAAGTCAGCTGCATTTCTAATGTAGATGTGTGTGCATATAGGAACTGGTAGATATACATATATTTCCCAGCTCTGTCCACTGAAAAAGTCTAGAAGCAATGCTACAATAGTAACAATAAGGACACCTCATACCCAGATCTTGATTTCTAACCACCACACTCAGTTAAAATAAATAAATAAATAAACTAGAGCTCCTTGGAAAGGTCCAAGGCTGGAGTAAAGAAAATAGAAAATGACCCCAGAACATCTTGTGGCACCAGAAAGTAAGAAACACTCAAAAAAAGAGACATGAGGTATCACCAAAAATGACAAAGGAAGGAGCTTCAGAGATCTCTCCCTCCACTGAGGCAACAATTAATCGGCAAAACCTGTCTCAGTGAACTTTTCCAGAAATCTGGAACCTATTCAAAAACCTACAACCACCTACGATCAGTAACTTGAAGATAAGTCAATAAATTATCCAGCCTGAGGATAAGAAAGAAAAAAGAGAGAGAAAAATAAATAAAGCTCAAAGCACCTATGGCACACTATAAAATGGATCAACATACACATTATGGAAGTCCCAGAAGGAGAGAAGAGGAAGAGGCAGAAAGGCTATTTGAAGAAATGATGCTTGAAATATCTCAAATTTGATGAAAGATGTAAATCTACACATCAAAGAAACTTAAACTCCAAGTAGGATAAACTCAAAGATATCCACACTGAGACACACTATAATCAAATGTCAAAAGACAAAGAAATTTCTTGAAAGCAGCAAGAGAGAAGCAATTCTTCATATACAAGGGATCCTCAATAAGATGGACAGCCTATTTTTCTGTGGAAACCATGGAAGCCAGAAGGCAGTGAAATGATACTTAAAGTTCTAAAAGAAAAACTATCAGCCAAGGCTATACCTGGTAAAATTATCCTTCAAAGGTGAGGGATAAATTAGGACATTCCTAAATAAACAAGAGCTGAAGGAGTTTTTGCTAGTAGACCTCGCTAAAGGGAATCCTTTGTACAGAAATGAAAGGAAACTAGGCAGTAATGTAAAGCCATATGAAGAGAGAAAGAATACCAGTACAGACAATTACACAGGTAAATACAGCCAGCATTATTGTAGTTTTGGTTTGTAACATTTTTCCAAAAGACAAATGCATAAAACAGTTCTATATTTATGTTGATGGGCAACAATGTATAAAGATGTCATTTGTGATAACATCATAAAGAGGGGAAACAGACCTGTAGAGGAGCAGTTTGGGATACTTTTGAAGCTAAATTGATATCAACTCAAACTGGGTTGTGATAAATTTAGGATATTAATTGTAATTCCCAGAGTAACCACTCAGAAAAAAAAATTTTTTTTAATATACAGGAAAGGAAATGAGGAGGAAACCAAAATGGTACATTAAAAAAAGAAACTAAATACAAAAGAAGGTAATAATGGTGGAACTGAGGAACCAAAAAAAGTAAGACACATAGGAAATAGCAAAACAGCAGAAGCAAGCCCTTCCTTGTCAATAATCTACTTTAAATGTAAACAGATTAAATTTACCAATTAAAAAGCAGAGATTGGCAGAACAGACATTAAAAAAACAACCACCATGATCCAAATATATGATGTCTAGAAGAGGATTCACTTTAGATTCACAGACACAAATAAGTTGAGAGTGAAAGGACAGAAATAGGTATTACATGCAAATAGTAACCAAAAGAGAGCTGTGGTGGCTTTATAATATCACACAAAACAGACTGTAAGTCAAAAATAATTACAAGAGATAAAGATAGAGATTACACATTGATAGCCAATCCATCAAGAAAATACAACAGTTTAAATGTATCTGCACCCAACAAAAAAGCCTCAAATAAACATGAAGCAAAAATTGACACAACTGAAGGTAGAAATAGTTCTATAATAACAGTTGGGACACTTCAGTAGCCCACTTCAATAGTGGGAAGTTTCTCAAAAACTTAAATATAAACTTACTATAGGATCTAGCAATTCCACTCCTAGGAATCTACCTGTGAAAACTGAAAACAGACGTCCACACAAAGATTTGTTTGTGATGTTCACAGCAGCAATACTTATAATAGCCAAAACTTAGAAACAATGCAAATATCCATCAACTAGTGAGTGGATACAGAAAATACAATATAGCCATACAACAGAATACTATTTTCTGCAATAAAAAGAAAAAGCCATTAAATTGTGCAACAATATGAGTGAACCTAAAATGATTATGCTAAGTGGAAGAAATAAGACACAAAAGAGCACATGTTGCATGATTCCATTTACATGAAATTTCCAGAAATGGCAACTTTTTAGAGACAGAAATCACACCAGTGCAGTCAGGTACAGAGAATGAGGGCACAGTCACAAGAGACCTGTTGGGGCTGCTGGAAATGTTCTAATCATAGTTGTGATAGTTGCACAACTCCATAAATTTACCAAAAACTACTGAATTCACACTTACAGTGGATGCATGTTATGGTATTTAAGTTATGCCTCAATAAAGCTGTCAAAAATGACTCACATGTTTCAATCTAGTTTTGGCAAAAGATGTGAAGAAAATATGTAGTTTTCACATTTGTGCTTGCTCTAAAGATGTTAAACACACACAGCTCTCTTTCTGTAATGGCTTAGGTGTAGTTTTCTTACAAGTAAGGGACTGAAATTAATAACTTTTAATCCTCTCCTTTCCCTATGACTGTATATTCTTCTCAGATTAAATGATCCATTCTCAATGGTACAGGTAATTTAGAGCATGAAGAAAAATCTTGAACTCAAGGACTGAACATTCCCAGTTCCAACTATTCATCAGCAACCCTGAAGGTTAGGGAGCTCCTGATTTGTAATCTGATTTGTTGAGGAAGACATTTGAACTGCTGTTATTCTGGTGTGGAGAACCATGTTTCTTCACTGGTGAAGTGAACCTGGCTCTCCAAGGGAAAACATTTGTGTTGGTCTTTTTAAATAATTTGTACATAAACTTTCATTGCTAACCTTTGGCTAATGTCCACAAACACATAGCAACAATTAGGAAAATCATTTTTTAAAAAAAACTCATCCTGAAATTGCCAACTACTCATTTGTCGGAAGTCTCAAAATCACTCTTATCATTAATATCGCTACAAATACATCAATGGACTTGGTAAAGTCTTAGATTTCCCAGCCCTCTCACAAAATTCCCACATCAGTTTAACAAAGGAAAGGCCCTTGTTGAAGTTAACAAATGATTCCCTTTCACAATAGTTCTATAAACAGAGCCTTAGTGAAACTGAGTTTCCTGTTTATGGCCATTAATCCAAGTTACACAAACACACAATTGAGACTGCTTTGTCACAAGCCAGTGTGTGCTTCCCTATCAATATCATTCAGATCAGGTATCAATCCCTAGTCATAAATTAAAGTGTAATGAAGGAACATACAAAAGATGCGTTTGAACTGTCAATGAACAAAGTCAAGATCATATGTTTGGTAAACATGTACATTTAATTCCTTGTGAGTATAGTATTTTGTAAGTATAGTATTTATGCCAATTAAGCTACACCAAACACAAGGTTATATTTTTGACATATCCTTCCACTTCCATTTTATCACCTTCTCTATCAGACATCAGTAATAATGTTTTTAGATTCCATAAGTAAACATTTAAAATTAAAGCACAAAGTGTGACATATTTCTGTTGTAATTACCTTTCAACAGAAAAAAATTAATTTTTAAAACATATTTTGAAAAGCCTATTTTTCTTGTCTACTTTTTACATTAACTCCTTTACAGCCTTTAACTGTATCTTCACTCCCCCATCCTTTCATTAAATATTTTCCAAGCACCTGTACTGTTCCAGGCTTTGTGCTAAGCAATGGGGACACCGCTGTGAACCAGACAGCCAGGATCCCTGAATCCCAGAGCTCTCAAACACCAGAAACTCAGTGTCTGAACAGTAACAAGTATGTAAAATCTAATTTAGTAAATCTCAAGTCCAGAGAAACCACAGTGAACTTCTTTTACACAACAAACAAAATCCAGACTTTTAAAACTCCCTGCCTGTTGACCCATGCTACCATTCAAGTATCAGCATTGTCACTACAGAATCAGGACCATAAATCCAGGTTTCTGGTTTATTCTAAGAGTTGACTTTTATTCAGTTTTCACATTTTTTGCAAAATCCTTTTGGCTTGAAATTCTAAATCCTGGCTGGCCCCAAAGATTTATTTTTAGAAAGTTTGAAAAATAGAACTACTTTAGTTAACTCTTCTCCATTACCCACCTTAAGCTGCACATGAGCAGAGGCAAGACAGTCACCACACAGGTACAATGAACAAAGTCAAGATCATATGTTTGGTAAATAATTTGTACATAAACTTTCATTGTTAACCTTTGGCTAATCATCCTATTCTCTCTTCTCTTCTGCCACCCATCTCCTACCACCCCTCACTCTTCTGAAAGGCAGGTCTGTACCAACTGGGCTGCCAACACTGGGCAGGAGCAAATGTCTAATAGCCTGGCTTCTGGACCTCAGCTTCCAACACACTTCTCTCCTCAATTAGATGAGAACCTGTCACATCACCAGTGCCGTTTCTCAGGCCCTCAGCTGTGAAAGCAGAAAGCACTCAACTGAACTTCTGGTCACCCCTTGTTTTTAGGGAAGAGTAAAGCCTAACACCAGATAGCATTCTTTTACTGCAGGCTGCACTCTGGCCTGGAAATGCAGCCTGCCCAGTGACCTAGAAAGCCACTTCCTACTCCATCTAGGACTAGGAACCCGGTTCACCCAGGTTTAACGACCTATCCTGGAAACTCAATCAGAACCGGAACATGACCTTTCTGGACTTCCAAAACAATAGTGTCAACCTATGAGCACTTGATAAAAATACCACTTGAGGAGAAAGAGAGTGGGCCCATTTCTATGCAAATCTGGGGCAGAGGAGACAGCTGGAAATTCCTTCGCCTTGTCTTTGCTCTCCCCTTAATTAGAACAGTTCTCTCCAATGTTGAGTGTGCCAGGCAATCCAGTGGGGTGCAAAAAGGGAATATTAAAACATTTATTGTACTTAAAATGAAGAAATCAATATTTATTAATAATTAATATACAGATTGCTTAGTCTACACACAGTCCACAAGTCAGCTGGTCACAAGTGACCAATGGTCCTGAACTTCTGCCCAATGGAAGAGAAGGGGTTCCACCAGGATATCATCTGACCAGACACATCCAAGCTTACCTGTGCCCGGTTAAGTGGACATGTGGAATCTATTCTCCTAAATAGCTGAACAGTCACAACCTGGTATTGAAACGGGGAGTGACCCCCAAATCTGACTATACCAGTTCACGAGTTATCTCATGGTAAAGTTCTTAGAAGACTTTTTAAATTTAAAGATGAGTTACACCTTTTTATTTTTCACAATTCCAATTCTGACTTCTTTCAGAATGACGAGTGGCTGCCTGCCAGTAATATACCACCTGAGAGGTATTTATAGAACAGCAGGCATATCTACCCTGTTTCATCAAAGTAAATTTGCTGCTTTAACAATATGTGAAAAAATAAATACTATTCTAAAGAAATACATGCTGTAGAAAGAGTGTTTTGAGAAATCGATGTTTGGAAATGTCTCAGCTTTGGTTGCTGAAAAGATGGAACTGCGTTACTCTAAAAGTTCTCATCTTTGCACATTTTAAAAACATGGAAACAGAATTTCATAACAATTTTAATATTTTACAAAAGAAAACTTGTGGTGAGCTTTGAATCTATTGTTTAAAGCATGAAACATCACCTTCCTACCAGGAAGTATTGAATGCCCCTGGAAAAGTGAACATTTACTGGCAAAGTTTCTACTTGTAAAAAATTTTGGAATAACTGAAGGATGAGGCAGAAATATGAGCACCAGGATTTAGCTAACACAGCATCAGACCTGTGCATGTTCACATGGGATTCCCTGCTTAGAAAGGCCCATCACTTAATTTAAGGCTCTGCTATCACCGTCTTGAAATTTGTAAGTTTTGAATAAGGGGCTCCACATTTTCATTTTGCACTGGACTCTGTAAATTACATAGCTGGTCCTGGAACTCAGCAGTCAATGGAATTCTTCCATTTGAATCTATGGACTTGTGAAGGTATCATTTCAGCTATTCAGTGACAACCACTAAATTCAAGTATTAATATAAAACCAACTTTGAATCACTGCCTCGTAAGTGCTAAACTTGTCAAAAATAATTGTACACATAATTATATCATATATATATCTGTATATTTGTAAACGGTTATATGCGATCACAAAACAGAGAAAGCAAAATTACATGAGACTATTAACAGAAAATTGTTAAGTATTTTCATCATTATTTTCTTTATTTCTGTTTTTGCATGGTTTATAGTTTATACAAACAATATATTAATAAAGTAATACATGCATATAAAATATAAGTAAGCACATATTGACACTGCATATTCAACAACTTGTCAGTTATGAAAGTGCATAGTCAAAAGAGTTTCTAAAACAGTGACCTAGATTCTCAATGATTATCTTTTTCACTTTTGGAGCCCAAGCTCCGAAACTGCCACCTCTTTGGAGGATTTGGCTGTGTGCAAATCCAGCTGCTCTACTCAACGACACGGGCAGGTTTCTTAACCTGCTCACCTACTCGGTTCCTAGCGCTTTGTGAGGGTCGTGGAGAAAGAGCGGGCACACCTCCAGATGCTCATGGAGCTCCAGGGATGCAATCAGCACCCCAGGTGTTCCTGGTACGAGTCTCTGGCGGGCTCGGAGCGTCGTGTCTAGCTCTGTTCATTTCAAGCCTGACTCGCCCCAGTGACTGAATGGTGGCACTTCAGGCAATAGGGTGAAGTGCATCTTTTAGTGCAATTGAGTGATACTATATATAATCTCTTAAAAAATTCTCTTAAATACCTGCAAGAGCCAACTGCCACCAACTTCTCAGAACAAGGTCTGTGAGAAGAGGGGCCTCTAGGGAGGCGAGCGCGTGAAGCCTGGGGGGGCTCCGGCCCCGCGCTACCTGGGTGTCCATGGAGACCGGGACCGCAGTTCCACGGACACCTTACCGCGCAGCTTCAGACCTTGTCCTCCGTGCGCCCAGACTGAACCTGGCCTCCATCCACTTCGCGCGCTTCGTGCTCCCCGCCTCGGGCGCGTGGGCAAGGGCGGGGCTCCCGTAGGGTCACTCCCGGGGCCTCCGGCCCGCGCAAGGACTGGGGAGCCCTTCCCGGTCGCCTGGGGTCACAAGCGCGCTTGGGAAGGGGCTCAGTCCCTTCGTCCCGGGGCCGCGGGTGGGTAGTCGCACGGGGAGGGCGCCCGCCGCCCGCCGCCCTCGCGCTCTCCCGGGTCCTCACCTGGATGGGGTGGCCGCTGCCGGGGGCGGGGGGACCCCCCACCAACTTGCAGTAGAGCTCGGGCCGGGGCCGCGCGCTGCCGGCCGCGCGCTCCCCGCAGGTGGCGGTGGCCCAAATGCGCGCCGCCTCGGCCAGGTTGAAGTAGGGCGGGTGCAGGCTGAGCCGGGCCGCGGCCGCGCACCCGGCGGGCACAAGCGGTCCCAGCAGCAGCGGGAGGAGCAGGAGCGGCCTGGGCGCCCAGCCGCGAGGCCGCGAGGCCGCCGCCATCCCGCCGCGCACGCAGGCCGGGCGCGGGCGCCGGCGTTGCCGGCTCTGGGTCGGGAACCTGCCGCGGGCGCAGCGCGCACCCGGGAGCTCACAGCGCCCGGCCTGGCCAGCGGCCACCTGGTCCGCCCGCGCGCCGCAGCCTCGGCGGGCCGGGAGCCAGCAGGCGTTCCCCCGCCCAGCCACACTCCCCAGCGGCGGGACCGCCCCACCTTCCCACCGCCAGGCAGAGAAGCCAGCTCTGGACCTCGGACACGGGGGAAGGCGGCCTGCAGTGAATTTGGGGGAGACAACAGAGGAAACGGCCACTGCCTGCAGAGCTTACAGTGGAGACACTCTGATTTCCCAGACAAGTCTCAGATGTCAAAAGACAAGTCCTGTCAGTTCTCAAACACTGCGCACCTCTGACATCTGCTGCTGCACTGAGTCTGGGGAAAGGAGCTCGCGGGGAACTGGGCGTGACGGGACGTACACTTTTCAAGCACTGCCAATAGCGCAAGAGGTAGCGTGCCAAGCTGGAGAATTACCTTGGGGCAAATCCTTTACATGCCCAACCTGCTAAACTTTGCAGATAAACTCAGAGATGTTGAGTGAATTACTTAAACTGCCAAACTGACCTCTGGGCAAAAGACATTACCCCCTGGGCTGAGACTTGGTCTGGTATGCAGGACACTTCACCGAAACCTAGCGTTCCTAGGCCTGCTAAGCATTTAGAGGCTGGTGTCATTGCTGACGGCCAGGTCAAGTAAAATGCTCCAGAGAAAGTAGGAAGTAGGACTAGCTTGAGTTGGACATGGCCTGAGCAAAGACTGGGATAGGATAAATATGGTACAATTGAAAGGAGAGAGAACTGGCCAGTATTATTTATTAAATACCAGGGTGTGTTGTAGAAGGAAGTGTGTCTACTTAACCTTGTGTTTGTTCTTCAAAAATAAAATGAGGAGGGAAAGAATTTGTGAGCATACACCAAAAGGAGTAGCCATAAAGATTAATAAATTACACAAAAAATAAAAGTTTGTACATTAAATAGCACCATAACTAAACAAAAATGGAAAACAATTGAGGGAGTAGTGAATTTTTACCATAAATGACATGAGATTAATGACTTTAATATTATACAAGACTAGAAAAGACTGAACACTCAGCTCTGAGAAACCTAATACAAGTCACAGGGAAAAAATTTTTAAGCTAATGAACATATGAAAAAAATTTGACTTTTCTGGGAATTGAAATGTAAGCAAAACAGTAATGAGACTCATTTTTCACCTATCAAACTGGCAATTGAAAAGAATTAAGGGAAGAATCAAGTATCACACCTTTGGTTGAAATGAAAACCTTATAATTTGGGTGGCAGGCAATTTTTGCAGTGCTTAGCAAATGACTCCAGTGTGTACGTATTTTGCCCTAACAATTCCACTTGTGCAGATTTATATTCAGGAAATAATTAGGGATGTTTGCAAAGATTTAATGGCAAGTACCTATCAGTTTGTTTGTTTGTTTTTTAAGTTTAAAAGAACCTTACTGTTCACCAGTAAGGAGCTAGTCAAGTAAATGATGGTATATCCACACAGTGAAATATTGCAAGGTCATTAAAATGATGTTATGGAGTATATTTTCTGATATAGAATGATGTTCACAATATTTTAACAGAAAAAAAGATATAAAATAATGTATGCACAAAAATAAATCATATTTCTAAACACTAACAATAAACAATCCAAAAATGGAACAATTCCACTTATAACAGAATCAAAAAGAATAATATCCTTAGGAACCAATTTAGCAAAAGAAGTGCAAGATACAATGAAAACTATAAAATGTCTTTGAAATAAATTTTAAAACATCAAAATAAATGGAAAGACATCTATGTTCATGGATTGAGAGACAACATTGTGAAGATGACAATATGCCCCAAAATAATCAACAGATTCAACACAATTCCTATCAAAATCCTATCATAGACTTTTTTTTTTCAGAAATTGACAAGCTGATCCTAAAATTCATGTGGAAATGCAAGGAACTCAGAATAGCCAAAACAATTTTGAAAAAGAACAAAGTTGGAAGACTCGTACTTCCCAATTTCAAAACATAATACAAACATACAGTAATCAAAACAGTGTGGTATTGACAAAAAAATAATCATATATATCAACGGCATTGAATTGGGAGTCCAGAAATAAGCCCTTACATTTATGGGTAACTTTATTTTCACCACTTTGAAAGATGCCAAGACCATTCAATGAGGGAAGAGTAATCTTTTCAATAAAGGGTTCTGGGACAACTGGCTATGAACATGCAAACACACTGAGTTAAATACCTACCTCATACCCTATTCAAAAATCAAATCAAAATGGGTCAAAGACCTAAATGTAAGAGCTAACACTATAAAACTCTTAGACAAAAACATAGGAGTAAATCTTTGTGGCTTTGCATCAGGCAATGGCTTCTTAGCAAACATAAGCAAAAAAGAGTAAATTGAACCTTATCAAATTTAAAACTTTTGTACTTCAAAGGACACTATCAAAGAAGTAAAAGGACAACCCAAAGAATGGGAGAAAATATTTGCAAATCATATATCTGATATCATATCCAGAATATAGAACTCTATATCTCAATCATTAAAAAATTAAATGATAGAGAAATGATTTAAATAGACAAATCTTCAGAAAAGATATAAAAATAACCAATAAACACATGGAAACATGATCAACATCATTAGCCATCAAGGAAATGCAAATCAAAACCACAGTGAGATATCATTTCACATCTACTAGGTTAATTAGATAAAAAGGACAGGTAATAACAAGTGTTAGCAAGGATGTGGCAAAACTAGAATTCACACATTACTGATGGAGATGTAACATGGTAAAGACACTTTGGAAAACACTTTGGCAGTTCTTCCAAAATTTAAACATGTGGCCCAGAAGTTCTAATCCTAAGTATATACTGGAGAGAATTGAAAACATACATGCACACAAAATCTTGTACATCAGTATTCAAAGCAGTGTTTGTAACACTAAAAAGTGAAAACAGCCCACTGCTCACCAACTAATGAGTGGATAAACAAACTGTGGTATAACCATACAATCGAGTATCTGCAGCCATAAAAAGGAATGGCGTTCTGATAAATGCTACAACACAGATAAACCTTGAAAACATTATACTAGGTGAAAGAAGTCAGACATGAAAGGCTACCTATTGTTTGGGGAGTGACTGCTAATGGATATGGAGCTTCTTTTTGGAATGATGAAGATGTTCTGGAATTAGATAGTGATGACAGTTGTAAAACTGTGAATATGCTAAAACTTTGTACTTTGAAAGTAAATGTATGATATGTGAATTATATCTTAATACAGCTGTTATTTAAGAAGAAATTTTGCAGAGCTGAAATACATAAATATAAAAATATACATCAGTGTGTGAAAGCAGACTCAGATTTTGAAAGCTATAAAATAGGGTTTTCAAGAGTGGATATATGGAATAGAGAGAAAGGACTTTTTTTTATATTCTGTTTGCTTGTCAATATATTTTTAATTTTTCCAATAATGAACCTATATTGTTTTGTCCTAAAAAGAAAATTTTTGTTTATTAATAAATTAACCGAATGCCCAGCACTATCTGGTATAGTCCAGCTCAAGGTGCCCAACTACCTAAGTTGACAAAAGAAGACTGAGAGAACATGAAAAGATAGACTTCACATACTTTTTATAAAGTCCTTCCAGCCACAAGATTATTGGAAGGAAAATATTCAACAAATGGCTGAGATTCCAAAATTATTTTATTAATATGCAAATGTAAAGCAAAATATAAATTAGAGAAGCTGGTCTCTACGAAGGGCCCTCACCCATAAGATGGCGAACTTCCTGCTTCTCTTCTGGGTCTTCGGTTCCTGCCGGCGCCACCCGAGGCCCAATCACCTCTCGCCCACCCCCCAATCCCAGCACCTGGCCAATAGCCACCAGTCCCATTGAAGTGACACCTCGATCAGCTTATGTCCCTCCCTATATAACCTAGTACTTTTCCCCAATAAAGTGGAACACTCCAGTGAATTGCTGCTGTGTGTTGCTCTTTCCTCTCATTTTGGTGCCGAAACCCAGGAGACGGGACACCCCAACTGGGCCCCGTCTTCCCCCAACACCAGCAGCAGCTTGCCCTCATCCTCTTTTTCAGGCGCTGGCTCCTCATACTCACCATTCCTCTTTGGCCTTTGGGTAAGTTTTCCCCCGGAGTGGGCTGCTCTTCCCCGAGCTATCGCAGCGCCATTGACCGTGATCATCTGGCAAGGCCCTGACGCTCGGGGACGAGGAAGGAACTCTCCCCACCTTAGGCCCTCATGGCTGCAGCGGACCCTCAGGCCCCTCCTCCAACAGCCATAAATGAGATGACTCCTTTGCAGATGAGAATGCTCCCTCTTTCCCCCCCCTCCTCCTTCCTTTCCTTCCACTGAAAATTCCTAGTACTAGGTACCTCGGACTCCGGCACTCTGCCTTCTTAGAGAAGTCTGGGTGACGACCCACACTTCCTAAGAAATTCTGACTCATATACGAGTTCCCGCAGACCACCAAGGATCATCGGGGACGCCCTTTGTCTCCTTGCGGTCTGTTCCCAGTCCGAGGATCTCCGTTCGTCTTCCCCTGTTTGTCTCCTTCTCTGTCCTTTAGCCATGGGAGCCTCCTCATCCCTCCCTGGAAGCTCACCTCTTGAACGCCTGCTCAAGCATCTAGCCACCCTCTCCCTGACACCTGATATAAAACCAAAACTTCTCCATAAATACTGCTCCCAAGATTGGCTGACATACCCCCTAGACAATCACAACCAATGGCCCACTGGGGGAACTCTTGATCCTAACATCACTCACAATCTTTTTAACTACTGCCAGTGCCTGAAAAAATGGAAGGAGATTCCCTATATCGAGGCTTTTCGCCTCCTAGCCCAAAATCCCGGCCTCTGCACCACCTGTTCCCCACCCAAAGTTCTCCTAGCCTGCAGGCCACCTCTCTCCCCTCCAAACACTCCCAGTCCCTCTTTGATTACCTTTGAACTGGCCGATGAACCACCGCCATACAGGCTTCCTCCTTCAGCCCCTCCCCCTCCTACAACCCCTACGCCCTCTTCTGCCGTCGCTGTCACCTCCACCTCCTCCCCTGCAGAGGCCTCCCACCCACTCCCTTCCCCTTCTTCTCCTACAACAGCCCTTCCCCCTTCCTCTCCCACCATCTCCTCTCCCATCTCACCTCCTCCGCCTTCGCCCCCCTCACCTGCCCTTCCCCCACGGATTGAGCCTGAGCTTTTCAGCCCCCCTTTAACTAGGTCCCGGGGTCCTCCTCTGTCTTTGCCCTCATCACCTGTTTCTCCCCCACAGACTGAGCCGGAACCCTTCAGTCCCCCTCAGACTCGATCCCGGGGACCTCCCCAAATTATCGCCCCCCTCCGAGAGGTGGCGGGACCCGAAGGCATCGTGCGAGTTCACGTACCTTTCTCCTTAAGGGATTTAGCCCAACTTGAAAAACGCCTTGGTTCCTTTTCCACTGATCCCACGACATATATCAGGGAGTTTCAGTGGACCCTCCAGTCTTACAGCCTCACACATCATGACATTTTCATGCTCCTGGCCAATACCCTCCTTCCTGAAGAGCGTAGACGAGTTTGGGACTTCGCCCAAACACACGCTACCGAAACCCACAGGACTGACCCCACCTATCCCCCTGGCCCCACCACTGTCCCCGAACAAGACCCACACTGGGATTATAACACCGCTGTAGGTCTCCGCTCTCAGGATATTTTCACCGCCTGCTTAATAGCAGGTCTGAAAAAGGCAGCTCGTAAAATAGTCAATTTTCAAAAGCTCCAGGACATAATTCAAAAAAAGGAAGAAACTCCCTCCGAATTCCTAGATAGACTCACCCAAGCCCTATTACAGTATACCAGCCTAGACCCAGAAACACCAGACAGAAGACATGTCCTTACGACATACTTCCTGACTCAAAGCTACCCCGACATTAAAGCTAAACTCAAAAAGTTAGAACAGGGCCCCGCTACCCCACAGACTGAGGTCCTAACAGTGGCCTTTAAAGTCTTCCATAACCGCGAGGAGGAGAAAGAACACCGTAAACAAAAGGCTGATCGGGCCAACTTTCAGATGTTGGCCCAGCTGATAAAACCACAACCTGGGCGCCCCTCCACAAACAAGTCCCTGCCAGGAGCTTGTTCCAAGTGTGGAAAAGAAGGACATTGGTCAAGGGCATGCCCCTCCCCCAGACCTCCTACCACCTCATGCCCCAGATGCCACAAAAAGGGCCACTTGGGGTCTGATTCCCCAGCCACCCGAAGGGGAGGCTGGACGAACAACCCCATCCTAAGCCCGCCGTAGTGGGACTGGTGGAGGAGGATTGACAGGGCCTGGGGGCTTCTCGCCCGACCATTTCTATCACCAAACAGGAGCCCAGGGTTACTTTAACAGTAGACGGTCGCTCCATCCCCTTCCTCCTAGATACAGGAGCCACCTCCTCGGTCTTGCGAGAATACCGGGGCCCTACCATGCCAGCCATTACTCCTATAGTCGGGGTAGGAGGAAAACAGATCTTCCCATTGAAAACCCCTCCCCTTTTGTGCACAATCCAGGACAATCCCATACCTTTCTCCCACTCCTTCCTGGTTATGCCCCAGTGTCCCATCCCCTTACTAGGACGGGACATCCTTTCTCTCCTCGTTTCCATAACTATATCCACTCCCACAGCCCCCAGTACTCCCTTTCTGATGGCCCTCATAGCCGATGACCCCCCTCTATCCAATGAAAGCTCCAGTTTCGCCCTCATACATCCTGTAGATCCCAAGGTCTGAGACATTACAAGTCCCTCCATGGCTCTATGTCCTCCTGCCTCTATTAAATTACGGGACCCCTCACAGTATATCTGTCAGGCCCAATACCCCCTAACCACTTCGGCCCTCATAGGCCTCCAACCCATCATTCAGGACCTTTTAAACAAAAATTACCTCAGACCCACTCACTCTCCGTTTAATACCCCCCATATTAGCTGTTAAAAAAAACCAACGGATCTTTCCACCTAGTCCAAGATCTCTGCCTCATTAACATGGCCATCGTCCCTATCGATCCCTTAGTTCCAAATCCATATACCCTTTTATCGTGGATCCCTGCCTCAGCCTCCCACTTCTCAGTCCTAGATCTCAAGGATGCATTTTTTTCTATCCCTCTGGACCCCTCCTCCCAAGACTTTTTCGCCTTCACCTGGACGGACCCATACACAAGACATTCTAAACAACTCACTTGGACAGTTTTGCCACAAGGTTTCCGAGATAGTCCCCATATTTTTGGACAGGTCCTAGCTCAGGACCTCAAACAGTTTCATCATGATCACTCTGAGTCCACCTTATTATAATATGTGGAAGATCTTCTACTCTGCAGTCCCTCGTGGGAACAGTCTCAACTTGACACTGCCTCCCTACTTAACCTTCTAGCTTCCAGAGGTTACCGGGTATCCCCCGTCAAGGCTCAAATCTCTTCCCCTTCTGTCATTTACCTCAGAATCCTTCTATCTCAACAAAGAAAGTCCATTACCTTGGACAGAAAATGACTCCTCTCTGACCTGCCTGTTCCCAAAACCAAGACAGAAATCCTTTCCTTTCTAGGCCTGGCTGGATATTTTAGAGTGTGGATCCCTAACTTCTCCCTGTTGGCAAGACCCCTATACGACCTCAGCAAGGGCCCCCCTGAAGAACCATTATCCTCCTCACCCCGACACTCCTTCATTAAGCTCCGTTGAGCCCTTGTGGAAGCCCCAGCTCTCCATCTTCCTGATTTGTCGAAGCCCTTCTCATTATACATTCATGAGAGGTCCAGTCAAGCTCTAGGAGTCCTAGGCCAATATTATGGCCCATCCTTTGCCCCAGTAGCTTATCTTTCCAAGAAATTAGACCCCACAGTTCAGGGATGGGCCCCCTGCCTACGGGCATTAGCCGCTGGACAGCTCTTGCAGAAGGAAACTCATAAACTGACATTCAGGGCGCCCCTTCCCATTCTGTCCCCACATCACCTAAAGGACCTCTTAACCTACAAAAGTTTACAGACTCTTCCTCCCTCCAGACTCCTGACCTTACTGTCCTCTTTCCTCCAAAATCCAGACATTTCTTTCCTCCCCTGCCCACCCCTGAATCTGGCCACTCTTCTTCCTATACCCTACTCTCCTCATACTCCCTCGCATGATTGCCTGGAAGCCCTTCACAACTTCCTTCCGTGCCACTCCACGATCTCCGAAGGAGCCCTCTCACACTCCGACCTCATCTGGATTACTGATGGGTCCTCCTTTAAACATGAGGGCACCCACTATGCAGGATACACAGTAGTCTCCCTCAAAGACAGCATCGAAGCACAAGCCCTACCCCCAGTTACAACCAATCAACAGGCCGAACTCATTGTGGCCACCAGAGCTTGCACTCTAGCCCGGGACACGTCTCTCACACTGTACACTGATTCCAAATACGTATTCCACACTCTCTTGTCCCATGCGGCAGTATGGAAAGAACGAGGCCTCCTCACCACAAAAGGAAATTCCATCACTAATTCAGCTTTAATTACCAAACTTATAGAGGCTTCACAACTCCCACACCGACTGGGCATAGTCCACTGCAAATCACATCAAAAAGATGACTCCCCCATTACAAGGGGTAACAACAAAGCTGACAGAGTAGCCCTGTCAATTGCCCTATCAGAAGACGCACCAGACAATGATCCGTCTGCCCTTGCGGTTTTAGCCTTATCACAAGACACCCTCTGTTCCCAGGACAAAGAGTCCCTCTTCCACCTCTTACACGATCTGTTCCATCCTAGCCCCCAATCCTTGATCCATTTTTTACAATCCTTTTTTTCTCTCTCTCCTGAAGACAAAACCCTACTTAACCAAATCACCCGCAGGTGCACCATCTGCCAATGCACTAACCCTAATACCCCCCTCAAGGCCCGACCCTTCCCGGCTCATCAAGCAAGGGGTAATGTCCCCACCGCAGATTGGCAAATAGACTTCACTAACATGCCCCCTGTACGGTGTACCAGATACCTACTCGTGTTAGTAGATATATTTTCAGGATGGGTCGAAGCTTTCCCCACCACTAACAAACGAGCGTCCGCAGTTGCCTCTATCCTCCTCACCCAGATCTTTCCTAGGTTTGGGATGCCCAATTCCCTACAATCAGATAACGGCCCTGAGTTCACTGCCCAAATCATTCAGAACCTCTCCAAGTCGCTCTCACTCCCTTGGCATCTACACTGTCCTTATCGACCACAGGCTTCAGGAAAAGTAGAAAGAGCGAATAGGACTCTAAAAAACATACTGACCAAACTATCTCTGGAATTACACCTTGACTGGGTTCGCTTACTTCCCTTAGCTCTACTCCGCATTTGGGCCCTCCCCAAAGAAACCTTCCTTCTTGTCACCCTTTGAGATCATGTATGGCCACCCAATTTTACCCCCGGGGCTCCCTCCCCACAAAGGACCAATTCCTCCCAACATGGCCCTTCCGCTACTCTTTCTCCTCCGCAACGAATTATGGAAATATCAGGATTGGCTCCTCCCAGATCCATCCGCTTCCTAAAACCCCCCTGTCTTATGACCCAGTCAACTAGTGTTTTATAAGCCTCCAGAAAATAAGCCCCCTCTCACCCCAAAATGGGAAGGCCCACACCCAGTCATTCTCTGCACCCCCTCGGCCGCTAAGCTCTCACTGCCTGATGACTCTGTCACCCCTTGGATTCATATCTCCAGGTTGAAACCAAACACCCAGGACCCACCTCCTCTGGACACCCAAGACCCAACCCAGAGTCCTTCGGATACAGCCCAAGACGCTGTCTACTCTTCCACACTCCATCCCTCTGATCCCTTGAAACTCCGCATCTCCCGTTCACCCCCTTTGCCATCCATACCCGAATCATGACCTTTTCTTCCTTTACTGCTCTCTCGCTCTCATTCCTCATTTCTATCGTCTTCCCCGTCACCTCAGCCTCCTTTGTATGGTGATTCAAGGTCAGACAGACTTACACACAGCATCAAACAAAAACCACTGCCCTCATTACCACATCAGACTGCCCTCTAAAAGGCTGCTCCGAGCCTTTGTACCTTCACTTTCCTCCCTCCACCGAAGTGTTCACTAGCAGCCCCCTTTTCACTCCCTACCTCTGCTTCCTCTACGACCAAAAACAAGCCTCATGCAGGCAGTGGCCAGACACCTGTGGGGGATGTCCCTACTGATCTTGCGCCATTCACTACATGGGTGACTCTCGGTACCCACAGTATTACTCCTCCAACCGTTTCATAAAATATCCCAACAGCTCATTCTCCTTATCAATCCCTGATCCCTGGGACCCTCAATGGGCCGCCGGAGTCACAGCCTCAGTTTACTACGGGGGGTCCTCGACCCCCCACGGTACCCTTCATATCTCTCGAGAGTATGTTCCTTCTCATTCCCAGATCTCTCAAGTTGCATCAGATATCGGACATTCTGAAAAAGTCATTATTCAAACATTTGACAGTGCCTCTTCATCTTCCTATCCCCGCCCCTCTTCTAATTTCTCCTACTCTTGGTTACAGCTCATTCAAGACACCACCATCTTTCTCAACCACACCCTCAACACCGCCAATTGTTTCTTGTGCGCATCACTATAGCGCCCACTGCTGGCCGCCGTGCCCCTTAATATTTCCAACTACTCCTTCCATGCAGAAGGACAACCCCTCTGCCCCCTGGCAGACATACCCCTATGGGAACCAGAATATGCAGATAATCTCACCACCCACCACTGTGTAGGCCCAACTCCACCCCCCTCCAGCGCACTTCACTGCCTCTCTATCTACACCCCCACCTCCGACTCTAAAACTTTTATACAACCAGGACACTTCTTTTGGTGTAATGGCAGTCTTTTCAACTCACTGCCTCCCAACTCCAATATACCCTGCATTCTCATCACCCTAATCCCATAGCTTAAACTTTACAGCATTGCAGAATTTCTTGAGCTCCAACCTCCCTTGCCCTCGCGCACAAAAAGGGCTGCTTTCCTTCCCATCATGGTCAGTATCTCTTTGACCACCTCAGCCATTGGGGCAGGGTTTTCGGGAGGGGCCTTGGGTCACTCTCTGTGGGCTATTAAAGATCTCAGCGCCAAACTTGAGGGAGCCCTGACATCCACTGCCGATTCCCTGGCCTCTCTCCAAAGACAGGTCACTTCGCTAGCTAAAGTCACCCTTCAAAACCGGCGGGCCTTAGATCTGCTTACAGCCGAGAAGGGCGGCACCTGCGTCTTCCTTTGGGAAGAGTGCTGCTATTACATCAATGAATCTGGCATTGTAGAAACTGACATTACCAAACTCACTGACCTTGCCTCCAGCCTCCACTCTGCTTCCAATTCCAACCCATTCTCTTCAATACTAACAAACTCCCTCCTTACCTGGCTCTGGCCCATTGCAGGCCCCATAATAATCATTCTTCTAGCCGGTCTCTTCTTACCCTATATAATAAAGTTCATCAAATCCCAAATCGGAAAAATCTCTAATCAAACTTTCAACCAGCTTTTACTCAGGAACTATCAGCTTCTGGCCACAGAAGATCCCTCACCCTCACGTGACCTCCCCACCACACGCTGAGATGGACCCCTCTCTCTGCTGAAAATTGTTCCTGGAAACAATGGCTGCAGACACCTGGCTCCTGACACCCATATCCTCTTGGCACCATTGGAATCAACAGGTCCTCGACCTATAGTTACAGGGAGCCTTCATTAATTTCCAATCTGAAGAAGTCCACATCTACTCGTCCCTACTGTGGGGAGTCCTATCAACACTTTCTTCCCAGTCCTCAAGCCCTCACTCCCTTCTCTGCCCCCGTTCATCAGGAAGCAGTCAGAGAGAAAGCAACGTCCACAACCCCATAGAGGAGAAAGGGGGGAATGAAGGGCCCCCACCCGTAAGATGGCGAACTTCCTGCTTCTCTTCCGGGTCTTCGGTTCCCGCCGGCGCCACCCGAGACCCAATCACCTCTCGCCCCCCCCAATCCCAGCACCTGGCCAATAGCCACCAGTCCCGTTGAAGTGACACCTCAATCAGCTTATGTCCCTCCCTATATAACCTAGTACTTTTCCCCAATAAAGTGGAAAAGTGGAAAACCCCAATAAAATCCGGTGAATTGCTGCTGTGTGTCGCTCCTTCTTTTCACTCTATCCAGCCAGTAACTCTTCCACAAGGCCAGGTCGTTTCACTGAGATGTTCTGACATCAGGGTGGGTGGTCAGCAGCAGAACTGACCATCTGGGGATTCAAATCAAGGCTTCTTCCTCACAGAACTTCCTGTTTTGCCATTAAAGGCAACAATTAAGAGCATGACATGTAAATTTCCTTTATTGTACAATGACAGTATTTCCCTTTGATCTATTGCATTTGCTAGTCAGATACATAATATCACTGACTTCACATTGTCACTGCAGTTTAAAAATAACTTTGTGATGTCCAAGTACAGTAAGCATGTTTGCCCAGTGAGAACAGCTCTAAAGATGAACAGATTAAAGCTGCAAATCTAAAGTTAACAGTGGTTAGTTAACTTATCTCTCTAAAGATTATGTATCCAAAACGAACATTCCAGTGGGAGCACCTGCCCTCCACAGTCCTTGATTTTGAAGATATAAAGAGAATGATGATACTTTGGTTGGGGTAGGGGATAAAGGCTGCTCTGAAGTTTAAATGAAGGAATGTATGAGCATGTGCTTTTAAACACTAAAACAGAAAATATAAGGCAAATTTGTGTTTTTAAGGTAAAACAGGGCTGTTATGTTTTACTGGGAAAAGATAAGGCTTGAAAAAATGAAATTACTTGCCCACGTTTTAAGAAAAATTAGAATATTAAGCAGAATCCAGGACTTCTGATCCTGTTAATGTTCCTAAAAGGACTGTGGGAGGATAAGGGAAAGAGACCCCTGGGTGAGGCCCATTTGAGTATGAAGGCTGCGGAAGTGTCCAAGCACAGGAGGAACTCAGGTTCACTGTGCCCTAGAGGGGTGGGTGTGACAGACATGCATAGCTGGTTATAAACAACCCAAATGGATTCAGATAAACTTGGGATTGGCTGGCCCCCCAATACTTGTGGAGTGATGCACAGCTACATCCTTCAGATCTTAGGGTGGAAATGCAATTTGCCATGCCATTGTTGAAAAGAGTTTCTCTAGAATCAAGAACCTAGACATGGTGATAAGGTGCGATGACCTCACTGTGTCTTGCAAAGGCATAATCAAGCACCGTACCGTGCCTTTAGTACAGCAATACGCCTAACATTAGACTCACAGCTGATGCTCCTTTAGGTCAAAGCACAGGTTTCTCCATCCAGTTACCCCTCCCCAACAGCAGCTTTTCTCTTCTGTCTTCCCAATTCTTCCTAGTGAGACAGGGATCATGGGCTTAGACAGAGTAGGGTGAGAGCCTCCAGAAAAAGCAAGGCAAAATATTTACAGTCAAAGCAATGTAACAATGTAAAGTCCCTATCGAAACTCTGTGTTCAGCATTATGCAAAGTCAAGGTCACCCTAATTCTCTAGGGTAAAGATACTAGACTAGGAATATAGACATCTTCAGTGAGATCAGTTAAAAGTTAAAAGGCCAGGAGTGGCTTGGCCTGGAATGTTTGAGTGTTTTGCAAGGTATCTCAGCATAACCTGTGACTTCACTGTGAACAGCCCTAGTAAATAGACAACAACCCAGACCACCTTGAGGGTAGGCAGGTGGCACAAGCCCACACCCTAAGCCCCTAGTTCTCAAAAATCCTCAACCACCTATAAATCCCCTAGACAATGCACCACCCTGGGCTCTCTTGTTCCCTCCTGCCACAAGCCAAGAGCTCTGTTCTCTCACTTTATTTTTTTAAATAAAAGCCTCTGCCCTGGCTCTCCTACCTTGACTGTTTGCTAAGTTCATTCTTCGACTCCGCAAACAAGAACCCCGGCATCACTAGGACTGTGAACTGGGATCAGAAATCCTGCATCCTGCTTATTGTTACTATTCTTCTTTAAGAAGTGTGTTGTTCAGAGAAGACAAATAGTGACTCTGTGGCATCTTACTACACTGATGGACAGTGACTGCAATGGGGAATGGGTAGGGACTTGATAGTATGGGTGAATGTAGCAACCAAATTGTTTTTCTTGTGAAATCTTCATAGGAATATATATCAATGATACCTTAATTAAAAAAAAGTGTGTTGTCAAATACAGCAACTTGCTATTGGCTTGGTGTCACTTAAGGAGCAGATTAGTTTCCTTTTCATCATCACGTCATAGAGAAAACTGATGGCATTCCAGTCCAACAGCAGTATGTGAGCCACCAATAGCAATGAAGATAATGCAAACAAAATGGAAAACAGAAGGCAGGTCTACTTCTTGTACCACCACATACCTGGTGAGGCCTCCCTCTTGAAAACCAGAAGTAACTAGACAATGAATGAAGTTCTGCTGTCCAACTGGTTAGCTTTGCAAACCCTAAAATCAAAGGCATCTTTTGGAACCCAATCAACCTGTTAATAAAAAAATAAAAACAAGTTTAAAAATACATCTATATCCTTTTATTAACTCTTCTCCTGTGACCTCCTGCTTTGGAAGAATTTCACTAACTATATTTCTTCACTAACATTTTCCATGTTATTAAAGATCAATAAAAAACACTATAGCTGCTAATATAAGCTTTTGATTAGCATGAAATCATTAGTGTGACCACATTGAGTTTAATTCATTCTAGCCCAAAGTGAAGAAAGTTGGTCTACATTGCCATCTAAATAAAGACAGGGTTTCTATTAGTCGTTTTGAAAACTGAGACTTTTCCTAGACCCCTGGGCAAAGGAAAGCACAAACTGAACACCACCCACTTTTATTTCTAGGTAGGGAGTCAAGATTGGCTGACTCTTGAGCAGCCCACCTTAATCTATCAAGGCGTTTCTGTTTCCTCACTTCTCTAATAAAGAACACTGGTTGCTTGCATTAGAAAAAAAAAAGTAGTCAAGGTTAAAGGACTAGCCCAAGTCCTCATTACCATGAAGGGGTGTCCAGGACACAGCCAAGTGCCTGCCCAGGTCAAAGCACACCTCCCTCTCGCTCCCTTTTGTTGTGAGTCCCCCAGCTCCAGGTCCCTAGATCCCAGGGCCCCTTGTAAAGTAGCAATGCTTCCCTGTTACATGGCTTGTGTCTGGTTTATCTTCTGACCTCAGAATCCCCATTGCTAACCAAACCAGAGTAGAAATCTCAGTATCCAGTGCTTTTACTCATGTAGGTGGATTCCAGCTTTGGTTGGAACCTTGACACAGGTACCTCCCAGGAGGCCACTCCCTGGTAGTTAGTTCTGCCAAAGACCCTTTGAAGACTTGACATTCCAATTGCATGAATTTCCTCTCCAGCTCTTGATTTACACACTACAGTTTGGCCTTTATGAAATATGCAGTTGGGCAGAGCAAGTAATTTTATACATTTGTTAGTAAGGAAGTTTCCTTTTTTCCATCCCACGTGTGTGTTACTACAAACAACAGTGCTGGGACAAAAGAAACCCTACATCCATATCCATGTAAGAGTACCTTTTTTTAATAACGATTTTTTTTTCCTATCAGCCCAGAGCTAACTCTGAAAGCTAAGTGGATAGAAACCATTCTTCTCATTTTGTGGATGAAATAAGCTGGTAAGTAAACAGATCATCTTGCTCAGGCTTAGTGGAGATTTAAGAAATGGAGCCTCCATTCTCTTGACATGAAGGTTAACAATTTATCTGGCAGGTATTTGGAGTGCACATTAGAAAGCAACCTCTAACATACCCTCTTACATCATTTTCACATTTTCCCCTTTTGGGGCACTTTGAGTTGTATGGGTGCAGGATGGTTGTAAGTGTACTGATTGTTCACCACATATTGTTTTTGCACGAACATGAGACTGAAAAATCATTAAGTAAAACCATTATAAGTCAGGGACAGTCTGTAGTTGCTGTTTTAAGCCACCGGATTTTAGTGTGGTCTGTTATGCACCAGGAGATAACCACGACATTCAGAATTATTATTGTCTTTCTTACTCGTCATTATGAGCTTATAAATATCACACACTATTTGCAGGTTCTGTTCTGAAGTGACTTGAGTTAGTATTAGGAGTGAAATATAGAATACTCTTTCCAAATAGGGTGTGGAAATTTTTACTTCTAGATACTTCCAACAAGTTGATATTTTAGAATTTGACTTATGCATTTAAATTTTTTTTCTTTGTAGTTAATGTCTTTAAGACAAGTTTAATGCCCTGCTTTTTTGCTCTTGCCAAAATGCTGTTAACTTCCTTCCAAGTCCAAAAAAAGAAAAGTTCTAAGAGTATGCTTCTGCCATGGCATCAAGAATGGTACCAGAGAGGACAATTCTATAAAAACAGATTTCTTCATTCTGTATCTATGTGCATTCTACACAGCCGGATTCTCCTTTTGTAGCTACCTTGTGAGTCATAGTTTTTCTCTGAAAGTAAGTTTTTGACCATTTGTGATCCTCCCATTTCATGTATAGCCCTGGGCTCATTTTTGCCCCTCAGCTTGGATTTGTATTTTATGTTTTCATCTTTCATTCTTTATGTATCTTTTGTAGGTTGGTCCTTAAAGGAAGCATTTTCCCTTAACTCTCAGTTGGAGAAAGTATGGTTTACCTTGGATCAAAGAGTTTCCATAATAGTAACATCAAGCATTGGAAATTCCACTAAAATGATGAGCAAAAAGAATTTTAAAATGGAAAGAAAAATCAACAAAAGCTAGTTTTTCAGTTGTTAAGATGGTTTCAGAGTGCACATGACTTGTGTAAATCAATGGGACTCAGAGTATGGTCTGTGGACAAGTGCCAGTCTATGAACTGTTGTTGCAATGAGAAAAGTACAAAAATTAAGAGTGTTCACAACCTTTTGAGCCATTTGTTATTGCCATAACATCCAACTATGTGATCATTTTTCTCATAACCCAGTTTTATTGTTTATTACAAAATATTGGTCAATAATGGGTTGAAGATTTTTAAGTGGTTTTATTCACAGATAGTGAAAGAAGCACAAGTCTCAATGACGTCTCCAAATGACCTTTCCTCCTCAGGCCTAAGACAGTGTGGGACCCAGAGTGGGCAGTCAGAAAACATTTGCTGATTGATTGATTGTTGTTTGATGGATATTTTCTAATCCTATAACGTTCTAATAGAAAATCTTTACCACTCACTTGACTGTATACGACAAATATAAAATGTCAGAATTTTACAACCTTTTAAAAAAGAACATGAAATAACCTGCTCAATTCCCCTGGCTTCATATGAGTAATTAATTATACCCAAGTTTAGAGAACTCAAAGAAATGACACATATGCTAAAGTTAAAATTAGCTTTCACTTACTCCATAATAGCACCTACTGATTTAGCTGCCTTTGAGGACAGAGATGGGTATAAGGTGTTGAACTCAATGTAAAGACAGAATCCATGACTCATTTGTTATAAAGAATAAATGCATCATTGGGTTATATTGGGTGAAGGCACTCCTTACACTTAATACAGGAAGTCAGACTCAATGAAATTGTGTATTTTCAAAATCACTCTCTGTCCCAGAACCTTTGCTAACTCTGGTTTCAGCTTAAGGAGGCCTGAATGTACTGCAGGTATTATATTCTTAATCCGTGGGTCTCTTCCTTCCCCACAGCACTTCAGCATCAGAGCATTCTTGCTGCTGGTTTTGTTCTGGCATGTGCCCCAGACCCATTAATTGGATTACTGCCTCCTTTAGGCAAGCCACCTAATCTCTATATGTTATGGATCCCTCATCTGAAAAACAAATAAAAAATGAAGACAAGGACACTGTGAAGATTAAATGACAGTATATGTGAGCCTGTCTGCTGTAGGACTGGACCGACCCTGGTTGGGGCTCACTATCATTTGTTCTTCACCTTGCCCCCGCTCCCTGACCACACTTCCAACGTGAAGTATGGTGTAGTTGTTAAGCCCATAGGCTATAAAGTTACAGACATGGGGTTGAGCCCCAGCTCCTGCATCTACTAGCTTCTGTGATCTTGCGACTTTGGGCAAGTTATTTAACCTCTTTAAGTCTCTGTTTCTTCATCTGAAAAATGTTACCAATGGCATAAAATTTGTCAATATTTAGAATGAAACCATCATTCTAAAGGGTTGAATGCAATGTCAGCACATAGCATGCCTCCAATTCGGCTCACTATTGTTATTTTGATACCTCATTCTAGAAACAGGTCTTGACCCATGGTGTGTGAATTTCTGTCCAGAGTCCTGTCTAGGATCCTGATTTCTCAGAACGTGGTAGTTTTCTTTGCTTTAGCCATTAAGCATCAGTACTTAGTGCTGGCATTTCTGCTTCTACCTGCTGACCTCCACTGGATGCAGCTCCCTGCTGCCTCCTCTTCACCTTGCTGGAGCCCCAGCATCTTGGAGGGCCTGTCAGGAGTCCTATGGAAGCTTTCACTACCCTAAGATCCTCTGGTCAACTGGTGGGCCTTGCCCGCCACCTACTGTGTGCCCCAGACCCCCAGGACCTCTCACCATCCTCCAGGCTTCTTTACCTTCTGTCGGGAGCTTGCTGGACACCTGCCCCCTCACAAGCCTGACTAGCCCCAAGATTGAGCCAGAGTATTCTGGCACTCAGGCCACCTGCTGGGCCCTAGCTCGGCCAGGACTTACCACAGAACAACTCAGGGCATTGGATGGTTCCAGCCCCAGACTGAAGGCAGATGTGAGAACCATTTCATCTTGGAACCATGTTTGATTGTGGCTCTTCTGGGAGTTTCCGCTGACATTTCTCCTTCCAGTGAAATCCCTTGGAATTCCCCCCCATACCCTTCCACTTTTTGTTTATGGCTCTATTAGGCAGGAAAATAGATACGAGCAGGGTGGAAAGAGAAAAAGGTCAGTAAAGCCCCCTAGAAAGGACTCAGTTAACCAGTTAAAACTAGAAATCCAGAAAAGACTCAAGAGTTACTGAGTTAATCAGTTAAAGCTCAAAAGGTCAAGAGCAACTTGGCCTTGAATGTTTGAATATTCCCCAGATAAAGAGAAGTATCTAAGCACAGCCCATGTCTTCATTATTGCAATTAGATCATTGTAAGATTTACTCTAGCTTGCTAAAAGGCCCACCTATAAACAGCATAATAAAGACAGGGAGCTCCCACCTTAAAGCCAAAACTGCATTTTGAAAAAAAAAAACCATTAAGTTTAAGAAGAAAGATTCTTAACATACTCTTTAGCAAACAAATAACTCTGCCCACCTTGGAGGAAGGGCAGACAGTCTTGATTGATAGGCTCCCAAACCAGAAAGCTGCTATCCTGGGAGGGGACCAAAGCAGTAAATTTCTTGTGTTAAGCTATTTTTGCAGAATTACCTAGAGGACTGATAAGAAACTTGGTGTCTCATCAAAGATAATTGAAACCACTTAACAAGCTCACACCCTAGCCCTTTGTCACATTCCTGAAATACTCTTAAAAGGGGGAACCCCAACCTTTCAGTGCACTCCTCTCTCTGAGGTTACCCACACTTTCTAAGTGTGTAACCTTTCAATCTTAAACTCTTTCTCTCCAGTCTTTCAGGGTGCTCCCCTCTCTGAGGTCACCTGCACTTTCTAAGTGCATAACTTTAACTTTTCCCAACCTTCCAAGGTGCTCCTCTCTCTCTGAAGTCACCTGTACTTTCTCTCTAAGTAACTTTAAAGAAAACTTTTACTCTGCTTCACTACTGTGTCTCTGCCCTTCAATTCTTTGTCGCAGTGGAGACAAGAACTGAGGAAAATACACAATGCCTCTCCCCCAACAGTTTCTTATTCAGCTCCAGCCCACTTGCTGTGGAAACTGAGGATCCCACACCTATGTAAAAGTCGTTGAAGCCATCAGTGCCCAGGGAAGGGCTGGGACCCATGCTTAGTATGACCTGCACCTATGGGGGAGTGGAGAGCTTGAGGGGTGTCCTGTACAGGCACAATGTCACTCAACTTCAGAATTTCAGAGCAGCCCCACCCCCACTCACCCCCACCTGCCACACATACACACACACACACACACACACACACTACATATACACATACACAGGGTATCAGTTGGCTTGAACACACACACAGACACACAAAGGCAGAGTCACAGCTGCTTAGTAAGAACTTTCAGGGCCCTCAGACAGCTTCCAGCCCCATGTTTGGGACCAGTGACAAGAGGTCTTTGTGGGCTGGGAGGGAAAGTTCTGCTTTCAGAGAAGCAATGATGGTTGTTGTGGATAAAATCAAAGTTCCTGTGGCCAGGATTCTCACCTGGCCCTGGTTGGCTAGCTCACTACACACATGTGGGCAATACGTTGCTATTGACTCTATATAAAGAGTTTTGCCCAGTGCTCTGGGCAACACGCTGGTATGGCTGCAAGGCTGCAGGAGAGCAGAGGCTGGAGTGGTGACAGCACTAAAGACAGAGGCCCAGAGGATGGCTGTGCGGGACAACTGTGCAGGCAGAGAGGCCCAGAGGATGGCTGGGCAGACAGAGAGGCCCAGAGGCAGAGACTGGCTTGCTGCATGCAGACTCACTCTGAGTGAATGGGATTTTAGTGATTGACCTGCCACTGTGGAAATAAAGTTGGATATAACCCTTTCACCCCAAGAACATTCTACTCTCATTTCTTTGGTCACACTGAATCCATAGTGAACTTGCTGGGGGCTGAAACCCATTGGCAAGACAATTGGTGTAGTCGACAGGGTTCATTGTCGACCAAGGAAAAAGACAGACTTCCCTTATGGGAGGGGTGCTTCAGCAGGCTGTCCCTATAAATGGGGAGACAGTGGATTGTCCCCCAGTGGGTATGTGGTCTGAGGTGGCTTGCCTCCTAGAAGACTGGGCCTCACCCCAGGCTGGAGGCAAGTGGAGGTGATACCTGAGGCAGTGGGGATAGCCCTTGGTATTGAAAGGAAAGGAGCGACACACAGCAGCAATTCACCGGAGAATTCCACTTTATTAGGGAAAGGTGCTGGGTTATATAGGAAGGGGCATGGGGTGATTGTGGTGTTACTTCTACGGGGCTGGTGGCTATTGGCTAGGTGATGGGATTAGGGGGGCGAGGGGTGATTGGGCTTCAGGTGGTGCCAGCGGGAACCGAGGACCCGGAAAAGAAGCAGGAAGTTCGCCATCTTATGGGTGGGGGCCCTTCATTCCCCCCTTTCTCCTCTATGGGGTTGTGGACGTTGCTTTCTCTCTGACTGCTTCCTGCTGAACGGGGGCAGAGAAGGGAGTGAGGGCTTGAGGACTGGGAAGAAAGGGTTGATAGGACTCCCCACAGTAAGGACGAGTAGATGTGGACTTCTTCAGGTTGGAAATCAGTGAAGGTTCCCTGTAACCATAGGTCGAGGACTTGTTGATTCCAATGGTGCCAGGAGGATACGGGTGTCAGAAGCCAGGCGTCTGCGGCCATTGTTACCAGGAACAGTTTCCAGCAGAGAGAGGGGTCTATCTCAGCGTATGGTGAGGAGGTTACGTGAGGGTGAGGGATCTTCTGTGGCTAAAAGCTGGTAGTTCCTGAGTAAAAGCTGGTTGAAAGTTTGATTAGAGATTTTACTGACTTGGGATTTGATAAACTTTACTATACAAGGTAAGAAGAGACAGGTGAGGAGAATGATTATTATAGGGACATCTCTCGTAGGTGTCTGGCCATCACCTGCAACAGGCTTGTTTTTGGTCATAGAGGAAGCAGAGGTAGGGAGAGTAAAGGTAGCTGCTAGTGAACACTTCAGTGGAGGGAGGAAAGTGGAGATATAAAAGCTCGGAGCAGCCTTTCAGAGGGCAGTCTGATGTGGCAATGAGGGCAGTAATTTTTGTTTGATGCTGTGTGTAAGTCTGTCTGACTTTAAATCGCCATACAAAGGAGGCTGGGGTGGCGGGGAAGACAATAGGAATGAGGAAAAAAAGCGAGAGAGAGCGAGGGAGCAGTAAAGGAGGAAAAAATCATGATTCGGGTATGGATGGCAAAGGGGGTGAACGGGATTTTGGAGGAAAGAAGACAGTAAGGTCAGGAGTCTGGAGGGAGGGAGAGTCTGTAAACTTTTGTAGGTTAAGAGATCCTTTAGGTGATGTGGGGGCAGAATGGGAAGGGGTGCCCCGAATGTCAGTTTATGAGTTTCCTTCTGCAAGAGCTGTCCAGCGGCTAATGCCCGTAGGCAGGGGGCCCATCCCCGAACTGTGGGGTCTAATTGCTTTGAAAGATAAGCTACTGGGGCAAAGGATGAGCCATAATATTGGCCTAGGACTCCTAGAGCTTGACTGGACCTCTCATGAATGTATAATGAGAAGGGCTTCGACAAATCAGGAAGATGGAGAGCTGGGGCTTCCACAAGGGCTCAACGGAGCTTAATGAAGGAGTGTCGGGGTGAGGAAGATAATGGTTCTTCAGGGGGGCCCTTGCTGAGGTCGTATAGGGGTCTTGCCAACAGGGAGAAGTTAGGGATCCACACTCTAAAATACCCAGCCAGGCTTAGAAAGGAAAGGATTTCTTTCTTGGTTTTGGGAACGGGCATGTCAGAGAGGATCTGTTTTCTGTCTAAGGTAATGGACTTTCTTTGTTGAGATAGAAGAAATCCAAGGTAAGTGACAGAAGGGGAAGAGATTTGAGCTCTGACAGGGGATACCCGGTAACCTCTGGAAGCCAGAAGGTTAAGTAGGGAGGCAGTGTCAAGTTGAGACTGTTCCCACGAGGGACTGCAGAGTAGAAGATCGTCCAAGTATTGTAATAAGGTGGACTCGGAAGCCTTGTGGCAAAACTGTCCAAGTGAGTTGTTCAGAATGTCTTGTGTATGGGTCCGTCCAGGTGAAGGCGAAAAAATCTTGGGAGGAGGGGTCCAGAGGGATAGAAAAAATGCATCTTTGAGATCTAGGACTGAGAAGTGGGAGGCCGAGGCAGGGATCTGCGATAAAAGGGTGTATGGATTTGGGACTAAGGGATGGATAGGGACGATGGCCATGTTGATGAGGTGAAGGTCTTGGACGAGGCGGAAAGATCCGTTGGTTTTTTTTTTAACAGCTAATATGGGGGTATTAAACGGGGAGTGAGTGGGTCTGAGGTAATTTTTGTTTAAAAGATCTTGAATGATGGGTTGAAGGCCTATGAGGGCTGAAGTGGTTAGGGGGTATTGGGCCTGACAGATATACTGATAGGGGTCATGTAATTTGATGGAGGCAGGAGGACATAGAGCCACGGAGAGGCTTGTAATGTCCCAAACTTTGGGATTTACAGGGTGTATGAGGGCGGAACTGGAACTTTCATTGGGTAGAGGGGGGTCGTCAGCTATGAGGGCCATCAGAAAGGGAGTACTGGGGGCTGTGGGAGTGGATATAGTTATGGAAACATGGAGGAGAGAAAGGATGTCCCGTCCTAGTAAGGGGATGGGACACTGGAGCATAACCAGGAAGGAGTGGGAGAAAGGTATGGGATTGTCTTGGATTGTGCATAAAAGGGGGGGGGTTTAATGGGAAAATCTGTTTACCTCCTACCCCGACTATAGGAGTAATGGCAGGCGTGGTAGGGCCCCGGTATTCCCACAAGACTGAGAAGGTGGCTCCTGTATCTAGGAGGAAGGAGATGGGGCGACCGTCAACTATTAAAGTAACCCTGGGCTCCTGTTTGGTGATGGAAATGGTCGGGCGAGAAGCCCCCAGGCCCCGTCAATCTTCTTCTGCCAGCCCCACTACGGCGGGCTTAGGATGGGGGTTGTTCGTCCAGCCTCCCCTTCGGGTGGCTGGGCAATCAGACCCCAAGTGGCCCTTTTTGTGGCATCTGGGGCATGGGGTGGTAGGAGATCTGGGGGAGGGGCATGCCCTTGACCAATGTCCTTCTTGTCCGCACTTGAAACAAGCTCCTGGGGGGCCTTGTTTGTAGAAGAGCACCCAGGTTGTGGTTTTATCAGCTGGGCCAACATTTGGAAATTGGCCTGATCAGCCTTTTGTTTACGGTGTTCTTTCTCCTCCTCGCGGTTATGGAAGACTTTAAAGGCCACTGTTAGGATCTCAGTCTGTGGGGTAGCGGGGCCCTGTTCTAACTTTTTGAGTTTAGCTTTAATGTCGGGGTAGCTTTGAGCTAGGAAGTATGTCATAAGGACATGTCTTCCATCAGGCGTTTCTGGGTCCAGGCTGGTATACTGTAATAGGGCTTGAGTGAGTCTGTCTAAGAACTCAGAGGGTGTCTCCTCCCTCCTTTGAATTATGTCTTGGAGCTTTTGAAAATTGACTACTTTATGAGCTGCCTTTTTCAGGCCTGCTATTAAGCAGGAGGCAAAAATATCTCGAGAGCGGAGACCCACGGCGGTGTTATAATCCCAGTGTGGGTCTTGTTTGGGGACAGCGGTGGGGCCAGGGGGATAGGTGGGGTCAGTCCTGTGGGTTTCGGTGGCGTGCGTTTGGGCGAAGTCCCAAACTCGTCTGCGCTCTTCAGGAAGGAGGGTATTGGCCAGGAGCATGAAAATGTCATGATGTGTGAGGCTGTATGACTGGAGGGTCCATTGAAACTCCTTGATATATGTCGTGGGATCAGTGGAAAAGGAACCTAGGCATTTCTCAAGTTGGGCTAAATCTCCTAAGGAGAAAGGGACGTGAACACGCACGATGCCTTCGGATCCTCCTACCTCCCGGAGGGGGGCGATAATTTTGGGAGGCCCTCAGGACCGAGTCTGAGGAGGACTGAAGGGTTCTGGCTCAGTCTGTGGGGGAGAAACAGGTGATGGGAGCAAAGACAGAGGAGGCTCCTGGAACTTAGTTAGAGGAGGGCTGAAAGGCTCAGGCTTGAACTGCAAGGAGGGTGAGGTGGGGGAGGAGATGGTGGTGGAGGAAGGGGGAGGGGCTGTTGTAGGAGAGGAGGGGAGGCGGTGGCGACGGCGGAAGAGGGCAGAGGGGTTGTAGGAGGGGGAGGGGCTGAAGGGGGAAGCCTGTTTGGTGGAGGTTCATTGGCTGGGTCAAAGGTAATCGAGGAGGGACTGGGAGTGTGTGGAGGGGAGGGAGACGGCTTGCAGGCTAGGAGAACTTGGGGGGAGGCGGGGGGAGGAGGCGGAAAGCTTCGGTATAGGGAATCTCCTTCCATTTTCTCAGGCGCTGGCAGTAGTTAAAGAGATCGCGAGTGATGTTAGGATCAAGAGTTCCCCCTGCGGGCCTTTGGTTGTGATTGTCTAGGGGGTATGTCGGCCAATCTTGGGAGCAGTATTTACAGAGAAGTTTTGGTTTTATATCAGGCGTCAGGGAGAGGGTGGCTAGATGCTTGAGCAGGCATTCAAGAGGTGAACTTTCAGGGAGGGATGAGGAGGCTCCCATGGCTAAAGGACAGAGAAGGAGACAAACAGGGGAAGACGAACGGAGACCCTCGGACTGGGAGCAGACGGCAAGGAGACAAAGGGCGTCCCCGGTGATCCTTGGTGGTCTGCGGAAACTCGTATACGAGTCGGTTTCTTAGGAAGTGTGGGTCGTCACCCAGACTTCTCTAAGAAGGCAGAGTGCTGGAGTCCGAGGTACCTAGTACTAGGAATTTTCAGCGGAAGGAACGGAAGGAGGAGGGGGGTAAGGGAGCGTTCTCATCCGCAAAGGAGTCACCTCGTTTATGGCTGTTGGAGGGGGGCCTGAGCATCCACCACAGCCGTGAAGGCCTAAGGCGGGGAGAGTTCCCTCCTCGTCCCCGAGCGTCAGGGCCTTGCCGGACGATCACGGTCAATGGCGCTGCGATAGCTCGGGGAAAAGCAGCCCACCCCGGGGGAAAACTGACCCAAAGGCCAAAGAGGAGTGGTGAGTGTGAGGAGCCAGCGCCAGAAAAAGAGGACGAGGGCAAGCTGCTGCTGGTGGCGGGGGAAGACGGGGCCCAGTTGGGGTGTCCCGTCTCCCGGGTTTCGGCACCAATGAAAGGAAGGAAGCGACACACAGCAGCAATTCACCGGAGAATTCCGCTTTATTAGGGAAAGGTGCTGGGTTATATAGGAAGGGGCATGGGGTGATTGTGGTGTTACTTCTACGGGGCTGGTGGCTATTGGCTAGGTGCTGGGATTAGGGGGGCAAGGGGTGATTGGGCTTCAGGTGGCACCGGCGGGAACCGAGGACCCAGAAGAGAAGCAGGAAGTTCGCCATCTTATGGGTGGGGTCCCTTCAGGTATACTAAGCAGGTCTTTTGATAGACAGAGTGCCTGTGAGGCAGTGGGGACTGTGGGTTGGCTGCTTCTCACAGTATTAAAAAAGTGTACAGAAGAGAAGGACATGCTCCTGAAAAAGACCCAAGAAATGGTGGCATGAGAACACAAGCTGTGAACTTCTGTGGATTCCCTGAAGAAGGAAATGGCACTGATGCGAGAGGAGGCAGCACGAGAATGCCAGCAGCGAGGTGCCATTGAAGAGGTAAAAGATTCCTTACAGAATGAGACAGCATCGCTGCCAGGTTCTCTGAAGGAGGAAGAGGTCATCAAGGAAAAAGACGAACTCCTAAGGGAAGCACAGGCAGAGGTGGCAAGAGAACGCCAACTGTGAAGCATTGAGGTGAAGGTAAGAGAGCTGCTGAAGACTGAGGTAGCATTGCTGAGAGGCACTTGGGGGAATGGAAAGAAAGGTACCATCAGCCCTGGAAATGGAAGAGCTGGGGAAGGATGAAGGGGTGGTGCTGGAGGCACTGACCCCTCCTGTATTGAAAGCATGCCCAGTGGTTGTAAAGAAAATAAAGACCCTGCAGCCAAGAGTCCCCCAAGGAGAGGAGTAGCCCCCTCCCCAGGTCATGGAGCACTCTATGCTCTGCCCCTATACTCAGACTGAGCTGGTAGATTTGGGCTCCCAGTTTAGGCAGAAGCCCTCGGAGTCAATATCAGCTTGGCACCTGCATCTGTGGGACTTAGGGGTGGATGGAATTATTCTGGAGGGATCAGAGATGGGAAAGCTGACTTCCCTGACAGTGCAACCTGCCTTGAGGCAGCGATTACAAAATGTACATCAGACCCCAGGGAATCACTCCCTCCTCGATTGGGTTATGGCTGCACTTTGTGCTGTATGGCCCAATCAGGGTGATCTACCATCCTCTCCTGTTAGATGGCAGATGTATGCTGAGCTCCAACAGGTGTTATGAGAGCTAGGCACAAGAAATGCCATCTATAGTCCAGAGAATTATGGCCCAGATGAAGAGATTTTCACTACTGGGATGAGAAATATTGTGCTTCAAATGGCTCCTACAGCCCTCTTTAGGTCTCTAGTGGCCTTTCTTTCCCCTGACTTAGGGCATCCCATAAGCGAGGTGACATTTACAGTAACAGATTTAGGAGAGACTGAAGCAATGAGAACATGGAAAGAAATAATGTCTGCTACTCATGAGAATTTAAAGGGCCCCGTGAACGTTACAAGGACCCAGATGTGGGTTGATTTAATACGGGCAGGAGCAGATGGAAGGTAATTAGATGAGAAGTTAAATAGGATCTTACTAGAGCTATGGCAACAACTGAAACCAGAGCAACAGTTTCAGCCATTAAGACCAAAGAGGCAGAGGTCAGAGACAGTCACAAGTCTGGCCTGTGTGCCTGCAAGACTTTTTGCTGGAGAGACTGGAGAAAGAGAGTACTGTAAAGCCCAACCATGGTTCTTTTGGTTAACTCATTTGAATAGAACTAGTTTGAATACAGCCAGGATGACCACTTAGTGGCAATGCATCTCCTCAGGCTTGAGGGTTATTATAATTTATAATTTCTGTTATTTGTATGTTGCTGTGGATTTTGATTACAATGTTCCAGCTTCCTTGCACAGGGACCATTGCAGAGGACTGAGGGCACATAGATTGAAAGGAGAGAGTCCTGGCGGGGTGGTGTGTGGATAAAATGAAAGTTCCTGTGGCCAGGATTCTCACCTGGCCCTGGTTGGCTAGCTCACTACACACGTGTGAGCAATATGTTGCTATTGACTCTATATAAAAAGCTCTGCCCAGTGCTCTGGGTGATACACAGTGGCATGGCTGCAAGGCTGCAGGAGAGCAGAGCAGAGGCTGGAGTGGTGGCATCACCGAGTACAGAGGCCCAGAGGACAGCTGTGCGGACAGAGAGGCCCAGAGGCAGAGACCGGCTTGCTGCATGCAGACTCACTCTGAGTGGATGAGATTTTAGTGATTGACCTGCCACCATGCAAATAAAGTTGGGTATAACCCTTTCACCCCAAGAACATTCTACTGTCATTTCTTTGGTCACACTGAATCCATAATGAACTTGCTGGGGGGCTGAAACCCTTTGGCAAGACGATTCTTTACCAGGCAATAGCCCTTTTGTGAAAATAGCATTATGGTCTTTATTGTTGCCTACTGCAATATTGTGATTTATCAGAAATGTATATTTAATCATTCAGATGACCAAAATATGTTTCTTATATGTATTAGATCTTCATCCACCATGTCTAGCTCACAGGTCCCCAAACCCTTGGAATTTGCTAAGTGTTTAGAGTGATCAAGGGGTGTTATGTCATGCTAATAGGGTGACTTTTGTATGCACCAGAAGGCAAAGCTGCTTGCCAGGAGGACCTGCCCTGTAATTAAAGGGCTGGAACTTTTGGTCCCACCCCAGCCCTGACCTCCAGGAAGGAGAGAGTGGTGGCATCAACCAATGATAGATGATGTAGTTAATCATGATTTTGTAATGAAACCTCCATAAAAACCCAAGAGGACAGTTTTTTGGTCCTTTTTTTTTCAGTGTTTCTATGCTTGGGGATACAGAATGCTTTCATGTGCCACTGAGCTGGGTCCCCAAGGTCCAAAAGGGTATTAGCTGCTTTGCTCAGAACCTCGTGCTATACATCCCTTCATCTGGTTATTGATTCTTTATCATATCCCTCAATAAATAGGTAAACGTAAGTATTTCCCTGAGTTCTGTGAGCCACTCTAGCAAATTAATCGAACCTAAGAATGAGGTCCTTGGAACCTCCAGTCTGTAGCCCATTGGTCAGAAGCACAGGTAACATGGGGCTTGTGCCTGGGGTCTGGAGCATGGTGGGAAACAGTCTTGTAGGACTGAGCCCTTAATCTGTGGAAGCTGATGTGGTCACCAGGTAGACAGTGCCAAAACTGAGTTGAATTCTCTGACACCCTGCTGATGTCCCAAGATTGCTTGGTGCCATGTGTGTGGGAAGCTCTGGCCCACGTAGGAACCAGGATGGGGGCACTCAAAGTCCTGCCTGGTAGCCTTCCTTATAAGCTAGTAGTCACATGTCTTAGATTCCTGAATGAGGGAGGAACCGCACAAACATAGACTCCAGATCTCATTAGAGAAAAGAGTATCAGAAGCTTTAGTTCCGTACCTGAGAAGCTCATTCACTCAAAAATACTCAGCACCTACTCTGTGCCAGGGCCTGGACTTGGCCCAAGGGCTGTGAAAGGAAAATGGGTAAATTATGGCTTCTGATTCCATGTGGCTCACAGCCTAATGTTCAGTCTCACGGAAGTTCCTGTAACCATATGCTCCCATCCTACCTCTAAGCTATGAGAAGCCTGCCAAGGAACCTTCACCGAATGAAAGGCTCCTGCCACACTTGAGACTTACACAATTTTTTAAGATACAGTTTGGTATGTAACTATATAATTGCCAAACAAGAGCCCCCAAAGTCAAATGTTCATAAAAATATTATACTTTGAAATTTCAACTGTGGAGGGTGAGAATCTGTTTTCTCCAGAGAGAAAATTGAATTTGAAGTCCATATTTGCTCCCATGTAAGGCTGTGAGACAATCTCTAAGAGCATGGAAGCCTCCTACTCCATTCTCTCTACAGATTGATCTCAGTTTTTTTGACTTCTCTTAAATGATTTTGGCCCAAAGATTTGGCAAAACAAATGCCAGGTTTGCAAATAATTTAGAAGTAAGTCTGTGTGCATATCTGCTACATTTTTGCTCCTGATGGGTATAGCAACTTGGAAATAAAATGTGAGGACTAAGATTTCAGCTAGTCAGCATTTAGTGTCCTTGGTACATTAAAATAAAATGCTCTTGCATGGAACTTCAAAGCCTCAGCAGATGCTGAAAAAAGTCAGTTAGGATCCATAATAGAGTCTTTTATCCCAAGGCACAGATTAGTGATCGGGTACTTTCCAATTACCAACCCAACTCTCTTTAAACAAATGTTGGAATCCATAGAAGCTGGGAGACTTACACAGTAATGCTAAACACCCAAATGAAAATCAAACACTTGAGGCAAAACTTGGATATCTGACTAGGCAATGAATGCTTCTGGGGCATTTCTACTGCGGCACTTAGTCCTATGGGTCACAGATGAGGCGCCCAGAAATCTGGCCATGCATAGCTCACAGTTCATCATGACAAGTTTTAAACCACAAAGCATTTGATGGGGCAGTGCCAAAGGCAACTGGCCCCCAGGAAAACATCCTTGGCTCCTACTATGGAAATGAATAAAATCTAACATTTGATTAATTGCTATGGTGATTAATAGAAGTAAAATTACCAGAGTGTACCAACAAGCAAGAGTTAAAAATACCTGGATAGCTATTGGCTATTCAGGGGATAGTTGGACCATTTTGTGAAGTTCCTGTACGTCAGCATGCTCCTTCTCCTTCCTGGAGAAAAGGGATGCAGTGGAATCCTCTTACAAGCCAAGCCAGGAATAGGCCTCCCTGGGCCAGGGTGCCTGGGGGCAACCTCTGGATGCCCCACCCAGAAGAGGAGAAAGAGTCATGCATACGCATGACTACCTCCTTCCTCAAGATCTGGAAGGCAGACCAGATCAGAGTCAACTGGCCAAGTTGGTAACTAGCCTTTTCATCTGCTGCCCCTGGACATAAACAGTATAACATGCTCAAGCTACAGCCATAGGTAATAGTTCTCCGGACTCTTACTGTGTTCCCCAGACTTCTAAACTGGCAGAGCCTAGAGCTGCAGGAAAAAGAAACACAAGTGGATCATTGGGAGTAATGGTAAGCAGGGAAGCTCCTGCTTCTACCCCTTGGTCTGCAGACTCGTGTATTCCTCCTGTAGGGACATAACACCATAGAGAGCTCTTCAACTTAAACCCATACTGTGTCCTGAAAGATGGTAAACACTGTACTTATCAAATATCACCTCCAGTTTGGTACATTAGCTATGACTTCAACATGCCACCCCAACAGCACAGTGGCTGTCAACTTTGGGTAAGGTGGTATAAGGTGTGACCAGTGGATGCCACAGTCATGAGCCCAGGGCTGCACCTCCTTGGCTGGAAAGTGGGTCTCTTGGTTTGACATAATGTTATTCTGGGTTCTGTGCTAGTAGAACAAACAGCCCATAACCTTGCAGATAGTGGTGTTGGCTGAGACCCAGGAATAGCAAGTCCATACCTGGAATATGTGTCTATTCCTGTCAAAATAAATCATGGGCCCTCTGGGGTGGAAAGTGTTTAATACAGTCATTTTCTCATCAAGTCACCAGGTGATCTCCTCAAGGGATGGTGACATACTGGAGACTCAGTATTGGTCCCTGTTATGCGTCCTATAGTGGTCATAGTAGCTAGATGAGACTTGGGAAGTGGGAGTCCCTGCTGCTGGGGCCATTCATGACTTTCATCCCTGCCACCAGGGCTCCATTACTCATAAGCCCATAGTGCCAGTGTAAGGGGAGGCCACTGATAGAGGCTGGCTGATGTCAACTGGTTAAGTCATTTTGTCTATTTGATCATTTAGTGCCTTTCTTGTAGTGAATATTCTCCACTGAGCATTAATACATAATAAAAAACCTTCACACTTTCTGCCCACTCCCCTGTGTCCACCCACAGCACTCTACCCTGGAGCATCTTCTCCCCAACCTTGCAACCTATCTCCTTCCTAGGACCTGACCACAAATCAAGCCATTCTTCTCTGCTCATGAGTCATATACAGTCTAACCTTGGGCCACTTCTCTTTGCATACAAAGTGGATGACCACACCCTCCACCAGAAGTTCTGTTCTTCAAGCCACCCCCAAGTGGTACTGTAGTGCAGCCACTTTCTGTTTTCAACATACACTCTATACATCCCCCCATTCTAACAGGCGGGCCATGAACCAAGGTCAACCTTTTTGCTTCTCCATTAGGAGGTGGGCCTAAGGGCCTCCCTAAATGAGAGCAAATATGAACTGAAAGAGCAGCGCTGGTGCAATAGTAGAGGGTGACGCACTCAGGTAGGGTTGTTCATGCCTTCTGATCCTGTTCAGACTTGGTCCCTGATGTACCACTACCTTTTTATGATGGATTGCCGCTGAGTCCACCTAACCTCATGACAGAGGTTAGCTCATGAAGGGATGTTCTGGCTGTATGGTCACTTGATATCCGTGGTCAAGCCCTCTGGCTTCCCCAGGGCTCAGCAGCATCCTGAACTGGGTTCTTCTGGGCATTACTGACTGGGCTGGGTGAGTGGTGAACCATTGAAGTTCATGTTAGGCTTCTGAACTATTATAAGAGGGGAGTTCTTATTCCCAGTTCTACTGATGGTTTACGTGATTTAACTTCACACTTAAGACAACTGTGCCAGGTACCAGCTGCAGAATGAACTTCAAACTGAGCCACTCAGTGACTCAATGGGAACAGATTCTATAGAGGACCACCCTAGGGGTCAGTAGTCCACCCATTTTCCTGGAAGCCCACCCAGCAGATGCTGGATCTAAACTGTATTGAGTTTTCCTGAGTTCCTTTGATGTTAAGTTGTCAGTTTATATGAAGCAATGTTTCCCAAACAGCTCTGTGAAATTCACTGAGGTATTTACCATAAAGATATTATTGAGGAATCTGTGCATTGCTCTGCACAGTTCAGTCCCATCTGTAATAGTTAGCCTTCTCCCTGCAACTGGACAGTTTTGATGTTTTGGACACCCATGAACTATAAATATGATCATGTTCCTCCCCTACATTGGTTGTTGATAAATACACACACACAGTAAATAGAAAATTAGTGCAGATAATGTCTGCTTACATAGTGCCACTGGAAGAATTCAGAAAAATCCCAAGTAATAATTTAACCAGCCTGGGTGGAAGCATAAAACTGACATAACATTTTTGGTGAAAAGCGATTTGTACATATGAATTAGCAGCCTTCACAATGGTCATGTTCTATCTCTGGAATTCTAGAAACTTATCATCAGGAAATAATGAAAACTGTGGACAAAATTTAGGTATGAAATAATTGTTCTAGCATTATTTTTAATAGCAAAAGCTAAAGGGAACTTATAGGTCTTATCATAAGAAAGAGGTCTTATAATAGGAGAAAGGACTTACAGGTCTTACAATAGGCTAAATGAATTATAGTACATCCAATTTTAAATGCAAGATTTTCAGAGAATTTTTTATGCCAGAAAGAATACTCACATTACCATATTTTTGTTTTTTTTTTTATTAAGATATCATTGATATACACTCTTATGAAGGTTTCACATGAAAAACAATGTGGTTACTACATTCACCCATATTATTGGGCCCCCCATACCCCATTGCAGTCACTGTCCATCAGTGTAGTGAGATGCCACAGAGTCACTACTTGTCTTCTCTGTGCTACACTGTCTTCCCCATGATCCCCCCCATACACCATCACATTACCATGTTTAATAAAAAAGCAAAATATACATATTTCCAATTATGTTACTATATACTTTAAAAAAGTTCGGGGGTAAACTTAGCAATTGATAACTCTGGGAAGCTGTATTACAGGTCATTGTTATCTTCTGCTTTTTCCTCTTCTTTTTATATTCTGGGTTTGTAATCTGAAAAATAAAGTTAATTGACTAAGCTAAAGCTTCTACTTTAAAAATATTGATTGAGAAAGCAACAAAGATAGGGATATTGCCTATCAAAAGTAATGATCAAAAATCTAAGCCTATCACATGGATTTCATGCTCCAGTCCCTCTGTTAGAAACCTGTCAACAGCTCATTTATTATGAGGGATATTATCTGTAACCCTAAGGTCATAAAATGCAGAACAGGAAATGCCATTTAAAAAATTGAAGTAGAATTGATATCCAGTATCCTATGAATTTCAGGTGTACATCACAGTGATTCCTTATTTTTATACATTAGGAAATGATCCCCACAGTAAGTCTAGTTGCCATCTGTCTCAATAGAACATTATTGCAATATTATTGACTATATTCCCTATGCTGTACATTTCCTCCTTGTGACCTATTTTGTAGCTGGAAGTTTGTACCTCTTAATTTCCTTCCCCTGTTTTTGCCTGCCTCCCACAATTCCCCATATGGTAACCAACAGTTTATTTCCTGCATTGGTCTATGAGTCTGTTTCAATTTTGTTTTGTTTTTTTATTTGCAGATGACATCATACTATGTGTAGAAAAACCTAAAGACTCCACCAAGAAGCTACTAGAACTAATAATTGAATAGCAAAATACAAAATTAACATGCAGAAATCAGATGCATTTCTATACACTAATAATATGCTACCAGAAAACTTTGTTGACATTTGCATACAAATCTGGTAAGAAAGCATAGTGGAAAGGGCAGGACTTTTACTCTCATATTTGCCTGGGTTTGAATTCCACTTTCCTTATTTTGGTCCTTGTGTTCATGAGCAAGAATGGCCCTCACTCTGAGTCTGTTTCATCATCAATAATATCTTTCACATAGGGTTGGAATGAGAATAAAATTCAGTGACATTTTCAAAATGCCAACACATAATACACATTAATCAATATTAAGTTCCTGAGCCTTTGTCCCCCATGCCCTTGGTTCCATTCTTACTCTGTAGAAGAATACTTTCCACAGAAAGTGGCTTAAACAAGAAGTCCAGGACAGCCCCAGCTGGCGAAACCTTAGTGACACCATCTCTTTGCTCTGCCACCCTCATAGGCCAGCTCCCCTCACAGTCACAAAGTGGCTGCAACATTCCAGACATCACATCCATGCAGGACATTGTCTGAAGGAAGAAAGGACCTTCTCCTCCCGGGTATCTCTTTTAGAAGCAAGGAAACCTTTCTAGGAAGCCTCTAACACACCTCCTCTTGTGTCTTAGAGGTCAGAATTTGTCACATACCCATACCCAATCCAGGCACTATCACCAGCTTAGACCAGAGACAGCTTTGCCCAGAAAGAGGGGCTGGGCCCCCCAAAGCACATCCCAAGGTGGAGTATGATAGATGCATGAGCAAAATTGGTATTCTGTTAGGGAAAAGGAATGACACAACGGATACTGGGGCAGACTACTCAATGCTGTGTCTGCTACACTCCCCACTGCATGAAGCCTTGCCTATGTAAATTCCAAAGGAAGAGACTGAGCTAACCAGCTGGGAGCTATGTGGTGGGAAATATGAATGTGGAAAGGCAAGTTGTCCAGGGTAGATTTTTAATTGGGGTAAAGGGGCCTGATGACAAGAAGAAGAGGGAGAGGGCTCAGTAGACCAGCATGACCTACTTCACAATTCTGTCTAGAGCAAGTCCTTTTGGAGCATAAACTGGGACAGTACAAAATCGAGAACAAACACATTACAGCCTGTGCTGGTGTGAACAGAATGTGATAATGAAAATCGCCTTGTTTGAGATGAACACAGATGTCTGCACATACGAGTTGCAGATGTCTGTGGAGAGGAGTGGTGGGCCTTCTGACCATGTCAGTATGGAGTACACAATCCCTTAGACCTTCTATTAAATTAACTATGAATACATTTTGACCACCTACCATATTGCCAGCTACAAACTAACCCTTGAAGAAAATAAAAGACAGAAGATGCAAGATCTGGCTTTAAAGAATTTAAACCCTTCTGGAGGAGTCAAAAGTAACAGAAGTCTAGAACAATACCAGACCCTATGGACTCAAAGGTGAAGGGATGTGGTGCAGAGTGGAATTCTGGCAGGAGCTCAGCGAGGCTGGGAGAGAGGCGGCTGAGGGGAAGGGTGCAGGAAGGGGAAGTGAGCTGGGAATAAGGTCAGGATTCAGGCAAGGACAGACAGAAGAGAGCTACAGGGCTGGGAGGGAAGGGGATAGCAAGGAACATCCTGACAGTTATGGAGACACTCTGCTGGGGTGGTGAGAAGTTACTTGAATAGGGAGGGTGGACCATCAAGGACTTAAATGCTTGTGTTAAGACCTACTGGGCCACTGTTAAGTTTTGGAGAGGGCCACTTTAGGAATTGTCTGGCCATGACCATGAGGGTTGTGTTCTGTTTGGGGGCTTTTTATGAAGATGGGCTTAGTCAGGTGTGTGAGATAATGTGCAGGCACCTTCTTTCCTTTAACCTTGACAGGACTCCCGTCAGCAGCCTGGCCAGAGACTCACTGCCAGAAAGTTTTGAGCAGCAAGTGTGGTGGTGGAAAGGAGGAGACACGATTGAAGGTCAGCCCAACCGCTCATTAACAAATTACTTTCTCTCTTCTCCTTAGTTTTGTCAGCTGTGGAACGAGCGTAATACCTCACAAACTTTTTATAAGGAAAACACCTGGTACATAGACAGCACTCAAAATATTAATTCTTTCCCTTCCTTCCTTTTATCAAAACTATTAAAGCAAAACCCCCCAATGCTTGATCTCATATAATGTTGTGTGGCAACTTCAGAACTGTCTCACTATAGACATTCGAGGCAAAGGAAAACTTTTGAGTCTTTCTTGATTAAAAAATTGAACTCTATCAAAGTTTGCAATGTTTTTATTTTAAAATTGTTTTAAACACAAATACAATTTAACCATAAAGGATAAACTTTTTTGTTTTCAATATGAACTTCTATTTGTAGTTGTATTTTTTGAACTTTTAAATGAAGTATATTACAAATTCAGTTGAGAAGAAGGAGAGGCACAAACAGAGGTGAGGGGGGAACAAGTGGATGGATTCCTGGAGTGAGGGTGTAAGATGTCCATTTTTACTTCAGTATTTGACTTTTCTAGAAAGGTGATCATTGTCTCTTATACTTTAAAAACAAAATATTTCTCAATTAAAAAAAACAGGTCTCTCCCACTTTACTTCCTCCAAACCATCCCTGGGCAAGCAGCAGGCCTGATGGAGTGTGAGGGAGTGTGTGGGAGCCTGAGGGAGTGTAAGGGAGTGTGAGGGAGCCTGAGGGAGTGTGAGCGAGTGTGAGCGAGTGTGAGCCAGTGCAGGGCCCCTGGGGAGCTCCAGGTGTGCTGAAGGCCAAGAGGAGATGACTGATGAGATCCACAGGAGGAGGGCTATGCGTGTATTTCACAATTTGCCCTTTACCTTCCAAAAGGAAAATACCACGTCCCTCATTTAATCAAAAGCCTTGTTTTCTAGCTCTTTCTCCAGGCGGATAAAACAAACAATGAAACAAAAAACCCAGCTACCTAGGAAGAGAAAGAAAAGAAAACCTAGAGAGACAGAAGTAAAAATGAAAATAGCTATTTGAAAGGGTGGGAAGACAGTGGGTGAAATATTTTCTCATGTTTCATTTATACCATCATCATATTTGTGCTGTAATGAAGGCCGGGAGTCATCTGGCCAAAGCTGCTCTTTTGGAAGGGTGTGTGTGTGTGTGTGTGTGTGTGTGTGTGTGTGTGTGTGTGTGTGTGTGTGTGTGTGTGTGTGTGTGTGTGTGTGTGTGTGTGTGTGTGTGTGTGTGTGTGTGTGTGTGTGTGTGTGTGTGTGTGTGTGTGTGTGTGTGTGTGTCAGAGTGGAAAGACTGTGTGTGGCATGTGGAGACTGCACAGTGGGTGTTGGGATTGGAGGGTTGTAACAGGAATGCGGATGCGCGTGGAGTGTATGAGGAAGTGGGTGTGTGGACGAGAGCAAGGATAGCGTTGCATGTGCGCAACGTGGAGAGTGTGCGCAGTGTGGTGTAGAGAGTCGAGTGTGCATAAGAGGGCGAGTGGGGACGTGTGAGAGTGGGTGTGCCCAGCGTGCACAGTGCGGGCGGAGTCTGGAGTGCACGTGAGGTAGGCAGAGTGCGGGCGACGCCACGCCCTGACCTCTAGCCCCGCCCACGGCACCGCCCCTCGCCCGCCCTCCGGGCCCCGCCCCTCTGCGGAACGCGGCAGGGAGGAGGCTCGGGGTGGGTGCCCTGGCCGGAAGCGCGCCGGTGGCGCTGGGGCGGCCGCGGACATGTGCAGGATGTCCTTCAAGGTGAGCGCCGGGGCCCGGGAGGGCGTGCCGGGCCGGGGGCAGAGCCGCAGCCCGGAGCCGCCGCCGCGGGGCTGCCCCGCAGGGTGGAGCGGGCGCCGCCCGGGTGACCGTGGGGGACGGAGAAAGGGACCAGGCGGGGGGTGGCTCCTGCGGTTTGCGGTTAGGGTGTGTGGCTCCACTCGAGCGGCTTGCGGTCCTCAGGGCTGCAGGTCAGGTGAGCCTGGCCGCGGGCGACGGGGCAGCGGGGACTGTCGCCGCGGTAACGGGGGCGGGGAGAATGCCCGCGGTCAGGGCTGTCCTGCAGCCGCGCCTGGGAGGACAGAGCCTGCAGCCACATTACGGTTCTGCGTCCTCCTTTCGGAATGCCAGCCGCCCCGCTGCAGCCTCCTCTCCTGAAGTTTTTTGGAGATTGAAGCCAAGACACCAGCACGGAGGAGAGCGGCAACTGATTACCAGGCTTCAGTGTCCGAAGGAGTTTTGTCTTAAAAGCGTTTATTCAAGTTCTTGGTTTTAATCCTCACCTTTTAGGATGTAAGTGAGATTAATTCGCCTCTATTGAAAGAGACTAATAAAAATAATAGTTAAAATGTATTGAGCGCTTAAAATGTGCCCCACTTTGAACCCAGGACATCACGGTGCATCCTGAATCCTCAGGAAGACCCATGAGATGTATGGTACTCCGATGACTCGCTCTCTTTCTCTTTTTAAACAAGAAAACTAAAACATTGGCAAGTTAAATAACTCCTCCCACAGCCTTGCAATGAGTAAATGAATGGTGTTAAGATTGAAATCCTAGTGTGTCTGGCTCCAAAACCAGTGTAATCCTGATTCTTACTGTAGCTTAGGTAAGCAGAGGAAGCACATGTTCAGATTTGCATGTTAGAAAGCTCTCTGATCTGTTGAAGAGAGTGGAGCTGGGAGAGCACTCCGAGGCTGTTAGGGTCATCTTGTTAAATAATACTGGAGCAGGGGGCAGGTGTTGAGTATGGAAGGAAGTAGACAAATGTAAGTGACTTAAAAATTTTTACTCTATGAAATTCAGTAATTGGTGTTTTTCACTGAGTTAAGGAAGCCCAAAGAGGTAAAGGTAAAATGTTTGGTTTGGGACATGTAAAGTTTAAGGATGGATGTCCAAGTAGAGATGTTGATTAGACACATATATATAAACCAGGAACCCAGGACATAATCTAAGCAGGAGATAGAGGTGAGATTCAGGAATGAGCAATGTTAAGTGGTAATTGAAGCCATGGGAGTGAATGTGATTGCCCTGTGAGACCATGTGAACGTGTAAAATACGTGGATGGAGGACAAAATCTTGAACAAGATCAGAACTTAAGAATGCGCAGATTAAGAGAAGCCTATTGAGAAAACTGAGAAGTAGCCAGAGATGTATGAGAACAATCAAGCATTGAAGCCAAGCATCTCTAGCCTTTCAATAAAGGAGAGGGACTCTGTGGTACATATCGCAGAGATAGCAAACAAGCTAAGAATTGAAAAGTGTCCATTGACTTTAGTAACAAAACAGCCACTGGTGACTTTGCTGAGAGCACTTCCAGTGAAGAGGTTTGGTTCAGGAGCCAGATTGCAAGAGCTTGAGAAGAGAGTGGGCGGAAACCACCAGCACAGAGAACTCTCAAAAATTTCTGCAGGAATTTTCAGCAGCTGCAGTGGGCATTTAGGGTTGGGCAAGGGTTTGTTTGCTTTAACATAGTGGGGACTTGAGCATTTTTAAGCGATGACAGATATCTCAACAATAAAAAGACAACCCAATTTGAAAATGGTCAAATGAGATACTTTTTGAATAGACATTTTTCTCCAGAAGGTATACAGATGGCTAATAAGCACCTGAAAAGACGCTCAGCACCATTAGCCATCATAGAAACGCAAATCAAAACCCTAAGGAAATACTACTTCATGTGCACTAGGATAACTAGAGTTGACAGGACAGACAATGACAGGTATTGGCAAGGATATGGAGAAGTTGGATCCCCATACACTGCTGATAGGAATGAAAAATGATGCATCCATGTTAGAATACAGTCTGGCTGTTCTTCCAAAAGTTAAACATACCATATGACCCAGCAATTTCCCCTCCTAGGTATATAGCCAAAAGAAATGAAAACCTGTTCACACAGAAACTTGAACACAAGCATTCATAGCAATGTTATTCACACCTGGCCAAAAAAATGGAAATGACCCAAATGTCCAATCATTTGTTTAATCACTGATAATAAACAAAATGTGGCATGTTATTATCTTGAATGGCCATAACAGAATACCAGAGACTGGATGGCTTAAACAACAGACATGTATTTCTCACAGTTCTGGAGGCTTGGAAGTTCAAGATCAAGGTGCCAGTAGACTCCGGGTCTGAAAAGAGCCCTCTTCCTGGCTTGCGAACAACTGCCTTCTCACAGTGTTCTCATGGTGTTCTCACAGGGAGGAAAGAGGAAGCCCTGGTGTCTCTCCCTTTCCATATAAGGGCACCGATCCTGTCATGGGGGCTCCACCCTTAGGAACTCATCTAAATCTAATTCCTTCCCAAAGACCTCACCTCCAAATACCATCACATTGGGAGTTAGGGTTTCCACATGTGCATTTGGGGGGAACACAGACCTTCAGTCCATAAGATGGTCTGTCCATAAAATGGAATATCACTCAACAATAAAAAGGAACAGAGAACTGTGTGCTGCCCCTTGTGTGAACCTTGAAAACATTAGGCTAAGTGAAAGAAGCCAGACACAAAGGGTCACACACTGTTTGATTCTTTTTATGGGAAATGTCCAGAATAGGCAAATCCATAGAGACAGAAAGCAATTAGTGGTTGCCTGGGCCTGGGGAAGAAGGGGAAGTTGGGGAGTGATTGTTGATAGGTACTAAATTTCTTTTTGGGATGATGAAGATGGAATAGTTATGACTGTACTCCCATAGATATCCATTAAAAACCACTGAATTATATGCTTTAAAAGGGTGAGTTTTACAGTATGTAAATTGTATCTTAAATAAAAAAGTATTTAAAAACGACGCTAGGCAGTGCTGAGAAGGTCGGGAGCAGAGGGCTGATGGGCCTGAGTGTCGAGGTATCAGGAGATGGAGAGGCAGAGTGCGAGCAGGGCTCCATCACTTGCAGGGGTTAACTAGGCAGGTGGGGGAAGACCTCTCCCCCTGGAGAAAGAGGAAAGGAGGTGAGGGTGAGCACTACCATCAGTTTTTTTGTAAAGTGAAGCCAGGATGAGATCAGAATTGGGGGTGGATAGAAAGAAGGTGCCAGAATTTTCAGTAAAGAAAGAAGAATGATCAGAAGGCAGCAACTACCAGGCGAGATGAAGCAGAGGATGAGAAGGTGGGATGGCCTGAGTGGGGAAGGAGCAGAGATTCGTGTACTTGGCTAGAAGGCAGTGTCTGGAAGCAGAGCCAGGCGGGCCTCACCCCATTCCCCAGCCTGTGGCTAGTGTGGGAGAAGGCCCAGTGGCCACCAGACCAAAGTGCTCAGGAGCTCCCAGCAGGAAGCCCGAGGAAGTGCTCTGTGCTGCCTTAGAGATGAAGGGGTAATATGTCCCATGAGGTGGCGTTTCAGAAGACACCTAGGATAGGCTTGAGGGGGAGAGGGGCAGAGTCGCAGACCAGTTGACTATGCTTGCGCTAGCCCTAGCTAACATCACTTCAAACATTAAAATGGATCCCTAGACCATGAGAATAGTAGAGACGTTTTATTGTACATTTTTGGAAGAATTGTTATGCTATTGCTTTTTAAATTACTTAGCCATGAATTACATTTCATTTACATTTGTCCATGATATTCCTGCAGTTGTCATGTATAGTCAATAATTCTTGTGTAATAAGAAAATCAGACCCATACATTTATTTGCATGGGTCATCAATATTTTTTGAATACCAAATTTAGCAATTGATAAAGTTGACAAGATAGAACGTTTTATAGCTATATAATTAAATATTCGTTAACTTTTATTTTGGAGCACTGAATAAACTTCTTCATTTTCATATGTCCCTGAAAGTCTCATAGGGCCATAGTCCCTGAATGTCCCAAGCCTAAGCCTCCAAAGTTTAGAATCTGTTCGAGAGTTGACAGTAGAATCTGTTAGAATCTGTGAGAGAGTTGACAGTGTTATAAATCACAATTTAGCCTCTTCAGGATGACTCAGTCATTGCACGTCAATCTATTTGCTTCTGAACCACCTAGACCCCTTTGTGTTTACCTGCTATTCTTCCTCCATTATACTGTCAGCAGTCACTTTTCGTTGGTATCAGTTTGCCTTCTGTAAGCTTCCTCTTTCATAATTGGCAGCTTCTAATTTGTTCTGGTTGGGAAAACAGACACATGTTTGTTAGAATTATTTTTAAAGTAAAAGAAAACTCAAAGTGTAGGTCTGAGCCTTTTTGTGGAATAAAGTTCATAGGTTTCAGTTCATTGGCTTTTGACTTTATAATAGCTATTTCAACTACTCAGGACTTATTCTTCCAGGCTAAGGTTGCCAAAAGTCTATACAATTGGGGGATTAGACTCTAGCACAGTGGATGAGGTTCCCATAATAGGAAACATTGCTAGGTAAAATAATAATAATACCTGGGTCTTTCTTGAGCATGTCTTACCCATGAGGATAAAGCATCTCCATGCCATGTTTCATCCTGGTAATAAGAACCAGCTGCTCATGTCTTGGCCAGAAGCACAGGAACTGGTATATTTCATCCTTGCTCTGAAAGTATATAAATTATCTCATAACCAATGCCAGTTAACCAATCAACTCATTTATTTGAATGAGCCCCAGGAAAATAAATTTACAAAGCCATATGTGTTTTTTAAACAGCTTTATTGAAATACAGATCACATACCATGTAATTCCTCCACTTAAAGTGTTGGTTTCAGAGGTTTTTAGTATATTCTCAGGGTTGTGCAACCATCAGCACAATTTCAGAATATTTTAATTACCCTGGAAAGAAACCACATACCCATTAACACTAACTCTCTATACCCAAACTGCCCAGCTTTAGGTAACAGCTAATCTACTTTCTATCTCTATAGATTTGCCTATTGTGGACATTCTTGTTTTAAACAGACTTTAACCATGGCCTTGGGTTCTGTGTTTGGAGATGCCAGTGTTATGTGATCTACCTCTAAGGCAGAAGGCCGAGGGCAAATCACTGACTTTCTCTCTTCAGTTTCCTATCATTTACAGAAGTGTAACAATACTGATAACACAAGGTTTAAGCTTTTTTAGTGTTCATTAAGCATTCTGAAATTTTCAAATACTTAGCATTGAATGGAAGAGTGGATTAGAATAGCCAGTGACATCTCAAAAGCATGCTGCTGAATCTGGCTTCTCAATCCTTCACTGTATCCTTGTATAATGTGGCTGCTAACATCAAAGAAATTCATTATTGGGTAAAGCTAATGTTCTCTTGGTTGAATTAGTAAGTACACAATTGAAATCAATTCTAAACCCTTCTTTATTCTAAACCCCATTTTACACTAAGAGTTTAAATCTGTATCCCCTTTTAGCTTTTAATCAGAATTCCAGATCTGTACAAGTGACAACTTCCTTCCCTTCTATGTTTCCTCTCCCCTTCCTTCCTGTACTTAATTTCTGAAAGTGTACTGATGAGCAGTGTAGGAGGTAAAATTCTGGCATTTAAGGGGGAAAGAACAACATAGAGTTTGTACTTGGGATATACCACCCTGCTGATACAGAACAAGATCCCAGTTTTGGTTGACATTGCTGTTTCTCATTATCACAACCAACAAGCCTAGGGGAGGCTCACTGGCCTCGCAGAGATCAGAAAAATTAAGGAAGAGGTTAAATAGTTATAACACGATTGGTAAAGTGCTTTATGATTTGTGTAAAGCATTTCCACAGGCGTAGTCTCCTTTAAAGGCTAACGGGCTTGCCCCTGTTCAGTCCACAGCATTTGTGATTAGGTGCGTATTGCCCCAAAGGAGGTTTGGAAGTTATCCAGGCAATGGAATGTGTATAGACCCCACAGAGAAAGAAGGTCAGGGGACTTCCCATCATAGCAGAAGAGAAGCTTGGAGTAAGGCTAAGAAGGAGGTTGTGGGAGTCAGCGCTGCATCATCCTCGTTGTGTGTGTACAGGAGAGTCCGCAGGAGGCAGAACAGTGATGGCTGAGAGGCAGCCCCAAACGCCGACCTGCCTGAGCTGAAGCCCACCTTGTCATTTTCACTTACCTCATCCAAGTGCAATGGAAATAGTGTTGCCGGGCAGCTGAGGCTGGGTACGTCTTTCCCTGTGCACTAGGTGAAACCTCAACCTGGATCAGGGACGGTTCTTCATCTGATCAAGTAAGGAAGGAATTCATTAAAGCAAGAGTGGTAGTGAATGGCTGCAGTCATGCAGGCTATAGAAAGCAAGAAAGAACAGAGGGTGGAAAGGGAAGTCCATGGAACTCCTGCTTGGCTCAGGGCACGAGGGTGGAACGGGAAGTCCATGGAACTCCTGCTTGGCACAGGGCACATCCCTTGCCAGCTCCTGAAGCCAGGGGGTCCTGGAGTCCAGTGTCGGCTTGAATCTGCACAGTATGGGGACTAAGCCCATCCAACCCCAGGAATTGGGGAAGCCAAAGAGCACTGGATGAAGTGGGATTATGTGCTGCGAACTTCCCAAAGCAAAGTAGGGAGATTTTCAGTCTGCCTACTAAACAGCATAATCATACTGTCACGTCTGGGTCACCCAGCTGACGAGAACTAGCAAGCCCAAATCAGATCTCAGTAGCACTTCCCTATTTGTCTGAAGTAGAACACAGAGTGAGAAGACTTGTGCTGAAGTCTAGAAAATTGAATGAAATAGCAAAGTAACAAAGATGCTTGTCACTGGGAAAATGGGTCTCATTAATCTCCCAAGAGGCTTGGAAGAGTGCAGAGACAAGACACAATAAGTTGAGCAGCAAGAAAGAAGGCTTCATTAATGCAAAGTACACACTCAAAGAAAGGGGAGTGTGGGCAGCCTCAGAGAGGAAGTGTGCTTAAAGGCTTAGGATTCCTGTCTTTTAAGGATTTCAGAAATGGCATAAAAGGCCAGGGAAAGGAGGCTTAACATGGGGTCTCATGATGTCTGTCTCCAGGGACAGACATTATGTTGCCATCCGTAGTCAGTCCTCTAGATATTCTGTAAGATAAACTTAACACAAGGAATTTATTGATCCTATTCTTTTCCAAGAGAGTGGTTCTTCTCAAGCAGTGGGGACATATCATTTAGGAATGCTTACCCTGCCTTAAGATAGGGTCAGTTGTTGACTAATTCTCATAAAGTATGTTAGGAATATTCACCTCCTAACTCCCTGGTTTTAAAATAGAATCTTAGCCTTAAGATAGAATCCCTCCTGTTCTTACTATACTATTTATATCTTAGCATTTTTCATCATAGGCAGAAAAACTAATCATGATGCCTGTCCCATGTCCCTGCTGTACCTCAGCATCACCCACCTCATGTATCTGTGATGAGGATTAAACAAGCTAGGATAAGCAGAGGATATACCAAGTGGTACTGAGTAAGCACTTTGTTAAGTATTAGCTCATGATTCTGCCTTCCAATAAATGTGTCAGCCACTGTGTGATAAAGAACTTCCCACTTCCTTGCTAGACATTTCCACCAAGTACCCAGAGGCACTTGAAACTCAGCATGTTCAAAGAGGTAATCATTATTTTTTCCCAAAACCTGCCCCATACAGTATTTTTGACTTTCAGGCATGGCACCACTTCAACCAGGCACTCAAACCAGAAACCTGGGGTCAGTCCAGACTGCTCGTGCTCCTCTCCTGCACAGTCACAGACCAAAACTATTCAGTTTAGTCCCTGAAAACATGTCCAGTCGTCTTCCCCTCCCATCACACTACTGTTGCCACAGCTCAGCCACATCTTCTCTTGCCCAGTCAGTGCAGAAGTTTTCCCAGCCCTCTAGACACCGACCTCAGTCTGACTCCAGTCTTCAGTCCATTCTCCCTGAGGCTGCCACAGGGACCTTTCAGAAGCGCAAAACTGACAGTATCTGCACACCTTGAAACCCTCCCATGACTTTCTAGTGCCTGCCAGCATGAAGTCAGACTCTGCAGCAGGACACACACACACACACACACACACACACACACACACACACACACACACACACACACACACACACACACACACACACACACACACACACACCTACCTCTGAGCTAGTGACAATTCCCAGAGTGCTGTGGCAAGCCCGCGTGTCTTTGCCTAACTACCCTGTCATCTGGAAGGCTCGTCACCCAGGCCCCTACTCATCTCTCAAAAATCTCCTCAGGAATTCCTTCTCTTTGAAGCCATTCATGGCCACCCTTCTCAGACTGATGCAACCATTCTCTGCTCTCACTACAAGTACCTGCATTTCTATTCTAGCATCTATAATAACTTCTGATGCCTGTTGACATGACTTATTTTCCTACCAGGTCATAAAGACAATGGATCAGAGATCAAGATTGACTCATACCTCTTGTCCTAGACCCTGGCAAGTGCCACTGTACCTAGCATGTGCCAGTACCAAGCAAATGAGGTCACCTGGACAAGGATGTTAAAGAGATGTGAAAACCACTTAATGCTAGCATGTTTGGTGTGTCTACTGTTGAAGTGTGTTTATGTATGTTATCTCAAGCCTCTAGAAGATATAACAGAGGTACTCCAACTATTACTGTTATTCCCAGTCTACTGGGGCAGAGAAAAGTTAAGTAACATGCCCAAGGTCACAGAGCTGGGAAGCAGCAGGGCCAGGACTTGAACTCAGCTCTTACCACAAAACCAACTACTCTAATTTGCATCCACTTGCCAGTAAATTAAGCTCTTGTGGTTAAAATAAAATATTTACAGCTTTTCACAAAGCTCAGTTTCTAGAAGCTTATAGAAGACCAGGATGTCTAGCCTGAACAGGAGCGGAAACCCCACGGCCATTCTAAAGGCAGGAGAGCTCCCAGTTGGAGAACTTGTTTTAACAATAGATTTTTGCAGTTTCCAGATGGTTTTTGAAAAATGTTTGGGGTTAAAGAGAAACAACAGAATCACCAGAAATGATGTACATTTTATTACTTTCAAGCTTTCATGTTTTAGGAAAAGCCAGTAGAACTGTTCCATGGTGCACATTAAATTCTCTCCCTAATTCGTCCTCCATAACATCATTTTGACCTTGTGCAATCTCTTTGTTAAAAGGGCATTGTTTCATGATTTGTTATAAAGTCAAACCTGGCCATTGCTTCACGCAGTTACTAACAACTATAACGTTAGACCCAGCGGGTGCAAACGCCACAAGTATTGAATTGTGAACACCACCACGGCCGTTTGGCTGGAAAACTCCTGGCATAGCAAAATTTGCACCTTCAGAAGAGTAAACTATTCATCTGGAATTTGAGGTGACTTTTTTCCTCCTATCTGAGATAGGAAACTATTCAAAGTATGCTTGTAATCTGCTTATCATTGTTTCTCTGCTCTCATACAAGAATGCACAAGAACACTAAAAGTTGTGTGTTTGCTGAAAGGCTTCTGACATGAGTCCTCATGCCAACAAACACTACCATCAGGCTATCACTGTGCTTTTTTAGATGACCCTGTGGGCCAGCTAAAATTGTTGGTGTTTTCTTTTTACCTTACCATAGGTAAATTTGGTGTTGTATTTCATACCTTATCAATATACTTAAAAGACATACTGCACAAAAGACCTTTTGGGTCAGATAAGTGTTTTAAGCCCACCCAAAAAGGTGTGTATGTAAAACGATTTCAATACTAGAAAACTCCCCAAGACCAGCAACATTCTCTATTAGTACCAATACTCGGGATTTAATTTTGCCTGTTAATTCTAAGTTTGTAAAGAAATGAGAGAGGGAAGAAAACTAGCATTTGTAAGCAGTTATGATGGGTTGGGCACAATCTTAGCCAGTGAACTGACATCATTTAATCCTTACCATAAACTTCAAGGCAGGTGATGTGATCCATCTGAGGAGGGAACGGAGACTCACCAGGGCTTGGCACTTGCCCAGGGCTGAAGTTGAAACTGGATATGTCTGTTTTCAAAGCTCCTCCCTCCCCTCGCCTGCCATGGGCTGCTCTTTACAAATCCAAGTCGATTTGTTTTAGAAAAGAAAATTGTACTGAAGTCAACTTTGCTGCTCTGAGTTTTGGAGATGTTCTCCAGCTCTTTGCCTTAACATAAGTATGGTTCAGGTGTTAACTTTGCTACCATGGAGAGAAGGATCCTTATGAACAGGACATGTAACAGCGTTTTCTGCCCAGAGTTCCTTGTTCTCAACTGAAATCTCTGGCAAGTTCCAGCTGAAGCTTAAAAAGAAAATTAGGTGGAGGGAGAGAAAGGCATTTGCTCTGTTAGCTGGGATCAGGCAGAAAGTTGAGGCCATAAAAAGGTATGGTAAACTCCTTGGGAAGTCAGAATTGGGAAATCTGCTTAGAGGTGAAGAGAGATTTGGGAATGTTTCAAGGAGGAAATAGCATTTCAGCAGAGACTTGGCCTTGAGGGATGGGGGAAAATTCATTTCAAGCTGAAAGGAAACCATGAACAAAACACAGGCAGGAAAGTGAGGACATTGGTGGGAAATAGGGTATTAATAGTGCTGTGTTATCAACAACATTGCCTTCATAACCACACTCAGACTGGGTACCTGGTATAAAACAGGATGCAGTCCGTAACCAAGTATATGACAATCATCTATTTCTGGAGGAGCAACCATCAAGGGATACAGCACATCTTGGAATTCTGCCTTTTTGTCACGCAGTTTTTCTATGCAGATTTTGTATTTGCATAGGGGTGATCATGTTAAACTAAAGTCGAGTATAAGATCCTGTTTCATTTTGCCTCTGCAGAAGGAAACTCCACTTGCCAACGCCGCATTCTGGGCAGCAAGGAGAGGAAACCTGGCTCTACTCAGGCTGCTGCTGAACAGTGGTCGGGTGGACGTGGACTGCAGGGACAGTGTACGGATTGATTCATGCGGTATTTGCATGCCAAGAGCATGCCATTTCCCCCGTTGGCAAAAGAGCAGCTCATCAACACATTTCCCTTTTCAGTGCTTATGTACTTTTTCATGTGTTTGCTTGCTTTATCCTTTTCAAAAATTCCAAGGTATGTACCATGGTGAACTTGAAAACATATTGGGGAAACCGTTATGTGCATAACACAGAAGGCAGCCGCAGTAGGGAAAGAGGCCCTTCGCTGGGAGTTAGAACTGGCACCTTCCATGAGGAAAAAGGTGCTAGTTGGAGAATTCACACTGCCATATGAGGCTTAACTGTTGCCTGTCTCTCCTCCACCCAGCATGGCACCACGCTCCTCATGGTGGCCGCCTACTCTGGCCACATAGACTGTGTGAGGGAACTGGTCCTGCAAGGAGCAGACATCAATCTCCAGAGAGAGGTAGGTTGGCTTTTACACTTGAGTAAGAATGACCCAGCTGCCAGAAAGTCAAGTGAATTGGTAAGGAAAATGAGTAAAATTACTTTTTTGCTATGTGACATTAAAGCCGGGATTGCAGATTTATCTAGCCTAAAATATAGCCCAGGAACAGACCATTGGTCTCCAGCATGCCTTCCAGTCTGAGATAATCTAACCTCTAACCCTGTTGTTTAAACCCTCATGCATTTCGTCCTAGTCAGTACTTCCTTCTTCCCTTGGGATCAGGTGCTATAGAATTTACAGGGTTTTGTAGAGATCATTATATTTTTAGAAGGATTGAGTCACCAACCTGTTCTGCATGAGGCTCACTTTCTACACTGTCTCATTCATCCTCACCAAACCATATTTTCAAAGGACTACTTTGACTGGCCATGTGATAAGTAAGCTTTCCCGCAAAAGCCATGTGGTAAACATTGGACTAAGATGTGAGCCTAGTCCTGCATTTCACTCAAGGGTGATCTCTGGACTTGGGTCTGGCCAGAAAATCCATTCTTCTCCAATGCAAAGGAGAGTGGGAGGCTGGCACATTTAACATATTTTGGAATTCAGGTCTGAGGAGGTTCCATATACTTCTAAGCTGATCTAGGGTTTGATAAATTAACCTTTATGGAGTCGTTCCTGGAGTGAATCTGACCACTTAGTCCACACTGACTCAGACCCAAGGTGGGCATCCCAGGGTAAGCACAAGCCAGGCTGGAGCTCGTGCATGCTCTCAGTTCACACTGCCTCAGACCCTCGGTGGGCATCCTGGGGCAGGCACCAAGCCGGGCTGGAGCTCTTGCTTCTCCTTGAGCCACTCTTAGCCAAGGAGCTGCCCTGCAGTTGCTGTTTCCGAAAGAACGATTCATCAACCAAACTTTCAACAGCAGTACACCACCCTGTTCCAGGCTGGACTGCCACCCAGAGTGGAGCAAATTAAGATGCACCAGTACAAGGGGTCAGCTGTTCCATGGGGCATCTAGAAGACCCTCCCATTTCCCCTGTCTCCCCCCAGGAGTCACCTTGGCCTTGGACCATGGAGGAGTGACATCTGATGGAGAGAATCTGGCATCTGGTTCTCCATAGCCCTGGATCAGCAAGCCTGGTCTATTGAGGGAAGCAGTACAGTACAGAGAGACTACAGCAAATTCAATCAGCCTTCCCCCAGACAGATTCTTCTGAGCAATTTCTGTAACACTGGGTCATTGTTGTAGGGCATTTTCACTTCGGCAGCTGTTTTCCTTCTGGGAGGAAAATGTTTGGACCCATGTAGAATTATAGTTTAAAAACTACCCTAATCTTTTAATTTTTCCTCCCTGCTTTGCAGTCTTTGTTTATTATAACTTTAAAGAAAAGACAGATTTCTCTAATAAAAACAGTGTGATCCAGAACTGCCTTCCCAAAAAACTTTATCCTGAAGGATAAGTTGACCATGCACAAAAACCTCTTCAGAACAATTGAGAAAAGAAGAGAAACACTTGTTTGATTTCCAGCCAACGTACAGTTTTTATGGTTTTGTATTTATCAGTTTGGTTCCAGTTGCTCAATTAACATTCTTGGAGTTGAAAGCTATTGTGCACTGAACCCAGTGGCCCTTAAGGACTTACCTAAGTGTGTCCAAACTAGAGGTAATCTTATGGCCCAAATGATGATGCTACATAAGTTCCCACTGGTCCCCTGCATTTCCTGAGGCCATGCCAGTCTCGAGCGAAACAGGCCCCATCCCACACCTCATGTAATTTGGGAGCTAAAAGTGCCTCACAGTGCTGTGGAATTACTTGTATAGCAGACTTCTACCTTGGTTCATTCTTAATCTGTTTTGCAATGTTAGGATATTTGTTTCCTGAAAATGTGCCTGTCCTCATGTTCTTAGTTTGGCTAGTTAGATACAGAGAGCTTGCTCGAAAGATAACCTGGAAGTTGATGGTCCTGAAAGATCATTTCTCTAGAGAACCAGTAAAACACTCAGGCTTAGGAACTGCTTATGCAGCTGTCAGGAAGCCCTGGGTTTCAGTAGTAAAGCATATGTACTGAAGACCTTGATTCATCTTCCAGATTGAAGGCCAGCTCCACTGTCTACACATTGCTGTGTGGCACAATGGTTAATAATATATATATGTTCCCAAATTAACTCAAACTGCTGTAAATGTGATTTTTATCATTAATGTATCAACAAAATTTTTTGAAAAACAAATCCTTTCTCTTCATGAAGAAACAATTTCTAGAAATGACCCTTGGTAGTAGTCTCTAAAATTTAATGTCTATTAAGATGAGATTTTTTTTTTTATTCCAGTCAAGTTTTTTCCTCCAGACCTAGTTGCATCTTAAGGTTTCTGGAACCCAGCACCCTCCAGCATAAGAAAGCAATGAGAAGACACTCCCACTCATTTATGTGGGAACCAAGGAGAAAATCACTCCTTCATTGCTGGCAGGAAGGCTCTGGGCATAGTCACATCACCTTTGCCTTCCTGGATGAAGTCTGGCTGGGGTCACAGCCTGAGATGCGGGTCATGTGTGGGAAGGCATTAGTATGCGGAAGGCCACAGTGGTGGACCTCATTGTTCCCTCTCATACACACACATGCATACACATACACACCCACATACACATGTACACACAAGCTTCAGAGTGATCAGTAATCCTTAAGGCATTCTCTTCCTGGCTTCTCACACCTGGGTAAGAACCGACCACTTTAACACTTCCAGGTAAGCCATGGAAAGTAGGTTTTCTCTTCACTGTGCCTGGAAAAGTGTAGTGTTAGCTTCATCTTTGTTCAAAGCACTACAGAGAAGAGCATATTTATATGAAAGTATATATTGCCCACAAGAGTGGAATGGTGATTTTGCTTACATTATACCATGGTTGGGGTACCAGTCTTTGAGTAGGCTTATAAAAATAGCTAGGAAGAGAGGATGCTAAAAATTGTGTCTCAGAATATCACTAATCAGCTTGAAATTTGGGATCAAGCTTTTCTTGTTAATATGACCTATTTTGAGAAGTATTTGGGCCCATTTGAGTGAATAACTTCAGTTCTTTCTTGCACAAGTAGCTTTCTACTCCAGGCCACTTAAGTTTGTAATCAGAGCTCTCCCAGAATTTTTCCCTGTGTAAATGAATACCAGTGTTCCCAAACACTACACCAAGCATATTCACATTTTCGGTGGCTGCTGTAACAAATTACTACAAACTAGGTAGCTTAAAACAAAAGAAATTTATACTTTTATGATTCTGGACACTAGACCATTCAAGTGTGTCCACAGCCCATATTCCCTCTGGAGTTTGCAGGGGAAATCTGATCTTTACCTCTTCCAGCCTTTGGAAGCTGTTGGCATTCCTTGACTCGTGACCCTACCACTCTAACCTATGCCTCTGTGGTCACATTGCCTCTTCCTCTTCTCTGTATCAGATGTCTCTCTGCCCTTGTAAAGACCCTTGGCCTTGGATTTAGGGCCAGCCAGGATAAGCGCCTCCTCTATAAATCCTTAATATATTTCACCACATAAGGTAATATTCACAAGTTCTGGGAATGATGAGGACAGGGACATATCTTTTGGGGATCTACCATTCATCTCTTTACACCAAGAATAAAGTTTTCCTTTCATCTTGTTGCTTCTCTGAACAAGGAACAAAATCAGTTTAATGTAGCCCCTTCCTAGGTTAGGAGGCTTATGTATAAAGGTACTGTTTTGTTTCATTTTGTTTATAAATGGATAAATCAGCTGAAATGTAACCAAATGTCTCTTAAAACCAGCCTTTCTCTTTCCCAGTCAGGTACGACCGCCCTGTTCTTTGCTGCCCAACAAGGACATAATGACATCGTGAGATTTCTCTTTGAATTTGGAGCATCCACTGAGTGTAGGACCAAAGTAAGAGAACTTTCTCACTTCATACCTTGTTGAAGAATTTCACAGTCAGGAGTTTTTTTCTATTCATTTATGGGATGGATTTTATAAGATCTTCAAACCTGGAAGGTGGGGTTCACAGGTCACTTGTCCTGGTTAAGGAATGGTCCCAGGGATGCAGTGTAAAACATAACATCTACTCTGGACCCCCAACTAGAGAATTTTCTAGGGATTACTTGTATTTCTGGTACTGGAAGCTTTCTACTCCAGGACACTACATTTTACTGTCACGATGGATACAGTAGCAGGTGCTTAATAGCTTTCCCTGTTTTCATGTGCTTTTTTTTGCTTCACGGTTAATCCCAGAGCTATGATAGGAATCGCTGGAAGTATTATGCCAGGCCTAGTGAATCTGAGAGACTTCCAAGAGAGGTGCGTTGGCAGGCAGTTTACTTTCTGTGGTGTCCTCACTGAAACATGTAATATATGAATACAGACTAGGTAGTTGGGAAGGAATCGTGGTTCTTCCTTTAAAGAAGTCATGGAGTCTTTGTATTTGACATATGGATTAAAAAACAGACTGCAGAAAGGTGAGTTTTGCATTTGCAGTATGGTTCTACATGATGTTTTATAGTAGCAGAATTTGAACTGCCATGATATTTTTGTAATGGGCAACTTATTTCTGGCTTAATCATAAAAAATTCCTGACAGTCTGCCTCATTTGGAATCTTTTAGGTTTTCTTAATCCATTATCTGTGACATTTTGATATCAAGGGAGTTTCCAGTGTTTTTTTCTTTTTCTTTTAAAATGCTAACTAGTAAGTAGATCTGAGTCTCAAACAGGGTCTCTGTATTTTCTGAAACCTACTGTTGGACTGTGTGCACACCTCCAAACATGCTGAATATCATATACAATAAGCCAAAGTAGATGTATATATATATTTTATATTATTTCTCTTTTTAAAAGTGATACAACTAAAAAATAGGAAGTAAAGTTCTACAAACTTACATCTCAACTCTGAACTAAGTCAAAATAAGCATGCACGACTGTATGGCTGCTTCAGTCTCCTGGTTAACAAGTTCATACTGGCTCAGAGCATTTGTGCATGAGCCAGTTCATGCTGTCCCAGAAATCCAGGGAACATGGGGCCTGGGGTAAGCAGTTCCTCATGTTCCGTCTGGCTGGCTGCACGTGTCCAAGAGCAGAGTGTTAGGAGGCTCTGAGTTTTCACATGTTCCTGTTGTCAAAACTGACTTTCTTTCAACAATTGTTCTCATTGTTATTAAATCTATACTCCACCTCCAAGTGTGTTTTTAAAAATAAAAGGTTATCAACTTATCTATGACAATCGTCATATTTTATCTACTTTTTTACGTCATCAGGCAAAAGCTGGAAACTCTGACAGAACAAAATTTGGAAATGTTGTTGTTCACTGCTGCCATTAAGCAAATCCTTGATGCCCACCCACCCCACCCATACCACCAGCCCCAGCCCCAGCCCTCCAGTCCCTCTCCTCCATTCTTCAGCCCTCAAAACACAACTCAAAACTCAACTGCCCTGCCCACCCTCACTGAAGCCTTACTCAGCCATGTGCATCCTCCAGGATCTTGCCTGCCTGTGGAAAAAAGTTCTGCTAGAAGGTTCTCCAAGTGAAGCCCACCTGCTACCTGCACCACATCACCTCACAGGACTGGTCAAAAGGCCTATTTCTGGGCCTCGCCCCAGACCTACTGAATCAGACTGCTGAGGGTGGGGCTCAGAGGACAGGCATTTTGAATAAACATTCTGTGTCCGAATTTAGAAACCACAGTATCTTATGTATTTATGATTTGTATTGTAAAACCAGATTACATGTTCTTGCATTATTTATAATTAGTTCAAATGTCCACACACCAATTCACAGAGCCAAACAAACAACTCAACAGTCCTCAATGGGAAAAATAATGCCTTAGCTGCTGCAAACTGAAACCATCGAGGGCTTCATTTGGCCACAGACTCAGTGAGTCAGTAGTGTGATGCGGTTGGCATAAAAGGAGATTCTGATTTTGGCTGCAGAGATAAAAGAGCAGCCGAAGCAAAGGATTGTCCCATTCTACATCAGGCCCCATTTACTTTACTAAACTCTGTTTAGTTCTAGGGTCCACATTTTGAGAGATCTGGACAAATTGGCACATGGTCAACAGAAAATACTGAGTAGAATGGTGAGAGCCACATGGATAGGCTGTAGTTGTCCCCTTTTTTAATGGATGTAGGTCTTGTATCATGAAGGCAGGTGCCCCACAGGGTTACTCCATAGAAGAGCCTCAGTCTCAGAGGCCTACAGTGGGGTAGAGCCACAGGGAGTAGCCACCATTTGCCAACAGGGCCTCTGGCCAGAAGATACAGGAGACTATTCTGATAATTCCAAGACAGGACTGGTTGGTACAGACTTTCTGTTCTTTGTCTCCTTTATTGAGAGCCAAATAGATAATTCTACATTTGACATGGAAAATTTCTAAACTATCCATAATAACATAACCAAGTAACTGTACTCTATCTGAAGTAAGTCATCCAAGTATACAACAAAATGATGTCCTTCAGATGAACTCTGTCGTGATTATAGAGAAAAGGTAAAAGGGATGAAAGAAGAAAAGTAAGTTTGTTACCATCTGTGGGACAATTATTTCCAAACCTCTTTCTATAGGAGGAGCATCTGCTTGGTAAAATACGTACCTACCCTGTTTCTAATATGTTTATACTCTGCTTGCCCATAGGATGGGGGCACTGCCCTTTTGGCCGCCAGTCAGTATGGGCACATGCGGGTGGTGGAGACCTTGCTGAAGCATGGAGCCAATATCCACGACCAACTTTATGTGAGTGTGTTTCCGGGGGACATTGGGTGGCACTTGCTCATCCCCTCATCACACATACCATTTGTGGGCTAAATTCAGATGCCAGAAGTGCCAACCTCAAAAATATTTTAATAGACAGTAGGACTTTAATCTGGGACATTAAGGGAAAAAGATATACAGCTGACTCTTGAACAATATGGGGATTAGGTCCTCTGAGCCCCCATGCAGTCAAAAATCCTTGTGTAACATTTGATTCCCCAAAAACTTGGAAGCCTTACCAATAACTTTGTCGATCAACCTGTATTTTGTATGTTACATGTACTATATGCTGTATTCTTATAATAAAGCTAAAGAAAATGTTTCTTCAAATGGTGGCAAATCTCAAAAAAATTTTCCAATATATTTATTGAAAAAGATCCACTTATCAGTGAACCCACTCAGTTCAAACCCATGTTGTTCAAGGGTCAACTATAGTTACACAGATGAGCTTTTCTATGTAGAAACCACATAACTTGTTCTGCCCTTTGAATCTCTTTTACATGAGATGGTTCCTGTACCTATGCAATTAGGATCTTCAAAAAACCATGTGATACATGCTTACTCCTACCATAACAAGCCCCACATAGGGACTTGCTGAAAACCAAAATAAATTCTCCTGCTATGAAGTTGCTCAGGAGGAAGGGCACAAAAAAGGGTGCAATCAAGTTATTTGGAAAAGAAGTGAGGTTGGGTGACCCATGAAGACCCGTGCAGTACATGGACACCACTGACCTTTGAAAGGCATCCACTGTGGGTCTGTTCACAGCTAACTGACAGCACATCCCAAGTGCTTTTTTGATTGGCTGTCATTGTAATTCCATAGGATTTATGGGAAATGTTATTCTGGTTTTGTAGGAAAAAAATTAAATATGAGGAGAGAAAGTGACTCAATAGAGTCTCGTGGTGAAGACTGGAAGATTCCTACTTCTAGTTGTCTAGGGACCACATATTTGGCTGTCCTACCACTGGATGTCTAGCCCTGTGCCTAGAGTACTGTACTTTCATAGACATGTAATGAGAGGTACAGGTGTGAGCTTTTCCTTTTGAACACCCTTTCCAGTTTACACAGTTACTCTGACAAAACACAGGCCTCTTGAAAGTACCTAGCAACTAGCCTTACACTTTGCACTTCAAAATCTGTAACACCATTTGAGTCTACAGCATTCCCAGTTAAATGACTGAATTACTTGATAATGGTATAAAGGAGTAATTCTCAACTCTGGCTGCCCATCAGAATCACTTAGGGAGTTTTAAAGCAATAACACTTCTGGGCCCACCCCAGACCCATGAAGCCAGAGTCTCTGAGGACACAGCTGGGCAACAGGTGGTTCTGAAGTGTGGCCTCATCTAAGAAACAGTTCTACAGCTTTGGCTATTTATTTGGCTATATATAGGTGAGGTAATCTGAGAGTATGTTTGAGTATACGTATGTATAGGTTGAACAGGAAGAGCCCAAGTCTTTGGAAAAAGAAAATGAGTTTGATTTTGATAGCATTACAATTAATAGTCAGTGACCCAAAGGGACTACGGCAGATTCATACTGTCAGATAAACATTCTTCCAAATGGCTCATCTGGATAACACATAGTCTTAGAACTATAGAGTTTGGAGAGAGTACATTCCCATGTAAATTCCTCTCTGTGATTAGGTGACTCAAGAAATTTTATGCACTGTAACTTCCATCTATGTTAAAACTTTTTACCTTTATCAAAATGGTCCAAATATAAGTATTTCCATTAAAAACAATTGAAATATGGGGGGGGTCCCAGCCAAGTTTCTAGGAATGGAAATTTGTAATGCACAGTAAAATATCCAATGTATGAAAATCCATTTTAGAAAATTCCTAAGATTTCTCAGCGACTAAGGACATGGTACTCTTTCTACAGCAATACAGTAAGGAGCTGCTGAAAATTTTATCCCCATTTCAAACATCTGCTTAGAAATCTGTACAGGCTGATTCCCTTTTTAATGATTGTCCGGAGGGGAGTCTGGCAGCTCAGATGACATGCCCTGGAAATCCAGCACTCTCTGCTGGCTGGACTTGCAGGGAAACGTACTTTGTATTTCAAGTTGCGGTTAATGTCCCTGCTGGGAGGACTGGTAATAGCTGGGTTAGTGGGGTGTTCTACACTAGCATGTGCTCGGGTTTTCCGCAGCGTTGTAAAGGTAACGAAGCTCACCCTGTCCTCTGAATGCTGTCTGTGTGAAGTAAACATCTGGGGAGGATGCGTGCTCTCAGCTGACTGACAGATTTGCTGAAATTACCCAGTGACACGTCTTCAAGAGAAAAAGAAGTGTCCAAGACATAAACACCCAGTTAAAAAGAAAACTAATGAAAACTGGAAACCAGCACGTGCTCTGGGCACTTATGTAGGACGACTTAGTTGTGTTTATAGGTGTTAGTGTCTGCGGGTCTGGCAGAGAGCCGATCACGGGTATCCTTGGGCAGTTTTTCTTAAAGCATCTTGTGTTTTTAAGCTTAGAGAAACTGCATGTTGGGGGAACATGGGTTTGAGGGCAAGAAAGAGAAAGGGCAGACAAGATCTCATTAAAAGACACTTCTTACTCCCAATTTATAAAATCACACAAATAAGTTTGGGGATTTGTTTGTTGTTTTTTGTTAATAGACTTTATTTTTTATTTTTTAACTAACGTTTAGCTCTTAACTGACAGAATAATTGAAATAGAAAGATGTGTTAAGTGGATGTACTTTTAAATCTAATTAAAGAGCAAATGGACTATGAGATCATGCAAAAGAAGCAGAAGGCAGCTAATGAGAAGTCAATGCAGACAAGAGAAAACTGATGACTGACTACTTGGAAAACTGGGTGTATTAAGCCCTGTGATCAAGATTCTGTAAAGTGAACAGTCATCACCTATGTTACACCTTATCCTTATGAGACTATTTTAAACTTTACCTTTCAGCCTTAGTGTGATGTTTTAGAACCATTCTTCAAAAAATAAAACACTAACCATGAATCTGGAAAAAAAAAAGTGGGGGGATGGAAATGAAAAGTTGTATTAAATATATGCATTTTTTAATTAATTTCTTTAAAAATAAATGTGAAAGATGATTTTTTTTTAACACTTTCAATTTGACATCTCTCAGGATGGAGCCACTGCACTCTTCCTAGCTGCCCAAGGTGGTTACTTGGACGTTATCCGATTACTTTTGTCTTCAGGAGCAAAAGTCAACCAGCCAAGGCAGGTCAGTGTGCGTGCATGCAGCAGTGGGGCCTGGAGGGACAGCCGTCCTCAGCCGCAACTATCTAACATGACCAGGCAGCTCTGGGCATCTTTAAACCGTTTGCCTCTGTGGCAAAAGTTAATCTTTGATTAGGGTTTCTCCTATTCTTTATTTTGAGTTCACCTGCAAGCCTGTGAAATCAGGCTGACATCACCATTTACTGTTTTTAAAACTTGGGTGCTCAGTGTGTGACGTCAAGAACACACTCTGCCACCTCCTATTCAAGTAAATTATGGCTGCCCGGAGGTAGCGAGAGTAGGCTTGTCTGGGTCACAGGTAAACAGAGGTGAGTCAGGGAACCTTGCCCCTGCCCCGTCCCTCCACTGATACGCTGCCTTATCTCACACCCCCACTTCTACCAAGCCAAAGAGGAGCCTGCTGGGATCATTAGTAGGCTTGTACCTTCATCTCCCACAATTATAATGCAATTGAGACTTTGTTTACCAAAGTGAGGTGACATCTAGCAAATCAATTCATTCAACAGAACTTTAAGGTAATATAAGCCATACTTTATAAATAATAAAGAACAATCCAAATGTAAAGTGTTATAATTAACTTCTCTTTTGTAGGAATTATTTCTGCACTAATTTTTTACAAAACATTTCAGATCAAGGTAACATTACTTTAAAGATAGTTTTCCAAGGAAAAGTCAAGCAGATATCTTACCAGTCAGTGACACCCAGAAAGATTCCTTCTGTAATGTGACCTGATACAGGAATGCCTGCATGTTCCCATAGTCATGTCATTGTTGCAGCTCATCTTTGCACACCAGGCCTCAGTGGACTGGCTGGCCTGCCCATCTGGTCTGATCACTTGTGGCTGGGGAGAATGGAGTCAGGCTGTGGGCAACGCAGGCATGTGCTAATATTTTGTACAGGTACCCGTTTGCTGGACCAGGGACATCAAGCAGAGACAGTAATAAAACCTGAGCGTCAGGTCCAGGCAGGGCTGGTAGCAAAGCTGTCTCAGTATTGAACCCTCTCAGCTACTGATGAGGTTCCTTATATCTCTTGGACCCCCAGCTTAGAATAGAACTGGTCCCCAAGACTTTCTGTCTGGCTTGAGCCTGTAGGTGGAAGTAGCCTACGTGTATGGACTAGAAGGCAGGAGAAGCAAAGAGCTAGTGCCACTTACTATACTCATTCCCATGGAAGAGAATTGTTCTGATACTCTTCGCTAAATACTCTTTAGGAACCTAAATAAGACCATATAACATTTAGTCTCTAATACAAGTCATGTCATAGGGTCCATGTCATGCTATGATCTATCTACAAAAATGCATTAGAGGATACATGAAAATATTACCTCAAATGGAAAGAGGGAATAACACAGTTTGAAGGAATTGCCAAAGTCACCGATTTAACTACCCCTCAGGTGAACACTCTTTTCTCTAACAATCCTGCCCTGTGGTGATCAGCCACTGTTGAACCCCTCCAGGAGTGGGGAGCTCATTCCACCTTGTCAGCTTGTTTAGTCTTTAACTGGCCCTCATTATTTCTTTTTTACTTTGAGTTAAGTGTCCACAGCCTTCACCCATCAGTCCTCTTTTTATCAATTGGTATTGAAAAATAGGTCTGAGTCCCTTCCTGCTGGTGTGCATGCAAATAGTAAATGACAGATGTAATCCCATGAGTCTCATCTTCAAGCTAAATGTCCAGTTTCCTTTTTTCAAAAGACATGCTATAGAGATTGTAACTTCCACTTCATGGTGATTTATTTGATTTAATATACTTGAAAACTGTACTTGTGTCAAGTATTCAAAAATGTATATAAACTTTCTAAATGTTTTTCCTACTCCAAATCTCTCAAAACTATAAAAAGGACCTACACTGACTTAATTTCCATTATTTTCATGGTGAAATCATCTTCATCATGAAGATTCTGACCATTATAATAGGAGGAAAAACTGTGAAGCAACAGAAATTGAGGTGCACAGAAGAGGGAAACCTTTCCTATTCACAAACTAGATAATAACTGATAAGTCATTTGATTTGACGATAATGCTCTAACAGTAATGCTCAGCCTAGGGAGATGATTCAAAAATCGTATTTGGAGAACTAATCACCAGCAATGAGACATACAGGTGTCCCTCAGATCTCATCTTACCAATCATTCCTACCTGCCCAGTTAGGCATCTCCCAGGGTAACTGGGAGAATCAAATTAAAGATATGGCAGTGCTTTGTTAACAAAAGTCCAGGTTAAGGTACTTAGCATTTTTCATGATAAATAATATTCAGATCCAGTGACCATTTTCTAAGCATCTTTAGCCAGTCCTTGTGCTCAGCACCTTTCTACATGTTTTCGTGTTCACGAATATCCCTGTGAGGCTGTTTTTGCAAAGAAGACACTGAGAATGAGGCTCAGATTTTCATAAGGTCTCATTACAAGGAGTTGGTGACTTCTTTTTCCACCTACCATGACTATTGCAATTAAGGTGATAAAATATAAGCATTAGCATTACTGTTAGGAATGGATATTAACACTTGTTCCCAATATACCATCTCTTGCATTTTCCACATATTAGTGTCAAAAAAATAATTTTACTAATACCAACCATGCCCATGGAAAGCACAAGGAGCAGGCGGCCTCTGTTGCCTTTCCTTGCCTGCCCTCTGGTGGAGATATCGACACAGAACAAATGAACACAGAAACTGCCAGAAGGAAGAGCTTCCTGCCCCCAGACTGCCTCTCTGCATCCCCCTCAGGGTTCCCACCCACACCTCCTGGGCTGCCTTGATGTCCCCCCTCCACCCCAAACCAGCCGTGCCTGTCCAAGCCACCATGACTGTACATGCTCTTCCTTCTATGGGGGAGCCCTTTCCCCCCTCCCTCCTGGCAAATCCTAGTTCTCCTTCAAGACCCAGCTCAGATACCACCCCATCTGTGAGGCTGACCCGTAACCTCCACACAGTAGGAGGGACCCCTGCTAGCTCATCTGGGGCTTTTTGTCCATACTTTCTTGTGGCACTGGAGTCATACTGAAATTTCCAGGTCTCTTCTCCACTAGACTGAATTCCTTTGAGAACAAAGGCCATGTTGCATTCTGCCTGAAACTTAGAAGACGCTTAGTAATTGTTGGTTGGTTGATTGCATGCATGAATGGTTAAATCGTGAATTGGGAGAATCAAATCAAATAATGAATGCAGACTTGCTTTGTAAACTGAGAGTACAAATTAATGTATTATTTATATTGCTAATGATAAATAATAATCAGATTCAGGACTACTTCTAAGAGGCTCTTGTGGAAGCACAAAGTCAGTCCAGGCCTTTTCAGCCATCTTCCATCCTTCCTTTCAGCACCTCTTCCCCACTCTCTCCCAAGACACAGAGGTGCCAGTGTCCTACCGCCCCTCAGTGCCCCAGATCCTCCCAGGCTCCTGATTTGCCGTCATCTGCCACCCCACTTAGACACCTTTGTCCTCTGTCCCTTTGCCAGTACGGCCATGGCAGTAAGCCTTGCCTACTGTGCCTAGTAAGTAGATGGGAGTTGAAATTCCATATTAGAGCAGAAAATGAAACTTGATATCCTACAACTGAGTTACCCTGCTTTTCAGCCCCCCTTGCGTCTCCCCATCCATGAGTAATTTGTCTTACCTGACAAACAGTCCCTTGGAGCCATATTACCTTAATTACCTCAGAGGTTATCTTTAGTCAATTCTGGATTCTCCTTCCTCCTCCTGCCCTTTTCTCCAAAGTGACCTAAGTTCCCAAAAATCAGAATATCACTGGCATTGGGGTGGGGGCAGAGACACTCATGTCTGCTTCTCGTGCTGGCTTGTCCAGCCTGTCTGGTCCCAAAGCATCATGCACAGCTACCCTGGAGGTGCAACTGGCCCCACCATCATCTCTACTTGTGAAATCACAACATTCTGTGGCCTTATTATCCCAACACCAGGCTTACTCCAGGCCACTGTTTCCCCAGCACATCTGATTTCCCCCAGGGGTCCCAGGGCATGTCCCACGTCTGTCAGCCCAGACATCTCCCAAACCCATTTCTCTTCTCTCAGTCCCTAGGCATGAGCAGAGCTGTCTGAGAGCCTGCAGTGCTCCTGGGTTTCATCCCAAGAACAGGAGAAAATCCTTCATCATCTGGAATTCACCATAATTTATCTGGGTATTTCTATCACCCTAATTTACCAGACCCAGATTCAACCCAGCAGGGCAGAAAAACATGGACAATAAGTCTGACCTGTGCTTCTTCCTTCTCCCTCTCTAGTGCGTCCTTCCAGCTCTAGAAGGGTTTTCAGTTTTCCTTTCTGTCTGCCAGGAAGGACCCTCCTCTCAAATCCTTCAAGGGATATTTCATGTTTTCTTCTCTGGAGCAACACATCTCAGCTTTATGGTCTAGTGTTGGCAGAATGAGGGTCTTTGGGGGAATAACACACTGGAAATACTACCCAGAATGCCATCCTGCTATATCGCTAGTGTGCATCCCCTCCCAGAAGACACAATATACACTCTGCATAAAATTAAAATCTCCAAAGATGATGTGACTGTGGCAAATTCTGGACACCAGAACAGAAGAGTGAGAGAAGTGTCTTCAGTTCTCTGACTCTCAGGCGCCCCTCAGAGTAAACTTCCCACTCTTGTGGGGAATGAAGGGCCCTGGCCAAACAAGAAGGTGGTGTGTGAACCCCCCAGTAAGGCAGACGAACCGAGAGCCTAGGGACAGTAAAGACAGGCTGGCTTCTCCCTGGGCTTGTCAGCTGTGGGGTGCAACTCAACTGCTTCCCACGCAGCATTCCACGAAGTCCGGCACCACACCCTGTGGTCAAAGATGCTGCCATACCGTGTCCGGTTGTTACAAGCCAAACATTGAATACTGGCAATTACCCAGGGAGTCCGGGCACTGCCAAATGCCAGTCCGGGTAGTACGCGGGCAAAAGTCACCATCCTCGGGGTCCTCGGACCTGCGTGGCCGCCGGGTCCAACGCGCTCTCCCGGCAGGACGGCACGGCGCCGCTGTGGATCGCGGCGCAGATGGGCCACAGCGAGGTGGTGAGGGTGATGCTCTTGCGCGGAGCCGAGCGCGACGCCGCGCGCAACGTGAGTCCAGGGGCTCCGGGGACGCCGGGGGCGGGGGGGACCCGAGCACGCAGGCTCGCGAATTCATCTCCTCTTTCACGTGCGGAGAAAACCTGCTTCTACTTGGTGTATATCAGCTGGGTTCCCTGCCAGCCTCCACCTGCTCTTTAGTCCGAACCAGTTGACATTTAGCAGGTGCTGCTCAGTCCAAGCGCAGAGTGCTCAATTCCTCGGCGGCCCTCCTCCACCTGAGCTGACTTCCCAATGAACCGGAGGAGGGCTGGTGGGAGCGCGGCCGCCGCTGTCCTGCCGCGTGTGCCCCGAGCGGCCGCTGGTCCCGGGCTGGCTCCGCTTCATCGGCTCCCGCATCGGTCCCCGCCTTTACCCCAGCTGGTACCGCCTAATTCTGCCTCGGTGGGCCCCCCAGCAGGCCCCACAGACCCTGCTGCCTGACCACTCTGTACTGTTGGACTCTTGTTGTTGCTAAGTGTCTGGCCTCAGCCCCAGCATTACCCTTGGTTATGTGACACACCTCCCTTCTCCAAGTCTGAGCCCAGAAGGGGGACATCAGGAGACGCATTGCTGGCCACTTCACTGCCCTAGCTCCCACACACTTTTTTCTTCTCCCCACAAACTCGGAAGCCAAAAAAGAAAAGTCCTCTAATCTTACTTTCTTCCTGATTCCAGCTAACCCTGGGGTATTTCATTTCCTACGAGAGAACTCTCTGAGCCAAATCCTCCCAATACAACAATTGAGGTGTTAATGCAGGAGAAAAAGGAATTTGGAAAATCTCTTCTCAGTCTGAAAAATGAAGACAGAAGTGGACTTCTTTATTCCTTCTAATAGATTTCAATCCATCCCTTTTCTACTATCCCCTTCGCACCACCATAGGCAAATAGATACCTAGGGCAGAGGAGGGCAAAGCTGTGCACATGAGAAGGCAAAAAGAGAAGCACATTAAAAATTTTAAACAGTAATACAGTTCAACAATGATTTAAATCATTCAAAACATTTCAGCAATTCATTTCTGCTAAGTCATGAACTGCCGAGAATGCCTCCTTAGCCCTTCTACATCCTCCAAATATGCTCTTAAAATTCCCCTTGTCCTTTACCTAGTAAAGGACTGAAAAATAAATTCCTGAACAGCAGGGTTCTAAAATAATACAAGTCACATACTTTATCTGGTTTTATTTCACACAGAATTAACTGCTCAATATGCTCTAAGCCCCTAGATTAAGAGCCATTGCCGGTCTAGGCTTTAGTTTACACATTTTGCCTGTTTCTGATAAGCATATTCCCAGTTCTCAGCTAACACTGAGTCCTTAGCAAACACACACACACGTTGCTAATCAGCTTTTCTTCTCGTCTCTGCTGTCAAGGATGGAACAACAGCATTACTGAAAGCTGCCAACAAAGGGTATAATGATGTTATAGAGGAGTTGCTGAAATTCTCACCCACCCTTGGTATCTTGAAGGTAAGACCTAAAGGAAATTTACCGACCTATAGAGGAGAAGTGTGAAATTAAGGAGCCCATTTTTGGGGACTGCAGTAGAATCTGGTATAATTCATGTGTTTAGTTGTATTCTTGAAAGAACATACCTACAACTTCTTAATGTAGGAGATTCATGGGCACTTGTAGAAATGGGAAGAAGGTAAAGAGAGTGAACCAGAATCTGCCAGCACTTAGTTTTCTAGGAAAAAAAAATTAAAAATTAGTAATGAAATCACTAAATTGGAAAGTAAACCATACTGATAAATCACTGGAAGATTTATGAAATCCTTCCCACAAAACATGAGGGACTGGGCTCATGTTCCTTCTCTTCATTCTCTGTAGCAAAAAACCACATTGTTACCTTAGATGAAATAAAATTAGCCTCAAATATCTAAACACCTCAGAGAATATGTCATTTTGTAGAGCTGGATCTTCCAGAAAACAGAGCCCCACAACATTTAAAAGTTTTAATCATTTTGGATTTAAATATTTCTAAATTAGAATATATACCAAGGGTTGGCAATCTTTTTCAGTGAAGAGCCAGGTAGCAAATATTTTAGGCTTTGTAGGCCATGCAGTCTCTGTCCCAGCTGTTCAACTCTGCTATTGTAGCAAGGAAGCAGCTGTAGGGGGAAAAAAATACAAGGCTGCATCCCAATAAAACTTAATGTATGGACATTGTATTTCTGGAATTTCATATTTTCACATATCACAAAATATTTTTGTTCTTTGAATTTTTTTGAAACCTTAGCTTGCCAGGACAGAGAAAAACAGGCAACAGGCTAGATTTGGCCCACAAGCCATAGTTTGCTGAGCCCTGGTATATGCTCTTGTTTTCTTAAATAGAAGACACCAAACCTGTTCCAAACTTGGGACGGTGGCTTAGCACCTTGGGGAATATGCCTTCAAGGTCTAATGATGTGTGAAAAGTCTATTGCTCTTGAATGACCCCAGGGGCTTTTTGAACACTCTGTATCTGATCTTTATATTTGCGGGCTCCATCCTTGCTATCAGCTGACACAGAGCTGCTATGGTCAGTGTGCTGGCCCCTCTCCCATGTCCCACTGAGCAACTGCTGATCTTCCATGAGCTTAGAAGCCAGAAAGCTGCACTAGTTCAAATTGTAAAGTAAAAGTAAATCATCTATGAGGATGAATTGTCTCTGAATAAAGGAAAAGAGCTTTAGAAATGGATTTGGCATTATCTGGTCTCATTTCAAACAGCTCTTCTTTGGCTTGGTGTTTTATTCTTAGCCATGTCGCAAATAAGTGAAGTGGATAAATTGGTTGAGATTTAGATAAGTGAGATGTTACCAGATTAGTGAATTGCCATACATACTATAAAAGGCAAACATGGAAAAATGCTACTTTGCTGGGATTTTTCTCTGGGTATGGTATTTTACCCTTTTGCAAAATAAGAGAATTTTTTAAAATTAAAAGTAGTTAATTTGTAAACTAAGTTTGCACTTAGATACTATTCACAGACATATGTGTCTTCTAGAACAGATGTCATATGACTGCCCATTGTTCTTATATTAGGTTTGTTATAGTCTCTTCCTCTCCCCTCCCAGAATCCGGCTACATGCTGCAGGTAGCCACTTTTAGTTCAATAAATATTTATGGTAAGTTTCATAGAATGCCAAGAGCCTATCTGTTGGTCCCTCCTGTGTTCTGAAATGCTCCAACTCAGGGCTCAGGGCGTTTCCTCCCCACACATACTCTTACTCTTACGCCCTGAATGCTACAGTCTCTCTCCTGCATGCCTGAGTGAGTGGAGTGTATGTAGCTAGGCTGACAGGTGAGCTAGCTGCCATTCCTCCAGTCCTACCAGAAGTGGCTCACCAAAAGCCCAAAGACTATATACATTGCTCCTTAAGAGAAAAACATGTTTGACATAGCATTGTTGTTCTTTCTGCAGAAAATTTTAATATATATAAAACTGATTGCGTGATCATGAAGTCGTTTACACTCCAGGTCAGGTTCCTTGTTTCACTTGCAAAAGAATGTTGCCATTATTGATACTGACCATCCGCTGTGTACCTGAGGACACTGTCTGAGAGCCAATGTGACTTTGACTAGGGAATATAAGGAAGTGTGAGGCTCCAGCAGTACAGTGGCATCACTTGGGCTGGTGTCCAACGAAAGCCAAGCTGAGTGCAGTGGCTGGAAGCTCACTCCTGACATACACTGTCATTTTCTCTTAGAACGGGACGTCAGCGCTCCACGCAGCAGTGCTCAATGGGAATATTAAAACAGTCGCGCTGCTCCTGGAAGCAGGGGCAGACCCAGCCCTGAGAAACAAGGTACCAGCCTTACTTTACCCATCTTTTAACTCCATTGGGCTCCTGTGCCAAGGGATCAGAGCACCTGCCTAAGCCAGGGTGACATGTCAGTGGCTCCGGTCACTGTCTCCATTTCTTAGCACAGGAAAGGCACTCAAGGTCATCATGACTAGGTCATGAGTGAGCACTACATATGGACCCAGAGAATTATACTAAAACCCTGTATCATCAGTGGTTTCCGCTAACAAAGGTGTAGCCTCCCAGAGCAGGGGTAGGCGTTAGCTGTGGGGAGCAGAATCATGAGTGTTCTGTCTTCAGGAAAGTGTCCTAAAAAGGCCTGGCAGTTTATCACCATTCTTCATAGGTTGGATGATCATATCTCGATAATTGTTTATGCTCTGTTTGGTGACTACATGGGGAAAATGTTGCTCTTATATTATTAGCAGGACTTTGCACTGCTGTTACAAAACCAACCCATATTTTTTTATAGCTTAAAATCCTTTGTTTATGATCAGGCCAGACTTGGAGGTGGGAAGAGGCGCAGTACTCATGGAAGAAATGATTTTCATTGTATTTCCTCCTATTCTGCATCTGCATAAGGTATTAAATGTAGGGCCTTGTGGGGAGGAGAGTCACCTAGGAAAGGTTTGGAGAAAACACACTAAGCCTCCAGCTTTTGAAGGAGGAAGTGGGAGTGGTGCTTACTAATAGGGGAATGTATGAAAAGTAATTTTCACTTTATACTTACATACTATTTAACTTTTTAAAAGTATTCCTGTTAATATTTTCATTATGAAAATAAAAACATATGTTACTTCATGATGTTTCAAAAAGAAACAATTTAGTGCACTTAAACAACAGGCCAAGAGTCTCTTTTTTTCATTCCACTTAGCATGTGGAATTATTATTTCCTCATTCCTACCACCGAACAACTTGAGGACAATGTTGCCTGGCTGTGTGATAACCCAGCTGAAATCACACTTACTTTCTTTTCTTTAGACCTTGGACACAGACTTCCTGAAGAGATCAATCTTTCTTACTAAACCGTCAGTCAAGGGGAAATGTTAGTACCTTTATATAGAAACAAAAAATGCAATTCCTTGTGTGTCTTCTGGAATCTCAGCAATAATGGTCATGGGGATTTCCAGTGACCGAAATGCTGTTGCTTGGACCTTCCCAAACGCTACTTGAATGTATGTGTGGGCTGATCCATTGGAGTTTCAGACTGCAGAGGCCCTTAGAGCTGGGAGTAGCTGCCAGGGAAGCCCCCACCTGATCATCAGCCACCCCACAGAAGTCAGTCACTTTAAAGGTAGCTCTAGAAACAAATGCATTGAGATTCCAGCAGCCACAGGACTCTTGGCCTTCTTTTGTTCATTCAACAAACACCTACTGAATGCCTACTAGATTCCATGCCCAATGTCCTGGGGACACAACAGTGAATGAAGTTCACATAGGTCAGGGCTCAGTTTACTGGGAAATAAAAACAATTAAATAAGCAAATCCAAAACAGAGTAACTAGAGCCATCAGCAGGGATGTAAAGAATGCTATTGAAGGCTTCCCAGGGAAACTGATCGCTAAGCTAGTACAGAAGCGTCTTCTGCTCCAGGGTTTCCAGCACTTCTACTCTGCAGGTGCAAGGCGGATACCTGAGGAGAGGGTAACCACTGGCCCAGCAACTACTCCATGCTGTCGCCGTCCCTGTGGGTGTAAGGAGCCTGTGTTCCCAAAACTCGGAGCTGAGGACTCCGAACCCAGCTGCCAGGGCAATGGGAGTAGTGGTTTGATACTGTAGTATCATGAACATGGGCCATGGTCCTGTTCCACAATGAATAATACAGCCTTCAAGGGCTAGCCCGGGCCACTCACCATCTTAATCCACAAGCTCAGCAGCCTGACCATTCAGTGGGGACCAGCCAGGAGAAAGGAAGAGTGAGATCAGGTGTTCAGCTCGGTGTGCATGACACACACATCAGGCAGAGCGATGTGGTTGACCAGAAGTTGACAGCACAGTTTGAGGGTATAAAGCTTTTTTTAATGATAAAGGATCTGGACACTCATGGAGATGGTCACACGAGGCAGCTGTAACTTGGCAAGCTTGTACAGAGAGGTACAGCTTCTTCCTGACCATGGAGGATCCTCTGGCTGCCTGCCAGCCTGCTCACCGAGGACAGGAACCAATGCAGAACAGTCTGGCTATTCCTGAGTGTACTCTGAGCCTGGATGGCCCTCGGGTCTGGTTACCAGGAGCATTTCTCTGCTGGTCCAGGCATTAGGCCTGTACAGTATTTGTTCCTACAGAGACTAATAGTAGAACTGGGCCCTGTAGAGGGGCCTCTGGTCTATAGTGACAGCAGAGCAATTTCCTGCCTGATTCAGACCAGCATTAGAATCAAGGGTCCTTCGTGGTGGTCTTGGGGGCAGACGCAGGACAGGCTGCACTGCAGACCAGTGGTGGCAAACTCATAATTCCCAACCAGTGGGGGCCTAGTTAGTAGATGGGGGTCTAAGAGCAGGACCCAGCCTAGAAGGTGTGGACTCCAGGGGTTTCACCTAAAATCAGGGTCTGAGGTAAAGCAGCTGGAGTTGCAGGCATGGCTGTAGGAGAAAACACATGTGAGGCAGGTAACATCCAGAATGCCCTCTTGCCCATTCTGGGTGCCTTTCTGCCCTTTAATTGCCTCCCCTGAAATCTCAGCTAGTCCTTTTGATTCATCTGTAACAATAGTTCTCAAAGTGTAGACCATGGATCCCTTTCAGGGTGTCTAATAAGTGCAAAACAATATTCTGAATAATACAAAAACATTATTTGCCTTGTTCACTGTGCTGACATGGGCCCTAGAGGGGCAAAAGCCATGGTGGGTGAAATTGTTGGCAGTGTAGTACACATCCAGGCAGGGGTACAGTCTGTACTGGCGAATGATTTTACAAACCTCTGCAAGTGATTGTACAAATTTTGTGGATTACAAAAATACCAGTTTTACTTAGTAACGTCTTTGACGAAGTAGTAACCTATTTTAATTGCATTAAGTTTTCACCCTATATATCTTTTCAATATCCTGTGTGACAAGATGGGAAGGATGCATAGAGCACCTCTGCGTAGACTGAAGAGCACTGCTCGCCTCCAGGGAAAGCTCTTGTGTGATCGCTTGAATCGCAAAGCGAGCCAGGCACATTTTTCATAGCACACCATTTGTACTTGAAAAAACAGTTTGTATCCACCATCTGAACCCGACAGTTTCCCAACACTTAATAGGCTTTTCTGATGAATCAGTGGTAATGTTAATGACTGTGATCCTTTGAGATTGTATGATGAAATGTGTCCACATTTGGAAGATCTGCATAACTCAGTGATCAGTGAACTGTTTTCCCAATGGCCAGTGCATGATGTTACAAATCATGTATGGGTAAAAAATAAAAATAAAAAACATCTGCAGATAGACAGACCTATGGATTTTAACATAACAGTGCAAAAGGTTCCTTGACATGGCTTAGTTTCCCACTGCAGTGACCTTTAGCAAACTACCACTTGTACATACTGGTGTAACAGGAAGAGTATCTAAAATGATCTGAAAAGCCTGCCTGTCTGTGTAAAGCTGAATTTTCATCAGATGCTTCAACCAAATAAAGTATCACAATAGATTGGCTGCAGAAGCAGATGAGAACACAGTTGTCTTCCACTAGCTACCCATCATAGAAATACACAAAACTGAAACAATCCTACTCTTCTAACTTTTTTGTTTTTCAAAATTTGGTAATTATTCATAAAATGTTGTTTATGTTCACAGTATTTGGCTTACTGTTTTTAAAAGTGAATTAATACATATATTTTAAGTGTTCTCATTTTTATTTGTATGAAATTAGAAACAAAAGTTCATTGGGGTCCTTGATAATTTTTAAGAATACAAAAAGTTCCTGTGACCAAAAAGTTTGAGAACCACTGCCCCATAATGTCTATTGGATATGGTAGAGACTCATGAAATAAATGCAAAAAAGAACATTTCTCCACAATAGTGTGAAAAGAAAGGGCATTCGGTGAGACTGTGTCAGGTGGGAGGTGGGTCTTGCTAAAGCTGCTCTTTCCCAGGTATCTCCTATGCTCTGAATGTTTCCTAACTCTGCCTTGTTATCAAATAATACCTGGCCTAAGTCTCAAGACCCTAGTGCACAGACTACCCCACATAGTAAACTAATTAAATATGAGGTATCAAATGAAACATTACCTGTTTTTATTGAGCACATACTAGATAGGCCAGGCATTGCTCTGGAAAGGAGGATAAATAATACAGGGACCCTGGCCTCCAGGTGATTCCAGTCTAGTAAGGGATATGATGCAGATAGGAAAATAACAGAGAGATCAGAAAATAACAGGAAATATTTATACATTTACAGAAGACCTCTTGTATGCCTTAATACAAGAGGAATTCTAGTGAGTATTTTAGCAGTGGAGGAGGAAGTTTGGGTCGGGGCCCCTCTTGGAGTCCCTAAAACCCTACCAACTGTGGGAATTAACTAATGCCTTTCTTACCTTCTTTTAGGCTAATGAACTTCCAGCAGAACTAACCCAAAATGAACGGATATTGCGTCTCCTCCGAAGTAAAGAAGGACACAGGAAGAGCTAACTTAGTTTAATATTTGACTGAAAGATAGGAACCTTAATCACATTGTCCAAAGAGAAATTGCATTTCCAATAATGTTGGAAATTCCTTTAAGAAAGAAAATGCCTAGAATGCCCATCCTGGGTCCCTGACCAAGAAGAGCTGAGCCTTCTGCCCTGAGTCAAGAACAGAGCAGCTCAGGTACTCCTTCTCCTCACTTACATGGGCCTCTCCAGTGGAGCCTGGCAGATTCATGCATTCCAAAGAAACTCTTTAAACTACACTAACTTGGGTCTCTCAGTTAAATGCTAAGAGTTAAACCCTCTAAGAAGTTTAAACAAGAAGACAGAAAGACTAAAAGTCTGACCTTCAATGAATCAAAGTACTTTTGTATTCAATGTAAGTGCTAAAAGATATAGCTCCATTATATTTTACATATATATGTATGTCACTCCAGTGTAAAATGTTTTCTTCTATTCAAGGATCATTCATAGTCATGATATTATGAATCAAGAATGTGCAAAGTTACACTATTAAAAAGCCACTTCTAACATTCCACCATGTGTTTTTCAAAGATGAACAGTTGAACTATAAAAGACATTGTTAAAAAAAAAAAAAAAGACATTGTTCATTTGTGAGTTGATACTCAAATTATTCCTAACATGTAAAGTTCATTTTTACCCAAAGTCAATATTATAGGTATGGTAAGATAGAAGTGGCAAGTTTGAAAGTTCAGAAAATTACAAACCGTAAGAAATTTAGACTTTGTCTCCTTGAGCTTTTATTTTGATTGTATTGCTGGGAATCTGTTTCCCATGCCATGACTAAGCAGACTTAATGTCATGGAAACTTGAACTTGCAACACCACATTGCTTGATACAATGACTTTGAGATTCTTGGATAAAATGTGTTCTATGCAAGTACAATATGTTGCTATTACTATTGCAGGAGTATAAATAAAAGACTGCTAATAGTGTCTAGTAAGTGTTCATTTATGCATGTTTTTGAGCTGGTTGATGCCAACAAAGAAACCTGGGTTTCATTGAATTATTCCTTTGCAGGGGTCAAAATTTATACTCAGTGCACTTAATACAATGGTTTCTAAATGCGTCACTCAGTGCCTGACTACACACACACAAATTGAACCTTTCTGTAGTCTACCTTGTTAAACATTGATGGTATTTGTTATTTAAACACGTCTTTAGTTTTCTTATTCATGTTTTATTCTGGTTTCCAGGCAATGTTCTATATAAGGACCTGTTAAATTCAAGGGAAATGTAATCCCAAAAGGTTTTTTTAACCAACTTGCAATGTTTCTAAAAGATTTATCTTTAAGCCAGTAAACAATGGGATATAATTTTTGAAGTTGTCAGATACTCTCTTAAAGTTGTTATGATCAATAAAACAATCAATAAAAATCAGCTTATTTTAATCAACATCAAAGGCAAATCCAGTATTGAGGCCCCAGAGTTGCCTACAGTGTGAGTAGCTATGCAACATGTCTGCAATCTAATTTCAGGATAGAAAATTAGAAAGCTCTGCCTATATTGTTCAAATGCCCAGATAGAAACATTTTATTAACTAAGAAACAATGCCAACTTCCTCATTGACTTTATTCAGTAAAGTTGTACAAATAAACATTTTCTCCCATGGGAACTACATAAAGCTATATTCATTTTAAAGAGGAAAATAATGTGGTCTTAAATACTTTATATTTTTCCCCTTAGCTCTTAGGCCAAGAAAGGTTGCTCATCACTGAAATAAATCAAAACAGTATTATGGGCACTGATAACAAAGTTCCAAAAGACAAAATGGGATGAAATCACAAACTTAATGTTTTCACAAAAACATGTTAACCTTGGCCTATTCTTCAGACTGTTTTAAGCAGATAATGTTCTTCATCAACATTAGGGTCATCAAAAGGAATCCAGTAGCTTTAACAATATTTAATGGAGGTCTTCCTACTGTCTCCAGCTTCGAAGGATCACATTCAGTGTAGATGAGATGATGCTATTATCTGTAAGCAGGGAAGATGATTATATTAACCACTCACCAAAGATGGAACAAAAGGTCTGTTATTTAAAGTTAAATTGCATTGTTTTGCACACTGGTAAGTGATTCTTATTTTACGTTAATCTAATTCACAATTCAGTGAGCTCCGTGTCCTAAGATTTAGAACTAGTAATCCTATACTAATTGTTTGCTTAATTAAACCACAGAAATTTTTCATTACATCCGTTTGTTAGAATTCAAAATAAAGTTAATGTACTACCCAGTTTGCCTTTGCTACCTTCTCCTGCTTGTTTTTAATGAGAAGTTATTTCTATGTCATTATTAGTGACATGGAATTTTAAGGTGAATAGTTCAGGTCTGTTGGCAATATCTTGATAATTGGAATCCTGAATAGATCTGTAAGCTTTGTGTTACTAACAGACCTGTGATTTCATTACTTCTACTATGGAGAACTTTTGTAATGATCCCCAAAAGGTTTTTCATCTGAAGTTCCTGGGATAGTCATGAAGATACTGAAAGTGGAAATTCGACTGTACATCATGATGATCTGATAATATATGGACACTGTGAAAGGATTCTCCCCTCCTGGTTAATTAACACGTCCATTACCTCACATACTGATTTTCTGTGTGTGTCTGAGAACATCTTAATTCCTATTTTTATTGTCTATGATGCTTCTGGCTCTTTGGTCCTTTTCAGTGGGTTTTTCTTCTGAAATAACTGATGGTTTTGTACTTCTTGTTTAGGAAACAAATATTTAGGTCAGTGGTATCATCAGGAATCTGGAGACTTTCATGGCAATTCCAGATCCTTCCTTCCTCCATACACCCTGTGCAGCCACAACAAAGCTGTGTCAGCTCACCACCCCACGCCAGGACACCAAGTCAAAGGAAAAGAGCACCCCCAAATGCCAGGCTACTTGGAATCTGATGGAGATGCCTGCATTTCGGGGTGGGCCTACACTGCCGATTATGGGGGTGAGAAGCGGAGGTTCTAATTTCATAACAGTGATTCTGGGCCTAGCATAGGCTGAGCCTCACAGGGAGCAAACAGGTGGTGTCTGCAGATTACTACTAATAATAGAAACAAACGCTAACATTTGTTAAGGACTGTGATGCACTAAGCGCTTTATACAGATAATCTCATTAAGTTTGTATTCATTTTCTCATGTACCCCTGACAACAGCCGTATGAAATAGGCTCTATAATTATCCCCATCTTGCGGCTGAGGAAACTGGCCTTGAGTGATAACCCCTCTTATGTAGTGCTTGGTGCTGTCCTCCAGTCCTTGAGTTTTGCTTTTTTAGGGGAAGAAAGCCAGGAGAGTGGTGCCCAGTTAGAGTCACTGTTGTGGCATCAAGGAAGTGAGGGTGGCGAATACGGACCATGTTGTAAAATAAAGGCAGAGCTAATGATATTTGGAGGTTAATTGAACATAGAGGGTAAGGAAAGGAAAAGAAAGGAATTGTACTGTGTCAGGGGATCCTAAGACCACCCCCAGTTTCGGTGACTTGCTAGGAAGACTCACAGAGCAAGTCATACGGTCATATCCATGCCTAGGATTACAGCAGAAGGATATATAATAAAGTCAGCCAAGGGAAAGGGAAGTGGGGTGAAGATAGAGGCCAGGTACAAGCTTCCCAGGGTCTCCCAGTGGATTTGCGCAGGACGAACTTAGTTCCTCTAGCAGCAGATTGTGACAGCATTGCAGCGTCGTCTGCTGGGGAAGTTCTTCAGAGACTCACCCATGCTTTTAACTGGGAGCTGTTCACACTGGCACCCTCTGTCTAGCATTTACCAAAATCCCAGACTTATAGAAGGAAAATGGGCATTCAGCATAAACCACATGGTTTGTACAAACAGTTGAGGCACAGTGAGCCATTAGTACTCAGAGAAAGTTTTATATCAGTGGAGGGAACTGTTTGCCAGTTAAGTCCCCAGATGCCAGCCAGCAGCCCACCTTGCAAGCAAGCCTTTCTAAAGACAGCAGTCTCAGTTGTGCTCCATTAACCGCTGCCACACACAAGCTTCCTGTGGTGGATGGTGCCAGTATCTATACTAGGAAATAGGGAAGAATAGCAGAGTTGGGATGGGGACAGAGAGAAGAAGTTTGGATATGTTCAGTTTAAAGAATGTGTGAAGTAGATTCCAGAACACAGTTGGAAATAGCAGCTTAATGTTTGAGATAAGATATTATGATTTAGGCATCATCTGTGTAGAAGCGATGGTCAAAGTCATGAGACTAATGAGATCCCTGGGGAGACTCTGGTGAGAGGAAATAAACTGAGAGGAAATTTGAGGAAGGGAAGTCAGCAAAGGAGATGAGGTGAGACACACAGGCGTGGAAGCAAAACATGTATGAAGGGAAGAGAAGGTCACAAGGAGAAGAGAGCAAGCAGCACACCCCCCACAGCAGTGTGGCTGTATAACCGAGGGCGGACAAATGCCAGCCTGCTCTCACTCCACCACTTGGCCCTTGGTGAGCTTGCTCAGTCACCAAGGAACTGTAGCCATGTTAGGATAAGGATGGTAACTGGTCAGGATCTGACCTCACGTTAAAATGGTCATCTTGAAATGATCCTGCTTGTGACTGGTAGAACTGATTTGTGAGGCCACTTCTAACACTTCCTAGAAATTGTTGGCAACCATCAGAATGCATTACCTCTGCTTTGTCACCAAGAAAAAAAGTGTTCAGGAAGACCTCAGACATACTGTGGGTTCAGTTCCAGAGCATTGCACAAGGCAAATACTGCCAAGAAGCCAATCAAATGAATTTTTTGGTGTCCCAGTTTTATATCAGATACAAGTTGTATTTACACTATACTGCCATCTGTCAAGTGTGTGATACGAGTAAGTCTTTAAACACAATGTACACTCAGGCATTCAGCATGGCATTAATTAAATAGTTTATTTGTTAATTTCATGAAATTATTTATTTTTTAGTTAAAAACACTCTCTTGTTGAAAGATGCTACCCATCATTTGAGCATTCAGTGTCGTAATCTTTCTGTGGGTGGAGGGTCCTGCCTCCATGCTGATGGCTGCTGACTGGTCAGGGTGGTAGTTGCTGAAGGCCGGAGTGGCAATTTCTTAAAATAAGACAACAATGAAGTTTGCTTCATCGACTGACTCTTCTTTCACAGATGATTTTTTTGTAGGAGGCGATGCTGTTTGATAGCATTTTACCCACAGTAGAACTTCTTTCAAAACGGAAGCCAGTCCTCTCCAACCTACCAGTGCTTTATCAACAAAATTCACCATCTTACATGAGGGCTGTTTGTGGTGTCCCAAAGCAATCACAATATTAACACCAAAAGATGACTGACCACAGATCACCTTAACAGATGTAACCAGTACTGGAAAAATTTGAAATATTGTGAGAATTACCCAAATGTGACAACAAGACATTAAGCGAGCAAATGCTGTTGGAGAAACGGTGCCAATCGACTTGCTAGATGCAGGGTTGCCACAAATCTTTTATCTGTAAACAAAAGAAAACAAAACACAGTATCTGTGAAGTGGGATAAAATGAGGTGTGGTTGTACTTTGGGCCTCACTGTAGAGATGCAAGATCTGTGTGGTGCAACGTAGATGGGCCTGTGGGTTAATGTTTTTACTAACTTCTTGGTAAAATTAGAGCAAATATGTTTCTCTATGCCGGTCAGGTGGTTTGAGTGAGCCCCATCTCACTGTGTCAAGGTGCTAAAAAAAACTGGTGCCGACAACCATGTTGGGGCCCAGCTGTGAATAGTCACACCCTGCGAGGACTTTTCATGCCAATGTCCCTCATCAGCTCATGTCACACTTACATATGCCTCCAAATGTGGAGATAAACACAGACACACAAACAAAAGCCAAGTCATATACTATCTCAAAAAAATGACAATGATTTATTTCATGTTCCTCTGGCTGAGGGTCAGAGGTCTTTACTCCACTCAACGTACTGAACACACTGAGATAAACTAGCAATTTCTCCAGGGATTTTCTCCAGCATCTCTGACTCTATTAGCTCTCAGTTAAATAATGTATGCTTTAGTAGGTCTGGAAAGTCTTTGCATCTTTTCCTGGTGCTTTTATCCTTATTTTTAGCAATGCTTTTATGTCAAATTTTAAAATGAGTGAAGTCATGTTTTAGTAATTGAGGGAAGTTAATTGACGATCTTCGGTCCTCAGATGCCTTGCCATGGCAGCTTTATCTCTGTCAAGAGAACACTTCTCCTATCTTTGGTCTTTTCTTCCCTTACTAGGATTTCACCTCCTCGTTTTTAATGAGGGAAATGTGTTATCATTGCCACTTCCTACAGTTGGGCTTTTAAGAATAGCCTTAGAAAGAAAGTCTTCAGTTTACAGGAGCTGGACTCCCTGTTTTAGGAAAGATTAGACCAAAAACTACCCCAGGCAAAGGAAACCAACGTCATGTGGCTGAATCCTCCACAGAAGGGAATACCCGTGTGAAACACTCAGTGCCAGCTTTCAAGCTGTTCCCACACAGGCAGCATCCTACCTGAGCAGAAGTGACACCCCAAACCAAGACTGCATTAAATTAGCAATTCAAGTATGCTTACTGGGGCGAATAATATTTTACCATAAGTCTGACTAACAATGCCCCTTTCTGAGTCATAACCACTGGCACTTAAGGCATGAATAATAGCTATAAGCTATTTTAAGTGCAGATGTCTGGAAAATTTGGCTTGCTCCACAGTATGGAGTTTTAAAAGTCTATTGCAAAACCCAAAAGAATGGAGTACATATTTCACACAAAAGACAGGCACAAGAATGTTCATAGCAACTTTATTTATAATAGCCCAAACTGGAAACAACCCAAATGTCCACTGTGGTGTTTTTACACCACAGCATATGACTCAGCAATAGAGCAGAAAGAACTACTGAACAGTGTAAGTCTCTCATTCACACATCTCACAATGCTGAGTGAAAGAAGCCAGACACAAAGGAGTATGATTCCATCTACATGAAGTTCAAGAGCAGACAAACACAGTTTATGGTGATAGAAATCATAATAGTGCCTCCCTCTTGGTTGGAGGTGGGTGATGACATTGACTGGGCAAAGGTGTGGGAGCCTTCTGGAGTGCTGAAAACCTTCTACGGCCTTCCTTGGGGTGGTGGCTACATGGACCTGAGATGTGACAGCAAGCCTCCACTGAGGCCCCCTATGCTCCTCTCCTCTGGAGTTCTTACCCTTGCGTGTCCTCCCCTTGCATTGTATCAGGACTGGTCTGTGTAATCAGCAGAATATGGCAAAAGTGATGGCATGTCGCTTTTGAGGCTAGATCATAAAAGACATGGGCTCTGCCTTCCTCTCTCTTGGATCACTCACTCTGGAGGAAGCCAGCTGCCAAGGCTTGAGGACACTCAAGCAGCCTTATGGAGAAGGACACGTGGCGAGGAATGGAGGCCTCCTGCCAGCAGCAGCTTGCACCTCCATCCCTAGTCAAGCCTTCATATGATGCTGGCCTGGGTGGGCACCTTGACCACACCTCATTAGGGAACCTGAGCCAGAACCACCCAAATCTCTGACTGACAGAAACTATGACAGAATAAATGTTGTTCTTTTAATCCATTAAGTTTGGGGATAATTGGTTGTATAGTAATAGATAAGTAATAAAAGTGTAGAATATGTAAAAACTCATCAGGATGTACATGTATGCTTTGCATACTTTATATCTTGATAAACAAGTAAAAAAGAAAAATGTCTATTACCAGATAAAGGGTCTCAAAAATGCTCAACCTGAAACTCCTGAGGGTTTTGGCAGAAGCATTAACTCCAGGTGTCTGAATTTTCCCAAGATGTACTGGCAATGTGTAGCCTGACAGAGGAGGAAAGGAGCTGGTCACCTACTCCTGTTCCCTGTGTTCACCTAGACAGCCTCCTACTAGCCACAGGTGCTTCTTTTAGAACCAGATGCTGGGCCTGAACCTTGTCCGGGGCAGTCTGTCAGCAAAGCTTCCAATGCCTGTGAATACTACAGGGAGTTCTCTAACATTAGCAGCAAAAATGGAGTTGACGTCCCCATTAGGCACAGCAGACACAGTGCCTGGGGCCTCTTTTAAGATCCCATGAAAATGTTCTCGTTTTAATTTCTTTTAAAATAAACATAAAACTATGATAATAATGAATATATAATAATGAAGCCAGCCTGGATTATATTTGTCTTTATACCAATGCAATTGTAAGTGGTCATTTTGGAAGGAGGAAGGGGCCCCCAAAGGCAAAGGTACCTAGGGCCACAAAAGTCATAATGAAACCCTGAGCAGAAGGAGGGGTGCTGTGGACTGAATTGTGTCCCCCCAGATTCACATCTTGAAGCCCTAACCCCCAACCTTAGGTAATTCAGAGATGGGACTTGTAGGAGGTAGTTAAGGTTAAGTGAGATCATGAGGGTGTGGCCTTAATCCAACAGCATTGGTGGCTTTATAGGAAGAGGAAGATGAAGAGGAAGAGAGACAGATCTCCCCCTCGCCGCCTCTTTCCCCTCCCCTCTTCCCCCTCTCTCCTTCTCTCCCTCTCTCTCTCTCTCTCTCTCTCTCTCACACACACACACACACACACACACGTGCACCAAGGAAAGGCCACGCAAGCACGTGGTGAGAATGAGAAGGTCGCTGTACCCAGGAGGCAGGCCCTTGCCAGACACTGAACTGTCCAGAACCTTGATCTTGGACTCTTCGGTCTCCAGACCATGAAATATAAATTTCTGGTGATTAAGCTACCCATGCTGTGGCATTTTTGTTATGGCAGCCTGAGCTGACTAACACAAGAGGGGAAAGCAGGAAAAAAATAGTAAGCAGCGGACAGAACTACAAGCCCAGTCAGCAACTGGCTCAGAAGGTATCGCGTGCAGCTGGTTGTATCTTAGGACATCCCCCCACACTTCACCCCCAAAGGCCCAGCTCTTCTTCATTTCCTATTGTTCAACTTCAGTTTCAAGTTAGAAACTAGGCAAGCTTGCAATCCGTGCAGTAGTTGGGCGTTCTTTTTTCTTGAATTACTGCCTACTTTGAAGTTTCCAAGTCAGCAACAGGAAAAAAAAAGCTTCTATATTAGAAGACATCAAAGTTATTTTGTTGTAATGAAATTTGATTGACATGAATGTACTGCTCAAATCACATCCCTAGCCTAGAAGATGAGATATAGTCGATACTTAGTCAATGAGGTAACCCAGGGGAATGAGGGTTAATGAAAGACATGTTTTATGGGAGAGTGATCATCTGTTCTGAATGCTACTAAAAAGTCTAGTGAGATGAGAGCAAAAGAGCTGTCATTAGATTTGGCAACACAAAAACCAATAATTATTTTAACAAGAGCAGGTGTGCATGTGACTACCTAGGCTCTGGGGGAGAAGGGGAGCTGGGTCTTTATATTGCTCCTTACAGCTAACTAATTCTGAATGGATCGGTTTTTCCATGAAGTCATTAAAATTCTAAAGGAAAATACAGAATAATTCTTATAACTCTGAAACTAATAAATTAGTAAAAGTATCAGAAACACATATGCTAGACCAACAGTTTCATTTAATAAACAGCTTGTGCAAAACAATATGGAAAAGAAAATCTAATAGAACATTAAAACACAGAAAAAGGCATTTATGAATGTATAAAATGATTCTTAATCTCACTCACAATTAATAATATACAAGTTAAAGCATCACAATTGTTTACTATAAGAAATAAATTAAGTAAAATCACAAATGTCATTTTCACCTATCAGAACAGCAAAGATTCATGTTGGCAAGGAGGTAAGAATCAGGCACTTCCATATATTGTTAGCAAAGGTGTATGATCTCTTTGGGGGGCAATTTGGCAAGAATGAAGATTAAAATGCACATTTCTTTTTGAACCATCAGTTCATATGTTTCTCCAACAGTTTCATATGTGTATGATTACAAAGATTTAGGTACAAGGGTGTTCATTACATTATTGTTTCCAGTAACAAAAGTGAAAACCAAATGTCCAACAGGAGATTGGTTAAATTATGTTATGGATGAAAAACTATTAACATGAGTATTTCTAGCCTTCCCCTTCCATCTGCTAAGTAAAGAGAATTTTGTCTTGGGTCAACTTTCCCATCTCCCTTCCTAAGGTAAATGTTCAATAGCTTTTAGAGTTTTGTGACACAGTATCATGAAGAAAGCAGAGGACACTGAAAGATGCAAAGTTTTGTGGAATCCAGAGAAGCTCAGGAATATGAGGAAGTACATGGAAGAGGAAAGGTGAATTTTTGCAGTATTACTGGAACCATACAAAAACCCTTCATATGTACCAGAAATGCAATTTGAGACTTGAGTTATTTTGAATATACCTGGTGGTGAACTATATATCACTGACTTAGTCATTGCTCTGAGACTAGCCTATATCATCCAGAAATGTTATACAAACATAATGAAATCCTATAGAGCTAATAAAAGTAGTGAGACAGAAAAGCATACTGTTAAATGTAAAAAGGCAAGCTACAAACTGTGTACAGTATGTTCCCATGTGTTTAAAAATCCACATATTATATTCATGTCTTCAAATGCATAGTTTTTGAAAAATATTTCTGCATACTTACAAGGATGCACATTTAATAATTTCATTTTCCCTCTTGTTTTGTCCTTTATTATGCAGTCAATGTTGAATGGTGTTTATAATGATGGTGGTATTGAATTTTATTTAAACAAGCAAACACAAAGTCTGTCTTTGGATCTCAACCATGTTAAAACCATCTTCACAGAAGGAGAAAATAAACCACAATGTCACATGGATTATCCATAACAGTGGAATTATAAATGATTTTGTATTTTTGCCTCTAAATTTTTGCATATTTCCTAAGTTTCTACTGTAAGCATGGATTACTTTGTTATCAGCAAAAAGCATTTCTCTAAGAAATAGTGTATTTAAAAAATATTTTCTAGGGTTTGGGGCATTGTTGAAGCTATTGGAAAGACAGAACCATAAAAAAAATGGCCAAGAGATCTTTTTGTTATTGTTTTGGTGAATAGGGGACATAATTTATAGGCATCAAAATTTCTCTCCCAGAAATGTCTCATCTGATTCTTGAAATTTCCTTTACTCAAGTTAATTATTTAGTAAAGGTTTTGGCTTTTCTCCCTAAAGGACTTTGCTAAAACTGGAAAGGTGACTAACCTACCAGGATCCAAGGAATAATTACGGCAGTCATTCTATAATTTGAGTGCACTGAAAGGTCCTGGAGGGCTTGGTAAAACCCCAAGAGCCTGGCTCATCCCCAGACTTTCTGATTCAGTAGGTCTAGGGTGGACCCTGAAAATCTGCATTTCTAACAAGTTCCTGCACGTCGCTGATATTGCTGGTTTAGCGACAACACTCTGGGTTCTGGAGAAATAAAACAGACTACCTTATCTCAGTCGGACAACCAGGAGAGACAGCACACAGCTGGACGAGGGCCAGGAGAGCCAGAAAGCCGGTGTTTAAGATCTAGGGGCTGAAGGTCCAGGGGAAAACCCTAGAGTTTCAGTGCCCAGTCAGTCAGCCAGGTGGGCGCCTCAGGGCTGAGGGAGCGGGGCGCGGAGTGGGGGAGGGGGGTGCTGCCGGACAGTAACACAAACAGCTCTTTGAGAGTAGGGGTTGGAATATCACCTGCATCACGGTCGTACCTTGGATTGGGGTTGATCATTGCCACAGTTGGAATATTTAGTCTTTTCATTGCAATTGCCTTCCACTGTCGGGAAAAGATCCTTGCCTCCACTTCCTTAACTTTAAAATGGAAATGACTGGTGCTTTTGGCTGGTCTCAGTAATTGAAATCTAAGGGGAAACGTTAACCAGAAATACATATGATGAAAATAAGTGCAGGACCAAAAGAGATATTAACAAGTGGAGGTCTCAAAAACGAAAATGCTTCTCTATCTTTGCGTTGCCTGAGTTCACGTGGAGCTTAAAAATGGACTTTGGTCCTTCCTCTGGGTCAAACTTCTCCTGGGAGGCGGCGGGGCCGTCTCCTCCCAGCAGGTGGCGCAGCTCCAACGCTCTCCCGAGCCAGGCGAGCGGACGAAACCCGAGATTGGCCGCCTCGGAGGCTCCGCCCACCGTGCCCGCCCCTCGCCTCTCGGATCGCCACACTGTCAGGCCACCGCGCGGCCCCGCCCCGGCTTCGCTGAAGTACCCGGGCTCGGGTCCCTTCGAGTCCCTGGTGTGGAAGAACTTGCGGTGCTAATCGCGACCGAGATAAACACATATTCCGCAGAGGAGTGGGGTCTTAGTTGGGAAAGCAGTCTCCAAGCACTCCCATTTGCTGACACCTCGCCCACGGTCTCCAGCCCAGCAAAGACAGAAAGAAGAGAAAAGAATTAAAGCACTAAAACCACACACTTTGAGTACAACTCCAGAAATATTCCCAGGCCGGATTTCAAAAGGTCAGCAGCCAAGTTTTGGAATCCCCGGTCCCAAGCCGCCGTCCCCAGTGCCGCGCCGCCAGCCCCGCCCCAGACCTGAGCCCGCCCACAAGGGGCGGTGCCGGTGGTGCTCTCTTCCTTCCGGACCTGCGCCCACAGCCCGCCGCCAGCCACCGGCGCTTTCTCCTTCTCTCCCTCATCCCGCGCGGCGTCCGGAGCCCGCCAGGAACTCCGAGGCCAGAGAGTCAAGTCCCGCCGACGTCGTAGCCCCGCGCCGTGGCAGCATGAGCGCGCACGGCCCGGCCCTCGGCCTCCTGCTGCTGCTGCTGTGTCCAGTGCAGGTGAGCGGCCGCCGGCGACCCGGCCGCGCTTTCGGGGACGTGGGGACCGCCGGTCGGGGAGGGCGGCGCCGCGGCTCGGGCGCCCGTTCTCCGGCGCGGGTCCAGCCGGCCCGGGGCAGTTTGTCTCACGGTGGAGCCCCGGAGGTCTCACCCAACCTCTCGGGTTTCTTTCTCCCGCCACGCACTTTTCTCTGGTCTGTAAGGGGGTGGCAACTGGGAGCTGCTTGTTTGACCTGTTTTGAGCTTGTCAGCTGTGGGCACCTAATTTCTAGGTTTATAAAAGGTGTGGGATCCCAGGGAAGGAGGTGAGTGGGTGGAGAAAGAAGAGATCTTAATTAACCTTTTTCCAAAAAAATATATATATACTATTTGCTTACGAACTCTTTACAAATTCCTTTAGAAGATACACTGTTTCCTCTGTCCTTAAGGGTGGTGTGGGAGGGGTGATAAAGAAAGCAAACAATTCGTCAAGCACCAAATTGGAACAGTCCTCGGGCTCATAGACACCGAGAAGTGACTCGTACTTATAATGGGGGAGGGTTGGCTTGGGTGGGTGAAACAGGTGAAGGGGATAAAAAGGCACAAATCCTAATCGTAATGTAAATTTTTGTCACTGGGATGAAAGCATTGAGAATACATTCGGTAATTCCATAACATCATTCTATGTTGACAGATAATAACTACACTACTAAACAACAAAAAATTGGAACAGTCCTAATAAGTACTTGACATTAGTCAGCTTGGTCTTCTAGAGAGTGCAAGCTCCCTCTTATTAACTCCCTTTTCTGTTTGTGGAAACTGAAGCCCGCCAGGGGTAACTGATTTACCCTTGTCACAATACTAAGTAGCTACAGGGTGGGCCCTGGAACAACTACACATCCTGACCCCTGGGCGTCCTAACTCCCAGCTCGCCTTTTCCTTGGCTTAGTAGCCTTGGGCCTGAGTGCCTCACTCATAGATAGGTAGGTAGGTAGATATATATGGACAGCTTTATAATTCAGTATCTGTTTACAGTGTGATCACCACCACAAGTCTAGTTACCATCCTCACCATACAGTTGACTCCCTTCCCCCATTTCTCACCCCTGCCCCAATTTCCTTCCCTTCTGGGTAACCACTAGTCTGTTCTCTAAATCTATGAATTGGTTTTTGTTTGTTATTTTGTTTTTCTTTGTTTTGATTTCACATATGAGTGAAATCATACAGGATTTGTCTTTCTCTGACTTCACTTAGTGTCATACTCTTAAGGTCCATTCACGTTGTCACAATGGCAGGATTTTCTTTCCTTTTTATGGCTGAGTGGTATTCCGTTGTATAACTATGCTACATCTTTTTCCATTCATCTATCCATGGATACTAAAGTTGTCTCTGAATCATGGCTATTGTAACTAATGCTGCAGTGAACATAGAGGTGCATATATCTTTTTGAATTAGTGTTTTCATATTCTTTTTTTAATCATATTCTTTCAATTCTTTCATATTCTTTGGATAAGTACCGAGAAGTGGAATAGCTGTTCATATGGTAGTTATAGTCTTGTTTAAGAAACCTCCATACTGTTTTCCATAAGGGCTGCACTGATTTACAATCCCATTGACAGCATAGGAGAGTTCCTTTTCTCCACATCATTACCAACACTTGTTATTTCTTGTCTTTTTTATGATAACCATTGTAACTCTGGTGGGGGATGCGGGGACTGGGGGGTGGGGTGGGGAATATATTCCTCATGGGGGGCAAATAACCTTTGAAGCCTGAATCAATCAAAGGGAGAAATAAAGTGGGAGAAACTAGTTTATTGCCTACAAGCAGTCTTCTACTTCTGTTTGCCTGTGTCTTTTGCGACCTGGCTGCAAAAGGACCCCCAAAATACCTCTCCAGTCCAGGTGCCCACTGCCTTCTGCCCCTTTTGTAATCATCTATTAATGTGGAGATGGACTACTTCTCTCCACCCCTTGGAAACACCTATTGATATGGAAATGCACTAAGGCCATACTAGAGGTTCTGGAAATACTGCAGTTTTACAAACCACAACCATTCTAATAGGTGTGATTTTGACTTGCATTTTCCAAATAATTAGTAATGTTAACAATTTTTCCATGTGCTGTTGCCATCTGTGTATCTTCTTTGGAGAAATGTCTATTTCTACCCATTTTTAAAAATCAGGTTGTATTCTTGTTGAGTTGTATGGGTTCTTTAAATATTTTGGATGTTAACCCCTTATCAGACATAAACTTCTCCCATTTAGTAGGTTGCTTTTTTGTTTTGATGATGGTTTCATTTGCTATTTAGAAGCTTTTTAGTTTGATGTAGTCTCATTTATTTTTGTTTTTGTTTCCTTTGCCTTGGAGTGAGATCCACAAAAATGTCAATGATTGATGTCAGGAGCTTAACACCTGTTTTCTTGTAGGAATTTCTATGGTTTCAGGGCTTACATTAAAGTCTTTAATTTGAGTTAATTTTGGTGCATGGTATAAGATAGTGGTCTAGTTTAATTCTTTTGTCTACAGCTGTCCAATTTTCTTAACACCAGTTATTGAAGAGACTATCCTTTCTGAATGTTCTTGGCTCCTTTATTGTAGACTGTCCATATATGTGTGGGTTTGTTTCTGGGCTCTCAGTTCTATTCCATTGATTTCTGTATGCCTATTTTGTACCAAAACTATACTATTTTTTATTACTGTAGCTTTGTAGTATAGTTTGAAATCAGGAAGTATGATACCTACAGTTTTATATCTCCAACTTTGTTCTTCTTTCTCAAGATTGCTTTGGCTTTTTGGGATCTTTTGTGGTTCCATACAAAGTTTAGACTTATTTGTTCTATCTCTATGAAGTATGCCATTGGTTTTTTGATAGGTATTGTATTGAATCTGTAAATTGCTTTGGCTAGTATGGACATTTTACCAATATTAATTCTTCCTATCCATGAGCATGGGATAGCTTTCTATTTATTTGTGTCATCTTCAATTTCTTTCATCAGGTTTTATGGTTTTCAGGGTGCATGTCTTTCACTGTAATTAAATTTATTCCTAGGTATTTTATTCTCTTTGATGTAATTGAAGAGGATTGTTTTCTTAATTTCTCTTTCTGATATTTTGTTATTAGTGTATACAAACTCCACAGATTTCTGTACATTAATTTTATGTCCTGTAACTTGACTGAATTCATTTATTAGATGTAACAGTTTTATGGTGGAGACTTTAGGGTTTTCTGTATATAGTATCATGTCATTTGCAAATAGTGACAGACTTCTTCCTTCCCAGTTTGGGTGCCTTTTATTTCTTTTTCTTGCCCAATTGCTGTGGCTAGAACTTCTAGTTCTATATAGAATAGAAAGTGGTGAGAGTGGGCATCCTGTTCTTAGAGGAAAGTTTTCAACTTTTTACTATTGAGTATGATGTTAGCTGTAGGATTATCATACATGGCCTTTGTTATGTTGAGGTACATTCCTCCTCTATGGCCATGTCATTGAGAGTTTTTATCATAAATGGATGTTGAATTTTTTAAAATGCTTTTTCTGCATCTATTGAGATGATTATAATTATTATCTTTCATTTTGTTAATGTAATGTATCATGTTGATTTACTTGTGGTGAACTATTCTCACATCCCTTGAATAAATCCCACTTGATTATGGTGTATAATGCTTTTAATATGTTGTTGGATTTGGTTTGCTAATATTTTGTTGAGAATTATTGCATCTGTGTTCATTAGAGATATTGGCCTTAATTTTCTTTTCTTTTCCTTTCTTTTTTTTGTATGTGATGCCCTTTCCTGGTTTTGGTACCAAGGCAATGCTGGCCTTGTAAAATGTATTTGGAAGCTTTTCCTCTTAAAATTTTTAGGAAGTGTTTGAGAAGGATAGGTTTAAACATCTTTGAATGTTTGGTAGAATTTGGCAGTGAAGCTATCTGGTTCTGAACTGTTTGTTGGAAGGGTTTGGATTGCTGTTTCAGTCTTTTTAGTAGTAATTGGTCTATTCAGACTTTCTATTTCTTCATGATTCAGTCTTGGAAGATTGTCTGTTTCTAGGAATTTATCCATTTGTTCTAGGTTGTCCAGCTTGTTGGTGTATAATTGTTCATAGTAGTCTCTATGAGTCTTTGGATTTCTGTAGTACCGGTTGTAACTTCTCTTTCATTTCTGATTTTGATTCCATTCTCTCTTTCTTAGCTAGTCACAGACTGAAAGTGAAGGGATGGAAAAAGATATTCCATTCAAATAAATATGAGAAAGCTGGAGTAACTGTACTCATATCATACAAAATAGACTTTAAAACAGACTGTAATAAAAGACAAAAAGGGGCATTACCTAATGATAAAGATATCAATCTAGCAAGTATATGTAATATTTATAAATATATATGTATGCAATCTAGGAGCACCAAAATATATAAAGAGAGAAATAGAAAGCAAAGTAATATTAGTCTTTAATACCCCACTTTCATCAATGGATAGATCATCTAGACAAAAAAATAAATGAGGAAACTTCATCCTTAAATAGCATAATAGACTAGATAGAGTTAATGGGTATGCATGGAACATTTCATCCAAAAATAGTAGAATACACATTCTTCTCAAGTGCATATGGAACATTGTCCGGGACAGATCACATATTGAGCCACAAAACTGGTCTCAATAATTTTAGGAAAATTAAAATCATATCAAGCATCTTTTCTCACCACAGTGGTATGAAACTGGGAATTAATTACAAGAAGAAAATGGGGAAGACCACAAAAATGTTGGTTAAAAAACATGCTACTTCACAACTGGGTCATCTAAGAAATCAAAGGAGAAATCAGAAAGCACTTAGAGACAAACTAAATTAGAAACTCAACATACCAAAATCTGTGGGATGCACCACAAGAGGTTCTAAAAGGGAAGCCATAGCAATACAGGTCTACCTCAAGAAACAAGAAAAATCTCTGACAGTCTAACTTTACACCAAAAGGAACCAGAAAGAGAAGAGCAAAGCCCAAAAATTAGTGGAAGAAAGTCAGTAATGAAGATCAGAGCAGAAACAAATGACCTAGAGGCTAAAAAGATCAGTGAAAGGAAGGGCTGGTTCTTTGAAAAGATAAACAAAATTGACAAAACTTTAGCTAGACTCACTGTTGTGTTTACAGTTTTCTAGAACTGTGAGGGTCAGTGGGTGGGGGGGATGTCAAAGGATACAGGGCTTATTAAACCAGGTCGGGGTGGAAGAGTGAGACTCTGGGGATCTGTGTCCTTCCACCCGTTCAAGGCATGTCAGTAATGAGGGGTAGTGAATCACAGAGGGGGACAGATAAGGGACTAGAGAAACCTCTCCTTGAACTTTTGGGTAGTCCTAGAAGTGGATAGGTGATGCTGACCCAGGAAGCGCCCCAAAGCCAGGAGAAGAGCGTCGGCTCCCTCCTCCCATATGTGTACATGGGCGGGGGTGGGGGACCCTAGCAGTGTGGGCTTGTGAAGAGCCCACATCTAGTGCCTGGTTGGGAGGGAGGCAGAGGAAAGAAATCAGAGATGGTTTAGAGTGGGATCAGTGGGTAGACCACTCACTAGCTCTGTGGCTTTGAGAACCTTATTCTTTTAAGCCTCAGTTTTTTCTGAAGACAAACAGTATCTCATAGTGTTACGGGGTTATTAAGTAACATAACATATGGAGAGACCTCATCAATGTAGTAAAAACTCAAGAAATAGTAGCAGTTGTGTGCTTTTAAAAGAAGTTACTCGATTTCCCTTGAGTTTTAGGTCAGTATCTAATAGGCAGGCTTCACACTGTTAAGTAGCTTTAACTTATCCCTGGAATCCTTTTCCCTCAAGGTAGTTTCCAAGACTAGTGGCCAGGGAGTGCCTCTCTCCCTGGGATTCTTGCAGTATGTCAAAGTTTGGCCCTGGGGCTCTTGCGAAATACCTGGAAGCCTTGGGAAGGGCTGTAAACTTTAACTGGAAATACTCCCATTGTGGTTTTACAAATTAACTCCTTCCTACCTTCAGAGACTTTGAGTACACCTGAACAGACTGGGGAGTGTCAGTCTGTTTGTAGAATTGTTATCAATGATAGCTCTTCTCCATTCAGCCTGAGCACTAATAAAGTTGTCACAGATTTGTAAGGTCTAAAATACATTTTGGGGGGATTTTTGCTTTTCTTAATTTTTAATTTTCACAGATGATGAAATAACATTCTAGACAGCATGATTTTGAAACCTGGTGGTCATCCAAATAATGTGTGCAGTTTTGAGAAATAGTATATATTTCTCCTAACTTTTAAAAGCTTTTTCTGTAGGAACTTGTAACACAAAGAGGTCTGGGTAGGAATTCGGCCATTAAAATGGCTTTTCCTGAGGAGATCAGGAATGGTTTAACAACCTGAGAGCATTGAAGAAAAACCTGAAACTGGAGCTACTGTGGGTAATCTTTCCCAGTCTCTCCTGCTCCTTGACCGATATTGTGATCATATCTTACGTAGATAATCAAGGGAAAAGGAGGTTTTTTATTTTAGTGAGTGGGCAGAAAGAAAAGAACTATCTGAATAGGTCTTTGTATTCCTTCACTGTTTGTCATATTACCCAGAACAAAGACTCCCTCTGGTCAGGAAGACAAAAACCCCCTTTCTTCCCTGCGGACCCCTTCCCCACCCTCCACTCCACCCATAAGGGATGCTTCTACGGGTGTTTTAAGGGTCACACATTACCTACTGTGGAATTCTGGGTCACCGTCTCTCATCTGACCTCAGGCGCCCCTTTCTGCCTGTCACCTGCAGCTCTGTGAAGGGCGTCAGCTCTCCGGCCAAATGAGCTGCTTGGTCTCAGAGCTCTGCCTGTCTTCCACGGCCCAGTCCAAATGCCACATTATCCCTAACGTTTGTTACCCTGTTGCCCCAGCTGGAATGCCTTCCCTCTTCTGAAGTCTTAAGTCTTTGTTTAAACTGCCACAGCATTATTTATTCCCTGGCAAATGACTGAGGTGATAGACCTGGATGTGGGCCTTGACTCTTCCTCTCGCGAGAGTGACCTTGGGTAGCCAGTATTCCCTTCAGAGCCTCAGTCTCCTCTGGAAAATCACAGAGACAATGATGCATGCTTCTCAGGGTGCTTGTGGAAAGGTAGAGAAATATTGTTTGAATTGAACTAATAGAGTGCAAGCACCTTGAGGGCAGAAACTATGTTTTTTCCATCTCCAGTATGGCCAGGGCTCTTTTACTCTGCTGAATTGCCAAACCATCGGGCCTTTGTGGGTTTAGGTGAGGTGGTAAGATTCAGAGGCTAGTGGAGATCAGAATTAGATTTGCTGTTGGTTTCTGGGTGTGATTATCAATGACCAGCTGTGGTCCACCAAATTTTCCTTGCTTGGACTGCCTCTTATTTTCAGTCTTTGGAATGTTTGTTTTGGCAAGAAAACATAGGTGCACACACACACCACCACCACTGCCACCACCACCACCACCACCTCCTCCACTGCCAGCTCCTCCACCTCCCTCTGATGCAAGTATGCCTTTGGGGGATTTGAGAGAGAAGCTTTAAATTTGTTCTTTTATCTTACTATTCTCCTTTAGGCCACAGAGGAACTCAAATTACTGTCATTCCCTAATTTCATAAATATAAAATGGTTGCTCTGGGCGGAGTGTAGGATATAGAAGTAGATTAAAAAAACAACTAACTTTTAAGAAGGCAGTCTGTAAACTGTAAAGTACTGTGTAAATATTCATTTCTATCCCTGTCATGTTCATAGTTGTTGGGACAGAGGGTGTATATATAAATTACAGTGCAATGCAAAGTGGGCTCAAATAAAGGTAGGGACAAAATGTTATGGGGAGTCCATTCTTGAGGTGACCTTTAGAAAATGAATTAATACTTACTAGGTGGACAAGAAGAAACCTGGAGAAAATAGGGGAAAAATTACTAAAAACTTGCTATTAAAATTGTTAATAAAAATCATTCAACTGTGTACTTAAAGGATGAATTTTATGGTATGTAAGTTGTCTCAAAGTTGTTAAAAAATGGCATTGTACAATGACTACAAGAAACTAAAGAAAGGAGAGTTGCCTATTTTTTGCATAGTACTCCATTGCTGGACACATCTGATCTTGGTTTAACCTCATAGAACCCCTTTAAGATAGGTGTGATGCTATTTTTCTTGTTTTACAGATTACGGCTCAAAGCTGTCTCAAGGTCACATAGCTAGTAAATGGCGGGCAGGGAGCTTGAGCCACTGTCCTCTGACTTATATGCTTTAATTTATTGAAATTCAAAATATTGCTACCAGGTATTCCTATTTAGCAAGCTAAGTTGAGTGGGTGTTCAGCAGATCTTCCACTTGGCCAATAAGCCATCTCATTGAAGGCATGTTCCCAGCTCCAGGGTGACATCTTCAAAAGCCAGTGATAAATCAGGATGGATGTAGCCTACCGGCCTGACCTGTTGTTCAATTGCAACACTGTGTGAATATTCCATAGGAAAAAACCTGCAGCAGGATACACTCCCACCCACTTTTCATGGTTTTGTTTTAGTCTTGTGGCTTTTGAATTGGTTTTTAAACTTGCGGGTGCTGGAGTTCAGAAATGTCTAATACTAAGAGTATTAGTATACTAATCTCTGGGGACTTGTCAGAATCAGAGGATTCATCTGTGTACAAACTGAGCTGCAGTAGAAGCAGTGCAGCAGCTTGGGGCTGGGGCTGGAGATTAGGAGGGAGAATGCCTAACTTGGCGCTCAAAATCTTGATTCCTGTTACTGGTTTTGTTACTTATGAACCATGGGACCTCAGTATCTTCTCTCGAGCCTTAGTAAGATGCTATGGTACTCCTCCATAGGGTGTCTGAGAAGTAAATGAAGCAATGGGGGAGAAATTGCTTAACATTGTGCCTGGCGCCCAATTGGTGTCAAGTCAGCCCTGGGATAGGAGTTAATACTTCTGCAGGATTCACTACAGGCAGCCTGGGGTGCAGGACGCTGTTCCTGAGGCCCAGAGCTGTGCCATGTGGTAAGGTGGGCTGCCCTGGGGCTCTGGTGGTAGGGTTAGCAATTGCTGTAGATGCTGACATAAAGCACAAGGGGCTGTTTTTTTTTTCTTTTTTTAACCTTTCCTGAACGATTCTTATTACTACTGAAAGAAGCTTTCCTATGCAGTCATCTACCCAGTAATTAGAACTGGAGCACGTTATGAATTATCCATATGACCTAACCTTTGAAAGTAGAGACAGTCTAGCCTTGTAACTACTAGGTTAAATTTAAATTCCGGGTTAAAGCCAAAACAACCAGTAGTTTTCATTCTGAGCTACATAATCTAGTCAAACTCCTTCAACTCATGGTGAGTTGATGGTTATTTCAGAGGACGTTTAACAACTGGCCTCTGCCCTTCAGGATTTTATGGTCTTAGGAGGGAAATGAAACAAAGGCAAGAAAATTCTTTTGCAGCCTATCCCCATATACACAACTTTGCAATTCTCATAAGTAGAATTCTGCTTGATCTAGGGCAGAAGCTAGCAAGGTAGGGCCCAGCCAGAGCTTGCTGTTGTGATTAGTTTTCTTGGGACACGCCTACACCCACTATTACCTATTGGCTGTGGTTGCTTTTGAGCTACACCAGGTAAAGTTGAGTATTTATCACAGAAACTGAATGGCCCGCAAGCCTACAATCTTTACTATCTGGCCCTCCAAGGGAAATTTATCCACCTCTGTCCTGGTGGATCCACATGGGAGCTTGTGGAGTATAAGTGACAGAAACAGCGCTCAGGTCTCCAGAGCTCTGGGTGCAGAACACAGCTAAGAGCAGTGAGGATGGATGTCCCTGGACACCGGCCACCTGCTCCAGGACAGCTCCCCTGGGCAGGGTTGCACCGGCTGGAACCAGGTGGGAGGAGGCAGGGTTACATTCAGTGGAGGCATTGAGTTGGGAGAGACTTGTCAGAAGGGAGGATTGAAACCTGTGGAGAAAACAGTGGGGCCGGAGACAAAGAGGTGGCCTTGGGACCCAGATCAATACAGTCACAGGCAGTTCAGTTAGAGCCAGGACACAGTTGGTGGAGGGAAGTCAAGATTTATCTTTGCAAAGGCTCTTGAAAAGTTACTGCACTCGTGTGCATTTGTGTGTATTCATCTCTACAGGTTTGCCTGCAAGGAGCAATCGAAAGCCTGGAAGACCCAGATCTAATACGATAGTGTTGGTGAAATCTGAGAAATGGGGTGGGAGGCGGAGAGGTGAGGGGGAGCTGTCAGTGTACTCCATATGTACCTGTGCCATTTGAATATTTGTGGCGAGCCGGTATTGGTTCTGTAATTAAAATAAAATCTACAGTCATTTCTTTTTAACATTTTAGGAGTTGGGAATTTAGGAATTAAAGCACTTTAAATGCTCAAATAAGATAGTTCTTGTGGTTCTGACTAATTCTGTAAGACTGGTCCGTGACCACAAGATAAGCTGTGAAGAATCGTCAGTTGTCATTCTTTAGACTTGCCGCCACCCCCTACCCCACCACACCCCCATGCTTCAGCAGAGCTTTAACAAGACCCGTTACCAGAGACTCTGGGTATGTCATGGAGCACTCGGGCCCACAGTCTTTGATAGTCACTCTTCGCTGTTTAATCTCATGTTAACTGAGGGAGTGCTCTCTAGTCTTTGCCATGGGGCTTTGCTCTTACATGGTGAGGAGCATCTGAGCTCATATTTTGTCAAAACACAACATACCATTGACCATTTTTAAGTGTACAATTCAGTGACATTAGTGTATCACACTTTTGTGTGGCCATCACCAACATCCATCCCAGAACTGAGCTTACCTTTAATCAGGTACACTTTTGTCCCTGGCAGACCTCAAACATCGGTGGGTTTTATTTAATTATTGGGCATAATACTTCCTTCCCCAGGTGAAATATTAGTGATATGAAATCAGCACCTGGTGTTCTTTTATCACAGTAAAGGCAACTTCCAGCTAGACACCTTACTTTCAGAAATCAGATGCTTTGCTTAGAAAGGAAGCATGTGACCTGTGCATGAGCCCTTAACTGCACAGTGTCCCCTTGGTCTGGTGTCAACATGTGTGCCCTAACATACCAGAGATCCTAAGGTGCACCTGACCTGCGGAGCCAGCCAGGCCTCAGGTGGGGTCTGGCTCTGCCATTTCTTAGATGTGATCCCAAATGAGCCGCTTTGCCTGTGTGACCCTCAGTTTCCTCACCTGTAAAATGGCCTCACAGATTGAGTCTATGGTTAACAGAGATAATAGGGGCACACTAGCCAGTGTCTGGCCACTGGGTGTGGTGGCAGCGATTCCTCATGGAAGCAGGTGTGATGGAGCTCAGGGAGGGAGGGCTGTGTTTGGGCACATCAGGAGGCCCAGGGGCGAGGTAGAGGTTGCAGAGTGGCCTTGATAGGGAGTGAGGGGTGTAGTGAGTATAGGGGAGGGAAGCTGGCAGGCATGAACAGTGCAGAGGCAGGCAAGTCCCACTTGGTGTGAGTTGGAAGGGACATATGGGTAGGTGAGAGTGCACGGCAGAGCCAGGCGAGGCACCTGGAGTTCATCTCGCAGGCAGTGGGAAGGGTGGTGTAGGTCTCTGAGCATCAGGACACTGTGGAGCCGTGGTTGAGGAAGAGCCAAGTGACAGCTGTGCCTGGGGACATTGCTGAGGTTTGGCTGGGGGGGTGGTGACAGGAGAGTAGTGCGGGGACAGCACTGGAGAGCCTCTCCTGGAGGCCAGCTGGAAAGCACCTGGCACTTGAAACGCAAGGAAGTGGGGTTGGCCTTGGAGAAAAGACTGTTTTCATGTAGAGCACCTGGGGTCATCCAGCAGACAGCTGGAAGTGCAGCTGGAAAGAAATTGGGGTGGTTTCATGAGAGGGAGAATGAGATTGCCGCAGCTATTTCAGGCAGGAGCAGGTGAGGGACGAACCCAGAGGTGAGGCCAAAAATGTGGAAGGGAAAGTGGTGGTGGAGGTCCCAGTGGAGGCTCAGGAGCCCGGGCCTGCTGGCCCTGTTGGTCAGCTGAGAATCCTGTGACATCTAGGGAGGGACGCCTTGTATTTAAATTACATGTCATATCTGCAGTTACAGCCACCTCCATGGTCAGCTTTTTTGCCTTGTCAAACTTCAGTAAATGAATAATGACCTTTTAGTTGGAAACCCCAAGTTTTGGAGGAAGCATACATTCGAATCTTATAATCCCAAGATTTATGGAAATAATTGTGATTCTTTTTATATAAAAATGGTGGTGGCATTTTGCAACTTCTTCCAAAGGTTTGGCATGTAACTTTGTTGAATACTTGTCACTTCCTCCTTTGTATAATTTCCCTCCCTTGTGGCCTTAACACGTGACTTTGAACAAATCAAGATAGGGTAAGTCATAATTTCTGTTTTAAAGTATCTAAAGGATGCGTTCAGAGATAAGTCATACTGACCTTTAGATTCCTCCACCATACACCCCAGTCATTTGCCTGTTTTCTCTTTAATGCTTTTATAGGGCTTGGGGTCTGTGATGAGATTTGTGTCTTGACTAGGGGCCAACATGAACCGATTTAGCTCCTTGCCTACATGCGAGTCATCTGTCTGTGCCACTGGAGAGAATTCACTGTTGGTTCTGTGCATTTTTTTTTTTTAAGGGCTTTTCCACCAGTATCTTGGGAGCCATGGTTGCTTCTTGATAACCCTGTTTCTCTGTGGGACTGACGATTGCAAAACTGCGAGCCTGCCGCCCTGGCCAGCTTGGTGGAGCTCCGTGGCTGTCACTAATGTGATGACTCACACTGCACCTTCCTTCCCTCTCCAAGTTTCTGGCAGCCTTGTGACTCCCATGTGGGCAATGAGTGGCTCTTGAGAAGTCTTTACATAAGAGATTTGAAATTTTTCTTTTAAAATTGCTGAGGTGGTTTTCTTTAAGGTTCACACATTGCTTGCTTTCTGCTTAAATCTCAGGGACCTGGTGTTCATTCTTGTTCCTTCTTCCTTCGGGTCTCTTGGTCCTTGTGGTTTTGTTCTTCATGTTATTAATAATGTGCTGATATTAATTAACCTAAATTAATGGAAACGTCTTTCATTATTTAGAACACATAGTTCCTTATGCAGATGTACACAAATTTTACTGCCCTAGTAATTGCAAACCCACACCATCTTGCTTTCTTCCCTCTACACTGATTCTTAGTGATTCTTACATGGAACTAGCTTCCTCTTATCCACAAACTGGCAGGAAGTAGAAATCATGTAAATAACTAATTTCTATTACCTACTTCACTGACTTACTTGGCAAGTCCAGTTTGGGCTTTTGGTCTATTTTAATTAATACTTTTCAGATGTCCCTTGCTGTTACTTCACTTTGCAGATAACATTGGAAGGTTGAGTGGGTACTTTGTGCTGCTCAAGTTTGTTTTACCCTTGAGGCCCTGACCTGCTGAGTTTTGTGTTGACTTTCTGTAGGTGTTTTCACAGTCCTGTGTTTGGTATGGAGAGTGTGGAATTGCAAGTGGAGATAAGAGGTACAATTGCAAATATTCTGGGCCACCAAAACCATTGCTGGAGGACGGATATTACTTAGTGCAGGTGAGTTCATTATTTTGGATATTGGGAACACAAAATGCTAATCAGAGATCCTCTGTAATTATACCTTACTATCATTGGGTGGGAACTGGGGGGAGGTTGTATGTGGAACAAATGGTCTTAAATCTTATCCCACACTCTTACCTGTAGCACATAAAGGCAGAGAAGATAACATAACCACAGAGGCTTAATTTTCTGGGCTGACTTAATGCCTTTCTCATAAAGTTCTAATGGCAGGTTATAGTTAGGGACTGACCTTTGTACCTCAGATGTTCTTCCTTGCAGCTTCTTCAAAATATATTAGAAGTTAGTTTTTTGTTCCTAGATTTCAGGACCCGAATGGATGGGCTGTTAAGGGACTATGACTCCCTTGTCCTCTGCTCATTGTGGTGATTCCTCCATTTTCCATCAAGAGCCTGTGATCTTTGGCTGCTACCAGGACTCTGTTCTGTTTCTTTGACCATCCCTGATACACAGGGATAATAGAAAAGAACGGGAAAAATCAAGTTGAAAAGACTGGTTTTAGAGGCTTCAGTATCTAAAATCAAGTTGACATAAATAGCAGGTCTCCTAGACTTGCTCTTTCACCGGAATTAGTGAAGGCATTTGATTTTCACTGGAGTGACTCATGGAAATAGTAAATAGCATTCTGTTGAAGATTAAAGCTAAAAATCCTGTGAAGAGGTAAAATGATGTGTCAAGGGAAGAGAGTTTCCAAACAAGAAAAAAGTTGAACTGTCTCTACTTATACTTTGTGAATCCCTAGTTTATTAGTAGTAAAATTGATATCCTTTTAAAAGAATTCTATAAGAACTTTGCAAATGTGTGTCCTTCCCTTGTGTTCCTAAAAAGTATTATATGAAAAGAATACCTATTTCACTGAGGAATATTTATCCTTATTTAACAATGCAATTCTGATATGCATGCTTTTTCACCCAAAAGGAACTCTGTCCAGGATTCTTCTTTGGCAATGTCAGTCTCTGTTGTGATGTTCAGCAGCTTCGGACACTGAAAGATAGCCTACAGCTCCCGCTACAGTTTCTGTCCAGGTAGGATGACCCTCAGGCAAACAGAAAAAGTGGGTTTAAGGTACTCATGAACTAGTAACATTCTGATTTCCTTTAAAAAGTTCTTGTTATATTTTATGGAAAGCAATCTTATGACTTCTCAGAAATAAAGAATCATTTCTGATGAAGTAAAAATTCTCAGATAGTTCTTTTCCTAGTTCCATTCGGAGTTGGTACCTGGGTTTCCTCTGAGATGCCTTCATCCCAAAGGGCATTGGCACTGTGGCCTAGGGAGGAGCAGTTCCTGGTGGTCCCTACTCATATCCTTGACAGGAGACCTGCATCCCTACAGTCCTCTGCATCACCTCCCTCTCCTGACCTTCCCTGGGGTGCGCACAGTTCTCTCTTCCTGTGGTGACACGATGTGCTAGAGCCCCAGTCCTCAGTCCAGCTGGCCGTTGGTAAATGGCACCAAGCTCATTCTAGCATAGTTTGCTGGTTTCGTCAGAATTAGTTTGCAGTCCAGTCTGTTCTCCATGACAGGGTAGGAAAAGGGCTGCATGCCAGATGTTTTCTCAGCTTACCCCGCAGTTCTCACACGTGCAGGAGGCAAGCTGGTGGTGGTCTATAGATCAGCACATTGTAATATCTTTCTGAATGTTTCACACTTACCCCTGATAAATGTGGATGGGAAGGACAATGAAGCCTTCATGGGGGGGGATAGGACAGTCGGTGTCCACTATGGAAACCCTGCCTCTTTCCAGAAGTTTAAATTGGCAATACAGAGTGGAAAACCATCCCTAAATTGTTCTTTCAGGACAACATTGCAATATAACAGTAGATCGAAAGTTGAGAATCTACTCGGGCAAGTGTGTCCTGTAGAGGGCTAATGGATAGAGCTGTATTAGAGCCATCATTCACTCAAAATACATAAAAAAATTTAGCACCTACTCCTGGAGAAGCCTTATGGCCATAAACAGCAAAAGATTACTAAGTTTTTCCCATATTGTCAATGTTAAATAATAAAATGCCAATATGTGGAACATTATGCAGCTGTCAAAATTGATGATTGTGGAGATTAAGTGTAATAATATGGGGATAGGTTTATAATTCATGGACAATGATGGAAAACTGCATTCCACAGGTAAGTTTGTTAGAATTGTGTAATTGTTCCTGTTTTTGTCGCCATAAAACATAGAACTCCTGAAAGAGAGTCAGTGTGGGTGTCTGCACCTTCACGAGACCAGAGGCTTTGAAGGCTGGGGCCATACTTACACTGTCCTTCCTATGTTGAGTGTGCTTGCTTGGACTGGATCAGAGTAGAGAACAGTCTTAACTGGTTGTATTGAGAGAATGCAAGTCTAACAAAGCAGTGGCTTCTGCAGATAACAGTGAACCACAGAGGAGAGGGAGTTCTCTTGCTGCGTAACAAGTCAACATTAGGAGGCTAAACTTAGAACCTGTAGGACAGCAGACAGCTTACAGTTCTCATTAGAACCCATGTGCTCCTGAAGCAGCCAGAGACCACTGCTGTCTGTTCTATCATCCCAGGTCGCAGGAAATCCTCTTGTTTCAAGAGGGCCTAGGGATTATCTGGAGCTTGGAAGAGAACCCTTCTCTAGGTTATAAAATTAAAATTCTAACGTAAATGTCATTTTTTTCCCATTTTTCTTCTTAATCAGAATTGTCACCGTAATGTCCCTAATTCCCTTAACCTTCAAGACAAAGAAAACATGTCTTTAAATTAAAAATTGCAGAATTCAGAGAAGCATTTTTCTCTCTTTGAAATTATACCTGGACAACAAGAAGTACTTGCTGGAGTTCAGCTCCAGCGGGGGGGTGTGAAGCCCAAAAGGATGAGACGGAGTCGGCGTGTGGAGAGACAGGACACAGAGTCAGATGGAGGTGGTCTCTCGACAAAGTGTCGATGACAGCTTTATTTATACCATTTTGCACAAGGATATGATTATTTTTTATTTTTCTGATGATTAATTAGTATAGGCAGTTGGTTAATAAGTATAGGCAAGCTTTTTTCTTTCTTTAACTTTCTAATCTATTCATGGTTGGTCAAGAGTTAAACAGGTGATTGTTTTTCTGTTCCTTGACCAAAACTTTTCCTGTCAACATGTACTCTATTGTATTTTACGTTTCTATGCAATGCAGTTTCTAAGAAGTGCATGTGACCATAGGAGCGTGCAGTATGTAACAGTGACTATGGAGTCTATCAGCTCAGGGTGAAGTACAGGTCACTTAGTGCCACAGTTAGCTAGGATTCTTTCCCACAAAAATATTCTTAGAGGCTTTAATAAATTTATAATCAATCTAAAATCATAAACTCATATCTTCACTTTATACCCCTTTATAGGGCACAGTAGGCAGCAAACTAAATTTCTCCTTCTTATCTACATTTCTTTCTTCTGTGTGGATACCAAAATCTCCCTTACATATGCTACACAGGTTTCTATGACTCCACTACTGCAGAGACTAAACAAGTTCTTACATGGTGAACAATGCAAGAGCATTCATATCATAGAAACTGTTTCTGTTTTAACTACAAACTTTAAACTGTAAACAAGTCAAATATGATGTATGATTATTCATTTGATTTTTATACTTTATATGTGAATCTAATAAAATGTTAATGTAGTAGGTAAATGCAAGATATAGATAGAAAGCATGATTTAGAACTGTAAGAAGGCAGGTGTAGATGATCAAATTTGTGCCTACAGACCAGGTCTTAATCCAAGCTCAACAAGAGCAACAAAACATCCACAGGTGTAGAAGATTTCTCTCAAAACTGGGGGGGTGAGGTTCTAAGCCTCACCTCTGTTGGCCCCCTTTTTCTCACCTGATGGCCCCCCTGCGACTGTGCCTGTCTTAGGTTGTTCCTCCCTTGAGGAATCTTACCCGTCTCTGGCTAACCAGCCATCTTACGGGGCCATACAGGGAGATGTAAAGCTGGTAAATGAGAGAGAAGTAATATTCTTTGAAAAGGTTAGTTTTTCACTTCTTTGCAGATTTATGCTTCATGGCTTCTATGCCCAGCACTTGTTTTTGAGGTATCTTTACTTCCTGGAATATGGTACTTGTTAATTTCACATATGAGGCACAAATTCTAGTAAAGGGCTGTGATTAGGAAAGAAGAAAAACAAACTATAGAAGTAGTAAAGGGAAGAAAACATGAGATGATTAATTAAGTGTCAACAGGGTTATTCTATTCAATATTTTCTCATGACTCTATATCTATAAAACTTTCAATCACTAGTTTCACTAGCATTGTAAACAAGGGGGGCATTCTAGGTGGAAATGGGGTGGTCAATGTTTCACTAACTAACAGCAGGTTTCGGTACTTTATGCTACGATCGCCATTTGGCCCCTGCATGTTCTATTCTTCAGGAGCACTGTCCTGAAAAGCTTTTGGGAAGTTTATGTTCTCATCTTTTCCGTGCTGCTTAGCAAAGGTTAGCTTAGTCTTTGGCAACAATGCAAGTAAAAACAAAGCTAATAGTATAATGGAAAATAACAAAATCAAAGTGGGTAATAGAGGGAGCCAGCTGCAAAGGCCCCTGATTTGTGGGGGTCTTCCTCCAGCCTGAACTTTGCTACACAGCTTGAGTAGCATGGCTCCCGGCAAGTAGTAATTAGGGCACTTTTTTTAGAGAAGTGTCTTCATTTAACATGAGGCTGTAGGTTTAGAACTGCCAGGTTTAATATGTCCTTGTAATTCATTTGTCACCTTGCAATAAATGTTAAATATTCTTTGTCTATTTTAAATCATCTTTTTGTTTGCCCTATTATCTTTGAGATCATAGAAAATATAATTTGCTCTTCCTTTAGATGTCCGTCCTGTTTTTATAACCTAATGAACCTGTTTTGTGAGCTGACATGTAGCCCTCAACAAAGTCAGTTTCTGAATGTTACAGCAACTGAAGATTATGTTGATCCTGTTACAAACCAGACGAAAACAAATGTGAAAGAATTACAGTACTATGTTGGAGAGAGTTTTGCCAATGGTAAGAAATCTTCTAATTACTCTTCTTTCACAATTGGTATCAGGACAGTGAATCAAGTTGTTCGTTTTTGTTGTCCTGTCAGCTGTGTGTAAAAATGACAACTTTTAGTTCCACTAGCATCATTTGGGAGTTGTTGAGCTATGGTCTATAAAACAATCTCCTTAAAGTATTTGCTTTAACTCCTTTCTAACTCCTTTCTAAGTTCCCACATGGAAATTTTTAGCATGTGCAAGTTTACTTCTGTAAAAATGATTGTAACTTTGGTTGCAGTCAACAAGAATTGTTTAACTTCATTACTGCAGAATTGAGGAGAGGAGTTGGGGGGTAAAACTAGTTGGCAGAAGAGAGGAGATTGTGACTAAGAAGGAACAGGTCACCTTTAGGGGAAAGTGAGCAGCAACTAGCAACTAGAATCCCAGCAACTAGGAGTCATAGAACAGTCTGGAAAAGACCATATGTTTGTTGAAAATGACTGAAATCAAAGAATTCTAACACTAGGGAAAAATAGTGAACAGATTAGAAACAGAACCAATTGGACCTATTAGTGAAAAGCAGTCATTTAAATGGACTAAGAGATAAACAGCAGATTATAGCTAAATAAAGAATATACCCAAGAACAACCTATAAATGAAAAGAATAAGAATTTGGCAAAGTTGTTGACTATGACAGCAATATCCAAATTTAATTGTAATGATTTAAGAATGTAAAAAAGAAAATAGAAAAAGTTCCCAATCACCAGAGCAACAAAAAATAAGTTTTTGTTACTAGTAATAAAGCTTCCAAAAGGTGTGACATAAAAGACAGCCTGTCTGAATGGACAGAAATATTCTGTTAGAAACAGAACCATGCATGTGCAAAGTATGTAACAGTTAACACTTATGTTGTTACAATTCATTACAGGAAAGGATGGGCTAGTTAATAAATGGAGTGAGAAAATTGATTATTTTTAAATTTTTGCATATCATATTAAAAAATAGATTAAAAATCCTAACATTGGAAATTTTCAGAAGTAAACATAGATACTGTCTTTAGGACTTTAAGGGTTTTCTAGGCAAGAGAGGAAAAACAGAAACCGTAAATGAGAAGATTTGTAAATACGATGACTATATAGAGCATTCAGGGAAATGCAGATTCAAACTTCCACACATCAGATTGGCGCAAATTAAAAAAGTGTTCAATTCTAAGATTTGGTGAGGATGTGGAGCAATAGGGAGGTTTAATATACTTAACTGCCGGTGACCATAAGTTGGTGGGAGCGTTTGAAAACCATTTGGAAAGCAATTTTGCAATAACTGGTAGAGTTGAAAAAATATACCCTCATCCCAGAAATTCCACTCACAAATGGCTGCCTCAGAGAAACTCTAAACTCTAAACAGAGAGAACCTTGTAAGATTGTTCACTTAGTACTTTTGTGATTGTGAAAAATTGGAAACATCCAGAGAATGAGAAGACAAGCACAAACAGGAAGAAAATATTTGCAGAAGACATCTTATGTAGGATTGATTACTCCAAATGTATGAGGAACTCTTAAAACACAGCAATAAGAAAACAACCCAACTGAAAAATGTACAAAAGACCCTGAATACTTTCTTAAAAAAGCATGGATGGCAAACAAGCATATGAAAAAATGCTTAATATCATATGTCATTAGGGAATTCCAATTAAACTGACACTCCACACCCATTAGAATGGCCCAAACCGAGAACACTGACACCACCCAACGCTGGTGAGAATGGAGGGCATCAGGAACCCCCATCTGTTGCTGATGGGAATGCCAAGTGCTGAGGCCACTTTGGAAGATGTTCTGGCAGTTTCTTACAAAACTAAACATACTTGAGTTTCTTCTTTAAAGGTGATGAAAATGTTCTAAAATTGTGGTGATGGTTGCATATACCTGTGAATAGGCTAAAATTCATTAAACTGTAACATTAACATTAAATAATATGGTATGTAAATTTTATCTTAATAAGCTGTTTAGAAAAAAAAAAGTAAATACATTCCTAAATAGAACTTAGGAAAACTATAAAACTCCCAAGACAGGTATCTTAAAAGCAAGTGGAAAAAAAGATATAAATCACTTTAGAAGAATAGCACTTGGGGATTTTCTTAACAGCAATCATAGAGACCAGAAGGCAATGGAATAATTACATTTCTAAAGAAAACTATCACTTCAGCTATACTGTCTTTCAAAAGTGAAGCAAAGCACAATGAATTTATAAAGTATCTCCTTAAAGCTGGGGGAAGTTTCTGATAAGCAGGAACTGGCATATAACTAGTAATATAGGACCTGTTCCTACTGCTGTCTTAGGTGCAAAATGTCACTGGCATTATCTCTGTTTAGTGTGATATATTTTTGAAGGATAAAAAAAAACAAAAAAGAAAGTAGTTAGGTTCATTCGCACATGACCTCTGCTTTAACACTGGTGTGTTCTCCTGTAAATTCCTTAGTCCTCTAACTGTAATTTCTGGCTGCCGAAGTTTTCTGGAACCAACTTCACTGACTTTGTGGGCACTGCGATTCTCAGCTTCTCCTCCTTCAGCCTTAGTGCAGCTCTTTCTGCAGTGGGAGGAATACTTCTCCAGGCTGTTGTAAGCAATGCAGGAGGAGGACTTAAGCCTTTCCTGTCTGCTTATTACATCTGATTTACTTGGAATCTGGCCTGGGATATTACTTGCTGGGGGATAAGCCAGTTTCAGGGGTGATTTTCATTCCTGCCCTTAGCGTTTACTGCTCTGCATTTCAGCCCCGTGGCTCCTGATTGCAGAGCAGATGGATTTCAGAGTTCATCTCGGAGCCACTTTGGTAAGATCCCGCCAGGGGAATTAAAGGAGCATGGCATTTCAGTCTTTTCCCTTATTCTTCTGCTAGCCATGTACAATGCCTGCCGGGATGTGGAAGCCCCCTCAAGTAACGTTAGAGCCCTGGGACTCCTGTGTGGGAAGGACGCCGACGCCTGCAATGCCACCAACTGGATTGAGTACATGTTCAACAAGGACAACGGCCAGGCCCCTTTCACCATCACACCCATTTTTTCAGGTGGGGTTAAAGCCTCCCAAGTTTGGATCCATAATCTGTGATAGGAAAATAAATTCAGGTGACTAGTTCCTGGATTTTGCCTCCACTGAGAGAGGTAACTAGAGCATTTATCCCACCCCTGGTTAACTGAAAGAGTGAGATGATTTTTGTTCTGTTTTGTTTTATAAAAAGACTGAAAAGTGTTAAAGAGGCCTTTTCAGGAGCTCTGCACTCCTTTTCAGGAGCTCTACACTCATATTAGACTAGCTCCTCAGTGGAGATAAGGCACAGTTGAGGGCTTCCCCTGGGAATGTGGTGTACTCAGGTCTCAAGAACAAACCCTTTGCCCAGAGTTATTTGAGGTAACTTAAAACTTTACAGGACTAACCAGCAAAATCATTTGATTAGTCAGAAACATCTAGTCTTTTACTCTTCTGGTGGTGTCATATAGATTTCAATATGCTTATCATTGGGCTTAAGTATAATTTAATGCAAACTAATTTTTTTAATTGAGATATTCATTCAACATAATCCTCCCTGCAGATTTTTCAGTCCATGGGATGGAACCCATGAACAATGCCACCAAGGGCTGTGACAAATCTGTGGACGAGGTCACGGGGCCATGCAGCTGCCAGGACTGCTCGGTGGTTTGTGGCCCCAAGCCACAGCCCCCGGTCCCTTCTGTCCCCTGGAGAATCCTGGGCCTGGACGCCATGTATGTCATCATGTGGATCACCTACATGTCATTTTTGTTAGTGTTTTTTGGGGCATTTTTTGCCATGTGGTGCTACAGGTAAGCTTTGTACAGGTAAGGAAATTTGCCCATTTCCTCCAGGGCAAGAAGCCAAATTATTAGAAGCATTTCTAACTTTCACTTGGCATGCCTTCATTAATTAGACCAGGAAACAAACAGCTGCATTAATGCCACTCCATGAATTACTTTTGTCCTCCAACTAGTGAACATTCAAAGGCCTGTTGAGACATTTGAACATTTGAGGTTGGTTTTACTGATTTATTCAAAATGATGAGTGATTTAAAGCACCATGCAATGCATTAACCACCCATCCTTCCAACAAAAAGTCTTAGAAGCCAAATCTGATTCAATTCTAATTATGAATGCAGTCCTATAGTCCTTTTAGAGAAATGCATCTTAATTTAGAATTGTATGTTTTTTAACTTTTTATTTTGAAATAATTTTAGTCTTACCAAAAGGTGCAAAAATAGCAGAGCTTATACATAACCTTTACCAACTTCCCTGAATATTACAACCTACATCCCCCATAGAATACAATTATCAAAACCACGAAAGTAACATTGGTAAAATATTAGCTAAACCACGGCTTTGATTCAGATTTCCCCAGTTTTTCCTCTGCTGCTGTCTTTCTGTTGTGGGATCCCATATCACATTCACTTTCCGTGCTCTACATTTCTGCTTTAATCTGCAACAGTTCCTGTCTTTCTGTTTCTTCTGTGGCCTTGACACTCGGGATGAGTACTGACTAGTTATTTTGCAGAATATCCCTCTATTTGGCTTTCTCTGATACTGTCTCATTATTACATTGAGGCTGCGTGATTTTGACAAGAGTATCACAGAAATGATGTCCTTCTCAGTGTGTCATGTCAGGGCTGCATGATCTCAGTGTCTCTACCAGTGATGTGCTGACCTTGATCAGGTAGGGTGGTGTCTGCTGGGTTTCTCCACTGTGAAGTTACTGTGTCTCCCTTTGGGGTTGATAAAGATCCCAGGGGAGACACATTAAGGCTGTGCCCATATCTTATTTCTCACGCAGTCACCCGCTGGTTTTAACATCCATCCGTGGGGCTTGTTCTCAGCAGTTACTACTGATGTTTGCCTGATAGTGACCATGTTTCCCTCGTTCCTTCTGCGTTGACTAATTGCACTTTCTCTTTACAGATATCCCTCTCTCCTACTTACTTATTTATTCAATTATATTTACCTCATGGAATTTTTTAAATTCTTGAGGGCTCTATCCAATACTGTAATTTATTTTGTTGCTCAAATTTTTCTGGTTTCAACCATGGGAGTACCTTTTGGTTGATTCCTGTGTTTTTTCTAACATGCCCCACCTTCCTCAAGCCCGTTCTTATTTTCTGGAATCACAAGATGTTCCAGGCTCATCTTGTATTTTCCCTGCCCCAGCCCTGTCATCAACCTCTTCTGCAGGGATCCCTGGCTCCTTTTATTAAAGAACGGTGTTTAGAAACCAGGTGTGCTCATTGCTACAGCAATATAGTGTTTACTCTGCTTTTAAAGGACCTGAAAGTTTTAAATGTAAATGAGGGCTACAAGGTGAAATTAGCCTTTATTTGTTCTAATGCCTTCTTAAATGTTCTCCTGAGATTGGTGGGCAGAGGGACCCAGAGTAAAGGAACTTACGGGAAAGAAGACAATAGGGAGGAGAGCAGGATGAGGAAGGAAGCCTTTAATGGGGGAATGCGGCTGTGAGAAGAACGCCTCATGCTGTAGAAGTTCACTGACAGTACTTACATGCTTTTATTTTTCAGAAAACAGTATTTTGTCTCTGAGTACACCTCCATTGGTGGCAGTATAGCTTTCTCTGTAAATGCCGGTGACAAAGGTAAGTATGTTTGTCTGAACTAAGGGTTAGGATTTTGCTGGCATGCGAGCGTTCATTTCCTCGGCACACATTTATGCCCCTGTTCTGGGAGAGGTTCTTTGCTTGTGTCAAGGACACAGCTGTGATCAAGACAGGTCCTTGCCTTTGTGGCATTTACTATCTAGTCAGGGTGGCAGATCAGAACCAAGTAAGTAACAATAGCAAGACAGTAATTAGGGGCTGGGGTGAGCTGCAGAGGTGCTGTGTCACTGGGGTGAGGGCAGAAGTAGCAGAAAAGGTTGCTGGGAACTGCTTTGGGCAGAGTGCTTGGAGAACTTTGCCTTTCAGAGGCTTGCCATGTGAGCATTGTTCCTCTGGGGGGTAGGGATGGCGGCCCTCAGTGGCAGGCAGGAAGGGCGGCTACCTGAGCAGACAGGTAGCTGATGGCCTGGGGAGACCCTGTGCAGGCCCTCGGTGGGGGCGCGGTCCCACCGCATGCTGGGGCGCAGTTCCACTGTGTGCTGGGGTCGCTAACGCTTTCCCTGTTCGGCTTTCAGGAGCGGCTTGGCTCTTAACCTCCACCCTCCCTTCCTCTCCTGCTCTTCCAGGGGAGGCATCCTGCTGTGACCCGGTTAGTGCAGCATTTGAGGGCTGTCTCAGGGGGCTCTTCACACACTGGGGCTCTTTCTGCGTCCGAAACCCTGGCTGCATCATTTTCTTCTCCCTGGCCTTCATTGCTGTGTGTTCCTCGGGCCTGGTGTTCGTCCAGGTCACGACCAACCCCGTTGACCTCTGGTCAGCCCCCAGCAGCCAGGCACGCCTGGAAAAAGAGTACTTTGACACACACTTTGGGCCTTTCTTCCGCACGGAGCAGCTTATCATCCAGGCCCCCCACACCAACACGCACACTTACCAGCCCTACCCCTCAGGATCTGACGTGCCCTTTGGACCTCCGCTGGACATAGAGATTTTACACCAGGTAATCTGCTTTGTGCAGAAATCAATCCCGGGGAACCTAGGGGATTGTTGGCTTTTACTTTACTGAGAAGTTCTCCTTTGGATTTGGGGCTGCATGTAGTGGTGTATCTTGAAACTCTTCATGGTGAAAGTAAAGGTGCTTTTCATTTACTTCCAAGAAAGCAAATGTTAGGCATTTACCTAATGAAAACTTCACTCTAGACTGTTTTTCTATTTATAGTAGGTCTTGCTTCTTTGTTGAACTTGGGATGAACATTTCTCCATGGAAGCAGAATATAATTTAATTCACCTTGGGAATTTATGAATTTTTTCTCTTGGTAATTGTAAAGTAATATGCCAGGATCCAGATGAATAAAGCCTTTTATGCTGTCCTGGATCATTGCTGCTGTACCTTCAGGGATGAGTTTATCCTTGCCTGGATGTGGGCTCCCAGCCTGCATCTGGTGAGAGGTGCATTTGGAATGAGGTCCCTCCCGTTCTCTTACAAAGGCCTTTAAGCCTTCTCGTTATCTTATCACACTTGCCATGGAGAACTGTATCTGTGAATAAACTGCATACCACTTATTTTAATGAACGATTGCATAATTGCATGGCTTTTCCTTTAAACACTGTTATCGCCTATAGAAAGTCTGATACCTTGAAAAACATCAATATGGTCCCAAGACTTCCAACAGAATTTTTTCTCCAGCCATGACTGTCTGTTGCTTTTTCCAGCTTGTTGCAACAGATGCACAATGTAATCATAGTACAGAGCAAGGCATTAGGTAGTGTATTGTTGGTCATTTGCCCCAGAGTCCCCTCTGTGATCCTGTGGGCACTGCTGCGGAAGGGTGGGAGGGGAGCTGTTCATGTGTCCTGCACTGAGATCTTTCTGTCCTGGTAATGGTGTCACCCCCCTGTCTCTCTGCATGCTTCTAAGCAGGGTCTCCATGACAGTTTGCTGTCCCTAAGAGTCAGCCTTCATGCCATCAGGTATTTTACCATGGTGTGCCTTCATCCTCTCCCGTGTCTTAGGAAGAATTTTCCCCGAATACCCTTTATTTCTGACCCTTGAGGGCAATAATGATTAGTCAAAAGCAGAAAGAAATCTTGGGTTTCTGAACTTATTTTTAAAATCTTCTTTCAGGTCCTTGACTTGCAAATAGCCATCGAAAACATTACTGCATCTTACAACAATGAGACTGTGACCCTTCAAGATATCTGCTTGGCCCCTCTCTCACCATATAACCAGAACTGCACCATTATGAGCGTGTTAAATTACTTTCAAAATAGCCATTCCATGCTAGACCACAAAATTGGAGACGACTTCTTTGTGTATGCGGATTATCACACGCACCTTCTGTACTGTGTACGGTACGTGGCAGGAGACCATTGTTCATTCATCCCACCAATATTTGAGCGCCTGCTGTTTGCTACAAGCTGTTGTAGGAACTAGAGGCTCGGCAGTCAGTGAACAGAACAGGACCCTGCCCTGTGCAGCTCATATTCTAGTAGAGGGAAACATGAACTATAGACACATGCGGTAATGCCAGGTAGAAATGAGCGCTGTGGAGAAGATAAAGCCGGGCAAGGAGAGAGAGTGCAGTGGGGATGACTGCAAAGGGGAGGGAAAATAGGTAGCCTCTGATTATTAGAGGGAACAGTGTTCCAAGTAGACAAGCAGCAAGTACAAAGGCCCTGAGGTAGGAGCGTTTTTGTGTAATTGGGGAACATCAGGTACCACTCCTCCTGTAACTTATGTCTGGATTGACGACAGAGTTGGATCATCCACACCACCCACTAAGTTTTTTTGAGGTAGTTTCATAGTACAAAAATAGAAACCTATGGTGCTTTTTCTTTCAAGTATACATTTATACCATGGTACTGAATTGTTTCTCTGAGTGCAGCATCTGCCGGCAGTCGCAGGGTTTATGCGCAATGTAGACTGGACATTACTGGAGCTGCTCCCTCTTGGAGGCACGCCTGGCTGGGGGGATGCGTTTCTGTTTCAGTTGGTCACAGAGAAGCTGTGTGTGGTGGTCTGTGCGATCCTTAGGCTTGTCCCTGGAGCAGGAAGAATGGCTTGTGCTAGCTGGGCCTGCCCCTCAGGCTGACCTGGCCTCAGACAGTTGTTCAGCCAGACAACCACCATGTCTGTTTCACCATCACGGGGACAGAGAAACAATTCCTTGTCACCTTCACATGTGCTGGTCAGCTCACCACATCTCAAGAGCCAAGCCTCTGACTTTGGTCCAGTTTGGTGACCTTAAAGTCTGTCTATTTTTGTTACTAGAAAATAATTAGGTAGTTGGACTGGGTTTATTACTGTGTTTCAAGGAGGTCACCTCTAAGGACAGGTGCTCCACACATGAAACTGAGTGCATGCCCACATGCCTTCACTCAGTGCTCTCTGCGAGGCAGATGGTCCCTGGGACCCATGGGCATTTAAGAATAAAAATGTTTAATAATATATAATTTTTATATTTAAAGAAAACTCTTTTTACAAAATAAAGTCAACAAAATGTTGGCGGTAGGGCAGATGCATGAGGCTTGTGCTTCAGCCATGGGACCCTGGTTCCAGCAGGTGTGGAAACACAGCCTTCAGCAGCTCCCCTCCCTCAAGGCAGGGATTTGTGTTTGGCATATGGTTGATGCCTGTGTCTCCAGCTCTTGCCTCATCTCCCTGCCAGCTTCCCTTGGGGCTCCCCCCTGGAGTCCTGCATGAACAGCAAACCCAGCCCGCCCGGCCCCAAGCACAGACCTCCTTGCATGCAGCCATTGTATCATGCCTGGGCATCTGCACCTGCCCGTTACACCTGAGGCCACATCCCTCCCCGCCCTCATCTTACGCATGGGACCTCTGTGGGCTCTAACCTCCAGCTGAATTCTGGTGGCAGAGTCCCACATGTGAGATGACAAGACTCAGCTTCTAGCAGCAGCCCTGCTGCCTGTTTGCTTCAGCAAGTGGCCTGATCCCCAGGGCCTGATCCCATCAGTCCTGGGCTCTGAAGGCGGTCGTTCGAGTCATATGCAAGAACCTCATGTGTGTCCAGTAGAGCTCTGGCTTCTGACCTCGTTCCCTCTCTGCTGACACTGCCTGTCTTCACTACTGCTCATCCCTGCCTGGGCCATGACGCAAAGCTCCCAGCTCATCTCTCCTCTTCCCCTTTTTTTCCTGCTTTGGACCTTCTTCCACTTTGTAACCTAAACTATCTTTTGCAAAACAGCTCATGACATCCCTTTCCCCTAAATCTTGAATTGATCCCCAGTGCCTACAGGGTAAAAATCCAAACTACTTAACCTGGCACCCAGTCCTTTTGTTCACTGCTTGTCCCTCACCCTTTCCAGCCTCATCCCCTCCCTTGGAAATCCCCCCACTTCATGGGCATATCCCGCGCTTTCCCAGCACAGGACTCGGTCCTTCCTCAGGCTGCCACCCTCTTGCTGTCTTCTCCCCATGCACCTGTTTTCTCTCTTCTCTTCCCATTTCCTCCCTCCCAGCTGAATTCTCCCTCAGCCTTACAGATCTGGTCCTGTACAGGTCTTTTTTTGGTGACAGTTCCCTGCATACTAGTTGCTCCCTCCTCTGCACCAGGTGCTGTGTGCTGTCAGCCACATCGTGCTAAGCTGACCTGCCTCTTGCTCAGTGATGAAGAGTTCCCAAGGGCAGGTGCTGACCTGCATCATGCACCTAAGAAACCTGTGCCTAGAATGTAATCAGCCTCATTAACTGCTTGCTGAGTAAACATTTCAGTCTCTGTGACATCTTGAGGCATGTTCTAATTGGGGGATGTTTTCTAAACTTCTTGAAGGGCTCCTGCCTCTCTGAATGATACAAGTTTGCTCCACGATCCTTGTCTGGGTACGTTTGGTGGACCAGTGTTCCCATGGCTTGTGTTAGGTGGCTATGATGGTAAGTAAGAGAAGATTTTACTTTTCCTTTTTGATAAATTAGTCGTGGGTTCTGTCATTAATAATCAAGTGGTGATTACAAAGATTTCATAAATTGAGCAGTCTTACTAATGCCATCTCTCTTTTTTTTCTGCATTTATTTATTTAACCTTTTTTTTGTATCATTAATATACAATTACATGAGCAACATTGTGATTACTAGATTCCTCCCATTAAGTCCCCTCCACCTATCCCATTACAGTCACTCTCCATCAGTGTAGTAAGATGCTATGGAGTCACTACTTCTCTGTGCTATACTGTCTTACCCGTGCTCCCCCCTCCACGTTATGTGTGCTAATTATAATGCCCCTTATTCCCCTTATCCCTCCCTTCCCACCCATCCTCCCCAGTCCCTTTTCCTTTGGTAACTGTTAGTCCATTCTTAGGTTCTGTGAGTCTGCTGCTGTTTTGATTAACTCCCTGTCTCTTAAATCCCAAATATAATACCTGCTTTGGCTTTGGCTTTGGGTTTTGTTGCAGATTTGAAAGAAGTAGATGTTGTTAGCCTTCTTAACATCTGCGTCGGTGTGTTTTCCTATATGTATATATATATAACAATATTATACACAGCAGTAATAGTAGTTTAGCTCCATTCGGGTTCCCAGACCTGATTCCAGTGTGTGTAAGTATGTGGGAGGACGTCTTCCACACATAACACCAAGCAATTCTGGAACACCAGTAAGGTGTCAGAGAACTCAACTCAATTCTGATGCTATCTGCCTGGAGATGGCACCAGATTCCCCATGTTAAGGGCTCTGACCTACAGGACCGCCCTCCACCCCCAACTCCAGATGTCTGCAAGCCCCAGGCAGTTACTTGTGCTTCTGACCTACCGGCTACAGATTGGAGGTGCCCACGACCTCCCTCTTGGGTTCAATTAATTTGCTAGAGCATCTCACAGAACTCAGGAAAAACATTATGTTTAATAAAGGACACTGTAAAGGATACAGGTTAACAGCCAGATGAAGACATACACAGGGCAAGTTCCTAGATAAAGGAGCTTCTGTCCTTGTGTTGCTCAGGGCCTGGCTCCTTGGCACGTGGAGCTGTTTTGGTTCCCCAAGCACAGACGCTCTCAAACTGAGAAGCAGGATCCAAAAGAGCAATAAGCTTTTCTCAGAGTTTTTTGTGAGGGCTTCATTGCACAGTTATGATTGATTAAATTATTGGCCATTGGCTGATTCAAGTATCTAGCCCCCGCCCTTGGGTGGGGGTCCAAAAGTCTCATTAACGTGACAGAACACCCATTTAACCTTTAAGAATCTGCAGTGTCTTTAAGAACTGTGGATGAAGACCAAGTACACCTGGGAAAGATATATTCAGTCATACGAATATATGTATTTCTTATGACCCATTATACTGCAAGATCACACTATGGGACGCTATCAAAAGCTAAGGACATTTCCCCAGAATGTCTGTTGTGCACAGCCACATAACTTGTTCAGTTTCAAGGAATTCATGGATTTCTTGAAGCTTACCAGTAGATACCCTAGGGTGTCCACAGACCTCAGATTAAGAACATCTGTAAGGGGAAGAGATAATATGCAAGACATGGGGAGAACAAAGTTGGTGGGCACTTTTCTCCTAAACCTGTTGGTTAAGAATTGATACACTTCCAAAGTGGGGAGAGCAGTGAGCTTGCTCTGGGCTCTTCTGTAGTGCCTCCGAACCGGCTGTACTAGATGCAGTGGGGTCATGATTCATGGGACAGCTTTGACGGCTTCAGCTCAACAGGTTTTCTCCCCAGTGAAGAGGCCAAATAGATGTTCCTGTCTTTGCCCAGTAGGGAGGGAAAAGTTGTGATCTATGTCTAAATTTTACTCTGCCTCATAAAATGCCGTTTCTAACTGGTGGGGGAATTTGGTATCACCAACTGGCTAGCCACAGCCATCAAAATTACATTTGATCTCTCTTATTTTTTCCACTAAAATAAATTTCATATGTATGAAAGACTGAAATTTAAGAAATGAAGTGAGTAAAGAGCTAGAAGAAAATATAGGAGGAATTTTTAAAATTATGTTAAAATGGAGAAAACATTGCTAAGCAAGACACAAAACCAAAAAGCCACAAAAGAAAACTGATGAATTTGACTACAAAGAATTTTTAATTCTTGTGTGTAGAACAAAGTTTAAAAAACAGAAAGAGGCAACAAAGTGGAGGAAAAAATGTACATAACAGACAGCATTTCCTTAATATTACAAAGGGCTCTTGTGAAAAAAAAATGTCAACAATGCAAAAGAAAAGTGGGTGAAGCCATATGAAAGTTAGCAAAAGAAGAAATACAAATGGCTTTAATTATATGGGAAACAGCTCAACCTCCAGGAAGGCTGGGGTTTTTTTCTCTTTTGTTCACTGATATATCTGTAGTACCCCAAATTAATTTCCTGGCACAAAGTAGGTCTCAGTAAACATTTTGCTGAAAAAAGGAATGAAAAATAGGATAGCCTTTTTGGAGGGAAGTTTGGGAGAATTTATCAAAATTAGAAATGCACATACTTCTTGATTCAGTGATTATACTTGTAAGAATTGATTCTACAAATATGTATTTTTCACACAAAATTTGTATCAAATTATTTGCATTTTGTTTATAATAAAAATTGCAAAAAAATGCATCAGTTGCAGATTGGTTAAATTACACTAGAAAATATTATGCAGCAAAAAAAGAATAAGGAAGCTCTATGTCCTAAAATGCAGCAGTAACCAAGATACATATTAAAAATGTAATGTGCAAAACAGTATGTCACTGTTGATGTAAGAAGAAAAGGTGGAAAATATATTTACATACACATGGAGTTTGTCTGGAAAGATTAGTCACAGCCACAGTAGGGGGAAGCTAAAGAACAGGGACTTGGGAAAGAGCAATACTGTTCTGAATACCTTTCTGCTCTGCTTGAAATGTTTACCATGCATGAGCCATGTGGAATTAAAAAGAAAATGTCACTCTTCCTGAACAACTGCTTACATCTGTTGGAGAATCCTTTCTCTTCATTAACTGAACTTCATAAACACTATTTCAGTACATACCTGTCTTGTCCTTAGAGAAGTCACTAACCTTATTATATTGTGATTATCCCCTCGTACTTATCTAAGTTCCTGCACACTTGTAACCTTTCTGATGTCACATTTTTCCTTTCTAGATCAAAACTACAATAACGCCACAGCCCTTGTGATTACCTTCCCTGTCAATAATTACTATAACGACACAGAGAAGCTCCTGAGGGCCCAGGCCTGGGAAAGAGAGTGAGTTACTAATGGGGTCTAAACAACCTGTCCTGTGTGGGAAGATGGATGCTAACAGAAAGCACTTAAATTTCATTTGGCTAAATTAATCAACATCAGGTCTCAATTGTGTCATTTTTTTCACTTGGTACTAGCAATGCTAAGAAAAAGTCTCTAAATAAATTTGCGTATAAACATTGTTCGAACAGGTACCCATTCGCAAAACTACAAAAGTACATGTACAGAAATGATCCTTGTATGAAACCAGCCAAATGTACCTTAGTAAGGAACAGGACAGTAGAAAATTATGCAGTCATTATACATAGGTAAATGGCTCAAGATATATTAAACAAAGTTTGCAATATGTCCATGCCTAGAAAAAAATACCAAGCAAAGGACCCAGGAAATGATGAATTGTGTTTGTAGCCTTTAGAGAAGGGGACGAGAGGACTGAGCAGGGCAGGGGACTGACTCTTCGTTTGATACCCTTCAGTACTTTTTAAAAAAACAACAACATATATTAGGATATAATTCATATACCATATATCTTACCCATTTAAAATGTACAATTCAATAGCTTCTAATATATTCACAGATGTAGGCAACCATCACCACAGCCAATTCTAGAACATTTTCTTGATCCCAAAGAGAAACTGCATATCCTTTAGCTGTCACCCCCATCCTCTCATCCTTCCACCTCCCAGCCCTACACAATCACTAGGGCACTCCGACTCCATAAAGTCTTATATGAATGGAGTCATGTATTCTCAACAATGTTTTCAAGGTTCATCCAAGCTGTAGCATGTATCAGTACCTCTTTCCTTTTAGTGGCTGAATAATGTTCCATTCTGTGTATCTACCACATTTTGTTTATCCCTTCATTGGTTGATAGACATTTGAATTGTTTCTACATTTTGGCTGTTGTGAATAATGGCACTATAGACATTCATGTACAAGTTTTTCTGTGAAATTATGAATTCATTTCTCTTGGGTATATATACCTAGGAGTAAAATTGCTGGGTCAGATGGTAACTCTCTGAGGAACTGCCACACTGTTCTCCAAAGTGGCTGCACCATTTCACATTCCCACCAACAGTGTATGAAGGTTCCAGTTTCTCCATTTTCTTACCAACATTCATTATTGATCTGATTTTTTTTTTGAAGTATAGTTGCTATACAGTATTTTCTGGGTTTCAAGTATACAACGTAGTGATTCAACAGTTATCTACATTATTAAATGCTCACCCCAACTAGTTATTGTCAACATAGAAAGATGTTACAGAACTATTGACTATATTCTCTATGCTGTACTTTAATCCCCATGACTAATTTATATGATTGAGATTTTGTGCCTCTTTATCCCCATTACCTATTTCACCTACCCCATGGTAACCACCAGTAACTTCTTAGTGTCTATGAGTCTACTGCTGTTTTGTTCATTTTGTTTTGTTTTGTTTTTAGTGAAAAACAAGTGAAATCATACAAGTGAAGCCATATGGTATTTGTCTTTTTCTTCCTGGCTTATTTCACTCAGCATAATACCCTCAAGGTCCATCCACGTTGTCAAAAATGGCAGGATTTCTTTTTTATGGCTGAATAATATTCCATTGTATATATGTACCGCATCTATTCATCTATAAATGGACACTTTGCTTGCTTCTATATCTTGGCCATTGTAAATAATGCAACAGTGAACATAGGGGTCCATATATCTCTTTGAATCAAAGATTGTTTTCTTCTGGTAAATACCTAGAAGTGGAGTTACTGGGTCATATGGTTTTCTATTTTTATTTTTTTTGAGGACCCTCCATACTGCTTTCCACAGCGGCTGCACCAATTGACATTCCCACCAACAGTGTAGGAGGATTCCTATTTCTTCACATCCTCACCAGCACTTGTTATATCTTGTCTTTTGGATAGTGGTCATTCTAACTTGCATGAGGTGATAGGTCATTATAGTTTTGATTTGCATTTCCCTGATGATTATGTGATGTGGAGCATCTTTTCATGTGCCTGTTGGCCATCTGTATTCTTTGGAAAAATATCTATTCAGGTACTCTTCCCATTTTTTAATTGTGTTATTTTGGGGGTTTTTTTTGGTGTTGAGTCATTTTGAGTTCTTTATATATTTTGGATGTTAACCCCTTATCAGATAAGTCATTTACAAATATATTCTCTGACACTGTAAGATGCTTTTTTGTTTTGTTGATGGTGTCCTTTGCTATACAGAAGCTTTTTAGTTTGATGTAGTCCCACTTGTTTGTTTTTACTTTTGTTTACCTTACCTGGGGAGACATCCAGAAAAAAATTACTCATGCTGACATTCAAGAGATTTTTGTCTATGTTTTCTTCCAGAAATGTATGGTTTCATGTCTTATATTTAAGTCTTTAATCCATTTCAAGTTTATTTTTGTACATGGCCTTAAACAGTAATCCAATTTCATTCTCTTGCATGTAGCTGTCCAGTTTGCCCAACACCATTTATTGAAGAGGCTGTCTTTTCCTCACTGTATATTCATGGCTCCTTTATCATATATTAATTGACCATATATGCATGGATTTATATCTGAGCTCTCAGTTCTGTTCCATTGATCTATGGGCCTGTTCTTATGCCTGTGCCATACTGTTTTGATTATTGTACCCTTTGTAGTATAGCTTGAAGTCAGGGAGCCTAATACCCCAGCTTTGTTAATCTTTCTCAAGATTGCTTTGGCTATTTGGGGCTTTTTGTGGTTCCATATGAATTTTAGGATTATTTGCTCATTAGTAGTTTATTGAAAAAATGCCACTGGTGTTTTGATAAGGATTACATTGAATCTGTAAATTGCTTTGTGCAGGGTGGCCATTTTGACAATATTAATTCTTCCCATCCATGAGCATGAGATAGATTCCCGTTTATTTGTGTCATCTTCAATTTCTCTCATCAGTGTCTCAGTTTTCAGAGTACAGGTGTTATCTGACTTTGTGATTCCAGCTGTCCTCATGGGTATCTCATTGCAGTTTTGATTGGTATTTCCCTAATGATTTCAAGCATCTTCATGTGCTTATTGGCCATTTGTATAATTGTTCCTATCCTTTGCCCATTTTTACCTGGGTGATTTTTAATTTTATTAAATTACAAGAATTCTTACATAGTGTACAAATCCTTCATCAGCTATGTGATTTGCAAGAATTGGCTCCCATTCTTTGGGTTGTATTTTTCCTTTCTTGATGGTGTCTGCTGAAGCACAGAAGTTTTTAATTTTGAAATCCAATTTATCTCTTTTTCTTTTGTCACTCATACTTTTAGTGTCATATCTAAGAAACCATGGCCTAATCCATGGACATGGAGATTAAGCGTACGTGTTCTCCTGAGAGTTTCATAGTTTTGGCTTTCACATTTAGGTTCTTGATCCGTTTGAGTTAATTTTTTTTATATAGTGTAAGCTTAGAGTCCAGTTTCATTCTTTTGCTGTCCAGTTGTCCCTGACCATTTGTTGAAAAATTATTCTCCCCGCCTTAGATAGTCTTACCATACCACCCTTGTTGAAAATCAGGTGGCCATAGATATGTGGAGTATTTCTAGACTTAGTCCTGCTCATCTGATTTATTTGCCTGCTCTTGTGCCAGTACCACACTGTCTTGATTACTGTTATTTTGTGGAAAACTTGAAATTGGGAAGCGACAGTCACCTTACTTAGTTCTTGAAAAAGAAGGTTTGGGCTATTGTGAGCCCCTTGCAATTTCATGTGAATTTCAGAGCCAGTTTATCTTCCAAAAAGAAGTTGGCTGAGATTTTGAAAGGGATTGCATTGAATCCGTAGATCAACTTTTAATATTTTGTTCCATGAGCATATATCTTTTATTATACTACATTTTGAAATCTTTTTTATAAAAAAGAATGTGAACCAACTTTTAAACTTGTTTTAAATGGTAGAAAAGTCAGCACATCTGGAACTTTATGATCTAGGGGTGTCTCACCTTCTAGTCTTCAGTGTGGACTATCCTAAAGTACGATAAAGGTTAAGCATAGCATTTGTGTCATAGAAGTTGGGAAGGTGTTTTTCACTTAGCTGTCACCAAATTTTAACTAAAAATATAAAATGTTCTTACTCTTCAGGTTTATTAATTTTGTGAAAAACTACAAGAATCCAAATCTGACTATTTCTTTCACTGCTGAACGAAGCATTGAAGATGAACTAAATCGTGAAAGTAACAGTGATATCTTGACTGTTGTAATCAGCTATGGCATCATGTTTCTGTATATTTCCATAGCCTTGGGGCACATCGAAAGCTGTAGCAGGCTTCTAGTAAGTGGTGTGTGTGTCCTTGTATATGTGTCTGTGTGAGACCTGGCCAGGCACATCATGATATTGTATTTTTCCCTCTACTTATCATCATTCATTGTGTTCCAAACTGCCTAAATGCCTCTGTGTTTTAATTGGATGTGACTATTCTATTTTCTGCATCTCTTTTCTTCAGTTCCAATTTTCTGGTTTATCTTAAACTTAAAATTTATTTCACGTAATCCAGTTTTTTCTAATTTGTCCACTCCATCACCTAGAATGGAAGCTCACAAAATATGTTGCTAGGGAAGACCTAGAACATTTTCCTTATCTTCTCCCAAACATGGAATTGTACTTTTAATTCCGGATTGGCTCTACCTGTGTAAAGAGGTAAGATGAGGGTCTTTCAGTAGTGGGACAGGTAATAACTCTGACCATTTGTGTCTCTGTTGCATCTCAGGTGGATTCTAAAATCTCCCTCGGCATCGCGGGTATCCTCATTGTGCTGAGCTCAGTGGCATGTTCATTGGGCATCTTCAGCTACATCGGGATCCCCCTCACCCTCATTGTGATTGAAGTCATCCCATTCCTGGTGCTGGCTGTTGGGGTGGACAACATCTTCATTCTCGTCCAGACCTATCAGGTACACTTTCATAATCTCACAGAGTTTGGCACCTGACCAAGTACTGGTGCCACTAATGGCTCTTCAGGGCCATGAGGAGTATTTCTGAGTGTGAACAGCAGGGAAGCTTTGTTACCTTCCTCTGTGTTGCTTATTGGTGCCATGACTTGTTCTGGACATTTTGAGAACCAAGAAGTTCACCTCTCTCTTCGGTTGATGGAATTGATAAAAAGTGAGAATTTGATTTTGAATGTGTGTGCAGAAAGGGCTAACATGCTTGTGGAAAATGTTTTGGGTATGACTGCCATTAAAGTGATTCTGCATATGGCAAAGAAGATTTGTCAGAGATGCCTCTAAAAAGACAACAGGTCAGCATAGGACCTACTCATGTAGAAAATGATCCCAATCAGTTGCTTCTCACATGGTCCCCTTGTTCTGTAGCCTTAACCTGCTTGGAGACCGTGGCATTTACAGGTGCCATTTAATGGTCCGGCTATCTGCAGCTGACATGTCGTGTATTTTCCTGATAATATGGTTCAGTCTTTTCTTGGGCTTCTCACCCTGTTACCTAGCTTGGGGGTTCAGTAATATCCTGAATGAACTAACATGAGATGTGAGTCCCCCACCAAATTTTATATCCTTTTTTTTTTTTAACCATTGAGTTAACACAGGGCAGCAAATTAACAAAAAGATGGCATTGTTACTTAGAAATTTTAACATCGCCTGTTTTGTCTTTTGTTTTTTTAAGAGAGATGAACGTCTTCAAGAAGAAACACTGGATCAGCAGCTGGGCAGGGTACTAGGAGAAGTGGCACCTAGTATATTCCTGTCATCCTTTTCAGAGACCATAGCATTTTTCTTAGGTGATTACTTTTGGAATTCTACCAGTCTGACAGTTTGCTCAGCCGGTGTGTAGGAGGACTAGAACTCAGGCAGAATGCTGCTTTGTGCTGCCCCCTCCTTTAAGCTTTCCTCCGTAACTGGAGGGTATCAGAGTGGATCACAGGAAAGATGGTAGCAGTGTCTTGTTTTGCAAGCAGCTACTTTCTCACATTGTGTTAAGACAGTGTTGATGTTTAGGGACCAGAATAACACACGCCTAGAACTCCTTTGCCACTTTCCCTGTTTGGCTCCCATGGCAAATGTTGATATTAGAAAACAGTATTCTTATATAGCCACAGAATCGGTCTCAACACAACACTCTGAGCAGAATCCGCAGGCATTAGTTTGCAAGGTATTTGCTCTTGCTGTCTTCGGCAGTGTTCCTCCTCTGTTCACACAACTTCTGAGAGAAGCATCCTTGTTAATGAGCAGGGGGTCTTGATTCTTAACTCAGTATAAGGAGCCAGAATAAGCTAGAACAAACCAGCACTTGTATGTTTCTTTCCTATGGAGAAATCACTGGCCTGCCTTCCTAGTGGGGCTCTGTTCCCATGTCTGGTGTGGGTAGGAAGAGAACACTGCACCCTCTGGAGAGGCAGCCAGATTAGAGTTGCCCAGCAAGTCCACACAATCTGGGGTCACACGGAAATGCCCCCAGAGGCCACCAAGTCATCTTACACAGGGCCACTGTAGGCTGATCGAAGGTGGTAGTCTTTCGGCACAGACACACCGTTAGCATATTCATTTCCACAAAGCTGTGCACTTTGAAACCTGTGGCCCTTATACGTCCTTTTGGTGGATACAGGTGTGGAAAAAGCTCTTTTTACCTCTCATAAGAAAGCCAGTGTGAGTGTGATGATAACAGCAGCTGACGCCATACCTCCAGGTCGGGGGGGACTTTGGAGGGACAGGAGCAGTGGGGATGGGGTGCCAGAGTGCATGGGTCTGAAAGAAGCAGGTGTGTATTGTCAGCTTTTTGTTGCTGTTGTTCAAGCAAAGCTGTGAATCTAGATTCTTGTGTAAGATCTCATTGTTGAATATTGGCTACTTACTTTAAAAAACATTTTGTGATCCTTAAACGGGTTGATAGAATATGGGCCAAACAGGATACACCTGGCCTGTGGGCTGCAAGTTTGCAGTTTCTGAATTGTAACCCAGTGCCTCTGACTTGGAGCGCCTCATTGATTGTAACTAACCCAGGAGACCAGTATTGTTGATATAATAGCAGATGGAAAATACTGTCCCTTTCTTAGAGTATAACATAGAAGATACTATTAAAAGATGGCCTTTATTAGTTGTTCTCAGAGTTTAATTTGCCTGGAGAGCCCTATTAAATTCAGTCGATTTGGGGTTGAATACCCATTTTCCTGACTAAGTAGGTTGGACCCGGGCCCAAGAACCTACATTTTCAATTCCCCAAGTTCTGCCCCATTTTGCAGAACACCAAGCTTACAGACTCCCCCAGTCCTGATACCCAGACTGTTGCAGCATGCATGGGGGTGGGTGGAGGGAGGGTCTTCTCGTACATTTGGCCTCCTCTGGCTCCTTGTATTCAGATATACACATGGTGTGAGCCTCATGCAGAGTTGTCTACTGCCAGTGGAAATGATGGGCGACTTTTCTCCCCTGCAGGAGCTCTGTCGATGATGCCGGCTGTACGCACTTTCTCTCTGTTTGCGGGCATGGCAGTCTTCATTGACTTCCTTCTTCAGATTTCCTGTTTTGTGAGCCTCTTGGGGTTAGACATTAAGCGTCAAGAGGTATGTTATCAGTATTAAAATCTATTTGATTGGAGTCTGGAATCTAGATGAGGCAGCCATGGGGTATGACCTCTGCTCCTGTTTTGTTCCCTCAGAAGAATCGCCTGGACATCCTTTGCTGTATCAAAGGTTCTGAGGACGAAGCAAGTGTCCAGGCCTCAGAGAGCTGCTTGTTCCAGTTCTTCAAAAACTCCTTTTCTCCATTTCTGCTGAAGGACTGGATGCGACCGATTGTGGTAGGTGCTTATCTGTGGTTTTCCTCATTTCTCTCCACAAAACAGATTTGTCACACGAATTCTAAGAAATCAGACAGCTTCAGAAGGAGATTCCAACAGCTGTTAAATATATACACAAGAATGCAAAAGCAAATATGTACAAATATATAAAATACTTTCTAGTTAGTTTAGCAGTCACTATGAGTGCTAAGTCACTATGAGCAAGAGTAAAGTTTTTGTTTTGAAATAATTATAAATTCATAGAAAGTTGCAGAGGTATAGAGAAGAGCCCGGTCCCCTTCACTTAGTTTCCTCCTATGGCCTTACATAATTACAGTTCAGTATCAAAACCAGGAATTTGACATTAGCAAAACAGGTATGTGTAGTTCTATGTCATTTAATCACCTGTGCAGATTCACGTAATCACCATCATAATCAAGATTCAGAATTGTTCCAGCACCATATTTCCCTGCATGCTACCCCTTCGTAGGAGTCACTTATCTCTTCCTCCACACCACCAGCTAGTGCTAGTCCCCAGCAATCAAGCGAAAGGTTTTCTGTAGTTTATACACTGGATGTAGCCAACAGTGATAATCTGTTATTATTATATTTCTATAAAAAGAACATAAATTACAGTTGACCCTTGAACAAAACAACATGGGTTTGAACTGCCTGGGTCTACTTGTATGTGGTTTTTTTCAATAAATTATTAGAAAATTTGGAGGAGACTTGTGACAATATGAAAAAAAATTTTCTCTAGCTTTTTCCTAGGACTACGGTCTCCAGTACATATAACATACAAAACATGCATGAGTTGACTGTTTATTGGTGAGCCTTTTGGTCAGCAGTAGGCTGTTAGCAGTTAAGTTTTTTGAAGAATCAAAAGGCATATGTGGATTTTCAACTGTGTCAAGGGGTCAGCGGCCCTAACTCCTGAGTTGTTCAAGGGCCAACTGTAGTTTCCTATAACAGCAAAAGTAATGTAATATCTAATGCTTATGGAACATTTAATATTGGGCATTATGCTAAATACTAAGTGCTATGCTAAAATCTAGATTATCCCTAGATTTTCTCATTTGATCCACATATTTTATTTTTCCTGTTCTACTGATGAGGAAGTAGAAGGTAAGAGAGGGAAGTTGACTTCCCCAGGGTCACTCAGTTTATAAGTGGTGGAGCCAGGATTTAAACCCTTCGTAGCCTGACCCTGCATATTACAATTACAGCCACTACCCCATACTGTTTTCTTAGTGTGTTATTTTAAAGTTGCTTTTCACTTTGGAGAAGTGCTATATCTTGTGTGTTGAAGATTTATGTCCTTAAGCTCATTGTAACAGTAAGCAATTGCTGTCCTGTAACTCATTTTTCATTCCAGATAGCAGTGTTTGTGGGCGTGCTGTCATTCAGTATCGCAGTCCTGAACAAAGTAGAAATCGGATTGGATCAATCTCTTTCGATGCCACATGTAAGATGCTTTCTGTTTTATTTTAGCTTGCTTAGCCAGTGCTGAATGTGTATGCAGATATTCTAAGCAAATGCCACCTAGTAAGTGCACATGCTGACAGGTTCTCGCATGTTAACTGCCACAGAGCTCTGCCGGCATGGGGCATCTTAGCTTTTTGAACTCTTAGAGAGCCTTCAGGGACACAGCCACAGAATGTGAGCAGCCGGTCTCTTTCTTACCTTGTGAGGTGCCCTCCTAGTGGTCGGACCAGCCAGAGGAGCATTCTGGATCCAGGGAGGGTGGAGAGGGGACAGAGTTCTGTGGGGAATCACAAATCTGGGCTGGGGGTGTGTCATTCAGGAGTCTCCTGGTGCCGTCTGAATTCTGGTTGATCATCATCTCACTTAGACACAGTCAGAATGGTCATACTCTGTCCCGTTCTTTGATCTATCTTCCAGGACTCCTATGTGATGCATTATTTCAAGTCCCTCAAGTACCTGCATGCAGGTCCACCTGTATACTTTGTCCTGGAGGAAGGACACAACTACACTTCTCTGAAAGGGCAGAACATGGTGTGCGGGGGCATGGGCTGTGACAGTGACTCCCTGGTGCAGCAGATATTCAACGCAGCTCAGCTGGACAACTAGTCAGTACCGCCCGGTCATCCTATACTACAGCAGAAGCAGCCAGAAGGGGCTCTTGGCCAGAGTAAACTCAGGCCTGAAATTTCTCCCTGAAAATGGATTTTCTTGCAAAATTTGTTTTTCAAAATAATGCTAAATTTAGGCTTTACTGGAGCTAAACCTTTTTTAAAGGACTGATTTACCACATCATGCTTTGAAGGGTTTTCCATGAAGTGCTAATGAGATCTGTCTTTTGACTGGGGAGCAGTATAAAGTCTAGAAAAGGAATTTAGGCTTTAAGAGACAGACCAAAACTAAAAGCTTCTTCCCTGTGGAGTGGGTCTGTAATTTTCCTTTCTCCTCTCTCTAGTACCCGAATCGGCTTTGTTCCCTCATCTTGGATTGATGATTATTTTGATTGGATCAAGCCCCAGTCTTCTTGCTGTAGAGTCCACAATACTACTGATCAGTTCTGCAATGCTTCAGGTATGTCCAGCTCCTTTCCCAAATCTTTCCCTTTTTGCTGAGACGTTTCAGCAGTACATACCTGTTAACGTACTAACACTGGGCTCACCCCCTTGGCCATCTTCCCTTTGCTCGGTTCATTCGGGAGAGGGTCGCATTGTTCCAGTCTCCAGCAACCCTCCGTGGAACAGCAGGCTGGACAGGGCCCTGCACGGGGCTCTAGCTGTCAGGGTTTGGGGGTTTATCTTTTCCCAAAGACTCCGATGGCCTCTGCTGATTGGTATCTGGCCGTGGTTTCTCACAAGTGTGCTTTCCTTTGTTTATCACTGTTACCTTATGGTTTTGTAAGAGTGTTGAGGCTGTCGTAAATTTTCTTGATAAAAACAGATGCCCTGGGCTCTGAGAATGGAGGTCGAAAGCAGTACACTGCTTCAGGGAAGAAAATTTACACAGCCTACCTAAGACAAAGATGGTATCTCAGATACATTAGACTATAAAAATCACATGTATTTGAAGCTTTTAGATTTGGAAAAAGATTCAGGAAAAGAACTTCCCTCATCTCCTTACCAGTATTTTTAAATGTTTTAAAATAAAATCTGGAGATTTCTCAGCTTGCCTTCTCCGCTATGTTTCTGCTAGTGGTTGACCCTGCCTGCGTCCGCTGCAGGCCTCTGACTCGGGAGGGCAAACAGAGGCCTCAGGGTGAAGACTTCATGAGATTCCTGCCCATGTTCCTTTCCGATAACCCGAACCCCAAGTGTGGCAAAGGGTAAGTGCCACTGAGCCAGTTAGATACGTGCCCTCTTCCCTTTAATTTGCACTGGAAAACTAGGTTTTTCCAGCTGAGGTAGAAAGTTGTGTGGTGAAGGTCCTCTTCCCCACCCACACCCACCCCTGTCCTGCTCCTTCTGTGAAAGCATAGAAACCTAAAACACCTTAAAGAAAACTCATTTTCACCTGCTTTTACCCTGGCTTGAGCATTTGTTTCTCTTGCATCCCTGTGTCCTGCCCTCCTGGTTGTACAAATGGATGCAGAGTCTCATGCAGGTGGCCAGTGGGCAGAGGACAGGGAGGAACACACGGCATTTCAGAAGTGAAGTGATCTGCTCTGTGTGTCCATGGCATGTGGACAGCACGTCTGCTTTGGCAGTGTCATCCTAGATTAAGATTTAGATTCTTTCAGCCCCACTGCTTCTTGACAGGACCTTCCGTATGTGAAGTTATGGGCTGTCTTACTTCCCTATCCAGCCAGGCAGCCAGTTACCTTGGAAACAGGATCACTGGCCCAGACATAGTGAAAATGACTGGAAGTCTGAGGTGGGGAGAGTTGGAAGCTTTTGTAGGAGGAAGATGAGTGTCCACTGGTATGTTAGGTAAATCCTGGCCCTCCCTGTTTTCCATATGAATATATAATTTGACCAGAGTCCCATCAGTTAGTCATATATATCATGTCTATCTTTCTAGACCTACACTAGGTAGCTTGGGGAGGCTGTCCCTAAAAATAAAATAGAAGTGTACCTTGGAGCTTGGTCTGCCTGCAGACTGAATGCTTGGCCTACATAAAATATGTCAAAGGAAATTCAGCTTGTATGAAGGCAATAGCCACCACTTTCAGGGAGCCTCCTATGTATCCAGCACCTCACACAGACCATTTCATGTACTCACCACACAACCCTGTGAGTAGGTGGTGCTACACTTGTTGCATAAGCGGATGCTGCAGCCCAAATTTAGTGACTTTGTCTGGGGTTCTGTGGCCAACACATGGCAGGGCTGAGGCCAACTTCATGGCTGTCTGACCCCAGGACTATTGTCCTTTCCTGCCTCCTTTTACACAAACATTGCTAAGCAAATTCTGTATGAAAACACATTGGAGGGTGAGCAAAAGCAGATATAGAATCAACAGCAGCTGTGCACCAAAGAAACCAGAAGCAAAAAGCAGTAACAAAAAGCCAGTATGGGAGACAATAAGCTAAAAGCTTCATCATCCGCTTTCCAGGAGCCTTCCTTTTCCTGAACTTTACAGCCAGGTCTGACGCTGAGCCTAAAGTCAGATGATGTCATTTAGCCCTGAGTCCTCAGACTGTGCAGGTACGCTACCAGGCATGGCCTTTCTAACCCCACTGAGTCCTCTTTCAGGGGACATGCTGCTTACGCGTCAGCAGTGAACATCCTTGACAATGACACAGATGTTGGAGCCACTTACTTCATGACCTACCACACTGTGCTGCAGACCTCTGCTGACTTTATTGATGCCATGAAAAAAGCCCGCTTGATCGCCAATAACATCACCAAAACCATGGGCCTCACAGGCAGCACTTACCGTGTGTTCCCATACAGGTTAGCGTGGATCTTACAAAAGAGGGTGGCCCAAGTCAGGGCCCACAGCTGGGGGCCCTCTGGCTGGGATACTTGGCTTTCATTCCAAGCCCTCCATCGTGAGCACAGGCACTTGGGTGAGGAGGGCCAGGATCTGGAGCTCCTGTGGGGTCTGTGTGCTGGAGACAGAACTCGTGCTCTGGGCGGAGCTCAGTCTGACCGCCACACCACCACCCAGCACTGAGGGGCCAGCGGGGGTGGCGCTGAGCGGGCGTCCCTGGCTGGGACGTGGGTAACTGGCTCTGGTTCCTCAGGACGGTGCTTTCACAGAGGTTTTTCATTTTCGTTTACTGGGGTTTTCACCTTAGGAAGAATGTCTTTTGCAAAGCACTGAATTTGGAAAATACAGAAAAGCAGAAGAAACAAGTGTTTTTCACCCCCACCCCATGATCTCACTTAAAGGAGTCCTGACCAACGGATACCATCTTTCAGAGTAGTTTCGTGGTTTTGTGATAGCAGCAGGATGAAAAGCGGAGCTTCCAGAAGCAAGGAGCTGTAACGGAGCCTTTTCCCCCTCTGCAGTGTATTCTACGTCTTCTACGAACAGTACCTGACCATCATTGACGATACGGTCTTTAACCTTGGAGTGTCCCTGGGAGCGATCTTCCTTGTGACCATGGTTCTCCTGGGCTGTGACCTGTGGTCTGCGGTGATCATGTGTGTCACCATTGCCATGATCTTGGTGAACATGTTTGGCATCATGTGGCTGTGGGGCATCAGTCTGAATGCAGTTTCGCTGGTCAACTTGGTTATGGTGAGTCCATGTGTGCTCTTTGTCCCCAACTCCTGCATCACTTACACGAGTTGTTTCTTGGGGCAAAAGACCAAGTCCAGCACTTGCTCTTGGCGCATATGTACAGGTAGGATGAGGCTGTGTAGGGTTGGGACATGGATGGTGCATATAACAGTGATAATGACTCCATGGTCTCGCTTGGCTGATCTGCCTTTATTGTTCTGAAGGGTTTGCAAAAACATGTAGCTTAATGATAGCAAGACAATTTTTTAGAAAAAATTGCCCCTTTCTGGTGGCATTCTCTGACTGGTACTTACTGGTTCTCATGCAGTTGCCAGGTGCTTTTTAAGTCTTGCAGATGTGAGCATTTGAGAAAGTATTCACAGAAAATAGAAAGTGTGTCTATACTTCAGATCTGAACACTACTTTCTGTGTAGGACTCTGAGACCCAAATACAGAAATGACAATGATGTGTTGGCTTAGTGAGGGGAACTCTAAGGGGTTTCAGCAACATCCCCTAACAAAGGCATTCTGTAGAAAACGAGCATTGGGCGCTGTGTAGAGGGTTCCACAAGTCTCCCGGTACAATTTAAGTTGGTGTGATGGAGGCTTTGTATTTCAAGTTAAAGGAGATGCTCAGGGCTCCTCTACCACTCTGGATGTCCTTGTAACTATCAATCCTGAAAGTTTTGCTGTTTAAGATTTCAACTGGGAAAGCACAGTCATAAAGGAAGCGCTTTGTTTCAGAGCTGTGGCATTTCAGTGGAGTTCTGCAGCCATATAACGAGAGCGTTCACAGTGAGTGTGAAGGGAAGCCGCGTGGAGCGTGCAGAAGAGGCTCTGTCTCACATGGGCAGTTCTGTAAGTAACCTGAGCAGGGTGATCCGGGCAGAAATTTCAACATTAAGTGCCCATCTTAGCTGTTTCTCAGAAGGGACTTTCAAATTCAGGAGGGAAAACGATTTGGATCCTTTCTTTAGCAGCAGCTCCTAAGGATGACAAGTTTTCAGGCAGTTCATTGAACACCTATATCCTGCCATTCTTTAGAACTATTCCTGTTGGGGAATCCTTCTAGGCAGTGGTACAGTGGAAGCAGGAAAAGCAGAGAAGTCTGATTTGAGAGCCAAATCCTTTTCCATTTCAAATCCAGGCCAGCCAGAAGCACTGAAAGGCAGGTGCTGTCACGCCGAGCGCCTAGCATGCAGTCTCTGGTCCAGGTCTGGAGAATCATCGTGGTACAACTCCATATTCTGGTGTTAGCTTATCAACCAACTACTTTCCACCATAGAAAACATTGTTAGAGTAACAACTAAAACTTCAAGTATTTAAAATTGCTATGAACCATCGTATTTATCTGAAATATGTTCTTAACTTAGAGGTAGAATATACAGCTTTTACCCTTTTTTTTTTTAGGCTTATAAGCAGCAAATGAGACAATTTTAGGTAGAACATAGTGCTGCTTACCAGTAACTGGAAGCTGGGGCCCACTGCTTTGCACCGTGACTGTTGAGAAACCCCTGAGGATGTGGTTGATGAAACAGGTTGATCAAAGTGGTTCCTAACCCCATCTCTCTTCTTTTAGGTATTCAGTGGCATCACACTAACAAAATTTGGAGGGATTGTGGTGTTGGCCTTTGCCAAATCTCAAATTTTCCAGATATTTTACTTCAGGATGTATTTAGCTATGGTCCTACTGGGAGCCACTCATGGATTAATATTCCTACCTGTTTTACTTAGTTATATAGGTAAGAGTTCTTATTTTTGAATGAGTGGGATGGAGGAAGCATGTTACTAAAGGAAAATTAAGATATTTTGAAGCATTCTTGTGAAGTATTTCAACTTGTACTAATGGTCATTTGATAAATAGTACTAAGCAAAAATATTTTGAGAGAAAAAAATCCTCTCCAGGGGCTTCATGATTATCTACTTCATTAGTAAACTGCTAGCACTTTTTCTGGAGGCCTGGCTGGTGCCTGAACAGGGCCCTGAAGGCGGACGATGAGTAGGTTGTGGTGTCCGAGGCCCGGACAGCTCCTCCCTGGCCTGGAGAGCCATGACCACCAGTGAATCAAGCCGGTCCTGCCCAGCAGGGCCCTTGAGCTTGCATTTCCCTGACTCACTGTTCTACAAAGTGCTGCCTCTGCTGTTTATCTCTTATTTGGGGACTGTTCTCATCTTTTTACTTCTGTGGTCACTTCAGTGTCTGTAAACGACCTATGTTTGAGAGGACAGTACAAATTGATTTATAGCTTTGTCACAAAGTCAAGCATTGAAATAGACTGAGCAAATGAGGGGTCTGGTTTTCTTTACTCTCTGGGGGTAGAAAGGGCAGGGTAGTTCTTGTTACATTGTAAATGCTCTCCTTTCTCCTGAAGAAATGATCTATAAGTTTTTCTTTTTATCCCTCACAGGACCATCAATAAATAAAGCTAAAAGTTTGGCCACTCAAGAGTGATACTGAGGTACGGAGCGAGAACAACTCCAACTCTTAAATTTCTAGCAGTCTTACGGGGCTTGGGGACTTTGAACTGTGCGGGTCAGTCAGTTGGACAATAGCTGTGTGATCAGGGCCAAGGTGAACACTAGATGTTACTGAACATCCAGCTCAGGAATGCAAGGTTGGCTTGTGAAGCAGTATTATCCAACCTGACGGCAGTCCTGGGATGGCTGAGACTCCTGCCGTTCTCCAGGAACGAGAACTAACTCTTCAGCAAGTGGAAGGCAACACTAGGATGACTGATCTGCTCACTGACACTTTCTAAAGGCCAGTCAATGCACTGTTCTTCCTTTTTTTAGGAGTAAGCCATCACACAAGTTCTATACCATATTTTCAGTAACATATGAGGATGTTTATCTATAAACTTTAACATTTTGTAGTTTAAAGAGCTTTATTGCAATAAATTAACTTTTTACACATTTTTATATATATTAAAAAAAAAAACTAGCAAGTGATTTCAGAATGTTGTAGGCCTCATTAGAGCATGGTCTCCAAAAACCTGTTTGAAAAAAGCAACATGTTCTTCACAGTGTTCTCCTAAAGGAAATACAGATTTAATCCATTAGACATGGCACAAAAACAAGAAAACCAACACTTTATAGCTCAGAGATGTGTATACTGGGTCTTAATTCATTTTGCTTTCTGAAAATACATGGCTTTCCTAAGCTTTGTATTTACACAGCTCCTACCATTGCAGCTGGTCAGGCAGCTAATCTTTAGTGGTAATTAATGCCATCTCACACTGCACACTCATTTCCCATCCTAAGGAAGGATGCCCAGATTTCCCAACTTTGGAGATAAAGAGTGATCAGTGTTTCCTGCTTGAAACATTAATAAGCCTCAGGACATTTAAAACCCTTAACTGCCATTTCCTGTTTTGTTTTCACTCTTGGGAAGGGACTTCTAAGCAGACACACGCTGCGCCGACTGCCTGAGTTGGGGCCTGAAAGTCTCCTACCCAGGACACCTCCCCTGCACAGGCCAGACGCACCTCAGCTCCCATGGGCATACTGACAATTCCACTCTCCCTACAGTTCCCGGGCTAAGGGTGGAGGTGCTGTTAGAAAGCTCACCCAGGGGCTCTTCCTAAAAGGCTTCCCGCCCACCAGCTATCAGTGTTCTCACCACTACTGTGTTCTCACCTGGTGTGAAATGAGGGCTTCCTCGCAGACGCTGGTTTCGCTGTTCAAAAAACCGGAATATAGTGTAGAAAAGCATGTTGTCTTCAGTCTGCTTCGCAGCATCTAAAAATTTCCGTGCAGAAATGTTGTCGTGGCCACCAATGCCCCGGATGAACCTTAAGGCGGCTAACACTTGGTGTTTGGAAAGAAGAACTTCTACTATTTCATCATTGGCTGTCGAAAGTCGCTGGAAGTAAGGAAGAAAAGCCTGGAATGAATGCAAGCAGCAGGAACAGACCTGTGTGCAATTGAAAACTCTGATGTATCAGTTACCTTCAACATATCCAGAGACAGCTGATGGGCAGGAGGATAAAAACTCTCTAGGGATAACAGCAGACAAGCCTGAAAGACAGATTTTCAGACTTGCTTCAGCATAGGATGTTAGAAAGTTTAATTTTTAATCACAAAATTCTGGTGACACATACCAGCGGCTTCGAGTCACTGAGGACATGGTACTGCAGGAACTGGTGCAGCATATAGAAGAGGTTGTGCTGGACAAGTGTCTTGATAACAAGCTCGTGTAGGTAATGCTGAGGACAAAAATGAAGCAAAGGCCATTTCCCAATCGCCCAACTACAGCAGACTAGCGGCTAGGTTTCTGGAGGACTGGGGCTATCCAAACTGATAGGTAAAAGTTTAAGGGAAGCAGGTTCTATGTGCTGGTCATAAAACCCAACTTGATATGACAGGCTCATTCCACCTACAAACAAGGTGGGACTGCTGGGACAGTCACTCAGCAGTCTCTGTGGGGCCAGTTGAGCATAGAAGAGACAGTCATCCTAGTTAAGGTAATGACTGTGCTTTTATCTTGTAAAAAAAAAACCCACTCCTCTAACTTGGAACAAACACCAATTTCTAGGTACCTGTACCGCAATCTGAAACTGGTTAAGAGAGCGGATATATTCCATCAGGACGGCTATCACAAACTTGGGCGGCAGCTCCTACACAGGGAAGAAGGTGGTCTTAGAGACATCACACAGTTGTCCAGGAGACGACATCTAACTGTTTACCCAGCACCGCTTGTTTCCAAGATGAACTGGCCCAGTGTTCTCTCTCTCTGGTTTTAGACAGAATCCTCCAGGACCTCCTCTGTTGATGATCATGTTTAGGCCCAAGTGTTAGAAGCCAAACTTTCAGCATTGCAAGATCCTCACCCAAAGCATCTCGCCATTCTAATCACATAGTGAATTACACTGGTTTTCCTCAACCCCCTTCAAGTAAGATCTTGTCCTGAGAATCCTTGGTCCAGGAGATGCTGATGCACTGTAACCTACCTTCTTCTCTGTGAACACCGACAGGACGTGGGTGTACAGGTCAGACTGGTCAACCACAGCTTGGGTCCGCACCGGCCTTTTGAGAAGTGGACTGTTCCGGCTCTGCCCTGCTTCTACTGCCTAAACAATAAATTACAATTGTGATCTCTGTCATCTTCCAGGTAATGGTGCGTTTGCAGTTAATCGAAAAAGAATCCCTAGCTGCTGTGAACCTAGCATATGGACAGAGGGTGATGCTTCTTAGAAGTATTTTCCTGTGCTGGCTGGGGGAGAGTTAGGAAGTCAGAATTGGTCATCTTGAAAATACACCAATGTTCATGGATGGAACTAAAAAAGCATAAGTCATATTTTCTCTAGACATTTTTTAACCTCTTAAAATAACTCTTCTAATTTTCTTAATCACAGACTTAGCATTTGTTATCTAATAAAAATGAAATGGCTTACTGTATCTGTTTTATGAAACTCTGACCCTACAATAAGTGAGTAGTTCTTATAAGAATCTGTATCTGGGTTTTTAAATGGTAGGTACGCCTCCCCAAGTATTACTGAATAGGAAAGCTCTGAGAAGACCCTGATCACCTCACCTAACTCTGTAAATCAGTTTAGGCCAGCAGATTGTACAGGAGGTGTGAGGGGTGCCCTGAGAATCTGCATTTCTAAGAAGCTTCCTGAGCTCCAGTGTTGCTGGTGGGGGCCACGCTCTTGACTAGTAAGGGCGTATGAAGCCTAAGAGCACAGAAACTGCCCTTTGCGATGAGAACTGCTGATCCCCACAGCCCAGTACACTAGCAGCAAGACCTGGGAGGCCTGTAGGAGAGCTCAGCCCTCCTCTGGGAGATGTGTGCTGAGGCCACCTAGCCTTCCACAGCCTGTGTCAGTCATTATTCTTGAGGGACTAAAGGGGAGTGGACTTCTGGGGTTTCGTTATTGTTTAAAACCACTTCCATCTTCAGCCTTAGAACTAATCAGATCCTTGAAGTGCAAGAATTCCACTTGTCCAAAACATTTCTTCTTTCTAGCTTCAGAAGATATGAGGCACTAACAGTATGACCCTGGTAAGAAGCCATGTTCACTGTTTCCAGTGAATTCACAACTGACACATGCACCCACTACAGTCGACCCTTGAACCATGTGGGGGTTTGGGATGCCAACACCCTGACAGTCAGAAATCCACATACGACTTTTGAGTCCTGCAAAACTTACTAATAGTCTACTGTTGAACGGAATCCTTACCAATAACAGTATATAATACCAATATATAACCTACAAAATGTGGGCTATATATACTATATTCTTAGAATAAAACAAGCTAAAGAGAACGTTTTTACAAATTGTTACAAATCTCCAAAAACTTTTCCAACACATTTATTGAAGAAAATAATGTATAAGTGGAGCCACACAGTTCAAGCTGTGTTGTTCAAGGACCAACTGCATACATGAAAAGCACAGAGCTAATATTTAATCATCCCTATGCTCATAGGGTACTGACTAAATGCTAGGATAAGTCTTATTTTATAGCTCTGGGACCCTAAAAGTAAAGGAAGATGTGGCAAGATGAGTATATTTCTAATTTACTAAGTCTAGGCTCTGGTTTGACAGAGGTATAAAATAATGCAAAGCTGAGACCAAGTTTCTTATCCATAAAATAGAGGTAAGACCAAGGATCTATGTGTAAGATCAAACAGATTAAAAACAAAGGTGAGGGCATTAAGTGACATGTGGCCTCAAGCTACTAGGATGCAGGAACAGGAATTTGCTGCTCCCCCACTCCAGCCACCTTGCCCTCGGGCATGCATCAGACCTCAGTGGCATTATTCTAGCACAATCTTGTAGGGGGAGTGTGGGTGAAAGGGGAGGAGCTGTTCATCACAGCACATCTGACTTACCATCGTGTAACTCTGCTCAGCGTCCAGGTACTTTTTATATTCATGATTGAGTTTGTCAAAAACAGTGGCTATCACAGGTAACGTCGCTCTGTCAGACTCACTCAACACTGGAAAGAATGTTCACACAGGTCAACTGACTTGATGTCTGCCAAACTTCACAACTTAGACAGTCGCTGTGATAGAAATAACTAACCCCAAAGTGCAAACATACCTTAAAGGGCATTCAGAGAAACAGGGTAGTCAGAGACCTGAAACCTAGAAATCACCAGCCCCTTCTGGTTACTGCAGGGCTGCTGCCCACCACCCTCACGCACCCATGTGCACATATGCTTTCAGCTGGAACCATCCTATTTACTCTTTTCTACCAAAGTCTCTACATGTCATTTTTGAATTTTGCAACCTTTCAGGGAGTTCAATAATCCATCCCTCAAGTGGAGAATGAGGCTACTGGCTACAGTGGAGGCATGAAAATGTGGCCCACTCACCAATATGAGGTGCCCAGGCCTAATGCTGGACTCAACCAGTGAGAAAGGGTTCATCCACTTACTCTGCGAACAGACAGACAGGATGACCATCTTGCAGTCCTTTCTCTGGAGGAGGAAGTCCATCAGTCTTCCTTTATCTGGCAAGAGGTTTACTATGGGCTGAAGTTTAACTTGGAGGTTCCAGAGGTAACCTGGATTTAGGAGGTAGCAAATTTAACAGTATGACACAAACCAGAACAAAAGCCCGTAAGGTGTTCCCCTGAACATTCCCGGGGATGGAGTGGAATGCTGCAAAGCATGGCCTGGGACAGCCAGGACGTGCCTGACCATGGAAGGACTGACAGCCAAACTCTGCATGCCTGGTCGGTTCCTTGCCTCAAAATAACCCTCTGTTCAGAGGTGCATCAACGATTTAGCTCCCCAAGTATGGAGGGTGACAAGTCTTTACAGTCCCTTCCTCACACCTAGCCCTGTTTCCACCTTGAAGACAGGAAAAGAGGCTGACACGCAGCATTAACTTTGGTCCTGTACTTTGGTTACTCCTGCTTTGGCTCGTTTGTCAAAAGGTAACTCCAGAGGCTCCCAGTGGAATTTCATAATTCATTCATCAATCCAAGACTTTCTGGAACACCCACACTGCCAGGTAGGCAGGCAGAGCCTTTCTTAACTGGGGTGCCCCAAGATAATTAAATGCTACATTATTATCTGAGTGACCCTTTCTCAGTCCCTGACGTCTGCTACAGGGCTAGTGCCATTCTAGATGAGAAGTGAATTCACTACATACAGCGGATGTCTAGGACATCAAGGCCAACTCTCTCCTTGAGAACCCCAGCGGACAAGACAGGAAAGTACACAGGTGACTGAAGGCTAACGTACAGAGAAAGATACAAAGGGCTGGGGGGTTACACAGAAGAGACACTGCATCCTGGGGGAGGCGTCCCAGCACAGTGAGAAACGGGCACTTGTAGGCACGTACAGAACAGAGGGCACAGGGTGATGGTGAAAGGTAAGGATGGAGCCTGGCTTTTCAGAATGAATAGACATGGAGGGGCTTAAAGCAGGGGAACAAAATTAATTCTTAGTATTAATTAATAAATGTATGCTCATGATAAAATACTCCACACAGAAGAGAAGAGATTAAAAAGGTGAAAAATCATCCATTCCCAGGGTTGAAGGGAGAGGTCATTTTTCAAAGATAAACTTGAAAACGTCCAGCTACTACTGTCCAAAGTCAACAAGCACTACTTCCTCTAAGGTGAGGGCTGCCCCCTGACCCACCTTGGCTTGCACTGATAATGATGTCAGGCTGAAAGACAATCCAGGAAGACGAATCTGCATGTTATAGGAAATGCTAAGCCAGGAGGAGATGAAAACAAAAGGCAAGGCCAGTTCCAGTTTGGCCGAGTGCTCACCCTGCCCCCCATTTGCTGCAGTGCTTGAAGGGCCCGCACCCGCAGTGGGAAGCCAACATCCCCGCGCAGAGCGCCCACATTACTCTTGGCTGCCGCAGCGGGCTACAGGGCCATTCGCAGGCCCCAGGGTAACACCAGGGTGACAGCTTCCCTTCTGTGCACAGCACCAACGCCTTTGTAAAGGATACAGAGTTTACACGGGACAGGAGACTGGCTGGCCACCGAGGCAGGACCTACATGCAGGTGGAGAGAGCGCAGTGTGTGAGGACTGAAAACACAACCCGGAAATGCTGCCAACATCAGGGCCTCTGATGCAAAATTAGTACTTTCTAAAGCCGTCAGTAAATGTTTATTCAACTGTTGTTAAATAAGCAAGAAGTGAACTGTTAGGTTCCGCTCATAATCCACGTGAGGAGGAGGGGGAAGGCCGAGAACAATCCACAAAACTGTCTTCCCGAGAAGGGGGAAAAGGATGTCAAAGTTTCACTCAGTGTTTCCTTTTGTCATCACCAAAGATGAGTCGCGAATGACGCACGCTGAGGAGCTGAGAAATTACCTGGGTGATTCAACATCAAAAACGAAGATAATTCACTGAGAATACTTCAAATCAAACTGTTTTGTGGCTTAGTTATCTATTAGCTCAACTCTCCAGTGCACAGAGCATGTCCAGGCACAGAGATCTCATCTGGGAAGCTAAGCCCCAAACACCTCCCACAACAGGGACTCCTAACCACCAGTTACACTGCTTGGGTGTCAGGTGGGCAGCCCACGTGAACTTCAAAAATGCAGTCCTGCAAACTAGACGCGATTCCCAGTTCTGTTCCAATTACCCGGGTACAATCAGAAGACAGGTGTTAATCCACTGGTTGAAAAAGGTAATTTTTAACAGACAACCCCAAAAAGGAAAAGGGCCTGTCAGACAAGCTAAAATCAGATAAACAAAGCGAAGAACACTTGCATTTGGAATCTAAGAGGGAAGGCCGTCTTGTGGTCTCAGGCCGGCTGCCCACCATGGGGACTTAGATACCCCCAGATGAGAGCCAAGGGACTTTGGGTTTTAAAGTCCCCCATCTGATCCTAACGTGTAGTCATATGGAGAACCACTGGCCCAACAGACCAAAACCAGGAGGGGAAATGATGAGGGTCCGCCAGCTCCTCCCCAAGTTGCTGGTCTCATCTTTCCGAATAGCACTGCAAGCTCATCCTGACCACGCCTCCCGCGACAGCCCAGGCTGGACAACAGACAAAGCCACTACCAGCCTACAAGGGGCTTTCAATCCAGCAGTACAAACAAAAGTCATCAACCACAAACACGCTTTACCAACCCACAGGCTAGAAGCCCAGAGATTCGCCAGACTCTTGAATTCTTTTTACTCTTTGTCTGGGCTATTACTAGGGCCACACCCAGCATCTGTCTTATTATCACTAGCCCATTAGAACCTGACTGCCTCCTAACTGGTTGCAAACAACTGGAACAGAGCTGAAGGCTTTAAATGTTTAGTTTTTTTCCCAATTTACCAGCCATTACCTTCATACCAACTGGCCAGCATACAAGATAATCATTTGACACAATGTATTATTTTAATGCTAACATTATTATCCCTGGATGGAAAGAAGCTGGAAGGAACCTGGGCCAGAAGACCTAATCAAATGTGAGAACAAGCTCCTTCCCTGCCAGCCCTGCCAGTTACCAAGCTTTTGGCTGATCCAGCAAGGCTGTGCAGGCAGGCTCGGGACAGTGCTCTTGCTGAAGATCAGATGGAGCCTGGCCTGAATCTTCTCTGTAGGTTCAAGGACATCCTGACTGCGTGGGGCTGACCCACCAAAGCTATCTGACAGGTATTACTTTTAAGAAAACATTGTTACTGAAGGTCCAGCTGTGTCCCCTCTGACTCTGGTTTACACACTGAAGCTTCAACTTCCTGTACATTCCAATCTCCTTTGAGAGAGAGTTGAACAGTATTTGAGTTCTAGCTTGAAACTGATTACACTGGGAGAAGGCCACAGCAGCCACACGGCTTCTTTCCCCTCTCCTGAGCTCCTGACCGCCTCTTCTCTGACTCCTGCGGCCCCCATGCAGGTAGGAGGACTGCCCTGAATGACCTGGGAACCAGAGCCGCACGCATGCACCGGCCGTCGGGCAGCGCCAACTGTAACTGACACGGGACATGAGAAAGATGCAGGAAGGGATACCAGGTTCAAATGCCAGCCTTAGGCAGCCACATGTAATCCAGTGTGGACACACAGAAAGGGCTTATTCAACATTAAAAAAATCTTTCGGCTTCAATGGGTGGTCCTGACTCTTCATTTTAAAGCTCAGAAAAGAGAAATCATTCTATTTTTGTCGAAGGGCAATTCATTTATCTTATAAAATGCTTTTCACAACAGTTTTAGCTAACAGAAATCAGGAGTTTCATTTAAAAAAAATAAAATCACCTCTTGCAAAAACAGAGAGATCTGGGAAGCTCGGTAGCACCTGTCACCCACCCTCTACACTGTGATTCCCACTTACCTGCTGTGGGGAGCTGATAGGGCTGAATCGATCGAGCTGGAAGCACTGGGTGATGGAAAGTCACGGTGCCGTCAGACTCCCCCCTTAGCTTGATGTCAAATATTACCGAGGTCTACAGTGGAGAAGGCTCAATGCTGAAACCAGCCACAGCTTGGCCCGGCCCCTTCATTACCGCACATGCTGCTATTCCCAACCCACTAAGGGTCTGTGTTTGCATCCCATCCCGCAGGTTACTTCCTATTTGAGGAGGAGCTGGCTGTGAGACACGCCTCTCTTCTACATTTATCCCCTGCATTCAGGACATCCTTCATTCAAAGAGCTCTAGTAATGCAAGCAGCAACTTCTCACTTTATCTGGCAACATCTTCATTAGCAGAGATGCGGGTACCCCCACCCTTCAGGAGACAGGGGAGGGAAGCGGCTGGTCGGCCACCAGATACCCAGCTAACAGTGTCAGAGAAGCAGGATCCACCCTAGTTCTTTCTCTTGGGCCATAAAGCCTGCAAACCACCCTCATCCAGCATTATTCACAAAGGAAGCACAGAGCTCATGTGCTCATGGATGACTGTGGCTCTGCAGTGCATTCCCAGCATAGCTGATGCAACCAAACAACTGTTCCAAAGTCAAATTTCCTCACATGTTATTTTCTGGAATCATCTTTAATTATCTTCAATCAATGAATAGGGAATCACTGTTTTTCCTAAACCATCTAAAATACCAAACCCGTTTCCACCTGGAAAACCGAAACTTGCAGCATAAGAAGCACTTTCAGCCTCTGTTCAGAATCTCTGTCAATCCTCACAAGCCACCTAAGCCACACTAACAGACCGGACATCCACACGCGGCTCACACCTCTGTGTCCTGATGATGAACCACCACCAGGTCATCCACCACGTTTAGGGCGAACTTCCCCGTCCGATTCAACTTTAATATGTGCGCCTTTCTACAGGGACCTTCTCTGTAGGACAACAGAAAGGTCAAAAAACAGATCAACAAGCTTTAGTTCATATTTTAAAACTGAAGAAGAGGGGAGAAAGCAGTAAATATACCGTGGGAGATGATAGAGGACTACCTCCGCTCCGGTACTGTTGGAGGTCCGAGAGTGATGCCTCAGGAACAGAACGTAAAGCTGTCCGTATCTAATCAGGGAGCAAGGAGACACAGGTCACTTCTGGCCATTTGGAATTCCTCCACTCTACATGCTGAATTCTAAGCCCATAGGTTAAGTAAATTATGACATATTTACCTAATGGACTATTTTCCATCCCATAAAAATACAAAGAAAGTGCAGTTAGCTAAAAAAAAAAAAACCAAGCCAAAGCCTATTATAAAGTTAAGTGAGAAGGAGGGATGTAAAACTAAATATAGCTTGATCATATTTTAAAAGAAAAACAAACTTATGCATAATGTCCAAAACTACTGAAAAGAAATACATGTTGTTTATAGCTATCCTTGCATAATAAACTAAGTCCATTTTCTTTTTTCTAACTTCCTGTATTTTCCAAGGTTGATATAAGTATATTCCTTAATAATAGGAAAATATAATCCCTCCTTTTTAAGCCTCATCTAACAAAGGTTGCTGTGACCAGTTCCTGCAGGCACATCTTTACTCCAGTGGCTGATGCTGTGCTGGGCCTGCCACAGGGAGGAGACCAAAGGGAAGAAAGCAGGTCCCCAGGTCTGCTTCAGCAAGCACTGCTTTCATTTGACCTGTTTGCTAAGACAGGATGCCCCAAAAGATTTCCTTTAAAAAAAAAAAGCATTCTAATTGCTAAAAAATGGTAAAGTTTGGACACCACCATTTTAGGCCGCAGAAGAACCAAAAGTAATTTAGGAGCAAAAAGGTAGTATCTGTTGAATAGGGCTATGGGTATACCTATAGGATTATATGGGAGTTATTTGTATCAGTTTCTATTTTCATAATAAAGTTTAAAAATTATCACACCTGCATTTCCAAATGAAAATATACCTTCCTGCATCAGTAATTCAGTTACACATCTGTCAGATAAAAAACTTAAACTATGTTCTTCTTTAGAGCAAGTATGATACATTTAAGCTCAAAAAGAATCCTTGATAAGCTTCAACTTAAAGAATGACCAAAAATTTCTAACACTAAGAAACGTAAGAAATAAACTTGTTTAATGGTCTCATTTTATCAGACTAGAATGGTGGAGAAAATGTTCCTAAGGTCACAAAGCCAGTAAAATCCAAAAAGAATGTCAAAAGAATGGCAGGTTTTCTATTTTCATAAAATCCAGGTCCTAAATGGAACGGCGGAGGCCTCGGCATGGGCGCCCATGCTCTCCTATGACTTCTATCACCACCTAAAGGCAATTACACAAGAAGGAATTCTCCCGGAAGTCAGACATACATCATCGCCATGGCGATGTCTCTCTCGGAAAGATTCAGTTTAGTTGACTTGGGCACAGCTGGTAATTCAATCTCAAACTTGGGCAGCTTCGACATAGTGCCAGCCTGTTGGGGAGGAAGTTAAAGGAAAAGTTGACTGACCCCCTTTGATGTTGTAGCACGCTAGGTACAGTCCCTGAGGGTGTCCACACAGTGTGTCTCAGTCCTCCCCCACAGCCCACAGAATGAAATCATCCTCGGGGGTAGCAGTGTGCCCTCTAGTGGTCACACAGGGGGGAGGTCATGGCCAAAGGCCCTGCCCCTCGGAGGCCCGGGGTAGGAGGAAAAAGGAGGGTTTGCTTTTAAAGAGAGGCTTACTCTTACCCGAAAATAAAAGGGCTGCAGCACATTTCCCAGGACGGTGGTGGACAGCAGGATCACCGCGCTCTCGGGACAGTATATGTACCAGTTCACGTTAATGCTCTGGCTCTTCAGGAGTTTCAGGTTTCGTTTCTCTGGTAATACCTGAAGCAAAAAAAAAACCCAGAAACAGAATCTTCATTTAAAAGAGCAAAGTTTCAGAAGACTGACAGAGTAAATTAAGAAAACAATAGAAAACAGGAAAAAAAACAGCATATTAAATGGAAAAGCGTTACTATTTTTTATTTATGCACTACCAATTAGCTATCTGGTGCTTAGTGCTTTACAAATCCTGGCTCACGTCCTCTCACCGCAACCCTGAGAGCTGGGCCTCACTACCACGTGACAGAGGAGAAACTAAGGCTCAGCGAGGGGAGGGGAGGGAGCCCACCTCCCAGAGGAGGCCATTCCCCGCACAACCTGGGTCTGAGCCTCCGCCTCACGGGGCAGCACCTACCAGGGCACAGAGGGCAGTGACGTTCTCCCTCATCTGGAACCCCTGAGCGCCTGCTGCCTGGTCTCCACCCACTCCAGTCCACACAGCCGGAGAGCGGCTCCCTTTTTCTAACAGATGCATTCATGAGACTCAGCATGCAGCCGGGATTTTATAATCAAAGCACATATTTAAAATACTATTCTGACACATGAAGGAAAGAATGTACAGCACCCCGAGGCACTGATGCTCATGGAACACTGCCCTCAAGGGTTGGCATGGAGGTCAGGGTCAGGCAGCCTGGGTTTCTTGGTAATTCAGCTGTAATAAATAAAGATGTGCTAGAGTCCTCTTTCTTTTAAACTGATTTCTTGAAGATCTGAAACTATCTGGATGACCTGAATATACACTTTTTCACTACGGAGAAGAGAAAATAATGCTTTTAAATCATGGCCACAAGGAGCCCTTCTGTACAGCAAGCAACCCTTTCCATTTACACACAGCTGTTTCTGTGTGAGTGGGGTCTGCGCGGTTTGCTTGCCTTCCGCCAGCCACCGGGAAGGTTCTGGTGACAGCCCAAGGGCAAAGCACCACGGCAGTAACACTCCCGTTCTGCTCACACGGGTGTGTTTTCTCCATCCGTACATTCTAAATCACACTGCTTTCACTAGGCCAACAAATTCAAACCTGCAAGAACCCTAACTCCCTTGGAGGTCTCAGAAGTATCCTTAAGCACTGGAACATATCAGAAGATGAAGAGGCAGAGGCACTGGAGTAAACAGCCAACAGAGAGAAAAGGCAGCCTATGAGATGGGAGGAAATACTTGCAAATCATCCATCTGATAAATACTTGACATTCAGAACATACAAAGAACTCCTACAATTCAACAAGGAAATAACCCAATTAAAAAATGGGCAAAGGACTTGGAAGACTATCTCCAGGGCTTATACTAATGGCCAACAAGCCAAGAGAAGATGCCCAACATCACTAATCATCAGAAAATGAAAATCAAAACTACAATGAGACATCATCTCACACCCAAAATTATCAATAAAATAGAAAACTAGAGTTGGTGAGGATGTAGAGAAACTGGAACCCTGTGCACTATTGGTAGGTATGAAAAATGGCACAACTGTGGTGGAAGATAACGTTGCAGGCCTCAAAAAATTAAATATAGAATTACCAGGTGATCTAGCAGTCCCATTTGTGGGTGCATGCCCATACAAACTGAAAGCAGGGCCTCGAAGTACTCACACACCCATGTTCATCCCAGCATTACTCCTAATGAATGGCCAAAAGGTGGAAGCAACCCAAGTGTCCATTGATGGATGAATAAATAAAATGCGGTACATGCGCACAGTGGACTAGCATTCAGCCTTCAAAAGTAAGGAAACCTTTACACCTGCTATACATGATGACCTTGAGGACATTACGCTGAGCAAGCCAGTCACAAAAGTGCATGTGACAAATGCTGCGTGATGCCACTTCTGCGACACCCCTGAGGTGGTCAAATCCATAGAAACAGGAAAAGGGGGGTTCCCAGCGGCTGTGGGAGGGAGATAGGAAGTTGTTTAATGAGTACAGAGTCTTAGTTTTACAAGATGAGAAAGTTGCGGAGATGCTTCCCTACAATGTGAATATACTTAACAGTACTGAATTATACCCTTACAAAATGGTTAAGATAACTTATGTTATATGCTTTTCACCACTTAAAAAAAATTTTTTTTAAGATGAAGCACTTCACAGAAGAGGAAATACAAATTGGACAATACACAAATGGAATTCGATTATCTCCAAGTAATGAAAAATGCACATTAAAATGTCTTTCCACTCTCAGATGAAGAAATGTCTACAGACTGATAATATCGAGTTGTGGCAAAGATGTAGAAAATGGAGGCTCCCACATTGCTGGGGAAGGTGCAGACTTCTGGAAGACAACTGGCTGTGTCTAGGCAGCTTTTCAGCTCTTCATACCTGTGCTGTAATTCACCCTTCAAGAACTCCCTCGCCCGAGAATATAAAGAAATGTTTACAAGCATGTTCACTGCAGAACTGTTTACAATTGCAAACAATGAAAACAAGCCAGATGTTCATCAAATGGAAACAGGTTCAGCTGCAGGACATCCACACAGTACCACTACTCAGAATAAAATATGGAAGGATGTTCAAGATACATGGCCATGAAAAAGAAAGCCAGCCTCAAAAGTTCATATAAAACATTCCCATTTTTGTAAAAATAAATAAATAAATGTGAGTAGGAAAAGAATGGAGGAATATGTACCAAACTGTTTATAGTAGTTATGTGTATGAATGATGGGGAACTTGTACCTTCCATATCTTGGTAATGTCTGTTTTATAAAAAACATGGATTACTTGAAACATAAAAATAAGAATAAACACCCAAGTGAGAGACTAAAGTTCTAGAATGTCAAAAACCCCATTTGGTGCTCAATTCAAGAGGCCGCCAAACTGGGATCACAGACCTTTCTCCAGCAAATGTGAGTGACAAATACCTGGTAAAATTCTATTCCTTGATCTGTTATGAAGACAATTTCAGTAGAACTGGTCCAGCAGAAACCTAGTATGTTGGCATTCTTGGTCTGAAAAGAATTACAGAAATTTTGATTTTTAATTAAGAAAAACTTACATATAACTCTGTTGAAAAGCTTAAAATACTCTGCTGTTTCTATCACTCTTTAACAATGGTTACCCTGATTTGATTACTTATTACCAAATCGCAAGCTTTCAAGTATAACAGTCCCAAATTTTCACGTGTAGCACCTCGTCAAAACACCTGAATCTTAATTCCTTCCAGTCCATAAAACAGGGAGAAGCCTGAGTTTGGCCGAAAGGAACTGACCAGTGCTCACAGTTAACAACTTCTACCTTTTGGAATCAAAGGTCAGGGAACTTTCTCTCAGCCAACCACATTATAAAGATGGGCGTTATAAAAGCAAAAAGCCGAAAGGTTATTGGTGACTGCTGGCAAAACGGGGCGCAGGCCTTGAGCTCCCACCCCGACCCACCTGAAGCACAGCAGCCTGAGGGCAGACAGCGGGAGCTCTGCTGACTGCTGCCACAGAACTGGGGCTCTGCCAGGGCTCAGTCACCTGACGATGGGCCTTCTCTCCTTGTTGCAGAGTCCACCCCAACCCCCATGTAGCAAAACCATTACGAAGACGCAAAAGGCCGTACCCCACCCACTAGCGGCTGCTGCTAGGTGCCAGGTGCCAGGGGGCCACTGGGAGCAGGCCCCTCCAGCCCAGCTTATCACACAGCATATCTAACAAAAATGGGTTAGAAGCCATACCTAGGGAAAGAAAGGAAGAGGAAGGACAAGGACAGCAAATCAAGGAAAGAAATCATCGTCACCATTAGGAAAGGAAGGAAAAACTCCAAAACCTCCAGGGAGGCAGCTAGAGAGGAACTGGGGTCTGACCCTCAGTGGTGGGGGAGTGGGGGGGTGCGGCAGGAAGACACCACTGGGTGTGTGACACCTTATACATTGATTCTCCCAACTCCATTTTACAGACAAAGAAACAAGCTTTAAAAGTTTTTAAATCTAGTCACAGAGCCAACATGCAGCGGATCTGGCATAAAGCACAGCCTGCAAGCTTCTGCTCTTAGTTCCCTGCCGCACTCGTGTCTGCAACACCATGCCCAGCAGCCTGGGAAAGACAGGGCCCATACCTTGCACTCCTGAGTGTATTCCAGCTGAGAACTATCCGGGATAAAATTGGAAAAATCCTGAAAGAGAAAAAAACCCACAGGGAGAACTTTGGATCAGGTGGCATTCTGCCAACCTACTTTAGTATACAAGGCAAAAGGCAAGGCCAGGTCAATTTAAAAAGTGATCAGAAAAAAAAGACAAAAACCCAAGCAAGAAAAATAAAAAGACCAATTTGGAGCTGCCCTCTTAAAAGCAGCAGGCTTACAAATTTTTTTTTTGAAGTTAATCCAAATACTCAAGGTTTAGAAACTGATTTTGAAAACTGATTTCAGAGAAATATGTTGCTACATTTTACAAGAGGCTTTCCAAAAATTAAGCAATTAATACTGATGGAAGGAAATCAGATTCTGCCTCTCATTTCCGACAGCTTTTTCTCTACAAATAGCAATGGTGAATATTTACAAAGGCAAAAATGCTAACAAGCTACTCCAGCTTTGAGTATCTGCTCCTACTAGATCAAATATTCAAAGATGAGAGAAGTAAATAAATGGAGTTACTTGGGTAAAGCAAATTCACAAAGTAACCAAAAATATACCTTACAGAACATATGGGGCTAGCTATTCATCAGTTCAAAAGATGCCTGAGATTCCACTTTACTTTTTAAAAAAATTAAAGCCAAAAATGACAAGCTCAGCTCCAAAGCATTTATTCATTCAAATATCTTTCTCCTCTTCAAGAATTCCCAGGCTCAAATACAATGCAACATAACCACAGCTCTCCTCACATTAAAGGAAAAAATGGTTCCTGTTACTGGAATCTTGTAATTCAATCTCTTCCAAATGTATTTCTTTATATACTATATTTAAGGATACATCTTACCACAGTCTTTGAGGTCCTTTGAACAGCCAGTATCTTATTTTCTAAGGAAAACTTAATGCACTTCACTTCTCCTTTATCTTCCATTCTTTAAGAAGAAAGAGGATGTTATGACTTAAACTTAATTAACTGAATTCTAGCTTCTATCATTTTGTGAGGAAAGAAGTGAAATATTTAGGAAGCAGGAATCTTAGTTTAAAATTATGTTTCTGAAGCTATCAGTAGGACTACTTTTCAGGAAACAAAATCCAATGGGCAACAAGTTACTACAGAAATTTACAGTATCTTGGGGAACAAGTGACTAGAAAAACCAAGATCACATGCACTTTCCCCTGAAAATCACTTCAGACATAAATGAGTAGATACCCAGTGACCTTCACAAACTAGCCTTCTCTCCTAGTCACTCACAACAAAGCTTTTGCAAGAACGGACTCCTTCCCATTTACTATCCATTGTGCCGCAGTGCACAGGGTGGCTCCATCTCGCAGTCTCACACCAGCTCCAACAGGCATTACAAAGGGTGGTCCAGGGATGGGCTGCAGGGGAGCCCAAGGAAACTTTGTGGGGAATAGGGACATGCATTATCTGGATTGTAACGATGGCTTCATGGAGGTACATAAATGTCAAAACTCTTCAACTGTACCCATTAAGTAGGTGCAGTTAATAACAATTATACAATAAAGCTGTTAATAAGCTTTTTAAAAGAAGATAAATTCAGTACCTTCCCCCTCAAACCCTATTGAGCCCCCAAATCTGGATCCTCATGGGCCCACTCTTATTTTCCACACCGAACTGACCACTGAGCCTTACCCAAGACCTTCCTAAGCACCTCGGAGTGCCTGTGTGATAATACTCAACACTGCCTTCTGGCGGGTTTTCCTATGCCCGGCTCAGGCTATTCCAATCACCTTTGGGGGCACCCCTGACTCTGATTTGCCCCAACTAATCCAGTTTCATTCCAGCAAACAGGGTAATCTTTCCAAACACTGACATGACATGAGCAAGCCACACTCCAGTTTACAGATTTTCAGTAACAAGATAAAGCCTTAATTCCATGGAAGAATATACAAGGTTCAAGTCAACCCCACCACCAGTCACACCAGCACCACCTCCCTTTCTCTGCATGGACACCTGAGATTCAGTGCCACAGTCCTGGAGTTCCCCCAACCCCGAGCTTGGTGGTGTTCCCGCCATCTGGAAGGCCTCCTCTCGTCTCCACCTAGAATTATCCCATTAAAGCTGTAAAGTTTCTCTCAAAGGCTGCCTCCTGAGACCCTCCCCATCCCAGGCAGCAGTTTTCCCCAGCCAATCCAAAGATAAATGTCCCATCTCTTTTGCACACTCACATTCTGAGCAGAGCTCGGTCACAGCGCTCCCCACAGTAACTGTGTGAGCGCACCTGTCTGCACTCGCTGACTCAGGCCTCCCAGGCTAATTCAACGCTTTCCCAGGCCTGGTGCCTAGCACAGGGGGGCAACCAGTGCTTGCTGAACAGACGGAGACTGATCTCTACTTTAAAACCTGTTTCCTATTAACATAGGCCACCTGTAAAAATAAATGTTTTATACCACCGCTGAGCTGTGGGCCTACCTCGTACTTTCCCGTTCTGCAATCACAGGAGTTAAGGTGACCTGAGAGTGTATCACCCCAAAAGAGATACTTCTGAAAGTGAAAGGGGCTGCTAATCATTATTACCGGTTCAACTTGCGTTAACTGGGAACTCCAGTCACCTTAAGCACAGTGGAAGCTGGGACTTTTTAAAATACACACTATTTCATGGCAAACACTGACTTAGAAATCTCCTTGAACTACCGCACACTCTGAAAAGACCTGGGGCCAAAGGAGGAATTGAAGGCCCTCCTCCATCGACACTGGAAATGGGACCATCAAGGCGCCGGCCCCATAATTTCAGTACCAGGAAGTAGGTGCCCGATTTCGGCAAAAGGAAACTACTCTCCCATTTCACCGACAGGAAGTGCGGGGCGTACCACCCCCACTGCACAGCAGGTGTCTGCGTCCCTCTCGCTACCGCGGGGCTTTGCCTCTCCCCACACACGCACACTCCTCGATCTCCCAGAAGCAGAAGACAGAAACTTAAACCACCTTCTGAATGAAAAACAAAAACACCACTTTGTTTACATGTTGCAATTATTCTGTAAATGCCCATAGTTACCTAAATGAGATGGGATTTCTATCATCCGGGCCTTTAACTACCACCCCGGTAGCTCCACCCGACCGAACGGCAAAAACCTGAGGGAAAAGAAGCAGTGTCAATGGTCTGAAGTTTGAAAAGCACAGACAAACCTCCACGTGACCGTTTCTGCTGCACCCCACCCTGGGGTCGACTAAACTAACGTGGCGCACCACCAACCTGCAGATGCTCGGCAGTTCACGGGGATTTTAAGAAATAAAGCAAAGGCCAGAAAGGCTACCACTGCGAGTGCTGCCCACTCTGCCAGGCCCGGCCGGGGCCCCCAGGGCTCCGAACTGTGATCCGGATCGTCAGAGGCGCCGCGGACACGCGGCAGCACACCCCGCGGCTCCGCACACTGCTCTTCTCCCTTTCCAAAATTCCGGGGGTGGAAACCTCAGTGTCTACACCCGTGACTGCACGGGTAACTAACGACACAGACAACAAAGGCGCCGGGAAGACACCGGCGTGCTGACAGCTGAGCGCCCCGCCAACGGGCCCCGGGTTCACTGCCGCGGTGAAGCCCGGTTCCTCGGCTGAGCCCACGCGAGGCGCTGGCGCCCGTCCCGAGCCGGGACGGCAGGAGGCCTGCGCGCGGGACGACCCCGGGCGCCGGGCCGCGAGGGAGGAGGCGTCGCGCCCTGACCTGCTTGTTGGCCTCGTCGAAGAAGACGCAGTTGACCGGGTTCGCCTTCTCGAAGTGCACCGGCCGCTCGCACAGCTCCAGATAGTAGTCCTCCTCGCCCATGGCGGGCGTCGCGGCGGCCGGGGCCCCGGGGGCGGCAGTCAGCGTGCAGCGGGGCGAGCGGCGCCCGGCGCGGGGACGCGGAGGGTCGTGCGGGCGGCGGCGGCGGCGGCGGCGGCGGCGGAGGCGTCGGGAGCCGAGGCCGCTTCCTGGTGCCGCGCCCCTCCCCGTCACGTGACCCACGGCCCTCCGCGCTTAAACGGGCGATGGCAGGCCGGCCGCGGTGGGGCCCACTGGCCGTGACCGCGGCCGCTCGCCGCCAGAGGCTCCCCGCCTTTCCCCGAAGGCCGGGTCCAGCGCGGCTCTCCGGGCGCGGGACGGTGGCGTGACCCGGAAGCCCACGCGGTGCTGCGGAAAGGCTGGGCGCTGCCAGTGACAGCTGCGCCTTCCCGGGCGAGCGCGGGGCCTGACGCCCAGGGCGTCCAGGGGTGGGACTCGCTGCCCCGCGCCGGGGAAGGCTCAGCCTGCCCCTGGGAATTCAGGGAGGAGATGGGCGCTGTGCGCAGCACCCTGGAAGCTGTGAGATGTAACAGGGGAACCTAGGTTAGTTTGCGGGTCAGAGAGCCTTTTTGAATGGCCTCAAAATTGGTGGGGAGGAGACTCCCAGTTCAAGGAATAGACGAGAGAGACGGGAAGGAGGGACCACGGGAGACCCCTAGGTGCCCATTCTCAGCGACTGGATGGGTTTGGCCCCATTCACTAGGATATAGAGGCGTGAGAAGTTTGGCAGGGAAGTGGGGAGATGAAGAGTTGGGTTGTGGACCAGTGAACCCAAGGAGATGTTCTAGACAGATACACATCCAGGTCTGAAGCTCCCCAGAGAGTGACCGGACGAGAGACAGACACCGGGAGCTGTTGGAACGCAGATGGTATTTGAAGCCATGGAACTGGAAGAGATTGCCCAAGCCAGGGGCCTAAAGTGAAAATAGCAACGCAAAACCAGCCTCAGCGGCCAGGAAGAGGCGTGGGAAGGAGAACCAGCAGAGCCTGCCCGAGCAGCGGACCGGCCGCCGGAGCACAGGGCTGTCTCTTGCTGAGCGGAGGACCGCTTCAGGCAGCAGGTGCCACCCACTTGGACAAAGGCTGCTGAGAAGTCAGCTAAGGAGAGCACTGAGGAGGGTCCTCCATTTTCATCCGGGGGAAGACACTGGTCCTCGGGAAGACCTCTGCTGCAGGGGAAGTGAGAATGAGAAGTGTGGGAGGGGTGATAGCCAGCAAATCCGTGGTGAATATCTGGAGACGCTTGTCTCTGAGGGTGCAGGGGGATGGAGATGGTGGTAGCTCGGGGTTGGGTGTAGGAATGAGTTAGGGTTTAAATGAAAGCTGGAGCCGGCTGCCCCGTAAGAACATTGTGCACAAGCGCCAGGCACGTCTGTTGGGGAGCCCAGGAGCCTCAGAAGCCGGGCCTCTGAGGCGGAGCTGGAGGACCACGTTTCTGAAGAACAGCAGCGTGAGACGTCTCCGCAGAGCGGGATTGGTTTAGCAGAGGTAAAGGTGGACTCTACAGAGAAGGAGCTATCCAAGCCAGAGTACACATCAAGGGGTCAGTCCGTTCTGTAGCCATGAGGAAGAAAGAAGCTGGGAGATTTCATGGTAAGAAAATGAGGGCATTCCTCTCCTTTCTCTAGCAACAAAAAGAAAAAAGAAAAAGAAACAAAAAAGGGGAAAAAGAAAAGCAAAACCTGCCTTTAAGGATCCTCCATTTGGCCGTACCAGTCCTTGACTCTGTCATCTGCTAACCAGGGTCTTCCCCCTGGTCCTGCCTTCCATCACCTGTCTGCATCCCTGTGGGCGACTCATGCCCCCCACTGCCATTCCCACCCTCTCCCTTCTTTCCTACCACCTTATCCACCATTCACCTGCAAGTCCATTTTCCTTTTTTTTTTTTTTTTTGCTGTTAATCATAATGTCCATGCCCCTCTATCCTTGTCACACTTTTCTGGCAGCGTCTCAACCTTGGATGAACTCAGCCACCTACCTGCTTTCTCCGTGGCTGCTGCTGGGGGAGCCACACCACAGAGGTCCCAGGAGAGATGCAAATGGCCCTCAGTCCTGCCCTGTCTCCCCGCTCCTCTGCAAAGACATTGCCAGTCTCCTTAGCCGAGTTCATCGCCCTTAACAGATGGCCCTGCCTCTGTTTGCAGAGAAAAGCAAGGCCATCAGATGGTAGCTCAGCTTCACACCAGGGGTCCAGCCCTCCACAGCTGTCCCTCTGCCCTTCTGCTCCTCCTCCAGGACAGAAAAACGCCCATCCTGACCAAGGCTGACCCCAGCACCCCTTTGGAGCCATCATTCACCTTCTCAGAAAACTTAACAGTATTGATTATCCCACCTTTTCTAAAGCCCTGGCTCTTAGAAATAGCTTTTCAGTTTGCTCCACACCTTCTTAGAAACAAAAACTGAACTAAAAACCAACAAATACAAAGTTCTTCCCAGAAACACTGGCCATCTCCAGCTCTCACTCCCTTCCTCTCCTTCACAGCAAACCTTCCTAGGAGTTGTGATACTTGGCCTCCATGCACTCATCTTTAACACACTGATCTGGCTTATGCCCCATCACTCTGGAAGCAAAACAGCTTTCATCAAGGTCCCCAGGGATCCCCATATCAGTGTGTTCATGAAGATTTCCCAGACATTTTATATATTTTCCACAAGCCTTCAGTACCTCTTAATCACTCCCTTGTTCTCATGAAACTTTGATGTTTATGTTTGTAACTGATTTATGTTTGTAACTAGTTAAAGTCTGTTACTGTGCACAGTGACATCCATGAGGGTAGGGCTGTGTCGTTTGTATCACTGGCTGTCTCTCAGACTTTATATCCAGTTGCCTACTTCTCATCCCTACCTGGATGTATCAAAGCACCTAGAAATCGAAATAACACTCTTCATCTCCCCATCAGGCCCTCTCTAAGGGCCCCCCATCCCATAAACGGCACCTCCAGCCATTCAGATGCACAAATCAAGAAGCTGGAGTCTCCCTTGGCACCATCCCCATGCCTAAACCCCAGCTTCAGTTAAGAATTTAAAAAGTTTAGGGATGTAGGAGTCTCCCAAGGGAACCCAAGCTTCTCCACAGAAGAGCGTTATCTTGAACATGACCCCTACTGGAATGTTGGCCAAGAGCAGGGAAAGCAGTGGGGGGAGGCGGACCCTCAGAAAAGACTATTGCCTCCTTTCAACACTGGGCGTCTTAAATCTCTTCCCAGAGAGTTAGGTTCAGTCAGTTACTGCAGGTTTTGGCTCCTGAGCAACAGCCAGGCTTAACCTTTGTGCATCTTGCCTTGAGTCTGCAAGCAACATTGAGATCTGCCTGGCCATGAGCAAGAGGCACTGTAACACAGTGATTGTGGCCCAGGAAATGCTGCGCATGTGGGAACTGCAGGCCACACAAAATCCAAAGGATCCAGTACAATCTTGGGCCAAACACATCTTTCCTTCTCCTTGATCCGTATCTTAATTGCAAACTTATTTTTTTATGTATAGTTCAGCATTAAAGACAATTTGATTATTTTGCCCCATGTCCATAGAGGACATTCCCAGACTTAAAAATTATCTTTTCATTGGTAAATATCAAGATTCTGAAAATAGTCCTTAAAGATGGATCTACAGTCATTTTGAGGTTGCAAATGTTAGAAGACTCAAATTTGTTAAGTACTTAATACCAGTTTGGAAATCACCATAAATGACAGACCAGAATTAGAATTAGGTGAGAAGTTTCATTGTGTTATAGCCACATCTGGCCTGATAATTGCTTTTGTTGTCAGAATGTTCTTTCTGTGGATTTCCTTTGTTACTTTACTTAGGTTGTTATTTCCTTATTTCAGTTATTTATGTAACTATCCACGCTTCAGTAAAAAAAAATAGTTCTGCCATTTCTTTAACCATTAAAGTGAAGAAAGAATACAAAGCTATACCGACATCTTAGTGTCTTTTCATTGCTGCCAGACTTTTTTTCTGCTCTTGATTTTTCAGAGAAAAAATATTCATTATATAAATCAGAATAATCCAAATGTTCAATATTTTAAAAATTCACTTTTATTGGGAATAAGAAGTTGCATTTTTAAAATGATTCATTAAACAATCTCAAAACATTGTTCTTTTAACTGTGTTTAGCTGTTATGGAAAGTAATCTGGGCACAGATCTGTTTACACTGAAACCCATGGAAGGAGCAGCAGGCAACTGGCCGACCCCTGCCTGTAACTCTGCTGAAGTGGAAGCTCATGGCAGCGTTTGAGCTTGAAGACATTGCTGGAGATTGTCTAATTCAATGGCTCCACAAACCAGTGGGTTGTCAGAATCGAGTGAAAAAAATAAAAAACATGCTTTATTGTAATTATGAAAGGAATGCATGCATAGGGTTAAAACAATTCCAGTAGTAAAGAAAGACATGGGATGAAAAAAAATCTTTCTTCTCCCTCCCCGCCAACAATCCTCAAGGCCACACCACCCAGAGGAAGCCCCTGTGGCCAATTTCTCTTTTTAGCCCTGAGGATAACACCACAACTCTCATATACCTGTCTTGTTTTAGCAGCTTCTATATATGTTGCTCTCTGCTATGAAAAATAAAATGAGGAATTTAGCAAAGGAACTGCCTCTTACCTCCTTGTTACTGATATTATTTTTAGTTCTTCTAGTTCTTACATATCTTTGTATGATATCCTTAGACCTCCATTTTTGATTCATCCATATTAGGAAGTTTCTAGTGATTGTACACCATATAAGGTGGGGAGATGAGGGTGCCATTCTCCTATTGTCAAGGTTTAGGGCATTTACATTCTGTAAATATAAATCCAGGGCCTTCTCTATTGATTATTTCTAAATTTTGAAAAATAGTAGTGTTTAAAATACTATTATGTTGTTCAAGTAATTGTACATTAATGATACCAAAAAAACACTATGATTATTTTAAATAATATTATGAATATTATGAATCCACCAATAGAATCATGTGGAATGATTGGGTCTATAGAAAAGTAAATGTAATCTTTGGCCACTGAACTTGACCACTTAAAAAAGAGTGTCCCAAATATCAAGGTCAAACAAAATTCTCCACCATTTGCTGAAAAATCATGGCATATTTTTCTTTGCTTCAACTAAAAGCTTTGTTATATAGTCTTTTGTTTCTTTTTCTGGAGTTTTTAATTGCCTTTTTGTTGTTGACAGAAGAGACTATGTGTTTAACATATTTTTCAGCAATTCCGGGTTTTTGTCAGTGATACAGTTTGTATAATGCACTCCACATTGTTCTTGCAGATGTTCCACATAAAGCCCTCTCATTTCTTATTCTATGTTTTGATTGTCAAGCTATTGTGTCAGTTAGAATTGTATTGGCTGTAAGTAACAGGAAGCCTAACTTACAGGAGTTAACCAACTAGGGCTCTAATCTTTCTCAAGGAACAGGAAGTCTGCAAGTATGCCATCAGGCCTGGCACTGAGGTTCCATGATGCTCCAGAATCCATATTCCCTCTTTATCTCCACTGAGCCCTCCATCCTCAGTGTGTGGCTTTAATCCTCCTGCTCATCGCCTGAGAGCTTCGAGATGGATTCTTAACGTAGAATATGGAGTCTGCAGTCCTCAGGCAGGAAGAAGAGGAAGACTGAAGGAAAAGGCCTTCCTGGCTAGGTTTGATCATCATTCAAGAGCTTTCCCGGAGGCCCCCAGTGACATCTGCTTACATCCTAGTAGGCAAAATTATGTTTGATAGCCACTTTAGCTGTTAAGGAGTATGGAAAATGTAGTTTGTAGCTGGGTACATTATGCCCTGTAGAAAACTGGGATTTTTAGTAAGAAAGAAGGTGGAAATGGATATTGGGTTAGCAATTAGCAACGGGCTTTTTTTTTCCTTTTCATTGCCTTTCAGGGTTAGTTGTGCTGTTTCCTCAATTTAGATTCCTAGGTCCTTTTCCTGCCCCCGTCACTTGGGAATCTGTATTTTTAGTAAACCCCCTCAAGTGATCATTTGCAGGCAGACGTTCACCTATTGACAAACATGTGGGACCACTGTTTAATTTAGTTGTGAAAGTCAAACAATATGAACCCTCTTTTTTTCTCTGTAGATCAATCAACACATATTTCTAAAGCTCCTACTTTGCATCAACATTTTCTTAAGTTCTTTGGAGAATATGGTCATATAAAGTATTCATTACCCTAACTCCAAAAAGTACATTCTAACACAGCATACATTATCCACAAAAATCTAAGGAATAAGATATTATTATTCAGCTACAGGGGTTTGCTGATCTTCTCCTGCTTTGAAAACCAACGTGGTCAAATGAAGGGGCTAATTTGGAGGATTCAGAGCCTGAAGATGGTCAGAGTTTGGACAGGTGAAGAAGAAGGCAGTTTATTTCAGGAAGAACACATGATAATAGGTACATCAGAAACATTAAGGAGAGCAAATAAGAAGAAAGCAGACTTATGTGAAATATTTTAGAGTAATATGATGCACTTTAAAGATAATGGGAAAAGTCTGCTAAGTTATTGCCATTTCCTATTTTTTTGTGATTTAAAAGCTTTACATAAAACAAATCTGACATCTTCAGAGCTAATATTTAAGTTGAAATACCTTTATATTAGAACTGCTATGGATATCTAATAGTATTATAAAAATAAAATACTGGGAGTAAGATGTGTCCTAGAATTAAGTTGGTTTTAAATTGTATTAAATGAAATAACACCTGTGTGTTTATTGTTTTTTTTTATTATGACATTGAGTCGCAGCTGGGCCTGGCAGCTGTCTCCATTGTGGTTGATATTTATTCAAGAGCAAACTTAAAGAAAACCCTACAGATCCTGGGTAGCAGGGGGCCTTTCTTAACTATTTTCTGCGCGTCCTGGATGAAAGACCTGCTGAACAGCCAAGCTGTTTCCACCGCGTGTATGTGCTTCTAGAATGCTGCACAGCTGAATCACGTGTGCTAGTAGGAGGCAGAGGACCGTGAGTGGGTAAATTCATGCTGTGTAGGGGTGGTAGTAGAGCCAGCCACATGGCCTCCTGGAATTTATCAAGTCATGTATGGTATTGTCTGAATACGAACTCAATAAATGATTAATTAAAATAAAGGATTTTTCTCATGGCTCTTCCACAATTGCTGGTTCATCTGGAACCCAGAAACATGAAAACATGGAACAACAATTAGCAATAACAATTAGGATCTTTGTTTTCATTTTTTTGTGAAAACAAGAATTCTTGTACCTTTCGTGAAGATCCACAAAGTCACCAAAGCCCCTGGGACGGGCGAGGCCACGATGCTGGAGAGCAGGGAAGCCCGGAGAAGCAAGTCTGACACTTGCCGGCGCTTTATTCCATCCACCGTGAATTTGATGCTCTGAGAGCCAATAGCTGAGAGGCTGAGGCGCTGGGCAGAAGGGGAAAGATAAGATGCTAAGGGCTGGGTGGAATGTTTGTGGACAGCTCACGGCTGCAGCATAGGAAAACCACCAGGCTTTCAGGGGGGCCCGGAGGGCGCTCCCACCCAGGAGCAGGTAAACTGAAACCCGGCAGGGGGAAAGCCAAGTGCAGCCTCGACCCAGCTCCACGTGAGGGGCTGGGCGTCGCCGGCCCCTTCTGATGGCCGCGGGTCTGGGGAGGCTGCAGGGAGTTCACGCCTGGTTTTCTCCTCTTCCTCCTCGGTTTATCGCGCACCCAGGTTTCCAAGAGCCTCGACAGCTCAGTGTAACTCCTGGTGTTTAAGATAAGCAACGTCACATGCTTGTTTTCCTCCCATAGTAGCTTCAAAGTTGCTTCGGACAGTTTCTAAAACCTGAACACCACACGCAGGCTTTTCAGTTTCTCTGGTTTTGTTTTCTCTTTTTTTTATTCTTTTCCAGGTGGTGACAGATGCCTGGAGGATACGTACCAACATTTTTATAGCGATTCTCACTTGGCAGGTGTGCCTATGACTTTCACTTTCTTCTTTGAACTTTTAAAATTCCTTTCCTTTTCAAAATGAGCATGAATCGTTTTCAGACATAGAACTAGGCATACTTGTATTTACTGGCCAGTTTTGGTTGTATGTCACTGGTGTACAACCTGCTTTTCATTTCCTAAGTATTTTCCGTGTGAATGCGTGTTTCCTTACATAATGGTATTTGCACATATTTATGTCTATTAAAAGTGTCAGGAATAATGTGGATGGTGGTTATCCAGTACCATGAGTAATTTCTGCTTTCTTTTTTCCATCTTTCACATTGTTTGAACTTGAAAAATAAATTGCATCATCTACATGCACAAATATAATTTAAGTGTAGGGTAACAGAACATCTAGAAAGGTCCATAAAATTAATGTAACCAACCACCTAATGACCCTCTGTAACAAAACTACCATGAGGTCATCCAGCCTGCGTATTTACAACTCAGTAAATAGGAGCTCATGTTAAACTTATTCCCTTCTTGGAAGGGCTAGTAAAGATTTTTTAAAAATTGAACATTCTATGTAATTCCCAACCCAGTGTTCCCAGTTTTAACCTTTGAGCCACATAGTTATAATGAACCACTCATATATTCAAAATATGCTTAAACTTCTCTCAAATGTGCCAGGAACCATTGTAGTGATACAGTGATGAATAAAGTGAGTAAAACTTCCTGCTCTTCAGAAACTTAATGTTTAATCACTGTGCAAAAGCCAGCTGCCAGGCCCCGGGACACACGAGCAGCCCTTCGGGGAGGAGCCACCTTGCCAACAGCCACATGAGTGAGCCGCCTTGGAAGCGGACCCTCGGTTGTGGTCAGTCTTTTGGATGGTTGGAGCCCAGCTGACATCTTGATTGCAACCTCATGAGACCTGGAGCCAGAGCCACCCCGAAAGCCACACCTGGATTCCTGGCTCTTGGAGACTGTGTGAGATCACAAACATGTTGCTTTAAACCACACCATTTTGATGATTTATAGATAATTAATACACTCACTAAGAAGACGTTTGCAGAGACCTGGAGGATGGAGACTTGTGTGTACCTAACGGAGGAGCATTCCAAGCAGAAGGGTCAGCACGAGCGCATCACTGAGGGACATACTGCTGAAGGTCAGCGAGCAGGTGGTGTGGCTCGAATGGGATGCTCAAGGGAAGGAGGACGTGACAGAGGTAATGTGGGCCAGATTGTAGGCTGTTATAACCCGTCTGGGTCTTACTCTGAGTGAGATGGAAATCACTGGAGTTTAGGATTTTGAACAGGATCGTGACTTGCTTAACTTGTCTACAAAAGATCACTGCCTGCTGTGTTGAGACAGCTTGAACGGGGCAGAGAGCCAGAGGAGCAGAAGCAAGGAGACCAGTTAAAAAACTAACTGGAACCAGAGATGTAGTAGTGGATACAGGGGGACGTGATCAGATTCTAAACATATTTCTGTTGGATGTGGAGTAGTACCAAAGGAAGTTTGAGATGTCCACCAGATGTTGAAGTAGAGATGTCAAGACGTTGGATATAATAGAATTGGAAAATGTTATACAGCATAAAATCCCTTGCCCCACTATTGAGTTGGCACTGTATTCATCCAGTCATTCAAATACTCATTGGGCACCTCTTTTATATACAAGACACAATTGTGGCTGGATGAAAAACATACCCCCTCCACCTTCATAGAGCTCGACTTTTATAGTGGTGAGTCTCACCTACATTATGACATATAAAACTCATAAAACTATATATACTACAATTTTTCTAAAAGATGAAAACAAGACCTACAATATCTAAGTAGGGGATTTCTAGATTAAGAAAAACTAAGGACGTATAAGAGTCATATTTGACGAGTGAAACTTGATTGCATCTGATAAAACAGTTTGGGGAAATTTGAATGTGGACTGCATATTACATAAATATATGGAATTATGTTAATCTGTAGATCATCCTTCTTAAGTCATCCCTACATAAAGTGGTTAGACACAAAGAAGCATCCTGTCTGCAATGTCCATTAAATGACTCAGGAAAACAACAGCAAATAATATGAAGAGATAGGCAAGTGTGGTAAAATGTTAACAGGCAAACTAAGGGGGGGGGGCATTCAACTTTTCTCCAGGTTTGAGTTTTTTCAAAATAAAGTTAGAAAACTTAAATTTCAAAAAATAAAGGATTCACACCCATTAGGAGGCAATTATCAAAAAAAACAAAATATAACATGTGTTGGCAAGCACATGGAGAAATTGGAGCCCTGTGGACTGCTGGTGGGAATGTAAGATGGTGCAGCTGCTGTGGAAAATAGTATGGAGATTCCTCAAAAAACTAAACACAGAATTACTATGTGATTCAACAATTTCACTTGCGGGTATGACACAGAAATAATGAAAGCAGAGACTCAAACAGGTGTTTGTACACCCATATGCATAGAGTAATCACATAGCAGCATGGTTCATGATCGCCAAAAGGTGGAAACAAACCAAATGTCTGTTGACAAAGAAACAAAACGTGGCATATGCATACATTCCCTTAAAAAGAATGAAACTCTGACATATACTACAAACTGAATGAAACTTGACATTCCAGTAAGTGAAAAAGCCAGACACAAAATATTTACAGGAGGTACCTAGACTAGTCAAACTCAGAGAAACAGAGGATGGCTGCCAGGGGGAATGGAGAGTTGAGTGTTTATACAGGTACAGAGCTTCAGTTTGGGGAGATGGAAATATTTTCTAGATAGATGGTGATGTTTGCATATACTGTGAATGTACTTAATGCCACTGAACCATGTTTTTCAATGGTTAAAATTGTATATTTTATGGTATGTATATTTAGTCACAATTTTTAATATACAATTTATACTGATACCAGATCTGGGTCTCAAACACAGGTCTGTTTGATCACCAAACCCTTGGGGTTAACTCCCATTCTATACCACCTATAACAAATCAATACTCCTTCCCCCTTGGAAGATAGATAGTAGGTCTTAAGTCTTTTCCAAGCTAATCTTCACAGTTTTTGGCTAATCCACATACAATTGCCAACCCTATTCTAGTTGCTTTCCTTTAAATACATTCTCACGCCTCTTATCTGTTAGGCCAGCCCTTCTCAAACTTTTGGGCCTCAGGACCCTTTTTTACTCTCAGAAATTGAGGGCCTCAATGAGATTTTGTTTATCTGAGTTATATCTGTTGATATTTACCATACTAAAAACTAAAACTGAAATTAAAAAAAAAATCATTTGATAACAAAACCCATTACATGTTAATATAAAGAGCATTTGTAAGTGAAAAATAACTGTACTTCCAAAACTTCAGTGAGGAAAAGGACATTTTTATATTTTTGCAAATCACTTTAATGTCTGACTTAATCGAAGACAGCTGGTTTCTTATGTCTGCTTCTGTATTCAATGTTTTGGGGTCCCTTGTTTGAGTTGAAGTTTAAAAAGAAACTCTGGCCTCATTTAGATAGGGAGGAGCATATTAACAGCCTTTTCAGACATCGTAGTATTCTTTAATACTACTCAACAAGTGGTAGCTTCTTAAAGGTTAGTTGCAATGCACCCTATGAAACTGCATCCAGCAAGTTTTTGTACTCTCTTACATTAAATCCACTGGTCTTGAACTTGGAATGGCTCTCTTACCCACTGTACTAGTTACCTATTGCTGCAGTACAAAACGTAATGACTTAAAACTGCATTTATTATATAACAGTCTCTGTGCATCACAGTCTGGACATGGCTTCCCTGGGTAGTTTGACTCCGGGTCCCTCATGAGTTGCAGGAATGATGTGGCCAGGGCTGCTGTCATCTGGAAGTTTCGAATGAAGACATAGGGTATCGCTTTTAACTCTACTCATGCGGCTGTTGGAAGAAGGCCTCGGTTCCCCATGTGGGTCTCTCCACAGGTTTCTTGAATGTCCTCAAGACATGGCAGCTGGCTTCCCCCAGAATCAGGGATCCTAGAGAGAGCAAGGCAGAGCCATGATGTCTTTTACAAGCTGACCTCGGAAGTCACACACCACTTTGCTATATTCGATTTGTTTGATTCACTATGCAGAGTCCACATTCAAGGGGAGGGGAATTAGCTTCCACCTTTTGAAAGGAGAGGTATCAAAGAATCTGTGGACATATTTTAAAACCAGAACATTCATGGATAATTTTGTAACATCATGCATTGGTCATTTGGAAAATATTTGCTGAGTTACACATATTTTTTAATTGTTGATAATTTCATGTTTTTCAAAAATCATTTCCATATTACTACTGATCTCACTGGATATCACTACACATTTATTAGAATGGCTAAAAATTTTTTGAAAGGACTTCAAAATGCTGGTGAGATTATGGAGAAACTCATATTTCAGAAGGGAATGTAACATGGTATTACTCTAGAAAGCAGTTTGACTTAAGAAAATAAACGTGTTTATCACAAACCTAGCAACCCTAATACTCTTATGTTCATGCAAAAACCTGTATACAAATGTTCATAGCCACTTCGCTTAAAATAGCCCAGTATTAGAAACAATCCAAAGGTCTTTCAGTGGGTGAGTGGGTATATTTCACTCCCAGATTCCTGTCATTTCACAAATCTGAAAACTGGATCCTTTGTATCATCAGTTGAGTCATTGTTAAAAACATTAGGATTGATATGAAAGTCCTGGGTGTCCTGGATCTAGTTAGACAATGATTGGTAGGTTACTCAGCAGCTCATCTTACCTGAAGTTACACCACGTGGTCTGCATTCTTCTCCTTACGGGGTGGGAGTGTGGGGGCAAGTAGCATGGGAACAGCCTAAGTCCAAAGTCCTAGTTGTATTTCCCTTTAATAACCCTGTTTAATGGAGTTTTAGAGATCATGCATGCTCAAGTGATAGTGACATAATTTTGATAACTCTATACACGCAACACACTGTTGTACCACATTCTTTCTTTTCCCTTTAAAAGTGGCACTGGAGTGGTCTCCTGTGGATTTCTCAGTGTCCCCTACTCCATCATTCCTATCAATCACAGCAATGTTTCCACGATCTTAAATGAAATTTTCCCAAAATTCTTGGGTATTTTTCATCTGAGCAAAATTCTTAAATGAGCAGAAGCAGCAGGATGCCCAAACAGAATGACTCCACCTCGGGCTTGGTATCAGCCTGCTTGGACTGCCACGCTGGAGTACCGCAGGCTGGGGGCCCGGCAGAAATGGCTTTCTCTTGCTTCGTGAGGTTAGAAGTCCACGACCAGGGTGCCAGCGTGGCTGGTGTCTGGTTAGGCCTCTCTCCTTGGGGTTCAGGTGGCCTTTCTCCTGTGCTTGCATGGCAACAAACTAGTCTCTTCCCATTCTTATAAGGGTATGAGTTTTACTGGATTAAGGCCCCACCCTTATGACTTCATTTAACCTTTATCACCTCCTTAAAAGCCCTATTTCTATGTGAAGTTGTCACATTAGGGATTAAGGCTTCAACATACGAAATCTGGCAGGGTCTTCCTCTGTCTGTTTTACCATTTTCCAAATATGATACAACCTCACACAGATGAAACAGGAGACGAGGAGTTCTGGTTTTGTTACTTAAGAACATATGCTGACATGACAGGCAATGGGCTTACCTCGTCTCTTCTTACTTCAAATCTAACTTTTTAACTCTTTTGTTTTCCCCATTTTTCATGCATCTAGGCTCACGTGGTGCTGCCCTCAGGTATTGTTCTTACGGTTTTGTTAAGCATCCTGTATGATTCTGTTCTTTCAGTCCCAGAAGGCATTAGAGAAAAAACTTATAGCTACTGAGTAGTAGTTCCGTCACTCTGTGACGTATATTCCCACCTCTCCAGGTAGAACATAGTGGCAGCTCACTGCAGACCATCACTGGGTATTTATTGAATACGTAAAATATTCTTTCCTTCTGATCTTTATAGCCTTAATAATTTCTTTCTGTATAGAAAGCAGAGAGCTGGGCCACCTCGGGTCTGAGTGGCCAGGTGGTCCCTGCCACCAGGCCAAGAGCTCTGTCCTTTGAACTCCGTCGTGACCCTTTTATTTACCTTGTTCCAGATACAGACAGGGGTGGGATTCCAACGACCTCCCAGCTCAAGTACACCTGGGCGCTAGTGACGTTCCAGATGTCCTGGGGGGTGTCGCGACGGAAGGCCCTTGGTGACCTGCGTGAGGGCCTCCTCCCCACAGCCCTCAGGCTGGGTGGGTGATGCCACTGCGGCCACACATCCGGTGGCGGCTCTTGACATGCACACCCGCTCACCCCCCTCAGCAGCAGCAGCGTCGCGGGTCCCGCCCAGAGGGCAGCCAGCGGGGCGGGCAGGCGTTGGGAGGACGAGGATGAGGAGGACGAGCAGAGGGGCCGGAGCAGGATACCGGGTGCACCCTGGCTGGATGCGGTGGTGATGGCAGAGGAGCAAGTTAGATTTTTTAAAATAGTAACAAAATGGTGTCGGGGGAAAAAGTTGTTGGGGATGTATGCATACCACACTGTAAACAGTGGCTTTTGGAGTACAAGTAATATTTCTTTAGCATTTCTGAATTTCTGTAATATTTAAATTTAAACAAGCATGCATCTTTTGTTAAGCAGGAAAATTGATTTTTTATGGGGAAACACAATGAACTATCTTGTTGAAATAATTTCCTACACACTCTTATCTTGATGACTTAATTCATATACCCACTTCTATGTAGCGAGGTTAAATATACCTTTGCCATATTTTGCTTCTTTCCATTTGTATTTGATTCTTTAAAGAACACTTCCTGCTTTTTTTTCCCACTATGTGCAAAATTTACAATGTGATCCACATGAGGAGAAAAACCTATTTGCAATGTGTCATTTAAAAGTGAAATCTAAATATGAGAAGATGAGTGGGAAAAAAACTGCTTAAAAGAGCACTGCTTAATTTTGTAGAGATGGGGTAGCTTGACGGCAGGACCTAAGTTGATATAAGGAAAGAAAGAAACCACACAGAAACAATTCTAAAATGATCTCTCCATTTTTAATTTCTTAAAAAGCATGTTCACAGCACACTCCAAGAATGCCACTAGAGCAATGGTTTGCTGCTCTTTGTCAAAGTATGTCAGAAAATAAGATAAAAAAGTTTTAAATGGTTAATGTTTCTTTTAATTAGTTGTCTGAAATTTCTGTAAAGCCAATAATCGCCATCTTAAATCTTTCAGACTAAACATTTCAGAAATGTAATGAGTATCTATCCCAAATCACACTTCTCTGAAATGTACTTAAAAGCCATTCAACAGAACAAAATAAATATTTTTCTAGAAAGAACATTTTAGGCATTTAAAAAATAGTGTTAAAGGAAAAGCTTCCAAGTGTAAATGTTTGGATTTTTACTTTCTAGTACAAGACACACAGTTTGGGTCCTTAGTGGTTCCACCTTGAATTCAGTAATAGGAGGAATGATTACGCTGTGGTTAATGAACTTCAAACCTAACAAAGCCAACATACTTTTCCAGTACAGTGCTTGCTTTGTTTAAGATGTTGGCATCTAGCCAGTACTAAAAATTATTTAAAGTGAGGCCAGATAGTTCAGATTGATTAATTTGATATCCCAGTTATTTTATACTTTTCATAATTTGATTATTTCTAATTAGCTTGCTGTATTTCTCCCAAAATCAATCAATAAGCATATAGTTTGAAATGTAAACTTTGTTTCACTGACTTCATTAAAATATGTCAAATTTGGTTAAATATTATATTCTGTCCTTCCAGGTAATTTACCTTTCCATTATAAATGCAGCCACACCATGATTTATATATCCTAACCATTTCACCTAAGTGTAGAAAAGCTGAATGTTACATTTAAAAAATCTGAGTAGTTAAGAAATTCTATCTTATCACCCTCAGAAATCTATGATGCCTTTTCTTGGGTATGAATATGGGAACGAATTCAGTTCATATTCATGATGCACCAATAAAAAGTACTTAGCTTGTGTCTGTTTCTGTCAGCCATTCTGAAACCAAATTTCCATTTGTATCACCTACTAAGGAGAAGAATTTTTCTTGGGAATTATTATCACACTTTAGAAAGAGAATTGAGAAGGGCTAATTTTGGGTGATAAACTATTTGAGGAAAGACACAGCACAAAACAGGGAGGTAAAAAAAGCACTTATGTTGTAATAAACTCCTCCCTTATAAACACATCTGTCCTTTCCTCCCGTATTTGGAAATGTTCCCTAAGTTTAAAAAATTCTCATCAAAATACTTTATACCATGAATCCTATAAAATCAGGTCTATTTCAGCTACATAACCTATAGCTGTTAAAGAATTATGTTATCCTGCTTATAAGATGGGAGGTAGTGACAATATATTCTCTCAATGCCGTGCTAAAAATTCCACACATCTGGCACATGGGTTACAAGGGAATAAAAAGCACAGAAGCACCACCACGCCTCGTGTTTTGGTATTTCCGTACACCCATAACGCCGCTTGCCACTGGCAGCTGACAGTCACCACTGGTTGACACTGAGAGCAGTGGGCCTGGCGCTATTCATCATATAGGACTGGTGGACCTCCATCATCTTTCAAAAATGAGGCAGCTTTCCTTCCATTCTTCTGCACATGATCCTCATTCATTTTCTCCAAAGCTTCTATCTAAAAAATTAATATATTGAATCCATTTGTCAAAATCCTACTTCACAGAAACCATAGTTCAGGTTGAACCAGTACTTTTACTCTTAAAACTAGGTCATTCCTAATGACACTGCCTTGAATTAGAATTACAGTGTGACCCACATCATGTGTCACACACGTTTTACAGGATGGCACACACATGTATATCTGCATGATCGTATCACCAGGGTCAATATTTAGTGTCTTTATTAAGCTACCATTGGAATCCAACATGTCTTACTGTATACTCTATAAAGCTCCCAGGGAGGTTTCTTTGCAAGAAACCTTTCTATAGCAAGGTTTCTTTGCTAACTTTCTAAATCCAGTTAAAGGCAGGGGCCATGTGTTTACTGCTTTTTCTATCACCCACAGTGTTCACCAACTTCCTCATTCATAAATAGGAGAAACAGCAGTGAATTGGAAATGTGTTATTTGTCTATCTTAATGAAACTAAGAATACCTTCTTGAAGAAGTGTTTTACTGTATGTTTATCTTAGGTTTTAAATCTGGAAAGGACCAAACACAACATCTCAAGAAAAGAAAACCCTCTAAATAATCTTGTTTGAGGGATGAGGATAAAATTTTCTGCTCTATCCAGTTCTCTATTACCAGCAAAGTGAAAAACAGCTGTACACACACTTACCTCAGCTAAGAAATCAGCCTCACTGTCTGCTGAGATGTTTAGGCCTGAAACAGCACAGAAGAGCTCTCTGTCACTAAGGGCCTCCTTTACCCCTCCTTTCTGGAAAAACTAGGAAAGAAGTATACGAAAGTCAACAAGAGATATTAGCAAGGTTCTCTTAGAAACAAAAAACAGGAATAGTACACTTGCATGGCATCAGTGAATTCCTTCCATAATTTTTAAACCACAGATTTTCCCACTTCAGGTTTAACTCTGCTCAGGTTCTGTTTGCTTTTTGTCCTTACACATCCATGCTATCTTCTGGATTTACTTTGTCACACTGTACACCGTTGACAGTGATAGGTATGAGTGGTATGTGTAAAACTATTTGGCATTGCTCTGAATGCAGAGACTCAAAATATTCACTAGATCCTGTCAATTAAAATGTTCAAGGAAGTTCAGAAATTATTTCCAATATAAAGTAGTTATTCTATCATTTAGAAACATCATTCTTATATAATTGTTAACAACTTATTTCCTTTAGAAATAGCAAACAAATGTGACCCAAACTTGTGATTACTGAGTTTTACCTTCCTTAACCTGTTTACTCTGCCTCACAGAAACAGAAATCATCAGACACTGGATGGTGAGGAAGACTACTCTCCTTTCAATGGCAATACCAATGGCAGTAACCATGTAGGCTGGTTATACACCAGCCTCCCTTCAAGAACTGTGCATGCATTAAATATCTACTTTGACTGCTCAAATATTTGCAGCCAAATTAAAAATTTACTCCCTTGCAAATTTAATTCAATCGCCGACGTATGAGACACGCAATCAAACACATGCTGAAAATGAAAACTGACAAACCGATCTTTTTATCTTTATCTTGAAAGCAGCCAGTAACCAAACCCTTGCAGCAATTTTTAAGAATATGGCCACCTTACTTATCGTAGGAATGAGAACAATATTTGAACCCTGTATCTCATAAAAAAGACCTATTAGTTTACATGCCTACCTGGGAGACATTCCTACAGTCACGGAACAAGAACTCTAGGCCGTGAGGATGGGTTGGTTCCACAGACTGACTGACATCGATCAACCAGACCTATTTAAATACAGAGCAAGTAGTGATTTCTTTACATTCAGTAACTTACATCAAGTCATTAAATCTGAACGTTAACAAAAGGCTCTCCTCACCTTCCCGGCATGCCACAGCATGTTATACTCACTAAGATCGGCATGGACAAGTGCACATTTGTTATACAACTGCTGCATCAACTGTGAGGAGGCAAGGCAGACATTTAGGAAATGAAGGAGCAATTCCAATTTACCCATACAACTAAAATGTCCAGGTCAACCAATATTTTCCAGAAAAAGCAAAACGAGGTTAACAAACTTATTTCCTCTTTATTTTGTATAGTCTAAGACTGGGCTGTTTTGTTTTAGGTAGGATGGGGAACACTGAGACAATGGAGGATATGAATGCATGACACTATTTCTTTGTCCACATGACAGCAATGAGATCAGGAGCCCAATGGGCTGACCTGGATTCCCACACGGATAAGGCAGCAGCCATGTTATGGTCACCAGCCAGGGGACTCAGGTAAGCAGGTGTGTACAATTCTAAAGTAAAAAGTACTTCCTGCCAGAGTGGGAGAGAGTTACCCTTATAAATTAAGTGGCCTTATATACTCATTATTAATATATACTCATTATTGGCCTTACATATTCATACATGGCCTCATATACTCAATACTAACCCCTAACCTTACAGACATCAACATTAATGCTTTGTTTCCCAGCCTTCATAGAGTCAAACAGGAAAGCATATCACTACTTCATCTCTTCCTCAGCCATTCCCCTGCTCAAAGATGCCAGAAAAATGAACTTAATTTTCCTTTCAGTGTTTTCCTCCTGGAAGCAGAGAAACTTGGATTATCTCCATAACTCTGTCTTAAATAACTAATTTGGGTAATACTTTCATATTCACATCAGCTGCTACATGATATGAGCGCTTCATGAAGTGCCTATATAAAAAAGGCATGTAAATTTCTCCACTGTTCAAATAAAACAATGACAGAGGAATAATGACAGTATTAGAAACATTTTCTTAAGATGAAAGGACATCATTTTGAATTCAGTTGCTGTCCTGAAGCAAAGTAGCTTCCTCAGTATCGCTGACACGTGCCTTCCAACTCTAATACCTGCACAGAGGGGGAAGTGCTGCTTACCATCTTCTTTTCAGCATCACTTGTAATGAGACCAGATCTAGTTTCTTCTAATTCCCCAACAGGTATTTTCTGTGCTGGTAACACTCAAGAAGGCATACAAGCTAATGAGGCACAGTCATCTGCTAAATACAGTAATGTCTACTTTTAGTAACGAAGTTTTGTGAATAATAGCTTCATATTCTATGTCTCTAATGCTAACAACTGAGCCTAACAGCTAACATATGAGCTAATAACTGAGCTCTGTAGGTCCACTTCATAGTTGTTTCTAAAATGATTCAAGACACCAGCATACTTGATTAAAGACAAATCTTCAATGTCAACATTCCCTCACAAACTTCAGTTTGCCTTGTTATAGCACCCTAAAATTGCAGTTTTTAAGGCATTTTTTTTAGAGTTTAGACAAAGTATGTTGGAAAGTCAGCATGTGACTGCTTTGAAAGGCACAACTTACATGAAGAGTTTGGTAGTAGGCTTCTTTCATTTCTTCACTACTGAGCTTCACTTCTTTCAATTTAGGGGCTGGAACTTGATCCTGGCCAATAAAGGACATAACTAAAATGTGTTTCTTGAGCAGTACAACTGTTGGACAAGGAATTCCAGCTCTCTGCATTCTATACAGAAAGAAATGATTAAGACTGTAAAGATCAGAAGGAAAGAATATTTTACTTATTCAACAAATAAATATCCAATGATAGTCTGCAGTGAGCTGCCACTATGTTCTACCCCAGAGATGTGGGAATGGGAAGACAGGAGGACACAGCCTCTGCTTTACAGAGCCCATGGACTGGTGGAAGAGACAGGTAGGCGAGGAGGCGATTACAGTTCAGCATGGTGCAGGCACCGGCCGCAGTGCGGGGCGGAGCTATGGCAGTAAGTGGTGCTGAGGAAGGCTTGGTACAACCATACCAACAGCAATGAGTCAGACCAAAACAGTGTAGGGAAATGCTGGTCTAAAGTTGGAAGCAGCTTGAGGAAAAGCGTGGAGGTATTCAAATGCATGGTCCATTTGGGGAGTGTCTATAAATAAACATAGCTGAATCTCGAGTAGCAGGAAGGGTAATGTGGGTCATGGCTACAGAGACAGGTAGGCTACACATCACAAAAGGACTGTGAGCTTTACACCAAAGGCTATGAGAGCTCTTGAAAAATTGTAATAAAGGCAGAGATGAGCTCTCGGTAGTATAAAAAAGAGATCAGAGAGTAGCAAGACTTCTTAGGGAATTATTCTATTTAGAAGTCCTACTATGTAAAAGAATTTTGCAACTAATAAATATGGATAATTACACTGGAAAGCAAACAATTTTAGAAAAAACGAAGTAAGATTAAGCTTTTAATGTATTAAGATATGGGAAGGTTAATGAGAAAGATTATTAGTACATCACTTGGTTGATAAAACAAATTCCTTGATAAATTCTTAGAGAATTGAGGAAAAAGTCTAATAAAGCACAATGCAATTTGACTGCTAAGACCCTGCCCCCACCAAATTAACAAACAATAAATGTCATAAACAGTTCCTGAAACAGAAACAGAAAAGGGAAATCACTATTTATAAGCTTAACTGGAGGCTGAAAAAAGATATTTAGATAAATGACAAAAAGTCTTAGGCAGGAAATGACTTCATTTTCCTCAAACTTTACTGAGGAAAAAAAAGAAAGTAAATGGCTTATTCATCCTAAAAGTATAAATTCAGGTTACATGTATGGAAATGTTTTTTAAAAGAAAGCCTTGTTGAACATTAGAATTTCAAGACTTTCCATAATTTCTATAAATGAATTTAAAAAAGAGCATGGATTTTTTGCTTGGCTAGTAGATCTAACACAAAAAAGTAATTACCAAGATTACTTCTAGCACAATGATTTTCTTTACCTTGTGAGATTGTGCATTTCTTTTTCTGCCCACATGCGGATGATCTTACGTGGATTTAGTTTACTGAAGCGATCTTTAAACCTGAAATCATCTTTAATATATTTGTCACGATTCTTAAACTCATTAAGGGTTGTTTTAAATACCTTGATGGCACATTCTGTAGGTATAACTTTACTATCTTCCTTTTCCTCCTCCAAGCTAAGTGGAAGAAAAAAATTTAAATCAGTGTAAGTTGTCAACTCACAAGTAAAACATTTCAAAATAAAGATTTTCTGATACAAAAGTCTATCTACATTCTCTGAGAATGTCAAGACTTTATTTTTTTAAGCCTTCAAATCTTAATAAAGTCTTAATAAAGGGTCTTAATAAAACCTTAGGTTTTAGTTTTTTAAATAAAAACATTTTCAAATTGTCAACCAGTTTTCAACAATTAAGATCCATAATCTTAATGATTATGGAATCAAACTCAAGGAACAATAAAGACATTCATACTTTAGGCTATGGTCTACCTGGAATGATTCGGGGGCAAAATTCAATGAAATAACAGAATAGACAAACTTTTAAAAAATGTCCCTTTTACTCCTTGCAGATACAAAGGTGAGTGAAGGGGCCTCTGACCCATAAATATGTAAGAGGGGAGGGGGAACAGAAGTACATGAATAGGACAGGTCCATTTCGAGTGGAAAGGTCAGACAAGGCTTCACAGTACAGGTGGCATATAAAACAAAACCAGCACAATGGAAAAGATATGAACAAGAGCAGTCACAGTATTAACAAAAACAGAAGTAGGAAACTACAGGACAGATAGAAGAAAAACAAACACTACAGTTAAGACCTGACTGGAGAGAGGAAATTAAGAAGTTAGAACTGAATGGACAGGATGTAAGGAGATTTGTGAAGAGCCTAACTGCCTGGGTGAGAAGCCTGGATATATTCCCAAATGCAGGAGGAATCACCAAGGGCCTCACACACTTCCTGAAGACCAAGTCCATAATGGCAGGAGGGAAGGGAGCAGGAGACACCAGGTGTGGAGCCTAACACAACAGTCCCACAGTAGTGGGCCACTGAAAGGGCTGGAACCATGGCAGTGGCAGTGAGAACACAGAGGAGGAGGATGGAAGGAAGGACAATATTTACCTTTAAATATTTGAAAGGATGTTAATCTGGACAAGAAAGGAACTGTATTTCCAGAGGACAGAATCTGACTCAAACTCCCATGCCCCCTCCTTCAGCACCATATTTTCCCAGCCTCCTCCTCCTCCTCTTCCTCTAGTTAGCCTCAGAAGGTTAAGAGTATTCCAACTGATTCTCAGTAACAGCCTTCTCTTACTAACTGCCTTCTCTTTCTGGGAAATTTCATTTAGCCCTATGGCTTTAAATAGAACCTACATATGGGCAGCACTTCTATCCTCAGTCCTTTCTCCAGAACTTCAGGCCCATTTATCCAACCCCTACATGACATCTCTTGGATATCTAGCAGGCATCTCAAACTTAACGTGTCCAAAATAAAATTCTTGATAACCACACCTTAAATCTACCCTTCCCTAGGCTCTGACCTCAGAAAATGGCACCACCCAGCTGCGCTGGGCAATGACACATCTTCTCATACTCCACACCCAATCCAACAGCACATAGCATTCACTCTTACCTCCAATGCACATTCCATTCTTCATTTTCACTACCATCTCCTTAGTCCAAACTACTGCTATTGCTCATTTAACCTACAATAACTTTTAACTGACCTTAATGCTGCTTCTCTTGCCCTCCTGTAATTCATTTTCCACACTGCAGTCTGAGTAATCTTTTGCACACACACACACACACAAATCAGCTTGGTTCCCACTGCACTTAAATAAAGAGCAGACTCCTTACCCTGGTTTACAGGGTCTTTCCTGATCTCAGCTCTGCTTATTTCTCCAGTCTCCTCTCCCCTTCACACACCATGCTCTAGGCATACTGGCTCTAGGCATACCAAGCTTAAACCTGCCTTAGCATGTTCTCTAGTCTAGCATGTTCTTTCACCTGATCATTATATTGCATCCCAGAGGTGTGAATCAAATCTTAGTTTAAATATCACTTCATCAGAGAAGGTGTCCCTATTCTACTAATGAAAAAAGTTGTCAACCAGGCACTATGACATTACCCTAGTTTAACTACCATAACACATAGCTGATATTTTTTGTTTTTTTATTATTGTCTTGGAAGGACTTTGAGGAGGGAGGAAGAACATTCCCTGAGAGAAGGAACCTTCCTAGTACCATTCATTCACTGGTGTATCCCTATTACCTGGAAGAGTACCTGGCACACGTTAGCAGCACAAACATTTGGTGAAAGGATGTATCAATTTTCAGGAGACAAAATTATAAAGATTCTATACAAGAAAGAAATTCCCAGTAATTTAAGGACGTTATAGACATCTTTGGACTTTGAGATAGTAAGTCAAAATCCCTGCCACTGGAATAGTTAACCATACATAGATAAGGCCTTATCAAAAATACCACTGAGATTCTTCACCTAGATGGCCTCTAGGATACAGTCTAATTTCTAAGATTCATCTTGTCACTTTCCTATTAAAACAAACTGTTTCTTAGTACACTACTCATCTCAGCCTAGCTTTTAAGGTCCACCTTACCAATTTCTGGTTGGCTTATAGAGTTTTATAACATACATCTAATCTCCTCATTGCCTAAACTTCAATCCTTCCATTTTCAGCTCTTCTGTTTTTTAAAAAGAGTTAAACATTATAGATCAAGCTTTAGTTTCCTTTGAGTAGTATTTTATTTCCTTTGACTACTATCCTGGGTAGTTCATTCTTCATTCCAGTTCTCTAGAGGCAATCATGGGCATGAACAGTATCTTCTAGTCTTTTTAAAAAGATACATACAGAAGTATCCATATACATAAGCATGTATTTAAAAAGCCACATATATTATTTCCTGTATGACAAAAAATTCAAACAGACGGCATACTATCATATTCTGCAACCAGCTTTTTGCATGCAATACTGTTGTGTTTTGTTGTCCATTTTTAAAATCCAGGTTAAGAGGTTGCAATCTAACTTAATCATGCTCTCTTCCCTGAACGTGACTGGCCAATGATCTTGTTCTGTTCTCTATTCCTATCTCATACAAAGTCTCATTTGTATAACTGTATTTGATTATGCAGTTACCTTTTATTGACCATAATAGTTCTTGCTGTAATGTTCTTCTCCTGGCTATAAATGCCATAAGCAATTTGAGAGTAGAAAACATGTCTTATACTTTATTCCCTGAAATATTTAACATAAATTTACTAGTAGAATATAGTTGGCACTGAACAACACAGGTTTGAACTGACTGGGTCCACTTATGCACAGATTTTTCTCAATAAATATATTGGAAAAACTTTTGGAGATTTGCAACAATTTGAAAAAACATTTTTTCACTAGCTTACTTTATTGTAAGAATATAGCATATAATACAAGCCTGGTAAGGCTTCCAGTCAATAGTAGGTTATTAGTAGTTTGAAGTTCTAAGTCAAAAGTTATATGTAGATTTTCCCCTGTGGGGGTGGGGGTAGTTGGAACTCCTAACCTCCACACTGTTCAAAGATCAACTGTAATTGTTGATTACTTGGCCAACCTGAGAGTTATAGAAGCCAGATTGACTTTGTGGTGGGCAGAACCCCAGAATCCTAAGATGGCCCCCAAGATCCTAGGCCCTGGCGTATACCCTGTATGTAGGTGGGAGGAATGGCCACTCACTTGATTATCTTACATTATATAGCAAAGGTAACAGTACAGTCATTTCATTTCCAGCATTACATTCCATTGTCTAAGACTCAGTCTTAGACTGGAGAGAAAGACTGCCCTGCTGGCTTTGAGGAAGTGACCAGCTGTGTGAAAGGGCCTGTGAAAGGGTGGCCTAGCCAGGACCTGCAGGGGCCTCCAGAAGCTAAGAGCAGTCCCTACCTAACAGCTAACAAGGAAGTGGAGACCTCAGTCTGCAGCTGCAAGGAACTGAACTGTGCCAAGGGAAGAGGGCCCCAAGCTTCAGTAAGGAATACAGCCCAGCTGACTCCCAGACTTCGGCCCTGTGAGACCCTGAGCAGAGCCCAGCTAAGCTCTGCCGTCCCAAACTTCTGACCTACAGAAACTATGAGATAACAGGTGTTGTTTTAAGCTACAAAGTCTGTGGTAATTTGTTATGTAGAAAACTAACTTTCAAAGGCATTTATTCTGGGTTGTAGAAAACCAAGTGTTCTCTAGTTTTGCTAACTTACAAATGCCAGATTATTATAGATTATACCAATTTTACCAGAAGGCAAGAGAGATCAGTCATTATATCAAAAAATCATTACATAAAACAGAAAATGGACAAAGGATAAATGAGGCAGTTTGACAAGAAATGAAATGGCAAAAAAAGTACTTGAAAAAAATACACAACCTTATTCATAATTAAACAAACACACACCAAACTATCTAAATGGTACTTCTCTTCTTTCACACTGGCAGTAACTACTGTCTGATAACAAAACCTATGCATCATGAGGATGGGAGAAACAGCCTCATACTGCTGGGTGGCAGCACAAGCTGATTACCCTTCTCAGAGGGCAATTTGGCAGTGTCTACTGACATTCAGAACACACACAACGTGCAGATTTGACTAGCTCATAGGAAGAATTCCATTTGCCCTACCATTAAACAATACACACAAGTTCAAGATTTATGACCTCTGGTGTGACATAAAGAAAAATCTTTTTAGATGTTTAAGAATCAAGAAACACTGCTTGCTACAATAGCCAGCTGAGGCCCAAACAGTGAGCTAAATCTGGTACTCTATTCAGGGAGGCCTCCCATTATTCTACAGAAAGAGGAAAAAGTACAGATAGTCTTTGCCTCAGCAATTTCAGTGTTAGGCAGTTGGCTTAAGGGTGTATTTACAAAAGCACACCAAAGTCAATGTCCAGGGATAGCCTGTGTATCCACACCATGGGATGTACAATAAAAAAGGGGTGGTATAAACTAGCAATACAGAAAGATATATTAACTGAAAAACCAAGATCCTGAACATGCACAGATTTTTCTCTAGTGTAATGTCTTTTATATAGACAAAATAAGGGATACGTGCATAAAAATTTCTGGAAGGCTAGACTAAAAACTGTTAACAGTGGTTATCTTTAGAGAAAAGATCTGTGGGGCAAGGGTTGGTACGATGAAGGCTACTTTTCATTTAATTCTTGCTATAAAGTCTTAATTTCTACCTTAAATGATCTTTCAATAATTTGTGTCAGTATGTTATATTTGCCTGATCCCAGGAATCCTCAAATGAAATTCAGAAAGAGGGCAACACAGTTTCAAGAATAAATAAATGTTTAAGATTAGTATATACCAGGTGTTATCAAAAATGCTCTCATTTGTCCCACAAAAGTCCTATGAGGTGAGGATCAGCTTTTAAATGAGGTTTAGTAACTTGCTCTAGATCATGCAGCTTGAAAAATGTTGAGCTATTTCATCCTAATACTCATTTTTATCCTTTTCATTTTGGAACATAACAATATAATTCCCTATATGATTATATAAGTATGTCTTTAGAGAGACCGGTTATACAGGTTAAGAAAAGTAAGGACTTGACCAACATTGTTTGAATCCTCTTAAGTATACCATAAATACCTTCTAAACCTAAAAAAAACTAGAATAAGTTTATAATCTATTTTGACATTTTTGTTTGCACATAAAGTTAAGGTACAGGAATAACTGAGGAAGTATAAGCCTCACTAGCTTACTTCAATAGTAAGTAACCAGATGATTTCATATTTCTGACTTAAGCACTTTCTCTAAACAGGCTCCATTTTTTTTTTTGGTATCATTAATATACACTTACATGAGCAACACTGTGGTTACTATATTCCTCCCATTATCAAGTCCCAACCACATACCCCATTAGTCACTGTTGTAAGTAAGATGCTATAGAATCACTACGTCTTCTCTGTGCTATACTGCCTTCCCTGTGAACAGGCTCATTTTTTTAAATGTTTCTCTTCAAGACATTCTTTAAAGAATGTGTAAGTGAAGTGGGTAAGATCTAAGTACTATAGACCTTTAAAAGATGTTTCCTTAAATGATGCAACAAACATTACTTAAAGCGATATTTTTTCCTATCCTATAAAGATAAGTGATCTTTATTTTATACCTGACTTTTAATTGGATTGCATCTAATGTTTCATCAAGGATGATATTTGCTGTGTACTTTAAACCTAGTTTGCCAATAATTTTAATCATAAAAATGAATTAAACTGTTTCATTCCTAGGCATATGACCAAGAGAATTGAAAACATAGGCTTACACAAAAACTTGTACACAGATGTTCATAGCAGCATTAATCGTAATAGCTAAAAAGCAGAAACTACCCAAATGTCCATCAACAACTGGATAAACACATGGTGTCACATCCATAAAATGGAACATTATTCAGCCATAAAAAGGAATGAAGTTCTGATACATGATACAATGGATGAATAATAAAAACACGATGCTGAGTTAGAGAAGCCAGACATAATGCACTCACATTTGGTGACTGAGTGTATATGAAATGTCAAGAACAGGCAAAACCACAGAGACAGAAAGCGTACCAGCAGCTGCCAGAGGATGGTCTGGGGACAGAAGACTGGGGAGTGACTGCAATGGGATTTCTTTCTGAGGTGACAAAAATGTTCTGAAACTAGACAGGGTCTATGGTTGCACAACTTTGTGAACCCACCAAAACCACTGAACTGTATATCTAAATGGTGAATTTTATGACATTTGACCTATATCTAAAAAAAATGCATTGGATTTTACCAGTGTTTTTTCTGCATCTATTGAGATTATCTTATTGAACTTGTCAATGTAGTGAACTATAGATTTCCTCACTTTTACCATTCTAGAATTCATTAAATAAAGCCTCTTGATATAAAACTGTTCATTACGGGACGAGGTCATCACTGTCTTGTGCGCCCTCCTCTGGTTTTGATACCAGGATCATGCTAGTCTTGTAGAATGAGTAGCTTTCCATTCTCTGCCACAGTGTGCTTGGGATGTGAACAACCTGTTCCATGAAGGTTTGGTACTGATCCTTCATGAACTCTTTTGGCCTGTAGCCTCTTTGGAGCAGAAATCTTTTACTCTTATTTAAGTTTTTTCATGATTAGTCTGTTCAGTTTCTACTTGTTTTTTTGGGCGCATTTTGGGAATTCTATATATTTTCCTGGAAAATTGCCCATTTCATGTTAAAGCTGGTATTTCTTAGAGTAAGGATCGGAGTTTTAAGAGAAGGAATCAGTAGCTGTTCAGCATTATGTCTTCTCATCCTGGCACAAAAGGGCTCTACAGTGAAAAGACCATGGGTTTTGAGACAAACCCAGTTACAAATTTTGCTCTGTCACTTACAACTGCCTGTATGATATGGTATGATCACAATAATGTAGAAAATAATATTTGTACAGAGAGAAGACAAGAAGAATCTACACAAAACTACTAATGGGTTCTCCCTGGGTGTTTGGATCAGGATGACCGTATTTCTTTATTCATCCTTCTATTGTCTAGACTTTCTGCAATAACACTATTTAAGTATTCTGCTTGCCATGCAGCATTGATATATGGCTTTGGGTAGCTCCATTTATATCAGGGAGAAGAGGCTAAGCCTTTATTGACATGATAGTATTATATTTTGCTCATTTACCTCCCTCCATATGCATGAAAGACAACAGATTCCTTTCCTGTACTAATACAGCCAGTGATTGTCTCCAACATTCCAGAGTTGACCATTTTATACATAAGCAAACGTGTCTTAGGATCAACTGCTTTTTCCTGCAAAAGACAAACAACTATAAGTGAAAATGACTGGTAATCAAAAGCATTTTATGAGTCATTTCTAATATCTAACATTTAAAATATTTACTTTTCTAACCTTTATTATTTAATTTACATAGATGTATATTTTAACAGGCTCTTAAAAGAGTGCTGTCAAGACAGAATTCATTCCTATGACTCTAATGTCTTGGAAAGTGAGACACTACCGTATCTCCAAAGTTTAAATAGCTCTCCTAATATACTTACTATTAGGTTTTTTTTCTAAAGGTTTAAAAATTAGTTTATTCTCAAGATATTAGATACTATCTTCATTAATGTAAAACATTAGACACTATCAAGTTATTACATGTCATAATGTGACAGGAAAACTTTTTTTTTAAATCTTGAAAACTCATATGCAATGTAAACTTTACAGTTCAAATTAATTATGACCACTAAAATGTTAGTTTAAATAAGTGTTACCAACCATTACATTAATCTGAAAAGTCAAATAGCAAAGCTGCTTGGATTTTATTTGTATCTTTGATCTGAAAGCCAATCTCATGAAAAAAATACCAAACAAAAGTTTTGTTTTGTTTTTTTCTCAAACATGATGTTTTCTAATATGGATCTTTCCATTAAAGACTAAAACGTAAGAATGCTCACTGCAGTAGAATGCTCCTTTTTCTCATGGAGGCGGGCACTTCGACGTTCTTCTGAGTAGGCATGTTGCTTTAAAGCATTGAAAACATGGTTTGATAGTTTTAAATCCATTCCAATTCCATCTCCTACCTGAAACCCAGGTGCAAACTGCCAAAAAGAAGAATTATCATCTGAATACTTTAAAATGGAGACAGTAAAAACAAATAAGGAGAAGATAAGTCTTTACTTCGAACAGGTTTCCTACTCAACAGATAATCAGGCTAAACAGAAAGCAGAACCATAGGTGTTAAAGAGAAAAGGTAACTAATAATAAACCCAAGAGGAAGGAGACTATTTCTAGAATTTAGTATGTTTTACTTAATAAATAATTGTGTTAAGTGTTGATGTTTTATATTAACAGTATTTATGAAAAGGAAAAATGCTAATTTTTTTTCAAAAATCACATTTTATTTCTGATTTTGCAGGAGTAGTTCAGGCACAGGATTAAAAATTCATAAAGTATAAAAGGGTATATTGTACAAACAATTCAGCTCTCCCATTTCTATCCCCCAATCACCACTGTTATCTGTTTCTTGAGTAGGGGTGCTATTCTATAGAAAATAATATGCTGAAAATAAATGTTACTTTTATAAGAACTGTTTCTTAATTTTAGAATCTATGTAAATAAAGCTGGTTTTCTTAATATTATTGTAGAATTTTATTCTGGGGTATATTACATTCTCATTAGCAGCTGAGTTTTCATGGTATTATTTTGTCATCTAAAGTATCTTTCAGAAGAACCAAAGATACTTTCAGATATTTAAGATACCATATTTAGAATCCCATGTTTTTAACTTACTCTAATAAAACTCTTGATCAGAGATAATACTTTCAGTAACTTACATTTTCCATTCTGGCTGTATTCTTTCTCCCACATACTACTTCATCATGCTTCGTGGTGATGTCTTTTCCTTTTCCAATAAAACCCTTTTTCGGGGTAGGAACTGGTTTTGCTAGAGGCAAGTAAGACAAGTATGTAAAAATATCAAATACTAAACTGCTGCATTCAATACTGTCTGAAAAGATAACTAAATGTAATGTAAGTTACCAAACAAGATTCAAAGATAAACATAAAATACAAGGATTCACTGGGAAACTCAAGTCTTCCTATGTCCCCATCCTACTCCCAGCCCCCAAAATCAAAGCAGATACCTGGTATGTAGGGGTCATCACAAGTATCCTGCCAGTCAACCTCCTCTTCTGAGCTATCACTGTCTTCATAAGGATGCACTTTTCGGTAATTTTCAAAGGAAATGGAAACTGAAAAGACAAAAATACTTGCAGATTTATTTAGGAGCATGTTACAAGAACCTTGTACCACCCAATGGAGCTGTCACAATAAGGTCAAAGTACCTTTGCTATCTCCATTGAATTTTTTTTCTTCGCGCCTAAGCTGTGCATCGTATTCTCTGTCAAATTCCATCTGTAGCATCTGTGCCAGCATTAGGTCGCTGGAAGTGTCAATGTTTTCTCCAGTAATAAATGGTCCTTCAGCAACACTATTCAAAAGAAGGCAATACAAATTAATATAATGTGCTTGTGTAAACAGATGCTACCAATTATGAGAGTAGGATGTGACTTTTCACTGTTAAAAATTGTACTGAAAAACACTTTACCAAACCATTCAGCTTCTCCTGCCCAGCTGCCTGCTGGCAGGCCTCTGGGACAGCACCAACAAGGACTAAGAGAGCTGTGAGAGAAAGATAACAGGGTCTGTAATAAAATCCAAACTGAGACCCAGAGTCCACTCATTCTGTGTTCTGATCAAAGGAGAAGTAGCATATATAGGAAAAGATAAACTAAAACATCTGATGAATGTTTCATTACTTATTAATTTTGGAGATCATCAGGTTCAACTGTTACTATAACTAAAACCCACAGAAACAGTGGTTTGCACAAGATAATACTGAAAACGAATCACAGAACAACAACTAAAACTCAAATTTCAGAGGACTCCCAGTGTGGTGTTCTTTCTACTGCCTTTCTCAATACAGTTCTTAATCATTTGCCATGACAATCACTGATCAAATTCTAAACCTTTGCTACAACAGGCTATACAATATAGATTCTTTGTGAATTTTACTTACGCAGCTTCAGGAAAAGCAGCAGCTTCTTCTTCTAACTGCAATTCTTTAGCCAACTGTTCACTCATTACATCAGCCAGAGAACAAGATACTGTATTTTGAGGGGTACCCCATGGACACTATTAAAAAAAAAAAGTAAAGGAGCAATTCAATTCATAATAGTGAAATTAAAGTACCTTCCAAATTTGGAAACAGGTTCTTTTAAGATTTAAACTTAAAATCAACCGAAAATGGATGATTACCTACTTGCAGATATCATCTTAAAAGCAAAAATATCTCCCAGCTCAAATCTATTCAAGGGTAAATGTAAGCTAAAATGGCCACAAGCACTTTCTAACCTGTTTGGTGTGCCCTTTTAGTTGAGAGGAAGCACCAGACTATTATAGTACCACCCCACCAGCCAATGAGTTCAAACAATGTCCCTTGTTCCAATTTAATGCTCACCAAGCAACCTTCTACTTATAATTTGGCTTCCCATGTAGATTATTTTAGGAACAGACTATACCAACCAGCACAATTCAAAGCCCAGTTAGAAGTCTCACACCTCATTCTAATTTAGGCAGTAAGCTTCTACAGGTAAAGAGTGTGTCAGCCCCTCTCAGACATCTTGGGATAACACTACAAGAGAAATAACAATGACAAATAATCCAAACTAGGCTTCTGAACTTTAAAAGCTGAGAAAAGGCCGTGAAACAGTATCACTACAGCACAGTAACACTGCCTCTAGGAGACTCTTCTTGGGTGGCCAGCCACTCAGCCTTCCTCAGCCCTTTTGAAGTTCAAACTGCAGGTTCATTTCACAATTCCTAATTTTTGAGGGGGCAAGCTTTACTTAGCAGAAGCAAATGATTATATTTGATAACCTAGTGATTAAGAGCTTTAATACTGAATAAGATGTCTAAATACATCCTGCACTTGCTTAGCTCTATCGCCCTTCCAAGATGTTACTCCAAGGTATCCCCCTCCCACCGCAGGCTACTAGGAGAGACTCCTGGTCCTATTTCCACCTCTACCGCACCATCACAACACAATGATTTTTCTAAAATGCAGGTTTGTTTGGGTCCGTGTTCTTACTTAAAGTTTTTTTTATTGTTTTAATATTTCCTGCTGCCTTAAGTCCCAACTCATTCTTTAACTATTACTGAGTGTCTAGAAGAAAACATATGATGATATCAGTTTTAGTCACAAAATTGTTTAATCAAGGTTAGCCAGTATAGGCCCTCCAGCTGGCCTAAGGGCCTGTTGACATGACTCCTAGAGACAACTGGGCAGCTGACCCTTGTTCAGATTCCATAGCATTGAGGTTCTGGAAATTTACCTGGTTCAAGCTGTTGGGAGAACTTAAGGGTGATAAATAACTATATAGATTGGAGTGCTTAAGGGTGATAAATTCTAACTATCTGTGCCTAACACTGTGTCAAGTTTTATTTAGTCTCACCTGAGGCTGAAGATAAGCACCTGGCTGTCTACATACACTAGTCTATTACAGAATTATTCTGACCTTGCATAAGGCTGGAACTGGAGAGAACAAGGAGGCTTCTTCAAGGTCTGGTGTGATTCTCATTCACGCAGATCTTATGGGCAACTGAGTACTCTCCTGGTGAGGATATTGAGGTATATAAACTTTAAGCTCTCTGTAATCTGAAGAATACAGCTAGTCTTTTGGCCACATACTGACTCCCTTCCGAATCCTCTACATAGAACACAAAATGCTGCCTCAACCTAGAAACACGTCATCTGATCAGTTTCAAAGTCCAGGTTCCAAAAAACAAATGACTGTATTTGCTAACTCAGAACTGTCAATGACGTTTTGCAATGACTAATAGTAGAATAACAGACATTGTAATATTCATTATATTTGAGTCACTTGGCTAAATATACATAACTTACATAGATTATTTAAGTCACAAAACTGAGAAGTTACAGTATCACCCCCATAGTAAAGATTTAGAAATTGAGACACAAAAGGGTTTTATTTTTTAACCTATGATAACACTGTAGATGGAAGTGCTGAGATTTGAAACATGGCAGGGGGACTTAAGAGGCTGTACTCAGCACTGAGCTGTACTGCTACCCTAATCCCCTTGTCCTAGACTGTGAAAAGCAAACTGCCTGCTGCCTGCAATATAAAATCCAAATTCCTCAGCAAGGAATGCTCTTCACAGTATGATCTAATTTATCTTTCTGGTCTTGACGCTCATCTACCCTATGCTCTAGCTATGCTAACTATAGGCCAAATATGACACACTTTCATCCTTCATGCCTTCACACATGCTCTTCTCTCTCAATGGTTTTCCTTTCCTTTTCTATTTCCCCCAATTAAATGCCCCCTCCTCCATAAGGCTGTCTCAGTTTCATCAGACAACATCAGATCCTTTCCTTTGTGTTCCCATACAACCATGCAAACCCTGTAAGTGCAGGACCAATCATTGTATTATAGTTAATGCATCAGCCATAATACAGCATGAGCCCCTTGAAGAGTGAGATAACTTCGCATTCTCACAGCCCAGCATAGAGCTTCCAACATAAAAAGGCACTCAAGTATTTATTGAAAATATGTGTCAAAAGGAAACACTGGAGATATTTCATAGAACTGCGAGGTTGTCCCTGGGCTGTAGAGGTCTGATGCCTTTCTACGCCCCTACTATTCTTATGTCGTTATCTCCATCTTGAAGCTGGCCCCTCAGCCCACTCACTTCTGGTGCTTCTAGTCTTACACCATCCGTCAATTAACTGTACTAAGGTCTTAAAGTATTAACTGACAATTCCTCAGAAGAGGCAAAATTGACAGGCAGTAATTGTGTTATTTTGAGGCAGAGATTTACCTACTTTCAAGACTGAATCACATAAAGGGAAACACGTAGAGACTGCAGAAGGCACCGTGCCACTCTACCTGCCAGCTCCTACTGATCTTGCTTCTTGGGGCATTATAGACTCTAGAGCTGTACTTGCCTGTACGTCTGCTGACCAGCTCAGCTGGGCTGCCTCACAGTAAGGCAACTTCCACAGCTGAGGGGAAATCAATACTTTAGAAAGGTGGCCAACTCCCACTCTTTAAAATCAAATCTAAACTCCTCAAACAAGCAGTCAAAAGCCCTCCATAAAATTGTCTGGGCTGTTGTGTGAGGGACAGCTGCCAGGCAGGGGGCTGTCCTCCACGGGGACAAAGGGCTTCTCCTATGAACAGGCACCACCAGGTGTATGTAAGGGAATCAAATGGCAACTCCTCAATAAATTTTAACATTCTCTGTGAACAGAGAAACTTTGCCAAATGTTAAAATAATAATAATAAAAATCTAAGGAGATAGAAGGAAAAAAAACCCTCCAAAATCTTGCTCTATCCTAGCTATCCAATGTTATTTCCCATCATTCCCTTCATCAACACAAACTCCCCACAGCATCAAGATCTGATGGGAAGCCCACACAATCCTTCCCAGTTAGTTATTCTGCTTTAAATGACATCTATTAAGCCCATAACTAGCGCCGCTCCCCAATTCTTTCCTGTTTGCTGAAGACCCCGGCTATCCATTGTTTCCTGCCCTCTGAGAAGCAACACACCACTGAACTCTGCTCCTTGGGGTTCTTAACTACTGCCACGTTCTGCCACACCAGTGGACCATGGAGTAGAGTGAAATCATACCCCCGTCCTCCAAGCAACCAAAGATCACCCCTGGCTGCCCATCCTTTTTTTTTTAAGGCTTTACTACAAACAACTATGGGGAAAGAATCAAGTACAATTATAAACGGCCAACATGAAAGAGGCACATAGTAACAAAAATTCAGTCCTCAATCTGAAACAAGTCAAGAGAACCCCTAACCCAAGGGAAGGTCCCATTTTTGCCCCTGCAGCTGGAAGATATAACCTAGGCAGAATATTTAAGTGGGTAATTTTATTTTCAAGACAATGGTTTCTGGAAAATGTGATCTGGATCAATATAAAACTAATCTGTTTTTTTTAAACTTTTAATTTTGGAGTAGTTTTTTTACATCTACAGAAAAATCAGATAGCACAGAGAGTTCCCGAATATCCCAGTTTCCTCTGTATTACTACTGTACATTTGCCATAATTAATGAACCAATATTTACATAGGATTATTACCTAAAGTCAATATTTTATTCAGATTTCCTTAGTTTTCCCAAACATCCTTTATCTATTCCAGGATCCCACCCAGGATACCACATAACATACAGTCATAGTGTCTCTATAGGCCCCTCTTGGCCATGAGTTTCTCAGACTTTTCCTGTTTTTGATAACCTTGACAGTTTTGAAGAGTACCACACCCATTTTTTATAGCTCCTTTTCAACAGTTATGCACTTTCTCACTTTTGCCCATAGTTTGCCAATCCACCCTTCTTAGAATATGCCTAAAATTCTTTGTCCATAATAGCAGTTTGGCATTTTATAAATAGCACCCCAGACCTCCAGGAAGGGGTCCCAAGACCCTTTCAGGGTGTCTGCAAGGTCAAAACTATTTTCCAAATAATATGAAGACATTCTTTGTCTTTTTCTCTCTCATTCTCTCAAGTGTATATCATGTATGGTAACAGTTTCCACTCTGTATCAGATATGAATATCACTCTGAAGACTACTGGAATGTGTGCTTGTATATTCTTGTGTTTTCCAAATTTCTCTAAGGTAATAAGTTTAGAATATTACCTTATTCTAAGGTAATATTCTATGACCCTTTAAATGGAACAAATGATCTATGTTAGCATGTAAAGAACAATTAAGAACCTTTTTAGGATGCATTTCTTTCATCTAAAAATGAAGATTTTTAGAGAGTAACTCAGTTAATTAACTCAGTAGAGATTAATTACTGTGCTCTTATCCATCTTCGATTGCTACAATGTACATATCTCTAAGGATGGATTTTCTTTATATACTTCAACTAAAACATATCAAAACAGAGTAGAAGAAAAAAGCAGATACGAGAATACACCTGTCTCCTATGAATTCAGACATTAAAGACATTTGCAAAAATGCAAAACAATACTACTCTTCACTAATTTTTTGTTTTGAAAAAGTTTTATATAGAAATGCTATTTATGTTACATGTTAATCATTTAATAAACATTTTTCAGTATCTGTTTTAATTTCCGATACAACAAATATGAATAGATATAACCAATATAAACAAAAGTTCTTTGATTCTTAAAAGTGTCAAAAAGCCCTGATTTAAAAGTTTTGAGTTGCCGGCTTTTAGCATTCTTTCCATTTTTAAAACCTCCGTGAAATCTCCACCTCCTCAATGTAGGCTCTATAATAACTCAGTATTCCAAGGGGTTAGAGAAGGAAAGGACTGATACTTGGGGCATCTTTCTGTTTTGCCTGTGAAAATGCTGTCTTCCCAAGAGAACATTCATAAACCCAGGAAGATTTTGTTGATGAATGATGAAAATGAAATTTTATAGTTCTGACGATGTAAACTTAAATGAGAATATGACTGATATCAAATGCTTTATTACTGAACTAGCTTGGAAGTGAAATTTTTTCTGAGGTTAGGTATTCTGAGCAAAGTTTGTCTCATTTGACATTTTTACTAGCATTTACAGATGCTTAACTGGAGGAATTTAACATGTAAAGTATGTGTATGTTTATTAGTGTCTGTTTACTGGTTGTCCTCTTATGTTTACTCTTCTTGGCCTCGCCAACAAGGCCTTCATAGAAAAAAAATACGCAAGATACGTTAGACGTAACTCTATTTGCCAAGGGATTACCTCAGATTCTCCCTACAGTTGTATAAGAACTTTCATACAAATAATTTCCCTTTTCCTAATAGCTAATTATTTCCCCCTTTTTTTGTTTAGGTCTAGCCTGAAGAGCCAGTAAGATTGACGAGTGACCCTTTAAATGGAACAAACGATCTGTGTTAGCATGTAAAGAACAATTAAGAACCTTTTTAGGATGCATTTCTTCATTACCTTAACTTGATGAACCCCAAATCCCAACTGAAGCACTCCCTTGCTTGGAAGCAAACCCTACTGTGTTGGAAGTCTTCTCATCCTTCTAACTTAGGTATCATGAAAAGGAGCAGCATGGAAACCAGAAGTCAAATGTGAAATAAACTGAACAGTTGGCCACTACAGGAAAAATCTTTGACTTTGAAGCCCAGGCCGGTAATTAGAATTCACAACTATACTTCCAGGATGCAGCGTACACTGGAGTATTAGCCTGGAGGAGGGAAGAGGAGCCTGGGTTTATCTTTTACTATTTCAAAACAAGAAATTGCCAAAGTAAGGCAACCACACTTGTCAAGGGAAGGAAACAGTGGCCTAAACCACCTTTCTGTAGGGCTTTCTGTTTATTATTGAGCTGACTCACTTGGCCCTTAAAAAAACAACATCGGGCTTGTTTTCCGTCAAACGTCAGCGTCTCTGAGCTAGTACTGCGCAAATACGTGTTACAGAGGTTCAGAAACCGAGACGCAGAACGGAAGAGACCCCAAAGGGCCCAGGGTGGCCGTGCGCAACCCGGGTCGGCCTCCCCGCCTCTCCCACCCGCCTCCCGCCAGGCCCACCGCGCGCGGTCGCGGGGGCCCGCCCGAAACTTGCCGCCTCAGCGCTTGCCACCCACTCCCGACCTTCCGAGAGGGGCGGCCCAGGCAGGTGCGTCAGTCCCGACCGCCCCTCACCTTGCTGGGTCCCCATGGCGCGGCCGACCCGGGCTCAGGCGATGCCACTCCGACCAGATCCATGTGAGGGAAGAGGCCCGCGACAGGGAGAACGGAGCAGCGCGGCGGCAGAGCTGGGAAGCGGTGCCCGCGAGGAGTCAGGCGGCGGGCAAGGCCGACGGGTGGCCGGAGGGAAGGTGGTAGATGGTGGCGACGGCGGCGGCCGCCGCGTGCGGAACTAGGTCTCTCCTCTTCCGCCCTCCCCGCACGGAGCGCCGCTTCCGGTTGGCCGCCCGCCTTCCCGTTATGTCTCCACCCCCTGCCGGCCGCCCTTCCGGCCGCTGCCCCCTGCCCCGCGGTCTGCGGGGGACGTGGGCGGGGACGTGTGGTCACTTCAGTTTTCGGTCTGCGGGGGACGTGGGCGGGGACGTGTGGTCACTTCAGTCCGAGGGGGACGCGGCAGGGCCGGGTGCGGCCTCCACCGACCGGTCTTTCCCTTTCCCCTTCCCTCCTCCCCGGCGCCGCTGGATCCTGTTAAACTCAGCTAGACGCGTAGACTAGAAGTAAACAAATAGTCGAGTTTCCCGAGTTAAAGGTGCACTGGTATGAGAGACAGAAAAATGGCAGGTCTAGAGAGCGGAGGGAGCCTGAAGGAGACGACCGGGTTTTGTTACTGCGGTTTGTCGTTGGCAGGCGGAGCGTGGGAAGTGGAAATCTGTAAAATGTGTTACATAATACTGAGAAAAAAAATAGGACTGCATAATAAGTTTTGATTCGGTATTTTGTAGGGAGATTTTCATTAAATGACCTGATAAAAATAAGTATTACACTTCACTTACTATATCCATGCATGGTTCAAAGTTCTGTATTAACTTTCAGTCCTCAAAATAACCCTCAGAGACAAATTCTATCTATCAGTATCTCAATTTTACTGATGTCAAAATAACCCTCAGAGACAAATTCTATCTATCAGTATCTCAATTTTACTGATGATGAAACCGATGCTGCCATTTGAATGGCAAATCTATGGAGTGGTGTCCCCAGGTGGCCTGGGCCAAGGACTGGCGATGTATGTCTACATGCTAGTCAGACATTATTCTAAATAAGAGTTCTTAAATTGCGGTTCTGAGCCAGGATCCCTGACCATCCAAGCTTGAGATTCCTGCGACACGGATAGTGATGATTTCCATTAGCACACAACCCTTGCCCCTTCCCATTTCAGGTCAGAACATGTATCTTAATCTTCCAAAAACTCCAAAATGGTAGCTATAGAATAGGATACAAACCGCTGCTTGGCAAGTGTTGCCCATAGATGTGAGTGTGTATGGGAATTGTGTTCGGGTTATGAAATTGTGCTCTTAGGGCTCAAAGGATTACCATTGCGATATAAATAGTTGAGGGAAAATGGACATAACCAAAAATTGAATGGACCTCTCAATTCTGGATAAGAAAGAAATAGGAGAGACGATCAACCAAGAGAAGTTATTGCAGTTTCCTATTAAATTAGCAAAGAGTTTCTTTAAAAAAAAAGGAAAAGAGCATATCAGAAAGAAAGGCTGAGATGCAGAGTATAATAAAAATGTGCCAGTGAGGCATTACGATTAGCACACATAACAGAGGGGGGGTGCACGGTGAAGGCAGTATAGCACAGAGAAGACAAGTAGTGACTCTAGCATCTTACTACGCTGATGGACAGTGACTGTAATGGGATATGTGGTGGGGACTTGATAATGGGGGGAATCTAGTAACCAAAATGTTGCTCATGTGATTGTATATTAATGATACCAAAAAAAAAAAAGATCAAGTTGGAAAAAAAAATAAAACAGAGGGTAAAAAACAAAAAACAAAACAAAACAAAAATGTGCCAGTGAGGGGCCATTTGGGGAACTGATTAGGAAAGGAAAGGAAGCTGAAAGTAAAACTAAGAATCTGGACATTCATTTCAGATCATTTATTCAATAAGTTTTTATTAAGTTTTCTTAAGTGACCAGCACCGGAGTGACAAATATGAATAAAAATAAGTGCCTGCCGCCAGGGACCTTGAAGTCATAAACACAAGTACAACTGAGTTTTAAGATGGCACAATAGAAGCATGTGCAGGGCACAGTAGTGACATGAAGGATAGAGGGCAGACCTACTCAGATATTCAGTAATGGTCCCTTGGAGTTGATGACACTGAACTCAGTCTTGCATGATGAGCAGCCAGCAGTGACATAAGCTGTAGGGCAAGTGGGGGCTTCCACACAGGGGAAACAAGCATTGGAAAAGAGCAGGTGGTCTGGCATGGCCAGACCTTAGAGTTCAACAGGGACAAAGTAAAAGATTGGATTGGAGAATGCAGGGAAGGCAGGTCCAAGAGATTTTAATGCTAAGGACTTCAGAGTTAGGACAATAAAGTCGCTAAAAGATTTTAAATGGGGAGAATAATGTTTTTAGATATGCTTACTAGAAAGATGATTCCGACAGCTGTGTGAAGGGTAGATTGGAGAGAGGTGAGGCTGGAGATGGGAAAATTGCTAGGGGATTGATGATGAAGGTTGCTTGGTCTTCCATCAGCACATCCTTTGAATAATATTTTCAGTCTAACTTCCAGTTTCAGAAACTTTAAAAAAATTTTTTACAAGGTAACTTTGTATATTCCAGCTGTAATCTTATTTCTCTTATTTCCAAGATTTTGTTTTTGGGCTTTGGTGCCTGATGTTGGCAGTACCAGGTTTGGGTAGGGAAGATCAGGAGGTAGGGCATCTCAGTGGAGGTCAAGAAGCTGAGATAACTTTTGCTTTTTCAATTGTTTGATGGAATGGATGTTGGTGTCTGAAGATCTGGTTTGGAGACAAGATGATGTTAATTTTGGATATGTGAAATTTAAGTTGCCTATGAAACATAGCAGCTATCTGTAAATTCGTAAATACACAATTACTTGCCTATTTTCTTTTTCTCCATGAGAGCAAAGATGATGTTTGTTTTGTTTGCTGCTGTAATCAATGCCTAGCATGGTGTCTAACATATAATAGGCACTCAATAAATATCTGAATGAATGAACTGAATGGCTGTGGTTGAAAATGGCCAAAAGGCCACCTTCAACGAGGGGCTGAAAATAGAAATTTGGTTATCACCAAAATAGCTACCATTTATTGAATGCTTACTATGTGTTGAGCTAAACACTTCAAATATATTAGCTCATTCGGTTCTTAAAACAATTCTGAGGGATATTGTTATCCCCATGGAAACTGAAATTTGGAAAGCCCAAAGTCACATATAATGAATTATGTGTTTTATACCAGCTATGGAAGAAAATGAAAAAGGAGATTACTTTTAGGGACAATATAAGGAGTTAAGGGACAAGAGATTTTGGAGTAAAGAAACTCAGTGGGAGAAGTGGCATAGTGGAGCTAAAGAATTAAGAGGTAGCAAGGCCAGATGACAAGTGTTGGTGAAGCTGTGCAGCACCCTCGTACACGGCCAGTGGAAATGCAAAAGGGTGTCACCACCACAGAAAACAGCCTGACAGTATTTCAAAAAGTTAAACACAGAATTACCATATGATCCAGCAATTCCACTCCTTACAATATACATTCCCAAGAGAATTGAAACAGGTACTCAACCAAATCCTGTACCTAAATGTTCACAGAACCCTATTCACAGTAGACTAAAGGCAGAAACAACCCACTGCTCATCAGTGGACAAATGGATAAACACAAGGTGGTATATCCATATAATAGAACATTACTCAGCCATAAAAAGCAATTGTTATGAGTGGATTTGTGTCCCCCCCAAGTTCATACATTGAAGTCTCAACTCCTAGTCCTCAAAATGTAGGGATCCACATGTTAGGGGTCTACCTCCATTCTTTTGTATATGGATATCTAGTTGTCCCAGCACCATTTGTTGAAAAGTGCTATTCTTTGCTCATTGATTGGGTCAAAAATCATGTGAAGGTTTACTTCTGGATCTCAGTCCTACCCTATCCCATTGATCTATGTTTGTATCCTTATTTCATAACCATCCTATCTTAACTACTGTAGTTTTGTAGTAATCTTTGAAATCAGGACTCAGTCCTCTAATGTTGTTCTTTTCAAGATTGTTTTGGCTCTCATGGGTCTCCTGAATTTCCATATCAATTTAGGATCAGCTTTTTAATTTCTCCAGAGGAATCAGCTGGAATTTTGATGGGGTTTTGTGTTGAATTGATAGATAAAAATTGAAGAATATTACCATCTTAACAATATTAAGTCTTAGGATCTCTGAGCCTGGAATGTCTTTCCATTTGTTTCAGGTTTTTCCAGTGTCCTTCAATAGTGTTTTGTGTTTTTCAGAGTATAAATTTTGCACCTATTTAGCTAAATTTATTCTTAAGTATTTTATTCTTTTTGATGCTATTTTAAATGGAATTGCTTCTTTAATTTCATTTTCAGATCGTTCATTCCAAGTGTATAGAAATACAGTTGATTTTTGTGTATTGATGTATCTTGCATCCTTGATGAACTCATGTATTCTAATGGTTATTTATTTAGTGGATTATTTAAGATTGTCTATATTTAAAATCTTGTCATCTGTGAAAGTAGTTTTACTTCTTTTGCAATAGATCTTGGCTTTTATTTTCTTGCCTTTTGTCCTGGCTAGAACCTCCAAAAGAATGTTAAATAGAAGTGGCAAGAATTGTCATCCTTTTCTTGTTCCTGAACTCAGAGAGGAAAACACGATCTTTCATCAGTAAGTATGATTCTAACTGTGGGATTTTCATAGAGGCCTTTAATCATGTTGAGGAAGTTCCTTTGTATTTCTAGTTTTTAATATTTTATCATGGAGGAGTATTGAATTTTATCAAATGCCTGATACCTTTTTTGAGGTGATCACATGGCTTTTGTCCTTTATTGATATGGTATATCCCATTTATTGATTTTTGGATATTAAGCCAACCTTGGATTTCTGGGATAAATCACACTTGGTCTTGGTGTGTACTCCTCTTTCATGTTGTTGGATTCCATTTCCCAGTGTTTTGTTGAGGATTTTTTTCATCTACATTCATAAGAGATATTGATATTCTGTCTCTGAAGGGGGTCTTAGGGGATTTCAAGTATGCTGTTGCTTCTGTCAACTTTTGGGACTTCTCCATGTGTGCTGTCAAAAATATTCAATAATGAAGAAGATTTGTTGGGGGAACCCCACAAAGTATTGTTTCATCCAAGCTCCCTTCTTTTTTTGTTTAACAAACATTGAGCACTTATGGGTCCATTATAAAAAAATAGATTGATAATTATGACCCTTTGGTCTCAAAGATCTGAGTTAACAAGGCAAGTAGTTAAATCTTTTTTGTATGTATAGGAGGGCTATCTCAATCTCATATATAGATGCTTATCAATGTAAGACCTGGTAATTTTATTTCTTTTCTGTCTTAGTTTAGTTTGTTTTACGGAACAGAATAATGCAGCTTTGGAAAAATCAATAGCATTGGTAAGATCTATCAGCACTTTCACTACAAATGTCAACTTCTATTTAATTGCATGGTTGCCTCTGCTTGTTAATAAGCAAATTCTTTTGAAGAAAATAAGTTATAACTATGATATAATAGGGCCCGAATTGAAGTTGCTCATCTACCAAAAGAGCCCAGAAAAATCTCAGGTAAATACCAACCATTGTTTCAGCAAATTCTGTTGGGCAAAAAATTTTTCCTAAGCGCGATTTAGCTCTGAAATAGATTTCCTAAAATAATGCCAAGAGAAAATTACTTTTTAGTTTATTTATCTTTTATGTAGAGACAATACATCCAGTGTTTGCTTGGATAATATAGTTTGATAGGCAATTTTACACAAGAAATTAAAAAGAGTGAAGGTTTCCTGGTGTATGGGCTATTTCTAAAAATCTGTTTCTATATGTGGAGAACCCTTGCACCTCCGTTCCTAACAAAGTCCATCAAGATGGGTATGTTTACTGCTATTTGTCAAAAGCCCAACTAGGTCATTTTTCCACCCTGGAGACTAGGAATAGGACTGTGCTTTTAACTACATTTGGAAAGATTTATTTTATGGAAATTTCAACACAATGCAATGACTTATCAAAGAAAAAAGAAGAAACTGTATTCACTCCTGTTCCTTCCCCCTCAGTTTTCCTTCTTTTAAAGTAACATTTATCATAATTAACTTTTTGGTGTCGTTAGCAAAATAATACAGACCCAATGTAGAAAATTGAGAAAATTCAGTAAGAAACATTTTGGTGCCACCATTTAGAGATCTCTATGTACATGTTTCTTTAAATGGCAATAAGGTGTTGTAAACTTATTTCCTCTTCCACAGCTTTCTACTTTTCTGCAACGACTGCCAACACCCCTTCTATACAGGCGGTCGCAGACCGGGTCAACCTTCTTACTTCCCTGCTGGCCTTGGCCAGCTGGGTGCCGCCCAGCCTACAGGGCGGCTGCAGGGCCCGAGAAGGCGCGGCCCCTTTAAGAGGCTGGCATTGGGCAGCCCCCACGCTGATTGGCGGAGCTCGGAGCCACGTGGCTTTAGGCAGCGGCTGCGGAGGTCCGGCTCCCGTTGTGGTGCTGGAGCTCCCGGGGGATCCCTGGGAACCCCCGCCGGTTGACACATGTGCGTGAGGAGATACCTGGTGGGCTTCACCTTTTGTACCTGTTACCTGGCTTCATACCTCACAAACAAGGTGAGGGGGGGGCGGGCGCGTGCTGGCTATGATCGCACATCGGAAACCTGAGCTCCCAAATCTTACGTGGAACAAATGTAGCCTCCTGCATTTTATCCAATTTCCCCCCTTTGTTGTCGGATAAGCTAACTCTGCGTGGGATGCGCTTTTAGAAATAGGAAGTTCCCTTGTTGGACTGTACTGTCCCTGTTTCCTGTCCTGTAAAGCATCTTTTATATCTCCTGGGAAACCAGATTTTCATTGATGGATTACCAGGAGCTTAATTTTGGGTTGTGTGGGCTACTTTTAAGGGAAAGAAAGCAACTGAACTCTGTTCCATTGGAGAAGGAAGACTTAGAGAAGAAATCAGACACATTCTGCCTTCTTTTCTAAAATAAGGTCCTGCCCCACAACCCCACAAGGTGCCAGAAGCCTTTAAATAATAGAGATCAATCTAGCTCCAGCCCCAGATCCCCTCACACTACTGAGTCCCAAGCCTAATTTTTGTGTCTCCATCGCAGGCATTTCCAGTATATTCAATTGTTTTTCCATGGAGTTATTTTTTTAAATAAAATATGAATTTTTTTAAAGTGATGTCATGAAATCATTTTTATGAAGAGTCAGAAAAGCAGTGGTACTGTGCTTTTGTTTTGTTAGGAGGAGGAAGCTGGCCTTGGATTTGGTACAGTGGGCTGCACACCAAGCCGAAGTGGTGATGCAAGGTCCAGGTACCTTCTCCCACTATAGGGCCTTTACTACCTGTCCCCCATTCCCCCAAAAAACAAAAAACAAACAAACAAAAACCTCTCTAATTCTCTGGAAAAGAACTCTTAAACAATAACATTTCCTTATACCCTTTCTCCTAATGTGAGTGGCTGTCGTTGTATATTAAGAGGATGCTCTGGAACCCCACTTCCCTGTTTAGTTGATTTTTAGTTATGCTGATGGATCTTTGAAGATCCATTAATACCTCCTTACTGGGGGCCAGTGATGGGTTTGCAGCCTGGCTCCACTTACATGACCTTTGGATCTCTAACCCTAAGTTTTTAACCTTTAAGATGGAATTAAAAAGTCCTCTTTAAAGGGTTATTGTGAGGATTAATAGAAATAATGTCTGTAAACTGGTTGGCCGCGGGTCCCACATCATGATAAATGCTCCATAAGGTAGGTGGAGGTTACTGCAGAAGAAGGAAGAGAGGAAGGAAAGACAGTTTTTTGCTTATGGTATGACACAGTAATTACTAGCTTTTAACAGATTTGTGTCTTCCTCTTGGGACAGGTAGCTAAACTAAAAGATTTTTTTTGTAGCATCTTCTCAAGAGTATATAAATTTGTGAAATCCTCTCCTTTTCATTTAACTACTCTATAATTTGTCTAGCTAATCTGATAGGTATATTGATAAAGTTTCACTTAAAAACAGAATGACCTTCCTTTTATTTTTATATACTTTTAAGAAGGGGTAGATGATATGTCTTTCATGAAAACCCACAAACAATGGCACTGGTTTAAAAAAAAAAAGTATATCTAAGCAAAAAATTGTATCTGTCCAGTAGGCAGGTAGCATTTAGTTTGCAGAGATTTATACCTCCTTTGAATGGATATTTGCATCGGTAGAATTATTTTTGTAGCTTTGGAGGCACCTCCCCATTTTATAATCAATGTAATAAAAACTGGGAACTTTCCATGTGTATCATGCCCCAAGGTGCTAGATAAAAATAAACCAAATTGTCATGTCCCCAGGAATATTTAATCTGAATAATAGAGATCATAGATTCCTAAGGACCCTCAGAATTTAAACAACATGCCAATGGCATCCTTCTGCTTTTTTCACCATGGTTTGGAGTCCTTTGAGAGATATCAGAGTAGACGGAGAGTAGAGTAAGGAAGAAGGCAGAGAGAAGGGGAGGCAAGGAGATTTTATCAAGGTGAAAGAGGAGGTGGAGTCAAGAGTGGTGGAGAGTGGATGCTAGGTAGGGGTGGGACTGCTAGTCATTCATAATGAGGCTCTGTAGGGACTTTGTAACTCTTAGATTGCACCATTGTTTCAACCAAGACCATCTTCTCAAGCCAGCATAGTCATGTTTCCTTCTGACAGCCTTGGTAGATTGACTTGGACCAGGTAGAGGCCAAGTGGGAAAGGAGCTGCCCAGGGGCTCCCATCATCAGCATATTCAACTGTGCACGTCTCTGCCAAATGAATATTCTTTTGAATTAGAGAAATTTTTTGTGTCTATAGCAGAGGATCCTCTCTTCCAATTTTTAGAAGACTCTGTGCTAGTTTCTTTATTTTCATATTTCTCAGTGTAGTTTTCTCAAATTGTTTCCCTATTGGTAGAAAGAAAATTCATTAAAAAAAAATCTTGTATATTCTTAGTCTCACCCCTTCTACTATTTAAAATTTGTCTGACCAGCAAGTGTTCTGGTTTTCCTGGCCCTTCTGGCCAGCCTTGTGGCGTGGTCCTCCATCCTGTGGCAGGTTCAGCAGTAACCAGGTCCAGGGCCATGGCAACCCCCAGCACTTCTTCCCCTCACAGCTAGCTACTAAGCCTTCAGTCTGGAGACAAAGCCCATGTCTGTTCTCTTTTCAAGAACTCCCAAATTGCTTTCTTTTTCCTTGAGAATCACTCACTTCTCTTTCACCAGCTAGCATTTTGCTCTGAGCCACACTTTTCAGTGACATGAGGAATTGCTGAAAGCTGAAATGGTTAGGACTTACATTCCATTTGTCAGAAATTTCTTTTCTCACTGTTGTTTCCCTATTTAACAAGGCAAGTAAGAGCATCAGCATTTTCTATCTCCATTAGTATCTAGGACAAAGCTCAGCACACAATAAACTAAATAAATATTTATCTTCATGAAGGTTGTTAAGGGCGTTGCAGGGCATGGCCCGGATGCTCACTTCATCCTTTATGTCTGTTTTAGAATGAAAATATCAGGGGAAAGTTGGGAAGAACATACTGAAATATGTGAGTAAATAAGCTCCAGAAATGAAGGTCCATTTCTAATAACTAAGCACCAGAGCACAGGTAGTTAGCTGCAACTGTGGCAGTTACAAGCTTGTAACAGGGGAGTTACACATAGGTTAATCCATGGAAAAAATAGATATGTTACCCTTGCCAAACACCAATCTACTCTCTTTTTTTTAAATCACATAAAGATTCAGTAGAGTCCTTGCCGAAATTTATTTAATGGTTTTAGACTTCTAAAAATTTCTTAGTGTTCAATAGTAGAAAAAATAGATGAAGATACCCAGAAGGACAAAACACAATTCCCCTATTCATGAAGTGCTGTAAATTCGATTAAAAGACATATTAGAAACACAAGCTGGCCTTAGCTGAACTGGTTAAAAAAAATACAAAAACCTTAAAGTATTAAATCACAGTGAAAACTATGACACTGAAGCAGAATTAGTTAGAAAAAAGATTCTTAGAATGTAAAAATCAAAATCCTAAAAATGGAGGAAAAACAAAGGACAGACAGACTAGGATGCAGTCTTGAAGAGAAACAAAGAAAGGTGGACATTTAAGTAAACAGAACAGTAGGGAGAATGGATACCCAGGAAAACAGTCTGCATCCAGGGGTTTGTACGGTTTTCTCAAGTTGCTGCAGTTGCTGCATGAACCATCTGGAATCGGGGAAGATGCTGAGTGGCTGGGCATCCCCCAAATCAGAGTCAACTGCTGTGTGTCTCAATTTGCTCAGACACTGGTTCCGTTTCCATGAGTGCTCGGCTTCCACTCTCTTTAGTATAACTTGGAAGGTCATTTTTTTTTTTTTTTTTGCCCAGGGAAGTTTACACCTTTTTGAAATTTGAGAATACTTGTGTTTCTTCCGCAGCAATGTCTTTGATTATATGGTCTCTCTGTTCTCTATCATTTGAAAATGTCCATTAATTTGGTGTTTGTTTTTCAGTATGTCCTCTCTGTCTTGAAATTTACCTACCCAACATTATTCCAAGGGTGAGTATTTTTTATGTTCTTTATTCACATTTGTAGGAAATGTCCAACCAGGATCATTAAATATTCTTTAAAATATTTTTAACGGCTGCATGGGTTGTTTTTTTTTTTGTCAAATAGACATACTGTAATTTATTTAGCTGTTTTATTAATGGGCATTAAAATTATGTCCCATGTTGAGTGTATGAAAACAGTGTTTTCAGACATTTTATATTCAAATCTGCCAAATTTCAAACTGTTTCTTTGGAAATTTCCTAAATAAGATCTTTGAGTTACAGAGTATGAACTTCTTTAGTATTTTTTTGAATATTAAATTCTTTCCCAGAAATGTTTATCAATTCACAGTTGCCCAGCCTGTATATGAAAGTTTCTGTAGTATGGTACCTGAACCATGGCTATTTTTTTTCCTCTCTCTGCTGATTTTCTGTGAGCTGAAAATGGTTATCACATTTTTATCACATGTCTTTTCATTTCTTAGATTATTCATGAAGTTGGACAGTTTTCTTATGTTTATTTTCCATTTGTATCTCTTTATTCATTGAGTTGTCTCTTTGTGCCTTTTACCCTTTTATTTATACTAGGTTTTAGTATTTTTCTTATTAATTTAATGAACTCTTCATATTTTAATGATGTCAACCACCTGTCCATCATGTTCATTGGAATCGTTTTTTTTTTTGCAGTTCTTTCCTTTTTCATTTTGTTTATAATTATTTTGATTATTTAAAAATTTTTAAGTGACATCATAAAGAATTTATTGTGTGAACTTCAGAATAAAGCAACAGAGAGACCCACAGGTGAATCCAGTGTGTGGTCTTGTGACTGAGGGATGCCTCATTTTTAGAAAGAAAACAGAAGGAAAAAGTGGTTCAGAGTCAGAACAACAGTCTAGATATTTTAGAAATAGCATGGAGGAAACTCAATGTTTCCCTTTTTCACCTGCCCCCCAGCTTAAAATGAATTTTAATTTTTATGTGGACAAATATATTGTTTCTTTTGTGACTGATATCATTACTTTTATGTTTATTTTTCTTTATCATAAGATTATATAGATATTCACCTATATTTCATTAAAGCTTTATTCAATTCTTAATCATTGCCTGTTTATTTTGGTGTTTGGCAGAATGTGAAGAAATCACTCTTTTCCTAAGAGTTTCATTTAAATTAGCCCCATTTATGATTTTGTATTGTATAATCCTTCCTTTGCCTTTGAGTTGTTAATATCATATAAAACATTATTTTTCTAGGATCTATGTTTGAGTACTTATTGGTTAATTTTTACAGAAAGGGGCTAGTGCTAAATTATTTTAATTATTATGTGGTAGAGCATCTCATCCCTAATTTTTTTCCTTTTTATATTTGATATTACACAAATAAAAACAAAAAGGCAAGAGTCATGATCTTAATATCAAAGTAGGTTAAATTCAGGACAAATATTAAACAAATAAGGTAAGATGTTATAATACTGGAGTATGCAGTTCAAAATGAAAATTACATAGTGATGAATATCTACCAAGCAGTCAATTAGGCATCCTATTTGTTAAACAAAAACTACAGGAATACCAGGGATAAATAGAAACCTAACTTTTAATAGAAGATAAATTTACTATTTTTCAATGATGGTTCAGTTGGGGAAAAAAACTAATATGTCTGTATATATATATATATATATACATATATATATATATACATATAAGCTAAATAATACAATTAATAAATACCAAACACTCTATCTTGAAAGTAGACATTTTGCCTTCTTCTCAAATGCTCATGGAATATTTGCCAGGAATAAAATGGCAGTTATTTCCAAAAAGTAGCAATTATACAATCCCAGTGCATCAAAAAGAGGAAGTTCCTACCTACAAATGGCTCTTGAATATATTAAAAGAGAGTCTTCATTCATAAGAAAAATATAATTGAAAACTACATTGAGAAATCATATTTTACCTGTAAGATGTACAAAATAAACCTTCAAAATTTGGTAACACAGCATTGGTGAGGATGTAGAAAATAGGTGCTCTCATACACTGATCATGGGGTCGAAGGTGGTACAAGTAGGCCTGAGCGGCACTTTGGCAGTATGTAACAGTACTGCAATGGTTTGAATCCTTTAATCCCGCAATCCCACTTCCAGGAATTTACCTGAGAAGTTTACTTGCACTAATGTAAAGGAAATATGTACAAAGACAAACATGTGAAACATTTGTGACAGCCAGCACTTTTACACAACCCAATTTTCATTTATATAGAGAAGTTATATCCCTAATGAAATACTATTCAAATGTTAAAAAATAATAAGGAAACTCATGTACTTGACATGCAAAGGTCTTCAAGATGCATTTAGTGGGGAACAAAAGCAAGTCCATAACAGTGCAGTCCAACACCATCTTATAGAAATATATGTATGCTTTCCTTATTTAAAAAAAGGTAGAGAAGAGTCTTCACCAGGACCTCCTAAACATCTTTAGAATTGTCCACCTTCTTCATCTGAATTGCTCCTTCCCGAGCTGCGGTCATCTCTCCGATCACTGTTGACATTTGAGCTGGGTAATTCTTTTTGGGGGCTGTCCTGCTCATTGTAGGGTGTTCGCAGCATCCTTGGCCTCTACTCACCAGATGCGAGTAGCAACCCTCTCCTCCCCACTCTGAGGTATGACAACCAAACATGTCTCCAGATTCTGCCAAGGGTTCCCTGGGGGTAGACCATACCATTGAGTGCCACTGCTTGAGACCCAACAATTGGAGGGCACGGCCCATATCTGCTCTGCTTAGCCGGGTCAGTGCAGGTTTCATAAAGGATACATAAAATTGGATCTTATAGGATGGGTGGGTGTTGTCCAACATACAAAGAGGTGAGAAGAACATTATGGGTTGCGGTGACAGCATGTGCAAAATCTTAGAAGTATGACATGGCCTGGCATGTCCCAGAGGCTGTGAGACCCTTGGTAGGGCTGGACTGTGGCTGCCCACCACAGCAGACAGACAGGAGCTGACCCGGGAGAGGGGTGGGCACAAGTCCTGGGAGGCTTGTGTGTCACACACACACAAGTGACTTTGTCCTGTAGGCCAGGGGTTCTCAGCTGTTGTGTTGCAACACATGGGTGTGTTGAAATTGGTTCTGAAGTGAAGTGTCTCAAGTCATAACTAAAAATAAGCTTTTGAAATTTATGAATGATTCACCTAAAATAAAAAAGCAATTAGTCACAACAGGATAAAGTTATGCCCAGAGTATCCCTGTCACCCATCTGGCATCTTGCTGTGCTTCTGCAGGGGACAGGGTGGGGTGTTTACTTTCTCACCTGTGCCTGGATGCTGCATGCTGACAAAGTGTCTCCTGTGAGCTTCGTGCCTCTCACGTACAGCAGAAAAAAGGCTGAGCTGCTGCCTGCGGCACTGGGAAGAATCTACCATTTTTAAAGCAAGGCAGTGACACAATTAAGTTTGCATTTTAGAGCAAACTCTTTGCTGCATGGTAGAGAATGGATGGTGGGGGACAACTCGGGAGGGGGAGAAGCACGGGTACTAGTGCTGTGGTAGGTGTTCCAGGGTGAGAGTCTGGATTAGGCAGAGAAAGAGGGGTGGAGATGTGAAGACTTTGGATTTGAGAGCTGCTATGGAGACAGATTCAATAGGATCTTGTGACTAGATGAGGCAGGTGACTGCGGAGAAGGGCTAGGATAACATTTTGGTATCTGACTTGGCTGAGCAGGACAGTAGGATGACCAAGATGGGGAGGGAGAAGTTCAAGGTAATGTCTTAGGCATGTCATCACTGGGAGCTCGTGTGTATCCTGATAAGATCATGGATTTGGAATCATCAGTGCATGGACAGTGGCAGAAACAAGTGACTTGGGTGAGATTGTTCAGGAAAAGTTTTGACTAAAAAGAGAAGAATATCAGTGTCAGCATTGAATGGTACGGCTGGACTCGGGAATGGTAGAGGTTGAGAAGGAAGGGTCTGAGAGGGGGATGATAATGAGGAGAGCAGGAGCTCTGTTAAATTTACGTGGGACCTTTTCCTTTTCAGGTGGCAGACATTAATTGGTGGCCTTTTGCTTCATGTGTCATGGAAACTGGGCTGGACAGAGATCAACAGCAGCTCAAGGTAGAACAGCTTCTTCCCTGCTTGATTCATGATTCATAGCCTGCTTCCTTTTCACATGATTTAATTTCTTACGGTGTGACATTGGGAACACAGATGTTTATTTGAGTTGTTTGATCTCTTAACCTTGAGAGTCAATGCTTTTATACTGAATAGAACTCAAGTAGTGTTTTCCTGGTTAGTAATGTCACTAACATAGTATTGAAATTAATTGAGATATACAATTTATAAAACTATATTACTCTGGCTTTGTTTAGAGCATAGGACCACCATGAATGGTTATTAAATGAGCTTAAAGGTTTTTTTGTAAATTTTTAATTTTGAAATTATTTACTGCTTACAGAAGAGTTAGAAATAGTACAAAGAACTTCCATACCCTTTACTTATATTCCCCAATTATTATTTATAGGTAATAGTAACAATTATTATTTATTTCATTCTCATATCATTTTCTCTTAATATATGGCTATATATATAATTTTTTCTGAACAGTGTGAGTGTAAGATGCCTCTTTTCTTTAATTCTGAAATCTTCAGTGGGTATTTCCTATCAGCAAGGACATTCTCTTACATGACTACAGCATAGTAATCAAAATCAGGAAATTAACACTGATATAATACTATTATCTCATCTACTGACTGTATTTATATTTTGCCAATTTTCTCAATGATATTCTTTATAACCCTCCCCAGGGTCCAACTCAGACCACACGATATATTAGTTGTTAAGATTCTATTAATATAGCTTTTCACATAGGTTTAAAAGGAATCTCAAAGACCAGGAAGGACAGTTTTCAGCCAAAATTATCATCTGAATGGGCCATCCACTCCTGCCTCTCACCTAGATGAGTCCCCATGATCCTTTGCCACCATCATGCCTTTCCTGAAATGATGCACAAAATGAAATGAAAATGAAGTCAAGATTTATGTGAATGAGGTAAACATCCCAAGTAAATGATCAGGTCACGTTCTCTGCAGTTTCTCTGTTAGATTAGCTGCTTAATTTGCCAAGTCACCCCTTTGCTTAGCATTCCAAAGAAGGCTTGAGATTGTGTCCAGTATAAACATGAACAATTTTGGCTTCTCCTGAAAATACAAAACTGGACAACAGAAAACTAGTATTAAGAGGTTTTATGAAGGACAAACCCTGAGAATATAGATTGGATTAATTTTCCTGACCTGATTACATCGTAGTCTATATTCTGAAAGAATATTCCACACAAGATGTTTAGTCCAAAGGAGTAGTACATCAAGTCATGATTTTGCACTTTTCATGGCGTAATGTCCCTCAACTTGAAAAAATAAAGATACTTTTGGGATTTTATATGTGATATTAAGCAAAGGTCATACTTTATACTCCATTGTTATGGTGGATAGTTCAGTGAGAACTGGGACTTCATTTCAACAAATATGAGTCCTGAGCTCAGTAGGCCTATATTTAGTTAAGTAATGAAGCATCCTGATGCAAAATGGTTCAATTTCTTCCTCTACAGAAGCAAGAGATTGGACTGGAGTGAGGGAATTGGACTGTCAGATTTTGGGCTGAGGTCTATTGGTGCTGATCAACAGGGGTCTTCCACTCTGTGTAATTATGTGTGCATATACAATATCATAGCATATATAACATGTAATATATGACTATATAATTACCTTATAATCTCTGACGTGAATTATTTACTTAATAGTAGTCTTTTAAACATCACCTTAGTCATGTTGCCTTACAAGCTATGCCATTTGTTCATACTTTAAAAAAAATGCTGTGGCAATATACACATAACAAAGTTTACCATTTTTAAACAATTTTTAAGTGTACAATTCAGTAGCATTAAGTACATGCACATTGTTATGCAACCATCACAACCATCCATTTCCAGAACTTTTCCATCATTCCAAATAAATTCTGTTCCTATTATATAATAACTTCCCATTCTCCCTTCCCTCTCACCTGTAGTAACCACTCTTCTACTTTCAATATCTATGAATTTGACTACTCTAGGTGCCTGATTTAAGGGGAATCATATAGTACTTGTCCTTTTGTGACTGGTTTATTTCACCTAGCATAATGTCTTCAAGGTTCATCCATGTTGTACCATGTGTCAGAATTTCATTCCTCTTTAAGGCTGAGTAATTGAATAATATTCACTGTACGCACACCACATTTTTTATTACCTTTGGGCATGGGGAATGACTGGTAGAACTGGTAGAAAAGGTTCTCAGGATTCTGTCCCTGGAAAAAGTCATCCTCTGACAGGAGATGTTTGAGACCCACTAGGCACTTGTCTCTTGAACCCACATGATGCTAGTTCTCAGAAGATCCATGATCAAATTCCCTTTGGGTCCTCTTGCTAACTCTTCACCTCTATTTCTGGGACTTCCTTAGATGGTTTCAAATTCATATACACCACTTCAGCTCAGTGAAGCTTCTTGCCAAAGATCCTAGTATCTTGGTTTGTAGTGGATCATAACTGCTGGCATGGCTCAGGACTTCCAGTTGCCACAGGCCCTTGGTAAAAGGGAGTTTCCAGAAGGCTTGCAGCAGGAACCCAGCCCCAGTTCCTGTGGGTGTGCCTGGCCTGGGCTTGTGTTCACCACACTGCTGTGTCCTCCTGGGTGTGCCTCTCTGACTATGTCATCAGCAAACCCCAGCCTGATTTGCTGTGACTGTAGACTCGTGCAGAGAGAGCAGCGGTTGGGCCCTGCTGAAAACAGAAAACAGTAGGAAGATGATTTGGAGCCCTTGAAGTCATCGTGGAGTGGGGATTATAAGGGTGCAGCAGGAGGGTGGGTCCCAAATTGGTACCAAATAGCATATAGCACAGAGAGCTATTCAGACTCTTCTTACAGCCTGGAGCACAGCTGAATCCCAGATTCCCTCTCAAACAAGGTGCAGAACCTGGCACCGCATGATGAAATCATTCTGCCCCCAGGATGTTTGCCCAGCAGTCGGTCATTATCACCGAGTGTTGGATGACACCCTGGAAGTCTTCTGTCCCGGGGAGAGAGCGCTAGCTTCCAACCACAGGCTTGTCACACTATGGCAGCTGCTGCTTTGCCAAGCCTCTGCAGAATGCTGAAGTGATTTTCCCAGCAGATGTTCAAGTCCTGTGCTGAATGCTTTCTGTAGTACTAAGATGTGATCCTAAAAGAACATAGGAACCCTGTTCATCTGACCAGACACCTGGTAGCACAGTGAGACCCTGGCACTTTGTATTAGATTTTCTAACTAGGACAGACTCAGATGTGATTTTGCTGTAGACTTCAGACACCAGCTTCAGGTTCCTGTGTTGCCAGCCTACATGTTTAAATAAAAACACAGTGAAAGTAATTTTTAACCGGCTTGCCACTTTTTGTCCACTGTACATAAGAGAGCATACTTTCAACTCTTGAGACTTTAAGTATGACAAATTCTAAGTTAAAAATTCTATGCAACAATACTTCAGTGACCAGAGATTTCTAACAGGTGAAGGAAAAGTCCCAGCCCTCAATTTTCCATTGAAAGTCTTTGCTGGAGAACCACACACACACAAAAAAAATCTGATAAAACCTTCAAATTAACTGAACCCTATCCCTAAAGAAATGAACAGTAAGCCAATAAATCAGGGTCCTGATATATTTCTTTTCAATGATTGATTATTTATTTGTTTTTAAGTGAGGTAGCTCATCTTCATGATAACTACTGTCACTGGAATTACCCCAATATGTTTTAATGTGCTGACATTTCATTTTGAGTGACTCTTGTAGTTTTATAAAAAGTTACCTTTGCTCACAGAGGAAAGTTAGCACTTAAGTTCATGTGTTTTTGGTATTTTTTGCTGTTGTTTTCTCTCCAGAGGAATGCTTTACTTATATGTGTAAAAATTACTTTTGGGGGAAAGTAAAACCAACTTTCAAAGCTTCCTCAGGAAACATTGAGAGCCACTGAAGAGACATAATAGTGAATAAACCTGAGTGGCTTTTATATGGTGATTATGCTAGTTTCTGGGACATCAGTCCACAGGGCCAGGGATGGTAAAAGGGACAGGATTTTTTCCCCCCAGCTTTTTTGAGATATAATTGTCAAATAAAAGTGTAAGATAATTAAAGTGTACATAGTGGTGATTTGACATACATATACTTTACGAATGAGTCCCATCATCTAGTCAACTAACATATTCATCACCTCATATATTTATCTTTTTTGTGTGTATGAGAATATTTAAATTCTACTCTTAGCAAAATTTCATTTATATGACACAGTTACCAAGTTTAGTCACCATGTTATCTATTAGAGTCTCAGACCTTATTCATTTTACAGCTGAAAGTTTGTCCCCTCTTACCCATCTCTCCCTATTCCCCAACCACTGGCCCCTGGCAACCATTTCTCTACACTCTGTTTCTATGAGTTTGACTTTTTTAAAAGATTCCACATACAATTCCAAATTCCATGCAGCATTTGGCTTTCCTTGGACAGGATTTTTTAATCTTCTATGTTTATTAGTGGCCCCAGGTTATGCCTGTACACCTAGTATATAGGAATCAACTGAACTCACACTTTAAATTATAGCCGAATCTCACGTCACTGTCACTGTGTGTCCATGCAACCCCTTTCTGGCCTCTTCACAGGGCTAATCAACAGTATAAAATGTAACCCCCCCCACCCCCGACCCCAACCTGAAATCAGAGATGTTGTTGTGTCTTGCATGTCAGCATGAGATTTGCAGTCACCCGTGGATGGTGTACCGGCAGAGTGCTTATGTGAGATTGTGAGATTTCTTTCTTTCCCTTGTTTGTTGGAAATGAGATATGCCTCACTCACTATTCCAGGACCTTGGTGTCCTGTATTTATTTTTACTTTTTGGACAGTTTCTGAGCACTAACATCTCCTCTGTTTCGGGCTGTCTCGCGGTCCATTTCCTAAGGCTCACTTGGTTGCACACCCAGCCTTGGCTCTGCTGGGTGAGGGGTGGGTGGGCTCCTGCTTGGACTGCCCGAGGGATGGACAGGCGTGGTCCTCCAAAGGTGGAGGTGTTGGGGGCTGGGCACTGCTTTTTCGGAGACTCTTTTTGGCTTCCAAGGCTTGTCAGAACCTCACTGGAGGGGGCGAGATTTCAATTTCAGCATGAACTGGGGTTTTTGGGCCAGGGAATGAGATGAGAAAAGAGAAGAAACAATTCCACATGGGAAGAACCAGTTATGAAAGTGGCTGAAAATGGAACTTTACAGAAACCCAGTGGTAACTGGGTTCTCTATGTCTTGCTAGGGTAAGTTCTGGAGGGTGTGGTCCAAGCTGCCTTACTCTAAATCAGGGGTCAGCACACAAGAGCTAGAGAATAAGTATTTTAGGTTTTGTGAGCCAGACAAGTCTGTTGTAACCACTCAACCCAAAGCAGCATAGACTGTGTAAGTGGATGGGTGTTTACCAATAAAATGCTATTTTCAGCAGCAGGCACCAGTTAGGATTTGGCCTGGGAGCTGTAGTTTGCTGTCATGCTCTGTGAGGAGCAGTGTCATCACAGAGATCTTGGGCTCAAGTGGTATTAGGGCTGAACTCTGTCAAGGAGTATGACCCTCTGTGAGTCAGGAGGGGAGTAGAGAATGAAGGGAAAATGTCTAAGAACAGGAGGACTAAGGGAGGACAGGGAGTAAGGCTCTTTGAGGACCCTATTCACCAGTAATGGATCAAAGAATGAAATCTAGGCATCTTCTGTAAGTAGGCAATTACCACAGGCAGAAGTCCTTGTAAATGTAGAGCAAATACTGACACAATTGTAAGGCGTTACTACTGTAGGCAACACCAGTAGGCAGCAGAGGAACGCTGGTATCTCGGTTGCCTGTTATTTTCGTGTTTGGAAACTGTGTTTTTGGTCCACCAGGTGTCAGTATAATGCAGAGTATTTTCAAGAACTGGGCTCAAGGAGCCTGTCAGACACCTAGCAATAGATAAACCTCTGAGTGTTTTCAGGGAGCAGATGTTCCCTCAATAATGCATGCTCTATTTGAAAAACAAGTGACTTAATTTAATTAGCCTTCATCTCAGTAACAACAGTTTTATAATTCATGCCAACAGACTGTTGTTAGCTTCTTGTAAGATGGTTTATTTCTCAGGGTTCTTAAGAGACGGTAGAGTGTCACAAACAAAAAACAAACAAGCACAGAACTCAAACAAAATGCAATATTTGTCCTTATAAATCATATTGGAAGAATTATGCATCTATAAATTATGAAAAATCATGCATTTATAAATTATGAAACTAATTTTCAAACCATATCTGGTGGCAAATAGTCCTTCCCCTCTAGGAGTTGCAGTGAAAGCCCTCCCTCCCCACACAGACACACTCTGTCACTGGCTCTGCAGCTCCCCAGAGGCCCTCACACCACAGACTCTAGGCTCTGCCTGGACCACCTACGGATTCTGTTCCATCCTGCCTTCTTTGTTAGTAAACAGGACAACGAAAGAAGAAATCAGCACGGGAGGCCTGGATGGTGCCACCTTGTGAATTAAAGGTGGAGAAAAGGTGCATTAATAATATGGACCTGGGGTATTCCTAGTGTGCGGCCTTTGGCCGTCTTCGAATCATACGGCGTTAGGGCCTTAAAGGGAGGTGTCTTAGATCAGGGGCTACAACAGACATACCACACACTAGGTGGCTCAAACAACAAATATTTGTTTCTCACAGCTCTGGAGAATGGAATGTCCAAGATCAAGGCGCCAGTGTGGCTGAGCTCCCATGAGGGCCTCACTGGTTTATGGACCACTTCTTGCTTGCTGTATCCCCACACGGTGGAGAGACAGAGAGAAGCTAGCTGTTCTCATATGAGAAGTCTCTTCTCATAGGGACATTAATCCCATCAGGAGGCCTCCAACCTCACGACCTCCAAAGGCCCCACTCCAGATACCATCACACTGGGGGTTAGGATTTCAATATATGAATTTTGGGAGGACACAAACATGTGGCCTGTAGCACAGGGTGTGTCAGCATAACCTCTGGAAGGTGATTTTGTAACCAGTTACAAACTTTAATGCATATATCTTTGAACAGCAGTTCTATTTCATAGAATTTATTCTGAATATTACAAAAACATGAATGTGAGAGAGGATATATTCAGGACAGCTATTACAGCATTAGCATAGTAAAAACTGGATTAACTTATGTGTCCAGCAATAACCTGCTATTCGGTTATTGTTAAGTTGGGGATAATTATTTGACATGGAAAGATGTTAAGTTAATCAGGTTATAAAAACAGTGTGTATAGTAGGATCCTGTTTTTGTTGAAGTGTTCTTAGGTGTGCACATGGGCACTGTCCAAAAGGAGATGCAGCTAAGTCTTAACAGTGGTTATCTTTGGGTAGTGGGATTGTAATTATAGTATTTTTCTTGATTACCTATACTTTCAAAAACTTGTAGCATGGATAGGTAAAGAGATAAATTGTGTTGTAATCTATAACCATGCAAACAGAAAACTAACTGCATTAAAAAGAACATGTTTTTCATCCATAGACATGAACCTTAGAACTTGGAATAGAGGCAGGTATTTTGTGACTTACAAAAAGATGGATCTTTTAAATACCTCAAGTAGTCTGTAGCCAAGTAGTACATACATACTCTCCAGAAAGATACCAGTTCGTATCTCACAGCAGTGTGTGAAGGCATTGATTTCATGATCCTCTATATTAGATACTAAATTTTAAAAATCACTAGTTTCTTGGGCAAAACCTAGTATATCATTGTTTTAATTTAAAGTTCTTTTATTATTAGGGAGGTTGAATAACTTTCCCTGTGTTTATTGGCCATGTGTATTCATTACTGGCCAAATACACCATAAAGAAAATCGAGAGATGATTAACAAACTAGGAAAAAATACTGGCAACATATAAAACAGGCTGGAGTCTAATACTGTTATTGTATAATGAGTGTTTACAAATCACTAAGAAAAGAAATCAACTACCAAAAAGAAAAACAGTTAGTGGATACCTTTAAGTGATGGATCTAACAATTCAAATTGTCAGCTGACTGATCTGAATTGGGGAATACAATTACAAATTTAATAAACATTTAATCAACATTCTTATCCCCACTATATAAATGAAAAATCCAAGTTCTCATTGCAAACTAGCTCTAGAGTTGAGCTATGGATCCAGGCTTACCTGACCACAAAGGCATTCTTTCCACTGTGCAAAACCCCTGCTCTGGACTTGGGTACCTTCCTGCCCCTCCCATGACTTAGGTGACCCCTAGGTGACCCCAGGCTTAAATGACCTGACCTGACCTAGGAGAAAGGGCACAGACCAGGGAAATGTGGGAGGTTTGGCCATCCCTTAGAGCCAACTGCTGGAACATTCCTTGGGAGTGAAGAAAGCTAATTATAATTTGCCAAGATTTGAGTAACCATGTAAATATTATAAGATTATGCTTACCAGTGCCCAGAGCCAGGTATGAATTCCATCACTTATTGCTCTATCAGCCTAGAAAATAATTCTCGGTTTTAGCAGCGCTAACTAGAATTTTAAAATTATAGTTTCGTTTCTTCCTGAAGAAATTACATTGTAAAAACCAGTTGAAGAGATGGCAAACATAAAGAGGCACCACTCCGTAGCTCAAGTTTCACCTTGTCTCCACCCTACCTGGAAAAGTATAGAAGACTCAGTTGCCACACATTTTATCTGCCCCGGGTTACTGTCGAAAGCTCTGACCCCTCCATGTTGAGATAGCACGTTAACAGTTGTGGAAACCTTGTAAGCCAGAGATCCAAATGCAAGTTTCTGAAGCAGCAAGTGTAAACAATTATTCAGGCCATGGAAGTGCAGCTGCTAACTGACTGACTGTTCTCCTTGCAGCTCTTTCATGGAGAGAGACCTGTGCGTGGGCTCCCAGGACTACCAGGCTGACTCCTGCCCTTCTGTCCTGCTAGCTTGTAGATTTCATGAGTGCAGTGTTGCCTAGAATTTGAGAATAAATATTTAATGAGGAATAAATTTGTGACAAAGTCTTTGGGGACCGTAAGAGACTCATTACTGTGAATAATGGACCAAAGGAGGAAATTAAGTTGAAGAAAATGTATTTGACTTGTACGCTTAAAACTGAGGAATAAGGGGATACAAGAGAACCCAATGTAAGACATATTTAATAGTCATTTTGCTCATTGGAGTACCTTTTGGTGAGAAGAGGAAACCTATTCTCTGACCCCAGGTCCTTACATCCATATCCCTACCTGACATCTCTGCTTGAATGTTCCAGAAACTTCTCAAGACTGAGTTGAGGATTTTCCCAGTCAAACCTCTTCCAGTTTGTTGCATCTAAGTGCACCACCATCCATCACACTCTTTAAACTGGAAACCTGGGAGTTATCGTTGGTGTCTTCTACACTCATCCCTCAGTGGAAATCAACACCAAGTCCTACTGATTTCTCAAATCAGTCCATTCTTTCCATCTCCATCATCTCTTGTCTGGGCCACTGCAGTGCCCCCCAGATCTCCTGCCTGCACATGCCAAATGCCATTCTAGTCTGTTCCCCATACTGTAGCCAGAGCAGTCTTTTCAAAATGTGAATAAGATCTTGTTACATCTACCTGCCTCTGGGTTTGTCTCTCCATCTACTCAAACTACAATTTCCTCTTGCCACAGGACCTTTGGATATGCTGTACTCAATGTATGGAATGTTGCATCCCTTCCACTTCTCTACCCCAACCTCTGTACCCAGTTTAACTTTGGATTCTATCTCAAATATCACTTATTTGAGGAATGTTTCCCTATTCTCACTAACTAGGTCAGATGCCCTTCTAGTATAGCATAGCCCTTTACTCTCCTTTGTAACACCTATCAGTGTAATAGTTTATATTCATTTGTATGAATAAAACACACATGGTTCCCACATTTATGAAACTTACAGTTTCTTTGAGGGGTAGGAGATGCATTAATAATATATGCAAAAGTTCCCTTATCTGACTCTGTTAGATAATTGGTGGGTTAATTTAAAGTCAGATAAATCAATGAATCATCTTTTAGTGAAACAATATTTTAATTTCAGATACATGAAATCCTTCTGGTAAGGATTTCCCTTGTGTTTGGCTTATTGACTAGTGTTCCCTGGAGCCTTCTTGCAAAAACTGCATTTACCATATACCCTATGATTTTCAGTGGAGCCAGAACTTTGATGATTTGGAACAATATACATGCAGAATCCTTCTTGAATTATGATTATTTTTCCTTCTCCCTCAATCCCTTCATACTTGTCTTGCCCACACCTGTTTTGACAGCAGTTTTTCCAGGGATTCGTATTTATTATTCTGTGTGGGGAAGGAAGGCAGCTTTCACGCTCATAAGAGCTTGGAGGGCTGAAGAGGCTCTGCAGCTGACCGTTCTCCTGCAGGTGTGAACTTCTGCCATTGGCACGCGTTGCTTTGACTTATCTCCGTTGGAAACAGGCCCTGAGCGAGAGCACAAGCTCCAGTGGCCCTGTGCCTGGGTCAGAGGCCTGTGGTTACAGCCAAATGCTTACATGGCCACCTGGTAGTATTTCCCAGGAGTCTCTTTGGATATATTTTTTCTAGTTAAAATGATTTCTTGTATATTTTAGGGTTGAAGGCTTAAAATACAAGATGTTCCCTAGCCATGTTTTCTTATTCCCGCCCATGGCCCCTCAGATGCCCTGATGTCTGTTGGAGTATATGACTCAGCAGGAGTTTGTAAAGAGGAATGGAGCACTTACCTTACAGTCCGAAGTGCTGGGCCTGCTGCAGCCGGCCAGTGACTGTTTTACCCAGCACCCTCTCCCTTCGTCACCAAGGCTCCATGCCTAACGTGCTCTGGGCCTCCTCTGGTGTGCAGCCAGCCATGGCCTGATCCCATCTCCTTGACCCTTGTGAGCTCTATGTCTAATGGGAAAGCCTTTTCCTAGAAGAGTAGCAATTGGCTGGGATGCTGACCAGTTAGGATGGAGGACAGCATCTTCCTCTCTGTGCTCACCTTTTGGTGAGAAGAGCAGAGATCAATTATTGTCGCTGGAGTAATAACAGAGAATATTCCTCAGATCATTAGCTGCTTGGTCTGCTACCAGAGCAAAATCATGTCATGTTTGCAGCTAATCTGATCACATGGCAGCTTCTCCCATTAATACAGTGTGGTCCTTGAGGGCAAAGTATGAAAGGGTGGCTAAAAACTAGGGCTTCACAGTCAGGCAGACTTCAAACCCTGGCTTTGCCATCACCAGCTCTTCTGACCACAGGCAAATTATTTACACCCTTTGCGCCTCAGTTTCCTCATCTACACGATGGGAATAGTAATTAATACTTTTCTCATAAAATGGTTGTGCAGATTTCAAAAAGATACAGGCTAGAAAACATTTAACACAGCGTCTGCTTTGTAGCAAATGCTTAATAAATGTTAATTGTGATGCTGCTGTTAATAATAATTCTGGTGAGGTCAGCACCTTGCAAGTTGCTTTAAGTTTTGGCTGAATAATATATAGGAGTAGAGTTTGAAGGCCTGAGTAGAGACTAGAAACATGTTAATGCTAGGTTGCCTGGGAAGTTGTAGAAAAGCAGGTCTTACCATAGATGGAGGGCCTGCCCATCCTAATAAAATAAACAAAGAACACTTCTTGAGCAGGTATCATCTCAGGAGAGAAGTTCATTGAGTTGGTTGGATTATTATGTTATACCCTGCTGGAATGGTTTCCTTTATTTATATCCATTATTAGAACTCTGGAAACTTGCCTTAGTGGACAGAATGCATTTGTAACTGCTGGAGGAAGCAAGTTTCAACCTCAGTGATATGCACTCCATGTAAAACTGGGATTTCGCTTTTCTTGAGGACAGCAAGATTCTAAACTCATGAAAAAGCAGCTCTTGGTGTGGCCGCAGTTAAATAAAAGAAGCGTGCCTTTTCGGAAGTCCTTAGAGATATCCTAAACTGGCATTCCAGGTTAATGGTTGATGACACCAGCACATGGCCACCAGCTGGAGTTCTAGCACCTTTAAAAATCTCATCCTTTGACACTGTTCCCTTTTGTTGTGGTTCCACAGAGCTGTTTGATATATTGCCTAGTTAAATAGCCTTTTAAAATTTTTAATAATTTGGTATGGGTTCAAAGCCTCTGGCTACTTAAAATCCAAATAATAATGTTCACTGCTCCTTCAAAAAACCCAGATCTGTTCTCTGCCAGCCCACAGGAAAGCTTCTTCCTTCTCAAGCCCATTTATGCCCTGTTGCGGGGTCAGTAATGCTGGGTGGTTGGGGTGTGATGGCTTTGTCAGCCTCCATCCCTGTCCGTGGCTACAGACCACGTCACACTTGACGAGCCACTCGGATAGTTAAGCCACCACTGTTGGTGCTTCAGTGCATAGCCAGGGTCATGCCTTCCAGATAAGTCTTTTAGACATAAAATGACAGAAGTATGTGGCCTTGTTCCTCCTTCCAGATCTGATGTTCTGATGTGGCTTCCTGCTTCGGTGCTGTTTGTGGGAATAATCTACGCTGGTTCCAGAGCACTGTCCAGACTGGTAAGTGTTAGAGGTTTGGGGGCAACAGCTTCTCTCTCCTCTTCGCCTTTGCCTTTTAACTTACCATGCCTCAGATCAGTTGGGACAAAGCATCTGCTTTAATAATGATACAGCTAGATTGGAGAACCAGTCTTGGACCTGGGGCCAGCATGGAGCCTGTTATCCCCTGCTTCCTGAGTTGAAGGTAAGCGGTTAGCAGGGAAGGGCCAAATAATTCTACAAGATAAAGAGACCCAGCTGGAGATGCAGGAAGAGCCAACAGCCATATTTGTGGAGGCTGCCATAGGGAGGGCCAGCCTGCTGTGCCTGAAAGCAGACTGTCCTCTGGAGCAGGAGAGGGTTCAGCCTGCTCCTTGCTTTGAGGAACCATAACACTGTCCGTTGGTAGTGTGGCCTGAGGTGTGCTGGGCTTGGTTGTGGATGTAAATGCCTGGCACAAAGTTGATACATAGTATATAAGGATGCTAGTAAATGAGTGTCCATCCTATCTGTCCACCCCAGCCACCCAGGATTGAGCTCCTCAAAGGAGGGAACTGTGAAGAGCAAACTTGACAGTTACATTATATGGAACTAAAATTTAGTTACTTTGCCATCAACAAAGAATCCATGAATACCACCACTATCCAGAGACTCAAAGTAAGTCTTAAAAATCAGGAATGGTAGTAATGCCTCTTCCTGTCCTCCCTGATTCTTAACCATTTTTATCTCTCAGAAAAATGACTGTATTCTGACTTTTGGAAAAAACACAAAATTTGGAAAACAATTTAGTCTTTTTATGTAAAGTTTGTTGTGCTGGTTCCTTAGATCTCAAATATGACAACAGTAAAAACAAACAAAACTGCCTAGCTGGATAATGATATTGTTAGGACAACTCCAAAGTTGCAAAACAGTGGTTGACAATTAATGGCAGTAATTTCTAAGTTGAATCATCATTTTTCTTTCATGATTCATAAGTTGAGTGGTGGGATGAGGTGTGCAATGGAGGGGAAATGGTGGGCCTAAGAAATGATCCACACTGGTGTTCAACCCAGAACAGGAGGCCAGTGCTGGCTTTCCGCTGCCTCTTCCTGATTCTGTCAGGTTCCTGCAAGTCTGTGGCCATACTTTGAAACCTCTGGCATGCAGAGGGTGCTTCTTGTCCTGTAGCAGAATATAGGATTTGATTAAAAAACAATGTGTTGTTGTCCAAAGGCTCTAAATTTTTTTATAGGATCTGGATAGTTATGAATGCCAGAGTTTTGAAGTTTTAATAAGCATGGTGTTGTGCCAATAATAACAGCGTTTTTTGTTAGTGCTTTTTCATATATTTTCCAGGTATTCCTCTGTTTCTCTCTATGTCATTCTCAGTTACCTGACAGGTGATGCATATGTAATCATCTGACAGAGGAAGGAACTCACATGTGCAAAGACTTGGTAACCTGCCTCTAGTCTAGATGGTGGCAGCTCTTCTGAGTCCCCACCTTTTGTCTTTTCAGATTTGACTCTTTAGGACCAACATGAGTGGATTTTGGAATGTGCCCAGGGTATAGTAGTCATGCATAATAACTTCAGACTCTTTGGGTTGCAAATGTTAGCTCACAAACTGGTTTAAGCAAAAGGAAAATTGACTGGTTCACATTCAGGAGAAGTTACAGGGTAGAGGTCTACTTCAGGTATGGCTTGATCCAGAGGTTCCAATGACATACTCTGAATCTGGTTTCTGTCTCTCTGTCTTCAGTTTTGCTATATTTTCACAGCCAGGCTCTCCTCTCATGGGTGTTGGTGACTCCAGGCTCACATCCTCACAATGGAAAGGATGGAAAGTATAATGGAAAGAAACTGTCTTCCACGTAGCTCCTGCATGAGTCCCAGCATTCACTCTGATTGCATCAGTGAAGGCCACTGCTTAGCCCAGTTCTGTAAGCTAACCAGGAGGATGGAATTACGCTGATTGGCCAGCCCCAGACCATGGTCTCCCTGAATCATTCCCTGTGGCTGGAAAGACCTAGAGCACTGTTTGGCCAGCCCTGGTCGTACAGGGTCCCCACCCTGATCCTATAGACTGAGAGAAGGTGTAGCAGATCCTCAGTATTGGGGTGCTTTACCAAAAGGGATAAGGGTACTAAGTGGCAAAAAAAAAAACCCTCTGAAATTCATTGTTAATGTCAGTCTGACACATTTTCAGGTAGATGGGAAGTGCTGTAACCAAGAACAGTGTTTCTTGAAGGGTGCTCCACAGTCTGTGAGCTCTTTGTTAATCTGTCCATAAGAAGATTGTGTCAGAATGTGCATCAACTTTGGCACTAAACACACTGCTTAGTTGAACTTCCGCCCCCCTTTTTTTTCTCACAGCAAGACTTTTTGAAGAAGGAAGCAATGCCCTGGTTTCCGTTCTGGTGCGAGCTCCTTATCTTCTGGAGGCCTGGCACTTGGAGCGGCATTGGTCTAGGGCACAGCAAAAAGAAGCTGCTGCCGTTCCTGCTCCTTGAGCAAAGGGAAACAACCCAAACCCAAATATACCCGTTTAGAGTGGGAGGAGGATAGAAAGGACACACCTATTTGTGGTTTTAGTGGAATAACTCAACCCAGCATCTTTTCTTTGTTTTCTGAGTTTTTTTGTTTTTACATAATTGCTTTAGAATTTGTAGAGTGGATTGAACATGAGACACTCATACAGCTTGTGTTAGATAGAAAACAGGCATCAATATGCTGGTGCCAAGCTGTCAGTTTAATGAATCCACAAGGAGCTGGGGGAAAAGTGTGCTGTGGAAATCTGTGGTTATATTGTTATGCAAAACACTGTCAAGGTAGTTCTGCTCCATAAAGGACTCCTTTATCTGACAAGACTTTGAAGCTCTGTTCTCCTGATGTGCAGCTCCTGAGAGGAAATCGGTTTAACTCAGCAAGGCGCAGTAGGCACAGTTCTTAAAAAAATTTTTCCACCTCAGACTCACAACTGAATAATATACAGAGTTAAGGAAAGGAGATTTGTCTTGTTGCTTTCTATTCAGCAAATATTTATTGGGGATCTACTATGCACTAGAGGCTTCAAGACAAATAAGATGTGGTCCCTGACCTTGAGGAACTTCAAGGGAACTTGGGGAGAGACACAGCTCACCACCGGAACAGACACCAGGAATATTCTGTTAGCATGTGCCAGGCACTTTCCATTGCCAGTTGCTCCCACTGACATATGAAGAAACTAAGATGCAAATTCTTTGGTCAAAGTCAACAACTAATAAATGTTAAAGCAGAGATGCAAACCAAGCCTTTCCAAACCTAACAGTTCATCTCCAAAGCTTACCTTCTTTCCTCTCTAAAGCATGCCAACCAGAGATGAGTTTATCAGGACTGACTGGAGAGGAGTGGAGAGAAACTGTGTTGTTGCTCTCCCTTCTGCTGGGGCTAACTTGGATCTGCTTCTCCAGCTTTCTTTCACTGAATAAGGTTGCAAGGATGATGACCTTATGGCGTGAGTGTCAGTCCTTGGGAGGACAGTATGACCTTGACCTGTTATTATTACGTATGTGACACTTTCCTGGCTGGATCCCTTGTCAGCCAAACAGAACTGCCTCAAGGCATGTGCTGGTGAGTGTTTGGATCAGATGTACAAATTCATACATTAGGGAACTTGCCACTGAGTGGCTGTTTTGCCTGAGGATTTCAGCCTCAGGAAAATTCACTGTGGATTCAATGAGACCGAGAAATGACAACGGAAGTTTTTGGGGGTGAAAGGGCTTATATGGGCTTTATTCTCCCAGTGGTAGGTCAAGCACTAGAATCACGTCTGCATCCAGCAGTCTGAAGGTCCGTAATCCACCTCTGTCTCTGCTTCCGTGCAGATCACTGGGCAGAACTCTTTATATAATGACTCAGTTAATAATAGCTCATTGCCTAGGGTGTGGAAGCATTAGCCTAGCAGTAGGCCAATTACATCATAAAGTACTTTAGCATCAGGTGAGGATCCAGACCATAGGAACTTCCATTTCCCCACAGAGGCTATCCTGGTGTTGGTGATTTGGCCACTCAAACCATGCTGTTTTCTTGCTTGGGGGAAGCCAGGGTCAGCAGCTGGAGGACTCCGCAAACCTAAGTTAAGACACCTTGACAGGACTGCACTTGTATTCTTATCCAGCTCTTTGATCTTGGTCCTTCCCTAATTGCTTGTCAGAATTTCTGTTTTCCTCAGTACAACATTCATTCAACACATTGGGATGGAGATTGGATATGGGCGTTGATGAGAAAACGCACTTGGGCGGTTAGACCCAGGTGAAGTAAGTTACGCAGTTAAGTAAACTGGAGCCCACGAGTCCCCTCCCCTGTGTTTGGCTCCAATATTATGTAAAGGAACTTGGATTCAAGGAAGGAAGGACTGTAAATGTTGATGTAGAATGTGGACTCTTCCCCTAATGTTCCTTGCTACTGCTGATTAGTGACAGCTCTTCTGGGTCACACTGTTTTCTTATCAGAAATGATCAGAGTCCAGTTGCAAAGATTACTTTTTAAGATGTGGACTCAGTGGCAAAATAGTAAACCCTTCCCCTGGATTTCAGTTATCTTCTTGCTCCACCTAAAGATGTTCTCATAACTCTTATAAAATGACTAATTAAAATGGAGGCAAAAAGCTCCATGACACTGGATTTGGCAACGATGTCTTGAATAGGACTCTGGAGACTCATGCAACAGAAGGAAAAAACAGATTGGACTTAATCAAAATAAAAAACTTTGTTGCATCAAAGGACATTATTAACCAAGTAAATGGGCAACCCACTGAATGGGAGAAAATATTAGCAAATCATTTGTCTGACAAAGGATGTTGAAATAGTTTCTAGGCCCAGGATGGAGCTGTTCCTACCCAGGGTACCACATCAGCAAATTGAGCTTCAGTGTTCCTGTAAATGCCCTGCTTGACCAGAAACCCAGAAATGCAGTGTACAGGTATCTCCCACTTTCTGAAAGTTTTGAGTTACAACAGTTTGCTTTTCCAAAAGACCTACATTAGTGCGTATGTAAAAGCAGAATTCCCCTTGACATTTCTTTTTGTTAGCGAAAAAAGGTATTAATGTATGTCTTTTGGAAAACTAAAGTATAATGGGAACTTTTGGAAAAGAGAAGATACATCTTGCTTTATGCCATTTCAGCTTATGAAAGGTTTCATAGGAACTTTTACTTTTGGAGGGTGGGGGAGACCTGGATCCAGTTAGCCAACCCCCAAATGCCAAGCAACTCTGTGCTTTATATGTACTTATTTCCTTGTTCCTTGACCTTCCTAAGGTCAGATATGCAACACCAGCCAATCGGCTGTGTTTCCCCGTTGCCACTTCTAATGCTCCGTAAGTCTTGCCCAGAATCCCCGAGGAAGAATGTTCCATTGCTTGTGAGGCATGGTGCTCCCCCATCCATGGATTGTTTTCCCTTGAGTAAAGGACATCAACTCATTACCAAATTGTTTTAGTTTGTCAGGGATTAATACAAAATATATAGAAATATATAGAAAACTCTTAAAACTCAACAACAAAAACCAAGCAGCCCCATTCAAAAATGGGAGAAGGATTTGAATGGACATTTCTCCAAAGAAAATGTACAGATGGCTGATTAGCTCATGAAAAGATGCTCAACACCATTAATCATTAAGGAGATGCAAACTGAACCACTTCATGCCCATTAGGATGCCTATTACCAAAAAAACAGAAAATAAGTGTCAGTGAGGATGTGGAAGTTTCACTGTTGGTGGGAATGTAAAATGGTACAGTTGTCATGGGAAACAGTATGGGAGTTCCTCAAAAATTAAAAATAGAATTACCATATGATAGAGCAATTCCACTTTTGTGTGTGCACCCAAAAATATTGAAAGCAGGGACTTGAACAGGTATTTGCACACCCATGTTCATTGTGGTGTTAATCATATTAGCTAAAAGTTGGAAGCAACTGAAGAGTCCATCACTGGGTACATGGATAAAAAAGTGGTATGCCCATACAATGGAATATTACTCAGCCTCAAAAAGGAAGGAAATTCTGCACATGCTACAACATGAATGAACCTTGAGGGCATTATGTGAAGTGAAATAAGGCACTCACACAGGGAAGAATGCTGTGTGATTCCACTGGAATGAGCACCTCCAGTCATTGAATTTATGGAGACAGAAAATGGAGTGCTCGCCAGGGGCTGGGGGAGGAGACAATGGGGAGTTAGGGTCTAATGGGTAACAGAGTCTGCAAATGGATGATGATGATGGTTGCCCAACAATGCACAGCAGTGTGAATACTGAATGCCACTGAACTGTACATTTTTGAAGGGTAAATTTTAAATGTATGCTTTCCCAAAATTTAAAAAATATAATTATAAGACAATCCTGTAGGATATGCATATTTAATTTGACTGAATTCATTTCTATGCACTTGGGTAAAAAGTATGAGAAAAACAGCAATTCACTGAGCAGGCCATTCTGCCCTCTGTTCCAGCCCTTGGATCTATGCCCCCACGGGAGTGAGCTGAGGGCTGCTGTGCAGCAAGGCCTTTTCTTATTCCCATGAATCTCAGCAAGCAGGAGGAGCTCTTTTTATTTTAAGATGCCTGTTTTTCATACAACAAGGCCTCTTATACACAAGTCAACTTCTTTATATGATTCATAAAGGAAGGACAGAGATGGCTTCCAAGCTCGCACCGGAGACTCTGGCAGAGAAGGAGTCTGGTCTTCTGCCCTCAAGGAGTTTACCATCTAATGACAGAGTGATAAAAATTAATGTAAATTAACACATCTTTAATTCATACAAATCAATTTATGAATGTTTTCTCATATACATATTCAGATACTTCACCCTCTTCCCAAAGGGATGTGTGGTGGCTTAAAAGAATAATTACAATTAAAATAAGGTAAACATTTTTTTAATAAAGAATACAATTTTAAAGGAAATCTAGGTAAAAGGCAATAGAAAAATGAGATGAAGCCACAGAGAGAGTTAACACATAGAAATTTATGCTGTAATATCTTGCAAAATAAATACAGCTGGGCCTTGAATTTAGCTTTCAGTTTTGTGTAGCCAAATAAAAGTTACAACACTCTGAGTGCTCGTAAGATAAGAGCAGAGCCATTGCTGACAAAAAGCAAAGCTCTTCCTGTCTCCCAGTTCCTGAGTCCTCATAAAGGTAGACCAGGTGCTTGGTGAGGCAGGACCTTCATAAACATCCTTATGACAAACACAAGGCTCACCTAGCTTCTGGGATTCTCAGTGCATTTGAGCTTGGCGATATAGCACAGTGTAGTAGGAGCAGTTCTCTACCGCTAAAACCACTGCTCTCCGGTTCTCTGGCTCCCTTCATGGGCAGCCAGACTGCCCTTAGGCATCCCCTAAGGAACATGATTCCTGGAAGGAATTTGATTTTGATAAAAATCCGGTAACAGACAGTTTAAAGTTACATTCTTTGGCAAGAACCTAGAGTGCAATTATTCTACATTGTAGCTTAAGGTCACACCCACATATTTGAAAACCACTGAAGGAGAAAGTGGGGTTGACATTCTTTGACAAAAATTAAGAAGCCGACCCAGACTCATGCTTGCCTAAGGGAGACGCCCACACCTCGGCAGAGCCACTTAAGGCCGTGCTTGTGGGTAGGGCCAGGATTTTCCGTAGGAAGCTGTTCCAAGTCAGTTCCAACACCTGAATAAATAACAATCAGAACTTCAAAATTCCACTCAGGGTAGCCTGTGAATAAGTAAGAGTTACCAACCTATCTTCACAGCCAAAGAAACACTTCCACTGGTACAGGTATGAATACTGAATTGTAAGCTAATGGACTGGAAGTGAGCTGCAAATTGTTCCCCCAAGTAACTAAATGAATTGTCCTGCAGGGTTGTTGTGTCAAAAATGATGTGTCAAAAATGTGTCAAAAATGATGACTTGGTCTTTATAGTAGTTGATGTTGGGCCACTTTTGCTGATGAAAAATAGTAGAACCTTTTTTTACCAAGGCCATTCCTAGAGTCGTGACAATGTGGAAGAGCATACTTATTTATCTGTTCTCTTTAGCAGCAATCAAGTGCCTAGATTGTTTAAAAGTGGTTTCAAATTATTAAGAGGCAAGTTAGGAAAGAGAACCAAAGTATATCTCTCCGTTTTCTCAACTGTAAAATGAGAATGCTAATAGTATCTACCTCTTAGAGTTATGCTAAATACATAAAAGCAGAATAGTAGCTGGCACATAATAGTCAGTATATATTAGCTGTTATTATTGCTGTGATCATTTCTCAGAACTTTTGTTCTGAGATGTTACTGATTTGACAAAAGTAAGTCCTGCTAAGCCTCACTCCATAAAGAAAGGGCAGGTTTTCTATAAGAATCAGTCACTAGCCGGTCTCCTGAACTAATAGCATAGTTGAGACTGGGACTTGTGCACAACGGAAAGTCAGTAATTAAGGTTGCAAGATGCCTTAATATGGGTTTTGATGGATCTCTGCAGAGGCTGATAGAGTCAGTTGTAGAATTACTGTTTCTAAAGCCTTGTTAGCATCTTGGTAGAAAAAAAAATGGTTTGAGAAATGCAGATTTAATTTTTTTTTAATAGAAATGGAAGATATCCCTTTCAAAAATGGCACAGAATTTACTCTGAGTTCACCCATTTTAGGTCATGCCAGTTTTATTACTGGAGGAAACAGACTGGCAGGATTTGGAACACACCAGTCATATGGGACTTTGAAGAACTGTAGGTCTAGCAAGTTTACACTGGGGGCTTGATGGAATTTGGGTATTACAACATTGAGGCTAGGAACATGGGCTTTGCAATTAGCCAGGCCTGGAGTGGAGCCATTGGCTGTGCCCCTGAACTAGCTGTGAGCACTCCAACAAGTTGTCTGATCTTCCAACCTTCAGTTTCTTCTTCTATAAATCAAGGTAATAGCATCCATTAATAGAGTTATCGGGAGGAGGTTTAAATAAGAGAATGCAATTAAAATAATTAGCACTGTGCTTAACACATTTTTGGTAACTATTATTAGTGTACTTTAAAATTAATTCTATATGTGTAGATGCTTTTCCAGAATCTGGTCAGAGTAGGGCCTAGGGAGATTGAGAAACCTGTCTACAGTTTATAAAATTGAGAAAATTAAGCCTCCTTGAGGTCTGGAGTTGGAGTCTAGAGTTCTATAATCTTAGTCCCAAATCCAATTTCCTTACTGATTTTATAGTCAAGGAGGCAAAAACATTTAAAATAAGGTCTTAATTTTAAGTAAAGAAGATCCAGGTCACCCTTTCATGTGCCCTTTCTTGTACCACATGATTACCTGTCCAAGATTTTTTTTTGCTTGAGATTTGCAAGATTTCTTGGCCCTTTTCAAGCCAAGAGTAGGAGGCCAGGGCCCAAGTTTGCCAAACATGGACCACTGGACAAAGCCTGTTTTAAAAAGTCTCTTTAATAATTGTAAAACACATTAAATAATTCAAAATATAAAAATGTAAGAGGTATAAAATGAAGCACAAAAGACAAATGAAAAATTAGAAAATTAAAGTATGATTTTAAAAGGAAAAAGCTGTTCGAATTGAACTTTCAATGAAAGATAAGAGTAGAGAAGGCAAGAAAAATATAAGGCAAGAATTTCAAAAGGAAACAAAACAGTGCAAGTTGAAACAAGCCAAGCAAACATGTTATTGTCTGCTTTGAAACTCCTAGCAGCTTCTAAAGTCCTCAGCAAGGTCCTTTTCCCTGACATGGCCCATGATTACCTCTCCACCTTCCTCTTCCCACCTTCTCCCTTCCACCTTACATTCACTATGCTGAACCCCTGCCAGGTGCCTGAGCAGTGGGTCCCCCCTCTCCTCTGGGCTGCTGAGTGTTCCTCTGCCTGCGGCACTCCGCCCCTCCTCTTGTTTGGCTCACTCGAGCTCACCACTCAGTTCTCCTTTAGATGCTGGACTTCACTTCCTTCATGAAGGCTTCTCTCCACACACTGGATTAGGTGCGCCTTCCTGTGCTCTGCATCATAGCTGTTCCCTTGATAGGGATCTTCCTATCATGTGACCACCTTGTTCTCAGGATGTGTCCCTTGCACCTGCCATGGTGCCTGACACAGTAGGTGCTTAATAAATTCGTGTTGAGAATATCCATAGGAGGGGAGCCTCTCCCTCTACCTTACCAAGAATGATGCAACAACAGAGAGCACTAATCCAGGCAGGAGAGCTTTTGCTAGACAGCATTATATATGTAAATGCCAGAAATTCCCACAGATCTTTATTTTTAAGTAGAAATCAAGTATTACATAATTATGAGTTCCAGTAAAATATTTTCATGCTTATTCTGTTTTCTTTCAGGTCATTCCTGTGTTTCTCACTTTGCACAATGTAGCTGAAGTTATCATCTGTGGGCACCAGAAGTGTTTTCAGAAAGAGGTAAAGATCATGCAAAATGTTGGTTTCACTTCCCTTACTTTAAATTTCAAAGAGGCACCTTTTTTTTTTTAATGGACAGAATTAGTGTCTACCTTTTCCTGCCATCTGTTCCCAGTTAAGACTGCCTGACAGTGGTCACTAATTTCAAGGACTGTGGTTTTGACATTCCTTCGGTTCACTGAACATATGTGGGAATGCTTGTTGATCTGAACGGAACTCAACGTCTGGCCAGGGCTGAGCCAGGGCCTTGGGATACAAGGAGGAATTCATTGTGGGCCTGGTGGGGGGACCATTCCCACCCACAGCTAATCCCTGAGCCACATGGAAAAGCTTGGCTGAGTGTCACATAGGCTGCTGGGAGCCCTCACCCACCTGGGGAAATGTCCTTTTTCCCCAGTCCCCACTCTGCCTCCCACCAGCCAGAGCAAGTTTCTTCACCCCTTCTGCTTTCCGTCTGTGCAAAGGGGATAGTGACCACACACAGCTCATAGAGTTATTGGGAGGATGCGATGTGACACACCTGCTAAGTGCTCCCAACAGTTTCTGGCACGTAGTAGGGGCACTGGGCATGTTAGCTATGTTAATGTTATTAGTGGTTTTAATTTGGTCCCTCTTCCGGGAGTTCCTTTTTTTAACATTTGTCCATTTGAAATGCTTTCGTATCAGTATTTTGGCACTTTTAACTAAAGGAAGTTTAGCCAGCCATTCAGGCAGCATGCTTTCTACAGGCAGGTATGGGAGAGAGACATGTGTGCCCCCCACCAGTGGCCCTCTGCACGCCTGTGCACCTCTGCCATCCCGCATGAGCTCCCACCCTCCCCTGTCCTGGGTGGACCCCCTCTCCCTCTGCCGGCTTACTTCCCTCAGCCCGCAAACACACTCAGTGTTCTCCATCCACCAAGGATGGAGCAGGCCTTGGGCGACCCCCTCATATTAACCCAGCTTTGAAGGCTGCGCTTATAAAACCATCGCCGACAGGAAAGCCAGCCTGCTGCCTGGCCCCTGTGCCCTCCCCCTCTTCCTCATCACACCCTTGCCCTTCCCGTCATGGCTCCTCAGAGAGGGTCAGTCTGGTGCTGTCCATGGCCTCATGACCCTCTCACCTTCCACCCACTCCTGCCCCTGCCTCCCTCCACCCCCATTACCCTGGAGTTGTCATGGCTGAGGTCTCCGATGGCTTCATTTATGGGACTCAGCTGGCTTTTCACACCATTCATCACCCCATGCCCTATTCTTGAGTCTTTTGGTTCTTTGACCTTCATTTCCTGTGCCTGCTGCTTGTCTTCCACGTCTGCTCTTCCTTCACAGCACCTGTCTTTCGTCTTTGGTCTGCCCCTCAGGCCCTCCTCAGGCTCTGCCTCAGGAGCCTTCTGTTCCACGCCATACACTTTCTGGACAGTCACAATCACACCCACGGCACCAGCCACCTTCAGTTCCCTGGGGACTCCTGAGCTCCCATGTCTGGCTCAAGTCTCTCTAGAGCTGGGGTCCCTGATCAGCTCGCCTACGGTTCTCAGCCTGGCTGTTTCCCAGCATCTGAAATGCAAAGGGATCAAATGGAACTGCTCTCTTTCCCTAACTTGCTTTTCACCTGTGAATCCCACTGCTGGTCATCACCACTCAAGTCAGAGATGTAGGGGTCCCTGTAGGCTCCTCGGTCTCCTGCCCCTCGTAGCTGTCTCTTTCTGAATCTGTCCCCTCCTCTCCATTCCCAGCTGCTGCCACCTTAGCTCAGGGCCTCATCTGCCTGTCTAGGAACTGAGGGTTGAGATCTTGATCCCCTGATTCCTCAGGGAAGCCAGGTGGGATCTGGAGTGAGCAGTCCTGGCTTTAGATGATCGTCGTTTTTTGGATATGCCATAACCTGGCAAAGGCTGGGGGGCACCAAGCCACCCAGATGTACGCAGTGCCTGGCTGGTTTCCCTGCCTCTGCCTCTCCCCCCATTACCTCCTTCCACAGTGCACCTGAGTGGCCTTTCTAAAACACAAATCAGGTCATGTCCCCCCGTATACAGCCCTGCAGGGACTGCCATGACCTGCATGGGGCATGCAAAACCCTTCACCCCTGGGCCCATCCACCTCTTGGGTTTTAGGAATTCCATCCACAGCCAAATGTCTCGCTTTTCTTAGGCCATGTCCTATTGCTCTCCTCTGATTTGTCAGCAGCCCTCTTAAACACCCCATTCACTCTGTGAATATCTTTGAACCTGCTTATGCACCCCCTGTGCGAGGCCCTGGGTGTAAGGTAGTGAGCAAGAGGCATGGTCACTGCTCTTCTGAACCATCAGCTGGGAAGGGGAGATAGACACTAAACAAATCATGAGACCTACTTGCTGGATTGTTGGCCAGAGAGGCCACTCTGGGGAAGTGACATTTAAATACAGACCTTGAAAGGTCAAGCAGGAGTTAGACAAGTAGGGATGGGGTCCAGGGGAAGTACCCAGGAAGAGAAAACAGCAGATACAAAGGACCAGATGTGGGAAGGTCACTTGGGGCCAGTGTGGCTGGAGCTTGGTAACAAAGCAGAGCGCTCAGGATGAGGCCAGAGGCTGGGGAGGAGCCTCAGTGGCGGAGCTAGCCAGGAGCTGGAATTTATGCTGGGTGCAGCGGGAGGCCACAGCCAGGGAGGCTGATCAGGTTCACAGTGTTCAAGGCACATCCAACTGACTGCAGAGGAGAAAGAATTTCAGGACACGAAAAGGGGCACTGTGGTGACCCCAAAGAGGCTCTCAGTACTGTAGGCTGATCTACATGCAGTTGGAGCCTTCCCCGTACCTCCACCTTCCTCTGTCATTTTACTTCTCACACCATGTTGCGATTTCTGTATGTCATCACTTCTAACATGTGCTGCTTTTTCTTCACATTAAAAAATTTTTTGCTTCTGAAACTGAAATGCTTTTATAATCAGTGCTGTGCCCTGGTCTAATTTTCTCTTTCTTAGTAGTCTATAGAAGAAAGGAAACTCTGTGATCAGTGGCATCCTAAGTTTAATGAAGTACAGGAGTTTTTTCCCTGTGTCTCTGACTGCTTGCTCCGAGCCCTCTCATTGTAGGGACCATGTGGTTGTGGCTCCAGGGCTCAGCCCCAGAAATGCTGCCCAGCTGAATATTCACTAACTAGTCACTAGTTTTAGGTTCAGAATCTCACCAAGAGCAGCTCAGGTTTGGGAGACTGGCTCAAGCCACTCAAATTCAAAAATGGCTTCTGATTCACAAAATAGATACTTTTTTTTGTGAATTAAAAAAATGAAGATTAAGATTTACCTGGTTAAGGGATGATATCCAGGCATCCCATGGGGCACTACTTCCTGATGAGACAGATGAGGGTGAGCATATAGGACAGGAGGCTGGAGAGTCCTCAGGGATTTTTCCATCAAGCCAAGAGAGCCTGTCTTTGGAAGGAACAGGATAGACACCAAAATATTTTGAATCTTCCGTTCCATTTCATCACTGACACAGAGCAACATCATTTCTTGTCAGGGCAAATTAAGGAACAGCTGGGTGGATTACGTATCTATTTAGTTATTTTTAAAAACCTCTCCTTTATGAATGTAAAGTTGTAGAAAGTGCAGAGGAAAAAATCCCCGAAACCAACTGTGATCTAAGAAAACTATTCTTTCAGGCTTTCTTTCTATGCACATGGGTAGACATACTTACACAAGTCATAAAATGCATCCAGTTTTTTCCATTGATGAACTTGTCAGAAATCCCTATTTATGTCCTCATTCCACTCCACATGGAATATGCTGTGTCGGCTGGTCCCTATTTGTAGACTTGTAGGTGGTTTCTAGTAGTTTGACTTCAACATCTGCTCTGTGGTAGATTGCTGTGATATGTTTTCAGTATGATTTATATTCCTGGTCATTCAGCCTAGAGCCTTGCCTAGGTGGCCAGATATTGTGAGGGACACAGTCACACGCCATCTCTCAGGCTTTGCTTGTGGCTCGCAATGAGAGCTCTTCTGTCCAGTATATCAGGTTTCACAAGAACCGACTTTGGACAGTAAAGTTGGCTTCCTCATGACCCCGTTCCCAGACGATGAGAATAACCTGTCTGGAGCTGTGGTTCATTGTCACCATCCACAACCTATCCTTTGTGTATGCATGCATAAACACATGTGCAGTTCGACTACAAGGTAATGTGTGGCTTGTGGAATTAGTCTCACTACCTTGCAGATAGATTTATCACAGTTTCACATTAGAATACTGCTATTCATTCATTTGTTCAACACATAGTAAGTATATACCATATATCAAACATCTTGCTAGACCTACACCTACAGAGATAGAGAGGACAGGTTTATCACTCTTGCAAAACTCAGGTTGTAAACATGTTGTCTGGTGCCCGAAGGATGACATATGGGCAAGAACAGGGGTGTGGGTAGACCAGGGTGACCACCTGTAAAGCCTGCTTGGAAAGGTCAGGCTAGATTTGAACCCAGAAACACAGACGCATAGGAATTTTCTAGGCGGGTGGGAGAAAGGCACTCCAGGCAGGCAGAGGGAGCAGCAAATGAAGACTAGTGGCCTGAAGAGGTCTCATTGCAGGACTGGCAGGCTAACTGTGGCAGAAGGGCATCATAAAAGGTCAGGCTCTGGAGCTAGATTTCCTTCGTGCAAACCCTGTGACCTTGGACAGCTTAGCTCATTTCCCATTGCCTCGGTGTCCTCATCGTAGCATATAACCGAAGACTTAATTAACCCGTAATGAAATGAGTCAGTACGTGTAGAGCACTTAGAAATGCACCGGCATGGTATAAGCGGCCCTCAGAGTGAGCTAGCTAACCCAGAGCAACATCAGCTTTTAGTGTTATTTTTGGCAATATGGCTTTTGAGAAGGTGAACTGACCCATTCAGAACACTGAGAGGTCATTAGACTTATTACTGGGTGGCTATGGGACTGAGGGGCCTGGGCCTGTCATGGCCTGACATTCACTTCACAGGTGTTTTCAATCCCTGGGGGAACAGAGTTCAGTAATGAATTTATTGCTTGTTTTCCCTCTCTGTGGCTCAGGTTCTGGGCTCTTTGAGTAGAGGAGTTTAAGATAAAACAGGATTCTCTCCTCTGGGGGCTGGGTGAGCTCCTCAGGCTCTGGGATGGTTTGCTGCCCTGAAACAGAAGCCCCCAGACAGCTGCGGGGAAACCTATTCCTCATGCATGAGTTGGAACATCCCTTTCATCTCAGGCCCCTCCATTCCTACTCTTGCACCAAACTGTTGAGATGTTGGCTATATTTAGCTCAGAATCTTTTAGTAGCACATTTCCCCATGGTGGTGGCAGGTATCCAGCTGTGGTGAGCGAGGTCACCTTTGAGTGTGTCATCCTTTTTGAAGGTAAAAGTGTCCCCACCAGGTGGCAGTGGAGTCACGGTTGGCATTGCCTCTGTACTCTCCTGAGGGGAGGTCCACAGGGTAAGAGATTAAAAGATATAAAGATCCAAGCCACTGCTTTGTACACAGACATAATCTGCTTATTATAACAATGCAAACTGGATTATTTAGTAATGCATGAAAAGTTGAGATAGTCTCCTCAGCAAACCACAAGTTTCTCTTGTCGGTACTTCACTTTTTAAAAATTGAGGTATAATTGGCATATAAGATTGTATTAGTTTCAGGGGTACAAAATTATGATTCGATATTTATATATATATATTGTGAAATGATCACTGCAAAAGTCTAGTTAACATCCATCACCACACGTAATTACAAATTTCTGTGTGTGTGTGTGTAATGAGTGCTTTGAAGATCTACTCTCTTTAACAACTTTCAAATATACAATACAGTGTAACTAACTATAGTCACCATGTTTTATAAGTTACATCCCCAGGACTTAATTATTTTCTGGCTGGAAGTTTGTATCTTTTGAGCACTTCTCTTTTTTTTTTTTTTTTTTTGAGAGGGCATCTCTCATATTTATTGATCAAATGGTTGTTAACAACAATAAGATTCTGTATAGGGGACTCAATGCACAATCATTAATCAACCCCAAGCCTAATTCTCAACAGTCTCCAATCTTCTGAAGCATAACGAACAAGTTCTTACATGGGGAACAAGTTCTTACATAGTGAATAAGTTCTTACATGTGAACAGTGCAAGGGCAGTCATATCACAGAAACTTTCGGTTTTGATCACGCATCATGAACTATGAACAATCAGGTCAGATATGATTATCCATTTGATTTTTATACTTGATTTATATGTGAATCCCACATTTCTCCCATATTTTTTTTTTAATAAAATGCTGAAGTGGTAGGTAGATGCAAGATAAAGGTAGAAAACATAATTTAGTGCTGTAAGAGGGCAAATGTAGATGATCAGGTCTGTGCCTATAGACTAAGTATTAATCCAAGCTAGACAAGGGCAACAAAACATCCACGGATGCAGAAGATTTCTCTCAAAACGGTGGGGGGTGAGGTTCTAAGCCTCACCTCTGTTGATCCCCAATTTCTCACCTGATGGCCCCCCTGCGACTGTGCCTGTCTTAGGTTGTTCCTCCCTGGAGGAATCTTACCCGTTTGAGCACTTCTCTTTTAAACAGTATGTTTATACTTCATACTTTATCTGGAGTCAAAAAATTGTAGTTTACCCTCAGCTAGCAAAAGAATCCTTTTGAAATGTCCAGAATTAATCTGTTATTCTAGCTGCCCATTTCCCCCATCAAATATAGAAAAATCATGCGTCTCCCTGCTAGAACTTTTTCCTGAGTTCAAAAGACAAATTCCCTTACATTTCAGACAGCTCTAAAATGCCCAGTTTCGATTTCCCCAGTCTGCCCCTTTCTTCTCTCTGAGGGTGGAATCAAATGTCCCTTCTCCTTTTTTCTGTTTCTTCCTTTATGCATCATACCAGAGAATGTATGGCACTTCAACTTCAGAGATGGATTAAGAAAAGAAAACTTAAAGAGAGAGATTGTAATCTAAGTTGAACAAGAGCTTAATTTCTTTTCTTACTCCGGTTACACCAATCTCTCTCTCTCTCTCTCTCTCTCTCTCTCTCTCCTCTTCTCGGTGTGTAAGATATTTGAAGGCTTCACCCCGGTGATATTTTGTGTTTTTGTGAGTAAATGTTGTTCTGATGGTGAGAATGGTAAACTGCATATCCAGTGTGCTGTGCCTCAGGGAATCAACTCTGCACCTCTGAGTCATCCTTCATTTTGTTCAAGCAGGAAAAGCCTCAATAAATACTAAAGTGTAGCAAGCTGTTAAGCCCCCAGTAACTGTGCTCGTAGTCTGTTTGCCTCTTGATCTAAGTGTTTTCTTTTAAGGAGGGGAAAAAAGGAGTTTTTAAGGACTAATTATAAGTCTCCTTGTTTTTATACAGAAAATTTCTCCTGCAAAGATCTGTAGGTAAGTTTTTTCTTTTTAAACCACAAACCAGTAAACAGATTTAACCTGATTTTGAACTTTGATGATAACTGTTAAGATTCATATTTGAGAGCTGACAGAGGAATTTGTTTTAAATACTTATATATCCCTATTTTGTGTCTTATTCTAAAATTTATTCTTTCCCTTTTTCTGAAATATTTTATTGCTAAGGGGAAAACAACCTGCAGTAGATTTCAGCCACTGATGCCCGGGCCTTCACTAGGAATTGTGCAATACTGGTGGAGAATGAAAATGGAAAACATGGAAATGACCTAACATTTTAAAAGTAATGTTTGCAGTTTATTGGGTTCTTAAGATTTCCCATGTTGGAAAAAGCACTGGCCTTTGAGTCCGGGAATCTGAGTGTGGTCGTGGGCCACAGCAAAGTGTGTATGGGCAGGTTTCATAACCCTCCATGCCTCAGTTTCCTCAGCTGAAACCTGAACTGGGCTGGACTCTCAGTAAGGTCCCTGTCCCATTTCCCCACCCCTGCCATGTGCGAATTTGGGTCTGCATGCCTGGTTCTCTGACTGCTTCCTGCCTCTTCTGCAGCAGCTGTGAAGCTCAGTCCTGCAGATGCAAAACTAACAGAGATGCCTTGATATGTGGATTTAGGACTTTTTGTTTCAACTATGTCTGGGCTCCATCCAGTCTCTTTCTTTGCCTTTATTATAGACTGCTACTTGGAAAAGACAAACACAAAAACAACAACATCAGGATTCATCCTCTTGTTTTAAAGATCAGCAGATGTTAAAGAGAGGCATCACAACCCACTAATGCCTGATAAGTCAAGTAGCACTCAAAGCCAAGTGTGGTGGGAAGCCAGGTCTCACAACTGGCTGTTCCCCATCTCCCCATAGCCCAAGGGGCGGCCTTTTGGGGAGTCTCTGCCACTCATGGCCTGTGGATGGGGAAGCATCCTATGTCCTATAATGTCTTCCATTGTAGGCAGACACCAAACCTATTTGAATTCTCCTCTGCTCACACCTAAAATCTGCCTGTTCCTATGCAGCCCCAGAAACCCTTCCTGACAACCTCCCTCCACTCACCCGCCCTTTGTGTCCGAGTCACTGGGCAGTCTGGTGCTTTGGAGTCTTCTGGTGGCCATTTATGTGTGTGCCTTGAAAGCTGGGGAGGCTATAGGCATCGGGCGGGTTGGACTGGAGAAGCTTCCAGTGCCTCAGGATGTCCCATGTCATCCTGACCTGCCCGAGGCCCTGAGAACATAGTACAACGAGCTCCCATCTACCTCTCACCTAGGTTCACCCACTGGTAATTGTTTTTTCCATTGGCTTTCTCTCTTCATACGTATACCTATACATATATTATCACATATAATATGTAAGGATATGTATATAACTATTCTTACTATTTTTTTTTCTGAACCATTGGAGAATAAGTGCAGAGATCATAAAACCTAAATACTTTAAAGTTTAAATCTGAAAAATAACAATTTCTTGTATAAAACACAATGCAATTATTAAATTTACAAAATCAACATCTTACCCAATACTATTATTGTCTTAATATTGACTCCGTGTTCAAATTTGGCCAGTCACCCCAATATTGTCTTTTATAGTAATCTTTTCCCCACAGATGTCATGTCTTCTCCATACCCTCCAGTGCTCTCTGTGGCATTATGTTTTCCGGAGGTGGCATAATTGTAGTCCGAATGCCCAACATCCCACTGGTATACTTTTTGGGGATCTGTAGTTTTTTTTGTTGTTGTTGTTTGTTTTTTTGTAGATAATTGTTTTTTATTGAAGGGTAGTTGACACACAGTATTACATTACATTAGTTTCAGGTGTACAACACAGTGATTCAACATTTATATACATGATAATTCTAGGTACCAGCTATCACCATACCAAGTTGTTACAATATTTTGACTATATTCCTTATGCTATACATTACATCCCGGTTACTTATTTATTTTACAATTGGAAGTGTGTACTTTTTTTTGTTGTTGTTGTTGTGAGGGCATCTCTCATATTTATTGATCAAATGGTTGTTAACAACAATAAAATCCTGTATAGGGGAGTCAGTGCTCAATGCACAATCATTAATCCACCCCAAGCCTAATTTTTGTCAGTCTCCAATCTTCTGAAGCATAACGAACAAGTTCTTACATGGAGAACAAATTCTTACATAGTGAATAAGTTACATGGTGAACAGTACAAGGGCAGTCATCACAGAAACTTTTGGTTTTGCTCATGCATTATGAACTATAAACAGTCAGTTCAAATATGAATACTCATTTGATTTTTATACTTGATTTATATGTGGATACCACATTTCGCTCTTTATTATTATTATTATTTTTAATAAAATGCTGAAGTGGTAGGTCGATACAAGATAAAGGTAGAAAACATAGTTTAGTGTTGTAAGAGAGCAAATGTAGATGATCAGGTGTGTGCCTGTAGACTATGTGTTAATCCAAGCTAGACAAGGGCAATAAAACAACCACGTATGCAGAAGATTTCTCTCAGAACAGTGGGGGTGAGGTTCTAAGCCTCACCTCTGTTGGGGGATCTGTAGTTTTAAAAATCTCTTTATTGTACATTTCACAGACAGTGTTTTTCTCAAGTGAGCCAGCTGTGGTTCTGCAGATGTCCTGCAAATGCCTGTCTGTGGGAAAATGGCTAGCCAAGCACTGGGGAAGGGACTGTCTGGTTACCAGTGGAGCACATAATTGGAAACCACATAGGCGGAAGGGTTCTCAGAGGATGACGGGTATCTGGGCTCGGTCTCACAGGAGCTTTGCCTTATCTACGCTCCAGCTGAAGCTTCCACGCTCTCTGGGAAGCCCTTTGATGTTGAAAAGTGAAGCTGTGTGTTCTGTCTCCTCCACAGCGCCCTTTTCCTCCTGGCCGCGGCAGGATGCCTTCCCTTTAACGACCCCCAGGTACGTACAGGTAACTCATTTGCCTTCCAAGGACTTTTTACTCTCCGAAGCCTGCATGTCTGAGCAGAATTGCCTAGTCCTTCCTTTAGTATCAGAGTAACCTGAGCATTTACAAGCTTTCAGCTGGGTACCTTTGGGCTGGGCCAACGCCCTCCTTCGGGCCTCTGCCTTCTCCCAGGGCTGCCGCGGGGTGGCGGAACTCTGCCTCTGGGTGCCGTGCGGGTGCTTGGAGAACCTGCAAGCCGGCACCCAAGAGGCCGCAGCCTTACGCATTGAGGCGAAGAGGCTTTTTCCCTCTCATACCTGATATGCAGAGGGGCTTTTGCTTCACTCCACTGAGTTGTTCTTGATTAGGCTCCGAGGACCCACCCCCACCCCCAGCAATCCTCTTACTACTGGATCTGCTGTCTTTTCTCCCGCAGCAATTATTCAGTCCCCATCAAGTGTCAGGCACTGAGCCAGTTTCTGGGAGCACAAAGAATTGCCCTCATCCGGGCACAAGTCAGAGTCTAGTCAGGGGAGGAGACCGATGATAAGCAGATAATGAGAACACAGGGGGGCCAGGACTCTGCCCAGGGAGCAGGGGATGCTGGGAGGCAGCTCCAAAGACTGGGGGACTCGGGAAGTAAGACTAGCTAATGATTGCTGGGAGCCTTCTGTGTGCCAGGCTCTGTGCCAGGGCTTGTGTGCTGACTTTATTTCAAATCTCACAAGAGTCCCACAAGGGAAGGGACTATTATTAGCTCCATTTCATGGCTAAAGAATAATGAGGCTGAAAAGGTCACCAGCTAATGAGTAAGTGGGGATTTTAGAATTTAACCCAGCTCTTCCTGATGCTGGAACCAGACTTTGCTTACTGGATTTACATCTTGAAGGCTGAGGAGGAGCTGGCCAGAAGGAAGCAGGTGTGGGCAAAGTCTCGCAGGCATCCTGATTACTCTGCAATTTAACTTTATTGAATACCTACCGTGTATGTTCCTGTGCAGATTCCTGCCCTTCTAGAATTTTGAGCTGGTGGGGAAGCATGCATGTTTGCAGGAAGTACAAATTCTCTTTCTCTGGAAAGGGGGAAGCTGATGGGACTGGAGGGGTGGGCAGGGGCTTGTCATAGAAATCCTGGGGTGTCATGAGTTTGCATTTTATCCTGGCATCACTAGGAGACTGTTGAATGGTTCTAAGTAGTAGGTGACACGCTTGGATTAGCCTTTTAGAGATTAGCAGCTTGGAGGCAGTGTGGAGAATGGGCAGGGGTGCTGGAGGCAGGGAGCCCTGTTAGGAAGATGTCAGAGGCAACTGGGTGAGCACTGAGGAGGGCCTGGCCCAGGGTCTCAGGAGCCCTGTCTGGGCACCATTGCCTGGAACTGTGCACTGACATTTAGGGTTTCTGTTCACCACTCTGAATTCTGCTTGTCTGTACTTACTGCCATTTTTTAAAATCCTGTGTTGCAGTTTGATCCAGATGGATATTTCTGGGCTGTAATTCATGTATTCTGTGTGGGTAAGTTTTAAAAGAATGCTTACTTAAGTATTTGAGCTTATTGTTTAGACCTAATTGTATACCCAAAAACTTTTTAGTGACCCTGAACAGCAGGAAGATTAAATACAGGGTGTCAAGGTACAAATTGAATGGGTGTTTTCTGGATTGATTTTCCTGTTTTGGGGTTTTCCTCAAATGTTTCCATCTCCAGGATAGTCTCCTCTTTTTCCTGACGACATTCCCTAACTCAGTGTGGCCCAGGTCCTGCTTTGCTTGGGTCCACTTTTGGGATGCTGGTTGGTCTTCCTAAAAATGGTGGGAAGAGACCCAGAAGGTTGTGCCAAAAGTACTCTCTCTCAGCAGTATAGCCCCCAAAATGTAAGTGGGCAAAATAAAAGCACCATCGGACTTTATTTCAAATCGTATATTCAGTGTTTCTGGTCTGTAGTCTGACAGAGGGAAGACCATGCCCTGCCTTTGTTGCACACAGTTCAGAAATCCAGTGGTCTTGCTCTTTCTCCTGCACACCATGCAAAGGAAACCAGAAGTTTCCTGTGAACTCTATCCATCTGTTGATCACAGCCTCTCGGCCCAGCACTCCTTGAAACCCTCTGGAGTGGTGGTGGTCTCCCCCAGTTGGCTGTGGGTGACTCTCATAGGGAAGAGGGACCCTTCTCCATGTGTGTTTTGTGTAGGATGCCCTGTACCAGTAACACATACTGCTTCATTTTCAGGGGCTTATAAAATACTACAGAAGTCTCAGAAGCCTAATGCGTTAAGGTAAACTTTGAAAGTTCGGTGAGTTGCTGTTTGGTTAAAGGCAAGAGGTGAAAATCATGGTATCGTTTGGCCCTAGACTGCACTTCTGGGTTGTAGTGAGGGCAGCAGCCTGGGCCTACGGGGCCATTTCTCTTGCTCTTGGGCTGTTCCAGGCCAGGCCTCCTCCTACCTGAATCATATCAGCTGTCAGCAATGTGCAAAGATCAGGGAAGACTATTCCTCCTTCAGGGGCAGCCATTCAGATGACATTTTTACAAAAATTATGTGACCAGCTGCTCTGGGCCCCGGTTTACTTCCTCCAGCTCAGAGGCCAACTCTTTTTTCTTGTTCCCCCAGCACCTTGCTCACTTGGTTTAGACCCAGAAGTCTCTCAGTCACTAGCTCTGTTGTAGGGTAAAATGAGGCCATTGTTGTGGGCATTCAATGGACTGGCCTTGGCAAATGTAAATGAAAAAGAGGAGAATTCAGAGCTCAGTTGGGCTGGAACCGCGAGGTCAGAGCCTCTAGACTGGCCCGCTGGCCTCTGGGTTTTGGAGCCCGCCTGAGGCCTGAAGAGGAAAGGTCTGAAGGGAAGGATTCCTCAGAGGTTAACAATCTGAGGGTGTGACTCAGTCTCTAGAGCACCTTTTGTTCTTTTAATAAAGTGTTTATGCAGCAAAGAGCCAGTACAGTTGCCCGGAAAAATACAGGATGCTCAGTTAATTTTGGATTTCAGGTAAGTAGTGAGTAATTTTTTTTTTGTAAAAGTGTGTTCCATGCAATATTTGGAACATACTTATACTAAAACATTATTCTTTATTTGAAATTCAGATTTATTTGGGTGTCCTGTACATTGACTTGTCGAATATGGCAGCCCTACAAACCAGTCCAGTGGCCTGAGAGAACTGACATTCCTTCTAAATGGCAGATGTACACACAGGAAATAAATCACCTCAAGTGGAAAAATGTGAGATAGGAGGACATATTCTTAAAAATGAGCTAGGAACTAGTTTTGAATATAAAGTTCTCTTCACACTATTTGTTGATAATTTATAAATGCAATAACTTACAAATAGATTTATTAATAGATGATAATGGCTATTTTGTGTATGTAAAATACTTCTATTATTTCAGGTTTTTCTTTCTTTTTTTTCCTCATTCCTTAGCGACATTGACCAGCAGTACTTAAACTATATATTCAGGTAAAGTATTATTTACATTTTCAAAGAACAAGTCATATCTTTCTAGAGCTAATGGGTTTTTATTTTCCCAACAATATTTTGATTAGGGAGTGCTGAGCCAGTGTGCCTGCCAGGAAGGCAAGCTAAATAATTTGTGAGATGATCGGAAGTTGAGGAAACCAAATAGTAGTGCTGCCCTTAGGCCAGATAAGAGGGGCCTTGTCCAGCCCGAAGCCTCAGAGGGCCATGCCTCTCCCCTTGGAATGTGGGGTCCGCAAGGCTAAGGGGACGTTTCTTTCCAGAGCCCAACCCCTGTCTTCTAGCAGGGCCCCTGGAATTCCCTACTCATATGGTCCTCAGCTGGATTCCGAGGCCTCCCTGGGCCTGTTTTTCCAACAGATTCCCAGACCCAAGCAGTGTCCAAAAAAGGCTGTTAGTAGGGGGAATGTGGATGAAGGAAGGCCTTGCACGCTGAGGTGTCCACACACAACTGTATGAAGCCCTAGTGTGCAGGATGGAAGAAGGGATGGAAAGAGAAGGGGCACATTGGGAGCTGGGAGCCTGAGGCTGGATCTCTCCAAGCTGCCGTTCTGACATGAAGCTCCAAGGACTCCATGAATTCTAAATTTTAATCTGGACTTCCAGGTTGTTTTGCAGGTATGTTTATTAAAGCAGGGTGAAGTTTGAGACTTGATTTATAACAGTTAAATATGGTATATGGACTTCCATTTGTGCCCTTGCCCTAAACTAACCGAGGAATAAGGTTCTGTCTACTAAAGAGAAAAGCTGGGGAGCATTCGGACTGTGCACTGCAGCACCTAACTGAGAAGCAGCGTGACGCGTGCTGTCAGGAGCCCATTTCCCGAATGTGGCAACATTCAGTCCGGAGGACCAAGGTCGGAGCTGTGCCTCTCAGCATTTGGTCATGCTGATTTCTGCAGGAAGTTACTTGGCTTAAAATGTTCAATATGAGCTGCATTCTCCATTGGCAGATAAAGCTCATAAATATCTTAGTATTTATTAAAATGCCTTTTTGAAAGGATTCACTCCCAGCATGGCTGTGAGCCTCTTTTGTACTCAGCTGAAAATCACTGGTTCCACACTGCCCAGGCCCACCAGCTGCCTTTTTGAGAGTTTTCTGAAAACGCAGGAGGCTCTTGGTGTTCAAAATGTTTCTGCGGCTTTGGACTACTTCAGGCGGTTGTTTTCCTCCACAAAACATGTTGCCCACTTGAGTAGTTAAGGAATAAGGGAGTGGAAAAATGAGCCTCTGTGATCCCCGGCAGGTTTTCCTGCCCACCTGGCTCTTTCCCCCGTGGGAGGCCATCCCTGCAGGGAAGCCTGGTGCTCGGGGCTTCCTGGCTGGGCCTCCCACACACCCCACTGAAGCCACAGTTCTATTTCTGAGGTTCTTTGGTACAAGTGATGGTGATGTGTGGGCCAGTATGAGGGCCAGTATTTGATTTCCCCTGGGCCCTGGACACCGAGGGCATCAGCACCCAGAGATGCGCAGTGCCAACTGGAGCTCCGCCTGCCGGGGCCAAGAAGCACTTGCATCTTCCTGTTATTTGCGAGAGGCCAACAGGTGAATGGTTCTCTACTTGGTACATACTCCTATTTTCTTGAGGATATACTTGCTCCCTGACTCTGACTTTTAGGTGTTTCTCATATAAATAAGAGGTTTAAGGTCTAAAGCCCAAGGTAGACGAGAAAGGGGGAAGAAGAAATAAGGAGGATGTTTTAGGGCTGAAAATGAATAGGATGTCTAAAATTGGTAATTTAGAGTTTGCTTTGACCAGCATTTTGAGAAATTTAGGTAATTTGTAAGGAATAAATATTATGGGATATATGCCTAGCACCATTTCTTTTTAATAGGAGCAGACACTAGTCTCTCCTTATCTCTTAAATAGAAGTTACCGTGATGTTCCCTGTTCATACTCCACCTCCTTATCTGACAGGTGAAATTGTGTGTGAGAGAGAGAGACAGAGAGAGAAAGGGAATATTCTCTCTGGGCTATGACTTTGTGAAACAGAAAAAATGTACTGGAGTTTAGCCTATGGAGATTCTATTTTTTATCATATGTCCCCATTTTATTTCCCATGAGCACAGGAATGTTTTCTGTTTTGTTCACTGCTTTATCCCCAAACTGGAACAGTACTTGGAACTTACTAGGCACTCAATAAATATTTGATGAATGAGTTTTAAAAATCTGCAGTTTATCTGGCATGAGATGCCTTTTATAATAGTGTGATTTCTTCATTAGAGTTTACATTCTTCATTACTTTACATTAGAGTTTAATATATAATCTTAGAAGTCCAGGGGGCTTCAGGTTGCATTTCTCTTCAAGCATATTTCTGCCAGAAATATGCCTAGAGGTGATTAATTGCAATGCAGAAAACGTATGGAGCACCTGCTATCTCTCTGGCCTTGCTATAGGCACTTGAGATCCAAAGATAAATAAAATATGGCTTTTGTCCACCAGGAGGTCACAGTGTAGGAATTAGTGGTGTGACACTACAGTTGCAAAATTCAAATTGGAATTAGAAACCAACTCTTTTGTTTAATTATTTCTTCTTATATTTACTCCGTAATATTTTATTTTAGGGTCTCCCTTTGCGGGTGATTCCAGTGATGGGATTTTTGAGTACCTTAGCAAGGCCTGGGAGGTGTTTTGGGATGGAAGAACGCTTTTCATATCCTGCCATAGGAGCAGTAACTTCTGCTGCTGAAGTTCAAACCAAAGGGGGCCCAGGGAGCTAAAATAATGGAGTATGTGTTTTCCATAGAAAGGAGAGATAGGAAGCAAAGGACAGAAGGTCTCTGGTCTCATTTATAGCATGTATATTTTTACAGCTACATGTCAACCCTGTCTTACTAATCTACAATTTCTGAACAACTATTCATATGGCTATTCTCCATTACCTTTCTCCTGACCCTCCTCTCCTCCAGCCTCTTCCCATGATGCTCCTCTAAACCATCAGGAAACCTGTGCTTTAAAGGTAGAGCAAAGGAAGAGCTTAAGGAAAACAAATGGTACAGGGAGATAACCCAGGAGCAGGGCAGGGCAGCGCTAACCAGCTAAGTGGTTTGCCCATTCAAAGCTATCTTCTGCTACATTGCCCATAATGTCAGCAATTAGAGATTTGTTGCCTTGGGTCCCAATCCTAGTGCACTTTAGAGCCACTAGGGGCCCTAACAAAGTAAAACAACTGATGCCTGGGCTATAGGCTCAGAGATTCTAGCCAGGATTTTGGGCTATTCTCATGTGCAACCAGAGTTGAGAACCAGAGTACACCTAACACTTAAAAAAAAAATTCCCTCCCATAGTTGAGTAAAAAGTTTTACTCCTAACCTCTAACTAGACCAGCTGCCTGGATGGCTTGGAGATGTGAAGGGTGTGAATGTGGGCTTAGGACAGCCTGAAGATACTATAGATGGACCCTGGGAGCTGGGAGAAGCTTCCAGAGAGGAAGATGGGAGAAGGCCAAGCACGAATATGGCCTGAATCAGAGGAATACTTCTTTCTCCTTTTTGGCATCAATTGCAGATCAGTCCAGGTAGTTTCCAGGCACATGATGGATGGGGTGGCTCATTTTGTGGGCTAGCTTCCTGGACATTTAACTTACCTTCTCTGCAGTTAATTTCATGGCACAAATAGATGCAGCTCACAGTCAACAGCTAGCTTTTAGTGTGCAGCTTATTGGTAATTGAAAGTTGCTTTGTCTAGCATACAAATACTCTTGGTAGATGTGGTGAGCATGAGAATTCTTAGCAGCATAGCTGACCTCAGAGGATGGGCACGGATCCTTGGTCCTTCATAGGGTAAATCAACCCATCTGCCAAAGCCTGAAGCAATTCCAGAAATTCTCTCTCACTGAGGAGTTGGATTTAGGCAGAATGGGACCATTTATTGCAGATAATTTGCTTTCAGGCAGATTTCACCGTTTCGGAGCAGAATGGGTGGAAACATCTGCTGTTTTCTGAGTGCTGGGGAAGCTTTCTTCACTACTCTGCTGTTTCTTTTTCAGTGTGGTGCTCCTGGCGTTTGCATCTCACCCCACAGGTAAAGGTCATTTTGTTTATGTTGCCCCTTCAGCCTGGTGCTCTGGCCCAGGTTATGTCTCAGAGATATTTTGTAGGAGATGTGGTTGCCTTCCAGGATGCCAAACTCAGAGTTTAGGAATGGCCCAGTTATTTGAAACTGTTCTTAATAATCCATTATGGATTTTTTTGCCTGGGAATTTATTCTTATTCCTTCTTGACTTTTGTTGTCCACATTTTCATCTGGTGTGTACTTGGTTATGCAGACAAGTTTATGATCTGCCTAATAAACTAGAACTTGCTTTCTCCTCTTCTAAACTTCCTTCTTCATGCATCCAGAGCTGCTCTCCAGTTCTGTTGCTAAAGGGTTTGATGAGAAAGTTCAAATTTGCTCTATTCCTAACTAACATCGTTTTCAAGATTGTATCATATGTTATCATACAATATCCATAATTGCAGATTAAAGATATAAGGTTTTAAAACTTACCTTTACTCTTGCTGCCTCAGTTACTCTGTAGTTGTGTCTCAGATTCAGGAATTGCCCACTATACTCCATTCCATTGTTGTTTTTTACTTTGAAAGGTTTTGAAGTTGATGCCAAAGATAAAGAAATAATATCTGTGTGTGCTGTGTCTGAATATACATGTTTTATTTGTCATGCTTCTTTAGGGTTATTGACCAGTTGTTCTGCATAAGGCATTTCCCCAAGCCCCCAAGGGCTCAGTATTCTTGCCTATAAAATGAGAAAAGTCACCAAGTGGTCAGCAGCTTAACGTTGTAGATCAGCCTGCCAGAAGAGTAATTTAAAATAAGCTTCAGTTTCTTTCTGAGGCGACGAAAATGTTCTAGAATTGGGTAGTGGTGGTGATTGTACAACTCTGCCAGAACCCTAAAAAGAATGTATGTCTTACAAGGGTGAATTTTAAAGTGTGTGAATTATATCTCAATTAAAAATGGATAGGGGATAAAAAAAGAAATCTCTGTTATTTGAGAACCTGTTTGGAGATCAGTTATGCCAGGAAAGGCTACTTGCAAGGATTAATTTTCCTCTAAATTACATTTTTAAGTTAAAAAATAAAAGAAGGGACTTCAGATGCTCGCCTCCTATGCCTTCATTGGCATCTCATGGTAAATGCCTGAGGACAGGCCTGTTGGGGGCAGTTCAGAGAGCTGTGAAGGCTGTGGGGTTCATCAGAGGGGGAGCCTTGGTACATGTCCCTGGCAGGATTCCTGGCTGCAACTTCGGTTTGTTACAGCTTTCAGGTAGCCAAGGTGGTATCTTTGAAGAGGCCAGGTATGGAAAGCTGGGCTTCTGAGAAGGGCTTTGCCGGCCTGATGAGACTGGCTTTGAATGTGACATGAGAGAAGGTGGAAGCTCAGAATCTAGAAGAGCTCTGGGGAGTCAGTCTTTGCCAGCTTTATAAACCCAGGTTGATTGCCTTAAACTCTTTGGTGGGTCCTGGTGATGTTTTCTCATAGTAGTATATGGTTGATTACAAAGTTTAAGCAAATAAAACACCTAAGGAGACTATCTTTCCTACAGAAATGTCCAAGTGTTCTGATTGGGTGGTTTCAGTTCCTCCCAGTTGGTTAGCTTCTTCATTGGATGCAAGGGTAGTCTAGCCTTTTTTTAAGATGAAACAACCCTTTATTCTTTTCGCTCTTTCTTATTACACTTCCCACCTAGAATGTGCACTGCAGGGCATGAGCGTGGGTCAGGGAGAGCATCTTCGTGTTCCCCACAGTTGCACCAGTTAAGACACAGTAAGAGTCATGGCCATGGGTGCAGTGTTTTATGAAGGATCTGTTTGTAATTACTGACATTTTAAAGCAGGGTTTTATTCTTTTTGGTTTCTTCTCACCTCTTCATTTTTTACTTTTAACTATTTGGTAGTACTTTTAAAACATTTAAAAATTGAGATACAACTTCTATATATCAAATGCACATTATCTTAAGGTCACGGCTTGGTCAGTTTTGACAAATACATACTCCTGTGATACTCACACCTTTATCAAGATATAGGGCATTTCTCTCACTAGAGAAAGTTTCCTCACACCCCTTCTCTGTCACTCCTTCCTCACCTACCACCAAAAGCCACCACTGATCTGATTTCTGTTACCATCAGTATGTTCTGTTTATTCTGGGGACTCATAAATCTAAACACACAGGAAGCGTTCTTCTGTGTCTGGTTCTTTCATTCAGTGAAGAGTTCAGAAAGTCATCCATGTTGTGTGTACCCCTGGTCAGCCCCCTTTTATTGCTGAGTAGTGTGCTGCTGTATGAATGTACCACCTTTTGCTTATCTCTTCACCTGTTGATACTCACCTGGGCTGTTTCCAGATTTTGGCTCTTATGAGTAAAGCTGCATGAACATTCCTCTATAAGACTTGTTGTGGACTTGTCTTTTCATATCTCTTGGAGAAATACCAGGAGTAGAATTTCTGGGTCATAGAGGAGATGTATGTTTAACTCTTTAAGAAAGTGTCTGTTTTCTAAAGTACTATTTTATGCCCCACCCAGCAGTGTATGAGAGTTCCAGGTGCTCCACACCTTCACTGACATTTGTTGTTGTCAGTCTGTGTTAGCCATTCTAGCAGGTGGATACAGATCTCTCAACAGTGGCTTTGACAGAACCAGAACTGCCCTTCTTGCTCCCTCCCGAGTGACTAGAAGAATACACATCCTTGTCGTTGCAGATGATATCGCTTGGGTTGCAGCCTGTGGGGCGCCTTGGGACAGAGTGGCAGAGGTCAGGTAGAGAGCTCCCCGTGTTGTGGGCACAGGCCCTGCCACCTTCCCTCTCTGGGAACTGGTTTTGCTTCTTGGTGGGTAGAAACTACCTCCCCTTCTGATCTTCCACCTTCAGGATTCACCCAGAGACTCTAAGAATCTTGGGACTTGCTTCCACTTGGACTGTTTTAAGAGCAGTAGAGAAACTCTTCCCCTGTTTGAAAAGTTCATTTCATATTTGCATGAGGCCCCTCTGCTGTGGTGTTCAAGAGAGCATTTCAGGAAACCAGAAGAGCAGGGAGACCCAGAGGAACCTGACTGAGAAGTGACCCTGTTACCTGGAATGCCTGTTGCTGGTGGGTGAGATAAAGGAAGCAACACCAATCGCTTCTCGGCACTGACCCGCCTGCTATCTTCCTGCCATCTCTCAGGGCTGAAATGTGGTGAGAGGCGATGTTCTTGATGTGTAAATATCAATTAGTCATGAATGTGGCAATGTAAGATTGTGCTACACTTTTCACAGTGGCCGTCTCATGCTCTCTAACCTTCCAATAAATGGGGCCCCTGCCTCACTTGGAAGCAGAATCTGAGCTGCGAGGCACAAAAGTGGAGGCTCAACTCAGACTTTATTTCACAAGCTGCATGTTGATGCCACAAAACATGTTTACAACTCCTGAACCATTTCATGTGTGCTTAAATTGTGCATTCGCACCAGGTGGTACAGAAGCACTGTCTTTTGAGCATCTTTACACATTTTTTAGGTGTCTGGATTTAGTTCTCCTATGGTTGAGCCAGCCAGCCACATATGGCAACATCTTTAGGGCTGTTTGTAGCACAGTTGTTAACCTTTGCTATTTAGAGGTTGGTGTGGACCCTCTCAGTTTAAAAACTCTACTTTAGTAAAAGAAGAGGCAGACTGAAGGCAGCAGAGGGGAAGCATTTGGGGTCACTTTGAATTAAGGACCAGCATAGCCAACTGGGAAGTGTTGGGGACATTCTCCCCAGGGAAAGCAAGAGGAGTTTGGGTCCCTCAGATACTCTCAGTTCAGTAGCGCTCATTGTATGTCAAGGATGGCCTGACACAGAGGATGTAAGTGGTGAGTGAGCTAGAGCCCCTGCTCTGAAGGACTCGAGAGTTCTAAAGGAGAAACAGGCATGGCATCAACTAAGTGCTGTGTGAGACGTTTAGAGATTTTAGAAATGGCTTAAAGATAACAGTGAGCTGTTCTCACTCAATAATTTATAGCATCGGTTTTCAGGATTTGGGTGAAGGTTATTATCTAACTGGCAAATTCCCTAGGACTGTGATTTTTTTTCTATCTTTTCCTCCCTTCCACCTCTGACACTCTACTGCTCTTTAGACCCATCCACAGCCTGCACTGGGCTGTAAAGGTTGCCAGTGCACCGTGAGTCCAGTCTACCTCCTTGGATCTGTCTCTGATGGGAGACTGGGTGCTGAGCAGAGGCAGTGCCTGAGGAATCTTGAGGTCCTGAGTTTAATTGGTCTCCTCTCTGCCGTTCTCATCATCACACTGACTGCCCTGCAGTGCTCTCCCACTGAGAGGGAAATTGGGAAAAAGCCAAGATCCAACAGCTGCCGAAGAGACAGAGCAAATCCTCTATGGGCGTTCCTTCACCCGCCGGAACAGGGGACTCTGGCCGCCCTCTAGGACTAGGGAGCCCAGGGCTGCCTCAGCTGTCACTTCTGTGGGGGAAGGGACTTCAGAATAAATGGTGCTCTTCATGCCCCAGAAGTCTGCGCCTGATGGTGTTGTTTACAAAGCCCCTCCACCAATATAGGTCTTTAGTAGACAACAGAGGTATTCAGTGGAGTGGAAGCAGAGAGCGCAAGAATTAACCTCTTATTAGGCTGCGTGAAAACCAGATCCCAGGAGAACCTTTCCTTTTAGTTAAACACTCACATATGCACATACAAAACAAAACAATAGTCACACTAAAAAAACAACCCTCTAGGGAAGGAATTCAGATGGTTGAATATTTGAAATCACTGAGGTCCCTGAAGAGGGATAGTAGTCCATTGCATCTTTTGTTCTGAAACCCTTGCTAAGTATAGTGAAAAGGAAAGCTAGCCTGTATATTCCACCGCCCGCCTGCCATGCCGTGACTAGTCAGGATGACCAGCCCTTGTGCCAGTCCATCCAGAACTGAGAGACGAAGGCCAGGGGTCTGGACCTGGCTCCTCCAGGCTCAGAAATTCCAGATTTGGAAGGATTAGGCTATCTGCTGTGAAAATGCTGAATTCCTTTTCTCTGGACGTTTTTGGAAGGCCTTCTGCTTTTTTAATCCCCTGACTTCTTGTTTGTGACTAAGTTCAAATTCCAGAGAGGGAAGCAGCCAGTATGTGTGATTATTTCCTCTTGCACCAAGTGGAACTAAAAGAATGAACTTACTTCACTAGAAATAAATGTACCCTTTGGACCTTAAGCCAAAATGAGTATGCACAGTCAGTCTGGCCCGTATGCCATTTGTGCAGTAATTAAACACAAAAATGAGAAAAAGAGGTCCGTGGCATGCATTCACAATCTTTATTTTAGATATAAGGCAGAAAACAAGAGAAGAATCTTTAAAAGATTCTTTTTGTCCTAACTCAGCCATAGGCAGGGATGACTGCCTGGTGAAGAGGAAAGGATTTGGAGTGATTAGGGTGCATATTCTGGCCCCCCACCTCAAGGGTAATGTTATCTTAGACAAATGGCTAAACTTCTTTGAGCTCCAGTTAAGACAGAGGTAATAAAACCTCAGAGAGTTGTTAACAAAGATTGAAAGAGGTAATGTGCAAAAAGCTTTTAAGCATAGGGCTCTGCACAGGGCAGATTCTCACTCAATGGGCTTTATTATTATCAGACTGTTATTATAGGCCAATGCCAATAACAGAAACTTGAGGAGTGCCAGAGGGAATTCAGTGCTGGGCAGCTCAGTGCTTACAGGGCTGCTGTGCTAACAACCCTGCCTTGTGTTTCCAAGCCAGCTGGGGCAGGGGACGTGCAGGCCATGGTTTCACCCTTGCTCTGCCCCACAGGTGATCTCCTCAGCGTTCTGGACTTCCCGTTCCTGTATTTCTACAGATTCCATGGCAGCTGCTGTGCCAGGTAATCTTAACTCACAAACTGTCCTACTATTAATTTGTATGTTTCTGTACCACCAGCTGTGGCTTCCTGAAGTCTAAGGTCACAGCCAGGTATCCAGATGAGCGGCTGGAGGGAGGTGGCGGGTGTGGGTGTGGCAGCAGCCCCTCGGCCATCAGTGGGTCGTTAGGAATATCCCCAGGCTCCGGGAGCCTCCTGGGCCGGAAAACCCCTGTCCTCACCAGGGCAGTGGCTTTCAAACTTGTAGGAGAGCTAGGATTCCCCCACTTTTTTTCCTCTACAACCAAGTCTTCTCTAGAACTTCAATATGTAAAATGATGAAACAGATTCAGTTCAAGGGCAGATTTGGGCCTAGAATTTCACCCTCTCCACTTCCACTTTGGTTTCTCTCTTGTTCCTGAAGTGCAACCTCCAGAAATCCTTGACTGAACCCTCAGACTCTTAAGAAGCAAATTTTGGAGACCAATGACTAGGAGATGTTTAGACAGCAAGATGGTCAGTAGTATTTGGCCATGGGACATATCCAGGGACATAGACCAATTAGAAGAATGCATTTAGATACATAGAAGTTCATACCCACCCTAACCCTCTTTCCTGCCACCATCCCCACTTTGCTTGACTTTATTACACTGAGAAATGGAAAGGCTTCTGTAGACAGTGTCAAAGCACGTATTCTGATGTGGTGCCAAGATTGTAGTTAGGTTGAATTCCAGCCTTGCTGCTTGCTAACTTGTGGTTTTGGGTCAAGGCAAAACATAGTTTGTATGTTACACAAGCCTTAGTGTGTATTAAATAAGATATGTAGAGCCTGAAGCATCTTGCCTGGCTTAGTAAATGATGGTCATTATTATTATCTGCTCAGGTTGACAGTCAATAGTCAACAAACCATGAGCAATTGCTACCCAAGTCAGACCACCTATTTCCACACATTAATATTGTACCTTGTGAAGTGATCCTTTACAGAAAGTCGAAAAGCTGGTACGTAGCTAGGTGCTGTTTCTCATGGGTATGTTAGGACAAAAAGAAATCAGTATTATAGAGTTTATTTATGCATTTGATCCTCGGAGTGATTTATCTGTCAGCCTCTGAAAAGTGTCAGAAAAACACCAACAGAATTCATCTCAGTCCCTGTATATATCAATATGTCAGAAACAAGCCAGGCCTCATCACTTGCCTGACTCTGGTGCCCGTGGGCTGGTTTCCCCTTGGATCTGGTTCACTGGCAGCACAGAGAAGCCAGGTGCCAAGAGGAGGCAGCCACTGTGTGGTCATGTGCAAGAGAGCAGCCCAGTTCACAGCCCTTTGGTGGGCTCAGGGGGTGACGCTTTAGCTCCATTGGTGCACCTTTTCATCTGCAACTTTCTCATAACCCAACATGAAAAATCAGCTTTTCTGTTTTGGTTTTTCACTTTTAAAGATTTAGAAATCTTAATTTGAATAGATTTAACTTTCTATTACCTTCTACCCCCTGGTTTCAGTACAAAGCTTAACTTCTTTTAAGAATGTGTCAGTTTCCCCCACATCATCTCCTTCATGACTGTATCTCGGGCTAAGAATTGTCACCTTCAGAGGTCCTGGGGGAGCTGAGAAAGGGTCATGGAGGCCGGAGGGGACAGTGGTAGCCATGACCTGGACACCCCATTAGCAGGGGGCCCAGGCTTTTGCACTTGTGAGATCCTCCCATTCCTTTTAAGATCTGCCTCCATAACAAGGGATAGAAGAGCTGATATTAGAAGGAGAAAGAAGAGGGATCCATGAGTAATTTAGAAATGATTCACTGACATACAAGTCAAGTGAGGGAGGGACTCATGTGTGCTCTCCTGAGTGTGTCAGTCACACCAGGAATAGCTCTGTTCCAGAAGAGTCTGTGCAGAGGGAAAGGTGAACATGGAGGCATGCCCTTCTGGCTTCAGGCAGAGAGGAGAGGAAAAGACCGGAGGGAAAGGAGGCATGGGAGCTAACAGGACAGGCACCTCCTTGGATGTAGCGGGCGCAAGCCACCAAGAAGTACCCTGCAGCGCGGGCTGCCTCACTTCCCACTTGGCCCCGGCCCCTGGAGCATCTCACTCGGGCTCCCTGGTCACAAGCACATTGCCATGGGGAAGTTTGAAGAGCTGGGGAGAACTGTTGAAAGAGACTGGAAACCTGGACACTGTTTGTGCCAGTGCCTCTGTTTCTTGTTAATAAACTGAGGTTTGATGGGGAGGGGGCAGCTTTCTTTTCTCAGAGTCTGATTCCCATCAGGTGGGGTAAGGACCTCTGTGCTCATTCTGGCTTTCAGAACACAGAAGCTGAGGCGAAAGAAGAAGGGAGGAAAGGGGGTTGTGGTCAAAGTTGTGAGGGTCAGCAAGCACAGCCAAGAACAGAAACCCAGGCCCCTTGATTTTCAGCCTACTGCTTACCCACAGGGGCCCCCTCGCCTTTCGGGTGTGAGTGACTCAACGACTTGTCCCACAGCTGCCCAGCCTCCATGACTGCCGGTGTGAACCCGAGTGAGCTCTGCAGGTCACCTGGGCCAAAGAGGCTGAACTGTAACAAGGGGGACCTAATCCCTGCCTCATCGTGTCCCTGGATAGTGGCTGGGAACTAATCTAATGAAGTAAAGGCACATATTTCTATGAAATTTAGCCTTAGGTGTGTTTAATTCAATTCAACTTTCCTTTAAGTAAACTTGTCAAGCATTTATGTAATAGCCACTATGATCCAGGCCCCGAGTTTGGCCCTTTTGGGGAAAGTACAGAGAAGCTCATGGCTGGGCCCTGCCCTCTCAGAGCTCACAGTCTGGGTTGGAGCCGCACACCAGTGCCTGGACTGCAGGTCAATGTGGCCCTCTAGGCCCTGGAGGTACGGATGAGGTGCAGCTCATACGAGCTGCCTCTCTGGTTAGGGCACAACTGCAGTCCTATCCCGTGCATTTCAATTTTCAACTTCTAAGGAAAGTCACACTCAAGCCCCTACGTGTGCATCTTTGCAGGAAGTCGGCTTCTATCCTGCAGACTCTCTACTACATTTTCTTCCCCAGTTTCTCTGCCTGCAAATGCAAGGGAACATGACCATTCTTTTGGAGTGCCCTTTGCTTGGAACTTGACCACACACTGATGCTTTAAAAAATGGTACTTGTGCAGGCTACAGCTTCCCCATTCGCTGGTGTGCCAATGCCATGCTTGTCCAGACCCTGAATAACCCCTGAGATGCTGCCTCAGCCTCAGGCTCCTGTGGTGGGGGCTCTTTCACGTCAGACACATGGGCTTAGGCATCACTGCAAAGCATAACTTCTCTGTGGGTCGGACTTCTGTTACTGGAGCCAGCCCTCTGCTTCGGATTCTTACCCTGAACCCAGGGGCCAGTCTAGACTCTCTGTCCTCATATGGGGAGTTTCACTTTGGGGATCTTTTCCTGGCAGGTTTTTCTGCTTGAAAAAAATCGGAGCTCTACCCCGGCCGGCACCAAGCTCCAGAAACAAAATGGGAGGGGCAGAAGGTCTTGTCCTCCATATTTTTTTCTTTCATAGTTTAGCCAGAGGCCTCCCAAATTTCTATACCCCACCTCCCCATTTCAGTGAAACACTCTCCTTATAGCTCCTTAGAAAAATAGAGTTTGAGTTTTTAAATTTTGGATGTTTTTATCCAGAGATGACTAGACTACACAGATGAGATAGAGGTTGTATATAATTAGAAATTGACTGGTAAAATGTAACAGAAAATGGCTATTGGCTAAAGGAAGATAAGCCTCACTAACAAAAGAATATTTTCTCCTTCCAGTGGATTCTTAGGATTCTTTCTCATGTTCAGCACTGTGAAGCTAAAAAGCCTTATGGCCCCAGGACAGTGTGCAGCCTGGATTTTTTTTGCTAAGGTAAGAAAGAGGGAAGAGTTGGGAAAACTCTTACCTCAGGAGCCTTTGTAGGCAATGTTCTTAGAGCCTGTGTAATGTCAGCTTTGATCTTCAAGAAATCATTTCCAGTCCCAGGCCCAAGCCTGATCCTCCACTCATTCAGGCAATAATGTCTGAGGCCTTCTGGCTATTTTATCAGCATGACATAATTTTTATCATGCTCCTGAAAGGTGACCTGGGTAAGCCCCTTAACTTCCCTGAGCCTTAATTTGTCCACTTGAACATGAGAGGTTTTGTCCAACAAAATCTCTAAGGCTTGTCCAGTCCTAAAAGACTGGATGCATGGGGAGGTTCTTACCTTCCTTCCTTGGGACTCTGAGGGTGTCCAGAGCTCAAATGACTTTCCCAAGAGATCCAGACAGGAGTGACAGAGAAAGAAAAATAGGCAGCTGGCCAGGTTGGGCAACTCCAGTGAAGCAGTCAGAAAAGGGACTATTAAAAGAGTGCCCATTGCATTTCTGATTGACCATGGTTGGAGCATAAGAGAAAGAGGTGGGAAAATAAGGAGCAGAGAAAGCAGCTGTGGGATGCATGACCTTAACTGAGATGTTTGGAATTAGCTTCTTTCCAGTGGAGCATTTCAATTCCCTGATGTCTGTGAAGGAGTCAGGTTACAGGGCCCACAGTGTAGCTTCCAAGGAATAAGATTTCTTCATTTAATCTAGTGAAATAACCATTTAAGCTTGTTCCTTTAGTCATCTTCATATTTGTTGGCTGACTTTTTTTCCCCAGAAAACAAAAACAAACATTTTTCTTTGAAAAATCAGATTTCATCCAGTGATATTTTTACCTGCATGGTCTACTTTCTAAAAGTATTAATAATGCTAATTCCAGCAGACGGTGAAGAGAGGCTGAGATGCTGATTTCCAGCAGGATGGAATGAGAAGGTTGCCAAATTCTCTCCCCAAAAAGCAGCTAGAAAGCTGTGATAAGATTGTCAAAAATATCCATTTCAGCTCTCTAAAAATTGACCAAGGCATACAGCACGCTGAGAAGCATTTGTTCATGAAAAGTACTAAACTTTGGGTAGAAACAGCATGAGCAACCTGCTCCCATTCCCTCCTCCCCAGGTCTGTCAGTGTGATATTTCAACCAGAGCAGGGCAGGCTGTGAAAACCAGCAGACTTGCTGTCACTTCCATAATACTCTATTTGGAGTATTTTTAGTTAAAGTGGCCATGTCAGTGGTTAAAATTATAGAAAGAGTTGGGAGTTCCACTCTCTTGAGTTTACAGTCCTCTTCGGGGCAAACATTGGATCAGTGGTCTGGCTGGAGACTTAATTGGTAGTCTTGGGAGGTGAGACAGCTGTAAGGGCTTCATAGCTCTGCATATATCCTAGATTGACCTTAGTTTGTATGCACAAGCAGCAGAGATAAGAGTGTGTCCAAGTCACCCACAAGTACCTGGCCAACAGAGCTTGTGTGCATACACAGAGGACATGTGAGAGAGCCAGCAGAAAGTAAAAGCTGGGACAGATACAAAAGCAGCCTCAAGTTTGAATGTGCTCCCCAGCCCCCACACAGACTCAGAAGCAGAGAGAAGCCTTTTTGGCTCAAGGTGTTTGAGCAAAATGTCTGACTAGTGTTTGCCAGAACACTAAGCTATACAGACATGGATATGACCCTTAGAAATCCAAGCTTAAAAATAAAAACAAGAAAAAATTGAGAAAAGACATGAACAACTGTACCTTGTACGGGGGATGTTTCATGGACTTAGTCCACACAAATTACTAAACAAGCAAAATAATAATACCAGTTAACAGTACTCTGGGGAAAAAGTCAGAATCCAGAGTTGCTATCATATGTTATCTAAAATGTTCAGTATTCAGTGAAAAAATTAGAGGCACTCAGAGAAACAAGAAAGCATGATTCATGCACAGATAAAAGAGCAGTTAATAAGAACTGTGTTTGCATGTCTGTCCTCAGATAAGATTTAGCAGAAAGAGCCTGCAAAGCAGCTACTTAACTATGTTCAGAGATATAAAGGAATCCATGTTTAAAGAATTAAAGAAAAGACCCGGTGAATACAGAATCTCAATAATCAGATAGAAATAATTTTAGAAGAAACAAATGGAAAATCCAACACTAAAAAGTACAGTAACTGGAATGAAATGAGAGAATTCTGTAATGGTACTCAAACAAATTTGAGATGGCAGAAAAAAGAATAAGTGACCTGGAAGGCAGAGCAAAAGAAATTATTCAGTCTAAAGAACAATTTTTAAAAAGTGAACAAATAAAAACAGAGGCTCAGAGACCATTTATTTGGAAATTAAATAACATACTTCTAAATAGCCTATGAGGCAAAGAAAAAAATCACAAGGGAAATTTAAAATATTTTGAGCCAAATGAAAACAAAAACACAGCATGTCAAAATGTAGGGATGCAGCCAAAGTAAAGCTTAAAGGGAAATTTATAGCTCTAAACACCCATCTCAGAAAAGAAGAAAGATCTCAAATTAATAACCTAAGTGTCCACCTTAAGAAACTAGAAAAAGAAGACCAAACTAAACCCAGTGTAAGCAGAAGGAAGGATATGATAGTTTAAGTAGAAATTAATGAAATAGAAGACAGAAAAGCAATAGAAAAAAATCAGTTTGTTCTTTGAAAACATCTACAAAATTGACAAATCTCCAGCTAAACTGACTAAGAAAATAGGAAAGAAGATACAAATTATCAAAATTAGAAATGAAAAAAGAGACATCACTACCGGTCTGATAGAAACTAAAAGGATTGTATACTATGAATAACTTTAGTCATGCATGTTATGAGTAACTTGATGCCAGCAAATTAGACAATTTGGATGAAATGGACAAATCCCCAAAAAGTTACAAATTAGGAAAATTCACTCAAGAATAAATGGAAAATACTGTAATTAAAATTCTTTCCACAAAAAGCTCAGGCTCAATTGGATTTATTGATGAATTCTATTTAAGGATGAAATTTTTTCTTCACGAATTCTTTTATAAAGAGGAAGAGGGACCAACTCACAATTTATTCTATAAGGTGTTATGCTGATACTAAATACCAAACCAAAAAAAAGAAAAAAAACCCTAAGAAAATTTAGGCCAATATCCTTCATAAACATAGATGTTTAACAAAATATTAGCAAACCAAATTTGGCCACATGTAAAAAGGATTTTATACCATTTATCCCAGAATGTAAAATTGGTTTAACATATGAAAATTAATATAATACATTATATTTATAGAATAAGGAACAAAAATACATGGTCATGTCAATAGGTGCAGAAAATCATTTGACAAACTCTAACACTCATTCATGATAAAAACTCTCAACAAACTACTAATAGAAGGGGACCTCCTCAACATGATAAAAGGCATCTGTGAAAACCTATAGCTAATATACTTATTAGTGAAAGACTGAATACTTACCCCTGAAAACTGGGAACAACACAAGAATGTTTGCTCTCACCACTTCTATGCAACATTGTACTAGAGGTTTTGGGGAGTTCATTAAGCACCTCCCAACACACACATACTCAAAGACATCCAGATTAGAAAGGAAGAAATTAAATAGCCTGTATTCACAGATGACATTATCTTATTTGTAGAAAATTATAAGGAAACTATAAAAACACTAATTGATCTAATAAACAATTTATCAAGGTCTCAGAATGCAAAATCAATGTAAAAAATCTATTGTAGTTTTATAAGTAATGAACAGTCATTTTTATAAAAAAATGAAATTAAGAAATTCCATTCATAATAGCATCAAAAAGAAAAAAGTTACTTAGAAATCTAACAAAGAAGTTCAAGATTTAGACACTGAAATTTATAAAACCTTTCTGAGAAAAATTAAAGATCTCAATAAATGGGGAGACTTGGTATTGTTAAGATAGAAATTCTTCCTAACCTGATCGATAGATTCAGTGTAATTTCTACCAAAATCTCAGGAAACTTTTTGTGCAAATTCACAAACTGATCCTAAAATTTATTTGGAAATACAATAGACAAAATAATTTTGTGAAAGAAAAACAAAGCTGGGTGACTTAAATTACACAATTTTGAAACCCACGTAAAACTAGAATAATCAAGATATTGTGGTATTGGTGTGAAGATAGGCATTTGTGGTCTATTGATTTTCAAGGAAGGTGCCAAAGCAATTCAATGAGGAAAGGATTTTCTTTTAACAAATGATACTGAAACAGATATTCATATGCCAAAAAAAAGGACTTAGACCCTTACCTCACATTGTTAACTCAACATGGATCATAGACCTAAAGGTAGGAGCTAAAACTAGAAAACACAGGAAAAAAAACCTTAATGACTTTGTTTTAAGCAAGGAGTTCTTAACTATGACACCAAAAACATGAGCCATAAAATAATCGATAAATTAGGTAACATTGAAACATTTTGCAACTCAAAAGACACCATTGAGAAAACAAAAAGATAAGCCATATCCTAGGAGAAAATATATGCAAATCATATAACTGATAAAGGACTTGTATCCAGAATATATGAAGAGTTCTTATACTTCAGTGAGACTACATACAACCCAATTAAAAAATTCAAAAGGTGTGAATAGACGTTTTATTAAAGAAGAGAGATGAATGGTTTATAGTCCAAGAAGGAGCTCAACATCATTAGTCAATTAGGGAAGTGCAAATTAAAATGATGATGAGATATCACTACACATGCACCAGAATGGCTATAATAAAAAATATAAACACTATCAAGTGCTGACAAGAATGTGGAGAAACTGGAACCCTCATAAGTTGCTAGTGGAATGTAAAATGATATAGCTACTTTGGAAAACTGTTTGGCTGTATCTTAAAACGTTAAACATGAATTGATTATACAACCCAGCAATTCTATTCCTAGGAATCTACCCAAGAGAAATGGAAACTTATATCCACACCACAAAAAGCCTTAAAACATGAATGCTCAGAGCAGCATTATTTGTAATAGCCCCAAACTGGAAGCAATCTAAATGTCCATCAACTAGTGAATGCATAAACAGGATATAGTGTATACATAACAATGGAATACTATTCTGGAATAAAGAAGAATGGACTGCTAATACATTGCTACAATGTGGATAAATCTAAAGAAACATTATGCTAAGTGGAAGAAGCCAGTCACAAAATAATACAAATAGTATGATTCTGTTTATGTGTACTGTCCAAAAAAGGCAAATTTATAGAGACAAGAAACATATTTGGTTTCTTGGAGCAGAGGATCGATTACAAATAGGCTTCTGGGAGTTTTTTTTAGGTAATGAAAATGTTAAAGCTGAGTCATTGTGACCGTTACCATCATTGAAATTAATTTATTAAACGTGTTCATTAAAAATCATTGAATTTTACATTTACAGTGGATGAATTTTATGGCACGTAAAGCATCCCTGAAAGCTGTAATATAGTGGTGCTCAAACAAAGTGCATTAATCTTGTGTTTTAGGATTAGGAAGTACATTTTTCCTGTGTATAGGCTTTGCCTGTTTAGCCACTATTTTGATGAGTCTCCTTTTTATTTATTTTATTTTTTCTTTTCTCCTTAAACTCTGAGGGAGGTTTATAATTTTCTCCTCTATAATTGATTCAAAAGTGGAAGGATTCTTAATTGGCTGCTGTGGTTTAATGCTCATACTCCTTAAGTATGGAGGATTGGATAAATGTGCCATTACAGTCTCTTGAGGCCTCAGTACATCAAGCAGTATCTCTCTCTCTCTCTCTCTTACTCTATCTCTCCTTTTTTAAAATTAAATTAAATTAACTTATTATTATTATTATTATTGATATTGTTAATGTACAATTACTTGAACATTATGGTTACTAGACTCCCCCTATTATCAAGTACTCCCCACATATCCCATTACAGTCACTGTCCATCAGCATAGTAAGATGCTTCTCTCTCTCTTTTTTCTTTTTTCTTTTTCTTTTTTTTTTTTTTTTGAGAGGGCATCTCTCATATTTATTGATCAAATGGTTGTTAACAACAATAAAATTCTGTATAGGGGACTCAATGCACAATCATTAATCAACCCCAAGCCTAATTCTCAACAGTCTCCAATCTTCTGAAGCATAACGAACAAGTTCTTATATGGTGAACAAGTTCTTACATGGTGAACAGTGCAAGGGCAGTCATATCACAGAAACTTTCGGTTTTGATCACGCATCATGAACTATGAACAATCAAGTCAGATATGATTATCCATTTGATTTTTATACTTGATTTATATGTGAATCCCACATTTCTCCCATATTTTTTTTAAATAAAATGCTGAAGTGGTAGGTAGATGCAAGATAAAGGTAGAAAACATAATTTAGTGCTGTAAGAGGGCGAATGTAGATGATCAGGTCTATGCCTATAGACTAAGTATTAATCCAAGCTAGACAAGGGCAACAAAACATCCACGGATGCAGAAGATTTCTCTCAAAACGGTGGGGGGTGAGGTTCTAAGCCTCACCTCTGTTGATCCCCAATTTCTCACCTGATGGCCCCCCTGCGACTGTGCCTGACTTAGGTTGTTCCTCCCGTGAGGAATCTTACCCGTCTCTGGCTAACCAGCCATCTTCCGGGGCCATACAGGGAAATGTAAAGTTGGTAAGTGAGAGAGAGGCAATATTCTTTGGAAAGGTTAGCTTTTTACTTCTTTGCAGATTTATGCCCTGTGGCTTCTATGCCCAGCATTTGTCTTGAGGTATCTTTACCACTTGGAAGAATTACGATACTTGGTAATTTTTGATATGAGGCATGAATTCTACTAAAGTCTTTTTTCTTTTTTATATGAAAATGAGCTGTTATCCTCAATGGCATAATATTTACCTATTCTTTGGGCCACCTACACATCAAAATGTGCTGACATTTGAAGTACAACAAAATTGTACTTAACAAGACAGCATTTCCCCATGGTGTCCTTGCGACTCTCCTGGGCACCAGCATATTCAGAAAATGTCTCGGAAGAATGTTCCCTTGGCCCCAGAGGAGGATTTGGTTCTGTGGAAAAACTCCAAGGTACACAGGCAGGGAGGTCATTCAGAAGAAAGCTGAGGGTACCTTCTTCCTGGCTCCCAAAGGACCCATTCTGGACATTCTCCAAGGAGCTGTCACAGCAGCTTCATCTCCTCCAAGTTCTGAGAAAGGCATCCATGCTTCTCTCTGGTCCTTGTCTTTCTGAGTATCTTCTTTGGGTCTGGGAATGCTCAGCATGGAAAAAATGTGTAAGTCATTTTACATGTGTTACCACGATTATTATTGTATTTCTCTCTGGGAATTTGAGAAAGTCTAAGAAGCCAAAAATAACAGAATATTTAGTATCTTCTTTTTTATTTCTCCCTTCGTTTTAATAAATGCAAGCATGTGAAACCGAACTGCACCTTCACAAAATCTTGGGATCCCTTCCCACTCATAATGTAAAGTATTGATACAGGAAAGAGTGACTGAGTTAAGGAGAAAAGCAATGAAATGTGTAGCCATATAGAAAGATGGGGTATGAGTGTATGTTTTTCTCCTAGGCTTTCTCCAGCAGATTTAACATCTCACATGAGAATTTTTCCTGGATTAAACAGTGCCTTGTCTCACCCTTGTTAACTTCAAACTGACCGGGGTTCTCAGCATCCATGGGAAAGAAGCAACTGAGGTCAGAGTGAATTTATGGTAAGAATGAGCCAGGAGAGGGGAGGTGTCCCCAGACAGCAGCCCCAGTCAATCCTCTAGGGTTCTTAGGAGCCAGTGTTTGCCCCTGTCTCAAAGCTCTGACTGTAAGAAGGTTTTCCTCCTCTAAGCTAATGCCATAGTTGGTGCCACCACTTCATGCCCAGAAGGCAATGGTAGACCAGAAAACCGAGCCCCAGTCTGTTCTTTTCATGACCCTGGGCATAATGAATGCCTGTCAATGTCACATCCCAGGCGCCTGACTTGCCTCCCTTAGTGTCTTGACTGACACTGTCATAATTTACCACCTGCCTGAAACAGCTGTTAATTCCATGGGATTTTAAGGTAGATTCTCATAGTTTTGATGGTATTAGAAGTGTCTTATATCAAAGTATTTGGTCTCGCTCTGCATGGTCTTATTTTGGGACCATTCTACCCATCAGTCAACAACATGAGGGAAACCTTTGGAGAGGGAGGTGGGGGGCATGCATCAGTGCGTGTGCAGTGTGTGTCTAAGCTGTTTTATGATCTGGAGGAGAAGGTGAAAGTGTCGAGGGTGAGACCTTTTGGGGACATTGCTGAGCCGGGTGGTGCTGATTCAGGCCCTGGGAAGGGGAGAGCTCTGAGGCCGAGGCAGTCGAGTGGCTGACTGGTTCCTACAAGCCCGGGTTGCTGGGAAAGGTGGAAGAATGGAATAAGGGCCTCCCAGGATGAGAGGCAGGGACCCCAAGGCAGGATGTGCAGCTGGAGGACCATGAGAAAATAAATTTGACTGGAGAAGGAGAGTGGAGAGGTGTGGGGGGAGTTGGGCCCAGAAGAAGCAGCATAGGAAGCCCTAAACGCGAGGCCACCTAGACCACTGTGAACCTTTGGATGAGACTAATGGTAAATAATGTTTCATCAGATAATATGGCAATGGTGCTTTAAATAGATTGGAAATGAGTTCCAAGCATTTAGAAGGGACGTAAACCAAGGTAGTGATGGCAGGCATAAAGAGAAAAGGTCAACTTGACCAACAATTTGAATAAAAATAAGTATTAATGTATCATATAATTGGGTGATATGATAAAGGAATTAGATAACAAAGACTCAGATCATGTTAGACAAGTAGGGAGTGTGTAATGATACAGGGAATGATGGATAGGGAAGATCCAAATGGTCCTAAGGTTTGTAGCTAGAGACACAGGAATCCACAGCATTACAGACAGAAATGGGGTGATTGTGAAAGAACCTCTTTGGGGAGGAAGTGATTGGGGATAAAACATCTAAACAGCTGTTTGTGTTGGACACATGGGATAAAATGTAGTTGAGAGTCAGGGCTTTGCGTGTCTGTTTGGGCTTCGCCTGTAGATATGGTGTTGGAATCAAGAAAGTGAATAAATAGATGAGCTCACTGAGAGGGGGGAGGGATTTGGGCAGAGCAGGGGCCTAGGACTTCTCCTGGGAGATGCTTAGATGCCAGGGACCGGTAATGAGTAGAGAGAGGAGTAGTCCCTGAGAGGCAGAATGGGAAACCAGGCAAGTTCAGGGTGGGGAAGTCTCAGAAAGAATTTTAAGGAGTAAAACCAAATGCCCCCAAGAAGTCACAGAGATCCGGATTGAGAAAAGACCAAAGTGCGGACATTGCTAGCCTTTGAGGAAGCAGTTTTAGTAAAAGGGCAGGAGTGGGAGTAGGCAGAGGATGGATCAGAAATGCCCAAGAATACATAGGAAGTGGACAGAAGGTTGTGATTGGTGATGGGCAGGTGGAGAGCTGGCTCTAATGGAGATAATTTCTTTTCTAGGAAAAGAAAGACTTGAGTAGGCTTGAAACTAGAAAAGAAGACACCCATAAGCAGAGAGATGCGAAAATGCTAGAGAAGGAGGGGAAATCGGGAGAACATATTTCAGTGGGCGGTGGAAGGAGTGTGGCAGCTAACTTTAGAGAAAACAGAAGCCTTCTTTTCTGAACCTTAGCAGAGGGGAGCTGATAGATGGGGGGAGGCTTTCCCCTGAGACGAGTAGCAGAGGGAGTGGGATTTCAGGGGGTAAAGGAAAGGGAAGAGCACTCATGGACTGGCTTTGGTCGCTAAGTGCTGAACCCCTCCGGTTCTCAGTTGTTTCATCCGTAAAGCAAGGCATCTGGGCTTAGAAGCTACCTAAAGATAGCTCAAAGCCGTTTGACTACAGTGAGCTCTGACAGCGTTGACTGTGTCTGATATTTAAGACTAAGTGCAGATGGCAATTACATTCCACTGTAGAATTATATATAATGATGATAGGCTAGAAGCCATATCAATAACTATCAGTGCCTACTTAATCAAACATTTGCTGGATTTTAAAAGTCTTTAATAGATACAATCAGAATAAAGTAGGAAACCATTCAGTAATCTGACCTTCCATTTCTATCACCAAATTCCCCCTTCTCTTATGGAAGACTATGTGTAAATGCTACAAGCGGTTAATTGGAATGTTTGTCCTTGTTTTATGTAGGGTTTGGACAGTCAAAATTTGTGCTTATGGGATGAGATTTCCTTTCCCATTGCTGCTTAGGAAGAATGCTCACATGGTCCAGGTAGAAGACAGGGAAGTCTTCTTACACACGGTCCCATCTGAGTCTTCAAACCTGGAGCGTTTGCCAGGTGCAGAAATGGGGCAAGCAAAGAAAGATCAAGGGGAAAATACTGCAATATTAGAAAATTGTAGAACCTGGACTTCTCAATGTTTCAAGATAAAGGAGACTATATGAGATAATGTATGTGGAGATAGCTGGGGTGTTCCAAATGCTGTGCAAACATAGAGCATATGGCAGAGTCATATAAACCTGAACCACGACTTAGTTTTAACTGGGCTTTGAGTCTCAGACCTGCCACTTTCTAGGTGTGTGCTTCATCTTCTCATCTGTAAGCAAATATAGCAATAATATCTACCTTATGCGGAGAGTTGCATAATATTTAGACAGCTCTAGAATAATGAATGCCTGCAGTTGGCAGATCCTACTTGGCCCTGTCAACCACTAGTATAATTCTTTCACCAAATTAACCAGTGATTTCCTGAGTCTGAATCTATCATTTGTATTCACAAGCTCCACATAGTGAATTTGGTTGTGATTTGCCTATTCTCGACACAGCTCAGAATTCGGCATGCAGGAGAACAGGTCTTTCATAGCACATTTAATCAAACACTGTCTAACAAAGGAAGCAATTGATGCACCATTCACAATGTTTTTAAACCTATATAAAGAGTCATTGATTCAGAACAGTTGCTGTGCCTGTGAACATGTATGTTTGTTGGTTTCCATGGAGACCACCCTGCTGGCTGTTGTGTGATCGCTAGCCTTAATTATACACTGAGATTGCCAGGGAGCCTTCAAAACTATCTCCATAATAATACTGCCTTGTGTAGTAACACCACTGCCATCCTGAACCGTGTTTCCCATACAGGAGTTTCTCTTAAAAGAGTTGAGAAGATTCTGCTGAGTTTCAGCAGAAATTTATCCTTATGAAGAACTGGATAGGAATTTTTCTGAGTTTTGACTGTCTATCTCTCAGGCTCTTTTCCCAGGTCTCTGGAGCAAGCCTACAGTTTCTTCTTTCAGTGAAATGTTGACATTCCCTCTTGACCTATTGCCAATATATTGAACTAAGAAGGAGTCTTGACTATGTCAGTTTAGTAGGTAAAATTAAGCCTGTTTTAAGTACACATGAACTTGTTAAAAGCATTGTCAACAGATACTGTTAGAGTTTTATGTTTGGACTTTTAAAATCTCTCCAAGACCATTGGTAAAACTCTTGCTTTTTCTGGTACAATTTTTTTTTAACAAGAAGAGACAGCTTAGTGTCTTTTTTACATGAAATCACACAGATTCTATGACTTCCATAAAGCATAATTTTTTTGCTCTCCACTTAATCTTTTAGATGTATTTGTAGGGAAATTCCAAAGCTTAACAGTGAATCATACCTTGAACTTCTGAGGAGGTGACAAGTAAACAAATCTTTCAGGTTCTGAAATCAGGCTTCTTCACTGGCCTGCATGTGTACACACACACACACACACAGACATGCACACGCACATGCACATGCAAGACCAGGCTACAGAAAAATCCTGGGAGTATAGTAATGATGCCCAGTGTGTTTTGCCCTCCACAGGTCATCTGTGCTGAATAGAATGTTAGTTCCCTTCTGCTTTCTAGTCTGTTACTGCTATTCTTTTTGTCCCATTTTATTGAGGTATAACTGGCATATACCATTGTATGAGTTAAGGTGTACAGCATAAAGATTTTATATTTGTATATATTGTAAAATGCTCACCAAATGAGTTTAGTTAGTATCCATCACCTCACACAGTCACAAAAAAAAACCCGGAATGCTTCACCAGTTTGCACGTCACCTTTGCACAGGGGCTATGCCCCTCTGCTCTGTGTCCCTCTAACATCAATATCTGTGCTGCCCAGGGGATGGGCATCTTTATTCTCACCATCATCCCCATCATCGACTGCACTCTCTGTTGGGCATGGAGCCCCTGGGGCTCTTTCTTTACCTCCTGGGTGGAGAAGGTCCTCACGAACCTGGGGCTGCACCCCCTCAGTTCACTGTTGGCACTTCTTCACTCTTCTCAGCCTCTCAGACTCCTCCCCCTCTACCCGGCACGTTTAAATAGATGAGTCAATATTTAACTATTTGAATAGATAACTTTCTGTGTCTTGGCATAGTCCTCTTTTCCTCCTGCCTTCAGTTGTCACTGTGCCCCTTACCGTGCTCTGGAGAGGGCTGATGAAAATGAATTGTTAAACCCAATGAAGCTGTGCTGTCTGTAACTTTTATGTTGAAAGAGTGCACTTAAAAATCTAATTATGGCTATTTCCTAATTAAATCATTTTTCTTTTGCACAGTGTAGGCGGCTGTGGCAATGAGAATAATTTTTGATGGAAAATTAAAACCTAGAGGCAGCAGCATAATTTCCTTTACAGTCTCTAGCCAGGCAATAATAACAGCATGTCAATGTCTTTCCATGACATCACTGTTGAAGGGACAGGAACATGAAGCAGCAAGTTTGGGAGCTGCTCTGTTACTGGTGAGCTGTATGGAAACAATCAGCAAAGAAGTTAGTTATCTGGGGATTATTTGTTTATGAACAAGTTTTCCCAGAGGGCACATGGGAGGGGAAATACAGTTTTGGAATAAAAAAAAATTGAATTCCATTTCCTGTTGTCAAAATAATTCATAGGGAAGTGAGTGATGTTAATGGACACTTGGTTATTTTGGATAAGGTTGTTTTTCTTGTTTCCGATTATGAACTTCTAATTTTTTTCTGGGCTATTTTTAGTGCCATTGATCATCACAGTGTTCCGTGCTGCAAAAATATGATAACAATTCTGGGTTTCACAACTCTTGACCTGAATGAATTTGCTAGTTCATTTATGAAGGAAATATCCCGAATTTCTGTAAATTTCCGGACTGCAGTGTTTATATGGGTGTTGTTATCATCCAAGATAATTTAAAATGACTAAAGTTGAAGTGCTTTTTGCAACAAGAAGCTCAGTTAATTGGGAAAGTTTATAAGGCCTCTGTTGGGAGAGGAACTGATGTGTGCTGGGTCCATTGTAGGATAACACTGAATGAGTGCCGAGTGAATGCTCAGATATACTGGTCTTATTTCACACACCTTTGTGGTTTTGTGCACTCATGTCAGAAATAGAGGAAGGTGGGATTCTGCCTGTAACTTGTGAAGGAGCCTCAACTGCCCCCAGGAAAACTCTTGTGGGGCACATACTCCTTTCTTCAATTGTGCCTTGTATACTGTTTCCCTGTGAAGACCCTCTCTCCGGATCCCAGAACTAAGTTCTCCAAGGTGTGGCTGCCACTGGGTAATCAGCCAAGAGCTCAGGACATGGACAGGCCCAAACCAGAGGGCAGAATATGGGCAGGACTGGGTGCCAGTGTCATGAGAGAATGAGCTGTCATAGTCAAAGCCAATAAAATGAAACAGTTCTTGGAAAATCCAAAAGAGCAGACCTCTTTTAAATTATGGGAACGCTGAGTTTTGATACATGATAGAAAGGAATGATATGGATTTGAAAGATTTTTAGTAGATATTTACTTGGTGTGACATTGTGAAAATAACTTTTCTATCCCATTATGCCCGGAGACACTGTTGGTGGCCTAGCGACCCAGGTGTGCCACGTACCTTACCAGCACCTTCCCCCGCTTGTTCTCCTGGTTTATCCCCCAAAGTGGAATTTGTTTAAAGTATTCTCATTTGCTCATTTTTTTTCTGCTCACAGTTTTTCTCTTCCAGAAAGTCATCCAATCTTGCCTTTTCCCCTCTTGACTCTTTATCAGCTCTTTGAATGGACCAAGCATTCTTCAGATTAAGATTTTGATGTTTTTGTTTATATATAAGTAGACTGCCTCTGAATGTAAGGCCTGACCGTTAAGTACAAGCAGGCTGTGCTTGTTTTTCTGCTCTGACTCCAAAATAGCTAGTTAGTCAAATATGTGGCAAGAGCAATTTTCAGTCAGTGATGAATTGCCTGGCACCTTGTAAACACAACAGCTGGTAGACTGTGTTTGTAATTTTCCTTGCTTGTTTGTGTGCACATCTGGGGAGTGTCTGGGAGAGGTGGTGAGGGGAAAGGATCTCCCCAGCTATGTTTTCATATCTGCCTTCTTGTCCTGTGACTTACAGGGGATCGGGTCACAGGAGAGCAGGCGCATGGTCACATCTGTCTCCAAGGAGAATCCTCTTGTTTCTTTCTTGCCCCACCTCAGGCCATTATTCTCTGTTTGAAACTCTGTTTTCTGCACAGTTTTCCAGGTATGTGGTTATGTTTGGCCCAGAATGTGGTGGGTAATCAGTCAGGTTTGATAGATGAAATGCCCACCTCTTTCACTCATGATCATGTCAGGAGAAGAAAAGTACGGGGAGGGGTCGGGCTAATTAGGAAAATAATTATCTGGTCACTGTACTTCCCAGCCACCCACCTGGGTATCAGCTTGTGCGCCCAGGAAGGCAGGGTGTATCCTACTCAAGGTCCCTAACACCTAGCAGAGTACCCTCCTCTCCATAAATACGGCCTAGAGAATACTTTAAAGGGTAAGTTTTTTCCCCAGATGTGTAATTTAGAATGCAAAGGATTTGGTGACTGCTAAAGTACCTTTTACATTTTTTAGTGAAAATGGAATTAGGAGCCATTGTTCTCAAGTCTTTAGTTAGTCCTTAGTACAACGACTACCCTTCCTCCTCAAAAAAAGAAAGAGAATTTACTTCCTTTCCCACCGTGTTAGATTCATCTTCTTGGAATTTGAAATCCTCAGTGTCAGTGATCCAATCCCCTGTTGTATCAGCGCCCCACCCCCTGCCACCAAAAAGGATTTTCATCTTTGAAAACAAGTGAGAGTAAGAGGTGTTCTTGTGACCTCAGGCCCTGCGTTCCCTCCGTAGACACCTTGCTGTGAGCAGTGCTGGCACGAGTATTCCAAGCTGCTGCCACTGGGCTGCGCCCTTGGGAGCTCTTTACTTCCCTCTGTGCACCCTTAAAATGTTGGAATTTGGGAGATCAACACTTTGGGAAGGAGGGTTGGGGCAGTTAACTCGATTTCACCTTTCTTTGGAGTGTGCTTTGTAAGCTTCGCCCTTCACAGATGGCTAGAACACTTGAGAAATTAGTGAAGGAGCTCACGCCAAAGAGTGGAAGAAGGGGACGCCTTCTTGCATTTCCGACAGCACCCAGCCCAGCTCTGAGCCCACAGTCCGAGAGCAGTCAGTGTTCCTCCACTCCACTGACGTGTTCTCTGCCCTGGCACCTGAGTTAGGCCCCAGCCGTGTGAACTGCTCAGTTCTGATGAAGGCCTGCTGCATCTTCTGTGAAGTTAGTCGTGGTTACTCTTATTTTTCTCAGGTTATGCCTGGGCTGTTGACTGTTCACTCTAGGATTATATAATGCATGACCCCATTTCAATCCTCACGCTTCTTACAAGTATTTTTTTTTCCCCTGAAAAAGTTGTTTTCAAGTTGCTCTGTGCAAAGATGTTATGTTCAACAGATTTATGCAGCAAAGATTTATAGAGCGAGCTATCATATTCCAGGCTACAAGAAGGGACAGTAGAGAATAGTGACAAGTAGCCCAGCATTTCGGAGGCAGAGAGACATGGATAGGAATCGCACTCTCTGCATCATGACCTTGGAAAGATTGCTTAGCCTCCATATGTATCAGTTTTCTTATCTGTAAAATGAGAATAATTGTATTAACTTCACAGAAATGTTGCAAGGATTATATGAGATAATTCTGTTGAGCAGTTAATATTTGCTATTATTACTTGAAAAGAATGAGCCTTTCCTTTGCAGATGGAGAAGTGTTTGGGGTGTGATTTGCATTTGGAGTTTGGCTACAATTTGAGAGCTGCTCATCTGTGTCCATAGAGAATCCTCACCTCTGCTTTATAGCATTTTGCCATTCTGGTCTCAAGAGAAATTTAAAATGACCAAATTCAAGTGCCAGATCCATAGGTTTAAATTTTTTTTTCAAAATTTTCAATTAACTGAGGGAACCTAGTTTATCATTTCGTTCACCATTTTGGCAGTCCTACACAGATGTTTGTTTAAAAAAGAAAAAGAAGTTTCAGCCGTAAGATTATTGGATGAGTCTTCTGTCAGGAAATTGCAGCTTTCAGGCTATACCAGGTTATTTGCAAGAGAATGGGGAATAGAGACAGAAGTGGTATTGAATCTGATAGGAAACCACCCACCCACCAGAGTGGCTAAAATTAAATAGAATGACAATACCAAGTGTTGATGAGGATGTTCAATAACATTTCTGGTTTAGAAAACAGTAATCTAAACAAGCAGTCCCATTCCTAGTGTATACCCAAGAGAAATGAAGACATATACCCACAACAAGACACATTCAGTGTTATGGAATTAGGAAGAAGTGATGGTTGCTCAACTGGGTGAATATACTAAACACTAGTGATTTGTGTGTGTTAACTGGGCAAATTTTATAGTATGTACATTGTATCTCAGTAAGACTATTATTTTTTGAAATGACATATTCAAGAAAATCCATACCAGTTTCATTCTTTGTCAACCCTGGCTGGAGGAAATAGTTCATACATCAGTCGGGGAAAAATAAATTATGATCTATCCAGGCAATAGAACAGTACTCTGCAATAAAAAAAAAAAAGCAGCATGCAGCTGCATAGGGGACTCAGGATCGGATACACTGGTCGGGAAGGGGCCTGAGGGAGCATAGGAGATGCTGGAAAGGGTCACATTCTTTGTGAGTGGTCATGTGGGAGTTCACAGATGTAAACATTCAATGAGCTGTACATTTAAGTTTCAAGTTCTTCATGCACTTTAGTATATTTATGTTGCATTTCAATTTAAAAATATGATGTGGGTGCTGGAATGGTGCCATCCTCAGAAGGCACAGCCCACAGCTGTCAGTCCCTGGGCAGGCCCAGGTGTTGGGCACAGCAGCTTTCCCTGCAGACCTCTCCTGCCTCTTGCTTTGACCTTGTCTTTGTACTGCAGGTGGTCCGGGGTGTTACTTACTTGGGAAAGGAAAGAACCCATCAGCTGATGGCATGCTCTTCTGGGCAGTGTCCACCAGTTCTCTTGAATGCATGGTTGGACAGGGTTTCCAGTAAATATTCAGCTCTGTGCCAAGGTAAAGAAAGTGAGTTCAGGCTTCCTGGTAGCATTGCAGTATTTATTATTCTGCTTATGCTCTGCAGGTGAGAACCATGCTGTCAGGTACACTCTCCCTTTAGTGGGTGGGTAAATTAAGGAAAACAACAGGTGCACCATGCTAGAAGGCCATGCAGCCTGGTTAAAGGAGAGCTCTGCTTCTCTTGCTGGGCCTGGCTGGGGGGCCTCCCTGGGGGCTGCTGGGGGTATGCTGGGGGATGCTCTCTGGCTTGCCCTGTGGGGTGGACCTCCTCATGCCTCTTATGGCTTTATGGCTGTGGAGCTAGGGGTGGTCACATTTTGAACAGGCTCACCAAGTTGTGATGCTCTTCATCCCAGCATGTCCAGATACACATGTGTGTCAGTGTGTGCGTGGGTGCCTCAGGTGAGGAGGTGACTGTCAGCTTTACATGGGGGTGGAGGAGGCCTAGAGGTGGGGACCAATGCGGGCAGGCCGGCAGACTTACTCAGGCTCCATCATCAGGCTGCACTCCAAGCTGTGGGCTCCTTCTGCAGAAAGAGGGTGAGGGGCATCTTCGTCCTACTCCCTCTGCCCTGCACTATGTGAGGGCACCTTCACCTTTTCAAGCAAACAGAAACCCTGCCCTTCTGTCTTGTGCTGTTGGCAAAACAGTATAATTTTTACTCCATAGATAGCAGCTCATTAATTAACGAGACTTTAGATTCAGAGCTACTTAACGCTCATCGAACACCTGATATAATAAAAGTACAAACAGCAGTCACAGCTAACACTGCCTGCATGCTCACCGGGTGCCAGGCCTTGTGGTAGGGACTTAGGCACACATTTCTTACTTAATTCTTACCATGGTCTTGTGTGGTTCAAACCGTGTAGCTCCTCTTCCCCATTTAGCCATGAGGAAACAAAGACATTGTGCAAGGTGTCTAAGCTAGGACAAGGGAGCCTGGACTTGAGCCCAGGTCTTGACTGCAAAGCCTGCTCCCCTCCCATTGAGCCTCTTCGGGAAGACTGGGTCATGCAGGGTCCCGTTTGCAGTGTGGGTGGCTTTTGAGAGACTGAGTCTGAATGCGATTATAATGAGCGTGATCCTCCAGGAAAGGCTGTATGGGGACTGGAGTCCCCGCACATTACTGCATTTGTCCTTAGTGGCTGGCCACACAGTAGAGAAACAGCTCTGGGAACCTGGGAGGTGATACAAGACTAATGGGGAATCAAATCCCAATCATAATATAAGTTGGTCATGGGACTGGAAGTGTACCGTAGGGAATATAGTCTGGTTCTATAACATCGTTCTGTGTTGACAGTAACTGCACTAATTGGGGTGATGATTTAATAATGGGTGTAACTTTGAATCATTGTGTTGTATACTTGAAACCAATACAATATTGTATATCAACTGTACTTCATTTTTTTTAAAAAGACTGATGGGGGAACAGAGGCCAGGAAGGGAACTCACCTGCTGCCAGCAGAGCAGCACCGCACAGTCGGTCCCGTCTCAGGAACACCCGTGGCAGCCGCAGAGCAGCTGCGTCCAGGCTGGGCCCCTGGGCTGTGGGAATGCAAAGGGCACAGTTCTTAGGTCTTGAATTTCCTGGTGGGTGTTTAACTGTAGGGTGTTTTCTCCATGACTGAAGAAAGTGACTTTTTCCTTAATGTGTGACTTGAATTTGATCCATGACACCTCTTAGAGAAAAACCTTAGAAACCACTTAGTCCAACTCCCTTCACTAAAAACAATCCAAAAGGCTTATAGAAATTGTAGAAAGTAAAGTTAAAAGAAAAGGCTTGTGTGATCCCAGCACTGTGGACATTTCAGGGTATGCTTTGGGGCTTCATGCAGCTGGGTTTTTAAGTCTGTTTTTACAGACATGGGCTCATTCTCTACTTGTTGATTTTTATGGAACATTATGGGGAATATTTCCCCCTTCTTGGGGTGCATGAGGGAACTGAGGCCCTGTGGTGACCAATTCACTCAGGGCATCTCACACCAGGCCTGACCAGTCCCCAGAGCCCGCCTGGCCTGAGAGAGGCCTGAGGCCTGGGAGTGCAAGGCAGCAGGCTTCCCCGGGGCGTAGGCACCTCGCACAGTGCCTGGCCTGTGATGGGCCCTTGACAAAGGAAAGAATGAGAGAAGGAAAGCGGCCTGTGGCCTCAGCCTCTCTGCCAGCCCCCTGCCTTCACGTGCAGGCCGCCCAGTAGTCCCTTCGGAGCCGCTGCCTTGGCGCCCTGCCAGCCCCGCTCCCAGGAGTTACCTTCGTGGTGAACTCAGAAGTCTCCGAAGCTGGCCAAAGAGGCTGTGTCTTCCCTCTAGTGGCTGTCGAATGCCTACATACCCACATTCTAGCAGTTAAATGCCACTCACAGGGATGAGTTCTGATTTCATAGCTATGCCACAAGGCCCTGGGGAGCCGTGACAGCTTGTGGTGGTGACTGCGGGGCAGACCCTGGTTTTCCACGCTGGCAGCTGACCGGGTTCTTGGTCGAGATTCTGAGCAGACCAGAGTTAACCCAGTGAGTGTTTTCAGTGGTGTGGCTCAAAAGTCCTATACTTAAAAATAAGTATTATAGTGGTCTACTTCTGTAACACTGTGGGTTCCTGGACCCCACAGGTTGACCCAGCCTCACGTTCTGAGAAGATCAACAGATGTCTGATGGTGGCCCTGAAGAGATCAGCATAGAGGCTAGCCTCTCATTTTTGCTTCTCCGTTTAACTCCTTGTTGGAACTGATATTTCTTGACTGAAACTGGAAAGGGGAAGAAGATGCACTGAATGTCTGAGCAAACTTTAAGGTTAATGCCACATGAACTGGCTGCAGTGTCTTCATCAGAACAGATGAATGAACACTCTCCTTTCTAACCACTTTCTGTCAGTCCTGTCCAAACACACATGAGAGGAGGTGATGTTCCATATGTCCCCAAAAAATCCATCAGTGGAATCCTCCCCTTTGAATCTCAGGAGTACATTTCCCAGAACCTCAGGGAGCCGCATCTCTGGGTCTCACACATTTGCTTTCTCGCCTTATACTGGGTGAGGGCAAATAGCTCCTGCCTCCTTGCTGGGCCACATTGGCCATCTGGGTTCATGTATTCACTCAGCAGACATTTGTTGAGCACGTGCAGGTTCTGGGCCCTGCAGAGCCCTGGGGACTGAGTAGTGATTCAGTCACAGCCCTGCTTTTGTGGAGCTTGGAGGGTATTTGGTTTGTCCAGCACCTTGAGCCTGTGTGGGAGAGCTGCCCCAGGTCCACGAAGACCTTTCACTGTTTCTGGCCTTGCTCTTTGGCTTCCAGCCGCCAGCATCCAGCCACCTCCAGCCTGGCTGCATTTACACTGTCCTGAGCCTCTGTCTGGAGGGGTGATTCAGAGATTGAAAAGCCAATGTATCTGGTTGACAAGGCCTGGAGAGAGCAGGCACTCTGTTCTCACTGGTGGAGATGTCGGTTGTCTCCACCCAGTGGAGGGCTGCTTGGCAGTCCTCACTACACTTCCAGATGTGTTTACTCTTTGACTCACTACTTCTGCTTCTAAGAAGTTAGTTACCCTTTAGGTAGATTTCCTACAGTCTAAAATGGCAGATGTACAGGGTTATTAAACAGCATTGCTTATAGGAGCGAAAGGCAGAGAGCTGTCCCACTGTACATCAGTAGGGGGCTGGGCACCATAGGGCCAATGGGATAGTGAAAAAAAATCAGTGATGCTCTGTATGTCTGGCAAGGGAATGACATGTAATCATATTACTAAGTGAAAAAGGCAAGGAGTAAAACTTGTATATATACCGTACTAGCTTTTGTGTGAAAAATAAAAGAAAAAACAGAATCTGTATTCATATTCACTTACGCATAAAGAAAATCTAATACATAAGAGACTTGGTGGCCTTTGGTGGGAAGTAAGAACTGAACAGATGGGGACCAGGTGGGCAGGGAGAGAGATGCTTCACTGTGCCTATTTTTACAGTTTTTGGTTTGGGAATCATGATTGTATTACCTATTTAAAAATGACATTTGAAAAACAAAATAGGTTGCAGTATGCCCCCTGAACCTGGGTATGAGAGTTTTGAACCGGAAATTGTTGATTTTTTTGCTAGAAACCTGTAATTGAAAGAAAGAAAACAGAAGTAGCAATGAGGGGGTCTCATTAGGAGGGAGAACAGGATGCCAGATAAGGTGACCTTCCAAGTTAAAGGCATGTGACCTCTGAGCTCACTAGCAGAGAAGGCTGGTACTGCAGATGGTACTGTGTGAAGTACTGAGGATTCCCCCAAAGGCAGGCAGAAGCACTCTTTGAATGTGAGTTCTGTGGTGGGACCACACAGCGGAGTCTTGGCATCACATGGCTCAGGAGATGACCAGCTGAAGCATGTAATACATACAGGTGCATTACTGGCACCAAGACACAATAAGGCTTTCAGCAGATTCCTAGTGCCTAGGAGAATAAAGCGAGTTCCTTTGGGGTACTGCCAGGGGGTGAAATCTACCCTTACTGCATGTTTGCATGTGCCTGGGCCCACAGGCTTTTACATCTCTTCAGTGAAATATGGCACTGATGAGTACTTCCTAATGGAGGAGGGCGCTTGGCGGGCTCCTGGCTGCACCTGGAGGGGAGCCGGGCCAACCAGCAGGCTGTGCACGGACTTTCTGACAGGACCCAGGTGAAAACCACAGTTCAGATTTCTCTATTTTTAGCTTTCTAAGTTTTACAAGGAGTGTACCTTGTAAATTGGTTGGAGACAAGGCATTTCGTTTCTTGGCCATTGACAAATTTCCTAAATTAACTGCTCTCTGCTTTGTAAAAACAAATATTTGAATGTCTATAACTGTAAATGTCTGTTTTCATTTTAAAGTTAGGAGACAGACATAATGGGGGGGTAGGAGAAAGGGGAGGGCTGTACAACACAGAGAAGACAAGTAGTGATTCTACAACATTTTGCTATGCTGATGGACAGTGACTGTAAAGGGGTTTGTGGGGGGGACCTGGTATAGGGGAGAGCCTAGTAAACATAATATTCTTCATGTAATTGTAGATTAATGATAACAAAAAAAAAGAAAGAAAAGGGGGATTACTCCCTGATAGGATAAAACTAACTGCAAATCAACAACTAATGCATGCTTTAAATATCCTTAATTTTGATCATTTAAAGGGTGTCAGATGATCAGCTATGGAAGTACATTTTTCTGATAATATTCCTTTCTCTTAAAAAAAAAAAGCAGTTCCTGTGTGGTGGTTTCCAATAAGTTCTTCACAATGGTATAAAGGGCATATCAAAGTGTGAGCAAAGGGTTTGTTTGTGTTTATACAGAGGATCAAAGCCTAATTTGGCTACCCAGAAAACAAATTAAGATATGATATGAAGAAGAACTTCCAACATCAACATTCTCTGGAAGAGTCATTCCAGAAGATGATCATCAAAAAACTTCAACGAAGATCCTGGTGCTGTTGCAGTTGTAGCTGCATTCATCCCACCAGTTCCTGGACTTGCCATTGGAATGAAGAAGGAGATATCTAAGCTGGCCTGTGCATACAGTAAAACAACAAATTCGACTGGATCTGTACTGTCGGAACTCAACCAAGAATTAGGAGAAGTGCAAGTTGCAGCACTCCAAAATCTTGCGACTATAGACTATCTACTGTTAAAAGAACATATGGGATGTGAACAGTTCCCAGGAATATGTTGTTTTAATTTGTCTGATTTTTCTCAAACTATTCAAATTCAGTTAGACAATATCCATCATATCATTGATAAGTTTTCACAAATGCCTAGGGTGCCTAACTGGTTTTTTTGGTTTTACTGGATATGGCTGGTAATTGTAGGTCTGCTTTGGTTTTGTAGCTGTATTCCTATTATGTTAATGTGTGTACACAATTTAATTAGTAGTTTAAAACCTATACATGCTTATGTTACTCTACAAGAAGATATGTCAAAGAAATAATCTTCCCATATTTTCTTCCATATGCTACTTCTATAGCTTTTCTTCTTCCTTCCTAATTACAACCCTTAAGTAGAATTCGTGCCTCATATAGAAATTACCGAGTATCATAATTCTTTCAAGTGGTAAAGATACCTCAAGACAAATGCTGGGCATAGAAGCCACAGGGCATAAATATGCAAAGAAGTAAAAAGCTAACCTTTTCAAAGAATATTGCTTCTCTCTCACTTACCAACTTTACATCTCCCTGTATGGTCCCAGAAGATGACTGGTTAGCCAGAGACGGGTAAGATTCCTCAAGGGAGGAACAACCTAAGACAGGCACAGTCGCAGGGGGGCCATCAGGTGAGAAATTGGGGATCAACAGAGGTGAGGCTTAGAACCTCACCCCCCACCGTTTTGAGAGAAATCTTCTGCATCCGTGGATGTTTTGTTGCCCTTGTCTAGCTTGGATTAATACTTAGTCTATAGGCACAGACCTGATCATCTACATTTGCCCTCTTACAGCACTAAATTATGTGTTCTACCTTTATCTTGCATCTACCTACCACTTCAGCATTTTATTAAAAAAATAATAATAATAATAAGGGAGAAATGTGGGATTCACATATAAATCAAGTATAAAAATCAAATGGATAATCATATCTGACCTGATTGCTCATAGTTCATGATGCGTGATCAAAACCGAAAGTTTCTGTGATATGACTGCCCTTGCACTGTTCACATGTAAGAACTTATTCACTATGTAAGAACTTGTTCCCCATGTAAGAACTTGTTCGTTATGCTTCAGAAGATTGGAGACTGTTGAGAATTAGGCTTGGGGTTGATTAATGATTGTGCATTGAGTCCCCTTTACAGAATTTTATTGTTGTTAACAACCATTTGATCAATAAATATGAGAGATGCCCTCTCAAAAAAAAAAAAAAGTTAGGAGACAGAGTAACATTAAATGGGTTCTCCTGGGCTGCGGGTTTGCTTGTATCTTAGAGCCACCTAGTGTGTGATCCCTCGTGTGCCAGCCTGCCTTTCGCTGCCAGAAAGTAGGTGACCCCACGCAGGAGCCCCCTCCTGCGCTGCCTCTGCAGCCCTCTCACCACCGCATAGGTGGATGACTCTGGTGTGGACTTGGGGCAGTCATCTCTGCCTCATCTCTGCCTCCCTGTTCTTGTTTTCTCCTTTCTTCATCTCTCTTATCTACTTCTGATTTTGTCTGTAACAACTGTCTTTTTAAGCTTATTGAATATTCTCACTGGAACAAGTCAGGGAATGAATGAAATTCCTTTTCCCTCTTCCAAAAAATTTTAAGAGAATAAAATTCAGTCCCTGAGAAATACTTTGTGGATGATTCCTTTGCTTATGGAGGGGAGACTGAAATCTAGATTAGGGAAGCCTGCGTGAGGCTCCTCAGTGATGGTAGCACAGCAAGGGAGTGGTAGGTGCCCAGACTATGCCCACTGCCCTCCCTCAGACACGGGCAAGAGCAGAAATGGGCAGGAGATTTGGGCCAGCTTTTTTGAAGTCCAAGTCCAGGTTACCTTTGGCATGCTGATAAAGGGACATGCCCAGCCATCCTGGTACCAGCTGCCCATCTTTGAGTAAGTAGGGCCCTCCATGGGGTTTTCTCAGTGCCTTGCTATTGTTTTTTTCTCTCTCATTGGACTTCCTTTGGCTTTAACAGTGGCCACTACCCACCTCACACTTTGCACTTCAGTTGATACCCAGTGACTTAGAGTTTGCTGATCATATTCATACTGTTCTTTCTGGGTGGAAAGCCCTTCTCATCCTCCCTTACCAGGTAATTCTTATTTGTCCTTCAAGATTAGCATAGGCATCATCTCTATGTGGGGCTTGTTCCCATTGCATTCAGAGTGTACCCGTAGTCTCAGCACTTACCATATTATGTTGAAATTATTTGCTTAGTAACCTGTAGAAGTGGTGAACCTGGAATAGTGTGCTGTGAGGGCAGGCTCTGGCCTTTCCATTTTGCCTCTCTAGTGGCTAGTGAGGTACTCAGTGGACATGAATTTGGCCTCAGCTTCATTCCAGCAGTAACTCAAAAACCTTTTCCATTTTCATTTCTAATTCAGTGGCAGCTTCTTCTGAAACAGTTAGTCTTTGTTTTTTTAACTTTAATTTGCTTTCCAAAAAAGCAAGGAATAATGTCTTAGCTCAGGTTGCCATAACAAAATACCATAGACTGGGTGGCTTAAACAATAGACATTTATTTCTTGAGGTTCTGGAGGCTAGAGTCCACAATCAAGGTGCCAGCAAGGCCAGTGTCTGGTGGGAGCTCTCTCCTTGGGTTGAAGATGGCTGCCTTCTAACTGTGTCCTCACATGGCAGAAGGAGAGAGAGAGAGGGAGAGAGAGGGAAGGAGATGGGGAGCTCTCTGATCTCTTCTTATAAGGTCACTAATCCCATCATGAGGACCCCACCCATGACTTCATGTAACCCTGATTGCCTTCCAAAGGCTCCATCTCCAAATGTATCACATTGGAGTTAAGGCTTCAATATATGAATTGGGGGTGGGGGGTACCATTTAGTCTTTAGCAGAAAAGTTCACAGGTGACCCACTGACATTTTGCAGAATGTCAAGAGTTACGTGGCAAGGAGCAGAAAGTCTTCATGATTTGTGTAAGTCCCTCAAGTGGAATTGAGATGGTAGAATGAGTCTTGTGCAAGCTTTGTACAATTCTAAGGAGATCTCATTCTCTGTTCATGTAAAACTGTTACCAGACCTGGAGCCTGGGTACAGCCCTTGACATCAGGGGCTCACTTCTCCCAGCTGGTATTTCTTCAGGAATTGTTGGGATTAAGGAAGCACGTGGGTTAAAAGTAGCAAAAGGGTTTTTACCAAATGGGGCCCACATTTCCTCTCTGTAAACATTGCAAGGAGGTCATGACATATATCTTTTGGCAAATCTATTCTTTCATTTCCATTATTACTAAGTATAACAGTGTGAATTGAAGTTACTGTTACATCAAAAGGAAATTTTTAAAAATCCTCATGGCCTTGTAGTTAGTATAATTATGGTGCCTTTATTAAAAGCTCCTTTGAGCTTAAATTCATTCCATTTCTAAAAATAGACTGCAGGGATTATATCTATCCTTTGAGTGAATCAAAACACTTAGAAAATAAAAACACCTTAGCTACATGCCCTTCCTTTCCAGAAGCACAGAGTACTGCTTAGTTTGGGAGACTGATAGAACCTTTAATCAGCAAGACAAAAGTGTGAAAAATAACCTTGGCTGAAACCCATCATTATAAAAGTAAGTCTCTTGGTAGTTGAGTACATTTACTGAACAAAATGAAACAGAAAGTTGAGAAAAAGCACTAGAATGAAGAATCTGCTGGCTGTACACCAGGCTGTATTGAGTTTGAGGGAAAATTACAGTAGTCTCTATTTTTCCATTCATCTTCAACAATTGATATTCTAAGTATATGTACATTATCTTGTTCTTAACATTACTTGGCAAAGAAGCAATACTGGGCAAGTTTATAGAGGCTTTAATGAAAATTTTAGTATATTATGGAAAATCAAACAATCAAGTCAGGTGTTTTAGGAGGAGCTGAAGTGGAATGCCCACAGAGATAGATAAGAGGGAAGAAGCTCTTCAAGGTACCAGGAAACACCACTTCAGTTGACATGATATTAATATGTCCTTGAGAAATGTGAGTTCTAAGGAGAAAAGTGTGACCCTGAGCCTGGGAAATAGCAACACCTTCTGCACAGCTGTGCCAGGAAGATTGCAAGTTCAAGAGAAAAGGTTCAAAGTTCCACACACTTCTGAAGTTATAACCAAAGGATCAGTGTCAGATGGTTGAAAAGACACTGAGGAATTTTTTTTTAATTGTAGTGTCATTGATATATATGCCTATATTGGTTTCAAAGGTATACAATACAGTGGTTCAACAGTTACCCATATTATTAAGTCCTTACCCCCTCTAGTGAGGTTACTATCTATCAATGTAGAAAGATGTTACAGAATCATTGGTTATATTCTCTATGCTGTACCACCATCCCTGTGACCAGCTTATATTGTGATTGAGAGTTATTGTGCCCCTTTATTGTCCTCACTCTTCCCCTACCACTTGCCCCAACCCCTCCCCCTTGGTAACCACTAGTCATTTCTCAGTGTCTATGAGTCTATTGCTGTTTTGTTCCTTCTGTTTTTCTTTGTTTTTATATTCCACAAATAAGTGAAATCATATGGTATTTGTTTCTCTCTGCCTGACTTATTTCACTGAGCATAATACCCTCTAGATCTGCTCATGTTGTTGCAAATGGCAGGATTTCTTTTATTTTTTTTATGGCTGAATAATATTCCATTGTGTGTGTGTGTGTGTGTGTGTGTGTGTGTATATATATATATATATATACTTTTTCTTTATCTACTCATCTAATGGATGGACATTTTTGTTGCTTCCAGTTCTTGGCTATTGCAAATAGCACAGTGATAATCATAGGGTGCATATATCTTTTTGAATCAGGGGTTTTGTTTTCTTCAGGTAAATCCTAGAAGTAGAATTACTGCATTAAATGGTATTTCTATTTTTAGTTTTTCTGAGAAAGACACACATGTCTTTTTAGTTCAGCATGTTTTTAATACATAGTTCAGAGTTTTGGTACTTGAATTCTACTCCCCATTTCTCCTCCCAGGACTAAGGAATAGTAGGCAAGGAACATATGGACAAGGAGTACTAGGCAAATGGGAAAGAAAGTCGAGGTGAAAAGCTCAACCTTAGTTTAGAAACTTAAGACTTTCTGCTCCCTGTAGGAGGCATGGTTTTCCTCCCCATCCTCCACTACCACCCTCAACAGAGAGAGACAAGTCAAGAGAATTTTATTGCAAGAATTCACAAAGAGAAAGAAAGAAATGTGGAATCTGGATTCTTGCCTTTAAAGCACTAGAATCCCACTAACTAGTGTAATGATTCTCCATAAATGTAAAATCAGGTGAATAATTCTTCCCATCAGAGTGAACTTGGAAGGGAGTGAAAGGATAGAAAGCAGAAGAGTTTCCTCTCCCTTGGGGAGAGAGAATCATGAAGGGAAGAAACTGAATATTCTTCTGACCTCCAGCATGCTTTACTAATCACCGTCAGTTGCATCAAATCTGAAAGTCTGTGTCTGAAGAGAAAGAGATTGTGCCCTTGAGAAAGTCTTATTGCCCCAGGCTTGTATTACAAGATCCTAGTCCATGATTTCTTAAAAAGCTAATTAAAATTGCAGTGATGAGTGAATAAGATTGGCATTGATCAGGAAGATGTCCAGAAAATAATCAAACAAAGCCTACCCACCTTCCCTCACCGTGACATCCAAGGTGGATCCAGGGAAATAGTGGTCAGCCAAGCCTGGTGTGAAAACCAGTGGGTTATTATCTCTCTCAGTCTTAGCTTTCTTATCTTATATAAAGGGTAACATTTGACTTCAGAGTAGAATGTTGTAGACTGTGACAAGCCAACATTCAACTGAAACAATTAGGAGGAGAAACAAGTAAATTACAAAAATATATAGTTTTAAAGAAATCAGAGATTGATCTGTGAAAGCAATGAGAACTAAATTAAATTTCCAGGGAACGAAAACCCTTTTGAGGTATACTGAGTAACACAGGCTATTTTCTTCATGGAGGTGGGGAGAGAGGGAGGATATCTGCTGACTCTGGGTGTGGGCTAAGGATCTGGCTTGCTCCAAGAAGAGGAAATATTCTATGGGAAAGAGAAACTAGTAGAGCTTTTGGCAGTCATGTGGAACTGGCTTGATTGGAAATTAGAGAAGCACCAAAGGCAAGTCTAGTATTGCTGTTAGACATCTGCCAAGTTCTGGAGGAGCAGTTCAGGAGGCTTCAGTCTGGCCCAGAAAAGCAAAGTGAAAACTCTTCTAGTCTTGGGTGCTTAGGAGACAAAATCCTACTAGAAGGAGGAGCCTACAGCAACTATACAATTAGTCTTCCCCTAAAGACAGTTCTCAGATTTTGGACATATGTGGGATAGGAAGCTAAAAAGTGAAGGTCATAATTTCTGAAAGCAGAACTTTCAGGGATGAGGAGACAAGAGATCCAGCAACCTCTTAAACACAAGTCTGGGAGGGCCATAACTGAAGGACTAGATAAAATAGTGAACTGAGTCTGACTAGAGCTGCAGCCCATTTCTGATTCACTCAATTTGGATTGAGTGGTTGAGCCCTCGAACAAATCACCTGACTGGATTGAGCCCATCATTAGAGGAAAACCACAACACTTCTGGGTATAAGCTGTCATCTGGAGCCTCTGCAGTTATTTTATATACAATGTCCAATATACAAAGTTATAGATATGTGAAGGAGCAGGAAAATGTTACTGATGATCAACGGGAAAAAATAATAGGAGCAGAACTCCAAATGATCCAGATGTTGGATCTAGTGATAAACTTAAAAATGACTGTGAATAATATGTTTTTAAAAATAGAGGAAAAGTTGAATTAAATGATGGGGTAATTTCAATGCAAAATTGGAATTTGTAAAAAAGAAATAGTTATTATTAAACTGAAAAAAATGTATGTGAATTTGATACTTATTGGGTGTCTAAGGGCAAACTGGTGGACACAGTATTGTAGTAGGATTAGTGAAGCATTAGTAAAGAGTTAAAAAGAATAGAAAGAATAGAACAAAGCATAAGAATCATGGGAGAAATTGTTTAAAAGTCTAATATATGTATAATTGGAGTTCTAGAAGCTAAGGAGAGAAATTGGACAGCAATAATTGAAGAAATCATGACTGAGAATTTTGCTGAAAGACATCAACCCCAACTTCAAGAAGCTTATCAAACCCCAAACAAAAAATACAAAGAAAACCATACTTAGGTTATCCTAGTCAAACTGCTGAAAACCAAAGATTAAGAGGAAAATCTTAAAATCAGAGAAAAAAGACATTACCTTAAATAAAAGGAATAAATGACTTTTCAATTGCAACTATGAATACCAGTCGACAATGGAATGACATCTTTAAAATGCTGAAATTTAGGGAAAAATTAGGTATCAGTACTCCATTCCTTTATTCCTAGTTTAAAGAACTGGTTACCAATCTCTTCAAAATTACTATGAATCCATCTGGAAAATTACTACATGAGGTTTTTCTAGACTCTTTCATTAAATATGTGTTTATTTGCTCTAATCCTCAGATTTCTGTTGAATCAGTAAACCTTGGATTTATTTCACATAGTATGATATTGGCTTCTTTCCTAAAATCACAATGGAAGCTCCCTATAAATCAAGTAAAGTAGTACCCCTTTGGGTAGAAAGATTCTGTTCTAAAGTAGAATATAAATGTTTGACAATAGAATGAATGAATTGCTTAATAAAAAGGGAACTATGCTAAAACAGTATGATACATGTACAGTGTTAGTTAAGGTGTTAGATGGAATAGTGATAGAGTTCCTTGCTACTTAAAATGTGGCCACAATACTAAAAGCACAAGCAACAAAAGGAAAACTAGATAAATTGGACTTCATCAAAATTACAAACTTTTGTGCTCAAAGGACACCATTAAGAAGGTGAAAAGACAACCCATAGACAACCACATATCTGATAAGGGACTTGTATCTAGAGTATATAAAAATAACTCATAACTCAATAGTAAAAGGACAAATAACTCAATTTTAAAATGGGCAAAGAAGCTGAATAGACAGTTCTCCAAAGAAGATAAACAAATAGCCAATAAACCTATGAAAAGATGCTCAACATCACTGACTGTTAGGGAAGTGAAAATCAAAACCACAATGAGATACAACTTCACACCCACTAGGATGGCGGTAGTAAAAAAGACAAATTAGAACAAGGATGTGAATAAACTGGAACCATGATACACTGCTGGTGAGAATATAAAATGGGGCAATAAGTGATGCCCATGGTGATGATGGTGACAACTGTGAGAGTAAGGATGGTGTCTCATTTACCAGGTTCTGGCCTGTTCATCAGTGTTATAAATTGGTTCTGTGAGTTTCGGCAGTTGTATGGACACTTTGACTCAAATTGATAATGCATCAGTAATTAAGGATTCAACCTTCCTTCATATGTGATTTACTAAGGGCATCTAAAAATTGCTGATACCTGGCCTCATGAGATACTCCAATTTGATTGACAGAGTAGAGGACTTTAGTTTGCTTGTTTTTAACTCCTCAGGAGATTCTTGTGCAGTCAAGGTTGAGAACTCCTCACTCAAGCTGACATCTCCAGGGTTAAGCTAAGCCACCGCTGAGGGTTCGCTTGGAGTTAGAAAGCAGGGTGGGTACAGGAATCAGGGATCTGGGTTTTAGTCCCCACACTCCCCTTGTGACTGTGTGCTTTGAGCAAGATATTTAACCTAGGACCTTCAGTTTCTTCCTCTCTAAAATGTGACTAAGCACCCTTCTCTGCAGGATATTGGGAGGAGGAGCACATGAGCCCATATGTGTGGCACTGCAGAGCCTGATGTCTGGGACTTTTTTTCCCCCCTTTTAAATTTTTCTTATTTTCTTCTCTTACCTTCCATGTACTAGATATTCATGTCACTTTTTTTTTTCTGATTTTGTTCTATTATTTATTCTTCTGTAAAATTTAGGAGTTTGTTAAAAGTCACCCTTTTAAGCCCAGGGATTTAAAATGAATCCTTCCTTCACGTGATGCTAATCGCTTTTTGTTCCTCATCTGTGTTCTCAGTCCCCTTGTACTTTTGGTAAATATTGTTTTCCTGATACCTAACAAAATTAATGACTTACTGTATATTTCAATAACATGATACCAAATACCATTAATAGCCACAGCCAGAGTTTAGCATGAGTTATCTATCATTAATAATTACACTGATCATGGTAATAAATCATATGGTTGGTAATAAGGTAGTAAGGGTTAATTAAATATTTTTAAAACTCCAAATAGGTTCTCAAGCTTGGCTATGGTTTCTGTCTGGTGGACTTGGTATAGTTCCTTGTGTCCTAGGAGAAAATCTCAGATTATAAATATTTATTAGGTTTATTTATTAACCTAAAAGAAGGGCCATGTTGGTGATATTCATCTGTGAGTCTGTGACACAGCTGGACTGCAGGACAGTGTAGCATATGCCTCCAGCCCTGTGAGAGAGCTAGAGGCTGCCCTTTCTCGGTGATGCGCTGAGAAGCCACACACCAGCCGGACAGAGTAGTTCTTGAGGCAATACTGTAGAAACAGAGCAGAACTCCTCACTATGTATGTAACATGCATTCATATCACCTGGTGGTCTGTGCCCATCATAGATTCAGGAGGTCTGGGGTGGGGCCTGAGAGTCTGCATTTGCTACAGGCTCCTAGGCAATATTGATGCAAGGGTATAGAAAACATCTGTTGTTCCATCTGCCCAGCATTTTTTCTATCTTCCTCCAGAGAAATGTTCCTTCCTCCATTCCAGCCATGAAGTTCAAGAGTGAGCTTCCATGTTCTTACATTACTCTGCCTCTCAGGCCACACAGTCCATTGGTCCAGGAGCCAATTAGAATCTCTCCCAACAGTTTTGGACTTGGAACCAGAGAGAGCCAGACTCAGATCCTCTCTGTGGAGCTCTTTCTAGCTCCATGGAGGTAATGGGTCAAAGAGACAGAGATGAGGAGCAGTTTCCCTGTGGGTCTCAAGTCTGGGTTTCAACTAATATGTGAAAAGTGATTGAAAAATAAACAATATTGTGACCTTTGTGTTCTGTTGCCAGCTCTAGGATCTGGTGAATTTCCATAAAATGTCCCAGGCACTTAGAATATGTGGGTCTGTGTTACCAGGCCTCGAACATAAACAAAGATGAATAGCACACTTGCTGGCTGAGGGCACCACACACTTCAGTAGTTTGGCATGTGCAGCGGAAGGGGTCATGGAAGCCACTGAAACAGGCACCTCATCTGCCCAGATATCTGGATGGGGGCCAGGTTCAGGAAAAGTTTTCTAGAAATGGATTTGGAAAAGGTGAACAGGAATTGTGTGGGGAAGCCTGTGAAATTATTCCAGGCAGAGAGAGTTTGGTGAGCAAAGGAAAGATGATGGTATGAAACTGGGTTTTAAAAACAACTAGTGTACGTGGGAGGTGCCTGTCTGTGACTGAGGTCGCTGCAGTGAAGCACCTTGTCTGCAGGCTGTAATCAGTCACTTTTTTTCTTCATCATGTGTATTTAAAGAACAACAAAACAATAACAAACAACACACCTGAATCCGATTCTCCCTCAAATACATGACTGACTGGCAGGATCCCTCTAAAACCACTCCCCTTTATTTTCCCTTAAACAGAGCATTTGTCTTAGGATAGGAGTGAATGTTTAAAAAACAAACCTGAGATGCTTTAAACACCAAAAGCTGTTTCAGTTACACAGAGTTTGTGACATCCGTTGACAAGGCCCGGGAGCTTGCAGTGCTGAGCTCTGCTGTCGGCACCGTCCGTCTGTGGCAGTCCTGGTGTGTGTTGCTCAGCTCTGAGTGTGCAAACGGGACATTCCTCAGATCGCAGGACTCTCTTGCCTGGGGAAAATTCTGTGTATATAAAAATGCTTCTTGAAAACAAGAACAGCGCTTGATAGTAGCGACTGCTACTTATGTCTCTTGGATGGCAAGTCCCAAGAGTAATTTGAAGTCTTTTTTTTATGAGCAGATTTTAGCCACTTTAAAGACTTTTTCTAAGAAAGTTTATGCTTTTACTGATAGTCAGCTCTAGAGCTTTTTCATCATACCAAACTCAAACTCTGTTCCCATGAAACATGAACTCCTTGTCCCTTCTGGCCCTGATAACCTCATTTTGCTCTAAGTTTGACTCTATGAGTTTGACTACTCTAGGTACCTCATAGAAGGGAAATCATATTTGTCCTGTGACTGGCTCATTTCACTTAGCATGACATCTTCAGGGGCCCTCCATGGTGTAGGGTATGTCAGAATTTCCTCCCTTTCTGAGGCTGGATAATATTCCATTGAATGGATATACCACATCTGCTTATACATTCATTCATCAGTGGGTACTTGGGTTCCTTCTAAAGTTTGGCTATTGTGAGTAATACTGCTATCAACATGGGTTTGCAAATACCTGTTCAAGTCCCTGCTTTCAGTGGCTTCTTTTTTTCAAAAAAGTTGTATGGAGCCCAGGTAGGCCCTTTCTTGAGTTTCTGGCTGTAAGGGAAGGCTCAGGGCCTTGGTTCTCCTCACTGCTGTTAAGTCTCCAGGCCCCCAAACCAGTCACACACCATCTCTGGGTCACAGTCTCCCCACCTGTGATCTAGGGAGTCCCTTCCACCTCTTGCATTCTGCCCCTGGGTGACTACACATGGGACATCCTGTACCCAGACCTGCCCACTCAGCCACTCCTGGCTTGTGCTTGTTCCTCAGTGGCCTTTGAAGTGGAGTGGACTCTTAGCACAAGGAGATGCATCATTCACACTTCAAGTGTTCTTGAGCAGCCCTGGCGGCCCATGGCATTTAGAAATCTGGCACTTTGCTGAGGCATGAATTTGAACAACACATGTGGTGAGGCTGACATGTGGGTGCGAGACACTTAGTGGGTGAGATGGGCTGGCCAGCAGCCCAGTGTCTGCCCTTGGCAAAGCGTGTCAGTGGCTGCTCACCCCTCCCTGTGCAGTGACTTTTATGAAATGGTAGAACTTGGGTGGCTGTGTGTGTCTGAGAGAGAAAATGCCTCCGAAAGGTTGCTGACCACTAGGGCTGGTGATGGAAGTAAAAGAAAGAGGGGAAGTCTGATGGTTTCTTCTGAGTTGATTAGAAAGTGGCCCATTAACTCCACACAATAGCCTTGTAGTACAGACAACTCCACAGAAATAAAGACAAACCTAGTTGTGGCATTTCTGTGAGTGTCTCAGTACACAGAGCATTTGCTCATTGAGAGGTAAGGTAAGAGACTGGACAGACATTTCCAGGAAGCAGACAGGGGCAAAGGCACCAGGGTGGGTACTAAGCCAACCTTACATTCAAGTAAGGGCTAGTTTGAAAGTTTTAAGATGTGTTTTTCTTGGCAGAGGTGCAATTAATAGGAATAAGTAGGCCAGTCATTTGTCTCATCGCAGACAGGATTTCTCCAAACCAGAAGATGCTCACAGAGGAGCAGAGGCACAAGTCCCAGGCTTGCAGGACACGTGGGAGGGGCGGCTTCCCAGGCTGGACTGCAAGTCCTATGAAAGAGGCACTCAGTGTAAGGATTGAAGCTGATCAAAGAAGGCCGAGAAGAGCTGGTAAAAAAGGGCAAAAGAGATGAAGATGATGGTGAAGAATTAGGAGACCTGGTTGGGCCCTTCATACATTTAGTGAGATGTTCTGTTACGCCCGGCTGCCAACGTCGCTGAACCCGTCAGCAGAATGGGGCCTCTTTCAGCAATTCCAAGAAATACATCTCCACTGGCAACATCCCAGGAAATGCCCAAGAAGTTGAAAAAGAGGTACGATCAAGATTAACTTGGTTAAATCTAAGGAAGGCAAAAGTAGGAAGAGACAATGGCATTAAAAGTAAGAATAAAAGAAGAGGTAATAAAAACAACCACAAATGAGATAAAATCATATTTCTCCAAACAGATAATGGCAATGAGTTGGAAAGCCCTGATGAAATACATTTTTGGAAAAAGTGAAAATGACAGACTTATGTCAAGGAGAAAAAGACCTCATTAGGACAGTGGCCTCCAAAGGCCACCCCCAACTAGAATCTCCAGGTCCAGAGGCGTTCAAGTCAGGGTTTGCTTCCACACTAAACATCGTCTTCATCTATTCAGGAAAATAAGCAGGGAAGATGCTGAATGGACTTACATGGTTAGTATAACCTTGTTCCCAAACCAGATGATTGCCTTGCAAGGCCGTAGAATTTTAGGCCCACTTCATTTAGGACCAGAGAGGTATACGTCCTAAATAAAATGTTAAACAACAGAAAGGTGGGTGGGGAGAGATGGAAGAACAGGTGCCCCACATCATGCTCTTTAAGATAAAACCCGCCATTCAGCACTTTTCAAAATCTCTTTCCCCTTGTCTTTTGAGTTCTGCTTTGCAATGGTCTCTCTGACCCGGTTTCCACCTCATTTTTACTCCTGAAGACAACATAGATCTTTCTTGTTATTAAGGTTTTTGCTGAAACTCAACGAAGAGAAGCAAACAGAAAGTGACCTCAAATGCATAAACTACAAAGGTTCTGAAACCTCACAAAGTTCTATACCAAAATTTCTTGGGTTATATTTCCAGACTTCTTTTTGAGATAGTAAGTGAATGAAGATGAGATGCATTAAACATACTCCCTTCCTTCTGACCATATGCCTGCTGCCTTATTCCCAGTTTGGGGACCTGAAGAGCCCTCCAAGATAGCATATGACTTCCCCTTGAGTGAGACAGGAGTTGACATTTCCGAGGGTGTCCAGCCTGAGTGACCCATCCAGTATGGCCTGCTTCTCACTTCTCATTGCGAGAAAGCAAGTCCTTAGTTGACCTTCCTAATGGAAGCTGTTTGGCAATACAGAAGATAGAATTCTGGGAAAAAAACACCTTTCCTTAGGAGATGTTCCAGGTGTTGGCAAAGCTGGGTCTTTGGTCCGTGCACACTCTTTGTGCCAACTTTCTAGAGGCACCACGGGGGTCTGAGTCCTGTTACTGCCATTCCATTGCAGGGACTTTCCTGTAATTTCTAGCTCTGAGAGATGTTGGGCTAACCTCTTCCCTCTCCTTTGGCTTCTAGCTATTTGCAAATAATTAATTAAGGATTTAAATGTTCCCTCTCCCAGGAAGCACCTGGTTTCTTAGAATGTGGATCATGGGCCAGAAGGATGGGGCACGAGGCCAGGGGGAGAGATGGTGCTGCAGGCAAAGGCAGGTTCGTGGCTAAGATTTTATCTGCAAGATCTGGGAACAGGTTAATGAGCTCAGGTGCCTTTGGGGAGTATTTGTGCACAGCTGAGGCAAGGCAGAAAAGAGGGTTCTTACTGTGCCTCTGCCCTGGAGAGAGATGCTGAAATGCTGGCGGTGTGCCTCCTCTGTTAAAGAGCTTGGAAGTTAAAGGCTTCTTTGAAGATTCTCACCTCCAAAATAGACTAGGATTTAGCATTTTGCACACCAAACACCAAATGCTTTGCTCAGAGGCAGCACTACATGCAGGGGACTAGAAAGTGTGTGGGGCAAAGGACAAGAAGAAATGGCTAATGTCGGGGACGTGGACTAACACGAGCTAAGCTCGTGAAAAATGACTGGAGAAGGTTACCGAAGTCTTGCTGCTCAGACGACCTTTTGTTGAAATTATTTCTGCAGGTGCTCACAGCAGGTTTATCAGTATTGCTGTTTGATGCGATCCTGACCAGTGCGGCCATGGGGTGGTAAGTGTTTTGCATAGAGAGAGAAAATCTAATTCATTGTTTGGGTTTCATCAGGATACTAATTTTTGTTCTGAAATGTTGAGGAAAGAGTGTGTGTTCTGGGTATGTATTTTATTGACATACAAATATACACTCAGAAGAGTGCATGTATCATGTAACCTAGTGAATTTTCACAAATTGAATGTACCACGCCTACTATAACCAGCCTCTAGATCGAGAAACAGAACCTCACCAGAGCTACTCACCCACACAAGAGTAACCCCTGTTGGGGAACCACTAATTTATAAATGTACAAATATATATAAACACATATTTTTATACGAGCCACTATATATATAATTGTATGGAGGTCTTTCTTTTATCCTTCGATTCATTTTCTCTTAGACAAACTCCAAACCACCCTTGTTTAGAACACAGTCACCCGCTTACTTAAAGACAGCACTGCCTCTCCTACCATAGTTAAGCAGGGACCTGAGGGAGTGAGAGAGTGAGCCATGGGGATGTCAGGGCAAACAGCACGTGCAAAGGCCCTAAAGTGGGAGTGTGCTTGGTATGCTCGAGGAGTAGTGAGACTAGAGCAGGCTGACTCAGGGGAGAGCAGCTGTAGGAGATGAGGCTGGAGAGGTAGTTGGCAGCTGACCATTGTAGGGGCTTAGCTTTACCCTGAGTGACAGGGAAGCAATTAGAGGATTTTGAGCAGAGAGCCACATGCTGCTGTGTTAAAAGCACATTCCTCTGGCTGCTGTGTGAAGGTAGGCTGTAGAGATCTGTCCCTGAACCCTGCACAGACTCTGCCCATTGGAAAGCTGAGCAAGCTAAGACCTTGATCTACTCCAGATTACTTTTCAAACCCATTGATGTGATCGTTAGCAAGGGTCCGGATAGCCATGTGCAGAGGTGTGAAGGTGAGATGAGGAGCGAGGGTGAGTTTAAACTGTTAAAACTGCTGCTGCTCCCCTTACCAGTGGGCATGCTTCATTTGGGGACTATACACTTATTTTTAAACTGTATAATAATATATGCTCTTTGTAAGGCATTTAAAACAGTAGAGAAATAAATCAAGTAAAACATAAAGGTCTGTCTGTTACCCTCTGCCCCCGCTCTTGCCCTTCATCAGAAGTCACAAGTTTGGTTTAGCGTTTGGCCAGGGGTGCATATTCCAAGTGAGGTGGGCTCTGTTGTCTGCAAAACGAAACCACCTTGAGTGGTGCTTGCCAAGCAAGGTGAGTCTCTTGTCACCAGGAATAGTTTAGTTCCCGCTGAGTGCCTGCTGACACGCAGCTTTCCTTCCCTGGGACCGGCTGCCTGCAGCCTGGCCTGAGTCACTGATGCAGCACATCGGAGAGAAGAATTCATTTTTGTTGTTGCTACTTAATAGTCTCCTAACTGTGGTTTAAAAGGAAAAGCAAGCCTGACACACCTTAAGATAATGCATATTTCCATTCCAGATACACGGCTGGGCAGCTTTCTGCCCCACCCCCTCTACCACCACCTGGAATGGCATTCCAAAATTGAAGTGCACACAAGTTTTAGGATAGGTTTTCACACTTCTTTACCAGTATTATGGAAAGAAAAGCAAAGGCCGTGAAGTGGGAGTGTGCTTGGTATGCTCGGGGAGCAGTTTTATTTAGCTTTGCTCAAACAAAACATAGTTTGAGAACATCGGTAGTTGCTCTCATGCTTGGGATCAGAGTAATCCTAAGAGCTGCTTCCCCTCACCCTTTTTGCATTTGTTTGCATGTTGGACCTGCAGAACTGTGACCTGTTTGACTGAAGGCCACAGTGCTGGCTGGTGGGGCAGACGCTGGTGCCCGGCTGTATGTATGGCAGACGCTCTCCCAGGACCGCTTGTGACTAATTCCCTGGTGCTGTGCTAGCCACAGAGGCAACAGCATCACTTTTAAATGATTATCCTGCAGGATATTCCTGCAGGATAAATGTGAGAAGAATCAGGCTTTGTGCAATACTATGATGACAAGAAATGAGTTTGCCATTTCGTGTGGCCTTGAGCTGCAAGGGGGTTTGTTCAATAAACAGATATTTACTGAGGGCCTAACATGTGCCAGGAACCGTTCTTGGATAAAAGTGAAAAACTGCTGTCCCTGTGGAGTCTCTACAGGCAGACCTCAGCAATACTGGGAGTTGGGTTCCAGAACACTGCAGTAAGGTGAATATCAAACATGCACATCAAATGAATTTTTTGGTGTCCTGTCCCAGTGCATATGAAAGTTATGTGTACACTATACTGCAGTCTATTAAGTATGCAATAGACTGATATGCAAAAAAGCAATGTACATACCTTAATTAAAATATACTTTATTGCTAGTAAATCCCGAGCCTCATTTGAGCTTTCAGCGAGTCATAATCCTTCTGCTGGTGGAGGGTCCTGCCTCGATGTCAATGGCTGCTGACTGGAGGGGTGGTTGCTGAAGGCTGGGGTGGCTGTGGCAGATTGTTTACATTAGACAACAATGAAGTCTGCCGTGTTGGTTCACCCTTCCTTTAGTGAACTATTTTTCTGTAGCACGCAATGCTGTTTGATAGCATTTTACCCACAGTAGAACTTCTTTGAGAATTGGAGTCAACCCTCTCAAACTGTGCCACTGCTTTATCAACTAAGTTTGTGGAATATTCTAGATTCTTTGTTGTCATTTCAACAGTCCTCACAGCATCTTCACCAGGAGTAGATTCCATCTCAAGGAACCACTGTCTTTGCTCATCCATAAGAAGCAGCTCCCCATCCATTCAAGTTTTATCATGAGATGCAGCAATTTAGTCACATTCCCAGGCTCCACTTCTAACTCCAATTCTCTTACTATTTCCACCACATCTGCAGTGACTTCCTCTGCTAAGGTTTTGAAAACTTCAGTTTGTAAAAAACACAGTATCTGTGGAGCACAATAAAACAAGTTTTGCCCATAGTTGTTCATCTGCTGCCTGAGGGCAGGTCCAATTCTAAACGATACAAGACTGACAGAAATGAGCATTTCTGCTCACAGTGTTCAGTAAAAGGAATTTTCAACCTCTCTGAGGAGTCCCTGATGGAGGGATTTCCTGCCTCAAGAAAAGAAAAATTCAGGAACACTCCTACACCCCCCTGTTCTTCCTCTTCTGGTGTCTCCTCTTCTTCCTTTTAATAATAATAACTAACCATTTATTGAGCAACTACTGTGTCATACATTTTTTACGTTAATATTATCTCATTGACTTTCACAAGAACCCTCCAGGTTATTCCCACTTAAAGGTGAAGAGGCTGAGGTTCAGAGATACTGAAGCAGTTCTCCTCAAGATTTAATAGCTGCTAGGTGATTGGACCAAGATTAAAACCCAGGTCTGTGTGTGTCTCAGACCCCATAACCTTCATGTACCTCCCTAGAACTGATTGGGGAAACACCAAAGGTTTGCCTGCAGTGTAGATAGAGTCTGGGTAGAAACAGGTTGTCAGTGAGAGGTATAAGGGAAATCGGTCTAAATGGACCTTTTCTCACCAGTGTTATCATCTGTAAAGAGCATTGAGATGACTGACAGCTGAAGAAGGAGCATTACCCAAGCCAAGACAGCTCTGTTTCTTGTTCAGAGGCTGACATGGTGAACAAGAACATCCCCGGAACATTTTTAGGGAAAAGATCTCATTGTCTTAAATTTATAGTACTATAAAGATATGGTTCTGTCAGTCAGCAAAAAATGTTTATTCAGTGACTGCTGCATGCCAAGTATGTGAAAGTCATGAAGAAGTATGAGATATTGTCCAGTCTCAAGGAGTTTTCAGGGGAAGAGGAAGTCATAAAGATAATTTCTGGGATAGGACAGTGACTGGATGCCCAGTGAATGTGAGCTTGGGGAAGAGGACGAGGTGTTAGGAGGGCCTTGGGACTGGCTGGAAGCTGGACCTTATGCAGAAGGGAAAGACTTGGCTCGGCTCTGGTTTAAGAGGATTTGACCCTTCTGGCCCTGGGGAGACAGGAAAAATGGAGGAGCACGAGGTGCCAGTGGGGTGACGTGACGATTTGGAACTGGAGCCAGGCTGAGGGGCAGGGAGGTAATCCTGTGTTTCCTCCTCCTCCCTCTGCACCTGTCCTTCTGGGAAGGCAGACTGACACCCAAAAATCCAACTGCCAAGATATTCTGGTACATTCTTGAGACTTCCCAGATTTCGGGGGCTTGACCTTCATAGTGACAGTCTCAGTTCTCGACAGCATTTTTTCTTCCTTATGCATAAGCCTTCATCAGTGATACTTTGCACTGAATTTCAGAATGAACTAAAAGAGGCCAGGTATTGAGCTGAGTGTGAGCAAGAGTGAGATGCTGTCCAGGTGGAGGGAATGCTAGGTCTGAGGAACACTGTGCAGGCAGCCTGTAAGCAGCCTTACAGAGGCTGTTCGATCCGCACCTGTAGCCGTCTGCAAGAGACAGTCTCTCCAGGCTGCTCGTATCCTGGGAACTTGATGGGAAGCCCTGAACTAAATGGAAGGAAAGGCTTGTGAACCCAAACCAAGGAACTGCATGTGTGATTATTGCAAAAGGAACCTTGACTTTGGAATTTCCTGCTTTTTGAGACCTCTGGACCGAAAGATGGTGTTTTTCAGCCTCAAAGAATTTTCCAACCACAGAGTGAACCACCAGAAGAGGATGTCAGACTAGTGCAGATGGTCTTGTGCACAGAGCTGGTCTGCCTTGTCCATACCCTGGGTGTGTTCAAGTGTGACTGGTGACTAGTTCTCAGATCCCAGGCAGGGGCAGGGCTGTGCTCTGCCCTGTGGGAGCTTAGACTGATCAGAAGTCACAAAGGGCAGGGCCTGCAGACCTGTTTTGTTTGGACCTAACGGGTTTGCCTGTGTAGTTATTGTCTCTTGTTTTTGGCTTCTCAAAGTTCAGTTAACATTTAGAAATCAGGTGATTTCCCCATAAAAGACCAGATTTCCAGATTCTTTTGAAAATGTGGACCAGCTGTTACATTGGGCCTGTACTTCCACGTGGCGGCAGCTGTTGGAATGAGCAGAGGCTGGGCCACGTGTAAAGAGGCTCCCCGAGTCAACACAGCCTCCACCCCTCTGACCAGACAGCCCTGTATCAGCTGACATCCTCGCATCCACTGGCTTGTATGTTCCGTCATTCGTTCATTCACCACCAAAATGTACTTGCTGGGCTCTGAGGCCACAGATGGTCCATTACCCCAGGAGTCACCATCTAGGAGAGGTGTGCACATGTCATTACCCACTTTCTTGGGTGGGCAGCTGCTTAGCTGCACAAACTAGGTCACCATCTAAGGCAGGGTTTCTCCCCCTCGGCACTGGTAACTTTGGGGCCAGATAATTCTCTGTTGTGGTAGATGATCCTGTGCCCTGTAGGACTTTTAGCAGTAAACCTGAGCCCCACCTTCTAGATGCCAGAAGTATCCCCTCAGTTAGAACAGCCAAAAACATCTGCAGGCATTGCCAAATGCCCTGTTGGGGGCAAAATAGCCCCAGTTTGGCATCACAGATCTAAAGGTTTGTGGTGGTTAGTGGAGAAAATGCCATTGGGAATTTCAGCATGATCTTAAGGAAGTTGCTTATCTCCTAACTGGAGACTTGGGTCAGCACAGGTGTCAAGTCCTCAGCAGCCCCTCCACCCCCTCTGTGCACAGGACCACGTACCACCTGGATGTGACAGCTGGATGTGAACCCCCGTCTCCCTGCCGGCTGTGAGCTCCTTTGGGAGAGGAACCACGTTTCCCTCCTCTTTGCATTTCTCTACCTGGTGCAAAGTGCTCGCTGAAGAAATGAGCGGTCAGCCTTCTAAATACTGTACCTAAGAAAAATTATAAACCTAAGTACACATGTTGGTCAACTTTTAAAGTCTTTAAGTAAGAACAACTGCTCTTGTCCAGCTAACTGTCTTGTCTTTAATTACAAAAACAATCTAGTGCAAACTCAGTAATTTAAATATCCAGAGTAACATTTAATTACCAGAGTTTTATGGTATATACTGATATGAATTCCCTCTATCCCAAAATTTCAGTGAAGGAGATTCTGTACATACCAAAGAAAAATTTTCTGAGCTGGGAGAGTGCCCCTGTGGAGGAGAATTAGTTGTGGGTGCCTCTTCTTTCCATCCTGTTTGGACTGGGAGAGTCACTCTTCTCTCTAGGGTAGTTTAGGTATCGGGAAAGAAAGGGTTAATCAAAACACAAGCTCTTTGTTCTTAGGATTCTGTGATGGGCCTCTTGTTTTTGCCAGTCATTCACTGAGCCTACAGTCAACCATGGGTTACCCACAGGAGGATCACTTGAATTTGATCCTAGCACAAACCTCACAACACCCACAGTCTTCCAGAAATGATCTTACATCATCTTTGAGTAAAGACATCTTATGCCTTTAATTTTAGGGGAATGCATGGAGAGTGCCCATCTGTTTATAGGAAGAATGAATTTAGGGGTGAAGAAAGAACTTCCCCCAACATACCCTAGAATGCATTTAAGATCACAGTGACTGAAATTTATTAACTTTCCATTTGAATTAAAAATGTGAACCCCCCCTCTTTAAAATGCTGAGAAGGGTTCTCTAAATAACTATTGCTTATTACCTCTCAACATACAGTGATTTATCAGATTGTGAATGGTCATTCAGCAAGTCCCCAAGGGAATGATACCTTAGGCAGATAGGTTTTGGTGAGGAAAAGAGAGAGAAAAAGTTTGGAGCATGATGGGAGAAGGGGAACAAAGTGTAAGAATTCCATCATCCACTGAGTGCTGTACTCAGTCCTGGGAAAAGGGGTCAGGTTGCCCTCTGTCTAGTGAGTAGGAATTCACTGAATAACCACCGTAACAAATGTAAAGTTGAGAACAGAGTCTTTGGCTCCCAATAGGAGAAAAGAGAAGGACTGGAGAAATGCTGAACATAAATGCTTGGAAGAGAAGCTAGTGATGAATATTTCTGGCTGAGTGTGCTCCGTAATCGGATGTTTATGCCTGAGTTACATGAGGTCTGTTCACTTCAGGAATGATGAGGATTATAAGACTTGCAAACAGTCCAGGAAAGCTCTGACTTAAATAGTTGTAAAGCTATTAAATTCCTGCACCCTATGTCAGCAACTCCCTGCTGTTCCGAAAACAACATCAAAGCTCACCTCCCTGGCTCTCTTAACTGTAAACTGAACCAAGGGCTGTTTGCTTTTTTAGCATTCCCTACTCTGCTTTGGTGTTTCATGAAACAGCTAAGCTGAAGGGCTGAGATGCCAGGTTATTACACTTCAACGTTGTTCTAAGGCTATGGGCGTAGAGGTGGCAGAAGGCCTGCCGATGCCCTGTTCTTCACCCTGGTGATTAAGGAGGATTAAGGGAAGCTGTGGGGGTGATTGAGCCCCCACTTACATTTGCAGAAATAATACCCCCCCAAACCCAAAGCTCTGTGCAGGGCGTGCGCGCAGGTTACGGTGGCTCCGCGCTTGCCTGGGTGTTTAAGAAGATGGTGTATGTGTCCTTCGAGGGCTGATGAAGGGAACAGCAGCTGTGTTTAGGAAAAGCCAGGTCTTTGGAGGTGGGCCCTGTGTATGGAAACCACAGCTTCCCCTTCACAGTCACCTCTTCATCCAACAACAGAACCTTCCAGCGCTGGGTCCTGAACTAGACCAGGGACAAGCACAGACGTGTTGTCTTTTGGGACTTCGACCCCATTTTCTCACAGAAACAATCCTAAAAACGATCAGATCCTAGGAACATCCTTAGGGATTTATTTGGTTCATAACATAGACACTGAGTTCAGCTACATTATTACGAGTCGAGAATTTATTGACTTGCTGTCACTCGAGTATTTCTGTGAGAAGGGGGAGAGCACACCCCACCCTGGAGTGCTAGCTGTTAGGCACGCCTCTCACCCCTCCCCTTCCTGTCCCAGGTGTCAGCTGGGTGGGGTGACATCCTCCCAGCCCCCCAGTGACTGGCTACTCGACCAGCACCTCTGTACCCTCAGCCGGGGGCCATTAGCAACAGGCAGAGACGCTGGTGGTGCGGGGGATTTCCTGCTCTCTCAGGTTGGCAGGTGGGTGGTGGACATTTGTTCTCTGCTGTTCTAGAAAGCAGAACTCGGGCCCACAGGCAGGGTTGTAGCAAGTAGCTGTTGGGTCAGTATGAGAAAGGTCTTCCTCCTGGAGGGAGGAGCGCATGCCCAGGCCTTCCACAGGCCAGATGTTCATGGATACTGGCTTTGTCCCATGGCCAGAGCTGCTCAGCAGTGGGACTGGCTTGCCGTGCACCACAGGAGGCACTGCTCACTAGAAGTCTTCAAGCAGAGGTTGGAGGCCAGGTGTGAGGGCCACTGAGGAAGGGATGCTGCTCTGAGAAGGCAGTCAACTGGGGAATAAGTATATTTATGGCTTGTCATTTATAGGCCAAGCACGGGCCGGGGTAGGTCATGATTATTTCCTACGGTCAGATGAGGAAACTAAAGTTGGATAACATGCACAGGATATGTAACTCAGAGACACCTGTGCCACAACTGGAGCTTGGTTTTTTGCTTTTATAGTCTCACACTTAGTCACTTTGTTTCTATGCTAAAAGGGATAACTGGAACATGTTATCTTTTTGTCGGAGTCACCCACATAGGTGACATTTCTCACTGGGAGGATATAATGTGCCTGGCCTATGTGTGCTTCATATATTTGGTACCCCAAATATGTGTTAGAAATATAAAGGTGCCATAGCCTGAACATGTGTGCCTTGTGTATGCGAGTATAGGACATTAGGATGTTGGACGGTAGGTGGAAGAAGAAAGGAAGAAAAATCTAGAAGTAAGGGCCATTGGCACCTTGAACAAGAGCATTCCATTGGCAGGGACCCTCTATCATAACCCTGTATTGAGGGCCCAGCGCATGCCTCAGAAGTGCTTTTTGGGATGAATGACAGATTCAGACAGACACTAGCATGTCTACTGAGAAGTTTAAAATAGAAAATGTACAGAATTTGAATGTATTAAATTTCAGGCATTTAAAATATTCAACTCACACATAATGTGGGGGGGGAGGGCACGGGGAAGGCAGTATAACACAAAGAAGACAAGTAGTGATTCTGTAACATCTTACTATGATGATGGACAGTGACTGTAATGGGGGATATGGGGGGGACTTGATGGAGGGAATCTAGTAACCATAATGTTGCTCATGTAACTATATATTAATGATACCAAAATAAATTTTAAAATTTCTTTTTACCCAAATAAAAAAAAATTAACTCCTCTTTTCTTCAATCTGAAGCATTCCCTCTACTTTTCCATTTTCAAATCCATGACCACGTTTCTTTCTGCTCTGGTTGGAAATTCATTATTCTCCATTTATATTTTCATCTTTCAATGTTCTGTTGGTCTAAATGAAATATAAGGATTCAGAGAGGGTCACCTTAATGATGATAGGACTCTGGGATACCTGCATGATTTCATACCCATCAACCCTCCTTAGCAAGAAAGCACCAGACAGCTTTGTGGGGAACCCTCCTCCTATCTTTCCATCATTGAACCTCTACCTGCTCAGCAGAAGCCAGACTCAACACCTTCTTCTTGAAGGAAGGTATCAAAACCCACCTCGTAGCCCAGTTCCCTCCCCCCCGGGCAGAGTGTAGGTTTACTCGGGGTGACTGGGCAGTTCCTGGGCCTGACCTGAAAGCCAGGCAGTCTGGCCTGGAGATGGGAGTCCTGGCCACAGGGTGTCCCTTGCCCTGCTGGCTGTGGGTGTCCGGCAGCTCAGTGGTCTGCAGCCGCGGGGCTCCAGGGAGCAGAGAGCTGACCTCCTGTGTTTTTGCAGCCTCCTGCTTGGTGGTCTTGGTGAACTCTTGCTGGTTTTCTCAGAGCGGAGGGGCTCCTGAAGACGATGGGCGTGCAGAACAAGTAGGCCCACAGGCCGTTCCCCATGGCCCCTGGGCTTCGGAGCTTTCTGTGGAGTGTGTCAGAAAGAAGAAAGCAAGGAGGGAGACCACCGCTCCTCAGGGCGTCGGCTCCTCACCGCTCCTCAGGACTCTTTCTGGGGGTCTCTGAGCTGCCTCGGAGAATGCACCGTGCTGTGTCTTCTCACGCGGAGGGGCTCCCTCACGTCCTGCTGACCGCGCACGCCCACTTGTGCAGAAACAGAGGCAGGATCTCCCTGTGTGCGGATGGGGACGCTCACCTGGATCAACCTGCGGGTCTCTTATTAAACGCCCTTCACTTAACACTGCAGGGCTGCCCAAAGTATTTTGTTGCATTGTTTTGTTCTGTGTTTTTTACCTCTTTGCAGGCTCTTCTGGACATCCTTTCCTTGTTCTCATGCTGACTTATCTAGAGCCCCTACTTACCCTCTTATGAACACAGAGAAAATTCCTGGTGGGGGCTTGCACTGGGGGCTGGGATGGAGATGGGGGGCTGAGTGGGAGTTCTGGGACAGGTAAGAAGCCAGCAAGACACTATTACTCCAGAGTGAGTGCCAAAGTCTTTTTGTGGTTGTGTGTTGTGTTGTGTTGAATTTTGCACTCTTTTTTGCCCACAATTAGATAAACTTGGTACTAAGTGGTCATCAGAAGGAATAGCATTTATAAGCACTGGGCAGTGACAAACACAAACACATCTGTATGCACAAACATATTTATATTCATATTCCTCAACGCTTTTGATCCATTTAATTCCCTGATATCTCAGAGAAGTTTCAGATCATTGAACACTGAAGTCTGTTTTTCAGTCCAGATCAAAATTGAGTTGCAACTCTAAACCTCGCCTCTAAGGAGTCAGAAGAAATGCATTTGCATTGAAATGGTCATTTGATTCTGAATCCACAACGAAGGTTTAAGAAAACAACATCTAACTGCAAATATTTCTGCTCCTAGTAGGTGTTTTGAATACCTTACTTCTCTGCAGGTGTCAGGGTTGGTCATTTTGAGGTGTAGAAGGTAGTGAAGTCCAGTGAGTTCTCACCAGGCAGGCAACCAGGCCCTGCAAAGCTGGATACTCGTGTCCCTGGGGGAGAACTGTCCTCAGCATCTGGAAAATAAGCCTTGTTCATCCTGTGAAGAATCAGGTCAACTCAGACTGTGCTCATTCTTTCTGCAGGTTTTCTCCAACTCGTTGAAAAAAGCAACAGAAAATGAAACAGATAGGAATTGACTAGTACGTTTGGAACTTGAGTAACTTAAATTCATTTCCTTGTCTTTTCCTGTTCTCTGCTTGTCATTTAAGGTGAAGATGTTCAGAGTTAGACCTTTACATATATATATTTATATAATTTCAATTTGCTTTTTGTCTTTCATCTGAGGCATCGAATTTTCTAAAGGCAAGACCAAACAAAAATCTGAGTTTAGCATTTTCCTTGTTCTTCTGCTCCCACAAAACTCTCTCTGTACATTTGAGGGCAGTTCTCCTCCATTTGCAGAAAGTGGCATCTGTCCAAATGTCATGCTATGCCTGCGTTTCCACGTGCTATTCAAGCAAACGGAGATTCTCAGGCTGGAAAGAACCATGCACAGTTTATAAGCCTTGAGCCCTGTTTCCGGCGGGACTGACTTCAGAAACTTTGACTGCAAAGTTTTAGATGTTTTTTTAAAAGAATCTCTAGCAAGGATTTTGTTTGTTTGTTTCTGTTTGTTTGATTTTTTTTTAAATTGCATTCCATAGTCCCGTTGTTTTTAAAATCTCAGGCCTTTTCTTACTTGACATGAGGCAGAGGATGAGGTTTTTCTTCCATATAACATCCTGTTTTCTTCAGCTGCCATCTCTTCTTGGGCTTTTCTCTGCAAGCCTTAACCACCACCTTTCATGGCCAAGTCCCATGCCCCACTCTGAATGCTGAGTGAGCCCAGAGGTCTGTAAATCAGGGGCTAGCCCAGATCACTGAGGGCGCCTTAGCGCTCATTTTCCTGGGCCCCGGGCCCCCAGGCAGGGAATCTCCAGCTACCCCAGGCCTCCCTGGTACCCAAATGATCGGTTGGGATATGTCCCGTCTGGGTCCTGATGACCTTAGGCCTTGCTGGCCCCACACCAAAGCCAGAGTGTTGTCTTTTTTTATTTGTACAAATAAATAGTTTGCTTTCTTTCAAAAGAGGCAAGATTTTGTATGATTGCTATCAATAATCTGCTATAGATATAAAGGAAAATAAACATTTTGGGTTTTTTTTTTATAATTTGCCTATCTGTTCTCTTCAACCTTGGCAGGAGAATATTGGGAAAAGGTTGTTATCCTTAGGAAGGGAGTTCTTGCATCTTAAACACAGGCCAGACTTGGACCAACATCCAGGCCACTTAGCTCTGAACCGGGAAGGCAGCCCAGCTCCTTCCAGACCTGTGCTGTCTGTAGTCACGCGTGGCTATTGAGCACTGAAGTGAAGTGGGTTCAAATTCACATGTGCTATAAATATAAGTACATACCTATTTCAAAGATTTAGTAATAAAAAAAGGATGTGAAATATTTCATAAGAATTTTTATTTCGATTAAAGGATATAAAATGTCTCATAACAATTTTTCTATTTGGTATATTGGGTTAAAATCAAAATGAATTTCCCCATTTCTTTTTACCTTTTTTAATGAGCCTACTAGAAAAATTTAATCCTTCTGACTCCCATGATGCTTCTGTTGGTCAGTGCTAATCTGGAGCAGTTTATCTACACTCGGGCCAAGGAAGTGGCAAAGGAGAGGCGTGCTGCCAGCAACTGCTGGGATCACCAGCCCAATGACAGTATGGAAGACTGTCACCGAGGTCTTGCTATATGCCATGCACTGTGCTACGTCCTTTGTTTTTTTTTGTTTTTTTTAAGGTATCATTGATATACACTCTTATGAAGGTTTCACAAGAAAAACAATGTGGTTATTACATTCACCCTTATTATCGAGCTCCCCCCCCCATATCCCATTGCAGTCACTGTCCATCAGTGTAATGCCACAGAGTCCCTTTTTGTCTTCTCTGAGCTACACTGTCTTCCCCATGACCCCCCACACACCATGTGCACCAATCATGATGTGCTAGGTCCTTTGTATGCCACATGTCATCCAGTCTTCCCAATGGTGGACAGGCAGCATTGACCACATTTTACCAAGAAAATTCAGAGAGATTCATAACTTTTCCAGGTCACCCAGCAAGGGCTGAAATGCAGGTCTTTCTGACTAACCCTGTTCTTTTCATTTTCACCTTAGAGTGTTCTGTTGAGAGGGAGAAATGAAGTACCCCCATTTTATGCGGGGTTGTCAGTTCTCCGTGAAGGTCTCCATGTGGATTCCTAATATCAGTGAGGTCATTTGTGACCTCCTCCTTGGACGCCACATGCCCTCCCTTTGCCAAGGGGTAGGGTCTGTGGCCTGAGTCGCAGCTGCCCTCCTAGAACATCCCAGTACCCACCAGCCTCCCCCTCACGTCGTGTCTGAGATCTGCCTGTGTGGGGTTGGAGCAACCAGGAGCGTGGTGTGATCTGAACTCCAGGATGGGAAATAACATTTGTACATGTCCATGACGCTCCAGACAGCGTGCAGGTGCGTCCACACATAGACTGTTCCCACCAGAGAATGGTCTGTCTCACAGATGAGGCCTCCCAGACCCTGACAGGACAGGAAACAGCTCATCTGCCCCAGCCCCTCCCATGTCTTGGGTCATTATGCTCACTTACCTCACACTTCCTCCCCCCCTACCCACTGGGGTCTGAACACACCGGAGGAGCCAAATCCCCAAGAGCAGCCCTTGTGTAGGCCCAGGGCAGGGCTGCTCACTGTGGGGTGTTGGCCGCCTGGGCCCCATGCAGGCCACCTGCAGGGCAGCTCCTGGGGCCTCTGAGCAGAACAGCAAACCACTGGGAAGGCCGGCCCGCGCTGGAGTTGGCATAAAGCTCCCTCTGTTCTGGAAACATTTCAGAGCCAGCAGACATCCCGTGCTCCCTGGTGAAAGGAGGGATTCTTTTCTCTTGCTGTGAGCTGATTTTTGGTGGCCTGACCGGTGTTGGCTTGCCCTTAGTAAAACAAACGGCGGTGTATAAACCTTCATCCAGTTCCATCCCAGAGCCACTGGGGAGGAGTCGGGGGAACCGCACCCCCTCCTCTGCCCAGCTCCTCTCCCTCAGCAGCTGAGGGTGGAAGCCCATTGAAACAACTGCCTGAGCCAAAAGGAACACTTGAGTCATTTATTTCCTGCTTGCTGTGTGCACAGCCCCATGGGCAAGGCCTCTGTGCCCACTAGTCTTCACACCATCGCTCGCCTTGGGGAGAGCAGCAGTGTGCCGTAATGCAGGCCTCAGAAATCTGGGGACTTGATCCCGGCATCATTCCTGGGCCAGGGGGTTTGCATGACAACTCCAAGTTAAGGGGCGCTGTCTAGGGAAAGGGCTCTAGGTCAGATGGAGAACCTGGGGTTTGTCCTTGGCGAGTGAGGTCGTCCACAACTCTGTTTCATCACAGACAGAGGATCGCCCACCAGCTCTGGTCTTGGTCTCAGATGTCTCTGTTTTCTCAGCGGACCTAACCGGCCATCCTGAAGAAGCCAGCCACTCTGTTGCTGGAAGGGAAAGGCTTTGCTCTTCACATAGACGAGGCTGTGGACAAATCCTGCACACCTCAGGGAGGCTGGGAGTTGCCCCTGGCTCCAGCGGGCACTCCAGTGACTTTCTGAGTGATTGTGGATCTGTGGCAAATGCACACTCCCTGTTCCCGGATGCCCTGGGCCGGGAAGGCAGAGGAAGGCTCCACGGTTACGTCCCACAGGTGGAGCCACTGCCACGTGCCTGCCTGTTTTTGTGTTGGTATTTGGCTCCTGAGATGAGGGGCCTGGCTAAGGAAACACCACTGAAGTGAGGAGGCAGTCCCTGCAGGCACAGTTTTGATAGGTGCAGACCAGCTCCCACAGTTCAGTGAAATACGTCAGCCTCGGACAACGTGGTTCAGATCTCAGTTCATGGTAATTAACTGGGAGTAAGGCCCAGGCCGCTGGGCTCACAGGCTGACTTGGGGTGGGCCTGACCCCTCCAAAAACCCACAGTTTGAGATTCGTTTTTTAATAACAGCTTTATTGAGATATAATCCACATGCCCTAAAATGTACCCATTTAAAGTGTGTAAGTCTGTGGTTTTCAGTATATTCACAGAATTCTGCCACCATCACCATGATCTAATTTTAAAACATTCATCTCCCCAGAAAGAACCCTGTATTCACTGCCATTCCTCTCTCCCCACTCCTGCTGATCCAGGCGATCCACTTTCTATCTGTCCAGTTCATCTGTTCTGGAGATTTCATATGAACGGGGCCCACCCACCTTTCTGACCTCATTTTAACTTGATTGCCTCTTTAAAGACTATCGCCAAATAATGTCACATTCTGAGGTACTCAGAGTGAGGACTTCCAACATATCTTTCTGGGGGTAGGTGGCGGGAACACAATTCAACCCATAACACTTAATCAGTTTTATTTGAGTAGCTGTGCATGCAGTTAACAGATAATCTTCCCAGCCTCCCCTGTCACCCAGGCAGCTCATCAGACTAGGTGTTAACCAAGGAGATGCAAGCAGACGTTGGCAGGAGAGACTTAGGGGAGCTAGGTTCCTTAAGAGAACTCAGATAGTGTAACTCCAGGGAGAGGAAATCCCAGGGCAAAATACCTCTAAAACCAAAATCAGTCAAAGGGAGAAATGAAGTTTAAAACCCGATTATTGCTTACAAACTGCTGTCCGGGGCCATTTCTCTTCCTGGCTCTGGCAGAATCCAGCAAACCCTCCCCCTAACCTCTCAGGTTCAGGTAAGCCCTAGGCTGCCCAGGTAATTACCCATTGATATGGAGATGAACTTTTCGCCACCCCTGAGGAACGCCTGTTAATATATAGATGCACTAAAGCCAGGTGAGATATTCTGGAAATATTAGTTGTACCCAGAGATAGGTATACCTACTGCCTTTCTCCTGCTTCTTGCCTGGATTGAGGACATGATAGCTGGAGTTCTGGCATCCATCTTGGGCCTTGAGACAACCTTACAGTTGGAAGCTGTGGTCTAAAGATAGTGGAGTAAAAGCTATGAAGACCTGGAGTCTCTGAAGACACCTTGGAGCCACCATACCAGCCATGGGCTACCCACCTCCAGCCATTTTAAGTGAGAGAAAATAATAAAGTTCTCCTTTGCTGTTTCTAGTTCCTTGCAGCCAACGCAACCCTAATGGGGTCTCCACAGAGCCAATACAGAGCAGTGGGAAACATGTACTAACACTCTGGGGAACCAGACCTGGTTGAGTGCCCCTTCTCTGTTCCTATACACACAGCTGTCCCCCAGCATAGAAATGGCCTCTCTACTTGCTACCACCCCCTACACTGTAAGCTCCTTAAAGGCAAGGTCCGTGTCTGTTTATCTTTGTGCTGGCACAGTGCCTGCACATAGAAGGTGCTTAGTAAGTGTTGACCTGAACAGCTTTTAAGTCCTCTACACTTAACAGCTCTGTGGTCTTGGACTCTGAGTCTTAACGTCCTTAATGATAAAAATAGAGGTTGTAAATGTTTTAAAGACAAAATACAATTAAATATTTATAGCATTTATCACAATGCCTAGCACACATTGGATGCCCAAGGAGTGCCTTTATTAGTACTATAACTATGTTTTCTACAAAATTCCTGTGTGGTCACAGTGTGATGTTCTACTTACTTCTAACAACCAGATTTCTCTCACTTACACACATTGTGTTCATTAGTTCCTCTTCTTATTCCTTTGCTTTCTTTTGGTCTTAAGAACTTCATCAACATATGAGTTCCTAGATTGCCTGGGTTCCCTTTCTGAAACCTTCCAGTCTGTCCCTTCTAGTGCAGGTAAGGTTTGCATGCTCAGCCAAGGTGTTAGGCAGAAGAATAGAAATGAGCAGGGTGGAGAGAGAATTAAGACCAGTAAAGCTCACTAAAAGGTACTCAGAGAGTTAACCAGTTAAAACTAGAGAGTGAGAAAAGACTCACAGAGTTAATGAGTTAATCAGTTGAAGCTCCAAAGGCCTGGAATAACTTGGAATGTCCAAATATTCCCCAGAGAAGGTTCCTGAGCACAGCCCATGTCTTCATTGTGTCAATTAGATCATGCCATTGTAAGATGTATTTCAACCTGCTAAAAGGCCCAGCTTGTTCTAACTTAACCTATATGCTGTATTCCTCCTCCTCCTCCAGCCCCTAATCAAGTAATTTGCAACCTGAGCAGGAGACAAGCATCATGATTAATTTAGCAAACAAGCCCAGATATAAACAGCATAGTAAAAACAGGAAAGATTCCATCTTAAAACTAAGATTGCATTTTAAAACCCAAGAAGTTAAGAAGGAAGGTTCTTAACATACTATATAGCAAACAGACAATAACTCAGCCCACTTTGGGGTCAGGACAGGCTGTCTTGATTGATACAATCCCAGATGGAAGCTGTATCCTGGGGAGGAACCAGATCAGTAAATTTCCTGTGATAAGTTAATTTTGCAGAATTACCTAGAGGACTGATAATAGAAGAGATGTAATGTCTCTCATCAAAGATAAGCATCTTGAGACCACTTAACAAGTCTACACCCCGAGCCCTTTTTCACATTCCTGAAAAAATCCTTAAAAGGGGGAACCCCCAATCTTTCAGCATGCCTCTTCTCTGATATAGCTCACACTCCCCTTCCTCTGAATATGTACCTTTTTTGCCTTAAATAAAACTTTTTCTCAACCTTTCAGGGCACGCTTCTCTCTGAGGTTGCCTGCACATTCCCTGCACATTCTCTCTCTTTAAATAAAACTTAAACCTTTCAGGGTTCCTCTCCTCCCTGAGGTCACTTTTTCTCTCTTCAAATGCATAACTTTAAATAAAACTTTTACTCTGCTGCACTACTGTGTCTCTGCCCTTCTATTCTTTGTTGCGGCGGGGACAAGGACCAAGGAAAATAAACAATGCCCCCATAACAAAGGTACCAGCTAAGTCAGGATGCAGGGAGCATGGGATACGTTCTGCCTGAGGGTCTTGGTGAATGGAAGAGGGTCTTCCTATGAGAAGAACAGGGACTCAGCTGCAAAGATGGCCCCGATGTTCCACCCTTCCTGGTGCCCATGCCATTTGCAACAAGCCATTTCCCCACTGTGTGGCTCTTTCCCCCACAGCCTTGTGACTTGTTTTGGCTAATCAAGGCAGTGGGATTGACACTGCCAGTTTTGAGGTAAGGCCTTAAGAAGTCCTGTGCACATCCCCTTGGTCTCTTGGGCTTCTCCTCTGAGCCCCTTCCTCGACGAAGCCTTGGCCAGCTCAGCAAGATCCTGACCTAGCAGGTTTAGCAAGAAGCCTCTCACACTTGATACCTAAACAAGCTCCTCTTGGTATTTTTCTACCCACTGACTCCCTCACCCTGCCCACTGGCTCTAATTCCCCAGTTCTCTCTGTTGTTGACAGAGCTGAGTTCAGTCTCTGTCCCCCATTGTAGCAGTCTTGACCCATGTTGGAATAGTCTTGAGTAAAGTTTTCCTCGTCCGTTTAAGTCTGTCCAGTACACATTTTCTTTGTGACAATTTCCACCATGAAAACAAGCCTGGACTAGCCCTGTTGGAGAATGAGACCACGTGGAGCAGAGCTCAGTCCTCCCAAACAAGGCCACCCTATGTCCGCCCTCAGCTGCCTGCAGACACATGAATGAGCCTGGCAGAGATCAGCTGAGCTCCGCTTAGGTGGACAGAACTGCCCCTCAGAGGCTCATGGGAAATACTGTTAGTTCACAGCACTGCAGTGTGGGGTGATTCAATGTACATCAATGTTAGGTCAATAGATGATGGGTACAGAGGAGAAAAGGGGAGAGAAGCAGAGCAGAGCCCCTTCTGAAAGGCACACCCCATCCTCCTGCCCTGAGCGGCTTGGGTCCTGCAGAGCTCACGTTCTGTGGTTCCCGTGGTATCAGTGAGGGACAGCGACCACTCCCGGGAAGGAAGATGCAGGGAATGGAGCCGCAGGTAACTGTGTGGGTCCCTCAGTCACCAGCCAGCAACCTAGAGGTGAGGGAGGGTTGAACTTCAGGGCTGGAAGGGACTGGCTGGCCCTAGGGCTGTCTCTGGGGTATGTGCACACTGGGGAGCAATCAAGTCTTACATTCCAATCACTTCAAGTGAACATACCGGGACTGAGCTGAAGAACTCTGAAATATCAACACACAACACCCAGGAGCCCCCGCTCAGATATTCTCCTCCCCAGTTGGGACCCCACCCTGCCCCAGGTCTGTTGTTTCAGCAGCTTCTCTTGCCTCCTCAGCCCTTTGTTTATCTTTGTATTTGTTAAATTGTGGTAAAATACATCTAACATAAAATTTACCATTTTAGCCATTGTTAAGTGTACAATTCAGCGGTGTTAAGTACATTCACAATGTGGTACAACCATCACCACTCTATGTCTGGGATTTTTCATCCTCTCAAATGGAAATCAGTACCCATAAAGCACTAGCTCCCCATTCCCTCCTCCCCAGCCCCTGGTAACTTCTTTTCTACTTTCCTGTCTGTGGATTTGCCTGTTCTATGCACCTCATGTAAGGGGAATCACATACTTGTTTTTTGTGTCTCTCAGCCTTTTATTCTTACCAAAAGTTTTGTAAAAAGCTGAAAAGCAGCTCACCAGGGATATGCACTTCCTTTAATTCCCATTCCCCTCCTGTGACCCTAGCAAGAGGTGGGCTGCATGACCTTGGCCTGGTTCCAGTGTCCCTGTTCCCATCAAATCCCTCCTCCAAAACAAATCACTCTTCCTGACCGAGCTCCTGAGCAAGGCTGTCCCCTCATGGTCCTTTCTGCAGCTTTGAGCCCAGCCGCTCTCACTCTACATTCTGCACTACCTCCAGTCAGATGGGGAAGCTGTGCTGCATCTAAAGGAAACTGTGGACCTCAGGTTTGTCACCAGTCCCCAGAGGAGAGGCTCCCTATTCCTGGAGCAGCCCCAAGATGCCCCACCAGTTCTAGGTCAAAAGCTTGATGAATAAGTATTGATTCAACAGCAGAGGCCCTGGCTGGCGCTAAGGTGGAATCAGACCAGTCCTGTGGGGCAAGAACTATCTGGTGGAGCCTGAGGTCTGTGGGCAGCCTGTTGGCACAAGTTTATGAGGTAAAGGAGATGATGAGGAAAATGCAGAATGTTGCTAATTTCCAGCTCAAAAGGCTTCAGAGGCTGTGGACACACAGAGGGTGGAGGAAATGGGTGATGAGTAGGGGAAGTAATGAGAGGAAGGAGTGTGGCTTGCTGTAGTGTGTGTGATGTCCCTGGGGACTCTCGGGTTACCTGTGATTAACTTTGCCCCAGTGAGGGCACCAGACAGCAAATTCCACCTTGACATAGGATGGAGTTTATTTTTATTCCACGGCAAAGCCGGTTCTTCATTATCATTCCCTACCTCCCATTCCTCCATGGCCTTTCCCTGCCTCTGCTGAGGTCAGCAGAGCCTGGGCATGTGGTTCTGGGAGGAGGTAGGGAACCCTGCTGAGCCTCCCGCCTCCTGTCTGTATATTGGGCAAGGTAATTGAATCCCTTCATAGGGCTGTTGAGATAACTAAATGGGAAAAAGTTGTGTGTGTGTGTGTGTGTGTGTGTATGTATTCACCATATATGCAGGTAGACATGCCCATGTATGTAGACTATCTATGTTTGTATGAGGCTTAGCACAGTGCCCAGCACATCCAAGCAGTAAACATTACTGTCGCTGTCCTTATCATGGTCCAGGACGGCTTCTGCGGTGGTTGGCTCTAAGTTGCAGGATGCTTGGAGTGTCCCAGGAAATGGAAAGTGATGGTGAGGTAACGTGACCTGAAACTCAATCAGCACTCGCATATCTGGGTGTGAAAAGCAAGTCCTCATTCCTTCATTCTGGAAGTCACAGAACGGGGTGGTGAACCAGAATGACTGCACTACAGAAGCGATAGTTCCTGAGGCTTGTTCACCTTCCTCATTTCCACAGCTCTGCCCAGCACTTTCTGTCTCTTCAAGCCCCTTTCCCTCCCTTCTAGATGGGCCTCACCTTTCAGCGGGAATGGAGGCTCTCCAGTGAGACTCCCTCACCTTCCTCTCTCACCATGCAAACCTGCTCATCCCTCCCCTTCTTTACCACCGAGGAATCCTTCTCTCCAGCTTCACATTAATCCCTCTACCTCACTCATGTTGCTTCCAGCACCCCTGCCTCTCAGAAGCCTGGCTATCTCTCTCTCCTGGCTGACCACTCTCCCTCAACTGGCTTTAAACACCCTCTAGTCCTTCCCACTTAACAAGAGCAAAACAAAAAATGAAAAACACCGAGATTGCCTTCTTTCTTCATCCACGTTGTCACAGGTTGGTTCCCCCAATATTGGCAGCACCGGTTAAGACAGAGCTGAGGGCATGGCAGAGTACCCCGTGGGAGGCAGCGAGGGGCAGCAAAGCATGACTGCGTGGGTTACACAAGCTGCGAATTTATCAAGAGTGAGAAGTCTGGTTCAAGGCGGGTCTGCACTGGGTAAGAGCCAACACCACAGCCCTGGATTGGGGAGACTGCACGGTGAGGGCTTCAGAGACTCTCCAGGCACAACCTGTAGGTAGATGTGGTGCCCTGATGAGGCTGATGGGTCTCTGGGGAGGTTTCCAAGGTCACACTCCGTGATGTGCTTGGGAGGATGGTCCCCAAAGAGTGAAGAGATGCCAATAGAGGCGGTGGGACAGCCACACCGTGTCACTGTGGGCGGCAGGGCGCCACGTCGCTGTCTGTCCAGGCTGAGTTTCCAGGCGGAAGGCCCTGACTCCCAGCTTCAGGCTCCTGCCTCGGCCCCTCCCTCCTGTTGACAGCCAGCCTTCTCAGAAAGGTCCCTGCCGGCCCACACCATTCCCCACTTCCTCCTCAGTCCTCAGTCCTCCCGCCGTCTAAGGCCACGCTCAGTGAGTGCCTCCAGGACGTTCCCGTCTTTGATCTGGGTGATGGTTAGGCCTCCCGGCCCGTGACCTGTCTGGGCCTCTGTCTCTTGTCCCTTGGTGCCCATGACCCTCCACCCTCCAAGCCCTGCTACTGCTCTGGCTGCTTTTTCTTTCTCTTCTTTGCACACCATGCTCCTCTCTCTGTTGTTAAACATTATCATCCCTCTTTTCTCTCTGTACTTTATCCTGTGGCAGTTCCATGCAGTTCCATAGTGTCCACTGCCACAGGTGCACAGATAATTCCTACATTTAACTCCCCAGTCTGACCTCTCTTTCTGTGGAATTTAGGATGGTGTTAGCACCATAACCAACCAACCCCCACGTTTCAGGGGTTTAACACAGTAAAAGCTGACTTCTCCCTGACACAGCAAACCAGAGTGGGAGCTCCTGGTCGGCTGGCTGTTCCTGCCCTCACGGAGAACCAGAGGCCCAGGCTCCTTCCATCTGGTGGTTCTGCCACCTCCTATATCTTCAGAGTCCTCTGCATTTCTCCAGCGGATTGCATAGGAGAGGGAAGACCGTCTTGCCTCTACCCTTTGGGTCTGTAGCTTGTCTGTGATGTACAGTGGTTAGGAAAAGGGAGGGGCCCTTGCAAGAGCAGATGGGAGTGTGGTGGGGGTGACAGACTATCTGGGTGTGGTGTCAGCTTCTCAGCTTCTCTCCTGTGAGAAGAGTCGATCTCTCCTGGTAGGTGAAACTCCTGGAGGGGAATCCATGATGGCTGAGTTCCTTTAGGAGGATCAGCCCTTAGGTAGGTAAGAGGCCTTCAGAGAAAGCCTCTCCATGCCTTCACAGGTTTCAAGTGCCTTCAGTTCAAAATAATCAATATACTGAAGTGACATATGTTGGGGTGATGTGTCCTGAAGTCCTTCAATAGGGAAAAGGAGAGTGTAGAAAGTACACCTGGTTTTTAAAAGCTTTGATGTGGGAAGTTACACACATCACCTTTACTCATGTTCCACTGACGATAAAACAAAACACAAAAACCCACAAAAAAAGAATCGTGTTGAATTATGAGTTGAACTGTGCACACCCCCTCTCCTCCAAAGATATGTTCAAGTCCTAACCATAAGCACCAGAGAATGTGACCCTGTGACCTTATTTGGAAGTAGGGTCTTTGTAGATATAATCAGGTTATGACGAAATCACCTTGGTTTAAGGGGGGCCTTAATCATATGACTAGTGTCCTTATAAGATGACAGAAATGAAGATAGACACCGAGGAAAGAGGACCATGTGAAGAGAGAGAGCCAGAGGAGCCCTCCAGGGAACTGAATCTTTGCCTTCCATCTGTGACTTGCTTAAAGCCTTCAGCTTCTTAGAGCTTTGACTCTCAACCTTCTGAATGTAGAAAACTCACTGTTGCAAATATGGATTCCTAGAGCTCACCCTCGGAGATTCGAGAATTCTCAGGGCTTTTCATTTCTAAAAGGCACCCCAGTGATTCTGACGTGTCTGGTCCTAGTAGGACACCACACCTTGACGAATGCTTGTCAAATACCTCCTTCATTTTCCAGCAAACTATTTGGTCCTTAATAGTAACTGGTCTCTGGAAATTTCTTTCGGCAACAGAAGTCCAGATCTTATCTTAATAGGAATGGAAAGAATTGTTTCAATTTGGGAAAGTCTATATCATAAATATAGAATTCTCCTCCCTCACTGCTTCTCCGTAAGAATCTTGATTCCTATTCAGTTCTCAGCAGCTGGGACTCATTGTTTTATTTAGAACCATGGTAGAGATTTCCTGAGAATCAGTTGAGTCACTATGGGAAAAATAAAAAGCTTGTGCTGTCTTTTCCGGATGGTTGAGTCTCAGGACACAACACTTTGGATGCCCTGGTGAGGTCAAATTGCTGGGCCTGCGAGGGGAACCCTACAGAGCAAAAAAAGAGACCTTAAGGGCCTCAGTGACCTGGCAGCTATGGAAAACACCCACCCCCCAAAAGTGGCTGGGGCTTGTAGGGACTCCCCACACTGGTCAGCCACAGAGGTCTCAGTTAAATTGACATTGTGGGGCGTTGTGTGTGCTTAGAGGGGTTATGTCTGGGACATGGGTGTTGAGGTCCTGGGGAAGCCTGGAAGGATGAGTAGGGGAGCAGAGCACCCTTAGCGAGGCGAGCAGGGCAGGTGGCAGCCAAGTGCCAAAGGGAGCATTGAGGAAGGAAATAGGGATGGGGCAGGAGATCCCAGGTGTGGAGCAGGGCAGAGATGGGGAGTCGTAGGAAGAAAGAAGCACAGGCTGTGGACTGGCGGTGCAGGGAGGGGACAGCCAGTGAGAAAAATGATGGCATTGTACAGGCGAAGCAGCCCAGGAGTGCCCTAGGAGAGAGGGAAGCAGCCCCATTCTGAGAGCAGAACATGGAGAGCTGGAGGTGGGTGGGGCTGCAGGGAACATGGAACAGCCCAGAATGTAGGGAGGCTGTGCTAGAAGCCAGCCGCTGGGCCAAGCGGAGGACGGGAAGGTCCCATCTGGACGCGTGTGTGTGGGTTTTGCCCTGACACATCGGCAGAACCTGAACGGGGCGTGGGAGGGGCCTTGGCAGCACGGAATGTACACCCTGAGTGTTGTGGGCTCAACTGTGTCCCCCCAAGTGCATACACTGGAGCCCTAACCCCCAGGACCTCAGAATGTGGCAGCTGGGAGAGGAGGCCTTCAAAGAGGTCGTTACAGTTAAACGAGGTCCACGTGGGTGACTGCTGTCCTGACCGGAGGAAGTGAGGGCACGGAGTCACCAGGGGCCTGTGCACACGGAGAAGAGAGAGTCCGTGTGAGGAGACAGCAGGAAGGCCTCAGCGGACACCAGCCATGCTGGCACCTTGATCTTGGACTCCCGGCCTCCAGAACTGCGACCGAACAGCCTCCCATTGTTTGCTGGGGCCGGGGCTGTGGCAGCCCCCGCAACCTCCTGCCTGGGCACCCACCTGGGCCATGCGCTCATCCCGAGCTGGTTTGCGGTCAGCAGGACCCAGCCCCTCCCTCTCCGGCCGTGCGTGCTGTGATGAGTAAGGCAGCTTCGGGCCACATAACACAGTGGAGCCACATCTGTTCCCGAGACCGCCCGGGCTCTTCAGGGTGCACCGCGAGGGAGCCGGCAGCAGGTCCCACCTGGCACGGATGTGCGCACCTTACTGAGGGGCGGCGGTCGGGTGCCTCTGACCGCCTGAGGGACAGGTGGCAGGCCCTGCGCGGAGCGGCCGTAGGGCCGAGTGTGCGGCCCCCACTCTCCAGGCCCTGGGTCAGAACACGCTGCCCTGGAGTGGGGACTGGGCAGGCAGGCCAGGCAGCCAGCCACCCTCATGCATGCTTCCTGAGCCCCAGTGGGGAAACCTGCAGGAGGCAGACTAGAGGGCGAGAAGCCAATGAACTCCGCCGGGCAGGACGCCAGGCTGACGGCCTCCTTCCAAGGCCACCTGTGTGGACAGCAGTCCAGGTGAGTGTGCCCTGGAACCCCCACTTCGGGGTGGTTGCTGACCTTCAAGTCACCAGGGAAGAGGCTTCTGTGTCACAGGGCCTCATATTCCCCACGAGAGCCTGGAGCCAGCGCTGGGGTGACCTGAGCAAAAGGCTGCCACGCCGTGCCCAGGTTCCATTCGCCAGCCAACAGGTGGGGCGGCTGCCACCAAGTGGCAGAGATCACGTGCCTCTCCCACTCCTGGGTCCCTGAGCGGCAGCCAGCACCTCTGTGTGCCCAGCAGTGGACCTCTGAGGAGCGTGAGTACATGAGCGAATAGCACAGGAGTCAGGAGACTTCCAGCCGGAACCAGGGCAGCCACAGGGAGCAGGGAAGGGGGTCAGGGCACCCGGCCGCGCGCTGGGAGACACCGTTCCTTGTTACCTCTCTCTGACTCCCGGTGCCACCAGCTCCTCTGTGTCCAGGTTTCTGTGGCAGGGCAAGGGCTAGGCAGCCTTGCACCCATCCTCTGCGATCCCCACCCCTTCTCTGTAGCCCAGGGCTGGTCACGGTCCTCCACCCAGGGTGGAATGGCAGATGCCCCAGCCCTCTGAATAGAGAGGTGAAATGGGGGCATCAAAGTCCTCAGGGCTAGCACTGGCTGCCATTTGTGTAACTGCTTGCCCTGAATGGGGCGGGGTGTTCATTATCTAGGACTCAGTGCCCAGCCCCACTGTCCCCTGTCCATCCTTACCCTGGCTGCTGGCACCTCCCCTGGGTGACTGTGTGGGAGTGGATGGTTCCAAGTTGTGAGAAAATGGTATTAAATGCAGGGTGTATGTGTGAATGTGACTGTGCTGTGTGTGTGTGCACGCTCATGTATCTGTGTGTATGCCTGTGTGTGTGTCTGTATGTATCTGTGTTTGTGTGTGTGTTGTGTGTGTGCATGTGTATCTGTGTCTATGCCTGTGTGTGTGTGTCCTATGAATCTGTGTGTATACCTGCGTGTGAGTGTGTGCACGCGTGTGCATGTGCATGTGCGTGTGTACAGGCAGAAAGAGCCTCTGGCCCCAGTAGGGAGCCCTGGACCTGTCTGGCCTGGCTAACAGGATGAGTGGGCTCAGCTGCCAGTGTCAGGTGGGAAAGCAGGGGGCCCAGGTAGGGCCCTGCAGCTCAGGCCACCCCCAAAGGGTGTCTCTCCTCCAAAGTGAGCAGGACTGTGGAGTCTCACACTCTGCTGTGAGAACGTTCTGGGTGCTCCCCACTGCTCATCCCAGCTGTCCTGGGGTGCAGGGGCCACAGACTTCCTACCAACAGTGATTTTGTTCTCTTTGTACACCTGCCTGGCCCCCTTGGTCTCCTGCAGTTTTACTCAGAAAACATTGGAAATCTTATCTGGGTTAGAGATCCCGGCGACCTGAACAGCATCAATTTCCCATCGTGTCTGAAGGGTGCTTTTGGGGAGGACTTAGACAATGCTCCTACCTCACTCCACTGCACCCCAGTAGGACTAGGGCTGGGCTGGGGGTTAGGGCTTGGAATGCAGGGTTTTTAAAAAAAAACAGCGAAGCTGGGACTGAATTCCAGCCAGCCTCCTGGGACCCACTCAACCCAGTGCCCTGGGCTGGGCTGCACAGCTGTACAGCAATAGCACTGAAGCAGCCCTGAGGCCCTGGAAACCAAAACGAGGCCCTATATGTGGCCCCGCTGGTCCTAGATGCCTGTCTGTGCTCCAGTAGCTTCCTCCAAAAAGCAGGATTTTTTATTATTATTTTCCTAACTCCATTAAGTTTGGCCAGAAGAACTAATAATTGTTGCTATTTATGGGACACCTACGGGTGTTTACTGTACCACCCACATGATCCTCCAGAAGCCCTCCAATGGGAGAGAGTAAGATCCCTTAGAGGGCACGCACTGCTCAGTGGCTGGCTTGACGTCCTCCCATCTGTCTGCTCTGAGCCCCTTCCTTCCCTTCTCTGCCTGCCTCTCCCAGGGCACCCCTTCTGGGCTCCCTGAGGGCAGCTGCCGAAACTGTCCCTTCCGTTCTGGGCTCTCCTGCTGCTGGCTGCGTGCTCTCCCAGAAAAGCCTCTGGCCCCTGTGCCCCCCTTGAAAACTGCTTCTGCCCCACTTTCTGATACATACTGGGGAGGAGAGGGGAAGTAACCTAGTCCACTTGTGTCTTGTTTTTATTTTGCAAATAAAAATGAAAATTGGTTTCATCAGAGAAGGCAGCTGCGTTAGGAAAAAATGTTATCTGGCTTAGAATCTCTTAAAACAACATGTAGGGGTCACTGGGGACTTCTAGATATGCCTGAAAGGGGATCTGCTTCCTTTTCCTTAAGCCGGGGTTTTAAAAAAGTCATTTACAGCAAATGGCTCTGGTAGAAGCTGCCATGAGCCTTCCCATTGGGCCCACTGAGTTTTTTGGGTCATCTTCTGTGAGCAGAAACCCCTCACAGCAGACTACCAGGAACCTCAAGACTGCCCAGTTGGCAGGGAGGGGGCCTGGATACCACTGCGCCTTGGGGGCTGCTATGGGGCCAGGGTCCTTGTAGCCAAACTGCCTTTCTTTGTAAGGGGCATGTGATCTCCCTGATCTTTCCCATACGTTCTCGATGCTCTCACGGGACAATTTCTCTGCTTGTTTCCAGAATGCTTTGGAAGTATAGACGGCCCCCGTTGCCCATGCTTGATGAAACACCATGTCCTGCTCTGCCAGCTGGGTGTGCCCAGTGGGTCTGGCACATAGGATGGGGGCAGTGGAAGTCAACTCAGAGAGGGAACTATTTATGGAGGTGTGGCCTGGTTAAGGGACGAACACGGGGTAGTGAGGCCCTGGGACCAGCAGGGTCCTTTGGGTGGGGTAGGGCCTGGGCTGTGGAACACAAGCTGACCTTTGTTCTGCTCCCCTTTCTCCCAGCAGAGCCTACCCTGCAGCTGGAGGGCCAGGGCCCTGGCGGGTGGGGTCTGCAGGGTCACACCCGAGCAGAGAATTGATCAGAGCTGCAGACAGAGAACAATTCACCCAATGGGGTGACTGTGACTGTTTAGTGATGGTTCCTTTGTCTTTACCAACATTTACTTGAATTCCATGAACCAAGGCACTGTGCTTGGGGATAGGATACCTGCCCTCCTGACCCCTGTGCCACAGAGTAGCAGGTATGTCCATGAAAGTGTCTCTCAGGACATCAGAACGAGGGCTGCTGTCCTGCAGGTGACGCTGGGGGCTGAAGCATGAAGAGTCTCCTACGATTTGTGATCCCTGGACTTTGCCTTCCCGCCAGCTGCCTGCTGGAGATGTGCTGGGCTTAGCTTTAGAGAAAAATACATACATTTCCTAGTCACACACTGATGAGGGGGCGCAGCCAGGGACACACAGTCACGGGGCAAGAAGAATGTGTGTTCATTGTAACACACAGTGGAAACCCACACACACAATGAGAAACTCCCTAGTGCAAGGTTGGTGGACACCAGCACTGGCCATGTTACCACACTGTGAGCATCTGCTTAGTTGCAAAAGCCCTTAGCTCACCTACTGCAGAAGCACGTTTTCCAAAAAGCCCGTGTTCTACCAGGGCCCAGAAGTGCGTTCCCCCTCAGCTATGACCGCTGCCCATGCCTGAGAGGACACTTCCATTTAGCACCTCCAGACCCCTTCTCCTCTCTGCCTGGAAGGAGCTGGCAGCTGCTGGGTACATGGGGGGAGGTCCCACCAAAACTGAGAGGCCAGCAGGGCAGCATATCCAGAAGGACATCTGCTATCAGCTTGGCTCTGACCATCCACTTTCTCAGCTTCTCTGTTTTGACACAAGATTAAGGCAGGACAGCTGGTTGGGCTTCGAATCAGACAGACTTAGATGTGAATCCTGCCTTTACCTCTTCACAGCTGTGGGATCCTGGGAATGTAAGCCTTCAGAGCCTCAGTCGCTCACATATGAAATGGAAGCATGGTATCTAACTTTACAGTTTGCTTAGGGGTTGAATAAGAACCTGTGCTTTAAGGGTCTCCCCCAGGGCTGGTGCATGGCATCTATGCGGTGAATATTAAGTCCTCTGCAGTTCCACCTCCATGAAGTGTCCAGGAGTTTTCTATCTATAAGAGTTCATGTCTCTGGCTTCTCACCAACCTGTCCAGGTGCCCTGGCAGAGTCTGATTTCACCCTATGTCCTTGGTGTTCGCTCCTAGGACCAAACAATTGCACTTCACTTGGCCTGCCTTGTCATCTACGTGCCAGGCTGAGTGCTGAGTGGCGACTCCCAACCTCTGCCTTGGCCCTGTCCGTTCCAGGCCCATCGGGGAGTCTGGCCTGTCCTGGAGCTGTTGTGTTGTCGGGCTCCCTCTGGCACCTGGTAAATGTGCTTTCGACCTGCTCCCAGTGGTCCCTCCCCAGTATTGGGAAGCCCCCCAGGGGCACGCCCTTGGAATCATGCTGTCATCCACAGAATCCAGTGTAAGACACATTTTTAAAATGCTAGGTGGCCCCCCACTGCTGGAGATTTCATCCACAATGTCCCCAAGGCCACTACTGCACAGCTCCCCAGCTGTGATGGAAGGGACTCATGCTCCAGCACCTGCAGCAGCCCTGACCCTCCACAGGCACAGCTCCCCAGCCACAGGCCCGAGAACCTGGGAGACAAGCCTCATCGGGCAACAACCCCACTCAGCACCGGATAAGGCGATCCCATTAGCCAACTCTGCACTTGGGACCTACAACAGGTGACCCGTAGCTTAGTCCAGTTTAAATCTTTCTGGCCATGTGCATCCAGAAAATGGTAGATGAAGCAGCTAGGTAAACAGATGTCAAAACCTTCAGTGAGAGACTGGCACTATTTTTCTCTCTTGGTGTTAAACCATCTATAGCATCTCTGCTCCTTTCTGTGTCTGATGAATGGCACCTCTTTTTAGACAGAAATTTCATTTTCTATGTTCACATGGAGGAACAATACCTCTCAGGATTTTAGCGCATACAAATCTCCACTGGATGCAGGTTCTGCATTTGTAACGAGCCCCAGGTGATGCCGAAGCTGCTGGTCTATGGACCAGGCTTTGAGAACCACAGGGTAACAAGGTGGTGGTGGGAGATGGTACAGGGCAAGTACCACACTCGCCAGTCTTGTCCTTGTGGTTCAACCAGCCCTGAGCTTGTAGACTTCCTGACTACCTGTTTAGAAGTCTGAATGGTCCTTTACGGGGTGGGGCTCTCTGAGCTGGCACCCAGGCATTCTGCACTGGGCTAAACTGGTGTTACATGACTCCAGACTCAGTCTTGTTCCCTCCTCTCTGCCCTCAGCACTCTCTCCCTGGCCCTGCTGTGATGGGGTTAGCGCTGTCCTTAGCCAAATGACCCTGAGAACCCCTGGAGATGAACTCAGGCTGCCCTTGGAAGAGGTGAGCCGCGAGGCACCCCCCCTCCACCCCAAGCCCCTTTCTTGGTAGGACTTCGTCCATTGCTGGTAACACAATTAACAAGTGACATAACGACCTGCCTCAAAGTTACTTTGTTCTCCTGCCTACCCCTTCCCCCTATATGCAGACTGTGGAGGGGGCGAGGAGGCCTCAGGTCCTGATGAGTTACAGAGGCAGCCAGGGTGGAGGGGCAGGGCCAGCCGGCAGCACAGCACTGAGCTGGAAATGTCCGAGCCGGGGAATTCCACCATCAGGGGCCATACAGCTCCGTTTGCTGCTGGGGGAGTGAAGGGGACAGGACAGAGTAATGAGGGCAGGGCACTTCACTGTTCCCAGCTCCCCCAGAGCAAGGCAGGGCCTGTGGCACGGGCGACCTGTGTGGAGTACAGGGCCGCCCCAGACGGGGCCTGCTGGGTGAGGGCAACAGGAACTCTGGTAGGGGGATTTTTAATACAAAACAAAAACACAAGGACACAAAGTTCTGCATTTGGTGGTTTCCTGCTTTAACACAGGTTTGACTGTGGGGAGGGGAAGTAGGGGCTTCTACTGTGTCACTGGGCCTGGGCACAGGCCCTGAGGGCAGGTACTCTGTGCACTGGGGTGGCACCCTTCGCAGGCAGGGTGCACAGCAGGCCTGCTTCCCCCTCCTCCCCAGGGTAGCTGCAGTAGCCCGTCTACTTGGTTGGTGCCTATTTCTTACTGGACTTAACAGACAGGGCTGACGAGAGAGAGAAACCATGTCAGGTAGAGTGGCTAGTCTGTCCTGAGGCATGCAGGGGACTCGGCAGGGCTTCCTCACAGGCATCTGTGCACGGGGACAGTGTGAGGTCCCAGGGCAGGCCTGAGAGGGAGCGAGGGGTGGGCCAGGGGCTGAGCCTGCCCCCTGTGGTGGAGGCGGGAGGGCAGAACCCGAGGGTCCTCTCAAACAGTCTCCTGAGTGGCTGCCTTCCCCTTGCACGTAGGCTCAGGCTGCCCCTGACTCTCTGCCAAACACTGAGGCTGAGGGAGTCCCTCCGACACACCCCACCACAGGGGTGGCCCTGGCAGTGACCTTCACTCCCACCCTATGGCTCATCTTCCTTTTCCTTTAGAAATCTCACTCATCAGACAAGCAAATGGAAACCCCTTGACAGAATTTTTTCATCCTCAGTCCCCCTCCCAACTTAATGGAAATCAATACAACTCCCCATTCCCCAAATCAACCCAAAATAGAATTTAAAATTAAGATGAGTCTTTTAACAACATGAACCAATGAATTAATTCCATTTTGTAAATGCTAAACACCAGACAAATCACCCCAAATTCTAGAGTATTAGCCTGATTTTAAGACCCAGGAAGGATGCGGGCTGCCCTCCCCATGTCTGGGCTGGCGGCCTGTGTCATCCATCGGACATCCCTGGGGTTGGCAGGAGACTCAAGGCAGATGGATGGTAGGGCGCTCTGCAGGCAGCATCTCGATGCCAGCAGCCCTGCTTCTCAGAAAAGTTGTCCACCTGCCAGGCACTCGCCAGGGAGCAGAGTGGGCTGGGAACCCAGGTGGCTCATCAGAGCGCTACAAGTGAGAGACCCCAGGAGAAGATGGTCAAGGGCATATATTTCTCATGATAGAGACACTTTGAGTACTTTGTCTTTCCTTCCCAATTTGCCTCATGAAAGCAGGTGCTTCTTAAGTATTAGCGGACTAGCCAAAGAAACCACATTCATCATACCCCCCAACAAAATTACCGTCTCACAACGATCCAGCTAAGGAAATCCGTTAGCAAGTATTTACGGCTGAGCACTGAGACATCTAGGACCGTGGAGAAGGCAAGCTCTCTGTTTGCTCTCTCCTCTGGAAGTCCTCCATCCTGCATTGTCAGACTGCTGCAAGCTCTGTAACTAAGGCTTATGCACTCAGCCCCCCTTGCCCTTTCTTGAGTGTGATGCATGTGTGAAAAGTGATGTGGACACAGTGGCAGATGAATCAAGTGGTGCAGGGCAAATGTGTCTACACATACACATACAGGTATATAGAAACAATAAAACATTTTAATTCTGTTTTTACATGGCCATGGGCTTTCTTCAGTCAGGCAAACCCCAGTGGGCCCCTCTCTCTTGCAGCTGTGAGGTGATGGTGTGGTGACATGCCCCAGTAAAGGTCATCCCAGCGAGTCAGTACAAGTTAGAATTAAAATTCTGCACTGACAGCCATGGGTATGTGGCGATAAGTCACTGACTCTTTAATCGACTCAACCTCAGCTCAAGACCCCAATCATGCACCTTACTCCTATTCTGGATAGTTTTATAAAACTTTATATGTATGTATATATATATATATATATGTATGTATATATACAGAGCACAGTAAATGTGCTTATGATGCACTCTAACATAGAGCATGGAACACCACCATGGAGCGCAACCCCAGCCATCTCCACGGTGGGAAAAGTGCAAAGATTAAACATATGCACACAGTGTGACTGCAGAAAGGGACAGAGCGCCACACTCTGGTACTTCCATGCAATCCATCCAATACCGAGGAGTTGTCTTCTTTGTCCCACTGGTGGGAGGAGCAGTAACAGAAACAATGTTATTTTCTAAGGGTAGAAGATGTCAGGTACTCTGGTATGGAGAGAGAGATTATTATTCCAGATTATCTAGAAATAACTGCCAAAGGTCAGCCTGACTCGGGACCCCAGGCGGAGCTTTGCTCTAAAGAGGGCGAGGGCTGCTGCAGCCCCTCTCAGACACACAGGTTCTCACACTCATGCATCCACACGCCCCGGGAAAAGTGCACTTCTGAGAGTTGATACAAAAATAGATTGGCATGCTCTTTTGACACAGTGAGGGCATCTTTTAAAAGCTTTCCCCCAACTTCGGCAAATTTTCTTCTCCACTCTGTCCTAGAACTTCACACTCTATGAGTTGTAATTAACAGGTCTGGAGAGAAGGCCCTGGGCCAGCTGGCAGAGTCTGTGTGCCCAGGAGGAAGGCCGGGGTGGGGACTGCTAACAAGTCTTGCACATGGCTGGCTGGCAGGGCCTCTGCTGTCCTCTGCACGGGTCTCCCATTCCCTTGCCATGTGTGAAACTGCTCACAGCTCCTTTCAGCTGGCCAGACCGAAGGCTCCCTGTAAAGCTTCCGGTATGGCTTCTACACAAAAAACATGTTGAAAGAAAAAAGTTTGGTGTGTTGAGTTCTGTTTGCTTTTCCAGTAGGAAGGGCTGCTCTGCTGAGCCCAGAGGAAGCAGACCCTAGGAGGCCCTCCTAGGGGGCCTGTGCTGGGCACTCTGGACCAGGCGTCTGTAATGGGGCATGACTTCGTGCTCTGGCAGATGAAGGGCAAATTCCAAGGCCACCAACACAGGGAATTCAAAGGCAATCAGTTCTCGTCTGTTCAGCCGGAACTTCTCTTCCAGTTTCTGCAACAGAATTGAAGAAAACCAAAAGCAGTTTAGCTCTGAAATCGAAATCCTAGGTTTTCTGCCTGTGTAACCTCTCTAGCTGTCAGTGAGTGAGTGCAGAGAACCCCATTATGGGGGAGGCCGCAGGGGCAGAAAGGGCGGCATTAGCTGTGCTCCCTGCTCAGTCCTGGTGGGGCAGGAACCGACCCCACAGTCTGCAGGGAGCCTGACATACATCCCATGACTTCATTTAATCTCTCAATGATCTTACAAGGTCAATGTTATCTTTATCTGCATTTCACAAATGAGAAAACAGGGTTGAATAATTTGTCCAAGATGACACAAGCAGTAAATTGCTGAGATTCAAACTCAACTGGGCTCCAAAGACTACATGTTACAATGGGGTTATTCAGGCTTAGAGGTAAGATGAAAAATATGGTAACATATTGACAACAATAACCACGGGGTAAGTTCGGGATTGAGTGAGCTGATCAGATGTAGTCTGGTCATTTCATTTTACTTTCGAGGACCCAGGTCCCGGCAAGGACGCCCACTTGCAGGGCAACAGCTTGTGTGTGTCTGAATGGGCAGAGCACACAGCTCCAGTCTCTGCGCAGAAGGGCCCCTCTCCTGCTCTGTGTGCCCCCAGCTGCAGGGTCTGCTGGCACAGAAGTGAAGAAAAATCAGGGTAAGAGTGGGTAGGGAAGGCCATGTTCTTCTGCGGCTTAAGCTCAGCTTTTTGGCTTAAAAAAAAAGACAGCTGCTGGCCACTGCATTCAGATGACTCAGACGGGTCTCTCATTAGGGGAACTGCTACTGCAAATGGACAGCCTCCATGCCCTACGGCCAATGGAATTCTTCAAACTAGCGGCCCTAACCCTGCTTGCCCAGCCAGCCTGCCTGTTCCTTCCTGTGGAAACATTACCCTATAAACTGCATGGCTACTATGAGCTTTTGCTTTTTTACTCAACTATGATTAAATGTCCATGTCACACTTCTAAAGATTTATTATTTCTGCTAGTATCTATGCAAACCTATTAATTTAAGCTCACATTTGGTATCCAAAGATCCCCCCTGTGTTTCTAAAAGTATTTACTATGCAAGCTTAATGGTTTTGTACCATTTCTTTGAAAAATCAGTAAAGCATTGATCAGTAAAGAATTGACCAAAAAGCACTTCCTTCCATTGATAGATGAATGGATAAAATGTAGTATATACATCTAGTGCAACACCACTCAGCCTTAAAAAAGGAAATTCTGACATGTGTTACAATATGGATGAACCTTAAAGAAACAATGCTAAGTGGCATAAGCCAGTCACAAAAAGGCAAATACTGTATGACTACACTTCTATGAGGCATGTCAGCTTTGGAGAGAGAAAAGGAAATGGTGGTTTTCAGGGGCTGGGGGGAGAGAGGAATGGGGTGGTACTGTTTCATGGGGATAGTTTCAAGTTTTGCAAGATGAAAGAATTCTGGAGATGGATGGTGGTGGTGATTGCAAAGCAATATGAATGTACTTAATACCACTGACCTGGACATTTGAAAATAATTAAAATGGTAAATGAAAAAAAAGAACACCCTTCTTCTGTGGGGAATACCTACATTAGTTCCCTTTCTGCTTTTTTCCTTCTGCCATGGAAGACAGCTGTACAGCTAGACGTATGGGCATTGTATTAACTGAGTCTTTTGTTCTCTGCATTCTTTGTGCTTTGACATTTGGGATCTTGCTGACCTTGGAGGGACTGCCCCTTCTAGGGTTAGCCTGTCCCTGGAGAGAGTGGATAACTTGACCTTGAGTACATTCGTCCCAGCAAAGCAGCCACCCCAGTGGCCACCCCTACCACCCCCAAGTCGGCTCTCACTCTTGGAGCCACTATCTACCTGCCCCAATCACCAGGCCCAGACACCAGCCAAGTGGGGACAATCACCAGGCCCAGACACCAGCCAAGTGGGGACAGCCTCCATGCCCTACAGCCTCTGAAATTCTTCAAACTAGCGATCCTCAGCCTGCCTGCCCTGCCTTCCTGTTCCTTCCTGTGGAAACTACCCCAAAGCTCCTGCCCACAGTTCCTCCTCCCTCTGCCTCGTGACCAACCCACATGCCCCCCATGGTGTGATGTGCCCCCCACTGTGGACTGAATGTATCCCCCCTCCCCAACTTCCTCTGTTGATGTCCTATCTATCCTCCAATGGGATGGCATCAGGAGGTGAGGACTTTGGGAAGAGATTAGGTTTAGAGGAGCTGATGAGGATGGAGCCTCACGATGTGATTAGTGCCCTTAAAGAAGAGACCAGAGGGCCTGCCTGCTCTCTGTCCCTGCCACATGAGGACAGTGAGAAGGTGGCCATCCATAAGCCAGGAAGAGGGCTCTTGCCAGGGACCGAAGCGGCTGGCACCTTGATCTTGGACTTACCAGAACAGTGAGAAATGAATGCCTGCTGTTTAAGCCACTCAGTCTATGGTATCTTGTTACAGCAGCCAGAGAGAAGACACTGCTCCTCTTGGGAACCAACTAAGAAACCATCTTTTCAATGGCATTTGACTCCTGATCTGCCGGCTTTACTGAACCTCAAATTTTCTATGAATACACAATAGTTTAAAACTGGTATTCACTTTTCTGTACAAGATCAGCGTTTCCTTGCTTCAATGGGGCTCTCCTTTAAAATAAAGGAGATCCCACTCAATCAAAGCCTTACCTTCCCCAGTGAGGAGGCAACCTAGGCTGAAGGAAGCCAAGGTCTGGTGAGCCAATGTGTGTTAGGGATGTGCTTCAGGTCACACAATGCCTACAAGACTTCTTGCTATGCCAGCAGCTTCTATGGCTCTGAGAATAATCTCACCCTCCACGGTGTCTGAAGATGGACACCCAATACTGGGGATCTCTGGTGTTGTCAAAGTGGACCATCCCCGTTTCAGGACAGCCTAAGGTGTGGGCCCTGACGCCTGCTGCAGGAGAGGTGACCTCAAGCCCTCGTTTCTTAATGGGTACTAACGACCGCACTTCTCCAGGGCAGGGCCACCAAAGGGCGCTTCTGAGGGACAAAGGCTGGACTGGAGCTTCTGCTCTCCCAGCCATCAGGACTCAGGCTACTTACATCAATTAAATGTTTAACTTCATGTTTTTTGAGGTCACTTCCAATTTTGGCTGCTAACAGCACGCACGCTCCAGCACAAAGCTTCCGGTTCTGTTTGTTCAGCTTTCCCTTGAGGGCAAGCTTCTCAAAGTAGACGAAGGCCATGGCCACCGTGGGCTCCTCAAAGCCACAGTCCTCCAGAGCAAGCTTCCGCATCTCTCGTTTCAGACTAGAGAAAGACAGGAAGGAGGGAAGAGCCTTATTAGAACATAGAGTTTTGGGGGACCCCAAGTGAAAATATGATTCCATCTGGAAAGTGTTCCCAGGAGGATGTGGAGGAGTGAGACTACATCCCTGCGAATTACAAAGTTTCATTATGTGCGGTGATGGCCTTAAGTCACTGGGGCTTCAGACTCTGCTCTCTTGTCGTGTTATATAGACCATGTGGACGTGGGGCACAGAGGACCACACGGGACCCAATTGGATGCCTGAGGGTCTCTCTGGAAACTAGGCATAAAGCTGTCCAAAGAAAGGGGGAAACTATGGTTATTCCAGAGATCAGTTATGGAAATAAATTAAATACTTGTTATGAGTTATGCTGAACATCGGTTATGTGCACTAATAATGGCAGAAGAAGGGTGCGGAGTAGAGCACAACAGTCAGTGCTGCCCAGAAAATGCGCAAAATGTGAACTCTTAATTTTTTTCACTTTTCTGGCTTAGAACATGCCAGAATCAAATCAGTATTGGTATACATACACGTGTAAATGCTAGCACACTTTCCAACATAGCATTGGTGTATAGTCAACCTCCAGTACTACGCACACACACACATACTTACATACGTATGCACACATGCACACACAAACATACACACAATGAAATTCTGCTGTCCTGGTACACAGATACCACAACACAAGTCAGTTCCTCTCCAGCCCAGCAGGGCAGGCCCTCTTGATTATTTGGCTGGCAGATGTGAGTCACCACAAAGCCAATCCAATCAGCTGTGGGGGAAATATGGGCCTGATTTTGCTTTGGCTGTTTTGCTGACTACTTAAAGATAGGGCTTTGCTGTTACCTCTGGGAGGACATCTGTGGGAAGAGTTATCTCAAACCTACAATACCAACTATTTTCTGTTGGTCCACATTTGAGAAAGCCGGGAACCCAACATGTGCTAGCCTCTCTGAGTTTTCTATAACAAAAATCTTCCTGAACTGGTGAGCTGCAGAGAGCATGAAATTCTTTCACTAAAGGAACTTCTCCCAAAATCCATGTCAACTCGTGTCAAGAGCTCTGCCTTCTGTCCTGCTTCCCTTGGACGGGCCTCTTCTTGCTGAATGTGCCTATGTCTCACTTCCCCAGAACAACAGGAAGAACCATCATATTGAGTGTGAGCATATTTAGAGAAGGGTTTGAGGGAAAGTTCAAGAGGGTGTCAGTCCTCACGTACCTCCGTATTTTGCTGAGTGTTAACTTAATGTGAGGAAACTTCTCCTTGAAGGTCTCATTCATGTCCTTCTTGAGATCTGAGGGTTTCACGTAGTCAATGACTGTGGTCTGGAACAGATTGTGCAACACAGGTCACTCCTTACAATAAAGGTCATGGGTAATAATGTTGGCCAACTTCCAACTTCTAATACCACCAAGTAATGGAGAAACCCAGATAAAGGCCACAACAAGGGCTACACTCAATCCAAGGGACTGAGTGGGGCAGTGGCCTCTGGAGATGGATGGAGAACAAATCCTCGGTATTAGTAGGAACAGATGGCATTGAGAAACACCAGGCTTTAGACCATTTACCATTTTATGGTCATCTTGCCCAAAGCAGTTAACAGATTCAATGCAATCCCTTTCAAAACAACAATGACATTTTTCAATGAACTAAAGCAAATAATTCTAAAATTCATATGGAACCACAAAAGACCCTGAATAGCCAAAGCAATCTTGAGAAGAAACAAAGCTGAGGGTATCACACTCCTGACTTCAAACTATACTACAAAGCTACAGTAATTAAAATGGTATGGCACTGGCACAAGAACAGACCCCTAGATCAATGGAAAAGAATTAAGGGCCCAGAAATAAACCCATTCATATATGGTCAATTAACATATGATAAAGGAGCCATGAATATACAGTGGGGAAAGGACAGTCTCTTCAACAACTAGTGTTGGCAAAACTGGACAGCTACATGCAAGAGAATAAAATAGGATTACTGTCTAACTCCATACAAAAAAGTAAAGTTGAATGGAAGAGAATAAAATTGGATTACTGTCTAACTCCATACAAAAAAGTAAAGTTGAATGGATTAAAGACTTAAACATAAAATATGAAAGTATAAAACTCTTAGAAGAAAACATAGGCAAAAATCTCTTGAACATAAACATAAGTAATATTTTTCTGGACATGTCTCCCCAGGCAAAGGAAACAAAAGCAAAAATGAACGAGTGAGACTATATCAAACTAAAAAGCTTCTGCACAGCAAAGGAAACCATCAGTAGAACAAAAAGACAACCTACACTATGGGAGAACATATCCATAAATGATTTATCTGTTAAGGGGTTAACATCCAAAATACAGAAAGAACTCATACACCTCAACACCAACAAAACAAATAAACCAATTAAAAAAGGGGCAGAAGACCTGAACAGACACTTCTCCAAAGAAGAAATTCAGATGGCCAACAGGCACATGAAAAGATGCTCCCCATCACTAATCATCAGTGAAATGCAAATTAAAACCACAAGAGGTTATCACCTTAAACCTGTCAGAATGGCCACTATCCAAAAGAAAACAAGTAACAGTGTTGGCGAGGATGCAGAGAAAAGGGAACCCTCCTACACTGTTGGTGGGAATGTAAACTGGTGCAGCCACTGTGGAAAGCAGTATGGAGGCTCCTCAAAAAACTAAAAATAGAAATACCATACGACCCAGTAACTGTACTTCTAGGAACTTACCTGAAGAAAACAAAATCTGTGACTCAAAAAGACATATGCACCCCTATGTTTACTGCAGCATTATTTACAATAGCCAAGTTACAGAAGCAACCTAAGTGTCGATCAATAGGTGAATGGACAAAGATGTGGTACATATCTACAATGGAATATTATTCAGCTGTAAAAAAGAAATCCTGCTTGTGAAGACATGGATGGACCTGGAGGGTATTATGCTCAGTGAAATAAGCCAGGTGGAGAAGACAAATACCATATGATTTCACTTATATGTGGAATCTAAAAACAAAACAAACAAAAAAATGACAAAACAGCAGTAGACTGACACTGAGAAGTGACTGGTGGTTACCATGGGGGAGGGTTTGGGGTTCGTGGATGAAATAGGTAAAGGGGATAAAGAGGCACAAAATCTCAATCATAATATAAATTAGTCATGGGGATGAAAGTACAGCATAGAGAATATAGTCAATAATTCGGTAACCCTGTCTATGTTGACAGTAATTACACTAGTTGGGGAGAGGATTTAATAATGTAGATAACTGCCAAATTATTGTTGTATACTTGAAAATAATATAATATTGTGTTATCAACTATACTTCAATAAAAAAATCAAAGTAAAAAATAATTTAGCATTTTCACCATTTTTAAGTGTTATAGTTCAGTGGCATTAAGCACATTCATTGTTGTGCAACCATTAACACTATCTCTAGAACTTTTATCATTTTGCAAACCTAAAATTCTGCATGCATTAGACAAAAACTTCTCATCCCCTCCCCCCAGCTCTTCTTGGCAACCACCATTCTTTCTCTCTGAATTTGACTTTTCTAGGTACCCATATAAGTGGAATCACAAAGTATTTGTCTTTTTGTGATGGGCTTATTTCACTTAGCATATGTCCTCAAGGTTCAATGATATTGTAACATGGCCCAGAATTCCCTTCTTTGTAGGGCTGAGTAACATCCCACTGTGTGTATATAATGTTAGCCCTATTAACAGTCCCTTACACCTTGAGTTTCCTTTTCCTCTCCGTCCCCCTTTCTCATGCCATCCCTTTTTAAAGCCTGCTCCTTCGAGCCTTCTCTGAGCACAGTGTCTTCCTGCTCCTCCTAAACAGTCTGGCTGGATCTCACCAGGTCAGTCTCATCCCGCCTCAGGAATTCACTGTCCAAGGGCTGTGACCTCTGATGCCTCTGCTGGCTAACTATGGGAACACCCTTGATAGGCAAAGCCTGAGAAAGAAGAAACTACCGATTTTGGTGAGAAGGCCCATTCCTATGGAGGGCTGCTGCCAGCCTCTTAGGCAACTGCCAGACCTTTGCTAAGAGACATCAAAGGTTTCCTCAACAGTTCTTAACAGAAGTTAGTAGCTTTCTGTGAACACCTCCATTGAGGAGATACTTGGTTGGACATGGTTTTAGAGTAGGCACACGGAATGCCTCTGGTGCCAGTTGATAACAAAGAGCTGGCAAACAGCTACCACATCCAAATTCACACTGGTGTCAACAGCACCTTCTTTGCAGCTCTGCTGAATAAAAGCAAGCTGGAGCAGTATTAATGCAGACAATTCCACCAAAACTTGTTCAGAGTGCTCAAACTCTGGGTGGAAGTAGACTAGGTAGGTGCAATGACACCACATCTTCCTTGGAGCCATGGTCTCTCCAGCCCAATCAGGAAGGTTCTCCCTCAGCTGGCCCAGGACATGCACATTCTGGTAGCTTCCAGGTGTACCTGCCACGTGCTGGTAAGGAACAGAGAAGTGTCAGGGCAGCCAGGCAGCATCAGTGTGCAGGCAGTGAGAGGGAATGCGTGGGATTTTATGGAGGCCACATATTGCCAAGGTCCAGGAGAGTGGACATCTCCCCTGTGGCAGCCCTCCAAGACAGGTTCATCGTCACAAACAACTGTCTCCTCTTGGTTGAACAGGATATGAGTTTTTGTTTAGGAAACAGGCAGAATGGGGAACCACCTCTATCATGCCCATTCTTCTGTTTCCTAAATATGCAGCACCCGCTCTTCTACGTCAGTCCAGGCATCCTGAACTCCCTTCATGCTCTCCCCCCGTGAGGGAAGTCATGAGGTCTGCAATGACATGAGCAGGCTCAGAGTCACTGGCCTTTGTTGGGGGCCAAAGCCCTGTGAGCCCTAAGCAAGGACATAAGGGGTGGAGTGGGGGGGAATCTCCTGTGGACCCCTCCCTACAGCAACCATCACAGTTCTGCTTTTTTCCATCCTACACTTAGATACATGCAACACTGCTCTTAAATGAAGGCTCCCGCTGCCAAAGAGGATGCATTTGCTGACATGTTCCAGCCACCTCGCCTTGCACGTGAGGAAACAGGCTCAGAGACGTAGAGACACTTCCCTTGCTGAAGCAGAGCTAGTGCTGGGATCTCGGTCTTTAGCTTGCCATGGGCCCTGCCTTCCTGCTTTTCTGTCCTCTGGCCAAAAAGAGCAGTGGAGAGTAGCTGGAAAGACCAGCAGGGAGGTAAGGTCTGGGTGGAGGCTGGCAGCTTTGCCCCCAGCAAGTAGGCAACTCAGAGAAAGCCATTTTCCTCCCTTCCTCTTCTCTGAAATGAGGTAGGAGAGCTGATGGGGCTGCTTCATAGGTTTATCTTGAAGATCAGAGAGAACAAAATGCACTTAAAGGACCCTGGAGAAGTTTAAGAGCATAAAAGGTGGAGATGGCAGCAACTGGGCTCTGCCACAGTCCTGCTCCCGTGTCCGAGGGGGGTCCCTGTACCTGCACTGTGACCTCGCCCAGGTGGTTTCTGCACAAATCAGATTCTCCTTGCCTGGCCAACACCCATCCATGGTTCAGCATGTAATGTCATTTCTGCAGGATCACCTTCCCTAAGCCCCTGGTTATTAGGTTGCTCTCACAGTCATTCATCTTCATACCCTGTGGTTGGAATATCTAACTCCCATGTGGGACACCTGACTATACTTCCCGGCTCCTTTTCAGCTAGGATTCCAAATACAATTCCAGTCTTCCTCTCTGAGGCACTCACTGGTGCAAGAAGGCAGAAATGAAGCAAAGGCTGCACTTGTTTCTGCTGCCAAGCAGTTGTGGCAGGAGTCCTAGAGTCCTGGACAGCCCTCTGCAGGTGCAGACCGCAGTGGGGCACATGGATCTGGAGCGGGCAGCCGCTGAACCTATTAGCAACGAGGGCCTTACTCACAGATGAGGCAGCAGCCCTTGCAGGGTGGCTTTGGGACCATTTCTGAAATCCCAACTTAGGCTGTTTTATCAGCCTCCCCAGTGTTCTATAAGCTGTTGAGTACCCTGTAATATATCCCTTTCTTCCTAAACTAGCTCGAGTGGATGCTGTTCTTCATAATCTGTAACCAGCGCACTCACTCCATTGATAGGTGCTCACCACTATCGTGACAAAACCTCACTGGGGAGCATGGGGTAGCGCAGAGCTTCTCATTCCCCTAATGGCACCCATGTCATCAGTTCCCTGGGGCACCAAGTTCTGCCCCAGGGCCCTCAAACATCACTTCCTGACCAGTCCTAGCTTTAGAATGCTCCTGTGAGCACCAGCTCATCTCAGCTGGCAGCCCTGGGGTTGGGCAAGGAAGGCTCAGGCCCACCCCAGGCCCAGGTCTAACAGGAGAGACTCTCGTTTTTCAGAGCAACTCTGCCCTAGTTCTTGGGGTGTGGAGCTGAGGCCTACTTTTCCTGACAGGAGGAGTGTTCGTGCTGTTTATTTCAGCTGGACCCTGGAGCTGGGGTTAGAGGGAAGGCCAGTGAGCTGATGCTGTGAGACCCTTGGCCCAGCATGCAGCCCCTGGAGAGGACAGGGCATGGCAGTTGCAGGGATGGCCAAACCCTACGTGACAGAATTCCTCCACATCCCAGCTCTGTGATCCTTCTGTGTGGAGTTTGCAGCTGCAAAGCCATGTCTTTGCCACTGCTCCCAGCACAGAGCAGAAGCCCTGCCGGCAGCCCAGTCATCCACTTACCCATTTATGTGGCTGTTACTGGGCTACTCTGTGGGTCTTTGCTAGAGGAGAAATAGTACATTCCAGGCTGGTGGTTGTCTGCAAACTTCCATCTTTGCTTCCTGACACACCCTCCCCCATTTCCTGACCTCCAAGTCACACATTCTTTCTGGCCTGAGAAAGAATGAATTAAACTGGGGCCAATGCTTCATTGCAGCTCCTCTACCCCTTGAATCGTATGGTTTATAATGACTCACAATGCCTGGGCTTCAACAGTGCACGTTACTATGCGCAAAGTGCTAATAAACAGGCTGAGGTTCCTTCTGGGTCTGGGTCGCAGGGAGTGAGCACCATTTTTAATGCTGTCCACTGCCAGGCGGTGGGATTTGCCAGATGGAGAGCTTCTCATGGTCCCTGGAGGTGACCAGCCGGTCCGATTTGCATGACAGATGGGCAGCTCCTGCCCTGTGGCACCTGCAGTTTTGCAGGGGGCCCATTCTGCTTTTGGGATGTGAGGGTGTGGGAATGTGCCTCCTCCAGCTGTCTGGCTGCAGGGAAGCAGTGTGTGCACAGCTGCCTAAAGGCGGAGGGAGCTGCCTATAGGTGGAGAGGAGGTTGGCTGGAAGGAGGAGACCTGTGCAGAAGAGACACACTGCAGAACGGAGGTCTGCCCAGCCCACCCTGCTGGAGGCGGGACGCAGTGGCAGGGAGGCCCAGCGTGGGGCTCACACCCACAGATCCCTTCTGAGATTACAGAAAAGATGGTAAGACCACAACTTGGTTATCTAACGGGAAGTGTCTGCCACATCTATGGCAGAGACACTCAGACATTCTTTGTTTTTTTAAAAAACAGACAAAGGTCTAACTCATCATGAGAGGAGATACCCTCCAAAGAACTGAACTTGGGCCCAATCCTGGCCCACGGCACCAGGCACCATGCTGTGAAGTGACGGCATCTCAGGATGGGCTTGGGTGCAAAGGGAGAGGAAGAGGCAGGCAAGGGGGGAACAGGCAGCAGGGGTGTGTGTGGGGGGTATCCCACAGCACCCAGGAACAATGCCAGAGATCAATGAGGGGCTCAGAGCTGAGAGGTCTGATTCCAAAATTAACAATGTGAAACGTACTTCCCCACTTGGTGCCTGGCAAGTCACTCCCCCTCCCCATTCTCCAGTCCTCCACAAACCCCTGCTGAATATCAGCTCTGAACAGATGTGAGCTTGCTGTAGCCTCTGCCACAGTTCCCCTCTGGGCAGGAAGAGCCCCTGGGGGTGGGTAGGAACATTTCCAAGGTGCCAGGTTCCAGCCCCAGGGCTACCTGGAACCCAGGAGAAAGCACCGAGACCTGGGGGCAGGCACACAGCTTCCCTGAAAGGAGGGAGGCACTGGCCTCCGCAGCTCTGCCCAGCACCCACAGCCACTGTACAGCCCTGGCTCACCTACTGCGACTGCACTTGGCCTCACACAGCACTCCAAGCTCAGCAGGGTGCTGGAAAGCAGATGTTGTGCACTAAGGTAATTAAACAGAGTAAAGCCCTTGACTGAATCTAACCATGAAAAGATGGGCATTTCAAGACTACGTATTGAATCCTTTTGCCCAAGAGGACAGTAACTATGGGACAAGGAGCTATGGCATGAGTGGACAGTCCATGCAGCCTGGGGCTGCATTTGTTGCTCTTTCTCCACAGCAGATTCCAAGTGCCTAACCTTGGATTTGTTCTCCCTCTCTTCTGAGGGAAGCAGCTCTTGTTTCCCTCACCGAAATGAAATGGTTTGCAAATCGAGGGAAGGAAATAGGCAAAGCTTCCAGTTCACATAACCACATGTATTCCCCAGGTAGGGCAAAACATGTTCACAGTTCCAGATATTTATCAGATGTTTATCTGGTACTGCAGAAGTTTCTGGAGTAGTGTCTCCACCCACTTGAGAGGACCCGAGTTCACACACACCTACCTAGTATCTGGATGCACTTTTACACACACACTTCTTGAATGATGGTCTCAGAGTGTGAGATGATGAACTGTGAGTGTGTGGAAGGAATGTCATGATAAAAACCACAAAATGATTATCAAAAATCTGGGACAAAGACATAGAAAGGGAGCAGTTGCTGCAACATCTTGGGTAAAGTGTAAAGCTCATATTTCATTTTGTTTTATTTTTACAAGAAAAATATTTTTAAAAAACCCCACATATGGATGTGTGCTGCAACACAGATGAACTCTGCAAACATACTGTTAAAAGAAGCCAGACATGAAAGACAAACATAGTGTATGATTCTGTTTTCATGAAATGTCCAGAAAAGGCAAACCTACAGAGAGAGAAAGTAGGTAAGCGGTTGCGCAGGGCCTATGGGTAGGGGGCCAAGGGTGCAGAGGCTTCTTTTTGGGGACACTGAAAATGTCCTGAAATGGATTGTGGTGGCAGCCGCACAACTGGGTGGATATACTAAAAACCACTGAACTGGTGGCTTTAAAGGGGTGAATTGTATCCAAATAAGGTGTTACCAAAACAAACAAACAAACAACATTGTGGTAAAAGGCATTCAAGGCATTTTATTTTTAACGTGGGCACCGAAGCCAGCAAGCCTCAAAGACCCCGCTGCTCCGCTCCCATGCAAGCACCTGGCCGATTTTCTCTGGCACTGGGGAAGCTCCAGGGTCCTTTCAGGTCTTAGGAGAGGCCCAGCAGCAGTGTTCTGTGACGTTGCCCTACTTAAAGAGGACTCCGCAGCTGATTAAGCTTGGAACCTCAGGGCCTTGGAAGGAGCCTCACAAGGGAGGGGCCCCTGGGACTCAAGCTGCTTTGGCTTCTCAATAAACCCAACTTGCAAACAGGCCACTGAGATAGCTTTCAATGAAAAAGATTGGGGGGAAGGCAGAGTCCGATGACTTACCACACGGAAAGTGGAATTAATCTCTTTCTCATTGATTCCTCTATTTCCCACTGCTCAGCATCTCACACTGAACCAAAAAAATTGAATTCTAAGATGTACTCCCACAACCCTGGGGAGATATGAGGGTGGGAGGAGGGGTTTTCTATGAGTACTTAGATTGTGATATTAAGTAGAAAGAATAGGCACTTTAGCATGGGGGTCAATCCCAGAGATGTCCTCTTGAGATTTCTATACCTACGGATGCCATGAAGGCTGTTAGTTTCTTCCTGATGTCAACAGTTTGAGAGACATTTGTTTCTGAGAAAGGAAAAGGATCCAGAAATCCATTCAAATAACATTATTTTGTTGGCATTATTTCAGTCAGCTCTTTCACTCACTTTCTCCTCTTAATTGCTTTCCACACCCACAAAGAGAAGAAGAAAACAAAACTGAACCACTACCGACTTCAGCTGCCAGGGTCTAATGATAAATAACCACTCTCCAGTCAAAATGTAATTACAAACTAGGCAGCGCAGAAAGCAGGAAGCGCCGGGTCCCGACGTCAGGCCTCCCTCCCGCCTGCCCTCCTGGGGACCACAAACGCCATCATTAAGCTAAGGCCCTGCAAGAGCCCACATGTAGGTGGGAGGTGAAACAGACTTTCAGGGTCTGTGGTCACCTTCCAGAAACTTTGTAAGGCCAAAACCACAGGGACAGCTGCAATTGGGTTTCTACACCTGCTCCAGGAATTTGTTTTTTAGTTCAAAATGTCACTCTTTCCCCTGTCCCAGTGACTCATAATAGGAGTGACATGCATGGATCAAAGTTAAAAAATACAACTGTAACTACAGATGTAAGGCCAATTTTAAAGGGGTGCCGCTTTGTAAATAACAGGCTGCTCTGGGAGCCGTAGGGACATGTTCACCATTGGAGCTCCCCCACCCCCCAACTTAAAGGCATGTCCCAACTGCAGCAACGGGTGCCCTTTTTATCTTATACTTAGAACAGACACGAATGAAAATACACATCCAGCTACATCCTGGCTGGTTAACATTACCTACACTCTGACTCAGAAAGCCTGTTCCTAGATATTTACCCAAGAGAAATGAAAATATATGTCATAAAAAAAGACTTGCCCAAGAAATGTACAACATTCATAATAACCCTAGACTAGTAGTGAACCAAATAGTCCATCAATAGCAGTGTGGATAAACGAACTGTGGTCCATACATATAATGGAACCCTACTCAGCAGTTAAAAAAAACTACTGATATATATGCAGCATGAGTGAATCTCGCAGAAATGAAGTTGTGTGGAAGATGATGGACAAAAAAGGGCATAGAGTGTAGAATTCCATTTCTGTGAAGTCCAGAGTAGACAAAACTAATCTAGGGAGACAGAAGTCAGAAAGGCCGCTCCTCTGCTGGAAGTGGGTGGGACGCAGAACAGGATGAGCGTGGGGAAGCTTTCTAAGGTGAGATAAATGCTGTATCTTGATCATAGTAGAGGTTACAAAATCCATGGAACTGTACACTTAAAATGGGTGCATCTGATCAAATGTAAATTACAACTCAATCTGTGAAAGAATAAAAAAGTATCTTCTCTAGGACTGGTTGGGGTGAAAGGGCTCACTCATCCCTTTTGGGGTTGCCTGATTCTGCACAGGCCACTTGAACATCTCAGACTCTGCAATCCCACAGGAATAGGACACCCTAGAACAACAGCCCCTGGTTCTCAAATTCAAGGCCTCTGCTGGGCTGGCCAAACTTGAGCTGCCCTGGGAAACTAAGGAAGCATACATGGGCAGCAGGGGCCAGAGGCCCAGATATTTAGGGAGGTGGGCAACAGCTCTGGGATGCACAGCTTCACACAGATCTGACATCCACCTGCAGGGGGCGCCCTGCCAACGATGCGGGTCACAGCCCAGCAGAAATGCGCCACTTGCTCCAAGGTGGCTGGGCAGAGCGCCTCAGTCACCCAGGGGCCAAGATGTGCTCTGGACCCTTGCAGAGGGCCTTCCACAGCTGGGGGGTGGGGGATCCTACAGGCTCGATTTTTCAATAGCTAACCTCTCCCACACTTCAGGGTCTTGTTCATGGGCTCCTACCATGGCCTAGCTCCTTCTCACCCCCCAGCACTCACCCTGGCTGCCTTCTGCAGGGGAGCCCTCCATGAGGCCCACCTCTGAAGTTCAGGCCCCTCCCTGCTATCTCCTCCCACTTTTCCTCCTCCTCCTCACAACTAGGGACTGTCACCTTGTTCACCAGGCAGCTTCTCCAGTCACTCTAAGGTCGGGGAGAACAGGGGCTGTGGCTGCTCTGTTCTCCTTCGCAACAAGATGCACATGCCAGGCACATAGTAGGGCATCAGTCAATTCTGCTTGAATGGACATATTCTATACTTACAACCCAATACACAGAATAAAGCCAGTCAATGTATGTGCAGCAGCCCTAAAATCCACTCCTGCTCCTAGACAGGATGTCTCCTGGGAGCCAGTTTGGGGCTCTTTGTAACACGTGACATGCACACCAGCGACTTAGGCAAGAATGCTGAAAAGCGGACACCCCTCCCTTTATTCAAAGGACCCATACCTGTAGCCAGAATAGGAGGAGACGTAGGTCTTAGGGAGCTGACCAAACGCAGTTCATGAGCAGTTCCATTCTCTAAAGAATAGACTGTTATTGGAAGCACGGCCTGCAGATTCAACATGGTGAAATGAAGAATGACCCACTTGGGAGCATAAAACAAGGAGTGTAGGACATACACACTGACTTGGCAAGTCATGGGGCCCACTGTGCAAGGAGAAAAATCATCCACGTGCATGGGCATGCATGCAGAAACTGCAGCCCACGAACTCGCAGCTCACAGTGAAATCATTCAAAGAATAAACCAAATGTGATCTGGCCTGGTCAGGTACCAGGCCTATCAAAGGAGAGGTCAGTGTTATCACCTGCAGAAGAGCACGTTCCCCACCAAACCCCACAGTCAGAAACAGTGTACTTCTTACTCTTTTGGTTACCTAGATACCTCTTAAGCTGTTGGCACAAAAAATCACTTTCACATGCCTCCCTGAGGTAGGCAGTCTGACTGCGGAGGGATGCAGGACCCAGAGGCAATGAGGAGAGTCCCGAGCCAGGAGTTCCGGACTCGGCCCCTGCTTCCTGTCTGTCACCTATGACAGCCTCACTCTGACTCCAAGCCAGTTCCCTGCCCAAGTTACTTAATAAATAAATGAATTTCAATAAATAAAATAGTAAGCAATATAAAGAATCCTTATTCTCACACAAGTCATGGCATCTCTATTGCTCCCTATTTGCGTTAGGGCCGTAATTCAGGTTGTTTACACATGCGCTAGCTTATATGAATAAACCCTGTTTTTTAAAAAGATTGTAAATGATCTAACCAGTCACAGAGTGGAAAAACGGAACTATACATGGCTCTGGTTTTGCTTTCTGTGTTAGGAGTTGGGGAATACGGAAGGAAGAAGAAGTAGGGGCAATTTTAATGCCTTTGGTAATTCATTCTGACTCAGTGCAGCACATTAGAAGGATCTCAGTAGCTGTCAATTGACAAGAGGATATGTGCTGCAACAAGGGCCCAAGTTCTGCCTATGTGACGAGGCTGGAGGGTGGGCCCCACTGGTGAGGACCCTGAGCTCTGAGTGAGCATCCAGGTGTCCTTTGAGTACATGGAGTTGGGTCCCACTCTGGGTTGTGCAGACACAGAGCCTAGGACAGAAAAAGGACCCTTTGCTGGTTCCTGAGGCCAGGGCTGCTGAGAGCAGCAAGCAGAGGCTGGGGAGAAGTGAGGGAACAGGTTTTGGCTGTGCCCACAGCATCTGGGCCTGGCAGGGAGTCCTCAGGGGCATTCTGGGCTAGCGTTCTCCCACCCGCGTCTGTGGGTGGCAGGCCTGGCATGGCGGGTTTCCCCACAAACATAGCTCTCTCCTCCCAGGGCTCTGCCTGCCTCCGAGGCAGGGCAAGTCTGCCCAAACAAGGTGCACAGGACCCGTCAGGCCCCACTGCTGTCTGGAGAAACGGCAGCCGGAGTGGTGGGGAACGGTGGTCAGCCAAAAGCAGAAACCAAAATTGCACAAAGGGAAAAACAGGAAGAGTCCATGAAATAGAAACGGCAAGGAAGGTTTTGCATTTAACACCCACATTGTCCTACTTTCACTTTCCCAGGAGATAATTCTGTCATCCAGAGCCCAGTGCCAAATGTATGCTCGGAGAGCCTGTGGGGGCTTAGTCACCGAGTAACTCCAAACAGAGCTGACCTCGAGCTCAGCCCTGACTGCCAGTGGTGGGCCTCATGCTCCCCTAGAGGGCTCTCCAGCTGTGTGAGCTCGGGCATGCCCCTTGGAGGGGAGGGTCCCCGTGCCCAACCCTGAGCTGTAGCTGAGGTGCTGCCACAGGCCAAGTGACCAGCTGGATCCTGGACCAGCACATTCTGGACCTTCTGCAAGCTGCTCCTAAGAGGCTGGGGGCTGAACCACAAGCCTGCCCTCCACCGCTACTCACCATATACGAAGGGAAGATCAGAACTCGCTTGTGTTTGCCACAAGGCCACTGAGGGTCATCCAGGAGATTTGGGTCATAGTCCATAAAGTCTCCCAGGTCGCTACCTAAGGATTACATGCAAAATGATAATTAGGGGACCCAGACCCTCTGAATCAGGAGCAGCTGGGCAAATGCCAAGAATACACTTAGACTGAACAAAGGTTGGCTTCAAGTCCTTTAGCTCAGCCACATCTCTTTCTCTGACTTTTAGTAGACCTCTCTGCATACCGATGAAGTGTACCCCCCTGCAAAAGGGTTCGCCAAATACTTAACATTCTGACATTTTTTCCCATTTTATAAAATTATGTATTAATCTCGCTGACCTGGGTAAGCGCAGAACCTCATGGAACATGAAAGATGCAGTGAACCCTCACAGATCCTAAGATGTGGCACTGAAAATTCAGGGTCACTTTCTAAACCTGCAGATCAAATTAGTAGACTCAAGCTGTGCCATGAGAGCAGCACGTTTTCGGTCTGTTTGCAGGCAGGCTACTGTGTCTGCAAGAACACAGATCAGAGCAGACACCAATGAGAACAGCTGGAAATGGCCAGAGGCGGCTGGGACATCAGGACAGTCAGTGTCTCCCAACTCAGCCCCTAGACAGGCTGAAGGCACTCACTCATTCACCTGCTATTTCTCCAGAGTGGAGATAGAGTGCTTCATAAAGTTTATTCTCCCTTGTGCCAGTTCTTACCAAGGTTTGCACAGGTGAAGCTGGAAGCGTGCAAGACTGCCTTCAGCGCCAAGTTGACTCACTCACTATGAGAATCACAAAGGGAGTTCTTACATCTGATCCTGAATTTCTGGCCCGATTAACTGAAGGTCAAATTCAAGCACTATGAAAATGGAGGCGAGAACCAAATGGAAATGAGGGGCTAAGCGGAGGAGAGGCTGGGTGCAGGCTGCCTGGTGCGGATGGCTTTGGCCTTCCTCCTCGTGGGACCCTGGGGGTCGGCAGGAACCTGAGGCATCTCCTAAGAGCAGTGACCATGGCCTGGCTGTGAACTGCATGGCCTGAAACTGGGCTTGCCTGAAAGGCACGTCGCCTGGGCGATGAGCTCGTGCTCCAGAGGCACCTGCCCTCACCTGCTCACAGGGAGACCAACCCGTGCCGCACCCTGAACCACTCCCGCCAGGAGCTCCCCAACCCAGCCAGGCACCAGGTCACCTGTGTCGAAGCTCCCTTGGGTGCTGCCTGCCCGTCCTATGGAGAGGCTGCGGTGGCTCAGGTTACGGAACTGGGAGAAGGAAGAGATGGAGTCGATGGTATTTCTCCGGGCTCCAAAGGCATTTGTAGGTAACAGAAATTGGGTGTAAGAAACAGTCTAAAAGGGGAAGACAAAAATGGGACAGTGATTGTTCCCAGGTGATGTCAGGTTTGGGTTCTGAACATGTTACGTTGCCAAGTCCAGGTCCATATTCCCATAGATGTATGCCTAAAACCCAAAGATTTCTGAGAAACAAAAACTTTTTGGCACTCATTTATACCGAACTTGTGCCAAAACCTGAACTGAACTGACGAGGCTATGCACACTTTTAATTTATCCTAGTTGGCACAAATATTCGTGTTATGGGGCAGAAATACTCATGTGTTTGATGACCAGCAGCTGTCTCAGGAGGTACACACTGCACTGGTTTTTATGACCCACCCAGCTGCAGAATTTTAGAATGCACCAGGCCCCAAGAGTCTCTGAAAAGGGGCTGGGCCTCCTGTAGTTGCTGTGGCAGATGCTGTCTGTGATGTACTTCTCTGTGCCATCCTCCCTCATTCCTATGTGAACACCCAACCTTTGTGAGTGAAGACAGAACAGGTGCTTTTCCCTTTACCTGCTTGAGCAGACCGGCTCATGCGCCCCTCACTGTGAGCTCAGGGCTGGGATCATTCAGGCACAGGAGTAACCAGCTATTCTGGGGAAGGGCAGTGGGGCAGTCATTTGCCACCCTGCAGCTTCAGCTGCATGCAACCTACCCTCGAGTGGCTTCTCAAGCACTTGCATCCTGTCTACAAACAGGCTTTGGGAGAGTTTACAAAGACTGCCTGGCTCCTGCTCTAAAAGGTCAAGCTCACCTTTCAGCCATCACTCCTCAGACTTCAACCCAGCATCTCTCTGCACTGTGGGTGAAGGAAAACGTGGCAGCCCTGCTGCCCGTGGTCACTCTCTAGGGCTGAGGGATCTTAGCTTCTCAGAAGCCAAAACCCTTTCCTAGTAGTGGGAATGCTGCTTGCTGACATCATCAGGTAACAAATATCCAAACTACCCATCACTCCATTCCAGAACATGCAGGTGTGTGCGTCAGATCTGGGTCAGTACCACACATTGTATTGTAAACCGTGATGGCAGGGAAATAGATGTGCTGCTATTTAATCACTGGCTCAGGGCATTTCTGTGCGCATGCTGAGGAAGTGGCACCGGCTGGCATCATGTGCCCAGGAATGTGCCCCAGACCCAGTTCCTCCACCTTGAGGTTCGTGGTCATCATCTGCCTGCTTCCTGAACCCTGTGATTATCAGCACAAACTCGCTGATTGGAAGCCAGAAAGCCTTACCTTCCCATCAGCTCCCAGCTCCACGCCTTCAAGACCAACAATCTCTTTCAAGCTCACAGCACCTGCTGATTGTCTTCCTCCGTCCAACTTCATATCCCTAGAGAGGACAAGCCAACAGAAAAATGCCTTTGTTTGCACCCAAAAGAGCTATGATCGTATTTCCTGCCTGAGATATCACAGTCGTACCGACAAAAATGTCCGAATGGGCCCTGGCCTACAGGCCCTCCTATTGTCCCTCCCACGGGGCCCATCAGCGACACTCTTAGGGCAGATCCACCTGTCTCACCCACTCTGACATTCACGAATCCACCTAAACAGAAAGCCCGCCTATGAGAACCGGGCTCAGAGGCAGATGGATTACCCAGGTCCCTTCCCATTTGGCAGAGCCCCTCCAGTCTGAGGGACAGTCACCTAATAGGAGACCTGGGCACGGTGGGACAATGGGTCTCTTAGGTTCTAGCTGCAGGCTTCTTTTCAAGCTGGGGAGACCAACCTTCCTTGTCACCCGCTTTATTAGATGGGAGAAATAAGTTCTTGTCTTAAACAGTTATTGGGTTTATTGGGTTGACGGCAGAATTAATCTCTGACAAACTGCTGCTGTCTGGCTCCCATCCCCAGATACTCTGACTCCATTGGTACTGGGTGCGACCTGGGCAGTGGGAGTTTTAAACATTTCCCAGGTGATTGTAAATTGCAACCACATTCGGGAAGGACTGTGTTCATGCTTCTGTCTCTGTGACACATGCCTGTCAGTCAGGGCCACCTCAGGCTGGCACTGCTCCTGCTGTGTGGCTTGGAGAGACACATATCCAGGGCCTCTCACACCTTAGCAAGAACAAATAAAATGTAAAGGCAAGACTCCCCAGGGCAAAGGCAAGGGACTCAAGGAAAAAGAGGGAGGGGGCTAAGTGGGCAGTGGGGTGGGGTGGGGTGGGGAGGGGGGAGTGGGTGGGGGAGACAAGACACCACCCCTTCTATGGAGGAAAAACAGGAATAGTCTGATTCTGCTAAGTAATCCTCCTCTTCAATGGGTGCTCCATGAATGAACTGGCTGTGATCCTACCTAAATGCAGAGTGTGATTAATGATGGTTTTCAAAAGAAATACTCAAGACCTGCATCTAGGAAGTATTCCATTTTCCAGGGAGTATCCTTGGGACCCCATGGTACTGCTATGCTCACAACACCCCTGGAACCCTTTTGGAATTAACACTAAAGTCACACAGACAAAACACAAACAACCAACTCATTCCAGTCTTCAAAATTTATATTTTTTACCCTGAGCATTATTACTGTAATCAGTGCTCCCCCCACCACATACACCCCCATACCCTATTGACCAGATTTGACTGTAAATGACTTCAGGTAAATTCAAACATCAAACTCATCCCTTAAGGACAGTATAGAAGAGGACAGTAACTCATAAAACTGTCAACACTTGGTTAGAAGCTGAAAATCATCCCATTGAGAGCTCCAAAAATGTTCTGGGTAACAGAATACTTTTGGGGTGTATCTGAGCTCTCCCACGGGTGCTTCCCCTGCTGAGGACCAATGGCTCTGAGGTCCAGGATGATTTAAGTCACACCACTTCATAAACACGGTATGCCAACGGAGATCTGCATTCCAGCTATTGACCTCAAATCCACCCCGGAAGGACCAGGCAAGCAGCTGGAGTGGAGCACGCCAGGCCAAGGCTGCCCGAACCTCAAGCCTGCACATGCCCCCCCCACCCACCCTGCTGCCCCACCTCCTATGTGAACCACTGAGGTGCCCTGGGCACCTCCTGAGACTTCCTCAAGTGACAGAGGACAGAGACCATGGCCACTCTGGGGCACTGACAAAGGGAAATGCCTGCAGGGCAAGAACTTAGATCAGACAGGGAGGCAAAATTGCCATGGTGGGCAAGAAGAGGGAGGGACCTCGGGTGACCAGGAGGGGAGCAGATTCGGAGACAGCAGAGCCCTGCATTTCGTCCTGGGACCTGTAGCACGCTTCCACGACTTCCTCCTCACCCAGAGCCAAACCCGGCAAGCGCACGCCTCAAATTCCCAATTCCCAGACCGCTGTCTCCTTGTTCCAATTTTGCCAAAGAATGTTTCTTAAATAAAACTTATACAAAAGCAGGGCATCTCTTCATGGGATGAGAAAACCAAAATAAAAAGGGATTATTTAAACAGGACCATTCCAAAAGTGTTCCTGGGTGGAGGGCTGGCTGCACACAGGGACTGTCTCCTTCCATGTTCGTTTCCTGTCTATGTAGCATCTGAGTGTAAAGATGCGCAAAAAAGTGTTTACTTCCAGAAGCCAGGAAGTCCTGCTCTTTGCTGTCTCATGGTGCCAGTTTATACATATGGCAGGAGATGGGGGTGTTTTTCCACTGTGTCCCTTAACATGGGTCTCAGTTTGCCCACAGGTTCCCTGCTTCCCCGTGCAGCCTCTCCCTGCTAGATGTACACGTCCCAGGTCAGAGAGCCAAGCCGGCTATGCACACCCCACACTCTCCTTCCTGACAAGCCCCCACCCTGAGGGAAGTGGAGCCACAACAAAATTATACTTTGTGCACCCACATAAAATCCAAGACTCCTCTCCACCACATAAACCCCAAACCCCATTTAAAGAAACAGGGATTCTTAGCACCAGTAACTGTCCAAGTGCCTCAGACCACTTGGGACCATACGGAAGAGGAGTGGTGGACAGGCTGCAGCCTGCCCAACCATGGGAGCCACCCTCTCGAGAAGCCCCCACAGGTCTGCTTAATGCAGGCACCACTTCCTGATGGCTCTTCACATGTCTCATTTTACTTTCTAAATAATTAAGACCAAGCTGAGCAAGAAAATAAGCTAGGAGAGTAGTGGGTCACCCCTCAACTTGGGCTTGATCACATTGGAAGATCACATATTGCTTTTAATGGACTAGCACTGCCCAACAGAACTTCCGAAGTGACAGAAACATTCTCTACCTCAGCTGTCCCAAGTGGCAGCCACTAGCTGCACATGGCTGGTGACAGCTTGAAGTGGTGAGGGGACTGAGGAACTGAACTTTTGATTTAAATTAAAAAACCCATGATAGATGCTGAAAAGGTGTTCGACAAAATTCAACATCCATTCATGATAAAAACTCTCAACAAAATGGGAATAGAGGGCAAGTAACTCAACATAATAAGGGCCATCTATGACAAACCCACAGCCAACTTTAAACTTAATGGCGAGAAGCTGAAAGCTTTTCCTTTAAGATTGGGAACAAGACAAGGATGCCCACTCTCTCCACTTTTATTCAACATAGTTCTGGAGGTCATAGCCATGGCAATCAGACAACACAAAGAAATAAAAGGCATCCAGATTGGCAAGGAAGAAGTCAAATTGTCCCTGTTTGCAGATGAAATGATATTGTACATAAGAAACCCTAAAGAATCCACTCCAAAACTACTAGATCTAATATCTGAATTCAGCAAAGTTATTGGATACAAAATTAATACACAGAAATCTGTTGCATTCCTATACACTAACAGTGAACTAGCAGAAAGAGAAATCAGGAAAACAATTCCATTCACAATTGCATCAAAAAGAATAAAATACCTAGGAATAAACCTAACCAAGGAAGTGAAAGACCTATACTCTGAAAAATACAAGACACTCATGAGAGAAATTAAAGAAGATACCAATAAATGGAAACACATGCCGTGCTCATGGATAGGAAGAATTCATACTGTCAAAATGGCCATCCTGTCTAAAGCAATCTACAGATTCAATGCAATCTCTATCAAAATACCAACAGCATTCTTCAACGAACTAGAGCAAATAGTTCTAAAATTCATATGAAACCACAGAAGACCCTGAATAGCCAAAGCAATCCTGAAAAGGAAGAATAAAGTTGGGGGGAATTATACTCCCCAACTTCAAACTCTACTACAAAACCACAGTAATTAAGACAATTTGGTACTGGCACAAGAACAGAGCCACAGACCAATGGAACAGACTAGAGAACCCAGATATAAACCCAAGCATATATGCTCAATTAATATACAATAAAGGAGCCATGGGAACATATGCACCCCTATGTTTATCGCAGCACTATTTACAATAGCCAAGAAATGGAAACAACCGAAGTGTCCATCAGTAGATGAATGGATAAAGAAGATGTGGTACATATGCACAGTGGAATATTATTCAGCTATAAGAAAACAAATCCTACCATTTGCAACAACATGGATGGAGCTAGAGGGTCTTATGCTCAGTGAAATAAGCCAGGCGGAGAAAGACCAATACAATAGGGAAATGACAGCCTCTTCAACAGCTGGTGTTGGCAAAACTGGAGAGCGACATGTAAGAGAATGAAACTGGATTATTGTCTAACCCCGTACACAAAAGTAAACTCAAAATGGATCAGAGACTTGAATGTAAGTCATGAAACCAGAAAACTCTTAGAAAAAAACATAGGCAAAAATCTCTTGGATGTAGAATGAGCAACTTCTTCATGAACATATCTCCCTGGGCAAGGGAAACAAAAGCAAAAATGAACAAGTGGGACAACATCAAACTAAAAAGCTTCTGTACAGTAAAGGACACTATCAGTAGAACAAAAAGACATCCTACAGTATGGGAGAATATATTCATAAATGACATATCCGATAAGGGGTTGACATCCAAATTATATAAAGAGCTCATGCACCTCAACATACAAAAAGCAAATAAGCCGTTTAAAAAATGGGCAGAGGAGCTGAACAGACACTTCTCCAAAGAAGAAATTCAGATGGCCAACAGGCACATGAAAAGATGCTCCACATCGCTAATCATCAGAGAAATGCAAATTAAAACCACAATGAGATATCACCCCATTCCAGTTAGGATGTCCAACATCCAAAAGACAAACAACAACAAATGTTGGTGAGGATGTGGAGAAAGGGGAACCCTCCTACACTGCTGGTGGGAATGTAAACTAGTTCAACCATTGTGGAAAGCAGTATGGAGGCTCCTCAAAAAACCCAATAGAAATACCATTTGACCCAGGAATTCCACTCCTAGGAATTTACCCTAAGAATGCAGGATCCCAGTTTGAAAAAGAAATATGCACCCCTATGTTTATCACAGCACTATTTACAATAGCCAAGAAATGGAAACAACCTACGTGTCCATCAGTAGATGAATGGATAAAGAAGATGTGGTATATATATATATACAGTGGAATATTATTCAGCCATAAGAAGAAAACAAATTCTACCATTTGCAACAACATGGATGGAGCTAGAGGGTCTTATGCTCAGTGAAATAAGCCAGGCGGAGAAAGACAAATACCAAATGATTTCACTCATCTGTGGAGTATAAGAACAAAGAAAAAACTAAGGAACAAAACAGCAGCAGACTCAAAGAACCCAAGAATGGACTAACAGTTACCAAAGGGAAAGGGACTGGGGAAGATGGGTGGGGAGGGAGGGATAAGGGGGAAAAAGGGGCATTAAGATTAGCACACAATGTGGGGTGGGGGAACATGGGGAAGGCTGTACAACACAGAGAAGACAAGTAGTGACTCTACAGCATCTTACTATGCTGATGGACAGTGACTGTAATGGGGTATGTGATGGGGACTTGATAACTAATAACCATAATGTTGCTCATGTAATTGTACATTAATGATACCAAAAAAAAAAAAAAAAACTACCCTAAAAGGTAAAGGCTTTTTAAAAAATGTCTTTTCTATACGGCAGTATATACATTTATTCATTCTCCTTTTTATTCTGTATTTGTCTGAATTTCAGTGTATTCTCTATTGTACATTCATTTATTCTACAATAAAAATTGGGGCTATGTAAAAGAAACAAACAAAATTTAAATAGCCATGGTGGCTAGCAGCTACGGGATTGAACTAAGTACTACCCTTCTTGCAAGTGGCTTGGCCATTTTCTGCCTATTGCCACAGGGATGGTTCCACCCCAGGCCCAGTTAGGATCCCAGAGGGTGCAGGAGAGGCAGGACACTGTAGATGGAGCCAGCACAGCGGGATCACCGTCACTGGGGACAGAAATGATGACTGTGGGGTCCACGGACAAGGAGGAGCCCTGCCCTGCACCTGAAGCACAGACCTCCTCGCTGTGATAAAAACTTCGCATCCTCATGCCGTTCAGAGCAGCACACCCTTCAGCCCTGAAGGGCCTCAGGGACAGGACGATGGAGGATTTGGCAGTGCCAGAGCACGATGGAGAACAAGGATGGGCAAAGCTCCCTGAACCCACGGCATTCATCAGATTCCAGGTCCTTCCCACATCCTGGGGGAGAAAGGGGGGATGTGCAGGGATAATTAAGTTTGAATTTCCCTCCAGCCTTGTAGAAGCGAGGTCTAGTAGTTCACATTATGCAGATTTTTAAAAACAGAAATGAGATATTTCTTGCAACACAGAAGCTGGTGCAGCACTCACATGGCCCCCATTTCACCTCAAAACCTTCATTGACGTGTTAATAAACATCACAACTGCTCTAGAAACTGTTTCCCCGTGGCAGCTGAGGGTGCACTTTTCCATTTTTCCTGCCTAAGATTCCAAGAGCTGGTGTCGCTCACTCCGGGGGTGCCACTGTGGTGGGGCTGGATGACAGCATACACGTGCACACCTGCACGCACAGCAGCACAGTCACACATGCACAAGACCCAGCACAGACCCCATCGAAGCCCGTTCAGTAATGTCATTTTCTTTGACTAGCTTCTGAATTTGTATATATTAAGACTCAGAATCTGTCTATATATTTGTATATATTAAGACTCAGTCTCTTTCCTAGAGAGGCTGACAAGCTTCTCTAGGTTTCTTAGCTAAGTGTTTCATAAGAGTTGCTGAAGCCCTGTATCAACATGAGCCATATGAAATTGCTGTTATTCGCCCATTTAGGCTGACATAAACAGTAATGCCACATCATGCCACCCAAGTTAAAGAGAAGGTAAATGTGCAAGCGCAAAGCAAGTAGGAGACCCATGGCCCTTGATGCTCCTGGAGGGTCAAAGTCGCCTGCAGAAAGGAACTCTGAATGATGTTGCTGGCTCACCCAAAAATAATCCTTAAAAGAATTAAGCAGAAGTCCCAGCAGAGTGATGATCAAATTTTGACATTTTCTTCCTAAGATTATTGATCGTAATTCTAATTAAAAATGGTACATCAAAATAGAAATATCTGTTTGGCTCAAACGCAAGCATGAACCCTCCAGGACCAGGAAGTTGCTGGAGAGCGTGAACTGCAGCTGTAAGTAATTAAAAGAGCACTGAAGCTGGACTTTACAATTTCCTTGAATACATTATTTTTTCCCAGATGCATCTAGAGTTCAAGTACTATTTATGCTCTACGTCCTTCTAAAAATGAAATGGAGGCAAGTTCAAATACCACATGTGGGTAATGTCCAAAACTGTGTGAAGGTTTACACACTGTAGCTTGCACTGAGAGCAGAACACGTTGGTCAGTCACAGGAGAGGATCTCATGTGGGCAGAGGCACTAACAGGACCACTAACAGGGAACCGTGGACAACACACGGGGCTGAGCCCTTCTCTTCCACAGGCCTGGGTGATGCTGCAAGGCAGTCTTAATTAGCTGCAAGAGCTCACTTCTCATTCTGTCCAAGTTTCTTAACTTTTGCAGAGGCTGTAGGCAACATACATACTGAGAACCCAGCACAAAGGTTTTTTTCACCAAATCTGGCTGATGGGGGTGGGGGGTGGGGGGTGAGATAGTTTAAGGGGAACCAGAGAGGAGTTCACAGAAGCCTTGGGGGAAGGGACTAAAAAAAGGAGAGATGCAAATGCATTTGGGGAGATGGTCAAGGAGCAGTTACATCCTTAAGCAAGGCACAGAAATACAGGCTGGCTCTCTCGGGAACGTGAACCCATCCTCCATTCAGTTCACTGACTGCAGCTCTCCTTGACTGCCTGTAACTTCATGTTGGAAAGCCCCTGGCCACTCTTTAGTCTTGGCTCCCACAGCAGAAAGCTAATGTACACAGTTCTACAGTTGTGGAACCATCTGGTCAGAGCAGACAGCCAATCTAGCCATCCAGGAGCCTAAAGGGGATAACCTAGGTTGCTATTAACTGCACAATGGCCAACTTCTGATTTCATCTAGTGTAATAGGCAGAATGGTCTTGCGTTTCCTTCTCTGAGGCTCACTGAGCCATAATGCATAGAATTGATCAAAGGAGATTCCCTATTAGATTAAGTTCAAGCTAAGGCCTTCCTTAGGGACCATATGACTAAGGGACTATATTACTCTGAATAAAAAATGATATGATTTAAATACTTAACATCTGGGAAGTAGGTGGAAGAAGGGCACATGTGATCCAGTGAACTAGTTTCTACGGCTTTCTGCTTCCCGGAGGGGGGTGGCCTGACTTCTGTCCATGATCATTGCTCTCATGGTGGTCTACATGCAAGACCTCAGAATGCCAGCCAGAAACACCACCAGGCACTTGCTGTTTAAGAGACAGCAACACATTGAACACTTTGATGTTTAAATAATTAAAAAGCCAATGAAATATTAACAAGACTTTGAGATCCTTCAAAAAGAGAAAGAGATTAATTTATGGCATGGAAAGTTTGAAAGCTGGATTAGTAAAGGAAACACCACTTGTGAGCTAATTTTAATTAAAAGATTACACACCCACTGGAACTCAACAACACAAGCATTTATCAGTTTAATAAATCCCATTCGTCCCTTCTGATACGGCACACCTGCCATCTCAGATAGGGTCTGCTTCCTTCCATCAGGGCAGAACGTTACCACCCCCACCGCAGTTCAATGGCACAAGGCCCAGGGCTGGCAGGAAAAAGTGAAATCAAAGCAGCTTTTAGTCTCCAAGTCTGGCCCTCACACTCAGCACTTCATCGATAAGCCATCCCCCTAAGGGTAACTGGCAGACAATGAAGGGGCCTTAATGTGGCTGACACCAAAATCTTTGTCCAAAGGCAGCGCCTATAAACAGCCTATAAACAGGATAATGGCATGATTCATCCATGAGATCATTCCAGAATCTGTATGTGGGAATATGCTTGGTGTGAGGAAAGAAACACAATTTGTGAATGTGTAATTTTCCACAACGAAGAGATGCTTTTGGGGAAAGCGGATAGGGAGGAAGGGGGGATGGCCCAGAGCCAGGCAGGGAGCATTTAGGCTTGGAGGCCCTCTAAGAATAGAAGCTGTTCTGTGTGTCACAAAGTGAACAGCACTCAGGAAATGGACCCAAGAGGATGACTTCATCCGAAAAGCCCCAATGCCAAAAGTTAAGGACATAAACACTACGTGGCAGCAGCTATTTTAAAACAGGCCTCCAGGAGCTGCCTTGCGCTCCACTGGAAAGCCATTTTCTTCATGACATGGTCTCTGGTATATCTGCGGTAAGCTAACCCAGAGACAACCAGCCAATCAGGTCATGATTACCTGAGTGGGTCTGTACCTACACACACATATCACAAACTTTTCTTTTGCTGGAATCACCTAGCTTGGTTATTTCACATAACCCGGAATCACGAATTAACTGGGTTCACTCCTAAAATACATTGCTACAGATATACCTACAGGTACCTGTATGTTTCAGGAAATAAAGAGCATCTGGGCATCTGGGCACCCATGTCAGTCCCCTTAAGCACAGAGACAATCTTGGGACTGGCCCTCAATACAATGCCTACATGCTCACTCACCAGTGGGTTGTTTCTCAAAGCTTTTGTTTGAGTCAGCAGTCTGGGACTCAGAATGCATTTTCCCAGTGACATGGTGTTATAAATGGAGGTTTGCTCTGCAATGCTCTTTTAGCCCGTAGTATCAGCAGACTAGCTTACTGGCACAAGCAAGAGCTCTGGCCATTGGAGCAACAGGTCAGAGGTGGTGAGAGGGTGTAGAAATACGAGAAAGCTGAGTTCCTCCTGAGGTCTCCTGGTTTGGGACTGATACTCAGTAACATTGAGAAGGAGGTCAAGTTTGTATCATTCCCGCCTCTTTCTCTGAACCCCCTTTTTCTTCTCAGGACTCCAGGATCCTTACTTATAAGCTACTGTTATTTTTCACAATTTCTTCCCTCCTCTCTGCTTCTGAACCCATAAATTCCCTTGCAACTCCAAGATTTTCCGCTCCTGGTCCCATGGTGAAGGCACAGCAGCCCAGAGCCGGGGAGCAAGGAGCAGTGGTCTTAGAAGAGGTGTAGATGGGCTGTTTATCAAGTGGGGTCAGCCTACTTAGGAAAAGATGAGAAACTTGCTTGCAATTCATTGTGAGTGTGGATGAGCCAAACCGCAAATCCGCGCTAGAAAGAGAACACAGTGACTAATGTGGATAAAAGGCAAAAAGACCCAGACAGGCTTGGCAACTGTTGGTTGAGAGAAGAGGAGATGGTTTAAGGCTGGGACTCTTCCCAGAAATGGTATAATTTACAAGCTTAATCTGAGAAGATTGTTTACAGCTATGGGAAGGTTTGATGTTACAGTTAGAGTGAAAAAGATGGGCAACATCTGTTCTTAGTAACCAGCTTCCAATAGCTTGTTTTGAAAGGTGGGATTTGGCAGAGCTACTTCCCATCAGCAAGATCAAAATGCAGCCATCTCTTCATCACAGTCCATACAAGCACATGCACGGCGAGGGGAGAAAAGACTGTAAGGATATAGACCAAAATGTTAATGATGGCTTTGTTTCCGGGGTGAGCCTTGGTAACTATCTTCCTTTTATTCTTACATACATCCCAGATTTCCCTAAATAAGCAGGCTCCCCTGAGGAAAACAACTTAAAGACCAAGTAACAAATCTGAAGACGAACCAGCTGGGGTGTGTAGAAATGCACAGCTGGCCACCTCAGCAGGAACAGGATGGAGGTCTGCTCTGACAGGGCAGGGCTAGAAAGAGCAGGGGAACAGCTCTGTGAATGGGCAAAACTGGAACTGAAGCTAACAACTGAGTATCCGGTACTGCCTGGCAGGCTGCTCAGAGCTTTCACATGTAATATTTCACTTACTGCTCTCAAAACTCTCTGAGTTGACATTATAGTCAATTTTACACAGAAGCCTGGGACCAGGAAGGCTAGTTCATTTGCTGGGGCCAGGGATTCTGCCTGCCGGCCAGTTCTCTCCCACGCACCCTACTGCCCCCTGGCCTCACAGGCCCACTGGCACGGATGGCAGAGATGGATCAGGGCTGTGGTTTTCCTAATGGGGCCACCAGGGACAGAGTGGAGATACATGGGCTTCTGGTCCCCACTCCCACTTTTCTGGAATGACTGTGGTTAGCTATTTTATTGGTGTTCTGTGTAAACCTGTGTTGGAAGAATGGTTCTTCAGCTTAAAAAGCAAAAGCCTGACAACCATGGCACTAGATGGTCTTCAAGTTCCTTCTAGCTCTAAAATCTGCTTTTGGAGGTAAGGAGAGCTCCTCATCGCTGAACACAGGTGAACTGGCATTACCTGGCAAATCTTCCACGTCAGCTACCCTTTAATGAATTAGCTCAGAGACGCCCAAGAAGTGGCAATGCCCCTACCCCAGGGGGAAGCTTCTCCATCCTCAGAAATGGCTTTTGCTCATCAAGCTCAGACCACAGGCCTGCTATTTATTATGAAATAAACCCAACCTGGTAACGTCTAACGGAACTCCCAGCTCCACTGCTATGTTACCTGAAAGGAGGGTGCAGAGCCTGTAGCTAGTCTTTGATGTAAGCATGTCAGGAAACCCCGACATCCTCCCGTCATGCTCACCTAATTAGGATGGCCAAGCCGGGCCCCAGAAAGGGCCAGGTAGCGAGGACCAGACTGTGTGTGTGACAGAGAGTGTGGGCTGGTGGTGGTGAGAACACCAAGGAGGGGGCTTTAATTCACCCAGACACGGAGAAGGGCTCCAGTGACAGAATGACACCCTCCCCGAGTACTGACCCTGGGAAAAAACCCCTCTTCTAACTCTACGCAAGAGTCAATCCAAACATAACCCTTGCTCTAAGCAAAAGCAGTGTATGTGAAAGGAAAATCATGTGTTAATTGAGGGCTAAACCAGCCAGCGGAAAGCCAGGGAACTCTGAGGGGCTCAGACCAGGGGTGATGTTAGCACAAGGCCCCTGGCATTCTCGGGTCTGGTATTCAGGGTGTTAGGACTTGCGAGTGACTCTGAAGGAGCACAGCCTGTGTGACTGGTGTTGGTGAGGCTGAATGAGAACGGCCCTGACTGTGTGGGGCATCACCTGGCTAGGTCATGCCAGGTGAGGGGACCTGGTTGGAGCTGAGAACCTGCATCTGGGTGAAGCCTGATGCCCTCTTTTGTTACTGTAGGCTTAGAGACTTTCATCCTGGGTGTGAAAGAGTTCATCAAAGAGGAGCAGGACACTGAGGTCCAGGTCAGAACATCCTGTGGCACCTTCCAGGCCCTTCCCACCAACTGCTGCCCAGCACTGCCATTTCTACTGAGCCGCCCAGGGACAAGGGACCAGGCTGAGGGCTCCAAGAAAAGAGATCTTGCTTCTGCTGAAGCAGTCTGGCCACCATTTGTTGGGGCAATGACATATACTCATAAAAGTAACCATTCTGAAAAGAGTGGGGATGGTCTTCAGAAATACTGCTTTTACTCAGTCATTCAACAAACACACAAGAGTATCAACTATGTACCATGCAGTGCCAGAGATACCTGGAGGACTAAGACACAAGCCACACCCTTGAGAAGGCTAAGAACAAGCCACAAAGAACTTAAGGCATGTTTGTAAGTGCTGTGACAGGCCCAAAGGCACCACAAACATGACTGGACTCTCAGCAGGGCATTGGGTGAGGGGTTAGGACTTCAGGGAGGGGCCTCAGAAAGCTGCCTGGAGGAGAGGTCTAAGTCCGGCTCAGAAAAAGCTCAAATGGGTTGATGGGCTGGAACAGCATTTCAAACTTCACACCACGTATAAAGACTCCAAGGCAAGGAGGACCTGGCAAGTTAAGGGGCTGCAGGCATCCTGCTGAGGCTGAGAGGGGCCGTGGGGAGAGACAGGCTTGAGAGGGAAACCAGGGCCAGAGCCCATGGCCCTGTCTCTGTGTCCGCCAATCTGGAGGACCGTGAGAGACTACACAGGGCGCATGCACAGGAAGAGAGCAGCCAGGGGACAGGGCCCTATGTGTCTGAGTTGGGTCTTGTTTTCCTAAACTGAACAGTTATCACAGATGGTGAACAGGGGGCAGAGCCAGGGTCTGAAGTGGGCAGGGCGGCGGCCTCAGGCTGGTGGGGAGGTGGGGCTGGGGGTGTGTGGGGGCAAGGAGTGGGGGGCTGCAGGCCAGTAGTGCTGCTTTGATGTAGGGCTCAGCTCGGGGCCCGGATGACCTGAGTCCTGGGGCTGAGAGAGCTATGGAGTCTGATTAGAAATTGTCTTCTTGGAGCGGAGATTAAAGATGGCGGCGTGAGAGGAGAGACAGAGGCTTCCTCCTAAAACTGGATACAATTAGAAAATTTAATTGGCACAACTAATCCTGAGAGAGCAACAGGAAAGAGGACGGCGTCAGACTGCACACACCTGGAGAAAAGAGCAGACCTCAGCGAACAGGGTAACATACCAGGGCTGTGGCTCCACAGGACCCGAGCCCCTCCCCCACCCCAGCTCACTGGCGGGAGGAAAACAAATGGAGCAGGGAGGCAGTGGAAGGCTTGGGACTGCTGAATACCTAGCTCCAGAGATCTGCTCTGGGAGCACAAACCTACATTTCATGGTGCTTTCATGAGACTCGCATAACTACTGGGTTGGAAAGTTAATACAGGCAGAGTTCCTGGGGAGACTGGGATTCCGGCTGCTTGTGGAAAGCAGGGATCCATATCTGGCTGCTCTGGGACAAAAACTTATCTTATACCTGTGTAACCGGCCCACTGGCTCAGGCAGTGGAGACAGGCACAGCAGCTGGGAGGCGGGGAACAGCTCTTTCCTACCCCAAGTACCGCTCCCCTGCGATCCCTGACATTGCTTCAGGGGCTGAGCAGCTCCAGAATAGAGCTTCTGGACACTAGAGGGCGCCATATACAAACATGAAACGCCAAAGGAACCTTGTCCAGAGTAAAATTGTTACCAGAACTCCCGAGAAAGATTTAAATGATATGGACCTCGTGACTCTTCCTGAAAGGGAATTCAAAATAAAAATCATCAACATCCTAATAGAGGTACGGAAAGACATCCAAGAACTCAGGAATGAATTCAGGTCAGAGATCCAATCGTTAAAGAACACGATGGAGGGTATTAAAAGCAGGTTGGATACGGTGGAGACAATAAATGAAATAGAAACTAGAGAAGAGGAATACAAAGAAGCTGAGGCACAGAGAGAAAAAAGGATCTCTAAAAATGAAAGAATATTGAGAGAACTGTGTGACCAATTCAAGTGGAACAGTATTCGCATTATAGGGGTACCAGAAGAAGAAGAGATAGAGAAAGGGATAGAAAGTGTCTTTGAGGAGGTAGTTGCTGAAAACTTCCCCAGTCTGGGGAAGGACATAGTCTGTCAGGCCATGGAGATCCACAGATCCCCCAACACAAGGGACCCAAGGAAGACAACACCAAGACACATAGTAATTAAAATGGGGAAGATCAAGGATAAGGACAGACTGTTAAAAGCAGCCAGAGGCAGAAATAAGATCACATACAAAGGAAAGCCCATCAGACTAACATCAGACTTCTCAGCAGAAACCTTACAGGCCAGAAGGGAGTGGCATGATGTATTTAATGCCATGAAACAGAAGGGCCTGGAACCAAGATTACTTTATCTGGCAAGATTATCATTTAAATTTGAAGGAGGGATTAAACAATTTCCAGATAAGCAAAAGCTGAGAGAGTTTACCTCCCACAAACCATCTCTGCAGTCTATTTTGGAGGGACTGCTATAGATGGAAGTGTTCCTAGGGTTGGATAGTTGTCACCAGAGGTAGTAAAATCACGGTAGGGAGGGTGGAGCAGCTGATTGCGAGGCAAATGCAAAATTAAATTGACTATCCACAAAGTCAATTAAGGGATAGAGAAAAGTATAGAATTTGATACCTAATATATAAAGAATGAAGGAGGAGAAATAGAAAAGAACCTTTAGATTGTGTTTGTAACAGCATACTAAGTGAGTTAAGTTAGACTCTTAGATAGTAAGGAAAGTAAACTGGAACCTTTGGTAACCATGAATCTAAAGCCTGAAATGGCAATAAGTACATAACTATCAATAATCACCCTAAATGTAAATGGACTGAATGCACCTATCAGAAGACATAGAGTCACTGAATGGAGTGAAAAACAAGACCCATCTATATGCTGCTTACAAGAGACTCACCTCAAACCCAAAGACATGCACAGACTAAAAGTCAAGGGATGGAAAAAGATATTTCATGCAAACGATAGAGAGAAAAAAGCAGGTGTTGCAGTACTAGTATCAGACAAAATAGACTTCAAAACAAAGAAAGTAACAAGAGATGAAGAAGGACATTACATAATGAAAAAGGGCTCAGTCCAACAAGAGGATATAACCATTCTAAATATATATGCACCCAACACAGGAGCACCAGCATATATGAAACAAATACTAACAGAACTAAAGGAGGAATAGACTGCAATGCATTCATTTTAGGAGATCTCAACACACTATTCACTCCAAAGGACAGATCCACCAGACAGAAAATCAGTAAGGACACAGGCACTGAAAAACACACTAGAACAGATGGACCTAATAGACATCTATAGAACTCTACACCAAAAAGCAACAGGATACACATTCTTCTCAAATGCACATGAAACATTCTCCAGAATAGACCACATACTAGGCCACAAAAAGAGCCTCAGTAAATTTCAAAAGACTGAAATCCTACCAACCAACTTTTCAGACAACAAAGGTATAAAACTAGAAATAAATAGTACCAAGAGAGCAAAAAGGCTCACAAACATTATGGAGGCTTAACAACACGCTTCTAAATTGTCAATGGATCAATGACCAAATTAAAATGGAGATCCAGCAATATATGGAAATAAATGACAACAACAACACAAAGCCCCAACTTCTGTGGGATGCAGCGAAAGCAGTCTTAAGAGGAAAGTATATAGCAATCCAAGCATATTTAAAGAAGGAAGAACAAACCCAAATGAATAGTCTAATGTCACAATTAACAAAATTGGAAAAAGAAGAACAAATGAGGCCTAAAGTCAGCAGAAGGAGGGACATAATAAAGATCAGAGAAGAAATAGACAAAATTGAGAAGAATAAAACAATAGAAAAAATCAATGAAACCAGGAGCTGGTTCTTTGAGAAAATAAGTAAAATAGATAAGCCTCTAGCCAGACTTATTTAGAGAAAAAGAGAATCAACACACATCAACAGAATCAGAAACGAGAAAGGAAACATCACGATGGACCCAACAGAAATACAAAGAATTATTAGAGACTACTATGAAAACGTATATGCTAAGAAGCTGGAAAACCTAGAAGAAATGGACAACTTCCTAGAAAAATACAACCTTCCAAGACTGACCAAGGAAGAAACACAAAAGTTAAACAAACCAATTACCAGCAAAGAAATTGAAGCAGTAATCAAAAAACTACCCAAGAAAAAAACCCCTGGGCCAGATGGATTTACCTCGGAATTTTATTAGACATACAGAGAAGATATAATACCCATTCTCCTTAAAGTTTTCCAAAAAATAGAAGAGGAGGGAATACTCCCAAACTCATTCTATGAAGCCAACATCACCCTAATACCAAAACCGGGCAAAGACCCCACCAAAAAAGAAAATTACAGACCAATATCCCTGATGAATGTAGATGCAAAAATACTCAATAAAATATTAGCAAACCGAATTCAAAAATACATCAAAAGGATCATACACCACAACCAAGTGGGATTCATCCCAGGGATGCAAGGATGGTACAACATTCAAAAATCCATCAACATTATCCACCACGTCAACAAAAAGACAAAAACCACATGATCATCTCCATAGATGCTGAAAAAGGATTCGACAAAATTCAACATCCATTCATGATAAAAACTCTCAGCAAAATGGGTATAGAGGGCAAGTACCTCAACATAATAAAGGCCATATATGATAAACCCACAGCCAACACCATACTGAACAGTGAGAAGCTGAAAGCTTTTCCTCTGAGATTGGGAAAAAGACAGGAATGCCCACTCTCCCCACTGTTATTTAACACAGTACTGGAGGTCCTAGCCATGGCAATTAGACAAAACAAAGAAATACAAGGAATCCAGATTGGTAAAGAAGAAGTTAAACTGTCACTATTTGCAGATGACATGACATTGTACATAAAAAAACCCTAAAGACTCCACTCCAAAACTACCAGAACTGATATCGGAATACAGCAAAGTTGCAGGTTACAAAATTAACACACAGAAATCTGTGGCTTTCCTATACACTAACAATGAGCCAATAGAAAGAGAAATCAGGAAAATAATTCCATTCACAATAGCATTAAAAAGAATAAAATACCTAGGAATAAACCTAACCAAAGAAGTGAAAGACCTATACCCTGAAAACTATAAGACACTCTTAAGAGAAATTAAAGAGGACACTAACAAATGGAAACTCATCCCATGCTCTTGGCTAGGAAGAATTAATATCGTCAAAATGGCTACCCTGCCCAAAGCAATGTACAGATTTGATGCAATTCCTATCAAATTACCAACAACAGTCTTCAACGAACTGGAACAAATAGTTCAAAAATTCATATGGAAACACCAAAGACCCCAAATAGCCAAAGCAATCCTGAGAAAGAAGAATAAAGTGGCGGGGATCTCACTTCCCAACTTCAAGCTCTACTACAAAGCCATAGTAATCAAGACAATTTGGTACTGGCACAAGAACAGAGCCACAGACCAGTGGAACAGATTAGGGACTCCAGATATTAACCCAAACATATATGGTCAATTAATATTCAATAAAGGAGCCATGGACATACAATGGGGAAATGGCAGTCTCTTCAACAGATGGTGCTGGCAAAACTGGACAGCTATATGTAAGAGAATGAAACTGGATCACTGTCTAACCCCATACACAAAAGTAAATTCAAAATGGATGAAAGACTTGAATGTAAGTCATGAAACCATAAAACTCTTAGAAAAAAACATAGGCAAAAATCTCTTGGACATGAACACTAGCAACTTCTTCATGAATATATCTCCCTGGGCAAGAAAAACAAAAGCAGAAATGAGCAAGTGGGACTATATCAAGCTGAAAAACTTCTGTACAGCAAAGGACACCATCAATAGAACAAAAAGGTACTCTACAGTATAGGAGAATATTTTCATAAATGACAGATCCAATAAAGGCTTGACATCCAAAATATATAAGGAGCTCATGCACCTCAACAAACAAAAAGCAAATAATCCAATTAAAAAATGGGCAGAGGAGCTGAACAGACAATTCTGCAAAGAAGGAATTCAGATGGCCAACAGGCACATGAAAAGATGTACCACATCACTAGTTATCAGAGAAATGCAAATTAAAACCACAATGAGATATCACCTCACACCAGTAAGGATGGCTACCATCCAAAAGACAAACAACAACAAATGTTGGTGAGGTTCTGGAGAAAGGGGAACCCTCCTACACTGCTGGTGGGAATGTAAATTAGTTCAACCATTGTGGAAAGCAATATGGAGTTTCCTCAAAATGCTCAAAATAGACTTACCATTTGACCCAGGAATTCCACTTCTAGGAATTTGCCCTAAGGATGCAGCACTCCAGTTTGAAAAAGACAGATGCACCCCTATGTTTATCACAGCACTATTTACAATAGCCAAGAAATAGAAGCAACCTAAGTGTCCATCAGTAGATGAATGGATAAAGAAGATGCGGTACATTTACACAATGGAATATTATTCAGTCATAAGAAGAAAACAAATCCTACCATTTGCAACAACATGGATGGAGCTAGAGAGTATTATGCTCAGTGAAATAAGCCAAGCAGAGAAAGACAAATACCAAATGATTTCACTCATCTGTGGAGTATAAGAACAAAAGAAAAACTGAAGGAACAGAACAGCAGCAGAATCAAAGAACCCAAGAATGGACTAACAGTTACCAAAGGGAAAGAGACTGGGGAGAATGGGAGGGTAGAGAGGGATAAGGGCGGGGAAGAAGAAGGGAGTATAATAATTAGCATGTATAATGTAGGGGGTGGGGGAAAGGGGAGGGTTTTGCAACACAGAGAAGACAAGTAGTGATTCTACAACATCTTACTATGCTGATGGACAGTGACTGTAATGGGGTGTTTGGGGGAGGGACTTGGGGTAGGGGAGAGCCTAGTAAACATAATGTTTTTCATGTAATTGTAGATTAATGATAACAAAATTTAAAAAAAAAAGAAAAGAAATTGTCTTCTCACAAAAGTGGGGAAAAAAATGAAAAAAAAAGTGAAATAAAAACACTTCCAGATAAAAGAACACTAGGAGCAGTGATCTGGTTCTACAAGAAACCGAAGAAAAGGGAGTTCTTCAAGATGAAGCAAAAAGACATCATATGGGCTCTAGGAAAGAACGAAGAACTGGAAATGGTATCTATCTGGATAAATGCAAATTATCTTTTTTGCCACTTTCCCTCTATTTTTTTTTTAATACATGACAAAGCTGTTTGAAAGCATTGGGAGGAAAAAAAAAAAGAGATTGTCTTCTTTCAGGGAAGCATGTTTGTGGGTAAGGGGCTGGAGTTCTTTGGTGGCCTCCCCAGGTTTGATTTTGGGACAGGCAGATCCTTCAGTGCGCCACTGGGACAGAGACCACAGACCGGCTCACAATACCCAGGAAGCCTAAAACCTCCACTGCGCAGACTCCCCCAGCTGCTGCTGAGCAGAAGCCCTCCTGTGAAAGCTGGAGGCCAGGTAACACCTGGGCGGAGATGAGAACTTCCGGCAGGGGTGGGACAGAGGCACCAACTGCAGGGTTGCCACAGAAGCCGGGCTGCACTGTACACTTGTCTGGCTGCGCTGCTCCCCACTGGGTTGTTCCTGGGGGTCCACACCAGTTTCTCTGTCTTTCCTGGACTCTGTGAATTATCTAAAATCCATTGCCCCCCACCTTCACCCTCAGTGAGGATCCTGAGGTCTAAGTGTACCTCACCCTGCACTCCACCCCTCTGTGCCTGTCAGAGCCACTGTGGATTCAGGCAGTACTCTGAATTCCTCAATTCAAGTGCAGGAACAAAGGAGTTAGTAGAAGCATCTCATTTTATCTCACAGATGATTTCCTGGAGTGTTGTATGTAAGCAAAATCTGTAAATCAAATGATATTTTAAGAAATAAGAAAGGTTATTAGGAAGGAAAGTGAGCTCTTTGTTTTAAAAAGCCATGTCACACACAGATCCTTTGGTGAAGTGAGGACATGCTTGGCACTGTGAAGACTAACCTCTGATATAACTGGCACACTTGTTCAGAGAGAGGCATTTTTCATGCATGGTGTAAAAACAGGAGCAAGACCCTTACCAGGCCCTCAATAACTTCCCAGGGGCGCTTGTGGGGTAACCTGGGCGTGGCTGGGAAAGTGCTGGGGAGACGAACAGCACTGCAGGGCCATGAACAAGGTACACCCACCCACAGCCAGGGTGTCCGTGTCGTGTCCACACCTGGGCAACGTGCCCACCTCCCTCTCCACATTCCTTCCTATTCTATAGTTGGCAAATACCCAGGTGGGGGAATTACAGGTTATTTCCATCCAAGATTCTATGCAAAGATGCCTGGGGGTTCGCCCTGGGAGGAGCCCAGGCTGCAGTGTAAACCAGCAACCTCCAAAGCCTTTAGGGGCCACCACCCAGAACCGTGGCCCCCGGGTCCCCAGGGGCCCCTGTGTGGCACACACAGAGCCCCACCTAACCCAGATGTACACTGCTCCGCCTGTGCTGCCGCCTGTCTGGGTCCTGAACCGGCAAGCCCAGTGCCAGAGGGGAATACCCTCGGCCCGCAGTCGGGCGTTAGTGCTCTGGGGCTGCCCCCGCGGGCTGGGCTGGCCCCACAGCAGAGAACACAGCACTGTGCAGAGCCTGCCTGCCTGCCTCCCTCACTGTCACCACACCTGCCCCTGCCCCAGCCTCGCATCTGCAACGTGAGAGTCATCAGCTTACGTTAGGAGGCTGCTGGGAAGATTAAATGAGCAGACATACATAAAGCACTCAGAGCAGTGCTGGCTGGCATGCTGCAGGCATTACATACGTTCCAGCTTATGCTATACTTGTGATTTACTACATTCACACAAATGTTTGACTACTGGATCAGCTGATCTTAAGGAAATACACTCTCTTCTCAAATATCTTTGTAAGTCAAAGCAGGGAAGAGCAGTTTGCAGACTATGGCGGTTGTAAGACAGGGCAGTCTGCTTCAATCACCTGCTGAATGACCTATGGCCAGCGTAGCGTGAGTCTGGTAGCATACAAAATGACCCCACACATCTCACAACATTCTCAACCCTGGGTTATTAAGCTCCTAACCCACATCAGAGTACCAAGTGCCAAATAAACCTGCAAAAGTCACCACACCTGCACATTTTAAAGAATCTCAAACTGGACGGAGAATGATTATTCGGCTAGGTGTTCCCAAGGCAGCTGATTGTTGGTGGATGGGGAGTGTGAACAGGATGTCTTTGATAAATTCTTGTTCAACCAGACATACAGCTTCCACATTAGCAAAGTTGACAAGAAGAACACAAAAGGCCAGCTACTTGAGCTCACAGGACCTTTGGAGTCTAGGCAAACCACCCCTGGGATAAACCAAGACCCGGGGAAAGTTGAGTGATGGGCCCACAATAGAAATGTCCCAGGGCCAGGACCGGGCCTCCCTGCATAGCTCACTTCTGTCCATCTCCACCCCTTGCTACGGGCCTGGGTGCTACAGCTGGTCAGCAATGGGACTCCAGCTCAGATGGGGCTTAACCGAATTTTCTCAACATGCCAGGCCTTGGTGCCATGCCACCCAAGTCCACAAGGAGCCAGACCATCTCCTCATATCCTTGGAAGAGAATGTCTTTCTTGGAACATCTTTCTCCGCTTCTCTAAGGCCTCATGATTCTGTGTCCAGCTGCAAAGCCACCTTCTCTGGGGAGCATTGCTCAATCTCTCTTGAATTCACTGAGCTCTTCTGTGCTCCAGCTGCACACTGCTTAGGACTCAACTGTCTGCTCTTTTGTCTGATGGTTAGTTTACTAGATGGTTCCTGCCTTGTACCATTTAGAGGGTAATGGGGAGACATTTTCTTGTTCATCACTGTATCCTTACTGCCTAGGACAGTGGCTGGTACAGAGTAGGCTCAATAGATTGTGTGCAGTGAATGGCTGAATTCTGCTATGCAGGGGTAGCTCCTGAATGGCCACATAGGAGGCAGGCAGGCATGGGAATGTACCTACAGGGTGGGTGGGGATAGAGAGACTTCGCATAGCAAACCCTTGGTTTTTTACTGGAGATTGGAGGTTTATTGTAAATGTGGGCATTGATAAAGATTTGGGGGCAGTTAAAGCATTCTCCAGCACCTCTTTGGGGCTTCCCCAGTTGTCTTGGACTGGCTGTTCACATTCTGGCTTACTTGTTCAATGACAAGCTCCTGAAGAATAGGCTTCCCTCATCCCTGTACCCTCCCGGCCTCCATCAGGAACTCACACTCGCTAAGTGCAGAAGAAATGACCAGATGCACGACTGAATGGTAAAAACCTCTCCCAAGACTGGCCCTTCTGCTTTGGTCAACCAATGTCAGGTGCCAAAGTCAAGTGTTCAGTTCAGTTTAAAACCAAGAGCAAAGCTTTGGGGTGGGAGCTGGATGTGGGAAGTTCCAGGGCAGCAGAAGCCAGAAAACCATCCCAGAAAGAGATAAGGCCATTCTGATAGATGCTTTCCATGTAAAGGAGGTTCAAGTACACAGTGGATGAACTTTTGAGTTTCCTGTTTTTTTCAAAACTTCCTTGTGATGAAGTTGGAACCGTACATTCCTCCCTTCAGTGGGGGAGTTTGTGCTGGTCTGGAATAATTAGGCACATATGGCCTGGTTCACATGCATCAAGTATAAAGCAAACACGGGAGCTAGAAACCCAAGTCAGCAGCCAGAGGTGGCTGGAGTCCTGGGTTCCAGGGCCGCTGGCTCTGCTGTGGGTTTGGATGACCTCACCCCGTGAGGATCCCCACAGGGGGGGTCTAAGTTATGAGGCAGGGGAAGCCACACACCATGTCATCTCTCAGGTCCTTTCCACCCCCGAAAACCTATGATTAATGTCCTGATCACAGAGGACTTTAGCAGAAAAGTAAAGGAATTTCCCACAGTGGAAAAGTATTAGTTAACATGCACATGAACTAAAGCACTTTAAAATATATATGTACATAGTTCACTAGTATAAATATTTTTATTATTTGAGCATAGCTGTTTCCTAGTAATTAGTAAATCATAATCATAAGTGGCAGTGACACATAAATAGGATGCCTGCTCATTAAAAAAACTAAAAAGCAGAACGTTTCTTAATCCTGCCACTAAATTATAATGTTTTGAATTGTGCTCATTGCTTCCTATGGCAGTACCTTAAGAAGAATATGCTGCAGAAACAGGCATGTTCTTTTTTCTGTTAGCTATCACAGAGGAAGTGATTATGTATTTTTTTACAGAAAATTAATCTGTCTGCACCTTGGTTTCCTCTTTAAGATTTGAAGGAGTGGCAAGTTTGAGTTTCTCCATGTCTAAGATGTAAAAGGTTGTTATGTCCTGTGATCCCACACACTCCCAGCAGCAGGGAAGGAGGCCGGGCCCTGACAGACACCTGCTTCCCAGCCCCCCTGGCTGCCAGCTAGCATTTCCCTGAGGTGCTAAAAATGTAAAGCACTGCATATTTCTACAAGTTGTCAGAGACAGTCTGGGTGACCTCTCCCTGGGTAACTTAAAATAAAACATATTCCTATAGGCTCTGCATAAATTGCAGTGATCCTCAGATTAATAATACAGGTGGTAACCTTCCATCCCTGTTCTACAGTGGGACAGGCAGAGGCTCACAGAAGGTAAGTGATTTGCCCAGAGGAAACACTCATCACCCAAGTTCTCCACAGCGACCTCCATATTTCATCTGTGGTATGAAAGCTGGGGTCCTTGCACTGGGCCCGGCCTGCCGCCGTGTGCTGGGTGCTCTGCTGGACCCGGCACCCAGCCACCCTGTGAGCCTCAGGTAACCTCTGGGAGGCAGTGATAAAAGCTCTTTTCACAGACAGGTTTCTGTGAATATGGACCTTGTCTTGCCTGTTGGCTAGGGTGAGTCAGGGGAAGCCCCAGGGCTGAACCCTCGAGTTCAAATTCCTGTTCTGGCCCAAAGTTGATGTCTGAGACCTCAACTCTTGAGTTTCAGTGGTCGTACCTATAAATGGGGATGACCACTTGGGTACCAGAGTGAGGGGACCCTAGAACTTGAAAACAAGACCACCTTCGAGGACATCACCAACATGAACAGCTCAGAGATGAAAGCACAGAGAGACCAGACTGTGTTAATGAAAGAGAATGAGTCCTTGGCCAGGAAGACTTGGCGGCACCTGAGCATCTCCAGCCTTTGTTAAAAGTGGCAATTAATCATATGTGAAATTTTAATGTGTCTCCTCTCTTGGGTGTTAGCTCCAGTAGGGCAGGAAACAGGTCTATCCTTCACTCCCTTTATCCCAGCACCTCATAACATAGTAAGCACTCAATAAATGATTGAATGGAATACAGCTAAGGAAAGAATCAAGTGGTCAGCAAGGGGAGTCCAGGGAAACAAGGCCCATGGCACAGTGCCCAGTCAAGCCCTGGCCATGAGAGGCCACGCGTGCAGACATCCTCCCATTGATGACTCAGATCCTCCCAGATGTGTGCAGACAGGCTGGTCACCCTCAAAGATTCTAGGCCATGGGGTTGTTACTTGTATTAGTGAACTGGCCTTCTGGGTCACACATGGGCCTGTGAGCTGGTACCAGCTCGTGCCCCCTGGAAATGAGCCTGCTGTTGCGTGCAGCCAAACCTGGAACCACAGCAGGCTGATAAGGGGAAGGAAGCCTCCCCCTGAGGTCAGTCGCTCCAGGGCGGCTCTGCTGGCCACCCCCTGGTGCTCCTTGGGTCTCTTGAGCTGCAGGATTTATTGTTATTTTTTCTAGAACACCTCCTTTGCAAGGTTGTCATAAGGATGTAGGTAATGCAAAGACCCTGCATCCAAATGAAGTGCTCAGCAAAGACCAAGATCATCACGGTTCTTCAAGGCACCCATCTAGGCACCCTTGCTTTGATATTTGCACCCATCTAGTAAGTGCCTGACTCCGAATCCCACAAACAATGATGTGCCACTTCTGTCGCATGGAGTTTAAGTGTAGAGTAGAGGTAAGGACCATGGTGAGTTGAACAGGCTGGAAGTCTGCTGGGTCTACAGGGGAGAAAGGGAAGGTCCTGGTAGCGGGAATGACCCGGAGATGATGAATAAATGGCGACTCAGCAGCAGGGGCCATACTGCCCTCCCGCAGGGCTGAGGTCATGTGTGGGTAGTGTGTGGTTGTCATAATGACCAGAGGGCAATTCTAGCATTTCATTTGTAAGGCCAAAGCCAACCTCCCACATACTACTGGCATCCTACGCAGTGAACAGTCCTACCCTAAACACCAGCAGCTCCTGATGACAAACACGGGATACAGAGCACAGGTGAGGACGGAGGGAGCTGAGAACTCGGGAGGCACAAGCCCCGAGTTAGGGACGGAGAGGGAGGAGGGAGGCTTTGAAAGAATACAACCTTACTTACCTCCTTTTTTTTCAGATCAAAGGAGGGGTGGTTGACCTAGAGAGGTGGGTGCTCCCTGGGCCTACAGTGAACCCCAGAGTGGCTGGCACCACCTTGCTTTGACATTTGCTCCAGCTGCTGGTCAGTTTCCAGCCCCAAACCCAAGATGCAAAAGGAGGCAGGAAGGCCACATGGTTTGTCTGACTCCTTTCCTGACCTACCTTTCTCCAAAAGTTGGCAGGGCCCTGAGGAATGGGGTGGACCCTGTATTGCTCTTGCTTTACAGTATTAAAAGAGGTGGTAAAATGCATTTGAAACATTTAGAAACAGCAGGCAATGTGATGAGGACACACACACAGACACACAGACACACAGACACACACACACACATACATACATACATACACACGCACAGACAAAATAACAGAAGCTTTCTGGTTGACAAGGGAATGGACCTTTTCTTTCAGATGTACAAATACTGAATTTGCAGTGTCAAAGCAAGGCAAGTTGTTTGAAATGGAAAATGGAAAGGAGAGCCACATTATGCACACAGTGTCCAAACATTCCCCCCAGAGGACTACAAGCAAGCATGCATATACATACCCAGCCTGGGCGCTGTCGCGATATGGCAGCACGGAAAATATACTACAGAAGGATCTTCTGCCACTGATAAGGACTATTCTAAAAAATGAAAAGAAAAAGAACAAACAACAAACAAACTAAATGCAAAGACTCTTAAATTAAAAAAACAACAGCAACTAGCAATTAGGCTTTCATGGAAATCAAAGCAGTTCTGCACACTTCCACCAACTCCTCTGACACATGGTATTCTGTGCATCTTGCAAAATGCAGCCTCAATGCAGCAGAACTACGCTGCCTCTCCTTGTGCAAATGGTGACATGTGAGACCCTGGTGAGCCTTTCTTTTCTCCGGTGAGACTTGCTGGCTGTGGGCTGCACATGCCAAGATGGAGCAGACAGACCTTTGAGTCTGGGGCACCCAGAGCTTAGCCAACCATCATGCGCATTTAAACCATCAATTTCTATTCTGCAGTAAAAATTGCAAGAGCAGTATAGTGCCAAAAACCACGATCGGGAAAGACACTCAGATGCCACTGTCATCATTAGGGTTCTTTTTTTTTTTTATATGCTGGCAGCATGTTCAGTTCTGAGAATAAATTAAGGGAACAATTACATAATCAGTCTTAGCCTCCATTCCTGCTATAAAGATACTACTAGAAACAGTTTTACATGATGCTCTTACGTAATCAAGGCCATTTTAAAAAAGCCTCCCTAAAGTACTTATCTGGCTTCTGAGAATAACTTTTGCCAAAGAGAATTGCTGATTAAAAAAAAGAGAAAAACAAACAGGAGACTAAATAAAGCAACATTCTTTAGCACAACAGCAATACACATCAGATATGAAAACTACTGACTTTTGTAATATTTTCCTTCAATAATTGTAACAATAAAACCAGAAAAAACCCACTGCTACTGGCATCAGAGCTTGGGGATTTTGACCTTGCTTTAAAACTATGATATTAAACTGCCTACATGCTCAGGATGAAATCAGATTCCCTGGCATGGCAAACCTGGCCCTCCTCTTTCTGGCTCTTTCTGCCTCTCCCATCCATTATGCATGGTATCTCCCCCTGCACTTTATCAACTGTCCATGCTAAATGATTTGTGGTAACCTTACCTTAAAAAAACTCTGCTGTTTCATCCCCATCCTTTGCATGCTGTTTCTTCTGCCTTTTATGCCCTTCTTGGTATGCTTGGTGAACTCCTGTTCATCCTTCAAAACCTAGCTCAGCAGTCACCTCCCCGGGAAGCATGTCCTCCCCCTTCACTGAGTCACTCATTCCCTCATTGATGCTGCCCCCCAGCTCCTTATTTCCACCTCCAGGGGTGCACAGATCACAGAGGACTACTAATTGTGGGCCTCCCTCCCCTTCTAGAGGGTGAGTCCAGGAGTTCAGCACATGGCTGCCCCTCCACAAACGCAGCCAGCCACTGGGAGGGCCAGATGATGGCTGTCTGATCTTGCTACAGGATTCACATGTGATCAACAGCACCAAAGCAACATCCTAACTTGAAATTCCCAGCCTCAGCTTCGTTGCCTATGCATGACCTCAGACAGCTGACTAATTCTTCAAGGTACCCGCCTAGGGATTCAGAGCCTCAGTTTCCTCACCTATAACAACATACAATTGCTGTCTTACTGGAATGTCATAAAGAGTCAATGACTCCATCACCGGGGAGCCCTCAGAACAGGGCCTGGCTGATAACATACACTCAGTAGACATTAACTATTTTTACTGGGGACCACATCTCAGGCTGAGGTAGGTTTTACCAGCATAGCACTTCAGACCTCTGTGCTGTACAGTCTTGCTGAGACATAAAAGGCCATGCGCTAAGGACTCAGCTCAAAGACAACATATACGGCCCGTCAACAAAGATGTAACGTAAAAACAAAGATGTAACATCCTCCTTTCTAAAGGGAGATGTTTCTTATCACATATCATAGACCTAAGCCCTGGTCACTGCTGCAGACAGAAGTAGCATATTCAGACTGTCCACCAAGGCCTGAAGGGCCAAGAATTAAATAAACCACAAGTAAAGCCGCTGCTAAACACCAGCCAGGTTCCACAGGATCTCAGTCATGGAGACCAGCAAGAGCTTCTGACATTGCAGTGCCCGTGTACATTTGTTTACTTAGGCAGATATAATAATAATAGCTATTGCTTATTTTGTGTCAGTTCAGTGCCAGAGTCTAAATGGTTGGACTGCTGAGCAAGTAAGTGACATGCCAGAGGTGAGGCACAGGCAGGTGTGACTGACCAGGGATTCAGAGCCCAGCTCTCCACCACTTCACACGTTGATGCTTTGCTCTCTGCAAAGAATTCCTAGGAAAGCATGCAGTGGGTCTGACTGGCACCCATGTTTCATGGACACTAAGAAGTTGGCCTCTGTCCAGACTTCCTCACCTGTAGGTCACCAGGCTGAGTCAGAGTGGGGCAGAGGGTGACCAATCACAGCCGCCCTGACATCAGAGCCTCTGGAGTTGGGGGCCCATATTCCCACTTGCTCGGACCGGGCCCTTTTCCAGAAAGAAGGAAAGGTTCTCTGTATAACCCCCACCACGAGCTGCCAAGCCCCCAGGAGAAAAGCCTGGAACTGCTCATTCCTCATGTCACTCAACATCCACATCTTCTGCAACACAAGGCATGTGCTGAACAAACTCGACCGGCTGAGTGTTACTGCATATTCTTCATTATTCTGTGCTGACGTGGCCTTCCTTCCCAACCAAATTTGTTTGGACATTTTTAACAGAGCAAGAATACGAGAGAATATAAATGCAAGTGGAACTAGGAATTCTTTCCATAAGTTTCAACCGCAATGTGCCTATAGGCTGCACTGTTCTGTTAAATAAGCACTCACTGTGCAGTCTTCATCGTTTAGGTCTAGGAGAGGCTGACGGCGTGGGTCTCATTCAGAAAATCATGTTATTCTAATGCATAGGTCAAATTTAGCAACTAGGAATATGAAATGTTACCAACAATTCCAGTAGAGCTGGTACTTTTCTGGGTGGCCATTCTGAAGCCTCTCGAGTGGGGAGGTGGTAAGGAAGGAACACTCCATCTGTGGGTACTTTCCTTCCACCCTTGGGCCCAACCTTCCTGCAGGCTCCCAGTTCACACAGAGGCCAGAGGAGGGATCCAGACAGAGACCCACACAGTAGCCCAGCAACAACTTTGTGGCTGTTCAGGCCTGGGGAGCTGGAAATAGCCAATGGGCTCTCAAGAACACATCCTACATGTTTCCTGAAATAGCTCTGGAATCCAGGAGGGACTTCAGGCCTTACCCAGAGCAGGTAAGTATCAACAGGCGTCAAGCTCTTGTCTTCTCTGTTTCTTACACTAGCAACTTTGATCAGTGTAACTCTAAAGACAGGTCCTAGGTGACCAACTGCTGTGTCCAGAACCTGGGGGGTTCGTGTTAACTTGCAGCTTTGTTCTTTATCGGGGAATAGAGATGCACATTTGCCTCCTGCAAGCGCTTCCATACTTGTGAAAGAATTAAATCAAGTGGTGGCTGTCAAGAATGATGCAAAACGGCCAACATCATTTCCAAGGGGCTTCTAATATTGACCACCTCCATACCTCTGTAGTTATCTTCTTTTATGCCCAAATGGCATGCAAAAGGCCCACACAATTCCCCCTTCTGTGATTTATAACATTTGCCTTGGAGTCAAGGTGACCAAAAAGCTTTACACAGAGATCACAACTTCAAAAGAGGAATTAACTCCAGAGAGATGGGTCTTTAAGGAATTAAAGATCACATTTCTATGCACACATCTAACCAGAGGGGGGGAAATAGCAAAGGGAAAAGCTCCCCAGGGCTGCAGCCCACATGCCCAGAGCTGCCTCTGGATATAGTGTTTTCCAGAGCCTTCCAGGAAGCATTGAGTGCTCTGCAGCTAGAATACCAGCTAACTTTCTTCCTCTTTATGTAGGTTCATTTCCTTGCTTAGCAAAGTGTTGCTGGTATGAGAGAATTTATGGCTTCAGGACACAAATCTTCGAAAGCCATGTTTGAGATACCGGAGTGTTCCAAACAGCCTGGAGATGCATGAGCGCCACAGACCACTTTCACTGAACCTGCCCTCAACCCCTCAGCCCAGTGGTGACCGTGTCTGATCAGGCAACGTCTAACACCATCCAGAACCTTTATGTATTCCCCCTCTCACACCAAAAACTAGCTTCTTGTTCTATTTCCAGAACCCTGGGGAGTCTCCGTTGGCTGTGAGAAGGCTCAATTTCTTCCAGGTAGAATATTCCATTATGGCAGAAATATTCTCCTAAGAACATAAAAACAAGCAACCATGAAGGAACAAAACAGCAGCAGAATCACAGAACTCAAGAATGGACTAACAGGTACCAAAGGGAAAGGGACTGGGGAGGATGGGTGGGTAGGGAGGGATAAGGGGGGGAGAAGTAGGGGCGTATTAAGATTAACATGCATGGGGGGGTAGGAGAAAACGGAGGGCTGTACAATACAGAGAAGGCAAGTAGTGATTCTACAACATTTTGCTATGCTGATGGACAGTGACTGTAAAGGGGTTTATAGGGGAGACCTGGTATAGGGGAGAGCCTAGTAAACATAATATTTGTCATGTAAGTGTAGATTAGTGATACCAAAAACAAAGCAAAAAAAAAAAAAAAAAGGGCAGTTCCTGTGTGGTAACCTCCAACGAGTTCTACACAAGGCTATAAAGGGCATATAAAAGTGTAGGCAAAGGGTCTGTTTGTGTTTATACAGAGGTTCAAAGCCTAATTGGGCTACCCCGAAAATGAACTAAGATACGATATGAAAAAGAACTTCCAACATCAGCACTCTCTGGAAGACTCATGCCAGAAGATGATCATCAAAAACCCCAACAAAGATCCACGCACTGCTACAGCTGTAGATGCACTCATCCCACCAGTTCCTGGACTTGCCATGGGAATGAGGAAGGAGATATATAAGCTGGCCTGTGCATACAGTAAAACAAACAAATTTGACTGGATCTATACTGTTGGAACTCAACCAAGAATTTGGAGAAGTGCAAATTGTAGCGCTCCAAAGTCTTACAACTACAGACTATTTACTGTTAAAAGAACATAAGGGATGTGAACATTCCCCAGGAATGGGTTGTTTTAATTTGTCTGATTTCTCTCAGACTGTTCAAGTCCAGTTGGACAATATCCACCATGTCATAGATAAGTTTTCACAAATGCCTAAGGTGCCTAACTGGTTTACTTGGTTTCACTGGAGATGGCTGGTAATTACAGGTATGCTTTGGTTATGTAACTATACTCCTATTATGTTAATGTGTGTGTGCAATTTAAGTAGTAGCTTAAAACCTAATCATGCTGAAGTTACTCTACAAGAAGACATGTCAAAGAAATAATCAATCTTCCCATGTTTTCTTCCGCCTGCTACTTCTATAGCTTTTCTTCTTCCTTCCTAATTACAACCCTTAAATAGAATTCGTGCCTCGTATCAAATTTACTGAGTATCATAATTCTTCCAAGTGGTAAAGATACCTCAAGACAAATGCTGGGCATAGAAGCCACAGGGCATAAATATGCAAAGAAGTAAAAAGCTAACCTTTTCAAACAATAAGGCTTCCCTCTCACTTACCAACTTCACATTTCCCTGTATGGCCCCGGAAGATGACTGGTTAGCCAGAGACGGGTAAGATTCCTCAAGGGAGGAACAACCTAAGACAGGCACAGTCGCAGGGGGGCCATCAGGTGAGAAATTGGGGATCAACAGAGGTGAGGCTTAGAACCTCACCCCCCCTGTTCTGAGAGAAATCTTCTGCATACGTGGATGTTTTATTGCCCTTGTCTAGCTTGGATTAACACATAGTCTACAGGCACACACCTGATCATCTACATTTGCTCTCTTACAACACTAAACTATGTTTTCTACCTTTATCTTGTATCTACCTACCACTTCAGCATTTTATTAAAAATAATAATAATAGAGAGAAATGTGGTATCCACATATAAATCAAGTATAAAAACCAAATGAGTATTCATATTTGAACTGACTGTTTAGAGTTCATAATGCATGAGCAAAACCGAAAGTTTCTGTGATGACTGCCCTTGTACTGTTCACTATGTAACTTATTCATTATGTAAGAATTTGTTCTCCATGTAAGAACTTGTTTGTTATGCCTCAGAAGATTGGAGACTGACAAAAATTAGGCTTGGGGTGGATTAATGATTGTCCATTGAGCATTGACTCCCCTATACAGAATTTTATTGTCGTTAACAACCATTTGATCAATAAATATGAGAGATGCCCTCACAAAAAAAAAAAAAAAAAAAAGGACAGACTTCCAATGGTAAAATAAATAAGTAACCAGGATGTAATGTATAGCATAAGGAATATAGTCAAGATATTGTAACAGCTTGGTAGGGTGATAGCTGGAACCTCGAATTATGTATATAAATGTTCTACCACTGTGTTGTACACTTGAAACTAATGTAATGTAATACTGTGCGTCAACTACCCTTCAATAAAAAATAATTATTTAAAAAAAAAAAAAAAAAACAAGCAACCAACTTCAAAAGTCAGAGCAGAAAAAATTCTATTTGCAACAGTGGTGGGTAAGTGCAGCAATGCCCATAGCCCAGGGGTCCACAGCAGGGACTGCGCAGAATTCCCAAGTTCTGTAGTTCATTCCTACATGCTCAAGAATGAACCCACTTAAAAATGCTAGTGTTGCATGTTGAATACTGGTCCCAGAAAGACATGTTTAAGTCCTAACCCCTGGTACCTGAAGCCTTATTTGGAAACAGGGTCCTTGCAGATGTCATCGAGTCAGGATGAGGTCCTCAGGATTAGGGTGGACCTAGAGCCAACCACTGGGTTGAAAAGGAGAGAGATCTGGAGGTGCCCAGACACACACAGATGGACGAAGGCCACGTGATGCTGGAGGCAGGCGGGGGAGGCAGCCAAAAGCTAAGGGCACCAAGGACTGTGGGCCTCCATGGCAACTGGGAAGAGGCCATGGACAACCATCCCTCCCTAAACCTCAGAGGGCTCGTGGCCCTGCTGACACCTTGATTTCTGACTTCTGGCTTCCAGAACTGTCAGAAGATACATTCTGTTGTTTTAAGCCGCCCGCTTTGTGCTACAGGCACACCTTGTCTTACTGTGCTTCATTGTACTGCCTTTCACAGATACTGCATTTTTCACATATTGAAGGTTTATGGCAACCCTGCCTTAAGTGAATCTATCAGCGGCATTTTTCCAATTGCATTTGCTCATTTCATGTTTCTGTGTCACATTTTGGTAATTCGTGTAACACCTCAAACTCTTTCATTATTGCACTTGTTACAGTGACCTGTGATCAGTGATTGTAACTCACTGAAAGTTCAAACAGTGAGCACTTTTTAACAATTAAAGTGTTTTTTAACTAAGGTATGTACTTTGCCTTTTCAGACATAATGCTATTACACTCCTAATAGACTACAGTGTAGTGTAAACATAGCTTGTATATGCACTGGGACACCAAAAACTTCATTGGATGGGCTTTATTGCAGTGGTCTGGGACCCAGCCTGTGGTGTCTCTGAGGCATGCATGTACTTTGCAGGGGAGCCCTGGAAAATGAACACAGCTGGCATTTAGTCACTTTCTTCCCAGGGTGGCTCAGTGTCACACATCACCTGCTTAGCAGGTCCTGTGTGTGCTTATGCTCTGCCTGCTGGAGCCCAAGAGAAGTTAGAGTTGCTGAGACTAACACCAGAAAGCAAACAAGTACTATGAAAGCTGAAGGCCAAAGCTCACCAGAGGCTTTCTCTTCCCAGCTCCTCTCCCACCCCTTTCCCACAACTGCTCCTTTCTCCTCTCGTGATGCTTTGTCAAAAGCTGGAAGAAGGGGAGCTTGACCCCCTTTCTCTCTTTCTGAAGGGGTGGCAATTACATGTAAGTTGAATGAAAATAAAAACAAAACCAAAATGTTCTCGTTTACCCCATTTAACCCCTATTAGCCACTGGGGGGATTTTTTTCCTTAGGAGACAGTCTCCTCACTGTCGATATGCCTTCTCTCAGCTGGAGGAAGGAAGGAGCCTGGAGAAGAGGGACGGCGGCCTGAGGAAGGGGTGGGGTCAGTCCGGGACAGGGCTTGGGATCGGGGCTGGGCCTTGGAGGAGCAGGGGGTGTCCAGCAGGTGGGAACAGGCAACAGAGAGCCCAGGATGGAACACGACCAATGCAGCCATGTGTCAGGCTGCAGGGAGGGGAACTGGGGAACAGAGAGCAGGCATAAATTAGGTGGGAGGCTGCACCGGAAGGTCTACACTAAGAAGCCCACAAATACAAGTATCATCATCACTGGTGGGTAGGCTTATCACGGCTTCTCATACCAGCACCACTCCTCAACCACTTCCACCACTGGTACCATTACACTGCAGAGGGCCGCCGTCACTGGCTGCTAAGGAGGCATGGAGGGAGGGAGCAAGATTCCTGAGAAACTGTATGATTTTCCTCTCCCTTCTCCTTCCCTTCTGCAAATATCCACCAAGCACTTACTCAACACCAATGTGCTAGGCACTGGGGATCGGAGAATGAGTGACACAGACAAGGGCTCCATCCTGACAAGGTTTAGGGTGTGCTGGTAGGTACTTTACACAGGGGTGTGCGTGCCTGGACTGGGGGGTAGAGAGCACTATTGAGCATATCGGAGGGCGGCAAGGTGGGCTTCCTGGGGGAAGCTGAGACCTGAGGGATAAGGGCAATCAGGCTACAAGAAGGCACGCTGGCAAAGGGACTGGCGTGAGTCTAGGTTGGGAGGAGAAAGGGCAGAAGAACCGAGTGGGCAGTAAAACTCTTTGCTGACCCCCACCTGCTGGGCCAGCAGGGTCTCTGCTCCCCTGTGTAAGTCACTTTGACCAACACCCACAGCACACTCAAAGCTCAGGACGGTTAGCTGTTCTCTACAAGGCACCCTGAGCTGTATGCTTACTAGTCAGTTATGTATGTCCGCAACCTGGTTACGCCAGTTGTTACTTGTCCTCGTTCATTAAAGATTGTACAAACTAACAAAACATGAAGGGAAAAAAAGAGAAATGTTGTGTCTAATAAAAAAACTGAATGCTTTAAAAAAATTCAAACAAGGCAAGTTAAAAAGCAATGCAGTTTAAATAAGTAAGGGCAAGATACTAGAAAAGATTATGAAAAATGGTAAAAATCCAAAGGGATTTTTGCACTTAGATGCTTGGGTCACTTTAAAGAAGTCCACTGTAGAAATGGCAGCAAAGGGGGACTGAAATGAAGTTATGTGAGGTCAGTGCCAGGGCCCACCCATGGGCCCACATGCAAAGCTAGGGCCTAGAAACAAACTGCTGAACAGATAATCACACCAATGGGCCTTAAGTTAAAACCCAATGTTTATGCTATGTATGTAACTTTTTGTGGGTATTTCCTCTACCAGTTACTAACCTCTTAATTAAGTAATCACTGTAAATAATTGCGCATAGCTGGAGGGTGGCATGGAGGGAGAGGAGCTGCAGAAACCTGGAGGCAGGCTGAGGTCGCAGGCCAGCTCCTGAAAGGCCCCCTGAGCCTATGAGGGAGTTGGTCCTGGGGCTCGGGAGGCTTGGGCATGGTTATTGGCGGGGGTGAGGGGAGCTGTGGCTGCATGAGCTCCCACTATAGGGGTGAAGTGAAGAGAGAGGAGGGGCTGGGAGAGAGGACCATCCGTTGTGACAGTGAGGGAGCATGTGAGTTTTTAGAGGTGGCTAGAACAAGGCACCAGGCACTGAATGGCTTACACAGCAGGCACCAATTGTCTCATGGTTCCGGATGCCGGAAGTCTGAGCTCACTGTCTCCAGAGCCACCCGGATGCCCTCTAATGAAGGCAAGGATCGGCTCAGGCCTCTCCCAGCTTCCGGTAGTTTCTGGGCTTGGGGTAACCTAGGTCCAACCTTCACCCAGCCACATGGAGTCTTCCCTGTCCATCTCCAAACTTCCTCCTTTTATAAGGACATGAGTCATCTTAGATTAGGCACCCACCTTGCTCCAGTACAGTCTCATCTTAACTAATTACACCTGCAATGACTCTATTTCCCAATTAAGTCACATTATGAAGACTGGGGTTGGGGATCAGCTTATGAATTTGGGGAGGGACACAATCCAGCAATCCCGACCATCATAGGGAGGCAGGAGGAAAATAAGCTGAGCGTGGAATCAATCACAGAAGTGAGGTCCCCTATTGAGCCCGCAAGCCCTCTGCTCTCTGCTCGTCCTACGCTTCCAGGACAGCACAGGTGGTGTGGCCACAGTGCCTCAGCCATCTGCTGGCTGCTATCACTCAGACAGCCACAGAACAAGTGGGCACAGGCACCAAGATCTGGTCTCCCCTGGGGCTCCCAGGCCCTCTGGCCAAGCAGTGAATTCAAACAGAACCACCAAGGGAAGGTCCGCCTGACCCCTACAGCTTTCCTCTGTGACTAACTTTATTTCTTGTAAATCAAACTGGCTGTAAAGCAGCGACAAGTACTTGCAGGCCGTGAACTTTCTCAGCACCGCACACCTGCCCTGTGAAGCAGCGAGCACTGACTTAACCGCTGAAAATCATTTTGTTCACAATCTTCAGGCAGTCGCATGAGCTAGCAAGATGCTCCATGCTTCTTAAAGAGGTAAAACAATAAAACCTTAATTAAACCTGGAGTGTGGGGCTGACCCAGTGCCACCCCCAGCTGGCCCCAGGGCACAAGCACTCCCAGGTCTCAGCCAAGAGCCCAGCTTCCACCTTCCTCCCACTGCTCAGCACCGGGGGAGGAGGAGGAAAGTCGTGGGTCAGTCTTAATTGAAAGCAGCTCTGGAGGACATTTCAGTGAAGAAGAGGCTTGGCCCAGGAGTCTCAGTCTGGGGATTACTGAAGGCTTCTTTGCTCTGTCCCTTGCTGTCCCTCAGGACTGAGGTTTCGCTGGCCATTGGCTGTAAACACTGATGACGATGCAGATAAACATGCCTGCCTGCCAGCTTCCTGCTGCTGGGGGTGGTGGGGTTCTACTTTCAAGAAGGCCAGTCCAGAATGGGTAAAAGTTGCTGTTTTGTGCTTTGAAATGTGTCACTTCTTCCATCTCATTTTTCAAACTAAACAAGGCTGGCAGATTGGCATTGATGAGACCACCACCAAGATCTTCATGGAGTCATTCACCACCCCCAAAATCCTTTCCCTCTAAAATTTTCAGTATAAAAAGACAACAACTTGGCTTTGGTTCCTGTACTTTTACCATCTTACTTCAGAAAGCAGATAAAAGGCACTGAAATCTTTATTTCTTTTTTCCTCCTGAGTTCACACTTTACAGAGACTTTACAGTCTAGCTCACTTCCCTGTCCACAACCATCTCAAATCCTTTCACATCTCTTTGAAAATTCTTCCAGAGGGATGAGAACATTTCTCTGCCTGTTCGGAATGAAATGACTCTCAAAGCAGACCCAGGGGGTGGGCATTGCCAGAGCATATGGCAGACGTCTCTTGGGTACAATGCCGACATCTGAAAACCAGAAGACTTCCAAGGGGGACCAAATAATGCCCACAGGCCGTGTGCCGTCCTATCGTTATCACTCTCAAAGGCGAATGTTTGTGAGTCTCAAAGCTGGAAGCGCCAAGAGAAAAGGTTCCTTCCTCCCAGGACCGTGAGGGTCACTAGACATAATCTTGACAGGCTACTGGCTAGTCCTTGGTCTTCACACTCAGAATCTCCACCTTCCATTCTGATGTCTGGCCCTACCTGGCTAGCAATTAGCTCTCAGTTGGTACTGGTTGTCTTCATAATTTCTGTCATTTTTAAAGGTGTATCTTATCCTTGAGGGCCAAGATTCGTTATCACTTTTGTTTAATTTCCTCTCCCAGCAGACGGTGGGGATCTTGGGGAAGACACGGATTAGAGTGAACGTTTTACATGTCTATCATCTGCCTCTCAGCTGCTTTTAACTCCTTTCCGGCTCATCTTTCCCCACTAAGCTGCAGCTCCCACTCACCACCCACCCTTTTCACAGGATGGTCACGGGCCTGTTCCAGGTGCCGTGACATGCAGCCACTGGTCACCTCTCCTTTGTGACAAAGGGTACACTCATGTGTGTGAACAGTTTTTTAAAGACCTCTAGTCATTTTGAAATTCACATAAAAACAAATTCACTATTATGAGACAATACACACACGCACACACCCTAATTTTCTACAAGAATAAGGTTACTGAAAAAGACCTGCGATGCTTGCCCTTACTTGTTGGTTGGCCAAAGTGCTCCTGCTCAAACACAAGCCAGATCACATCAGTCCTTGGCCCAGCACTCTCCCACCTCACTCCCAGTGAAAGCGGGACGTCTTCACCGTCCACCCTCCCACGCGTCTCAGGGCTCATCTGCGCTTCCTTTCTTCCTCTCTGCTCTGCCCATCCTGGCTTTCCTGTAGTTCCTCGGACACAAGTCCATACGTTCCAGCCTTAGCAACTCTGTCACTGCTGCTCCATCCATCCTGAATGCTCTTCCCCACTGGGACAGCATAGGGCCAGCTCTCTTGCCTCCTTCAGACCTCTGCCCAAAGGTCTCCCCATCAGTGAAGGCTTGGCTCACCATGTGCCCTACCTCCACAGCAAATCTACGCCATCTCTGATAGGAAACGTTCACATGTCTGTCATCTGTCTCTCAGCTAGCTTTTAACTCCTTGAAGCAGGATCTTCATCTGCTTTATTCAGATACATCCCATCACCTACAATGGTCCCAGCAGGTGTCAGTACCTGGGTGCTGAATGGACTGAACACAGATATCACTGTGTTCTATGTAGAAACTGCTTTATTAGGCACCTTCTGTCTGCGTGCACAAGCCACCTTCCAGAAAAACGGCTGTTTATACATAGGTGGTTCAATGAAATGAGATGGAAGATTGAGCTTCTCTATCCACTATATACCATCCATCCTGCCCTCCATGGGAAGGGGCTTAGAAAATCCTGGACCACCACAATGGGGCCATCCCAATGTCATCCTAAAACATGACACGCTGAATGCAACACAACAAATGGGACCCACCCTGGCTACATACAGAAGCGACACATTTCTGAGATACTATCCTTCTATCAGGAAAAGCTAAGTTAACTCACTCTGGAGTTATACTGCATTATTAGCTTCTATGGAATATACCGCTAATCTGAATTCCAAGATATTTTCACATCAACTTCTAAATAGCCTTAATCCTGTGCTATAATTGATCATCTCCCTCCATTACATTTTTCCCTACTAAATTTAATATCCCTGGAAATGCTGGGCCTACCATTTCCAGCTATTCAAATAACTGAGTCTTGGTTCTCATCTGTAACACATTCTTCTTCTCTCCTGCTTTGGCCTTCACATGGCCCACACTGAGATTTCACTACACAGAGGAGGTGACGCTCTAGGGAAAATCATGTGCCTTTTTTCTTAGACTCTCCTTTAGGCTGATGATGGTCAGCTAACGAATTTCAGCTGCCTGCCAGTTCTCTGGCTTCACAATCAGCCAGCACCCACTGGGACTTGCTGTATTAAGGAACAGTCTAACATCTTACTGAAATCATGAAATCTCATGTCTGTGGCAGTCCTCTAATTTACTACCCTAGTTGTTCCATTAGTAAGACGATGTTAACATAATACTGGCTTTTTCTCAGTGAAGTCATGGCCACTGCCAGCAACCTCCACTCTTCCCTAAAAGCATGCAAACCATCTTGTTCAACAGTCCATTCCAGAACTCTGCCAGCAATCCACTCTAGGCTTGCCAGCCTGTGATTACTGGGACTTGCCCTCTGCTACTGCCCATCCCTTGTGACTTTTTTAAGGCAACATTTGCCTGGCAGTCCACTTAGAACTTCTTTTATTCTCCATGGCACCTTAAAGATCACTGGTATTTCTTAATTCTTTTCATTCTCCTGGACCTAGTCCTGATGACTGAACCTCACTTAAAATTTAAAGCCTCTCCATTCATTTATTCCACAAACACTTACTGAGTGCCCAGCACACTGCTTTGTTTGGAGTCTGCATTTCACAGCCCTACTAGTTGAAGAAGCTAAAACTAAGCCAGTGGCTGACATCTCCTCTGTCCTTGTACCACCAGGCCCAAGAAGTTCACCCTTCCTTCCCTCCCTCTTCTGAATATGGTTTTAAAAGCTCCACAGCTATCACTGATGTTTTATTTTATTGTGGCAGAAGAATACATACATAACATAAAATATGCCATTTAACCATCTTTAAGCGTAAATTCAGTGTCATTAAGTACATGCCCAACGTTGTGTAAATGCAACCACTATTTCCAAAATTTTCCATAGCCCCACACAGAAACTCTGTTTCTATCCCCCTGGGCCTTTGAACCTCTAATCTACTAACTCTTGGATTTACCTAATCTGGGCATTTTGTATAAATGGCATCATACAATATGTGACCTTTTTGCCTTTGGCTTATTTCAGTCAGCAAAACATTTTCAAGACTCATTCACATTGTGACATGTTTTAGCACTTCATGTCTTTTTATGGTTGAATAATGTTCCTTTATACATATAAACCACATTTTGTTTATCCACTCATTTGGATGGATGTTTGGGTTGTTTCCACCTTCTGGTTATTGTCAATGATGCTACTCTCAACATCAGCAAACAAGTATCTGCTTGAATTCCTCTTTTTAGTTCCCTTAGGTATATACCTGGCTGTGGAACTGTTAGGTCATATGGTAATTTTATGTTTAACTTTTCGAGGAACTGCTGAACTATTTTTCATAGTGGCTGCACCACTCCACCAGTAAAATATGAGGGGTTCCAATTTTGTTTTCTTTTTACCAATCTTTACATCATTCTGGACTTCAGTCTTTCTCACACTATTCTTCTAAGCCTGGTTCAGCCATTCTTTTATTAGTCTTTGGGCTTTAGCTAGTAATTTTTAAAAATCAGAATTCAATCGCGTTTTCTCAAAATCCACCAGGACATGCTGTCTTACAGTATCTGGAGTTTATCTCCTACATGTCCTTTAAATATGAGAATGAGTTTTGGATCTGATGCCTGGATCTGATCTGGATTCCACCCCCCACTTTCCAGCCATGTGTCTACTTTCCTCCTTTGTAAACTGGGATGATCAGTGTCTTAGCTTCCTAAAGCTGTGGTGACAAATTGCTGGTGGCTTAAAACAACACCATCTTTTTATTTATTGTACAATTCTGGAGGTCAGAACTCTGAATGGGTCTCACAAAGCTAAACTCAGGGTGTTAGGACTGCTTCCCAAGGCAGGCTTGAAAGGAGAGTTTTCTTGCCTTTTCCAGCCTATTGCGGCGGCCACATTCCTTGGCTCATGACCCCTTTCCCCATCTTTACAGCCAGCAATGGACAGTTGAATCTTTCCCACATGGTATCACTCTGACAGGGACTCCCTGCCTCCCTCCTCCACCGTTAAGGACCCTTGTGTTACATGGGCCCACCCAGGTCATCCAGGACCATCCTATCTGCAGGGCAGCTGATGAGCATCAAATCTATCTGCAACCTCAATGCCCCACTTGCCACGTAACCTACCATAGCCACAGGCCCTGGGGATACAGTGCGGAACTCTCTGGGGAGCATTATTCTACCTAACACGACAACAGTAATACTTTCCTCATAAGGTTGTTTCAAGGATTATTTGTATTTTAAGTCCTCTCCATTTCTGGAGATATAGTCCTGAAGACTGAAACTCACTTAAAATCTCTCCTCTCATTTATTCAACACACACCCACTGAGCTGAGTTAATGAAATGAAGCATATTAAGTACTGAGAGCCTGGCATCCAGTAAGCACTCAATTAATAATGTTAGCCATTATCCTCTTATGCCACTCCTAATTTTATGATCCTTTTGGCAGTAAGGCTGCAGTCATAAGAATCAGACTGCTTCCTGGTCTGAACTTCCTGAGACTGCCTTCCTAAAACCCAGCCAAGCGTTGCTCTCTGTTCACACCTCTCAAGTCCAACACGACTTTTCCATGACCAACCTCCCTTGTCTTAAGACAGAAGTAGAAGCAAAGCATGGCAGCTCCCCTCCCCACTTGCCAGCCTGCCGGGAGCTGAACACCGAGCAGAGCCAACAGAGAACCCACCACAGCCCCTGGCCTGCCAGCTTCCATCACTGGGTCTGTGATCTGTGTGCAGCATCCTCCTGGCCTTCTTGAAAGTAGAACCCCACCCCACCCCCAGCAGTCCTCCTAGGGGTCTGTAGCCTGGCTCTGAAACATGCTCAGATTGGTTCTTTGCACTTTCTCCACACACGAGGCCTTCTAGCAGCTCCCCAGGGCCAGGCTCATAGGATTCACTGATTCCAGAGAAAGATGGTTTTTCCTGGAAGCAGATGTCCTCCGCCACCAGAACCACCTTCTCCTGAAGGCGCTCCTTTCCACTTCGCAGACAGTTGGAACTTGCCTGACATCACCTGGAGAAGCAGCAGACACGGGACCAGCTGAGGCCCTGAGGTTTATTTATGAGCAGCTACCCTGATATTACTTATCATGAGGTCAGCTTGGGTTTTTGTCTTGCTTTTTTCAATGACACGAGTGTTTCTTACTGCCTTTGGCTCTCAGTTTTTACTACTTTTCCTCCTTTTGGTCTGGAATTGGGCTTCCCGCTCAGCCAGGTCTGGCACTGACTGCTGCTATGCTCTCCCACATCAGCTGTTCTCTGGTCCTAGTGGAGGCTGAAGCTCAAACCCTCCTCGAGGCTGCTGCCTCTCACATGGTCGGCAGGCTCAGCAATGAAGGAGCCTTCAGTTTCAGAGCAGCAAGTGGGCCCTGGGTTCGGCCTGTAGTCGGGGAGGCTGGGCTGTGCTAGCTCGAGGTCACAAGGAGGCTGGGAGCCAGCTCAGCTGTGAGCACGACCACCAGGGGGGCTACTGCGGGCTTCTCAGCCTCCTTTTGAGCCTCTCTGCAAAAGAGGCAAGCATACAGCACCCGGTCCATTCCTTCTTCAGTCCAGACCTTTAAGCTCTTTAATGAACACCTCCAGCCTTCTCCATAAAGCCTCCTTCCTTCCCAACATGGGTAGGAAGCCTGAGTCCATTACTCACTGCAGGAATGTGTGTGCACATGTGCACACATGTGTGCCTCCCTGAGCCCAAGGGGGAAGCCTAAGAGACCCCTCCACCACGCCAGCCCCTCCCTTCCGAGAGCCCACCAGGCACCCCTCTCCCTGCACTCTTGGCCTGAGCTCATCCACATTTCTGGTCCCTCTCCATCAGGACAGTCCCACGCCTGCTGCCCAGCTGCCATGAGGGCAATTCTTTCCTTTCTGGAAAGGCTGGGTCACATCCTCCCATTCATCAGCTCTTGACCGCAATTTCCTTCTGTCACCTCAGAAATCGTATTTTCTTCCTGGCGTCCTCCTGGTTCTTCCTTTCATGTGTCTAGGAACAACCCATCCCTGCTAATAAACCAGAGGGGGAGGAGGGCGCCTCCAGCCCTTTCATCTCCTTTGGCACAGGGAAGGCCGCTCCACCTGGCAGCTCCAACTGGCGGCAGCCACCAGGGATGGCCTGGTTCCCACGGCAGCGCCTGGCACTCACTTTCCTGCCTAAATTCCAGATCGTTAGATAAGTTCATTCCCTTCCTGGCTCCCTCTGAAAATTCCCCAGCAAAACTGCTAACGACTGCATGCTTTCCAGACTGTTTATGTTATTCTTGGGTCAAGCGTAGGCCAGGGAAGGTGGCTTCACAATGGATGCTGACCATCCCATTAGTCTACATTTTTCATTAATGGACATCTTTTTACTACCTAACTATGCCAGGAAATTATCTGCCTTTGTATCCTCAACAGCATGGAGAGGTGGGGAATGCTATTAAATAGGCCCACTCCTTTGGCTTTTTCAGTGATTTTATTTACAAATGACAGGCTTTCTATGTTTATTTTATGGTTAACAAGATTATGGACCCAAGCACAAATGTAAATAAATGATGAGTAATTATACTGAGAATGGCATGTGTAAGATTTGGATTCAGTAAAGTGAGAGCCTCAAAAGAAAAGAAAGATTCATGATGTTAAATGAATAAGGCACAATAATTATAAGTGACTGTGAGAGTAAAGGTGTGGGAGAGAAATTCATGGTCTGTTTAACAGATGACAGTTGGGGACATCCTAACTAAAAGCCATGTACTTAAAATAGGAATATATATTGACTACATAAAAATGATTTGATATGAGAGCTCAACTTTGCTATCTTGAAACCACTAAAAAGCTATAAAATTATGTTCTCTATTCAAGTAAAGTTTAAAGAACAGGTATAAACTTCCCAAAAAGAAGTCTTAAAAAACTGTAATCATGTTATTCCTCATATTGTACAGTGTATTTTATACCAAATCACAGTAGTGCTGGCTTTAATCATGCTATGAGTCTAAAGACTATTTAGCAATTACACTTGGTATGGATCAGAGATTATTAGTGGGGCCCCTTATGATCTTCTGTAAATCAGATCGAACAGAATGGCCTTTGCAGCAGGACCACCACTCTGGGACAGCATCTCTAACTCCTCCGCTCAAGGGAAACCACCACCCACAGACCTGTAGGGGGGAGTCACCCCTAAAGGGTACACAGCGTCAGGGGACCCCTGAGAGGTCGCAGAGCTCTGTCCCCAGTGCCATTCAATCATGAGCGTGCCAGCAGCAGGAGGTCTATTTGTCACCAGGATGGTTTAGTATTAAGGTCATATAAATTTCAAGGTCAGATAAAGTATATTTGAAATATAAATATAAATGATAATTCCCATTCAACGGCACTTCCCAGAACAGCAACTGGAGTGCCAGGGGAACATGCGCTCCCGTTGTCGGCTGGCCCAGGAATCCGAATCCGCTCCCAGGGAGCATCTGCTAGCAAAGCTGCCACCCTGCACTCCCGAAGGTCAGCAAAGCTAGCGCCAAAACTGAGCCCAGGCACAGCTCTGGCGGGATATTTACTGACCAGAGCACACAGCCCTCGTGAAAAAAAGACAATAAAACCTACCAAAGCAGAAAAGAGGAAACAAGAACAAAAAAACCTCAGCTGCTTCTCTGTTCGGTTTCCTGTAAGCATATTTGAATACAACTAAGCATTCAGTGTGAGGTTAGTCTAAAAAGCTCACCAAGCCTCTGGTCGTTGTTAGGGAACATTATTTTCTATTGACTCCTTTGGATGATGCCTGTGGAGTGGGGTGGAAGCAGGTTGTCCGGGAAGGGTGCAGGAGACACTGTTCACCTGAGCAGCGTGGGCCTCACCTTGCTGAGGTCCAATCGCCCTTCCCCACGGGACCCACCCACCCCTGCAGCAGAGAGGCTGGTGCGCAGCTTTTGTTAGCGTGGTACCTGCCGTTCCTGGTATCGTGCTGCCTCATGTTCTTGATAAAATGAATCTTCTTAAAGTTCTTTGGTCTGGGCGAACCTGAGAGAGTTCGACACCTGAAAAACAGCCATTTCAAAGGGTTAGTCGCCCACTGTACCACCAGGACATCCCAACACGCAGGCAGGGAGGAAAGACCAGATGGATGGTTTGAATCGCCCCAACGATAATGAGGACAATATGGCTAGAAGCAAGGAAGCTTTAACAAAAACCCCAACGACAGACAACTTCCTTGATAATACTGATAATAATTTACATGCGTCTCTGAAAAGCCAGCTAATGAAACCTGTCTTCAGTTACAATAACATGACCTACACGGATTCCAAAGACATTATTCCTTCTTGTCATCTTAAAAAGAATCCTCCTGTATCGACTCAGGTAATGGGAACAGAACACTGTAAATTTAAAGGATTTAGAGGGGAAAAAACATTGGCAAATTTCATGTAAAAACAATCCCAAATCATTTTTCTTCTGTAACAGGACTCTGGCCTGAAATACCTGGACAGCTGCTTCAACTCTCAACTCAAGTATGCCTGGAAGTCTTGGCTTTACTTTGAATGAGATTCAGAGACCCAGCTAGTGGCTTTCTTTCTTTCTTTCTTTTTTTTAAGATAAATTTTAAATAAATATTTGTTGAACAAAATGACTTGGATTCAAATTATTTGCCTGGAATATACAACACTTGCTTGCCCTACAGGACAGCAGAGATCAGACCACAGGCTAGAAAGATCTTATTTGTGTATATTTTGTTCAAAGTTATCTGGCAAATGCTAAGTTACACATACAACAAGAAAAAAAAAGAAAGCAAAAGACCCAACAAGTGGAGGGTAGAGTTCGGTCTTGTTTCGAGAAAGGGAGCTGCGACTTTTCTATTTGGGTTTTACCACCCCAACTGTTTATTTAAACCTTCCAGGCCCAAGGGCTGGCTCCTGCCCTCGACGAGGTCACCCAAGGCCTTGGGCTTCAGAGGATGGGTTCTGGGGAAGCAGCGCCTGGCTTCCCACAGCCATGCCGAGGTGGGCTGGGGTGCCACTGAGTCCAGTCAGTTCTGAACTGGGAGGGTACAGGTATGAGAACTAACATGATGACCCCACAGGAAGGTACCACTGAGGGGCAGGTGGGGTGGGGGGCATTTCGGCAGAAGATGGGGAACGGCAGGGTCACAGATCTGCATAGCAACTCCACCCTTTACTCTCGCCAAGGGTCCAGCTCCAGGGAAACTGGGCGATGTCCCCTGTCCAGGCTTCAGGATATTATATCCTCCCAAGCCCAGGGATCCACCCTCTCGTAAAGGCCAATCTTCCTAGAAGCCCTTTTCAGAGAACAGGAAAATTATTTTTCTCCATACGAAATGCCACCTTAAATGTGATAAAACTTGGAAAAAAAATCACACTTAAGTGAAAGTGCAGGCTACAGCAAAGACACAGTATCAGATATTTGGTGGCTCCCATTGGAAAAGGCAGTTCCTTGGCCTTGGGTCTAGAGGAGGGCAGGACCCCCCCTTCTAGTGACGTCCACCACATCAGAGAGGGTCTCCAGCCCATGTTCACAGGCTGTGTGGCTCTGCAAGATGCTGCAGCAGAAACCATGGTCCTCCCAGGCTCCCCCACAACTCACCACTGCCCCTGACCCATCACTAGTGGTATTTCAGATTGCTCCCTGGTGTCGTCATGAGAATTAAATGTGGTGACTTACACAAGAGCTTCATAAACTGTCAGGTAACTTGTTCAAATACAAGTATTCACATTCATATATATATTCCCACGGGTAAATATTCATATAAAGATTTCAACTGCTGTGATTATTAACACATTATTAATAGTGACTGTTAAGACCTTACAAAGCGTGTATATTTTGTTACTGTTTGCCTCCCTTATTCTTAAAACTGCAGCCCTTATTAAGGCTCCTGAATTCTTGATTTTAAATAGATTTTTTTAATACTTTCAGAGCCCTGCCTAACAGCATTCAGTGGATGCCTCCTGAGGACTTCAGGCAGGGTTCAGAGAGGGGCCGGTACCCAACAATCTCCCTCTACTCCAGGCTTCCAAATCCACATTTAGTCTTGGAGTTCAAGGGGATAGAGCCTCAGTCCGCCTTCCTGGGGCAGCCCTCTGGAACCAGACCCAGGACCCCAAACTACCTCAGTTCTACCTCCAGAATGAGTGTTCAACTCTGCAGGCCACCCAAGGCCCCCAGCTGTCTCTCACACACACAGGTTTTAGAAACCTGGAGTCACTGGGGAGAGGAAAATCTCTGAAAACATAAAGCTATGCTTCCATTGGTTTCTGAACAGGGTCAAGTATTCAGGAGTGTTCAAACCCTTACCCTGGTAGCCTCCAAAAAGCAGAGCTCCTTAGGCCAGCCAGTCTGAGGCAGCAGACCAGGAGCTAGACTGTGAGCTAGACTGTGACCCTTCAGTTTCCACCAGTGGCAAGAAGCTGGTACCCAGTCCAGCCCAAAGGAGGGATGACCCTGAGCTGCTCCATGCCTCTTGTGCCTGCAGAAAGGGTGCTGTTGCCCTTCATCTTTGAGCACAAAATTCCTCAGCCTTCTGCTGGAACCGAAGGCAGCAGAAAGTCCACAGGTGGCTGCTGGCATCAGCGAGGATGGGGGCGGTGGCAGCAAGCGCTACATGGTGTAGCAGCCAGCACCCAGCACCCCAGGCAGGCTGGGAAACAGGCAGGTGGTGAGAGCTGCCACTTTGGCAGCAGATGAATGAGGTTTCTCTCAACACCTAGTAAGTAGAGATGTCCTAGGTCCTTGTTTCTAGAATACCAAGTAACCACCAGGCAAGTGGAAAGCTCCTCAGTCTAAACCCTCTCACTGTAAATGCTCAATTCTTGGAATTTCTAGGTGGCACAGGAAACATTTACTACCAAACTGATGTGCAAGAGAAAAGCAAGATTTAAAAGGATAACTTAACAAAGGTGCTTTCTTCCAATACCAGCCCCCAAATCCAACTGCCTATGTAGCTAAGCCAGCCCTTCTTTGAGTAAGCCGCTTGTTTTGCTTTTTTTCTTTTAAGCGTTCAACTGAACCACCAGGGAATCTAAGAAATGCTTTAACAGAATTGTGACGTTAGCAACAATTGCTAAGGAAACTGGAAGACTGAGCACTCAGACTGTGGCAGGTCAACCAAAGAATGAAGTAATTCCAAAGCCGCCTGCATGAGTGTGTAAATATACATTTGACAACATACATTTTAAGTGATGCAAAATTAAATTAGGATAGAATTAAATTAAAAACTAATTTAATGAAAGATTAGCTCTTTCTTGTTAGCACTGATTACAGGATACACTTAATTATGCAAAAAGGTTTTTAATAGAAGCCTTGGAGCCATGTGTTCAATGCATTAAGTTTAAAAGCAAGTTGGGCTAACAACCTTCCACCCCCACAGTTCCCAAAGTGCTTGAGCGTCACTTCATAGAATCAGAGAGTGGGCAAGGGCTGCAGAGATCGGCCAATCTGCCCCTTCCACTTCACAGACGGGAAGGCTGAGGCCCCAGAGAGCTCAGTGAACTTCCAAGGCCACATAACCAGTTAGTAGAAGAATCAGGCCAACAATCCAGGTCCCCTGACTCCCAAACTAACACCCCTTCTGCTATGCCATGCTAACTTTAGTGCCTTAGGAACAAGTAAGCTTCTAAGTAAGTATTAGAACTTTTTTTTTTTAATTCAAAAAAAGTCCATTAGAGAAGGAAAAGACTTCTTAAACTGCCCAAACTTCTTTGGTTTCAGACTTATTTTTAAAACTTTATATTTACACAGGACTTGTTGGAAAGTCAATACAGTATTCTGTAGATCAGAGTTGGCTGTGGTAAGGCAGAGAATCCACTTTTACTCGCTCATCTATGCTGTGGGAGGGTTGAGGAGGGGTAGGGGCCAGAGGACCAGCCTGGGCGGATTCTGAGGAGGGTAAAGGGTGACAGCACATGAGACCAGGAACACAGCACCCAGTTCCTCCTTGGGTGCCCCGCCCCTTAACCACCTGGAGGTCCTGAGAAGGGAGTGACTTTATTTTATCTCATACATCACACTGCTTGAATGGCCATGGATCCTCACAGCTTCCTGCAACGCCGGGGGCTTTTTAGTTCCATTCAGTGATTTTCCCATGTGTGGCAGGGGTGACCTTACTTGCTCAAACGCCAAAGCCACTTGGTGCCACCTGAGAACACCTCTCCTCCACTCCCGCTGGTTACTTTGGACCAGAACCAGCTCCCTAATTTTATTTTTATGGCAGTTTTTTGTAGGACTCCTTCAAGGAAACAGCCTTCTACCAACATTTCCCTGACTGATGGGACACTGGCACCCAAGCCACGTCGACCACACTGCTACATGCCGTTCACCCTGACGTGGCCCCTGGGGCTAACATGTGATGTCTTCAGAGCTCCAAAGCAGAAGTCAGACTGTGTGGCCCTGGCTTTCTCTTTGGAATGTCAGTGGTGAGACTCACAGTCACCTGGCCCTCCTGACTGGCTCTCAGGTCAGTCCGTGCCTCACCCTTCATGCAGGTAAGTTTGTGGACAAGCCTGGAACCTGGGCTGAGGCTCCAGGCAGGGGAGCAGCTGGCTCCAGGGTGAGACGCCTCCTTTGCTTCAAGGAGGAGCTCTGGACTCCCAAGTCCTGGCCAGCAGCCAAAGGCACGAGGCATGCAGGTGGAGGCTCCTTGGGGAGCTGCTGCAAGCCGATGGGCCTCCCCTCTGTTGCCTGCCACGCATGCCAGGTAAAGCCACCACGTCCTGTAGGCCTCAGCTCCTTCCATGGGGGGCCCCCAGGTACTGGCAGCCGGCGGGAGCCATGGTGTGGGTACGGTCTCCTCCCCTGGAGGGCAGCCAGGCGGCTAAGGAACAGGACTGGAGGGAGGAGAGCGGCAGTCGGAGGCCTAGCCCAGCTCGGCCCTCCTGTCTCCCAGAGACCCCTCTCCAGCGCTTTGCCAGCCCCGGGGGTGAAATGGACCTCTTCAGCCCCAGGGGAGCACTTGCAGCTGTCCTAGTCCAGTTTCCCCAGCAACTGGCATCCCAGTGACTCGTGGGCACCTCATACTGACACGCAGAACTGTGACTCCTCTGTCACTGCGCCCGGGAAAGCTGGGACTAGGAGGGGCTCTTCATCAAGCAGAGCCCTTGGAGAGAAAGGAAAACAGCCCCCAGACTCACATGCAAACTGGGCTATTCCAATCCCTGATCGGGATTTAACAGTGCCTTAGGTCTAACGGGTCCCCGGGTTGGAGTTTCAGACTATGAGTTCAGGGATCAGATTGTCAGTTTTAAAATTTAATTCTGTAGCTCAAGAACTTTAAAAAAATCAAACTTTGGCTGCTGTCTTGTCCTGCCGGCCGTTTACAAGCATGTAAATGCAACACAGAAAACTTACCTCCGCAGAGGGGCGTTCTCCTCAATGTCTTCCAGGGTCTCCAAGGATGACCTCTGGGAGAGAAGGCGACGTCTGAAGAGAAAGGGGAAAAATCTAGGTGTTAAAACCGCCTTCTCAAATGGGTCAGGTACTTCTGTGAATCTGAAAGTATTCTAAGAAAGAAAGTCTTTTTTAAAAAAAAGATCAGATAAAAGCTGTCTTTAAGAGGCTGCCACGTTCCCCCGCCTGCATCCGAATGCCAGGCCTATCTTGCCCCCCTGAATCCTGAACATTCTCCCTGGGTATAGGGCTGCTTTGTGACTGATCCTTTTAATGCTGCAATTTCCCCAAAAGACAGGTGCCTCTTAGAATATTTAACTTGGGTACTGCATGCATTTTCTCCTAATGCGTTAGATAATATTTTTAAGTATTCAAATGTCAAAGGTCTGAACAGATCAGCTGATAAATATTATTGAAAAATACATTTTAAACCACATTAAATAAAATCTCAAAATCATTAGGATGTAATAAAAACAATCATGGTCTCTGGATGGCCATGACTTCAAAAGCAACCAGAATACAAGGGAGACATTCCTATGGGAGAGTGTCTCAGGCACCACAGGAATAAATACCAGGGCAGGATTGGGCACACACTGACTCTTCAGGCTGCGGAAGAATTGCAGAAGCACCTGATAAAACCTCCCCCACCTAGTTTGTTTTGCAGGACTGAAATGAGAACAGGTCCTAGTTAACTAAGACTAATCTGATACAGGGAGCAGGGTGGGACAGTGTTTAGCAACTGTACCCTACACCCGCTGAACAAGGACCATTAATTCACAGTAAACGATTTGGCTGAGGGAGGTGGACAGAAAAAAATCTGACTGGGTCTTTATCTTGGAAAAAAAAAAAGGTGGGAGGAATCAAATTAGGAGTACATCTACTTTGTATCACATTTGACAAAACTTAGGTTAAACACATGCAATTATAACCATTTGTGTTCTAAATAACAAGAAATGGAACAAATGCTTTTTGTTTTATGTGTACTTTTTCTGACCAGCTATCCTCAACATTTTGTTTCATGTTTTACTTTTGCTAAGACTATCAGAAAGGTCGTTTTTGCAAAGGCTTCACCAATCTCCTAAGAGCTTTTCTTCTTTTTTTTTCTTTTTCTTTGTATTCGACATTTTTTTTTTGTATCATTAATCTACAATTACATGAGCAACATTATGTTTACTAGACTCCCCCCATCGTCAAGTGCCCCCCACATACCCCATTACAGTCACTGTCCATCAGCATAGTAAGATGCTATAGAGTCACTACTTGTTTTCTCTGTGTTGTACAGCCCTCCCATGCCCCCCACCATACATTATGTTTATTAATCATAATGCCCCCTTTTCCCCCTTATCCCTCCCTTCCCACCCATTCTCCCCAGTCCCTTTCCCGTTGGTAAATGTTAGTCCATTCTTAGGTTCTGTGAGTCTGCTGCTGTTTTGTTCTTCAGTTTTTTTCTTTGTTCTTATACTCCACAGATGAGTGAAATCATTTGATACCTGTCATTTTTCACCTGGCTTATTCATTGAGCATAATACCCTCTAGCTCCATCCATGTTGTTGCAAATGGTAGGATTTGTTTTCTTCTTATGGCTGAATAATATTCCATTGTGTATATGTACCACATCTTCTTTATCCATTCATCTACTGATGGACACTTAGGTTGCTTCCATTTCTTGGCTATTGTAAATAGTGCTGTGATAAACATAGGGGTGCATATGTCTTTTTCAAACTGAGCTGCTGCATTCGTAGGGTAAATTCCTAGAAGTGGAATGCCTGGGTCAAAGGGTATTTCTGTTTTTAGTTTTTTGAGAAATCTCCATACTGCGTTCCACAATGGTTGAACTAATTTACATTCCCACCAGCAGTGTAGGAGGGTTCCCCTTTCTCCACATCCTTGCCAGCATTTGTTGTTGTTTGTATTTTGGGTGGTGGCCATCCTTACTGGTATGAGGTGATATCTCATTGTTGTTTTAATTTGCATTGCTCTGATGATTAGCGATGTGGTGCATCTTTTCATGTGCCTGTTGGCCATCTGAATTTCTTCTTTGCAGAATTGTCTGTTCAGATCCTCTGTCCATTTTTTAACTGGATTATTTGCTTTTTGTTTGTTGAGGTGCTTGAGCTCTTTATATATTTTGGATGTCAACCTTTTATCAGATCTGTCATTTATGAATATATTCTCCCATACTGTAGGATGCCTTTTTGTTCTATTGATGGTGTCCTTTGCTGTACAGAATCTTTTCAGCTTGACATAGTCCCACTTGTTCATTTTTGCTTTTGTTTCCCCTTGCCCGAGGAGATATGTTCATGAAGAAGTTGCTCATGTTTATGTCCAAGAGATTTCTGCCTATGCTTTTTTCTAAGAGTCTTACGGTTTCATAACTAACATTCAGGTCTTTGATACTTTTCGAATTTACTTTTGTGTATGGGGTTAGACAATGATCCAGTTTCATTCTCTTGCATGTAGCTGTCCAGTTTTGCCAGCACCAGCTGTTGAAGAGGCTGTCATTTCCCCATTGTATGTCCACGGTTCCTTTATCATATATTAATTGACTGTATATTTGGGTTAATATCTGGAGTCTCTATTCTGTTCCACTGGTCTGTGGCTCTGTTCTTGTGCCAGTACCAAATTGTCTTGATTACTGTGGCTTTGTAGTAGAGCTTAAAGTTGGGAAGCGAGATCCCCCCTGTTTTTTCTCCCTTCTCAGGATTGCTTTGGCTATTTGAGGTCTTTTGTGGTTCCATATGAATTTTAGAACTATTTGCTCCAGTTCATTGAAGAATGCTGTTGGTATTTTGATAGGAATTGCATTAAATCTGTAGATTGCTTTAGGTAGGATGGCCATTTTGACAATATTAATTCTTCCTAGCCAAGAGCATGGGATGAGTTTCCATTTGTTAGTGTCCTATTTAATTTCTCTTAAGAGTGCCTTGTAGTTTTCAGGGTGTAGGTCTTTCATTTCCTTGGTTAGGTTTATTCCGAGGTATTTTATTCTTTTTGATGCAATTGTGAATGGAGTTGTTTTCCTGATTTCTCTTTCTGCTAGTTCATCATTAGTGTACAGGAAAGCAATAGATTTCTGTGTATTAATTTTGTATCCTGCAACTTTGCTGAATTCAGATATTAGTTCTAGTAGTTTTGGAGTGGAGTCTTTAGGGTTTTTTATGTACAATATCATGTCATCTGCAAATAGTGACAGTTTAACTTCTTCTTTACCAATCTGGATGCTTTTTATTTCTTTGTGTTTTCTGATTGCCATGGCTAGGACCTCCAGAACTATGTTGAATAACAGTGAGGAGAGTGGGCATCCCTGTCTTCTTCCCGATCTTAGGTGAATAGCTTTCAGCTTCTTGCTGTTAAGTATGATGTTGGCTGTGGGTTTGTCATATATGGCCTTTATTATGTTGAGGTACTTGTCCTCTATACCCATTTTGTTGAGAGTTTTTATCATGAATGGATGTCAAATTTTGTTGAATGCTTTTTCAGCATCTATGGAGATGATCATGTGGTTTTGTCCTTCTTTTTGTTGATGTGGTGGATGATGTTGATGGATTTTCAAATGTTGTATCATCCTTGCATCCCTGAGATGAATCCCACTTGATCATGGTGTATGATCCTCTTGATGTATTTTTGAATTCGGTTTGCTAATATTTTGTTGAGTATTTTTGCATATATGTTCATCAGGGATATTGGTCTGTAATTTTCTTTTTTCGTGGTGTCTTTGCCTGGTTTTGGTATTAGAGTGATGCTGGCTTCATAGAATGAGTTTGGAAGTATTCCCTCCTCTTCTATTTTTTGGAAAACTTAAAGAAGAATGGGTATTATGTCTTCTCTTAAATGTCTGATAAAATTCAGCGGTGAATCCACCTGGTCCGGGAATTTGGTTCTTGAGTAGTTTTTTGATTACCAATTCAATTTCATTGCTGGTAATTAGTCTGTTTAGATTTTCTGTTGCTTCCTGGGTCAGTCTTGGAAGATTGTATTTTTCTAGGAAGTTATCCGTTTCTTCTAGGTTTTCCAGCTTGTTAGCATATAGAGTTTCATAGTATTCTCTAATAATTATTTGTATTTCTGTGGGGACCATTGTGATTTTTCCTTTCTCATTTCTGATTCTGTTTGTGTGTGTAGATTCTCTTTTTCTCTTAATAAGTCTGGCTAGGGGTTTACCTATTTTGTCTATTTTCTCAAAGAACCAGCTCTTGGTTTCGTTGATTTTTTCTATTGTTTTATTCTTCTCAATTTTATTTATTTCTTCTCTGATCTTTATTATGTCCCTCCTTCTGCAGACTTTGGACCTCATTTGTTCTTCTTTTTCCAGTTTCAGTAATTTCAACTTTAGACTATTCATTTGGGATTGTTTTTCCTTCTTTAAATAGGCCTGGATTGCTATATACTTTCCTCCTAAGAGGTTTTCTTAATCTTTCAAAAATATTCATTGCACACCCTCCTCTTTTCTCTCCAAAGCTAAACTGGCCTGATTCTCTCAGACCCTCAGCCGTCAACGTGTGAGAACCAAGAGTTATTTCTCCACCACCACCTTCAGTGTGCTCATGTCCTACTGGACCTTGGGCAAGATCTGCAGTTTCACTCTGCAATCTCCTTAGGATGAATTTCCATTTCCATGACACTGCCACATTTCCAGCAGTCAGCCAGACCTGAGGCAACGGCTGTGGGGAGACACTGGCCTTACCTGTGAGAGATGCACAGGGACTGGAGGTGGTGGAAACTGATTTCAGAAGTGATTTTATAGGTAACCAGTTCATTAGTAAGGAGTACTTGCCTCTGAGCCTTGCAGACTCTGGCACTTGGCCCACCAGGAGCCCCGTGACAGCACCCTGCAGTGGTGGCTTTGAAGCGTCCAGGCCATCAGTTGAGGCACAGCCCCTCCAAGTGCTGAGATGGTGGCAGATGCCCATTCAGTCACACTCCCTGCTGACCACCCTCCCCATCCAAGGACAATGTCATTCCACAAAGGAGAAGACATGCCAGGCCAAAAAGACTCAGATTTCAATCCTGGGGCCCAGAGGCTGTGGAGCCTTAGAAAACTCCTTCATCCTTGAGCTTCAGTTTCCTCATCTATGAGATGGGAAAAGGAGAGTAAGAAAAAGAGACTTAGATTCCTTGGCACTGGGCAGTCAATGACTAGTAGCTGCTGGATTTTTGATTGACTGTCTAGTTCCCTCCACTGGGGCTGCCCTCTGACCTGGCCCCTCCCCAAGCCCCTGCAGCTGACTCCTCAGCCTGGCTGTCCTAGCCCTGGCCCCTTCTCCAACCCCATCAGCGGTAGGGTAACCCCGAAATGCTCTGCGCCTAAGCTCACCCATGACACGTGCTCCTTTCCCACCCGCACCCTCCTCCCAGCATAACTGCACGTCACATTTGCTGATGTGCTGGCCACCTATAAAATTAGTCTCTCCGGGTTGCCATGCACTGTTCTCACTTCATACCAGTGTCTCCTCCACAGCCTGAAAGTAGTGATTAAAATGACAGTTACTCTGTTTATCTCTGGCTAGTGTTCTGAGTTTTAAGATCAACAATGAAATGTTAATTGAAGTATACAGACCTAAATTGCAATTAGACATAACTTAGATCCACAGGCAGAAATAAATGGGTAGGTTTCAAATCCTGGAAATCTTAAGTTCTGTCAAACTTCAAGCCTTCCTTTGTGAAAAAGCATTTTCAGGTGACCAGCAACCAGGGAGGGTGACTGAAGCAGCTGTGCAGATTCAAGGACTCTCCTCCCTCAATTTTCCTAACAGAATCCACCAGGAAGCTCTGGTTGGCTCCTTGGGCAGCAGATACAATGCAAGGTCCCAGCATAGGCCAGACAGAGGCATCCGCTCAGCACACCACGCTCACCCCCTCAGCGCACCAACTGCGAGCCTGGCCCACTGGGAATACACGGCTGACCCAGGCTTGACTCCTGTCCTCAAGAGCTCATGTTCAAGGGGCAACCACCAAGGAATTCCACTGACAAGCCCTCAAGCTCTCCCGGCATTCAAGGGACTTCCTCAAGTCCCTCAGGAGGGACTCCCGCCCTCCTCACACCCCTAGGGCAGCCCGGTTAGTTCCACTTGGAAATGCCAAGTGAACATGAGGCCCCCGCAGGCAGCCTGGGACCCCACAGACGCTTGACTAAACTTTCAGAGGAGGGTGTTCACCCTAGTAAACAATAGGTCCATTCACAAAAGTACACAATCTGATGATCCCCCATCAGAAAGCTGCCAGCCTTTTCCTGTCCTGGAAAAGATAGGTACTTATTTGGGAAATAACCAAATCAGAATATACCTTTCTATATACATGAAGGACTTGTTTTTAAAAAGCCAGTACACCTGACATTCTCTTCATGAGCTGAACTGCTATAGATTTTTTTTCTCTCTCTCTCTCTCTTTCACACACAACACACACACACACACACACACACAAGCACACAGGGTGGGCACTTAAGGTTTGGATTCCTCAAAGAGAAAAAAAATCCCAAACACAAATGCCCATGAGTTCCTGTAAATTCAGCAGATATGGTTCCCTTTGTCATGAAATGAACTGAGCAATATATTCTTTGAGATGGACATACAGAGCTTGGAAAGAATCAGTCACTATGAAGAAACAGCACCATTAAAACGAAGCTGGGATGTGTGCCTCTCCTATATAAAAAAAGGACTTGTTCATTGCCACAGGGCCTGCCCTGTGATGGTACCCTGCCCATGCTCATCTCTGCTCCTGCCACCTTGCTAGATCCTTCCGAGGTATGTAGTGACTCCTTCCCTTGCCTCCTATTCTCACAAAGCCACAATGGGAGAGAAGGCCAAGGGCAGGGGGCCGACCTTCAGCAGGCCCTTTCCACCCTGCAATCTGCCTCATAAACTAAATCCATTACCATGTAAACGCTTACTGGGCACAGTTAACAAGCAGAGGTCATTGCATAATTTAGTGACTAAGGAAGAATACTTAGCCTTGGACCAAAATAGCATGCCCTCTTATTAACCAAGCTAACATTCAGTAAGAGCCCCATGCAAATGTCCATGACGGTCCTTAGAATGAGTGCCCTGAACTCAGGGGTTCTGTCTTGTCTGGCATTTTCAATTTGGGCCCTTCCACACTGGCCATGAACTTTTGAGGCCCATGTGGCTTTTATTCAATGCTCGTAGGGCAGTCAGCCTTGTTAAGCCCTAGACTCATTCTAGAACATTATTCTTTGAATGCCTAACTCTGTCTCAGTGAGGAAGGGCTAGTCCATGACCAGTGGATTATCTGTATATACTTACTTGGACCAAATTAATCCACTTACCATCAGGGCTAATGGTTCACTGCAGTGCAAGTCACTGTGTGCTCCTGGAACACAGGACTGGTCACAGTGGTAGTTAAAATAAATGCACTTACACTGAAAGCTTAAGGAAAGGTCAGTTGAAGAAGTGGAGAAAGGTCACTCAAAGGAACATGTGACTGGGGTGACAGAGGACTGGGTGAGGCACGACCAGGACCGGTATTTCTGAAATGGCTTTTAGGTGCAAAAATGTCCCTGGTTCCATTTTCAGGACAGGAGCAGTGACTCATCATTCACACTAACTGATGGGGGTCGGGGACCTGCAGGCCCAGTGTTTGGCCACCCAAAAGGCTTCCTGGCCAGAGCTATGTCGTCAGCCAGTGGGCAGTGATTCTGGGGACCCCAGGAGAGTGGGGGGGAAGGTGGGAGCTGTGCTCAGGACTTCTGGAAAAGGGCCATCTCTCAGCCTGGTAAGCGGAGTGCCTCAGGGCGACAACCGGTGTGTGCCAGGAGGGGGGCCGTGCCAGAGGAGCCTCACCAGAGCTGGACTCTGGGCTCACTGCTGTCCCTGCTGACTGGGAGGGCCAGGCAGGGTCTTCCTGGGGTCCAGCTGTCAAGGCCAATCCCCTCACAAGGTGACCTGGGATAGCAGCTCGGCCCCGAAAGTCGGCATCAGGCAGTGGGCACCACAGGGGACAGCTCTGGCCCAAGAGTTAGGACCAGCATGTGACAAGGAAGGTGACCCCCTGGCCTCGGCAACAGTGTCAAATAAGGAAGCTGGGCTGGACCAATGCTCTCCACCCTGGCTGCACGCTGGAGTCCCAGGGGAACAGAATTAAAAATCACTGGAGGAAAAACATGAGCTCTGAGAGCAGGAGGGGGGCTAGGCCGTCGGACCAGCCATGCTATTCTCCCAGAAAGGTGGCTCCCTGGGCAGCGCCGGGTCTCCCCAGTAAGAAGCCCCTGCCCTGCCTGTACATCAGGCCATGAGAAGGCACAGTCATCTCTTCACAGGGGTGAAGGAGCTGAGGGCATCATGGATGCCTCAGCCACTCAGGTGATGCGCAAGCCGAGGTCGGGATGACCTCAGATCCCCTCAGACAGTTATTATGACCAAAACAGAACAAAAATCCAGCCCAACCACAGAAATAACTCATTAATACAGCATAAGACACCCACACACTTGCAACTTATTTGCTTTGCTACTTCAGTCCCCCACTGACCAGCTCCCTCCCCCAGACAAACTGAACCACAATGGACAGAGCTGTTCAGGAAAGGGACTCTGCTGTCCTCACCTGGGCAGCCCTAGGGGTGGAGCATGCTTAGCAAACAGTAGGTACTCAATTAAGGCTGGCCCAATAAATGAACGAACTCCATCATCGGGCAGATGGGTGCTCGTGGGCTTTTCCAGAGAGTGCCCGACTTTACAACTCAATGCATTTCTACACACAGTTATGAGTGGGCCCTCTATCTGATATATGGGCTCCTGGTCTGATCAACAGAAGCCCATAAATCATCCTCAGAAAGCTTCCCGATGCCTTACCCAACAAAAGTCAGGGCAGACAGAAGCTGATGGGGCAGCTGGGAAGGCCTGACAGTCCCCACCAAGCCCAGCTGAGCAGCTTACAGGTATAAACCCGATCTGTTTAAAATGGGTTTCTTCTGTTTGAGCTGATGTAACATTCATTTTTCCAAATGGAATTTGTATTGCTTTTGTGGCTATAAAAATAATACCTGTCACTATAATAAATTCAAATAAGGAAATGTATGATGCAGAAAATGAAGAAATGACCTGCAAACCCCAGTGCTCAGAGAACACCCTGCTAAGATTTGGTTTATGTCCTTTCAGACTGTTCTCTAGCTCCACATCTATTATTAATGTAACACACACACACACACACACACACACACACACACACACACACACACACACACACACAGGTGCCTGTGACTGAAACTGGGAAGCATCTGTCTCTTCAGAAACCAAGGCAGCAGGGAAGAGCACGCAGCTGGGCCTGGCCGCACCCCTGGCGACACCTGCAGCATCTGAGCAGGACACGAACATGGGAGCAGCCAAGAGAGAATCCTGGGTTCTGTCCCCTGTTGGGAAGCAATCTCCGAGGCTGGGTTCCCTTCTCTGGCTTTGGACCAGCAAGTGAGGAAGGTGGCCAGCACACATGGGCCATGTTTGACTGCTCCCAGGACCTGAAGTGGGGAGATCAAGGACCACCAGTAGGTTAGGGCTCCAATCTCACCCTCGGTTCCTGCTCCTGATACCCAGAAGTCCAGCAGCCTTTGACATGCCAGGCTGCAGCTGTGAGAGCAGTGGCCCAAGTCCCATCTTGGGGCTGGATGACTATCAGGACACAAAACCTACTACCTCGGGTAGAGTGGGAGCTATAGGGCTGGGGCCAGGCAGGACTGGACAGTGGGCACCCCCCACTTCGTCCTAGAGACTAAAGAAGACTTCATCTCTTGGCCTCCTTTCTGACTTGAGTTGCAAAGTTTCTAAGGGGCCTAACCAGGGCCCAGAAAGAAAAGGTGTGGGGTTCACTAGCCTAGCAAGCAGGGGTGGCCTTTTTAGCAGACAGAAAATCCCTTTGTAAGATGTCCTTAGATGCCATCCTCTAGCAGCTCTTGTATCTCCACATCACAGACACAGTCTCCATTCTGGAAACAGTGCTCAGCTCACGCACAAAAGGTAGTCCTAAAAAGCAGAGTATAGATCCACAATTTGTAAACAGATTTACCAAGGGAGTCTACTATTAAAGGAGCCCTAGAAACTCTATACATCCAAGAATTGTATTTTCATTGATAAATCTTCATGAAATGCTGGTTTTCAAACACCAAGCTCTCAAAGCCAAATGCACCTCCAACACCCCACTGCTATTTCCTTTCCCTAATACAGCTTTAAGCTGTTAGAGGCCACAGGACCATGAGCATGCTCTCCAGATCCGGCAACGACATTATGATAACTTTATTCATGATTTGGCAAATTTTAAAGCCAAGATTCCAGATGCTCCTTTAACAGAAGTCAAATCAGATTGTGCTCAACTGGAGAAGCAAACTGTTTTGCACCAATACATATGTGTTCACAAATGTGGGAAGAAAAGTCAGCTGTCACCTCTTAATAGAAGCTGTGTAGCCTCTTCAAGCAAATATGGCCTTGGCTTCAGCTCATCAGATACACACTTAGTTCTCCTTTTCATGGATCTAAAGCCTTACCAGAGAGAGCAGAGGTGGTAATGAAACTGAGCATGGCCCTTCTTGCTTACCTGGCAACAGCTGCTTTTTAGATGGTGGAGGTGATCCCAAGAAGAGCTGTGGAATCTGCCAGTGCAGGGGCAGACTGGCTGGGCCAGGTCCCAGGGTGGAGTGACCAGCAGAGCACCCTGTCCAGACCAGTCAGCCCCTGTAATGCTTATGAGCAAAGGGCACCCAGCTGGCTTAAGCAAGGCAAAACCTCTCCCCAGGGCAGCCTAGGAGCCAAAGCTAGTTCCATACCCAGTATAGGAGGGAAGCAACTCAAAATCCCCAGCAGTGTATAGGAGTCTTTGTAAAGAAAGGAAAATAGATTAAGGGAAAAAAAAGAGGACACACAGATCAAGAAACAAACTGCTAGGAAACTGATTTTGAATCTGACCACGTTTTAAAGTCTCCAGCTGATGGATCAGACAAAAATCAAACTTTGAAATCCATACATCCACAGTTGCCAATAAGCTTGGTCAAATAAGATTTGTTTCTACATTTTTATACTCAGGTCAAGACTCCAAATGCCTACAGGGACTACAGAGGCACTCGTCTAGTCTGACTTTACTTTTGTTTCAGGGTTCTCATCAGACTTGCCAAATCCTGGAAAACTGAGGCGTGAAGTCATCTCAGTGCTCAGGGCTCTTCAGAGGTGGACTTGTTAGCAGGTCCTAGTAATGGCTCAGCAGTCACTCCTCAGATCCCCCGTCTACCCTGCCCACCACCACCCTGCTAATCTTACAGAACACCCTGTCCATCATGTCATTCCCCAATTTGAAGATCTCCAGTGATTCCTTCTGACAAAGGGATCAGACTGAAAAGTGAGAAAACAGCAGCAGACACAGAGGATCTGGCTGTCCCACAGGCACCTGCCCAGTCTCCTTTGGCATCCTTGGGTCTCAGGAAACAAAGGGGCCGGCCTAGGGCCATGGGCTGAATGAGTGTTGCATTTTAATTCCTGCTCAGCCTCACCCTGGATCCAGCCTGCAGCTGGAGAGAGAAAGCTGACCACATGTGCACGTGTATTGGTCAAAAAAAAAAAAAAAATCAGGATCCAGAAAGGTTTAGGTTTTGTGCAGCAGGTGAGATGAAAGACATTTTCCTTGCTATGGAGCATGCTGGATACCCACAGTGGGGGACAAGCGAGGGCCAAGCCAGGACATGGTGAGGGTGGGAAGGAGATAGGAGCAAGAGAAAACCTCTCAAAATAAAAAGGTAACCAGTCCGAGGGGTTTGAAGCCAACTCATGTATGTTCTGGGTGGACTAAAGAATCCAAGAAATTCAAATCCAGGTGCTCTCTGTGAAAGGGATCCCCTGAGCCAGTGGGGAGGGTGGCTGGGAATCCAGCCCCTGGGCCCAGAGTTTAAGGCCAGGACAGACCAGGTGTGGAGTGTGGGAGGCAGGGGAGGACATGAATGACCTCAAAGGAGAGCCAAGATCTAACTGGGAAGACGCAAGGAGAGTTCCTCCTGGAGGAGAGCAGCGCTGAGGTTGGAGGGGTGAACTCAGGATGGACTTCTTACCCACACGATCATGGGAGCTGAACTGGATGGAGCTGAACAGGATGGAACACCGGATTTGTGGACAAACAATTCCCTGAAGCAAAGTCAGGAAGGAGCCAGGAGACAGGCCCCCACCCAGATGGCAGAGCTGGAGAGACCCCAAGAGCCAAGTGAATATGTGGAGATAGGGGCTTGTACTGGGCTGGCTCCATAGCAGGTGGGACAAGAGCATGCACTTCACACAGGTGTGTGTACTTGGGCAGCATTTCCTTGTGACATTAGAAGACCAAAGAAGGTGCAGGGACACCTGCAGGGCTTCTGTGGGGGAGTGAAGGGGTAGACTAGCAGGCTGGAGTTGCTTCCTTGACAGAGGTTAACTGCACCCTGCTCCCATGCCCATGGGCACCTGAGTGGTGTCTGAAGGACCCACAATCTCCACTCATCTCCAGCTTGTGCAGGAAGCATGTTTATCCGGGATCCTGTCCTCTGTACTCAGAACAGGGCCTCCTCTTACACGTCCAACCTTGACAATGACCTGAGCATCAGTGAACTCACCTTTCTCTCCCAAACATTAGGAGGACTTACTGGTGCTTTGCACGAATGCCTTTGCATGCGAAAGACTTTCTGAGCCAGATACATGTTTATTTTCCATTAGAAAGCAAAATGAGGGCTGTCTCCCCTAACTCTATGGGTTTGCAGCCCAAAAAATGGGAAATGGACAGAAGAAGGCCAAACCCTGGAGGTAAACTATTCTCCCTGGCTCCCCAGTCCTGAATTGCTGAGATGTCACTGGAGCTAATTAGATCCAGCAGAGAGCCAGGCCAGGCTGGTTACTTCTGTACTGGTATTTAATGGGACTTATAGGAGGCTGCCTTCCAGCATGATTGCTCCCCTGAGTGTCTCCCTTGGTTTCCGGCTTGACCTTTCTCTGTTCTGAAGGGCCTTCAATAGAAACAGATTTGGATAACTCAGAAACAACATGCAATTATTTATAACAAATTTGGGATTGATGGGTTTCATCAATCTTTACTTTCTAGTTTTTCAGATTAACCATGGCCCACGCTCAAAAGCAGCTATGGTAACAAAGACTGATGCTTCCTTGTCTGTCCAGCTGCAAGCAGTAGTGTCCCTTTTCCTACCAAGGGGCTCAAACGACCTCATTCCTTTCTGGAAGCCATTTTACAAAAAATGCCTCGTTTCTCCTTGGACACTGGTGTTTATTCCCTTTTTGAAAGCTGAATGGGGGTTGAGCACAGTGGAATCACTGGCTTCATGGGGGAGTTTATGGGGATAAGGAATGCCCCAAGGGGGAGCAAATCTTAGTTTAAAAGAAAACTCAGAAGCTGCCTCACCTGCTCTTCAGCCACCCAAATCCAACCGTCCTCCTAAGGCACAGGGTAATGCCACCTGCCCTGTGAAGCTGTACCTGACATTTTCTGAATTCCTACAGCATTTGGTACCCCTACTGTACTTGGAAATATTCGTGTCTAGATACTTATAGAATGATGGATTTTTATTCTTATTTTACATCCTGTGACAGCAGGTACCTTGAAAACAGAGAACTATGTCTTTCTGTCTCTGAAACTCCTTCAATGACTAGCATAATGCCTTGTCATAGTAGGTGCTCAATAAATCCTTAAGTGTAGCACAGACAACTGTCTGCAGCTACATGTGGCCCACGAGGGGTAAGGATGGATCTTAACTGCTCCAGGGAGTCAGATTAGCATTGCTCTGAGGGACTCTTCTGAGACCCTCAGCCAGCCAGCAGAAGTCCGAGCCATATCAGGAAAGAGACCTAAAACAAAAGGTGGGACGCCAGAGACCATCAGATCACTGATGTTCAAACTTCTCTGGAGCAGCAGAATGCTTTTTTCCAAAATCTTATGACAAATCCCAAAATATAAAACAGATTAATTGTAAATCTTATAAAGTTGAATATATTAAAATTTTCTTATAACTCAATCACTACTAGAGTGGTAAAGCTATTTTGATGTATAGACAAATTCAGGAGTTATGAATGACATTTCTAGTCTAAGGTCAATCTCAGATCTAATTTATTTCTTTTGGTCTTGCTTATACAGTATGGAGATAATCCTAACTGTAGGTGCCCATGGTAACCACTTTAAAATATCTCAAGATCCAATTCAATTAAATAGATGTGGCAGGTGAAGCTTAGTTGGACAAAATCAACTTCCTCTGGCTGCACAAGTTAATTAATACGTAACTGATGTACAGATAGATATCAGTGTGATAGGGTTTGTTATATAACACTATTGGGTTGGTATTTTATTGCAGTTTTAAAAACACTTTATATACAACTGTATCTATACAAAATAATTACATAATATATACTCATAAATTATACCTCAAAATGTTAAAAATAGAATTCCCTCATATGCCTGCCAACTCCATTCCTAGATATAACTCAAGAGAAATGAAAGCACACCCACAGAAATATCTATACATGAATGTTCATAGCAGCATTATTTATAATAGGCAAGATGTAAAAACAATACAAATATACATCAATTAATGAATGGATGAATGAAATGCAATATTATTCAGCCAAAAAAGGGCATGCAGTACTGATTACACTCTACAACCCAGACAGACCTTGAAAACATGCTAAGTGAAAGAAGCCAGTTGCAAAACTACATAGTGTATGATTCCAATTATATGAACCGCCCAGACTAGGAAAATCCATAAAGACATCTAAAGACAGAAAGTAGATTACTGGTTGCCTGGGGCTTGGTGTGTGTGGGGGGTGGAATGGGGAGTGAATGCTAATGGCCATGGGATTTCTTTTTAGGGTGGTGAAAATATTCTAAAATTAGATCATGGAGATAGTTGCACAACTTTGTGAATATACTAAAAATCATTGAAGAGTACACTTAAAGCAGATGGTGTATGAATTATATCTCAATCAAGCTGTTAAAATATGTATATATGATACATAAAGTCTATATATGTAGAAAAATATGTACTGGGAAAAAAAACACAGTGAAAATAAATCAACCATTTGGAACTACTACAGCCCTTGCTGATCCTTAGAGCTCCAGGTAATTCTGCAAATTTTGAAACTATGGGTCTTGTTCAATTTCCCTTGACTTAAGCTGTGAAGACTGAGAGCTCTGCTGACCTGCCCAGACGAGAGCTAAAAAGCAGGAGAGCAAGGACAGGGCCCAGACCATCCCATGGCAGAGATGTGGGTTAAACTGGCTTTTGGGCGCTGTTTGCAGCCCTCAGCAGCAAGCACCCAGTGAGAACAGAAGGCAGGGGTCCTGGAGCCCCTCAACACAACACGGCCAGCGCATCACTTTCAGGGGGACGTCATTTGCTCCTGCATTTCCCACAGGTGCAAGTCCACTCTGCCTCCAGCCTGCATCACCCAGCACCTCTTGCAGCCCACAGTCCCCAGCTCTGTCCCTGCATCCCCACAGGTCAAAAAGGAAACCTCTTGTTGCACACAGCAAAGTATGTTTGTTTGGAGCTCTGAGATTTCAATTTTCATAACTTCCCATTAAGACACACTTGCAAATGATTCCCTTTTTATTAAAGGCTAATACTGTTTTCTAGAAGAGAACACGGAAGCACCTTCAGGCCATCCGAGGAACAAGTAGAAAGATAATACACCCTCTGAGGTGTTTCAGCCTGTGGGGGGTACTTTAATTTTTTAACAGATCATTCAGAGCCCTTTGAAAATATATTATTAACGCATGTGCCTCACCATATACATAATTAGCAACCACAGTTCTAATTACCAGGCTGCTCAGGAAAGGTTTCCAAAGTGAACCTGCAGCAGGGGAGCTGCACATGAATATTCACTTAGATGTAATGTGGATGCAACTGCTTATTGGATTCTCTGGCAAAAGCCTACCCCAGAGGTGTGAATGGCCCTGTATGCCAGGGCTTTGGTGTGAAACCACATGGTTATTGTGGAAAATAATATATTCTTAACCATCTGGCAGGTGGGGAGTACACTTTTTCAACCAATGTCTTCATAAAGCAATGGGCTAAAGTAAATGCAATCAGCTGCCATTTCATATTCCTAAGGATGTACAATGGTGTTCAATGGTGTCATCTTTAAGATGGAACCCTTAAACAGGGGTCCCTGGATCTCTTAGGGGTTCTGTGTACCTTTAAAGTCATATGCAAAGCACTTCACACCATTCAGAATGGCCATAATCCAAAAGATAAGAAATAGCAAGTGTTGGCAAGGATGTGGAGAAATGGGAGCCCTCCTACATCGCTAGTGGGAATGTCGATTTGGGCAGCCACTGCAGAAAGTAGTATGGAGGTTCCTCAAGAAACCAAAAGCAGAAATACAATTCAACCCAATAATTCTACTTCTAGAAATTTACCCAAAGAAAACAAAATCCCTGATCCAAAAGATACATGTACCTCTATGTTTATTGCAGTATTATTTGCAATAGCCAAGATACAGAAACAACCTAAGTGTCTATCAATAGATGGATGGATAAAGAAGAGGTGGTACATATACACAATGGAATATTATTCAGCCATTAAAAAAAAAAGAAATCCTGCCTTTTGCAACAACATGGATGGATCCTGAGGGTATTGTACTCAGTAAAATGAGCCATATGGTAAAAGAAAAACACCACATGATTTCACTTGTGGAATATAAATACAAAACAAAACATATTGAACAAAACAGCAGTAGACTCACAGACACTGAGAAGGGACTGGTGGTCATGGGGGAAGAGTTGGGGTGGGTGGGAAAAGAGGTTGAGGGGGATAAAGGGGCACAAAAATTCTTAATCATAATGTAGGTTGGTCAGGGGGATGGTAGTACAGCATGGAGAATATAGCCAATGATTCTGTAATATCTTCCTACGTTGACAGATAGTAGCTGTACTAGTAGGAGGCAAGGATTCGATAGTACGGGTAACTGTTAGAGCCACTGTGTTGTATACTCGAAACTAAAATAAGATTGTATTATCAAAAAAAAAGACATATTCAAAGCGTGTGTACATGTGTATTTTCTCCTCTTTTCTAAAAGAAAGTCTATGTGATCCCAAGAAAAGACAGAAACCACTGTTACCAGGCAAAGGATGGTGTTAAGAAGGGTAACAGGGCAGGGTTCAGATCCAAATCTGTCTCTGCTATGTGACTTTAGGCAAGTTGTCCTTGTCATTGTTATCACTGTCATCACTCCATGTACACAAACATTCACTGTCCTAGGCATTGATCCCCAACACCTTCTTTTGCATCCACAACAAGTAAAGAAAGGTAAGACTCAATTCCCATTCTGGGAGGCTCAGGACCTAGTATGGAGACAGGGCAAACACACCTCTAAAACTTCAAGATTGGTTCAAATACAGGCCAGAGCCTGGGCTGTAGGCGAGCTCTGAGCCATGACTGGTCCAGCAGGGATGCAAGACTGGTGGGGTCGTGGGGAGCCAGAGCTCCTGAGGGGGTGCATGCAGTGGGAAGGCGCCTGGTGAGGATGTAGGGGCCTTCAGCTCTGCTCCATGGGGGCCAGGCCCCGGAGGCTACAAGTGGCAGGAATCTTGGAAAACCTGAGGGATGACAGTCCAAGCAACACCAGACCACAAGGGAATGCCCTCTCTGAAAAACTGGATGGATTCCTAAAGATGGCAAGGAAAAAGATGGCACTTTTGATCTATCGAAAGGTAACAGAGAGTAGCAAAATATAAAAACTTTGTAAAGCTTTACCAAGAAATGGAAGCAGGAATAAAGACATGGAGAGCTGATGAGAAGAAGATATACCATGTCCACCACCTGGGACCAAGCTCACCAAAATTATAAACTACCCTTCCTTTGTACACTCGATCATCCACCTATATCACTTGTTAAGCAGCCATGACAAGGTGCTGGACATCAAGGATGAACAGGGCATAGTCCCTGCCTTCAAGAACAACCTAGATGTGTACTTGAAACAATATAATATTGTGTATCAACTATACTTCAATAAGAAAAAAAACAAGGAGACACATTAATAGAGAATTACAAAACTGGAGAGTGCACTGACAGTGGGTCCAAGGTGCTGTGGGAGCAAGGACAGCAGGGGGGATCCTAGGCCGAGTGGGAGGGAAGGCTTCCTGGCTCTCAGCACTGGGACAGACCTTGGAGACCACCAGTCCAGGGAGGAGACCACGCACAGCCCAGGTGTACAGGTCGTGTTTAACAAAGCCCATGAGCCCCCAAAACATACCATGCTATCTGCTCATCTCTAAAGGGATGAGCAAACTCTCACCCCTGCAGCTAACATGTGCAGGAAAATGTGGTCTTAACGTTTTGTTCTACAAAAACAGCCCTGCAAATTGGTCCTGGCTCCCTACTCAGTCTGGGAAGCTTCTGTTCCTGGATTTTGACATGTGTCCTTTGAAAATGAACCTAGTCGAGCGTCAAGACATGCAAGGCTTGATCTGATGCTGGACTGTGTCTATTAAATCGGCTCCAAGATTTAAAGCCTCATAATCATCAAGAGCCCATTTTTCCAGGTTCATAAAAACTCAGCAGTCTGGCTTCTCCTTTTAGACTAATAAAAAGCATAAGAGGCATACACGGGCCCAAGGCCCATCAACATGTCTCTGGGGAAGCCTTGGGTGTGTGGCCTTGGAACCCAGGCACACCAAGCTTAAAGCTCACAAGCTCCCCTGCTGCCAGACCCCGAGGCCAGAGTGAAGGCATGAAAGAGAGAGGACATTCATTCTGTGTGTTGCTCAGACTCTCCTTAAAACAGCACCAAGGCTCCCAGGAAGGACATCAGACCAGATGCAACAGCAGGCAGGGCCTACTTATGGGTACACAGGCTTTACAGACATCTCTGCGTTCACTTCTCACAAGTCTCCTGTAAAGTGGGTGCTATTCTGACTCCCATTTACAGATAAAGAAACTGAAATTCCAGTGTGGTACTTGACCTGCCCAAGGCCACAGAGCCAGGCAGTGGCGGGTGAGGGACAGGGCAACTTCTAAACTAAGTCTGGGGCGGCACTTAGTGAAAAGGAGATTCGCTCTTGAGTCTTGCCACTTCTAGAACTAGTGGCTCACAACGTGTGTCTCAGTGGAGCTGCCTTCCAGAGGTGAGCAGGAACAGATGGAGGCCTGCCCAGCGAGTCCTCTCCCGCAGGCCCGACCTGGGGCCACCCGGGTACCGCCATGCCCAGGCAGGAGCCACCTGCCCCGCAGCCGACTGCCCGTGACCCCACAAGGCGTCTGGCTCCAATAGGGGAAGCTAACAGGATTTCAAAGCAGTCTCAGGAGAGCCTCTGCGGGTCACCTGACGCTTCAGACCCCTTCGCGACTGATCTGAGCAACAGGACGTCTGCCTGCAGCCCTTTCAAATTCTGATGAGTTCTCCAGAAGTGTTTTTCAAAAGAAGTGAAGCTCTTTCTGTTTCTGCTACATTTGAAAAGAAAGCTCTTTTAGCTTCAAACAAACTTCAAAGTTTATTTTCAAATGAAAGCTATTTTGCCAAGGAAATAAGGACGCTTTACACAACTTGGGAGGAACGACTGGTTTTAAAAAAACAATTAATTTTGGCATCTGGGGTTGGGCCGGGGCAAGCTTCACCCTCGGAACTCTCGGGCTCTATTAGCATCAGACAGATATGTTTTCCGGACAAACTGGGCAGCCCCGTTGTAAACTGGCTGACGTTACAGATTTAATGTGTCCGTTAGACCAGGTCTGTAGGTGACTGGATCCTGGTGGGCACCTGTGGGGGAGCTGCCAGGTACCAGTCTGGCTGCTCACCAGACGGGGTGTGGAGGGAGGGAGCTGGAGAGACGGAGGGAAGTGGAGTGGCTGGGGGCTCTATTTTTCAAGGCTGAGCCATCAGCCCCAGCCTGGGGCACAGCTTTGCTCTATGCCCTGGTTTGTTTGTTTTTTTTCCCCCCATTAAAAAATCTGTTTTTTATTGTGGTAAAATATACATAGCCATTTTAATGGTTAAAAATTACCATTTTAATCATTTTAAGTGCATTAATTATGGCATTAAATATATTCACATTGTTGTGCAGCCATCACTACTATCCACCTCTAAATGTTTTTCATCATCCCAAACTGAAACTCCTTATTAAACACTAACTCCTTATTAAACACTAACTCCCTATTCCCCCTAACCACCGTCCTCCACCCCTGATAGCAGCCACCACTCACTCACCTTTCAGCCTCTGTGAATGCACCTACCGAAGGGACCTCACATAAATGGAACCATGTATTTGCCCTTTGATGTCTTAGCATATCGTCCTCAAGGTTCATCCATGCTGTGCGGGCATCAGACTCTCCTTTTTAAAGGCTGAACAGTATTTACCATATTTTTTTTTACCTGTTCATTCATCCATCAGTGAATACTTGGTTTGCTTCCATATTTTGACTCTTGTGAATATTGTTGTGATGAATACAGGTGGTCAAATATCTGTTCAAGTTCCATACCTGTTCTGTTTTGTTTTTACTTTCAAGGGTCAAACTGGCATCAATCCCATCAGATGCCCCAGGGCTTGCCCTTAGATGGCCCTGAGGGGCTTCAGGTAAAAAGGAGCAGAGGCAGTCCGGAACTGCAGTCATCTGTCCCATCACACAGCCTCGGGCGTCACACAGATGAGAATCTGCCTATTGCTTTTAAGTGAGATAATGGATGGAAGGGCACAAGCCCTGGCCACCCCAGTGTCCTTCCATGACCCCAGACCCTTCCCTCCAGTGAGACAAAGACACCCAATGAGCTTGCCCAGGGCACACGGCGGACTGCAGGAGGCCTGGTGTGGAGTGAACCTTCCCTCTTCCCTCTCACTCCCTCTGCATGCAGAGTCCCTCCTGTATGCGTGGCGTCCTGGGCATCTGCTCCAGCATTACAGCCCTGCACGGTCCTGATGGGTTTTCTTGTCTGATTCTGTTAAGCAACTCGGCTCCTCAGCTCCAAGACTAACTCCTATTAGATGCACAATAAATACCTGCTGGATGACTAAATACACCAAAATAATCAGCCCCTCGAAACCCCCAAAACAATTAACACCAAAATGACGACGACACTATGCCAATTACAATAGTCAGAGTCTAACCAATACGATTTTCACAAGGATAGCACCTTGCTAGCCTTTCAAAGGCTAGTATTTTGAATGAGCTAACTGCCCAAAAGAAGGCATCTGTTAATAAAACCGGCCCTGCGCTTCCAAACAGCTTTTGAAAAAGTCAGCCTTGAGGATTCTCAGTGAAACATGGATGGTGATGGGGAGCAGGCAGTCCCGGCTGATGTGGCCACACAGCTTTCCAACCTTGTGAGGAAAGATCCAGAAGTCTCCCAAAGAAGCCTGGAAAGTTTTCATTTTCTTAGTGGAAAAAAAAAGTAGACATGGAATTGAAAGTATCATTAAGGAAGTATCAAAATCTCACTCCCAGGAGATTAAGGAATATAATTTCCACTGATAGTGATCTTGAGATTAGTTTTATAGCGTGAACCAAGCACTAGGCAGTGAGTGAGTCTGGCTTCTACTTCTAGCTTCTCTTGCCCTGGGGTTAAGTCATTCAGAGCTAACTTCTGCTCCTTGGTTCTTCTGCCATTAAGGGAAATGCCACCCTTCCTCCTCTGTTAAGACTTCTGGCAGAGAAATCATGCTCAACACAGAACCTGCAGGATACCTGACTTCCGATGAGCCGCCACCAACAGACCTCAACATGCACCTTTGAACGCCTGCTACCCAGGCACCCATGGTCGCATGCAGGATACCATTCAGTGACAGGACAGGGGGTTCATAATGTATTATTTAGTGAAAAACTGTAATCTTATACAAAACAGTATGTGCAGTTTGGTCTCTAGTATTGAAAACAAAAGAGAGAATATAGACATACACTGCAACAAATCGTAATGGACAGATTCTAACCCACTCACACTGGGCATGTCCTACACCAGGCATGAACTGGTCATCTATGGGTGGCAGGGACACAGGTAATTTGAATTCAATTTTTCGTTAATTTTTTTCATACAGGTGCTCTTTTTTGTTATCAGAGGAAAAAAATACAGTTTTGAATGATGATATGTTCATATCATATGTAGAAACAAATATGTATATGTGTACTGGAAGGGTATTCTGGGTAGTGTTAAAGAATCAGTGGGCACCACTATTATGGAAATAGATAGTAGAGCAAGAAATAGAATAAAAGTTGGTAAGATGGCCTATTAGGATTAAGTAATTCCTTAGCCAGTTGCTTGCACACACATCAAAAAAAAAAAAAAACCCCTAGAATTGCTTCTTTCCAGCAGACAGGAAATCACTCATTTCCCTTGAAATGTGGACTTTCAGGCACCACGTTTGATGAGTAATCATTGCATTCAAAGTAGTCTCCCTTTCCCTTTGTAAATCACTCTGGTAGGAGAGATTGCTTCTAAATAAGTGGGGAAAAGAGCAAAATCTTTAGTGTGGCGTCCTCCCATGTCCACAGCGGCTTCATTCACAATAGCCAAAATGTAGAAACAACCCAATGTCCACTGATAGAGGAGTGGAGAAAGGAAATGTGGTGCAGACTTAAAATGGAATAGTATTCAGCTTAAAAACGAAGGAAATTCTGCCACATGCTATATAGCATGATGGACCTTAAGGACTTTATGCTAAGTGAGACAAGCAATTTATAATTGGATAAATACACGATTCCATTTATTATGGGGCACACAGAGGTGTCAAAGTCACAGAGACAGAAAGCAGAATGGTGGTTTCCAGAGGCTGGAGAGAGGGGGGCAATGGGGAGTTAGTGTTTAATGGGTATAGAGTTAAAGAATCATGTTTTCAAGATCAAAACATTTCTGGAGACTAATCCAATGTGAATATACTTAACATTACTGAACTGTACATTTAAAACTATCCAAGATGATAAATTTTATGTAAAGCTTAAGCATGGTAGGTTTGTACTCTTCATTCAGTTTGGTTTACAATTGCATGGAGCAATTTCTAGCACACAGAAACCCCTCTTTTTCCAACATCATGCTTGTTTTTCAGGGGAGGCTGACCTGTAATTAAATCTAACAGGGGAAAAGAATCTCATTCCTCTTTCTGTAACTGGCCACTCAGATCTAGATGCTTAAAAAGATACAGCAGAAAACATCCAGCCCGCAAGTGGTGCATAGAGCTGCTGGCTGATGTGGGGGCCTCAGGAGGTCAGGCTGCATACTTGTTGCGGCAATGGACACTGGTCTGCATCAACCCAGGGTGGCAGGATGGGGATGTGCAAACACACTCACAGCCGCATCCCAGCTTGCAAGGTGAAATTAACCATGTAAACCATATCCAAAGGACAAGAGATGAGAGAGATGCCCTACTTCAGGGAGAAGTGGTACTTCAGACTAAGGGAAGTTTCTGAAACAATTCCTCTTATAACGCGGCTCTCCCAAAGTGGTGTAATGAACCATCACCAGGGTGGCTGCAGAGCCCATGGCATAATGGCCAAGAACCCAGACTCTAGAACCTGACTATCTGGGTTCAAACACCAGCTCCATAAGTTCTTACCTGGGATCTTAGATGAGCTAAATAATGTCTCTGTGCCTCAGTTTCCCTATCTGTAAAATGGGGACGACAGAACTTACCTTATAGGATGGTTTTCCAATTACAAATATTAATATTTTCTAAGCCCTTGCTTTTAGACTCATTTAGGAAAATTAATACTAATGAACATTATTTATATGGCAAAGGCAGTTTGGAGACCTGCTCCTCCATGCAGGGGCCCCTCCTCAAGCCTTCCAGTAGAAGTGACCTCCTCTTGTGAATGACCGACCATTCCCCACTTCCTTGCTAAAGGACCACAGTCAGCAGTCTGACGTCGTCATAAATCCATGCTCACCCACCTCGGACAGCCTGTCCACAGTCTTGCTCCATTTCCGTACCCACTCCCTCTCACCCTCCCCAAACCCTACCCTGTGCTTTCTTCTCACCTCACTTCCCACAGCCTCTGGTGTCCTCTTCCAGCCCCGGCCCCCTGGCCGCAGCCCCTGCCCAGGTTTGCTCCATGTCTTGGCTGTGCTGCTTTGTTCTAGGTGCTCCACTGCGCAACCTCCCCATACAGGAGACCCGTATAGCCTGGATTGGCTCCTCTCTGTACCCTCTCCTGGGGCAGTTCCACCCTCCTCCTCCACAGTGAACACCAAGCCACAGCCCTTTGGAGTGGTAGGCCCCCGTCCACCCCAGCGCTTCCTTGAGTCTCCACATGGCCCTCTCAAGGGCAGCTCCCTCTCCTCCCCATTAAACCAGCCCTTGAGGGCCAGCCTGTCTCAGTTGGTGGAGCCAGGGAGCCAAGTGGCAAACCCAGGAGTCATCTCTGACCCGCCTCCCCCCTCCCGCTCCCCAACACATTCATCTGCAGCTCTGCACCAAGCACTGTCCAGTCTATTTCTGAAGCAAACCCTAAAACCCTCCACAGGCCTGCCCACCCCCAGACTGGCTCCTTCCTCATCCCCTGAGTAGCCAGCATGACCCAACTGGCTCTTGTTGCTCCAGGTTTCAAACCCACTGGCTGCCTCCCAGTGCACCAAGAAGAAAAACACAAAACACAAACCCTTTAAGGAAGCCCACAAGGCATGAACAGTCTCACCTACCCCTTCATCTCCCCGCTACTCAGCCACACTGGTCTTTTAACACCTTCCCTCCTTCTCTCATGCTCCTCACATGCTGGTGATTTCTCCTCAGCAGCTGAAGACACCTTCTCCAAGAAGCCTTCCCAGACTCTACGCTGCAGAAGCCGTTCTCCCCAGCTCCGTTATTCTCACTCACAGCCTGTATTCTTTTCTTCCAAGGCACTAAACACAACTTATACCTATATTTGTAGTTACTTATTTACTTGTCTAATTGTTGATGTCTCTTGTCCAGGACTACAAGTTCCCTGAGCGTTAAGAACCAATGACATCCTCTTCAACTCTCAATGCCCAGCCCCCAGCAGATGGGTACCCCCGACATCTCCTGATGAAAGGAACAGTAATGAGCGACGTCAGGCCCATGCCTCCTTCAGCTACCTCAGTTTAGGGAAGGACAGCTTAGCTGGCTAAGCTAACAATACAAAGTAACATACCTACAACAATCATTAGAGGTGATCATCTAGATTATAAAAACTTTCTTACAAAGAATTTACCACACTTATTTTTAGAGTTTTCTTGGTACTTTACAAATGTGGGTCTTTTTTTAAGCCTTAAGTGAAAAAGAAAGAAGCAATTCAAAAATATATGTGAAGCATGATAACACTTAAAAATCAGCATCCTTATGCACAGACACACACACTAGTCTGCAAACTCCATGAGAGCGGGGCTGGTGTTTATCTCCTGTACCTTCTGGTACCCATCCGTCCCAGCGTACAGGCCCAAGGATATGGGTGAGGCGGGGGAGGAGACAGAAGCCCACCCTAGGAGAAGGCCACAAAATGCTGGCAGTGATGGGGTAACAGATGACTTTACTTCCCATTTTTTAATTGTCACTCATTTTTAACACAATCTTAATATTAACTGTAATTCAGATACTTTTCTGAAGCATAGATCCCCAAAAAGCATGAGTGAAGTGTTTCAAGGGAAGTATGAAGGTGAGACTAACTGATAAAGAGTTGGTTGTTTCATTGTTTAATTTTCAAAGCAAGACTTTTAACCACAGTCTGCGGGCTAGATCATATTTAGAAGGGGCTTCACCCACAGGCAGGAGACCAGACAGGACATAGGGTCCCTACCAAGCATAGTTGGGAACCACTCAGGGGGGATGCCTGTGACCACCTCCCCAACCCCACCGGGCCGTCTGCTGTCAGGACTTCAGAATGTAGGATGAGCCACAGCCCTTCCAGGAGGGCCTGCGGGATGGCCATCAGCCACAAAAGCATCATGTGTGACAGCACATGGTGGCACAGCCGGCCACTGCCCTGCACCAGGCACTTGGTGCTGGACCTGCAGCGGAGGGTCTTGCAAAAAGAAACTAGAAGATGACTTTGCCCATGTCTTTTCCCATTTCAAGACTCTAGTAACCCACCTTCTATCAAAACAGCTATTTGAAAATGAACTCATCTTTTTGGAAGTCCTTGCCTGGAAGAATTTTATCTTATGTAGGTACACATCTTCCTTGACTTACGATGGGGTTGCATCCCCATAAACCCATCATAAGTTGAAGATATCGTAAGTCAAAAAATGCATTTGATATACCTAAGCCACCAAACATCACAGCTTGATCCTCACCTATCTTAAATGTGCTCCTGCATTTAATGTAAGAACACTTACATTAACCTACCATCGGGCAAAATCATCTAACCCAAAGCCTATTTTATGATCATGTGTCGAATGCCTCACATCATTTATGAACTACTATACTGCAGGTGAAAGCAGAACAGACTCCTGCAGGGTTGTAGGATGGTCCTAAGTACACTGGCTGTTCACCGTGGTGGTTGTGTGGCTGATGGGGAGCTGTGCTCACTGCCACTGCCAAGCATCCTGGCGAGGATCATACGGAAAGCCAGAGGCTGGGGAAAAGATCGAGAATCACAATTCAAAGCGTGGTTTCTACTCAATTCCTATCATTTTTGCAACATCAAAATATAAAGCCAACAATCATAACACAGTGTCATAAATCAGGGACCATCTGTGATTTCAGAGCAGCCACATGTGAGAATTACCTTACAGTCTCCAGAGATAGAGAAGAGACCTGGTGCCATTTAATGATATTTTAATTGTATAATTAACAATGAATTAAAAAATAAACCTTTATCATTTTCTCTATGTTGATTTTTATCTTTGGTAGAAATGCGGAAAAAATCATGAATTCTTTTGAGAAAAATATAAAGAGCCTCTGTAACATCAGACTAATCTCAATAAGAGCAACAACCTTTTTGTCTGAATTATTTATTTTTAAATTTAAACAGACGTCTTTTATAAGCTCACATAGCCAGGATCATCTGACTGGAATCTATTTAGCACTGTATCTCGAACGGTCGCCTCAAGCTGAATAAACACAGACGTGGAAGAAAGAAACACTTGTTAGCTGATAAAAAGTGTAAACAGTAAAAAAAACAATCTAGGAAAAAAGGTCTACTTAAAACATGTCACAAAATACTTGCTAATAGGAAAGGTATTTTTCTTTTTTTCCTCTTAAGGAAATTAACGAGAATTCTAGTGAGTTTATATTGTGAACACATGCAGGTTAGGCAAAGCAAAGTTTGACATTAGATAATACCACAAGTATGAACTTAAGCATGCAATATTTTGTAAGCAAATCACTGAAGGTTCCCCCTCTTTATCTCCAAGGGCTGGGAACTTCCAAACTCTGTTTCTAGAAAGCAAACAGGAGGTTCCTACGTTGCTCTAGCCTGCTGCCGTGGCCTTGCTCCTCAGGGAAGCATCCCCCCAGAAGACTGATTTAGTGCCACTCAACTGTGAGCCTTGGGTTCATGGAGGGACGACAAAATGCAGGAAGTAACCTGACTGCCCAGAAGTGGGGCTTCCAGAGAGAAGAAAACGAATAGCTTTTCTAAATTACTACCTATCATAATTATAGATATGTGAAAATAACTCTGTGCCCTCTGTAATTATCTTCTGCTGGTCACATGAAGGTATCGCCAAGCTGGGCCAGCGGCCTGAGGTGTGTTTAGGGAGGCACATATCTGATGGATTTGGGGATGACTTCAGTCTGGGGCCCCTCCACACAACATGGTCTCCCCATCCCTATGAGGCACACAACTTATTTTTGCCAACATCTCTATCAGATGCTGAGCAGCAGAAGGAAGGGAATGGAAACTGACTGTTTCAAATATACTTTAGTGGCTGTCAAGATGGAAACTTGGGGGTGACACAGAAATTTTCTCTTTATAATGCCTTAATTATGCTCTGTCTTGCAACATCCTGTATTCTTGTGTTCTGTTACTTGAAGGCTCACTGGCAGGGACTATTAACCCAGCATGCTGCCTTGCACCCAGCAGGTGCCCACTAATATTTGCTCATCGGATTAGCTGTCCACTCATCAAAAATGACACGGACGTGACAAAAGTCTCTTCAATCTGTTGACTGCTGACAAACTGGATAAATAAGCTCTAAAACAGACTTCCCAGGTCTGAACTATGTAAACCAAATGGATCAAAAGGACTGGAAAGTTGCAAAATCTCCTGGCTCTGGGCTGTGCAATTATGACCATACTTCACCATTTGCCTCATTTTTAGAGTCAATGTTGATTGACTCAACATGCATTTCCTGAGTACCTATCAGGCTAAATGATAATCACCGCGTACATTCACAGGGACTAAGTGTGCCCGGCAGAGACCTAGGGACTGAATCTGAATTAATTCACAGAATTCTCACATTAACCCACACAGAGGATTTTCCTTGACAAACAAGGAAACCCAGAGGCTTTCCCTTTATTTATAAATTGCAAAGTCATACAGACAGGATTCAAACCTAAGTCTGGTTGGAAAATTTACCAAGTCACAATGCTATGCCATTTTTATCTAATTAAATCATAGAGAAAGGAATAGGAGGATAACTTTTTACACGGTATTAAAATATGATGTCAGCATTCAAATTTTACTGGTTAAAGCACTCACCTTATCTCATAACTATGCCTGCCTGCACAGCACAGAGCCAGGAAAACAGCATTCAGAGCCAGCAAGTCAGTTTCCACTTCCTGCTGGGGGCCAGAGGCTAGGCAGCATTCTGGTGCTTGGTCTCCTCATTGATAAAGGGAAAACAATAAAGTCAGCCCTTCCCCCCATTAAGGGTGTTACCAGGAATAAAACGGAGACTGGGTGGGGCAGGACTTTGTAAACCAGAAAGTAGGCGCCTTCCCAATCCTGGAAAGACTGGGGTGTCACAGCAAGGGCCTAATAAACACCTGAATAAAGTACAGGCAATTCTCTATCTGCCGAGTCTGTAGTGGTGAATTCGCCTGCTTGCTGAAATTTAGTTGCAACTCCAAAATCAGTATTCACCGTGATTTTTGTGGCCATTTGTGGACATGTGTGCAAGCAGAGTGGGAAGAAAGGTGAGGCGGAATGGCAAGGCTGTGCCTTGATGAAGGTCTCATGCTGTAACCAAGTGTCCTTTTCATGACACTTTTAGTCACATTTTTTGCATTTTTGTGCTTTTTGTTGGTGATTTTGCTGTTTAAAATGGCCCCAGGCAAGTTTCTGAAGTGGTGTCTAGTGTTGCTAAGTGCAAGAAGGCTGCAATGTGCCCAAAAGAAAACACGTGTGTGAGGGAAGCTTTGTTCAGGTATGAGTTACTGCTGGCTGTGAGTTTAATGTTAATTAATTAACAATGTACATTAAATAAGGTATCTTCAAACAGACACACACACAAAAAAACAAGCTTATGTATCGACTGGATGACGCAAATGTGACCAGAGGCTTGCAGGAACCCAGTCCAATATTTCCCCTAGGAGCAATGGCTCAGTATTCAGCATCTGCAGCTCATCAGGATTCACGGCGACATCAGAGAACGTAACTCCTCTAAGTAATGAAACTCGACTGTGTAAGTTAAACATTTTATAACACGAATTCACTTCCTTGGAGTAGCAGCACCTAATAGAGGAAGACAAAGTTCAGATGCTGAGCTCTATGGAGGAAATGTGTAAGTATTTGGAACACGGTCTTGGCACCTTCGGGGTCTCCACCCACAGCTGAGGAGCCTTTGGCCAGCACTGGCCCCACTGTGCAGGGATGAGAACTCTTGATGTTTGATCCAGCAGACGTGGGGCTCAGGAGTGCATGGCAGCCTCACCTCTCTGGGCCTCTCTGAGGCCCCTTCTCATCCATCTGAACGTCTATGGCCCAGCCCACCAGGAAATACCAAGGACATGTGGGAGCCCAGGAGCGACCTTACTCCATTCCACTCCTGCCATCCTCCAACCACGCGGGGCTCTGAAGTTCCTTTTTTCCAGGCTGAGCCTTAGAGACTGGTTTTTGTGGAAGTCTGACAGCATCCATGGTGTGCAGCCAGATTCAGACTCAGCTCTCTTGGTCAACTGGGTGACTGCCCAACAACTCAAATGGGAAAATTGGTGCATATTCTTCCATGGCAGCGCCTTTAGAATACATTCGGGCAGAGGTTGTCAGGCTCCTCAAAACTAAGTCTGTAAGTCATTCAAGTGCCAGCAAGAAAAACAGCCTGGAGGATAAGGGAACACTGTTGAGACCAAACCTAAGACTCAACTAAAAGCCAATTTTAAGCCATAGAAGAAAATCGGTGATGCATCCCATGAGCCTGGGGCCCTGCCACAGGGAGACCACATTAGGCCAGCTGCCCCAGACACAAGTGCTCTTGTGTTCCTCCTCTGACCTGAGGTTGAAGGAAAATGGAAATAAAGCTACTAGCTCTGGACACGGCTACACCAGGCTGAACTAGCTTCCAGTGTGAGGGGAGATGCCAATGCTAATAAAACATCACCTCAATTACTTTTGCCAGGGTTATAAAAAGAAACCGGAGACTTCCTCCCCTGGGCATCTTCTGTTAATTGTCATTTATAAAAGTTCTGTTTGCTACGCCTGTAATATGCATATTTTCCCTTTGAAAACAACAAGAAACTTCTAAAATATCAGTCAGCATTCCAAATGACAAAGTGATCTGTTTTACAACTCACACTCACAGATCAGCTCTGGAGTCTGTCTGAAATAAAGGCATCTGGTATCAATCTGTGACAATATAAAATCAAAGCTGAACTCCCATGTAAAATTTTTTTTTTCATTCCAATTTCACCAGCCTGCACATATCTTACCCATTCCCTTGTATTCCAGTCTTGACTTTTATTTTCCTGGCTCCACAGAACTAAAGTTACACATAACAAATGTTGCACCTCTTAATAAGATCTACAGGCTGAATTCTTTCCAGCTCTGTGAAATACAGCTTGCCTGAAGGGTGCGCCTCTTGAGTGGGCGACTGCATAGAAATACATCATTCCCTTCTTTTCCAATCTGCCTGGCTTCAATTACCCACATGCATTTGGAGCAAACAGGGTCAAATAAAAATGTGATTTGGTCCCTCTGTATACACACAGCAGCTCGCCACTGACACAGCCATGGTCAAACACAGGCTGCACAGGTAAACGACAAGAACATCGGCTTATATTCTGAGACAGTGAAAATGTCAAACAATACAGGTGTCAGGAAGCACCACCTGGATCCTGAAACAGAATTCATTTTGCTCAGAAGGTATCAAAACTTGCTTGGGTAAAACATTAAACGTGTCAAAGGGAAAAAAGCCCAGTGGCAGAGGTACGGTCTTCAGGGTTAGACAGGATCCCAGCTCTGCCAAGTGCTATGTGATTTGGCAAGAAAAGCGAACTCTGTAGAGTTCAATTCCCTCAATATGCAGTGAGGTCAGGCCCTACAATATGCAAGACACCAGCAGATATCTGGGATGTAATTATCATGGCTGGGAGTTATGGAGCACAACGTGCCAGGCACTGTGCTAAGCACTCAACAGAAATCATCAGATTTAATCCTGACAGTCATACCATGGAGGCGTCTGATTATTAAATGTTATTTCCTCTTCTTTATAAGTAAGAACCAGGCTCATGGACATCACAGAATCTGCCTGAAGTCACAGCTGGGAAACAGCAGACCTGAGATGAGAAGGCTTTCCAGATGGCTCCACAGCTCATAATGTCAGTGTTCAGTCACTAAGCACACCATTATATTATGAAAACTCACCAATAAACAAGAAAAAGATGCAGCGGCTGCTGCATCAAAATCACCCAGATGCCGCACACTTGGTTGGTGACTTCAGCAGGTTGGTGATTACACAGTTTGGCAATGGCGTCTTTATTTCTCTTGGAGAAAATACCTTTATTCTCCACATTAGAGATCACTCAGACTTCAGCACCTGATAATTGGTTGCAAATGATGTGTAAGGTGAACTAGGAATTGTTTGAAAAATCTCATGATCTCACTCAAGGATACTGTTTTCTTTAAAGAAATTACATGTCTTTAACTGTAATTAAATGAGTAAAATCTGATGTGGGTTTTTTAAAATTTTCAAATTGGTATGTTACCTTTACTTTAAATAAAAAGAGTGAGAAGAAAATAGGGTCACTTTCAGTTCTACAGTTTTTCTTCTATGTAGTTTTTTTTTAACTCAAGAGCCCTGGATCCTGCCCATGTCCTGTCACAGGATGGCTATCCAATCAGTCCACACCCCCAGGGGCTCCCTCGATGCCTGTCTCTGTCTCCCCCTACTCCACAGCCAGTCCTCTCCAAGTCCAAACACAAAACCCCTGGGCAATCTGCCCACTTCTCCCCACCCCAGTCACCACACTCCAGTCCAAGTTGCCACACTCTCCTGCCTGCACCACAGCTGGACTCCTGTCTCTTCCCGTCTGGGCTTCCCGTATCTAATCCGTTCTTCCACACTGCAGCAGGCACTGTCAATTCAAACCATGAGCCTCGTTCTGATTTCACCTGGCTGGATACCCCTGATGGCTTGCCAGCCCTCCTGTGATGATCAAAATGCTCACTGTGGCCCTAATGTCTCCTGGTCTCCCCCTAACTCTGCGCTCCCCACACAGCCCTTCCACTTCCTCCAGGGCTGCCCGCTCCCTCCCACCAGCGCTGTGGCCCAGGCTGGTCCTGCCCTCTGCACCAGTGTCCCCACTAATCTGCACCAGATGCCCCAGCCCTCGTCTGTACAGTAGCACCCCTGCCCCATGTGCACCAGTTCTCCCTGCCCTTGCTAATGACCCAGTGCCCCAGTGCACTCACCCCTTAGACCTGAGTGCAGTGGCACCTCCAGAAGCCAGCCTCACTGACACCACTGGGTCAAACGCACCACAGAGGCCACCTTACATTTTTTGGGTGGTTTTTCAAGCTATTATTATTCTCCAGCTGGACATAAGCCCCATGAGGCAGGATCCACCCACACCGCCTACCAGATCTGTCAGTTCTATCAGCAAATGCACCTGGACCACCACTCCCTTGCACGTCCACCCTAGTCCAGGCCACCGCGTCTCTCGGCAGGACATTCATCTGAAGGCAAGAGGGTCAGCAAATGTCTCCCCATGTCCCTGTCCTTCAAACCACACATCACATGCAGCGGTCAGGGGGACCATCATTAAAAGCCAGAGCACACTGCTCCCCAAAGCAACTCTCCGGTGGGGCCCAGCAGGGAGAATCTCCCCGTGTTCTGCAACGCTGGGCATCCTGCGGGCCCTGCCCAACTGCAGGGCCTCAACTCCCTCCAGCCCCGCCCTCACGGTGGTCCAACTACCCTGGCCTTCCTTTTCTTCCTTAAACACATTGACCATGTTCCCACGTCAGGTTCCCACTGTCTGAAGCTCGTGTACATCTGAGACAGCGAACTGCTCTCTCACCTTCCTCCAAAAGGCCTTTCCAGCCGCTGTGTCTAACAGAGGTTCAAAGACCTCAACCATTCCCTGTGCGACATTCTTCAGAATTTACTTTGTGTGGGTTTTTCATTGCCTTTTTTCCCCCTCGCCCATCTCCCACACTCAGATCTATGATGGCAGGGATGCACCTCTCTGGTGCCCCAGGGCACCCGGAGTCCTTGGCATCTGGCACTTGGAACATGTTTGGATTTTTGGAAAAAAAAAAAAAAAGCTGCTAAAACCTTAAAACAAGAGGTAAATTGTAAGATGCTTTAGGACAAGGTGAGAAAAGAAACACTCCAAACAGGAGGAAGCAGGCGGCAGGGCAAGCTCACGGGAGCTGCGGCCAGAAGTTCAGCAGATGGACAGTGTGGCCGTGAAGGGGCGGGCAGAGAAGGGTCATGAGCCCAGCATGGCCATGCAGGGCCTGGAACCTGCATTACCTGGCCTCTTGGCAGAGCCCCACAGCAGGAGATGACTTCCACTGATTTACACTAGAATAAATGTGTTGAAGCAAAACAAAAATATTTCATGTAATACCAGGCACTGTTTACATCTTCCAGAAGGCACAATAAAGCTCAAGACACATGAGGCTTCGTCTCCAGTGTTGTTCCCAAGCTTGAATGGGCCCTGATGTACCCCGACAGACTGCAGGGCCCCATCCCCAGAGCTCCTCACACAGGAGGTCCGCCGCTGGGCCTCGGAAATCATTTCTCAGGTTCCTAAGCACATGCTCATGCCACTGGTCCAGGGACCAAAATCTGAGAACCACTGGTCTCCAGCCATGCCAAAGAATGAACAAAAACACAACTGTTTGGCACAGAGTTGGCTTTTCCCCCCGAATTCCACAGCCTCAGCCACCTACAGCCGCCCCCACGCAGGCTCTGCACTGGGACGTGTGTCTGCTCCCACTGGCGAGGCAGAGGGAGGCTGGTCACCTGGATGGAGAAGCAGATCCAGTTCTATCTCTGAGATCCATATACACACATTTCCAAGGGCTGCTGCAACAAGGGAACACAAACTGGGGGCTTCAAATAGCAGAAAATTACTCTCTCAGTTCAGGAGGCCAGAGGTCCCAAATCCGGGTATCAGCAGGTTGGTTCTTCGAGCCTCGAGGGAGAGGCCTTCCTTGCTTCTTCCCGCTTCTGGTGCTCACCAGGAGTTCTTCGGCTCATAGATGGACTGTCCCCCTATGTGTTCACATGGCCTTCTTATGAGAGTACCAGTCACCAGCTTTAGCATCTGCCCTGCTCCAGTGTGACCACAGCTTAACTAAGTACATCTGCAAAGACCCTATTTGCAAATAAGGTCACATTCTGAGGTTGCAGGTAGACATGAATTCTGAGGGACACTGCTCTATCCAGCCCACACTACCAGAGCTGCAGAGGTGGGTCACCCGAAGTATTTAAGGACTGTGGGCAGTGCTGTGGCTGAGGGGCATGCCCTGAAGGGATCCACATAGTCACCGAGCCCCCCCAGTCATGAGCTAGTGTCCCGTGTGATGATCGTCAGAGGTCCCCACCTCCCTCTGGGACTCCCCCACTGGCTTCCTCACTGACATCCTTCCCTCCCTTAGGGAGCAATTCCCAAGTGTCCATAAACCCTTCCCAAAATTCTAAAACATGTAACAGCAGATGAACGCCTTAGAAGTGAACATTTTAGACATGTACAAGTTCATCTTTCTGAAGTGAAAACTAGGATGCCAAAGGGTTACCAACAGAAAGTACTGCACTGGTCTCGCTCCTCCACCCCACCCATCTCCAGCTTTCCAAACTTCACCCCTGCTCACCACCTGTTCCTGCTCAGAGGCCTCCCTCCTTCCCCTGAAGTAAAACTCACCTCACGCTGCTGCAGGCCCAGCTCTGGGGCCACTGCCCTCTCCCCCTGCAAGAACAGTGGCTCCGACCGCGGCACTGCCCAGGGCCCTGCTGCCTTGGCTGTAACTCTCCTTCTCTGGAAGGTGGGCGCTCGTTCCATTGGTCTCCAACCAAGCTACTTGGCTGTTGACACAGAGGGGTGTGAGTTGCTGCCAACTCAGTACCCACGGGCTGCACTGGGACAGGGTCTCAAAGACAGGAGGTAAGGGCCACCTGCACAAGAGTAGCATACAACTGACTCCCCGGCCATGGCCACATGGGCCCCAGGGCCCCTGACACTCAGGGGGCCATTAAGCAGGCCATACCCTGACCACAGAACTAGGGCCATGGTTTCTGCAAAGGGAGTGAGCAAAGGTACTTCTAAAATTGTCTTTGGAGGTAGCCCTTCCCCCATGGGTGCCCAGGCAGGCCTTCCATGCCTGCTTGTGGGCCGGACCAGCTGTCACTCTGAAACTCCCGGCTTTGCTGCTCGAAGGCTTCAATGCTGACATGTGAATTCATCCCTCCTTGATTCCCTGTCCCCAAGATCTTGATTTTGGCAATGGAAATTGTCAAGACTCCAGTGTAAGCAGGGGCAAAATGCAGCAATAAATGGAGGGGGAATTGTTTCCTCCACTGCTCTGATTTTGCTTTATTATTTGTGAAATTAAAACAATGCAGCAAAGGATCTGTTCAGTGTAGCAGAGCATGAGCTCCCTCACAGTAAACAGCTCTGCACCGCATGTTCCTATCGGATCTTGTCAAGTTTCTCAGCCAGTTCTCAAGTGTAAGACACAGGGCAACCGTGACCAGATTTAATAGCTACGATTTCACTAATCAGCTACTAAGGGCCAAACCTCGGCTTGGTACTTCATGCTGCTTTCTTACTTTAATGCTTAAAACATCCCATCCACAAAGACAGGAATTCTTATCCCCATTGTACAGATGAGGACACTGAGGCTCAGAGAGGTTAAATGAGTTGCCAAAAGGTGCCACTACGTGGTAAAGCGGTCCTAGTCCAAAGCTTGAATCTGTTCACCCAATTTGCTGAGAGGCAGCTGAGCGTGCAGGAAAGGAGGAACTAACAGTAAATTATTATTTGGAGAGAGATGTTGTTACTGGGAAAATTTTCCACCACCAGAGCTCTGGTGGCCTGCCCCAGAGGTTATCACATGAAAATCAGTATCCTTGCCTCCATGAGAAGGCGCTGGCTCATCAAAACGATAGCACAATACTTCTTTGTACTTGAGCACAGTCAGTACAAAACTCCAACTCTACCACATGGAGGGTACACAACCACGGACAAGCCATTTAGTTCTTCACAGTCTTCAGTTTCTAATCTGGAAAATGGCCTCTATGGTGCCTTTTTACAATGACTTGATGCAATGATGAAAGCTCTCTGTGAACTGCAAAGCCCCGAACAAGTAAGCAGACCTTACATGATCCAATGTTTGTCTTATGATGGCTAAAGTGAATCTCTCAATTACTTTGGACATTTGTAATCTCATCTTCCTTCTTCACTATTCCCCTCCAAAAACAAACTTTTTTCAACTCAGTGAAGCACAGTATTTCATTGACAATGAACTTCCAACATCAGGTTAGTCATGTGCCTATCACCTAACAGGCCAGTTTCTGTGATAGACTTTGCCTGTCCTCCAGTCCCTCACATTCCCCTCTCCCCTTCCTAAGACAATCAGAGCAGACATTTAGGAGTCATTGGGTCAACCAGTAAAGTGCTTTAAAATAAAAATCAATGTGCTAGGCACCTAGAAATCTTTGGCATTCTCAAATATTTTATTAGTTTCTTCATGAATGGTCTGTCATTTATTTATCATGGAATTTAACTTAGATTTAAGTACACCCTGGCTTTTAAATCAGGGGACAAGACTGGGCCCTTTCCTTCATGCATACACATATTATTATAATATCCCAAGTCCTAAACTTCTAGCATTTGCATGTTCTACTTTATAAGCTTCAGTCTTTGTGCCTAATGTACAGCAATAAGCCCCAAACCACATTAATGATAACCCCATTGAATATAAACTGTGCAATTATCCAAAATGCTGACACAAACAAAAAGGGGAAAAAAAAAACCAGGAAACCCTGATTGATTATATGTTCTTGGAGGCTTTTAAAAACCAAACAAAAATAAAAATATAACATTACATAGTTTGTAACAAGAGAATAGCAGCTAATGATTTTGTTATTTCTACATGTAATACTAAGTGATCTGTGTGAGCCCCACGGTGTCTGGGAGGTTTGGTTTTTAAATTGCACATAGGCTGAAACTTGAAAGGGCCAGATATGTTTTTGAGGTAGAAAATGGATGGTGGTGACCCTTGGGGGAAATTCACAAAATTATGTTAAGTAACAGATTCTTATAAAAACATCTGGTTTTCAACACTTCCTCTGATAGCAATTATTTTGCAGTCCCCCAAGGGGGGAATGGAACAAAAAGATGTGTGCTGTGCTGGGCCCTCGGCATACTGCTTTTAAACCAGCTTTCTCCAAGGAGGAAAGAAAAAGCCCTGACTTGTGAAGTTGACTGATTCCTGTAGTGTAACATTCCCACTGTGACTGATTTCAGATCGCCAACCAACTCAGAGACTCCTCAGTCCACAGGAGCAGGCCAGCTATGAACACTCCAGGTCTTGCAGAAATGCAGCACAGAAGCCAGAAAAATCAGGGTTCAAATTTTAGCTCTGGATGAGGCCTTAGCAAGTCCTGTTAACCCTTCCACATCTCAGTCCCCATAGCTTTGAGCCCTGTTTAACAGGACTGCTGCACAAATAAAATGAAATAATGCACTTGGAGCACACAGCCCATGGCAGGTACTCAGAACTGCTTACATGTTACCTCTCCTGGGGAGGGGGCACAGTGGGAGAGAGAGCAGACATGGGTAGGGTAGGGTGGGGTGGGTGGGATGGGGTGCCACTTACATGACCTGCCTCACTTTACCCCCATGACAGGGACAGTAACATTCAAGTCAGGAAGTTTGCTCCTGCAGAACTGAGCAGGAGGTGGGGGGGTAGGCTGCTTCACCAAATAAAGGGTCGGGAGTGACTGCTGGGTGGAAATCAAAGACCTAGAAAGTTGAGGTTTTATTTTGGGGTCGGGGGAGCAGTTACCAGGATAAGCAGGGCTTTGAGGAGAAAGGTGTCCTAATGAGATTTTTTAAGAAGTTTTGCCAATGTCTTGGGATCTAATTTCCTTACCAACACTGTCAGGGACGCTGGGCTGTGTTTGGCTCTGTGGTGGCTCTCCAGAGGGAGCTGCTCCCCTTTGCTGTGAGCCAGCCCCAGGCCCATCACTTGTAAGCAACCCCCTAGCCAAAGCTGGGCGCATGTGCACAGACCCCAGAGAAGGAAGAAAGTCAACCCAAGGAGAGCAAGTTCAGTGCCATACAGGAAGGCTCTGCAGGGTGGCGGGTCTGAAAGGAAGGAAGGGGCACGTGGTGGGGACCCTTCCCATGGAGAAGACTGTGCATGCCAGAGCCTGGGGCACCCTTTGGAAAGCCAGACCAGTATGGAACTGACAGGCATGGGGAGAAACGTGCAGTTTCGGCAGGAGGTGCCTGAGGGTAGCCAGACACGAAATACAAGGAATTTAAAACTGACAGATCAGAAGGGGGTTTCACAGAGGTCCCCCCTCTCTGTCAACTGGGAGATAAGTGGGCAGGTCCAATCAGAAGCCAGGAGCCTCCAGAAGGCAAGGACAGAGAGACCAGGGGACCAGCCCACACCTCCAGGGCACAGAGGTGGGCTGGGGTCATCCCTTTTTCTGTAAGGAGCCAGAGAACAAATAGCTTCGGCTTTGCAGACCACATGGTCTCTGCCACAGCTACTCAATTCTCTTCTTGCAGCACAAGGCAGCCAAAGACAATACAGAAATGAGCGCGCAGGGCTGTTCCCAGAAAACATTATTTATAAATAGTCCATGGGCCAGAGTCCTGACCCCTGGGCTAGGGGTAAAAGGTGGAAACAGAGGGCCCAGACAGAGTAAACACACCCAGGAAGGCAGTGTTACTCCCATTTCACAGATGAGAACCTCATCACCAAGCAAGTGGCAGAGCCAGGGCCACAAACACAACTCCTCCCAGGGTGCCAGACTCGCATGCCTATCCACCACACTGCAAACATAAGGCACATAAAAGCCCAGATGCATAAAAGAGACAACACAGGTAACTGGGATTTAATGTGACTGAGAAAAGGGGTCTCAGGGCAGGCTCTGGGAGGGACTGGATTACTGTAGCCACGGGCAACCTTGTCCATTCTGGACTGTCCTCCGGTCCCTCATGCACAGAGGTCCTCCCTGAATGACGGAAAGGCAGAAACCTGAATAAGGATCATCAATACCCTTAGAGGTCATTTAGGTCACCTTCTACCCAGGTCAGTGATGCCAGTTAAACAAGCATTTGTGAGCCTGACTCAAACCCCAGTACAGCCAAGTGAGGCGGGTGAGGGCACAGGCAGGGGGTCCGCCCCAGCTCCCCACTGCAGGCTGAGGAACCTGGCAAGGAAATTGGCCTCTCTGTGGTTCAGCATGGGTTGATACAGTAGTGCTGAGGAAGGGCTGTAATGAATGTGAACTCATTCAATCCCCACTAAACCCAAGTGCGTAGAATAATGCCTGGGACCTGACTGTTAAATAAAAACACTGTGTGAAGACATGGAGCCCGGTCCCACAGGGAGGGCATGGAGTGCCCCCTGCCCTGGTGGGGACTCAAGCGACCTCACCTCTAACCAAATCATCACTGGAAAAACTGGCCTGTGTGTATGTGTCTCCGAACCCAGACTGGGCCCACATGTTATGTCAGCATCTTCTGTGATTAGCACCCTGGCGCCTCATAATTGATATTCATCATGTTCCATGTTTGAATAAATGATGCAAGGCATTAAGCCCCCAGACTAGAATTTCCTCCACTACTGACATAACAGGTAAAGCACCCAAGGTCACCCTCTGTCCACTCTGCGACCTTGGATTCCTGCCCCTCCGGTTGTTACGCGGCTGAAATCAATGTCTACAGAAGCACTCAGCAAGCCTGGAGACCCTTCAGCTTCCGAATGTCACTGCAGGTCGCTGCTGCCTCGGGGTGGGGCTGGCTGGGAATGGACCGCCTCGGGCAGCTGTGGCTTCCCGCTTGGCCAGACCCCCTCCACCGCCAGAGGAACGCAGCTGACAGTGCTGTTGGCGGTTCTCTTACCCAGGCACCACTCATTCATGCCCCCATCCAGGAGCGCAAATACTGCCAACTGGAACCACGCAAACAAACCCAGTGCCACTTCCGCTTCTGATTCTAAGGTCGGCTTCCCACATGTCCCTAAGCTAAACGTGCCCCAGTCCCTGCAGCAGGCTGCTGAGAGCACTAGACCTGAAGAGCAGCAGCACCCATCCCAAGCCTTTCCTTCCAAACTGAAGTGGCCTGTGCCGGTCACCAGCTGAGGAAGGCAGGCCCAGGGCACAGGGCTGACAAGTTCAGGTTTGGCCTTCCTGATCCACCTCATGTCACCTCACCTGCCTCACCTACCTTTCCTTCCCCACCCCGTGTGCTCTAAAGGCCATGTGCCCTTGGCCCTGTTCCCATCTAACAACTCTCCTTCCTATGGAATAAAGTCCAGCAGGCGGAGTTCCCAGGTAGCTATGGGGACACAGTGCACAGCCATGCTGCAGCCCCCACCCCCTCCCCCTGCTTCCTGGAGGGCGACAGCTCACGCCTCAACTTGCTGCCCTCTCTGGGGATGTGCCAGCAGTGAGCAGGCTTCCCGTTTATTTTCCCTTCTGAGTTCACCCACAGCATTACAGGCTTTGAGTGCAAGGAGGCGGGTAGCGGCTAAACCTCGCCACCCGCCTCAGCCCCCAGCAGGGCTTGGCCTCTGCCATGCCTTGGGTAAGCGTCCTTAGCAGGGCCTGGCTCTGGCCTTCGTACTTCATGTTGCTGGAAAGATGTCTCCACAGTAACTGGGGTTTGCTTACTGCACAGGAGATCAAAGTCCTTTAAGAAATTTTAAAATCCAGAGGGTGCAGGTGGTGCACAGCTGGAACACAGAGTGGGGACTTGCCTGAAGTCACAAAGCAAGGCGGTGACAACGTCAGGAAAAAATGTCCATCTCCCCCTCTTACTCTGGTTGTGGATCCCCTAGTCGGCTCATGCTTTTCTGTCCAGAAAGATAGGACTATAGATAAACCAGGCCAGGTTCTACACTAGGAGGGGCAAAAGGGTGGTTAGAAGCTCCAAAGCCAGCAGGCGGAGCCTGAGCTCTGCCCCAAAGGCTGAGTGACCTTGAGCAGGTCATTTCACATCCAAGTCCTGGTTTCCTGGGCTTTCCAGCAGGAGCAGCCGGAGTAAAGCCTTCCTCCCCACAGGGAGGCCCATCTGCTCCCAGGGAGCTCGTCAGAAATGCAGACTCAGGCCCTCCCAGACCTTCTGGATCGGAATCTGCCCTTTATCAAGATCCCCAGATCTTGATTTATAAGCACATTTATATTTGAGAAGCCCAGATTTAGAGTGTTTATTACAAGCCCACACACAGTCAGCCCTCAGTAATAGATAGATGTCAGCACACGAACACCTGAGGAGCTCAAGATGCAGGCCAAGGTGCTCCTGAGTAAACAGACCCCGGAAGGCTGAGCAACTTGCCTGGGGCCAGACGGCAGCACCAGTATTCAAGCCCCACACCTGGGGCTCTTCTGCACCCCATGCCCTCTTTCCTTTAAAACCTGACTCTCCACAAGGCACCATCTAACACTGGTATTCTAAGAACCAAAACCTCATGTCATTATAAATTACTGCCCTGGTCACCAAGTATGCCTCTTGTCAGGCCTGGTGGCACACATTAGTCTGCCTGGGCTTGACGTTATGTGCTTCTGTCTGCCATCCAGCTCCAGGAAGTGAGCCCAGGACTACTGCCAGCTGCTACCTGAGATGAAACTTTCAAAGTGAAAGGAAACCTTAAAATACACTTTACAAATTCACTCTTTCACCTACTAACACCTTCATGCAGCAGTTCACTACCCAGAGAACACACAGGGTTTCAAGCCAGAAGGCACTGTTTTGGCTTCCCACCTCTGACACCTAGTCTGAGAGCAAAGCCCAGTGAGAGGAAAGTCCAGCGTGTTGGCTTCCCAGGGCCGGAGCCCTGCCCACCAGCTGAGAGATGCCCAGGTCACGGTTCCAGGCCCCCTAGATGCACCAATGGAGGCTAGTAGGTAGCAGTAAAGCTGGGGCCCCAACAAAGAGGGGAAATGGCTAGGAAAGGGAGCATAGAATCACATCAATGTGACCAGCCTGCAACATCCAGGCAAACATCTCCAGCCAACAGCTCCAAAATTACCCTTGGGCCTACTGCATGCAAAGCACCATGATCCAGCCAAGTGGCAGAGGGAAAGACACCAGGCTTGGATGTCAAAGATCTGGGTTCCCATCCTGGCCAACACTGGGTCTGTGAAAGACCCTACACATAGTGCGGCTGGAAGGGCTCACTGTGATGTCAAATTTCCAGCCCAAAGCACAGAGACCAGCGTCATAAGTCCATCGGCACATCTGTGCCAGCATTTGGGCACAGAAACTTTTCCTCCCTGCCCTATTTCAAAGTTTGGAAGTCCAACCAATAATTGTGATTGGTTTTATAAGTGTCCAGACAAAAGTAACAAAAAAGTTAATTGTGTCATGATTTCAGATTGGGAAATTCTAGTTTTTATATACCTATAACACAGCCTTAAATGAAAATCTCAAGTTCACTAAAAAAAGGCAGATTTCAGATCAATTTGGCAGTGCTTTCCAAACTTCCATTTGTATATGAATCATCTGCCCATCTTGTTAAAACACAGATTTGCCCTGGAGTAATCCAGGGGGGCCTGAGAGTTTGCATTTCTAAGGGCTCTTGTGAAGCTGGAGATCCAAGAGCCCACACCTCTGAGTAGCAAGGTGCTATGAAATTCCTTAAATAGCAAGAGATACATCTGAGAAAAGTATAATTTGATATATAACTACAATATCCCAGAAGAAAATCCGTGAAGTAGTATATGGAACCACCCAGTCTATCAGGGTTCCTTAAAGGGAGGCACACCAGGAAAGCAAATGCCCTTCTCCACAGCGGCAGGGCCATATGCAGAGGAGTTTGTCCTGGCAGGTGACAGTACTTTTTAGGGATCTAAGAGCAGCATGCCACTGACAAGATTCTTGGGCAGAGGAAACAAAGCATCCTAGGGTATTTCAAGCTCATGGCCACTCCAACAGCTAGTGGCCAAGCCAGCTTTTCAAGACCTTTCTAAAATTCCTGTTTTACCCTTTTACCTCCTGTACATTAAATTCGATGCTGTTTCTGTTGACAGCTAATGGAAAAATGGGGGAGAAAAGCTAACAAGCTGCCGGATACAGATAATTCTGAAGTAGTAAGACAAACATGACTGTCAGGCCAAGAAGCATCTTATATTGACTAACTGATCATAATGTGTTATTCACATTAAACAATAGGGGAGGTCAATAAAACATCTAAGGGGTTCATATTTATTGGACTAGAGATAAAATTCTGGCTAATCTCCGGGTCAGAAATACTCACACTCAAGATCTTCTAGACCCTCTGAAATGAGATTCTTGGACACAAAGTGTGGTAATCCAACCTCCAGCTGCTTTTCACACAGGGACCCATCTGTCTACCGCGAGATACAGGCCAGCCTTACATACTGGCTTGGAATAACCTGTATGTTTACTACAATTCCTGTCATGGGCCTCTGGACCAGCTGAGCGCTCACTCAAACTACAGAGTCTTTGAGCCAGTATGCGATGTAAAGCAGTAACACAAAGCTGCCCAAAGATTGCAGAGTACGCACCAACCCCAGAGAGGAACGGATTCCCCTCCGTGTGCTCACCTACTAATGGGAGATGCGTGCGGACAAGAAAAGCCAGGACCATTGTTGCTAACACACCCGTGCAATCACCAGGTTACTGCCCAGCTCCACGCCCCTGCCAGCAGCCTGTGTGCACTCACACTTCAGGGCTACATGCTGAGCACCGTCATGATTTCACACACTTGGGTAAAGAGACTCAGAACAAACTTCTGGATGAGCCCGGCTCATTCTTCCCCATTTGTCCGTTAGGGGAGGAAATTAAGTTTTCCCAATAGGCCACCTTACTTAAGCAGGGAACAGCCTGAGCTTTAGATGAGCATTACAGCAGAGAAGCTCTAACAGAAAATGTTTTCCTTTCTCATCTTGAGGCCTGTGAAATGTTGACAAGGTCCAATCTCAGAGGGGAAACTGAGGCCCCAGGAGGTTAAAATAACTGAGCCAAGGTGAAGCCTACCCTATAACTAACTTCACAGGAGGCCTTATTAACAAGGGAGGGTGCTCCCTCCCCGAACTGGCCTGCACTTCCCCCCTGCTCCTCACTCCATTTCTCTCTCAACCTCTAGGCCAGTTGTCCCACACAGACCTAACTGGCAACTGTCCCCTGCACCTGTGGTGACAAGCTCCAGCTATTTCCTGAAGAAGCAAAGGTCCAGCATTTCAGGTTTTTGCCAAAATGCCCAATACCTGCAGATGACTTAAGCTAGCCAAGACAAGTTTTTACACAACTCTAGGAAATTGATCTTGGAATGGTAAAAAAAGAATCCTCAAACCCTATTTCCTCCCTGTCCCCTTCCCACAAGGCTCGGTTCAAGGGAATGTAAGGGCTTTCCATTTCTTAGGAAAATGCCAAGTTTTACTGAGACACAGGAATACTCTGAACTCAGGCAGGAACTTCTCAGAAGGGATCCACCGCATGTCTGCGAAGAATTCGGGCTCAAACGTCTCACACGTGCCTCTCGGCAGCCGGCGGCACCCACTGTTCGACTCTGCGCCCCAACAAGTCTCGCTTGGCGAGGGGACAGCGCGTCTCCGGGTCTGGCCCAGGTTTGGAAGTTCATGAGCTCCTCGCCATGGGAGGTTTTGGAGCCGCTTTTCAATGCGCTCCCACAACTCCTAACTCAGCGCCCACTGCAGCAGCGTGACGCTTCTGCTCTGCGAGAGCCGGGCGCCCGCACACACGTGCTGTGAAAACACACTCCTCATCGGGGACCCTCCTATTTCGCGTGCCCCTGGGCTTTGGAATTCGCTCCCCAAGCCGCGGGAAACGGCAGGGCGCGGGCAGTGGGGGCGCCGGCGTCCCGCAACAGAGGCCAGCCGCAGGGACGCCGGGTGAGACGCACATCGCGAGGGGATACTCACCGGGACCGCTGCAGCTGCTCCAAAGCGCTGGTGCTGCCCCCCTGGCCCGGCTGCTCCAGGGAGCAGTAGTTCTGCGAGGTCTGCCTGGAGAAGGCGATGGGCAGGATTCCCTGAGTGAACGAGTTGAGGCGGCCCCGACTGCCGCTCCCACTCCCGGGGGCCCCGGAGCCCAAGAAGGCGGCCGCCGGCACCTGCACACTGCTAAAGGCATCGTCCTCCTCCAGCTCTTCCAGCCCAGCGCCCCCGCGCCCGTCAGGCAGCTGCGGCTGAGCGCAGGCGGCGGCAGGCGCCGCCCGGGGCGGCTGCAGCTGCTCCCCCGACGCCCGGCCCGCGCCCAGGGGGCTCGCGAAGCCCCGGGTCGCCGCGGGACCCGGCACCGTCGCGTGGCCGCCGGGGGCCATGGGCAGCAGCGGCGACGGCTGCGGGAAGTAGGGGCCCGATCCGGCCGCTGACGCCGCCGCCGCCGTGCCCGCCGCGGCGAGCGCGTTGCAGCCGCTCCGCTCGGCGGCGGCGAGCAGGCTGAGCCGAGTCCTCGCGCCGCAGGCGCTGCCAACGCCGGGCTTGGCCGCGCCGCTCTCCTCGCCGCCGCCCCACTCCTCGTCCGGCAGCGGCGGCCGTCCGTCCAGCGATATGTTGGTGAGGAAGGAGAGGGCAGCCTGGCGGCGCCGCGGGTCCATGCGCGGCTTCCTGGGGGGCTCGGGCGGCGGCGGGGCCGGCGAGGCGGCGGGCGGGGGCTGCGGCTGCGGCTGCTGCAATCCGCCGGTGCCCGCGGCGTCGGTGCCGGCGCAGCTGCTGCTGCAGGCGGCGGAGCCGGCGGTGGCGGCCGCCGCCGCCATTGTGTCCGTCTGCGGCGATGTTTCCAGCGGCGCCCGAGTGCTAAGCGGCGGGCGCGAGCGCCGGTGACCCGGGCTGGGCAGGGCGCGGGGCGCGGGCGGCGTGCGCGGCGGTCCGGCCCCCCTGCGGGCGGGCCATGCTGGCCCCTCGGTGCTCAGGCGCGCGGCTGGCGGGCTGGCGGCCGGGCAGTGCGGCCCCAGGCCTTCCTCGCCGTTGCGGTCTCCGGCTCCCGCGCCCGGGCCCCGTATTTATAGGTGCGCGCGCCCCGCGCTCGCGCTCCGTGGCGCTCTTCGCAATAACACAGTATCACGTGTGGGGAATGAAACCTGGGAGGAAAACAAAGCCTCCCGCGGAGGCAGGCGGCGGGGGACGAGGGGCTCCGGAGGAGGAAGGCCGAGCGAATGGCGAGGCGGAGGGCGTGCGGGGCTGTCCAGGTAGTCCGAGTTTCCTGCGGGACCCTTGGTGGCTCCCCGGGCGCGCGGGAGCCAGCAAAGGGAGGCAAGCGTGTTTCCCCGCCGCGCTCGGACTGGGAACTGGGGGTGCGAGCAGAACCCCGTGAGTTACGGCGTGAGGAGGTGTTCCCGGGAGAGTTGTGGGTCTGCAGGATAGTTACTTGGAGCGACTCAGAGTTACTTAGAGCCTATGAACTTATTAACCGGACCGCGCGCTTCCCTCGGCCTCAAGAAATACGTCCTTATTAATAGTTATATGGGCAGATCCACTACCCGTTATGTGGACAATCCCACCTGAAAGCTGTGAACCACTGAGGTTGTGTCTCATTTATTCGCCGGCCGAGGTTCCAGCCCCTGAGATAAATGCAAGCCCCGGAGTGCAGAAGCGCCCAGGCAGGGGAACACCTTCAACGTGGCCAGGCTAATTTACACATCCGCAGTTGATTGGTGCTGACCCTTTCCATCTCTTTCTTAGCCAAGGCCAATATTACTCTGGCCCTAAAATGTGCTCCGTTTCTTATGACGATCCAGGTAAGCTAAAATGTTCTCACCTTTTCCTCCTTGTCACCTTGCCAATTTTTGTGGATTATGATCTCTTCTCCCATATAAACTGGGAACAGTATGGACAGTTACTTACTGTCACTCACTTCATAAACATCCGTTTGGCACCTACCCTGGTTTCTACAAGGATGGGCTCCTGTCCTAGGACTTGCTAACTCTTCCAGAGCTGCAAGTCCAGATCTGGCAGGAGTCACAGAATGCTGCACCCAAGCCCGCCCCGCAACAAATGCCTGTCCTGGCTGGGGAAAGGGGAGAACCAGGAGCGTTTTGAAAACGTGTGCCGGTTTTCCTGTGCGGTTTGGGTCACTTACCAAATGCAGGAAGAAACAATTACCACACCGAATTAAGCCCTGTGACATCTAAGAAAACTCTATACACACTTTTCTGAGGGAGAAGCAACGTGTTTAAGATCAAGGGATTAGTTTAACTAAAGGTTTAAATTCAGCCCTGGAGCCAAGGGGTAACTCTACTTTGAAATTCCACTCCATTTCAAGTTCAGGAACGTAAATTGAGTAATGTAGAGCAAACACACGCTGTCCTGAGAGGTGCGGCCAACCTGGAGTATGAGATACGGGTGAGTTTCAGGTTACATTTGCTTAGGACAAATATGGCAAATGGCCCTTACATGAACAATTGCTCATATCTTATTTTATGTCGTTTTTTAGGCCTTTTGAAAAAGTGGAGCCTGGCTTCTATTTATAGCAGCCTTACAGCAGTTAAGTAGAAGCTTGGTGACCAGCTCTGTGAAATTTCATTAGGATCTTAATTATTTTGTTTAACTAACTACCTTGAGACTTTCAAGCCACTTTATTACAATTAACTTAATTTACATGACCACTGGCTCTGTTGTGCTGGCAGACAGTGTTAAATAAATGACAGCTCTTGTTAAAGGAAGAACTATTTTTTTTATTATAAAACTGATCAATGCTTCTTGCCCAACAGAGAAGATAAGCAAAGAGAAGAATTTAAAAAGCATTTGTCATCTCCTTCGCTGTTAAGTTTTTTATTTCTGCTCTGGGTGTATTTTTAAACAAAAGCTAAAGCAGGCTGTTTAAGTATTGTGAGTTTTGCTAGCCATGTTGCAATCATCTTTTCACCTACAATAGTCTACAGCATCATTTTCATGACTGCATAGTGTTCAATTTGGTGGAGAGAATGTAATTATTAAGCCTGTGCCCTACATTGAACATTTACATTGTCTCTGCTCCTGCTGTTACAGAGAGAGTGGTGATGATATCCTTAAATCTGGCCACCATCCAATAATACCTTCTGAAGTTAAGCTGGGGCAAATGGCATATCATGTTTTTAAGGCTTCCCATTGCAGAAAGTTCCTCACATGCTTGCCAGCACTGGCTATTAAATTTTTTTCATCAATATTCATTTCTTTGCTCATTTGTTATATATAATTATTTGCCTATTTTCAGTGTCAAATAGGCAAACTGATTTCAAATGCTTATTAAAGCATCAAAGAAGAATCAGTATCTAACCTCCACTATGCTCCTATGATCCTCTTAATGGAGATCATGAGAGATCCAATTTACTGTTCACCTACTGTTTCCCAGCCACAGAATATTTATAATCTTTAGCCCTGTGCAAGGGGGCAGGCAGTGCATTGTCATCAACAGTGCAGAAAAATTAGGCTCAGAAAAAACTATTTGCCCAAGGTCACCTAGGTCTTAAAGTGGCTAGGCAGGCATACAAACCTTAGCCCAAGACCCATGCATGTTCTTATGCCCTCTGCTGGTGAGGATGTTTCATGAGTGGGGATCTGTCTCCAGATTTAATCTTACCTTTGTATTTCAGACTCACCCATAATGAAGTAGTACAAGTCTTGGAGGAAAAGAATCTGGGTTACAAGAGCAAGTCTTTTAACCTCTTCAGGCCAGTTTCCTTTGTGGGTTATTCTGAGGTACAAGTGAGACTGCATGAGAAACATTTCATAAACTTTAAAGTACTTCTTTTTTTTTAGTTTTTTTGAGTTTTTTTTTTTTATTGAAGGGTAGTTGACAACAGTATTACATTACATTAGTTTCAGGTGTACAACACAGTGATTCAACATTTATATACATGATAATTCTAGGTACCAGCTATCACCATACCAAGTTGTTACAATATTTTGACTATATTCCTTATGCTATACATTACATCCCGGTTACTTATTTATTTTACAATTGGAAGTGTGTTTATATATATATATTTTGTGTGTGTGTGAGGGCATCTCTCATATTTATTGATCAAATAGTTGTTAACAACAATAAATTTCTGTATAGGGGGGTCAATACTCAATGCACAATCATTAATCCACCCCAAGCCTAATTTTCGTCAGTCTCCAATCTTCTGATGCATAACGAACAAATTCTTACATGGAGTACAAATTCTTACATAGTGAATAAGTTACATGGTGAACAGTACAAGGGCAGTCATCACAGAAGCTTTCGGTTTTGTTCATGCATTATGAACTATAAACAGTTCAAATATGAATATTCATTTGATTTTTAAACTTGATTTATATGTGGATACCACATTTCTCTTATTATTATTATTTTTAATAAAATGCTGAAGTGGTAGGTAGATACGAGATAAAGGTAGAAAACAGAGTTTAGTGTTGTAAGAGAGCAAATGTAGATGATCAGGTGTGTGCCTGTAGACTATGTGTTAATCCGAGCTAGACAAGGGCAATAAACATCCATGTATGCAGGAGATTTCTCTCAGAACATGAGGGGGGAGGTTCTAAGCCTCACCTCTGCTGCTCCCCATTTTCTCACCAGATGGCCCCCTGCGACTGTGCCTGCCTTAGGTTGTTCCTCCCTTGAGGAATCTTACCCGTCTCTGGCTAACCAGTCATCTTCCGGGGCCATACAGGGAAATGTCAAGTTGGTAAGTGAGAGAGAAGCCTTATTGTTTGAAAAGGTTAGCTTTTTACTTCTTTGCATATTTATGCCCTGTGGCTTCTATGTCCAGCATTTGTCTTGAGGTGTCTTTACCACTTAGAAGAATTATGATACTCGGTAAATTCGACATGTGGCACGAGTTCTATTTAAAGGTTGTGATTAGGTAGGAAGAAGAAAAGCTATAGAAGTAGCAGGCAGAAGAAAACCTGGGAAGATTGATTATTTCTTTGACATATCTTCTTGTAGAGTAACTTCAGCATGGATAGGTTTTAAACTACTAATTAAATTGTGCACACACATTAACATAATAGGAATATAGTTACCTAACCAAAGCATACCTGTAATTACCAGCCATCTCCAGTGAAACCAAGAAAACCAGTTAGGCACCTTAGGCATTTGTGAAAACTTATCTATGATATGGTGGATATTGTCCAACTGAACTTAAACAGTCTGAGAGAATTCAGATAAATTAGAACAACCCATTCCTGGGGACTGTTCATATCCCATATGTTCTTTTAACAATAAATAGTCTGTGGTTGTAAGATTTTGGAGTGCTACAATTTGCACTTCTCCTTATTCTTGGTTGAGTTCCAACAGTATAGATCCAGTCCAATTTGTTGTTTTACTGTATGCACAGGCCAGCTTAGATATCTCCTTCATCATTCCCATGGCAAGTCCAAGAACTGGTGGGATGAGTGCATCTACACCTGTGGCAGTGCGTGGATCTTTGTTGGAGTTTTTTTTTTTGCTGATCATCTTCTGTCATGAGTCTTCCCGAGAGTGCTGATGTTGGAAGTTCTTTTTCATATCGTATCTTAGTTCATTTTCGGGGTAGCCTAAAGTACTTCTTAAACATGTCAATTGTTACAAGAACCATCCTAATCTACTTACCCCATGAATTATTCCAATTTCATTTATTTCTCACCTATTTATTCATTGATTGAATATTACTGAGCAACTTATAGCACTGTCTTGCTACAAAAGTGGTCAAAAGACATATTTTGGCTTTAGCCCTGGTGCTCTTTAGAGTGAAAACCATGGAAAACAAAAGCTTAGGGCACTTTTAAATAAAAATGCAAGGCAGACTGATTAAGTGATCAAAGGAGCAATCAGACAGGGACTGTAAATGTTACCAGAATATGAAGGGAGCTTTTTCTCTGAGGCGAGGCCTGAGGGGGAAGGCTTGAGCAGTAGTCAGGATTTAAACCAACCTAGGCAATGAGGAAAGAGGAGGACACCCTAGGATGAGAAAGTTCTGCGTGTAGATTCCTAGTGGATAGCAGGTATGGAGGACTGGAAATGTAATTCTTGGCCAGCCAAGGCTTTGATTTTCCATGTATTTTCCTATTACTCCTTCCAAGCTCCTGTTCTAAAACTTTTTTCGTATGCACCAACTGTTTTGATTGACACATACAGAGTCAATTTAAAAAAGAAAGAAAAAGAACCTCCAAGAAATCCCTGACCCTTAAAAAAAAATAATTCAGCAAACAAAGAAGTGTGAAAATTAGCTTAGAGGTGAAGTAGCTGTCACTCATAACAGTAGCCATCTGATGCGTGGAGATAAGGGGGCCCACTGCGAACTTAGGTATGCTTGTGACCTTTTGGAGTCCCAGCTTGGAAAAATTACAAGCTTTTTGTGTTGGTTGCCTCATCTCTAAAGGTAGGTTTAGCACTATTTTACCCTGAAGAGTTGTCAGGATTAACAATAATGTAACTTATGTAACTAGCAGAGTATATTAAGTAGGTAGCTATTATTAGAAAATGCAAACTATAGAAGGTGCACATAACAAAGGCCAGGATATTTTAGGTTCTGGGTTTTTGTAGTTTGCACTAGACCTGCCAGGTAGACAGGACCATGAGAAACTTCAATGTCAGCTCTAGTTCAGATCAGATTATTTCAGTGCATGTTCCATAAAAATGCCCGCTGCTGCCTGTTGCTGGAACACTCACTAGACTAGTAGATCTAAAATACGGGCAGAGTGCTGGTGAGAAAACTGCTGCTTTCCTTAATCAAATGAAAGTTAGATTCGACCAAGACTAGAAATGGAGAACATCCGAGAAAGAGGTGGTCCTCAAAGCTTCTCTTCACCCTGAGGGTCACCTTCCCCAGGGGTAATTGTGATCGTTTCTGTTGGCCTGAGAAAAGGAGAGATGGGGAGGACAGGGGACTCATTGTTTTCCCCTTGACAATTTGGCACAGATATCTTAATTTCCTTTCTTAATTTTTCCAGGACTCGTGAGACCAAACCAGATACAACATTTAAATAAGACTTGACTAGAAGTTCAGGGATATTTCATGAAGAAATAAATTCAGTGAGTAATATACAACCACATATAGCAGCTTATAAAATGTGACTTACTCAGTCGTCATCCCAGTATTTGCTAAATGCCGATCCCGTGCGTGGTCTGGGTTAGGCTCTATAAACACCAAGAACAGGATGTGACCCTTTCCTGGAGCTCTCAAGCTAATAAAGTTATGGTAATATTTTCACCATAATACATCAAGTACTTTAAAAAGAGATGCACAGCATTCAACACCGGCACACCTGCTAGAGTAGAGCCTTTGCCCCCAGCACCACTGTCTAGGACACCCTCTTCTCCCTGCGTGGGCGAGCTGACGCTCCTGCTGCTTGCCACAATCCCCTCCTCCACGGCTGCTCTTCTGGCCTGAAGGACCTGCCCTGCCGTCAGGGCTTGGGACCAGCAGCCCCCGACCTGTCCACACAGAAGCTCAAATAGGACCATTTTGCCTCTGGACCCCTCACACTACGTGGAGGAAGGAGGAAAAGTGATATTTTACCACAGTATCTGCTAGGATGTTGGAGGGCCTTCAGGCTTTTATAACCTGTATGAGAAGCTGAGAAGAAAGGGCCATGCGGTGTGTCCATGGACTGTGTGAACAGTCACATAAGCTTGTGTTACTGATTCCCCAAGGACATAGTTCAAGCAAGAATGGATTTAGATACCCGGTCAGTCTGGGAAGCCTTCCTCATCCCCACGGTGATATGCAAAGACATTATTTAAAACTCTTCAAATTTCCTCTGATTCATCATATTTCTCCCTTGGATGCAGCCCAGCCAGTTGGTGAAAGAGGGAGGATGTCCTTCACAGTGAAGGGGTCCATTCCACAAGCACTCCACGTGGGGGCGCAGCCAAAGGGCACAGGCTTGGGTTTGCAGATCCCAGCTCTCTCACTAACCCTGTGATCCCTTCCCCATCTCAAGACTGGAGCAGATCCTACCTACCTTGCATGGTTTTTTTGCAGATTAAACCATGGCATGTGTAAAAAGCACACAGTGGGAGCTTATGAGTGGTGGCTCTTGTCATTATCTAAGGGACCCCAGAGAAGCATGCTGCTGAGCAGGTGAGCAGTGGAAGTTCCATTCCACTGTGGAAGGCATCAATTACCATGGGAGAAACCAGGCATCCGACTGTTAGGAAAATACATTTCAGTTGCTTCCATGAGAGGTCCTCAGTCTCCCAAAAGGGGATTGTTCATGCCCAAAACGCCACCCATAATCTAACTGCAGAATGTTTATGATATTGGCATGTTAAAGAAAATCAATGAATTTTCTTTATTGTATTACCTTTCTACTTAAATCATAACAAATTTTTGGGTTGTTTTTTTTTTGGAATTATATTGGTATGCCTGAATAAGCAGCTCAAGGACAAAGAAGAAAGCACATCTCCTATAATTACAGTTTCTGAACATGAACCTTACATAGGGCCTGCACACAGGCGCCCTGATGAAGGTCCCTCTAGATGCTGCACAAATAGGCAGGCCTACAGGGCTCTGTGTTTCCCAGCAGAACAGCATTATTTTATAGTGTTTGCATTTGTTCAGGTCATTTGCACATCAGAATGGGGTAGATGTGGACCAATTCTGTGGGAAGCATTATCACTTTGCCTGCCACTTGGAAGTTCAGCGGGACTAATCAGTGGTCCATGGTAACCGTCACTGCTAGGTGGGCAAACTGCATAAAGCAACAGCTCACAGAAAGTGCAATGTGAATGCCTAGCAATCACTTAAAGGAGAATTAAGAGTGATGGACATTCCTAAACAGCTGGTGGAATGGCAATTGGAATAACCTTTCTGGAAAGTTGGTTGGCAATATGTATAAAGAGCCTTAAAAAGTTAACAATTGAGAGCATAGACTTTGCAGTCAGACTGGACAGGTTAAATTTTGGCCCCACAATGCACCCCTATGTTTATTACTGTATTATTTACAGTAGCCAAGATATGGAAGCAACCAAAGTGCCCATCAACAGATGAATGGATAAAGAAGTAGTACATACATACAATGGAATACTATTCAGCTGTAAAAAAGAAAGAAATTCTGCCATTTTTGGTAACATGGATGAACCTAGAGGGTATTATGGTCAGTGAAGTAAGTCAGGCAGAGAAAGACAAATACCATATGATTTCACTTATATGTGGGATCTAAAAACAAAACAAACTGAAGATAACAGCAGTAGACTCACAGACACTGAGAAGTGACTGATGATTACCACAGGTGAAGGGTTGGGTAGAGGGGAGAAATAGGAGAAGGAGACAAAAATAAATAAATAAAAATTTTAAAATAAATAGAATTAAATAATGAGAAAAAAATGTGGACCCCACTATCATGGCTTGGGACATGTGAGCCTGTTATTCAACTGATTTGTGCTTTGGTTTTGTCCCACAGATGGGAAGGACTTTATCATCTGTGAAATGGGAATGAAAATATCTACCCTTTGGCACTGTTAGGAGAATTCAGTGCAGCCCAGGTACATGGTAAGCACTCAAGAAATACAGTTACTGTAATACTCCCAAGGAGCTATTGAGAAACAAGGTCAAAGATTTATGCACACAAATATTCATTGCAACATTTTAAAAATAAAACTAGAAAAAAGAAACCCAAATGCAGAACAATGGAAAACTAAATTATGGTTCACTCAAACAATGGAATATTGTTCTTCTATTTAAAATAAAAACAACCTATCTTTACCAACCTTCTTCATGACATGAAAAATGTTTTTTGAAAAATTGCGTACCAAATAAAACAGAATAGAAATTTGATAGGTCACAATATGTCAACTTGGTAAACAATGGATGGAATTGTTTTAAATATTAATATGTCTAAAGGTTACATGTGACCAGAAGGTTAAATCACAGGCTCCTATGGTAACAGTGATTTTTATTTGCTTTTTTTTTGCTTATCTAAGTAGAAATAACCACGTGCTCCTTTTAAAACTGCCTCCCGATGAGCAATTTTAAAAATATTTTTTAAATGCATGGAAATAAGTCTTGAAAGAAAATAAGCCCAAACATGTAAATGGTGAAGTTATCGGGGACTTTTTTCAGTTCCTTTAGGGATATTAGGAGACTGATAGCTTTCTCTGCCACAGATGGGAAGGACGTGGTTAGGCAGAGAGGAAGAGGAAATGCCTTTTGGTGAGGGTGAATCACCAAGGATGAATCAAGGCGCAGACAGGGATAAGAAAGGGAATACTTTTGGGAAGCGGCTGGCAATGAACAGACCTGACAGAACAGCTACCTCAGAAGCGTTGTACCGAATCATGGGAGATAAAGCTGCAAAACAGTGTATAGGGTCAGATCTTGAGACCCCCTGAATCTGAAGTAAGGAATGTGAACCTGTAGGTATTACAGAACCTCGGATGGTTTTTTAAACAAGAAACAAGGTGTGTTGAAAGCCAACGAAGGGAGCCCTAATTTGGCAAATGTGCATATGGGGTTTAACAGAGGCTAAAGGAGCAGAGAGGGGTTTTTATTCATTTTTCTGTTTATGCATTTATTCATCCGGCATACACTGAGGTTTTGCTGTATGCCATGCTCTCTCCTAGGCACTCAGAGTAAGGCAAGTTCCCAGGCTTCAAAGAGTTAACAGCCTGCTCAGAAAATTGGGGCAAGAGAGCTGAGGGAATGGGGTGGGTTCCCTTTTACATGCAAGCCCTGAAATGGCCATTTCTAGAACTAGCTTGAATTCTCACCACAGCCCTGCTATTTATCCTATCTAACAGATAAAGAGACAGAGGCTTTAAAAAGTTAAGCTTGTTGACGTGCCTCTGGCCACACAGCTGCTCCCTGGATCCTGCCTCCCATAATATCATCTTAGGGTGGAGGTCTGTGTTAGCAGCCAACGGCCAAATCCTAGGGGTCAGAGAGGCCTCACAGAGGAGGTGACACTTGAACTTGGACTCTAGTGTACATGTGAGAGGACATTTCAGGCCCTGCAGAGGACCAAGGGCAATAACCTTAGGGCTCTATTACAACAATTCAAGCTCGAGGCAGTAAAACTTGGAATTGGCAATGAGAATGGAAAAGGGTCAAGTGTGAGAGACACCGAGAAGTCAGCTTCCAGATTTCCAGCTGCAGTTCCTGAAACCTGAAAGTACCCTAGGGGGTGGGGAACAGATGAGGGGTGAAACGCCGGCTAAATATCGGCAAGAGCTCCTGTTCTCACCTTCACGCAGGGGCCCAATGGAAAGGCTAAGATCTTACTTTTCTAAATCACACTTTAATTCATCCTTCTCAGGCTTTGAGGCTGTAGTGGCACAATCCCCACCAGTTACAGTTGGGTTCCCACAGTGGATGGCTGAGGACTCTGGCCTCTAGAGCCATAATCACACACTCTGTTGTGCCCTTTGAGACAGAATTCTGGTCACCTTTTGGGATATACCCTAGAAAAGGCTTTGGAAACAAACCATTCCAGGATTAGGCCTATTTTCAGCTGTTTTCTAGGATCCCTTTGATTGGAGGTGACAGAAACCCAAGTCAAAGGAGCTTAAGAGAATTTATTCTAAAGATATAGGAAAGTCTCAAGGAACACAGAAACAGGAATACAGCTGAAGCCAGGGCACACAGAGAACTGTGTACTTGAACCCTTGGGGACTGGCCCTCTATCCTTCCCCAGTGCCTGATTCAGGCCCCATCATCTCCCTCTGCGGATTAGGTTCCTCTACTTCTCTAGTCTGCTTACTTACTTACTTACTTACAGAGCCTGGTCCTTCTAGCTTAAAACTTCAGATACAAAGAAAGATTGATTAGCTAAGCTTGTATGCAGGCCCTGGACCAGTCAGCTTGGCTAACAGTCATTCATTCCCCAGAGCGGATGGATGGGGTGTACAGGGCAGACAATTCCCAGAAGGAAAGTGCTGAGCAGATAAAACAATAGGAGTCTAGCCTATCAGGGCCCTTTCTCAACTTCTCCAGGTTTTATTTCCTTGCTTGGGAAATGGAAATGCACTATCAACCCTGGAGGTTATTATTGTGAAGACATCATGATACCCAGACTTTCCACCAAATGCCCCCAAAACAGAAGAGATTACACAACAGTCTGCTGGGTCAGCTGCTGAAGCTTGAACAGGATATTTCTTTGAGGTCTTCTTTTTAGCTTAAAAAGCTAAAAATTAACTGTGGAAATTAGTTTATGATAAAACTGACATCTCAAATCAGTAGAGAAAAGAAATTATTTAGTCAATGATGTTGGGACAACTGGGTTCCCAGTTTGAAAAAAATTAAAAAGCAGATCCCTTCCAGTTTATACCAAATTAAATTCCTAGAGGAAAAAAGATTTAAATGCAAAAAGTGAAATCATGAAAGTACTCAGGAAACATGTGCAAGACTATAGCAAAAGGACTCCCTCAGAACACGTGCTCATGGTTTTAGTTCAGCACCGCAACTCCAGCCCCGAAGCCCTGCTTAGCACAGAGTCAGAGCTCAGTAAACTGTTGGTGGACAGGATTAATGAGAAAATATTTTTTAATCACCTCAGTTGGAGAAAGCCTTTTGAAGTACAGCATACAACTCAGAAGCTATAAAAGCAAAGGTAAATTCAGCTACAGAAAAAAAATGGCAAAGGACTATGGAGAGGGCAAACTAAATAAAAAAGACCAACGTTCCAGGCAGGAAATATGTGCAATTCATACCACAAAAGGTACCTTTCTTTTGTAGTTCAAGAAATCCTAAATATTGGTAAGAAAAAAGCCAACAACCCAATAGAAAAGTAGGCAAATGATATAAAGAAACATTCCCAGAATAAGAAATGCAAATGAGTCTTGAACACTAAAAATATTAAGTAAATAAAGGGTACTCAACCTCCTTCATGGCTTAAGAAAAGCAAATAGAAAACTCTAATGAGAGACAAGTTTTCACCTATCAATCAGATTGGCCGAGGTCAGAAAGTCTGAGATCACATTCTTATCTATTGTATATTGGCTAAGCGATGAAAAAACACCTATTCTGATACAGTAGAGATTTGCAGAGCTCTTCAGAGCAAGTGGACCATCTAGTATTTTCGGCAACCCACTTCTAGGAATTTATCCTAGGGACATACTGACACATGTACAAATGAAGAATATTCAGGGTTGTACTTGTTGCGGTGTTGTCTGTGATAGGAAAATACTGGAAATAACTACCATGTGGCTGGTTAACAAATTCTAGCACATCCATACAAGGTAATACTGTGCAACTGTTAAAATAATGAGATAACTCTACAAAAATGTTATGACAAGGTCTCTAAGATGTAGTGTTACCTGAAAAAAGCATAGTAGTGTGTATTTTATGCGATCCTTTGTGCCAAAAAAGCAAAAACAAAAAACCCCACACTTGTACCATGTATAGATTATCGCTTGGAGAATTCCCAAGAGTCTGGGACTAGTGGTTGCCTCCTGGAATGGAAGCCAGGCTAAATTTTCATTCTAAGCTCTTTTATACCTTTTAAAGTTTGTTTCACACATGTATTACCTCTTCAAATAATAAACTAAGAAAAATGTGTGTTAATTTAGCATTTTGCTCCATAACATATCCATGACTAAGCTAATGTAAAAAATAACGTTAAATTACTTACCTTACACTAACTTTCCTTCCCCAGTCTTTGAGTGAAATTAACATTCTAGAAAGACGAGACAATTCATGCTGGGACTTGGTCTCCTGGGCACACCAGCAAACACCCATTTTCTGAAGAGAACAGAACTTTGCAGAGAGTTTGGCTCCCCAAGGAGCTGCCCTACAAATGGGAGTCCCAGTCTCGGTGGGAACGGACCTGTTCCTGGGTGAGGAGCTGGAGGGCTCTACCACTCCACTGGCAAGAACAAGAGGCTGACGAGTGCCATGCCCTAAGCAGGCCTTGGGGACATCATCTCGGGAAATCCAAGGTTATACAGGGTCTGTGTTCTTTAGCCTAGTCCAGTGCCTGGCCCACAGTAGGCACTCAAAACAAAATGCGTTTCTGGAATGACTGAACATACAAGAGTTACTCTCCCCTGAATGAGTGACAAATGCTCTTTGCAAGCTTTGGGGATACTCCCATAAGTAGGTGATCGTTAACCTGGGGCTTAAAGAAGGAACCCTTTACCTAAGGGACAAGGGAGACAAAGTTGGCATTTCAGGTGAAGGGCAGCTTACCTTTGGGCATGAGAGTGGAGGGAAAGGAGCCTGGGAAGCTGGTGGTGCTGAGCTCAGTGTACGATAAATTCTAGCCAAAATAAGCAGGCGACAAGAGGCAACAAAGGGTTAGGCAGTTTATTTGAGTGCCATTCCCGGGTGATATTCCCCCGTCTGGCTATCACAGGCCGGGGAAGTCACACTGAGCAGGGCAGGTAGCAAGTTTTTAAAGAAGGTAGGGGGAGGCAGAGCCTAGATTTACAGCGGCGCAAGGATTGGCTAGCCTAAGGCACATCTTTCAGGTTGGGAGGGGGCAGCAGCCGGGGACTTCGGCACATCATCAGTGTCTGACGTGCTCACCCCTCCCCTCAGTGCCTTCAACCTTACATTCCTTTTGGTCATAATGGGCAACGACTTGATCTGGCTACTTCTGGCTGACAAGAGGCGTCGTGGGGGGCGGGTTCGTAGCATGTAGTTACATTGCTCTGACTGCAAATATCTTGCCTTGCTTTTTACAGAGGCTTTCACTTTATGCTGTCTAAGCTTATGGTCTCTGACTTATTTTCTCCTCTACAGATAGAGACTCTAGCTGCTGCTAGGGAAAAGGGGCAACAACCGCTCTGGCTGCTTCATGCTGAGAAGAGGTGTAGTAAAGGGTGCAGCTAGGTTTCTATCACTGGTTAGTTGAGAGGGCCTCAGAAGGTTGGCACTTCTATTCTGGAAGGACAAACTTGATGAGATTAAGAATGCATGGTTGAATATGAGAACTAGAAATAGTAAAACTTTAATTGAAATGATAGGAGAAAACTAAAACATCTGGAAAATCATAGCCAGATATTTTGAAGAAGCTAGAATTCTGGATCTAGTTTATGTCTCAATGACTAGTATTAGGATTTAGTACAGATGAAGGCTGCGTTATTGAAACAATACTTTTCTCTAAAATCACCCTCATTTTTATTAGAAGTAACTAGGTTAAGAAAATAGTTAACAGTTGACTTTATTATTTGCATAAGTGCAGCAAGAAGAGCAATTGATTACGTAGGCTTTTTTAAATGTGCTTTGCTGGAATTTTTGTAAGGAATTTCAGATTGAACTTTTAAAGGCCTCTTGAGGCCAGACAGCCAAGCCAGACTTGCCATCAGGTTTTGCCTGCAGCACCTGTAGATTTGGGTGAATTCTTCTCTTCTCGAGGTTTCTAAGACATCTTGAGGTTCTTGCACCTGCCAGGAAGTGACCTTTACTCACCTGGTAAGGCTGCTGGGAACTTTGTAAGCAAGGTACCAGGCCAGTTCTTCCAAGGGGCTTTGTTGGCTTTATAAAGTCAACCTTAGTTCCTTAAAGCTGTCTGTTCATATCTGAGTTTACACACGTGTCTCTCAGGTATGATGTTCCAGTCAAAGCCTTGGTAATATAACTAGTGTTTTTAACTGGTTGTTTTACAAGGAAAGCCGATTCTTATTGAACTTGTGCAAATAAACATACTGCCATTAAGTACAGAAATAGTCACTGAGAGTTTTTAAATTCTGGAGGGATCAGGTAGAGAGAAAGATAAAGTTTCAATTCTGCTTATAAAGGTAGTCATTTACTAAACTGTTGTCAGCTTAAGAGAAAAAGCTTAAAGCACTTTATCATAAGCTACATTTGAAACAAAAAGCCACAAAATCATCTTCTTTAGTTTATTTGATTTTATGTAACTAATACTTGTTCTGCTGAAATCTAGTTCTTTACTAGTTTAGGAGTAATAAAATAGTGACTATAAATGACAAAAGACTTACAAATGCCAATGGTTAAAGATCTGATGAGAGCTTACTGTAAGACAGTTGACATAAGGAAATTCGGATATTTCTGTAACACAAAACATTCAGTAACAAAGTTTAGCATCATTCTCTTTGACAGTGCTTTTTAGGTAATTAAGCAGGTAATTATATATCAGATAAATAAGCCAAATTAGCTAAATACTTTCTCCAATGAGAAAAAATTTTTCTGACATGTTCCAGGGGGGCCCTCTGGAAAATATCAGAGTTAACTAGAGGTAAAAGCACCTTTTTGAATTTGATTTTGGAAAGTTGTTAGAAGAAAGTTTCTTTGGCATTTGCTTAAATAAGATTATAGGTTGCCATGAAGCAATACTTATTCATTTAACTAGAATGACAACAAAATACCTTAAAGGCAAAAAAAGGTTACACAGTTGTTAGCAAAGTTTAGCTTTTAGTCCTTTTAATATTAAGATCTCATTTTTTAAATACTCTGACAACTCACTGAGACTTTAAGCATGAGAAACTGCTTTGATAAAACAATTAGAGAACTCATTGCAATCTTACAATATTAAGAGCAGACTAACAGTTAAGAAAACTTTGTCTTTTTTAATTGAAAACAAAATTCTAATTTTGCTGTGTGCTTAATACCGAGACTCATTTGCTTTAATTTTATATAGCATGACCATATTAAATTCTTTTACAAACTTTCTATACCCTTCTTTTTCATTTAGAGTTCTCTCTGTAAAAACAGCTGTACTTTAGAACAAAGTTATTTTCTTTTATCAAAAGACATATTCTTTAGGATGCAGAAATGTTTTCCTTATTACTTTAAGTAGTTTTAATTAGAACTTAAAACTATTAGGTACTTTAATTTTTAGTGAACACTGAGAAGCAGGCTATTGTAAACTGTTACACTAGCATTCTTTAGATTGACAAATTTATGAACATTTTATAATTTTTGTTAACTATGAGCTTTACAGCACAATCTCTCACTAAATACAAAGTATATCTTCTTAACTTAGCAAAACTTTAAGGTTTTAGGTTACCACAAAGATTCTCAGGCTGTAGGTAGGTATACACACTGTAACAGACAATTAAAAAGGTGTTCACTAGCCACACTTATTTAGTTCACTCATTCGTAACAACTATGCTAGATGACTTACAAGACCTTTACTGAATATTAGATAAAGCTAAGCCTTTAAGCATTTTTTTCTTAAAAGATTCAGCAGATAAAACCAACTTAAATGACTTTAGGTAAACTTAGGCAGCTGATAAACACAAGGACATGCTCGCTTCAGCCAAACTTAAATTAGCATTAATGCTTAACATTTTTTATCACATTTTCTGGAAGTTTTAGAATGCCCAATTTTCACAAGCGCTTGTTTTTAAATCAGTTTTTATTAATACCATCCGGAGGTAGGAAAATATTTTTCATCTACACACCTAGACACACAAACATACAAGCTGAGACACAACGACTACAGTCAGCAACACTTCTTACACAAAAACATATACACAGACAGACAAACCAATATAAAGACTTGAGTCACTGATATCTAATTGCTTTCTTTCTCTTCAGCTTCTTGTCAGTGGCTTCCGGAACCAGAGGGTGGGAGGAGCGTGTTCCGGTGGGGGAAGAGGGCAGGGAAGGCAGAAGGAGAGGGGGAGGGGGTGGTGCAGCCACCGGAAGAGGACAGCAGGACAACAGCATGGTTGAGAATGTAGGACTTTAAGATGGCGGCGACACGTGTGAAGACAAAGGACTTAAAGATGGTGGTGGAGAGAGGGGGAGGGGATCGCGAGCTGAGGGAGGCGGGTGACTGAGGTCTTCTGGCAGATCTGAAAGGGAAGAAGGACGGAGCAGAGTAAGAGGCTGACAATCCTTAACTGGAGGACAGGCCAGGAGAACCTGAGTTGTTGAACACTTAATGTAAAGGTCTTGACAGGAGTGCAAAGTCCAAAAAGCCTGCACATATGGGATTTCACCCCACTCTCCGCTTAGGTGGCAATAATTAGTTAAGTTGGTGAGGAGGCCAAAATCGAAAGTTCCCTCAGGGCCAGCGAGATTGATTGTCCACGGGATACTGAGGCCCGGCCTCAGAGCAAAGGAAGACGAGCTTCCATTTACAAACTTCCCAGGACAAACATAGAGTAGCCAAATTAGAAATGAGACACAGCAATGGGGTCTGGGCCTCTGCTTTTGAGGGCTGGTTCCCAGTGTCTGCGCCACTTCCCAACTAATCCCACTGAGAGGAGCGCCCAGCGTCCCAAGCACACCAAGTCAGGGGAGATGGCCTGGGAGCCTGGGTGAGGGACATCTCCCCCACCACAGGGCCAGGGGTGGGTATCCCGGATGCCTGCAGCGGATGGGCTGGATGCCCAAACCTGGACGTATATATGATTTTGGACAGACCAGGTGAAATGGAATTAGGAAGGGAAACAGACTGGGGGAAACTGAGGGACTCACCGGAAAATAGTTCATGCAGCGGAGAGCAGGCTGAGGTCCTGGGTCGGGGAAGGAGGGGGCGGGGCCACCGGTGGCCGGTCGGGTCCCAGCGCTCATGCTCCTTCCCGGGATTTCAGCGCCAAATGTAAGATAAATTCTAGCCGAAATAAGCAGGTGACGAGAGGCAACAAAGGGCCAGGCAGTTTATTTGAGCACCATTCCCAGGTGATACTCCCCCACCTGGCTATTACAGGCCGGGGAAGTCACACTCAGCAGGGCAGGTAGCGAGTTTTTAAAGAAGGTAGGGGGAGGCAGAGCTTAGATTTACAGCGGCGCGAGGATTGGCTAGCCTAAGGCACATCTTTCAGGTTGGGAGGGGGCAGCAGCCGGGGACTTTGGCACGTCATCAGTGTCCAACGTGCTCCCCCCTACCCCCCAGTGCCTTCAACCTTACACTCAGAGCTCCTATCTGCCTGCTTGGGGCAGCAATTGGCTGTGGCCAGTTACCTCAGGGGAGGGATGGGGGTCATCTGACAAAGATAATTTGTGAAGGTCCAGAGCTGAAAGACAGGAAATAGAACACGCAGGTCACGTTCATGGGAGCCCAGAGGAGACTTCAGGAAGGGAGAACCTCAGGCATAGGGCAGAGGCCCACTACCCAAGACTGATTTGGCTTGAAGCGGTGCATGGAGCCATGTTCTCAGCCTATCAGGTCCAGTACCCCCTTCTTAAAATGCCCCCTTCATTATCACCACATGAGCATCATAGGGAGTGGAAGCCCACAAACCCTTATCCAGAATCCAAAAAGCTTTGACACTCCAAAGTTTGTTTTTTAATTTTGTCAGCAAAATCTGCTCTGAGCTGATCTGAAGTTACATATCGACTTTATTCATGTCACTCTGTGTCTATGTTTTGCTCTAGTAGAAATATTAGTACACTTGATTATAGAATGCTGTTCCAGACCCTGCTGAGGGGTTATATAATACAGTGTATCCAAACTACCATTCTGAAATCTGCAACATGTGGATGAGTTGTGGTCTAATATAATCAATCAACACACAGAACATTTCAAAATAAAAGTAATAATGCCCTGAGTGTAAAATAAAAAAAAGAATATGAATTTATAATACTGTAGTGTACATTTCAATATGTAAGTGCTTCAGAAGGACTACACCAGAAGACCTAAGAAATGTGTTGGATTCCTGCCTCTAAATGTGGACTCTCCTGAATGTGGCAATTCTAATGGAACTGATGTGTTGCATAAACATTTTTGCAACTCAGATACTAGCAGTGACATTGTCGTGATTTTCCAAATGCGGAACACCCCTAGGTAAAGTTCCAAATATTTAAAGTCCCCATCAGTTTACTCAATAGTTGCATTCCTGGAAAATCTGGTGCGTATTAAGACCGTGCAAAATTACTTTGTGCCCATTTGTAAAACCTAATTAGGTTTTAGGCTCAGATAATTATAATGAGGCTTTTTGCTTACAAGATTCATTTTAATAAGATGTTTGAAAGTGATTCAGGATGCAGGGCAATTCTTTGTTGTGTCAACTGCCCCACAGAGAAGGCAGGGTGCCTCAGGCCCCCGGCCCCACACGTTAAATACTCATAGCAGCCCCCAACCAGGCATTAGAACAACCGGAAATGCCCTGCACATTTCCACGAAGCCCCTCTGGAGATGCTCCCTGGGAGGGGAACACTGCTCATTCTCAGCCTGGCTGGGACCACCAGGTGGATGAAGCTGGCAGGGGTGGGCGGGTGAGCCAGCACAGACCCCAGGCAGACTGCGGTCCAGCTGGGTACCCCTACAGGCAGGTCTGGACTGAGTCTGGATTTGAGCCAGAACTACGGCTCAGGGAAACAGACGGGAATCCAAATGCACACCTGCATTCCTCAGGTGTGCCAGTGTGGAGCTGAGGAGTTCAAATTGGCCAACCTGCAAGAGGGTTTGGCCTCAGGCCACCTCTCTCCCCTGCCAGTGATGCCCGGGTTCTTGTTCAGAGAGTCCAGGAATGAACTTCCCAAACACTCAAAGTAGGAGAGCAAGTGAGAGGCCTTTATTTAGAGAGAAAGTAAGAGGAAAGAGCTCCTGGCTCAGGCCACGAGGAACAAGAGAGCCTGGGGTGGTGCGTAGTCTGGGGTATTTATAGGTGGTTGAGAGACAAAGTGCTAGGGATGCAGACCCTTTGAAGAGACATTAAGTTTCTTATTAGTCTTCCAGGTTATTTACAAGAAATTTACTGCTCTGATTTCCTCCCAGGATAGCTGCTTCCTGGTCTGGGAGCATATCAATCAAGACTGCCTGCTTTGCTCCCAAAGTGGATCGAGTTATTGTCTTGTTTGTTAAAGAGTATGTTAAGAAACTTACTTTTTAAACAACTAATTGGGTTTTAAAATGCAACCTTATCTTCAAGATGGAATCCTTCCTGTTTTTACTACATTGTTTTGGGCTTGCTTGCTAAATTTCCCAGGTTGCAAATCACTTGATTAGGGCTGGAGGAGGAAAAGCTGCACCTGGGTAAAGTCAGAAAAATAAGCTGGGCCACCCAGCAGGCCAAAGCAAATCTCACAATGGATTACCTTGCTTTGTTTTTTCTGGAGGCCCTCGCCCTGCTCTGTCTAAGCCCATGGTCTCTGTCTCACCAGTAAGGTGGCGCCTTCTCACAGGGTGATGGGCCACGTGTGCTTGGCCGAGGTTAGGGCTGTCAGGCAGCACGTGGGCTGTGTGCCCTTCTCTGAGAGTCACTCCTCCAAGTCTCAGTGTATCTCAGAGGGTAAATGTTGAACACAGCACATTATTCACAAAAGCCAAAAGGTAGAGGCAACCCAAATATCTATCCGTGGGTAAATGATCAAAAGAGACATGATACATACATACCATGGAATATTATTATTCATCTTTAGAAAGGAAACCCCTGGCATGTGCTACAAAATGGATGAACCTTAAGGACAAAATGCTAAATGAGATAAGCCGGGTTACAAAGGAACAAAAACTGTACATGATTCCATCCCCTAGAGTAACCAGGTTCAGAGACAGGAGGTGGAATGGTGGCAGCCAGGGTTTGTGGGGGGAGGAGGATCTGTTGTTAAACGGATACAGAGTATCCATTTAGGAAGATGAAAAATGCTCTGGAGATGGGTGGTGGTGATGTTTGCACAACAGTGTGACTGGACTTAATACCACTGTATGCTTTAAAATGGTTCAGCTGGTAGATTTTAAGTTATGTGTATTTCAAGACAAATAAAACTTAGAAAATAAATTAAAAGCTAAGGCTCTAATGGAAAGACTATTAATCAAGTTCTGGCTCTGCTTTTTACCAGAATATGGTGGATCTTAGTCAAGTTAACCTCTCTGAGCCTCAGTTTCCCCATCTGTGAAAGAGGAATAAAGCCTGGACTCTTTACAAGGACTGTTACAGAGACCCCTTGAGATTATGTGTATAAACCATGGGGCACGGCGCCTGCCTGGCACCTTAGGAATTCAGGATATGTGGTTATTATCATGCATGCATGTGAAGCTCATGGAAGCAGTCTTTTCCCCTCAGACATTCCCATAGAAGCATTTAGGGCATTTGGCTTAACAGCAAGGTTAGAAAGACACTGACAAGAATGACTGGAGATCTAGGGCGGTGCAGGTGTACCCTGCCTGAGACTTCCTTGCCTGTGGGTCAACATCCTCCCCACAGGAAACAGTCCCCCCCAAGAGTACTGGGATCCACTTTGCTGTGTCTAGAGAAAGCCCTTCCTAGGGGAACACTTCTTACATTATAAAAAGTCCACCATCCCCATGTAGACTCATAGGGAGAGTCGATAATTGCTACTGACAGCAATAAGAGTTCATTTTCTGTTGCTTTGATTAAACAATAATTTGATCGGAAAATGCTTTCTGCAACAGCAATTAATGACTGGCTGGAGTTGCTAACGCTGGAGGTAAAGCCAAAGGCACTTAACCCAGCTGGTCATTAGCATGATGAAATATTAGACCGAGGGTATTTACTGCTGGTTCAAACTCTGAAATTGGTAGGAAGAAAAAGAGAAAGATAAAAACCTAAGCAATTTCTTTTTATGCAATGAGAAGTTTAAAAATGGAGTATAGTGTTGCCATGGATACCATTTCTGGCTCTGGGTGGCGCTGGGCTGTCCTCCGCCCCTGTATCCAGCCACATGGCAATTAGACACGGTTTTCAGCAGAGCAGCTGTGCCTCCCAAGCACCTATAATGAATATCTGCAGCTCCAGGCTCCCTCGGAAATCCTCAAGCCTCCGCTTGTCACCTAATTTCTTTGGGAAGTGTTTCTAATTACTCATTTCTTGCTACCTATTGCCAGGGCAAGTCTTCCTGTATACAATATAGGAATAGCATGAAACCACAAAACCATGAGGGGCGCCTGGAGTGGTCCAAATTGTTATGGAGTTGTTTTTAACTTACTAGTTAAGTATTACTGGGTGTAATAAGGCATAATTTACATGAACAAAAACAGCATTAAGGGAACAGCACGTGCCTGGTTCTTTATAGCTCTGCAGAGATCAGAGACTATTTCGACAAGATGGCTGTATAATAGAACTTACAACGCTAACACATGGAGTGTTTATTTTAACTACTGTAGGAGAGTCTTTGTGAAGAAGGACTTAATTATTTTATATTGTCACCCGGGACCTGTCATTTCAGGAACTTTTGGCAGTTTAGCTTGCTGGAGGTGAAAACATTGTTACCTTTGGACTCTCTTGGCTTAGGAAAGTCTACAAAATGTAAGGAAACATTGACCAACTCTTTGATAAAACTGAAGTCAAGTTAAATCTAAATCCAGATGCTATTGTTTGGATGTTTTGTTTTCTTTCGAGCTGAGTAAGCTGGAGGATTCTTTAGCTCTTGAAGACTGGGCAAAAATAGTATTCTAAAAGGGTGGGTTTGACGACTGGGCCAAACCTTTCCCCATAGGAGGGGTCTGTGGCCACCACCCTCCCCACCCACCTTGCAGCTAGGCAGGCTGTGAGTCCCTTGTAGCCCATAGGACTTCGTGGAAGTGATGCTGCATGATTTCCAAGGTTAAGTTAGGGAAGATGATGTTGCTTCTGCCTTGTTTCTTGGTACACTCACTTTTGGAGCCCTGAGCTGCCAGGTAAGTAGTCCAGCTACACCACGGCTGCTATGCTGTAAGGAAGCCTGAGTCGCACAGAGCAGCCGCTGTAAGTATTCCAGTTGACGACATCTGCTGAGGCCCCATGCTGCTTCCGGCCCTTGAGTCTTCCAAGGTGAGGCCCCAGAAATTGTGGAGTGCAGACTAAACACTCCTGCTGTGCCCTGCCCTGAATTTCTAACCCACAGATTGGTGGGCAAATGAAATAGCTATTTTAAGCTAAGTTTGGGGGTCATGTCTTACACAGCAATAGTATCTGGAACGATTCCCAAGTTTCTATCTCCAGCTTAGGCCTCTCTGAGCTCAAGACTCACATATCCTACTGTTGACTGAGCATTTTCACTTGGATGTCTAACATGCCCCAGATCAAACTACTGACCTACCCTGCCTTGCAAAGCTGCTCTTGCCTCATGTGTCCTTGTCTTAGTAAATGACACCATCACTTACCCCAACTGCTCAGACTAAAAATCCAGACATCATCAGTGACTCCTCTCTTTCCCTCCCAAAACTCCTATCCAATCCATCAGCAAATCCCGACAACTCTACCCTCAAAACGTGTCCCAGATAGGACTACTTCTCCCTTACTCTGCGGGTAAAACCTCTGTCCTGGATTATTGCTGTAGCCTCCAATCTGTTCCCCCTGCTTCCACACCTGATCTGTAGTCCCCCTCCTCCCGATCAAGTCTCCAGAAGCCACAGTTATATCTTCAGATGGAAATCACATCAGGAGCTTCAACTCCACCTTGTCCGGCTGTTGAGGGGGAACCTGGATGGGGCCGTTGGGGAGAGGAGCCTCTGCAGCCTCTCTAGGCGGCCTGGACTTCCTCATAATACGGTGGTGCATTCAAGAGAGCACATGTCCTGAGAGAGAGAAGGGGAGCCAGCCAGGAGGGCCTTTTAGGACTTAGCCTTGAAAGTCAAGCCGCAGCACTGTTTTCATTCTGTTGGTTGAGGCAGTTACAAAGGTCCACGCAGGTTCAAAGGCAGGGAATATGGACTCCAACTCTTAATTATTCTGTCACAGTCACATTCCCTGAAGAGCATATGAAACGGAATCATACCGGTGCAGCCATCTTTGGAAAATACAACCACCACAAGAGCCAAGAAGACTGAACTACAGAAGGAAGAGGACTGGATGCCAAAACAATACCACAAGCAAAATGTAAATGCAAAAGGCATTATAAAGAAATGCTAACTCAACTCTTTCCCTTCAGACCCTCACTGAGGCCCTCCGTGGGGCATATTGTGGGTTGATTACAAGCATATTTGGCTGGTAACTTAATATTTTAAGGGACTACAGGAAGAAATAGGGGTGACTATGCCTGCTTCCTCTTCTCTTTGAGGCCAGGAGGAAGAGAATGTTCTCTCCTTCATTGGTAACCTGCCAGGCTCACTTCAGATGCCACTTTCTCCACAGCCCCTCCCTGGTCCCCATCCTGTGAGCACTGAGAGGTGTTATACTTTCTGCCTTGTATTACAGGTATTCACCTGTAACTTTTAAATCTTACCTCTCTTTGATTCCTCAAGAGTGTATTAAACTATGAATTTCTCAAGGGGCAGGGACTTTTTTTTGATTCACCACTATTCCTTTTCCACCCTGGTCTCTGAATTGTGCATATGTTAATTATTCAATACGTGCTGGTGGAATTCATGAAGCAGTTGTGTGCCAGTGTCTATATTTATATTGATATATATTCATCTATATTTAGTGATCCTGGAATATAACAGGTGCTCAATTGAAAGATGTTTTCAGTGAATAGCTACAATCTACTAAGCACACTGCAGGGGAAAGGACGTTAAGAACTGGTTCAGCCCTTCTTCACTATTTACACATTGCACAGCAGTAGAAGAGCTATGACAAGGCAGTATATGATTATTATTTATTGACAAAAGTCTGTGGGACTCTGAGAAAGCTTCTCTAAGCCAATATAGCCAAAATCAGAAAACATAAAGGAGAAGATTGATTGTTTCTACTGCATAGAAATGAAACACTTGAGTACATCCAAAAAAAAAAATCATACATACAAGTAAGGCAAATGGCAAGCCAGGAAAAATTCACCACTTTATTAACAAAAGGTTACTATCCTAAATATTTGAAGAGGTCTTCTATATTAGTGAGAAAAAGGCAAATATTCCAAAAAATTTACAGAAAGGGTCTAAAGAGTCAAGACAAAAGAAAAATGTAAGTGGTTAATAGATGAAATTATCCTTCAGCCTCATAAGCAATCATAGAAATTCATAGTAAAACCACACTGAGATAACATTTTTCTTTTATCAAATCGTCAAAATATTTTTGTTAAGATAATTTGGAATGTTGGCAAGGCTAGGAAGAGTGGAAATTGATGTTAAAAGTTGCCTGTCAAAAACCTTTAAAATGGGCATGCTCTGTGACCCGGCATGTCAACATACCCAAGTTTATGCCAAGGAATTTATTGCTGAGGTTTGCCAAGATCTGTACACAAAGACACCTCACAAAGTATTGATTTTAATAGCAGCAAATTGGGGTTCATGTCCAGCAATTGGGATTAATTTTAATTGGTTAAGTAAACTACAGCACCACCCTGTGAGGCAATATTATATAGCCATTTCAAGTGCTGATATGAAATAATATTTCATTTACATACTAAATTTCAGGATTCTATTATCTCATTTTTCTTATCTCTTTTTTGTGTTTTTAAACTTTCTGCACTAACATTCTTTTCTGTTCAGGAAAAAAATACCATTATTTCTTTTAAGTGGTGTGGAAGCTGCCCTGAATCTACAGATGGGAACGCCCGCTCTGGCTGTTCGCTTTGAAAGTCCCTCTAGCCCCATGGTATGCGTTGCAGCTTCTCCTGAGGACAGCCCGTTGGGGTAGGAGGAACGTGGCTCAATGTTTGGACTTGCAACTCGTCCTGCAGTAAATCTTTTAAGACTGTGGGATTAGGTGCTTTGTGTGCTTTAGAGTCAGCAAAAGTGTGGCAGATTTCCTGTCCTGTCTACATTGCGCAGACAGATCTGTGAGCGGAGGGCTTCTGTCATCTGAACATAGCACCAACCCCATCAGGAGCATTTCGGTTTCACGGCCAAGTGATTCGCTGTACTGCTTTATTCCCCCCAGTCTCCACAGAAATAAATTGTTCTGTGCACAGTGAACTGCAACATTGTGCAGCAAGGTAAAACTGAGATGGGCATGAGGAGTTGGATGGTAAGAGGGACACCAAGTTTACTTTCTCCTTTGCTTAGTTCTCAGTCTTATAAGGATAAACAAAAATTACACAAAGAAATCAGAGGGGAATGGTCTCTAAAACTGGTTCAGCCTTTATGAATTCCTCTGATTCTATTTCTAAATATCAATCCTATATAAAACTACCCCATTTCATTTTGGGGACTGCTAAAACAAGGGAATACTATGGGACAGGAAAAGGGAAGAAGTTCTTTAAAAATGTGTGTTCAGATGCTTGCAGCAAATATTAAAACCTGTCAGTTCACAGTGCAGACTACTACCTGCCTATAGATATAAGCAAAGGTATTTTTTTCCCTATTTTATTATTGCTAGTGTTGAAAGATTAGGAAATGTCATATAACATATGACTGGTTTAGATGACTTTTTATGAGGTTTCTTTTGGTTATAGGAAACTTGGACTGACATAAGTGAACTCCAGACAGATGCCCCTAGGAAGTTTGTGGGCTCATCTCAGAGGTTCCCTGAGAGTGGTCAGCTCCACATCACACCTCATGGAACCCATGGCACACAACAGTGAAGTCAGTGGAGGCTGTAATTCTCTCTCAACCTTCTTCAGGCTTGAAACTGGAAACGCCTCAGAAATCAATAAATTTAATGACACATCTGACTGGCATCTTCCCTGGGCCAGCAGCCACGCCTGGGAGGAGCCGGGCTACAGTGATGTGTCAGAGTCCTTGATCTGCTGGCGGTTAAAACTGGACATGGGAGTGGCACCAAGGAGGGGACAGTTACTTAACAGGCTTCTGGTGTTTTGTGTGCTTATTTTGCTTTTAGACAAGCCAATGAAGGAAATGGCTTTCAACAACCTGTTTGATAAAACTATTTGCTTATTTCACTGAATTATCTCTAAAATGTTAAAGGGTGACTTAATAACCCCAACAAAGTCCCCTGACTATCTCTAAATGCAGTTCATATGTCTACAGCTGCCTCATGAATCTCTCTCCTCTCCTGCACATTGTCCCAGATTTTCCTCCAGCTCAGCCTCAGCCTACCCTGGCTTTCCTCTCCTCCTTTCTCTTCCTTTTCCACTGGATTTTCCCTTCCTCCTCCATCAAAGTTGTTCTTTCCCTCATGAATCAAGTCCGCCTACTTTGGCCCTTCTCATTTCTTCCCACCCCCTAACCCCACACACTGAGGCCCAGAATCTTCCAGGAAAGGTGGAATTCTCCTTGTTGGGTGTGAGAACTCTAATATTAGATATAGTTAATTCACAAGACAGAGGAGTGACCCAAGGCTTAGGGGGAAGTGACCCAAGGCCACACAGCCCTCAAGTAGCAGAACCAGCCTTCCAAATTCCTCACTCCAAAGCTGGGCTGTTTCCAAAGCACAAGGGCATGCCCTCCGGGAGAGATCTGGGTGGATGAGGAACAGAGCTAAGTCATATCTGCCTATGACAGCCATATCCTGTCAGATTCATGAGGCAGTGGTCTGCTTCCATGCCCTGGACAGGAAACATCCCTTCTCCCAGGAAGCTCCCTGTGGTGTGTGTCTCTGGAGAATCAGGGCACACTGCAGACAAAAGCAGTCTTGCTCTCAGAAGCACTATCCGCACAGCACAGGAGGCCAGTCACACACTTTTCCTGTGAATGGCCCCCCTGGAGTCGTGTGAGGTGTTGCCCTGGTTACATGGTTCCTGTATTTCTCCTGGGGCTTCTTTGGAGCTCTGGAGAGGAAGGATGGTGACATCTGCTCTTGGAAAGTTTCCCAGCCCTGCCAAGGGTCACAGCCCACATCTGTTCGTTCTGGGGTCTTTAGCTTGTGGTGCCTTCCACCAGTTCTCACCGACTTGGGCCAGGGATGAGTTACCCAAGGGTAAAACTCAGGCTGTGAAAAACCTAGAAGAGTCAGTTCTTTTGGTAGTTGGAAGAACTTCAAAGGCTAAGAAAAGAGGATCCCTAAATGTATATGTAAATATGTGATCATTTTCTCTTAGAAGTTACTGTTACAGAAAATTCAAAGGCAACCACTTTTAGGTAATGTTAGGCAGGAATATAGATATGAGTGGCGTGGAAAGAGAAAAAGGCCAGAAAGTAAAAAGGCCCCAGATTAACCAATTAAAGCTCAAAAAGCCAGGAGCAATTTGGCCTGGAATGTTTGAATATTCCCCAGATAAAGGAGGGTACCTCAGCATAGCCCATGTCTTTATTGTGTTAATCACGTAGGCCCAGCTGTAAACAACATAGTAAAAGGCAGGAAGGATTCCATCTTAAAGACTGTATTTTAATACCCAGGAAGTTAAAAATGTAAGATTCTTAACTTACTCTTTAGAGAACAGACAATAACAGCCCACCTTGGGGGCTAGGCAGGCAGCCTGTTTGATGTGCTCCCAGACCAAGACACCAGTGATGCCGGGGTTCTTGTTCACGGAGCTGAAGAATGAACTTCGCAAACAGTCAAGGTAGGAGAGCAAGGCAGAGGATTTTATTTAGAAAAAAAGCAAGAGGACAGAGCTCCTGGCTCAGGCCAGGAAAGGACAAGAGTGTCCTGGGGTGGTGCATTGTCTAGGGGTTTTATAGGCAGTTGAGAGACAAAGGGCTAGGGATGTACACCTGCTAAGTGGTCTCAAGTACTTTTGAAGAAACACTAAGTTTCTTATTAGTCTTCCTGGTTATTTACAAGAATTTTACTGCTATGATTTCCTCCCAGAATAGCAGCTTCCTGGTCTGGGAGCATATCAATCAGGACTGCCTGCTTTGCTCCCAAGGTGGCCTGAGTTATTGTCTGTTAAGGAACTTTTTTTAACTAATTGGGTTTTAAGATGGAATCCTTTCTGTTTTTACTATGTTGATTTGGCCTTGCTTGCTACATTGCCTAAGTTGCAACAAATCATTTGTTTAGGGATGGAGGAAGAAAAGCAACACTTGGGTAAAGTTAGAAAAATAAGCTGGGCCCCCCTCAGTAGGCCAAAGCAAATCTCACAACGGATTATTTCGCCTTTGTCTTTTTACAGAGGCCCTCACCCTACTCTATCTAGGCCCATGGTCCCTGTCTCACCAGTATCCCAGGGAGAAATCAGAGCAGGAAGTTCCTTGTGGTAAGTTAATTCTAAGTATTCAAAGACCACTTAACAAGTCTGCACCCCCAGCCCTTAGTCACATTCCTAAGGAATCCTTAAAAGGGGGAACCCCCAACCTTTCAGGGGGTACTCCTCTCTCTGAGATTGCCTGCACTTTCTAAGTGTGTCACCTTTTAATCTTAAACTTTCTCTCTCCAACCTTTCAGGGCCCCTCTCCTTGCTGAGGTTGCCTGCTGCACTTCTCTAAGTAACTTTAAATAAAACTTTTACTCTGCTTCACTACTGTGTCTCTGCCCTTCAATTCTTTGTCGTGGCGGGGGCAAGGACCGAGGAAAATACACAACACTCCCACAACAGTAAGACCCTATGAGGCATTTTGGTGATAGGAGCTTTTATGTTCTAATTAGGCTTCTCTTGACTGGTCCCTGGGCAGCTTCAGGATAGGGCCTGGCCTCCAGAAAGACTACATTGAGATTAGTGGGTTGGACTTCTAGGGAGGGGAAGAGGATAGAGACTGAGTTCAGCCACTAATGGCCAAAGACTTAGTCAACCACGCCTATACAATGAAACCTCCATAAAACCCTCTAAATGATGGGTTTTGGAAAGCTGCTGTTCTGGTGACACATCGTGGTGCTGGGATGACCAGAAAGAGCATGGATGCTCTGTGTCCTTCCTCCATACCTTGTCCTAACCATCTCTTCCATTTGGCTTTTTCTGAATTGAATCCTGTATAATAAACTGGAAAGAGTAAGTAAAGTGTTTTCCTGAGTTCCTAGAACCATTCTAGTGAGTTATCAAACCTGAGGATGGGGTTGTGAGAACCCCCTAACATAGAGCTAGTTGGTTAGAAGTACTAGTGACTACCTAGGGCTTGGAGCTGGCATCTGAAGGGGAGTTAGTCTTGTGAGACTGAGCCCTTAAACCTGTGCAGTCTGCACTCATTCTGGGTAGTTAGTGCCAGAACTGAATTGAATTGTAGGACACCTAGTTGATGTCTGGAGAACTGGAGAACTGGTTGGTGTGGAGGAAAAAGACCCCTCATTTGGTGTCAGAAGTGGCATAGAGAAAATAGTACACCTTGTTACAAGTGTTCTTTTTTGAGGAATGAGAATTCTGGAACAATGAAACAAATTAGAGCAAGGGGGTAAGAATGGAGCAAGACAGGGACATTTATAGTCTTCCTTCACTCTTGGACAAGCTGATAAAGGAAAATGGTTTCAACAGTTTATTCAATAAAGCTATTTTTTATTTTTTATTTTTTAATTTTTTGGGGGGAGAGAGGCTTATTTGTTTTTTAAGTTAACTTATACACAGAATTCCAGGTGGCATACTCACAGTGTTGTGTCTGGCTCCACCAGTGGAAAAGATTCAGCAAGCTGGGATCTAGAAGGGACATGCTGGCCATGTCAGTGCTGCTGGACAAACAGCCTTATGGAATATTTTCCCAGCCTGGCCTGGGAGGAGCTGCTCATCCTTTCCAGCTTGTTGGTCTGCTTTCTTTCTGCAGCCAGTGTAGGAGACAGGTCCAGCGGGGGCTAATGTCACAAACCCAGGCTGTATACAGAACATTCAAAGTTCTTTGCATATGTTTATGCCATATAAAATTAATGTCATATTTATAATTTATGTTTCTTAGCATCGGAGTGTATTCACTATGCAAAGATGGGTTGATAACATATTTTCTAAACATAGCTGATGAATTTTAAGAAACTGAAATAAGATTTAGAAGCACGCATACTTTCAATGAGTAAAATTCCATGTGCTCAGAGTTTGAATAAGCCTAAACTTCATAATTTATTTTAATATTTGTCTTCACTCTGCTTTTTTGCATACTGATCAATCAACAGACATTTGAGCGACATCTTGAAGAACCTCTGATATAGAAGACACTGGTAGATTCATTATTGCATGTCCCATTCAGAGTCTGTGGAAAAGTCTGCTTTCTGTTTTAGTGTTGAGAAGAAATCCCCTTCATCCATTCATGTTGGTATTAGCAATTTAGAATCTATTAAAATGTGGAACAATAAGACAAAGTTTAGAATGAAGAGCTGAGTACCGTCTTTCTAAAAGCTCAATTATCAATACACTACAGTGATGAGTCCAAGCTGTGGTCTTCCTAGAAACCAGAAAGGAGATTGTCTTCATAGAAACTAATTCATGTCCTCCCATTCCTCCCCCAAATCCCCCAAACCCCAAGGGTTTCATACTGAAAGTAGTGCATGAACAGCATCAACCTCGTTGAGTCTCCAGTTGTTTTTCCCAAGGAAAACATGCTGTTATCAAGTGTCTGTAGGTTGCGAAATTTTTACAGCTTCTCAAAAGCTCTTCATGAAGAGAAATGTGCTCTAGCAAGCATAGCAAAAACAGGCGTGCGCACACACACAGACACACACACCCTTCAAACATTTAGAACATTCATGCCTGTGTCAACATGATTTCAGATAAGCACCAACCCAAGAACCCAAACATGGCGCTGGTAGAGCAAGTAAACAAAGAGAAACCCATGTTCTGCTTGCCCTGACCTCCTCTGCCCCCAAGGGCATGGGGACTTCAATGCATTTTGTTTATCAGCTAGCCCCATCCTAATTTGTATCTATGCAGTTTGCTAGGAAATACACTTTCTGATTTCTAGAAGTAAAAAGGTTTTCCTCAATTATAGGCCTATGTGTGTCATCAGTAAGTGAATAAGGTATAAAAGATGTATGATATGCAGTTTTAAAAAATCACATTTAGGAGGAGCATAATGATTTATTTCAGGCTGCCAAGAGTATTATGGCCACCAACATGTACATGAATTATACAGCAGGTTGATTTTGTTCGCAGTTAATATCGTGACTCATTAAAAACTAATCAGCTCTTGGTGGAGCTGATGGATCATGCTTCTTAAGCTGATTCCAGATACCATACTGCTACTAATTCAGTCACCAACATTTTAGTGAACATTAATCAAAAACATTTCAATTTATCACTCATGGCACATTTAAGTGCTTTCTCTCAGGTTTGGTACTAATTTTTAGAAAATAAAGAAAAATGAGTAAATAAAAAAGGAATCTATTTAAAGTCTAGAGAGAGAAAGAGAACATTTCTGGAGAAACTTTTCCCTTCGATTTGATTACATGAAAGCATCCAAAGATGATGAACTTGGTTCCCTCTCCATGCAAAACACTATGCTCATTTCCTTTCTTGGGAATGTGTCTGGGCTGTTTGTCTAAGTATGGCCAGTAACACTTCTTTTATCAGGCCGAGGCACTGGGGTGTTTGGACAGTAGACATCTGAAAGATCTGAGGCCAGAGTACAGGATAACCCAGGGGCCTGAGCAGTGATGAGTAGGACACAGGTGCCCTAGGGAAGCTGAGAACCCAGGGAGATTCAGGGCTGAGCCAGGCAAGAAGACCAGCGCCCAAGCACATGCCAGCTAGGAAAGCTGGTAGAGGTGAACGCCTAACGTCAAAGGTCAAAGGATGAAGACTTTGTTCATCTGTTTTCCTCCTCTAGATTTTGTGCCTTCCACAAATGCACCTTCTCTTTTTTTCTATGGTTAGTCAAAACCTGCCCCTCTTTTAAGAACAGGGTACATGCCTTTTGTTCCTCAAAGCACTCCCTGAACTCAAGCCACAGCTATTTCTTTATTGACTTATGCTATTAATCATCTGTGCAACTCATATAGGACTTAGTCTTATGATGTTTTTGGCATTTGGAATTGTTTCAATGTGTCTTGCTTCCCCAAACGAGACTATAAACTTCTCAAAGTTAGAACCTGATCAATAGTGTATGAGGCCAGAACAGGAATGCTATTTTCAAGTGTCAGACTTGTTCACCCACCAACAGAGCCACTGGCCTGTGGTTTAGTAGATTTTCCTGAGTGGAGGCAGGATTGCTCCCAGAGCCTGAGGCAAGGGTGAGTGGTCTTAGCGCAGCTTTGTTGGGGTATGGACATAAATTCCTGGTGATGCTTTCTCACTATTTATCCTCTTATTGTTTTGTTCTCCTATTCTCTTTTAACCACATTTGTGCTACCTTTTCTAGATTATAGCAAATTCTCCCCTTTCTGAAACGTGCAAATGTTATATTCTTATTGTACCCAAATATTGTGTTGACTTTTGAATCTTGGCAAGCCTCTACAATTTTCAGCCTTCTTGATCCACTTCTTAAAATTCCATGTAGGTGTTTATTATTCATCCTTTGCTATGTATCTTTCCCATTCATGGGCCATATGCTTTCAAAGGCAGGTTAATAGAAGAGCGCCTCACAGGCCACTTTGCCATTCCTCACATCAGTGCTATTCAGTGGGGATGCCACTGGTGTTGAGGGAATAACCCTCTGGTCCTTGGATTAAAGGAGGTTCAGCATCCCTGGCCTTCCACCACTGAGAACCAGCATTGCCACTGCTGCAACAAGCAAAAAGGCCCCACTAGTCTCCAAATGGCTCCTACTTGAGTCACACTGCTTTAGATGCTGCCTCCCCACCCCACACTCCAAAAACACATACTTTCTCCCTAAACAAGATAATTTGTGCTTCTATTGATAGACTGTTACTTTTTTGAAAAGCTGTCATATGTTTAGGTTACTCTTCCTTTGAGGGGTCTTTTTATGCCTTGGAATAAGTCATATGTTATTTTGTTTAGTTTTGTTTTACTTATTTTGGGAAATGTCAAACATACACAAATAAAGAGAATAGTATAAAGAACCGCCCCCCATGGATCTATCACCTAGTTTCAACAATTAACAACTATCACAAACAATCCTGTTATTCTACACCCCCACCTACCACCCTCTACCCACTTCCTGCTGCCATTAGATACTTTCGAAGCAAATCACAGACGTCATTCATTGTATGTACCTTTTTGATAAGCTTTCTGATATATTTTTGCTCTTTTACGTCAACAAGGATTAAAATGAAACACTTGCTTTATTCTCCAGGATCCCCCCACTTCAGTGTCACCTACACATTCTTTCTGGTTCATTAATGAAGCCAAAGAGATTGCTTTGCAGTTGTGTCTATAAGAATATTTTGAAAATGAGGGGAACACAGTTTGAGTTAGCTAAAGGTTAAGCGCTAATATGCAACAGAAGACTGGAGTAATTGGTTGTGTCATGACCGGTTCTTAAATGATTAGAATAATCAAACGTTGTGTCCTGCTGTTTTCCTTTGCATCCTCATGGGATGCATTTGCTGGTTATTTGATTGCCTCATGGTTACAATTGATTAACCCTGCCGACTTTGGGGCAGCTCTTTGAAAACAAATCGATGAACTGTGTGAACACTAAGCTTGACTTGGAGCATTCCTAAGTGCCAGACCATTGACTCTGAGGTCTCTGGGCTCTTCAGTTTATGTGGGCAGCCATGACCTTGACCTTGAATGCAACTTTGCAGCCAGTCTCTCCCTGAACGCTGTCTATCCCCTTGAATTTTTTCCCCCCAAATATAACTCCCCTCCAAGTTTTTGCCTTTAAAGGGGTGTTTAAAAAGAGTATAGATCTGTGTTAGGAATGATTTGAAGGATTCCTGTATACCTGGGCTGCAAGCAGATCCAGCAGAAGGAAGGGGATGTTAAATGCTCATGTTAAACACTCCAAAGGAATTCTTAGATTGCTATATTCAATTAGTAAGTGCACTGTTGTTTAGAAAAGTCTTGTCAAAATACTTTTGTAAGTTCCACTCGTAAGAAGATATACTTTGGACAGCTTTAACTTCCTTTGGGCTTATAACAATAACTCTAGATTAGAGGGTGCAATGGTCACACTATTATTATCATTATTATTGGCATTGTCCGAATAGTAAGAGCAGTGTAAGAAACTTGCCTAAAATCAAACAATTCCTTAGCAGGGAGTCTAAAGTCTATGTGTCTGCTACAATAGAGAAGTTTGCCAACTGTGTCCACACATCCTATCTGCTTTTGCTGAAGTTACAGTGTGTAATGATTTCGGTCCACAGCATGACTATTTAAATGGCCATCAGCATATAGACAAGTCACCACAACAAACTGCAGTGTGGAAGCACCTGGGACAAAAAAGGATCCCTATGCTTGCCTACCTCTCTGAGTTGTGGCAACTAAAGTTGTAAAGGTATGTGAAAGTTCTTTGTAAACCATAAAGTCCTAGTCAAATGAAGAGAATGGTGACAATACTCATAGCATATGACTCCTGTGGAGTATTTTCAGTTGGCCAGTCACTGAGCTGAATTCTTTATACATCATCTCATTTAATCCTAACACTCTTACAATTTACTATTATAATTACTGTTCTTCTCTACATGAATACATCTGGGATAGTATAAATATAGCAATAGTATAAGTGTGTTTAGCATGACAGCTTATAGACTGTAAAGACTATCTGGGCCAGTCCCACTACACAATCACTGATACTTACTGGAAAAATACAAAAGGAACAAGAAAAGCCAATGGGTGCCCCAAGTAAATCGAGCACTTAATCACAGCCTTTTCTGTCATTCATAAGTCATCACTCACTTAACAGGAGTATCTAAGCATCTAAATATATATGTATTTAACATGCCAACAACAGCAAGGCTTATCTTCAAATTCATCACTTTGCTAATTGCCCATTGCCACTCCTTTGGTCTGTGTTCCTCTAGGTGGTGGCCTCTTTCCTTGCTCCTACTCTTCAGTCTCACAGAAGGAGAAGCCCTAAAATGCAGTTAGCGTGAACCCATAGGCAGCTAAGACAGAGAACCAGAACCAGAGAAAAGGAAAGGCCAGTTTCTGCAGGATATCACTTCCTTTATATAAGCTGAAAACCATGCTTTTTGTATTGGCTTGTCAAGGCATAAGTAGCAATGTGGTTCCTAAATGTCTAATAGAAGGGAAGTAATAATAAATTGTAGTACAGCCATACAATGCAATATGATGAACCAACTAAAATTATTTTTTTTAGTGGGGAAAGTGATAGTATGGGAAAATCCTTGAAATAGAATGGTAAATGGTAAATATCAGGACATAAAATTGTATGTGTTGTATGTCCACAAGGTTGTTTTACACACACACACAACACATGCATCAAAAATTTAATAGAGGTTATTGTCACATGTTGGATTTATGAGTTTATCAAAAATTTTAATCAATACACTTTTCTTTATTTTCCAAATATTTTATAACAAACATGTATTCTTTTCATAGGGAAAGATGGGTGTAAAATAGTAAAGGGGTTATACATTGTGGTTTAAACTACAATGAAGATTATAGTTTCCAAAAGTTAATACATGCTTTTAATAGTCTAATTCAATTGGGAACGTAAGTATGATTTTTCTGTGTTGATTCCCCCTATTCTAGGTGCCTTTTAGCAGATTCCTATTATACTATGTGGTTTGAATCTTCTCAACATGTACAGAATTTCCCCAGAGTACATGCTAAATGTTTTGGGTAAAATGACTTTCAGACGAATGGGCCTCAGCCTAGCAAAGGAATCCTTGAGCGCACTGTGCTTCCTTCTAATTTGGAGATTATTTAAATTTACCTAAAGCTTTCAATGTGCTACTTGAAAGTTCTACTAAATATAGAACCAAACCCAGTAAACCCCTAGGGAATAAATGTGGCAAAAATAAAAAAACGTATTTTTATGAGTAGGTACTTGAATATTAGCATTTGTAAACTAGAGATAAACTCCTGAAAGCCACTTGAAATGTCAGTATGGGACATGCTCGTAGGACAGAGGTATTTCTCCCTTAGAAAAATATTTTTAAAACTTCATTAGAAAAACAAAACCAAACCTAATTGGATTGGTATTTCCCCGCAGGTGGGCAGCCCTCGTGGAGAAGCGAGAGGTATCTCGCACAGTGCCCAGGCAGCCAGGGCTGCTGCCCACAGGGCTGTGAGAGTCTTAGGGGGCACCTAGGCTAGAAGGGGGCAACACTTGGTGTGACAGAGCTTCATCCATGGGCTTCACAGCCGGACTGTGTTCCTGTTTGCTGTCAGACCCGTTCCGTGTCCCCCGCTCCTCTTGGCTACTTCAGGGAGCTGCACTGGGCTTGAGGTAGCTTCCCTTTGGCCAGTTGAAGCAGCTGGAGAAGGGGGGAGAAGGGAAGAAGTCACGGTACCTTTCTTCTCTCTCTACCTTGGGCGGTGTGTGCGGTTATAGCTTTTTCTCCCTTTTGGTACCTACCGGTTTCTGCTAGGTGATACCAATCCTGGGTTCTGATTGCACACTCTGCCCCCTCCTTTCCCAGCCCAAGCAGCTTCCAGCTGTTGCTCATCTGCTGGGCTTCTTCAGGCTTTCATCACTTATACAATGAATTCCCGATATTAAATTCCCTACAACATACTCAAACTGGTTTCTGCTTTTCTCACTAGACTCTGGCAATACAACTGGTTATAATTTAGGATCATGCTGGGAAATGTACCCCAGCTCAAGGAAACAAATACAAAGGGAAGCAAAGTGAAGACACTTCAAAGATCCACAGCACCATCAGAATTTTGTTCCAATGACAGCGGGTAAAATGAAAGGGCTCTTGTTTATGCACAGAGATTTAGAGAATTTTGAGCATGTGTCAAAAGAAAAACAGAAGTTGGCGATTTTAATAATCCAGGTTTGATGGTTGATAACTGGCGAATTGTTCATGTGTCATGTGGAGAAGCCATTTATTTCCTTAGGAATGAGCGTTTTGATTCCATGGAGCTTCAAACAATCTTGTTCTCTTGAGTAGGAGCCTTCTAGGAATGACCAAATTCAATAAAACTTGAACAAAGCCTGAATATAGGAGGATGTGTCCCATGGCTGTGCTAAGAACAAATGGGTAACAGAGCATATATAATTTTTTAAAAACCACTCTGGGATAATTACTAGCTGCTTTTAAAATTTTTTAATTCTCAAAGCTGTATTTATTAAGTCAGGACCATAATTTGTGAAATCAAAGAATTACCAGTTGCTACAGTTTTGTCATCATAGAACAGTTACCCACTATGCCCTACAACGAAAAAAGGCAAACAAGAAGTGCTCGGCACATAGTAGGGGAACTTGTTGAATGAATGCATGCACACCTGAAATCCTCAGAGAACAGGAGCAAGCAATTCATTCTGCCTCGACTCAGTAGTACCTTTAAGCTAGGTTTTGAAGAAAGGCAAGTTACTGTGCAGGTAAGAGCAGGATGGGATTTTAGGAAGACCCAAGAGGTAGACTGGAGAGAGTAAGCAGTGGCCAGGTGAGGCTGGAAGAAGAAATACCTGGCTGACTTTGTAGGTTGAGTTAAGCAGTTTTAACTTCCTTTTGTGGGTGGGACAGCCTGGAAGGCTTTTGAGTTGAAGAATGATGTCATCAGATTGGTGCTTTGCAATTTCCTTGCATATACAAATTCAGCAAATGTCAAATTTTTTGAAATATGTTAATGGAACAGCAGCTAAAAATTCTTCTGCATATAATTATAGGGCTTTAGGTTGGGAGCATCTTCATGCTAGGGGGGTTAACACCTATTGTTGGTTTCCTAGCGACCATGTATCCTTTTGGCAGAGAAAACAGGGTCACTTGAATACCTCCACTCAGAATCACACAAAGGGCACTGTCTCAAAGGAGATATTTACCTCCTTTGTTCCCCCAACTTCCAAAGAATATGAGTCATGGTCATTAGAGTGACTGAGGTTGGGGTGGGGTGGGCTTGTGCTTCTGCAGGATGGGTGGGAGGTAGGATGGGGAACACAGGGGAGGGCTCTCCTGTCATGCTCACTTACATCAGAATAAAGTTTTCACAGGAAACTTCAACATGAAGGAATTTGCAGAGAGGTTCAGATGACATGGGAGGCAGGAGATTGTCAGGTGAGTTCCAAGGATGAGAACAAAAACAAAAGGAGTGAAACACAGACATGTCATCAAAAACATGTTTTTAGTAATCCTTAGAACTCTCCTGGAGGAAGTTGTTATCTTGCCCAGTAGATAGATGAGCAAACAGAGACGCATAGACAGTAAGTGGCTTGACCAACCCAGCCAGCCGAGGCTTCCTCATGCCGGGGACGAGGGGCCCGAGCACAGAATTCATCCGCCCATCACGGTCACCCGTGGCCAACTGGTGCTAAGTCTGCTCTCTGCTGGTCCTCCGTAACTTCTTGGCTTTTGCTCCTTCCCTGCTTCCTCTTGAAAACACAGCATAGTACCTCCCCAGCCCTCTTCAGCTCCTACCTCTCCAAGCTGCTCTTTGTAGGCGTCCTTGGCAGGCTTCTCTCTTCCTTTGGCCATCCGTTCCTTAAAGAGGTGGTTCTCCCCAGAGCCCCCTGCCCAGCCTCTTCTCAAAGACTACAGAGCCTCTGCCGTGCTTCTCCGTCCGCTGACTTCAGCCTCCACTCACCTGGAGCTGACAACCCACAAATGAAGGTCTCCGCTTCAGACAGTTCAGCTGCCTCAGGTCCCACACTTCTCAGGGGGTTCATGGATATTCCACAGTTATTTCAAATACCAAAGCCTAGCCCATCATCCCTATCCTGAAGTCCACATCTGATTTGAAATTCTGAGTTCCCCATCAAGGGAGAGTTTGTTTCAAAAACAGGGCCACTGTTATTATCTTTGGGGTTCCTTTCAGATCACAGCGATCCACGTCTATGATCACAGAATGGGTATTATCTCACAACCTGAACTTAATGCCAGGATGTCTTCTCCAAAGAGGGAAAATAAATCTCGATTTGTAAAGTGCATTTTAGAAACTGGATCATAGCTTTGTCCTAGAGGTGATATTGCTCAGTACCCCTCACCCCCAACTCCCACTCTCCTGAGTGATCTTTTCCTTGACTCCATCAGATGAGAAAAGGAGGGGATGAGGAAGAGAAACAAGGGGAAGGAGACCCTTCTAAAACTGGGTCAACAACTACTGGAATGAAGTTGGTTGCCTAGCCAAGCACCCTGTCCTCATCTCCCCTAGATAGCAATCTGTGCTACTCCATTCTTCCCTCCCTTCTTTTAGGGTTGCTCTCAGTATTTACTTTAACTAGATTTTACCTACATGCAATTGGAAGGGAAGGTATGCATGTATCATATTCTTATGCTTACATAACTGGATGTGGAATTTGTAGATCATAGAGAAATGCACAATTCTTCAAATGAAGATGGCTTCTTTTGGCCATTACTTACTTAGCAAATATTTGCTAAATGTGTCTGGAATGTGCCCAACACTCTGCAAAGTACTGAGTTGAAAAATCTTCCACAGGAAGGTTTAAAAAGAGAAATGAGTCTCTTGTGCCCAAGAAGAACTAAGAATTGGTTGATGGATCACACATTAAAACAGTAACTTTAAGAACATATATGGTTGTTGGACATAATATCAATATATAAAAAATCAATGGCATTACTATACGACCATAACAAACATCTGAGAAACACCATTTACAACAGCAATAAAACCACAATGAGGTAAGGGGCTCCCAGTTTCCCCAGAGAAGCTTCTGCGAGTGCAGCCTCTCCATGTGTGGGAGGGAGTGGTCAGGAGTAGGGAGTGGGGGCAGAATGGGCACGCACTCCACAGATGCTCACGGAAGGTGGCAGGAGGCAAGCACATGACACTCATGGGTTCTGTGAGTCCAGCTGAGGCCCAGAAGCCAGGGAAACATGGAGGCTCTGTGGAATATGGGCCAGGTGAGTAGATGAGCATTGTGAGGTTGTACAAGCCCATATAATTTATGCTTCTCCAGGTTTGCCACTTGGGAAGAGCAATAAAATATCTTGACAGTAGTGGGAGAACCCGAGAGCACAAGAGGACATTTGATATGGTGCTGTTTATAGAAAATAAGCCACCATTAAAACTTAAAAGTATTATTAAAATACCCGACTGGCAAACCCAATCCAAAAGTTACCTTAGAATATGGACTTTGAGGTCATTAAAAAAAATGAAGCTGTGTGTCTGCCCTGAAGTTTGATCAACAGGATGTTATAAAGAAGATTTTTTTGCTGCTGTTAATAATATTGCCCTATCTTCTTAAAGAAGAGCAGAGAGGCAACAGGACAGCTGGCATTTGGCAGCAGTACAGTTTTTCTCTTCCAAAGAACTCCGAGTATTTGTACAAATATTCACTGATGGCCTGTGGAGAGGGAGAAGAAGGCGAGAGGAAGAGGAAGAGGGAAGGAGGAAAAGTAGGTGACTCCCCTCCCAGCCCCGCAGGTGGGAAACACAATAAAACTATTTTACTGTTTTTCTTAATAATCCCCAAAATGTGCACACCCATGTCAACTCACCAATAAGCTGCAAAATACTCTGTTCTCAATCTGATGTTTGATCTGTGAAAGACGGCACTGTGCTCTATAAAGCTGTTTTTGCACCCTTGCATCTCTGTCTCAGCTGACAAAACATAAATATTTGCACAAGCCCATCTGCTCTCTCAGAGTTCAGGATTTTCTCAAAGCGACGTCAATTCAGTTTAATGGACATTTACTGAGCATTTTTTAAGTTCTGGGTCTTCTGGGGATTTGGCAGGGGATATGCCCACGCAATGCTTTTCAGAGTGTGCTCCTAGGGCTATAACATCTGCACGCCTGGGAATGTTAAGCAATGCAAATTCCAGGGGTGTACCCCATTGCTACACAATTGGAAACTCAGGGGTCCTGGACCAGAAACCTGGACCTGATGAATTTTACCATCATCAGGATGACTGGGGTGCAGTACAGTTTAATAACCATCAAAGCTGTGTTTATGGATGACTTTCAATACAGTAGCAGCTCAGTAACTGTTCCATGAATGGATGAATGCCAAACAAAAACGAGCCAAACGAATGAGCTGTTAGCAAGTTCAGGACAGGACAAGGTAGTAGTGTATTTGTAAGAAGGGGAGAGCCCAGCTCTAGTGGTCGTCTCATCATCTCACCGGCTGGGGCACGCTCACCATGCTTCCAAGAGCATCGTGGTTCACTGCCAGTTGTGGGCAGAAAGAATCTACAAAACAACCTAAGGAAATGAATGCAGCAGACAAAACCAGAAGCAGCAGCAGCATTTGGGAATTGGCGGTGTCCTGATGGCAATTTTGGTTTTGACTAAGTGAGCAGAGTTTGGTTTGTTATTTTTAGAATTCATTGAGGAATAGAATTTGTTGTTCATTCGCTCTGCCCTGGGGTGGAGAGAAGACAGGCACCACTCTTCTCCCTCTTCCTGCAAGAGGCCAGCAGAGCTTAAGCTCAGCTGTTTTAAGTGAAGCTACATCTTGGTTGGCGACACAGGACTTCCTCCACAACAGGCTTTTTTTTTTAAAGAGAAACACTTTTGTCTCTTCTAAGCTGCCACTGGCTCCCAGCCTGGCTCTCAACAGCCTGTCTTCCCACCATCTGACTTGAGTCTACAGGAGCTTTCTTGGCATCAAACCCCAAAGACATCTTGTGTGGCCTGGGGGTGAAAGCAACGGCCTCTCGAAGGGAATTTCAAGGGTGTCTCAGCTGGGAGTCCTGGAGAGGCATCACTGCCTCTGACTGGACTGCAGCTGCCCAGGAGATGAGGACACTTGGTTTTTGAAATGTGACATTTGTCACAGTGGAGCACACTTTAGATTTTCACTTCCTATTTTAATGCTCTTTGGAAATAAGAAAACCTGCTGAGATTTCATTTCAACAGAACAGTACAACTCTGTGAGCGAACTTTCTCTGCAAACCAGAAAAGTGAATGAGGAAAATTGGAGTCAGCAGTACTGCCAGCCAGTTAAACACCAGCTTCAGTAGCCAGTTCATACGGGTAGTTAAATACCGGAGGTGTTAAGTGCGGCAAACCTTGCCTCATGTTCCCAGCGCCTGGGAGGTGGGGAAGGCTTGGCACTGGAGGGGATTTGGAATGAGATCTCTGGGAAGAGCCAGGGTTTTTCAGGAGGATACGCAGGTGGGGGACAGGGACTGAGGTGTGGGGCGATTTGGGCCTACGGAAAATGGCAGAATAGTTAAGGCTTTACTGGCTGCCAGGTCAGGCTGTGAGGGACCTTTTACCCAGTTAAAGTTTAAGTGTTAACTCTTCCCCTTCCCCAGAGCTCATTGGCAGAGCAGGGTTCAAACCCCTGCCAAACTGGGGGCACAGCAGGAAACAGAATAGGGCATGCCAGAAAGTTCTCTGAGGTATTATATTTTGTACTTTAGAAACATTTCATGTAAATGTTTGCCTTTTGCTTCAGAAGATCAGTGCTCCAGGAAGCTGGGTCATGTTTTCCTGTTGTCTTGAGTGTCCTCTGCATCTCCCTCAGGCCACCCATTCTCCAATCTGGAGAGGGGCCTCAACTGTGAAAGCCTCTCTTTTGACATCTCCTCGAACACTACAAGCAAGGCAGCCACGTTCCTTTTGTGGAGCCCTGAGAACTTCTGCAGAAATACTACTTTTCTGTGTCATGTGGAAAATGGCTTCACTTGTCTTGAGTAAAAGGATTTACTCGACTGCATTTCTTGAAATGAATTTTACTGTCATTTTCTGATACCTTTTCCTCCATTCTAATGGTTAAAGACTGAGTTAACTGGCTTTACAGATCAATAGATAGCTAATTGGCAGGTACAGAGTGCCAGTGTTGACTCCCCATTGGGAGGTGTAGCTTTAACTCCATTGCTGAGTGTTTTGTGTTTTACAGGTGACTTTCCTAAGAGCAAGTGTATAATTCACATTAGCTGGGCACTTTCTAGGTACCAGGCACTACACCGGGATACGGTATTTCATTTCCACTTTACAAGCCCAAGGTAGATGCTGTCATGATTATTATTCCCATTTTATAGATGAGGGAACTGGGATTTGGTAGTTTTAAAGTTTCTCAGAATTCTGCAGCCAAAAAATGTGAGAGCCAGCATATGATCCTAGGTGACCAAAATCCAACACGTTGAGTTTTTAGCCTCTTGACTATTGGAATGAAATTGAAGCTTTGGTGGGCAACTAGACCAGGAACACTTAAGATCCTTTGCAACCTTCACATCTGATGATTTTGTGAACTCTTAAAAAGAGCAGATCGATTCCAGTGAGGATGGATGGACGAACTACTGTGGAATCTCGCTCTTTCTCTAGGCTATCATCTTGAGACTGTTAAAAAACAAAACTCATCCAAGTAAATTTGAAGATCTAATTGGCTTTATTAAACATTTCATGAATCAGCAGCAGCATCCCCAGGAAATAGAGATGCTCCAAAGAATTGTACACAATGACAGGTTTTTATAGACAGGAGGTGGGGAGAATTTATTTGAGCAAGGAAAGAAAGGATTGTTTCAGAGAAGGTGACTTTCCCTTAAGGGGAAGAATAGTGGGGCGTCTTATGCAGATGAGCTCATTAGTGATCAGGATTGGTTTAAGGTTCCTCCTGGGAGAGGCTGCAACTGCAATTAGATTAGGTGTTATACCAGGTCTGGTGACTTGGCCTAGCACTGACACTGTGTTGGGCCTGTGTCTTTCTTTTTAACAAGAGAGAAGGGTACCCAATGAGACTTTGCCACTGGAATTGTGTTTTTCTCATTTTTATTGGGCATGTGAGTAGAAATTGCAGAGGTTAATATATGTCAAAGAAAACCTTATTTTCTTTTTAGTTGTAAAGCAACAATGAAGACATTTTCCTACCTTAGACTTCTTGGGCTGCCCTACCAAACTATCACAGACTGGGTGCTTAAACAACAGAAATGTATTTTCTCATGGATCTGGAGGCTGCAAAATCCAAGATCAAGGCTTCAGCAGAGTTCCATTTCTGGTGAGAGCTCTCTTCCTGGCTTGCAGATGGCTACTTGGCCTTTCCCCTGGGAGACGGGGGAGCAGAAGAAGAGAGATCTCCTCTTTTTATTAAGCCACCAATACTATTGGATTAGGGCCCCAGCCCTTTGTCCTCATTCAACCTTCATTACCTCCTAAAGTTCGTATTTCCAAATATTGTTGCACTGGGGGCTAGGGCTTCAACCTATGCATTTGGGGGACACAGTTCAGTCCACAGCAGTCTCTAACAGTGGCCCTGGCATTGAGTTCCCCTTATGCTGGTGCAGCAGCCCAGTGGCTGTGCCTGGCTCCCCCTTGTGCACACACAAGAGGCAGCTCTTCCATGGTGTGTATTTTGCCCACCTCACCCTCCAGTTCTGTGTCTGAAACACTTAGGGCTGATGCTGATGCAAAGTTCCTGTCCAACACCACCTACTGTGTTTTTATTATTTTGCTACATTTGCAAAGTTCTCTTCCCTCAGGCTTAAACATGCAGCAGAAGCCTCATTATCAATTGTATCATTCTTTCTGGTGCATTTTAGTAGAAATCATTATTATATATGTTATTTCAGTGGAACTCCACTTCCTCTGTACATTATAGAACAGCAATAATATAATTCATCCTATTTCTAGAGCACTTTAGAGCACATATTTCTAGAGCAGTTTTCAAATCAATTTCATTTACTTAATTTCCTCATTTGATCTCTAAGTGATCAGCAAGATGAATATTATTATCCCCATTATACAGATGAGGAAATCAAAACTCAGAGGAGTTCATTGATGCAGACTGGTGAGCAAAGAAATTCTAATATCTGCAAATAGTGTTCTTCCTATAATATCTCATTTATGGCCTACCCCACCCTCTAGAAACTTATGCCCCAATTTCTCAGTGGCACCCACTGACTCTCTTATCTCCTCTGGGTTGAGTATCCCTTTAACACAAGAAAGTGTTCTTCCCTGGAATTAGGTTCTGAATTATGAGGACCTCAGTCAGTTCAAGGGTAAAGTTCTGGAAGATTCACAGGAGGGTTTGTTTTCCGTGTTCCTCCATGTGATGGCTGCCTCTCAGTTTTGAGTTTCAGGGTCACTGAAGTTGAGACATAGCACTGCCAAGCTCACAGAGCCCCCCTGAACTTGTTTTGACTGGACATCAATGTCATCTCTGAGCTGTGGCTACGGTGGTTTCGAGATGCAAAACTTCACAGATGATAGGTCAGGCTGTAACTACTCCACTCCCATCTCATCACAAAAACCCGTCCAAGGAAAACACCAGAAGCTAATTGAAACTAAGACAACAGCTCAAATATTTATAGGGGCAGAAATTCAAACACACTAACAAAAACAAAGAATGTATTTCAGACTGGTACTAATTAAACTAAAAAAGATATGATATCTAATGGAAGAATGTTTTTTTACCCTCAGTTCTGATACTTTCAAATGATTGTTACAACCAAACAGATAATGTCATATAAATGATTTACTCAAAATAGTAATTAATTTCAGGCATTTGCCTGTAGACTGATTGTCTGGTGTTGCACAATATCATAAGGTGGGAATGGAAGAACAAAGCCCCCCAAGTAGCTGTGTAACTTTGAGCATGTCCCCTAACCCTGTTCAAAGTGACCTCTACTTAATTCAGCTGAGAAGGAAAGAAGAGAAGGAATGGGGGCAGAGACACAGCTATGCAGTGTGCAGGCATGGCATCGTGCAGAGGGAGTGAATGTTATGATCTCTAATGTCCCGGCTTGGACTGTGGACTCCAGCTGGGGTGCGCAGGTTCAAAACCCAGCTCCATCACCTACTGGTTGTGTGACAGCGCAAATTCCTTAGCTCTCGCTTTTCCTTGTTTGTAAAACCCAGTCTCACTCTGGCTAGCATTTCATTAGTAGATATATATAATAAATACTTCATAGTGCCTGGCACATAGTAAGATCTGGCCAGTGTTAGGTGTTTCTGTTATTGGATGATCTTTACTTGGAGGACAAATTAATGTGCACTGGAAGGGAGAAAGAATGGAGGAATTTCTCTAAGGAGTCTGTGCTTTGACTATGGAGTAAATAGCAGAAAGGAAAGAAACTATTATTTAAGTACTTATTACATTTGAAACTACTATATTCCCCTGACTAAATTCAGATGATAAAAATAAGGACTCAAAAAATACCCTAGGAATCCCCGCCCCTCCAGCTGCTACCCTCATCCAGCTCCTCAGTAGGACCAACACCAGGTGGCGATGGGCTTGATTTGAGGTTGTTTCTTGAGCACAATTAGGATACACAGCTGACCCTCAGTGGGTATGAGTAAACAGCGTTTTGGGCCGCCCACCAAGTGCACACTCGGTTGTCCCTCATCCCCGCTGGCGTCGGCCCCTTGCTCCCTGCACCTCGCAGCTGTGAAGCGTGCGCAAGGCCTACTGCCCAATGGTGGGGAGGCATTTCTCTTACCAGTACCCGTACAAGCTGCTAGGGAACCGGTGGTGAGCAGGGCCAAGACCCTGAGCTGGGGAGGGCCTTGCTGTGACTGCCGAGCAGGTGGAGCGTCAGGGTGGAGCCCTGCCAGGCAGGCCCCCACACCCACCCCCAAGGCCATTTTTGAGCTGGGACAGAGGTTGAGGGACAAATAGAGGCCAGCACAAAGTCAAGGCCCAGAGTCAGGGAAGACCACAGGACTTGAGGGAGCAGAGCCAGAGGCCCTGTGCACGGGCCCCAGGGAGGCTTTGGGCACAGGATCCCCAGGCTGACCTGCAGCAGCCTGGGGGGGTTTTATGAAGGAGGGGCAGTCGGAGGCTGCCTCCCAGTTCTTCTCTGGGGTCCAGGGTCCCCTCTGCAACGGAGATGGAGAGAGGATTGGAGAGAGATTGTTGAGGTGGGTGTGCAAACTCAAGGGCAGAGCGCATGACCTGTGTCTAGGGGAGACTGAGCAGGTGGTGACAGAGGCAAGAAAAGCCAGAGCAAGGCAGCTGTGGCTTGCACCCCAGCAGTAAAATGGGGCCCAAACTGCCGTCCTCCAAAAAGGATGAGGGAATCCCCTCTCCGAGCCTAAGGAGGGAGAAGAGTGAACTCCTGAGCAGCAGATGGGCTGGGGCCTTGGGGAGGGAGCTCTTGTAGGGAGAGGGGGTGCCAACCTAAGGCAGGGGGTTTCCAGGGTACTGAGGAACTACAGAAGGCCTCTTCTCTGGGTGAAAAAGATGTGGTACCCATACACAATGGAATATTACTTAGCTACGAAAAGAAGGAAATCTTGACATTTTTGGCAATGGATGGACCTAGAGGGTATTATACTACATGAAGTAAGTCAGACACAGAAAGACAAATACCATGATTTCACTTACATGTGGAATCTAAAAAACAAAGCAAATGAACAAACAAAACAGAAATATACTCATCAACATAGAGAAGAGACTGGTGGTTGCCGTAGGGAAAGGAGGTTTGGGGATGGATCAAATAGGTGAAGGAGGAAAAAAAGAAGAGTCAAACCAGCAGAACATTCCCCTCACTTCCTGGCTGCCCTATACATTTCACCCTGAGTTACAACTGCTCAAGGGGTCAAAACATCTGTGTTTTCTCTCTGCTCTGGCACCTCCTTTCACTGGATTAGGGTCAGGACACCTGGGTCCCATCCATATTCTGTAACTAACTCACCTGGTGAACACAGACAGGCACTTTCTCTTTCTTCATTTTGAAAATGAGGGGCTGGGCTACAGAATTCCCTAGGGTCTCATCCACACCCATCCAGCTCTTGGCAGAGATGTTCAGATCGAGGTGCCAGTGAACTATCTTGCTTATCCTCATGGCTTCTCATAGGGTGAATGTGTTATTAACATGAGGTATTCAACTTTGGCATTCCTTTAGTGACATACTATTAAACTTTCTATTCTCAGTCTTTCCCTCACTCCCTCTCTTTCTCTTCAGTTTCTTCCTGGCCCCACTCCCCTCAGGTTGAGGAGCTGGAGAAAGAGAACTTGGTCTTAAATTGGGCACAGCTGTATATTAAGAGCCCATCAGTTTTGACAAGATTCCGTTTTTCCTCCCTAGAGGAGCCAGGAATTTCTCTTGACCATTTGTTGTTACCTTCCCCAACAATCCCACTAAATCATTGCAACTTGGTGCACAGAAAGAACAGTGTGAGCTAGCAGTTGGCTTCTGTCCTGTGCTTGTACGATGTAGATCAAAGAGAATTGTGAAGGAAACCAATAATTTAAGCCAGGAGAAAGCTGAGCAAGTTATAAACTACATACGAAAATATAAACTGCAAATTAATTACCTACCTTGGAACTATAATGGTTTTTCAGATTATTACAAAGTTCCAAAAGATAACTTGGAAGTCAACTAGTCCTATTGCTATCTTGTTATAGATAAAGAAATTTAAGACTAAAAATAAGCTAACTCCAGAAGATAGGATTCAAGATGGTGGCATGAGAGGTAAGACAGAGAACTCCTTCCAAAACCACATATATTATGAAAATAGAGTTAATACAACTAATCCTAAAAGAGCAACAGGAAAGAAGGCTGAACCATATTTCATACACCTGGAGAACAGAGCAGACCTCACAAAACAGGGTAATGTACCAAAGCCTTGATCCGGCAGGACCCAAGCCCTTCCCTAACCCCAGCTCACTGGCAGGAGGAAGAGAAACAGAGAGGGGAGGGGATGAAAGCCTAGGACTGCTAAACACCCAGCCCTGGAGATCTGCTATGGGAGCACAAACATACACTGCATGGTGTTCTGAAGGTTAGTGGGGTTGGAAAGCTAAGACAGGCGGAATATTTGGGGAGATTGAGATTCCAGCTGTTTGTGGAGGACAGGGATCCATATCTGGCTGCTCTGTGACAAAGGAAAGGTGGGCGGTCTGAGAGGCTTCCCAGCAGCAAGAGGGCTGCTGAAGGAGCAGGGTTTGCACAGAGCTTGCTGCACAGGATAAGGGATAGGTGGACAAGGTTGTCTGGGTGCACTTTGCCCAGCAGGTTGGGAACTTTCAGGAGCTTCAGGCGCTCCATCCCCCTGGCTGGCTACTCAACTCAGAGGCCCCTCACTGTGATACACACCCTGCTGCACCTTCCTCCTGGCCTGCTGGCAGCACCAGCTTCCAAACTGGCAGTCCCTGCTCTGATGTCAGCCAGCCAGAGGGAGGCCACGCCTGTGGCAGCTACAGACGTAAAGCACAGAGGCTTATACCTGAGTGCTGGCCTACTGGTTCAGGCAGTGGAGACAGGCACTGCAGCTGTGAAGCAGGAAACAGCTCTTTCCTCCCCTCAAGCACCAATGCCACTCCCCTGTGACCCCTGACATCACTTCAGGGGCTGAGCACCTCCAGAGACTACAGCTTCTGGGCACTAGAGGGCACCATGTACAAATATGAAATGTCAAAGGAACCTGTTCAAACAAAAAATCTCACAAACACCAGAAAAAGGACCAGATGAAACTGAACTCAACAATCTTCCTGAAAGAGAGTTCAAAATAAAAATCATAAAAATGCTCATGGAGGTACAGAAAAATATTCAAGAACTCAGGGAAGAATTTAGGACAGAGATACAATCATTAAGAAATTCCATATCTGAAAAGAAACATACAATGGATGGATTGAAAAGCAGATAAGATGTAGTAGAAGAGAGAGTAAATGGAATAGAAATTAGAGAAGAGGAATACAAAGAAGCTGAGGCACAGAGAGAAAAAAGGATCTCTAAGAATGAAAGAATATTGAGAGAACTGAGTGACCAATCCAAATGGAACAATATTCGCATTATAGGGGTGCCAGAAGAAGAAGAAGAGAGAAAAAGGGATAAAAAGTGTCTTTGAGGAGGTAATTGCTGAAAACTTTCCCAATCTGCAGAAGGAGATAGTCTCTCAGGCCATGGAGGTGCACAGATCTCCCAACACAAGGGACCCAAGGAAGACAACACCAAGACATAAAATAATTAAGTGGCAAAGATCAAGGATAAGGACAGATTTGAAAAGCAGCAAGGACAGATTTGAAAAGCAGTTAGAGAGAGAAAAAAAGATCATATACAAAGGAAAACTCATCAGGCTATCATCAGACTTCTCAACAGAAACCTTACAGGCCAGAAGGGAGTGGCATTATATATTTAATGTAATGAAACAGAAGGGGCCTTGAACCAAGAATACTCTATCGCAAGGATATCATTTAAATTTGAAGGAGGGATTAAACAATTTTCAGATAAGCAATTTACCTCCCACAAACTGTCTCTACAGTGCATTTTTGGAGGGACTGCTATAGACGGAAGTATTCCTAAGGCTGAATAGCTGTCACCAGGGGAAATAAAACCACAGCCAAGCAAAACAATTAATTACTAAGCAGATGCAAAATCAAATCAACTATCCCCAAAGTCAATCAAGGAATAGACAAGAGTACAGAATATGATACCTAATATATAAAGAATGGAGGAGGAAGAAAAAGTAGGAAAAAAAAGAACCTTTATGTTGTGTTTATAATGGCATACTAAGTGAGTTAAATTAAACTGTTAGATAATAAAGGAATTTCCCTTGAATCTTTGGTAACCACAAGTCTAAAGCCAGTAATGGCAATAAGTACATACCTATAGATAATCACCCTAAATGTAAGTGGTCTGAATGCACCAATCAAAAGGCATAGAGTCACTGAATGGATAATAAACAAGACCCATCAATATACTGCCTACAAGAGACTCACTTCAAACCCAAAGACATACACAGACTAAAAGTAAAGGAATGGAAAAAGATATTTCATGCATCTGATAGGGATAAAAAAAGTAGGGGTTGCAGTACTTGTATCAGACAAAATAGACTTCAAAACAAAGAAAGTAACAAGAGACAAAGAAGGGCATTACAGAATGATAAAGGGATCAGTACAACAAGAGGATATAACTATTATAAATATCTATGCCCCCAACACAGGATCACATACATATATGAAACAAATACTAACAGAATTAAAGGGGGAAATAGAATGCAATGAATTCATTTTAGGAGACTTCAACACACCACTCACTCCAATGGACAGATCAACCAGACAGAAAATAAGTAAGGAGAGAGAGGCACTGAGCAACATATTAGAACAAATGAACATAATGGACATCTACAGAACACTCCATTCAAAAACAACAGGATATATATTCTTCTCAAGTGCACACGGAACATTTTTAAGAATAGATCATATATTAGGCCACAAAAAGAGCCTCAGTAAATTCAAAAAGATTGAAATTGTACCTACCAGCTTCTCAGATCACAAAGTTATGAATTAGAAATAAATTACACAAAGAAAATTGAAAATCCCACAAACACGTGAAGGCTTAACAACATGATCCTAAATAACCAATGGATCAATAGCCAAATAAAAAGAGACATCAAGCAATATATGGAGACAAATGACAACAATAATTCAACACCACAAAATCTGTGGGATGCAGCAAAGACTGTGCTAAGAGGGAAGTATATTGCAATAAGGCCTACCTCAGGAAAGAAGAACAATTACACATGAACAGTCTAAACTCACAATTAACGAAACTTGAAAAAGAAGAACAAATGAGGCCCAAAGTCAGTAGAAGGAGGGACATAATAAAGATTAGAGCATAAATAAATAAAATCGAGAAGAATAAAACAATTGAATCAATGAAAGCAAGAGCTGGTTCTTTGAGAAAATAAACAAATTAGATAAACTCCTAGCCAGACTTATCAAGAAAAAAAGAGAGTCTGCACACATAAATAGAATCAGAAATGAGAAAGGAAAAATCACTATGGATACCACAGAAATACAAAAATTATGAGAGAATACTATGAAAAATTATATGCTAACAAACTGGATAACCTAGAAGAAATGGACAACATTCTAGAAAAATACAACCTTCCCAGGCTAACCAAGAAAGAAACAGAAAATCTGAACAGACCAATTGCCAGCAGTGAAATTGAACTGGTAATCAAAAAATTACCTAAGAACAAAACTCCTGAACCAGACAGTTTCAAGCTGAATTTTATCAACATTTAGTGAAGACCTAATACCCATCCTCCTTAAAGTTTTCCAAAAAGTAGAAGAGGAGGGAATACTCCTGAATTCATTCTACGAGCCAGCATCACCCAAATACCAAAATCAGGCAAAGACACCACAAAAAGCGAAAAATTACAGACTAATATCCTTGATGAACATAGATGCAAAAATAATCAACAAAATATTAGAAAACCAAATTAAAAATACATTAAAAAATCATCCATCATGATCAAGCAGGATTTATTCCAGGGATGCAAGGATGGTACAACATTAAAAAATCCATCAACGTCATCCACCACATCAACAAAAAGAAGCACAAAAACCTCATCATCATCTCCATAGATGTTGAAAAAGCATTTGACAAAATTCAACACCCATTCATGATAAAAACTCTCAACAAAATGGGTATAGAGGGCAAGTACCTCAACATAATAAAGGCCACATATGACAAACCCACAGCCAACATTATACTTAACAGTGAGAAGCTGAAAGCTTTTCCTTTGAGATCAGGAACAAGACAAGGATGCCAACTCTCCCCACTTTTATTCAACATAGTTCTGGGGGTCCTAGCCATGGCAATCAGATAACACAAAGAAATAAAAGGCATTCAGATTGACAAGGAAGAATTTAAATTGTCACTGTTTGCAGATGACATGATATTGTACATAAAAAACCCTAAAGAATCCACTCCAAAGCTACTAGATCTAATATCTGAATTCAGCAAAGTTGCGGGATGCAAAATCAATACACAGAAATCTGTTGCATTCCTATACACTAACAGTGAACTAGCAGAAAGAGAAATCAGGAAAACAATTCCATTCATGATTGCATAAAAAAGAATGAAATACCTAGGAATACACCTAACCAAGGAAGTGAAAGACCTATACTCTGAAAACTACAAGACACTCTTAAGAGAAATTAAAGAAGATACCAATAAATGGAAACTCCTTCCACGCTCTTGGCTAGGAAGAATTAATATTGTCAAAATGGCCATCCTGCCTAAAGCAGTCTACAGATTCAAGAACAATGAATGGTACTGGCACAAGAACAGATCCATAGACCAATGGAACAGACTAGAGAGCCCAGATATAAACCCGCACATATTTGGCCAATTAATATATGATAAAGGAGCCATGGACATACAAAGGAGAAATGACAGCCTCTTCAAAAACTGGTGTTGGCAAAAGTGGACAGCTACATGCAAGAGAATGAAACTGGATTATTGTCTAACCCATACACAAAAGTAAACTCAAAATGGATTAAAGACATGAATGTAAGTCATGAAACTGTAAAACTCTTAGCAGAAAATATAGGCAAAAATCTCTTGAATATAAACATGAGCAACTTTTTCCTGAATGCATGTCCTCAGGCAAGGGAAACAAAATAAAAAATGAACAAATGGGACTAAATCAAGCTAAAAAGCTTCTGTACAGCAAAGGACACCATCAGTAGAAGAAAAAGGCATCCTACAGTATGGGAGAATATATTGGTAAATGAAATATCTTGCAAGGGGCTAACATCCAAAATACATAAAGAACTCACACACCTCAACACAAAAAAGCAAATAACCTGATTAAAAAAATGGGCTGAGGATATGAACAGACACTTCTCCCAAGAAGAAATTCAGATGGCCAATAGGCACATGAAAAGATGCTGCACATCGCTGATTATCTGGGAAATGGAAATAAAAACCACAATGAGCTATCACCTCACACCAGTTAGGATGGCCAACATAGAAAAGAATAGAAACAACAAATGCTGGTGAGGATTCAGAGAAAGAGGAACCCTTCTACACTGCTGATGGGAATGTAAAATAGTTTAACCATTGTGGAAAGCAGTATGGAGGTTCCTCAAAAAACTCAAAAAAGAAATACCGTTTGACCCGGGAATCCCACTCCTAGGAATTTACCCTAAGAATGCAGGATCTCAGTTTGAAAAAGACATATGCACCCCTATGTTTATCGCAGCACTATTTACAATAGCCAAGAAATGGAAGCAACCTAAGTGTCCATCAGTAGATGAATGGATAAAGAAGAGGTGGTACATATACATAATGGAACATTATTCAGTCATAAGAAGAAAACAAATTCTACCATTTGCAATAACATGGATGGAGCTAGAGGGTATTTTGCTCAGTGAAATAAGCCAGGCGGAGAAAGACAAGTATCAAATGATTTCACTCATCTGTGGAGCATAACAACAAAGCAAAAACTGAAGGAACAAAACAACATCAGATTCAGAGAACCCAAGAATGGACTAACAGTTGCCAAAGGGAAAGGGACTGTGGAAGGTGGGTGGAAAGGGAGGGAGAAGGGGAATAAGGGGCATTACAATTAGCACACATAACGTAAGGGGCAGGGCACAGGGAAGGCAGTATATACAGAGAAGACAAGTAGTGATTCTATAGCATCTTACTACGCTGATGGACAGTGACTGTAATGGGGTATGTGGTGGGGACTTGATACTGGGGGGAATCTAGTAACCACAGTGTTGCTCATGTGATTATGTATTAATGATAGCAAAATAAAAAAAAATGCAAAACTATAAAAAAAAATAAGCAAACTTCTCCAAGGTCACAACAATATATTATTTGGTCTTAATTTGGGGAGCTGTGAAATAAAGTGACAAAGAAAAAGAAGGGCTAAGCTTCCAAAATAAAATTTGGCAAACTTTTTCTTAAACGGCCACATAGTAAACATTTTAGGTTTATGGGCCAGGGAGTCTCTGCCCCTGTAGAGGCAGAGCAAAAGCTACAAAGACATGGAAACAAATGGGCATGGCGATGTTCCAATAAACCTTTATTTACAACAATAGGTAATGCCTCTAGGATGGCTATAACAGTTTTGTTTTAAAAAGGAAAACAAGTGTTGACATGGATGTGGAGCAATTGGAACCCTCACATGTTGCTGATGGAAGGTCAAGTGGTGCAGCCACTTTGGCAAGTCCTCAAAAAGTTAAGCACAGTATTACCACATGACCCAGCAATTCTACTTCCAGGTATACACCCAAAGGAATTGAAAACAGGGACTCATGTACATGTACACACATGTTCATAGAAGCACTATTTACAATAACTGAAAGAAATAGCCCAAATGTCCATTAATGGATAAACAAATTGTTACATGCACATGTAATAGATTAGTCAGGCATAAATAGGAATGAAGTAACTGACATACTGTACAATATGGATGAAACTCCAAACCATTATGCTAAATGAAAGAAGCCAAACACAAAAGCTACATATTAGTAAGATTTCATTTATATGAAAGATTCAGGATAGATAAATCCAGAGACAAAACACAGATTGGTGGTTGCCAGGGACAGAGGGGAGAAGGAAATGAGGAGAAATTGCCTAATTGGTATAGGGCTTTATTTTGGAATGATGGAAATGTTTCAGAACTAGGTAATAGTTGTACAACACTGTGAATGTACTAAATGCTTCTGAATCATTCACTTTAAAACAGTCAATTTTAAGCTACATGAATTGCACCTCAATAAATTATTTTTATTCTTTTTTATTACTTTTCAGGTTTTTCTATTTAAGTATACTTGATATAGAATAATATATTGGTTTCAATATACAACATAGTGATTCAACAGTTACATACAGTATTAAATCCTCACCCCAACTAGTGTATTTACTATCTCTCAATGTAGAAAGATACTATGGAAATAAATTGTTTTTAAGAAAACATGCAACAAGGTAGAGATGGCCTATCGACTATAATGTGCCGATTCTTCTTATGAAAAACGAAATAGAATGGCTCAATGAACAGTGAGCTTTTATTGTCAAGGAGATTTGTCAATCACAATCATTTAACCTGTCAAGGAATAGAAATAAACCAATTTTCCAGTTGTAATACTTTCAGAGCCAAGAATAATAATGAGAATGAAGATGCCTCCAAACCTAACCAAGTAGGTTTGGGATAAATTTCAGACTAAATTGAAATACATTGAATCTTTTGCTAAAGACCAAATTCAATATTGAAAGGCTTTTATTATTTTTAGAGCCCATTGGACATCTCCCATCCAAATTTTGAGAACTAAAATAAGTGTTTGGGGCCTTTTGTCAACTTTCTGTTTCTAAGGAATAACCTAGAAAAGGATCGTGTAAAATGTGCTAGTAGCTTTTGGAACATCAAAGAAATCCCAAGAAACAAGGAAATGAGTTCATCATAAAAGACTCTGAAAGACACTAAATAATTTCATTTAATAAACATACAGGATGACCCTTTCTCAAAGACAGTTTAAGGGAGTTAATCAATCTGGGGTTCAATGACCTCGAAGCCATTTCTAATTCAGGCAGAGAAACAAATACACTAGTAAGACCATGTGCTACGGGAAGAGGGGAGATTCTCACATGAAACAGGATGACTGGCCTGATAGGCTCACTGCTATTTTAAATAATTTTAGCAGTTTGGAAACATGAGGGAAAGAGGTTATTTTCAAAGGAGAAGAAAGTAGAAAAGAATTAATGTCTGTGATTTGACTTTTGTGTGCCAGGCCAGCTTTCCCAGATGAGGGAGGGGCTGGAGTGTCCTTTCCCTGGAGGACGAGCACCCTAAATGGCTTTTGTTCAAAGACTAGCCACATGTACAGTTCAGAGAGGACTCATTTCGGCTCTAAAAGAGTCACTGGCAAGGAAGGTCGCTGGCCATCAGAGCGGCTCACTCCCGGGTGAGGACTCTTCACTGCAGCCACCTGCTTCCTCACCCGGATGCCTGCGGTTCTGGTGTGTCCCGCTTCCTCTTTGGGGAAACCCCGAACTGTCCTTATGAAGGCAATGGGTATTTACATCTGGCCAAATGTTAACTGTGAAATAACAAGTGCTGTTTCGGGAGTTCTGGTTCTAGGGAGTAGACTGGAACAGAGTATTTCTGGGCAGAAGCCTCCCTGGGGACCCCCTTGGGCTCTCAATTCTGCCCAAGACTAAGGCTGGCCTCGAAAATGTCAACACTGGTTTTGGGACTGTGGGTGAAAAACTCCCGGAGTGAAGGTCAGATATCAGGACACTGGGTCATTTATTGATGTTGGAAGTTCCATTTAACTCCATCTTTTATGTTAAAAAGTTGTTCACCGCCAGGGTGGGAGGAGGGTTACTGGTGATTGGTTGTTTTTTTCTTTATGCTTTGCTGTATTTTCTGCAATGAGCTGTATTACTTTAATAATCAGCTCTTAAAAATCTAAAAGTATGTAAAACTTTTTAAAAAGCATTTGCTGCCTCTGAATTATTTTCACCAGCCCACGGACTCATCCAAACTTTCATGCATTTTGCAGTTGCCACCCTTCATAAACTGCTTTGAACTAACTGCAGTAGGAAAATTCTGAGAATTACTCCAGCTGTGGCTGCTGGTCAGACTGATCCGGTGTTTTTACTGTACAGCCATGCAGAGAAGGAAGGATTAGAGGTTCTGATCCCTCTGGGGTGTGGACAGATCACCCTGCTTGCTGTGACTGAAAGAGACAATTGGAATCATTGCTGTAAGTGCTCTGTCCCTGTGTGTGGGGACACAGATGCCCTTTGTACCACTCCCCATGTCTTTGCACTGAAGTACCAGACGCTGTGCTCATTGTTTACAATCTGTTAGAAAGAAAGATAAAGCCCAAAACTGGTATCACTTCTGCAAGGCTAAGCCCTGAAACAGAGCCTGATACTTAAATTACAGGTTCAACCTGCCCCAGAGATGCAGTCCGGCAGGGATTTTCGGGCCGGCATCACTGCTAAGATCATCTGTCCCAGGAGGCTTCTCCATCTGCCCTAAAAGAAGATGGGGTGATCTGCATGAAAAGACCCCCTGCTCTTACCCCAAGAGAAAGTGACTGTGCCTGAAACAATCCATTCTTTTCTTTTGCTAATAACGAGCCCTCCGCCACCCTCTTGTCTATAAAAACCTTCCATTTTGTACAGTTCCTTGGATCATGTCTCTACTTGCAAGAGGGAATGTTGCCTGCTTCATGAATTGCTTAATAAAGCCAATTAGATCTTCGAATTTACTTGGATTAATTTTGTTTTTTTTATCAGATCTTACCTCTCATCTGACTGTGGGACACTAGGAGAGAGTAGGGAGGGTGGGGAACGAATGAATGGAGATCCCAGGATTTTACATCATTTGGGCTTCAAGGACACAAGGAAAGGAAAGAAAAGGAGTATGTAAAAAATATATATGTATAAATAAAATATAAATATATGCTATAGATACATTTAATATTTACAAATTATTCCTTTTCCTTTCTTTTCATGTATCCTTGAAGTCCATGTTGGTGCAGTATCCTGGCCCCCATTCAATCATCCATGCATATATATTTGGAGGCTGTCTCACTTTCAGATCATAGGTATGTACTATTTTTACAAGTTTTCTCTGATCTCCAATACTCATATTTTATACTGTTTTTGTTACTATGCACATATACCTCTTAGATCAGTATCCATATCTGGAAGAAGATAGGTAGGAGTATTTCTTCCTATGAGAGAAAGTTGTTGGGTCTGGCTTTACTTCTGAGAGCGGAAGTAGAGGGTCTAATTACCAAAGCAGACCCCAGCCACTTTCATCTTGGTACAGTACAGCACGCCAGCCCCTCCTGCCGGTGCTGGTTTAGATTATGTCAGGGCAGAGGATGGGTGTTCTACACACTACAGGGCTATCAGGGGTCTTGGGGTTAGGCTGAAAGTTGTATAATATCAGAATAATTTTCATTCTCTCCTTCTAGATATTTACATATTGTGATAAGATTATGTCAGTGGTTTAAGTTTCAAATCTTCCATCAGGATGCCTTTTGGGAGTGGGGGTTCCCCCCACTTCCTGGGCAGTCAGGATCCTTGCCAACACATTCTTCACCCCAGGCCCACTTTTGTCCCCTACAAGCTGCTATATAGGTTGCCTCTCTTTAGAGGAATGCATTATTATTTCTATCCACAAGCCCTTGAAAATAAAGCATGTATGATGGTAACAGTTTGAGTTTCCGCAGAGACTGGCCGGTTTGAACTCTATGTCACATCTCTGTTCCAATCTGGGTTGTGCATATTTGGAATCTTGCATCTTGCAATGAAAACATGTCTTTGATAAGCTGCCTGGGTCAACCAAGGCTGGAACAGATGATCTCTCTTGTGGTCAAGATGATTTAAGAGAGTCCAGCCATCTGTTTCCGCCTGGCACGCTCGGGGCGGCTGTATGTTGGCAGGGTCACCATGTTCCAAACTCTCAGCTTTGCAAGTTCAGATATTCAGTATCCTCAGATCTTCCAGAGGAAATCAAGCTTTAGGAGCTGATTCTCAGCAATCAAACTCACAAAAGGCTGACGGATAAATCCACCTCGTTGTGTGCTGGTCAGGATTTACTGAGAAAGTAGACCGAGGTGAAGCTTACTTACCTCTGGCCTGGCATACTCAGCAAGTGTCCTGTAAATGTTAGCTTTTATTTTATTTATTTTTATACATTATCTAATTTATTCACTGCTGGAATTTTCTTGCTAAATTTTTTTTTTTTAGGGGACTCAATGCACAATCATTAATCAGCCCCAAGCCTAACTCTCAACAGTCTCCAATCTTCTGAAGCATAATGAACAAGTTCTTACATGGTGAACAAGTTCTTACATAGCGAATAAGTTCTTACATGGTGAACAGTGCAAGGGCAGTCATATCACAGAAACTTTCAGTTTTGATCACGCATCATGAACTATGAACAATCAAGTCAGATATAATTATTCATTTGATTTTTATACTTGATTTATATGTGAATCCCACATTTCTCCCTTATTTTTTTTTATCTTAAATATAATGCTGAAGTGATAGTAGATGAAAGATAAAGATAGAAAGCATAATTTAGTGCTGTAAGAGGGCAAGTGTAGATGATCAGGTCTGTGCCTATAGACTAAGTATTAATCCAAGCTAGACAAGGACAACAAAACATCCACGGATGCAGATTTCTCTCTAAACAGGGGGGCTGAGGTTCTAAGCCTCACCTCTGTTGATCCCCAGTTTCTCACCTGATGGCCCCCCTGCGACTGTGCCCGTCTTAGGTTGTTCCTCCCTTGAGGAATCTTACCCGTCTCTGGCTAACCAGTCATCTTCCGGGGCCATATAGGGAAATGTAAAGTTGGTAAGTGAGAGAGAAGCAATATTGTTTGAAAAGGTTAGCTTTTTACTTCTTTGCAGATTTATGCCCTGTGGCTTCTATGCCCAACATTAGTCTTGAGGTATCTTTACCACTTGGAAGAATTATGATACTCGGTAATTTTCAATATGAGGCACGAATTCTACTTAAGGGCTGTAATTAGGAAGGAAGAAGAAAAGCTATAGAAGTAGCAGGCGGAAGAAAACATGGGAAGATTGATTGTTTCTTTGACATAACTTCTTGTAGAGTAACATAAGCATGTATAGGTTTTAACAAATTACTAATTAAATTGCGTGCACACATTAACAGAATAGGAATACAGATACATAACAAAAGCAAACCTACAATTACCAGCCATATCCAGTGAAACCAAGAAAAACAGTTAGGTACCCTAGGCATTTGTGAAAACTTATCAATAATATGATGGATATTGTCTAACTGAATTTAAATAGTTTGAGAAAAACCAGACAAATTTAAACAACACATTCCTGGGAACTGTTCACATCCCAAATGTTCTTTTAACAATAGATAGTCTATAGTAGCACGATTTTGAAGCACTGCAACTCGCACTTCTCCTAATTCTTGGTTGAGTTCCAACAATATAGAACAAGTCAAATTTGTTGTTTTACTGTATGCACAGGCCAGCTTAGATATCTCCTTCTGCATTCCAATGGCAAGTCCAGGAACCGGCGGGATGAATGCAGCAGTTGTGCCAGGATCTTTGTTGAAGTTTTTTGATGATCATCTTCTGGAATGACTCTTTCAGAGGATGTTGATGTTGGAAGTTCTTCATATCGTATCTTAATTCGTTTTCTGGGTAGCCAAATTAGGCTTTGATCCTCTGTATAAACACAAACAAACCCTTTGCCCACACTTTGATATGACCTTTATACTATTGTGAAGAACCTATTGGAGACCACCACACAGGAACTGCTTTTTTTTAAGAGAAAGAAATATTATCAGAAAAATGTACTTCCATAGCTGATCATACTACATCCTTTAAAATATCAAAATTAAGGATATGTAAAGCATGCATTAATCATTGATTTGCAGTTAATTTTATCCTATCAGGGAGTAATTCCCCCCACTTTTTTTGTTATCATTAATCTACAGTTACATGAAGAACATTATGTTTGCTAGGCTCTCCCCTACACCAAGTCCCCCCCACAAACCCCATTACAGTCACTGTCCATCAGCATAGCAAGATGTTGTAGAATCACTAATGTTAGCTTTTATTTTATCCAGTGACCTGTCAAATGGTATTTGCCGCACAGCATAAACATTTCAAATATTTATTCTTTGGTTCCCTCCCCTAAATTCTGCAATCCATATGGTGGACCATCCTTCTACCAGGCAGTCACCATGTGATAAAAGAGGTCACTTTAAAAAAGTTCCAGTCCTAAGGATGCAACAGCCTGAACTCTAGAGGCACTCTGGTTTCTTGATTGGCTCAAGAGGAGCTCTTATCCGCTAATTATATTTGGCAGTGCTGCTGGCCCATGTTTACAGCTCTGGAGGGGCTGCTTCTGCAGATGGTTGATTTTATCCATTCTATGTTGATTCTTGTTAGGTGCAGTCGTGATTAATAGTGCCTGTAGATAAGAATTTCTCCCTGTGCTACATCTGCCAGCTGTGAAGCAGCACAATGCTCACCAATCAGCCTCTCCAGGTCTGTAACTAGTGTGGGTAAAATTGTAATATTTCCAGAATATCTCACCTGGCTTTAGTGCATTACATATCAACAGGTGTTCCTAGGTGGTGGAGAGAAGTAGTTCATCTTCATATCAGTGGGTAATTACCTGGACGACAGAGGGCTTATCTGAACCTGACAGGTTGGGGGGAGGTCTTGCTTGCTTTTGCTGGAGCAGGAGAAAGAGACAGCCCCGACTGCAGTTTGTAGGCAATAAATGGGTCTTAAACTTTGTTTTTCCCTTTTATTTCTGTTTTAGAGGTATTTTGTCCCAGAATTTTCTCTCCCCAGAGTTACACCTAGGGAGAAGCTGTGGTAAGGTTTGTCATGGGGTGGTAGGTGTGGAAAAGTGTTCATTCTTCCCTTCTGAGGTTCTTTGGCTGATCTAATAATCGGGTGACGTAAGACAGACTAACAGGAGAAAAACAAAGAGAAGTTTACGTGTATACCTCCTATATACAGGGAAGAGACCTAAGAAAACTGAGGAACTTTCCAAAATGGCCAGAACCATCACCTTCAATACCATCTACAACACTTAAGACAAAAGAAGATGTGGGGGTAGGATTCAGTTATGGGAGGTCACGAGGAGAAGTACCGTAAACAAGGGTAAGGGCACTTGTAAGGCTGGAGGCACTGATGGGAGGAGCGAGCACGTCGGACACTGATGACGTGCCAAAGTCCCCGGCTGCTGCCCCCTCCCAACCTGAAAAATGTGCCTTGAGCTAGCCAATCCTCATGCCGCTGTAAATCTAAGCTCTGCCTCACCCAACCTTCTTTAAAAACTCGCTGCCTGTCTACTTAACGTGAGAATTCCCCAGCCTCCATTTCTATAGACTGGGAAATCTCACCCAGGTATTTGCACTACCTGGCCCTTTGTTGCCTCTCTTCGCCTGCTTATTTCGGCTAGAATTTATCTTACAGCACTGAGACAGGGATGATGGGCTTAGATAGAGCAGGGCAAGGGCCTCCAGAAAAAAACAAAGCAAGAAAATCCATTGTGGGATTTGCTTCATTCTGCTGGGGGGCCCAGCTTATTTTTTGACTTGACCCAGGTGCTGCTTTTCCTCCTCCATCCCCATGCAACCTGGGAAATTGATTTAACTAGCAAGCCCAGTCATAATGAACATAGTAAAAACGGGAAGGATTCCATCTTGAAGATAAAGTTGCATTTAAAAACCCAATTAGTTAAAAAGTAAGTTTCTTAACATACTCTCTAACAAACAGACAATAACTCAGGCTACCTTGGGAGCAAAGCAGGCAATCTTGATTGATAGCTCCCAGATCAGGAAGCTGCTATCCTGAGCAGTAAATTTCTTGTAAATAACCCAGAGGACTGATAAGAAACTTAATGTCTCTTTAAAAATAAACATTTTGGGACCATTTAGCAGGTCTGCATCCCTAGCTCTTTGTCTCTCAATTGCCTATAAATACCCCAGACACCGCACCACCCTGGGACTCTCTTTATCTCTAAATAAAAACCTCTGCCATGCTCTCCTACCTTGAATGTTTGCAATATTCATTCCTTGACTCAGCAAACAAGAACCCTGACATCAGCATTAGCCAACAAGAACCCTGACATCAGCATTAGCCAACAAGAACCCTGACATCAGCGTTATGTTGATTTAAGTCAGGGCCTTCTCCACGCTTAATGGTTTCTAGAGATTTAGACCTCCTCTTCAAGTAAAGGGAGGGAGGCACCCTTATAAATGGAGATTTCCTTTATAAGGGTAAATATTTCCACAGAAGGGTAGAAAATGTCTACTAGTTTTCAGAACTTCACTTGTGTTTACAGTTTCTTAAAAAATAATCTGCTTAAAATAATATTTTGATTGTTAATTATTTTAAATATGCCAAAGAGGCATGTTTTGGGATGGCAAAATCTGTTCTCCTCAGGGTCCACAGAATTCACTGTAGTGCAAACACTTAACACAAAGTTATGCCCTTGGTCTGAAGAAATGCTCCACTCCCAATCTCTGTTGTGCATTGAATCATGATGCCCCCTCCTACCGCCTGCCTTTTGAGATGACCAGCTGAACCCTTGGGAAACAGAACAGAGCCTGGTTAGACTGAAATGTGAAAGGTGTGTTCAGCAGGTGTGTGGAGGAACAGGGGAGCATGAAGCTCTGCCCAGAAGGTGGAGCTGTTAGGATGCCAGGACAGCCAGGGGCCACCAGGAGAGCACACCACACTCCCGGTGGTCTGAAGGGAAGGAGGCTGTGAGTAAAATTGTAATATTTCCAGAATATCTTGCCTGGCTTTAGTGCATCTGCATATCAATAGGTCATTCCTCAGGGGTGGAGAGAAGTTCATCTCCATATCAGTGGGTAATTACCTGGGCTTATCTGAACCTGAGAGGTTAGGGGGAGATCTTGCTTGTGTTAGGCTGGAGGGAGGAAAAACAAGGACATGCAAACAGAACAGAGAGATGCCATAGGGGGAGAACAGACCAGACCCCAAGGTCCGTGCCTTATATGGAAAGGGGACAGCTCTTCCTGAATTCCATCCTTCTGATGTGCCAACTAAGACCCGGATGTCAGCCTCCTCCCTCTTGGAAGGAAAAAAAGTTTCTAGTTGTCTATTATGTCACCTTTAGCCAATCATACCTCTCCACGCCCCCTAGGATAGCTTGCCCACTCCTCCCCTTCCTAACCCCTTATAAGACCCCACCTCCCTGACCGGGTGTGACTTCCCTGGCCTGTAATACCCAGATAGTGGAACATCACCCGAGAGTTGTACTCAAATAAACTACCTGGCCCTTTGTTGCCTCTCTTCGCCTGCTTATTTCGGTTAGAATATATTAAAATTTATCTTACAGCTTGCTTCTGCCCAATCAGGAAAGAGATAACCCCAGATTGCAGTTTGTAAGCAATAAACGAGTTTAAAACTTTATTTCTCCCTTTGACTGATTTCGGTTTTAGAGGTATTTTGCCCTGGGATTTCCTCTCCCCAGAGTTACAGATGCCTATAGAAAAGAGGTAGAAAGTCAAGTGCAAGCCAAAGTCAGTACGGCTCTCCTCTACTACAACACCCCACGGTGGATTCTAGTCATGATGCTGCTGAATGGTGCTACTCTTCTTGGAAAGAGAAAGGGATGCTAACCATTTGTGGAAGGGCAGCCAGCTAAGATGAGAAGTTAGTATGACCACTGCTCCATCTATTCTTGTCTTCCTCATGGGGGAATCAGAACTAGGTGTCTGCAAATGGTTTATATTCACAGAGAAGTTCATCCTCCTCTCCTGAGCCACATCTCAATCTGCTGTAGGGACCAAGGCCAGGCTGCCCTGAGATGTGCCATTGTGACATGCAGATTATTTCAGAGTTGAGAACAATCAAGGCCCAAAAGACTCAAAGAAACTTTGATCTCCCCACAAGCCCTACGACATAAAAAGAATTTAAATAGAGGACATTCTCAAGGAAGAGAGCTATCACGTTAGATGACTATATTATAATGTAAACGAAGAGTGGTAGACTGGGAGGGATGTGTCTAAGTCTGTTAAAATTCCTCTCTATGTCCCCTCATTGTTTCTGTGCAGCAAATAAGTGTTTATCAAACATTTACTCTTTTCATATTCCTGTGAACTGCTTCCCTTTTCCTTTGAAGTCTCAGACCCCCAGCCCCTTGTCCTTGGTTCAGGATGACTTATATGCCTCATTCTCCCCCGTGTCTTTGGAAACTGTCTATGGCTTCCCTGAAAGTAAGTAATTAAACTTTGTTTTTCTCTCCTGTTAATCTGTCTCAGGTCATTTTGATTTCTGGAGCAGCCAAAAGAGCCTTGAGAGGTATAGGAAATTTCTTTCCCCCAACGCTGTCATCTCCCTGTCTTCAGCAATGTGATGGATGGGCCATAACTCTGTAACATCAGCTCAAGAGACATGCAGGAAATAACAATTTCATTTGGATTCTGACTTAAAAAAGAAAACACAAGGCTTTTCAGGTTTGAGCCAGGGAGTGAGTTGTTTGTCTTACTAACAGCGAACTCTTCTCATGGCCTCAGCATAATCAGTGTTTCTTTAAGGGGTGGGGATATGCATAAGAAATACTGAAAGGGCTCTGTTTCTCCTTGTCACTAAATCCTCTGGGGCCGGTGGGCATTTGCCCAGGGAGCCAGGTCAAATCTCCAGCGGGAACCTGCTGGGTGCTCCTGTCACCTGCAGCTAGGGGACCTCTCTGCATCTCCTCTCCAGCATCACAGGTAATGTAGAAAGAGAGAAGATTATCAAAGCATGGCCCTTGGAGTGTTCACCACAGCCAAAGTCCCTGCATTTATGAGAGCGGCGTGCCACCTGTCTCTCATCTCAATGCCCTTACTTGCCCTTTGGAGCTGGGCCTCTGCTGGATGGGTTTCTGCTTTGCCACTGATCCTTGCTGGCTTTGCCCACAGGGTGCGGCTGGAAGGCCGGAGGGGAACAAGGCACTGGCCCTTCCCTGTACCTCTTGCTCTGCCCTCCCTTGTCACCATAGCAATGAGTCTTCACCTTGGCAGCCACAGGTGATTTCAGAATCCAGAAGTTCCAGTTTCTAGGCTTCCCACCTCAGCCCCCCTGCCCACCTACCAGAGACTACAGCAGCCCAGGATGGGGGCTGCTTCCTTAAGTGACTGCCATCTTTGCTACCCCACATCTTCCCATGCCCTTTCCTGGCTCCAAAACCTGTTTAGCCCATTTCTGTTGGAAAGAATTTCTGTTAAAATGCCTAGCATGGTTTCTGACACTGTGGCTCACTGTAGTTCCGGGGAGAGGAAATCCCGGGACAAAATACCTCCAAAACCGAAATCAGTCAAATCGAGAAATAAAGTTTAAAACCCATTTATTGCTTACAAACTGCAGTCCAGGGCCATCTCCTACTCCAGCAGAAGCAAACAAGACCTCCCCCCAACCTGTCAGGTTCAGATAAGCCCTTGGTCCCCCAGGTAATTACCCATTGATATGGAGATGAACCACTTATCTCCACCCCTGAAGTACACCTGTTGATATGCAGATGCACTAAAGCCAGGTGAGATGTTCTGGAAATATTACAATTTTACCCACACTCACAATAATTCAATTCACTAACATCAGTGGAGGGCAAATATGGGAGTGGCTCTGTGCTGGATGTTTTCAAAGATAAGCAAAATGTGTCTTTTGAAGAAATTGTTAGGAATGTTGGGTAGAAAGATAGACATGAGCTGCTGGGGAAGGGGAAGGTTAGGTTCAAAGAAAAAGCTGCCCACATTCTGTCCAGGTAGGGGTCCCACATGAAGATGACAAAGCTTTGCAGGGATGTGACCTCCTTGCCCATGGAGACCAAGCCAAACTGGTCCCAACCAGATCCCAGTGTGGGCAAAATCTGACAGATCTAAGAACTTCCCAGACCACACTGCATCATGGGAAAGGACATGAGAGGGATCGCTAGGTTGATGGACCTGTCAATCAAATAACCCCACCTTGTCAATCAAAGAGGTGCCTCCTAGCTGGGATTTAATATAAAGGCCTCCTGCCTACCGGACTGGGGCCTTTGTCTACCTCGACTCCGGCCCACTCCTCCCTTGGAGTAAATTCCCATAAAACTTCCACTCTGCTTCGCTTTTGTGTTTCTGCCTTTCAATTCTTTGGCTGGGACAAGAACCAAGGAGAACAAACTCAGCCGGGTAACAAAATCACTGTTGAGTAACAGTTGCAAACATCTGTATAAAGCTTGAGTTTGTAAAAACTCTTATCTATAAACATTCACTTACTCCTTACAACTGACCTTAGTGAAGTACCATTTCCACTAACTGATGGGGAAACCACAGCCAGGAGATGCTAAGCAACTTTTGTGGAGTTCCACGACTAAGAAACAGGGAAACCACTGAGCTTGACAAAGCCGCTTTCCCAGGTTCTCAGAGCACTCAGTGGTTAGGTTAATTGGAATTCGCTGTCTCGGTCACTTCTCACTTTAATTATTCCTCACTGTTTAAAGTGAGAGACACTTTGGAGTACCCCAAACAGTGGGCTGTTGGTCAGAGGGAGGGGAAATGGGCCAATTTGCGAGTGATCAAAAGATAGTGCTGATATTTAAGATTCTCTTATCTTTCATTTTTCAGTTTGAGGGCTTAGTCACCTCATGTCCAGGCATCAAGGATCAGAACGTCAGCAGCCCAGCTCTCCCTCTGCCAGAGTCTCCCACTAGATGGGAAACTGGGGTGGGGTGCAAAACTCTGTCCCCTAGTCTCAGGAGAGGCAGGAAGGAGGGAGGGGCTGAGGACGGGGACTGAGCTCAGACTAGACACCAGCCCCTCCTTCTCCCACCCACAGCAGCCAGTAGTGGCAGAGCCCATGGGAGAGGAGCTGGGGGCCACCTGACCCAGGCCTCACCTTCTTCAGGACATCTGATTTACTCTTATGGCAGCATCCAGGGAGGTTAGGAACAGTTGTATTTAGTGAGTGCATATGCTGAAGCCACTGATGTGTTAAATGTGAACAAAATATGGCACATTATCAGTGACTCTGCTTTAGGAATTTTCCTCTTTTGGCTGCTCCTCTGTTTACTCCTCCCCAATACAGAGGGGCCCTAGTAGCTGGCCTTTCCTTTAATTTCACACCCAGTTTGATAGAGGTTTCTAAGCTCAGTGTTGGGGAGGAAAAATTTCCTCTATCCCTTGAGGTTCTTCTAGCTGGTTTAAGACTCAGATTGATAGATTAACAGGAGAAAAAACCAAAAATTTCATTATGTACATATGAGGAAGCCATAGACATGGGCTCCAGAGACAGGGAGAATGAAGTATATATGTCGTCATTCTGAACCAAGGAGAAGGGGGTAGTGGCCTGAGGTTTGAAAGGTAAATGTAAGTAATTCACAGAAATCTGAAAAGAGTAAATGTTTGGTGAACAAAGTACTTGATGGGCCACACAGATATAATGAGGTGCAGAGAGAAAGCTTAACAAACAGGCTTTGTCACATTTCTTCCTGTCTGTCACCCCCAGTTTACGTTGTAATTAGCTATCTATGGTGACAGTGCTCCTCCTCAGGCAGTTCCTCCATCTAAATTCTCTTTATGCCTTTGGGGTGGGGTGGGGTGTGGGGTCAAAGGATCTTCCTGTGTCTGTTGGGCCTGGATGGTTTTCAGCTCAAAATAATCTTCATGCCAAAGCGGCACATACTGGGGCAGCCTGCCCTTCATTCCTACAGTCTCCTCTATCGGCAATAAAGTTGCTATCTCAAACCATTTAAAAACAAGTTATAAGTGGGTGGTGTGTAGTATTTGTTTGAGATGACAGCTGAGTTTTCTTTTTCTCCAGACTTTCTAATACCCATTAATCGTCTCCTACCTCTGGGAGTACAGGGATAGTATTAAAGGGGCCAAGGGCAGGTATAAGTCTAGGGAAAGGAAATCTCAGGGCAAAATACCTCTAAAACCGAAATCAGTCAAAGGGAGAAATAAAGTTTAAAACCGATTTATTGCTTACAAACTGCGGTCCGGGGCCGTCTCTCTTTCCTGCTCTGGCAGAAGCAAAACCAGCCCTCCCCTCATCTCTCAGGTTCAGATAAGCCCTCCGTTGCCCAGGTAATTACCCACTGATATGGAGATAAATTTTTCTCCACCCCTGAGGAACGCCTATTGATACACAGGTGCACTAAAGCCAGGGGGGATATTCTGGAATTACAATTTTACCCACAGCAGGCCACCCCAAGATGTGCACTTGCAGCATACAGATTCTGTCAGAGCTGAAACAATCAAGACCCAAAAGACACAGAAGGGGGTCAGCATGTTAAACTTTCTCTCTATGTCCCATTGGTTTTGTGTGGCCTGGCAAACATTTTTTCAACAAGCATTAGTCTTTCACATTCCTGTGAATTGTTTCCCTTTTCCTTTGAAGTCGCAGACCCTTACCCCCTTCTCCTTGGTTCAAGATGAGATGTACACCTCACTGTCCCTGTCTTTGGAATCTGTCTATGGATTCCCTGTATGTATGTAATTAAGTTGGGTTTTTTTCCCCGGTTTATCTGTCTCATGTCGATTTGATTCTTAGAGCAGAGAGAAGAACTTTAAAGGGTAGAGGAAGATTTGTGCTCCCCAACAGTATCCTAAACACACTTCCCTCAGGAGAGAGCCAATCAAGAGACAGAGTCTTAGCTCTAAGTTCTAAAAGAGCATCTTTAGATGCCCAGCAAGGAGAAAAGTCTTGAAAATCAAGTATTTCATTGTAACAGCTGGATTTTTGAGAGAGAGAAGTATTTTTAAATTCCACGAAGGTTTGCTTTGTCCATCAACAGCCAGTAGCTTCAACATCCAAGGTGTGACAGAGCCTGTCTGCGCCAGCTCATGAGAGCCGACTGTGGACATTTCTTCTTAACGCCATGTTCAGAAGCTTGAAATCAACCACGGTGGAAGTGGGTTCCCATGAAGATGGGAAAATACAAAAACCAGGGCTTTTTCCCTAGAGTCAGTTGTTAAACATTTACCAACGTATCACTGCTTTATGCCATAATTAATAGATTAGAAAGAGTGACTGATGTCGAAAGTTTCCCCCATCTAGATAAAGATCCCAGAGATTGCAGAAGGAAGGGGATTTTGAGAAAAGAGTTTGGGTGAACTGCCAGGAGACCTTTCCTTGGCTGAACCCAAGGGGAGGGGGGGGTCAGTGAAACCTCAGAGAGAGCTGGAGATAGGAGGCCGGGAGCACTGTGTCTTGCTTCCCCCAACAGCTCTGTGAGAGGCTAACAGCTACACAGTGCTGTGCGTAAAAGTGGGCAGCAGAACAGGTCCAGGGTAGAGACGGCCTGGGAGAGAGGGCCTCCCTGAGCCTCCCCACTACTGCGTGCCTTCCGCAGCTCCAGCTGAGGAGCCCTTTGAGACTTCTGCTTGACACCAGGAAACCTCAGTGACACAGAAGGCATGCGGCCAGTAGGGCCCCTGACCTTCTCTTGGGGACACAGGGGTGAGGGCTGCTGCCAGGACCACTGGGAATGGCATCACAGAAGCCAGCCCGGCGGATGCCTGAGGACGGACCAAACTCCTCTCGTGTAAGACAGGCCCCTGCGATGAAAGTCACTTTCCAGGAGACGCGTGATGAAGAGAGTCGAGAACTGACCATTTTCCTAGGGAGGACTCGGTTGGTAAGATGATATTTCTCATTGCGGGGCAGAAACGGGGCTCAAGAGATGAAATCAGTTACAGGAAGATAAAGTTCACATTTTTCCCCAGCCAACTTAAGGCTGTGAAATTAAATACCAAAAACATTGATGAGCTACATGGTGAATACTGAATATATTTTCCTTGTTTCTAATTCTTTTCTTTTTATTAATAGCGACACATGAGAGAATATAAGAGAGTAGAAATCCTTCCTTACGTGGCAGCAAGTGCTTTTCACTCCCTAATTTTTCTGCGGCAGTGAAGAATTGGTGGGGATTGGGAAGAACAGTGAGGCGATAATTTGCCATCTACTGTCACCAATGAATGAAGTCGAGATTTATTCGCTTTTTTTTTCAACCAACCAATTGAAATCCACAGTGGCAACTTACTTTCAAGAACATCATTCATCATATTCAGTGAATGTTTTTCATTGAAATATTACTTTCAATTACTTTTAAATATTAATTTAAAATTGAATATTAATTTGTATTTTTGTAAATTTACTTTTACAATTATATGAGGGTTATAAGCATATGGGCTGTATGCCTGGTTTACATTTGTACTTTTTAAATAACATCTAAAAATAATTTAAGGCAATATTGAGGGCCCATGAAAATTATTTTTCCTTTAAAATGGGTCTGTAATAATTTTCTTCTCTTTAAAAGTGTCCATGAACTACATAATATTTAATGACCAGATGCCAGTGAGTTTTTTTTTTAAAGATATTTTGTTAATTGGTCCTCTAGAAATTTACAGTATTTTTATTGCCTCATCGGATCACCGGGCTTGTTAGCTTTTTCCACCAGTTCCTCCTGCGCTATGCTTTTCTCACTAATGAAATCCCACTTACTGGGCAGCTACTCCCAGGATCTCACTTAGGACACATCCTGTAGAGTTTCTCCCTCTTTTCTCATTATTGAGTTCATGAAAATGCAGTAAACATCGTGAAACTAGAAAGAAAATGCCCCAGAAGGCTGAGCCTGCTGTAGATTTCCCCACAGTTCTCTGATGGACGTGGAGTCCCGTGGCCCCTTTTCAACCTAAGCCTCTGCTCAAAAAAGAAGAGAAGAAAGATTGGTGAAAAGCATGGAATATGGCAATTGAAATGTGTGCTGATGGAAAGAAAAGGGAAAGGGGAACAGGGGAGGAGGGCCATTACTGCAGTGAGAAGGCAAGAGAGAAAGAGAAACAGATAAGTGAGAACACCTGAGAGAGCCGCAGAGGAAACTGAGGGGGCCAGGGGCTGTGCGCGAGAGCCGGCGCGGAGGGCGCTGCACCAGGAAGCGCGGTCTACGGAGGCGCAGACAGTCGAGGGAGGAGAAAAATCGAGAGATGTCATGAGGTCCAATGTGACAGGAACCGCCAACTTCTCTGCTTCCTGAGATTAGCTGTTCCATGGCGCTGTAAATCCCTTGAGAAGCAAGGTAGTTCATAGATTTACCAAACCTGGTGTGTCCTGGCCTGTGGGAGCAAACACTTGAATTTTCAGGAATTTTGTGAGCTAGTTATTAAACACGGCTATTTAAAAAATTAAACTGTATAAGCTAAACATTAAGCAAATTATATTAAAAACATAATAAATACTAACAATTTATGCCTTCTATGTGTATATTAATCTATGTATGTAGGTCTGTCAGAGGGGACATGCTGTGCAATAAGAGTTACTGGATATTCCTTCAAACTCTGCCTTCAAGTGACTTCACGTTAGTAGATTGAAATAAGCCACAGTGGAAGTATTTACACCACGGAAATCAGCAAATGCTTAAAATATGGTTTTACATTTTGATTGTCTAAATGTAACAGCATGCTAGAGACAGCAATGTAGATTAAACTTAAAAGTATGTTGTGTCTGTAGCTGTTACATTGTGAAAAATAAAAAAAATTGAGAAAATATTCTACCCATGTTCAAAAACTATTAACCAATTCATCAAAAAATTGCTTACTTCACTAACAAATGAGTGATATCCCCACATATGTCTGTTTCACTTTTGTTTTACTCATTAAAGTAAATGAAAGTATCCATCAACATTCATGTCAGCAACATCAAACAGGCAATCCCTCTGAGGTGTGCCTCTATCTGTTAAACAATTCCCTATACCCCAACCCCCAACCCCCGTAACTTCTATTCTATTTTCTGTCTCTGTGAATTTGACTAGTTTAGGTACTTCACATAAATGGGCTCATACAATATTTGTCTTTTTGTGTCTGGTTTATTTCACTGAGCACAATGTCTTTAAGGTTTATCCTTCTTGTAGCAGGTGCCAGAATTTCCTTCCTTTCAATGGCTGAATAATACCTCATTGTATGTATAGACCACATTGTTTATCCATTTACCCACCCACGGACAGTTGGGTGGTTTCATTTTGGTTATTGTGAATAGTGCTGCTGCAAACGGGGGTGTGTAAATTCCTGTTCTTTCTGTTCATGAGTGCCTTTGCTTCTTGGGTCCCGGAGGGTAGACAAGAGAGCTAGATGCATCACGATGGGCCCCAGAACTATCTCAACCCTTGCTCTCTCTAGATGCTTGCTGGCTGTTTCTGCACTCTCTGCTCAAGTAAGAGGCTTTCTACTACGGGGACAGAACCAGAGAAGCCAAGTTCAGCAGCAGCTAGTATATGAAACCATCTGATGCCTTTGCCAATGGCTGGGTTAAGTTCAGTGTGAACACTACCACACTGCCACAGTGTGAAACACAAGAGTCCTCCTCCCCCACCTCACGGGTCCTTAATGGGTTGACAGAAACCACAGAGGGGTGGGGGTGTGGTCAGCAGTTTAATATTGTGAGGCAAGTGGCCCCAAGGGATTAGAGAAGCAGCCAAGGGCTTAGTCCCTCTTCAGGGTCAGGACATGGCTATTGACACAGAGCAACCAGTGTGATGTGGATCTAAATAAACTTTCTTTTAAGTGATAGAAATAATCCATCCTAATTGGTGCCTGGTTGCTGAAAATGCCTTCAGCCTTTTCCCAGATGGAACAAATTATTTGCTATTAAAAATTCATTTAAAAATAACATGGCCAATCAGTGTGTTTTAATCTCAGCTTATCTTCTAAAAGGAACTGAAAATAAGACTGAATAGGAAAAGTTTCCTTTTTTTTTCCAAAGGAGAAAACAGACATCTTTGATTCCTCTGTGCAAATGGGAGAGCTGTGTTCAGCAGGGCAAGGTCAGCATGGCAGATGTTTTTCTGTGACGTCAAAGGATGTGCAGACAGTGGAATCAAAGCTTGAAATGAAGAGCATTTTCAGATATATTTTTAAAGTCTTTTGTCAGGCTTAGCAAACCTTTCCAAGTTGGGGAGTGCTGGCCTGTGCTGATAGGTGAAGAACCTTGATAAGGTAGTAGGGGCAGAGGATTGAAGTGTTGGGCTTGCTGACGAAGGCTGAACAGTACTTGCACAGCAGCCACTTCCTCTCCACTGCTTGCTAATTTCTACTCTCCAAACCCCCAGTTTAGAGGACTTTGCAGTCTGCCCCTAGCTCTTGCCCACCCCCGCTGACCATGTTCTGGGTGTGAGTGTGTTCTGGGCCATTTCTACAGAGTGAGCCAGTAATCATCTGTGAGCCACCTCTCAGTAGTGCCTAGGTGATCTTCAGGACCACCAGTGTGGGACGGGGCACATGCTCTGGACTGAAATAAGCCACTTCAGACCATGTCCTCATCTGAGGTTGCTCATATTGGGTTTGACATCCTTTTGTCAAAGAAATGGGTATGTGTCAGCAGAGCTGAGGGTGTGTGTGTGTAGCATTAGCCCCAGAAGTGGGGAAAATTCTAAGGATCAAGGGCACTGACCTATATTTTTTTCTGACCCTATCTTAAAAACTGACCCTATCTTAAAAATAACCAGGTGGCCATAAACAACCCTTAGCACCTCTGAAATGGCTATGGGGTAAAGCTGACTTTCATTTAAATAAGTTACAAGATGGGCTTCCTATTGATAAAAGTAGGCAGATTTCCACTTCAAAGTAAAACATTTTCAACAGTTAAAAAATAAGCAATTCAAGTAGAAAATGGGCAAAAGAGAGGAAGACACATTTCACTGATGAGAATGTACAGATGGCAAATAAGCATTTGAAAAGATAGTCAGGATCATTAGCATCAGGGAAATGCAAATTAAAGCACAGTGAGCTATCACCACATACCTATCAGGGTGGCCAAATAAAAAACAGTGACAACACCAAATGCTGGCAAGGATGTGGAGAAACTGATTACTAACATAATACTGCTAAGAATGTAAAATGGTACAGTCACACTGGAAAACAGTTTGGCAGTTTCTTATAAAACTAAACATGCTATTACCATATGGTTCAGTGATGACACTCTTGGGCATTTTCCCAGAGAAATGAACATTTGTGTCATAAAAACTAGCATATGAATGTTCATAGCAGCTTTATTTATAATAGCTCCAACTGGAAAGAGCCCAGATGTCCTTCAACGGGTGAAACAAACTGTAGTACACCCATCCCATGGAACAGCAATACAAAGGAATGAAGCACTGATATATGCAACAATTTGGATAAATTATGCTGAATGAAAAAAGCCAATCCCAAAGTTTCACACTACAGGATTCCATTTATCTAATACTTTTAAAATGACAATATTTTAGAAATGGAAAACAGTTTATTAGTTGTTAGGTGACTATTGTGGATACCTGAACACATGATAAAATTGTATAGAACACATGATAAAATTGTATAGAACTAAGTAGACACACACACACGAATGTGTGCACATAGAACTGAAGAAATCTGAACAAGACGGGTGGATGGTATCAAAAGTAATATCCTGGTTACCTACCATATTGTGCTATGGTTTTGCAAGATGTTACCATTGGTGGAATCTGAATGAAGGGTCCACAAGATCTCTTGGTATTATTTCTCACAACTGCATGTGAATCTACAACTATCTCATTAAAAATTTAATTATAAGCATAACACTTTCTTTAAAAAGCATAACTCAAGGAAAACTCTAGGCCAAGCTTTCAGTTCTATCATGGGATGTCACACATTTTTCTCAGAACTTCATGTTATTTCAGATCACTCACTTTGCTATACATCTGCTCAGGTGTACTCCCTCATGTATTTTTTCCCTAAAATAGATTTTTCTCCCTTTATAGTCCTTTCCTTCTGCTCCATACATTAGGTACTTGGTGTGTTGATGAATTAATCTGTAGCTAATGTTGCCTGAGCATTACAGCCTTTACTGCCCTCTGGCTCCTAAAATCTTGTATGAAGAGATTTTACTTTCTTAGAGGTCTTAAAATTGTCTAACAGGTGATCCACATAGCATTAAAAAGATTATGATTTTAGATCTACAAGTAGAGAAGTCTCATATCCTGAAAGCAAAATCTTTCTGTGGAAAGAGACCACTTTTCTTTCTTTTTTTAAAAATTAAGGTATCTTATGAAGGTTTCACATGGAAAACTATGTGGTTACTACATTCACCCATATTATCGAGCCCCCTCTATACCCCATTGTAGTCACTGTCCATCATTGTAGTTAGATGCCACAGAGTCACTACTTGTCTTCTCTGTGCTACACTGTCTTCCCCATGATCGCCCCCACACCATATGTAGTAATCATAATACCCTTCAATCACCTCCTCCATCCCTCCCCTTTGGTAACCGCTAGCCCCTTCTCGGTGTCTGTGAGTATGCTGCTATTTTGTTCCTTCAGTTTTGCTTTGTTGTTATACTCCACAAATGAGGGAAATCATTTGGCACTTGTCTTTCTCTGCCTGACTTATTTCACTGAGCATAATACACTCTAGCTCCACCCATGTTGTTGCAAATGGTAGGATTTGTTTCTTTCTTATGGCTGAATAGTATTCTGCTGTGTATATGTACCACCTCTTTATTCATTCATCTACTGATGGACACTTTGGTTGCTTCCATATCTTGGCTATTATAAATAGTGCTGCATTAAACATATGGGTGCATATGCCTTTTTGAATCTGAGGAATTATATTCTTTGGGTAAATTTCTAGAAGTGGAATTCCTGGGTCAAATGATATTTCTATTTTTAGTTTTTGAGGAACCTCAATATTGCTTTCCACTATGGTTGAACTAGTTTACATTCCTACCAGTAGTGTAGGAGGGTTCCCCTTTCTCTGAATCCTGGCCAGCATTTGTTGTTACTAGTCTTTTCTCTGTTGGCCATCCTAACAGGTGTGAGGTGGTTTTAATTTGCATTTTCCTGATGATTAGCATTGTGGAGAATCTTTTCATGTGCCTGTTGGCCATCTGAATTTCTTCTTTGGAGAAGTGTCCGTTCATATCCTCTGCCCACTTTTTAATAGGGTTATTTGATTTTTGGGGGTTGAGGTGTGTGAGTTCTTTATATATTTTGGATATTTAACCCCTTGTAAGATATGTCATTTACAAATAGATTCTCCCATACTGTAGGATGTCTTTTTGTTTTTCTGATGGTGTCCTTTGCTATACAGAAGCTTTTTAGCATGATGGAGTCCCATTTGTTCATTCCTGATTTTGTTTCCCTTGCCCGAGGAGATGTGTTCAGGAAAATGTTGCTCATGTTTATATTCAAGAGATTTTTGCCTTTGTTTTCTTCTAAGAGTTTTATGGTTTCATGACTTACATTTAGGTCTTTGATCCATTTTGAGTTTACTTTTGTGTATGACAATAATCCAGTTTCATTCTCTTGCATGTAGCTGTCCACTTTGGCCAACACCAGTTTTTGAAGAGGCTGTCATTTCCCCATTGTCTATCCATGGCTCCTTTATCATATATTATTGGCCATATATGTGTGGGTTTATATCTGGGTTCTCTAGTCTGTTCCATTGGTCTATGGATCTGTTCTTGTGCCCATACTAAATTGTCTTGATGACTGTGGCTTTGTAGTAGAGCTTGAAGCTGGGGAGTGTAATCCCTCCCACTTTATTCTTCCTACTCAGGATTGCTTTGGCTATCATCCCTTCATTTTTAGTCTGTGTATGTCTTTTGGTTTGAAGTGGAGAGACTACTTTTCTTAAATTTTCCTTTCTTCTTCTTCATTTTTAATTTTTATTATATGCCAGACACTAGGCATATTCTTTGCTTTGTTTTCACATTCTTAACAAGCCTATGAGGGAGGATCAGTTTTGCTATCTTATATATATATATATTAATAAACTGAGGACCAGTCACTTGCCCTGCTCACACAGCTAAGCAGTAGAGTCAGGGCTGGGGCCTGGGTTGATTTCACCCAAAGTACATTCTCTTGCCACCATACCTGCAGTTCTCAAGCTCTTTGGTGCCAGGACCCTGAAGAGCTTTGTGTAATGTGGCTTATATTGATTGATATTTACCACATTAGAAGTTAAAAGTGAGGTATTAAAATACTTATTTAGTAAGCCCTCTAAAAAAACCAAAATTACTTTTTAACATAAAATACAACATTTCTTGTGAAAAATAACTACTTATCTCCAAACAATAAACTTAGTGAGGAGATGTTTCAAATCTCTTTAACATCTGGCTTAGCAGAGGATAGGTTCTTGTGTCTGCTTCTGCATTCAATTTGTTTGTGATATGTTGTTTTGGTTGTGATATAGGGTGAAAATCAGGTATCACACAGTATTTTAATAGGTTTTTCAGATTATTCTTATCAGAAATATCTTTAAGACACAAGTTTTCCGAACTTCTAATTTTTTACTCAAAAACAAATTTTGTCATGGGCAGCAAATATGAGCAATTGTTTTCCTTGAAGTGACTATATTCATTTTTAAGAAAATGTCTGCCAAATAATCATCTGAATAATCATCTTATTTTTGCTAGTCCTTCTTTCTAAAAGGCATTGCATGCAGAGTGAATAGCTTAGCTTGAAACTCAATTGTACAAGTGCTTTTACTCAGACAACCATCCCTATGCAGAATAGTAAAAAGATGTTAAAATTTAATACAATTACCTTATATTTACTGTTTTAGCAAGGACATTCTTAAGTGGAAATGTTTTTTTTTTTTCTTGTCAGTGCATAGCAGTTAAAAATACAGTGACTTCTGCCTTGATTGTGTTAAGGCACCAGTTTTACCTACAATTGCTTTGTGCTATCAGTGAAAATGTCAACACATACGAAAAGGCAAATGATGACTTAGAATTCTTATGAAAGTGATGTCAAGGGATGCCCCCCCCTTCCTCCCCGACTGGGGCCATGGCCCATACTATGCAAACTCCCAGTAGAGGTGCAGCTACTCAGATTTTATTTCTTAGTATCAAACCTGCCAGGATTGGTACAGCAACATTCAGAGCTAGGGCATATTTATTAAAAAATCCCCAGAGTACAATTTCCACCCAGATGAAATACCAAAACTAGTTGCTGACAGGATCACTGTGGCACCCTCCTGCCTCTTCCTGGGAACTTTTTCTTCAGTGTTTTCTTTTCAGCATCCCTGGTGTTCAGGGCTTCCTGATGCCCAAAGCCACTCAAGACAGGACCCTGTTGTGCAGCATGGTTTACAGGTATGGAAGAGCAAACCTCCCACCCATCATAGTTGCTGCGCTCCTATAGGTACATACAGCTCTAGGAACCCAAGGGAACAAACTCTGGGGTGCCCTAAGGACTCTACTCTGCTACTTTTCCTAGGCAGTGCCTGGTCTCTCTGCTCAATGAGGAGTACTTTGTACCTTGGGCTCTTCTCTCCTTTCTTCAACATTTCACTTTCCAGAAAACCCTTCCCCAAGAGTCTCTTCTCCTTTTCCAACATGGCAGCTGGCTCCTGAGCAATGAATAACTGCCCAGGTGAGAATGACCATTAAAGTATTTAGTAGGCATGTTCACATTTTACCAGGAGACTCCTGGAGTTCTGTAGAATGCCTTAATATAAATAAATAATTCTGTGATGAAAAGCATTTCAGGTTAGGATTACAGGCAAATGGGTGATTCTGGAACTGTCTACTTAGTTAAGACAAGGTCATAAGAATTGGATGATTAAATGATCAGAGAAGGAAGACAACCCACAGAGCAGCAGTTTTTCTCCTCCTGAGATGAAAGCTTTAGTTATTTTTTTCAGTTTCTAGTGATTAAACAAATGCAATGTTTACATTGCCAAAGGACAAACAGAACCATGATATGCATCTCAGTTTACAGAGCTGATTTTAGGGATGATTATATTTCTAACATTTCTACATTGTCCCCCTCTTGATGTTCAGACATTACTTAAGTAGGTCATATTTTAATATTTGGGGGGACAAGTTTCCTTACCATGGCTCCCAGCTGTACTGTTTTCTTGAAGAAGGAGGTTTTTACCTGTTTTGTATGCAAAGAGGGAGAGATGTGCCAGAAAACATCTTTGGATAATTCAGCAGCTGTGTCAGGTTAACCTGGCTTCCGTCTCTTCTGTGGAGCAAATGGAGTGCCCAGGAAGGTAAGTTAGGGCACAGGTAGTGCTGCCAAGCAGACACCTTGTATCTGAAATGCACACCCACCAGCTGAGCTATCAGACTGTGCTTTATCCGCGGACAGTCAAACTGGCTTCCTTTTCAAGCCCTCAATTATGGAACCAGGTTGTGCACGTTTTGGAAATCCCTCTGTGGGGATTCTTCTAAAGGCACTAATTTGGTCTTTTGGTTTTCATCTGGGCCTGGGAAGCCTTTTACAAGTTATCTCTAGTCTCTGCTGACTTCATTATGAGCAAATAAGTAGTGATCAATTAATATCTATGGAATAAAATTTGTGGAATTAAATTTATTCTTTAAAAAATGACAGCCTTTGAAATGACTCTGGATAAATGACACCTGCTCTTTATCCCACCTCCAGAGTTTGAATATTTAGAAAACAGGAAGGACTCAGGGGCTCAGAGCATCTGTGTCATGGAGCATCCTTTGTGCAATTTTACTTAGAGATTCTGATTTAAGCCCCCATGTGTGTCCTATGGCTGTGGACTGGACTCTCCTACCTGCTAATTGTCTTCTTCTTGTAGCCCCCACCACAACCTGCAACACCCCTCCTGTTCTGCCTCTAGCCCTTTGCTCATATAACCCCTTTCCCTGGATGAAATTCCTTCTCCCACTTTGCTTCCTTGTCTCTGTATCTTACCTAGTCTTCAAGGCCCAGCTCAAATTCTGACTTCTTCAAGAGGCTTTCTTTTTGATTCATCACCACCATCTCTTTGATACTGATACTGATAACAGCTACCAGCAACTGAACAGTCACTGTACACCAGGCAAAGCAGAAATCTCCTGTGACGTCTCAGTCAGTTCTCCTAATAACTTGTTACTGTAAGGTGCTGAAAGTTCTGAGCATTTGAGTGCACTGACCATGTCATACTATAGGTGATAGTGCTGGAACTCCTGCCCTGGTTTGCCTGACTCTGAAGGCCATGTTTTCAACTGCTCTCTAGTCTGCCCTCTTAAAGGTGCTAATCATTTAATTGTGAGCAGCTGATGAAGCTGGTGGGAATGCAAAGGTCATACTGTCCAATCATCTCATTTTACAGATGAAGAATGTAAAGCCCAAAAAGGCAAAGAGACCTGACTGAGGTAAAACAGTGAAGTGTTGGCAAGTACCAGCTTCCCTAATTCTTAGACTCATTCATTGAACAAACATATACTAAAGCCTTCTGTTTAAGGTACTGTGTTGGGCCCTGAGGGTCTTTCCGGCTGCACCTTTTGTGAGTTCAATAAATCCACACACAAAACTGCCCTAGAATGGGGATCAGATGGAGGGAACCCCTGCCTCCTCTTAGTGTGCACCACTGATGGCCCCAACATGGCTCCTGGTCATTGGCCTGACCCACACTCAGAGCAGCTGCAGTTCATGGGAGAGGGTGTGTTGGAGACAGGGGGGTGTTTGATTACAGGGTAATGTGGAGAAAGGCCCTATTTATGAAGATGATTCAATGCTCTTCAAATAACTATTTCAAGAACGAGCACTAGAAAACAGGAAGCATGACTCCTAGTTTTGCCAACAAAGTCTAATCCAATTCCAGAAGACTGTCTCTCCTTTGCTGTCATGTGTGAACATATTAAGAAATCACCAAGCTTGTCTTCTTAGGTGAATCCCATCTTGGCACTTACTATCTGGCTTTATTTATTTATTTATTTCATGGTCAGGTTTGTCTGAGGATCCCTGGAGATACCCAACAAACCCTTTCAAGTGAACTGACAGGACTTGGGGGCCATAGCAAGAACTCGGAAGGAAAGGAAATGCAGTTGTTCCTTGTGAGTTCAACAGTAATGTCCATACATTCTAGATCAAACATAGACACGAAAATTGATGTAACAGAGAAAGAATGCTACTAAAGCAGCAGTATTTGACTGCAACTTACCTTGTCATATGCCACCCAAACAAGGGTGACTGACCTCACACAAACGGGCCCTTTGAAATTCTGTCTAGTGGGGACTCTCAGGTACAGAAGCAGTAGTTGATGTACATGTCTCCGGTTGTCCATCACATTCTACTGCAGTCTACGGTGATCTAGAAAATCCAGACATCAGCCCTTAAGGGAGGGACCCTGATCCTTGGGCAATGAGGCTTTTATGCTTCATGGTTGGACAACACCCTTAAAGCTCAGTCTGATTTAGGTAGACCTCCCTCCACTAACATCATTCCCAATGTCTTAATACAAACTTCCTGAGAGGTAAGTCCAAGGAGGCTACAGTTACAACTGATAAGCCACCTGCCCTAAGGGACCATCAAGATTCCCGCCAATATGCCTTGAAATCTAGTACCTCTGCTATGAAAACAATCCTCTAACTCAAGCTTCTTGAGTTGTATTAGGATAGAAATTGCACTATTTTCTATCCTCTCAAACTGTGGTGATTTGCACAGGGCCAATTGCTTTAAATAGCACCTGAGACTCCTAAAACTGTTATCTCCTGCCTTGGCCTCTCTCCTGAACTTCAAAACCATACATTCAGTTGTCTGTGTAATGTCTCTACTTGGAAACTGTAAAATATCTGACAATCAGTACTTGTTAAGTACATATTTACTATTTCCAGTGCTCATCATTCCTTCCATATTTCCATGTTTTTGCTTGCAATCATTTTCCTTTGACCTCAAGAACTTAGGATAGTATTTTAATGCTCATCTATTTGTGATGAATTCTCCCAGCTTTTCTTTAAAAACGTCTTTTTCTTTCACTTTTGAAAAATAGTTTGAGCATAGAATTCTAGATTGTCATTTTTTCCCCACAATTTAAGGATGTCATCCCATTGTTGCCTGGATTCTTCCAGTTTAAGAAATCGACTATGTTATTGTTATTTATTTGAAGGTAGTGTATTTTTTCCTTCTGAATGCTTTTGAGGTTTTTTTTTTCATTACCTCCAGCATCACTGTTATGCGTCCAGATGTGGTTTGCTTTGCATGTCTGCTTCTTGGTATTTGAAGAGCTTCTTGAAATTTGTGGGTTGAGTTCTTGTTAGTTTTGAAAATGTCTCAGCAGAGCTACCAGTATCCTGTCCACTTTCTCCTGAGACTCCAATTACATATACATCCAAATTTTTCAATGTGTTCCATGTGTCTCATGATCTTTTCTCCATCTTCCTTTTGTTTTTATCACTGCTTCAGTTTGGATATTTTCTGTTGACTTGTGTTCTTGTTTACTAATTTTATCTTCTGCTGTATCTAATCAACTGCTAATGCCATCAATTTAGTTTTTAATTTCAGATATGCTACATTTCAGTTCTGGAATTTCCTTTAGGGTTTTAAAACAGATTTCAGTTTTTCTAGTGAAATTCTCCATCTTTTGTCTATTTTCTCAAATTTTCCTCTATTTTCTTGAACATATTAATCAGTGATCTTAAAGTCCTTGGCTACTAATTCCAGTATCTGAATCACGTGTGAATTTATCATCACCCCAGCCATCCCCTGATTTTTGTTATATAGTCCTGTTTTTTGGCTTGTCTTGACATTTTTTATTGAATGTTGAACATTGAGAAGCTCCAGATATGAAGTTATATTCCTCCAGAAAGGATTTACTTTCCTCTAGCAGAGTGGGGTGATCACCTCAGTCCAATCAGGATCTGAGCTGAGGTCAGGTTGGGTTGCAGTGTTGGTAAGCCAAATCCTGCCTTTGTTTAGCCTATTCCTATGTCATAGCCCTCCGTGTCTTTCAACTAAGAGGCTGGTGTTTTCACCAGGGTACCTTCCCATGGTGGGTCCTGAACTTTACTGTTCGTCTCCTTAGCACAGTAAGACTGCTGAAATCAGTTAAAAATTCTTTTCATTGCAAAATATATATATAAATTACTATTGTAACCATTTTCCTAAAAAGAGGCTTTTAGTATAGCTTTCTAACCTTCCATCCTGTGCAACTTCAACATTGGACAAGCATCTTGAGGTGAGCAATGTGAATGAGGCTCCCCAAGTCTCCAATTTTGTCACTCCAGCAGTGTGAGACTACTAGCTGCTCACTGTGTTCTCTGCTTCCCAGTAGCCATCCTCTGGCTGAGGAAGCCTGGATTTCTGTCTCCTGCCCCAGAAAACACCACTAGCAGAATTTGGCTCACCTGTTGGGAGGTTTTGCCTCTCTCTTTGACCTTAGTCTACCTAGCCACTGTTGCTTCAGTAGTTTTCTAGTGCATTTGAAGAAATGATTTTTATCTAATGGATTCTACTTGGAAAACTGAATATCCTTCTTGAATTTAAGTTTAGAGTTTTCTCTAGCTTGCCCCTATCTTCACAAAATTCATTTCACAATTTTCTATGTATCTAGTCTTACTGATTGGATTTATAAGGTGATAAATTTGAATACTTGAGATAATTTCCCAAGAATTATTGATGTAAGTTGTTAGGCCATTGCCTGTGCATGAAATCCTTATCATCCTTCAAATTATGAGTCTACTTTTTCTCCCAAATATCTTATCAAAACAGATTGATGGTCTAAGATTGGTCTGAGTTTTACTAGCCCTGTCGGCTACTGAAAAATATTAATGAACACTGAAAGAGCCCATAGTCAGTAAGCACACATTAATGATTATCTGAGTGAATAAATGAATAAACAGAAGGATAACTAGAAAAGAAAGAGCAAATCTCCTGGACAAATCTCCAACTGAATAATGGGTACCCTTGAATTTAAGTGGCGAGTAACATACATTAGGGAAATGCAGTAGAAATGATACTCTAGGCCAACTGTTGTAGTCGTATAAATTAACCTTATGATTTAATAAATTACTTTCATTGGGCAACTATTATGTAATTGCTGAATTCTTTAAAATATCAAAAAATTATTTAATATATTCACTTAAGAATTATGGATGAAGTAATACCTAGTTTTTAAAAGTTTTACAATTATAAATGACATGTAGAACAAGGGTTTCTCCTCACTTCTAGCAAGACCTCATCCAATTCTTACTTCAGAACATCCCTTGTTACCGCTGCGTTGGCTACAAGATCCCCGACGGGAAACTGTGTCATATTCACCCTAGCCTGCTCAGCTGCCAGTTCTGGTATGTAACAATCACTAAGTGGCTGCTTCAATTTCTTTCCCATTCCTACCACCACCATCTTGGCCCAGGTGCTTTCTGCTCGAAATATTACAACTGATGACTAAATTATCTTCTTGCACATCTGACTCAATGCCTGAACACCCAAGAGAAAAAAAAATCATTATCTATCTATCTATCTATCTATATTACATTGCTACCTGATGATTTCATCTAAATGAATTACTACCCAGCTCAAAATATTTTCAGTTACAGGATGCTTACAGCTTAAAATTCTATTTAGTTTTGTCTTAAGCAGTATTTCTTAGATTTCCCTCATCCTAATGATGTGGGAACTTAAAAAATATAAATACTCAGGTAACACCTGAATCAAAACCCCTGCATGAGGAGCCTAAGAATCTCTATTTACCAAGCATCTTGGTATCTTTTATAATTTGGTATAGTCTTTGTACCAGCGGTATTAGCATCACTAGGGAACATGTAAAAAAAAAAGTAAATTCTGGGCCCCTACCCACTGGGGTGAGGCCCAGTAATCTGTGGTTTGATAAGTCTTCCAAGTGATTTTGATGTGCACTAAAGTTTGAATAAGACTGGAACTCGCTTCTGAAAATGACGTGAGGCAGTGGTTCTCAAATTTGGCTGTGCACCAGAATCACCAGAAGAGCTTAAACACTGCTGAGGCTGATGTAACCTGCCTTCCACAATTCATTTCACAATTTTCTATGTATCTAGTCTTACTGATTGGATTTATAAGGTGATAAATTTGAATACTTGAGATAAAGTCATGTCCTAAAAATATCAGTTTACTGAGGTTCTGTGTAAGATTTAAAATGAATAAAGGGATCTGCTACTAAAGGTTTGAAAACCACAGGCCTACAAAGTCAAGTCTGAACTTCTCAGGCTTGCCTATAAGACACAAGTTTACTTACTGCCTCTCTTATTACTACCCCACAGTTCTACTCTCTAGCTCTAACACAAACCTAGGAAGTATGCTTCGTAGCACCCAGGAAGGGGAAAGAGCACCAAATTGCAGTCCTAGACTGCAGTTCCAGCCCATTGGTACCTTGGCAAGTCATTAACTTGTTAGGGCTTTTATTTCCTCATTATATGGTGAGGGGCTAGAACCAAATCCTCTTTAAGGTCCACTCTGGCTCAGTATTTTAGCATTTCCACCACATTCGGGTTAGTTTTCCAACTATGTCTCCTTGTTTTCCCTGGTTCTCTACGGTAACTCATCTAAAGGCACAGTTCCAGTTCTAATTCCTGTTTCATTGGCACTCCGTCTAAGCTTCTCTGACCTCTTAGGCATCTTTTTATGGTTATGTCTGGTCTCTCAATGGGAAGTAACAAGATCTCACATATCTCTTTGTATCCCTAAATCCCTAGCCTATGTTAAGTATACAATGTTTATTTTTTTCTCAAGGCCATGAATTACTGCTCTATTTGCTTTAGTCCAACAATACCTATGTTGAAAGCTCATTTTTGCCCAATGAACATTAATTACTATACCAAAGCCTCTCAATTTATATCATATTCATCCTACAAATTTTCTCATGATAGTCCTGTCCAGCCCCTAGGGTCCAATGACTAGCTTCCAAAATGGCTCTCTTCTGGCCTCTGCTGGTGAGAGAACAGACAACTGTTTCATTAATTCTCTGCTTAAGTCCTTGCTAAAGAACTCAAGCGCTAAGGACACTTTGGGTTTTCTAAGGAACCATTCTAACAGCACCAACTCAGCAAAGAGAAAGATTTTGAGATGTCTCAAACTGCCAGGTTTGTTGGGAATAGATGGATGGTAAAATTTGAGATATATTTCAATCACTTACTTCACAAGGGGTGTTTTTCAAAATTCAATCCATGCTTGTTATATTGATGTCAGGGTAACAGAATAAGATTCTTAGGTGTGTGTTCCTGTAAAAGCTTGTTCATTTGGAGAAAAATCTGTCAAATTTTGCCTACTTCTGTTACTGTACTTAGTATTGTGCCTGGTAAAGATAAAGAGCTTGATAAATGTTTGTTAAATAAATATATTATTGTCATTTGGTTTATGTAAACCTATTCCTTTTTTGTAACTGAATTAAGAGTTAAAGACAATGTGGGGAGGAATCTTTGCAGTCTTTGAGTTATTTTTTTAAGAGGGCCTAAGAATGTCCTCTATGCATTTGTAAATACATATGCTAGATGCAGTTTGAACTGGGTTACCAATGCACTGAGCTACCAACAGCAGCCTTTCCAGTTGGACTGGTGAATTTTTTCACTACATGAAGTGTTAGAGAGTATGCCTCTGCTTCAGTTCACTCTTCTCTCAAGGCAGCATCTTATGTCTTCTACATACAAGTGGGTATCTATGATTAACTCATTCAAATTGCTGCCTTTGCCATATCAATGGGTTTCAAATGGCTTAATCAGAGTACCTCCTGTCAAAGGCAGGAAAGGTATTACTCAAATGTTAAGTGCTGACATATATAGACTCTCTATGTTTTCAAAGTTTAATCAGAGGACTTCAACTTTAGAGGGCTCACAGGCAGCCTGCAACTACATATAAACAGTGATTGACATATATTTGTATTAAAATATTATCTAACATATATAATGCTTTACAAAATAATTAAGCCCTTTTATTTAAATTACCTTTTTGAGAGCACACTATGGGATGTGAACTAGCTTTCTCAGTATAATCTTCTAACTCAAGTGTTTTAAAAAAAAAGTCTATTTCATTCCTTCACTTAAAGGCAGAGATGGCCAATAGCAGATAGAGAAAGGGAGACTAGTTTACCCAGCCTCACAGGGTGACTGGGGATAAAATGAAAAATGTTAGTTATAAATGGATGATTGCTGTTAAGCAATCATCAGGTAGACAATCTCTTGCTTCCTGTCTCTGCCTAGACTGCTTTTAGAAAACAGAATCCACTGGAGGCAAAGCTCCAACTGTACAACTTGTGGAGCCCTGTCCAACCCCAGATGTGTTTCAGACTCTTGGCCTTTAGAAATACCAACTGTATAGTGCTTCTGTGAGCTGTGATTCTGGAATTAGAGCCCAAATTCTGGGCTCTAAGTCATCTCTCAGTTATTAGAGGTAGCCAAGTGACAATTCTGGCCATTGAGAAATAGGGAGTATATAGTAGGGTCTTCTGGAAAACTTTTTGAAGAGGGACAAAAACAAGGGTATGTGCTTTTTTTCTTTTCCTTTCTTCCTGCCTAGAACATGGACATGATGCTAGAGGTGGCGTAAATATTTTATAGAGTCAAGGAAGAAGGCTACATACAAGATATGAGAGAGTAGAAAGTTAGAAGAAATCTGGGTCTATGAGGGTATCACCAAACTGCATTACCAGTCTTGGACTGCTGACCTAGACTTTTTAATATGAGAAAAATAAAACCAGTCTTTTGTTGTTTACTCTGTTTTCCTGGATCCATTTTTGCAGCTTAATGTTCAGCTGATACACAAATTCACAAGATTATTTGAGGAGTAAAAAGGGAAAATCTATGTGAAGAGCATAACATAGTTCCTGGCAGAGAGTAAGCAACCAGTGAATTGCTTCTTTTATTTTGGGGAGATTAGCTGACTGCAAAGCAGAGAACAAAAATCAAACACAGAATAAACAATTTGGAAAGGAATAGAAGTACTGAATAGAAGCTGATAAAATTCAGACTCACATTCAGAGCCAAACCATGTACATAAGGGGTCTGACATATAGTAGATATTCACTGTATATGGTTTCTTTTTCCATCCTCTCTGTGAAAACACAAACTGATGTCATTTATTCACATGAGAACCCTGACCAATGCAGAAGATGAGACTAAGCAAAGAGATTTTTTAGGAACTCCAGGAAGTTTATATCTATAAGGTTATTTAGACATTGGTGAGGCATCCATTCAGTGTCTCATGTGCTCCTGCTTATGTAGTGATACTGTTGAGATATGGATTAAAAGAATATACAAAAGACATTGATGAACAAAATGTTGCTATTAAAGGTCACACAAATGTATCATCTTACTCTGAATGATCTTAATGACTCAGACACTACTAGGTCCTAGAGGAACAGAAAGTGGCTATATAGAGAAACCTATTTTGTTGTCAAATTGGAAGATCGTAACATCAGTCAATCCAGAGAAACAATACAACTGAATATGAACACATGGGCAGAAAAGAGAAAATTCAGCTTGAAAATAGCACCAGAAAAAAAGTATGATGAAAAGAAAACATGTTAGGACCTAGAATATTATGATCAGATCAGAGGATGATGTTAGATGACCTTAACCTATAGTATATATATATTTTGGGAAAGAAAAAGGTTGACACTTGTGGTCACCTTGGAAGAATTCCCTATAGTACTTCAAGTCAACAAAAAAAGAAGCTAGAAAGTTAAGAGACTATTAAACTTTAGCCTTTTTTAAAAAAAAGACTTCAATGTCAGACACTGGAATGACCTTCAGAAGAGCAATTGATTACAAGGATGAAACTTTGTAATGATTAATATGAAGTCACTGGTGAATGTAAATACCAAGGGAAGATGGGAGTAAAAAAAAAAACACGATCTGAAAGTCAACAAATTGCAGACTACAGTATCTTTACTTTCAAAATTGTAATTAAGTGTTATCAAATAAAGTAAATAACTCTTAAGTTAGAGTGCAAAATGAAAGCACCTTATTGTTCTAAAGGTGCAAAAGGGAGAAAACACAACATAAACTCATCTACATTTTTAAATAACTGTTATGTGTGGTAGGTAAATGACATTTAAAAACATTCTCAATAGAAAAATGATTTATAAATCAGTTTACAGAAGATAAAAAAAAATCAGTGTTTAATACTAACTTTATCTATAAATAACTAAAAAGAAAAAAATTGTCGTCTGTCCTGTTTTTGCTTCAGCATCTATGTCTTCTGCTCCTTGCCCTTTGGAGAAAACATTGCATTGTAAGGCTGCCGTCTTTTTGGACGAGAACAAGGATCAAGATCTTCCTTAATGTAACCTTAAAAACAAATCACACACACACAAAAATCACAAATTTAGAAGACAATATTTGCAACACACATTTCTTTCAGCATAGGTCCAGTAAACATGTGTCTTATTTAATGTCTTTTAGGTTTACTCAGTCCTTTTGATTATTAGCTATGTGATGCTGCTGAGTGATTTCACTCCTCAGCACCAGTTTCCTCATTTACACATATTTGAAGGAGCTAGTTGCAGTAATCTTCTAAATAAACAAAGGTCCTTTTTACTTAGACATGGTTTATTAATACCCAGCATTTCAAAAAAGGTTTTAAAATTTAAAATACAGACTATCTTTGCTTTGAAAAGATACTTTTAACAATATAATTGTTAAATTTATTTTATTAAACCACTTTGCTAAGATGTAAGATAAATTTATTTCTGAAATTTGAATGATAAACCAGGATAATGCTTAAAATTACATTAAAGTGATTATGAACAATCTGATTCCCATGAAATTACTTAGTTGAACATAAGTCCTTTATCTTTGGGAATTTATTTTTATATCATAAAACTAGTACCAGACTTGCAGCAGAAAATAATTATGGAGAAAACATTTAATGTTTAGACTTGGGGTATACACAGTAGTAAAAAAGATTAATCCCAAATATTATAAACTATATTCTCACCTCTTTCCATACAAGTCTGAGTGGAAGGAAAACCAACTTCCCAAAAATTCTCTGGTGTGTTGGGTGGAATGTAGCGGAATCGGTGTCTTGAGCAGGAAGCCAACTTCTTTTCTCTTTCTTCTGCTGGAATATCTGCATAATACTATTAAGAAAAAAATGGTAAGTTTTTCCTTTAGGATTAATAAATAGAGTGTTATGCTTACTGATTATAAACTAGAAACTAAGAAAGCTAGTGAAGTATTCAGCATGCTAAGGAACTAATAGTCACAGATGATAATACTAGTAATTAATGGTTATAGGCAGGTAGTTGGTCTGTGAAATGTTTGCTTCACAAATGAGAAAAGGAGCCTGTATCATAATGTAAATCAATGTGTTGCTTCCTTTGTCAATAAAGTCTTACAATGGTAAAAAAAACAAAACACCCCACAACCTTAACTTTGCAGTGTGCTTAGCGATGCAGCTGATTCAGATGTTGGTGCCAATGTCTCATCTCTGTCAAACCAGTAACAAAATGCAGAGGCCTACATGCTGAGTAGCACCCTTCCCAGTTGTTACTTGGACATAACATGTGTTTCATGGTAATTTTCCTATCTCTGGATTTTTAAAAATAGAGGTTTAGCTTTGAATGTTGTGGGCTTCATCAATTAGGATCAAAGGCATATTATTTTTTGCACCTGTGATCAAAAGAACTTGGACTTCATACAAACAGGGATAAAACTTATATGTAAAAAAAGTAAAGGTTTTCAAGCTCTAGATCTAGAAAACACAGCAGTAGTGTAAAGTTTAATAGAATCCAGTATTGTGAAACTAAAAATCAAAGTGTTAATCTATCAAAGATATTACCTACTGAAAGTGGCAAACTTAGGACTAGAATTTTGGTTTGAGGTAAAGGTTTTTAATACATTTTTCTTTTACATAGATTAATTACAGGCTTTACAGTATCTCTGAAACAACTTTTTTTTAAGGTATCTTTTTCCTCATTCTCGTTGCCATCAGTATGGCCTCTGCTACCTTAGCCTGGCCACTGGGATGGGATGACCCCAGAGAACCACCAATGTTAAATAAACATTGCCACCAAATTACAATGCACTTGAAAGCAACAGTGGGTTAGTGTAGCCATAACATGGTGAGCAACTGGGGGAGTGGTCGGTCGCACATGAAGTCAGAGAGGAAGTGGAGTGCCAGCTTGTTGTCTCGGTAAGAACCTTGGATTCTTAGTGAGATGGAAAGAGTTTAAGGGTTGGGTAAAGAAGTGACATGGTTTAATTTTTGTTCTAAAAATACCACTAGAAAGAAAAGACCATTCATTCATTGCTGTGCTGAAAGTATAGTGAAGAGACAAGAATGAGAAGGAGACTAGGGACCAAGGGTATGGGAGAACTCTACACTTTCTGCTCAACTTTGCTATGAACCTAAACTGCTCTAAAAAATAGATTAACTAAAAAACAAAAAACAAACAAACAAACAAACGAAAACCCAACACAGAGGTCATTAAAAAGCTATTCAGTAGTCCAAAAAAGATAAAATGGTGCCTTGGTTCAGGTTGGTTGTAGAGATAAGATGTGGCTGGAAATGGCAGACATTTTGAAGGTATAATCAATGGGATTTGCTGAAAGATCAATTGTTGAGATATGAAAGAAAGAGAAACTCTAGTTTAAACAACTAGGAGAATGGACATAAAGGAGGCTGAGAGGTAAGGTTTGGGAATCAGAGATAGAAACTGCATGTTTGCTTTCAGACATATAAAATTTGAAGTGATTATTATACATCCACATGTATATTACAGTCTACATGTGGAATAGATGATGGGATAAATGTAGGCAGTGTAAGCATACAGATACTATTTAAACTTATGGGATTGGCACTTTCACTTCTGATCCTGAGGGAGTAACAGGGAACAGACTTACCCTCTTACTGTACACAATAAAAAAAATGGCATGAAATGTTTGAAACAGTAGACAGACTGAATAACAGACATCACAGGAAATGATCCCTGAGATAAGGAAAGCAAATGAACAGTGTTTCTAGCACAAAAGCAGTTTTCTGACTGCAGTAGTATTATAGAGAATTATGGTTATATCTAAAAACTGTACATTTGCTAGTGCACATGTTCCTTAGATAAGAAGTCATATATTCATGTTATGAAATTTCATGATATAGGAGGTTTTGTTTACATTGCCAAACTGCTGTCCAAAACAGTGATCCCGATTTACTCCCACCATTAGTGTATGAGGGCCTATTTCTCACCAAATGCTTACTTCTGCTGTAATCTATTCATACAAGAGTTTAATGTGCTTGGTTATCAAATTTTGGAGTCCACAGTTGTTAAAAAGAGGAAATAAGTTGCTAGAGGTAGGCATCTAATAGCTAATGGAAAGCAGGGAAAGAAAAAAAATAACATCTTTAAAGAAAACCCAGGAAAAACAGCTAGTAATAGTGCCATTAGCACTGGCTACTTCAACAGTCCAAGACAGCCAATGTGTAGCAAAGGAAAATACAATTCTGTTCTAAGGAAAAAGGCTGTTAATCATACCTTGTTCAGGAAAGAAAATGATTGGAGAAAATTGAGAACTTACGGTCATACCAGTTAATTAGAAAAAGCAAATATGAATGTTTCTCATAGAGTGCTGATTTAAGTAATAAACATTATAGCAAAGTTACCTACTGTATTATCAAAAATTTCCCGAAATAGTAGAGGTATAAGAACCTTTGCTGTAATGTAAGGGGAAAAAAAATGAAACAAATATGAAATATAGAAAAGATGAATGGCACAAATGTCTTAAGCTGGTGGTAAGAACCAGGGCTTAGCTTGGGCTCCAGATCCACTTAATGAAAATCTGAGAGCAATTGAGAGCTTTTATTTTCATCTATTTTTATCTCTTAGGTCATAGCCAGTGTACTCTGTTAATATTTATTCATCCTGCTGTTCCTGGCTCAAACTAGGTTTCTAGATACAAATATGGTTTGTATCTATGGTTTTTAAATCTTGCATTTATGATCTATAAAGCACATTAAAAAAACTCCAACTGTACAGTATTTACACAAGTACTTACAATTTCACATTCTTTACATGTGTGTCCAAGCAATTTTCGTCTGTCTTCTTTTTTCCGAACTACCTCAATATGAGGAAAATTTTGTAAGCTAGTCTTTCTGGGGGGAAAATGAATTAAATTTAAAATTAATCCAACTGTTACCACAAAGAGCTTCGGTTTAGGTTTTAAATTAACAAAGGTAAGAGCCCAGAGGAGAAACAATCGCAAAATATTCCTTCATTTTATTTGACATGCTTGTTCACAGAAAATGGTATTTCTTTATTCATTCTTCATTAAATATTTATTAAGTGCCTTCTATTTGTCAGGTAATTTTTTTGCTTGTTTTTGTTTTCTCTAATTGTGGCTTCTTTCTTTTTTCTCTTTTGGTATCATTAATCTACAATTATATGAGGAACATTATGTTTACTAGACTCCCCCCATCACCAAATCCCCCCCACAAACCCCATGACAGCGTAGTAAGATGCTATAGAATCATTACTTGCTTTCTCTGTTGCACAGCCCTCCCCGTGCCCCCCACCACATTATATATGCTAATCATAATACCCCCTTTCTCCCCCCCTCCCTTCCCACCCATCCTCCCCAGTCCCTTTTCCTTTGGTAACTGCTGGTCCATTCTTGGGTTCTGTGATTCTGCTGCTGTTTTGTTCCTTCAGGGTTTTCTTTCTTATACTCCACATATGAGTGAAATCATTTGGTACTTCTCTTTCTCTGCCGGGCTTATTTCACTGAGCATAATACCCTCTAGCTCCATCCATGTTGTTGCAAATGGTAGGATTTGTTTTCTTCTTATGGCTGAATAATATTCCATTCTGTATATGTACCACATCTTCTTTATCCATTCATCTACTGATGGACATTTAGGTTGCTTCCATTTCTTTTGTACTGTAAATAGTGCTGTGATAAACGTAGGGGTGCATCTGTCTTTTTCAAACTGGGCTGCTGCATTCTTAGGGTAAATTTCTAGAAGAGGAATTCCAGGGTCAAATGGTACTTCTATTTTGAGCTTTTTGAGGAACATCCATACTGCTTTCCACAATGGTTGAACTAGTTTACATTCCCACCAAAAGTGTAGGAGGGTTCCCCTTTCTCCACAACCTCGCCAACATTTGTTGTTGTTCTTTTGGATGGTGGCGATCCTGACTGGTGTGAGGTGATACCTCATTGTGGTTTTAATTTGCATTTCTCTGATGACTAGCAATGTGGAGCACCTTTTCATGTGTCTCTTGGCCATCTGAATTTCTTCTTTGGAGAACTGTCTGTTCAGCTCCTCTGCCCATTTTTTAATTGGATTGCTCGCTTTTTGTTTGTTGAGGTGTGTGAGCTCTTAATATATTTTGGATATATATTTTGGTCAACCCTGTATCAGATCTGTCATTTATGAATATATTCTCCCATACTGTAGGGTACCTTTTTGTTCTATTGATGGTGTCCTTTGCTGTACAGAAGCTTTTCATCTTGATATAGTCCCACTTGTTCATTTTTGCTGTTGTTTTCCTTGCCCAGGGAGATATATTCATGAAGAAGTCACTCATGTTTATGTCCCAGAAATTTTTGCCTATGTTTTTTTCTAAGAGTTTTATGGTTTCATGACTTACATTCAGGTCTTTGATCCATTTTGAATTTACTTTTGTGTATGGGGTTAGACAGAGATACAGTTTCATTCTCTTACATGTAGCTGTCCAGTTTTGCCAGCACCATCTGTTGAAGAGACTGTCATTTCCAAATTGTATGTCCATGGCTCCTTTATTGAATATTAATTGACCATATATGTTTGGGTTAATGTCTGGAGTCTCTAATCTGTTCCACTGGTCTGTAGCTCTGTTCTTGTGCCAGTACCAAATTGTCTTGATTACTATGGCTTTGTAGTAGAGCTTGAAGTTGGGGAGTGAGATCCCTGCCACTTTATTCTTTCTCAGGATTGCTTTGGCTATTCGGGGTCTTTGGTGTTTCCATATGAATTTTTGAACTATTTGTTCCAGTTCGTTGAAGAACGTTGTTGGTAATTTGATAGGGATTGCATCAAATCTGTATATTGCTTTGGGCAGGATGGCCATTTTGACAAAATTAATTCTTCTTAGCCAAGAGCATGGGATGAGTTTCCATTTGTTAGTGTCCTCTTTAATTTCTCTTAAGAGTGTCTTATAGTTTTCAGGGTATAGGTCTTTCACTTCTTTGGTTAGGTTTATTCCGAGGTATTTTATTCTTTTTGATGCAATTGTGAATGGAATTGTTTTCCTGATTTCTCTTTCTATTGGCTCATTGTTAGTGTATAGGAAAGTCACAGATTTCTGTGTGTTAATTTTGTATCCTACAACTTTGCTGTATTCCAGTATCAGTTCTGGTAGTTTTGGAGTGGAGTCTTTAGGGTTATTTATGTACAATATCATGTCATCTGCAAATAGTGACAGTTTAACTTCTTCTTTACCAATCTGGATTCCTTGTATTTCTTTGTTTTGTCTAATTGCCATGGCTAGGACCTCCAGTACTATGTTAAATAACAGTGGGGAGAGTGAGCATCCCTGTCTTGTTTCCGATCTTAGAGGAAAAGCTTTCAGCTTCTCGCTGTTCAGTATGATGTTGGCTGTGTGTTTATCGTATATGGCCTTTATTATGTTGAGGTACTTGCCCTCTATACCCATTTTGCTGAGAGTTTTTATCATGAATGGGTGTTGAATTTTGTCGAATGCTTTTTCAGCATCTATGGAGATGATCAGGTCTGTAATTTTCTTTTTTGGTGGGGTCTTTGCCTGGTTTTGGTATTAGGGTGATGTTGGCTTCATAGAATGAGTTTGGGAGTATTCCCTCCTCTTCTATTTTTTTGGAAAACTTTAAGGAGAATGGGTATTATATCTTCACTGTATGTCTGATAAAATTCCGAGGTAAATCCATCTGGCCGGGGTGTTTTTTTCTTGGGTAGTTTTTTGATTACCGCTTCAATTTCTTTGCTGGTAATTGGTTTGTTTAGATTTTGTGTTTCCTCCTTGGTCAGTTTTGGAAGGTTGTATTTTTCTAGGAAGTTGTCCATTTCTTCTAGGTTTTCCAGCTTCTTAGCATATAGGTTTTTATAGTAGTCTCTAATAATTCTTTGTATTTCTGTTGGGTCCGTCTTGATGTTTCCTTTCTCATTTCTGATTCTGTTGATGTGTGTTGATTCTCTTTTTCTCTTAATAAATTTGGCTAGAGGTTTATCTATTTTGTTTATTTTCTCAAAGAACCAGCTCTTGGTTTCATTGATTTTTTCTATTGTTTTATTCTTCTCAATTTTGTTTATTTCTTCTCTAATCTTTATTATGTCCCTCCTTCTGCTGACTTTAGGCCTCATTTGTTCTTCTTTTTCCAATTTTGATAATTGTGATGTTAGACTATTCATTTGGGTTTGTTCTTCCTTCTTTGACTGTACACTTTTAATAGGATTGTTTTTATTTAATTTTTTTTATTTTGGTATCATTAAGCTACAATTACATGAGGAACATTATGTTTACTAGACTCCCCCCATCACCAAGTCCTCCCCACAAACCCCATTACAGTCTCTGTCCATCAGCATAGTAAGATGCTATAGAGTCACTACTTGTCTTCTCTGTGTTGTACAGCCCTCCCTGTGCTCCCCCCATTTACATGCTAATCGTAATGCCCCCTTTCTTTTTTCCCCCCCTTATCCCTCCCTTCCCACCCATCCTCCCCAGTCCCTTTCCCTTTGGTAACTGTTAGTGCATTCTTGAGTTCTGTGAATCTGCTGCTGTTTTGCTCCTTCAGTTTTTTCTTTGTTCTTATACTCCACATATGAGTGAAATCATTTGGTACTTGTCTTTCTCCGCCTGGCTTATTTCACTGAGCATAATACCTTCTAGTTCCATCCATGCTGTTGCAAATGGTAGGATTTGTTTTCTTAGTAGGATTATTTTTTCCCCCAGTTTTAGAATTTTTATTGTATGAAAAGATGTAGATACTATGGTTATTCTAAAAGGATACACCCTAAAGGACTAAAGAAACTCACAAAAAGTCTTAGGTCACTTTCATAAATTTTATTATTTTTGGTAGTTTTTATTATTCTGAGACTGCTCTGTGTATTATAGAATAAAGTTAAACAAGGCATTATGTTGGTGGGAGAATGCAGATACAGATGTGAGACAAAAGAGGTTACATAAAAATCCTATAGTTCTCAACTTGCAGTTATCAGTATGAAAAAGCGTAGTTATCTTAAAATACAAAATGAAACAAAAGACTTATTCCTAACTCTGTCCACCTTAAAGGTCTAGCAACAATGACTAATTACAGCAATGAGTAATCCTAGAAGCCAGACTGGACCTAAATACCACTTCAGAGTGAAAAGAAACTAGGGCTCCTGGAGAAATGGCAGATACCAGACCTAAGACAGAAGTGTACAAGACAGCCTAGGCCATGTTATCATAGCAAAAAGGAAGCTATGAAAGATGCCTGGGGTAGTGTCCATTCAAAAAGGCTTTGATTGGGCAAAGTAGAGCAACTTGAGTATAAGTAAGGGTAACAATGGATTGAAACACATCAAACATATTCAAATCCATAAGTTCAAAATGAAACAACAAATAAAAGATTCCCACATCACATTTGGGATGCTAGGGTACTATTTCTCTGGAGAACTGGTAATTAAAGGAAAAGAACTAAGCATTTAGCAACATGATGACAGCTCTTACCTATTAGAGCCTTACAGACAGCAGTAAAAGTTTACTTTAGCCCATCAGAGCTAAAAAATTCTCAATAGAAGTATAACTTTGCTTATTGAGTACCTCAATTTGCCAACATTACAACTTAAAGACAAAAAAGCACAAAATTTAAAAAATGAGTTATTATGCCTTAATTCACTTGTAGAATGAATAGTACATGGTTAATAGTGACAGAATTTGTCACCTTTGCATAAAAGGCAGGAAGCAACATTATGGTTCAAAATCAGGATGCTTAAAGTTTTTTTTTTTTAAGGTTTAGAAGTCATACAAAATAATTATGAACACAACCTAAGACATGTCACCTCAAGTCTTATGCTACATAAAAGCAACAGTATTTAATTTAAATACCCAAATTTAATAAACTCACAAAGTTTAAGTACAGCTCACAAAAAAACAGAAGAAAAATATGTTACAATAATGCAGAAAAAATAACTATAATGTCAAAGAAAGGGCAGAGGTAGTAGGAGTTCCTTGTTTGTAATATTTGCCATTTTTCCACTTGAGCCCTTTTGTTATGACTGTAAAGTGATATGCATTCTATTTGAGCCAAGGTAGCAACTTAACAGTTTACAGGCACTCTGACAAAAATAGCTATTGTACTTCCAGTCACATTGCTGATACTAATCAAGAGCAACTTACCTTTCATCATCTTTAAAATACGGTTCCACAAATGCTTTCTGTTTTACTTTATCTTGCTTATCACCACGAGCTGTGAACAAAGCAAACATACCGCAAACGAATGCAGAACTTACTTAGAAATAATTAGCTGTTTTTTGGGAAAAAAAATTAATATACCAAAACTACTGTTTTATTGGGTTTCACACTCCAGGCTCCTGGGAAACTTACTTAAATTTTCTATAACTAAATTTTTCTTTCTTTTTTGTCTGCATAATGAGGAGGGTGCTGATCATTTTGCTTACCTCAGAATTACTGAAGAGATAAAATAGGCTATCTTATGAAAGTATTTTAGACTTAAAAACTGTATATAAAAATGTATACACACACCAAGCATACACTATATAAAAGTATTTTAGACTTTAAAAGAACTCCTCAGACGCCCATTATAATTCGGCCCCCAAACATAAGACATCCTTTCATATTTCCCTTATAATTCCATTGCTTTTACAGTGTGTCTTTAAGGTAGATTATAACAAGGAAATAGAGATTAAACAATTTTATCAGAAAATTGATGACAAATAAGAAGTAGAGTTCATGGACCTGAATCCCAAGTTGTCTAGACTCAAGTAGCCACTGCTGTCATCTATTCAAATAATCAAAATTTACTAAGCATTGTGCTAAGTTCTGAACAAGAGAAACCAGGTCTCCTGTCTTCACGGAGTTTACAGCGCAGCGAGGGAAACCACAACTAAGCAAGCAGACAGTGAGGCTCCTCTAAGGAAGGACATGCAAGGTGGTAACTGATGAAGACAAAGAAGTCAACCACAAGAAGAGGTGGGAGTGAGGCATGTTTTAGGTAAAGGTCCTGAAATAGGTAAAAGTCTGTTGTGCTGTAAGAACCAGGAGTAGCCCAGTGTGGCAGACACTTAGTCCAAGTGCTGGGGAACATGAGGCTAACGAGGTGGGCAGGCAGCAGATCACAACGGGCCTGGAGGCCAGAAGAGGAATCTGAAGGTTATTTTAAGGGCAATCGGAAGTCACTGCAAACTTTTAAAAATAATCTACTTTATTGAGGTAAAATTTACATACAAAATATACTGGTTTTACTGGAGACAAATATATACTCCAGTTTAACTGCTATGCAAATCAAGACAGAACATTTCCATTGTCCCTGACAGTTTCCTTCTATTCCTGTTTCTCATGCACAAGAATGTTCTCTCGTTTTTCCCCACCCTCAAAATCATTGATTCATTTCTCTCCTATAGCTTAGTTATGTCTGTTCCAGAACATTTTATTCTACTGTATTAATGGAATCACACAGTATGTGTTCTTTTTCATCTTCTGCATTTTTTTGGGTCAAGAGGTGCTGGAGATTCATCACTGTTGAATCTAATAGTTCCCTCCTTTTTGTTGGCAAGTAGTATTCCATGATATGAGTTTATCACAATCCATACTTAGTCACCTGGTGATGGAAATTTTAGTTGTTTCCAATTTTGAGCTACTATAAACAGCACTGCTATGGACATTCTTGAACAGATCATTCTGTGAACATGTTCTCGTTTTTCTTGGTTATATAACTGGGAGTGCAAGTGCTGGGCCCTAAGACAGGTGTATACTTAACTTAAAAAAAAACTGACAAACCTCAGTAAAGCTGTTAAAACCCTGAACTGCAGTCCACATACAATTTTATACTGCTGATAGTAACATATGAGAATTCCTGTTGCTCTTCAACCTAGCTAATGCTAGATACTACCAGTCTTTTTAACTGTTGCAGTGGGTATGAAGTGGTATCTCAGTCTCTCATGTCCCTTAATGTTGAACATCTGTACATACGCCTATTGGCTATTCAAATATCTTCTTTTTATTGAAGGGTTTTTAAGCAAGAAGATAATATACTCCAATTTACATGTAAAATAAGTCACTTTTGTTTCTCTGTAATGAATGGATTGGAGAAGAGAAATAACTGATACAAAAATACCAGTTAGGAGGTTTGCAATAGAAGAGGTAGGGATAAGAGTGGTTTAGACTAAGGTGGTGGCTACAGAGATGGAGAGAGATATGAAATATATTTTGGAAATAGTACTGCCAGGGTTATGAGACTCAGCATGAAGGTGAGCTAAAGGAAGTTAAGTATGACCCCCACGTTTCTATCCTTCATAACTGGGAGCATAGTTACCGAGGTTTAATGAGACCTGGAGAGGAAGAGAAAGATCAAATTTGAGTAGAAAAATAAAGATTTCTAATTTGAATGTATTAAGCTCAAGGTGCTTATAAGAGAGCTGGATTCAAGTCCGGGGTTCAGAAGACAGAGGATGAAGTTGGGAGTAATGAGTATACAGAAATATCTTCACTTGGCTTCCTGAACAGCATATACTTTTATTGTTTGCCTCCTACTTCACAGGCTGCATCTCCTGTTTCCTTTACTGGTTCTTTTTTGTTTCTCTGACTTTTAAGTTGCCATACTCCAGAGGTCAGAACTTGAAATGCTTCTCTTTTCTATTTCTATTTAATACTTGGGTGATGTCACTCAACTTCACAGCTTGAGGCTCAAGCTACTTGCTGTTGGCCTCCTGTCCCCTAGATCATTTTATTTTGGATTTCTTGCCCGAACTCAACACATATCAACTGCCTACTAAACACCTGCACTTGAATGCTATGTAAGTATTAATGTGTCCAGAACTGAGCTTTTGATATCCCCTTGAAACTTGCTCCTCCCTACAAAAGAGACTAGGTAGAACTTTATGATATGGGGGTCAAGAAATGAAATAAATGGGCAGTAAGTCTTCCATTATATGCCTGGGTGACTGGGAAAAATAAAGTCTGAAAGGTCATTTGATAGGAGATAAATGGAACTTGGTTTAGGTACATTAAGCTTAAGCTGTTGAAGACACACAAAGTAGCAATCCCAAGAAATGTAGGACGAGGATTCATCAGGGAAGTTAACTAGACACAGACTTGCAGTTCTGTTTTCAGAGGTGGTTAATAAAAGTAATAAAAGCATGAGAGAAAATGAGATGTGAGGAAGAAAAACAGAGACTTAGGGATGCTCCATGAAACAAGCTGCCAGAGATCGAAAGAACAGAGCAATACTGCCATAAAAGCTAAGTGAGAAGATTTTGGGATGATCAGTGTGAAATATAACTTTAAGAAAAAAGCACAGAAATTAATTACAATCTTGTAAAAAGATACCCCCTTCCACCCTTTTTAAAAGTAAAACCAATTTGCAAAAGGTTCATACTGGAAAAAAAGTGAATTGAACAGTTATAAATTTTTATCACAAAGTTTGCTTGAGAGCAAGTGTTTGCCACAGACTGAGCAAGCAAAGTCTGCTGTTCTGTACCTCTGGCGAGGGTCTCATTCACTTCGAGCTAATAAGGACTGTCATTTAAAAAACCTGTTAGAAGCACAAGGAAAACAATCAATACAGACTATACCATAGCAGAAGGTTAAAATAACCTTTGCACTAGATTAAAAATTCTGTCTTACTGACAGTAAGAAAATGAGATACTTAGCAAGAATTTTAGCTTTCAGTTCATATTATCTACTTATAAGTTCACTTACTGTATTCGTTTGATAGCTACCCTAAGTTTTAAGTTACTACTTCTACTGAAATGAATCTTAAGACTGATATGTGTACATGGTTACATCAGGTAAGCATTCAAGCAGACAATGAATCTGAACTTTCTGCAAAATGTTCTCCATTCACTCTAATACAATGATTAATTTATTACTTACAGAAGTTTCTCAAAAGTCTTACGACTTTTGTGTATGTTGTAAAGAAATTTATAGTATTGAATCAAGATTAGTTTTTTAGTTTTGGTGAATATTTCATGATTACATAAGACATTAACATAAGAGGAAGCTAAAAGGTACAGAAGAACCCTCTGAACTATTGTTTATAACTCTTTTATTGTCTGAAATTCTCTCAAACCAAACAAAGCAAAACAAAACTCAAGAAACCTGAAAAAGAAATTGATACAAGAAACATAAAACTTAATTGTTAAATGCCTCATCAAGCCTCTGTTAATTAGTTTGATAACAAGTTACTGGACTCGGTGTAACTAAGAAGCCATAATTAGAAAGAAAATAGCCATACTGTTTGGTATCTTTGTGGTAGCTGACAATTCCTCTTCTTCTGCTACTTGGAAGAAACCATCTGCCAAACAGGATTCATATTCTTCATGTGTTGTCCGATCAAACATATCTTCCAAGCTGTCATTCAATTTTCTTTCTCCGTCTATGTAGAAGAGCATTGACTTAGGGCAACAAGCATGCTTTTTGCTTTCTACATAGACCAACATGAAACTTGGGAGTAACTGCCACAGAGTAATTCAGATGTGTGCGAGGCAAGAATAAACCCCCAAGTGTGGGTAGTTACTATGCATTTACAAAATCTTTTATGTTTTGGCTTTAAATGTCCTTTGCTCATGTGAAGAGAATGCTAGTTTTTGTTACTGTCATTACAAACATCAAAAATCTTTTTCTCCTAGCATCTCATGTATGATTCATACTAAACCAAAAGGAGTCCTACCAAAGAAACTGGGAGGAATAGAAAAGATATAGAGTGATAAAAAATACTAACTTTAAGTAAAATGTACATAAATAACTGACATTAAAATATCTATAGAATGTTGCTCACCTGCTTAATTTTCTAGGGTGGTAGCAAAAAAGTATTTTCTTGCATCATCATTAACACTTGGTACTTCAGCGTTGATACAGGTAATGAAATCAGTTCTGTGTTTGATATGCAAAGTGCTAAATTTATCTTCAGAGTGCTAACTAACTACATTTCCCATTATATACTCACATTTTAAAAACCACCAGAGTTTATTAAAAACCAAACAGATCTAACTGGCTAACAAATATGAGAGAAGAGCAGCCTGCTGAGATTATTCTCTTTAAAATAACAACTACTTCCCCAATCCATGGTGCCGCAGCACCCTTACCCTGACTTACCCTTCTCCAGCACTTACTATCATCTTTCATACCATCTATTTGCTTGTTCTTCCCTACTAGAATGTAAGTTCTATAAGGTGGGACTTTGGTTCTGTTTACTCATTATGGAACACTTCTTGGTACAGAACTGCAGATTGATTATTTATTGAATGACTAAACATTTGTTTTCATTTTGAGGGTCAAATTTGTAAATAATATATAACTTCTATGTCCCAGGCAGTGAGCTAGGCATTCCCAAAGCATTCTGCATATGCTGTTAGTAAATCACAGTGTTAAGTTGCTGACTTATTTTTTTCATTGGTTTAACTTCTGATTGTGAAATACTTGAGGATAGCCTATATCCTTACTGATCTTTCTATGACAGCCATCAGTAAGTCTATCACAGAGTAGGTATATAAAAAGCATATTTTAAGTAGAAATGTTAGCAGTAACTACAGGGAGTTTTTACTGGTATGTTTCATCTTTAACCAATTCTAAGTATTAAAAAGGCCCATCTTATGGGTAAAATGTGCAGACTGCTTTTTCCAAATATGGCCTCCAGAATAGCTCCTACCCCAGATGCTCTTCTTACAATGTGACCTTGACATTCCTCTCACTGAGTGGTGAGGGCTGTGTTCACTTGCTTTGAATCTGGGCAGGTCTTTGTGAAACTATGCAACTTCTGAAGTCAGATCATAACAATGCCATGTATTTCTGCCTTGTTCTTTTGGGATGCTCACTCTGGGTATCTAGTCTCTATCTGATGAGCAAGCTCAAAGTAGCCTATGTGGAAAGACCAAGACTTTCCTAAGACTGAATGAGGAGAGCAATGTCAAGCCACCCTCAGCTGTCTAGCCCTCTGCTCCACCATCTACCTATAATTGTGGAGACTCTGAGACAGAACCACACAGCCAAGCCCTTCTGAACTCCTGAGCCATAGAAACTACTTAAGGAAAAATGATTGTTGTTCTAATCTTTTAAGTTATTGGAGTGATTATTATATAGCAATAGTATTCACAACACCATATTTAGCCCAAATTATCTCTACTCATCATACTCCTGATCTCATTCCCACATGATACTTGCTTCAAACATATTTGGGAAACCACCACTTTCTTTGACTGACTAGATACAATTGAAGCCTAAGTAGTTATACTTTAGTTTTTTCCCTTTTCTACAGAAATGAGGAAAACATTATCAGGAGCTGGTACCAGGGACAAAATAATCTTAAAAGCATAGTATCTTCTAAAGAAGAAAGTTACTTCAGTGTCATTCACTATAAAAAGACACTAAAATGCTGTTAAAGTTTTTTAATAGGTACTGTCCTCTCAATCTAGGCAGCCAGCTACTTGATTAAATGGATAGTTTCTCATCCTAAACAAAGAATTAAGGCAAAGACTATTTAAAATTTCTCTCACTTAACTGCATTAGGGCAGCAAGAAATAAAGTATTTCAAAAGAAGGAAGGACAAAACTGGCTGCTTTATTACTTGGCCCTGAGCAGGTAGAATATATTCTGGATGCAGAAGGTAGAGAATGCATATGTTGTCTGAATGTCCACAGTTTCTAACAGATGGTCACAGGGAAAATGTCTGCTTTTAGTCCTGCATCTTCATGTGGCAGGTCTTAACCCTTCAGTACATAAGGGTGACTAATGACAACTATTCCCAGTCCAGTTGATCTCACGTCATATGCCTCCCGTAGTTAGAAATGCTGCTAAGGTGGAACCAACTAAATTCATTCCATTGTTCCCTCCTCTTTTGGAAAATCAAGGCTTTAGATAAAGAATCAGTAGCTTCTCATTACAAAGGTCTGTAGATCCTTAATTTGGCCAAATACTCTTTTCTACCGAAGCAGAATATAGCAGAGTAACTCAGAATATAAACTATCATTTTAGTATCTGCTAATTTACAAATCTATATGAATATGTCTCAGTAGAACCCCTCCATCTTATATCAAATTACTAGAAATTCTTATTGCTAAAACATAACTCTCAATATTCTCTTTTATAAAAAAATTATCAAAACCAGGGATCAGCAAATTTTGTCTTAAAGAGTCAGACAGTAAATATTTTTAGCTTGTGGGCCGATAAGGTTTCTGCAGCAACTATTAACTCTGCTGTTGTACTGCACAAGGAGCCTCAGGCAATACATACATGAGTGAGGCTGTGTTCTAATAAAATTTTAATTACAAAACTGGCAGTTGGCTGTGGTTTGCTGACCCCTGGGAACAATTTTGAATTATTGCTAAAGATTTTTTCCCCTGAAATACTGAAACTGAGCTTTACTAAGAGAAATCTAATAGCATTAGAACAGGAAAAAAACCCTTGTTTATGGTGAAGAGATCACCTGTGCTCATAGTACACTGTAGATAGTTTATAGTACAATCAACTATGAAATTCCCTCTATATTTTTATTAAAATTAAAAAAATCAAATCTTACGTGGACTTTTTTCTCCCTTCTGCTCTTGCTTCTTCATTTTTAAAAGCACAGTTTCACTAACCAACGTACAGTCCATGTCCACTGTCTCTCCTCCTGCTAATCTTGACTGACTGCCATCCTGAGTATTTGAAAATACAAAATTTTAACAATTATCTCTTTATGGCCTCATACTTACTTCTTAAAAAAATCTGGTAAAATGCACATAACATAAATTTAACCATTTTAACCATTTTTAAAGTGTATGCTTCATTAGCATTAAGTTATATTTACTTTTACCCTTTAGGAATATAGGCAGATTTAATTGACAGGAAAACATTTTAGCTTCAATATAAAAGCATCTTCTCTCAAGCCTAGGAACAGGACAGCTGCAAGAGAAGAGAGTATGTACCACTGAATTCCCTTGAGCCTCTCCCTTTCTTCTCCAATCTGCCTCACAATAAATGAGCATCAATGTATACAAAGAACAAGTTAATAAATTATATTTCTTGAAATAGATTAACAACTGTTAATACTTTATTAATATGCTAAGTGGAAGAGGATGTCTCAAACTATACAGAACCTCAACAAAAGCCAGAAGTTATTTCCACTATGAATTTTAATTAAAAAACAAAAACCCCCAACAGTACTTAAAAAAAGGGCCAACTGGGAAATTGAACTTTTTCCTTAATGTTATGTTATTTACAAAGCTAATCAAGGCATATGACGGACTATTTTGATAAAAAATAAAATTATTTAAAATATGTAACTAGCATTTGACATTATTTTGAAACTGTACTAATATTTTTCAGCAAAGGTCTTTCAAGTCAGAAAATGTTACTAGCTTTCAAAAATACCATAAAATTGGGAGAATAAGCATTTTTATTCTTAGTTTTCTGAATATACAAAGCAGGTTTTAAGAGGTATGAAATTATCTCAAGGTCACAGAGTGAATCAGAAGAGGAGGGTGATTAATAACTCACTAGAATAACCACATGGCCTTCGGTTTTACTTTCTAACTTACCTTTGTATCTATTACTGTAATGTCCATTTTATACTGAGAAAGGTCTGCTCCTGGATCTATACTCCACTGGATATTTTCAAAGGATACATCTTAGATAAGGAGAAAAACAATACACAATTAAAACAGATTTTAAAAATTCTCATCACTTGAAAACATTACGGGATCCACAGGATGGGAGAAGTTTTGTAAATCATTGTCTGGTAAAGGACTTTTTTCTAGGATAGATAAAGAACTCTCACAAATCAACAGTAACTAAGACAAATACCCCAACTGATACTGAGCAAAGACTGAATAGATACTCCTTCAAAGAAGATAAACAAATGGTCAACAAGCACATAAAAAGATATTCAACATTAGTCATCAGGGAAAGGCAAACCAAAATTACAATGAGTTACCAATGCAAGCCCAACAGATTACTAGAATAACAAAATGACAAGATCATAACAAGTGTTGGTGAGGATGTGGAGAAATCAGAACCCTCATAAGCTGCTGGTGGGAATGTGAAATGATGCAGCTGCCTTGGAAAAGTCAGATCATTCCTCAAAAAGCTAAACACAGAAATTGCATATAGCCCAGCAATTCTCCTATGATTAACTCAAGAAAAATGAAAACACAGATCCACACAAAACTGCACATCAATGATCATAGCAGCATTATTCATAATAGTAAAAAAAGTGAAATAGTGAAAAGTCACAGAAGATCATATATTGCATGATTCCATCTATATGAAAATTCTGAAACAGGCAAATCCATAAAGACAGAAAGTAGATTAGCACTGCCTAGGATTGGGAGAGAAGGGAGAGGAATGGATAATGGTTGATAATGGGTACTGTTCTTGGGGTGATGAAATGTTCTGAACTTACACTACAGTGATGGCTGCAAAACTCTGGGAGTATACCAAAACCTTTGAATTGTACACTTAAATGGGTGATTTTAGCTCAGTGAAATTTTTTCAAAAAAGTTAAAATCCTAACATTGTTTGGAGACGCTCTCAATGTATGTAGATATTAATGACAACTACACACAGTTCCATAACATAAAGTAGTATAATATTAACCCTAAGTAGACTGTGAAAGGTTAAGTGGGTATACTGTAATCCGTAGAGCAACCATAGGGAAAAAAAGCTAAAAAAAGAATCAGGAACAAGAATGGAAAAAATGTTTTCATACAGAGACTGAAACTTTCAACGACAAAAGAATGTGCTTCAGGAGAAAAGGAAAATAAACCCAGAATGAAGAAGTAACTTTTTAATGAAGAAGGAAAGAAAAAATACTGCATAGGAAGTATAGAAATATTTGGCTAAAAAGCCAAAAACACTCCTTTTAACACAGCAAAATTATGAAAAGATTAATATACATATTGGAGCAAACTGTTTTCAAACAAGTAGTTAAAAAAAACATATACACTATATATGCATGCTTATAGACACACATGTAAATGCAAAGAAAAAGATGGGCTACCTGTGGGATGAGAAACAAGATTTGGATGATGAAAATTTGACTTTATGTATTATAAAATTATGCGTAGTTTAAATTTGTTAAAGCTTTGGTAAATAAATTAAGAAATAACTATATAAAAACAGTGAATCCATATAAAATTACCTATAAAAGTGAGTACTAAAGATCTTAATTCATTTTTTGTTAAGTTATAAGGGCAGGAACATTACGTGTAAAATGAAACCACTAAGAATCATCCTATACACAAGAAAGAATAAGGTATTTTTTCTAAAACAATTCTATCCAAAGAATATAGATAATATATTACATATAACACTCAACTAAAAGTCATTTAAAGAGTGGAAATACTATTTATAGTGTACATACTTTGGTTGTTTTGTAGAGACTTTGTTTTAGCAATTCTACATGGATTTAACTGAACAACTGATGCAAGTTCACATGCTCCACGGACTGACCTGGTTATTTTTACTGGCTCATGAGAACCAGTACCCTAAAACAAAAAGAATTATTAGCATCTAGGTGAAATCACAACCAACCATTTTAAACAAAATCTTTGAACACTTATCACAAACCTTCAAGTCCTTGAAATGACTCTCTGTCTCCAAACTTTCATGTGGATGTAGAGGGATTTTAAAGATAGGATTTTCTTCCTTTATTTGTAATGGTGTTTTATTGTCTGGAGAGGATTTACTCAAGGACTGGAAGATGCACTCCTGTAAACAGGGCTCCTCTGGGGAATCTCTGGTTAACACACAGCTCCCACTCAGGGCCTTATGGCTTGAGGAGGGGCCCTTTGGAATGGGCTTCAACGCCTCTGTGAGAGTCACCTGCCTAAATCTGATTTTAGAGGTCTCACTTCCTTGGCTTTTCTCTTGACGCTGAACAGCTGAAAATCGATCAGACAGATCCAGAGGTTTATCCATCATATGGTCTCCATTCATGGAAGAAAGGTTATCCAGCAGAAAAGGAAACGCATTTTCTTTATCAAAAGAGGCTTGTGGATAGTTTACTTCATCTTCACTTTCCTCCTCAATTTTCCTTTTGGATGGTCTGCCTCCCAGTGGTTTCAGGGCTACTACATGGCTCTCTCTATCAGTAACAGCATCTTTAATGTGATCCACACTATCCTGTTCACTTATGGATTCACTTACATTTTTATTTTTAAGCATCTGCTTGTTAGAAGATGACTGGCTAATGATCTTGTTCACTTCAGACCCAAGATTGTGATGTGTGAAAAGGGCACTATCTTCAGATTTTGATCTAGTTTTCTCTGATCTAGAATTAGATGTGTTGTTGAAAGGCAGTGTTTTCAGATGGTTTTTTTTCCCAGTCTCTAAAAGAGAAGGGGACAAACTTGTATTCAAAGCTATACTACTTTTCACATTAGAGGTAGCTCCAAATACAGGGGATGATACCCGAGTCGTCAATTCTTCTCGAGGAGGAGTCTTTGATTCAGAATCTGAAAACCTAAAAAAATAAAGAGTGGTAAAACACTTTTTCTACTACAGAAGCAAAATAAAAAAGAAAAGCATAATGAGAAGACTCATGCTAATAACGAATTATTAACAGTAAGGTCTTATCCACGTATTAGAGGCAGATGACTAATCAGTGTTAAATACTGGCTTCTCTTCATTTGACAAAGAGAGGAAAGTAATACCATCTCAATAACATGATATTTCTATCTATAAATATTTTCTTTAGTAATTTAAATAACTTCACTATATATGAACATTGTACATTAATAAATTCCACTGGGGATCCAAATTCTTTTGTTGTTAGGAGATCTTGTCATAAGTAACTCCAAAAAACAAAATTCTTACATACTAAAGAATGAAACGTAACTTAAGACCCAGCCTGCCTCTAGCTCAAGAAATGGCTGTGGTAGTAGAAAGAGTCATCAGGTTTGAGTATGAAGATGTGGAATGGGTAAGAGCTCTGGCTCTAGTACTGAACAGTTTTGCAGCCTTAAACCAGACATTTACCTCTGTGGAGCCGCATTTTTGACAATTGTAAAAACAATAGGAGTAATAAAACCTACTTGAATGAGTTATAAGAATGACAAACTGAATATGATACATGTATTTAAAACTGAAGCTCCTTTTAAAAAGCAAAATGCTGTACAGTTAAGATAGTTCAAATGGTAAATTTTATGCATATTTTACAAAAAAAAATTTTTTTAAGGCAAAATGCTACATAAATATAGGTATTATTAATTAATGGATGTTCCAAAATTAGTAAAAACAATATGCAACAAAATCGTGGAAGTTCATCCAAGCTTAAAGATGCCTTTTACACAACATCCAGTTTTTGGAAATACAAATTTAGGAGGGATGACTAGTTCTTTAAAGCGAATAGGGCTGGGAATTCTTAAGTACGACTTAAGTACAGAAAGAATCAAAATACAATATCCATCTTTCTACAGTAATGCAAAAAGCCCTCAACTGGTCATTAGCTGGGGAAAATATTTTTTAAAATAAAAATTAAAACAACCACTACAATAAGTTCCATATAATTAAACTATTTCTCTCTGGCAGCAGAAAAGAAATAGTTTAATTATATGGAATTGCTTGTAATGGGATCTCACCAGTAGTTGATAAGTTTCTACCAAAGTGTTCCAAATTACCTTAAACTGTCTTCACTATTTCTTCTAGATTCTTCGAAAGGTGGTTTCTTGTAATCTCCTTCTAGACAGTGATAGAGCTCATCACAAAGAGGGCTCACGGGACCTTGAGATTTCTTCAACAGTAAAAGGTAAAGGACATAAATACCATGGAAGATTATTTGTGCTAAAAAGGGGTGAAATTCTGATCATGCTAGGATGTGGATGAACCTCAAAAACAGGTTAAGTGAAAGAAGTCAAACTCAAAAGCCACATAATGTATATGATTCCCTTTATATGAATTACTTTTGTTCATAAGACCAGAAAGGAGACTGGTGGTTGCCAGGAGCAGTGGTTAGTGGGGAATGAGCACTGAATATTTAACAAGTATAAGTATGGGTTTTACTCTGGGTGATGACAATGCTTTGGAAGCAGAGGTGCTAGTTACATAATACTGTGAAGGTACTAAATGCCACTGAATTGTACATTTTGAAACGATTAATTTTATTATGTACATTTCACCACAACAACAAAAAAAATGAAGCACATTTTAAATTTAAAGGAAGAAAAGCATCAATATTTTACTGTTTTACATTAGTACATTCTATTATTGGTATATAAAATTTCAATTCCAAAAAACATTCAGATGAGGGGAAGGGAACAGAGATGATTATTTATACTGACAGGAGATGGATTTAAATGGATCCATTAGAGAGCAGTTCTTCTCAAACTTTAATATGCTTAACAAGTCAACTGAAGATCTTACTAAATCACAAATTAAAATTCTCTTTCAGTAGGTCTGGGGTGGGGTCTGACATTCTCTCTCTCTAACAAACTTCATTCAAAGTGATGCAGGCACTGTTGGCCTGTGGGTCACACTTTAAACAGCAAGTCTTTAGAGATCAGCTCCCTTAATATATTTGGTGACTAAACTACTGACTTGCCAGGTTTTTATGTAGGAGGAAATTAGAAACCATTAAAACACATTTAAGGTTTAAGGTTAAAAACTACCCATTCTCAACTGAAGACAGATTTAAAACTAAAAAAAAAGTTCAAATGTAATGAAAAACTAATTAAACTTTTAGAAATTCAACAGCAAGACAATTTTATAAGCGCACATATACATTTACTGACGAAAGCAAAGGAATACTATTTTAAAGCTGTATCAAAATGAAACTTCCTTAAGATTGAAGAAATTAAGTTTTCTATTTTTAGGGATCAAGTTAAGAAAAAAAAGGTAGATGTGCCTGATATAAGGATTACTAAAATAAAAGAAAATCACAGGCTCAATTTCTAACCCATTCTCTAAAAATTAGGTCTAATTGGATTGGTACTTATAAGGGCAAAGAACTAAAGCATTTATTTTGGTCCCAAGAGTTCAGCCTGTTTTCCAATTCAAACTCCAGTTTACAGGATGGTACAAAGATTCAACAAATTCTGGATTTTTTAAGGTTTAAGGTTTAAGTTTTCTCTTAAATGGAACAAGGTTGGGTAGGGAGGAGAGAAAGAACAGGGAAGAGAGTTGGTTAAACTCTCTAAGCAATCAGTGCTTCCCTAAATTTTGATTCAACCTATAACCTGTATCTCCAAAATTCCAGACTGTAGTTTTCTGAGACTGCCTGGGGTGGATAATAAAAATGGGCCTCTTCAGCCACATCAATTTTTTTCTAGGCCTTTATCTAATGATCTTTGGGTAACATTAATTTTCTCTTGCTCAATTCTCTAAAAAACAGACCTACAAGGATACCACTTAATTCATACTATCACCAACCACAATTACTTACAGATTCTTCTTGAACACTAAGTCCAATTGTTTCAGCAACAACTGTAACTAAATTAAAAGATGACTTATCAGTGGGATAACTGTTCATTCCATGTGTTTCTAAGAAAGAAAGAAAGAAACAAAGAAAAAAAGCCAATTACACAATTGTAAAAACTAGATGTATAAAACAATTAAAAAGAAAGGAAAGAAAGAGACTTGGAGAACCACTTTACAAGGCCCTGGAGAATTTTTTAAATTCTGTGCTGAAGTCCATAATACCTACTATAAGTGGCAATAAGTTGCAGGTATCTAGCATTTACACTTGCCAAACTTTTTCAGCTAAGTTTTCCATTTTTCCTCAATGAATTGAATGCAACAGATAATTTATCTTGTTGCCACTGGAAAAATAAAATCATAAACTATATACATTTATCATTATAAATATTTCTTGTGATATAAGAAATTGTGTGAATATCAAACCCTATCTGATACGCTTTTCATGAAAACATGCTTTGTGGGAGAGTTTTTCAGCACTGCATAATTTTCAGGTTTTGAGCTAATACATATTTATATAGAGCTTCAGTAAGTCAACCAGTATTTATGGAGAGCATAGAATATTTCAGGTATTGTGCTAGGCACTAGGTGAAAAGAAAAGTTTCTTGTCCTCAAGAAGCTTATGGGCTAACATAGATGGAACAGAAAGATAAAAAGAGAATAGCAATGAAAGGTCACAAACATTAAAGGTACATAAAATGGATGATGTAAACACAAAGGAAGGACTCCTCAATCTGTCCTAGGAAATCAAAGAAAGCCGTACCACAAGCCTAAGTTGATCCTTGAGAGAAAGAGGAATTTGACAGCTCTACTGAGGTGGGGGCAGAGAGGAGGATTCTAGGTATGCGTAAGGGTCCAGATTTGTACAAAAAACCCACATGTCCAGGAAACTACATGTGGTTCAATTGCTGGAAATCAAAGTGCAGAAGATGTAATAGTAGTAGGACATGAGCCCAGACAGGTTACATTATCTATCAGATTATGTTAAACAGTTTAAAATTTATCCTGTAGGCAACGAAGAGACTGGTTTTGGAATGGAAGACAGATAAAAAAACTTGGGTTAAAAAGTTAACTCAGATACACTGGTAGAGCCAAGAAGCAGTCATTAATAGGCAAAGGACTAATAGGTTTACGGAAACCATGTGATGAGAGATGCTGATGGCCTAAACTAGTATGAGGCTGTGCATGACAGATATGCAGGAGATGCTAACAACAAGACTCACAGACTATTTAGAAACAAGAGATGAAGAAGCTAGGGTCTAGGATGACTCAAGAGTCTTCTGATTTAGGTAACTCAGAGGTACTGTATAGTGTCATTTGCTGAGATTGTAAACAAAAGAATGAGGAGGATTGACAGGAAAATTTCAATTTTGGACATGCTGACGTTGAGGAATTTCCAGGTAGAGTTGTTCAACCACAGGCAGATATACTGGTTTAGAACCTAGAAGAAAAGTCTTGGACAGAGGTATAGATTTGGGATTTACTATCATATAGGTTATAGCAGAATATTAACTCTTGGAGAAAATTCCTTCAGAAAGAGGAAATGAGGAGCCAGTGACCATATATACTTGGGACAGTAACATTTCAAGACAGAGAAAAAACAGCCAATAGAAGGAAAGTGAAAAAGAGAACAATAAAAAGAGAATCAGGAGAATAGCAGTACACTCAAGAAATAGAGTGCTCAAGGTCAAATGCCACAGAAAGGTCAAGATAAAGACTGGGGAAGTAGTCACTAGATTTAACAATCAGGAGGTCACTGATGACTTCTACCAGAGCAGTTCCAGTGTAAGGAGGGAAAGAGAGTGTGTTCTCTTTTTTCTTCCTTCCCTCTTTTCCCCACTCCTTGGGGGTAGGGAGTAGAGTGGAATCCACACTATAGTGGATTCAACTGGAGTAAAAGGGAGTTAATAAAGAGATAATGAACATGTATCACTTTTGCAGCTTGGAAGAGAAGCTGCAGCTAAGGGTAGAGACAATTACGAAAGGGGTTATTTTTAAAAAACAGAAGATAACATATATGTATATGTTGAGAAGAAAGAACCTGTGGAGAGGCTGGAGGTTATATAAGAGCAGAGGACAACTGATGGAGTAAAGTCCTGGCGGTAGTAGGAATGGGCTCCACAGTGCTGAGAAGCACAGATCTGTCCTGCTTGGTGTTAGAGCCCAGCACCCTTTGCCAGACAGTCCATCTATACCCATGCATACATGTTCACACACACACACACACCCTAATATAAAATGATGTGTAGCTTTCATACTACTACTAATAAAGTGAGTATGGGATTAACCTTGGCCAACGCTTCCAACTGGGCTCTGAATCTCCTCTCTCATCTTTTCAAGGATCTAGCTATTGTTCCCTCTTTCTCTGGAATTATTTATTCCTCTTTAGTTGATCATTACATCAGCATAAAAATATGCTATAATGTCCCATCTTTTAAAATCCTCCCTCGACCCATGTTTCTCTCTGTCTTTCCTATTACTTTTACCAGAGAGTACCTTGAAGGACTTGCTTTCTCCACTGTCTCTGCTCCTAGTTTCTCTTGAACAGAGAAAGAAACTCTTTAGTTGATCATCCTTACACTTCAACAGTTCACCTTACGAGTTTACCACTCAATGATCCCCATAGGACCAAATCCAACAGTCAATTCTTAGTCTTCATCTGCCCAGACCTATTAGCGCTGTTTACCACAGCTGACTACACCCTGCTTTCCCCACTTGGCTTAAAGGACACCACTCTGCCTCAGCTGTCCCAGCTCACTGGTGGCACCTTCTTGCTACTTTACTGGTTCCCCCTTATTTTCACAATCTCTAAAACACTCTCTCAACAGTTGTGACATCATCTCCAAGGAGATGAAAAATGGTTTCTGGGGGCCAAAAAAATCTCTTTTTATGTGTAAGGCACAGATACATGGACACTCATACAGCCTATCTGCAGTTAAAGTTCCATGCTGGAAATGATTAGGGGAAAAAAAATCTAAAAAGGTTGGATAAGGGTGATAATGAAAAACCACTGAGAATCACTATGCTGGAGTATAATGGAGGGCCCCAGGCCCAAGTAATTGAACTTCTCACCTCCATCTGCACTCGCCTGGTAATCTCCTCCAGTCTCATGGCTTTAGATACCACCTACATACTAACAATTTGCATTCCTAGCTTCATCCTAGACTTCTCCAAACTCCTATCCATCTACCCATCCAAAATCTAGATACCAGAATATCTAACCAGTGTCTCAAACAGAATATTCTCCAAGCCAAATTCCTGATTTCTAGCCACCCCTACCCTGATTCCCACACTGCAAACCTGATGCTCCTAGTCTCCTTCCTCTTGGTAAACAGGAACTCTAGAGTTGCCCAAACTAGCTCTGCCCCAGTCACACAAGCCTCCTGAATGTACCTCAAAGAAACCAAATGACACCTTACCCCAAGGCCTTAGTGCTCACTGACTTCTCCAGCTGGGAAGATATGAACTGCTTGCCTATGTCTCTGCTCAAATGTCACTTTAAGTGAGGCTTTCTAATGTCTCTTCTTACCCTATTTTTCTTCACAGTGCTTGCTTCTACCTAACATATTAATTTTCTTCCTCCCCCAGCTACAGACTGTAAGCTCTAAGAGGTTATCGGCCTTGTTTTGTTTAGTGCCTGCTATACAGCAGACACTCAAATATTTGTTGGATGAATGAGTAAAGCACAGTAAAGCCTTGTTTACTTAAAATTATTAGTGATTTGAATTAATATGGATATAGATCTTAATATGAATTAGTAATAACATTTGCTTAATTTTCCCAGTATGAAAAAGACTGTTAAACAACCAGTAACACAAAATTTTATGGAAAACATTAAAAAATATTGTCTAATTCAGACTGTTGGCTACTCTTGCCCACAAATAACCACAAATTTTAAAGTTATAAAAGTAATAAGAGTAAGTGCTTACTAGGCATAGAAGATTCACTCTGATCACAAGTGTCAGCCACTAGAATTTCATTTTCATTAGGTTTATGCTGTGGATGAGTTGAAGACTTTGGAACTTTTTTCAATTCTAAGGGAAAAAGAAGAGATTACTTAAAAGCAATCATGATGAAAAATAGCAAAATAATGTTTTGATAAACCACTATAAACCTATCTTTAAATGCATTAGAAGTGCTATTTTACTGATAAAATTCTTGTATTCTAAGGAAACATTTAGTCCTGTAGTTTCAGTAAGAAACAAAGCTGGAAGTTAGGACAGCAGGAGAGAGACGACTAGAACAGATAAGCTGCTTCTGACCTAATTCTTCTAGAACTGCATTATTTTAATGTATCTTTTCCTTGTGTTTTTGTTGCAAATCAATAGGTTCATTTAAAATGGACATTTCATCATTTATCTCCAGAATATTTGTTTTGGAGTTGATATTTTCTGGAAGGAACATATTTTGTCAGAAATCATTCCTTGTTTAAAGATTTAATTCAAAGAAAACCTAAAGAAGGACCAAGAGAAATACTTTTACGAATGTTAACTTGAAAATAATATTAAAAGCACTATAAACTTTAAAATAAACAAACAAGATTGGTTAAGAAAGGGATGAGGACTAAACGATTAACTCAGTTTTAAAATAATTTGTGTGGCTAAAAAGTGATATTTAAAACCAAAATTTCGGATATCAAGTCAAAATGTTCACAGCAAGATAACACAAATTAAGCTTTTAAGTAATTGAAGGTTATTTTCATACATTGAAGAAATAAACAAGAGCATTTATACTCTCTATATAAAAAGGTATACAAGAAAACTTTCCTAATAAAGAGAATTGTTGTGGTTTGTTTTTCTGTATATTCTTATAGATGGATTTAAACAAGATCTAAATTATGCAGATGCTTATCTGTAGAGAGTCATGTTCTGTCTGATAGACTAAAAAAAGGCCAATGAATAACCATTATTGAGCCACAAGCCTACATTTTATTCCAGCTCCTAAGTACGCATAAGATTCTTTTCTTTTTCTTTCTTCTCCTTTTTTTTTTTTTTTTAGGAGAGCAAGGCAGAGGCTTTTATTTAGAGAGAAAGCGAGAGGACAGAGCTCGTTGGCTCAAGCCAGGAGGGGACAAGAGAGCCCCCTTTTAAACAGTTCTTTTGCTTTCCATTAGATGGCGATACAAGCTCATATAAAATGGGGAAAAAAATTGTGCCCCAATTACTTAAATTTTTTAAAGGCATAACTACTGTCAACAATTTATTTGCATTATAAAAATCTGTCTAGGATTATGTGCACCCCTTCCCCCCAAAAGCTTTCACTATTACGAACAGTTTAGGTTAAAAATGAGTCTTTATTAAAAGGAATAATCATTGCATCATGTCACAGATAAATTTCAGGGCTACCTGAAAAGGTAGTTTCAAACCATTCAGCAGAAATGGTAAACTGGCCTGGAATTAGAAATATGCCACTGATAAGCTACAAAGTAGACACATTATAAAGCCATTTCTTGGTTAACACCAAGAAATAGTAATATATCATATTTATTTATAAATAATACTTTCTAATAAATTATAACAAAAATAGCCAGTTAAAATTATTGGTGGGAGCAGCTATGGGTAAGACTGGGAAAGTGTATTTTTACAGCTCATAGATCTGTATTTGAATTTTGACTAATCTACTTACTTGACAGGTGTTCCTGAGTGAGTTATTAATGCTTCTGAAGAGGATATCTTTCCACATCTATAAAATGAAGGTGCTAATAGCTACCTCATAAGCCTGGCATTAGAATTAAAATATAGTAATAATGTATTCAAATCACTCAGCATGCCTGGCACACAGGTGATGGAAATTTATGCTAAGTTCCTTTCCTCTTTCCTTCTGTCCCACTCAGATATGTATTTTTATATTCCCTATAATATATATTACTTCCTAGGAATATTTTAAAAAGGAAAATAAACTATTCACTCCATTTATACATAGTCAGATAAACAGCGCATGTCTGTACACAATACAGGCAGAAAATGTCTTTCCAGCCACTTTACTTATAAAAATTAAAACTTAATAGTTGTAATTTAAGTTACTTGAACAATGACCCTTCCTTCCACTAGACTGAATAACGTAAAACTAACAATAAACGAGGAATACTTTTTTTTTTTACAAAATCAGGTAACTACAACACAATTCCAGTCCTTACCATCTGTACACATGGAGTGGTCTGGTTTAGCATGTGCTTGTTCTAAGTATCGTACATGGAGGTTCTCCTTTCTTCGTAGTAGGCTGACGCCAGAAAATGAAAAGGCTGTAATTGGTGAATCTGGAATAACATTCTCATCAGATTCAAGATCAGCTGCTTGATGTTGTTGATCATTCCTAGACGAAAATAATGACAAATGAAAATTAATTCAACGAATATGTATTTAAAAATCTACTATATAGTATAGTATGGAGCCACAGCACAGGCATGAAGTTGTGAGATGTAATTCCTTGCAATTAATGTTCCAAATCTAAATACAAGGATTAGAAAAGTACTGATATGATTAGAAGTAGCAAGTAGGAAATACTACTTTGAGAAGTGAAGCACAAAGTGCAGCTGGTGGTACTGGAGGTGAAATTAAAAGAATTTCAAATGGCAAAGAAAGTCAGCAGAGGATCCACAGTGTTTGAGTAAAAATGTAGTACTGTATACTTATTTTAGAGATGGGCAAGCCGGAACTGCACAGAGGAGTCTTGATTAAGTATGCATGTAATTTTAGAAAGTAAGAGGAAAGAGATTTAGGTTTTAGAACATGGATACAATGTGATCATCTAGCAGCAAGAATGTGCAAGACTGATTGGGAAGGAAAGAAAGAAGGCAAGGAATCAATTAGTGGCTACAATAGGCCAGGCAAAAGAGCACCTGTGGATTTGAACTAGAGTGTTGAAAATAAGTATGATAGGGAAGGGACCAACGCTAAACGCTGTGGTAGTAGAGTCAATACGACTTGCAAATGGCAAATATATGGTGGTAAGTAATATTAACAATTGTAACTACCACCATTTGTTGTGGCTTTATACTGCCAGGCACTGTTCAAAGTGCTCCATGTATTAGTTTAATTACTGCAACTGTATAAAGTATTATTACTTAACAGAAGTTAAGTCACTGATATAGTAACAGAACCAGGATCTAAATGCAGCAGCCAGATCCCCAGGACAATACCGTTAAGCACTCAACAAGTGTTATCCTTAGCCCAGACCAGGAGACTAATGACTGATTACAAACAGGATTCAAATGTGGAATTTCTACCACTGCTTTTTTCCAGGCACCTTTACAGTCACTATTAACATATCAGTCAGAACAATCCTGTTAAAACTTAAGTCACATTCCTTTGCCTAAAACCTGCCACATCTCCCCATTTCACTGAAAACAAAAGCTAGTGTCCCTTTAATGATTCACAAGGTCCTACATGATCTGACTGTCCCCTCCCCATATTATTTCTCCCATCTCTTTTTATTTTGTACTCTACTCCAGCCACCCTTACTTTCCTGAGTTTCCTCAAATGTACCAGGTGTATTCTGACCTCAGGTTCTTTGCTCTAAGTGTTGAATTTGCTTGGAGTGCTCATTGCCACATATCACATGGTAATTACCTCATCTCCTTCAAGTCTTTGCTAGAGTTGGATTTTCTCATCAAAGTCTATCTTGAACATGTTATTTAAAATTGCAACCTCCTTCCCACATCCTAGTACTCCTGTTCCTTGTTCTGCACTATTTGCTTTATCCATAGCATTTACTGCTTTCTAACAGTATATAATTGATTTGTCTATTGTTCACTTGCCAGGATGTAAGCTCTAAGAGGATAAGGATCTTCGGTTCATTGATGCATCTCAAGTGTCTACAATAGTAGACACTTGGTATGTACTCAACAACTATTTGTTGAATGAATGAACATGAGAGAGTCCCAGATGTCACTTGAAGAATAAATTTGTGCTGACCTAGGCATATGTTCTTCCCCAACTGAATTCAGGACCAGTGGCACTTCTTTTGATTTGGTTTGGATTGAAATGTGGTTACTGAGTAAAATAAAGTTAACTTTAACCCAACTGACTTTCCCATGTCAAATGATTACTGACCTTATTTGCCAACTAATTCTTACGAGTCAGTCAGGCATGTAGGCTTTATGTGACAAAACCAGTCTGTCCTATTACACTCATCTCAATTTGTAATACTATTTCCAAAGAAAAATATGAGAATTTATAAACTATGAAGAACAGAGATTTTTTAAAAATTAAAAGGCCCAAAGATAAGTTTTTCCTAACAGAGATTAAATCTTAACTTCCTAGATAATATCAATATTACTTGTAGTCTATACCTAATATTCACAACTGAGGAAAATCTTTAGAGCTAATACCTAATTTTTAATTTCTCCCTATAATTCTACTGTCTTACTCCGGAAAAACATAAGCTAAGGTCATATGAAAAAGCCTTATAAATTAATGGAGTGTGAAATCTGACCTTGCTTTTAACTATCACGTCACAGCCTTCCCTACCTATTAGTCATAAAAATTCAACCTGAAACATGAATAAGTCACGAGAAGAAACTGATTTCCTGGCAGAGTCAATCTAGAAGTAGCCAGAGTTACAAAATGGAAAAAAAAAAAAAACCCACAAAACAAAACACAAAACTAGCTACTAAAGATATCCAAATTAAGTATACTGGTGCTGGCTTTGTCCTCCTTTCTCTTTCTTAGTCATAAAGGGGGAAAAAAAAACAATTTCCATATGTTAACCAAATTTCTTCTTTAAAGGATTAGGTCTCACTGTGATTTTCTGAGAAGTTAGAAATTCATGGCACAACTTTCAGTTAATTGTGCACACAGGAGGAAGAAGTTCTGAAGGTCTGAGATGTGTATAAGAAGTATTTATTCAGATTATTTTCATGAAACTTTTGGGACAGGGCTGGAAGGGAGGTAACAAAACTCAAATATTTATTTAAAATATAAATATTTCAAATATTTGAATAACTATAATAATTATAAAAACTAAAATGCTTTAAATTAAAATTTTATGCTACTTTATATATTCACACAGATGCATACGCTCTTCATATATACTCCCTAAACACAAAAATATACTGATTTTCTTTAAAGGTTTTATTGCAGAAAATTTTATAATTTTAAAAAATTAAATCTGCTATTTTAATATATCTTTACAGTTTGTATGGCTAAATAAAACAAAGGAAAATGTCCAATTTTCTGTTGCAATTAAGGAACAGTATACTTACTCAATTTTCTGCTGCAGCTGTTCAGAAAGCTTTTTATTTTCTTCCTGTAAAGTATTCTTTTCATTCACTTAAATGTAAAGTAAAAAAGGAGCACATGTTATAGCTCTATCAACATGTATGTCAAGTATTTTCAATGTCAACAGTTATGCAGAAATTAGAACTTTCTAAGTCTTAATGTTAGTCAAGGTTAATGCTTCTGTGCAAAACTAATTTGTTACTAGGTGGTGATTACTACATCTCATATTGTGCCAGTTCCATGTAACTGATTAACTGGCAATTTAATATAATGCTTGTGGGAAAAAAAGAGTACCTCACTTAAGAGAGAGTACAGTCTAACTATTCAAACTGAGGATAAGAGCACATTCCATCTGGTCACTTGGTCCTACTAAATTTCAAGTATCATTTTAGTCTTTTATTGTGGATCATAAAAGTAACATAACACTGAATACAGTATAATTTTATAACATAAATACACTTAGTCAAATTTTCTTCTTTAATCATACTGTGTTTCATGAATAATTACAGCATCAGTAATTTAAATATATCTACTAAAGTAGTCTATTTGCTTTAAACCATCTCATCTGAATTTTCGTATCCATCCTTTAATTTATAAAGCAAAACCTCAATTTTGCTGCAGCTAGCACAAAATTATCATCAATCCATAGCGTGATATCACTGGTTAAGCACGTGTTTACTAGGAGGAATATATCTAAGAGATCAAGTCATAGTAAATGCAATTAACCTCTACCAAAAAAAGTTAATCATATTCCAAAAATTTGTTAATAATTTAGTGGTTTACAAAAACCTAAACATATTTCTTACACTAAGTAAAAATTTGACTGTAATATATGAAGTTTAGTAAAACCATCTCCATGGACAGTGACCCATTCTAATGAGACAAGATTATTACATAAACATGCTTCACACAAATGAAAGTGACAAGGGCATAAGAGAGGTACAGATAAAGTACTAGAGGAAATTCCAAGGAGAAGAAGGTTACTTTTGCACCCTTGAGAAGATCAAGAAAAGATTCTTCAAAGAGAGGACAACTGAGCTAGACAGGTGACTTTTCTCTGCAGAGAAGTAATGGAACAAAGTTAGAAAGACTGGGTATAAATAAGGTCTTGGGCTAATGTGGAAGGAGCAGAAATAGGAAGCGAGGACAGGCAGAAGAGCTGTTAACAGAGGCAGCATTAGTAGTTACTTGGCAACTCACTCTTTGTAGAGCAAGAGAAGTCAAAGATGACCTTAGCTTTCTGATTAAGATGGTTTACTTGCCTCTCCCTCTCCAAATCTCAATTAAATGGGGAAAAAAAGACTCTAAAAATACATCAATTACAATATAGAAAAGCCAGAAAGGGTACCACTAGCAGATCAGAACTATGAGAAATTCTTGAATGATTTTAAAAAATAGATCGGCTCAGACTGATGGTAAAATCTAACAAAAAAAGGGCCATGAAAAGGAATGCTGCCTTATTCCTTAACACGGTTTTTTACTTGTTTGGAGTTTTTGGCTATTTTTCAGCCAGTTAAAAGGAAATCTGACTATTAGATATGAAGACATTATGGAAGATATTTCTAGTACTAATGATGATTTAACTGTGGATCTCAACTGATTTTATATGTTATACATAGTAGTTTTCTACTTACCGGTAATATTCTTATGTTCCTAAGCAAACGCATGCATGCATTCACACAAAAACACCATAGAATCTATACACCTAAGTATATTAACATGGAAACACTTCTAAGACATAGTCTAAAATGAAAAAATACATGTCACAACAAGAAGTATGATCCCATTAAAATTTAAGAGAGAGAGAAAGGAGGGGATAAAATGAGAGAAAGAGACAGGCAGAAAGACAGACAAACCAAGACCTAGAAAGATACACATCAGTATCTTTCTGACTGTTAATAGTAGTTACTGCTGGTAGCAGATAAAACTGTGTTCTTTCTATCCCTTTTAAAAATGAGTATTTACTAATATATTCTTGCTTGAATAGCCAGAGGATAGCAATATAATTAGTAGAAAAAAATAAATTCAGAAGATGGACTTAGTTTGGAAAAGAAAGAATTAGATCTGGACATGTTGAGATTTGGACATGTTGACTGTGAGGTGCTTATAATGAGACCAGGTAAAGGTCACTGAGAGAGTATATAATTAAAAGACAAGAAGACTAAGTGAAGTATTAGAAAGGAAAAAGGGCTAAGAATGCAAGAAAACCCTACATTAAATGGGGAAGAATACTAAAAACTGAAAATTGAATACTTTTAATAGTATGTTATGAAAACCAAAAAAAGTATAGACCTTTGCAGAACACTGCCTGCTTTAACTTGACTACACAGTCAAATTCCATGAAATAAAGATAAAACCAAAATACGCAAATGTGGACACATACAAAGGAAATTTGCTTCCTGTCTTATAGCTGACGACACTGTAAGGCCAATGTGAACAGTATTTACACAACTCTTTTGTACCCTACTTCTTAGGAATATAAACATAAGATTAAATCTACAAAAAAGGGAAAAAAGGACATTTGAACTTCTGTCTAAATAAGGAAAAATACATGGAAATGATACATTTGATTGCAACCAACTTAATAATAGGTTTTAACAACAGTACATTATGCTTTAAATCTTTAATAATGGAGGAAAGGAAACTCACTAAGCTCTGTGATGAGTTTAAGATTCTGCTGCCGGATATTTTCAAACTCTTGCTGTTTTTTCCGCATATGTTCTTCAGTTACTGCACAGCGATCACATAATCCTGCTCTTAATCTGTGAGACAAAAGCAAGATATTTTAAGAGTAGACCTTAAATGGTGTCACCAATAAATAAATAAATAAGAGAGGTGATGGATGTTTTGATTAACTAGGTGGTGTGAATCCTTTTGCAATGTACACTTTATTTTATAATTTTGTCAATTATATTTTAATAAAGCTGAAATTTAGAAAACACCAAAAAACCAAAATATTTTTCAACTACTGAAAGATGTTTCCTTATATTTGAAGTCTAAGATTTTTATACTTTATGTAGATCTCAAGAATTGACTTGGCATAGCCAAAGCAATCCTGAGAAGGAAGAATAAAGTGAGGGGATTATGCTCCCTGACTTCAAGCTCTACTACAAAGCCACAGTAATCAAGACAATTTGGTACTGGCACAAGAACAGACCCACAGACCAGTGGAACAGAATAGAGTCTCCAGACATTAACCCAAACATATATGGTCAGTTAATACATGATAAAGGAGCCATGGACATACAATGGGGAAATGACAGCCTCTTGAACAACTGGTGTTGGCAAAAGTGGACAGCTACATGTAAGAGAATGAAACTGGATTATTGTCTAACCCATACACAAAAGTAAACTCGAAATGGATCAAAGACCTGAATGTAAGTCATGAAACCATAAACTCTTAGAAGAAAATAGGCAAAAATCTCTTGAATATAAACATGACCAACTTTCTCCTGAACGCATCTCCTCGGGCAAAGGGAAACAAATAAAAAATGAACAAATGGGACTATATCAAGCTAAAAATCTTCTGTACAGCAAAGGACATCATCAGCAGAACAAAAAGGCATCCTATGGTATGGGAAAATATATTTGTAAATAACATATCCAACAAGGGGTTAACATCCAAAATATATAAAGAACTCACACACCTCAACACCCAAAAAGCAAATAACTGTATTAAAAAATGGGCAGAGGATCTCAACAGCAACTTCTCCAAAGAAGAAATACCATTTTCAACAGACTGCATTTCTGAGTAAAATTCTGTGAAAATCTACTAATTTAAAACTCTATCCCATGGAACTTAGTCATTGAAGAAACTGACCTTGTCTTAATTTATAGCCAAAATATGAATCCCAGTCCAGCACCAAGGGGCAGTATTATATTTTAAGCAAGTTTGAATCTGCTTTGCTCAACATAGGATATAACACATAATTCAACTTTTTTAGTTGAATGAATACTAAATGGCAAAAAATACAAAACTTTTTAAAAGTCTCGTCATATTTTGCTCTTCTTAGCATTAAAAAACCCCCAAAGTTAGCAAAAATTCACAATGTATTATTATGTAAAAAGAAAAAAAAAGATGACAAACTAGCTTTCACTAATTATTTGTGAGTACTAAAGGCAAGAGGGAAATACATATACTGTAGATGAGGGAGGGGATGGTGGTGGAGAGAAAGGTATACCCCAAAATATTGTGAACAGTTAATAACAGGTACCAGAATTACAGAAGATTTTCTTTTTAGTGTTTTCCTGTATTTTCAAAATTTCTCTAATTTCATTATTTATATAATCAGGAAATGATATGGTTGAAAAAACAGACTCATATTTCACATTAGGAATTTAGAAAATACACTCTAAAATTTTTAACTCAATCTAAGTCAGTAAGATAATAAGTATTTAAATGTGTATGGAAGTCATAACACTGTAGTATATATGCCCCAAGTTTTAAAATAAGCTAAAGAGATAAAACATGAAAATTGTGCAACTAAAATAAAGGACTGTAGCGATTTTTATATAAAAGTATAACTCATATCAACAGTGTTGATATGGATGTGAAAAATAAAGATTAGAACTTATAGGTTGCATTAATAGAAACAGAGCTTCTAGAATGTAGGAATAAACAACTGGGCATCATGGTTTAATTGGAGTACATTTTGAAGACAGGAATTAGGATGATCAAGATCTTTGAAATCATATTGTAAGATGAACAACATCTAAGTAAGAATGACAAATTGAACATTTGCATCTGTTTATGCTCCCTTTCCAAATACCACAAAACTACATATAGTTGTACATTTTTAAAGACACAAATCCATAAGGACAGGGAGAGTAGGAGAGAAAGCAAAAAACCAAAACAACAAAAAAATGAAAGCAAGGCAACTAGACAAACAGAAGCAGACCAGAGCAAGCTGAATCCTCAGCCAACAGTGGGCAAAGTCTCCAACGGTGTTGTGCATTATCGTAGCCACTGTCGAGCTTCTCAGTTACACTCATGTGTGCGACAGCCATATGCATCTTGTCACAACCATAATGCATAGTGCAGATACAGCATATTTCCATTATCACAGCAAATTTTACTGGACAGCACTGATCTAGAACCAACCTGATTTACAATGCAGAATTCCCAGAAGGTTCAACAATTAGTACCAGGAGTAACTGAATTAAAGTGTGTTTCAAGAAATCATCATACCAACATAGTCTCTCCTATATCATGAGCAGTTGAGTGATTATTCCTTCTATTCCTAGCAGGGGACCAGAGTCTAAAACAGACAGCATCTGGTCTCAGAGACACCAGGCACAGTTAAGGGTAGGAATGCAAAATAATGGAACAGATGTATATGCACAACAAATTCTCAGACCCTTTCCCATTAGGCTTCCATAACACTTCTAGGCAGCCCTATTACACATGGAAGCAGAATTAAGTCTTCTCTAGGAAATCTGACCAGCTTAACAGGAAAGGCCTGAAGACAATAAAATGAGAGTTTCATAAGTGAAACAGACTAGGAAGACCACCCTAGAGTGAAGCTTACAGTCCACAGCTTCACCCAGGAGATTCTAACCAACTTGTATGCTCCTCTCTTAAATATAAACAGCCAAGTATCAGCAGACGTTTAAGAAAAGCTTATAAAGTGAAAAAGACTAAAGCAAACAAAATATAACAAAAAAGAGAAAGAAGAAGTAAAAGCTACATAGAGAGAAGAAAGAGAAAGAAATACTGCCACAAACAAATTATAAAGAATACTCTCAGGGAAGAAAAATGACACCAAACTGAAATGAAAACAGGATTGCTATAAGCTAATATTCTGAGAACAACAAAAATAGAAATTATAAATATAACAGCAGCGGGAGAACATATTTATAAATGACATATCTGACAAGGGGTTAACATCTAAAATACATAAGGAACTCACATATCTCAAAACCCAAAAAGCAAATAACTCTATTAAAAAATGGGTGGAGGATCTGAACAGACACTTTGCCAAAGAAGAAATTCAGATGGCCAACAGGCACGTGAAAAGATGCTCCACATTGCTAATTATCAGGAAAATGCAAATTAAAACCACAATGAGATATCATCTCACACCAGTTAGGATGGCCAACACAGAAAATACTAGGAATAACAAATGCTGGCGAGGATGTAGAGAAAGGGGAACCTTCCTACACTGCTGGTGGGAATGTAAATTAGTTTCACCATTGTGAAAAGCAATATGGAGGTTCCTCAAAAAACTAAAAAAAGAAATACCATTTGACCCAGGAATTCCATTCCTGGAATTTTCCCTAAGAATGCAGGAGCCCAGTTTCAAAAAGACATATGCACCCCTATGTTTATCACAGCACTATTCACAATAGCCAAGAAATGGAAGCAGCCTAAGTGTCTAAGTGTCCATCAGTAGATGAATGGATAAAGAAGAGGTGGTACATATACACAATGGAATATTATTCAGCCATAAGAAGAAAACAAATCCTACCATTTGCAACAACATGGATGGAGCTAGAGGGTATTAAGCTCAGTGAAATAAGTCAGGTGGAGAAAGACAAGTACCAAATGATTGCCCTCATTTGTGGAGTATAACAATGAAGCAAAACTGAAGGAACAAAACAGCAGCAGACTCACAGACTCCAAGAAGTGACTAGCAGTTACCAAAGGGGAGAGGTGGGGGAGGGCAGATGGGGAGGAAGAGAGAAGGGGATTGAGGGGTATTATGATTAGTACACATGGTGTGGGGGAGGTCACGGGGAAGACAGTGTAGCACAGAGAAGATGAGTAGTGACTCTGTGGCATCTTACTACAATGACGGACAGTGACTTCAATGGGGTTTGGGGGTACTTGATAATATGGGTGAATGTAGTAACCACAATATTTTTATGTGAAACCTTCATAAGAGTGTGTATCAATGATACCTTAAAAAAATACATAACTCCACACCTATCATTAATTCTAACCTTACCTGTACCCAACTAGACTCACCACACCCTTATCTTCCACTCACACCTCACTGTAACCCTAAACCTAAATATTGCCCTAACCATAATATTAAACCATAACCCTAACTCTACCTGAACCCCTAAACTCACCCCACACAGAACCCTAAACCTGACCCAAACCTTAACCCTGGCCACTCACCCTACCCTAACCCTTCACCAACACTCTCATCCTCACCCACACCCAACCATAATCGTAAACCTAAACCTAACCAAGAGCCTAGCACTGAATCCTAAACCTCTTACCATAACCCAATCCTTACCATACACCTAACACTTTCCTTAACCCTAACCCTAACCCTGAGACTAACCCCTAACCCTCACTCTCATGGAGCTGCAACCCTAAACCTAAATTTAATGCTAACCCTTAAACAAAACCCAGATCCTAACTCTAACCCACACCAAAACTTAATAATAAATCTAACCCTACACCTAGCCCTACCCCTACTTCTGCCCCTACCCCCTCAACTGTTGAACCAACACGTTCAACACACTTCACTGTAATCATAAACCTAAATCCCACCCTAACCCTAACATTAAAACCAAACCCTAACTCTAACTGTAAAAGTATCATCATCAAACACTGATCCTTAACCTAATCCTAACTCTAACTCTGGTCACTCGCCCTAAGCCCTCATCCTCACCTTCGCCTTCACCCACACCTAACCATAGCCTAATCCTCAACCTAATGCTAATCCTAACATTAAGCCCGAAACCAAACTTGAACCGTGACCCTAATCCTCACCATACACTGAATCCTAAACCTAACACTAATCCTAACTCACTCACCCTCAACCTCTCGCACACCTAACTGTAACCCTAACACTGAACCCTGACTCTAACTCTAGCCGTAACAATATTCTCACCATACACCTAACACTAACCTTAACCTGAATCCTAGCCCTGAGATGAACCCCTAACCATCATCCGCATCATCTCTCACAGAAACGTAACCGTAAACCTAAATCTAATGGTAACCCATAAACTAAACCCAAACCCAAATCCTAACTCTAACCCACACCAAAACTTCATCATAAACCTACCCCTACCTACAACAAGCCTACCCTACCCCTACCCCTATTCTTTCACCTGCACCCTCACCTTCACCCTGACGTCACTGTAACCATAAACCTAAATCTCGCCCTAAACCTAACATTAAACTCGAACCCTAATTCTAACAGTAACCCTACACTGAAACCTAACCCTAACCCTAATCCTAACCCTGGGCGCACGCGCGCACGTGCACACACACACACACACACACACACACACAAAATACCAAACTCAATAGAGGGTGGGGGAAAAAAAGCTGAGAAAATCTCCCGAGAAAGCAGTGTAAAAATGCAAAGAGAAAAATGAAAAGAAAACAGGAGGATTATCCTAAAAGGTCCATCATATCCATAAAAGGAGTTCCAGAAAGGTCAAGTTGGCAGGATGGGGGAATTAGGGGAACATGTAGGGGACAGAAAAGGAAGAACAAAAAATACAGAATGCAAAATGACTGGCATAAATCCAACTTTAAACACACCAACCAAAAGGCAGAAATTGTCAGGACAGAAAAATAAGATCCAAGCTATCTTACAATAGACACACTTTAAATCTGAAGACACAAATAGTTTAAAAGCAAAAAGAAGGAAAAAGATATATCATGTGAACAAAAACAGAAAGAGCTGGGGCAACTACATTAATTAATATCAGATAGACTTTACAATAAAAAATGTTACTACTGACAGTGAATTTTATACAATAAAAGGTTTGATCCTAAACTGATGCATCTAACTCCAGAGCCCCAAAATATACAGAGCAAAAACTGACAGAATTGAAGGAAGAAACAGAAATTCAATGATAACAATTGAAGACTTCCACTCTCAACAATGGATAGAAAAAGTAAGAAAAAGAATCAGCATGGGTATAGTTGACTTGAACATTCTAACCATCACCTAGACCTAAGTGACATCGACAGAACACTCCAGCCAACAACTGTAGAATGTACATTCTTCTCAAGTGCACTTGGAACATTCTCTAGGACAGGTCATTTTCTAGGTCACAAAACAAATCTCAGTAAGTTTAAAAGCACTGAAATCATACCGACATATGTTCATTCACCACAATAGACCTAAATTAGAAATCAACAACAGAAGGAAATTTTGAAATTCACAAATATGTGAATCTTAATGCACTCCTAAATAAACAATGACTTAAAGATGAAATTACAAGGGGAATTATAAAAATAGGGCTGTAGTACATACACATGTATATGTAAAGCAATGATCAATAAATAAGAAAAAGTTCTTGGATACTAAACATGACTCTCAAAAACAACTTCAATAAAAGGGTTGGGGAATAAAAGGAAGAATCTCCCAGAACACGGAAGAAAAAACAAGTATCAGAAATAAGAGAAGTCTATAAAGGATTACTTTTAACTAAGAAGTGCTTCAGAAAGAAAATATACAAAAATGGAGAGAGGAGAATGGAAAAAAATTGCCAGATCTTCAGAGACACTCCTAGTCTTTGGGTTAAAGGGCTGAATGTCCACCAAGTGAAGGAAACACACCCCCATACACAATTGTAAAATTTCAGAACAATGATAAAAAGATTTTAAATTCTAGAAGAGAAAAAAGATATTACCCATAATGGAATTAACATCACAATGATAGCAGTTTTCTTATTATCATCAGATGCTAACAAACAATGAGAAAATGTCTTCGAAGTTTTAAGGGAAAACTGTTTTGAAACTAGAATTTTATATCCAGTCAAAATACCATTTAAATGGAATAGTTAAAAACTTTCAGACATGCCTTCAAAATTTACTTCCAGTGTACTTTTTCAGCAGTTACTGGAGGGTGAACTGTAACAAAATGGGCACAAAAAATGAAGAGGAAAAATAGGCCCACATTTTATCAACCATGTTCATTGTTACATCTTCAAGGTCTAAAATAGTGCCTGGCACAAAGAAGGTGCTAAATAAACATTTGCTGACTAATGTGACTTGAAAGGAATAATGGATTTAATGTTGGGATTCAGTGAAGAGAAATTCCAGAATGGCAGTAGAATATACTGGAAAGCAAATCATCTAAATTAATACAGGAAGTTTTTCAGCCCTAGAAGTTATGTCTTGAAGAAAAAGAGCAATAACAAAAGAGATTACAATCAATAAATGATTAAGGAATTAAATAATATTAATGATGTGATGAGGAAAACATGTTTCTTGTCTCAATATAAAAAAAGGTAATTAGAAATTCTAGGAAAAACAAAGCAAACTTGTATGAATATATTTTTGTCACAATATAATTATGGGCTGATGTGAACAACTGATTTGGGACAGAGCAGAAAAAGAAACGATTTGACCAGGACATTAGAAACACTCTCCTTGAGTGGCACACAGGTCATAACATCAGACCTGTAGAGAAGGAAATGTAATCCTGTCTCAGCCAATAAATACTGTTTACATAGTCAATAAGTAACAAACACTGTTTACTAATTTCCAACTTCTACAAGTTGGGTTCTACCCAAGTTGCTAACGAACAAGTAAACAGGAAGAGTGATGGAAATAAATATGATCAGTCTTTGAGTGTGGCAACCTCTACTGAGGGGAGCAAAATCACTGGCTCCAGCACTGCTCTCTGAAATCCTTCACCGGTTCACACAGGTGAACACACCAGGTATCCATCCCACAGTCAGAAAGATGCCAGACAATGAATGAGTAGAGCAGTGATACTATGGTTCCAGGACTCCCCACTGGCCTTGCCAAAACTTTCTTAAAACTGCAATGCAGTCTAAAATCTTCGTTTTTCCCTCTCTCCTTCAAAAGGTTTAGATGCATGGAGACCTCAAAGCTCTCCCAGCCTCTTCCAGCTCCCTTGTTTACTTTACAGTGTTTCCCTCTTGAATGTCTAATGTCATCTTGATATTTGCTTCTCAGAGAGCTCAGACTGACATATTTAGTTACTAATGCCAACCTCAAAATTTTCTCTACGTAGGAATCATTGAACAGAAAGAGTTTCTAATCTCCTGCCATTACTATCATTATTCTAGGGAAGGAAGAACCTCATTGCCTGTACTAAGTGTTGGAGTAGAAGAAATGAGAGGAAAAACACTCTGGAGGAAGTGCTTTAATCACTGGAGTATTAGAGGCTAAGATATGCTCTCCACCTTTCCTCCCAAACCCTCTACCACATATCCAGAAAAAACAAGGAAATGCCTCACCACACTCACAGAAGAGTGATCAATAATTTCCTTTTATGGTCCTGGGCTTGGGAAAAGTGAGAGGGACAGATGCGTTCTAACCTCCTGACAGCTGGAGAGAGACTAGCTCTGGCTGCAGTGTACAGTACAGACTGGAGTGCTAACAGTTGGAATCATAATCACCAATTAGGAGGGATATTATAATGTCCTTTAAAGCTATTACACAGTTGTACTTGCATTATCTCATTTAACCATCAAAACAGCCCTGTGAAGAAGGTATTGTTAGTGTCAGGCCATGTGTTCCTGGCCTTTCTCCTACTCTGATAATTTCTCTTTCTCAGTATTTTTTGCTGTCTGGGTCCTTACTCTTCATTAAACCTCAATTAGTATGCCTAGGATTCAGCCTGAAACCTCTTCTATTACCTTCCTGTACTCTTTAAGATGTCTTTAAGAAATCTTACCCAGTCCTGAGGTTTTAAAGGCCTTTTAAATTCAAACGATGACTTTCAAATTTCTCTAGCTCAAATCTCTCCAGTTAGTTAACACAAATAATGCAATTTACTTGACATCTCCATTTCAATATAACAGATGTTGTCAAAACCTGCTCATTCCCTTGAGCATCTCCTGCTTAAACCCTCTGTGGGAGCAAAAGCAAACTTCTTTTTGCCAATGTCCCTGCATAATCTAGGTACTTCCTTCCTTTGTCCTATCATTCACTTACTCAGCAAGTTAGAATCACAGTGGACTTCCAGTCCTCACATATTTCAAAACTTATTTCCACTTTAGGCTTCTGCAATTGTCTGTTCTCCTTTTATCTCTAGTTCTTCAAGTGACTAGCTCTTTTTTCTATCATTCAGGTCTCAGTGCAAATGGCACCTCCTCAGAAACCATCCCTGACACCCCTCAGTAAGTAACCCTTCATTTCCCAATGCCTGTGTCACTCAATTTCATCATTCAATTTTATTTTCTTGATAGCACTTATAATCTGAGATCACCTTATTTGTATGACTCCCAATCTTTGAAAATTAAGTATCAGCTCCATGACATACCCAGATAGTATTAGCTCTAACCTCTAGCAACACCTAGAACATAGTTAAGGACTCAAATATTCATATGTGTCCTCAGTTAAGGACACAGTATGAAGGTGGAATTCAAATTCACATAACATGGAGCTTTACTCCACAGCATGCTACCTACTCCAGTAAATGTGCCTCCACTGAGGTAGCAGTTGTATGAGTGCGCACCTTCTGTTTGCATATATGCAGAGAATTAAATTGTTCCACCACTAAAGACACAGTGGCAAATTCAAACCATCAGCCCTTCTGTGACATATACAAAGTCATAAAAAAGGAAAAATATTAACTATAAAAAAGGCAAGAAACATCATTTATGATAAGGTAGTTCAAGATCCTAAATAGCACTTACAGTTCAGACAAGGAAATAAGTAAAATCTGGAAGCCTTTTCCAATTTAGGGGCTTTTAACCTCACAAGAGGGAGAAAGAATTCTGCAGGTGGAGGTAAAGTAAGTGATAGGCACCATTGTGAGAACAGTCAGGAAGAATAACCCCCAGACTGCCTTGAAGCAGAGAAATAATTCAGCGAAGAAAAAGAGAATGGAGGAATAAGAAAAGAAGACAGGAATAGAATTGTGAAGCCCTTTCCACTCACTTAGAAGTAAAAATGGAATTAAAACATCAAATGAATTAGAACACTGGTACTCGAGCTTGCCTTATGTCAAACACCATTATAAAGAACATCATTTAAAGGGTAAATTGATGTGATCACTATATTTAATGAAGAGACAAACCTTTAAGAGCATATCCTTATTTTCATATAGTATTTACCCAAAGTTGATTGAAGACTGGGAGAAAGAGCACTTTTAGTCCTAGAACTGATTACAAATTGAAACAATTACCCTCTATTAAGGAGAAAATCATCTCTTACTAAAAAACACCCAAAAATCAGACTCACCGATCTTCTAAAACTTTGATGGTTTCATGAAGGACTTTCTGTTGCTCTCTCAGCTGTTGATTTTTGGTGAAGAATTCTTCTAGTCTCTGTGCATCTCTGAAAATCAAAAAATAAGTTAAAAAAAAATCCTAATAGGATAGTTAACAGAACAGGATAATTCTGCTCTAAAACCCCCAAACTATGGTCTCACACTTATGTATCATATATTTCTTGCATTAAAACAAACAACTCAAAAGGTCAAGTTTGAATATCTTGTTAATCAGCTTTTGGATTATACTGGTGTTTGCTCTGGAGTATTTTTAAGTACTATAGAAGTAGTAGTCTAAGTACCAGACATCCACTGCACAATACAGAAACACAAATGAAGGAGTGGATTCTGATGTCACCAGACTCAATGTTGTCAAAATGCTATTAAAATGTACACTTACTGCTTTTTATTATTTTGTCTACATTTGTTAATGTAAATTATAGGTATATCTACTCACATCATTCCTATTCCAATTATGAGGGATTATCACACTCTGTATTAATTTCTGTGTTGCTTAAACTTCTTACCTGATACTATTTTTAAGCTAGGGGCTTACATTGGAGTGGGAGTACATAAACCCTAGATCCTTATGACTAGGTTTGAATTTCAGTTTCATTTATCAACTGTGTGATCTGCTGCAAGTAATCTAAACTCTCTGTGCATATGTTAGTGCTACCTCATAAGGTATTTGTAAGTACTAAGTACCAACGTATATATAGCATGCAGAACAGTGATGGCATGTAGTAAGCTCTATTTAAGTTTACCATTATGATTTTATAGTCAGGAAAAAACAAGGACATCTAAAATCCCCTTCCAGTAGATTACCTGATTACTTCCCAAGGTTGTGTCTTATTTTACCCTTCAATCATTACATATTTTTAAAAAATCACATTATATGAAATAAGCACATATATTTAAAAAAATTTTTTATTTTGGTGACGTTAATGTACAATTACTTGAACATTACGTTACTAGACTCCCCCTATTAACAAGTCCCCACCACATACACAATTACAGTCACTGTCCATCAGTGTAGTAAGATGCTATAGAATCATTACTTGTCTTTGTGTTATATTGCCTTTCCCGTGTCCCCTCCACCCCACACTACATTATGTGTGCTAATCTTAATGCCTCTTTTTCCCCCTTATCCCTCCCTTCCCACCCATCCTCTCCAGTCTCTTTCCCTTTGATAACAGTTAGTCAATTTTTGGGTTCTGTGAGTCTGCTGCTGTTTTGTTACTTCAGTTTTTTCTTTGTTATTATGCTCCCCAGATGAGTGAAATCATTTGATACTTGTCTTTTTCCACCTGGCTTATTTCACTGAGCATAATACCCTCTAGCTCCATCCATGTTGTTGCAAATGGTAGGATTTATTTTCTTCTTATGGCTGAATAATATTCCATTGTGTATATGTACCACCTCTTCTGTATCCATTCATCTACTGATGGACACTTAGGTTGCTTCCATTTCTTGCCTATTGTAAATAGTGCTGCGATAAACATAGGGGTGCAAATGTCTTTTTCAAACTGGGCTCCTGCATTTTTAGGGTAAATTCCTAGGAGTGGAATTCCTGGGTCAAATGGTAAGTCTATTTTTAGTTTTTTGAGGAACCTCCATACTGCTTTCCACAATGGTTGAACTAATGTACATTCCCACCTGCAGTGTAGGAGGGTTCCCCTTTCTCCACATCCTCACCAACATTTGTTGTTGTTTGTCTTTTGGATGTTGGCCATCCTAACTGGTGTGAGGTGATATCTCACTGTGGTTTTAATTTGCATTTCTCTGGTGATTAGCAATGTGGAGCATCTTTTCATGTGCCTATTGGCCATCTGAATTTCTTCTTTGGAGAAGTGTTCAGATCCTCTGCCCATTTTTTAATTGGCTTATTTGCTCTTTGTTTGTTGAGGTGCATGAGCTCTTTATATAATTTGGATGTCAACCCCTTATTGATGTCATCTATGAATATATTAAAATAAGCATGTATTTTAATTCTAAGAAAACTCATTAGAAATTTAACTGGGATTGTCTGTGTGGACTTGAAGCTAAAAAGGACAGTACTGTGACTGAAAATCTTTCCCCAATCCCCTCAAGGGTCTAAAATATCAAATAAGGACAACAAACAGTAGATAAAAAGCAGATGTCAAATGATTGTGTCAAAATGGCTAGGAGGTAGGATGAAGCATTACTGACAACAAGTGGATGAGTAAAACTAAGTCAGAACATCAGATACTCAATACAGAGGGTGCTTCTTAAACACTGGTAATGGTTGATAGGGAAGGAAAAACAACACAGCCATGCAATTTCAAAATAGAGTGAAATATGGTGTAAGCTGGGTCTATCTTGGACCTCATCCAAAAAGTTAGTTATTACTTTACCAATGAGCAACCTCACCTGTCTAAGGAGAGCTAGCTCAGTGTATGTACCAATCCCACAGGCGGCACTTTGCTAGACTCATTATCATTTTCCTAGTGGGTGGCCTTCTGTCTTTCTGGGGTAAATGAATGTTTTAAACATAACTGACATGTAAAACTGGATAAATCTTGTATATGGAGACATAAAAATAAAATGATAGATAGTAAACCCTCTCATTTATCACATATATCAGTCTTTCCATTACTTTAAAATCAAGGTCACATACTGGGAAGGATGAGGATTGTTATAAGGAGAGAAACAGGTACTACTATGAATAGAGAAAACAATATATGTTCAAGTTGTATTCTCTATAAACATTATTTGTGAAAAGGAATTAAGATTATGAAAATAGTCCTGCACAACTGCAGATATTTTTCTTTGTTAAATTCTTTAATTTAAAAAATAACTTAAAAGGGTTTATTTGTAGGTGGGTTGTTTATACTTAGGATTTTTAAATTTCTCAGCAGCTAAAAAGGGAATTATCTTAAGTGCCATAAAGCTGATGTCTAAATATGGTAAATGTTATCTTTCTATTTCCTCATTGGAAAATAGTTATTGTTTTTCTTTAAATAATGGTAGAACTAATTAAATGGTAGTGATATTTTGTTGCCTATCCAACAGCCATTCCCTTCTGATTCCTTGCTAAAATACAGATTGTTTTCTTCAATATCCAGCAGCTACTTATAGAGAAGCTGATCTTCTCTCCAGACTTGGAGATGAATCTTAAAACTTTTCCATTTTTTAAATGTTTCATCCTACCATAAATTCAGACTTATAAATAAGTTATAAACACAGAATATAATATCTGTATATATGTCATTTAGCTTCTCAAAATGTTAATATCTTCTATTAACTATAATACATTTATCAAAATTAATAAATTAACATCGAATACTATTAACTCATCTATAGACCTTATTCAAATTTACCAAATGTCTCTCTAATATTAATCATTTTTCTGGTCCAGGATCCTACATTGCATTTACTGCTGTGTCTCCTCCATTCTAGGGGAGTCTCTTCATCTTTCACAACCTTAACACCTTTGAAAAAGTACTGGCCAGTTATTTTGTTGACTATCTCTTAACTTGGGTATTTCTGATGTTTCCCCATGACAGAATTAGGGCTCTACATTTTTGGTAAGAAGACTACAGAAGTAATGTGCTCTTCGTAGTGCATCATACCAGGAGGCACATGAGGTTGACATATCTGATGTCTACTGATGCTAACTTTGATCATTTGATGGAGATGAAGTTTGTTTGGCTTCTCTGCTGCAATATTAGAATTTTCCCTTTGTGATTAGTAAGTATCTTGTACAGAGATAAATTCTGAGTACTTTGCAAAATTTGTAATTATTGTTTTTCATCACACTTTCACTAATTTCAGCCTCCAGTGATAATTTCTGCCTTCAACATCTATTGCTGTGATGTTTGCAAAATGGTGATTTTTTTTTTTATTTCTAACATTCTTTCTACATAGAGTAGTTGGAATTCTACTAAGGAAGAGCCATCAGCTTATTCTATGGGAAGCAAAACATTATCAAACTTCATGTTCATGTTGTCCTAGACTTTGCCATTAGGAGTTTTTCAAGTTGTGTTCTGTATTTTTTCAACATGTCCCCATTAGTTTTTGAGCATTTATTTATTTTCTGGCACTGCAATATGTCCCAGCTCATCTTGGACTTTGCATACCCCAGAGCCCTGAAGTCAGCCAGTTCTCCAAAGAGCCTTGATTCCTTTTACTGGAGAATGTTCTTTAGAAATCACAATCTGGGCCTCATGTGTGCTCATAACTAACTACTGGGAATAATTGTTTCTAGGCCCTCTCAATGGACCACACCCAGGAAATACATGTATGTTCTCATGAACATAACTGTATTTATATTTCTCTATCTATATATTAAAAACTATGAATTCATACAGATACCTCCAACTCCTCCCTAAGGCACAGGGTTCATTCTAGCTTTCCTCCTTTTCTGATTTGTAATTCCTTTCTTCTGACACTAAGAAACCTAGACCTCACTATCAGCAATACATTAACTTATTTGCTCAGTCCTAGAACACACATAAAATAAAGTTAGAATCTTTTTTAGCCTAAGCCAATCATGTTTAATTGAATTCTCTTTGCCAGTTACTGTTTAGGAATAAATAGACAATTACTGAGGTAGAACCAAGTCTGTTGGGTATGCTACTGGCAAACTTTTATAGTTAGTAAAAAGGGACACAAGAACGTTCTGCACATAAAAACTAGAATGACAACAGCCACCTTGCCATTCTGTAGTGAGTCAAAACCAAGATGGCAAGCCAGAACTCTTAAGATGGCACAGAAGAAAACTAGAAGTGACGTATGTCTTTGGAGATTTTGAGTCACTGAATAACCACTCTTAGAATCTCCTGACTTAGGGGCCTTCTCTGTGAAAGAAGACCTTTTCCTTACTGTAACAATCTTTTCCAGTTGTTGTTACATTATAGTAAGAAAATATCCTAATTAATAAGATGCATACCCTAAAGCACTACTCAGAAAAGGCTTATTTAATTTCCTCTATAAGTAAAGAAACATCTATCAATTTTGGGAACTAAACTCAGGAAATGGAGAAATGGCCTATTCTGTGGTTAAGTATGTTTAAAATGACATCTTTAAGGTAGGAACATGTACACTTTCAACAATGCACAACACTTAAAAGTGTCATTACTTAAGAATCATAAAATTATTCTTAAAAAAAGTTTTAAATGCATGATTTTATATTTTTGAATTGAAATCATCTTCTGAACAAGACTTTCTAAGTGTGAAGAAAAACTTCACAATTTTCATTTTCAGATTATAATGGAGAAAACAACTAGGTGTTTTGATGGCTCGCTAGTAATTCTAGCTTTTGATTAGAGTCTTGGAAGCTTTAGGAATGTGAAATAACTGAGGCCCCTTAGTATATACAATGGTATACACTTAGTATAAAGCAAATGCAATAGTATTAGTCACAATGACATTAATCTTTGGTAGAAATATTCTACGATGCCATCCATTTCAGATTCCTGAATGTGCAAGCTCCAGAGAAATATGAGTTATATCTGTTTCTGACAGACTTACTATCTGTCAACACAGAAAGATGTTACATAACTACTGACTACTGTCTATGCTGTACTTACATCCCCATGATTAATTTATATCATGATTGAGATTTTGTGCTTCTTTATCCCCTTCACCTATTTCATTCCCTCATCTAAGCTCCTTCCCCACGGTAACCACCAGTCAATTCTTAGTGTCTCTGAGTCTACTGCTGTTTTGTTCATTTTGTTTTGTTTTTAGATTCCATGTGTAAGTGAAATAATAAGCATCTATCTTTCTCTGCCTGGCTTATTTAACTGAGCATAAAACCCTCTAGATCCATCCACATTGTAACAAATGGCAGGATTTCTTTCCTTTTATGGCTGAATAATATTCCATTGTATGTATGTACCACATCATCTTTATTCATTCATCTATTAACAGACACTTTCATTACTTCCATATCTTCCATATTAAAGCTAACTTTCTTATAAATAAGCTCAAAAAGGATATCAGTATCAATCACTTTTAAATTAGACATCAGTTTATATTCCCTTACTTACAAAATTCGCTCCTTTTTCAGTTTGGTTACTTTTACTTGTAAACCTGAAAAACAAAAATAAAAAAAACCATAGTATTTTACTTGTACATTTTACCATTTCTAAAGCAGCTGACCTAAGTTTCTTCATGAGTCTACTACTACACAATTAAGTAACTAGAGTCTGGCCTCTGAACAAAGAGCCAGGTCCCACTAGTTTGAAGAGAATGTATTTCCCTTACTTGTACCCTGAGGTCACAAAAGTGTATCTGCAAAATTATTACTTTTAGCCTATTATAGAACAGCCAAGTAGAATGAAATTTTCTCCACCTGAGGTGAGTTACATCCTTTCTAATAGCAGGGGCAAGCATATAATTAGAAGTTTACTGTAAGTGAAGGTCTATGTTCTGACATAACCTTCATATTTGCTAATAGCTCCAGTGCTTATTTAGGCTCAAGTCTTCTGGGATTAAAACAGATTGATTGTGTCAGGAAGTCCTGGACTTCGCAAAATTGCTTACAGAAAAGTACTCACAAAGTGCACTTGTGTTTTGATCAAGATGTATGTTAACTTGCATTTTGAATTTTAACGAAGTCAGACCAAAACCTAAGACCACACTGCCTGTGGGACCAGGTAGCTACTGTGAAGAAAGCAAGTTGATGGGCACTGAAACGCCAACAAAGGATATGGGCAAAACAGACATTTCTACATTTTCAGAAACAGTAGTTAACAGGAGAAAAACAGTCATTAAACAAATATGAAAATATATCCAACATCACTAGCAACTAAATATAAATCTAAACCAAAACAATTACTTGGCAAAATAATAAAGATGATAATACCCAATATTGACAAAAGTATTGGGAAACTGTACTCCCATACTTTGCTGGAGATATTATAAATTGGTACAATTCTTTTGGAAAGCAATTTAGCAATATATAACAGAACTCATTCTCATCTATATTTTTAACTTCCTGGATTATAACCTAAGAATGTAATCCAAACCATAGAGAAATTCATAGTCACAAGGAATATTGAGCAATTTATAGCAAAATAAATAAAATGTTAAAATAGGAATATGTTTAAGTCAATGATATTAACCACTTGATGAAATGATTATTAAAGTCAGTAAGTTAAAAAAACTACTCAGGAACACTAAACTGTTTGGTTTTTTATTTTCTCTATGCCCTCTATTTTCTGCAATGTGGTTATCATAAAATGAAGAGAAAGTTTCTATAGTTACTTTTTCTGATTCCTAAATCCTTTTACTATTCTAAAATTTTCCGAATTATGGATATTTTATTGGGTATTTTATTTTTAAAAAATAATGCCTAGCAAGTTTAGAAGTTCTATATCTACTCAAGAATTTCTTTTATAAGAGGCACAATCAGTCCTCAATAGCTACTAGTTGACTGACTTCTGAAAAATCAAAGATTTACTATTTGCCTTTGATAGTTTATCTATGGACTCTAACTAAAGTTACGCATTTAGAAAAGCTTTCCATATAATGTGTATAGAACTATCAATAAATCTATCATTTCTAAGAACAGGATTTTCATTATCTGTTATCTTTTAACTTTGACAAATAAGCATATTAAAAAAGCTACACATCCCCCCCACCAACCCTTACTGTGCTGACTAGGGATGAAGTTAAAAGTCATAAAAATACTGATAGGGAAGTCCCCACTTTTTACTACCCCAAGAAGTAATGATTTAATGACAGGAAATCCAGGTATCATGGAAAAATAAAGGACTTGGAGAATTATTTTGTTACACTTTTGACCTACATCTCAAATTATACCTTTAGGAAATGTCCAACTGATCAGATACATTTTACCCCGATTTTTGTGGCCTATAATTGGAATTAATAAAATGCTTTGAACAAACCTATCAATCAGATGCTCATAGCAGCTGTATTTGTAATAGCCTTCAACAAGTAAACTGTTAGGAATAAAAAACGTGGTGATCCTTGTACCACATACTCTTCTCAGCAATAAAGAGGAATAAATTAATGATACATTCAACAACTTGGATGGCTCACAAGAGAATTATGCTGAGTAAGAAAAAAAAAGCCAATTTCAATGGGTATATCCTGTATGATTCCACTTACACAGCACTCTTGAAATGACAAATTTAGAGAGCTGGAGAACAGATTACAGTGGCTGGAAGTTGGAGGGGGGTTAAGGTGGGAGGAATGCAGCTGGGAACTTAAAAGGGTGGCATGGGGGTTCTTCGGTGGTAGTCACAGGAATCTACACATGCTATTTCATTGCATAGAATACATACAGATACATACACACACATGTGAGTGCATGTAAACTTGGGGGAATCTGAATAAGGTTGGTAGATTGTATCACTGTCAACTTCTTGATATTGTACTGGAGTTACACAAGATGCTACCATTGGGGGAAACAGGGTAAAGGGTATTTGTACCTCTTTGTATTATTTCTTACAATGAAGCGTGAATCTACAATTAGCTAAAAATAAAGTAAAAAAATTTGTGGAAAAACATTTGTCTTAAGGGAGTTGGAAACTGTTAAAATATAAAACATAATAAAGGGAAAACTTAAAACAAAGTTAAGAATAAAAGTTGGTATGATCTTTTTAAAAAAAATCCTTTTTTAAGCAAACTCCTAGCTTTAGAAGCTTCCTTTCTTTCCAAGTAATGATGACAAACTCATGAGACCGTCAAAGTATTTACTAAAACACCGAATCATTCTTGAAGAATTAAGAAAAGAACTTGTAACTCTACTAGCCAGACTAGATAAGTACTTTTCTTCACTGTCTTGTTCCCTTCCCAAAGTGTGTAAAAATTTACTTAGTGATAGACTTTCTTGTTTTTAATTCTGGCTAACTTCTAAAACTCAGTGAGGCCAAAGGTGAAATGGATTCTTGCCATGAACCATTCTGAGAGAAGAAACAATGAGATAGAAAATCCATATAAACCTCAAAAGAAAATTCTTGGGAACTATGGAAAGACTACTCTTTTATCTTGTAAGCATTCAACACCTGTGAGGCATTTGTTCTGTCATGCAGATCATCCCCAAAACAGGTTTGTGTGTGTATGTGCATATGTGTGTGTTCAAATTTTAGCATTTGCTATTCATCAAGTCAATTAGGCATCTACAATTAGAACCCCTATAAAGTGTGTTTTAATCCTGCTCCACACCCATCGGAAGGAATGAGGCTATACAACAATGCAGCTCCTGTATGAACAGGTAGTCTGTTCAGAAAAGTATTTGGGATTGTAACACTGGCAACCTGAGATGCCTATTGAGGAAACAGCACTCAAAAGACCAAGCGCAGCACTACGATTAACCCTATACTGACTCATGTATACCTTTTCGGGGGAATGAAACAAGGGCTCATTGTGTAGTTGCAACACATGAAACAAATTTAAGAATTCAGAAATGAGGTAAGAATTCAATTTGTTATAAATAAAATAAAATAAATTGCTAAGTTAATTTTTACTTGTTTTAGTTTTCCACCCAGAACAAACCATGTGATATAGGTATTGTCACTTTAAGACAATTAGTGATGGTTTTGAAGTCTAATAACACCTTTCTTGACAAATAGTGGCTTTATATATGCTCAAGTAATTTAGCTTCTACCAAAAATACTATTACTAGCATTTCTGTAATTGCCTAATAAATTATTTCAATCCAAAGTGAAAATTCTTATCATTACATTTGCTCTTAAGATTTAATTATCTCAGAATTTGTAAATTAATTTTTTGGATTTTACTGTATTTATTGATAGTAATACAGTGGAGAAATAATAGATGTGAGAGTTACTGAGAGTATTCTTATAATAATGAGTAGGATATTGATGTTTTGAACCAAAATTACATGCAATTCAGTGTTAATACAGTGTTAATATTAAAATTAATACAGTGTTAATTTGTGTAGTTCTTAATATGAATGCTATGTTATCTTTTTAGAATTTTTGATGAAACAGCTAGGAAAATAAATGCAGCAATCCAAAACTGAATCAGTAAATATTTATATTGCCATATTAGGGCCTCCACATTTTCCTATTTCTTCAAAAGAGTTCTAATTTTGTCCTGAAAAATATCTGCCTAGTTTTCTATGAAACTGTTTATCATATTTACCAGATCCAGAAGAGACCAGTGGCATTTTGAAAAATATTTTAAATTCTATTACTTGTGCTTTTAAGTAATAAACCTGATACTGAAATTTTAAAAGGAAAAAAAAATTTGTACCCAAATGAGTACTTTGTTAAAACTTGTGAAATTTAAAGAATTCAGAAATTTCTGTTAAATTCCATTAAAACTTGTTAATTATAAATTCAAAGCATAAAGACCATTATACCAGTAACAATTCATGTTTAATACTGATTCTAGCAGCATTTGTCACAAAATGAATGTTAAGATACAAAAATGAATAATCATGAAAATATACAATTATCCTAATGATAAAAGATACAAAAACTCAGTCACAAATGTCTCCAGAATTTTCAACAAAAATAGTCTGGTCTACATACTGCTGTTCTTTAAAGAGGTTGAGAGACTTTATTTTTTCCTAGTTCTAAAAGAAATCCATGTATGCTTCCTATATTCTCGTGATCAGTGTACATATCTTATATATGACATGTTTTTGCTATCACTTTACTATATTTTGGTCAAATGAGGCCACCCCTCCAACCCCCACCACCAAATCTCAAGATACATATAGCAGGATATTCAGATACATGTAAGTTCCTATGGGTAAACTTCCTTGGTTATCTAAGTAAATATCATATATCTCACATATTGCCATTCATAACATTTTTTAAAAATGACATGAAGGTTTAAAAGTAATGAGTCAATTTTGATTCCTCTATATACTTCAAAACCTGTAAAGTCCAGACAAGTCCATGTTTGATGTCTTTCAAATAGCCTCTTACACTGGTTTCTCCAAGTGGATACCCCACCTTAAAAAAAATTAAGTAACCTTCAGGCATGCCTTTGATGTTATCAGAGTCAGAGGATCTAATTTTACATGGAACTATGTGGAACACATTGACCAAACTATGTTTAAAAAAAAGCCCTGCTTTTGGCAAATTTGCCTGGTCCCAACCAAAATGTTTTTATATAACATACTAGCTAAAAAAATAGTGCTCATTCACTTAATACCTATAAGAATCTGTAAGTGATTTTGAATTTGTAAAGAGTAGACAGATCAGTATAATTTATCAGTGATTACCTTTGCTCATTAGCATACATATATCCAGTACCTAGCATTCATGAAGCACATGGATATTAACCAAATATACCAACAACTGCTGTGTTCCTCCTTTAAAGTTTTCCAGCGTATACAAACTAACTCTCCTGGGAGTGTGATGACTACTGGAGCATAGTCATGAGGAACACACAATTTGGAAGAATTATCTAGTAGGTGATATTTGTGAGTTTTACACCCTATAATCTGATGAATACGGCATATGTTCTTATTAAACAGTTCATTATTTATTTTCTTGATGCTTCCTCAGCATAAAATAGGGGTCTCCTGAAGACCCTGAAACACCAAGGAACATGAAGAAGAAATCTGTCAAATATTTTAGCCCTATTAAATTAGGAGCTTAGAAATGAAACTGGCTTTGTTTTAAATGGGCATATATAAAAATTTCAAAATGATAATTATATCCCAACATGAAAAACAAACACAAAATAGTTAAATAATGAAATAACAGCAAAAACTAAGCCAGATATAGAACAATATGTAGTGATCACAATACAAGCCACATGCACTTCTTTCCAACTAGGAAAGAATAAGCAAAAACCACTATGTCATCCTTGTAGAATGGTGATTTACTTTTCATTTCCCAACTTTCTACAGTATTATCTAAAAATAGAAAATTTAAACTAAATGGGTAGGAAAGTATTTCAGAATTTTAGACAGATACAAAATTTTGATATTTTCATATATTATGGGATCTTAAAAACTCACATTCAAGAAAAAATTCCACTGAACAAGCTATAAACTATGCAATTCACTCAGATACCATTTATTGATTTATTTATTATGTGCCAAGCATTTTCACCTACAGGGATGTAAAGATAAGTAAGATAGGGGCTCTGCATAATAAAAATTTAATGATCTTCTTAAACTAGTTATAAAACAAGAGAAAGTAATTATTTGAAGGATAAAGAATTTCAGCTTACGTTTGGAAGATGGCAGAATGCTATGCTAATTCCCTATCAGAAGTTTAATAATAACTCAAGTATATCTCTTCTGATCTAAATGATTTCAAAATATCATTATTTGATTCCTTCTAGGTCACAAAGAATAAGCTTTTTTTATAATACATAGCAGTAACACTTCTATGACAGTTTAAACTTGAAGCTGTTCTTATTGGTGAACCTACATGCTAGGGTCATAGTACAATAAACCAAAAGGAAGACACTGATGCTCTTCAACAGAAGTTAGAAGACTTTATTTCTTCCCAGTTTTAAAATTAGTACATATAGCTAATTACATTGTTGTTATCAGTGTTACCAAGACAGATTGTCTTCTATCTGGCTTATTTTTTGCTATCATTTAATTATATAATTATGCTGCCTAAATATTTTCCTAAAGAAAATGAATATGCCCCCCAAGCCCTACAATGTCTTTTTCACTGTCAGATCCTCACCAACTACTACCAATCCTGGCATATAATTCAGTAAATACCCACTGAATGAATGGCAAGGCAGTATTAAAACTGAGAATCATTCCTCCATGTTTTACACAGATTTTCTGGGGGAAAAATAGTATAGTCAAGTGATGAGCAGAATTAATGTAAAATATTCATATTTGCTCCCGGATATATGACCATGACAATAGTTTACTTTAAAGTTAGATCTTTACCACTATCAACAAATTTGAATGTCAACTTTTAAAAATATCTGAAGTCAACTTCTCTGCCTCAAATATAAGCAGCTTCTAAAAATTATAAGAAAAAGGTCAATAAACCAAGAAAAGAATCAATAAAGTTATATAAAAGTTCATAAAAAATTTGTATCATCCTTAAACATAAACAAAGATAGTTAATAAGAGAATACAAACTAAAACTTCACTGAAAAAACTCAGTAGGTGTATTAACCAAATATAACAAGTAAATGTCTTTTTAGATACAGATTTGAACAAACCAAGTATAAAAAGACATTTTAGAAAACTGGGAAAATTTGCACATAATCATTCAATAGGTATTAGGTAATATTAAAGAATTAATTTTGTTAGTGTGATAATGGCTTTTTTTTGTTAAAAAAGCCTATTGGAAATACATATTGAAGTATTTACAGATGAAATTATGCCAGAGACCTCAGAATAGCTGAATGGAAGAGTGATAGAGAAGTACACAGAATATAAGTAGAACAAGATGGGACCAGGTACTAATGGAAGCTGAGTGATGGGTATGTAGGAGTTAATTATACTACTTTTTTTACATTTGTGTTATTTGTAATAGTTCCTAAAAAAAATCTTAAACTTTAAATTAGAAAAGAATATAGAGCACATACACAAAAGGTGATAAAAGTTGTTACCAGTTTGTATGTAGAGGGATAAGCTTTTTTTACTTTGTGTTTTGACATTTTTAGAAAAAGGCATTAAGTTAAAAAAAAAATCAGTGGATAAAACAATAATAACTAAATTGGTAAGTGGCTTTCTAAATGAACTCTTGCACCTTGATTGCATCAGCAATCCTAAATTAGGCCCTGAAAGAGGGCCTTAATGCGAACATGGATCAGAATAATCTATCAAAGAATGAGCATGAGAGCAGTAAAGGATACACATGAAGTCAGAGGTGGTTAAACCTCAAACTTTCATAATAAGAGAAATTTAAGAGTTTCTATGCTTTTTAGAGTTTAAAATTAAGAGTTTCTAATGTTTAACTCAGCTAGGGATTAACTGCAATTAAGAAATGGAGACTTTCATAATCAAAACAATTTGGTACTGGTACAAGAACAGACCCACAGACCAGTGGAACAGAATAGAGAGTCCAGATATTAATCCAAACATATGTGGTCAATTAATATATGATAAAGGAGCCATGGATATACAATGGGGGGAAAGACAGCTTCTTCAACAAATGATGATGGCAAAACTGGACAGCTACATGTAAGAGAATGAAACTGGATTATTGTCTAACTCCATACATAAAAGTAAACTCAAAATGGATCAAAGACCTGAATGTAAGTCATGAAACCATAACTCCTAGAAGAAAACATAGGCAAAAATCTCTTGAATATAAACATGAGCAACTTTTTCCTGAACATTATCTCCTCAGGCAAGGGAAATACAATCACAAATGAACAAATGGGACTACATCGAACTAAAAAACTTCTGTACAGTAAAGGACACCATCAGCAGAACAAAAAGGCATCCTACAATACGGGAGAATATATTCCTAAATGACTTATCTGATAAGGGGTTAACATCCAATAAAGAACTCACAAACCTCAACACTCCAAAAACAAATAACCGATTAAAAAATGGGTGGAGGATTTGAACAGACACTTCTCCAAGGAAGAAATTTAGATGGCCAACATGAAAAGATGCTCATGAAAAGATGAGGCACATGAAAAGATGCTCCACATGGCTAATTATCAGGAAAATGCAAGCTAAAACCACAATGAGATATCACCTCACACCAGTTAGGATGGCCAACACCCCAAAGACAAGAAATAACAAATGCTGGCAAGGATGCGGAAAAAGGGGTACCCTCCTACACTGTTAGTGGCTAATGTAAATTAGTTCAACCATTGTGGAAAGCAATATGGAAGTTCCTCAAAAAACTATAAATAGAAATACCATTTGACCCAGGAATTCCACCCCTAGGAATTTATCCAAAGAAAACAAGATCCCTGATTAAAAAAGACATACACACCCTGTTTATTGCAGCACTATTTACAACACCCGAGATATGGAAGCAACCTAAGTGTCCATCAGTAGAAGAATGGATAAAGAATCTGTGGTACATATATACACAACGGAGTATTATTCAGCCATAAAAAGAAAACAAATCCTACCATCTGCAACAACATGGATGGAGCTAGAGGGTATTATGCTCAGTGAAATAAGCAAGGTGGAGAAAGACAAATACCAAAGGATTTTACTCATTTGTGGAGTATATAGCAACAAAACAAAACTGAATGAACAAAACAGCAGAAGACTCACAGACTCCAAGGGACTAGCAGTTACCAAAGAGAAGGGGCTAGGGAGAGTGGGTGGGGAGGAGGGAGAAGGGGATTAAGGAGCACCATACTAGCAATAACAATATAGGTAGGTCTCGAGGAAGGCAGTACAGCAAGGAGAAGACAAGTAATGACTCTATAGCATCTTACTACTCTGATAGACAGTGGGGGTGATGGTGAGGACTTGATAATATGGGTGAATGTTGAAATCACAATGTTGTTCATGTGAAACCTTCAGAAGATTGTACATCAATACTTTAATTAAAAAAAAAGAAATGGAGACTTTCAGCAAAGCTGCAGGACAGAAAATCAACATGCAGCAATCTGTTTTTTCATATAGTAATAATAATCTGAAAAGGAATGCATCAAAAAGAATAAAATACCTAGGAATAAGCTTAACCAAGGAGATGAAAGACTTGTACAATAAGAACTACAAAACATTCCTGAAGGAAATTAAACAAGATGTAAATAAATAGAAAGACGTATCGTGTTCATGGACTGGAAGACTTGATATTGTTAAGGTGTCAATAGTACTCAAAGTGATCTACAGATTCAATATAATCTCTATCTAAGTCTCAAGGTGATTTTTGCTGAAATAGAAAAACCAGTACTGAAATTAATGTGGAATATCAGGTGAGCCCAGATAGCCAAAACAATCTTGAAAACTAACAAAATTGGAGGTCAAATACTTCTTGATTTCAAAACTTACTAAAAAGTTACAGTAATCAAAACAGTGTGGTACTCACATAAAGACAGACATCTAGAGAGTCCAGAAGTAAACTCACACATATGATCAAATGGTTTTTGGCAAGGCTTGCCAAGACCATTCAATGAGGGAAAGGACAGTATTTTCAATAAACGGTGCTGGGCATACTAGATATCCACATGCAAAAGAATTAAGTTTGACGTGAAATAAGCCAGGCGGAGAAAGACAAATACCGTATGATTTCACTTATTTGAGGAATCTGAAAACAAAGCCAAACAGAATGAACAAAACAGCAGTAGACTCACAGATACTGAGAAGTGATTGGTAGTTACTATGGTGGAGGGATTGGGATGGGTAAGTGGGGTTGCTGAGGGGGATAAAAGAGTACAAAATCCTCAATCATAATATAAGTTGGTCACAGGGATAGTAGGACAGCATGGAGAACACAGCCAATGATTCTGTAACATTGTCCTATGTTGACAGAGAGTAACTGCACTAGTGGGGTTGAAGATTTACTAATGTGTGTAACTGTTGAACCTTTGTATTGTACATTTGAAACCAATATAAGATTGTATATCAAGGATACTTCAATTAAAAAAAGGATGAAGTTTGGCCCTTAACTTCTACCATATATAAAATTTAACATACAATGGATCCAAGACTGATCCAAGTGTTTACTGCCTATGTTTTCTTTCAGGAGTTTTATGGTTTTGGGTCTTACAAATATCATGGTGAGCATTTTGTGATTTACATAAATGTTAAATCACTATGTTGTATACTTGAAACTAACATAATATTATGTCAACTATACTTCAATTAAAAAAATGGATAAAATATCTACAAGTTAAAACTATAAAACTGTCAGAGAACACAGGGCAAAAGCTTAATGACACTGGATTTGGCAATTACTGTTGGATATGACACCAAAAGTATAGCTGACAAAAGAAAACAGATAAATTGGACATCAAAATTTCAAACTTTTTGCAGCACAGGACACAATGAATAGAGTGAAAAAGCAACTCACAGAATGGAAGAAAATATTTGCAAATCATATCTGGTAAGAGATTACTATCCAGAATTTATAAACTCAACAAAACACCCAAACAATCTGACTGAAAAATAGGCAAAGACTTGAACAGACATTTCTCCAAAGATACACAAATGGCCAATAAGCACATGGGAAGAAAGAAAGAGAGGGAGGAAAGGAGAGATGGAGGAAAGAAAAAAAGAAAATAACAAGTGTTGGTGAGAATGTGGAGAAATTGGAACTCATGCAGCAGTTCCTCAAAAAATTAAAAATAGAATTACCATGCAATTTAGCAACCTCATTTCTGTGCATGGACCCAAAACAATTGAAAGCAGGATCTTGAAGCGATATTTGTACACCCATGTTCATAGCAACATTATTCACAATAGCCAAAAGACAGAAGCAACCCCAATATCCATTGACAAATGAATAAATATATATACACACAATGCAATATTAAGCCTTAAAAAAGGAAGGGATTTCTGCAATATGCTGCAATGTGGATGAACCTTGAGGACACTGTGTTAAGTGAAATGAGCCAGTTCACAAAGAGACAAATGCTGTAGAATGCCACTTGTATGAGGTACTTAGAATAGTCAAAATCATAAAGACAGAAAGTAGAATAGTGGTTGCCAGAGGCTGGAGATGGGGAGTTATTGCTTAATGGGTATAGAGTTTCAGCTTTACAGGATGAAGAGTTCTAGAGATGGATTGTGGTGATGGTGGCACAACCTTATGAAAATGTTTAATACTAAACTGTATACTTAAAAATGGTAACGATGAGTAATTTTATGTAAATTTCATGACAACTTGTTAAATTAAGTATCCCCACTCCTCTAAAATGGATGGAAGATAATAATTTTCTAAGATATCTTAACCATTTAAATCTTCTCATCTTTATTATTTTGGTCATTCTTTGTTTCCTCCCAGGAATTAGCAGTTTAAAAACCCATAAGGGGATAATCAGTAATGTGAAACCTCTGTTACAACTTTTTTAGAGTAGCCTACAGTCTCTAGTTGGGATGGTCCAGCAGGCACTGATAATAATAATGGTGGCTGCTGCAGAATGACAGCAATAGCTAACATATATGCTGCTTACTATGTCCCAAAAAACTCTGTAAAGTATTAAAAGTAATAAGTTTTTAATACTAGGTAGCCATTATCAGCATCTTTATTTTACAGATAATGAATTGGAGGCACTATAAATTTAGTTAAGTAACTTGTACAAGGTCATCGCCTTCAAGTGGCAGCAATGGCTTTCAAATGTTGGCAGTCAGGACCCAGAATTCATATACTTAACTGTATCACATGGGCTCCTCAACATAGAACTGCTCCCATCTACTCCCAAGCAATGGAAGTAGGCAACCACGCTGAGTTTTAAACTTCACTGTAAAGACAAGGCATGCTAACAATCTCTTCAGCATAGTACATGTTTTATATAATCTGAACCTATCTACCTTTCTAGCACCATCTCCTGTTTACATCCCAAATAAACTCCCATCTCCCACTACACTCCCTCTTAGAGCAATACCAACTGTCTACAGTTCCTCAATTAAAATCAAGCAGTTAGAGACAAACTTTGCATATGCTATTCCCCAAGGTAGAATATTTCCTCCCTTCTTCCCATCTTCTTTGTCTGGCTAATTAGACTTAATTTAATTGTAAGGACTGGTCTGAAAGAAACACTCAGCCCATCCCCTCCATCCCTGGTTCTTCCTATGAGTGCCTAGATAATACTGCAAAATCCCTTCTAGGATTACTCATGATTCGTTTTTATTCACAAGGTCTGGTGCATAGTAAGTGCCCCCAAGGAACATTTTTTTGAACAAGAGTATCCCAAGTAAAGAATACTTCTGGGGTTCTTATTTCAGAACCTGTTAATTAACGATGAGTCCATTATCATGAAGTTCTGCCAGAAATTAAATTTACTATAGGAAAGGTCCAACCAGACCCATGTACTATACTGAAGATTCACATGGATCATGTTTTAATGGCACTCCAGTGTTATATTAAACTGTAAAGCACTGTAGTATTACACCTACAGTTGTAATAGGTAATCAAGAAACAAATGCAATGTCAAACATTTCCCACACATGGGAAAATGTATTATGTTAAAGACACAGAATTCGATAAGATATATTACAGCTTAGTATCAAACTTTGAATTAAGCTTTACTAGAATATTTATTTATATGGAGTACATTTTAACACAATCACAAATACTTATATACACACTCATTCCAACCAACAACCACTCTAATCCTCTACACCCATTGCACTTCATATAAACCTTTTAGCTCTTATTTCATTATACTATAATTATCTGTTTACGTGGCTCTATCTGCAGGCTCTTTGAAGGCAAACTGCCATTCACTTTTGTACCTCAGTAGCAAACAGATTCCCAAATGTTTGCAGAATGACTTAAGTATTTTAACATCTATAAATGATCCTGCTAATAATTTTACAGAAGAAAATTAAGTTTAGAAGTTAGGGAACTTGGCTGAGATCACAGAGTAAGTAAATAAGTGAATCCAGAATTCAAATTCGGGTCTTCAACCAACAGTTTGTATGCTCTTTCCACCACACCATACATATTACCACAAGTAAGTAACTACAAGTTATGAAAGAAATACATCCTGTAGTAGTTGGCTGTAGCCAAAGAGCAACAATTTAACCATAAAAATTTATCACAAAAACTTACAATAGTAAAGGTTCCTTAAAAATGTGATCTTTGAACTGTCATACATAGTTATTACCATTACATTCTCAATAGATTACTGCTATAAATATTTGAGATTTTTACCTTGTACTTCTTTATCATGATACTCCTTTAATTTTGTCCAAAGTTCCTTAAAGTCATTACATACATCTGCAGAACTAGGGCTTCCACAACTGTTTCCAGAGATGTTCATCTTGCTTAATATATGCTCCACACTCCTATTTGCCTAATGTTTTCTGATCTTTTCTGTTACATTGTATAGGTATGAAGTTGTATTTGGACAGTTGAAATACCTGAAACAACAGATGCAACAAAATGAATTTTGTAATTCATGTAATTTGAAGTCAAAATGGCTTCAAGCCCAGCAGCTGTTTTCATGTTTTCTTTATCTACCCACAATCAATCACTTTGAGAATTTGGGGGGTGGGAATGAGGAAACGTGTTTATGATGAGAAAAGCTCTGATTTCAGTTATTCGGCCCTCAGTTAACCTAAATTTTTGAATTTTCTTATTCCTTCTAGTAAGTAGTAATTATCTAAATTATGTTAAATTGAGACAATTCTGATATTGAGAAGTTTGTAGTCATTCACGATCAGTATTAATTCACCATTGTAAAAGCATTTATCGCTTTCTAAACTTCTGAGTTGATATGGAGTGCAACAACATACTGAACCCAAAACTGGAATATTTTCTGAATATTCTCGACTTAACAAGCATTCATATATATCTATACGTCTCTATACACACAGAGATACAAACTTTATAAAAGATCAGGAAAGACTGATTAACACATCTGAGGATCTGAATAGCTTTCTCATAAGAAATCAGTGAGCAAGGTACAGGCAAAGCAAAGATCTACCAATAGAGAAACATCCAAATAACAAGGCAACAAGATAAAGCTATTTTGTGCCTCTCAGAGAAAATGTGAATGACTAAATTTATTACTTTGTTTAGCCCCTGAAGGAAGCAACAGGCTACTAAGTAGTTCAAATGGATTAATAAATATTTTAGTATGTGTTCTTAAACTGAAACCATTAACTAGCTACTGCTACAAAAGTAAAATGATTAACAGGTCTGCTGAACCTCCCATGCCGCCCCTCAGCCAAGGCCTCACCATTGCTAACATATGCCCAAACAGAGGAAAGTGTCTCTTGCTAATCACTTGAAGTCTCTGGAGAAGAGGCTAAAATAAGCAGCAACGTTTCTAAAGGAACAAGATTATGTGTGAAACTATTTGGTAAACTGTAAAGCACTCCATAGATAAAAACTATTAAGCTTTTTTGAGACAATCAGTGGAAATTGAACATGTATTGGATATTAGATAATATTAACGACTTATTTTTAATTTTCTTGGATATGATAATGATATGGTTATATTAAAAAAAGGTCTTTTTCTGTTAAAGACATACATACTGGATATTTACAGGTAAACTGACGTGTTCTCTCTGATTTGCTTTCAAATACTCCAGTTAAAACGAAAAATGAATGTTGGGTGGGGGAGATCAAGCAAGAATGGCTGCTTTGACAATTCCTTAAGTTGGGTGATGGACAGGTACATGACAGGGTTCATAACTCCAGTATCTCTCTCAAGTATACTTATTATTTCTGTAATAGGTTTTTAAAAAGATTGGATGCATTGCATTATTACATTAACTTTATTTCCAAGAAGTCTGTGTTCTATTTCTTGACCCTAAAAGATAAACAGGTCTATGCTATGGTCACCAAGTGTTTTCTATATACCAGAGATCATGCCGTTTTATAGTCTTTTTTTTTTTTAACTTAATCTTCTGAACAACTATAAACAGCTACCATTACTCATTTTAGAGTTGGTGAAACAGGCTTAAGAGATTGACTCGCCCAAGGTCACACTCACTGCTAGGATATGGCAATGTCTTGGCTGGAACTCAAGTTGAATGCTAATTAAATACAAAATACTAACTAGCTCCCCACCCCCAAATTAATTAATTATTTTTATTAAATAAATGGTTTCAAAAAAGTTTTAATTACTTTAATGAGTAATTTAAAATTGCACAGTATTAAAATCAACAGTGCAAAATAAGCGTCCTCTTTAGAGGTAGTAAAGTCTTTTTTCGCTTGTACAGTTTATCGATACTAAACTCGCAAATTATGGCTCACAAAACCCTCTCCAAGATATCCTGCATGCCCAGCACTTTCTGTTGGCACCTATTTTGCATTGAACCGTTATTCGCAGTACACCTATGCGCCTTAATTTCCCAGAAATGTGCATCTTTGTCTCTCAAGTTGCATTCTGGGCTCAAACGCCTGTAATGTCTTCATGTATTTCCATGCATCCATAGCAGTGCTAATCACCACACTGAAGGTGCTTAATAAAATAGTTCTTTCTGGTCACACCACACGAAAGCTTTCACAGGAGGGGTTAAGAGGCGCGCCTGGAGTCACACCGGGGCCCCACACAAACTGAACGGGGACTGTGGGTGCTGCTCTCACGTGCAGAGGTCCGCGGGCTCCACCCTAGGACCCTCAGCCATCCGCCTCTCCGCACCTCGCGCAGGCTTCGCGGACCGCGCTCATCTAAACAATCCACAGGGAAACCGCGCGCGGGGCGCCCCCCAGCTCAGGGCTGACTCAGCGCATGCGCGGGGCGGGCCCGACGCTGGGAGGCCAGTCCTCAGCGCGCGACAGCGTTTTACTGAGGCGAGCTTGTCCTCCGTTCGGTCCGCTTCCAGCCGCGTTCAGCCCAGCCCCAGCCTCCTTCCTCAGACAGCCCCAGAGCCGTCTGGCCACAGTGGCCCCGCAGGCTAAACTCCTTCTCTCAGCCCGCAGCTCCAGACCGGAAGTAGCGGCAGACCCAGCGCTCCGCGTTGAAGAAAGAAGGGTCCTCTTACCACAGCTCCGCAGATTGCCTCGTGATCCGCGCGAGCCCCAGAAGGGAAGCGGGCACGCTCCGGGCGGTGAAGAGACGACTGCCCTTTACTCCTCTATCCCTCACTAATCTGCCAAGCCCGGGGCAGGAAAGCCGGCCCCTCGGGACAGCCCGCGCTTTCCGCAGGTGGGGGAGGGCGCCAGCACCGCCGGCCGGGAGTTGAGGCGGCTGGGCCCGCCCCGCCCACCGCCCGGTGGCGTCACGCGGGAGTTCCCGCGACGCCTCGCCCCTTCCTCCGGCTGCGGAGGGCGGCCCGCCGAGTGTCCCTCCGCGAAGAGCGGGGCCTGGAGTAGCCGGTCGTCACTGCTCTTTTGAGATGCTCTGGAGAAAGTTCAAGCTCTCCTGTGTGGGGAACTTCAAGTCCGTGGTGTTACGTGGAAGTTTTCAGTGTGTCTGACTTAAGCACATGTCAGGGAAAGCATGTGTGAGTGGTCTGTACCAAACGGAAAGTTAAAATTACCTAAAGAGGGAATGGACGCGGATCAATCAAACATAGTTTTCCTATTACCTACAGTTTAGTAACGTGACCTGACAGGACTGAGGGGTGAGGCCATATAGCAAAACGTGTATATTTTGCAGAGGTTAAATAGAAAGTTTCTGACGAACCTGAAATAAGACGGAATCAGAAGTGACCAGCATTATTTGTTGGAACAACATGCTGTTAGGTAATTCTTTTCATGTCAACATTTTCAGTGGCTGTTTATAATGCTCAAAGTGTTAGTATGTTTTCTTTTTTATCTTGATTTGTAAAAGGTGTTTTAGCATTAGAAATTGTACAGATGAAGAAAATAGACGAGAATCACAATATCCTTTAAACCACTTAAGCACTTAATTGTAGTACTTCTAAGACCTCGGAAAAAGACAGAGGATAATGTTATAAACTTTAAAGTTAACTAGTATTTAGGAAATCATAAATACAAAATGTAAAGGTAATTTTTCCACTTATCCGTCATCTTAAGGGATGACTTGCAGCTTTCTGCTTTGGATTAGCCCTAACAGGATGTTTCTGTAACATTTTAGCACTGCTGCAGAAATGTTAGTATCTTCAAAGAAGAGAGTTGCTGAACCTTGATTACCCTGTTATAGTACCTTCATTACCCTGTTACAGTAACTATCATGTGCTTCCAAATTTTGTAAGACAATTCACAACACTCTTAAAGAAAATAGGTGAAAAATGGACTATGCCATTTTTAATACATCGTAGGGGGCTTGTATATTTAATTGCTTGTATAAATGTTTATAATGGAAATGGAGGGTTTTATTATAAATGTAAGAGCAGTGCACTTGTGGGCCGAAGAAAAGCAGTCGAAACAGAATGACCAAACCTATCCCTCTGGCCTCTGCCAATGGCTCCACTCTCCAGTCCAGTCAATCCAAAGAATCATCCTGGACACCTCTGACTTAACCCCCATATTCCACCTAAAACCAAGTCCTGTCATTTTTCCTTACCAAATATCTCCCAAATCCATCTCCTCTCCATCACTATGACCATATTACAGGATACCATTATCTCTTACCTAGTCTGCTAGTCTACTTTCTGTATCTATCCAATCAACACCCCACCTAAACCTTTCTCTTCATTAGTGTTCAGAAAAAAATTTGAGTGTCTATTCTCAATTCATGTGTATATTTAAATTTTAAATTGCATACATGTATTGCTGAAAAACGGTACATTGTCTAATGAGTAAGTCACAGGTTCTGGAGCCTGACCTTCTGGGTTTGAATCTTGCTCTGATATTTCTTTACCAAGTGACCTGGGACTGGTTTATTAACCTCTCTGTCTTATTTTTTTTACCTGTAAAAGGATGATAATAATACCTACCTTACAGAGTTATGAGTAAGTGGGTTAGTATATGTAAGCTGCTTAGTAGTACAGGGTTCAGATACATAGGATGTACTCAATAAAAAGCTAGCCCTTATTAGTATTTATGACAATACATGACTATTACAACACTTTAAAAGATATTTTTTAAAGGATGAGAAAAAAACAAATTTAATATTTTTTTCTTCCACCTTAAATTTTGCCCACTCTGAGGCCACTTCTTTACACTTTATAGTTACCATGATCTTGAAAAATAAATCTGATGATGGCACTATGCTGCTTAAACCCCTTCTGTGGCTTACTGTTACTCCTTGAAGAAAGCCTCCTTTGACCTGCCTCTACTACCTCTCCAGGTTCGTTTCCAAACATTTTCTGCCCTCTGGCCTTGCTGGCCTTTCAGTGTCACCGAGGCCTTTGTATATACTATTGCCTGTGTTTGGAATTTTCAACCAAACCTACCTGAACAACCCTTTGCCTAGCTGTTTACTAATCTTTTTGTCTTGTTTTAATAGTTTTTTCTATTAGATCTTATAGCATTATGTACCTTTCCATCTTATACTTTTAGAGTTTTAATTAATTGTCTCCTCACTAGACTGTAAGTTGCTTGTGGTCAAAATGAAGTCTGTTCTCCTTTTTATTTCTAGAAACTAACCCAGTGTCTGCTAAAGAGTCAGTACTCTGAATTAATGATTGAATTGAGCATCCCTTGAAGGATTCCTGTTTTGTTTTGTTTTTTATGTTGGGGGAGAATTTCTGAATCCATTCAAAATTCTCAGATTCTCTCTCTGAGATTTTATGAGGTCGCTTTAACAGTGGAAATGGTCGGCATACTCAGGTATCTGTCCTTAATAAAGAACTTTAAAACCCCCATGGTGGAATAAACTATGAAGTAGCAAAGATCTTTGAGAAAATTTCCACAGAAAGGCAGCTATTTTGAGCTCTTCATAATACTGGGTTTCTCATTTTTTATGGCTTAGAACAATGCTTGCCAAACTTTTTTAATACTTAGAAAATGAATGCTTATATAACATCACATACTGTGGTAAAAAGGATGAGGCTGCTTCTATCCAGAGGCAATAGAAGTTGGGACTCTAGCCACCCCAGGACCAATGATGGCACCTTGAGGGCTCGGATTTATTTTAATGACCTATTGGAGTCTCCTAGTTAGGATGCTTGATTTAAAAATGATGTGGTGAAATGGCTAAAATAGAAGTTTTATATTATGTACATTTAACTACAATAAGGAAAATTGTGTGGTAGCAGTAAAAACTCTTAAGGTTCTTAGAACTGTAGAATTTTGAAATTACAGGTTTTAAAATCAACTCAAGGCATTTGACAACTGAAATATTTTGTTGATTCTACAATCTGCTTAACTCCTACAGCTGGGTAGCTGAGGGTTGTGAAGGTAAAGTCACATGATAGGTTGGACTGATATTGCTGAAACTACATTGTTTCACATTTTATGTAGGGCATCAATTAATCCTTCAAATAGCTTTTGTTCAGCACCTTCTGTTCCTTTGCTGTCTGCCAAACAAACCTTCACTGTTTTCCTCAAACCTGTATATATAATATTCTCACTCTCAGCAGCTACCCTCACTTCCTGCTTAAACAAGACAGTTGGGCTCAACAGGTGTGATCTTCCTTGAACTTCCATTTTCCTTTCCTAAGCCTATGAATTAGGAAATACCATTTTGCAGATAAAAATGCAACCCTAATCCAATTGCTTACCACCTCTTTTGCATCCACCCTGGGCCAAGCCACCATCATCTCAAACCTCTTCTGCAACAAGAGACTCTTTTTTTTTTTTTCTAATAACTATCTTTCTACTTCCTACTTCCACTGTTTTCCCCTTAAGAGTGTATCTCTCAGCAGCAGTCAGAAATCCTTTAAAACCTAAATCAGAACATAACGTTCTCCCACTCGAAACCATCCAGAGTCTTCCAATCACCTTAGAAAACAAACTCCTTTTCCTCGAGTCAGGATAAGTCAGTCACTATATTCAACTGGTATTTTTTCCTAAACATAGTTTTGAATTAGTGCTTTCTTTCCATTCTCACTCTTACTGCCCTAGTGTAGGCTCTGATGTTTCTTACCTAGACTACAGCCTCCTGGTTCCAGTCTCGCTCTTCTAATGGACTCTCCACACAGCTGCCAGAGATCTAAACCATTATTTCTGATTCTGGCACTCCCTTGCTTAAAACCTTTCAGTGCCTCCAATGGCCTGAAGTTAAATTTCAGTCCCTTTAAAGTATCACAGAAGCCCTTCTTGTCAGCTTTGCATACTCTCTGCCCCCCATCTCACCCTTTCTCTCTAATAGCAAACTGCCTTTATTCTTCCCTTTTCCCTCTTACTATTTCTTTGTCTTGGTTCATACAATCCTCTTTTGGAATTACCTCCACCCAGATCCTTTATGTTTCACTTTTCTCCTATCCTTTAAGACTCAGCTCAGGTATTGCTGCTTCCAGAACATTAACCTAATGTCTCTCTTCAGTACCCTTCCTATCCCCTTCCACAAATAGCCCTCCTCTTCTCCCATACCCCTCTATACATACCTACCACTGCATTTAACACCATTGTGTTGCAATTATTTTTGTATCTTTTATCTTCCCTACTTGGGCTGTGGGGTGAGGGGGGGTGAGGGGGGGTTCCTTGATATCAGAGATTCTGCTTTATTCTTGTCAGTATTCCTATTCTTACCAGAGCCTTAGCATGGCACCATCCCATAGAGCCACATACATAATTTAAAACTTTCTAGTTGCTACATTAAAAATAAAAAACAGGTGAAATTAATATATTTTATTTAACCCAATTTATCTAAAATATTTCAATATGTTAGCAATATAAACTGTATTAATGAGACTTTACAGCACATCTGAATTTGGATTAGTTCCATTTCAAATGCTCAAAGCCATGTGCAGCTAGTGGCTACTGTATTGGACAGCACAGGCCTTGCGTATGTAATAAATTAATGTTGAATGAGCAAACAAGGTTGCATGATTTACCTGAAGAACCAGGATGGAGCTGGGACTAGGGCACAGATATCTTATTCCTAGTCTAAGGTTATTTCTGCTCTTTTTGCTGGGCATTCCCATCCTTCTCCCACTCCTCACATCATCTGTTCCCCTCTCCCACCCAGCACTGAGGTATCATCAAGCAAAAATTTTAAAGTAAGTGATTAAACCCATTATGATTGTTTACATAATACTGTCCAGTACCTCTAATATGAACACAGGATACTAGTAAACTGGGGTGAGCTGTATACCTATAGTCAGAACTATTTTAAGAACAAGACAAAAGGCTGAGAGATAAGAGCGAGGAAAAGCAAGACAGAAAGAAAACTATGTTGACTGTCAACATTTGTGTCAACCTAAACACTTGACTTAATTTTTTAAGTTGTTTACAGTAATTATTAAGTGTTGCTTCAGAGTAGAAGTATAGATCATTTAATGATCTTGCCCCACATGCCAAAATGTTTTATGATTTGAGTTGATGGTGCTGAGATTCCAGATAGGTTGAGCAGTTTTATAATTGTTTTTAAAAGATATCTTTAACATTCACGGAAGGTGTCACTATCATAGCTTTTCTTTTGACAGGTGATCACTAAAATGCTTAAAACAGACATTAAAGATTGATTATACATTGCTTTCCAATTGGAAAAATTAGCCTCATGTAGTTTGGCCACCTTCCAACTTAGATAATCTTTACCTTGATTTTCTTTATGGCTATATGTATATCTTCTTCATTTCCCTTCATAAACTATTAAAGTAGTTTTTTGTTCATGTTTTTAAGTATGTTTCACTTAGGTCCTTCATTTCACATCTGTAGAGGCAAAGTTTGACTAGCTAACATGTTTTGCCCAATTTAGGAACTATCTCTTTGTAATTGATAAAGACCCCTATATAGTATACTATATACTTGCCTAGTTGCCTAGGCTTAAATGATGGTGGGTTGATAAGAGTGTTAATGATCTGTTACTGCAATATGATTTATTATCAATGGAAAGGTGTATTTTTTTCTTCCAGGTCATCCGTATATATTACAGTGGCTGCTTGGGCAGTGTTTCATAACCTACGTATATAGGTTTATGAAGCCCAGGAATTTTGTTAGATAGTTGGCCCATAAGCCTTGTCTCTAAAACTGGCATTATAAGCACCCCATAGCTTAACTGCTGTGGAAATTATAAAAGAATTTGGGTGATCACTAAGACTGTAGAGTGGTAAAGTGGATTTTATTTTGGGAATATTGAAAAATGAATACCTTCTTATTTGTAAATATACTACTGTGCTGCATTGTTCTAAATACATGTATATAACGCTACTATGATGGAAGGTGTGGAAACTATATTTATATTAATATAAATGGAAAAATATGAAGGGTTAACTGTAGGAACAAGTCACTGACCCTTGGAATCTATTAATTAAAGTATTCATTGATAGGTTCACAAGAGCAATTATGTTTAATATTTATTGGTTTGTCCATTAAAAAAATATAATTTATGCCTTAAATGGTAGTTTTTCCATCTTTAAATTGATACATTTATTCATTTCTGGCAAACAGTTGTGATCTTTAATGTACTCATGCCTTGTAAATTATAGATATGTCTCAGACACACTGGCTGATTTTTTTTCCGCATGGTTTTTCCCTTTTCTAACTTAGCTTGAAAAAAAATAGACTTTGTTTAAAATATTGGCCTTTTGCATTTCCTAATCCATATATTCTTACAAGGTTAAAGAAGTTTTGAGTTGCCTTTCCAAAAATATTTTATGTTCAAAATTCAGCTCTTAAAGAAGACCTTCAGTTTTAGCCAATACTAATTTAATTTTACTGAAGTTATAATCAGAAGTATTAGAAATGTGTGGTGAAATTAAATTGCTTTAATTCACTTTACATCCTTGGTGACTTTTGGATTTTTTATGAACTATTTAGGGTACTAAAAATGAAATAGACTTCCTCTTCATATGTCCTGGCTTACCAGCAACAGTTCTGGTTAATGTCTATTATTCTGGCTTAATTATTAATAGGGCACTGCTTACTCTAAGAAATGTCCTGGTTTGGGTGATAAATTATGTGGTCTGAAGCTTTAAGAAATTTGATATAGGAACTATTAAAAAAAGGGAAGATTTAAATGACCTTTTGTAATCAGGAATATTTCCTTCTCAATGGTATACAGACCTGTCTAAACTCTTTTTAAAGAATATTATGATGTAGCTGGTGGTAGAGGGAGCGGCTCTGAAGCTACACCTCACAAGGACTATGCCCTCTCCCTGCCCCCTCCCCAGGCCACCGAGCCTGCCCAAGAGACCAAGATTTCCTCCTGTTCCATAGTCAACCAGAACAATGTTCTACTTACATTTTGTCCTCAGTAAAAGAGGGCCACTAGCCAAATTTTGGGATAAGAAGCTAACCAAAGCCCATGTGTTTGAGTGTAATTTAGAGAGCAGTGTGGAGAGCATCATCTCACCATAGGTGAAGATGGCGCTCTGAACATCAGGGCACCTCTTACTGGGAGTAGTTCGAATCTATCACAGAAAAGCCAAATATCTCCTTGCAGACTGTAATAAAGTGTTCATTAAGATAAAGATGGCTTTTCAGCCAGGTGTTGTTGACCTGCCTAAGGAAAATCGAGAAGCTGCTTACAATGCTATTACTTTACCTGAAGAATTTCATGACTTTGATCAGCCACTGCCTGACTTAGATGACATCAGTGTGGCCCAGCAGTTCAGACTGAACCAGAGTTGAGTGGAGGAGATAACCATGAGAGAAGAAGTTGGGAACATCAGTATCCTACATGAAAATGATTTTGGCAACTTTGGAATGGGTGATTGTGAAATAATGAGAGAAGGCAGTGCCTTTGAGGATGATGACATGTTAGTAAGCACTAGTGCTTCTAACCTCCTCTTAGAACCTGAACAGAGCACCAGCAATCTAAATGAGAAAATTAACCATTTAGAATATGAAGACCAAAATATGGATGACAATTTTGGAGAAGGAAATGATGGCGGCATATTAGATGACAAGTTTATTAGTAATAATGATGGTGGTATTTTTTATGATCCCCTGCCCTGTCCGAGGCAGGAGTGATGCTGCCAGAACAGCCTACACATGATGATATGGATGAAGATGATAACATTTCAATGGGTAGGTCTGATAGTCCTGATTCTATGGATCCTTTTGAACCAATGCCAACTATGACTGATCAAACAACACTTGTTCTGAATGAAGAAGAAGCCTTTGCTCTGGAGCCTATTGACATCACTGTCAAAGAAACAAAAGCCAAGAGAAAGAGGAAGCTAATTGTTGACAGTGACAAAGAATTGGATGGCAAGGTTAGATAGAGCCCGACTTAGTGATTATTCAGATATTGTTACTACTTTGGATCTGGCACCACCCACCAAGAAACTGATGATGTCGAAAGAGACAGAAGGAGTGGAAAAATTCTCTTTACCTGCTCAGCCTTTGTGGAATAACAGACTGTTGAAACTCTTTACATGCTGTCTTACACCACTAGTACCAGAAGATTTTAGAAAAAGGAGGAAAGGAGGAGAGGCTGATAATTTAGATGAATTCCTTAAAGAGTTTGAAAATCCAGAGGTTCCCCGAGAGGACCAGCAGCATCAGCAGTGTGATATTATCAATGAGCCCAGAAGAACCAAGCTGCCTCTGGGAGTCAGTGATGGAAACAAGCAGAACAAACTTGGATGAGTTGGCCATGCCCCCACCACCACCTCAAGGAGTTAAGCGAAAAGCAGGACAAACTGACTCAGAGCCTGTGATCCCTCCTCTGCAGGTAGAGCAGATGGAAATATCTTCTGTAGAGCTGCCCCCAGAGGAGCCTCCAAATATCTGTCAGTTAATTCCAGAGTTAGAACTTCTACCAGAGAAAGAGAAGGAGAAGGAAGATGATGAAGAGGAAGAGGATGAAGATGCTTCAGGAGGTGATCAGGATCAAGAAGAAAGATGATGGAACAAAAGAACTCAGTAGATGCTTTTTGGTCTTCAGTGAGCTCTTGCTCAAACTATAGCCGAATCTATCATTTTGCTTGAGCTGTGTCGAAACATGAACATAAAGCAAGCTGCAGCAAAGTTCTATGCTTCTTGGTTCTTAAAAAGCAACAAGCTATTGAGCTGATGTAGGAAGAACCATACAGTGACATCATTGCAACACCTGGACCAAGGTTCCATATTATTTGAACAGCTAGAAGCATTAGAGCTAGTGTTCAATTCACTAGTATGTACAAATTGCCCCCATGTGTAGGGCACACAAAACTCTTCAAGGAAATTTAAATTTTTGTCTGTATATATATATATATATATAAAAGAATATTATGGTGTAGATAATATAAGACATAAAAGAATTGCACTTTTTGATTTTGTGGATAGAGCTGTGAAAGTCCTATGAACTGAGAAGTGGTTTGTTCAATACTTATGGGAAGTGAATTCAAGAACAATTAATGATGGTAAAATACAAAGTACTTTCCCTTATGTATTTTCTCTTTTGAACCTAAGAATCACTGTCATGAAGGTAGAATAGGTACAGTTTTCATCTTTTCAAAGAGGTTGAGAAATTAGGTGATTTGACTAGCACTGTATGTACAAACTAGTGGATAAGTTAACCTGACTCTAAACCCAATCTTCTGGCTGTAAATCCTGTGTTTCACATTACACCATACTCTTTTCATTACATCATACTACTTTTGAATAATAAAATCTATATAAAGCTTATTCTGTACATTTCTATTTTTTCATTTAGAAATTTTTTTTAGAAATAACCAAATAAAGTTTCTGAATTTTAATAAAAAATTATTACTAAAAGCTAATTTGCAAACCAGTACATTTTTCTGTTTACTTTTAAGACTTTACATTATATGAGGTTACAAAAAAGAACTTTTAAATCTGACAGCAATTTAAGTCTCATAATTGAGAAGAGGAAAATAAACTGGGCTCTCTCAGGTTGGAGTGAAGTACCTATTACATGGACTAATTGCAATTCATTTTTAAGACTTTTTTTGCATTAATGATCATATTTCTTAGTTTTTATGGCACTCATGCTCTTTTCCTTGCCTTAGAATAGGTGTGACTATTTGAGAGATGAATATAAATTGACTTCTGATGGAGTTAGCGAAAGTGTTTATACTAGCTTTTGCTATCCTGAGTTGTGGTTCATTCATGTAGTAAATCTAAAACCAAATAGATTAAAGGGCTTTGAACTATGTTGTAATCTCAGAAGGGACTAGAGCAGGAAGTGCTCCAAAAATTGTGGCTGTGTTCTACATTCAGTGATGGCACACAGCCATATTCCTGTCTGTTGTACTGTGCAAATCTTGAGCTGGGAGATATGGCCAGGGTATAAGTCCTGGCCCTATCTCTGATTACATGCATGTTTCCTAGACAAATCTTTATTCCTCAACTGAAAAATGAGAATGCTCATACTTACTGTGTTCAAAGGAACTCTTACAAGAATGAAATCATATATGTGAAATTTCTTAAAGAAGTCTTCATAGAAGTTTGAAGCAGTTTGCTTACTGAGAGCAGAATGGTAGGTGGCTTTCCAGGCAGAAGGCATGTGCCAAGGTTCTGCTGTGGGCAATTGTGAGTTCTGGAAACTGTAAGTACATAATCATATATTTGTATAGGTTGACAGTGGGAAATCAACAGCAGCACCATGTAATTTGTTCAATGAATTCTAATTTTTAATTATAATCTTATTGAGCAAGTAATTTAACTTTCTGTGCCTCAGTTTGTAAGTGATATAAAGGTAAAAATATATACCTTGGGTATCTCACAGAATTGTTGCTAGGATTGAATGAGTCTATCGATCTATATCTATATGTCTCTATATAATCTCCAAACAGTGGGAGAAGCTGTTAGAAGATAGATTTTAAGAGTTCCAGCTAATCAGATCTCTCCAATTGCTAAAATTATGTAATTGCAGTGAAATTGTTGAGTTGCTATGCAAATTGTGAGAGATTTATAATTATAGGAGGGATAAAGTTATAATTTGCTAAGTGTTTTTAACCTATCTTATTTGATTCCCCTAAGTCATGTAGTATTATTATATTGTTTCTAATTTCCATTATATATCAAAGGACTTTAGAAACTAGCCCAACTGCAAAATTGTATAAAAAGGAGAAACTAATTCATGTATTTCTGAAATTGGTGGTTGTAAGAAATCATTTAACAGATTTATGTTTTACTCAGCTTCAAATCCAAGAAAGGGAGTGTTGGTATCAAGGCTGATTATGATCTGTGCTAATTTAGTGAAGTTATGACTGTATTTGCTAACTCCTTTTTGAAAATAGTATCTTTTTATTGAGCTTTGTTCAGCTGTATGTCTCCCCACTTTTTCTTGTTTCTATGCCCACTTCAGTCCAGTTCTCTATTTCATCCTTATCAGTTCATTAGCTGATTTAACCACCTTCCTAAGTTATTTTAAAAAACTCAGATATTCTATTTTAACATAATTCAAGTTAGATGAAAAGATGATATGCTTTTAGTCAGATTTTTTTATTTGTACCTATTCACTTTCTCTAAACTATCTGTCATTATGCAAACAAATACGGTATTTACTTAATTAAAGCATATAACTGGCTATTCAGTTTTCAATTTTTAATCTACTTGATTGGAGTTTTGTCAAATGTATTCTTCAGAGCCAGGCTCCAGGATCACATGATAGGTTTTAATGAATTAGTTCTTGTAACCAGACCCTCTTGGACATGGTCCAAGATAAACTTGTACTATTCAAAATACTATTTACTGTAATGAGAATGTTAGTTGAGGGTCCAATGCAGTCAATCTGTTTTTACTATAATTTTACCAATGTGAACTTAAACAATACAGCCTTTGGATCAATGCTTGTTGTAAAAGTATTTATAGAAAACATATTAATTGTTCATTTTGCTGCTGTTCGGCCCTTTAGAAACTAGCAACCAAATTAAGGAAATGAAATGTAGTTTATTAGAAAATACCTTTCTCACAGAAGATCAGGTTTCAGTGCATCTCAGGTTTTGTGGGAATGGATCAAATATATCAGACAAAAATAGGCTAAAGTTCCTCATTTTCCATTTGGAGTTGCTGTACTCATTCCTCAGAAAACCTGTTTTAGTTGTATATAGTATATTAGTTAAAATTATATTGGTAAACTAAGGTAAAAGCAGTTTGACCATGTTTGTCCTGTAATAGTGATAGACTGGACACCTCTTGGTCCCTGCTTGCTCCGGCTTCTGCAGTGGTAACCAGATTCATGCAGGTGAAACCCGAGAGTCACTCACCTGACTTTCTGCCCCAGAGGCTTCTCTGAAGCCTTTGGAAACCAAAGTAGAACCTGAAAGTGTGAGGAAATTAACCCTTGAGGCAACCCTTAAATGGTGGAAGTCAGAACAGGTGGATAAATGCTTCTCTCTCATGTCTTCTGGCAGGTAATTTTGAGGCAGCTTCAGGGCTTCTAAGAAAGGTACTGGGATTGAGCCCCATTTGTCCATAGTAGGGGATGAACTCCCAGATGCACTCCTGTTTTAGCTTTTCCTCCCTCCCCATTTTCTTCTTCTAATCTTCCACTCCTGTTCCCTGGGATGACTTCCCAAATAAGAGTTCCACATAATTTGGAGGACTCAGGCCCTACTTTCCACAGAGGACCCAAATTAAGAGATAAAGGTTAAATGTAAGATTTCCATTTCACTATTTTTTAAGTTATTAATGGAAATTTTAACTTTTGGAATTTTGCATGCATGGATGGGACAGATTAATTGTATGCAGTAATTTGTAAGGATGTTAATACTGACCCAAGATGGGTTGAACATGTGCAGTTGAGCCTATTTTTCCTATAGTGAGAATTGGATTTGAAGGAACTCATACATTCTTGCTCAGTCTCTTATACACAAGAGGATCTTTTTTTGCTGCTTCTCAAACTTTATTGGACATTGAAATAATCTAGAAAATACATAAATATGTAGGCTTATAGGATCTACCCACCAGAGATTCTAATGTCATGTCTAGAATGGAGTTAGCAATCTGCATACTTAATAGGCATCCCCTGGGTGAGTCAGATTGTGTACAGACTACACTTTAAGAAACATTGCTGTGTTATTACACTAATAATACTACTGGGTATAATCCGTGACTGTGAAATAAATTAAAGCTAACTGACCCCACAGGGACTGAATTAGTATCATGGCACGAATTATCACATGTCCTAATAAACTGAGCTAACAAACCACAAGTCTGGGAAGTCAGATTAAAAAGATAACCCAATTTTAATTTGAGACTCTGTGCTCCTCTTTTGTTGAAATTTGGTTTGATATTACTTACTTGGCTTTAACGTTAATATTAACATGTGGTTTGTTATGGTATCAAAGAATTGCTGAGAATTTGATTTGTGCTAGATGTGTTTACGCTTACTCCTGGAACTAGAACAACATTGTCATTCATTGCAAAGATATAAACACTCACATCTGAGCAAGTAAAGCTGTGGGAAAAGAGACTGGTATTGTCATGCTTGAATGGGCTGAATAACTTTCCTTGGTGCATGGCTTGTAGCCAGGTTCTGGTGTAGCCAGGTTCCGGTATAGCCAGGTTCCAGTGGCCTGTAGCCAGGTTCCAAGTCCAGTGTACAGGCTTCTGGCCTATAAGTCAGTTTACAATGGTCAGTTCTATATTATAGTTAAAAAGCACTATACTTGTGCTTTTATACTATACGTCTAAGCAACATATTTGTTTAAAATTTTGTCAAACAGTTGCTTGGAAGGTGACTAGAGCAGAATTTAATTAAATGCTATGTGGAATACTAAATACTATGTAGATGGTGTTTGCCATTCTATTGAAAATTGAAAATTGATTAGAATATCAGTATTTTCAGCAATGTGAATTATCCATCTACTTTCATTTAGGAGACCCCTGCCCTCCCAATTTAGACCTATATATGTTAAATATAAAATTTTTTTAGAATACTTCATCACAGAGTTCTATAATATTGTTTCATGTCCATAAATATTGACTGCAAGCTACATAAAGTTATTGATATATTTCTTAATATTTCAGTTGTCACCCAAATTCATTAGATTTAAAATGTTTTCATTTTGGAAGAAAGTGTTTGTCACTTCTAATCTAAATATTGTAGAAACAATAGGCAAACAACCTTCAAGAGAACAGCCTAAGATAAAACTAGCAAACTAAAAATTTGCCATGGAAGTTACATTTTCATTTGGTCAGTAATGTATAACTTCTAAGATAATAGTTTCCTGATTACCTTTAAGACTACATGTATTTACCATGATGAACTATGTAATGTTTTCTGTTTCCCAGTCTTTGATGTAAAGCAAGTTTGGTTGTTTGTCCTGAATTATCCAAAGTAGCTATTTACATAGAAATATTAAAAAAAAATATTTTAAATATATGTTACTTTTGCCTTCTCTTCAATTGTTTATAGTAATATCTACTCAAATTTATGAAAGTAAGTATAAATTAAAGACTAATTTAATGAAGAGTCTCATAAAGTTAGATTGCTTATATATCTAATAAAATAGTTTTAATAAGAGTATATAATGAGTGGGTTCAATTGGTGAAGTGGTACTTACTTTTTTCTTAGTTCTATATCTACATTTAAGCTTTCCACTTTAAGAGAAAAATAAAATTCATTTACCATGGATATAAATTCAAATTATAGTATCAGTAGAAAGGTCATTTAAATATGTCAGGAAATTAAAGTTGATTGCAAGAGCTTAATAAGATCAATTTGTGTTATAAGTGGATCAATTTGTTGGTTCTAATATCAAGTCATAATCTATTTTCTGCTCTTTATTCACTCTGGAAGATGTGTCAATTGGCCCAACTTTAGTTAGGCAAGCTCTTAGAATGTTTTGTCACACTATTCTGAATTCTCTTCTGGCCAATGACATACATTTCATAAGTGTCTCATGTGTAAACTTTGCTCATTGGCTTCATCTCCTAATTAATTTACCAGTCTGAGACTAATTTAATATTATTTTTAGAAAATGTTAAATCCTCTTCTTTCTTACTTTTATACCCAATACATTTTGGATTCACTCTCCCTTCTATTATCAAGAGAATGCAATATAATTTAATATTGGCCTACAGTATATTTAATTTGGAAGAGAAATTTTTGGAGGATAAAACATATTCTAGAGCCCTGATGAAATATTTAAATTGGTAGTGGAAAGAACACAACCCTTAGAGACTACAGAAATCCTTGGCCAACTAATCTGATATCATATGAAATAAGATAGAAATAGATAGAAAATGCTTTTGAAAAACTCAGATACTAGGCACAAGTAAGGTATAATTTGGACTACCTATGTAACAATTCCTTCCTTTATGACTGAAATTTGAATTTTAAAAATCATTTAAATCTTTAATCATCTTGGTATATTGCTCTCAAAATATGTTTAACAAAGGCTTCTTTGAAGTGATTCTTGATTTTGATTCAGTTATGCGGGTTTCTAATTTTTTTAACTTAATAAGGTTAAAATATTTTCCAATGTTAAATCTAAATGCTTTCCAAAGCTGCTAATTTAATTTTTATCTCTCTGACAAAAATGAAACATGTGTACTAAGTTAAGCTTTCACTTCTCTTACTCAAGCTATTTGTTGAAATTTACTAAAGGGGTGGGAAGAATATTGACATTTGTTATGCCCACTATGTTCTAGAAGTGTGCTAGGTGTTTTATGAATATCTCATTTAATTCTCCCAACAGGTCTTACAGAATGGTATTCGTTTCCATAATTTACAGCTAGAGAAAAGAGAATTCAGAGTTAAATAATTCCTAAGGGTAAACTAGTTTGTAGCAGAGTCAATATTCAAACCCATCTCAGTTTGGCTCAAAAGCCCATATGTTTTTCAATATGCTACCCTTTCTCTTGATTGTAAAGATAAGAAACAAATGGAAGTGATTATTTTCCAAAGTCCACTTAAATTGACTTAATTTACCAAATTTAGAAGCATCTCTCAGGATTTTACCTGTGAAAAGATAAGGGGATTAGGAGAATTTAACATTTAGTTCCAGAATCAGAATTGAAATTTTTGAGCCTTTGGTTCTCAAACTTTCTATGGTCCCATTTCCTTGGAATTTCTCAAGTTAAAAAAATTTAAAGCATTTTTTGAGCACTTGTGTGCAACGTGCTGTATTAAGAGCTTACCCCTTAAGTAACAGGTTTTATCACCTCTAAAATGGGTTTTGAATCCAGCAGTTCTGGTCTTCATAACCTTATTGAAATTTTCCTGTCATAGCTAACCTAAACTATATCCATATAAGAGTGACTAAGACAATACTAAAATACATACATACACACGTACTAAGAAAATAAACAGTTGAGACAGTTTAAAACAATATTAAGTCAGAAAATGACAGCAGGATCCACAAGTAAATCTGGGTAAATCAGAAGGAATGTGAGGTACTTATCAATTTGATACAAAATTTTATTATAGTACTAAGAGATTAGTGTTTGAAGTGGTAGTCACCTTCACTATAATGGCAACCCCATAAATTCAGCCACTCCACCAACAAAGTTTGGGGTCAATGATGTAGATTAAAATATAAAAGCAAATAATTTATTAGTTCAGCAAAGACTCAATGTAACTATACAACACACTTTACCTTTTTACAAGTCCTTTAGAAAACACAGATTCCATGTAGCATTCAGAAAAGTCAGTGAAGGGTGGTGAAAAAATATTAGGGCTGGTATTCAGGAAACTGGATGTTCTGGTCCCAGCTCTATCCTTCGATTCTATTGTAGTGATTCAGCTACATTTTTGGGCTCTTCAACTCAAAAAATGAGAAGCTGGATCATTAGTAATTTTTAAAAGTGTTCTTTAAGGTAAAAAAATGTCATGATTCTAAGTGCTTTTAGTAGGAAACACATGAAGATATTCAGGAAGGAAAGAGGTTACAATTAAGAATGCTAGCATTGTTGACAAAAAGCATCATTGTACAAAACTGTGTGGCTAGGAATAAAGGCACAGGAACCATCCCTAACTAAATGTAAAGAATAGAAAGATTTCTAAATAAGTAGAACACTTTTTGACCTGGGCGCTGAGATAATGGAGGGCTGCATAAAATGCACACACATGAACACACACACACACAAACCCACAGACTCCTAATTTGACTGATAAAACCAAATATCCTTAATTTTAGTAAAAACATCCTAGTGTATTAATATTATAAAGGAATCAATTCATGGAAAATATATATGTAAGTCCTATTTAATAGGACTTTCATATTTGTGAAAGTGAAAATCCTACTAAATAAAACTGTAGACTTCATTTCCAAAATGTAGAGTTAGGCTTGAAATTTTATCCATAGATTTTATATATATCTAACTCTTAAATAGCTTCCCCAAAAACTATAAACATAAAGAATTCTCAATAAATTGGAATTAAGCTTATCTTTTATCAATAACCCGTGTATTTTAAACAGTCTGATATAGAACAGAAACACTAAACGTATACACTATTGACATAAATCTATATCTTGCCTGAGAACTAATTGAAAAGAAAATTTAATCAACTAAAATTTTTGATCCATATTTCCCTCAAATTGTGAGAATACAGTTTATGCTGAATAAAATTAATTTTGGTTTGCTGAATCAGCACATTCCTTTAGTAAATTCAACATGCATAGCTTTTCAGAAGTTTAGCTGAATTACCTGAAATTTTATGCAACACTGCTTTGGATTAAGACTAAAAAGCATCCCAAAGGGTTTCTCTGCAAAAATGAAATATCATTGCAACATTTATTCTCACTTAAAAAGAAATTCTTTATTAACAACCTAAAGAAACACTTAAAGCCTTTGAGTTTGAACATAATGACAAAGTGAGGACTTTAGGGACACTGAAAAGAATGCATCAGTCTTGCTCAGTTCAAGGCAAAGTCATATTAAGATAGCCTACCGATAGCTCTTGACTAGGGGTAGTTTGGTATGCCAAAGTAAATCTAAAGGGATTGGTAACATTGATTTTAAATGAGCAAACTACTAAAATAAATTAATTGGATCAACGAAAGATAGAGGTAAAAGAATTATTTTAAAATATAAATGACAGGAAGATCCAAATATTCTTTAACCTAAAATGTTTTTTAGGCCTAATAGGCATGACAAAACCTGTCTTCATTCCTTCCCATTCGGCTCAGGTAGTGCTTTAGAGCTCCAATAGTTAATCAGTTACCAGATTCCACAATCTTTGTTCTTTACACTCCTCAGTTCTTGCTGTGAAATTTGCTCTAATGCAGCTAGGATCACCAGCAGGCCAACACTATTATTTTTAATGCCTTATAAAGGCAATTATTATTTTGTCCACAATTATATTTACCATATAAAATTGTTACCATATAGCAACAGACTGTAAAACATAATAGTATATTATCAATGAAGTAGATGGATTACAAAGAATCATTAATGAAATATATTTAGCAAAATTATTCAACCCAGCTTTCTTAATGACTATAGCCATTGCCAATTTACAAAAAAAGTATAGTAAAAGTGTATTATGTACAAATAACCTACAGCCAAACAAATCAATGAACAAATGTGCAAGTATTATAAAATAATATCTAGCCAGCTTTACATAAAAGTATAATGAAGATATTACCATGTTAAAAATGATATCTTAAACATCACTTCCTAATTTAACCTTCCAAAAGTGCATAGAAAATTGAGAAATATAAAAAATATATTAACTTACCCTTCAATTTACTTAGAAAACCTCTGCTCTTGGTCAAAAGCAGATGTTTCACTGCTGACTTTCCCTGAAGCTATGAACTTAAATGGTTAAGTCAGAGGAAGCCACCTCTCTGGACCATGCTAGAGTTTGCTAGACACTACTGACTGTATGGAAGAGTTCTGCTGCATCTGAGCTATATACAGTGTGCAATGGATAACCTAATATGCCTTTCATTTAACTGGCTGGGCAGGTTTCTACGTCTGTGGAACATGGAACCAAACCAGAATATGTTGGCATAACAGGCCAGTCAAACTGGTTTTTCTGTAGATCCAGAACCAGTCCAACCAGTCTGCATCAAAGGCTAGCCCAACAAGCTGCAGCGGCTCAGCTCTGCAAACCTTGCACCAGGTGAGTTATCCCCACCTCCCCGTCAACTCCCAATAAACTGCTCAGAATGTTGTAGCCTCCAGCAAAATAATTCAGAGTTCTAGTGGGAGGGGTAGATCTGTGTCAGGTATAGCAAGAGCCCATTGTTACAAACCTCTCATTGTAGATACTTGACTATCTATTATCCTCAGAGGTAGGTAATACTTCTGCCAAATGTACTCCAGGGCTTTTGCAGAATAAAGCCTCTAGAAAGATATTATCTACAATGAAGAATACATAATTCTTGACCTTTTCCACTAATCTACTTTGGCTCTACTTTGTCTAGCTTAGCCTTGAGAGGGAGGTTGATATTCCCTACAAGGGAGTGGCTCTGGGAGCTTAAAGGAAGCATTTCTAAAGGAGGAAAACAAGGTGTAAGTTGACCAAACATTTGCCTGGGTGTGTTATCTTCCTGTACTCAAATGATCCTTATACCATTGCAGTCTAAAATTGAAAAAACCATTTCTACATACTAAGATAACTTAGACAGGTTTTACTTTGGATTTTTAACAGTTGAACACAAATTACTGATATATATGATGTTCCAAAAACTGTGCCACATATAGATTACAATGGCCAGAGAGATAAGTATAGTAAGAGATTGGACCAATGTACAAGTTCCCAGTTAAGCAAGTCTAGTAATCGTTCAGAAGGAAGAAGTGACCAACACGAGACCATATTTTGACAGAAATTGTATTAAGGAAGATCATGTGAGATTTGTTCTTACTCCCTTGTAATACTTGTGTTGTCAGAAAATCCAACTCAGGGAGATCTCCGTGTGTGCTAGGTGAGACCTGAACCAGGAAGAGGGTTCTTGACTCCAGCCAAGAAAGAATTCAATCAAGAATTCAATCAAGAAAGAATTCCTGAACAGGTCAGGCGGGTACAAGCAAAGAGTAGTTTAACAAAGCAAAGTACACACTCAAGGAGGGAGTATGGGCATGCTCTAGAGATGAGCAGCCCAGTAGTTTAGTAGAACAAAGTGCACACTCCAAAAGGGAGTGCGGGCATGCTCCAGAGGTGAGCAGCCCAGTGGGGTTCAGGTTAGGTGCTCTAATAACTGGAGTTTAAGTAGGGGTGGAATATTCATTGGAATAGGTGGGGTTTTCTTGGAATAGGGAGGAGATTTCTGGGAAATAAGGTGACGCCCTCTTTTTGTCCTTAGATGGTCTGCCTTGAAACTGTCATGGCACCGAGGGGTGTGACTTTTAGTATGCTAATGAACATATAATGTATTTTGAGGTGAATTGAGGGTCAATTTCTCCTCCATGTTGTTGATGGTCAGTTTTGGCAGGTCTGTTATCTATACCCTCACCTCTTACATCCCTTAAGAACAGTTTACATGGGATGTTTAAAATATAAACAAGCATCTAACCAAATGTGAACACTGGCCAAAGTCCCCAAACCTCTCCCTGCTCATGTCTGGGTATATATCTACTATAACACTTGCACATTTAGACACAGTCTTTCCAATCTACTGAGATGCAGTGATCCTCCAACTTTCCTGCATACATGTCACCTGAAGTGCTGATTAAGAACACAGTTTACTGGGCCTAACCTCTAGAGATGCTGATTCGATAGGTCTGGAATGTTATCCAAGCACTTTCAGTGGTTCTGCTGTAGTTGTTACAGGGCACATTGGCCCAGACTCTATGCTCAGCTTCTTTTCTAATTTTGAACCTAATGGAATACATATGAATCAAAGCTTGCCATATTCTTTTTTGTTAGAACACTGACACTTAGAAAATATTTAATAAATGCTTATTAATAAATATCTACTCAGCACCAGTACATGCTGGATTCTAGGGGGATCATAACTAGTAACTATGATGTGAATCAAGCTGCATTAAGTACATAATTATAATAATTGAGATAGGAGCACAGGAAAGGGAGCAATATGACTGAGTATGGGAAAGGTAGCACAAAGGAGATTGGATTACATACTGTCTTTTTTTAAAGCCATGACCAAAGATTGCTATCAGCAGGATAACAAAAGACTGAGGGAACAATAAAAAGAATACCTTTGATTTGATAAAGTAATAAAAAAATTCTGAAGTACATGAGGATACCATGACCTCAAAACTTAGTAATAAGGTTATTTTCTAGAGCAGAGGTCAGTAAACTTTTCCACCAAGGACCAGATTTGTGGGCCAGCCTGTCTCTTCTTCAACAGTTTAATTCTAATGCTATAGACAATAAATGGGTGTGGCTGTTACAATAAAACTTTATAAAAAGAGGTGACAGGCTAGGTTTGACCAGTGGGTCATAGTTTGCTGATCCCTGCTCTCGGGTAAAACTTGTAAAAATTAACAAGATTGCATAATTGCTTAGAAAAATGGGCGTTGTAGTCAGAAAAACTGGGTTCCATCCTAGTTATACTCCATATTAGCCTTGTCACTTGAACCAAGCATCTGGTTTATTTATAAAATATGGATAAAAGTAATAGTACCTACCCCCTAGTATTAGTGTAGGATTAAAGTAATATAATTCACTTGAGGCTTTAGCAAAAAATAGTACACAATAAGGGCCCTATAAAATATCAGCTAAAAATAAAACTAGTTAAATATGATAGTTGAACATGTATGTTTATTTCCATTATTTCTTAAAGTCCCATTAAAATGACAGTAAAGAACCAAACAGCGTAAAGTCTTCAGACTCAAAAAGAATGAGAGCGGTTGCAGACGACATGTCCATACTTTTGGAAGAAGGAATGAGGATGAATGGTGACTGACTTAGCAGAACAGAGAGAGGAAGTGTACTTGCAATAATAAAAACAAGTCTATCTCTGCTGCAGAATCCTAGAATACTTCAGGAAGTGGAGGCACAAGGTACCTCTAAATAATCTTGGAAGTTGGGGTGGGGTTTGGAATGGGAGGATTGGTTGAAAATCTGTGTAAGGAGCAGTTTGTTCCCTACATCCTTTCCCCAGCCCAGAAGCCTGGAGACTGCCCTTCTGCAACCTTGAAAATTAGTAAGACTTGTTCATTTATGCTGGGAGAGATTGTCTCAGGTTGGTTCTGGACTTGAGAATACCAGGCAGAGCTGAGGGTGAATGGTAAAGGAATTTCACAGTGAAAGGAATGAGACTGTATTCGTTTCCTGTGGCTGCCATAACAAATTACCACAAATTTAGTGGTTTAAGAGGGCACAAATTTATTATCTTACAGTTCTAGAGGTTGGAAATCCAATATAGGTTTCACTGGGCAGGGCTGAATGCCTTTCTGGAGGGTTTAGGAGGAGAATCTGTTTTATCTTTTCCAGACTTGAGGCTACACATTTGGCTCATGGCCCCCTTCCATCTTCAAAGCCAGTAATGGCCAGTCATGTCTTTCTCACATTGCATCATTCTGACACTAACTCTGCTGCCTTCTTCTTCCATACTAAATCCAGCTGTACAATGCAGGATACTCTCCCCATTTTAAAGTCAGCTAATTATCTACCTTAATTACATCTGCAACCTTAATTCTCCTCTGCCATGTAATATAACATTCACAGGTTCCTGGGATAAGATGTGGGCAACCTTCAGAGACCATTATTCTACTTACCACAGAGATTAAGTCAAAGTGTATTGCATAGTGAGACACCCAGGTCCATTCATTTCCTTGGCTTCTGAATACTGGTGACTAGGTTTATATTTCTCATTCAGAAAGCAGTAAACTGGAGAATTTATCCAGGAAACTCATCATCCTAATATAATGGTTATTAACTAGGGATGATTTTTGCCCCCAGGGGCCATTTGGCAATGTCTGGAGAAAATTTCAATTGAAAACAACTGGGGGAGGGATGTGCTACTGGTATGTACTGAGTAGGAAGCAGGGATACTACTAAACATCTTACAGTGCACTACAGCACATCCTCCCCACCCTTCCTGCTTCCTGCCCCTCCCCCAAATAATTATCTAATGCACATTTCAATAGTGGCAGAGATGAGCAACCGTAATGTTAAGCCTACTAGTCAACATCACCCTAATATGAATAAATAAAGTCCACCTTGTCATACAGAGTTGCAAATCAATATTTTTAATGCCTCGTTCTAAGATATAGAAAGCACCTAACATGAGACAAAAAGAGACCAATATGTAAAAAGAACTTACAGAAATAGTCAATGTAGAAAGCAGAACAATTTTTAAAACCCACTGTAGTTATATTTTCAAAGAAATAAAAGAAGATACTGATTACATAAAACAGGAACAGAAGGCTATCTAAAAGGAGAACTTTCCATAAAGGAGAACTTTTAGAGAATAAAAAAGATATTTGTTAGTACAGATACTGTGGAAAACAGTATGGAGTTTCCTAAAAAAACTAAAAGTAAAAATATTGTATGATCCAGTAGTTCCACTTCTAGGAATTTACCCAAAGAAAACAAAATCCCTGATTCAAAAAACATATGCACCCATATGTTTATTGCTGCCTTATTTACAATAGCCAAGATATGGAAGCAACCAAAGTGTCCATCAATAGATGAATGGATAAAGAAAATGTGGTACATATACACAGTGGAATATTATTCAGGCATAAAAAAGAAAGAACTGCCATTTGCAACAGCATCAGTGGACCTGGAGGGTATTATCCTAAGTGAAACAAGCCAGGTGGAGAAAGACAAATGCCATATTATTTCACTTATTTGTGGACTCTAAAAACCAAACAAAATAAAATGAACAAAATAGAAGAATAGACTCATAAACACTGAGAAATGACTAGTGGTTACAATGGAGGAGTGGTTGGGGTTGGTGGGTGGGGAGCGTGAGCAGGATAAAGGGGCACAAAAATTCTTAATCATAATATAAGTTGGTCACAGGGAAGGTAGTACAGCATGGAGAATATAGCTAATGATTTTGTAACATCTTTCCTTGTTGATAGATAGTAACCACACTAGGGGGGTGGAGATTTAATAATATGGGTAACTGTCAGAACACTGTGTTGTATACTTAAAACCAATATAAGATTGTATGTCAACTTGTCAACTATATTGCAATAAAAAGATATTGGAAAGTAAAAATGTGATAGCAGAAATAAAGTCAACAGGAGACGAAAGATAAGATTGAGAAAATCTACTGTAAAGTAAAATGAAGAAATCAGTGAAGTATATGCTACAAAATAAATTAAGAAAAATAGAAACAGGAAGTTCAGAAGTATCTCCACTTCTCTGTGCTTAAAGTTCAATTACCAGTCCCAAGACCACAGCACCATGTAGGGTCATTGCACACCAGTAAGTTATTGAAGACTGTGATTCTTTTAACTTCAAATTCACATTGCCTATGACTGAGGAAAGAAAAAAAAAGGTGGGGAGAGAGGGAGATAGAAAAAGAGAGAGGAGAGAGATGTGAATATAACTGGATTTTTGTATGAGATTAAAATGTAAAAGATTTTGTAAAATATAAATATTCACTTCACCTTTCACCAAGGGTTAATGTTCAAAGATCATAAAATGGGGAAGGCAGTTAGACTGATGCACGTATAAACTTGTACCTGCAGACAAAATTTACACAAACATATCTGTTAATATTAATAGGTAAGGGTTTGCAACATACTATCCAATAGCTAGTAAAACCTGATTACTGAAATTAAGAGCATTCAAAATATATAAAGAACTCATACATCTGAATGCCAAAAAACAAGTAATCCAGTTAAAAAAGGGCAGAGGATCTGAACATTTTTCCAAAGAAGAAATACAGATGGCCAACAGACAGACGAAAATATGCTCAACATCACTAATAATGACAGAAACACAAACCAAAACCACAATGAGATATCACCTCACAACAGTCAGAATGACTAGTATAAAAAAAGCAAGAAACAACAAGTGTTGGTGATGATGTGGAGAAAAGGAAACCCTCATCCACTGTTGGTGGGAATGTAAGTTGGTGCAGCCACTATGGGAAGGAAGTAGTGTGGATTTTTCTCAAAAAACAGAACTACCATATGGCCCAGTAATTCACATCTGGAAACTTACCCTAAGAAAACAAAATCACCCAATCTGAAAAGACATATGAACTCCTATGTTTACTGTAGAATTATACTATAGCCGAGATATAGAAGCAACTAAAGTGTTTTATCAAAAGATGAAGATGTACTATACATAATGGAATATTATTCATCCATAAAAAAGAATGAAATCTTGCCATTTGTGACATGGATGGTATTATGCTAAGTGAACTAAGAAAAATAACATATGATTTCACTTCTATGTGGAATCTAAAAAACAAAACAAATGAACAAATAAACAAAATAGAGATAAACTCATAAACAACAGAGAACAGACTGGTGATTGCCATAGGGGAGGGCGCTGGAGGGAGGGGTGAAATAGGTGAAGGGTGTAAAGAGGTACAAAATCCCAATTATAAAATAAATAAGTCATGGGGATGAAAGTACAACACAGGGAATCAGGGGCAAAAAAATTAAAGCATACTTTACTTGAAGAAGCTAATAAGAAACTATTTTGAGCTTGCTTCAGTTACTTTTAGGGTATGTAAACATGGGTTACATAGTTAACATACTGAGCCTCAGTTGCTTCTTTTATCAGAGGGAGTTTGATTGGATGTGTTCTGAATACCATTTAGCTCAACACTTTTTTTCTACAGTAATTTTTGGCTAGTGAAAATTCAAAGAACATGGGAGAAAAATCAAAATAGACCAATCAAGGAAACATTTTACAAAAGAGCAATTTAAAAATGCAGGCTAATGTTAGGTTTTGTTCTCCAAAAACTGGCACTGAAATATGGATGTAGGTGCAAGTGTTTTATTAGAAATGTGCTCCAGTATGAAACCAGATAGTCACAGGTGGATGAGAAAGGGGAATAAAAACCAAGGGCATAATTTCAGCATCAACCTGGTTCCAGGAAACTCCAGAGCATAAATTACAAAGAGAGTATATCCCACCTGGTGGCAAAGGAACTAGGCTTTCATACTTCTCAACCATTCACTGGCTACTTGGCTGATTCAAGGATTTGGAAACATCTAGGCACTTCTGGCTCTTCAGAAGAAGTGGCCCCCAGTAAACCAAGAACATTTCTTTGAAGAAGATTGCATGTGCTATAACATTAAGGGTGAAGCATTAAGACTTCTGCTACCAGCCAATCTGGAATTGTATTTACCCTACCACCTGAAAAAAAATGTATAGGACAATGGCTTTCAAAACATTGTACATCAGGCAACAAACAGTTCTAAGAGAGGGTAAGCAAACAAGGTGAGCCCTACAGTCACCCCAGCTTACTGCCTGGAGAGTTTTTCAGGCTACGGTGAAGAGAAGGGTAACCCAGGTAGAGTTTAGTGATCTCTAGGTGGTCAGTTTGGATAAAAATGAAAACCAACCTATAAGATGCCCCCAGTAAGCATACTTTAGATATAAAGATACAGATAGCTTAAAAGTAAAAGGATGAAAAATGATACACCATGTCAACACTAATCAAAAGACATCTGAAATGGCTATATTAATATCAAACATAATAGGTTTTAGGTTAGAGAATTATAACTAAAAATAAAAAGGGTTATTTCAAAATGATACAGGTGTTATTTCATCAAGGAAACCTAATCATACACATTTATGCATCTAATTATATAAATTAAAAATACATGAAGCAAAAGCTGGTAAGACTGAAAGGAAAACAGAACAAATTCATAATTTAATAGTTGTATCTAGAGATTTCAACACCCCTTTCTCAATAATTGATAGAATAAGGAAACAGGAATTCAGTAAGAGTGTAGAAGACTTAACATTATCAACCTACAATGTAATTGACATTTATAGATCACTCAGCCTAAAAACAACTGAGTTCACAGTCTGCTCACAAGTACATGGAACATTTACCAAGTTAGATCATATTCAGCACCCTGAAACAAATCTCAAATTTAAACAGATTAAAGTCATACAAATTATGTTTTCTGACCATAATGAAATTAAATTAGATGTCAATAAAAGAATAATGTGCAGAAAATCCCCAAATATTTGTAAAATAGATAACACACTCCTAAATAACTCATGGGTTTCTGATGAGATAAAATGGAAAATGAAGTATTTGAGCTAAATGATAACAAAAATACAACATATTAAAATTTGTGAGGTAAATAGATTCTGAATGCTGTAATGGTAATGGTGGTAGGTAAGTCACTTAAAAATCAAGCAAGAAGGTTAAAAGGCAAGAATATTAAAAATGACTATACCTATAATAATTTAATAGATAAACAAGTTAAAAACATGCAAATTGTGACATCAAAAACAAAATGGTGGGAGGTGCTCAAGACGGTGACATGAGTAGGGCAGTGGAAATCTCCTCCCAAAATCATATATACTTTTGAAAATACAGCAAATGCAACTATTCCTAAAAGAAAGACCAGAAGATACAGTACAATAGCCAGGCTACATCTACATTTATGAGAACTCAGCATCTCACAAAAAGGGTAAGATATAAATCCATGATCCAGTGGGACCTGAGCACTCCCCCCACCCCAGCTCACTGGCGGGAGGAAAAGAATCAGAGTGGGGAGGGACTGGAAGTACAGGACTGCTAAATAACAAGCCCTAGTAATCTTCACTGGGAGCACAGACACACAGTGCATGGTGTACTGGATATCAGAGAAATGAAAAGTAAAATCCAAGATGGAGACTGCAAGCCCCACAGCCGGTTCCCCTGGGACAAAAGAAAAGCCAGTGCTTTAAAGATCTTAAAGGGACAGGGGGTGAACAGGTGGACTAAATCGTCCTGGCACACTCAGCACAGCAGGCTGGGAATCTTAAGGAACTTCAGGTGCCCTAACCCCCTGGGTGGCAACACAGCTCTGAAGCCCCTCCTGGTGATAAGCAGCCTGCCATTCATCCCCACCCCTGCTGGTGCTGCAAGCAGACTGGCTGACCTGACACTGTTGCAGACCAGCCAGGGAGCAGCCCCACCCACAGCAACCACACAGAGTCTTCTCCCAGTGTGCAGCTAACTGGGCCAGACCCAGAGGCTGCCCCTAGCAGGCAGCAGCCAGGCACAGGCAGAGGAATCTGGGGCAAGGTCCAGAAGGCATGAAGGGGTGCTGTTCTCGCAGGAGAACACACCCTGAGTGTCCATGATCTCCCACAATGTCCTAGGCTATCCCGAGGGCCACCTCCCCCACAGCAACTCAGGGGATTAACCCAGAGACTGCTCCCTCTGTGCGGGTAAACAACAAAGGCAGCAGAGAAAGGCAAGGCAACTAGCAAGCAGGAAGGGACTTTGTTCTCCCAACGGACACATGCACCACCTGCCAGCGATCACTTATATTGCCATGAAAAGGCAGAAGAATCTACTCCAGTCAAAAATCACTCAATCAACCCCAGACAGAGGGTCTGCTGAAATAGATATAACCAGTCTTCTTGAAAAAGAATTCAAAATAAAAGTTATAACCATGCTGGTGGACCTGCAGGGAAATATGCAAGAGCTCAGGGATGAAGTCCAGAGGGAGATAACAGAAATGAAACAATCAATAGAAGGGCTTAAGAGCAGACTGGATGAGGTGCAAGAGACTGTTAATGGAATAGAAATCAGAGAACAGGAATACAGAGAAGCTGAGGCAGAGAGAGATAAAAGGATCTCTAGGAATGAAAGAATATTTAGAGAACAATCCAAACAGAACAACATTTGCCTTATAGGGATACCAGACGAAGAAGAGAGAGAAAAGGGTATAGAAAGTGTCTCTGAAGAAATAATTGCTGAATACTTCCCCACACTGGGGAAGGAAATAGTCTCTCAGACCATGGAAGCCCACAGATCTCCCAACACAAGGGACCCAAGGAGGATAACACCAAGAAATATAATAATTAAAATGGCAAAGATCAAAGACAAGGACAGGGTATTAAAGGCAGCCAGAGAGAGAAAAAAATCACCTACAAAGGAAAACTCATCAGGCTATCATCAGACTTCTCAACAGAAACCTTACAGGCCAGAAGAGAATGGCATGATACATTTAATGCAATGAAACAGAAGGGCCTTGAGCCAAGAATACTATATCCAGCAAGGTTATCATTTAAATTTGTAGGAGGAATTAAACAATTTCCAGATAAGCAAAAGTTGAGGGAATTTGCCTCCCACAAACCTCCTCTACAGGGTATTTTAAAGGGACTGCTCTACACGGAAGTACTCCTAAGGTAAATAGATGTCAGCAGAGAAAATAAAATCACAGCAAAAAAAGCAGACCAACTGAATACTAACTAAAGGCAAAATATAAAATCAACTATCCACAAGGCAGTCAAAGGAAACACAAAAGAGTACAGAGTAAAATACCTAACATATACAGAGTGGAGGAGGAAGAAGAAGAAGGGAAAGAAATAAAGAATCATCAGACTGTGTGTATAATAGCAAAATAAGTGAGTTAAAGTTAGACAGTTAGATAGTAAAGAAGCTACCCTTGAACCTTTGGTAGCCGTGAATCCAGCGTCTGCAATGGCAATAAGTACATATCTATTAATAATCACCCTAAATGTAAATGGACTAAATGCAACAATCAAAAGACATAGAGTCACTGAATGGATAAAAAAAAACAAAACCCATCTATTTGCTGCCTACAAGAGACTCACTTTAAACCCAAAGACTATACAGACTAAAAGCGAAGGGATGGAAAAAGATATTTCATGCAACTAATAGAGAGAAAAAAGCAGGAGTCGCAGTATTGTATCAGACAAAATAGACTAAATAGACTTCAAAACAAAGAAAGTAACAAGAGACAAGGACATTACATACTGATAAAAGAGCCAATCCAACAAGAGGATATAACCATTATAAATATATATGCACTCAACACAGGAGCACCGAAATATGTGAAGCAAATACTAACAGAACTAAAGGAGGAAATAGAATGCAATGCATTTATTTTAGGAGACTTCATCACACCACTCACTCCAAAGGATAGATCAACCAGACAGAAAATAAGGACACAGAGGCACTGAATGAAACACTAGAACAGATGGACCTAACAGACATCTACAGAACTCTACACCCAAAAGCAGCAGGATACTTATTCTTCTCAAGTGCACATGGAACATTTTCCAGAATAGACCACATACTAGGCCACAAAAAGAGCCTCAGTAAACCAAAAGATTGAAATTCTACCAACCAATTTCTCATATCACACAGGTATAAAACTAGAAATATATTGTACAAAGAAAACAAAAAGGCTCACAAACACATGGAGGCTTAACAACATGCTCCTTAATAATTAATGGATCAATGACCAAATTAAAACAGAGACCAAGCAATATATGGAAGCAAATGAAAACAACAGTACATACCTCAGCTTCTGTAGGATGCAGTGAAGACAGTTCTAAGAGGAAAATATATAGCAATCCAGGCCTATTTAAAGAAGGAAGAAAAATCCCAAATGAATAGTCTAAAGTCACAAATACTGAAACTAGAAAAAGAAGAACAAATGAGGCCCAAAGTCAGCAGAAGGAGGGACATAATAAAGATCAGAGAAGAAATAAATAAAATTGAGAAGAATAAAACAATAGAATAAATCAGTGAAACCAAGAGCTGGTTTTCTGAGAAAATAAACAAACTAGATAAACATCAAGACAGACTTATTAAGAGAAAAACAGAATCTACACACATAAACAGAATCAGAAATGAGAAAGGAAAAGTCACAACAGACACCACAGAAATACAAAGAATTATTAGAGAATACTATGAAAATCTATGCACTAACAAGCTGGATGACATAGAAGAAATGGTGAACTTTCTAGAAAAATACAACCTTCCAAGACTGACCAAGGAAGAAACAGAAAAATTAAACAGACCAATTACCAGCAACAAAATTGAATTGGTAATCAAAATACCCAAGAACAAAACTCCAGGACCAGATGGATTCACTGATGAATTTTATCAAACATATAGAGAAGATATAATACCCATTTTCCTTAACGTTTTCCAAAAAATAGAAGAGGAGGGAATACTTCCAAACTTATTCTATGAAGCCAGCATCACTCTAATACCCAAACCAGGCACAGACCCCACCAAAAAAGAAAATTACAGGCCAATATCCCTGATGAACATAGATGCAAAAGTACTCAACAAACTATTAGCAAACCGAATTCAAATATACATCAAGAGGGCAGTACACCGTGATCAAGTTGAATTCATCTCAGGGATGCAAGGATATACAACATTCAAAAATCCATCAACATCGTCCACCACATCAACAAAAAGAAGGACAAAAACCACATGATCATCTCCATAGATGCTGAAAAGGCATTCAGAAAAATTGAACATCCATTCACAAAACAAGAACAATCCCAAATAAACAGTCTAAACTCACAGGTAAAGAAAATAGAAAGAGAAGGACAAATCAAACCCAAAATTAGTTAAAGGAGAGACATAATAAAGATCAGAGCACAAATAAATAATATAGAGAAGAATAAAACAATAGAAAAAAATTAATGAAACTAAGAGATGGTTCTTTTTTTTCTTTTTCTTTTTAATTAATTAACTTATTTTGTTGTCATTAATCTGCAATTACATGAAGAATATTGTGTTTACTAGGGTCCCCCCTTCACCAAATCCCCCCCACATACCCCATTACAGTACTGTCCATCAGCATAGTAAGATGCTGTAGAATCACTACTTGCTTCTCTGTGTTGCACAGCCTTCCCCATGCCCCCCCCACATTATACATGCTAATTGTAATGCCCCCTTTATTTTTCCCCACCCTTATCCCTCCCTTTATCCCCAGTCCCTTTCCCTTTGGTAACTGTTAGTCCATTCTTAGGTTCTATGATTCTGCTGCTGTTTTGTTCCTTCAGTCTTTCTTTGTTCCTTAGTCTTTGGGTTTGAAGTGAGTCTATTGTAAGCAGCGTAGAGATGGGTCTTGCTTTTTTATCCATTCGATTATTCTGTATCTTTTGATTGGCACATTCAGTCCATTTACATTTAGGGTGATTATTGAAAGATATGCACTTATTGCCATTGCAGGCTTTAGATTCGTGGTTGCCAAAGGTTCAAGGTTAGCTTCTTTAGTATCTTACTGTCTAACTTAACTCGCTTATTGAGCTATTTTAAACACTGTCTAGTCATTCTTTATTTTTCTCCCTTCTTATTCCTCCTCCTCCATTCTTTATATGTTGGTTGTTTTATTGTGTGCTCTTTTGTACTTCCTTTAACTGCTTTTGTGGGTGTAGTTGATTTTATTTTTTGCATTTAGTTAGTATTTGGTTGGTCTGCTTTCTTTGCTGTGATTTTATTTTATCTGGTGACATCTATTTAGTCTTAGGAGTGCTCCCATCTAGAGCAGTCCCTCTAAAATACCCTGTAAAGGTGGTTTGTGGGAGGCAAATTCCCTCAACTTTTGCTTGTCTGGGAATTGTTTAATCCCTCCTTCATATTTAAATGATAGTCGTGCTGGATACAGTATTCTTGGTTCAAGGTCTTTCTGTTTCATTGTATTAAATGTATCATGCCATTCTCTTTTGGCCTGTAATGTTTCTGTTGAGAAGTCTGATGATAGCCTGATGGGTTTTCTTTTGTAGGTGACCTTTTTCCTCTCTCTAGCTGCCTTTAAAACTCTGTTCTTGTCCTTGACCTTTGCCATTTTCATTATTATGTGTCTTGGTGTTGTCCTTCTTGGGTCCTTTCTGTTGGGAGTTCTGTACACTTCCATGGTCTGATTCATTATTTCCTCCTCCAGTTTGGAGAAGTTTTCAGCAGTTATTTCTTCAAATACACTTTCTATCCCTTTCTCTCTCTCTTCTTCTTCTGGTACCCCTACAATGTGGATATTGTTACTTTTGAATTGGTCACACAGTTCTCTTAATATTGTTTCATTCCTGGAGATCCTTTTTTCTCTCTTTGAGTCAGCTTCTATGCGTTCCTGTTCTCTGGTTTCTATTCCATCAATGGCCTCTTGCATCTTATCCATTCTGCTTATAAATCCTTCCAGAGTTTGTTTTACTTCTGTAATCTCCCTCCAGACATCTGTAATCTCCCTCCGGACTTCATCCCTTAGCTCTTGCATATTTCTCTGCAGCTCCATCAGCATGGTTATGAGCTTTATTTTTAATTCTTTTTCAGGAAGACTGGTTAGGTCTATCTCCTTCTCAGGGTTTGCCTCTGTGATCTTGGTCTGTATGAATTTCTTCTGCCTTTTCATGGTGATAGATATATTTGTGGGGAGCTGGCACATGTGTTGGGTAAGAGAGTCCCTTATTGCCAGTTTGTGGCCTTCCTCTCCGGAGAGAACAGCAGCCTCTAGCAGCTTCTGCTGGGCAGCTGTGTGCAGATGGGGCTTGTGATATTTCCCAGCCACTATAGAGTTTATTTAGCTCTGCAGTTGCTGTGGTCATGGCCTGCCTCAGGCTGCTTCTCCAATATGGTGGAGCCACATTGGAGGGGGAACAGGTGGGAGGCTGTTTATTGTGGTGAGGGGCGTCCGAGCTGCACTGCAGGGGTTCAGATGCCCAGAGTTCCCCAGGATTCCCTGCTTCTGGGCTAGGTGTCCTGGGGCACTTCTGTCCAGCTTTGGGGTTCCTGTCCCTTTAAGACTTTCAAAAAACACTCGCTTTTCCTTGTCCTGGGTGCACCAGCTGCAGGGACCTGCTAACAGGTCTTACTGTCCTGTTTCCTTAGTTTCCAGCAGCCCATGCATGCACTGTGTGTCTGAGCTCCGGTGCAGATGGCTAGGGCTGGGTGTTTAGCAGTCCTGGGCTCTCTCTCCCTCCCTGCTCTGACTCCTCTTCTCCCTCCGCGAGCTGGGGTGAGGGGCGCTCGGGTCCCGCCGGTCCACGGCTTGTATCTTACCCCCTTCACGAGGCACTGGGTTCTCGCAGGTGTGGATGTAGTCTGGTTGTTGTCCTGTGTCTTCTGGTCTCTCTTTTAGGGAGAGTTGTATTTGTTGTATTTTCAAAAATGTATGTGATTTTGGGAGGAGATTTCCACTGCTCTACTCACACTGCCATCTTGGTTCTCTCTCCAAGGGATGGTTCTTTGAGAAAATAAGTAAAATAGATAAATCCCTAACCTGACTTTTCAAGAAAAAAAGAGTACACAGATAAAATCAGAAATGAAGAAAGAATAGTCACAATGGATCCCACAGAAATACAAAGAATTATTAGAGTATTATGAAAAATTTTATGCCAAAAAACTGGATAATCCAGAAGAAATGGAAAAATTCATAGAAAAATATACCCTCCCAAGACTGACCCAGAAAGAAACAGAAAATCTGAGCATCCCAGTCACCAGCAATGAAATTGAATTGGTAATCAAAAAACTCCCAAGAAACAAAATTCTGGGACCAGATGGCTTCACAGCTGAATTCTACCAAACATATAAAAAAGAATGAATACCCATCCTTCTTAAAGTATTCCAAAGAGTAGAAGAGGAGGGAAGACTTCCAAACTCATTCTATAAGGCCAGCATCACTCCAATAACAAAAACAGGCAAAGGACATGACAAAAAAAATTATAGACAAATATCCATGATGGACATAGATGCAAAAATCTTCAACAAAATATTAGCAAACTGATTTCAAAAATACATCAAAAGGATCAACCATCATGACCAAGTGGGATTTATTCCAGGGATGCAAGGATAGTATAATGTGTATAAATCAATCAATATCATACATCACATTAACAAAAAGGACAAAAACCTCATTTTCATCTCAATAGATGCTGAAAAAGCATTTGACAAAATTCCACACCCATTCATGATAACAACTCACAATAAAATGGGCATTGAAACTACATACCTAAACATAATAAAGGCCATATATGACAAGCCTTCAGGTAATAACATACTTAATGGTGAAAATCTGAAAGCTTTTCCTCTAAGATCAGGAACAAGAGAAGGGTGTCCACTCTCACCACTTTTTTTCAACATAGTCCTGGAGTTCCTATCCACAGCAATCAGGTAAGACAAAGAGATAAAAGGCATCCAAATTGGTAAGGAAGAAGTAAACTGTCACTATCTGCAGATGATATGATATTATATATAGAAAACCTTAAAGACTCCTCCAAAAACTATTGGAACTAATATCTGGATTCAGCAAAATTGGAGGATACAAGATAAATACACAGAAATCTGTTCCATTCCTATATACCAATGATGAACTAACAGAAAGAGAAATCAGGAGAAACAATTCCATTTACAGCTGCATCAAAAAGAATGAAATACCTAGGAGTAAACCTAAACCAAGGAGGTGAAAGACCTGTACTGTGAAAACTACAAGATCCTCATGAAAGAAATCAAAGAAGACACAAAGAAGTGGAAATCTATCCTGTGCTCATGGATAGGAAGAATTAACATTGCCAAAATGACCATCCTACACATAGCAATTTACAGATTCAGTGCACTTCCTATCAATTCCAGCAGCATTTTTCAATGAAATAGAGAAAATAGTTCTAAAATTCATATGGAACCACAAGAGACCCTGAATAGCCAAAGCAAACCTTAGAAAGAAGAGCAAAGCCAAGGTTATTATGCTCCTTGACTTCAAGCTCTGCTACGAAGCTACAGAAATCAAACCAGTTTGGTACTGGCACAAGAACAGACCCATAGATCAGTGGAACAGAATAGAGAGCCCAGATATAAACCCATGCATATATGGTCAATTAATTTACAATGGGGAATATGGTGGGGAAAAGACAGCCTCTTCAACAACTGGTGTTGGGAAAACTGGACAGCTACATGTATAAGAATGAAACTGGATTACTGCTTAAGTCCATAACAAAAGTAAACTCGAAATGGATCAAAGACCTGAATGTAAGTCATGAAACCATAAAACTCTTAGAAGAAAATGTAGGCAAAAATATCTTAAATATAAACATGAGCAATTTTTTCCTGAACACATCTCCTTGGGCAAGGGAAACAATGACAAATGAACAAGGGGGACTACATCAAAATAAAATGCTTCTGTACAGCAAAGAACAACATCAGCAGAACAAAAAGGCACCCTACAGTATAGGAGAATATATTCATAAATGATTTACCCAATAAGGGGTTAACATCCAAAATATATAAAGAGCTCATATGCCTCAACACCAGTAAAATAAATAATCTGATTAAAAAATGGACTGAGGACCTGAACAGACATTTCTCTAAAGAAAAAATACAGATGGCCAACAGGCACATGGAAAGATGCTCCACATCACTAATCATCAGGGAAATGCAAATCAAAAACCACAATGAGATATCACCTCACAACATTCAGAATGGCCACTATCCAAAAGACAAGAAATAATAAGTGTTGGTGAGGATGTGGAGAAATGGGAACCCTCCTACACTGTTGGTGGGAATGTCAACTGGTGCAGCCATTATGAATGCAGTACGGAGGGTTCTCAAAAAACTCAAAATAGAAATACCATGCGACCCAATAATTCCTCTTCCAGAAATTTACCCAAAGAAAACAAAATCTCTGATCTGAAAAGATATATGTACCCCTATATTTATAGCTGCATTATTTACAATAGACAAGATATGGATGCAACCTATGTGCCCATCAATGGATTAATAGATGAAGAAGACATAGTACATTTACAGAATGGAATATTATCAGCCATAAAAATAAAAGAAATTCTGCAATTTGCAACAACATGGATGGATCTAGAGGGTATTATGCTCACTGAAATAAGCCAGACAAAGAAAGACAAATACCAAATGATTTCACTGAAGGAACATATCAGCAACAGACTCACAGACTCCAAGAAGGGACTAGCAGTTACCAAAGGGAAGGGGTTATGGAGGGTGTGGTAGGGGAGGGAGAAGGGGATTAAGGGACATTATGATTAGCATACATGATGTAGGTGGGTCATGGAGAAGGCAGCATAGCATGGAGAAGACAAGTAGTGACTCTATAGCATCTTACTATGCTGATGGACGTGTGGGGTGTTGGGTGTGGGGTGGGACTTGATAATATGGGTCAATGGTGTAACCACAACATTATTCACTGAGAAAGGAGGAACATTTATGGCAACATGGGTGAACCTGGAAGGCAGTATGCTAAGTGAAATAAGCCAGACAAAGATAAATACTGCATGGTATCACTTATATGTGTACTCAAAAAAAAAAAAAAACAACAAAAAAACCCAGACAAACAACTCAAACACATACAAAGAGTAGAATGGTGGTTGCCAGGAATTTGGGGATTAGAGAAATAGGAGAGGCTCATAAAAGCATACACACTTTCATTTATAAGATGAATAAAGCCTGAGGATGTGTGGTATAACATGGTGACTATAGATGACAATATTGTACTGTATAATTGAAATTTGTTAAGAAAGTAGATGTTCTCTAACAAACACACAAAAGTGGTAAATATGTGAGGTGTTAGATGTATTATTTGGTGAGAATCTTTTTACAATGTATGTGCATATCAAATCATTCTATTGTACACTTTCATTATATTACAGTTTCATTTGTTAATTTTACCTTGATATAGCTGAAAAAAGGCCATCAACATATATCCAAGGTCATCTAGGTTTTTCCTATTTTGTCTTAGAGTTTTATAATTTTACATTTTAAGTTTAGATATGTTTTGAGTTAGTTTTTATAAATAGTGTAAAGTTTGTGTCTAGATTCATATTTTTTCATGTCCTATTTATCCAGCACCATTTGTGGGAAAGACTATCTTAGCTCCATTTTATTTGCTCCTTTGTCAAATAACAATTGACTATGTTATGTGGATCTATTTCTGGGCTCTACTATGCTCCATTAATTGATTTTTTAATGTATTCTTTTGCCAGTGCCACACTGTCCTGATTACTGTAGCTTCATAGTAAGTCTTGAAATTGGGTAGTGTCAGTCTTCCAACTTGTTTCCCTTCAACAGTGTGTCGCGACTATAGTTTCTTCTTAACAACAACTAATATTTTAGAATGCTTGCCACTCTAAGCAATTTCTATATAGCAACTCACTTAATTCTTACAAAACATTTTAAGGTAGGCATTATGTAGAGATGAGGAAATAGTTACAGAGATACTGGTAGCCTACCTCTACAACTCTTTGTTTTTATTCATCAGAGTATTCTGCCTGAGAGATGAACTATATTTTGATTGTTAAAGTGATATTATTTCTATTATTTGGCTACTTTTATTTATATTTGTTATTGTTAAGGAGACCATTCCTATTTAGTTTTCTTTCAATAACATACCTTCTGTTTTCTACCACTCAGTTGGGAGCATTCTATATTCACTTTCTTCCAAAATAATAGTCTCCCTTATTGCTCAGAAGCCACTTATTCAGTGTTAGTATTTCCTAAGCGTTTGACCTCAGAACACTCTTTTTTTATAGCATGTCTAGCATAGTTGTTAACCCCCTACCTAATACCAGGTGAGGTAGTCTATAGGACAGTATTCTGGAAAAACTAGATGGTACCATTACTCACTATATTATAGTATCAAACACCCTCCCTGTAATACCAACAGTTGTAATTAGATCTTCTCATAAATATCTACCTGGTTTTGCTATTACTATTCATGTCCCTTTATATGTATATTATACATATCATAGTTGAAATTCTTTTGATCACAAGCAAAATTAACTTGAGCTACTTTAAGCCAAAAAAGACAGAGATTTATTTTGAGGCTGTAAAGGTTTGCTATGAAGAATATAGGGATGTAGGTATTTCGAAAGCAGGGTTAGTCTGGCCACGTGAAGAATTCTAACAGGAAATAGAAAGTTTCATTATCCTCATTCTCTCTCTTTTTAGGGTACATGGTCTTTCATTTAGGTACCTGTCTGCAATTCATTTTTCTTTCTTTGCAGTTCAAAATGTCAGCTAAAATATCCCAGGGCTTGAGATTTAGATAATGTTGACATGAACCATATTCCAGACCCACTGAGACTCTGGAAGCCTTTATGAGTCAATTTCTACAGATTTTTGAGTAGGGGGCAGTGAGATAAAGGCTGAGGGAATGCTAGGCTGATGTTCTCCTTGTCACCTCTGGCTCTGGAGCCCTGTTTCCATGCATAGTAGACTTGGTGGAAGGTTTTGGGGTTTGTACTACAGCAATATAATCAGCACTGATTGCCAGGGATACCTTCTGCCACTCTGGAGAAATTTTCTTTGGTCTTTCCACCACAAAAGTCCTTCTACTTCAAACTTTCCTGCAGCAGTTTTCTTCCTTCTCTCCTCATAAGGGAAACAAATTTTTTCTGGTGTCATACAGAACAATTTTACCATCTCCCTCATGTCTGTTGCTTCTGATACTTATGCTCTCAGGGTTTTATAGTCTATCCTAAGCAACTCAAAGAAGGACATATCCCTTTATGGCTGCATTCATTTACTAGGTCTGCCATAACAAAGCACCACAGATTAGGTGCCTTAAAAAACAGAATTTTATCTCTCACTGTTTGTAGTCTAGAAGTCTGAAATCAAAGTGTTAGCAGGATTGGTTTCTTCTGAGAACCATGGGGGAAGAGTCTGTTCCTGACCTCTCTCCTTGGCTTGTGGATGGCTATCTTCTCCCTATGTTTTCCCTCTGTATGTATCTGAATCCAAATCTCCTGGTCTTGTAAGGACACCAGGCATATTGGATTAGGGCCTACTTTAATGACTTCATTTTAATATAATTAGTTCTCTAAAGACTTTATCTCCAAATACGGTTACATTCTGAGGTCCTGAGAGTTAGGCTTTCAACATATGAATTTGGGGATGGACATAATTCAGCCTATAGTACTGGAATTTACCTTTAAGAGATACAAGTTTTGCCTTTGTTACTTCTGCTTCTTAGTGTTTTGGGTGGAGAAAAAATTCTTCCCTACAACAACTCAGTTTAAACAAGCAGCCTTAGGTGATTAGAATTGGGTTCCAATTCCAAATCTGCATGAGGGAGAATCAGCTTGATGGAGGCAAGATTATATATCCACCCTAATCACTCAGTTTTGACCAGGGTCAGGTTATTTAGTACATATTAGTCTGACAGGGCCCATCCTTGTTTACCAGAGACAGCTTCCAGTGACATGAGCACAGCTAGGAGTTGGTCAGTTACCTTAAGCATTATTTACCATTAAAAAACCAGTGTAAATTAAAATTTATTTAGAATTGAAAAGAGCACTATGGTATATTTTCCAATTTTTGTGGCTAAAAGTACCTTCAATAGTAGAATAAACCCTTGAGAATTTATTAGTTAGAAAATTTTATGGCTGATCAAGACTTAAAAGAGAATTTGAAATGGGTATGTTATATCTGTATTTAATGTTGAATAATTGGTGTACTTAAACTTCTAATATGAAGTCATGGAATTACAAAGCAAAATGAACTTATGGTTAAATACTGCAACTTGCTTTGTCTGAAATGACCTAAGTAATATATAGGTGCTAATGAATTCTCCAACTTGAGGAGACATGCGATTTACATTGCGTCACCCTTTGGTTCTGAGTGCTGCTGTAAGCAGTTATCTTTTTTTTTCCATCCATAGTTTTTTCCTTTAAATTGCTACCTTGTGCCAAATTAAGAGATGTGAATTTGCAAAAAGCTTTATTTTACATGTCAGCAATAATAACTAGACTCTCCAAGGAAAAATAACCTCAGCCATCTTTACAAAAGTTGGTATTTCATTCTTTTTTTCTTTTACTTTATACCTACGTCACTGATACTTATTTTTTCCATGACATGTGTTAGAGATTTCCTATGTCTGAGAGTGTCATGACCAGTGTCTTTAATGCCAGAGAAGTTGTAATTAGCTGGAAACATGGCTGGAGGTCACATTTTCTAAGTAGCAACATGCCTTTACTTCTGGCTTGGAAGGCAGGAGCAAGCTTCTCTTCCTGCCCCTCCAGTTCTTTCCTCCTTGGCTTTATAGTATGGTTAGGAGTTTGGTTTCAAAATGAGAAAGGACTGGTATCAAATCCCTGTTCTACATGAAGTAGCTACAAATTCTTGGGTAAGTTACTGACTGGGCATCTGAGCTTACTTTCTTCATATGTAAAGAGGGATAATAAGATTATTGTAAGAATTAAGTGGGATCGTATTTGCAATGTGCTTAGTAAGAGCCTGGAACATAGTAAATGTTTAAAAAGTACTAATGTTAGTTAAAAGTAATACTAACTATTATTTTCAGTTCTAGGCCTAGGGAAACAAAGATGCATGTGGCATGGTCCCTGTCTTGAAGGAGCTTATATACCAACAGAGTATGAGGCTCAAAAAAAATCACTGTAAATGTATCTTTATAAATAAATATCTTCAGATTAGGAATGGCTCTTAGTACTTGATAGTTGGTTCTTGTATTTCCATTAAGTGCTACATTATTATTATTATTTTTAAAAACACCTATAAAGTTTGTTCTTGACTTTGGATTTTAAGAACTTTATCATCAGAGCAAGTTATTGTAAATTACTCATTAGAACTGTAGGTGTTGACATTCTCTGCCCTGTTCTTAGTTCTGTCCCAGCCACACAGGCTGCCAGGTTCTTTCCTAGGTACCAAGGAGAGGACAGCCAGGTAGGCATCAAGATCCAAATGCTGAAGCATATTCAACCTAGAAGATTGGGTCTGGTCTCAGCTTTGGAGGTTGAGAGAAGATACTAGACTATGAAATGCAAATGCAGACAATCTATCCAGAACTGAGGCATTGAAAATCAGGCTCAAGTCATTCAGTTGCTACCCAAGGCCAGACTTCCTCTAGTAACCTGTACCTTGCAGGAAGAGGAAACAGGGACACTTAGCAACTCAAGAAATTTGGATAGGAGCTCAAATCAGCAGCCTTACCTTCACTAAAGAAGTCTAACTGGGAAGGTAGGATAGGGTGAGAGAGGTGGAAAGAACAGTGTTACCAATGCTTTTGCCCAGAGTTGTCTAAGACTTTCTGATTGTTGGTCTTTATTTATTTATAAGTTATATACATATACCTTACTAATAGTATAATCTCAGGGCATAATAAAGTCCATTGTTAATGATCATTGCAATTATTTTAAATAAGAAGTAATTTTAAATTATTTTGACTGGCTTCTTGCCAGATCTGATTATATTGTTACTATTTTAAAATGAAGATAGAAGAGATTGGGGTGCTTTCTTGTTTGGTGTTGTGCTTGCTTTGTTCATGTTATCTTTGCCTTTTTAAGCCATTGCGTGAGGGTTAGGTTAGTTTTCGATAAATGTACATAATGGAACACACATAGAAATACATTGCTATTTATTAAAGTCCAATGAAAAATAAGGATAACTTTTTCATCTCTTTTGATTTGTGAAACTCCTTCTCTCTCAGGTTACCTTATATATCTTATGGAACTCATCCTTCCTTAACATTCAAAAGATGGACTTGGTACAATATAATCCTTTTGCTTTTTTCTGAACTGATGTTGGAAGAGATAAGGAGAAGTTAAGGAAGTAACACTTTGCTTATAATACAAGGGGAGGAGAGAGACAGATTGATGTGTAAGGCTGCAAAGAGGACAAAGGATGGAAGTTAAAAAGATGTGGGCAATTATCAAAGGTAGTGAATTTTGAAGAAATATATGAATAAAGGATCTTTTCAGGAGGTTTTACTGTGTAAAATTGGTATGGCCTGTCCTCCATATCTCCATATTTTTTATTCTGGTTATATATTTTTGACTAAATAAAAATGCTGCATTCTTTAAGTTTCTCAGTGACAGAGTACATACAATACTGTACACTCAAAATGCCTTTCTTGGTCAGACCAACAAGAGGATATAATCATTATAAATATATATACACCCAATACAGGAGCACCAACATATTTGCAACAAATACTAACAGAATTAAAGGAGGAAATAGAATGCAATACATTCATTTTAGGAGACTTGAACACACCACTCACTCCAAAGGGTAGATCCACCAGACAGAAAATAAGTAAGGACACAGAGACACTGAACAACACACTAGAACAGATGGACTTAATAGACATCTACAGAACTCTACACACAAAAGCAGCAGGATACACATTCTTCTCAAGTGCATATGGAACATTTTCCAGAATAGACCACATACTAGGCCACAAAAAGAGCCGCAGTGAATTCAAAAAGATTGAAATTCTACCAACCAACTTCTTAGACCACAACTTATAAAACTAGATATAAATTGTACAAAGAAAACAAAAAGGCTCATAAACACATGGAGGCTTGACAACATGCTCCTAAATAATCAATGGATCAATGAACAAATTAAAACACAGATCAAGCAATCTTTGGAAACAAATAACAACAATAGCACAAAGCCCCAACTTCTGTGGGACTCAGCAAAGGCAGTTCTAAGAGGAAATTATATAGCAATCCAGTCCTATTTAAAGAAGGAAGAACAGACCTAAGTGAATAGTCTAAAGTCACAATTATTGAAATTGGAAAAAGAAGAACAAATGAGGCCCAAAATCAGCAGAGGGAGGGACATAATTAAGATCAGAGAAGAAATAAATAAAATTGAGAAGAATAAAACAATAGCAAAAATCAATGAAACCAAGAGCTGGTTCTTTGAGAAAATAAACAAAACAGATAAGCCCCTATCCAGACTTATTAAGAGAAAAAGACAATCTACACACATCAACAGAATCAGAAACAAGAAATGAAAAATCACAACAGATGCCACAGAAATACACAGAATTATTAGAGAATACTATGAGAATCTATATCCTAACAAGCAGGAAAATCTAGAAGAAATGGACAATTTCCTAGAAAAATACAACCTTCCAAGACTGACCAAAGAAGAAACAGAAAATCTAAACAGACCAATTACAGGCAACGAAACTGAATCGGTAATCAAAAAACTACCCAAGAACAAAACCCCCAAGCCAGATGGATTTACCTTGGAATTTTATCAGACATACAGAAAAGACATAATACCCATTCTCCTTAAAGTTTTCCAAAAAATAGAAGAGGGGGGAATACTTCCAAACTCATTCTATGAATCCAGCATCACTCTAACACCAAAACCAGGCAAAGACCCCACCAAAAAAGAAAATTACAGACCAATATCCCTGATGAACACAGATGCAAAAATACTCAACAAAATATTAACACACAGAATTCAAAAATACATCAGGAGGATCATACACCATGACCAATTGGGATTCATCTCAGGGATGCAAGGGTGGTACAACATTAAAAAATCCATCAACATCAACCACCACATCAACAAAAAGAAGGACAAAAACCACATGATCATCTCCATTGATGCTGAAAAAGCATTCGACAAAATTCAACATCCATTCATGATAAAAACTCTCAACCAAATGGGTATAGAGGGCAAGTACCTCAACATAATAAAGGACATATATGATAAACCCACAACCAACATAATACTTGACAGTGAGAAGCTGAAAGCTTTTTCTCTAAGATCGGGAAGAAGACAGGGATGCACACTCTCCCCACTTTTATTCAACATAGAACTGGAGGTCCTAGCCATGGCAATCAGACAAAACAAAGAAATAAAAGGAATCTAGATTGGTAAAGAAGAAGTCAAACTGTCACTATTTGCATATGGCATGATATTGTACATAAAAAAAACCTAAAGACTCCACTCCAAAACTACTAGATCTAATATCTGAATTCAGCAAAGTTGCAGGATACAAAATTAATACACAGAAATCTGTTGCATTCCTATACACTAACGATGAACTAGCAGAAAGAGAAATCAGGAAAACAATTCCATTCACAATTGCATCAAAAAGAATAAAATACCTAGGAATAAACCTAACCAAGGAAGTGAAAGAACTATACCCTGAAAAATATAAGACACTCTTAAGAGAAATTAAAGAGGACACTAACAAATGGAAACTCATCCCATGCTCTTGGCTAGGAAGAATTAATATTGTCAAAATGGCCATCCTGCCTAAAGCAATCTGCAGATTCAATGCAATCCCTATCAAAATAGCAACAGCATTCTTCAACGAACTGTTACAAATAGTTCAAAAATTCATATGGAACCACCAAAGACCCCGAATAGCCAAAGCAATCCTGAGAAGGAAGAATAAAGTTGGGGGGACCTCGCTCCCCAACTTCAAGCTCTACTGCAAAGCTACAGTAATCAAGACAATTTGGTACTGGCACAAGAACAGACCCACAGACCAGTGGAACAGAATAGAGACTGAGACATTAACCCAAACATATATGGTCAGTTAATATATGATAAAGGAGCCATGGACATACAATGGGGAAATGAGAGCCTTTTCAACAACTGGTGTTGGTAAAACTGGACAGCTGCATGTAAGAGAATGAAACTGGATCATTGTCTAACCCCATACACAAAAGTAAATTCGAAATGGATCAAAGACCTGGATGTAAATCATGAAACCATAAAATTCTTAGAAAAAAACATAGGCAAAAATCTCTTGTACATAAACATGAGTGACTTCTTCATGAACATATCTCCCGGGGTAAGGGAAACAAAAGCAAAAATGAACAAGTGGGACGATATCAAGCTGAAAAGCTTCTGTACAGCAAAGGACACCACCAATAGAACAAAAAGGCATCTTACAGTAAGGGAGAATGTTTTCATAAATGACAGATCTGATAAAGAGTTGACATCCAAAATATATAAAGAGCTCACGCACCTCAACAAAGAAAAAGCAAATAATCAAATTAAAAAATGGGCAGAGGAGCTGAACAGACACTTCTCCAAAGAAGAAATTCAGATGGCCAACAGACACATGAAAAGATGCTCCACATCACTAGTCATCAGAGAAATGCAAATTAAAACCACAGTGAGATATCACCTCACACCAGTAAGGATTGCTACCATCCAAAAGACAAACAACAAGAAATGTTGGCGAGGTTGTGGAGAAAGGGGAACCCTCCTACACTGCTGGTGGGAATGTAAATTAGTTTAACCATTGTGGAAAGCAGTATGGAGGTTCCTCAAAAAGCTCAAAATAGAAATACCATTTGACCCAGATATTCCACTTCTAGGAATTTACCCTAAGAATGCAGCAGCCCAGTTTGAAAAAGACTTATACACCCCTATGTTTATCGCAGCACTATTTACAATAGCCAAGAAATGGAAACAAACTAAGTGCCCATCGGTACATGAATGGATAAAGAAGAGGTGGTACATATACACAATGGAATATTATTCAGCCATAAGAAGAAAACAAATCCCACCATTTGCAACAACATGGATGGAGCTAGAGGGTATTATGCTCAGTGAAATAAGCCAGGTGGAGAAAGAGAAGTATCAAATGATTTCTCTCATATGTGGAGTATAAGAACAAAGAAAAAACTGAAGGAACAAAACAGCAGCAGAATCACAGAACCCAAGAATGGACTAACAGTTACCAAAGGGAAAGGGACTGGGTAGGATGGGTGGGAAGGGAGGGAGAAGGGGGGGAAAAAAAGAAAGGGGGTATTATGATTAGCATGTATAATGGGGAGGCACGGGGAGGGCTGTGCAGCACAGAGAAGACAAGTAGTGATTCTACAGCATCTTACTATGCTGATGGACAGAGACTGTAATGGGGTTTGTGGGGGGGACTTGGTGTTGGGGGGAGTCTAGTAAACATAATGTTACTCATGTAATTGTAGATTAATTATACAAAAAAAGCCTTTCTTTGCTACTTGCCTATCCCAATCCTGCCCAGCATTAAGATTTATCTTTTCCACTCAGCCTGTACCAGATTGTATGACTGTATTTTCTTAAAAGGAAAGCTTAAAGTTTTTTTTTCTAAATTGATAGCAACATATCTCCCCTCCCACATGCTCTTTTTCCAAGGTGATTTTGACACTTTTCCCTTCAATGAACAGGTCGTACACATAGGAGAAGATGTTCAATATCACTACCCACTATGGCAATGCAAATTAAGACCACAAAGAGATACTCCTAATGGGCCTATTATAATAGCTAAAATTAAAAAAATAGGGACAATACCAAATGCTTTTGAGGTTGAAGAGAAACTGAATCTTTCATGCACTGCTGGTGCACAATAACATGGTACATCCACTCTGGAAAATAGTTTGGGAGTTTCTTTAAAAAATGAGACATACATTTAACATATGATGTAGCAGTCACACTCCTGGCATTTATCCCACAGAAATGAAAACTTACATTCACACAAAAACCTTTACATAAATGTTCATTTATTTGTAATAGCTCATTACAATTATTTGTAATGCTTTATTTGTAATAGCTCCAAACTATAAAAAACCAAAATGTCTTAAAATAGGTGACTAGTTAAGTAAACAGTGGTATATCCATACCAGGGAATACTACATAACAATAAAAGGAACAGACTCTTGATACATGTATCAGGTAACTTGGATGATACACACAACTTGGAATGATTTCGAGGGCATTATGGTGAGTGAAAAACATCAACCTTAGAAGGCCACATGCTATATAATTTCATTTATGTAACATTCTAGAAATGACAAAATAGTAGGTTTGGAGAACATATAAACAGTTGCCAGAATTTAGGGACGGTGAAGGGAAGGTGTGGTTATAAATCAGTAGCACAAAAGAAATCTTTGTGGTGACAGTTCTGTGTCTTCATTGTGTGATGGTTCCGTGGATATACACATGTGCCCGAATGGCACAGAAAATGACAATGTCACTATCCTGGTTTTGAGATTTCCTGGTTTTGAGTAACAGTAGTTACTAAGATATAGCTATTAGGGGAAACTGAGGCAAAAGGTATGTAAGACATTTTTGTACTATTTTTGTAACTGTGTGAATCTATAATTATTTCAAAACAAAAAATTAAAAGAATGCAAGAGACTAAATTTAGTTTATGTACTTATTAGGTTTTAGCTCTACTATTTTCCCTGGAAAAGGCTGTGGAGGGGCATCACGGAGCATTAGAAATATTTTATAATTTCTCTTGTGAAACTTTTCTTTGACTTCAGTATTACATAGAAGTGTGTTCATTTCCAAATATTTTTAGGTTTTCTAATTATTCCCTAATATTTTCTCATTTAATTCTTTGAGTAAGATTTAAAACTTTTGAAAATTTTCGAGAATTTGCAGCCAAGTATATATTCCTCCTTAGTGGACTTTCCATGTATGCTTGAGTAGAATGTGCATTCTGCAGTTGTTAACTGATGTGTTTAAAAATATTAACTAGGCCAAGATGGTTTATCATCTACTTACTTGCTGAATTTTGTCTACTTATCTTAGAGAGAGTTAATACTGTTTGTGGATTTGTCTATTTCTTTATTTCTGTGAATTTTTGCTTCACCAATTTTGGTGCTCTTACTAGGTGCATATTTAGATTGTTAGGTCTTCCAGATGAACTGACTTTTTATCATTATGAGCCCTACATTGTCTAACTTTAATATAGCCATCCCAGCTTTCTTTTTTTTTTACCCCTTTTATTTTATTTATTTTATTTTGATATCATTAATGTACAATTACTTGAACATTATGGTTACTAGACTCCTCCTACTACCAAGTCCCCCCGACATACCCCATTACAGTCACAGTCCATCAGCGTATTAAGATGCTATAGAATCATTAATTGTCTTCTCTGTATATACTGCCTTTCCCGTGTCCCCCCCTGTTATGTGTGCTAATCATAATGCTTCATTTTCCCCCTTATTCCTCCCTTCCCACCCATCTTCCCTGGTCCCTTTCCCTTTTGTAACTGTTAGTCCATTCTTGGGTTCTGTGAGTCTGCTGCTGTTTCGTTCTTTCAGTTTTTCTTTGTTCTTATACTCCACAGATGAGCGAAATCATTTGATACTTGTCTTTCTCCACCTGGCTTATATCACTGAGCATAATACCCTCTTAGCTCCATCCATGTTGTTGAAAATGATAGGATTTGTATTCTTCTTATGGTGGAATAATATTCTATTGTGTATACGTACCACATCTTCTTTATCCATTCATCTACTGATGGACACTTAGGTTGCTTCCAATTCTTGGCTATTGTAAATAGTGCTGTGATAAACAAACTGGGCTGCTGCATTCTTAGGGTAATTTCCTAGTTGTGGGATTCCTGGGTCAAATGGTATTTCTATTTTGAGCTTTTTGAGGAACCTCCACACTGCTTTCCACAATGGTTGAACTAATTTACATTCCCACCAGCAGTGTAGGAGGGTTCCCCTTTCTCCACATCCTTGCCTACATTTATTGTTGTTTGTCTTTTGGATAGTGGCCATCCTTACTGGTGTGAGGTGATATCTCATTGTGGTTTTAATTTGCATTTCTCTGATGATTAGGGATGTGGAACATCTTTTCTTTCCATGTGTCTGTTGGCCATCTGAATTTCTTCTTTGGAGAAGTGTCTGTTCAGCTCCTCTGCCCATTTCTTAATTGGCTTATTTGCTTTTTTGTTTGTTAAGGTGCATCAACTCTTTATATATTTGGATATCAACCCCTTATCAGATATGTCATTTGTGAATATATTCTCCCATACTGTAGGATGTCTTTTTGTTCTACTGGTGGTATCCATTGCTGTACAGAAGCTTTTTAGTTTGATAATCGTCCCACTTGTTCATTTTTGCTTTTGTTTCCCTTTCCCAGGGAGATATGTTCATGAAGAAGTTGCTCATGTTTATGTCCAAGAGATTTTTGCCTATATTTTGTTCTAAGGGTTTTATGGTTTCATGACTTACATTCAGGTCTTTGATCCATTTAGAGTTTACTTTTGTATATGGGATTAGACAATAATCCAGTGTCATTCTCTTACATATAGCTGTCCAGTTTTGCCAACACCAGCTGTTGAAGAGGCTGTCATTTCCCCATTGTATATCCATGGCTCTTTTATCGTGTATTAATTGACCATATATGCTTGGGTTTATATCTGGACTCTCTATTCTGGTCTAAGGATCTGTTCTTGTGCCAGTACCAAATTGTCTTGATTACTGTGGCTTTGTAGTAGAGCTTGAAGCCAGAGAGCATAATTCCCCCTGCTTTATTCTTTCTTCTCAGGATTGCTTTGGCTATTTGGGGTCTTTTCTCATTCCATATGTATTTTAGAACTATTTGCTCTTGTTCGTTGAAGAATGCTGTAGGTATTTTGATAGGGATTGCATTGAATCTGTAGACTGCTTTAGGTAGGATGGCCATTTTGACAATATTAATTCTTCCTAGCCAAGAGCATGGGATGAATTTCCATTTGTTAGTGTCCTCTTTAATTTATCTTAAGAGTGTCTTGTAGTTTTCATGGTATAGGTCTTTCACTTCCTTGGTTAGGTTTATTCCTAGGTATTTTATTCTTTTTGATGCAATTGTGAATGGAATTGTTTTCCTGATTTCTCTTTTTGCTATTTCATTGTTAGTGTATAGGAATGCAACAGATTTCTGTGTATTGATTTTGTATCCCGCAACTTTGCTGAATTCAGATATTAGATCTAGTAGTCTTGGAGTGGATTCTTTAGGGTTTTTATGTACAATATCATGTCATCTGAAAACAGGGACAGTTTGACTTCTTCCTTGCCAATCTGGATGCCTCTTATTTTTTTGTGTTTTCTGATATCCATGGCTCGGACCTCCAGTACTATGTTGAATAGAAGTGGGGAGAGTGGGCCTCCTTGTCTTTTTCCTCATCTTAAAGGAAAAGCTTTCAGCTTCTTGGTGTTAAGTATAATGTTGGCTTGGGGTTTGTCATATATGGCCTCTATTATGTTGAGGTACTTGCCCTCTATACCCATTTTGTCGAGAGTTTTTATCATGAATGGATGTTGAATTTTGTCGAATGCTTTTTCAGCATGTATGAAGATGATCATGTGGTTTTTGTGCTTCTTTTTGTTGATGTGGTGGTTGATGTTGATGGATTTTTGTATGTTTTACCCTCCTTGTGTCCCTGGGATGAATCCCACTTGATCATGATATGTGATCTTTTTGATGTGTTTTTGAATTCAGTTTGCTAAAATTTTGTTGAGTATTTTTGCATCTATGTTCATCAGGGATGTTGATCTGTAATTTTCTTTTTTGGTTGGGTCTTTGCCTGGTTTCGGTATTAGAGTGATGTTGGCCTCATAGAATGAGTTTGGGAGTATTCCCTCCTCTTCTACATTTTGGAAAGCTTTAAGGAGGATTGGTATTAGGTCTTCACCAAAAGTTTGATAAACTTCAGCAGTGAAACCATGTGGTCCAGGGATTTTGTTCTTGCATAGTTTTTTGATTACCAATTGAATTTCTTTGCTTGTAATCTGTCTTTTCAGATTTTGTTTTTCTTCCTGGGTCAGCCTTGGAAGGTTGTGTTTTTCTAGAAAGTTGTCCATTTCTTCTTGGTTGTCCAGTTTATTACTATATAATTTTTCATAGTATTCTCAATAATTCTTTGTATTTCTGTGGTGTCCATAGTGATTTTTCCTTTCTTATTTCTGATTCTGTTTATGTGTGTAGACTCTCTTTTTTTCTTGATAAGTCTTTCTAGGGGTTCATATATTTTGTTTATTTTCTCGAAGAACCAGCTCTTTCTTTCATTGATGCTTTTTATTGTTTTATTCTTCTCAATTTTATTTATTTCTGCTTTAATCTTTATTATGTCCCTCCTTTTACTGACTTTGGGTCCTCATTTGTTCTTCCTTTTCTAGTTTCATTAATTGTGAGTTTAGGCTGTTCATTTGGGATTGTTCTTCTTTCCTGAGGTAGGCCTGTGTTGCCATATATTTCCCTCTTAGCACAGTCTTTGCTGTGTCCCTCAGATTTTTTGTGTTGTTGACTTATTGTTGTTATTTGTCTCCACATATTGCTTGATCTCTGTTTTTATTTGGTCATTGATCCATTGATTATTTAGGAGCATGTTATTAGGCCTCCACATGTTTGTGGGCTTTTCATTTTCTTTGTGTAATTTATTTCTTGTTTCATACGTTTGTAATCTGAGAAGCTGTTTGATATAATTTCTATCTTTTCGAATTTACTGAGGGTTTTCTTGTGGCCTAGTATATGATCTATTCTTGGAAATTTTCCATGTGCCCTGAGAAGAATGTGTATCCTGTTGCTTTTGGATGGAGTGTTCTGTAGATGTCCGTTAGGGCCATCTGTTCTAATACGTTGTTCAGTGCCTCTGTCTCTTTACTTATTTTCTGTCTGGTTGATCTGTCCTTTGGAGTGAGTGGTGTGTTGAAGTCTCCTAAAATGAATGCATTGCATTGTATTTCCCCCTTTAATTCTGTTAGTATTTGTTTCACATATGTAGGTGATCCTGTGTTGGGTGCATAGATATTTATAATAGTTATATCCTCTTGTTGTACTGACCCCTTTATCATTATGTAATACCCTTGTCTCTTGTTACTTTCTTTGTTTTGAAGTCTATTTTGTCTCATACAAGTACTGCAACTCCTGCTTTTTTCTCCCTGTTGTTTGCATGAAATATCTTTTTCCATCCCTTTACTTTCAGTCTGTGTATGCTTTGGGTTTGAGGTGAGTCTCTTGTCAGCAGCATATAGACAGGTCTTGTTTTTCTATCTATTCAGTGACTCTATGTCTTTTGATTGGTGCATTCAGACCATTTACATTTAGGATAATTATCGATAGGTATGTATTTATTGCCATTGCAGGCTTTAGATTCATGGTTACCAAAGCTTCAAGGGTAATTCCCTTTCTATCTAACAGTCTAATTTAACTCACTTTGTGTGCTATTACAAACACAACCTAAAGGTTCTTTTTTTTCCTCCTTTTTCTTCCTCCTCCATTTTTGTATGTTATGAATCATATTCTGTACTCTTTGTCTATCCCTTGGATGACATCTATTTAGCCTTAGGAATACTTCCATCTGTAGGAGTCCTCCAAAATGCACTGTAGGAGGTTTGTGGGAGGTAAATTCTGTCAACTTTTTCTTAGCTGAATATTGTTTAATCCCTCCTTCAAATTTAAATGATAACCTTGCTGGGTAGAGTATTCTTGGTTCAAGGCCCTCCTGCTACATTGCATTAAATATATCATGCCACTCCATTCTGGCCTGTAAGGTTTCTGTTGAGAAGTCTGATGATAGCCTGATGGGTTTTCCTTTGTATGTGATCTTTTTCTCTCTCTAGCTGCTTTTAAAAGTCTGTCTTTATCCTTGATCTTTGCCATTTTAATTATCATTTGTCTTGATGTTGTCTTCCTTGGATCCCTTGTGTTGGGAGATCTGTGCACCTCCATGGCTTGAGAGACTATCTCCTTCCCCAGATTTGGGGAAGTTTTCAGCCATTACCTCCTCAATGATACTTTCTATCCCTTTTTCTCTCTCTTCTTCTTCTGGTACCCCTATAATGCAAATATATTTCTGTTTGGATTGGTCACACAGTTCTCTCCGTATTTTTTCATTCTTAGAGATTATTTTTTCTCTCTGTGCCTCAGCTTCTTTGTATTCCTCTTCTCTAATTTCTATTCCATTTACCATGTCTTCTACTATATCTAATCTGCTTTTAAATCCCTCCATTTTATGTTTCATTTCAGATATGGAATTTCTTAATGATTGAATATCTGACTTAAATTCATTCCTGAGTTCTTGAATATTTTTCTGCACCTCCATAAGTATGTCTATGATTTTTATTTTGAACTCTCTTTCAGGAAGAATGGTGAATTTAGTTTCATTTGGCCCTTTCTCTGGGTTTTGTGAGATTTTGGTTTGAACAATGTTCTTTTGACGTTTCATATTTCAATGTGGTGCCCACTAGTGCCCAGAAGCTCCAGTGTCTGGAGCTGCTCAACCCCTAGTGTCAGTTTGGGGTTTATAGGGGAGCAGAGCTGGTGCCTGGGGGGAAAAAAGATCTGTTTCCTGATTCCCATCTGCACTGCCTGTCTCCAATGTCAGAGCCAGTGGGCCAAGCACACAGGTGTAAGCCTCTGTGCTTTGCTTCTGTATCTGTTGTGGGCGGGGCCTCCCCCTGGCTGGCCTGATGCCAGCACAGTGACTGCAGATTTGTGAACCGGTGCTGGCAGGCTAAGAGGAAGGCACAGCAGGCTGCATGCAGTGGGGGGGCCTCACAGCTAAGTAGGCAGCCAGGGGGATGTGACACCTGAAGCCCTTCAATGTTGCCAACCAGCTGGACAGAGCATGCCTAGATAACCTTGTCCAGCTCTCCCTTCTCCCGTGTAGCAAACTCCATGCAAACTCTGCCTCTTCAACAGCCCTCTCACTGCTAGGATGCCTGTCAGACTGCCTGCCTTTCCCTCATCCCTGAGCAGCCAGGTGTGGATCCTGTCCTCCAAATATGGCTGAAATCTCGGTCTCTCAAGCACTCCACCTGTCCAAGCTCCCCAACATCCAGAGCACCACACAGTGTAGGTTTCTGCTCCCAAGGCTGACCTCCAGGGCTGGGTGTTCAGCAGTTCCAGGCTTATACCCCCTCCCTGCTCCATTTCTCTTCCTCCCGCTGGTGAGCTGGGGTGGAGGAAGGGCTTGGGTCCCGCCGGATTAAGGCTTTCCTATGTTACCCTGTTTCCTGAGGTCTGCTCTGTTCGTGAGGTCTGTATGCAGTTTGGTTCAGTCTTTTTTCTTGTTGCTGTTTTAGGTTTAGTTGTATCAATTAACTACATTTTCATACTATTTGTGGTTTTGGGAGGAGTTCTCCATCTCACCTCTCACGCTGCCATCTTGAATCTCCATCCCAGTTTTCTTATATATCCTATTTGCATGGGATATATCTTTCCATTCTTTCACTTTCAACCCCTTTGTTTCTTTATATCTTTATTATCTTTGTTCTTCACATTGTATATTGTATTGCTCTGTCTTCATGTTCCCTGACTCAGTTGTCACCTAAGTATGCTATTGAGCTTGTTGAGTGAATTTTTCATCTCAGTTATTGTGTACTTCTCAGTTTGAGGTATCCATTTAGTTCATTTAGGAAAAATAATTGCTTTTCTGAGAAATAATTCACATAAAACAATTCACCCATTTGAACTGTACAATTCAGTGCATTTTAGTATATTCATAGGTATGTGCAATAATCAGCACAGTTTTAGAACATTTTCATTGCCTCAAAAAAATCCCTGTACTCTTTAGCTATTACCCCTAATGTCCCATCCTCCAAGCTCTAGGCAACTAGTCTAATTTCTGTCTCTCTAGATTTGCTTACTCTGGACCTTTCCTATAAATGGAATCATATAATATGTTTCTTTGTTTTTTCACTTAGTATAATGTTTTCAAATGTTCATCCATGTTGTAACATATAAGGAAACTTTATTTCTTTGTATTGCTAAATAATATTCCATTGTATGGATACACACCACTTTGCATATTCATTTGTTTGTTGGTAGACATTTGGATGCATTCTACCTTTTGCTGTTATAAATAATGCTGCTATAATATTTCTATACATGTTTTTGTGTGAACATGTATTTTCATTCTATTGAGTCAATACCTAGGAGTGAAATTACTGTCTCATATGGTATATCTATTTCTAACTGTTTGAAGAACTGCCAGACTGTTTTCCAAAATGGCTTTACCATTTTACATTTCTATCAACAGTGTATCAGGGTTGATTTCCCCATATCTTAACTGACACTTATTATAATCTTTTTTCTTATTAAAGTATTGTTGATATATGATCTTATATTGGTTTCTAATGCACAACACAGTTGGTTCAACAGTTACCCATATTATTAAATCCTCACCCCCTCTGGTGTGGTTATTATCTTTCAATGTAGAAAGATGTTACAGAATCATTGGCTATATTCTCCATGCTGTACTACTGTCTCCATGACCAAATTGTATTGTGATTATGAATTATTGTGCCCCTTTATCCTCCTCACCCTTCCCCAGACCACTTGCCCCAGTCACTACCCCTTGGTAACCACTAGTAATCTGACTTTTGGATTCAAGCCATTTCAGTGGGTTAAAGTGGTATCTCATTGTGGTTTTGATTTGAATTTCCCTAATGGCTAGTGATGTTGAGCATCTTTTCATGTTTTTGGCTTTTTGTTTATCTTCTATTCAGATCCTTCCCATTGTTAAATTGAGATATTTGTCATTACCATTGAGTTGTAAGTTTTCTTTATATATTCTATATACAAGAACCTTATCAGATACATGATTTATAAATAACATAATCGCCCATTTTGTGGATTATCTTTTCACTTTCTTAATAGTGTCCTTTGAAGCACTGAAGTTCTGATTTTGATACTCTCTAGTTTATCTGGTTTTCTTTTGCTCATGCTTTTAGTGTCATGTCTAAGAATCCATTGCCTAATCCAAAGTAGTGGATTTTATTTTTTATAGTTTATGTTTTTCTGCTGAGATTTGCTATCTATTCACTTATTAAGACTATACTTTCTTTTGGACATATTTTCCTCTACATCACTAAATATGTTTATAATAGTGTGTGGTGTGCTTTAGTGCCTTTCTATATAGCAATAGTGTTATGCAGCAGTAATAGTATACAGTAGCGTAACAGTATTATAACTCCTTTTGGATTCCCAGACCTGATTCCAATGTGTGTGTGGAGGGCTTGTGGTGGGGGACTTCCCACAAACATAACACCAAGCAATTCTCAAACATCAGCAGGATGTCAGAGAACTCAACTCAATTCTGATGCTGTCTGCCTGGAGACAGTACCAGATTCCCCAGGTTAAGGGTTCCATCCTGCAAGGCTGCCCTCCAATCCCCACTCCAGACATCAGTTGCAAGCCCCAGACAGTTAACCTGTGCTTCTGACCTACTGGCTACAGATTGGAGGTTCCCACGACCTACCTACACCTTGGTTTCCATTAATTTGCTACAGCAGCTCACTGAACTCAGGAAAACACTCACTACCAGTTTAATAAAGGGCACAAGTTAACAACCAGATGAAGAAAGACATAGGGGCAAGGTCCCAAATAAAGAGGCTTCTGTCCTCATGGAGCTTGGGGCCTGGCTTGGTGGCATGTGGAGGTGTTCTGGCTCCCCAAGTTTAGAAACTCTCTCTCCAACTGAGAAGTAGGATCCAACCAAGCAGAGAGCTGGAAAGCTCTTCTCAGGGGTTTCTGTGAGGGCTTCATTGCATAGTCATGATTGACTAAATTATTTTGTACCTCATTTCCTGTATTACTGTCTTTTGTGTCGATTTTTTGTAGTGAAATGTTTATTCTTTTGTGCTCTTGTTTATATTTTATAGCTATTTTCTTTGTGGTTACCATGGAGATTACATTTAACATCCATGAGTTATAATGCTGTATTTTAAATTTATACCAGCTTAATTTTGATAACAAACAAAAACTTTGGTGTGTTACAGCTCTGTCCCCACCCCTTCAGTTGTTGATATTAAAAAATCACATCCTTATACATTGTGTCCTAAAACATAAACTAATAATAATTTTAAATACCAGTAGTCTTTTAAATTAAAGAAAACAAGACTTGGAGTTACAAACTATAAACTTGCGATAATACTAGTTTTATAATTAATCAAATATTTACCTTTATTGAGATCTTTATTTCTCTGTATGGCTTTGAGTCATTGTCTAGTGTCCTTTCATTTCACCTTGCAGGACTCTTTTGAGCATTTCTTGCAGGGAAGGACTAGTGGTAATGACTCCCTCAGTCATTTTGTTATCTGGAATATCTTAATTTCTCTCTCTTAAAGAGAAGTTTTGCTGGATATAATATTTTTGGTTGGCAGTTTTTTCTTTGGGCACTTCAAATATATCACCTACTCTCTCTTGGCTTCCAAAGTTTTTGATGAGGATCTGCTGATAATCTTATTGAAGAGCACTTGTATATGATGATTCTCTTCTTTCTTGCTGCTTTCATGATTCTTGAAAGTTTGAGTAAGTGTGTCTCAGTGTGGGTGTCTTTTAGTTCATCTTACTTGGAGCTTGTTGAACTTGTTGGATTTTTATTTTCATGTCTTTCATAATATTCTTTCTGCCCATTTCTCTCTCTTTTCTCTTTCTGGGACTCCCAAAATGTGTATGTTGGTCTGCTTGATAGAATACCACAGGTCCCTTGGGCTCTGCTCACTTTTCTTCAATCTTTTTCTGTTTCTGTTCCTTAGATTTGATAATTTCCATTGTCCTATGTTCAAGTTCGCTGATTCTTTCTTCTGCATCATCAACTCTGCCTTTGTATCCCTCTAATATACCTTTTTATTTCAATTATTGTACTTTTCAGCTCCACAATTTTCTTTTGGTTTCTTTTTAGGTTTTCTATTTATCGATACTTCCATTTTTCATACATATCCTTCTTGAATTTCTCCACATTTTTAAAAGCATTTTTTAAAAGATAATTGCTTTAAAATCTTTATCTGGTATATCTGCCATCAGGTCTTTTTCAGAGAGACAGTGTCTGTTGACTTATTTTTTCCTTTGAATAGGCCATACTTTGCTGTTTCTTTGTACACTTCATAATTTTTCTTATTGAATATTGGATATTTGAATCTAATAATGTGGTAACTGTGGAAATCAGATTCTTCTTTCTCTAGGTTTGCTATTGTTCTTGAATATTCTAGTCTTTAATGTCTGACTCCTAAATTGGGAAAGGAGAAAAATGAAGGTTGAGAGTCAGGGCATTAGCCCTTTAAATCTCCTGGAAGTCACTTCAACCAGAAGGAGATTGGCTGACATCAGTGGGGGTAGGTGCAACAACAATGGGGTTTCATAGCTATATATTCTATAATTCTAGCTATATATTCTATAATTTCTTACCTGTTTGTTTGTACCTCTATGCTCAGAATCAGCCATCTGTGATCAGAGCACAGAACCCTGACATTTAGGGGACAGATTCTTTTTTGCCCTCTCTGGCTACCATAAGCTATGTACAAGCTGCTCCAAGAATATGTGCATAGCTGCCTGCTACAAGGTTACTGTTGGGGAATAGGTAGCTAATACTGTGCTAGGAGCTGAACTTGACTAAAATTAACTGCAATTTACTATCCAAATCTTTCCCTGGAAATTATAAGCCTTCAGTAGACTCCAGAATTCCAAAATAGGCATATCAGACAGATATGCCAGTCCAATTGTTATCTAGGTGGGGAGACAGTTTCCTGATACTTCCTACTCTATTATCTTCCCAGAATCCTCTTGTATGTCATTTTCTGTAATATTACTTCCAATCTTTCTGTGCTCTCTGGTTTTAATGTCTTTTGTTAACAGTGCATAGCTGGATTTAAGAGAGAACCAGTTTTAGAGTCTCTGTTTTATTTGTATCTTGTGATTTACCCCACTTAGTTATTATTGACATATTTAGAATTATTTTTATCATCTTACTTTATTTTTCCTGTTTCTCCCTTCCTCACTTTTCTTGAATTGGTTTGATCATTTTTATTTTCTCCCCCTCTGCTGGTTTCATAGCTATATATTCTATAATCCCCGTATTTTTTGTAAAATGCATAAATTTCTTAACAAATCTAAAGTTAATATCAATTCTCCAGGTGATAATATCAATTTTCCATATGGACAATATAGGAGCCTTAAATTACTTTAATTCCAGTCATCCCCTTCCAATCTAAGAGAGAAAACATGGATTGCTTGTAAATGAATAACAGTCTGATGGAAGATTTTTCACTAGCATGAACAGAATACAATACTGAAATAATACCTTCTAAGAACTGAGGTAAATTAACTGTTTGCTTAAAAGTCAGCAACCACCTGAAATATCCATTTAAGAGCAAAACCCGCAGATACTTTCTGAAAGAACACTCAGTGATGTACTTTAGTGAGAAGGAAACTGAATGTGGGAGAAATGAGCCAGGTGTAAGAAACAATATTTATTAAGCAGATTGGTAAATGTATTGGTAAATTTTTATAAGTGCTAACTATAAAATGTAAGGCGAAGAACTATGCTGTGAGACAGTGGCCCCCCTTTTTACAGATGGAGAAGAGTAGAGAAGCTTAGTATCAAATTTGTGTGAAGTCACACAGCTAAAGACTAGAGCTAGGAAAATGTCCTCTTGTTCAGAAATAGCATGAGACTCACTAAGCAATACTAGCAATCTATGTTCATTCTTTGAGCTGACTTGTGACTCAGAGAAAAATTCCCTTAGGTATTATCCTTTGAATTAAGGATAACATGGAGGAAGAAGACCCATTAAAGATAAATTGTTGAAGTTTGTTGTATTTGAAATCCCAGTTGTACAGAATACTTTTTAGCCACTTAGCATGATTACATAAACTTTGAGAAATATCAAATAACTGATGGTGATATGACCATGTTAAGAAACCAAAGGGAGAGAGAGAAACCAAATTGATTCAATGAAATTACTTGTGGTAAACAGCAAAACAGAGTTCCTCTGCATTTGGGGATAAATTCTAAATAACAAAACATATGTGATGTATTTTTTTAAAAAATCACTTGATTTGTTTTTTAACAAGGCTTACAAGCTACAATGTAATCTTTTAAAATTATAGGTAATTGCAAGAAGGCACATGAAACCTCAGTTAATCACAGTTGTTTAAAAAATATGTCCCTTCTTTTAACAAAGCAGTAACCCAGCCAAAGGTTGGATAAACTGGCATTTCCCTAGATCACATGTTTCATTCCTAAACACAATGCCCTTGTGTTTCTTTCAGGTGTCCATACTTTCTCTGAAAAATATATCTCCCCTTCCAAAGCTTCAGCATTATCTGCTCTTTGTTTGAAAATAAATACATTGTTCATGTGTGGACTAGTAGCGCAGGTGTTTTACCTCTCTTTTCCCAGTCAGGCTGATTCTTAAGCCTTTCATGAAATCAGTTCAGTTTAGTTAAATCTCTGACATTCACTTCTCAATGCTGTTTCCCTTCATGTACATAATAAGTCCCAAATACAATAAGATCATCTTTCATTCCATTATGTTTACATATTTTAGTATCTCAAGAGTTGCCACTCTACTTTTTCAGTTCTCAAAGGCAAGGCCAAAGGTTTGATCCAAGCATAGGCAGTCCAGGTTGCCTTATTTTCCCTGAACTTCCAACTGCTGCCTTATAGTATGGGTTTGCTCCTGTCACTGGAAAGCGCTGCCTGAAAGCTTTGCATGAAATTAAACTCCCTGAGGTGTAACCAAACTGCATAAAGCCACAGAAGCGTGTACTGAAACAACTCTTTTTCCTGAGTTGGGCATGTGAAACACTGACATTCTTAACACAGTGAGGTATTGAATGTCAGGTTATTTGTTTTGCCTTCTGAAGTACAGGGTTTCAATCCCACATTTTATTTTCAATCACTCTCATGTGATTCCCTAGAGAATGAGGACAATGTGAATCTCAGATCACTGGGTAAACTATAGCTGAGAAGGGAAAAGCAGGGGTGGAATTACTTAAAGACTTCATCTCTTCAATGCAAAGATAGTAATTGATATTACTTATCAAAATTTGGTTTTCCACCTGTGTAACTGGAAGTTTTAAGCAATTTATTGTTGTCATTCATGTCTCCGGATTTTTCCACTTACTTTAATTGTTTAACCATTTATATATGTCATTATGGACTCATGCATATTTACTTCATAATTTGGGATTATAATACAATTCTATGTTATTTATTTTGTTTGTTCAAATTGTTCCAGTTTTGGAGCTCTTTCAGGTTGACCCCTGTGTCCCTTTTATATGCCCCATCCTTTTGTTTTTTTGTGAGCTTCCTCATTATAAGTTACTCCAGGTTTGTTTATTTTCTTTCCCTGCCCCAAACCTAGAATCAGCCATTTCCCCAAGCATCCCTGTTTCTTTTACTGGAAACTGGTATTTACACCCCAAGGTGTGGATGTTGGGTTTGCTGTTTGCTGCTGAGGTGTGATTCTGTCTAGGCCCTCTTAGTGGACAGAGCTAGGTAAACATATGTATGTATACTAACCCATGTATACACATATGTCTATAATTGGTCTGTATCTATATATCTGTATTAAATTGAGCTAAATATGAGTTCATACTGATATCTCTGACTCTAATCCAGCACCATAAGATTCACTCTATCGTTTCATTCATGGTTATCTGCAACTTTCATCTCAGTGAGAAACCAGGCTCGTCTATGATCTGTTCATTTAATTCTTCAACTTTAGTATACATGTAAAATAGCTACTTTTAGCAGTTTAAATGCAAATCTGTGTCTAAGAATTCATCCTGCTGTAAATTTACACTGGCATACAAAGATATACAGACAAGAGTTGTTCATTAAAGCCATAGATTCTCCCTTTTTCTTTTCATTCCTTTTCTTTTAAGCCACATTAAATTATCTTTGATTTTTAAAAAACCTTTTATTGTGGACATTTTCAAGTATATACAACAGTAGAGGAAAAGATATTCTGAACCTTATGTGACCAAATCCAACTCTAAACAATTTTTAGTATTTTGCCTTTCTTGTTTCATTTCTCTTATTCTTTTTAAATATATATATATATTTTAAATTAAAGTATCATTGATATTCATTGATATGCCATCTTATGATGGTTTCACATAAACAACACAGTGGTTTCAACATACACCCATCTTATCAAGTCCTTGTCCTTACCCCCTCTGTTGCAGCCACTATCAGTTACTAAGATGTTATAGAATCATTAATTGTCTTCCCCAATGCTGTACTGCCTTCCCCGTGGCCCACCCACCTATATCATGGTTGTGAATTATAATACCCCTTAAACCCCTCCTTCCTCTTCACCCACCCTCCCCAACCCCTCCCCTTTGGTAACCACTAGTCCCTTCTCGGTGTCCATTAGTCTATCGCTATTTTGTTCCTTCAATTTTGTTTTGTTTTTGTACTCCACAAATTAATGAGATGATTTAGTATTTGTCTTTCTCCATCTGACTTATTTCACTGAGCATAATACCTTCTAGCTCCATCCATGTTGTTGCAAGTGGGAAGATTTCTTTTCTTTTTATGGCTTAATAACATTCCATTATGTATATATACCACATCTTCTTTATCTATTCATCTATTGATGGACATTTAGGTTGCTTCTGTATCTTGGCTATTGTGAATAGTGCAGCAATAAACATAGGCGTGTATATGTCTTTTGAATCTGAAATCTTGTTTTCTTTGGGTAAATTCCTAGGAGCAGAATTACTGGGTCAAATGGTACTTCTCTTTTTAGTTTTTTGAGGAACCTCCATACTGCTTTCCGCAATGGTTGAACCAATTTACATTCTCACCAACAGTGTAGGAGGGTTCCCCTTTCTCTGCATCCTTGCCACCATTTGTTGTTTCTTGTCTTTTGAATATTGGCCATCCTAACTGATGTAAGGTGATAGCTCATTGTGGTTTTAATTTGCATTTCCCTGAAGTTTAGCGATGTGTGGAGCATCTTTTCATGTGCCTGTTGGTTATCTGTATTTTTTCTTTGGAGAAGTATTTGTTCAGATTCTATGCCCAATTTTAATCTGTTTATTTGTTTTTTGGGTGTTGAGGATGTGAGTTCTTTATATATTTTGGATGTCAACCCCTTATCAGATAAACCGTTTACAAATATATTCTCCCATACTATAGGATGCCTTTTTGTTCTGCTGATAGTGACCTTTGCTGTACAGAAGCTTTTTAGTTTGATGTAGTGTAGTCCTACTTGTTCATTTTTATTTTATTTCCCTTGCCCCAGGAGATGTGTTCAGGAAAAAGTTGCTAGTGTTTATATTCAAGAAATTTTTGCCTATGGTTTCTCCTATGAGTTTTATGGTTTCATGACTTACATCCAGTTCTTTAATCTATTTGGAGTTTACTTTTGGTATAGGGTTAGGCAGTAATCCAGTTTCATTCTCTTGCATATAGTTGTCCAGTTTTCCCAACACCAGTTATTGAAGAGGCTATCTTTTCTCCTTGCTTATTCATAACTCTTTATTGTATAGTAATTGACCATATGTGTGTGGGTTTATATCTGGGCTCTCTATTCTGTTCCATTGATCTATGGGTCTATTCTTGTGCCAGTACTGAATTGTTTTGATTACTGTGGCTTTGTAGAAGGACTTGATGTTAGGGAGCATACTACCCCCAGCATTTTTCTTCCTTCTAAGGATTGTTTTGACTATTCAGGGTCTTTCGTGGTTCCATATGAATTTTAGAACTATTTGTTCTAGTTCTTTGCAGAATGATGTTGATATTTTGATAGGGATTGCACTGAATCTGCAGACTGCTTTAGGCAGGATGGCCATTTTGACAATATTAATTCTTCCCATCCTGAGCATCCTTGTCTTGTTTCCAATCTTAGAGGAAAAGCTTTCAGCTTTTCACCATTAAGTATGATGTTGGCTGAGGGTTTGTTGTATATGACCTTTATTATGTTGAGGTACTTGCCCTCTATACCCATTTTGTTGAGTTTTTATCATGAATGGATGTTGAATTTTGTCAAATGCTTTTTCAGGTTCTATTGAGATGATAATGTGATTTTTGTCCTTTCTGTTGATGTGGTGTATGATGTTGATGGTTTTATAAACATTGTACCATCCTTGCATCCCTGGAATAAATCCCACTGATCATGATGGATGATCCTTTTGATGTATTTTTGAATTCAGTTTGGTAATACTTGGTTGAGTATTTTTGCATCTATGTTCATCAAGGATATTGGTCTGTAATTTTCTTTTTCTGTGGTGTCTTTGTCTGGTTTTGGTATTAGAGTGATGCTGGCCTCATAGAATGAGTTTGGGAGTATTCCCTCCTCTTCTACTTTTTGGAATACTTTAAGAAAGATGGGTATTATCTCTTCTTTAAATGTTTGATAAAATTCAGCGTTAAGCCATCTGGACTGGGCTTTTGTTCTTAGGTAGTTTTTTGATTACCAGTTCAATTTCATTGCTGGTAATTGTTCTATTCAGATTTTCTGTTTATTTCTGGGTCAGTCTTGGAAGGTTGTATTTTTCTAGAAATTTGTCCATTTCTTCTAGGTTATCCAATTTGTTAGCATATAATTTTTCATAGTATTCTCTAATCATTCTTTGTATTTCTGTGAGATCTGTTGCGACTATTCCTTCTTCATTTCTGATTGTGTTTATGTGTGTACACTCTCTTTTTTTCTTGATATATCTGGTTAGGAATTTATCTATTTTGTTTATTTTCTCAAAGAATGAGCTCCTGGTTTCATTAATTCTATTGCTTTTTTCTTCTTGATTTTATTTATTTCTGCTCTAATCTTTATTATGTCCCTCCTTCTACTGACTTTAGGCAGCATTTGTTCTTTTTCAATTTCAATATTTTTGAATTTATTGAGGCTCTTTTTGTGACCTAGTATGTGATCCCTTCTGGAAAATGTTCCATGTACACTTGAGAAGAATGTGTATCTTGCTGCTTTTGGGTGGAGTGTTCTGCAGATGTCTGTTAGGTCTACCTAACATTTATCTAATGTAGTGTTCAGTGCCTCTGTTTCCTTACCTATTTTCTGTCTATTGTTTTCAGTGGTGTGTTAAAGTTTCCTAAAACGAGTGTGTTGCATTTTATTTCCCCCTTTAATTATGTTAGTATTTGCTTCACATATATAGGGGCTCTTATGTTGGGTGCATAGATAGTTATAATAGTTATATCCTCTTGTTGGACTGACCCCTTCATCCTTTTGTAATTTCCTTCTTTGTGTCTTGTTACTTTCTTTGTTTTGAAATCTATTTTGTCTGGTACAAGTACTGCTACTCCTGCTTTTTTATCCCTGTTAGTTGTATGAAGTATCTTTTTCCATCCCTTCACTTTTAGTCTGTATATGTCTTTGGGTTTGAAGTGGGTCTCTTTTAGGCAGCATATAGGTGGGTCTTGCTTTTATCCATTGTGTAACTCTATGTCTTTTGATTGCTTCATTCAGTCCATTTACATTTATGGTCATTATCAGTAGATGTGTACTTATTGCCATTGTACGCTTTAGATTTGTAGTTACCAAAGGTTCTAGGATAGCTTCCTTACTATCTAACAGTCTATCTCAAATCACTGATTACTCTATTTCAAACAAAATCTAAAGGTACTTTTTTTTCCCTCCCTTTCTTCTGCCCTTCTTGCCCCACACTTTATATATTAGGTATCATATTCTGTGCTCTTTGTGTATACCTTGACTAACTTTGTGAATAGTTTGATTTAATTTTGTATTTTCTTAATAATTAATTGTTCTACTTTTACTGTGGGTTTATTTTCTTTGGTGACAAATATTTAGGCTTAGGAACATTTCCATCAAGAGCAGTCTGTTTAATAGATCCTGTAGAGATGGCTTAGTGGTGGTGAATTCCCTCAACTTTTGCTTCTCTGTAAATTGTTTAATCCCTGTTTCAAATTTAAATGATAATCTTACCTACTGGGTAGAATATTCTTGGTTGGAGGCCCTTCTGTCTCATTGCATTAAATATATCATGCCACTTCCTTCTGGCTTGTAAGGTTTTTCTGCTGAGAAGTCTGTTGATAGCCTGATGGGGTTTCCTTTATAAGTGATCTTTTTTCTCTCTCTGGCTGCTTTCAATACTCTCTCCTTGTCCTTGATCTTTTCCATTTTAATTATTATATGTCTTGGTGTTGTCTTCTTAGTGTTCTTTGTGTTAAGAGATCTCTGAGCTTCCATGACCTGAGTGACTATTTCCTTCCCCAGACTGGGGAAGTTTTCAGCAATTATTTCCTCAAGGAGACTTTCTATCTCTTTGTCTCTCTCTTCTTCTGGTACCCCTATAATGCAAATATTGTTTCATTTGGATTGGTTGCACAGCTCTCTTATTATTCTTTCATTCCTAAAGATCATTTTTTCTCTGTTCCTCAGCTTCTTTGTTTTCCTGTTCTCTAATTTCTATTTCATTTACCATAGCATCTACATCATCTAATCTACTTTAAAATCCCTCCATTGTATGTTTCTTTTCAGATACTATATTCTTCAGCTCTGAGTGGCTCTTTTTCAGTATTTCTATCTCTTTGTTGAAGTCCTCCATGAGATCTTGAATACTTTTCTGTAAATCAGTGAGCATGTTTATGACTTTTATTTTGAAATCTTTATCAAGAAGATCAGTGATTTCAGTTTCACTATGCCCTCTTTCTGGTGTTTATTCTTGTAGTTTTGTTTGGACCAAATTCCTCTGCCTCTTCATTTTTTAAGTATTTCCTATGGAATAATAGCTTTTTGTAGGAGGTGTCTTCTAGTGCCCAGAAGCTCAATTTCCTGTAGGGGAACTCCAACTGTTGGTATGCAGTGGGTGTGGCATCTTTCTGTATTGCTTGTAGTGATCTGATTTCACATGGGCTGTGTGGACCATCAGCTGATTGCATGAGCAGGGAGAATACTCAGGGCTGTGCCATTGGAGCTGCTGTGGGTAGAGTCAATTTCTGTCTGGCCTGCTGCAATGGTGGGAGCTTCAGGCAAGCAGTACCTGTGCCTTCTGGGAGGAAGGAGAGGCAGGCTTCACACTGCAGGGGGGAGCCTCCAGCCTGCATTGCCAGCCAAGTGGATGAAGCATCTGAAGCCCTGAGAGTCCCCAACCTGCTGAGCTGAGAAGGTTGGGAAGGTATTGTTCACCTGCCCTTCCTCCTTAGCAGAGAGCTCTGTGTAATCTTTGCTTCCTTGTGCTCCTCTTACTGGTGAGAGGTTCTTCAAACTGCACACTTTTCTTTTGTCTCATGGGGCTGGTAGTGCATACCTGTTCTCTACAAGCAGCTGGAATCTCAGCCTCTTCAAGCATTCTGCCTGTCTTTGCTTTCCAGCCCCACTAATCACCAGAGTAACATATAATGTGGGCTTGTGGTCCTGGAGCAGATCTCCAAGGCCAAGTGTTCAGTAGTCCTGGGCTTCTACTCCCTCCCCACTCCATTCCTCTTCCTCCCACCTGTAGGTTGGGGTGGGGCCAATCACGGCTTCGCCACTTTACCCTTTTCCATGAGGTCTTCTCTTCTTTCTCAGATGTAGGCACTCTGTTCTGCAATCTTCAGGTTGTTTTTAGGATTAGTTGTATTTGCTGTATTTTCATGTTTTCAGTGATTTTGAGGAGGTTTCTGCCTTGCTTCTTACACCACCATCTTTTCCCCAGAATTCCACTCTTTTAAAATATATTTTAATGCAACTATAAAATATCATATCATTTTACCTATAAATAATTCAATAAGCATCTCCTATAGGTAGCCTCCACTAAAAACATAACCACAATGACATACCTTAAAAATTAATAACAATTTCCATATATGATACTTAATCTTTGGTCAAATTTTCCCTTCTGTGAAAATGCCTTTGTAAAGTTGTTTTGTTTGAATCACAATCTATGGTTGACAGAATAATGCCCTTCTCCCACCCATCAAATGTCCACATCCTAATACCTGGAACCTATGAATAAATTACATGGCAACAGAAACCTTGCAGATATGGTTAACTTCTTGAGATGGGAACATTATCCTGATTATCTGGGTGTGCTCAGTGTAATAACAAGGGTCCATATATGAGATCAGTAGGATACGTGGAGTCAGAGAAGATAATAGTGGAAGCAGATGGAGTGATACCACTGCTAGAAGGGTTCCATGAGCCAAGGAATGTGGACAGTCTCCAGAGACTGGAAAAGGCAAGGAACTGATTCTTTCCTAAAGCCTCCAGAAGGAAGGTAGTCCCACACACCTTGCTTTTGGTCCTGTTAAGGCCCATTTCTGGACCCTTGAGTACAGAAGATGAGAAATTTGTAAGATAATAAGTTTGTGTTGTTTTAAACCACTAAGTTTATGGTAATTTTACAGCAACAATAGGAAATTCAAGCTCTAAACAAGTTATATATTACATCGGGTTGTTATATTTCTCACATTTCTTTTAATCTGTAATAGTCCTATCTCTTTTTCTTTTCTGATTTGTTGGCAAAACTGGTTACTCATCCATAGAATCTTCTGCATTCTGGACTTGGCTCATTTTTATCTCAAAGCATCCTTTAACTTGTTCTCCTATGCCCTGTATTTCCTAAAAATGGGTATTAAGTTATAAAGGCTTATTTATAATCAGGTTTGTTTGGAGGGAGGCAAGATATTTCATAGATTGTGCCTTGTACTTCCTATTATATCATCATATCAGGAGATAACTAACAGTTGTCCCACTGTTAGTGCTGCTATCCCAATACACCCGTTGGAAAGCTTCCATCAACCTTTCTCAAGAATTTTAGCACTCATTGATGATTGTTGCTCATATCCATTATTTCACTAGGGGTTCAGAAATGGTGATGTATTAGCTGGACTTTTATAAAGAAGAACTTTCTCGCATCAATTATTTGGTTACTCTGAAATACAGTTTGTACAGAAAAGCAGGACAAATGCTTGATTCTTTCCCTTTAACCATTAATTTTTCATAATTGTGTGCCTTAGAAAACCTCTAATGGTGGCGAAGTTTTAAAAAATTAGTTTAATTATGAATTCATGGGTTTATATATATTTGTTGTGTTTTAGTTGGAAACAGTATTATTTTTCATGCTATTCTTCTTTAAACAGTGAAATCTCTTCAAGGTGGCTCCTGTTCCTTTTGGTGCTGTAAAATAAGGTACATTCAGAGAAATTTTGTTCTCATGCCTTTTTCTTCTACTCTGTCCACCTAGCCCCCAGAATATCATTTATATTTGTTTTTAGTTTAGCTGTTCAGTAATTCAATTTGAAAGTAAAAGCAATTGTGTGTATATTTTAGTATTCCTTCCTTTTCTTTTCCATAAAAGTTAACATGCTATGTATATACTGATCTGCACCTTGTTTTTTATTTAATGATATCTTCTGGAGATCCCTACATGTAAGTAGGTAGAGAGATGCTGCATTCCTTTTCACGGCTGCATAGTAGTCCATGTTTGGATATACACGAATATTCATAGTTCCATATAGATAAATATTTATGTTGTTTCTAGTAGTTGGGAAAGAACAGGAGAATTATTCCTCTATATACTTGCTATGGTATTTTAGGATCATTCCTGCTTGGGGTCCTGACTTCCCCTTTAGTCAGTGAATTCTGCATCCATGCACCACCTCAGGTCTTGGAACCAAGTAAAGGATTGCATCTTTTCATTGGTGTAGTTACCTTCAGCCTCCTGTTTCATCCATCTTTGATTTATTTTCAGCTAGATTGAGCAATACTTTTGTTGGCTGCCCATTTATCTAGCCCTAGGGGTACTGTGCCCTATTAAAATATCTATATCTTTCTGTGTTTCAGGCCTCACCTCTTCCCATCCCCCACCAACTTCCACAATTAACTTGCTGTTCCTTGTGATAATTGTGCCTACCTTGTTTCTAGCAGTTTAGCTTCATGGCCTAGTCTCTATAATTTGGAGGCCTGTTATCTCCATTGCTATCAATAAGACCAATTCCCAAACACTCTCCTGATTGGCTTTGGTGTATAGAGGATAGTCAACACTGAGCTTGTCAATGATTCTGGTGTTCCTCTTGCAAGCTCATTCTTTTTTTTTTTTTGTTATCATTAGTCTACAATTACATGAAGAACATTATGTTTATTAGGCTCCCCCCTTCACCAAGTCCCCCCCCATTACAGTCACTGTCCATCAGCGTAGTAAGATGCTATAGAATCACTACTTGTCTTCTCTGTGCTACACAGTCCTCCCCATGCCCCCCTACATTATACATGCTAATCATAATGTCCCCTTTATTTTTCCCCACCCTTATCCCTCCCTTCCCACCCATCCTCACTAGTCCCTTTCCCTTTGGTAACTGTTAGTCCATTCTTGGGTTCTGTGATTCTGCTGCTGTTTTGTTCCTTCAGTTTTTCTTTGTTCTTATATTCCACATATGAGTGAAATCATTTGATACTTGTCTTTCTCTGCCTGGCTTATTTCACTGAGCATAATACCCTCTAGCTCCATCCATGTTGTTGCACATGGTAGGATTTGTTTTCTTCTTATGGCTGAATAATATTCCATTGTGTATATGTACCACATCTTCTTTATCCATTCATCTACTGATGGACACTTAGGTTGCTTCCATTTCTTGGCTATTGTTAAATAGTAACAAGCTCATTCCCTATCATTTTGGAAAACAAGTTCTCTTCTAGGCTTTCACATGGAACATACTTATGTATGTTTCTGGTTTTATACAGTATATCCATTCTGGCCTGACTATTTCTCTAAGTCTTTTGATCACTTACTACAACATTTTCCAAGACAGTTCTGGCATTTCCACTTCACTTAGTGTAGGCCATTGATTTTTTTTTTTTTAAATTTCTGGTATTTTATTTTTATTTATTTTTATTTTTTATTTTTTATTTTTATTTTTATTTTTTATTGAAGGGTAATTGACAATTGACAACAGTATTACATTACATTAGTTTCAGGTGTACAACACAGTGATTCAACATTTATATACATGATAATTCTAGGTACCAGCTATCACCATACCAAGTTGTTACAATATTTTGACTATATTCCTCATGCTATACATTACATCCCGGTTACTTATTTATTTTACAATTGGAAGTGTGTTTATATATATATATATATATATATATATATTTTTTTTTTTGTGAGGGCATCTCTCATATTTATTGATCAAATAGTTGTTAACCACAATAAATTTCTGTATAGGGGGGTCAATACTCAATGCACAATCATTAATCCACCCCAAGCCTAATTTTCGTCAGTCTCCAATCTTCTGATGCATAACAAACAAGTTCTTACATGGAGTACAAATTCTTACATAGTGAATAAGTTACATGGTGAACAGTGCAAGGGCAGTCATCACAGAAGCTTTCGGTTTATGCATTATGAACTATACACAGTCAGTTCAAATATGAATATTCATTTGATTTTTAAACTTGATTTATATGTGGATACCACGTTTCTCTATTATTATTATTTTTAATAAAATGCTGAAGTGGTAGGTAGATACGAGATAAAGGTAGAAAACAGAGTTTAGTGTTGTAAGAGAGCAAATGTAGATGATCAGGTGTGTGCCTGTAGACTATGTGTTAATCCGAGCTAGACAAGGGCAATAAACATCCATGTATGCAGAAGATTTCTCTCAGAATATGAGGGGGGAGGTTCTAAGCCTCATCTCTGCTGCTCCCCATTTTCTCACCAGATGGCCCCCTGCGACTGTGCCTGTCTTAGGTTGTTCCTCCCTTGAGGAATCTTACCCGTCTCTGGCTAACCAGTCATCTTCCAGGGCCATACAGGGAAATGTTAAGTTGGTAAGTGAGATAGAAGCCTTATTGTTTGAAAAGGTTAGCTTTTTACTTCTTTGCATATTTATGCCCTGTGGCTTCTATGCCCAGCATTTGTCTTGAGGTGTCTTTACCACTTGGAAGAATTATGATACTCGGTAAATTCGACATGTGGCACGAGTTCTATTTAAAGGTTGTGATTAGGTAGGAAGAAGAAAAGCTATAGAAGTAGCAGGCAGAAGAAAACCTGGGAAGATTGATTATTTCTTTGACATATCTTCTTGTAGAGTAACTTCAGCATGGATAGGTTTTAAACTACTAATTAAATTGTGCACACACATTAACATAATAGGAATATAGTTACCTAACCAAAGCATACCTGTAATTACCAGCCATCTCCAGTGAAACCAAGAAAACCTGTTAGGCACCTTAGGCATTTGTGAAAACTTATCTATGATATGGTGGATATTGTCCGACTGAACTTAAACAGTCTGAGAGAATTCAGATAAACTAGAACAACCCATTCCTGGGGACTGTTCATATCCCATATGTTCTTTTAATGATAAATAGTCTGTGGAGGCCATTGATTTTTTTTGCCTCTGAGCCTTATCCTGTCAGCATGATCTCATGGGGTTCTGGCCAAGCTGCTAAACCCTTTATCCTGGAAAAAAAAATCTCTCATTTTGAAAACTGTCTTTTGTCCAACATAATGTTGCATTTTCATTGACCCATTACCATGAGAATCCAATCCTATGCACACTTTCCCAGCTCCTGCTGGCACATACTGATCAGATCCTCCAGTTCTTCAGTCCTTTTCTTTCTTAGCAGGCCCAACACTTCGTCTGCTGGGTTATATTTAGGCTTGACCCTAGTTGTTAGCGATGGTCATGAGGGGAAGAGCATTCTGATTTGGGTTCAAGGGTGGGGAAAGCATGCCTTGTCTCAACACAAAGGTGGTGGGGTTGAAGGCTCGTTTTTAAGTGAGAAGAGTGGGCCATTTACATAGGCCCAGAGGCTTCATGGGGTTATCAGAGGTTTTAAGATTTTAAAGTGAATAAACTCAGAAATCCCCAGACCCAAACATGGCTCTGACCATGACATCCTTTTCTACCAGGGCCCAAGCTGTGAAATATCAGACTTTGCATAACTGAGAATACACTTTTCTCTGGAATTCTACTATTCATAATTAAATCCTGAGCCTGATCCTCAGATATTTCTGTCCTCTGGCTCCAGGATTTAGAGCCTCTTTATTTGCTACCAAGGAGGATCTTTGAGTTTTGAGTTTCCCTTAAAATTAATAATTACCCTTAGCATTTGATTTCTTTTTTCAGTTCATCAATGAGACTTGACAATAGTGATTAGATTCCTCTGTCCTTATAATTAGTACTTGCACAAAGGCCTAGGGTATTACAACTGTTAGTGTATTTCCTTCCACTGCTGTCCCCTCCTCATTCACCACACTGAAGTTTTAACAACTGCACTGCTGCATCATGCTGGGTATTGTCTATGTTGACCTACCAGCAGTGATATGTTCCTCATTGTCAGCCAGCTGGCTAAATGAGCCAGCTCTAAAAGTCCATTTTAGAGTATGCTTCCTTGGACCACTCTGGCACCAGCCAATTGAATTACCTGGCAAAAAGATTCTGAACAGAGATTTATATGCAGGAAATTATTGGTTGAGTGCTTTTGAGGTCAAAAACCTTTGTAGGAGTGAAGGAAGTAGGATTGGGCAATGAGAAGAATTGAGCTGCAGTGAGTTGTGCCCAAGGTCTTAGTCCCATAAATACTCTGGGACAGGATGACCCTTTAAAGTTGTTCTTTCTTTACAAGGGAGACAAGGGTGGCAGAGTCCTTATTCCCCGCAATAAAATAGTCACTGGATGTGGACTGGGAGGCAGCTCTCTTCAGCTAAAGGCAATTCTTAGAAAGGATCCTGGCTGAGAGCCGTCTGTTGCCAAACTCACAGAAGTGGGGTTATCATAGTCCATGTCATAAAAGGGTGTCTGGGTAATCAACCATTTCATCCACTATTGTATTTTTTGCAAGTATATTTTTGGGATAAATTCATAAAAGTGGAACTGCTGCATTAATTGGAAAATATATATGTCATTTTGCTAGATGTTGCCAGATTCTTCATAGAGGTGGTATTATTTTGTATTCCCACCAGCAGTGGGAATGCATTTCCCCACTGCCTTGCCAATAGAAAATCCTTTCAAACTTTTGTCAGATTGTCAATACAATAGGTGAGAAATGGTATTTTGGTGTAGTTTTAATTGCAAAGTGTTGTTATTAGCAAAAACCTAGAAACAACTGAATGCTCATCAATTGTGAACTGGTTGAATTGTGGTATCTATGTTCTGTGTGGTAATAGATTCTATGAGGTAGATCTATATATACCAGTATAGCAAAATCCCTAAGATATATTAAATGAAAAAACAGTTTGCAGATTAATGTGTAGAGCATGATCTCATTTGTGTGTAAACAAGGACATATATTTTTTACATTATTGAATTTGCATATAAAATACCTGGAAGAGTACAAAAGAAAAAAGTATTTTGGGAAATATGATTAGGAGTTGAAAGAGGATATGTTATTCAGGGTTATCCAGAGAAACAGAACTTTTGTTAGGCAATCCAATCCTGGGAGATCTCTCTTAGTTCATTCAGTCTCATGTTATTAAATCTTACTTTGCTTGAATCCAGTTTTTCCACTAGTTCTGGAGTAAAACTGTAACTGTCTATAAATGACTAAAGACTTAAAAATGGTAATGGATGAAGACTTGATGAGAGTTCATCATAAGGCAATTGACAACGAAGTTTGGTTATTTTTGTAACACAACTGTTCAGTAATCTAAAGTTTAGCATCATTCATTTGACAATGCTTCCCAGGTAATTTTATATATCAAATAAATAAGCCAAATTAGCCAACTGTTTCTCCTTTATGAGGAGAAAATCCTCTGACATGTTCTAAGGGCCCTCTGCAAAATCAGAATTAACTAAATGTAAAAAGGACTTTTTTTTTAAGAATTTGATTTTGTGAAGTTGTCAAAAATATCAAAGAGTTTGAACTAAATAGGATCACAGATCATTATAAAATCAACACTCATTTAATTGAAGTGAGAATAAAATATTTTATAGATAAATACAGAAGGTTACATAGTTGTTAGCTAAACTTAACTATTTTAACATTAAAATTTAATTAAGTACTTAAAGACTTGATTCAGACAACATGAAGCACAAGAAAGTATTCTAATAAAAAAATTAGAAAACCCCTTCACAATCTCTTAATATTAAGAGCAGACCAATAGTTCAAGAAAACGTTGTACTTTTAACAACCAAAAAAACAAAATTTTAATCTTGCTGTGTACTTGATATTAAAACTCATTTATTTCAATCTCACATAGCATGACAATACATAAAATCACTTTTCCATAAGCCTACAACTTTCTTTTTACATTCAGATTTTGTCCTGAGTTTTCCTTCTTTAAATAACCAGCCTCTCACCTTCAGGACATAATTACTTTCTTTTTTCCCTCAATAAAAATGCATTTCCATTTCTCATACCTTCTCACGAAAAACACATATCTTACTTTTCTTGCATGCAAACATGTTCCCCTTACTGTTTCTAATGGCCTTAATTACACTTACTAGAATTCTTAACTTTTAGAAACCTTTATTTCTAGTGAAAATTATTTATAAGCAATTGTGAACTGTTATACTAACATTCTTTAGATAGGCAAATTTATGAATACATTTCATAATTTCTAGAAACACTTCTTGGCAGTATCTTTTAATAAGCATGAATCATGTTTACTAACAGACCCAAATTCTATAATAAGGAAGCCAGAAGTAGATAAAACTATATTCAGTAACTAATGTTTCATTATTTTATCTTATTTGGAAATGATCTAATATTAAATGAATTTAACTTAACTCATTACTTAACTTAGAAAACTTTAAGGTTTCAGGTTACTAAACAGATCTTCAAGCTGTTTTTAGGCACATATACCTTAACACATAATTATTATAAAAAAATTTACCTGCTACACCTATTTAGTTCACTTGTTCTTAATAGCCCTGCTAGATAACCCGCAAAAGCTTAATTTGACTTCAATGTCAGTCATTCTCCCAAGTCTTTTTTTTGAAAGATGTAACATAATATCAACTTATATGACTTTAAGTAAATCCAGGCAAAATAAAATTTTTAATTTTAATGCTGATAACCTTAAAGACCTGTCTAATATTAAACCAAACTTAAATTAGCATTAATGCTGAATATTTTCCCAGATCATGTTAACCTAGAAAACACTTGAGTTTCTATCAGAATTTTTTAAAGTTTTGGAATGCCCAAATTTTTACAAGTGATTGTCTCTAAACCAATTAATTTTAGCAATACCATCTGGAGACAGAAAAATATCCCCCATTTACATATATAGACACACACACACATATAGACTCAGATGTCTTATAGCTTTATAGTTTATACTGACAATTGCAAAATAGTGTTGTAATTAAGGATCTTGTTTTGGTGTCATTTTTTTCCACTTGGCAGCTTTTACTGAGGTCTGGTGGTGTTACAGAGGACAATTATCTTTTACTTTAACCCATCTAACTTAAGGTCTCTCAATTTCTAAGAATACACTCTATGAGAGAGCAGTTTAGGGTGCCATTTAGGGACCACTGAAACTTATATTGGGGCCAGGCTGTGTTTCAGAAGATTAATTTCTTCTGTTTCAGGGAGTCTAGTTTAAAGACCTCCAAATTTTTGAGGATACACCCTAATGGGGAGTTGGTCAGAATGGAGAAGGGGTTACTCATGTCAAAATCAGGACCTGAAAGGAGAAAGGTGTTTTCCACTGCCACCAAGGGGACCAGGTACTCCCACTACCACTGGGGAGAACCAGGCATCTGATCCCCAAGGGTCTGAGGTTTCCCAGGCATACCCAGAAAGTACCTCTAGGTATACATCATGTAAGGCATCCCGCCACACCTGGCCCTATACTGGGCATGCACAGGAAGTCCTGTAGCCCACTTGAGCATGCATAGACATCACTATGGCTCAACTCCATCCCTGGCCACAGCTGGGAATGGGGGTGGGAGAGAAGCAAGGATTAGGTCCTGAAGTCCAGGGTAGACTCCTCTTGGTTAAGCATCCTGATAGCATCACTTTTAATGGCTCCAAGGGGAGACCAAGTGTCTAAATGTGGTAACATTGAATTAAATGGATTATGAGATTGACCCAAAGGCCAGAGTCTCATTCTTGGGTCTCTCTTAGGTACTCCAGAAATAGCTTAAATCCTAGGCCATGGAGGCTGGCACAGATCAAACAGGTCACCCATCCTGGAGGCAAAGGTGATAGCTATGAAACAAGAGTGTAGAAGTTGGGAGTCCAGGTGTGAGCAAAGAGGCAAAAGAAACAGATGTGGTTAGTGGTGGTCAGGGCTGGACAATGGGGTTAGACAGGGCAAAGGACAGAAAGGACAGCAAAACACTTCTATTCCCCAATTAATTTTGGGAGTCCCTGTGGCTTCTCTCTGGGAAACTTACAGCCTCCCATACATGGCCAGTGGATGCCCCAAGGATCCTGGGCCCCTGGCCCTCCAACATAAGGGTGGGGCTTGCAGTTAGAACTCTCTTTAAGGTTGGGGCAGAGATGTTGGAAATGGGTTGTGAGGAAATTCATGTATCATAATTGAGTCTAGACAGAAGGCCTTGAAGAGGGGCTCTAATAATGGTTCTCTGTAATAGGGCGAGAAAGATGGGCTGCTGGAATACCTGGAGGATTTGGCAGAGTGTCCATTTCTTGGCAACCATCCCCAGTATGTGTTAGTCTGGGTCCAGGAAGGAAGAAGAAAAGGGAGGGAGTTTACAGGTTAGACAGGGGTGAAGGAGGCATAAACCCAATTGGAAAGTAGAAGAGGGATCTTGGCAACCTTGAGCCTATCACTGAATGCACCGACAATAATATTTAGAATTAGAAGAGACCCCTCACAAAGGCAGCAATTATACCCAGACGAACAGCGGAATGAAGTCATGCATGAGCAGAGGGTGGCAAGGTCATGGCTAAAGAGGTCATTAAATAAGTCCTGGAGATACTGAGCAGAATTGGAGGAGTGAAGGGAAAGTGAGGACAGGACCCTGACATATGACTTAGAGAAAGAAATGCTCAACTGTGAGCCAAGAAGGAGGTGCCTGGGAGCACTGAGTGGAGGAAATGGATCCTTGGAAGTTGAGACTACAACCTACAGGGTGAATGTATCACAGGGTGGGGCAGGTTGTTTTGCTTAGACTTGTTGGAGGTGATGACCACCCTAGTGGCTCTTAATGGTTGATCAGTATCCACCAAGGAAGTGGCAAAAACAACCAAGAATCCAAGAAAAAGAGAAAAGTCAAGAGGAGTGCCTTAAAGTAGCACAGAATTTCTCCTTGCCTTGACTGTCAGTGAGTGCTATGTCAGGAGTCCCTTGGTGCTCACCAACATGTTGTCAGGCAGTCCAATCTGGGGAGATCTCCATGCACCACTAGGTGAGACCTCAGTCTGGGAAAGGGTTCTTGACTCTTCCTGAGAAAGAATTCACGAGTAGGTCGAGTAGCTACAAGCAGAGTAGGTTAATAAGGCAAAAGTACACACACAAGGAGGGAGTATGGGCATGCTGCAGAGATAAGCAGCCCAGTGGGGTTCAGACTGGGGGCTTTTACAGCTGGAGTTTAAGTAGAGGGTGGAATATTCATCAGGATAGGTGAATTTTTTTGGAATAGGGAGGGGTTTTCTGGGAAATAGGGTGACACCCTCTTTTGTCCTTAGATGGCCTGCCTTGACTGTTATGGCACCAATGGGTGTGATTTTAGTATACTATGAGCATATAATGTACTTTGAGGTGAAATCATGGTCAATTTCTCCTCCATGTGGGAGCAAGTCAGTTTTGGCAGGTCTGTTATCTATATCCTCACTCCCCATATTGCTTGAGAACAGTTTACATGGGATGTTCAGAATATAAACAAGCAACTAACCAAATGTAAACACCGGACAAAGTCCCCAGCACCCTCCCTGCTCATATCTGATTATCTACCTACTGTCACAAAACTAATAGATTAATACATATAGTATAAGGAATTCATCCAGGTGATTCTGGCAGCTGAGAAGCCCCATGATCTGCTGTCTGTAAGCTGGAGATTCAGGAAGGCCAATGGTGTAGTTCAGTCTGAGTTTGAAGGCCTGAGAACCAGGGGAACGAATGGTGTGAATCCCAGTCCAGGGCCAGAGAAGACTCATATCCTAGATGGAGTTCTCAGGCAGAAGGGGGGCTTTCTCCCTTCCTCCACCTTTCTATTCTATTTAGGCCCTTAATGGATTGAATGAGGCCCACTCACATTGGGGAGGGCAAACTGCTTTACTTAGTCTCCTGATTCAAGGACTAAACTCACAGAGAAGCACCCTCATAGAACATTCATAATGTTTAACCAAATATCTCAGTACTCTGTGACCAGATCTAGTTGATACATGAAGTTATCCATCACACAGGGTAAGGGTACTTTTACTTTTCACCTTATACCTTTCACTACTGTTTGAAATTTTTATGGAAAGTACTATTAATTTTATTATATTTAAAAAAATGATATTGCTATCCAACTAACTGATAACCATTTTTCTCCAGCTGTTTTACTCTCATTTCATGCCTCATCTGTTTATTCAGCCCTCTTAGGAAAAGATAACAGCCCAGAGTTAGCCTCCTAGCCCTAGACTCTCTTATTTAGACTGCTGACCAGACTTACAAGACCCATTTAGCCTCAGTTTTCTCTGGGATTCCATCCCACTGTGGAGGCCCCAATGTTTAGGGGTTATGGTGGCCCAAACAATGGCTAGGGTTGGGAAGTTTCTGTGCAGTTCGAGCAAAGCTGCTGTTTTTGGAGGAATACATAAAATTGTGGGCAGAATGGCTTACAATTGCTCATCCTTGGATTGACTTAATTAATGTTACTTGGACAAATAATCCAACTTAGTGTATTCTTTAGTAGATACTGGTGAATCCATTCTTTTCCATTTTACACTGTATCATATTGATCATAATCCAACTTTTGAAGAACTCAATATTAAGTATGATTTCATAGATGAATGAATACTAAAAAAAGTATAGAACTTGATGACCTGGGTAAAATAATTCTTTGGTTTGATTCATAAACTGGTATTTGGATACTAAGTGCTTATAGCTTTAGAAATTTGTCTATAAATAAGTAAATAAATGGAGATTATGCAGGTTGACAACTACCACTTCCCTTCTTCTCAGTAATGCAGCAACTAGGATTCTGATTTAAATAATTGATCTAAACCTAATCTATTTGTGACATCTCATCAGTTTTTCTCCAAGTAATGTGAAAAAATATGCACATCTCCCAAATTTTAAATTAATAAAAATTCCCCACAAAAAAATAGAAAAAATATGTATGTATTGAGTGGACAATGAAAAGCGAGTAATGTTAAGCACTGAGGAGCTAAATAAGATAATTATGGCTTGGTATGTTTCTTGAGAGCTTTCATTTTTCATATAAATTAAGTGTTCTGAGATCTCTGTTGGAAATGGGTACAAGCTTTCCGCTGTCAGACACAGATTAAACCCTTATCTACAAATTTTCCCAAGTAGGTCATTCATTAATCTAATATGCTGCACTTCGTTTACATAACACAGGGTACAATTTTGCTTTTAGTTTTACATTCTATTTATGCTATGCTAGGAAGGAGTCCATTGCCTTTAGCATAAAATCATCGTTTGCCTTTAATGAAGACATATCAAGGACCAGTAATAGCCAACTCTACATTAAACTGATAGATTGTCTACTTCGGCCTTATATTTGTTACTATAAGTCTTGACTGATGGTTCCACTCACCCAAAACTTAATAATGTTTCTTATAGTCAGGAAATCATAAGCATCTGTCATAGATTTAACATTGAAACTGTCAGTTACCTAGATTTCCCTCCCTTGGCTCTTGAACTCTGGTATAAGGAAAAATATCAAGGCTCTTTACTGCTCGGTCAACATCCTCCTTGCAGGTTCTGCTTGGTGAGAGGCAGTCTAGATCTAGATTTTGTCTGAAGTTGGGGGCTTTAAAGGGGTTATTTGGAAGGTAGGCTGAAAATACTTTAAGCTTTTCTTTGCTTCCACCATGGCAAGAAAATAAATCTTTTTATTTTTTTATGTTGTGTACAAGAAATTCACTTATTTGTTTTTTAAAAACTAAAAAAAGTATAGTTGATATACAATATTATATTAATTTCAGATGTATTATTCAGATTTCAGATGAATCACAACATAGTGATTCAACAATAATATATATTATGAAATAGTCACCACAGTACATGTAGTTCAAAATAAATCTTTTAGCATTCACAGAAGAAAAAGAAAAGAACAAAAGAACTATCATCAGAGGCAGCTGTTTTCTTGATAATAAACAAGTCTATTGTCTTCAAGCCAGTTTTTATTGTTCCTTTATGGGATGTCTTCCAATTGCACACACCACCCTTCTCTACCTTGCTTTCTGCCCAGAGAGACTGACCTGTTTAAATTACATCAGTGGTTTTCCAGGTGTGGCCTGAGGACCAGCAGCATCAGGGACTTGGATATTTGTTAGAAATGCAGATTTTCAGGCCCCACCCAATGTACTGAACCAGAAACTCTGGGGATGGGCCCAGCCATCTGTTTTAAGCCAGCCCTCCAGGTGATTCTGAGCATGGTAAGGTTTGAGGTGACTGAGTTACATCTTAAATTCCCTTATTTTTGGCCTCCTGTTGAGTTTGGTCCATGGAAAGCACCAGTAGGAAGACTGAGGGAGGGAGGAGAGTAAGATCTGGGCATTTGTTTTCCCACCTTCCTCCTTTAAAGACACCACCAGCTGGCTGTGTTCCTCTCCTGGAGGCCACAGTGCCTGTCATGGGGCTGTCTGTACACTTACCCTTCACAGGTCACAGGGACCTGTTCTTCCCTTGGGGCTCCTGCTGTTTCAGCCTCACAGGGTATGATACTATCCCTTATCAGCTTATTTTAAAATCTGCCTCCACTTTTGAAAATAGTTCCTTTAATCAACTCTTGTCAATTACCCTGCTTAATGTTTGTGGATGCCTGGACCACAACTGATACAGTTACCGACGTCAAATTTTTATGACTCATTTTACTTTCATGATTATCTTCTCTTCTCTTCTCCTGCTTACTTGATAGGGCTATTAGGAGGACTAAATGAGTTAATGTGCTGATCACAGTGCCTGGCTCACAGACATCAATATCTGGTAGGTGTTATTTGTAGAGCTGCCATAGACTGAATGTCTGTGTCCCCACAAAATTCAGTTGTTGAAACGTAATCCCCAGTGTGAGGGTGTTTTAGAGGGGAGCCTTTGGAGGTGGTTAGGCCATGATGGTAGAGTCCCACTATTGGATTAATGCCCTTAATAAATGTGACCCCAGAGTGCTCTCGCTCTTTCTGCCATGTGAGGACACAGCAAAAAGATGGCCATCTGTAAGCCAGGAAGCAGGCCCTCCTCATCAGACACCAAACCTGCTGGCACCTTGATTTTGGACTTCTGGACACCAGAACTGTGAGAAATAAACTTTTGTTGTCGATAAGCCACCCTGTCTATGGTATTTTGTTATAGCAGCCCTAACTGACAAAGACCAGTGGTGTTACAGTGTGTTTGCTGTTTGTAGTCATAAGATATTAAAATGTCCTCGGCTCTGCTGTCTTCTCACCCTTGTTCCCTCTCTGCCCCTTGGCTTCCCAGAATTAACTTTGATTTCAGTACTGTAGTTGATTTCAGATGGAGGAATTATCAGAATCATGGAAGAGTAACAGTTTGGGAATCATTGATGAAACATTAAATCCCATTTTAAATGCTCTGACCCCAAATACTGTTAAACTCAATAATTAAATAATGATTATCATCTAATTTATAAAATATGTAGAAATATTTCAATTTCCTTATCACAAACAGCTATTTTTTTCTTCTTTCTCAATGGTACTACTATAAACTTGGCATTAGTGTTAATATCATAAAATGATGTTTGCAATCATCCAAACAGGTAACAAATTTAACAAAAGAATGTGAGTGGGCTTTAACAGTGACTTTTGTCCCGATGCCTTATGCAGTCACAGAGGGGCCTGCATTCCAAAGGGCATGTCCTTGCTTTCGTGCTTTGCTGTGATATTTTAAAGAATTTTTGAACAAGGGCCCAACATTTTCATTTTGCACTGGATTTGGTCAATCATGAAGCTGGTTCTTGCTCTGCCTTACTTATGTTTGTTCAAGATGACCAAATAAGTATCATAATAGGGTCTGATTGTTAGTATTATTTTACCAATCAATAATTGCTTTATTCATATTGGTTTTTAGAGGAAAGGTGCTAACCCCCTGCTTGCAGAGTTTAAACAAGTATCTCTCTCTTAAAGACTGAAAAATAGTATCACCTGTATCATTACTTCTAATCAAATGTAAAAGATGAGGAAACAAATAAGACTCAGTTCATAAAGCTTTCAAGATTTTGTTGAAAATACTGAGAGACTTTAATAGGAATTGCTGTTCTATTTCATCAGGCAACCAAACACATTAGACTGACTCAGAGCCACAGATACAAGGGAAAAATGTTTTTCTCTGGAAGATTTTTCTTTGAGAACAAAATTAGAAACAGGAGATGTCCTTTGTAGCTCAGCAATAGGTAAATACCATATAAACAATAACAAAAAGTCAGAGACTCTGCTCTCTGAATAAACTAAAATTGTTGCTGGGAATATAAAAATCTTGGGTTTGAGGAGAAATCTTTTCTACAGGGTTATAAAATTAGACTTGGTTATAAAATTAGAAGTAATTTCTAGTTAAAAATTTATTTCCTGAAGGAATAGATATATAATACCTGACATAAGGATGATTCAGAATGTCACTATTTCCATTTTTGGCATCTAACGTACAAATCTTAGAAAAGGCTATGTGTGCCAATTGACAGTTTTCCCCAACATAGTAAGAAACAGTGTATACAGTTATGGTTTGCACTGAAGGCTCTGTGTCTACCTTTACCCTGACCAGTCCTTGTGGGACATGGCATAATATACAACTGAGTCCATTCAAATAATTTTCCTTACTGTATTTTTATAATACATGGAACCTTGCCGTGGCAAGTCAAGCAGTCTCACTACCCAAAGCAGCTGTAGGCCAAAGGAATGCCCAGGCTTGCATGAACAGATACATTGGAGGCTTCCAATGTGTGGGTAGAGTTGTGATGCCTCTTATGCTGGTGCTCAGTTACATCATCTAGAATTAAATGCTGAAGGATTTACCTTTCAGTGTTTTTTTAATTAAGGTATAATTGATATACATTCTTATGAAGGTTTCATGTGAAAAACACTGTGGTTACAACATTCACCCATATTATCAAGTCCCCCCCATACCTCTTTGAAGTCACTGTCTAGTAAGATGCCACAGAGTCACTACTTGTCTTCTCCGTGCTACACTGCCTTCCCTGTGACTGCCCCACACCATGTGTACCAATCATAATACTCCCCAATCCCCTTCTCCCTCCCTCCCTCCCCCACTCTCCTCCCCCACTCCCCTTTGGTAACCACTAGTCCCTTCTTGGAATCTGTCAGGCTGCTGCTGTTTTGTTCCTTCAGTTTTGCTTTTTTGTTATACTCCACAAATGAGGGAAATCATTTGGCACTTGTCTTTCTCTGCCTGGCTTATTTCACCGAGCATAATACCCTCTAGCTCCATCCATGTTGTTGCAAATGGTAGGATTTGTTTCTTTCTTATGGCTGAATAGTATTCCATTGTGTATATGTGCCACCTCTTTATCCATTCATCTGCTGATGGACACTTTTGTTGCTTCCATATCTTGGCTATTGTAAATAGTGCTGCAATAAACATAGGGGTGTGTATGGTTTTTGAATAGGAGATATTGTTTTCTTTGACAGGGATTGCATTGAATCTGTAGATTGCTTTAGGCAGGATGGCCATTTTGACAATATTAATTCTTCTACCCATGAGCACGGGATGTATTTCCATTTATTGGTATCTTCTTTAATTTCTACCATTAGTATCTTGTATTTTCAGGGTGTAAGTCTTTCACTTCCTTGGTTAGGTTTTTCTGAGGTATTTTATTCTTTTTGATGCAATTGTAAGTGGAATTGTTTTCCTGATTTCCCTTTCTGCTAGTTCATCGTTAGTATATAGGAATGCAACAAATTTCTGTGTATTGATTTGTATCCCACAACTTTGCTGAATTCGGTTAGTAGTTCTAGTAGTTTTGGGGTAGGTTATTTAGGGTTTTTTATGTACGATATCATGTCATCTGCAAACAGTGACAGTTTAACTTCTTCCTTACCAATCTGGATACCTTTTATTTCTTTGTTTTGTCTGATTGCCATGGCTAGGACCTCCAGTACTGGGGAGATTGGGCATCCTTGTCTTGTTCCCAATCTTAGAGGAAAAGCTTTCAGCTTTTCACTGTTAAGTATGATGTTGGTTGTGGGTTTGTCATATACGGCCTTTATTATGTTGAGGTACTTGCCCTATAAACCCATTTGGTTGAGAGTTTTTATCATGAATGGATGTTAAATTTTGTCAAATGCTTTTTCAGCATCTATGGAGAAAATTATGTGGTCTTTATCCTTTTTGTTGATGAAATGTATGATGTTGATGGATTTTTGAGCATTGTACCATCCTTGCATCCCTGGAATAAATCTTACTTGATCATGATGGATGATCTTTTTGATGTATTTTTTGAATTTGGTTTGCTAATATTTTGTTGAATATTTTTGCATCTATGTTCATCAGGGATATTGTTCTGTAACTTTCTTTATTTGTGGTGTCTTTGCCTGGTTTTGGTATTAGAGTGATGCTGGACTCTTTGAATGAGTTTGGAAGTATTCCCTCTTCTTCTAGTCTTTGGAAAACTTTAAGGAGGATGGGTATTAGATCTTCACTAAATGTTTGATACAACTCAGTGGGGAAGCCATCTGGTCCAGGCCTTTGTTCTTTGGTAGTTTTATAATTACCAGTTCAATTCTGTTGCTGGTAATTGCTCTGTTCAGATTTGCTGTTTCTTCCTTGGTCAGTCTTGGAAGGTTGTATTTTTCTAGAAAGTTGTCCATTTCTTCTAGGTTATCCAGTTTGTTAGCATATAATTTTTCATAGTATTCTCTAATAATTCTTTGTATTTCTGTGGTGTCTGTAGTGATTTTTCCTTTCTCATTTCTGATTCTGTTTATATGTGTAGACTCTCTCTTTTTCTTGATAAATCTGGCTAGGGGTTTATCTATTTTGTTTATTTTCTTGAAGAACCAGATCCTGTTTTTATTGAATCTATTTTTTTATTCTTCTTGATTTTATTTATTTCTGCTTTAATCTTTATTGTGTCCCTCCTTCTACTGACGTTGGGCCTCATTTGTTCAACTTTTTCTAGTTTCGTTAATTGTGAGTTTAGACTGTTCATATGGAATTGTTCTTCTTTCCTGAGGTAGGCCAGTACTGCAATGTACTTCACTCTTAGTACGGCCTTCACTGCATCCCACAGATTTTTGTGGTGTTGAGTTATTGTTGTCATTTGTCTCCATATATTGCTTGATAGCTGTTTTTATTTGGTCATTGATCCATTGATTATATAGAAGCATGTTGTTAAGCCTCCATGTAGTTGTGGTCTTTTTCATTTTCTCTGCCTAATTTATTTCTAGTTTCATACCTTTGTGGTCTTATAAGCTGTTTGGTACAAGTTCAATCGTTTTGAATTTACTGAGGTTCTTTTTGTGGTCTAATATATGATCTATTCTTGAAAATGTTCCATGTGCACTTGAGAAGAATGTGTATCCTGCTGCTTTTGGGTGGAATGTTCTATAGATGTCTGTTCAGTCCATCTTTTCTAATGTGTTGTTCAGTTCCTCTGTCTCCTTACTTATTTTCTGTCCAGTTGTTCTGTCCTTTGGAGCAAGTGGTATGTTGAAGTCTCCTAAAATGGATGCATTGCATTCTATTTCCCCCCTCAATTCTGTTATTATTTGTTTCACATATGTAGGTGCTCCTGTGTTGGGTGCATAGATATTTATAATAGTTATATTCTCTTGTTGGGTTGACCCATTTATTTTTATGTAATGTCCTTCTTTGTCTCTTGTCACTTTCTTTGTTTTGAAGTCTATTTTGTCTGGTACAAATACTGCAGTTTCTGCTTTTTTCTCCCTGTTAGTTGCATGAAATATCTTTTTCCATTCCTTCACTTTTAGTCTGCGTATGTCTTTGGGTTTAAAGTGAGTCTCTTGTAGGCAGCATATAGATGGGTCTTGCTCTTTTATCCATTCAGTGACTCTATGTCTTTTGATTGGTGCATTTAGACCATTTACATTTAGGGTGATTGTCAATAGGTATGTACTTATTGCCATTGCAGGCTTTAGATTTGTGGTTACCAAAGGTTCAAGGTTAACTTCCTTACTAAGAGTCTAACTTAAGTCCCTTAGTATGCTGTTACAAACACAATCTAAAGGTTCTTTTTTTCCCCCTCTTTTCTCTCTCCTCCATTCTTTATATATTAGGTATCATAATCTGTACTCTTTGTCTATCCCTTGACTGACTTTGCGGGTAGTTGATTTGATTTTGCATCTGCTTAGTAATTAATTGGTCTACCTCCTTTACTGTGGTTTTATTTTCTCTGGTGACAGCTCTTAAACCTTAGGAACACTTCCATCTTGAGCAGTCTCTCCAAAATACACTGTAGAGACAGTTTGTTGGAGGTAAACTCTATCAGCTTTTGCTTATCTGGAAATTGTTTAATCCTTCCTTCAAATTTAAATGAGAATCTTGTTGGGTAGAGTATTCTTGGTTTGAGGCTTTTCTGTTTCATTGCATTAAGTATATCATCCCACTCACTTTTGGCCTATAAGGTTTCTGTTGAGAAGTCTGATGCCTGATGGGTTTTCCTTTGTATGTGATCTTTTTTTTCTCTCCCAGATGGGGAAGTTTTCCCTTCCCAGATGGGGAAGTTTTCAGCAATGACCTCCTCAAAGACACTTTGTATCCCTTTTTCTCTCCTTCTTCTGGTACCCCTATAATGCAAATTTTGTTCCTTTTGGATTGGTCACACAGTTCTCTCAATATTCTTTCATTTTTAGAGAATTCATTTTTCTATGTGTGCCTCAGCTTCTTTGTATTCCTCTTCTCTAATATCTACTTCATTTACTGTCTCCTCTACCTCATCTTATCTGCTTTTAAACCCCTCCATTGTATGTTTCATTTAAGATACTGTGTTTTTTCAAAGTTTGTATCTCATTCTTGAATTCCTCCCTGAGTTTTTGAATATTTTTCTGTAGCTCAGTTAGCATGCTTACAATTTTTATTTTGAAATCTTTTCAGGAAGACTGATGAGTTCAGTTTCCCTTGGCCATCTTTCTGGTGTTTGTGGGGTTTTGGTTTGAACCAGGTTCCTTTGACATTTCATATTTGTTGGTGGCATCCTCTAGTGCCCAGAAGCTCTACTCTCTGAAACTGCTCAGCCTCTGGAGGGATAGCAGGTGTCTGTCTGGAGGAAAGATATTTTTCCTGCTTCCAAGATGCAGTTCTTGCCTCCACTACCAGGGACAGTGGTCTGAGTATGCAGGGAGAAGCTTCTGTACTTTGCACTTGTAGCTGCTGTAGGTGGGGTCACCCTCTGGCTGGCCTGGCGCAATGACAGGGGCAGCTGGTTTGTGAGCTAGTGCTGGCTGGGATGAAGGTGTAACAGCCTGTGTATAGTGGTGGGGAGCCTCATAGCTGCATTACCAGCCAGGGGGATGTTGTGCCTTAAGCTATTGAAAGTTCTCAATATGCTGGGCAGAGTGCACCCAGACAATTTTTTCCACCTGTCCTTTCTCCTGAGCAGCAAGCTCTCTGCAATCCTTGCCCCTTTAGCAGTCCTTTTGCTATTAGGAAGTCTCTCAGACTGCCTGCATTTAATTTGTCCCAGAGCAGCCAGTTTTGGATACCTGTTTTCAACAAGTGGCTAGAATCTTAGTCTCTCCAAGTATTCTGCCTCTCTTAGCTTTCCAACCCCACTAATCTCCAGAGCATCATGTAATGTAGGTTCATGCTCCCAGAGAATATCTCAAGGGCTGGGTGTTCAGCAGTCCTAGGCCACCAACACTTCCCTGCTCCATTTTTCTTCCTCCTGCCTGTGAGCTGTGGTTGGAAAAGGGCTTGGATCTCTCCATATCATGGCTTTGGTACTTTACCCTTTTCCTTGAGGTTTGTTGTTTTCCCCAGGTGTATGCAATCTGGTTCAGCCTTCTTTCCTGTTGCTCTTTCAGGGTTCGTTGTTTTTGCTATATTTTCATATTATATGTGATTTTGGGAGGAGGTTTTTGTCTCACCTCTCATGCTGCTATCTTTAAGGCTCTCCTGCTCTGATCTTTATTATGCCTTTCAGTGTCTTCTTATACTTAGAACTTTTCTCCTTGTATTCCTTGATGGGACTTTGCTATAAGAAATTTATAACATTCAAACTTAGTATCAATTCTCTCATTCATCAACCACCCAACAAGTGTTTTATAGAAAAAAAATCAGATTGAGTAAATGATATATCATTCTTTCCTCATAAATCACTAATGTGGACCCTTTGAGTGACACCCTTCAGACTACAAAGACTGTGATGAAATGGGCTTAGGGTAACCCCCAAATAGAAGATATATCATCATTTACTAGACCTTAAAATTTCCCCATGTATTAAGCTACCAATGTGCTTTGCCGAAATTCCTGTCTACATTATAAATTTATAATGTCCAAATTCCATGTTGTTCTGGTACAAGGGCTTTTGAGAAACTAGACAAACCACTAAAGAAGATTTTCCAAAATGGAAAAGTTTTAAAGATGAAATACACTTAACAGTTTGAACTTAATTTCTCCCCTGTTAAAAAAGGGCCTGAAAAGTTAGGTTTGCATTGGATTTTATAGCGTAAATTATCTGTCCCTAAACAATGTTGTTGGCATGCATTCAAACAACTCTGTTATGTACAAATTAATGATTTGAACATCCAGTTCTTCAAAAGAGGAGTAAGTCTATAATTGTCCAAATTATTTATTAGAATAAACAACCCTGGGTTTTTCTTTAATTATTTAATTATATGAGAGATATTGCACTTGTGAGACATTCACATAATTTTCAGAATGAGAAATACCTATTTCATGGAGAGAGTATTTATACCAAGTGAGGATACACTGTCCATTTTCTTATCTAACTCAGATATAGACCACTCCAATTTTCCTAGATTATTTACTCTGGAATTACTGTGTAGTCTTAAAAAATCTGACTAGATCTGAAAAATTGTTTTAGTCAGGGTAGAATGGAAGTCCTTTTCAAAGATATTATGACTAGCCACGCAAATCTTCTGGCTTTGCCTTTTTTAAAAAAACAAGCCATAGCAGATTAAAGATGGTGGTGTGAGAGGTGAGATAGAGGCTTCCTCCTAAAACTGCATATAATAAGAAAATATAATTAACACAACTAATCCTGAAAGACCAACAGGAAAGAGGACTGTGCCAGACTGCATATACCTGGAGGAAAGAGCAGACCTCACGGAACAGGGTAATGTACCAAAGCTGTTGCCTGGTGGGACCCAAGCCCTTCCCCCACCCCAGCTCACCAGCAGGAGGAAGAGAAATGGAGCAGGGAGGGAGTGGAGGCCTGGGACTGCTGAATACCTAACTCCGGAGATCTTCTCTGGGAGCACAAGCCTAGATTTCATGGTGCTTTCATGATACTCTCGTGATTAGGGGATTGGAAAGCTAAGGCAGGCAGAATTCCTGGAGAGACTGAGATTCCAGCTGCTTGTGGAGAGCAGAGATCCATATCCAGTTGCTCTGGGATAAAAGAAAGGCAGGCAATCTGAGAGACTTCCGAACAAGGAAGCCCTTAGCAAGAGGGCCACTAAAGGGGCAAGGATTGCACAGAGCTTACTGCTCAGGAAAAAGGACAGTTAGACAAAATTGTCTGGGTGCACTCTACCCAGGAGGTTGGGAGCTTTCATGATTTCCAGGTGCTCCAGCTCCCTGACTGGCTACGCAGCTCCAGAGACCCTCTCCGTGATAGGCAACATAATACGTCTTTCTCCCGACCAGCCCCACCTGGCTTGCAAACCAGCAAACCCTACCCTGGCATTATGCCAGCCAGAGGGAAGATCTGTCTACAGCAACTACAAACGCAAAGCATAGAGGGTTATACCTGTGTGCTTGGCCTACTGGTTCAGGCAGTGGAGACAGGCATAGCGGCCGGGAAGCAGGAAACAGCTCTTTCCTCCCCCCAAGCACCAGTACAACTCCCCTGTGGCCCCCAACATTGCTTCAGGGGCTGAGCAGCTCCAGAGAGTAGAGCTTCTGGACACTAGAGGGCACCATATACAAATATGAAATGACAAAGGAATCTGGTTCAGAGTAAAATTAATATCTCTTGAGAAAGATGACATGGACCTCATGAATCTTCCTGAAAGGGAGTTCAAAATAAAAATAATTAGCATTCTCATGGAGGTACGGAAAGATATTCAAGAACTCAGGAATGAATTCTGGTCAGAGATCCAATCATTGAAGATTACAATAGAGGGTATTAAAAGCAGATTAGATATGGTAGAGGAGATGATAAATGAAATAGAATCTGGAGAAGAGAAATACAAAGAAGCTGAGGCACAGAGAGAAAAAAGGATCTCTAAGAATGAAAGAATATTGAGAGAACTGTGTGACCAATCCAAATGGAACAATATTCACATTATAGGGGTACCAGAAGAAGAAGAAGAGAGAGAAAGGGATAGAAAGTGTCTTTGAGGAGGTAATTGCTGAAACTTCCCCAATCTGGAGAAAGAGATAGTCTCTCTGACCATGGAGACCACAGATCTCCCAACACAATGGACCAAGGAAGACAACACCAAGATATATAGTAATTAAAATGGCAAAAATCAAGTATAAGGGCAGACTATTAAAAGCAGCCCGAGAGAGAAATAAGATCACATACAAAGGAAAGCCCATCAGGCTAACATCAGACTTCTCAGCAGGAACTTTACAGGCCAGAAGGGAGTGGCATGATGTATTTAATGAAATGAAGCAGAAGGGTCTGTAACCAAGATTACTTTATCTGGCAAGATTATCATTTAAATTTGAAGGAGTGATTAAACAATTTCCAGATAAGCAAAAGCTGGGAGAATTTACCTCCCACAAACTATCTCTACAGTCTATTTTGGAGGGATTGCTATAGATGGAAGTGTTCCTAAGGTTTAATAGCTGTCACCAGATGTAATAAAACCACAGTAAAGAAAGTAGAACAGCTAATTACTAAGCAAATGCAAAATTAAATTAACTCTCCCAAAGACGATCAAGCAATAGACAAAAGTACAGAATATGATACCTAATATATAAAAGAATGGAGGAGGAATAAAAAGGAGGAGAAAAAGAAATGAAACTTTAGATTGTATTTGTAATCGTATATTAAGTGAGTTAAGTTAGACTCTTAGATAGTAAGGAAGTTAACATTGAACCTTTCGTAACCACAAATCTAAAGTCTGCAATGGCAATAAGTACATACCTATTGATAATCACCCTAAATGTAAATGGACTGAATGCACTGATCAAAAGACATAGAATCACTGAATAGATAAAAAAACAAGACCCATCTATATGCTGCCTACAAGAGACTCACTTGAAACCCAAAGACATACACAGACTAAAAGTGAAGGGATGGAAAAAGATATTTCATGCAACTAATAGAGAGAAAAAAGCAGGAGTTGTAGTACTTGTATCAGACAAAAAAGACTTCAAAACAAAGAAAGTCAGAGACAAAGAAGGACATTACATAATGATAAAGGGGTCAATCCAAAAAGATGATATAACCATTATAGATATCTATGCACCCAAAACAGGAGCATGTACACATGTGATACAAATACTAACTGAATTAAAAGGGGAAATAGAATGCAATGCATTCATTCTAGGAGACTTCAACACTCTACTCATGCTGAAGGACAGATCAACAACACAGAAAATAAGTAACGAGACAGAGGTACTGAGCAACACATTAGAACAGATGGACCTAACAGACATCTACAGAACTCTACACCCAAAAGCAGCAGAATACACATTCTTCTCAAGTACACAACATTTTCAAAAATAGATCATATACTAGGCCACAAGAAGAGCCTCAGTAAATTTAAAAAGATTGAAATTGTACCAACCAGTTTCTCAGACCACAAAGGTATGAAACTAGAAATAAATTACACAAAGAAAACAAAAAATCTCACAAACATATGGAGGCTTCACAACATGCTCCTAAATAACCAATGGATCAATGACCAAATAAAAACAGTGATCAAGCAATATATGGAGACAAATGACAACAAAAATTCAACACCGCAAAATCTGTGGATGCAGCCAAGGCCATGCTAAAAGGAAAGTATATTGCAATACAGGCCTACCTCAGGAAAGAAGAACAATCCCATATAAGCAGTCTAAACTCACAATTAATGAAACTAGAAGAAGAATAACAAATGAGGCCCAAAGTCAGTAGAAGGAAGGACACAATAAAGATTAAAGCATAAATATATAAAATTGGGAAGAATAAAATAATAGAAAGAATCAATGAAAGCAAGAGCTGATTCTTTGAGAAAATAAACAAAATAGATAAACCCCTAGCCAGACTTATCAAGAAAAAAAGAGAGTCTACACATATAAACAGAATCAGAAATGAGAAAGGAAAAATCACTACAGACACCACAGAAATACAAAGAATTATTAGAGAATACTATGAAAAATTATATGCTAACAAACTGGATAACCTAGAAGAAATGGACAACTTTCTAGAAAAATACAACCTTCCAAGGCTGACCAAGGAAGAAACAGCGAATCTGAACAGAGCAATTACCAGCAACAGAATTGAACTGGTAATTATAAAACTACCAAAGAACAAAGGCCTGGACCAGATGGCTTCCCCACTGAGTTGTATCAAACATTTAGTGAAGACCTAATACCCATCCTCCTTAAAGTTTTCCAAAGACTAGAAGAAGAGGGAATACTTCCAAACTCATTCAAAGAGTCCAGCATCACTCTAATACCAAAACCAGGCAAAGACACCACAAATAAAGAAAGTTACAGAACAATATCCCTGATGAACATAGATGCAAAAATATTCAACAAAATATTAGCAAACCAAATTCAAAAAATACATCAAAAAGATCATCCATCATGATCAAGTAGGATTTATTCCAGGGATGCAAGGATGGTACTCTATTAGAATATCCATCAACATTATCTACCACATCAACAAAAAGAAGGGCAAAAACCACATGATCATCTCCATAGATGTTGAAAAAGCATTCAACCAAATTCAACATCCATTCATGATAAAAACTCTCAACAAAATGGGTATAGAGGGCAAGTACCTCAACATAATAAAGGCTGTATATGACAAACCCACAGCCAACATCATACATAACAGCAAGAAGCTGAAAGCTTTTTCTTTAAGATTGGGAACAAGACAAGGATGCCCACTTTCCCCACTTCTATTCAACATAGTACTGGAGGTCCTAGCCATGGCAATCAGACAACACAAAAAAATAAAAGGCAGCCATATTGGCAAGGAAGAAGTTAAACTGTCCCTGTTTGCAGATGACATGATATTGTACATAAAATATCCTAAATAATCCACTCCAAAACTACTAGATCTAATATCTGAATTCAGCAAAGTTGCAGGATACAAAATTAATACACAGAAATCTGCTGCATTCCTATGCACTAACAATGAACTAGCAGATAGAGAAATCAGGAAAACAATTCCATTCACAACTGCATCAAAAAGAATAAAATACCGAGGAATAAACCTAACCAAGGGAGTGAAAGACTTATACCATGAAAACTACAAGACACTCTTAAGAGAAATCAAAGAGGACACTAATAAATGGAAATTCATCCCATGCTCTTGGCTAGGAAGAATTAATATTGTCAAAATGGCCATCCTGCCTAAAGCAGTCTATAGATTCAATGCAATCCCTATCAAAATACCTACAACATTCTTCAATGAACTAGAGCAAATAGTTCTAAAGTTCATATGGAATAAGAAAAGACCCCGAAGAGCTAAAGCAATCCTGAGAAGGAAGAATAAAGCAGGGGGATTTATGCTCCCTGACTGCAAACTCTTCTACAAAGCCACAGTAATCAAGACAATTTGGTACTGGCACAAGAACAGACCCATAGACCAATGGAACAGACTAAAGAGCCCTGATATAAACCCAAACATATATGGTCAATTAATATATGACAAAGTAGCCATGGACATACAATGGGGGAAATGACAGCCTCTTCAACAGCTGGTGTTGGCAAAAGTGGACAGCTACATGCAAGAGAATGAAACTGGATTATTGTTTAACCCCATACACAAAAGTAAACTCGAAATGGGTCAAAGACTTGAATGTAAGTCATGAAACCATAAAACTCTTAGAAGACAATATAGACAAACATCTCCTAAAGGTAAGCATGAGCAACTTCTTCCTAAACCTATCTTCTCGAGAAAGGGAAACAAAAGCAAAAATGAACTCATGGGAATGCATCAAACTAAAAAGTTTCTGTATGACAAAGGACACCATCAACAGAACAAAAAGGCATCCTACAGTACGGGAGAATATATTTGTATATGACATATCTGACAAAGGGTTAACATACAAAGTATATAAAGAACTTACATGCCTCAACACCCAAAAAGCAAATAACCCATTGAACAAATAGGCAGAGGATATGAAGAGACAGTTCTCCAAAGAAGAAATTCAGATGGTCAGAAGACACATGAAAAGGTTCTCCACATCACTAATCATCAGGGAAATGCAAATTAAGAGCACAATGAGATATCACCTCACGCCAGTAAGTTTGGCCAGCATCAAAAAGACTAAAAACAACAAATGCTGGCGAGGATTCGGGGAAAGGGGGACCCTCCTACACTGCTGGTGGGAATGTAAGCTCGTTCAACCACTGTGTAAAGCAATATGGAGGTTCCTCAAAAAACTAAAAATAGAAATACCATTTGACCCGGAAATCCCACTCCTTGGAATTTATCCAAAGAATATAAGTTCACAGATTCAAGAAGACATATGCTCCCCTATGTTTATCGTAGCACTATTTACAATAGCCAAGAAATGGAAGCAACCTAAGTGTTCATCAGTAGATGAATGGATAAAGAAGAAGTGGTACATATACACAATGAAATACTATTTGGCCATAAGAAAGAAACAAATCCTACCATTTGCAACAACATGGATGGAGCTGGAGGATATTATGCTCAGTGAAAGAAGCCAGGCAGAGAAAGACAAATGCCAAATGATTTTCCCTCATTTGTGGAGTATAACAATGAAGCAAAACTGAAGGGACAAAATAGCAGCAGACTCAGAGACTCCAAGAAGGGACTAGTGGTTACCAAAGGGGAGGGCTGTGGGAGGGCGACTGCGGAGGGAGGGAGAAGGGGATTGAGGGGTATTATGTTTAGTGTACATGGTGTGGGGGATCATGGGAGAACAGTGTAGCACAGAGAAGGCAAATAGTGAATCTGTGGCATCTTGCTGCACTGATGGACAGTGACTGCATTGGGGTATGGGTGGGGAATTGATAATATGGGTAAATGTAGTAACACATTGTTTTTTCATGTGAAACCTTCATGAGAGTGTATATCAATCATACCTTAATAAAAAATTAAAAACAAAAACAAGCCATAGCAGGATTTATTTAAACTCTTACATATTACTGTTTTAAAATTTCTGTTGTAGTAGTTTCCTATTGCTATATAAACACTTACTACCAACTTTTGGTGTTAAAATAGCACACATTAGTAACTCACAGTTTCTGTCATCAGGAGTCTCAGAATGGCTTAGCTGAGTGCTTTGTTTGTGGTTTCACCAAACTATAATTATAGTGTTGGCTGGCGTGCATTCTTATCTGGAGGGTTGACTGGGGAAGAATCTTCTTTCAAGCTCACTCAAGTTGTTGGCTGCATTAATTTCTTTGTGACTGTAGGACTGAGATCTTTAGAGGCTTCTTGTATTCTGTCATTTGGAAGCTGCCCTCAGCTCCTAGAAGAGGTGCTGCCCTCAGGTTCCTGAAGGTCCTTGAGGCTTCTTATAGTGACTTGTCTTGTGTGCTTTTCCAACAAGGATGTTTAATTCATACAGCCGGTAAGGAGAGTCTCTAGACTGAGTCTGCTAGCAGTGTAGAGAGATATACAGCATAACATAATCACAGAAATGATAGGACATCCCATTATGTTTGTCATATTCTATTTCAAGGGAGGGGATTAGAGAAAGGTTGAACCCTAGAAGAAGAGTTCATGTGGAATCAATTCACAGTCTGCCTGCACATATGCTTAAAGGAGTTTAGGCAGCAACAGACTCTTTAAAATAAAATTGAAGTAGTAATAAAATAATAATTATAAATGAAGTAAATAGAGAGATGTAGCAATTTGGACTGAATGATACATTGATTTGCTTCAGTTTTGTTTAAAAATCATTGAAAAAGATAGTGGTTTGATTAGCATTGCATATGAATTTTTTGAGCATTTGTATTTTTACTATTGTCTAATTAATTCCTATGTAAATCTTATATTTGAAATATACCTATAAATTCTCAAATGCAGATACCATTTCCTACTTTTCTGGTGTTTGCAATATCTTTTAGAATGCTAATGAGAGCATGTAGGAATTCAGTAAATTTTATTTGAGTGTTTATAAAGACATAATTTATAAGTTTATTGCACATTGAAATAAAGAGCCAAAAAGCCCCCACCTTAAGTACTTTTGCTTCACCTATTGGTCAGTAAAACATTAATTGATTGGGTTCAGCTTTGATGGAGTTAGAAAAATTATGTGACTTGCGATTCATTTTTGAAAAGCCTTTTTATTAACAAAACTCAAACACCAACAAAGTAAACAATAATATTAGGATTCTTTATTTTTCATTTTTTTGTTTTATAAAATTTACTTTAGGAATTAGCAAAAGCTCAAGATAATTGCTATAAAAATATCACTGTCATTTATCTGCAATTTTGTGTTTTTTTTTTTGAAAGGAGAGAAAATTGTTGTGGTACCAGAAATTGCCCTAGAGACATGACTCATTCCACCTATGTTGAAACCTACTGTGGATTATCATATTCATTTACTTTAAAAAGTTTTTATTATCAAAAATTTCAGACATTCAAAAGTGGAGGAAAATAGCATAATGAACCCTTATGTATCCATCATTGAGCTTCAGTAATGATCAGATATGGGCAATCTTATTTCATCTACACCCTCGCCAACTCCCTACCTTATATTATTTTGAAACCGATCCTAGACATCTTATAATTTTGTTTACTAATACAGTATAATCTCTAAAATATACTTATTATTACACTAAAAATAGAAATTCCTTAGTATCACAAATATTCGACTGGTGTTCAATTTCTTCGATTATTTCTTTAAAAAATTGTTGGAGTTAGAATTCAAATGAGTCCACACATTGTACTTAGTTGGTATCTCTCTTAAATCTCTAGACCCCTTCTTCTTTTTTTATTTATATTTTGGTTTAGATTCTTTAATATAATTCCTATCTTGAAGGTAGTTAGAGACCTCAGAAAGTTACCTAATCCATTCCCTTATTTTATGTCAAACAAGATCATATCTAAACTATCTTGGACAGAGAAGTGCTGTCTCAGAAAGTTTCCATCTTTGAAGATGTGAGCTTTCTTGAGATTTCTTCTACATTGAGGTATCTTGAGGCTATGGAGATATTTTGCAGAAGAGAGCTATCAAAATTTAATGTGCACAATAGATTGAACTGCTTGAAAAACCTCTTCATTCAACTCCATTAACTAGGATTCACTTTTATAATAACCTGACAGAAGGTTTTCTTTGTTAGATAAAGGAGGTTAGTATGAAAGTTCAGAGATGCTTCTTAAGGGAAGAATTTGTCCAGGGATGGTGTCCTTTCTGTGGGTCTCTGAAATTCTTACTTTGGACAGAAATTCAGTAAAACAGCATTTATATGCTACTTTATATTTCGAAGGGTAATTGGTGTTTTCCTTAGAATCCTGGCCAAGTTCCAACTGTGATAAATACATTCTACTTCCCAAAATTTCACCTGCAATTTCAAATGGATTCCATTTTCTTAATTACCTGTCCCAACCTGTTGCTTGGTGTTGAAGTTCACCTATTAAGCAGCTGTTGGTTTTGGCCCCAGAGGCTTGTACCTTTTGGGATTAGAAGAAGGGATTATGGTAAACTTAGTAAACAACTATGTGTGTATATTAGTATGAATGACTTTAAGGGTTCTAGAACTTAAAATCAAGCTCTAATAGGAAAAAACTGGAAATTTCCAGAGAAAGAGAAAGAGAAAGAATACATCATTCTAAAACTATGGGGCCTTTCATTTGCTCAGTAAACTTTTAGAAGAAGTTCATCTGTGTGAGGCAGTGTTCTAAGTATTATGGGGGATATAAAGATGAAATAAAGGATAATCTTTGCCTTAAAGGAACACACAGTCTAGTAGAGTGGATGTTTTCATAATATTAGGCCGTGCTAGTTACTTTTTTAAAAAAAGTCTTACTTATAGTAGATAAAAACTTGAGTAGTTTTATACTTCTTTAAAGTTTTTGCAGCTGTAAAATGTAGGCAAATATCTCAGAGTATTTAGTGAAAATTTTATGATGCACACACAGCACTTAAGATATTGCTTGGCACATAGTAAGTGCTCAGTGAACATTAGTTATTGTGGATTTCTAAATGTGCCACTTGGGTTAGCTACCAAGGAAATGTTACTGCCCTGAAGACTGTATTGAGTTGTTCATATACATTCAGATATCTCGACTCTCTATGTTATAGAGCCATGGATGGATAGCTCACTCATCCCGTAAATGCTACAATTAGAAGAGAATTCCTCACCCAAGAGCCTAGCAGACTAAATCTTTCATTTACTAGTTCTGTGGTTAAGATCATAAAGGGGGGAGAAGGAATTGGTATCTTTCTGTTCTCACCCCATTATCTAACTTAAAACCTTGCATGGAGTTAGGGACTGATTTGGAAATTCAGACCTTTAAAGCTGTTACAACAGGAGAAAATGAAAACTTTACTCTTTGACATTGGCACATATTCCAAAGCCCCTCCCTATTTAACAAGCTTTAAGCTTTCATATGAGACATAAGACACTTAAGGGAAAAAGTATTGCCACAAGGCTAATGATGACAACAGCTGCCAGCACACCTTCCATCAAAAGCAAGTGAAGACTTGAAACAAATCTGAGCTCTGGTTTGTTTTAGAATCATCACTATGACATGCCTGTGCAGAGGCTCAGAATGCATTCCTTAACACTAGGATGCTAAAACATGCTGGATGCCAGAAGCTCAGTGGTAATAAGAGAGCAATTGTGAAGCTTCATTTAGGTGGTATTCTTTCATTGTGGGCAGCTGGCTCTGAAAGTCTGGTTCAGGAAGCCACAAAAAGGAATGGGCCAGTTCCTTCATGAGGGGTTATAGTCCAGCTCATACACTCATTTATACCTTTATCCTTCAGACATTTATTGAATGTCCACTATATTCACAGGGAGTGTGTTGGTGATTAAAGCAGTGAAATAGTATATTTGCAACTGGCACTAAATTATAAACTTAATATTCTATTCTATGTGTATTTTGGAGAATATTCACTGCAATACTTCACGTTGAATCTTATTGACAGATGCACATACTGTGACTACAGAGAAATGAACTTGATTCTTTTATATTGAGAATTTACACTGTGTAGAACACCATTCTAGGTACTGAGGAAATCCTAAAAATAAAATGGTTGAACTCTAATAACTAGGCTGATGTGTAGCAAATGTCTTCTTCAGCTTCACAAAGAAGATCTGTATTTTTTTTTTCTGGGAAACACTCAGTTCATAAACAGATGGTCCCTTTTACTAAGTCTTAGCTTCCTACCTGTGTATCTGGTAACTAGTTCATTCTAAAGACCCTAAATTGGTAAGTTGTAATCTCAACTGTCATAGTTAATTGTGGGCTTTCCATGTACATTCTTTCCTACCTTCAATTTGAGTGACTAGTGGAAGCCCATTTTCCCCTTTTCAGGATTTTTTAAAGACTATAGCTCTGGAAATATCTATTGGGATAAACAGTGTATATTTGGTGTCTCCATTTCATATTATGCTTGTCTTTCTTTTTTTTTATTTTTTATTTTTATTTTTTAATTTTTATTTTGGTATCATTAATCTACAATTACATGAAGGACATTATGTTTACTAGGCTCCCCCCTTCACCAAGTCCCCCCCACATCCCCGTTCACAGTCACTGTCCATCAAAATAGTAAGATGCTGTAAAATCACTACTTGTCACCAAGTTCACAGATACTATGTTTGTCTTTCACATGTGAAGTGAGAGGGAGCTTTGGGAAAAGTTTGTACAAATTATTTTTAAAACCTGTGCTATTCACCAGAGTTTTATTGGATGAAGAATGCTTTACATAGTAAAAATGTGCTGCATTTCTAATTTCTAAAAGTCTACAGAGACTTTATTAAACTATCACGATCAGGTTAATATGCTAAGACAGAATCATAAATTTTGTGCTCTTTGTTACCTGAAAAGCCAGTCATATTTATTTGTAGCCACTCCCCTTTTCCTACCATACATCCTTACAACAGAAGGTAAACTTCATTTAACTTTTCTTCCCCACTTCTAGTCAATTCCATTGTGCTTTCAGATATGTGAAATCTACTCCCATTAGCTCTTCCTGTATGGTCTGTCTTTATGTCTTCTTTAATATCCAGGCTTAACTCCATATTCCTTTCTATCTTTGACAGTTCCATTTGCCAGGAATCATGCTTAGCTCTGTAGCATATATCAACAAAGATGTTATTTCTGCTCTCAAAGAGTTAGCACTCTATTTGGGTATACAAGACTTTTACATGACTTTCGGGAGAAGTAGCTCCTCCTGATACTTCTTTCATGAAATTTTAATTTTATAAAAGACTATGAAGATCTTAAGGTTTGATAGGCATTAAGTAGCATTGAAAAACTAGGCATGTAAAGAGAAAAATCTCTTTAAATGATTCAGCATTGTGAAAAGATTATAATTAGATGGTGGCATAAACTTTTTAAAAATAGTTCTTCATTTGTGTCACTGGCCATTCAATTGGCTAGTCTTTGGCAAGACTAGACTTTTGTTGGGACTTTTTAATGTTGCCGTCAGTTACTTTAAATGGCATAATTAAATGAGCCATGCAGGCATTCACACTGCTGTCAAGTCAAGCAACATAATACTCTTATTATTTTCTTTTCCTAAATACAAATTTTGCCTTCATATAATTAAATGTATTGTAGACTTTCAGCCTAGTAAAATAGATAACAGCAGAGGGAAGTAGAGACAACATTGGCCAAATATTTTTGAAATTACCATTGAGAGTGCTTTTGATTTCTGAAAATAAAACTACTTTTTGGTGGGTCAACAGACAACAAACTTTACATATAGTTGAATTAGCTTGCTTATAGTTAGGCAAATGGAGGAAACAAATATCAACTTAATGGAAGCAAAACTGTAATTTTAATCTTTTGAAACCACAGGGACAATCTTTACAAATGAATTTTAAGTTTCTGGTTCCAATAAAATGAAGTAACTAAGCACAGTCCTCCTTGTTTCTCTCACTGAATAGAGCTGTAAAACCTGGACGGAATGCATGGAGCAGATATTTGAGGATCTGAAAAGTAAATAGTAGTAGGCAGATTGCAGAAGAAAAGAATTCAAAGCACCACCAAACAGGGTGACATTACCATTTCTTGTCCTCTGGGAACCCTGAGCCTGAACTTAAGGTAGCACAAACCAGAGAGAGCTCCAGGAGGAAACCTCTAGCTTGAGGATCTGGAAAGGGATCAGTTAACATTCAGAGAAAAAAGGGGAAACCCTGCTTCTCCTTTACCTCCTGCTCCTCTTTTGATTCTCTTTTCCATTCTTTCATGCCCCAGTCCTCAGGCAATCGCTCTGTGGTTGTGGTGCTGGCAGCAAGAAGAGCAGGCAGGAGTGGATGCCCTCAGTACCTAAACCTGAGGTTAGAGAGCATTCCTCTCTGGATGAGCTGTGGTCCCAAAAGGGTGAGGTGAATCTCTGTTGCTCACCTCCCCCCAACTCTTTTGTTATCCTGTTGCATGGCCCCACAGAGGATCCAATCTCAGGAAGTGTGGAGAGTCCAGTTTCCTGATAAGAAAATTGAAAGGGGAGCCCCAGGATACCAGAAATACCAGGGATGATCATAGAGAACATGGAAGCCTGGGAAGAAAACCTGGAAAGTTGTTTATGAATTTATGGGCTCATCCTTGAGCTGTGCATGCATGGATCTGATCCTGCACAGCACATCAAACACTTTGAGAACTGAACTAAGGGATAGACCACAGCCCAAGTCCCACTAGTCACTGGGTGGCAGAAACAAAGAGCAGAACTGAAAATCTCATCTTGCAGAAGAAGTAATAGATGCTAATATGTCACAGCTGCTGGAGTTATCTGAGATAATATGCTCAAAGAAGTATCAATATATACACTCCTTTAAATAAAAAAAAATTGTATTGTGATAAGAACACTTAACGAGATCTACCCTTTTAAGAAGCTTTAAAGTGTACAATAGGTACAATGTTGTACAGCAGATCTCCAGAGCTTATCTATCTCGTGTAACTGACACTTTATATTTGTTGATTAATACCTCCCCATCTCCCCCTGTGCCCCGCACCTGGAAATTGCCATTCCATTCTTTGATTCTGTGAATTTGACTATAAATTTATATGAATTCAAATGGAATCATACAGTATTTATATTTCTGGGCTGGTTTATTTCACTTAGCTTAGTAGCCTCAGTGTGCATCCATGTTATTGCATATTACAGAATACCCTTTTTAAAGATTCAGTAGTACTCCATTGTATATATATATATACTACATTTGCTTTATCCATTCATGTTTCCATGAACATTTGGTGAAGTTGAAGTTTCCACAACTTACTATTGTGAAAAGTGCTGCAATGAACATGGGAGGGCTAATATTTTTCTGTGATCCTGTCTTCTTTTTTTAAAAAATAAATACCAGAAGTGAGATAGCTGGATCATATGGTATAGTTCTATTTTAAATTTATTGAGGAACCTCCACAGTGTTTTTCATGGTTGCTACACCATCATACATTCCTAACAACAGTTTCTCCACATCTTTGCCAATACTTGTTCTTTGTTTTTTTGGAAAACAGCCATTCTGACATGTGAGGTGATATCTCATTGTGGTTTTGATTTGCATTTCCCTGATGATTAGTGATGTTGAGCGTATTTCATATACATGTTGGTCATTTGCATGCTTTCTTTGGAGAAATGTCTATTCAAGTTCTTAACCTATTTTAAAATTGGTTATTAGTTTTTTTGCTATTGAATTGTAGAGTTTCTTATATGTTTTGGAGAGTAACCCCTTACCAGAGATATAGTTGGTAAATACTTTCTCCCATAATATAGGTTTTCCTTTTACTCTATTGATTGTTTCCTTTGCTGTGTGGGAGCTTTTTAATTTTATGTAGTTCCACTTAATTTTGTCTATGCTTCTGGTGTCATAACCATGAAATTATTGCCACTGCCCAATGTCATGAAGCTTTCCCCTTATGTTTTCTTCTAGGAGTTTTATAGTTTCAGGCCTTACATTTAAATCTTTAATCCATTTTGAGTTAATTTTTGTGTATGGTGTAAGATAAGGGTCTAATTTCTTCCTCTCATGTATATCCAGTTTTCCCAATATCATTTATTGAAGTCTTTTCCTATTGTGTATTTTTGGCACCCCTGTTGAAAATTAGTTGACCATGTATGTGTGGATTTATTTCTGTGCTCTCTATTGTGTTCCATTGCTCTATATATCTGTCTTTATGCCACTAACATACAGTTTTGATTCCTATAGCTTTATAATATATTTTAAATCAGGAAGTCTGATGCCTCCAGTTTTGTTCTTTTTCAGGACTGATTTGGATATTTAGGGTCTTTCATAGTTCTATATTAATTGTAGAATTGTTTTTTCTATTTCATATTAATACTTCATATTTAGTAAGAAATGTCCCTGGGATTTTGATAGGGATTGCGTTGACTCTGTTTATTGCTTTGAGTAATATGGATATTTAAGCAATGGTAAATCTTGCAATCTACAAACATGGAAATGTTACCATTTATTAGTGTCTTTTTGATTTCTTTCAACACTGTTTTGTAATTTTCAGGATAAAAGTCTTTCACTTCCTTAGTTAAGTTTATTTCTAGGTATTTTATTCTTTTGGTGCTATCATAAATAGGACTGTTTTCCTAATTTCCCTTTTAGATAGTTTGTTGTTGTATAGAATGCAAGTGATTTTTCTATATTGGTTTTGTATCCTGCAACTTCACTAAATTCATTTATTAGTTTAACAGTTATTTAATGGAGTCTTTAGGGTTTTCTATATGTAAGATCATTTAATCTGCAATGTACATTCTTGAAAATAATGAAAAGATATAAGGTCCTAACAAGGAAATAGGTAATATAAAGCAGTACCAAATGGAAAATTTACAACTGATGGATATAACTAAAATAAAAAATTTACAGAATGGTCTTAGTAATAGAATGGAGATAATAGAGGGAAAAGTCAGTAAGGATAGGTCAGTAGAAATTATCCAGTTTGAAAAAGACAGAAAAAATTGAAAAATAATGGACAGCTCAAGATCTATGGGTTAATTCCAAAAGGTCCAACATTTATTGATTGGAGTTCCAGAAAGGGAGGAGCAAGAGCATGAGGAATAAACACTATTTTAACAAATAATGACCAAAAAGTGCTCAAGTTTGAAAAACATAAACCTAAAGACTCAAAAAGTTCATTGAATCCTGAGACAAATCCAAGGAAATCTATGACCAGACACATAACAATTAAACTGCTGAAAACTGAAGACAAAAACATTTTGAAAGAAGCAAGAGAAAAGTATTATTCAAATAACTACAGTTTTCTCATTAGAAATTGTACAGATAAAAAGGAATGGAATGTTTTAAAGTGTGAAAGAAAATAATTGTCAACCCATAATTCTATATCCATTGAAAATATTCTTCAGGAATAAAGGTGAAATACAGATGTTCTCAGATGAAGGAAAATTAATAGAATTTATCAACAACAGTCTTGCTTTAAAAAAGTTATTAATTGAAGTTCTTAAGACAGAAAGGAAATTATACCAGAAGAAAATTTGGAGTATTATGAATGAAGGAGGAGCAATATAGATGACAAATATCTAGGTAAATGTGATAGACAATTCTCCTTTTCAGTTCTTTAAAATATATTTAATGGTTGAATAAAAAACAATAATATTTTTTGATGGGGTTTTTAATGTATGTAGATGTAATGCACAAGACAATTATAATGTGAAATTGGGGGTGTAAAGGGATCTTTATTGTGGAAAAATTTCTACATTGCATTTGAAGTGACAAAGTATTGATTCTAATTAGACTGAGAAAAGTTCAGTATGTTTACTATAATAACTGCAGCAAACAAACACCCTATACATAAACTATACAAAGAGAAATGATAAAAAGCACAATGGATAAATTAAAATAGAATGTGAAAAATGCTCAAATAACCCAAAAGAAGGAAGGGAAAAGGTAACAAAGGAAGAAAAACACAGCAAAGAAAGAGTAAACAAATAATAAAATGGTAGGCCTAAATTCAAACATATAATAATTATATTGAATGTAAATGCTCTAAACACCAATTAAAAGAAATAACCAGAATGGTTAAAAAGGCATCACTCAACTATAATAATATCTACAAGCAATTAATTTCAAATATAATGATATAGGAAGGTTAAATGTAAAATGATGGGGAAAAAACATATTATGCAAACACAAATAAAAAAAAGCTGGAGTAGTTACAGTAATATCAAAGTAGACTTCAGAGCAAAGAAAATCTCCAGGGACAAAGTGAGACACTTTTAATGATAAAAAGTCACTAAGAAAACATAACAATTCTAAATATGTAGGCACCTAACAAAAGACTTTCAAAATACATGTAGCAAAAAATGGACAAAATTGAAAGAAGAAATAAATTCACAATTGTACTGCAGACTTCAGTGCTTTTCTCTCAGTAATAGAACTAGTAGATAGAAAATCATCAAGGTTATAGAAGAACTGAACAACACTATCAACTGTCACTTATAAAACACCTTCTCCAATAACAGTAGAATTCTTTCCAAATGCACATGAAATATTCACCAAATAGACCATCTCCAGTTCATAAGATAGACCTTAATACATTTTAAATAATTGAAATTATACAAAGTATGTTCTCTGACCATAATCTAATTAAACCAAGATCAATAGCAGAAAGATAACTGGAAAATTTATGAACACTTGAAAATGAAATAATTTCTAAATAATACTTAGGTGAAATAGGAAGTCTTAAGGCAAATTAGAAAAAAATTTGAACTAAATGTAATTGAAAATACAGCATATTTGTATGATGCTGTTAAAGCAGACATTAGAGGGAAAATTATAGGATTAAATGTTTATGTTAGAAAAGAAGAACAGCTTCATATCAATAATCTAAGCTCCACCTTGAGAAATTAGAAAACAAAATAGGCTAGGAAAAGAAACTCTTAAGCAAGCATAAGAAAGAATTTAATAACAATAAGAGAAGAAAACAATGAAATTGAAACAAAAAAAAGCAGTAGAGAAAATCAATGACGCCAAAAGCTTTTTATTTGTAAAGATAGGAAAAATGAAAAAACTATAACCAGAATGACAATAAAGATAAAAACACAAGTTACTAATATCAGGAATGAAAGGTGAGCTATGCTTAAAGAGCCCTGCATACATTAAAAAGATAATAATGGAGAGCTATGAACAACCCTCCTCACATAAATTTGTCAACTTAGCCAAAATGGACCTGTACCTCAAAAACTGCAAACTACTGAAACATAACAAGATGAAATAGAAACCTAAATAGTTCTGTGTCTATTTTAAAAAACTGTATTTTAGTTAAATGTCTTTTCAAAAAGGAATAGGCATGATCACATGGTTTCACTGGAAAATTCTACTGAACATTTAAAGAAGTGATAACACCAATTCTACACAATCTCTTCCAGAAATAGTAGAGGAAGAAACACTTCCCAAATCATTTTATGAGACTAGCAGTATCTTGATACTAAAATAAGATAAAAACAGTACAGGAAAATATTCCTTATGAACACAGATACAAAAGTTCTCAACAAAATAGTAGCAAATCAAATTCATCAATACATAAAAAGAGTGACACATCATGATCAAGTGGATTTTATTCCAGGAATGTAAGATGGTTCAATATTTGCAAGTCAATGAATGTAATCCACTATATTTACAATCTAAAGAAGAAAAAAACCACACGAACATACCAACTGATGTGGAAAAAGCATTTGACAAAATTCAACACAAATTTATGATAAAAACTCTCAGCAAACTAGGAAGAGAAGCAATTTTTTTCAATCTGATAAGGAGAATTTATAAAAACCTATAGTTGGCATTATACTTAGTGATGAAAGACTGAGTATCTTCCCCCTAAGACTGTGAAAAAGGCAAGAATGTCCATTCTCACCATTCTTATTCAGCATCATACTGGAAGTTGTAGCTAGTCAATAAGGCAAGAAAAATAGTAAAGATGTATCAAATGGAAAAGAAGAAACTGCCCTGATTCCAAGAAAACATGATTATCTACTGAGAAAAGTCCCAAGGAAGCTACAAAAAATAAAAACAAAAACAGAAACCCTCCTAGTACTAATGCATGAATTTAGCAAGGACACAGGACACAGGCCAATACAAAACTCAATTCTATTTCTATATAGAGCAATGAACAAATAGAAATTGAAGATTTATAAAAGTGCCATTTACAACAGCTTAAAAGAAAAGGGAATACTTAGGTATAAATCTAACAAAATGTGATCTGTATACCTGCTGAAGATGACAAAACATTTGTGAGAGAAATAAAATAAATAGAACAACATACTGAGTTCATGGATTGGAAGACTATAAAAATTTTAGTTCTCCTGAAATTGATTTATAGATTTAATGCATTTAATGCATAAATTTCAATGTAAATCATATATACATATATATATTCTAAAATTTACATGAGAAATATAACCAGATTTAAAAACCAGAATAGTCCAAACCATCTTGAAAAAGAAGAATAAAGTTGGAGGACTTACATTCTCTTGATGTTAAGACTTACTACAAAGCTATAGTAACCAAGATAGTGTGATATTAGTGAAAATATGGATATGTAGATCAGTAGTCCCAAATAAGAGAGTCCAGAAATTCTCTCACACAAATATAGCCAACTGACTTTTGATGAAGCTTCAAAGACAAATAGAGAAAGGACCATTTTTTCAATGAATAGTGTTGGAACAATTGTATATAGATGTGCAAAAAAAAAAAATTAACCAGCAATTAAATCAAAATGGATCTAAGTATAAAATGTAAAACCATAAAACTTTTAGTTGGAAATATAGGAAAGAATATTCATGACCTGGGTTTAGACAAATAATTCTTAGATAAAAGAAACAATTGAAAAATTGGATTTCTTCATAATACAAAATTTTTGCTCTGCAGAAGACACTGTTAAAAGAATGAAAAAATATGATCTTGGCATTATTCAAAATTTCCTCATCCACTTATGTAGGTACCCCTTTCTTTTTTCTCTTTTATTCCATGGTGCTAGGATTCAGTACTGCAATCTCAGGATGTATCTTTACTCATCTCTGGTCAACCATATCTAGTTTTTTTCTTGGTCTATAGCTAGACCCCAGAGGTGCTCTCTCACTCAGGCCTGCCTTTGGCGGGAAGAAACATATTTCCTTGACTCATAGCTGGTGAGGCAGCTAATTCACTCTTTTCGTTTGATCACCTCAGTCCTTCTATCCTAAATAGTTGTCTAATAATTAGAACAGGAGAACCACCAACCAGTTATCTGATATCTAGAAACTGAAAATAAAATTTCATTTTTGTCATGTGTATAATGAATTTGTGGATTATCTGTAGTGAATGCTGACTCCTAGGTTTGCTATCTCTAGGTTGCTTGTGGCCTGCCTCTTACAAGTGTGTCCAAATAAGGAAAATAAATCTAAAAATTAGTCTAAGCAAAAACATAGGAAGATGACTGTGTTGCTGCAAAAAGTTACCCAAAGGATTCCAAATAAAGTCTGAATTTTTATTTCTCTATTAGATTATCCCTACAAACAGTTTCCTCTCTACACAGAAAATTAAGAGTTAGTATATTGAGTTAATGTGGCAAGAAAGAAGATTCAAATGTGTTAGAATTTTTTCTTACCAAGAACAAATTCTCTCTGGGTATCTACTTTATTATAAAAATCCTTTGGTAAGCTAAAACTTGCTTTTTGTCTCTCCAGCCAAAATGATTTTATGGTAATTAATGAACAGATAATTATGCTGTGCAGGCCAATTTTTTGAAAAAAAGTCAGATAAACCAGCTGTTTGGCATATACAGTTTCAGGTTGATAAATTCATGAATAGTTGGAACTCAAGACTGAATGATACACATGAATGATTTTAAGTTTCTGGGTTCTAGTCAGTGGTAGTTTAGAGTATTTTACTCTATTAAGTTTAGTCCTTTCTTAACTCTTTTCCATTCTGTTAGTATGGCCTTTTAGCTGATCTTGACAACTCCAACTTACTCCACTTCAACCTATCATAAACACTGTCACTTATTAATCTTCCAGGTTTTTCAATTTGATCATGCTTCTCTCCTGCTTAAATGCCCTCAGTGGTTTTCCACTACATACAAAACTGTTCATATTCTTTTTAGTCCTATTCCTTAGGACTTCTAAAGCTAGTCCCAGTTTACCTTACAAGTCTTATTTAACATCTTTGCCTCACACTCTAGGCCCTAAAGGTGTTCCCACATTTTCCTGAACATAGGATATTCTTCCAGGTCTTCCTATTTTGCACATCCTGTTCATTTAGCCTGTAGTATCCATTACCGGCTCCACTAACTCCACCCCCACCATATGGTGAAGTCCTTGTATCTTCAAATTTGAATTCAGATGTCACTTTCTTTGTGAATTAAGTGCTCCAGTGCCCTCTCTTGCCATTACTATGTCATAGTACTTTGCGTATACTTGTTACAAGATAGTACAGGTATTTGTTTAGTTCTCTGTTTGTCCAGTAGAATATGAGCTCCTTAAAGAGGGGGACTATTTTATTTCCGTATCTCAAATCCTAGCCCAGGGCCTGACATACTAGACACCCAGGCACTGTTTGCAAAATGAATGATTGAGTGCCTAGAAGAGTTAATGCACTTTTAGTGATTTATTGCTTTTTCTTAAGAGTGAGCACCTTCTCTAGGAGAATCTGGCACATTTATAATTTCATAAATTACCCTGTATAATGAAGTGTGTGCCTGAAAGAAGTTGTGAAACTTTTGTGGTGCAGCTTGTTCCTTCTCATTCATGGACTTAGCCCAGGGCTCCAGAGGGCACTGGAAGGAAATTATAACTGTAATCATTAAGCATTCCTCCTAGAATTCCTAAGCATGACCAAGCATTTGACATACACAAAATTAAATTTGACTTCAAGTTCAAGGAATTGAAGCCCCCGAAATATTTTAGAATTTTCTATCCATATAATAGCCCAATAAGTGCTGGCATTTGCATATCATAAAAGTAGCTACTTAATAGGGCCTTGCCTGATGTTGGTGTTCAATAAATACTTGTTCAATGAATTTTTTTCCCTTCTGTAGCAAAATTACAGTAGCAAAGGGCACTTATGCATATGTTCACCTGTATGAACTTGATCCTGTAACTCTTAGAATTATAGACTTTTAGACCTAGGATCTTTGAGCTCATCTTGAATATCCTCAAGAGACTAAAGTCTGGAAAGATGAGACCTTGCTTGAGTTGAACCATGTGAAATTGCTGTTTTAATAGGTCAAATATGGTCCAAAATTGGCAATTTCATTTGCTGCAACCTAAAAAATTGTCAAAGTATATATTCCATGTCAGGATACAGAACTCCCTTGAAGGTGTGAAGAAGAAAGTCATTAATGTCTAAAGTGAAAATGAAACATCAAATGGTTTAACCTTCATGTTGTAGGAGAGGGACCATATCTACGTCTGTGGCTTTACCAATTAGTTACACATGATCTGGGACACATTCAGATCATAAGGTAAAAGGTAATGGTTTTCACTGAATGTCAGATTGGAAACGTTATAAAAAATAGTTGATCAATTGTTTTTTTTTTTAAGCTCCTGAGCTGTAAAAATGTCTTCACTGAGTTATTTAAGAGCTTAAAATACCTTTGGCCATGTTTAACTAGTGTGGCTGTATTTCAAAGGGCCTGAATTTCTCAAAGGATACCTATTCCCTGAATATCCTAGATTCTACCTAAAATAAAGAAATGTACCTGGAAGTGAGGATTATTTTGTTTGCTTTGTCCTTCCTTCATGAGAAGCTAGGCTTACCATGAGACTGAATTTCATTTTTAGAATGAGCTTTCAACAGGAAGTGTTCTGCTCATGCATGCATGACAGGAGAGGAATGTGCCCTGAGATAATGATATTTTTACCTAAGAAAGAGTTTTGGCTCAGGGATTTTTTTGGGAAATCTCTTTATGGTGTTTTTCCCAACACATGTTGTCTAGTTGGCGTTTTTCTTCATAAACACATACAGTTCAACCCAAGCCATCCTGTGAACCTTACTCTCTTTCTTTTCTGATGTTTCTGTAGCCGTTTTGTCAGAAGGAATGCGATGTTAGGCTCGGCGCCAGGGGAGTCATCCTGTTCATAGAGTGTTCAGAGGTTTCTAACCTTAGAATCTGGGTCCATGAAGACCCATCAGTGGAAAAGGGACACATAATGCAATTTCCTGGACGATCGGAGTAAATGTATTTTTGTTTGTTTTACTTTTGGATTAGATAATTACTTCAGCTCTTCCCTTTACCTCAAGTTTTCAGGCAATTATTTCTGCTTTCTGTTTTGCTTTATGTCTGCTGAAAAAAATAACAGTGAAAAATGGCTTAAAATGTCAGTCACATGTTTCTAATTTTCTTAATGAACATATTCAGATTTACTGGATAACCTGATTAATTTTATAGCCTGTTAAAATAAATTTTTTAAAAAACATTTAAACATGGCTGCCTGCAAATAATAGCATATGTTTTCATGCACTATAAATTCTATAAATTCTGTGAGAACAGTAACTGTTCACTCTGAGATCCCCAGCTAGTATTCTGCCTGGTACATAGTGGAGGCTCAATAAATATTTATTGAATAATTGAATACAAATAGAAATATTAACCTTGAACTCTGAAAGAGGTAGTTATCTGAATTCACAAATGCTAGCCTAATGAAATATGCAAATATGGAGGATAGAGCAGACATAAAAATTGCTGCTCTGACATGAAACAGTCTAGGGAGGCAAGAGCCTATGGGAGGATTTAACCTTAATTCTTATCTTCAAATCTGGGTGTCTAGGAACCTTAGAATCTGAAGGAAATGTTAGAGGTCATCAGATCTAATTTCTTGACAAAAGGTCATCTAGCCTTTGATTGTTCATCATTTTTAATATAGGAACTGGGTACTCACTAGTTAAGAAACAATGTACTTTTTTATGGGAAAATTCTTATCCTAGAAAGTTTGTCCATCTGTTGAGCCAGAACTTATTTCCACACATTGGCACTAGCTCTGCTTTCTGAGACCACGTGTGAGATGCCTGGTGGCGGATCAACCAGACCTGAATTAAGGTTATATTCTTTATGTCAGCACTAGTCTAGATTTATTTGGAGGCAAGGCCCAAACTATATAATAAGCCTTAATTCTTGCTGCCTGATATGACTGAATTAGCATATTTAGCACCACCTAGTGTTCTTATCTCATCATTGTTTGTGTGGGAGTATAAATTTGTTAACACTTGTATGGAGAGCAGTTTGGTTCTATGTATGAAATTTTATCATCCAAAAATTCCACTTTTAGGAATTTACCTTAAAGAAATACTTCCAAATTTGTATAAAAATAGAGGGACAAAGATGTCCATAGGTGATCCAGGATGCCCATTATAAAAACTTTAAAACAATTTAAATGTTCATCAATAGGAGATAAATTGGATACATCCATTAAATGGAAAGAAATCATAAAAAAGAATGAGATAAAGCTACATATTTCCAGTTGAAAGATATTCACTAATACTTTAAATGGAAAAATATCAAAAAGTGTGTATGATGTGCTCTCATTTTAATAAAATAATGGTAGTAATAATACATCTATATAAGTCAGTGAAAAATTTGGAAGATTATATGCCAAGCTGTTACACTACTCTGTAAGGGGTAGCATTATGATGGACTCTTAACTTTCTACTTATTTCTGTAGTCTTTGAACATTTTTAAATGAGCTGGTATTACCAGTGTAATCTGGAAAAGAAAAGCAGACTTGAAAAATGTTGTCTGAATGATTATAGACCATTAGGACTGGAATAGACTATAGATTGAGTAGGAATAACCTTTAGAATTAATCTAACACTATAATTTTACAGATAAAAAAATTCCTACAAATGTGAAGTAAGTTATCCAAATCCCTAAAAGCAGTTAGTAGCAAATCCATTTTTAGAATACAGGTCTCACCCTCTGAATTGCACTCCAGTGTCTTTTAAAAAGCAGCACAGATTTTGAGAGAAAACATAAAATATTTACTTATACATGTCTCCATATTTATTAAAATTTTTTATAGAAGATATTTCTTATATATTTGTACCCTGCCCCTGTCCCCACCTAGATCTATGCCTGGGACATAGTAAGGGCATCCATAAAACTGCACCACTAGAACACCAGGGGAATGCAAACCCATGACAGCCAGGTCTTTACTTTCCTCCTTGCTATATCCCTAGGGCTTAGTAGATCAGCACTTGGTCCATTTGGCAATTACTCAGGAAATATCTGTTGAGTGAATGATTCAATTGCCAGATGGATCCTTCTCCTCTAGTACCTAGTGATTGCAATTCTTTCTGAGAATTTCCTTTCCTATTCCATCATTTATCAAATATTTACTGAGCACTTACAACATATCAGACACCATGGAAGGACTGGTAATCCCAAAGTGAAGATAAAGTCCCAGTCTGATGAGAGAGAGAGAGAGAGAAAAGAGAAAAGTGAAAAATTAGAACCTGGTGAGACAAGGGCCATGACAGAGATATGCAAAGGATACTCTGGGAGCTCCCCTCGATGGACAGGCCAGAGCAGGCAGCTGGAGAAAGTGATTCTGAGCTGAGTCTGAATAAAAGTTAGTCAGGAGGATATGTCACACAAAGGAAACGGTTTGCACAAAGGCATACAGGTGAGAGAACGTGATTTAAAATCAATGTTATTGAAGCACAAGGTGTTTTTGACCAAACACCAAGAAATGTAAAAGAAACAGATCATGGAGAGTTCAGTGCCATGCTCAGTATATTTATTCTTTTTAAAAAGTAGCTCATCATTAGAGTATTATAGAAGAGTAACAATTCATATATTGTGATAGGTTTTTTTTTAATCTTGAATGTTATTTAAGAGGTGATTAACACCAATGTTCTCATTTTCATAAGAGGAAATTAAAACCAAGTGATTCATGGGAGGTTCTATAGTAGTAGTAGAGCTGGAACTTGAATCCTGGTCTTGGGATCCTCAGTCAATAACTTCTCTTTTTCACATTGCTTCCTACAAGTTGATGTGCATTTATTGAGAATCCATTACGGTGCTAGGTACTGCTGCCAAGATATGTGAGGCACAGTCCACACCCTTGAAAAATAGAATGTTCCAATAAAATGTTCATTCAAAAGGCTTCAGCATAGATGAAAATCAATAAAGTTGAGAAAGCCTAATGAACTAAGCCTCAAGAACAATGTCTTGGTTCTTAAAGTAAAAGTGGTGCATATGAAAACTTTTTTACATTATCACAGTTAAGGCATTCCTTACAAATATATAAAGCATCACAACCTTCTCAAAGGGGAGGGACAATTATATCCATTAGAAAATGAAGTCACAGAGACATTAAATGGTTTGCCTATTAGTCATGAAGAATAAGAATAACGAGGCTCCTTTGGCTCTGGTGATTTGCAGAAAACCACACCTTTCATGGATCCAAATTAACTTTGGGCCACTCTTAGAATACTGGACATGTCTGGGAAGTGAATAGATCATTGCACTTTATTTTAGGTTAAGTCAACCACAAACCTGGCAGAATCTGACTCATCTGAGCAGAGTCCACCAAACTGTGGCTTCTAATCTAGGTTTACTCCACCAGTACTGGGGAACTACTTATTATTCCATGGGTGAGGTTGCATGCATCAACAGCCAAGCCAATAGCAGATGAATGGAAACCACAAATTTAAAGGTGTCCTTGGCATCAGACCCAAATTAAAAGTGCTGATCGAGGAATGACAATCTCTAAACGTTTTCAGACGAGTTAGGAACAGAAGTAAGACCAGCTCTGGGCAGATCCCATTTGTGTGACTGGCATCAACAGTAGTGCATATTTGCCTTGTCATTGAGGCTGCACCTGCCCCTTTGTGCTATGGCTTTGTTTTATGCAGATTTTAAGATAAATCCATTTTTTAAATTTTGGTATCATTAATCAACAATTACATGAGCAACATTACGGTTACGAGACTCCCCACATTATCAAGTCCCCACCACATACCACATTACAGTCACTGTCCATCAGATTAGTAAGATGCTATAGAATCACTACTTGTCTTCTCTGTGTTGTGCAGCCCTCCCTGTGCCCCCCCCTACATTATGTCTGCTAATCATAGTGCCCCTTTATTTCCCCTTATCTCTCCTTCCCATCCATCCTCCCCAGTCCCTTTCCCTTTGGTAACTGTTAGTCCATTCTTGGGTTCTGTGAGTCTCCTGCTGTTTGGTTCCTTCAGTTTTTTTCCTTGTTCTTATACTCCACAATGAGTGAAATCATTTGATACTTGTCTTTTTCTGCCTAGCTTATTTCACTGAGCATAATACCCTCTAGCTCCATCCATGTTGCTGCAAAAAGTAGGATTTGTTTTCTTCTTATGGGTAAATAATATTCCATTGTGTATATGTACCACATCTTCTTTATCCATTCATCTACTGATGGACACTCAGGTTGCTTCCATTTCTTGGCTATTGTAAATAGTGCTGCGATAAACATAGGGGTGCATATGTCTTTTTCGAACTGGGATCCTGCATTCTTAGGGTAAATTCCTAGGAGTGGAATTCCTGGGTCAAATGGTGTTTCAATTTTTAGTTTTTTGAGGAACCTCCATACTGTTTTCCACAATGGCTGAACTAGCTTACATTTCCACCAGCAGTGTAGGAGGGTTCCCCTTTCTCCACATCCTCGCCAACATTTGTTGTTGTTTGTCTTTTGGATGGTGGCCATCCTTACTGGTGTGAGGTGATATCTCATTGTGGTTTTAATTTGCATTTCTCTGATGATTAGTGATGTGGAGCGTCTTTTCATGTGCCTGTTGGCCATCTGAATTTCTTCTTTGGAGAAGTGTCTGTTCAGCTACTCTGCCCATTTTTTAATTGGATTATTTGCTTTTTGTTTGTTGAGGTGCATGAGCTCTTTATATATTTTGGATGTCAATCCTTTATCGGACATGTCATTTATGAATATATTCTCCCATATTGTAGGATGCCTTTTTGTTCTATTGATGGTGTCCTTTGCTGTACAGAAGCTTATCAGCTTGATATAGTCCCACTTGTTCATTTTTGCTTTTGTTTCCCTTGCCTGGGGAGATATGTTCATGAAGAAGTTGCTCATGTTTATGTCCAAGAGATTTTTGCCTATGTTTTTTTCTAAGAGTTTTCTGGTTTCATGACTTACATTCAGATCTTTGATCCATTTTGAATTTACTTTTGTGTATGGGTTTAGGCGATGATTCAGTTTCATTCTCTTACATGTAGCTGTTCAGTTTTGCCAAAACCAGCTGTTGAAGAGGCTGTCATTTCCCCATTGTATATCCATGGCTCCTTTATCGTATATTAATTGACTGTATATGTTTGGGTTAATATCTGAACTCTATTCTGTTCCACTGGTCTGTGGGTCTGTTCTTGTGCCAGTTAGTTAAATCCATTTTTTCCTTCCAGGTTTTTTTCTTAATCATCTTAAGACTCTGCTTTCCTTAACAGATTATCTTCATTATAGTAAAAATAAATAAATAAGTAAGTCTCTAATCCCCTTGTATAGTTTAAAAACATTCTGATTGCCAGTGGAAATGCAGATCTTTTCTCCCACAGCCCTTCAGGATTTCAGGGTGGGTGAGTTCAGGTCCACTAGGAAATAACTTTATTGGGGGAGCATGCAAGAGAAGGTGGGGGAGGGTCTTCAGAATCCTTAAGAGGACAGAGAAGGACAGATGATAGGATAGTAGCAGCTCAGACTGCAGAGCAGTACCAGGAAGGATTTGGCCAGGTTGATGGGGAATCCTGGAATGACAGTCACCGAAGAGTCCTGCATATTGCCAGAACGGGCCTACCTTAGTACCTCTGCTGTGCTGTGTCATTGGCTGAGAGAAGTCCATGGCAAGTATGGCTTTGGGAAAATGCTGTGGAGGATCTTGTTATTTATTAAATAACAAGATCTAATAACAAGATTTAATAAATAACAAGATCTGAGGCTGTCAGTCAATATATTCCCACAGCAAGAAGTCGGAGAGGAGCATTTTATAGAGTGACTGTTGCATTCTAACCCTCCACATAGATCTACTTCTTCACATGGGTCTGGGGAGCAGCTCCCCTTGGGCTCCTCTTGCTGAGAGGAAAGTTAGAAGAGGGATAGTAGTACCATGTCTGGCACAGCAGCCATAATCAGGGTAGGTGGAGCTTGGTCCATAATCATTCTCTGAGATGGCTTCTGCAAGGGCCAGATTACTGAATTAAATGAAGACATGATGCTAGCCACCATCTTTGCCTCCTTTATATCTTTTAATGGCAGCACCAATCTCTGCCATCATTTCCAGGATGCAATACTGTTTCTGACTTTGTTGGTTGTAAAGGACAGTTTCAAAGATTTCCACCTGTCTTCCCTCACTATGATTGCTTTTACCATGTAGGCCAAGGGCCCAGTGTGGGGGTTACTCAACTTCCAAGGTGCTGTGGTAGGTCTCATAGGAATCACTACAGCCTGTTATTTTCTGTGGTATTTAGTCGAGTGGTCCTGGATCTGAAAATTTGCTCAGGTCTGGGAACTGACAAAAGGATCCTGACGTTTTGTAGGTTTTGCTGCCAACTTCTTGCACTCTCATTGTTGCCTTTTTTAAAAAAAATGTTAAGTAGCACACTTGCTGCTGCCTTTCTATTTTGTTCCTAGGGCAACCATGCTCTATCAGCCATCTCCATGACTACCCATGGGTCAAACCTCTTGGCTGCTCTGATCTTGCAGATCATTAAGGTAATTATAACCTCCTGACTTCTGGTGGTTAAGTGCTGTCACCTGGTCTCTCCTTTGGGGACTCTACCATCTTCATGAATATTAATGAGCCCAGCTCTGTCATGGCCTCTCTTACCATCCTGCCTGGCCCGCAGAGGAGTCACCACCACATTGCTTAAACATGCTGCTTCCTCTCTCAGTGCATTCCTGATGGACACATTCAAGATGTGTCTTCTGGACCTTCCTGTGGAACAAATCCTCTGGGAGGCCTGGTTTTACAGAATATGTGCATTCCAGCATGTCTGTGTCCAGGTTCAGGACCAGGGTGAGGCAAGAGACTCTGTCTTGCACAACCCTGGGGGTGAATGACCTCTTTAATTTTGCCCTGTAACCTCTTTTGCCTCATCCTCATCTTGGCCTTGTCTACTTCTCCAAGCTTCTTTATTGTTTCCTTCTAGTGCCTGTCAGAGCAACTCAGACATTTCCACTTTGCTGAGTGTTGGTCATCACTGTTATTAGACCTCTGAGTCATCCTAGCAGTGGATTTCCCCTGTACTCTAGGGTCCTTGCCAGGTTTTAAGTCCTGTGTCCCAAGAAAAGTGTCTTCAAGTCAATGAATTCTTGCTTACGCAACCTAGTTTTATATTCTGGCCTCTTTCATAAAGCACCCTAAACTCCAGTCCCAGGGTTACTCTCATGGTAATTTGTGTCTGTGATACTTGGCAACCTAGCTGCTAATGATCTTTAGTCTTCACTGGTTAGACATATTTGTATTTTACAATTGAAAACAGTTGAGAAGAAATGTGCTAAGTAGGTACTTCTGGTCTGTTATTTTAAACATTGGTAGGATGATTGCATTCTATTTTTAATTTTAAAGAAGAAGAAGGTAAGTGAAATAAATGTAACTAAATAGTTTATATCATACTTAAGTGGAATAATAAATCTACCCCAGGTTAGATCATTCAGACGAAAACCTTCCATTTTCTCTCGTTCCATAGTGGCTTTTGGACCTGATATATATTCTCTCTGGGGGTCATTTTCCAGGCAGCTGTGTCATGGTATAGCTGAATGTTTCAGCTCGTCCAGATGGTCACACTACCAATATCACCGTAGAATACTGGACCAAATGAGGGTACTATCAGAGGCAAAGTCCTGCCCCTGGTCTATAGTACGGTGTGATTGCTTCAGGCAGTCTTTTTTGATTCTTGCATCACCCAAGTGGTTTTATCCTCATTTGCCCTGTTTTTACTCTTGCCTATGTTTCTTTCTTTATCCACATTAGTGGTAGTATTAATGCCCAGATGCTATACAGAAAACTTTGATAATTAAGTGTGATAATAAGGATGTTATGTGACATTTGGCAATCCAGGGGGGTTCTTTTCTTTTTTTCTCTAATTTTTATTAAGGTACTATTGATATACACTTTTATGAGGGTTTCACATGAAAAAACAATGTGGTTACTACATTTACCCATATTATCAAGTCCCCACCCATACCCCAATGCAGTCACTGTCCATCAGTGCAGCAAAATGCCACAGATCCACTATTTGCTTTCTCTGTGCTACACTGTTCTCCCCGTGATCCCCCACACCATGTGTACTGAACATAGTACCCTTCAATCCCCTTCTCCCTCCCTCCCTACCCACCCTCCCACACCTCTCCCCTTTGTTAACCACTAGTTCCTTCTTGGAGTCTCTGAGTCTGCTGCTATTTTGTTCCTTCAGTTTTGCTTTGTTGTTTTACTCTACAAATGAGGGAAATCATTTGGCACTTGTCTTTCCCTGCCTGGCTTCTTTTACTGAGCATAATGTCCTCCAGCTCCATCCATGTTGCTGCAAACGGCAGGATTTGTTTCTTTCCTATGGCTGAATAGTATTCCATTGTGTATATTTACCACATCTTCTTTATCCATTCATTTACTAATGAACACTTAGGTTGCTTCCATATCTTGGCTATTGTAAAAAGTGCTGCAATAAACATAGGGGTGCATATGTCTTTTTGAATCTGAGAAGTTGTATTCTTTGGGTAAATTCTAAGGAGTGGGATTCCCAGGTCAAATGGTATTTATATTTTTAGTTTTTTGAGGAACCTCCATATTGCTTTCCACAATGGTTGAACTAGCTTATATTCCTACCAGCAGTGTAGTAGGGTTCTCCAGGGGTTTCTTTGGCTTATGTTGGGTATCGTCAGCCTGTATCCTGTTAGGTACTTTCTTCCACTGCTTGAGTATGTGCTTTATCCCTGTTATCTAGATAAATCACTATTTTTCAAGTATCTCTCCAAGTTCATTCCCTCTGTTGGTAATTCTTTGTCTCTCCTTTGGTATTTTGGGAGTAGTGATAATTGTTGAGTAGAAAAAATAAGAATGATGAAGCACATCTTTGCATATATCCATTGTACTTTTGGCACTCCTTTGTTCTTAAGGTATTACCAGGAGAAATTTTCCAGATGCCTGTATGGCCAAGTTACATCAGACAGCTTGCTACATATACATATCCAAAGACTCCTTGGATTTATAATGGAGGTAAGTCAGAGAGAGGAGAGATTACAACTTAAGTGACCTCTGTTCAGAGCTGTAGGAATTGCTTGAGTATAAATGAATAAAGCTATGAGTTCTTAGTGCTAGAGTCAGCAGATGGGATGTGCAGGCAAGCTGGTAAGGACTGTTCAGTATAAGTTCTCAAACTAAATGTATATGACTATAGACCATCTGTGGCTTTTGAAGCTTGTTTATCTTTTGTGACATAACTAAGACTTCGCTGCCCTTTCTGTGATCTGACAGCATATCATTCAACATTTTTAATGCACTTTCTTCTATGCTACCTTTTCTTGAAAACTCAACCCTAATCATGTAAGCAAGGAGAATATACTGAAGAAACCAAGTCAAAAGGGGTTGAGAAGACTGCCTTATGGGATTAGCTGCCTTCACTTTCTAGGAGGGTTCTGGCTGTCAGATGGTTTTATTTCATGAGCCTCTCTGTTTTACAATTCCTTTTTCCTCCCCTGCCCCCCAAAGAAATATAGCTTAACCAAACCAAAAAACAACAAAAAAACACAATAACATACAAAGGAAATAAATTCCATGTAGAGGCATCATGCTTTTTGATTGGAAAGAACAATTATAACATCTTTCATGTTACAGGAGAGAAGCACTAGTTGGGATAACAGATGTGGAAAGAGTTCTGATCATCAGGAGTTAGGAAAAGAGGGTAAGAGCTCTGATGCTGTTGAGGAAGGAGATTAAGTTTGGGAGCAACATTATATTCAAGAGTTATTTTAATCTTCATTGCTCCAAATGAACTCATTTACAATTTTCCTTTTTCTCTTTCCTACTTTCCCTGTCACTCATTTAGTATCAAACAACTTTGTTTAAGGAATACTTCCTTTTTGTAAAGGAGGCCTCATAGAATAAGCCAGATCATTACTCCTAAATATCAGCATTTGGAATAAGTTTTCTTTATAAAACCATTCTAATCCAGAGGAAGGACAGCCAGTCAACAATAGGACAGCCTATTACCTGACCAAGGTAATAACCACCTATCCCATCATTGGGTGGGTGCAATACTCAATTTTCGCAGCTAAAGGAACATGAAGACGTGGGCATATTCCCATATGTCAGGAAGTGGCTAGGATTGAACCTTTCTTGAACCCTTAGACTGTTATAATATACAGAAAGCCACTTAATTACAATAGTAGATTATGAGATAAGTCCAGTATTATTATCCTTACTGCACATACACACAAGGAACTGAAAGAAGTTAATTTGCCCTAGGCCACACAACTAGTATGGAAGTTGTAAAGGTAGGTCTGGCTCTCAAATCTATGATTTTCCTATTCTGCTTCTCAGTATTAATGCCACACACACACATATGTGCAGCATTAGAATGATGTGTTACCCATTATCATTGTTTCTTATAGACAAGCCTTTGGATTTAATAGTAAACTACCCTCTGAGGAAAAAACTCCAATTATGAAGTGAGAGAATGTTCCAAACCAGATCCGGGAAGAAAGAACAGACCAGTCTTTGATAAAGTTTATGCCTTCTCCTTAAAACATGTTAGTCACATGGCTTTCCTGATTTTCTTGCCTCATCAGGCACTATTTCTGTTTCCTATACTAATTCCTACTCTTCTTCCCAAACTATTAATGTTGAAATGACCCAGAACTCAGATTTTGGACCTGTGATCTATACATACTCTCTCTTTATATCTCATTGTGGGTAAAATTGTAATATTTCCAGAATATCTCACCTGGCTTTCGTACATCTGCATATCAACAGGCACTCAAGGGTGGAGAGAAGTATGGCTTTAGTGCATTTGCATCATTCCTCAGGGGTGGAGAGAAGTTCATCTCCATATCAGTGGGCAATTACCTGGGCAGCAGAGGGCTTATCTGTACCTGAGTGGTGAGGGGAACGGCTGGTTTTGCTTCTGCTGGAGCAGGAAAGAGAGAAATGGCCCGGGACTGCAGTTTGTGAGTAATAAGCAGATTTTAAACTTTATTTCTCCCTTTAACTGATTTTGGTTTTTAGAGGTATTTTGCCCTGGGATTTCCTCTCCCTGGACTTACATCTGTGGTAATTGACAGGGTCCCTCTGAATCCAAAATCTGTCATAATGGGTGTAATCTTTGGGAGGGCTACCCCTAGAAATGATGGGAAGAAGTAGCACTCATGCCGAGGGATGTGTGTCTACACTCGTGTGGTCATGGAGGCACCACCATCGCTGCTGGCTGCACTGACCCCGGCTTGTGGCCTGAGCCTAAAGCTACTGGTTCCGCTACTGCTGCTTCTCCTGCTGCCAGCTAGAGCCTGGTCACAACTATGGAAAGGAGCAGAGATCCGGGTCTCTTTGGTAGAGAAGCAACTGGCTGCTGTGTACCACACCTTGCTGGCTACGGAACCCATTGCTGGAACAGCTCTGACCAAGGTAATAACCACCTATCCCATCATTGGGTGGGTGCAAGACTGGACCCAAAGGCCACATAGTGGTATGGCACAGACACCTACCATATATCATGTGACTGGCCATTTGCCCTTGGCATCCCCAGGGAAAAATGAAGCAGACACTTTGACCCAGGTCTGCTGGTTAGAAGGAAAGCCTGCCTCTGATGTGGTCCAATGGCTATATCAGTGTTTATTGTACATGGAGCAAAAGACAGTGTGGACTGTAGCCTGTCAGTAGGGCTTGCCATTGACCTTTGAAGAAGTCATCCGAGCTTGGAAGGAGGGCCCTGCACATTGTGAAGATCAGCAAACCATGAAGAGGGGCCTAGAGCATCTCTTTGCAGCCTATGGCCAGTCGCCAGTGATTGAGACTGATCAAGTCACCCACTTTACTTGATGTGTGTTGCAAGGATGGGTGCAACAATTAGGAATGAAATGGATGTGGCCCTGGACATTTCAACACATGGACCAGCGATGGCTGGCTCTTCTGGCGCCTTGGGGAAAAGGCCGGGAAGCTGGCCTCCCATATATTCCTGGAATAACAGCAAAGTAGCCCCCCAAATCACAGTTATTTACTTCTACAGTCCTTGTGTCCTGGATGCACCCCCTGGCTACAGCTGCCATGTGATGGCTGGAATGGACTAGCTTTGGACTTAATCTGCATGGGACTTTGAACCTAGCTGAATTCTCTGGCTTGAGATTTATTATGATTGTGTTGCTGTTGTCAGGAAAAATTGCTTAAAGAGAGGGTTGACTTTGTCTCATTGGTAAAAGTTTTGTGAGCAATCTAGCATGGTTGTTAGAAATGAGTAAACAAGTGTAGAAATATCTTTGTGCTTAGTGAGAGATTGTGCTATAAAGTTTATTTACTTAATCTGCATAGGCTGAATCCTCTGGCTTGAGGATTATCATGATTTTATTGCTATTGCTATTGTATGTCATTAGCTTGGTCGGAAGAGGGGTAATGAGTAAATTATAAGTTGAGATTTCTGGAGGGGTGGCCTGTGGGTAAAATTGTAATATTTCCAGAATATCTCACCTGGTTTTAGTACATCTGCATATCAGCAGGAGCTCAAGGGCGGAGAGAAGTATGGCTTTAGTGCATTTGCATCATTTCTCAGGGGTGGGGAGAAGTTCATCTCCATATCAATGGGTAATTACCTGGGCAATGGATGGCTTATCTGTACCTGAGAGGTGAAGGGGAGGGCTGGTTTTGCTTCTGCTGGAGCAGGAAAGAGAGACGGCCCGGGACTACAGTTTGTGAGAAGTAAATGGATTTTAAGCTTTATTTATCCCTTTGACTGATTTTTGGTTTTTTAGAGGTATTTTGCCCTGGGATTTCCTCTCCCCAGACTTACACTTATTTATTCCCAGAGCTTTAAATAACAAATTATGATAACTATAAATATTTATCTCTAGCTTGGACTTGTACCCTTGAACTTCAGACTCATAGATCCAACCTCCTCAATATCTTCTTTGGAGTGTCTAGTAGATATCTCAGACCTAATGTGCCCAACATAGAACTCCTGATCTTCCACCCTTCCATGCTCCATATATCCATATACAGTCCTTCCTATCTTAATTAGTGACAACATTTGCTCTGAGTTCAGACGAAAAACTGTCTTTGGAACTAAAGTGAATCTTGTATAGGCAGAATGTAGTTAGGTCATTTTTTAATTTTAATCATTTCTGGCAGTATTTGTCTTTTAGATGGCACATTTAACTCATTATATTTAAAGGGATTACTGATAAGGAAGAACTACTTCCATTTTTCTTTTTTTTCTTCATATCTTTGTTCCTCAATTCCTTTAATACTGCCTTCATTTCTGTTTGTTTTTTCTACTATATCATATTATTCTCTCATTTTTCTTCTGTATAGACTTTTAGTTATTTTCATAGTGGTTACCATGGAAATTATAATGAGCTATTTTACATTTATAACAATCTAGTATGAAGTGATATCAATTTAGCCTCAAAACCATGTAAAACTCTGCTCTTATAAAGCTCCACTTCCATTATGTTATTGTCACAAATCATATCTTTATATATTGTAAGCCCCTTAGTATAGAGTAATAATTATTTATTATGCACTGGCTTTCAAATCATATAGGGCACAAAAAGAGGAGTTAAAAGAAAAAATAAAATAATTCTGCTGTTTGCATTTACCATGTGATTTCCTCTACTGGAGTTTTTTATTTCTTCATATGGCTTTGAATTAGTGTCTATTTGCTTTCATTTTAGTCTGAAGGAGTTCCTTTAGCATTTTTTGTAGGGCAGGTCAACTAGGGATGAATTCTCTCAGCTTTGTGGGAGGAAGAGAGACAGAGCAGGGAGGGAGTAGAAGCCCAGGACTGCTAAATCCCTGGAGATCTGCTCTGAGAGCATGAACCCACATTACAAGGTGCTTTGCAGATTAGTGGGGTTGGAAAGCAAAGGCAGGCAGAATACTCAGAGAGACTGTGATTTCAGCCACTTGTGGAGAACAGGTACACACAACTGGCTCCTCTGGGACAAAAGAAAAGCAAGAGCTTTGAAAGACTTCCCAACAGCAAGAGGGGTGCTAAAGGGGCAAAGATTACATGGAGATTGCTGCTCAGGAGAAAGGGCAGGTGGTCAAAGTCTTCCCAGAACACTCAACCCAGCAGGTGGGGAATTTTAGGAGCTTCAGATGCTCCATCCCCCTGATGGCAACACAGCCCTGAAGCTCCCCACTGAAATATGGATCCTGCTGCTCTTTCCTCCTGGTAGGCACCTGCACACCTGCTGCCCTCGCCATTGTGCCAGGTGAGCCAAAGGATGGCCCCTCCTATAGCATCTACAGATGCATAATGCAGAGGCTCCTTCATGCACACTTTGCCTACTGGACCAAGCAATGGAGGCAGGCACTGCAGCTGGGAAGCAGGAAAGAGCTCTCTCCTCCAAGCAGTCACCAGTGCCACTTGTGTGCAACCCCCACCATTCCTCAAGGTGCTCAGCAACTCCAGAGAGTACAGCTTCTCAGCACTAGAGGGTACTGCCTACACAACATTATTATTCCATAGGAATCACTAGAAAAATGAAATGGCACAAAAATTTTATTCAAACAAAAATAAAGTAGATGCCAGAAAGAGGGTTAAGTGAAACTGAAATCACTAATCTTCTTGATAAAGATAAAAATCATAAACATGCTTATGGAGCTACAAAAAAACCCCACAAGATCTCAGGGAGGTCTTAAAGAAATAGAAACTCTGAAAAATACAGTATTTGAAATGAAACCTAAAATGGAGGGATTTAAAAGTAGATTTAATGATGTAGAGGAGACAGTAAATGAAGTAGAAATTAGAGAACAGGAAAACAAAGAAGCTGAGGAGCAGAGAGAAAAAAGGATCTCTACAAACGAATGAATAAATAACAAGAGAACTGTGTGACCAATCCAAATGGAACAATATTTGCATTATAGGGATACCAGAAGAAGAAGAAGAGAGAAAAAGGGATAGAAAGTCTCTTTGAGGAAATAATTGCTGAAAAATTCCCCAGTCTGGGGAAGGAAAGAGTCTCTCAGGTCATGGAAGTGCAGAGATCTCCCAACAAAAGGGACCCTGGAAGACAGCACCAAGACATATAATACTTAAAATGGCAAAGATCAAGTACAAGGAGAGGGTATTAAAAGTAGCCAGAGAAAGTACATATCTATTGATAATCACCCTAAATGTAAATGGTCTGAATGTCTCAATCAAAAGACATAGAGTTACAGAATGGATAAAAAAGCAAGACCCATCTATTTGCTGCCTACAATAGACTCACTTCAAATCCAAAGACATATGCAGGCTAAAAGTGAAGGGATAGAAAAAGATATTTCATGCAAACACAATAAGGAAAAAAAAAGCAGAAGTTGGAATACTTGTATCAGATAAAGTAGACTTCAAAACAAAGAGAGTAAAAAGAGACAAAGAAGGATATTACATAAAAATAAAGAGGTCAGTCCAACAAGATGATATAACCATTATAAATATCTATGCATCCAACACAGGAGTACCCAAATATGTGCAACAAATACTAACAGAATTAAAGGGGGAAATAGAATGCAATGCACTCATTTCAGGAAACTTCAAGATACCATTCACTCCAAAGGACAGATCAACCAGACAGAAAATAAGAAAGGAGACAGAGGCACTGAACAACACCTAAGAAAAGATGGACCCAACAGACATCTGCAGAACATGCCACCCAAAAGCACCAGGATACACATTCTTTTCAAGTGCACATTGAATGTTTTCAAGAATAGATCATATACTAGGCCACAAAAATAGCCCCAGTAAATTCAAAAATATTGAAATTGTACCAACCAACTTCTCAGATCACAAAGGTATGAAACTAGAAATAAATTGTGCCAAGAAAACAAAAAGGCCCACAAACACATGGAGGTTTAACAACATGCTCCTAAATAATCAGTGGATCAATGACCAAATTAAAACAGAGATCAAGCAATATATGGAGACAAATGACAACAACAGTGGGATGCAGCAAAGGCAATTCTAAGTATATAGCAATTCAGGCCTATTTAAAGAAGGAAGAACAATTCCAAATGAACAGTCTAAACTCACAAGTAATGAAACTGGAAAAAGAAGAACAAATGAGGCCCAAAGTCAGTAGAAGGGACACAATAAAGATCAGAGAAAAAATAAATAAAATTGAGAAGAATAAAACAATAGAAATAATTAGATATCGGAGCCAAGATGGCAGTGTGAGTAGGACAGTGGGAATCTCCTCCCAAAAACATATATTTTTGAAAATACAACAAATACAACTATCCCTAAAAGAGAGACCAGAAGACACAGGACAACAGACAACAACCAGACTACATCCACACCTGCGAGAACTCAGCGCCTGGTGAAAGGGGTAAGATATAAGCCGCAGCCCAGTGGGACCTGAGGCCCCTCACCCCAGCTCCTGGCGGGAGGAGAGGAGTTGGAGCAGGGAGGGAGAGGGAGCCCAGGACTGCTAAACACCCAGCCCCAGCCATCCGCACCAGAGTGCAGACACACAGTGCATGCATGGGGTGCTGGAAACTAGGGAAGCAGGACAGTAAGACCTGTGAGTGGGTCCCGAAGCCGGCGTCTCTGGGACAAAGAAAAGCGAGTGCTTTTTGAAAGTCTTAAAGGGACAGGGACCCCACAACTGGACGGAAGCATCCTGGGTCACAGTCCAGCAGCTGGAAATTCCAGGGAACTCCGGGTGCACTAACCCCCTGGGCAATAGCTCTGAGACCCCTCACAGAGGTAAACAGCCAAACAGCCCCCCATCCATTACCACTCCAGGGCCCCGCCATAGCAGAGCAGAAACCTGAGGCTGGCCACGCCCACAGCAAGGGAGCTTCCTCCATACCAGCGGGAAAAGATACAGAGACCCAGTCTACACGCAACTGCCCAACAAAAGCCACTAGGGGTCACAGTTGTCCCAGTAAAGAAAGTCCAGGAACAAGTGGAAAAAGTCTAGGCTCTCCCAGCTGACAGACGCGTCAATAGCATATGACTGCACCTATCAACATGAAAAGGCAAAAAAAATTTGATTCAGACAAGACTAACCCAGACAGCTTCAACATCTTCTACATCTTCCCCTGAGAAGGAACCTGGGGAGATAGATTTAACCAGTCTTCCTGAAAAAGAATTCAAAACAAAAGTCATAACCATGCTGATGGACTTGCAGAGAAATATGCAAGAACTAAGGAGGGAGAACACAGAAATAAAACAAGCTTTGTAAGGACGTCAAAACAGAATGGACGAGATGCAAGAGACCATTAATGGACTAGAAAACAGAGAACAGGAATGCAGAGAAGCTGATGCAGATAGAAATAAAAGGATCTCCAGGAATGAAAGAATTTTAAGAGAACTGAGTGACCAATCGAAATGGAACAATATCTGCATTATAGGGATACCAGAAGAAGAAGAGAGAGAAAAAGGGATAGAAAGTGTCTTTGAAGAAATAATTACTGAAAACTTTCCCAAACTAGGGGAGGAAATGGCCTCTCAGACCACAGAGGTACACAGAACTCCCATGACAAGGGATCCAAGGAGGGCAACACCAAGACACATAATAATTGAAATGGCAAAGATCAAAGACAAGGACAGAGTATTAAAGGCAGCCAGAGAGAAAAAAAAGGTTACCTACAAAGGAAAACCCATCAGGCTATCATCAGACTTCTCAACAGAAACCTTACAGGCCAGAAGAGAATGGCATGATATACTTAATGCAATGAAACAGAAGGGCCTCGAACCAAGACTACTGTATCCAGCACGATTATCATTTAAATATGAAGGAGGGATTAAACAATTCCCAGACAAGCAAAAGTTGAGGGAATTTGCCTCCCACAAACCACCACTACAGGGCATCTTACAGGGACTGCTCTAGATGGGAGTACTCCTAAAAAGAGCACAGAACAAAACACCCAACATATGAAGAAGGGAGGAGGAGGAATAAGAAGGGAGAGAAATAAAGAATCATCAGACCATGTTTCGAATAGCTCAATAAGTGAGTTAAGTTAGACAGTAAGATAGTAAAGAAGCTAACCTTGAAACTTTGGTAACCACAAACTTAAAGCCTGCAATGGCAATAAGTACATACCTTTCAATAATCACCCTAAATGTAAATGGATTGAATGCACCAATCAAAAGACAGAGAGTAATAGAATGGATAAAAAAGCAAGACCCATCCATATGCTGCTTGCAAGACTCACCTCAAACCCAAAGACATGCACAGACTGAAAGTCAAGGGATGGAAAAAATATTTCATGCAAACAACAGAGAGAAAAAAGCAGGTGTTGCAAAACTAGTATCAGACAAAATAGACTTCAAAACAAAGAAAGTAACAAGAGATAAAGAAGGACATTACATAATGATAAAGGGCTCAGTCCAACAAGAGGATATAACCATTATAAATATATATGCACCCAATACAGGAGCACCAGCATATGTGAAACAAATACTAACAGAATTAAAGGAGGAAATAGAACACAATGTATTCATTTTGGGAGACTTCAACACACCACTCACTCCAAAGGACAGATCCACCAGACAGAAGATAAGTAAGGACACAGAGGCACTGAACAACACACTAGAACAGATGGACCTAATAGACATCTATAGAACTCTACATCCTAAAGCAACAGGATACACATTCTTCTCAAGTGCACATGGAACATTCTCCAGAATAGACCACATACTAGGGCACAAGAAGAGCCTCAGTAAATTCCAAAAGATTGAAATCCTACCAACCAACTTTTCAGACCACAAAGGCATAAAACTAGAAATAAATTGTGCAAAGAAAGCAAAAAGGCTCACAAACACATGGAGGCTTAACAACATGCTCCTAAATAATCAATGGATCAATGACCAAATTAAAATGGAGATCCAGCAATATATGGAAACAAATGACAACAACAACACAAAGCCCCAACTTCTGTGGGATACAGCAAAAGCAGTCTTAAGAGGAAAGTATATAGCAATCCAGGCATATTTAAAAAAGGAAGAACAATCCCAAATGAATGGTCTAATGTCATAATTATCGAAATTGGAAAAAGAAGAACCTAAATGAGGCCTAAGGTCAGCAGAAGGAGGGACATAATAAAGATCAGAGAAGAAATAAATAAAATTGAGAAGAATAAAACAAGCAAAAATCAATGAAACTAAGAGCTGGTTCTTCGAGAAAATAAACAAAATAGATAAGCCTCTAGCCAGACTTATTAAGAGGAAAAGAGAGTCGACACACATCAACAGAATCAGAAACGAGAAAGGAAAAATCATGACGGACCCCACAGAAATACAAAGAATAATTAGGGACTACTATGAAAACCTGTATGCTAACAAGCTGGGAAACCTAGGAAATGGACAACTTCCTAGAAAAATACAACCTTCCAAGACTGACGCAGAAAGAAACAGAAAATCTAAACAGACCAATTACCAGCAACGAAATTGAAGCGGTAATCAAAAAACTACCCAAGAACAAAACCCCCGGGCCAGATGGATTTACCTCGAAATTTTATCAGACATACAGAGAAGATGTAATACCCATTCTCCTTAAAGTTTTCCAAAAAATAGAAGAGGAGGGAATACTCCCAAACTCATTCTATGAAGCCAACATCAGCCTAATACCAAAACCAGGCAAAGACCCCACCAAAAAAGAAAACTACAGACCAATATCCCTGATGAATGTAGATGCAAAAATACTCAACAAAATATTAGCAAACCAAATTCAAAAATACGTCAAAAGGATCATACACCATGACCAAGTGGGATTCATCCCAGGGATGCAAGGATGGTACCACATTTGAAAATCCATCAACATCATCCACCACATCAACAAAAGGAAAGACAAAAACCACATGATCATCTCCATAGATGCTGAAAAAGCATTCGACAAATTCAACAACCATTCATGATAAAAACTCTCAACAAAATGGGTATAGAGGGCAAGTACCTCAACATAATAAAGGCCATATATGATAAACCCACAGCCAACATCATACTTAATAGCGAGAAGCTGAAAGCTTTTCCTCTGTGATCGGGAACAAGACAGGGATGCCCACTCTCCCCACTGTTATTCAACATAGTACTGGAGGCCCTAGCCAGAGCAATTAGACAAAACAAAGAAATACAAGGAATCCAGATTGGTAAAAAAGAAGTTAAACTGTCACTATTTGAAGAAGATATGATATTGTACATAAAAAACCCTAAAGACTCTATTCCGAAACTACTAGAGCTAATATCAGAATTCAGCAAAGACTCCACTCCGAAACTACTAGAGCTAATATTAGAATTCAGCAAAGTTGCAGGATACAAAATTAACACACAGAAATCTGTGGCTTTCCTATACACTAACAATAAACTAATAGAAAGAGAAATCAGGAAGACAATTCCATTCACAATAGCATCAAAAAGAATAAAATACCTAGGAATAAACCTAACCAAGTGAGTGAAAGACCTATACTCTGAAAACTATAAGACACTCTTAAGAGAAATTAAAGAGGTCACTAACAAATGGAAACTCATCCCATGCTCCTAGCTAGGAAGAATTAATATAATCAAAATGGCCATCCTGCCCAAAGCAATATACAGACTCAATGCAATCCTTATCAAATTACCAACAGCATTCTTCAATGAACTGGAACAAATAGTTCAAAAATTCATATGGAAACACCAAAGACCATGAATAGCTAAAGCAATCCTGAGAAGGAAGAATAAAGTGGGGGGGATCTCACTCCCCAACTTCAAGCTCTACTACAAAGCCACAGTAATCAAGACAATTTGGTACTGGCACAAGAACAGAGCCACAGACCAATGCAACAGAATAGAGATTCCAAACATTAACCCAAACATATATGGTCAACTAATATTCAATAAAGGGGCCATGGACATACAATGGGGAAATGACAGTCTCTTCAACAGAGTGCTGGGAAAACTGGACAGCTACATGTAAGAGAATGAAACTGGATCACTGTCTAACCCCATACACAAAAGTAAATTCGAAATGGATCAAAGACTTGAATGTAAGTCATGAAACCATAAAACTCTTAGAAAAAATCATAGGCAAAAATCTCTTAGACATAAACATGAATGACCTCTTCTTGAACATATCTCCCTGGGCAAGGGAAACAAAAGCAAAAATGAACAAATGGGACTATATCAAGCTGAAAAGCTTCTGTACAGCAAAGGACACCATCAATAGAACAAAAAGGTATCCTACAGTATGGGAGAATATATTCATAAATGACAGATCTGACAAAGAGCTCACACACCTCAACAAACAAAAAGCAAATAATCCAATTAAAAAATGGGCAGAAGAGCTGAATAGATAGTTCTCTAAAGAAGAAATTCAGATGGCCAACGGACACATGAAAAGATGCTCCACATCGCTTGCCATCAGAGAAATGCAAATTAAAACCATAATGAGATATCATCTCACACCAGTAAGGATGGCTACCATCCAAAAGACAAACAACAACAAATGTTGGCGAGGTTGTGGAGAAAGGGGAACCCTCCTACACTGCTGGTGCGAATGTAAATTAGTTCAACCATTGTGGAAAGCAGTATGGAGGTTCCTCAAAATGCTCAAAATAGAAATAACATTTGACCCAGGAATTCCACTTCTAGGAATTTACCCTAAGAATGCAGACTCCAGTTTGAAAAAGACAGATGCACCCCTATGTTTATCACTGCACTATTTACAATAGCCAAGATATGGAAGCAACCTAAATGTCCAACAGTAGATGAATGGATAAAGAAGATGTGGTACATATACACGATGAAATATTACTCAGCTATAAGAAAAAAACAGATCCCACCATTTGCAACAACATGGATGGAACTAGAGGGTATTATGCTCAGTGAAATAAGCCAGGTGGAGAAAGACAAGTACCAAATGATTTTACTCATATGTGGAGTATAAGAACAAAAGAAAACTGAAGGAACAAAACAGCAGCAGAAGCACAGAATGGACTAACAGTTACCAAAGGGAATTGGACTGAGAAGGACGGGTGGGAAGGGAGGGATAAGGGTGGGAAAAAAGAAAGGGGGCATTATGATTAACATGTATAGTGTGGGGGGGGCATGGGGAGGGCTGTGCAACATAGAGAAGACAAGTAGTGATTTTACAGCATCTTACTATGTTGATGGACAGTGACTGTGAATGGGTATGTGGGGGGTACTTGGTGAGGGGGGGAGTCTAGTGAACATAATGTCCTTCATGTAATTGTAGATTAATGATACCAAAATAAAATAAAAAAAAAAGAAATAATTAATGAAACCAAGAGCTGGCTCTCTGAGAAAATAAACAAAATAGATAAACCCCTAGCCAGACTTATCAAGAAAAAAAGAGAGTGTACACATATAAACAGAATCAGAAATTAGAAAGGAAAAATCACTACAGACACCACAGAAATACAAAGAATTATTAGAGAATACTATGAAAAATTATATGCTAACAAACTGGATAACCTAGAAGAAATGGACAACTTTCTAGAAAAATGCAACCATCCAAAACCGACCCAGAAAGAAACAGATAATCTGAACAGACCAATTACCAGCAATGAAATTGAATTGGTAATCAAAACACTACCCAAGAACAAAATTCCCGGACCAGATAGCTTCACCACTGAATTTTGCCAGACATTTAGAGAAGACCTAATACCCATCCTCCTCAAAGTTTCCCCAAAAGTAGAAGAGGTAATACTGTTAAACTGTCACTGTTTGCAAATGACATGATATTGTACATAAAAAACCCTAAAGAATCCATTTCAGAACTACTATAACTAATATCTGAATTCAGCAAAGTTGCAGGATACAAAATCAATACACAGAAATCTGTTTCAATCATTATACTAATGATGAACTAGCAGAAAGCGAAATCAGGAAAGCAATTCCATTCACAGTTCCATCAAAAAGAACAAAATACCTATGAATAAACCTAAACAAGGAGTTGAAAGACCAATACCCTGAAAACTACAAGGCACTCATGAGAGAAATTAAAGAAGATACCAATAAATGGAAATACATCCCATGCTCATGGATAGGAAGAATTAATATTGTCAAAATGGCCATCCTGCCTAAAGCAGTCTATAGATTCAGTGCAATCCCTATCAAAATACCAACAGCATTGTTCAACAAACTGAAACAAATAGTTCTAAAATTCATATGGGACCACAAATGACCCGAAATAGCCAAAGCAATTCTGAGAAGGAAGAACAAGGCTAGAGGGATTACAGTCCCCACCTTAAAGCTCTACTACAAAGCCACAGTGATCAAAACAATCTGGTACTGGTGCAAGAACAGACCCATAGATCAATGGAACAGAATAGAGAGCACATATATATATACCCACACATATATGGTCAATTAATGTATGATAAAGGAACCATGGATATACAATGGGGAAAAGACAGCCTCTTCAACAACTGGTATTGGCAAAACTGGACAGCTACATGTAAGAGAATGAAATTGGATTATTGTCTAACCCCATACACAAAAGTTAACTCAAAATGGATCAAATACCTGAATATAAGTCATGAAACCAGAAAACTTATAGAAGAAAACATAGGTAAAAATCTCTTGAATATAAACATGAGCACTTTTTCCTGAACACATCTCCTTGGGCAAGGGAAACAAAAACAAAAATGAACAAATGGTACTACATCACACTATAAAGCGTCTGTTCAGCAAAGGACACCATCAGCAGAACAAAAAGGCATCCTACAGTATGGGGGAATATATTTGTAAATGACACATCTGACAAGGGGTAACATCCAAAATATATAAAGAACTCACACACCTCAACACCCAAAAAGCAAATAGTCCAATTAAAAAATGGGTAGAGGATATGAACAGACACTTTTCCAAGGAAGAAATTCAGATGGCCAACAGGCACAAGAAAAGATGCTCCACATCACTAATTATCAGGGAAATGCAAATTAAAACCACAATGAGATATCACCTACCACTAGTTAGGATGGCCAACATCCAAAAGACAAGAAACAACAAATGCTGGTGACAATGTGGAGAAAGGGGAACCCTCCTAAACTGCTGATGGGAATGTAAATTAGTTCAACCATCGTGGAAAGCAATATGGAGGTTCCTCAAAAAAACTAAAAATAGAAATACTATTTGACCCAGGAATTCTACTCCTAGTAATTTACCCAAAGAAAACAAGGTGGCTTTTTCAAAAATACAACTGTACCCCTATGTTTATCTCAGCACCATTTACAGTAGCCAAGTATGGAAACAACCTAAGTGTCCATCAGTAGATGAATAGATAAAGAAAGATGTAGTACATATACAAAGTGGAATATTATTCAACCATAAGAAGAAAAGTTCTCCCATTTGCAACAACATGGATGGAACTAGAGGGTTATTATGCTCAGTGAAATAAGCCAGTCAGAGAAAGACAAGGACCAAATGATTTCATTCATTTGTGGATTATAGCAACAAAGCAAAACTGAAGGTATGAAACAGAAGCAGACTCACAGACTCCAAGAAGGGACTAGCAGTTACCAAAGGGAAGGGGTTGTGGATGGTAGGTGGGGAGGGAGAGAGAAAGGCATGAAGGGCCATTATAATTAGTACACACAGTATTGGTAGTTTGCGGAGAAGGCCATACAGCACAGAGAAGACAAGTAATGACTGTATATCATCTTACTCTGCTAATGGACAGTGATTTCCCTGGGGTTGTGGGGACTTGATAATATGGGTGAATGTCGAAACTACAATGTTGCTCATGTGAAACCTTCATAACATTTCATAACAAGGTTTATCAATGATACCTTAATTTTAAAAAAGTAAAAATAAAAAAGATTGGCCTCATCCAATGAATTGGGAAGTTTTTCTTTCTCTTAATTTTTGAAAGAGATTGTGTAGATTTGTGTTGCTTCTTCTATAACTGTTTCATAGAATTTTACAATTAAATCATCTGGACCTGGAAAAAAAAAGTGTCTGACAAACACTTGGAAGTCTGGTAGAGTCTTGGGTTAATGGTTACTAGGCAAGTGAGAAAACCCTAAGCCTTACTTTCCTCCACTGTCACATAAGAATAATATTATTTACCCCTAGAATTGTTTTAGGGATTTAATCAGGTAATAGGTATCATGAGTTTAGCACAATGCTTGCTGCATAAAAATGCTAAAAATATTACTATTATTCTGTTGTGTTAAAATTATTCCTAAAACCACTTATATTCATTTTCTATTGCTCTGGGACAATTTATCACAAACTTGGTGACTTAAAACAGCACAAATTTATTATCTTACCATGCTGGAGGTTAGGACTCTGAAATGGGTTTCACTAGCCTACAATAAAGGTATTGTCAGGATTGTGTTCTGGAGGCTCTAGGGGCAATTGGTTTCCTTGTCTTTTCCAGTTTACAGAGGCTGCCAACATTCCTTGGCTCTTATCCTTTCCATCTTCAAAGCCAGCAATGGAAGGTTGAGTCCTCACATTATATCACCACAACATTATTTCTTTCGTTACATCTCTTCTTTGAATCTGACTCTTCTACCTCCCTCTTTCACAGACCCTTGTTATTTATACAGATAATCCAGGGTAATCTCCCCATCAAAAGATCCTTAATCACATCACATTTCTTTTTGTCATGTAAGGTAACATGTTCCTAGGTTCTGGGGGTTATGATGAGAATATCTTTGGGGACCATAATTCTCCCTTCTATAGCCCTATTGGTAGTCCTTAAGAATTCACAATGATCCAGTTTTTAAAATACATTCACCCCATCTTAAGATCCCCAAAGATGCCAGCTCTTTATAGGATTAACTCAAGTCTAAAATCTGTCACCTCAAAAGTCCCAAATCTCATTATCTAAATCTACTATATCAGGTGTGGATGGGGCTCTGGGTATAAACCATCCTTTGCAAAAATTTCTCTCCAGTTGTGTTTGTGTGAAATTAGTAAACACAATTTTATCTGCTTCCAAAATTGAAGTAAGCATAGGAAAACAGATATACAGTAATATAGACATTCCATTTCAAAATGGAAGCAAATGGAAAGAAAAAGGGAGTCACAAGTTCTAAACAAATTCAAAACCCAGTCATGCTAACATCAGGTTTTAAAGCCTAGGAATAATCTTCTGTAGATCACAACTTTGCCTCTGGGCTTGGAACCATGTCTGTCCTTGGAATCATCCTTTTTTCAGGAAAGGTTGCTCATATCTACAGCTGAGCGGTTTTATCAGCATTGCAGTCTTCTTTCACTTCACACTCTGTCCTTTTCAATCCAAACAGCATTCTGGTCGGTATGGCATTCCCAAGAGGCTTGTAGGTCTCCCATATATGTCATGGGACTTACTCCCTTACACCAGAAGCTCCTCCACAGATCTTTTCTGGAAAAATCCCATTTCTATTCCTGGCTCCTGCTAAGATGGCTGAGGAGATTCACAAGTCACATGCTTTCTCTTCAAAGATATCTCTGTGTGACTGAATATTTTGATTCATCTTAGACACTGCCCAAAAGTTGTCCGACCACACCCTTGAGTTTCTCTTTAGAGCACAATTCCCTGACAATGAATCTCCTAAATTCAGTATTTTTTGCAATCTAGGTAGACTGGGTCTAAGTCTTCAAGTCCTGGTTTCTTTATGTTAAATAGTTCTTTCCTTAATCTGTCCCTTTTTCCTGGAATTTATTGTAGTAACAAGAAGAAAACAGTCTGCTCTTTCAAAACATTGTTTAGAAATCTCCTCAGCTAAGTATTCAAGTTCTTAATTTACAAGTTTAGTTTTCCATATAACTACAGGACAAAAGTCATCTAAGCTTTCTGCCACTAGATAGCAAGAATTCTTTTTCCTTTACTTTCCAATCACACATTCCTCCTTTCTATCTGAGCCCTCAATAGCAGTGTCCTTAATATCCATATTTGTACCAAGAGTCTGTTCAGGGCAATTTAGACTTTTTTCTATCATGTGCTGCAAAGTCCTTCTGTCCTCTAACCATTACCCAATTCCAAAGCTACTTCCACATTTTTAGGTATTTGTTATAGCAGCACCTTAGTTCTGGTACCAAATATTGTGATAATTTCCCATTGTTACTTAACGAATTACAACAAACGTGGTTTAAAACAACATACTTTTATAATCTTATAGTTCTGGGAGTCAAAATGTGATTCACTGGGCTAAACTAAAGGTATCACCAGGATTGTATTCCTTCTGGAGGTCTAGGGGACAACCTATTTCCTTGCCTCCTCTGTCTTACAGAGGCTGCCCACATTTCTTGGCTCGTGTTCCTCTTCCATCTTTCAAGCCAGCAATGGTGGATAAACTCCTCAAATCACATCATTCCAGCCTTGTTTATGTCAATACATCTCTGGTTCTGCCTCTTGCCTCCATCATTCACTTAAAAAGACCCTTGAAATTACAGTGGGTCCACTCAGATAATCCAGAATCATCACCCCATCTCAAATCCTTAACTTAATCACATCTGTAAATTCCTTTTTTGCAATGTAGGGTAATATTCATAGGTTCTGTGGATTTGTATATGGACATCTTTTGGGGGAGGACATTATTTAGCTTTCCCCTCATTGTATAAAGCATTGATATATTTTCCTTCTTTATTCCCTCCCATTAAATCACTCATTGAGTGACTACATGCAAAGATCATTTTTAATAGAAAGGTTACACATAGACAAAAAGGAAAAGGTTTAGAAGAAAACAGAGTAGTAGAGAAGAAAGAAACCTGAACTTGGGTTCTAGTCCCAGTTCTGCTTGTCAATAGCTGTCTATCCTTAAAAATAACTTATCTCTTTGAATCTCTGTTTTCTTATAAAGGAAAATAACTAGGAAGTCTTTTAGATGCTTCTGTTTCTCAAATTTGATAAATCTTATGTATGCTGCTGTTTGATAAAAGCAGGATATAAAATGTGTTCATTGTAGAGTAGACTGAAGGCTTATAATCCAGAGCCTCCTGTAGATTTTGAAGGAAGTTATGGCCTTTAGATAAGAGACCTACCTTCTGCTTTAGCTACCAGAAAAGAAAGAACTGTACACATTTAATTACACATGAGGTAAAATAATATTTTGTTCTATAATAGAACAAAACAGGCTATTAGGGGAAGGCCCAGAAGTCAGAAAGCAAAGATGAGAAATAAGACAAAGGGCTGGCACAGTCTCAGTGCTCAAGAGGCATACCTTCTAGCAGTGTTCCAAGGGGCTCCACCAAGGTGTAGGTTAAAGCCCCATCATCAAACACTGTCAAAGCCCTTCCCTGAGGTTATACAATGGAAAAACAGACAGACAATGACTCAGAGCCTTAACTGTGTGTGGGAGCCACTGAAATAAACTCTCAAAGGGGGAAGGTGATTGCAACAGTTTCCACCAATGATACTGTGGCAGCATACAACTTAGTACAGGGTAGAGACAGAAGTCTTAGTCAATAGTATTGTCAGGGATCAAGGAAGTGCCTGCAGGTTACTAATCAGCCTGTGGGTCTGCATGCCTCAAAGGGGTGGGGGAAGATGACTCCTCTGAAGGGAGTTTGTCAGCTGTCCAGGTGCCACAGTGACAAACAGATTTTGTTATGGCAAGAGGGCCAAAAAAGCCTTCATTCTAAATCTGACACATCACCTGAGAATTTTCACCATGCATGTGCCTTAAAGTTGATAGTGGGTAACAGGTTGCATATGAAAAGAAGCAGGGAGCATGTCAGCCACATCTCATGTTGAGTTTAATAAAGAGGTCAGACTCATCTTCCCAGAGTTCTGTTAGAGACCATAAGGGAACACAGACAGCAGAGCAAAGCGATGGATCTTAGAGATGGGATCAATTTTTTGGCTGGAATAATGTGAACAGAATTGCTGAGGACAAATATCGATGTGCAAGGAGAAGAAAATCTCTCTTTTTTTTTTTTTTCTAAAAAGAGAAGTGGTTATAGAGAAAGAGTTTTGATGTTTAATTTTACAGGAAGATCACAGAAATTTCTCCTTACTAGCTTTTTGGTAGGTATACCACATATTATGTCCAATTCCTGGAACATGTGACTAAAATAATTTTCCTTCAGTTGGGTCTAATCTTTAGTAAGTGGGCATTACATTAGTAGGTTATATGTACTATAAATACACTGAGGAATTTGGTGAAAAAAATTAGTAAAATCTATTTGTAAGCCTGGATTGTTCTAGGCTTGATCAAAATGGTATGCTTGGTATGTCTGAGCAGAAATATTTATAGTATCTCTTGAGATGAGAAGAAAGGAAACATAAATTAAACTTGGGACCCCCAGGCAAAGAATGGGCCTCCTCATGGCTTGCTCACTGGCAGAATAAAAGTCTTCTTTTGGTTGATCCTGGTTGGTTGTTTCTAAATTCCATTCTCAGACCAGAGTTGGGTGGAATGCATGATTGGAGGCTTCCCCAATTTTGAGTATTATCGTAAGGACAAACATGGTTTCTTTACTAGAATTTGAAAATCTCAGTGGGATGCAGAGAAGTTAGTTCTGAAAAGGAGAGGGATTCCAAAACATCATCCTGGCTTTCTAGTAGCATTAGAGTAGTAGCAAAATCCAGCTCTGGCATGGCAGGAGCAGTGGACTGGTTTGCAGAGTAGCTGCAGGACTGACTTCACAGAGTGGCAGTGGGAGCAGTGCTGGAGGTGATGTGGTTGCCCCAAGATTGAATTTCCCTGGGCAGCTGTGCAGGCCATAGCGGTTAGTGCTCTTTGGCAGCACGAATGACTGCTTCGCTGGATGAGTTCAGCAGCACAATTTTGGGCTTTATTCTTTTCTGTGTAGCTCCAAGCCTGGCTTTCCAGCCCTCCTATTGATTGTGTAAACTGCCTAATATCCTGTTAATGGGTTCTATTCTCTTTCATTCTGCTAGATTTTGGTTTGAGGCTTGCAACCCAGAATCTGATGTATATTTCTGAGAACCTTGTTATAATCCAGTTTCCATGGCCTAGATATAATCAATCAGAATGTCTGGCAATGGGGCATAGGGATCTAATTTCTTAAAGAGCTTGAATCAGTCAAGAATTTTTTTTCCTACAGCAAGTGACAGAAAACTGAAATCAAACTAGTGTAAGGGAAAAAGGGAATGTATTATTAATATAATTTAAAAGTCTAGGCAATAGATATTCAGGCGGTACTGAATTTAGAGCTCAAGCAGTGCCTTCAAGATTTGGTTTCTCTATTTCCTGGTTCTGTCTTCTGTGGTATTTTCTTCATTCTAGAATTTCATTTGGTAGCAAGATGATGGCAATGACTCTAGACCTTGTGTCCTCTCACCTTATGCTCTAGTAGACTGAACATTTGTCTTTGTCCTAGAGCTCATGGTTCTAATGGAGATGCAGACCATCACTGTGGCCAAAGGAATGCAAAGCTCCAGTTAGTTGGCTTGAGTCTCCTGACACCTGTGGGGCCAAGATTATCTCAGGAGCACAGTTCTCTCTTCAGCTGGCTGACATGATCAGCTTTTTGTTAACTGTCTTTTCTGAGAGCTGTTAGACATCCTCATGCTTGCAGTTGAGTTATGTACTCCTTCACTCATTTACTCATGAATAAACTGAACACTTACTTACTAGGCATTGTGCTGGGCAAAGGGGGTTTAATGTTGAATATGATATGATCCTTCTTTTAGAAGAGCATAGATGCTAGTAGGGGAGACACAGAAGTAATCCAGTACTTAAATGCATTTGACATATTACTGAACATTTATTAAATGCTTGGCACTCTTCTTGTACTGGGATATAGCAGTGAATAAAATGAAGTACTAGTCCTGATAGAGCTTACATTACATTACAGTGGAATAGACAGAAGATAAACCAATGAACAAGCAAAATGGGAGATAGTGATCAGTACAATTGAAAATAGACAAGGCCTCTCTGAGAGGGTGACAAAGATGTGAAGGAAGTGAGGGAGTGAGCATGCATATATCCACAGGGAGGAACAGACCAGGCAGAGGAAACCTCACGTGTAAGGGGCTCACGCTTGACTGGCGGTGTGGTTGAGTAGAGCACTGGGGAGAGTTGTCAGAGATGAGTTCAGGGAGGTGGTAGTGGTGGGGTAGATGTGGTAGGGTCCTGTAAACCATTGTGATGCCTCTGATGTGGGACTGATTTGGGGATTCTGAGCAGAGAAGAGATGTTACAACTTGTTTTCAAAGAATTACTCCAGCTGTTGTATGAAGGGAGACAAGGATGGAATCTGGGAGATGAGTTGGGGGCTATTACATAATCCAGGTGAGAGAGAATAGGGCTAATCAGGGTGATAAGTAGGAAGTGGCTGGATTGTAGATATATTTTAAATGCATATCTTACAAGATTTGCTGGTGGATTGAATGTGAGTGTGAGAAAGAGGACTCAAGAATGACTCTGAGGTTTTTGGTTTGAGCAACTGGAAGGATGAAATTGCCACTTACAGAAAAGGGAAACACTGCTGAAGAAGTTTGGTAAGCCGCCTAGACATTCAAGTGCATGTGTTAAGTTGGCAGTTGGGTGTTCTAGTCTAGAGTTCAGGGTAGAGGTGTAGGCTAGCCTGTAGATTTGGGCACTGTTGTCCTTATAGGTAGTATTGCAAGCTATGAAATTGATATCACCTAGAAAGTGGCTTTGTCAAGAGTTACTTTGTTGGAATAGTGAAGATGAAAAGACCAATTTGAATGTGTTCCAGAGATAAAGAGAGGAGAGGAAGGGGTGAAAGTGAATTCTGACAATTTTTGGATAGGGCTTTGCTTTGAAGGAGAGAGAGATAAAGAGGTAGCTGGAAGGGATGTGGCAGTCACATGAGGTCAGTGTGATAAGTGAGTGTAAGTGTTGTATACTCAGGGAGCTTTGGGGGTGCATAAGAAGTTTGCCGGCTGTATGTGTTAGGATAGAGTTTAGAGGAAGGTCAAGGTTCCATAGTAATAGAAGACAAGAAGATTTTTCATACAGACAATTTGTCTGAAGGTATATAGGTGTGACAACATGAGGTATGGTGAACTATGAACAATCTGGAGTGGATGAGAGAAAAGGTCATGAGGGAGACTGGTAGGCTAGTAGGCTAAAGGATAGTCAGCATGACACCTTGAAGTGAATTTTACTTTTTGAGCTAAAGAGAACTTTTGAAATAAAAGTAAAGGAATGAGGTGATGAGATTTGCATTTTCCAAAGGGAAGCCTGGAAGCTGTGTAAAGATGGATTGGAGTGGGGATAGAATGGCATCAAAGAGACAGGAGATTGTTGCAGGAACTGAGGTGAGAAGTGACAAAGGACTGAATTTAGGCAAACGGCAGTGAAATTAAAGGAAATGGATATGTAGGATATGTAGAAGGTAGGGTCTACAAGATTCTCTGACTGTCTGGAGGCCCAGAGTGCAGTGTGCAAGGAAGAAATGCAGCAGGACTTCTACTGCTTCTTTAGGTGTCAGATGGATGGTGTGTCATTAGCAGATCTAAGGGCTATTGCAATAGTTTAAAAACACTAATATGTAGATACGGATAGATTGAGTTGAAGAGATATGTGGGAGATTTTAAGTTGAGAAATCTAGTAGACATTCTGAGTTTGGAGTCTCAAAAAGAGGTTTGGGCTGGGGATACAGATTTGGGAATCATGAGACTTAAAAGTTGGTTAAGTCATGTTTTTTGAAGAAAGAAGTCACTCAGAAAGAGGGTGCACAGCAGAAGTTCCTAATCTGAAGTTCAGCTGAGGGTAGCTGGAGGAGAACATCCAACTGTGTTGACTTCTCCCACTTTAAATCTATGACCTCATATATATATTTTTTATTTTGGTATCATTAATCTAAAATTACATGAGGAACATTATGTTTACTAGACTCCCCTCTTCACCAAGTCCCCCCCACATACCCCATTAGTCACTGTCCATCAGCCTAGTAAGATGCTGTAGAATCACTACTTGTCTTCTCTGTGTTGTATGGCCTTCCCTGTGCGCCCCCCCATATTATACATGCTAATCGTAAGGCCCCCTTTCTTCTCCCTCCCTTCCCACCCATCCTTCCCAGTCTCTTTCCCTTTGGTAACTGTTAGTTCATTCTTGGGTTCTGTGATTCTTCTGCTGTTTGTTCCTTCAGTTTTTCCTTTGTTCTCATACTCCACAGATGAGTGAAATCATTTGGTACTTGTATGACCTCATATTTTAAGTGATCCTTCCATGCAGTGCAGCAGTCTTGTTTCTCAAACCTCTAACAGCCTTTCCTCACTCAGTTGATGACTTTACATCTAATTAACTGAGACAGCAGCAACTATCATAAAAGAACTACTTCACTTTCTTACCATCAAACCTACCAGTTACTCTGCATTTGTACACACCCTCTACTTTTATTCCTGTTCCAGCTCCTGCCTAACTCCAGTTGTGCACTGGATCTTGTTTCCTCTCTTCTACTCAGGACTTTACTTCTGCAATCATCCCCTTTCTCTTACATCACCAGTTTTCTCCTCATCATTCCTCATACCCACACTCATGCTGCACTATGTCCCATCAGGGACAGGTCTCTCCTGACCCACTTCCCATCCCACTGCCCCTTTACCCCATTTCTCCACCTCTTTTATAGCAATTCTCTTGAAAGAGTCGTCTGTAAGCACTATCTCACCTCCCATTACTTCCGGAACACACTCCAGTTGGATTTTTGTCCTCTGATTCCATTAAAACCAACCTTATGGTTGGCAAAGATCTCTTTCTTGCCAAATTCAATAAACAATTCTTAATCTTCATCTTACTCATCCTCTTAGCATCATGTGGCTCAGTTGATCACTCCCTCTTTCTTGAAACATTTTTTTGTTGATTTTGGCTTCCAGAACTTCATATTTTCTTGTTTTTCTTCTTATCTCACCAGCTGCTTCCTTTTCCATCTCCTTCACTGGGTCTTTCTATTCTTGCAGAAATTGAAAGGATAAAATACCTAGAGCTGAGTCCTTGCCTTTCTCTTCACTATTTGCTCTTCTTCTGAGGTGATCTCATCCAGAGTCATGGCTTTAAATAATACCTGGTCAAATATCTGTCTCGGGTCTTTCTCCTCAATGACTCTCCTGTCCTGCTTTGTTTTTCTTCATGGAAATTATCACTATTTGAAATCATATATACATTTAAACTTATTTACTTATTGTCTGTTTTCCCCATGAGAACAGGGACCTATTCTGCTTTGCTCTCTGTTAAATCCTCAGCAACTATGGTAACTACACTTATCATGGTGAGCATTGGGTAATGTATATAATTGATGAATCACTAAGTTGTTCATTTGAAACCAATATGATATTGTATATAAACTATACTTCAATTAAAAAGTTGGGGAAAATACTCAGCAACTAGAACACTGCCTGGCACATAATAGGCTCTTTAAAAATATTTAATAAATGTATGTTCTGAAGAGGCTTCCATAGCTTTTACTCATTCTTAACAGCCCAAAGGGAGGACTCATTAGGCTCTGCACTGAAAAGACATAAGAGCCAAGGAAAGACACCTGGGGAATATAGATATTTAAGAGGCAAGCAAGAAGAAGGATTCTGAAAAGGAGATAAAAATTAATGAGAGAAAGTAAAGGAGAAAACTATGAGGTCTACACAAGCAAAATCTCAGGCTGAAGAGTTAAGATAAAGGCAAAAGAGTGTTTAGGATAGTTAAGGAAAGGACAAGTGTGAATTCATGTGTAAATGAGAAACTTTTATAATCTTGGAATTTTAGAAAGAGGAACAAAGGAAAGTATGAAATCCCACCATAGCTGGTGGGACCTTGCTTGGAGGGAGAGGTGGTGCTCGGAGGTGGAATGGGGCATTGGTTCAATGAATACCTGGACATGTGGAGGTGACTTTGGAGCTGAGTAATGGGTAGAGACTGGAAGAGTTTTGAGGTGCCTGCAAAATGTATGAACATTAAGGAAATTTCTATTGCGAGCTCAGGAAGAAAGGAAAAGAGCTAGACAGAAAGCTTCCCTCTTCTTAGAGAACACATATAATCAATAACGTACTTCTGGAGAAATACGGATATTAAAGGGATTCTGGTGAGGTGTCAGATGGAAATGAGTAACGTGTTTTTAAAGGCTGGAGGAAAGGCAATCCTTGTACAAAGTGGCAAAGAACTTGGCCTGAATTGTGTTCATGTTCTAGTGTTTTGTGGAAGGTAGAATTTGCAAGCAATGAAACTGGATATGTAGCTGAAGAGATTTCTTAGCGAAGTGCTGAAAGAGTAGCTTGGATCCTCCTAACTGCTCATAGTGTGACAAGAGGAAGATGACCTGAAGGAATTGTTAAATAGTTCCAGGACCAGAACTTGAAGGTTTGGAAAGTTCTCAGCCTATCCATTTTGCAAAAAATTAGAAATAAATTTAAGCTGTTGAAGCCACCCAGTCTGTGGTGTTTTGTTGTCACAGTCCAAGCAGACTAGACAGCCTTCGGGAGCCAGAGGCACCTGGAGAGGGACAGCACGCAGCGTGGGGTGTTGGCTCCTTTTTCCTCTCTGGACACAGTCCAGAGTTTTGCTCTGAATCAGAATGGTCTGAGAACTCATTCTTCAAAAGATTCACTCTCTCCTTTGAATCTTGATAGATAATTAATTGTCAAGATAGTTAATTTTCTCATTTCTAGAAGAGGGTAAGGTCTTCTGAGACAAAGGGGATATAGCTTAAGTGAAGGGCTGTCGACCTGGAAATTACCATTTCCTTCTCTGCCTGACCCAGAGAGGAGAATGTGGTCTGTCTTGTACTCCTGCCTTGAAGAAGGGTTTTTAAGCACAGAAATGGGCAAGTAATTCAAAGGCCTCAGGGTAAGGCGGAGGTGCCAAGGATACCCAGAGGTAGGAGTTTATAGGAGGCAGAAAGACATCCTGAGGACAAGTTTATACAAGAATGCTCAGGGAGGGACATAAAAGGAGGTGAGGCAAGAAGCCTCAAGATTAACTTGGCATCTGATAAATCTTTTTGAGAAAATCCCCAATGAGGGCTGTCAGAAAGCCTTCCTGTGTTGTCCCCAGATGCTTGCACTTGCCCCAAACCTGCTTCCTTGCTGGATGGGCAACTCAAACCAGTCTCCGGATACTCAGCCTTGGCAGCATTTGAAGTAAATTGTTTCTTGCTTGGCACTTCCCCTGGGTGGGAGGGAGGACTCTTGTGAGCAGGTGCTGGCATGGCTAATGCAGAGTTGTAGCCCTTCCAGGTAATTTTTAGAAGAAAAGCAAAGCAATTTCCTTCCTTCAGGTATTGTCCCCATCCCCCCACCCCTGACATGAACAATTTTGGAGGTTCTGTTGAATAACCAGATTAAATGTTCAGTTCTTCATGTTACTTGTCTATTGAGAGAGATAAAGCTTCTAAAGAAAGTGATACTTTTCAGAGAAAGTTGTGGATTAGTAAATCAACCAGGCTATTGTTCTTTAATTACTTATTAAATTTTCTACTAAAGCAGCTAAGGATCCTACCCTCTACTTAACACTTCTTTTGTTAAAAAAAGAATTAATAGATTCAAATTTATAAAACCTGCAACAGATTATGCTTTTGCTGAAAGGAGATTATTTCTCCTTTAGGAGGCATCTTCAGAATCTTTAACAAAGATTGGTATGTCCCATGACTCTGCTTCAATCATGAAGTCAGAAACTTTCACAGCATTACTATAAATGTAGTTTTTACCAACGTGCCAAAATTTTGTTCATATGACTTGCTACCATTTGAAGGTATTTACTATTATTGTACCTTCTACAATACTATTATTGATGAGGAGCAGCTATAATTTGTTAATAATTTTACTGACAAAAGTTATCTAGATAGTGTCTTATAATGTGGAGGGCAAGTAAGCCTAGTCTAAGAAATAATGCCTCCCTAGCAAAGTAAATTTTGTTTGGACGATTTTGTAGTACCAAAAAGAATGGTGTACTTGTAGAATTTCTTCTTGCCACCAAATTGATATGTTCTAACTGAATTAGAAAGATGTACTGTTGGATATCAGACAGGACAATAGAGACAATGTGAATCCCAGAGAACTGATAAGATTATGTTTTATGTGTAAGAAATCTACTGCTTGTAAACATGATTTTTTTTTTTTGCAGGAAATATACCAGTCAACAGAAAAAAAGGCTATTCTTACCAAGTAGGTTGGTTCTCTTAATTCATATAAAAGTTCATGGTTCTAGAAATGTGGTCTTTGGACCAGCAGCATCAGCTTCACCTAGAAACATATTAGAAATATAGATTCGTAGGCTCTGCCGTAACTCCAGGGGGAAAATATGTTCCCAGCCTGGGGCAAATAACCTTTGAAGCCTAAATCAGTCAAAGGGAGAAATAAAGTGGGAAAAACCTGTTCATTGCTTACAAGTAGTTGTCCACTTTTGCTCGTCTGTGTCTCTTGTGACCTGGCTGCCAAAAGGGACCCCACCAAACCTCTCTGGTCCAGACATGCCCTCACTCCTCCAACCCTCATACTCACCTATTGATATGGAGATGCACTAAAGCCAGGCCAGAGACTCTGGAAATATTGCTATTTTTCCCACACCTACTCAACCTACTGAACAGAAAGTCTAGGTCTGGGCCCCCGCAGTCTGTATTCTAACCTGTCCTCCAGGTCATTCTGATGCATGCTAAAGTTGGAAACCACTGTCTTGAGCACAAATCAGTTCTGTAATTACCTAGGCGTCTTTGTGTTGGGAGATCTTGAGACATCAAATGTGACTGATTCAATTTTTTACAGACAAAATGTTTTGTCTGAATAGACAGGCAACTGATGATATTGTTTTTTCATTAACTCATTTAGCAGATATTTTCTGAATGCTTACAATCTAGGCATTAGACAAATAATAGTGAAGAGAACAGAAAAGATCCTTGCTTCATAAAATACCATTTTGAGCTGAATACTGTGTATCAATATAGATGCTAATTTAGCACAATTGCTCAAATTGCCTGGTAGTAGACTGTAAGGGGAAACGTTTTTATAATAATCATCTATCCTGGGTGCAAATTACCCACTGCTAATGGAATGTATTCTTTTTATGCTTGATCAGATGGTTTAACAATGTTGCATTTACATTAAACTAACAGAGTGGGTGGAGAGTAAACAATCCATCAGTCAGTCGTTGCATTAAACAACCCCAGATGACTGGGCTTTACTCCATTAAACTGTCCAAACCAACTATTTGCGTTGGAATTATGTCCACTAAGTATGAATCTTCATTTAAGTGAAAGACAATATCTGGAGATTCAGGTGGAAAAACTAGTGGATGAAAAGGAACATGTGGAACATAAATGATCCAGCTTGGTTATTACCAGCTTTTAATATTTTTTTTTCTCAGCATTCCAGTCTATTTTGTAATGTACACAGCCTAGCTATGTGAAAAGAGGCCAGCCACATTAACAATAAGAGATGACAAAAGGAAAATTTAGGGCCAATACCACGTTTTATAAAATTTATTTGGTTGCTAAGAAATAAATGACAGTTCCAATTTTCATCCAATTTAGTGGTTTTGTGACAGGCAATATATGAAGTAAAGTGTATCTTCATTTTCTCTACGTTTATTGAATTTACTAATCTATATGGTAGGGGAATAGCAACCTTTAAAAGCAGGCACGGAATCTGAATTTATTTATTCACATAGGAACCAAATCTTTATATTTCTGTCACTGAATATCTTTAAAAGTAATTATAAAACCCAGTTGGCATATGAGCTTTCTGTGAACATTTTGCATGTTACAGTCACTATTCCTGATCCCAGCAATGCCTCTTTTCTCAGACACAAACAAAAATGAATGATGGTCTTTTAGAGGAAACTGTCAGGCTTACTCTTTGGCCCTGAACAGGAAAACCAGGAACACTTGTCTTAGAGTTTAGACTAACCCAGTCTTCTTTTTTTCTGGACAAGCAAAAACAGGTGTGGTTCCTAAGTAAGGGCACCAAACTCAAATACTTTGAAGGTGATAGATAGGCAGCATAAATATATGAACAGGGCAGCTGTATAAGATCAGAGATGTGTGGCTGTACCTGGACAGCCACGTCTTCTCTAAAAGTGGTTCAACTTCATTTGTTTCAGTCATGTCTTATTCATGGAAATATGTTCTGGATTATTTTTCAAAATTAGCAGATTAAAGACCACAGAAGGAGCACAGTGGCCTGGTTCTAGCCTTTGATTTCTGGTATCCTGATACTGGTCTTCCCAGGTGTGATGGTTTGTGAACATATATCAAACTATGAGAATATATTAAGTTGACGTGTAAAAAACTGCCATTTTTGTTCGCAAAAAATGGTCAGATATTGGCTATTCCATATGATTAATGCTACTATTTGATCAAGAAATAACAAAAATAAGAAACATATTCTTTTATTGCTTCTTCCATTCTCTGAGGAAGAGGTGTTTTTAGTTTATGTGTCTCTTTGTAAAGCCAAATTCTCCTCTTGTGATCTTGAGTCAGCTATCCAAAATATGTCCAGTCATTCAAAAAGTGTTTTTTTTAAGAAGTCAGGAATACAATTTTGAACAAGATAAACCCAATACTTACTCTCATGGTGCTTACAGTCTAGTTTTAGAGAGGCAAACAGGCAATTCTATTGCAGTAAAATGTGTTAAGTGAAGTTCTGAGAGCTGTGAGAGTGTTTAGGAGGAGGACAGCTAACTTGAAACTGGAAAGGAAGGTTTCCTGAAGGAAGGGCCTTGAGAGCAGAAGGGTGATTAGGATTTAGCCAGGCCAAGCGGTGGGGTAGGAATGATGGAGGTAGATGGAGTAATATATGCCAAGTTGAAAGGGAGCCTATTTGTAGCGAACTGTAAATAGTTCATCGTGACTAGAATATATAAAGTGAGGAGCAGTTTGGAGAAGTGTGCAGAGACCATAATCATGAAGGATCATTTATGCCAGGTTAAGGTATCTGGAGGTTATCCCATAGGCAATGGCCAATTAGTGAAAGATTTTAAGGGAGCAGGATGTAGTGTGATCAGATTTGAAATTCTAGTAAAACCACTGTGGAAAGAAACTTGGAGACTATTGTAATATCAGTGGAAATAGAAAAAAATAACTTCATATAGGCCGTGGCAGTAGATAGTAGTGGCAGTGGTGATAGAGGGTAGCTTAGAGGACTTTATTAAGAGGTAAAATCAGGAGGCCAGGTGATTAAGTGTGAGAGAAGGAATACACAGGCTTAAAGATGATTCCCAAGTATTTGACTTGAAGCAGGTTTGGAATGGAAGATTATGAGTTCAACTTGAACCTGATGATTTTGAGTTGGTTGTAAAAAATCCAAACTTAAATTTCAATAAATAATTAAACAGGAATTGCATTTGGTGATGGAGCTATAAATGTAGAAGCTTATAGATGTAGTAGAAGCCATGGGTGTGGATAGGTTCATACGCTGAGAGTATGTGGGGTGAGAAAAGGTCTGAGCATGATCCTTGTAGAAGAAAAATTTGAGGGACAAGTGGAAGAAGAAAACTATCAAAGATACTGAGATGTAATCAGAAAGGCAGGAGGAAAACCGAAAGGGTATGTCATGATGGAAGCTCAGGGAAGAGTGTTGGGAGGAGAGAGGAATCAGCCACCAAATGCTGCTGCTGAGAGTACGAATCAGATAGAAGTCCATTGTATTTAGCAATAAGCAAGTTGTTTGTGACCTGCCAGAGCAGTTTTTGCTGAAATGCTAGGGTTAGAACCAAACTGAAGTGTTTAAGGAGTGAGTCAGTTGAGTAGAATGGAGATGGTGAGTCTAGACAGATCTTTAAGAAATATGGCTTTGAAGGACAAAGAGGAATAACTGAAGAGGTTATTTATTTAGTTTTAAAGGATGGCCTAGTCTTTATGGGAAGGAGCTGGTAGAAGAAGAGTTTGAAGATAGGTGAATAACAGGAGACAGGAGCTGAGGTTCCCAAGGAGGCTGGTGGAAGTGGGAGCCAGAACACAGAGGAAGGGCCAGTCTCAGACAAGAGGAGGGATACCTTCCATGCAGCTGAAGGGAAGAATTCTCAAGGTTTGAATTTTATAATGGAAAGTTGAGGAATTTCCTGTCTGGTGGATTTTACTTTCTTATCAAATAGGATAAGTGGTCATCTGCTGAGCATTAAGTGGTTTTGAGGTTGGAGGTTTGAGGAAAGAAGAGATTTGTAATAGATATATAACATAGGCAAAAGGGAAAAATAAAATAATGAAAGAAATACTGCCAATTAAATTGTAAGATGCCTAACAATTTGAGAAATGTTAAAATACATAAAATGGGCATCTTAAAACCAATAAGTTTTCGATAAGATATAGAGAGAGAATTCATTCACATTCACACAAACAGAAGTTCTGAATAGAACTTCTGATGTGAATTGATATGAAAAAAGACAATATAGCAGGTATGTGAGCTTAACTTAGCAAATAAATCGATAAATAATAATAAGAGATATAGGGTAATGAAGTTTGAGGAAGAGCCTAGTCCAGACAATATACCTAAAAGAAATGGAGTGTTCTCCATATAAAAGGGTTGAATGGGATTGTGACATGTATATAGTAAGTTCTCACATAGCAGAAGGAAGTGAAAGTGAAGTCACCAAACTGAAAAAACAAAGGATCAGCACCATATAGAACAAATTTATCTGGTAGGGTAATGAACAGGTTCGATATGGCTTACAATTGAGTGATTGATGCAAAAAATACATTAAAATAATTAGAAGATAATATGGAAAAGACATAGCTCCTATAGCTTTGGAACCCATAATGTAGGAAACCCAACCAATAACAGAAAATCTATTCATAAGTATGACATAGAAATGTACAATATGTATATATTCTGCATAGTAAGACTGAGTGTCAGAAGACAACACGGGAAGAACACATCATTCGAGAATGTAATACAGCCAATTCATGTACAAAGGTAACAGGAAGTTATTTTAAAACATTTAGAAGCTCAGTGACTACAGCACAAACAAAGCTTTATTGGAAAAACCCCCCAGATTTTCTACTTCTAGGAACTTACTTTAATAATAAGTAAGCCAGTATGAATGAGTGTAGCTCATTGAATACTATTATCTGTAATACTGCTCAGTGAATACTGTACACATGAAGCCTCATTGAAAAAACAGACTCATGAAATGCTGATAATCAAAGAATAAATAAAAAATATAGAAATCAGGAATGGAAAATACATGGTTAAAGAACAAGCAGTGATTATTGGATCCATTTAGGTATTGATATAAGATTTAACAACCATAGCAATTATGGCTGTAGAAACAAATGTAAATGTTATAAATCCTGAAAGTATAAAAATAGCAACAAACTAAAATGAGGATGTAGAGGAAGTGAAAGTTTGCTAAGTTTCTTATCTTGCTTAGTAAAGAGTCAGTTGGTACTGTTTATATTAAATGTGTAATCTAATCATCATTTAATGATTTTTAAACTTTTATAATTTTTTTCACATATTCTTAGAGATATTTTAGGAAATAATACGTATTAATGGTGATAAGAAAAATTTAGCTAAAGCTCAGCAATTTTAGTATACTCAGTTTCTTTTCATTCTTTTAAAATCAGTGGTATTTAGACTTAATGTTTTTTATGAAAATGTAATATGTATACTGTGATTCTACTTTAATAAATTTTAATCATCTGCTTATATGTCTATCATTTATCTAATTGACATATCTATGTATATTTATGCATATAGGGATATCTAGGATGATGTCACCTCATGGAAAAAAGGTTATTTTTGGATGATGGCAAAATTTGGGGATGATCATTTTGCTTTCTTCTTTATGCTCTTTGTATTACATAAATTTATTTAATAAGCATTATTTTAAAAATTAAGAATTTATAGAAAAGTACAATAAATAAAAATCACCTATAATTCTACTACTCAGAAATATTTTTTTTGTTACATATCCTTCCAGACATTTTCCTGAATATACATATGTGGTCATGCACACACATTATTTTTTAACAAATCGAGATCATGTTGTTCACACTATTTTGTAATGTGCTTACATAGTGTGTTGTGGACATCATTAATGTAAGTAAATGTCAATTCATGCCAATTTTATGATCCACACTACATATTGTTAAGAAGAATTTCACTATGTATCTATTCCATCATATTCCTATTTTCTAAGGAGAGACAGAATGCTCAATAATTTTCATTATTATAAAAACAATTCTGTGTACTTGAAACTTGAAATATAAGATTCTATATCAACTATACTTCAATTAAAAGAAAAGAAATAGCTGGAGTAACAAATAAAAATAAAAAAATAGAAACAATCCTAGGCAGACAGCTACACTCATTTATATGGGCAAATTTATTTAATTATTATTAAAGTAAGTTCCTAGAAGTAGAAAATCTGTTTTTTTTTTCAATAAAGCTTCATTTGTGTTGTAGTCACTGAGCTTCTAAATGTCTAAAAATAACTTCCTATTACTTCTCTACATGAATGACAATTTATCTGTATTATATTCTTGGGTTATGTGTTCTTCCCACTTTGTCTTCTGACATTAAGTCTTACTATGCAGTATATATATACATTGAATATTTCTATATTATATTTATGAATAGATTTTCTATTGGAATTTATTGAATTTCCTACTTTAGGGGTTCCAAAGCTATAGGAGCTTTGTTCTATATTATCTCCTAATTATTTTTAATGTATTTTTTGGTGGGCTGTGGGGAAAAAATGTGTTTGTGTAACCAGACATCAAGCAATGTGCTGTATAGACTTTTCCACTAAAGAGAAAAAGTGAGTTTGCCTCTCCTGGGGTCTGGGAGTGTGTCTTCAGATGCCCAGCTACAAGTGTGAGTTGTCTTTAATTTTCGTATTTGATCTTAAAAATGCATGCAGATTTTTGCATTCTATTTTTAAACATATAAACACAATATCTTATGCCTCTAGATCTTTGAGTGAATTTAACAGTACAGAAAAGTGTATCAAGAATATCCTGTTGCTCATGTAACCCCCATTACACTGCCCTATTCTTTGAAAAGCTAGAGAAGGGATAAATCAACAAAAGCTAATTGTTAGTCAAGGAACAACTGTCAACCAAGCATTGTGCTAGGTTAGCGTGGGGAATTACAAAGAAGTTGAGAACACAGTCTCTGCCTTTGAATAGCCGCCAATTTATTTGTTTTCCTTTAACAAACTCATCAAGAGAATTATGCTTAACCTGATAACCGACTGGGCTAAGGTCTAAGATGAATTTGCTTGACAGGATGGAAAGTCCCTTCTGGTGTTTTTTGCACTCTTCTAAGGGGCTTGCTAACATTTTTGGTTTGGCGTCTGGAGTCTTGGTAAGGGGATCAGGTACCCTGCTGGCAAGAGGACAGTGTAATGAAGTTAGGAGTTTATATAGGCTTTCACATTGGGAGCTAATACAGTACAGGAAATGTCAATGAACTAGATTCTAAATTAACCAGGGTATCCAATCCAGTAAACAATTTGATATACATGATCTTAAACACCTAAAGTTAATGAAATCAAGGAAAGTGTCGGTAGGAAGGGCTCTTACCTGGGGTATGATAGTCATGTTCACAGCCCAGTCTGTCTGTCTGTTGCTGTTTGACTTCTGTGTCTCCATCCCCCACTTTTCCTTACACTGACCCTTATGCCTAACACAGTCCCAAGAACAGCACAGGTAAATACTTGCTGAAAAAATAGATGTATGCTCCAAATAATGAATCAAAGGCATTACATTGTATTTAGCATTCTGTACTTACTAAAAAGCATGTGCCCTAGTTTTAGGATTTTTACCATCAAGGTAGAAAATGTTTGGTTGTGAACCTTGAGCAAAACAGAGGTTTTTTTTTTTTCATCTTCTGAGCTGTCTCCCAATAGTGTGGTCCCAAGTTTCTGCTATTCCATTCCTCTGGTGTGGTGGTAGAGTGTCTCTAGCAGGGGACGTGCCCTGCATCTGTCTCTTTCTGTCCTGACCTCATGCTGGACATCAGTCCCTGACCTCTGCCTACCTCCCTTGCTTAATGTGCTGCTTTGGAAGTTCCTGACTTTGGACTCTGTGTTCTCCAGGGACAATTCTGATGTTTTTCTGGCACACATGCACTTCATTCCTCAGGAAGGAGGTACCAGTCCCTTTGCTGTGACCTGAAGCCTTGTAAGATCATCAGCACAATTCTTCCTCACTTAAGTTCCCACCAAGGTAGAAGAATCAGATATCTTGATTCTGAAATTTGCCCAGATTATCATCCAAGACTGAGCAGAAAAGCTGGTAGGGCATGGCATAGAGTCACACTGATATGTACTAAGTTATGCTGCCTTTGACTTGTTTTATTGATTTATTTAAGTGAATAGAATTGGATTCATCATAGTCCTTGGTTCATAAGATACTATTGACATTGTTTCATGAATGGCTCTTTTACTTATTTTAATTGTTTATGTATGCTTTCTATGTATGTATTTCTTTTCTGTTTATTTTAAAATTTTTCCTTTAACTGATAACAATGAGACCTTTGGCAGCTATGTGGTAAAGTGGATATTTTTACTTAAATATGATCTGGTTTACCAAAAAAAAACACCCTCCAGGTGCCAAACTTCCGGGTGCAGACATTCATGAAGACAGTTACATGTGTTATATAATGGAGATCTAAGACCTGCTGTGGAAATTCCACCAGGCAGAGGTGTGACTAAGAATTGAAACAGTTACTATTTCTACTTCACTTTGTAGGTAGGGGCACATGGATGTGGTATTGCAAGGATGCTGCTCGACACTGCATGGTCACTGCAAAGGTCAAAAGGGTAGAAGCAGGCCTGTGTGTTTAATTGCATCAATCGGTGGTGAGTTATTTAACGGTGAGAGATGCTCTTAACATTTGCGAATTAGGACTATTTTCTCCTGTAATCTATTCCAGAGGAAGTATGATTCACATGAACTTTCCTTTATGTTTCACACCAGCACTGGGTTACATGCTATTTGGTAAGCTGCTAGTCCTTGAACAGTTTACTCAGACCAGAACTTTCTTTTCTCTTTAAGTTTCTGACCAAATTAGACAGGTTGGTAAAGGAGCCCTTTAGTTTAGTGATTTAGTCATTTGTTCTCTGGACCAACAGAGGAATTTCTTCCCCCTCTGCTGCAGCTGGCTGTAGTTTTATGTTCTTGCCTGAACTTGCCTGGATCTGGAAGAAAAATTCTGCCTTGCTTTACAAAGCACTTCTCCACATTGTTAGTCCTCTGGGACCAGTGACTTTCTAGTTTAGAAAATTTCACTCAGGATACAGCTTTTCTTGAAGATATAAATTACATGACAGTTTCTGCAGAATCATAGCTGAATTCTCTCCTTGACAAAGTAGCTACTTATAAATAATTTGGGAAGGAAAAGGCCTATGATCGTTCTTAACCTAAAGCAATATTTTTCCTTTATACTTTCATGAAATACTTATTAATAACTGAGATTAGTCCTTTGGATTTACATGTATAAAACATCTATTTAAAGGGAAGTTAGTTAGCCTTTTATCTCACTGGAAAAAGGTGTCACTGCTCAGATCAGGTCATTAGCGCCACCTAGTGTATTACACAGGCACAGAAACACAGTCAAACCACAAAACATCCGAAAAAGTTCTTAGGGTCTTTGGGGAAATTGTGGGTAAGGCCATCTGGGACAAATTCCTTTGTGACTCATACTTTCAGTGTCAATATATTTTTTATATAGTTGAAAACAAGGAACATAAGAGGATGTATCAAAGAAAATAGTAAAGGAGCACCGAGATTATGTGTAGGGAGACTGGGGAAGGGAATAAGCATTTGTGGAATTCCTACTGTGTACCAGGCTGTTTTCTCTGTTTAAATTTTCTTGAAGTGGGGAGTAGAGATGGGATTTTTCTCTCACCACATCCTCTTTGGTACAAATGAATGATACAATGGGTTATTATTATGTGACCAAGTCTTTTCTAGAACCTGCTACATGGGTCTAGTGAATAGAGACATTGACAGCCTTTTGATTCACATTATGTAAAGACTATGTGTTTCATAGTGAACAGTCTTGGAAAATAGAGGTAATGTCCCTGTCTAAAGCAGAGGTTTGTTTTAATCAGTGTAATAAAGATGATGCCTCCCCCAGAGCCAAGGCTGGGCAGGTTTGCTTGCAGCCCATAATAAGATTGGGTATCCTAAGCCTGGGGTTGCTCAACTGTGATACAGACCCACAGTAGGGATAGCAGCCACCTGGCAATCCCCACTGTTCCCTGTTGGCCCTGAAGGGCAAGGGGCATCAGTGCAAATATGGGGCTCATGCTGCCTGCTGTGGCTTGAGAAATGAAGTCCCTTTCTTTGATCCAGGAATCTTATATCTTCTAGCAACAGCCATGAATCTCACTTGTTAGCATGCAAGCAGGGTAAAATCTCAGACCATTTGCAGTTCTTGACAGTTACCATCCCGAGAGACTGCCCATTTGCTAGATGCCTGCTTCCTGCAGTCACATAGCACCTGCCCTCCCTGTCCCCAAGAAGGAGGGTATCCCAGCGCACCAAGCCCTTGCTCTTGACTCCAGTCTTTCCCATTTTAAGAAAATCAGATATTAAGACTAATAAACATATTAAAAACCAAACAACATGATATGTAACATTTGCATTATATGTCACATTGCACATGTTTAATTATAAAACATTGGGATTTCAGGAACTGATTTTTTTAAACATAGGTTCAATACAGTTTTAGTTATTTATACCATGATGAATTTCCAGAACTCCCCAGAAGTGTTTGTTATGTTTAGCATAAAAACAACCCAGGAGGTTGAAGCAGTCCTGCTGAACCAGGTTTTTCCAAAGATACAGTTTCTCTTATTCCTGGAAACCTTAAAGTTGCTACCAAACTGTAGAATTACAAGGTAGGTGTGGGTTAGTTTTGTGTGTGTGTGTGTGTGTGTGTGTGTGTGTGTGTGTGTGTTAAATTGCAAATTATACTGTTTCATCCCCAGAAATTCTAATTCACCAAATCTGGGCTATAATCCAGGATTGTACATTTTCAAGATGTAACTTGGGGTAGTTTCTGATGCTGGTGTCTTGAGGAACACATTCTGAGAACTGTCTTGAAATATAAAAGACACCTCAGGTAAATGACTGACTTAACAGATGCAAATGATTTGTGTAACTGTGACCTCTGATAGGAGTTATTTTTTGTTAGGCTGCTGGTGGCCTTTGTTGTAAGAATCAGTGAGTGCCACCTGAGCACAGGGCTACTTTGATTTCCAGGGCACAGGATGGTAAAGTGTGGCTGAGGCAGTTACACTTGCCTTTTATTCACTCAAGGAACACATAACGAGTGCTGGCCACGTGCAACAATATGCCTATTGCTCGAGATGGTTTCATTTTCACATCCATTGCCTTCCCTCCCTCATTGTTTCTAATACTGGTAATTGGCTTTTTATGAATAGGGCTTGAAATCTCAGAGGACATGGACTTAGGGTTTCTTTATCCCTGGAAAACATTTCACTGGGTGCTCACAAAAATCCACAAGAAAGGTCAGAAACTCATCCTCATTTTATAGATGTGAAAACTATCAGGGAAAGGAGTTAAATACTTGTTAAGAGTCACACAAGTAGGAAATGATTGAATTAATGCTTGAATCTTGATTTTCTGACTCTGACTCTCCACTCTTTCCTATTACACAGCACCACCTGCCACTTAAGGTTCTACAGGGATCCTATTGCATTTTTGTATGTAATTTGATTTTGATGGCATGTAATTTACGTGTACATTTTTAAGACAAAGAATCTCCTGTTGTCTAAGCATGGTACACCTGTGCAGCAAAGAAAAACACTGACGTCCTTATGATGCCATAAAAAAATACCCCAAAGGAAAAAACAGAGTTCTGTTTTTAAAATGAAATGGTATAAACAGAACCAACCCTAATTACAGAACATCATGCTCTTTCCTCTAAGACATGCACATTGAATTATCTTACCAGTCTTCAAAATGCCCATGAGAGGGGGGAATGGAAAAGGCAGTGCAGAGCAGGCTCAGAATGTGGACACACTTTCAGTTAATTATGAAGGGGACTTGGGAGCCACGCCTTCTCTTTCTTGTTCCCAAGTACCATGCCAACCATTGCTCTGGGTTTCCTGCCTTTCCCAGAGACCTCTCTGGATTTTGTATTTTCCAGGGCACCCAGACCCTGTCTGGCTTTCAATAAATGTTCAGTAACAACAATAACACAGAAGTGACTGTTTATTCAGATGGAAATTAACATGGATGAGATAACATTCTGGATTTCTTTTCCCACCCCCAGAATTGTAGGTTTAAGCAATGAGAGAGAATGGATTTAATATGCAATTCTATTGCCAATAGAGATTGGCAACCCTTACCTTGGGATGGGTTCTTCACTGTTTTCAAAATGCCCTACATGTAGTAGCCCCCTTAATTAACCAAACACTATGAGGTGAGCAGGATGTGTATATATTTCATTTTACAAATAAAGCTCAAAGAGATCTATTGGCTAATGTTGCAGTAATTGAGCTTGTTCGAATTTGAACTTGGCTCTTGACTAATTTTTTATTCACTTAACTACAAGTCTGAGATTCTTCTGTAGCCAGAAAGTGGGTACCACATAGAACCTGTACTCCTCAGCATGGTACTCTGAGAAGTGGCCAGAATGCCCTGAGTCTGACTCTAAGTTCTACCTGTTACCTGCCTTGGTCAAGTCATTTATTCTACCTGCCAATTTCCGTATTAGTCAGGACTTCTGGTTACTTGTGACAGAAACCCCACTTGAACTAGCTCGGATCCTGGGAGGGACTCAGTGTGGCTGTAACTGGAAAGGCCAGGGTGGAACAGAGCACAGTGGGAACCAAGTTCTTATTGTAATGGGGGTTTCTCTCTCTGCTTCTCAGTTTGGTTCCCTCCCCCTGCAGTTCTACCTCTCCCTGCTGTCTGCCAGCAGTTAGGTGCTGACATGCATGCAACTTTGCCATGAGAGGAAGGGGTCCTCCACCCCAGTACAATTCAGAAAAACCTAGTGAGGAGATTCTGGTCAGGTCATTCTAAGACTGTGGATGGACATGTAAGATATTGTAATGTCCCAGCTTGTGTCCCCGGTCCTGGAGGGCACAGGGAACTACAATTGTTCCACCTGTACCACATGCCTGCAGTGGGAGAGGAGCAGTTACCTAAAAAGTGGGGAAAGCTTTTCCTAGATGAAGTAAAGGATCCTAGGCAGATAAAATCAATAGATATGCACTGCGGGCTTTTAGTCAGTAAAGTAGGAGTAGTGATACTGATTTCTAGATCTCTGGTGAGGATTAGTGATATACTGAAAACTACCAAATCTGTATCTTCAGTCCTGACACCTCACTGAAGTTCCAGATCTCTAAAGCCATTGCCTGTTGGAGAGATATTCCACAGATGTTTGAAATCCAATGGACAAAAACCAGATCATTACCTTCTTCCTCAAACATTCTTATTTCCATCAGTGGTACCTCCATCACCCATCTGCCCAAACCAGAAACACGGGAGTCACTGTCAGCTTCTCCATTCCCAACTCAGTCTCATTCACATAGTTACTGAGGACTATCCATGCTATTTCTGTCTCTCAGCTGCTCCTAATTCTCTTTTTCCATTGCTACTACCTTTGTTCCAGCTCTCATCTCTCTCCTAGATTATCACTGCAACAGCCTGACTGGTCTCCTTCTCTCTAATCTTGCTTCCCTCCAATTCATTTTCCATACTGCTGCCACAGGAATTTTTCTAAAATGCAAATTTCTTCCCAATTAAAACTCTTCAGTGGCTTCCTTCCCTTCTTCCCTCTTTCTTTCTAAAAGATTAATGATAAAAAATCCTTCATGTAGCACCAAGACTCTTCATTATTTGCCCTTTGGTTTGTCTCTTGAGCCTTATCTCTTTCCACCCCCTTCTGGAACTACATATTCTGATCTTATTGAGCCATCTTGAAACCAGTATGCTCTCCTTATCTCTAGATCTTAAAATATGCTTAACAAGTATTTGGTTACTCTTGAATATATGTTGAATAAATTAATTAATCAGTGATAGTGTCTGGCCTGGTAGATGCTCACTATATACAAGTTATTATTTTCCACTTTGTCTGTAAATTGCCAACCCTATTGTTGAACATTGTTCTTGGTTCAACCAAAGGCCAGAATCTTTTTGTGCTGAAATACTTTCTAAAGGAATTCTGTATATCAGAAATTTTATTTTTATAATTAGGATAATAATTTTTGAGTTCAAGCCTAAACTACTTTTAAAAAACAATCTTTAGAACTCTTTTGAAAATACCAAAAATTGAGGCTCATTGTTTATTATTTTTTACAAGATCAGATTTCTTAAGAAGGAAGGTGAGTATGATGAAATGAGCAAATTATTTTTTAGAAGGAAAAAGTCACAAGAACCTATTCCTGGAAGAAAGGGGACTCCATTTCACATCTAAATCTATTTTGTCTTTCTGACTGGCAAAGTACTGAGCTAAATCCCCACAAGACTGGATTACAGCAAATTCTTGGACAAATGCTTATCTTTAATTAATAGAATTTTCATCCACACTATGTGGTTGTATGACATAGCTTTGCAAATTGTATCATACCCTGGTAAAACTGAACTGATTTAATACAATGATTTCCCCAGTGAATTTCGGGATAGTCCCAAAGATAGAATCCAGAAAGTTAGCTGATGTTATTTGGGAAAATGGTTTTTACCGTCAACCCAGGAATATGTCATCAAATTTCTTACACAGATTTGTTCCTGGGGGATGGAAACTGATCCCTTGCTGTGATTAGCCTTTGGCTCTAAAAGTTGTTGCAATTCTGTGTCTGTTCATGGACAAAAGCAAGAGGTGAGGTGTCAGAGTGTCATTCCAATCACCTCTGCTCCTCTAGGACCAAAACAGATGGAGCCAAGTTTACATACACATTATGCTAGTTCGTTTTTCCTTCTTAAGTTTCTGCTTTATGGACACAGGTCATTTTATGTCCTCTGGAACTAAAGGTGAATTCCCTTTCATTTGCATGACTGCTGACAGACATCACGGGAACCGTGTGTACAGAACTCTTTGTCCACCCAGTGCTGAGGCCATGGCAGTCTCCTGGCTGTTGGGCACACCGTGTGTTTGCAGCTGCAGCAACATCAGCAGTCCTTGAGCTGGGGAGAGCCTTTTGCATCAGAAACCGTGGCTGGAGAAGATCTCACCAATGAATCCCATTTTCTACATCACCTGTCCCTGGTTCACTCAACTGATTAGAACCCAAGGAAAAAATGCTGAGACCTTGGATTCTTTCCCACTATGGACCTGTGAGCTTGCTCTCTTAAACCGAGACCCTGCCTCTGCATACCAGTTTGCTTAACTAGTATAGTAAGGGAAAAGTACTTGTCTATTATGACTTACCTTTACCCCATCCTCCCAAAGTCCCAGATGTGAAAATAAAGTGGGATTTAAAGTCTTTATTATTTTTTTAAAGTTAACAGCCAAGTCACACAGAGGTGTTTGTTTGTTTCCGAATGGGTGGTAAGCTGAAATCTAATTTTATTTTCACTTTCAAGATCTGGTTTGAGGGCTTTATGTAGGAAATTAGGCAATCATGAGTAGAATTTGTGCAACCACATATGTTTGATTTATTTTAAAAGAATGATGAAGAGAAAAATCCCAGCCATACCTCATAGCTGTAGTGGTACATTCCTTAGTATCTGTCAAGAAGTCATTCCTAATTTTGAATGTCCCTTTGCACATAATGGGTGATATATAAACGTTTCCTGGAATCACAAATGTAAAATACACTAACAACATGTTCTGTTCAGAAATCTGTTTCTGACTTTTGCATGCTTTGAAAGATGGTTCATTTCATTGTTAGATCTCTCCTATTACTAGAGACCCCTTTACAATGTGAAACAGTATCTGCCTCCTAGTAAAGTCTTCCTCTTTGTTTAGTGAATTAACAAAGGAAGCTTTCCAAAGAAGTCTAAAACCATCCTCCAGAAAATTCCATGGTGTGGCTCAGGACTGGATTGCCTTTGTCTCTGTGAGGGCATTTGTAATCCCTGGAGGGATCTCTTGAAATGTAGTAAAGGCCTCCTTGAGATGAATGGCACATTCCGCTGGCAGCTGGTGGGTGGTGTGGGAGTATTCTTACATGGTTTGTTCAGCTTGGGCACTGCCAGAAATCCTAAGGACTTTGTTTTCCAAGTCAGACAAATAGCTCAGCTTTGCGGACCCCAGAGGATCAGGAGGAGAAAGTCCCCCAAGCCCTAGAGAAAAAACAGGACATTTAAGGAGGCCAGAACCACTTTTTCCTCTTTATCTTTTTATCTCATTTCAGAACCATAAATCTCTTCTCCATCTTGGATTGCCTCACTCAGTACCACCATGTAGTAGAGATTCTGGCCAAAGTACTCATTAAACTGAAGGAGCCCCAAGGGGAAAGCACAGTCTTGAGTCTCCCTCTGGTGGACAATTATATTAATCCACATACCACTCTTCAGAGATTAGTTTCAGAAATAAAGTTACAAAGACTAGACGGTATACATAATAAAACTACTTTAAGATATCATCACTATGCATTACTATTTTATGTAATTCTTAATATTTAATTCTTAATATTTAAAAAATAATTAATAGTCTTGAATTACATATTCACTATATAATCTTCTGTTTTATTTCAAAGAATTTACCCTCACTGAAAGTCTAAGTTAATAGCTTCTTATAACTACACGTTTTGGGTGAGCATAGTTTTTATTCTCTAGGATAAATGTCATTGATGGGTCATATGATAAGTGTATGTATAAACTGATAAAACAATTGCCTGTTTTCCAGAGTAGCCACACCATTTTGAATTCATATGAGTAACATGACAGTTCCAGTTGTTCCATCCAGTACTTGGTCATGATTTTTTATGTTAGTAATCCAATTAGGTGCGTAGTGATATATTATGGTTTTAATTTGCATTTCCCTAGTGGCTAATGATGTTGAACGTCTTTTCATGAGTTTATTTGCCATTGCATATATTCTCTTGAGTAAAGCATCTGTTTAAATCTTTTGCCCATTTTTAAAAAATTGTTTTTTTTTTTCCTTACTGTTAAGATTAGAGGGTTCTTTATATATTCTGGATACAAGGTCCTTAATACATATGTGATTTGTAAATATTTTTTCCCAGTCTATAGCTTTTCTTTCTTCCTTTAACAGTGTTTTTCACAGAGTAAAGGTTTTCCCCCTATATTTTTCCTATTTAATTGTGTGTGTATATATGTATATGTGTAACATTTAAAAGTGCATGATTTATTATATTCACAGTGCAGCCCATAACCATATCAACACTCTGTGTTTCTAAACATTTTCAGTGCCCCAGATAGAAACTCTATGCCCATTAAACTATAGCTCCTTATTCCTTCCTGCTCCCAACCCCATTGTAATCTTTATTCTACTTTTTGTCTCTATGAGTTTGTCTATTCTAGGTACTTTGCTTAAATGGAGCCATTCAATATTTGTGACTGGCTTATTTCACAAAGCATAATGTTTTCAAGGTTCATTTATGTTGTAACATATATCAGAATTCCATTCTCTTTTAAGGCTGAATAATATTCCATTATTAGTAATACCATAATTTGTATATCCATTCATCTGTGGATGAACACATAAGTGTTTTACCTTTTGGCTACAGTGAATAATGCCGCAGTGAACATGGGTATACAAGTATTTGTTTGGGTTCATGCTTTCAGTTCTTTTAACATTACTTAGGAGTGGAATTGCTGGGTCACATGGTAATTCTATGTTTAGCTTTTTGAGGAACTTCAGAGTAAATTTTCAAGTTTGACTTATTTATTTTTAAAATGAATTGTGTGTTCAGTGTCATTTTAAGAATTCTTTGCCTAACTCAAAGTTTTGGAGATTTTCTAGTCTGTTTTATTTTATATGTATTATAGTTTTCTTTTTTATATTTAGACATATGGTACATTTTGATTTAATTTTGGTATGAAGTGTAAGATTTAGACTACAGTTAATTTTTGCATATGGATGTCCAAGTGTTCCACCCCCATTTGTTGAAAAGACTATTCTTTCTCCTTTGAATCTCTGTATATTTTTCAAGAACCAGTTGACTGTATTTGTGTGCATCTTAATTTTGTTCCATCAGTTTATGACTGCATCCTTTCTCTAGTAACACACTGTCTCAATTGCCATGTTTATTTGTAATTTTAAGGTCAGTGGTATGAATTCTCCAACTTTGTTCTTTTTGAAAATTATTTTGGCATTGTAGTTTCTTTGCCTCTACATAAATTATGGAACCAGCTTGTATTTATCTAAAAAAATTCTTCTTGGATTTTGGTTGGAATTGTGTTAAATCTTTAGATCAGTTTAGAGAGACTTAACACATTAGGTATATTGAATCTTATAATTTGTCAACATATTATGTGTCTCCATTTATTCAAGTCTTATTTCATTAGCATTTTATAGTTTTCAGCACACAGAGCCTGCACATTCTTTTTAGATACCTAAGTAATTTTTTGTAGGTATTCTAAATGACATTATTTTATAAATCTTGGTTTTCAGTTGTTCATGCTAGTATTTAGAAATAAGATTTTTTGGTGTGCATTTACCTTGTATTCTGCAAACTGGATAATGGTCACCATGAGAAGCAGCTAAATTAAGACATCTTGCCTATACTCAAGCCACAAAGATTTGCTGTCAGCAAGGGGCTCCAGTTCCTGGAGGTTGTGGGATGGACCAGTGGGGGAGGGTGGAAAGGGAAAGTGTCTGGGAATGGTTGAGGGGAGGACCTTCAAGGCTCTCTGAGGAACTCACAAGTGTTCTCTGTAAGAGAACCTGCATCAAGAGAAGTCCACTGTTTTGGACAGATCTAGAGAGTATTATGCTCAGTGAAATAAGCAAGGTGGAGAAAGACAAATGCCATATGATTTCACTTATTTGAAGAATTTAAACCCAAAGCAAAACAGAATGAACAAAACAGCAATAGACTCATAGACACTGAGAAGGGACTAGTGGTTACCATGGGGGAGGGGTTGGGTTGGGTGAGCATTTGGGGAGGTGAGGGGGATAAAGGGGCACAAAAATTCTCAGTCATAATATAAGTTGGTCACAGGGATAGTAGTACAGCATGGAGAATATAGTCAATGATTCTGTAACATCTTTCTATGTTGATGGATAGTACCTGCACTAGTGGAGGTGAGGATTTAATAATGTGGGTAACTGTTGAACTACTGTGTTGTATTTTTGAAACCAATATAAATTTGTATATCAATGATACTTCAATTAAAAAAAAAGAAAAGGGATAAGCCAGGTGGAGAAAGCCAAAAATGAATAAATAAATAAAAAGAGAGAGAGAAGTCCATGTTAACCAGAGATGCACTGAGAAAACCGTTTTTACTGTGTCCAATGAAATAAAGAGACAACTGTCCCTTTCCTTTGTCCTCCTCCCAGTCCTACCTAGCACATTAAAGTTACTAGAGCCTTTAAATCAGATATGAGATTGAATTTTTGCATTGGTCTGTCTTAAGTTTGAGAGTCAAAAGTAAATAGAAAGTTATTTTCAGTTAAGAGAGAGTCAGTATAGCATTGGAGTAAAGATAAAACCATTTTACATTTATCTGTTTCATTGCATACCATGAAATATTTAACTCCTGACTATCACCTGTTAGATGTTTTCAGTGTTTGCAAATAGGTTAAATATGCAGAGAAACTGTATCCTTGCTATAAACTGTCCCATTGTCTCTAAAACTCTGTAAGTTGGTTACAGGGATCATAGTACAGCATGGAGAATAGAGCCAAGAGCAAAAAACCTTTCACATTAAATGAAATACAGGGACATGGTTTTTCAGTGCATGGATTTTTATTTTTAATCAGAGCTGACCAATGACGAAATGCACTGCCTAGGGAGATGAGGAGTGTCCTGTCATTGAGGAGTGCTTGTGTCTAAACTGAATGGTTGCTTGATTTGGGGATTTATAGTGATTCAGATTAATGGTAGGACTAGCTTACTTTTGAAGTTATTTTCAATCCTGAGCTTCTAATTTGTGTTTATTATGCTTTTAAATAGGTTATTATCTCTTATCTGTTGAACAGAGTACAACATTCAATTTTTAAGCTTCATTTTATGTGTTATCGAACACGGAATCTATAAGAAGCCAGAAACATTCAACAAGGAGATGGTTTAGAGTAATTGGCCCATCATGATAATTCAGATAAAGTAATTTATCAGTTTCAATATAATTATTTCTCATGAATAATTATTGCAGTGGAAAGGAGAGACTGAATTAATCTGATAAGGAAAATGAAGAATCAAAGCTTTGGTGGTCAAGGTTAGGGAAATCAACTAGGGAAACTGTGGTGTGATATGAATCACCTGAGATCTTGTTAAAATCTGGATACTGTTTCCATGGGTCTGGGAGAGGCCTAAGGGTCTACTGAGCCTAAGCTCCCAGGTAATGCCAAAGCTGCTAGTCTACAGACTTCAAGTAGAAAAGTTCTAAAATAGTGTGTCTGAATTTTTGCTCTCCATATGAACCTCATGGGGGCCAAATGTAATTCCAGGTCCTTGTCCCAGAACTACTAAATCAGACTCTCCAGGGATGGAGCCTGGAAATATGTATTTTTACTAAGTGTCCCAGTGGTATTACATCAGGCAATTTGGGAATCAGTATCCTAAGAACTACCAGATCTGCCTTTATTATCTCAGCCTTTGCCGGGAATGGGGCTGCGGAGCTGGAGGTGCTGGTCTTGAAGGGCAGATGGAGAGCTGGAGAGAAAAGCGAGGGAGACCGCAGAGCCGTGTCTCCACTTTGGCTGCATTTTAGAACCTCCTGAGGAGAGCTTTTAGAGATCCTTAGAAACCTTGGGTTGAGACCCAGGCCTCAGTGGTTTCTGAAGCTCCCTAGGTGACCCCAGTGTACAGCCAGGGTTGAGGAGCGCTGCAGGAGAGGGAGGGGGTCGAGCCAGGGAGGAACCAGCAGCGTTCATGAAAGGCCTTTGGAATAGAAGGAGGAATCAGATGATTTATTTATATCATAGGTGACTTCTTCATGTATCTGCTGGCCTGGCTTTCCTACTGGCTTTCTATAATGTGGTTCGAAAATAATTTGTACTTTACGGTAAATCTTCATTTCTGCTTTGTCTTTGTGACTGAGGAAATTGTTATTTCCCTCCCCAACCCAACACATAATTATTAACCAACACTGATGCGAGAATGCTATGTTAACTAGTGGAATTAAAAAGAAAAGACTTTGGGAAACCTTGGAGAGAGAGCTTGCTGGCAGTGAGTGTTCTCAGCCTGAAGAGAAGAACTTCCTGCTCCATAATCAGCTGGCTTTCTGGAGCCATCAAACTCCATCAAACTTTCTGGAGCTTCTAGAAAGGTGTGGACACCAACATGGATAAGTGTTTAATGACTTTTATTTCACTTCCCCAAACCAACTTACCACAAAGCAGAGACGACCTGTTTTCTGTATCATCACATCTGATCGGTATGTTAAACTTTATCCAAATTCAAGGAGCACACCCTGGCGAGATTTACACTTTTTTCTTTGGTAATTTACTGCTTCCTTCTCCTGCAAGTCTAGTAAACCAAGTAACAATGGACCCAGGGGAGAGAAGGAATTGTTCTCATCTTTAAAATAAGAAACAACATGCTTTGGCATAAAGCAGCCCTTACTTGTTACTGTAAACATCAGCAATCCTGCACAGACAGCTGCACACTGATGGCGCCCCCCACCCAGGGAAATGTGTGCACAGGGCAGACATACACACTGGGTCCAGCAGCAACAATGGAGAATAGGACCTGCAGTCTTTTCCCAGGTTTTATCTTTAGCAGGCATCAATGTCGAATGTAGTAAGTCAGCTACAAAGCTCTCCCAGAAAGAGTCTGACTTCCTCTGTTTGTATGGAATTTCCTCCAAGTGTGTGGCTGGAGAGACCCAAGTTCGCAAAAAACAACAGTGTGGGACGGGATTAATGTCACCTGTCTTTCCTTGTCTGCTCTGCTCCTGGGGAATAACACACTGAAGCAATACCAAACAGTGCAAACTTGAGAGCAATAGCTTCTAATTCCCAAAGATTTTTAGTGAAAATGTATACTTACATATTACCAAAAAGACAGGAAAAAAATGCACGTTTTATTGATGCCCTCAAAACTAAGTTGAATACTCCACCATGAAAAAATTGTGTTGGAAATGGTCATGAACATGATTTTAAGATGCATAAATGTCCTTATTGTTTGTGGATGCTGAATACAGACGTCTGGCTTTTGGGGACCTGACAAAAATTAGAAAACAGTTTGGGTTTTATGAATTTTTTAATAAAAAATAGTACTTCAGGGTTATGAAAACTTAATGAATAGCTATTGGAAAGATTAGATAATTGAAGCATAGAATCACAACTCTCAGAGCCAGAAGATACTTTAAAGATCATCAAACCAGTGGATCTAACCTTAGTGTTTATCAGAGTCCCTGGGCAGGCTTAAAGCACAGATTGCAGGGCCATTTTCAGAGTTTCTGGTTCTGTGAAAATTTGCATTTTTAGTAAATTCTCAGGTGATACTGATGCTGATAGTCTTGGAACCACACTTTGATTACCTTTGGTCTAGTCTAGTCCCATTTTATAGTTCAGGCAGTTGAGTCCTGAAGAAGTCAGTGTCTGACCCTCTTATTAGGCCCTGTCTCTGACCAGGGAAAATTCCTCCACTTGAGTACAAGATATTACCTTCTCTCAAAGACATGGTTTTAATAATTATCCCATTTCCTGGTATCAACATCTCCTGGCATTAATTCTCTCACTAATAAAGTTAGCCAGCATACAAACGTTCTGTGATAGTGTCCATCTTAAAAGAACAGTTCCCTGAATTCACATACTAGTCCAGCTACACTCTACAGAAAATCTCTGCCAGGGGCTCTCGGTAGTCATTGGCCCATCTTCTCTCCTCCCATTCTTTCTTGAACTCATCTAATCAGGTCTTAATGGATGTTTTTACTGAAATAGCTCTTTCAGGGCACTAGTGACCTTCATGTTGACAAATACAGTGGTGGGTTCTCAGGCCTGTCTTGCCTGTCTCACCAACAGTGTAATTGATTAGTCTTCCCTTGAAACCTCTTTGTTGACTCTGGGACACTCTCTCTTCTCCTTCTAGCTCACTAGGTGCTTCCTCTCCACCTTCTTTGTTGATTCTTCCTCCTTTCCCTTACTGCAAATCATTGGAGTTCCCCAGGGCTCAGTCCTTAGACCTTTTCTTTATCTACATTCATTCTGGAGGTGATCTCATCCTGAAATATTGTCTATCCAGTGATAATTCACAAATTTATGTCTCTGGCCTGGACCTCTCCTCCTAAATTCCAAATTCACCTACAGGCAGTCTTCACTTTGCACAGTGTGGGACCTTAAAAATGACCATGCAAGATGAAACTGTGCAAAGTGTTTAATCAATGGGATATACGATTGTTCTGGAACCTTAAAAATGTTGTCAAAAGTTAAAAACTCTTACTGTCAGTTACAAATTTATAAGGAACTTAAGAATAAAAACTAATGTTTAGTATACAAATTTGAAACATCAGAAACATCAGAGTTCATGTTTTATTTCTTTGTGAAATACTTGTCAAGAGTAGTTTGGACTGTGCCTGGCTTCATCGTGTTGTCTAACATGATATGGAGCAAGCATCGTTTCTATGTCTTGGTGAACTGTCATTGTCCTTACTAAATTTGGATCAGCTTCTGACACTTTAGCCTTTGTACCATCAATGTTGTGAAATGTCTCCAAGGGATTCTTTAAGGTGAAGTTTTTTGCCAGTATCACATCTGTGTTTTTTTCATTACAACCACTTTCCTCCTGTGTGTGGTTAGGCTTGCCTTCAACAGGCACCTGTGGCTGCAGGTGTGGTGTCTGGAATGGTGTGGCAAGGTCAACATTTCCAGGCCTGCTATTCCTTCTAAAACTGGAAATTCAAATTTCCCTTCCAGTGTTACTGTCTTTTTCTTTGCTACATTTTCATCTTGGTTGGTCAATTTCCTCTTTTGGCGGAATGTCATGTGAGTTTATTGCTGGGAGACAAGGAGGCAGCACAAGGACACACTGCTCTCTGTGTGGGAACTGACTAAGAGATGTGCAGTGACCAATCACATACAGACTCTGAAAGAAGTGATGTGATTGGTCACTGATCATGACATGCATCTGTTACCTACGTGATGATCTGTGGGCTGCAGAAGCAGTGATGTACTTTCTGCAGCTCACTGTTAGGGTGCTGTGGTAACAGGAATTCGGACCACACCATTTGAGGACCAGTATTATGTAATGAAACCATGGTAACTGAAATGTGTGTATAATTTTGGGATTGTGCAGACAGAGCATTGCCTATGTTTAACTGCTTGACACCCCTCCTTGTTTAATAAGTATCTCCTATTTAACATGCTCTAAACTGAATTTTTAATCTTCTCCCACTCCAAGCCTGCAGCCCTCCTTGTCTTGTTAAATGCAACTGCATTCTTCTAGTTGTTCATTTTCGACTCCTCACTTTCTCTTATACTGCACATCCCATCAGCTAATCTCATCAACTCTATGTTCAAAATATAATTAGAGTGCTACCCCTTCTCAGAAGCCACACTGCTATCATCCTCATCCTCATCTGAGCCATCATCATCATCTCGTCTAATTTCCCAACTGGGCTCCTCTCTTCTATTCCAGCACCGCTGCATATATTCTCCACAGAAATCAGAATGCTCCTTTAAAAAGCATAAGTTGATCATGTGACTCCTCTGCTCAGATTCCTTCCGTGGCTTCCTGTTTCAGAGTAAAAGATGAAGTTCTATTCATAATGCATGAGCAAAACCGAAAGCTTCTGTGATGACTGCCCCTGTAATGTTCACCATGTAACTTATTCACTATGTAAGAATTTGTACTCCATGTAAGAACTTGTTCGTTAAGCTTCAAAAGATTGGAGACTGACAAAGATTAGGCTTGGGGTGGATTAATGATTGTGCATTGAGCATTGACCCCCCTATACAGAATTTTATTGTTGTCAATAACCATTTGATCAATAAATATGAGAGATGCCCTCACAAAAAACAAATATATATATATACACGCACTTCCAATTGTAAAATAAATAAGTAACCGGGATGTAATGTATAGCATAAGGAATATACTCAAAATATTCTAACAACTTGGTATGGTGATAGCTGGTACCTAGAATTATCATGTATATAAATGTTGAATCACTGTGTTGTATACCTGAAACTAATGTAATACTGTGTGTCAACTAACCTTCAATAAAAAAAAAAAAAAAAAAAAAAGATGAAGTTCTATAATGATCTCCCAGGCCCTGTCTCATCCCCCCAGGGCTACCCTCTGTCCCCATTCCTTACCCATTCCCCCTTGCTCACTCTTCTCTAGCTGCACCAGCCTGGCTCTCCCTTGGACAGACCAACATACTTTGCCTCAGGGTCTTGGCACTTATTTTACCCCATCTGGTATGTTTCTTCCCTATATATCCACATGGTTCTTTCCCTAATTTCCTTCATGCCTCTGTACAGATATCATAGTTTATAATCCACGATATAGTGAATAATAATACCCAACCTTCCACTCCTCATCTGGCAATCCCATATTCCCTTATATTGTTTTGTTTTATTTTCCATGTCTTCTGACATATTACATATTTATATGTATATTTCCCCTGTGACTATATTGTAAATTTCATGAGGGCAGAGACTTGGTCTATTTGTTTAAAACCTTAAATAACCACAGAGCTTAGAACAGTACCTGGATCATAGCAGTTCCTCAACATTTTTTGAAATGAATGGATGGTGAACATGGCTAGTTTGTGGCAGTTCTGAAGAAACACGTCTCCTTCTGAAGAAGGTCTAGAGTGATGAGCAGGGCAGTGACATTAGTTTGTTCTAATTGTAGATGAAGAACTCTCCTAGAAATGTACAATTTTATTGAAAGCTTTCTTTTAAAGGTTAGTTTTTGCCTGCAGAACATGCACATCATGTCTGGGAACTTCTGGTGATCTTTTTGCCAGAAAGTGTACCTTAATAAACAAATCTGAACATTGATTTTTTTTGTATAAATAAGTCAAAGCAAAATTATTCTTTTTGATTTAGCTATTTTACTTTTCATTTGTTTTTTGTTTTTGTTTTTGGAATGATAGGAGAAAAATGGAATGAGGAAAAAAGAACAATGCTTAACACACTGGAGTTTATCACATGAAGCAAAGGACTAAAGAAAAAGGAATCAGGTAGGAACCTGGAAATATGGAGCTGGGCTGGATTGGTCTTACTTCAGAGGTTTTATCAGACACCTCTTAGGTAGACATCCTCCTGAACCCCTCTTTATGTTCCAGCCATTGCTGGCATCACCAGCTGCATGAGGTGTTACTTGACAATACCGTACTTCAGCCTCACTGTGTATTTTGTACTTTCAGCCCCAGGGCTTCTCTTGCCCACACTAAATGGAATGCTGGGGGAAACCCACTTGGGCATTCTGGAGCCTATACAGACTTGCAGATGTGAGGGCAAGCCTTGATAAATGGGGTTGGGAACTGGTGGATAAATACTCCTCTCTCATATCTCTGGGGTGAGCAATTCCTGAGATGCATTCTTCATGGTTCCCTTGGAAGGTACCAGGGAGATCAAGCCTCAGGTGCCCACAGTAGTGAGGAGCTTGACTTGATTGGCTTCCCCTCTTCCCTCTTGTACTCTTCCCAGTCTCCCCTTCTGTCTCGTTGGGATCACAGCCCAAAACAAAGTACCTTTACACAGAGCTTGTCTCAGGCTCTATTTCTGGGGGGAGTCTAGGCTAAGGGAGAGGCCAGAATGTCCTTTTTCTGAACACTTTTCTAATTGCTGAGAGGAACACACTGTCTATAAACACACTTACCTCCGAGATGCTCCCTCTTCTCTCAAAGACCTCCAATAGCTCTCTTGGCCTGTATAATAAAGAACCAGACCATTATTTATAGAAACTGAAGCAAGGTGTGTTACATTCTGATCCTACTTGCTTGAACAATAAACTGGTCCTCTTATTTTTCCCAAATATGCCATCTACATTTTTGCCTCTGTGTGTATGTATGTGTTTCTTCCCAAGGATTAACTCAAATCCTTATTCTTCTAGAACCTTCCACAACCACTTAATTTACAACAATCCTGTCTTCTATGCATGAGTGCTTCACTTTTTGTTTAGACCATTTGGTACTTGGTACTTATGCCATGCCTTAAAAAATATTATTTATCTCTTTATATGTTCTGGCTCAACTTTGTTATAATCATCTGTGGGAATAGATTGTATCTTACAACCCAATATCTCCAGAAGTACATCACACAATGCCCTGAACAATAAATACTGCTGATGCTGAGAATGACATTGTGGTGACATGATCTGAATCAGTGTTTATTACAGTGTATTCATAGGGTATTAATAGGCATTATAAGAAAAAAGTGTTCTGTGTTAAATTAACTTGGGAAATCATGAAGGACTTCTCTGAGTCTTTAAATTAACCCATCTTCCTTGCAAATCTCTAAGAGGAAAACACATGGTTTTCCCAAACTTATTTGGCCTTAGAAATTTTTTTTCGTAAAGCATTACCTTAGGTAAGTATCTTGAAATACATGCTTAAACTATTTCTAAATACATGGGTCTACACTACATAGAAATCCATGATTTAGGACAGAGTCAGGGATGAAGAGGATGGATGCAGTATGCAAAGGGAAATACTATATGGTATGAGAGAGGCTTATAATGTACATGAGAGATAAAATATTTACATCCTAAAAATCACTAATGAACATGTGTCAAGTTTTGTCATATGCACAGTTGAGTGTATATGGGCTAATGGAACACATAAAAAAGGCATAATGAAATTTAGATGCCACCAACTGTTTCTAGGGGAGACCTGTAACTATGGAGTTCTCTTTCAATATAGGGCTCCGAGGACCTTGGTTGTATGCCAAAGGGAGAGCACCGGTTAGACTCACTTATGAGAACCATTGTGTCATATTCCAATCATTTCCTATTTCTCAGATCCATTCCCCACCTTTCTTCTGCAAATTCCATTTCTCTGGCCACCTTGCTAACCCACTTCAACTAAGTTTGTCTTGTGAGAGGCTCTTGAAGGAGAATGGAGGGCAGATGAATTGGGTCTCTCTCTCTGTCTCTTTATTTTCCTGCCTCTCAGATTGTATTTCCAGTTTTCCAGGAGGGGCTGCATCTTTTCTGAGGTTTCTGGTTTCTGTTAACACCTCCCCCTTTATCCTTCTACCTCTGGGTGTGTAGTAGCTTCCTGATTTGGTTAATCTCTGGGTCGCTTCACCAGCCCTCTTTGTTTTATTAATGCTTCCGTCACTTGTGTAACCAGTTCCCTATTTTAAATTTTCTTTGTTGAAAATTTAACATTTGGAGTGGTTTTTGTTTTCCTCACTGTACTCTTGAGTGAAATACTACATATTCACATGTTGCATCTCTCTTTGACTATGCTCCATAAGGGGCAGTGCTTCATGTACTTTTTCCCCTCTGTAGTGCCAGACACACAGAAGGTACTCAATATATATTTACTGAAAAAATACACATGACCATTTCTTTTTACTGTAAATTTGGTTATAGTCCTAAAAACTTTTGGAATATCTGTGTATTATATTTAAGTATATGAGAGTGGAAATTCTTTCCATGAATAAACTGAGCATGGGAAAGAACCAGTTAAATGAAGTCAGAACTTTCTCACTCCTAGGGTATTAGAGAGAATAATTTTATTAGGTCAACTCTCCTTAGGGGGAAAAGTCTTTATTCTACTAGTCCTCTTTGTTTTACCTCCCTAAACCTTAGCCTTTAGAGGCTATCACCTCCAAGCAGGCTAGAGAGAGGAAACACCTCAAGAAAGGAGAGGATGTACTTATCTATAAATTTCCAAAAATAAGCTAGCACTTCTTCTTAGGCAGCTAGGGAATAATGTGCGGAAGGGGAGACATTCTACAATCTCATTACTAAACCTCAGTCTTTTAGTGAGCCTGTATTCCTGGGCTGTGAGCTTCACAGGTGTTTCTTAGCTATCTCCTTTTCCCCTTTAGATGACACAGGAAGGCTAGAGGGGGGTTGTCTATGAAAATCAAGTTTAGGAAAAAACTGTTTTGAGTCTTATTTTCTGAAGTCCACTCCTGTAAGCAGTGATGGGACCATAGAGGTTGAAAAGAGAAGGACAAAGCCTTCAGGAGACTTCCCTCTGAAGAAAGGCTGGAGATACCAGGGTCACCTCATACAGAACAAGAGCATGGCAGCCAGGATGACACATGGTGATGTTAACTGCATCATGTTCCCTCCGTGGGTTAAAGAAATGAAAAGGAAAGTCTTGGACTGGGAGACAAAATGCAGGTGAAACTAGTAAGGGAGGTTTGGATGATTCAAGGATGGGGACGGCGTGAATGAGCCAACTAGACAGAAACTACAAGTACAGTTGGCCCTTGAACAACATGGGGGTTAGGGACACCAATCCCCCACATTGTCAAAAAATCAGTATAATTTTTGACTCTCCCAAAGGTTAACTATTAATAGCCTACTCTTGACTGGAAGTCTTACCAGTAACATAAACAGTAGATTAACACATTGTATGTTGTGTGTATTACACACTGCATTCTTACCATAAAGTAAGCTAGAGAAAAGAAAATGTCTTTTCAAATTGCCACAACTCTCCAAAATTTTTCCAATATATTTATTGGAAAAAAATCTGCATATAACTTGCACAGTTCAAACCCATGTTGTTTAAGAGTTAAATGCAATACAAATCATGGTCAGTGAGCTCAGCTATCTTAAGGTAGTGCAAGTGACCATATGCATATTAACATAACAGAAACTGGCATGTGGGTGAGGCCAATAGAAACCAGCCCATTAGCTTGGCTAGGGTGCAAGTAGTGGAGGTAGTGAGAGGGCGTCACATTTCAGATTCATTTCAAGAAAGAGCCAGAAAGGAAACAGAATTTCCTGACCAGAATGTGGAGTGTGAGAGGACAAGAGTCAAAGATGATTCCAAATTTTAGACTGAGAACTTGAAGGAAAGAGTTACCACCACTTGTTGGGGTGGAGAAATCTGGATCACAAACAGGTGTGGGGGAATAATGATCAGGAACTTGGTTTGGCCTCCAGGGTTAGGAGACTGGCAAGATGGGGAAGAACCAGCAAAGGACTGTGGGAAGGAACAGCCAGTGAGGTAGCAGGAAAACGGAAGGAATGTGGTGCCCCAAAGATCAAGTAAAGAAAGAGCTTTAAGGAGGACAGATCAATCGTGTCAACTGTTCAGATAATTAAAGTAAAATTGGAACTGAGAACAGACCTGTGGATTTAGCCATGGAGGATGCAGGCGATCCTGACAATCCTGGTGCCCATGGTCACAAAGGGCACTACTTTAAGCAAGAAAAGAAAATAAGCAGCATATAATTCCAGGTTGAGAAATGAGGAAATGGGGTCATTGTCAAAAGACTAAAGTCTGTTTGGCAAGTTCTCTGAATGGTAAAAGGTGTGACTTTGACTCCATCTCATCTCCTGGCTCAACCATGAATCATGGTTCAAGTTTGTTAGTGAGTTCAGGGATGGGGTCCATGCCCTCATCATGTGACCTTGAACCAGTGCCCGAATGACTTAGATTTTCTCACTGTGAACACAAATGCAGTGGTCATCACTAGGCTAAAATATCAGTGCCTGGGAATTGCTGGTCTGCGTGGACAATGCTGGCACTGGATTTTCTGAAAAGGAAAGCCACATCCACAACTATCTTTATGTCAGTGGAAATGGAAATTTAAAATACAGAGAAAAAGAAAAACTGTAAATTCAAATGCAAAGTGTGGGTTAGGTGGCTTCTGCATAATCAGAGAGGTTCTGACAAGAATGGACCTTCCTCACTAGCACAATCACCTGCTGCCATTTGGAATTCAGGAAGTGTTTTGCAGTGAGTGGATACATGAAATGAATCAACAAACAGGTTTCATTAGCTGCCATTCAGTGGTTTTCCCTGATTCATCTGACCACATATTAATCACGATTTCCTGTTTCTTTGGCCCCACCAACTCAACTGAGTTCCTTGAGGACTTTATTGTGACATTTATTTCTTTATATTTCTTCCCTCAGTTCACTATTAGAGCTATTACTTAATATAGTATACAGGAGGAGACTTATTATAGGTTTTGACTCACATGATTATGGAGGCTGAAAAGTTCCATTATGTGCCATATGCAAGCTGGAGAACAGGAAAGCTGGTGATATAATTCAGTCTGAGTCCAAAGATCTGAGAACCAGGAGCACTGACGTCCGAGGGCAGAAGATGGATGCTTTTAAGGAGAGCAAATTTTTCCTTTCTTCACCTTTTGTTCTAACCAGGCCCTCAGTGGATTGGACTTTACTCAGTCTACCCATCAAATGCTAATCTCTTCTGGAAACACCCTCAGACACATCCATAAATAATAATAATAATGTTTTACCAGCTATCTGGGCATCCCTTAGCTGTATATCAGATAATTAAAGTAAAATTCAAACTGAGAACAGACCTGTGGATTTAGCCATGGAGGATGCAGGCAATCCTGACAATCCCGGTTGCCCAGTCAAGGGACACATGAAATTAACCATACATAGTTAACCATATTTCTAAAAAACAAAACCACAACTAACAAACAAAATCCCACCTGCTCCATAATGATGAAAACTGACCAGTGGGGTTTATTATCTCACCAGATCTCAGCAAGTGGCTTAAAATTTTGTTGGTAGGCCTAAAAAAAATCTCAAACTTCTCAGTAGTAACACTTAACTCTTAATTAAATAAATGCGAGGAGGGAAAAAGAGCATCATAATTTTTTAATATAATCTTTTTTTTATTAAGGTATTATTGGTATACACTCTTATGAAGGTTTCACAAGAAAAACAATGTGATTACTGCATTCACCCATATGATCGAGTCCCCCCCATATCCCACTGCAGTCACTGTCCATCAGTGTAGTAAGATGCCACAGAGTCCCTACTTGTCTTCTCTGTGCTACACTGTCTTCCCTGTGCATCATAATTTTATTAATGGTGAAATAAAGGTAGAGAAGCGAATCTGTGTGTGGTAGCAGATTAAAAAAAAAAAAAACAGCCCCAAACCCCTCAAACTCCTAACTCCCTTCCTATGCCGAAAATACACCAAGGTCTATGCCACACCCATATCCAGTTTTCCTTCAGAACTTTCTTACACCTACCATACTTTTAACCCTTTGAAATCTCAAGTCTCCTCTATGTGCCTCTGAAGATGATCCCTATTCATAATACAATTTGGGAGCCACTGTCTTGGTCTATTTGGTTCTCCTGTCTTCATTTCATTCCCCACCATGCCTAGATTTTGCTGATAATCATAAAAATGTCCTAAATTCCTTCCATTCCTTGCACATTCATCCCATTTACCCCAAGATCTTTCACTCTAGGTGAACCCTTCTTCCAGAGTTTGTGTTCTACTCTCGGTCTTAGGAAGACAGCTAGAGAAAGCTGTATGACTGACCAGATTGGCTTTAATAAAAGCTCCAGCCAGGCCTTCCTTAATGCATAGAAATCCTCTGACTTGTCCTTGGCCAGCTTGTTTTCTTGTTCCCCACAGCAGCTACTTAAAAATGTACTATTTTTGTTAGGAATTTATTCCTTTTCATTCTTCTCATTCTCAGCCAGTAATGTGTTCACAGTCTTTCCCTCTTCAAAGAGAAAATAGAGACCATCATCAGAAAGGCATTCTCTTGGTTCTCTTCCTGTCTCTCTTAAAACTTGCCTATGGCAGATCCTCTCCTGGCTCATAGGAAGAGGTATCTCCCTCTTTTATTTTTAAGGTAATTCCTCCCCCTCTATCCTGGGTCTCATTACCTCTCCCTTTCGTGTCATTTATTTCTCTCTTCTACTGGCTTTTTCATCTAGATGTAAAAATGTCCACAATTTAAGAAATAGCTTCCTTCACTTTCACTATCTCGTTCTTTCCTATCACCACTTCCTACTATTTCCTCAATTCCCTTTGATTCCTTAATCCCTCATATCTGGCTTCTGCTGCCAGTGCAATTGCTCATTTTATTTACAACTACTGAACCATCTTAAAAAGTAGGTGTCACATAATTTTAAAAAACATAAAATAAGAAATGATTATTTTCCTCTCCATTCATCTAATACCCCAGAAACGAATTGATAATATTTATAAATATTAACATTTTGTGGCTCTTTTTTTTGTTGTGTTTTTACATTGTTTATGGTCTCATTTTCTATAGAGAAACTTCTGATTTTTTTATGGTCAATACTCTGTTTTTTCCCTTCCTGGCTTCTGAGCTTCTAATCTTATTTAGGGAAATCTACCTCTCAATGTTTTAAAAATATTTTATTTAAAAATATATTTATGTGTTTTTAAATCTAATTTACTTCCTTATGCCTTAAAGCCATTTTAATATTTAACACTTTTTCTTCTACATGTATAGCTACTTGTCCCAACTCCAATTTTTAAAAATAATACATCTTTTCTTGCTGATTTGAAGTGCTATTTTTTTAAAATGTTAAATTACTGAATATACTTCAATTTGTTCTTAGTCTGCTCCACTGATCTACTTTCCTGTGCTGTTCCAGTACAATAATTATTTGTATACATAAGCCTTATGGTAGATTTTAATATCTAGCAGGTTAACACCTTCATCATTATTCTGTTTCAAAACATTTCTTAGGAAGTTCTTATACATTTAGTTTTCCTGGTGAATTTAAGAATCATTTTAGCTAGTTCTAACCTCAAAAAAATAAAAATAGTTTCCAAACATGACAAAAATGTTAAGTAAGTCAATAAATACTGAAAGAAAGGATGGGAATAATTATTTACAGAAAATTTGGCACATACTTGGAAAACAAAAAATTCAACTGAAAAGCTGTTGGTCCTAATAAAGAATTTAGTAAGGTGGCTAAATATAAAATATATTAGATGTATTAAATTATTTCTATATTAGCATTGATCAGTTAAGAAAGAAAATGATGGCAGGGGAGGGGAGGTTAGAACTTACTCAAAATAGTGACAAAACCTAAAAACAAAATCAACAAGAAAGGTATAAGGCCTATTGAAAATATAGAAGAAACACATTATAATCCTGGGATTGAAGATGGAAAGAATTCATAACATTGAAAAGTCTATCATTTCCAAGTTAATGCATAAGTTTAATTTAGTATCAATTAAAATGCCAAAATATTATTTTGTTTTTAAAAACTGTTCTTATCTTTGAGAGTCTTTTTTTTTTTCTTAAGGCTCAGGAATATCTGTTTCAATATCTAAATTTTTGGGGAGGTACATGTATTTATGTAATCACATAGTTTCCTCCTTTAATTTTTAATGTAATTATACTAATAGATCTCTTAAAATGAGCAATTTTGCTTTTCTGGAATAAACTTTAGTAATAAAATATTTCAATATATTGCTAGATTTGATTTATTAATATCTGGTTCCAGACTTTAATTTCTATTAATTATAAGTGTTCTAGTTTTCTTTACTGGAATATTTTTATCAGGTTTTGGCATTAGTAGTATGATAGAATGAGTTAGGGAGCCTTCTGTTTTTCCCCTCATACTCTGAAATAGGATAACTTGGGAATTGTTGTTCCCTGAATTTAGAGGTAACTTACCTGCAGACCTCCTGAATCTGATGCCTTTTTTAATGGTAGAGCTTTAGCATGCATTTTTTTTCAAATTCTATAGATGTTTACATGTTCTATTTATCACTGAGTCAATTTTGGGAATTTGTGTTTTGATAGAACATCTCCTGTGTTCTTTAAAGTATATTGGCAGAAGAAAAGTGAGAGCTATCATTTGTCAGTGATTTGTGATCATAGAAGACATTTTATGAATAGAAAATATTTTTATACAAAAACCACAGTAACTTTTAAAAATTTAAATTGGACATTTTAAAATCTGATAACTCTTCATTGACTTTTTCTTACACATAAAGTAAAATCCAAACTCCTGACGATGGTCCATAAGGACTACATGAAAAGCTGGCCTCTGCTTACCTTTCCAACCTCACCTTGTGTCACTCTGCCTCATGCCCTTGTCACAAGGGCCTTCTCTATGTTCCACTAACAAAAACTTTGAACACTGTTGTGACTTTGTACCCACTTTGTCCCTCTTTCCTCTGATTGGCAGGAATAAATAGAATGCTTTGCTGGAGAAGAACAGTGGGGATCATAATTTAGACAGACCATTTGGAGGAGGTGACATTAAAGTTGTCACCCCTAAGATGGGCAGAAGCCAACTATGTAAAGGTCAGAGGAAAGAGGAATGTTTTCTAAATTGTGATTATTATTATTCTCTAGGGAAGCATGCATGCTATTACATTTTCTTTATAGCTCTTATCACAATATGTAATATTTACTTAAAATGTTTAGTAAGCTATGTTAATGTTTACCAATATATTTAGTATACTAATATGTTTAGTGTATTTTAAAAAGTATTCATTCTGTAGGCTATGTAAATGCTTACTAATCTCTTATCTTGATATGTATAAGGTGCTGTTATTCCCAGACCCTGATGACATCAGTTTCCTCAGTTTTCATGTAGTAGGCAGAAATGGACCTTGGGGTCGTTTCAGGAAACTGAAAGGTGCAAGCAACAGTGCCATACCCCACTGGTGGTAGGTATATCCAGCAATCCACTAAGAGTTTAACATCCCCACCTATAAATAAAGACATTTGTACAGAGTTATAAAACTGCAGTGTTTTCTTGTATCATTATTTAACTTATAATTTTGTTTCCCAATTAGACTATGAGTTCCTAAAATGTAGAGATTCTCTGTTACATTTTTTTCTTCTTTACAGGGGTCAGCACTGAGTCAGAGTAGAAGGAACCCTATATTTGAAGTCAGATGGCCCATGTTGAAAGGCAGCTCTGTGGTTCACCACGACTTTAGGTAAGTTGGACTCTTTGAGCCTCAACTTCTAATCTATAAATGAGGATAATACTTATTTTATTAGGTTTTTGTGAGGAACAAATTAAATAATAGTTATGAAGTATTTTGGTAAAGAATAAAATGTGTAAATGTGAGTTGTCATTATTATGTCTGTCATGAATAATTATTATTATTGGTTTTGTTTAAACATTGCCTGTGCAATGAAAGCATGTTGTAGAATGTAGCACAAATTACACTTTTTAGCCACAGGGCTCAAATTTTCTTTTCAGATGTAAGAATCCTGGGGCCAGCTACAAAATGCTATTCTTCTGCACCTGGGCTTCTCCAGGGAAGATGAGAAAATTTCTTCACCACTTGGCACATAGTTGCAGTCTAGATTTCATGAGCTCCCCAGCAGATAGGTTGGGTTCAAATCCTGGAACTGTTTATCTCTGTGCTATTTCTGAACACAGTCATCGCAACAGAGAGCTCAACATTTCGGAAAGTTACAGAAGTGCAAGGTTTAATGCAGTCATGGGGCCTCTACCTAAAGAGGGATCCAAGAATAACATTTTGTACTGACGTAGTAAAGGAAAACTTCATCCTTCCCATGTTAAGCCTGAGAATAGGAATGAGGTACCCATAAAGAGATAAGGAGAAAAATAAAGAGAAAACCAATTGGGACAAAATGGGTAGAAACTAATAATTTTATAGTACTTACTTTTTCCAGGCACTATTCTAAGTGCTTTGCAAATATTGATTTATTTAATCTTCAGAACAACCCATGAAATTATTATTTTTCTTTTCATTTTATAGATGAGGAAACTGAGGCACCAAGAGATAAGTCACTAGAATAATGACTTTCAAACCCAGACATTGTATGTTCAGACTCCATGATTTTTTAGTGAAAAAAATCCTTAATCAGGACTGTTTGCAGATGGGAAAACACATCTTAGATACTGTCTGTCCTCAAATCTCATAGCTATAGATTGATTTTTATGTGCTAATAATATTTTATTTCAAGGCAATGTAAAAAGTTAAGTTAATTGACTGGATTGGATAACTGTCTGGAAAATATTTTTTCTCAAGGAGTGTGAGGGAACAAGTAACCATGTAGTCTATATTTGGTCCTCAGCAGAGTCAGAGGAACACGAGGGCCTCTGGAATATGGATATAATTATTTGTGAATTTTCATGATTAGACTTGAGCTTCTTATTTTGGGACTTAAGATGGGCTCTATGAAAACTTAGAAGAGTAAAAAAAGAAAACATGGTACCAGGTCATAAAATGTTTTGGGTCCAATGATTGATTTGTGGGTGGGTGCTGTGGCTTTTTTGTTTCATACCTAGTTACATTAAACATTGCCTTCAGTCATAACCAGTAGTATATCAAGAGGGCATATTTATATTAACCATAAAAAACAAGTTAATGATACCAGGTCTAGGTGAATCAATGTTTTTGGTCCTGTCCAGCCTCTTCGGCATGGCATATAGGCTTTCAAGAACTCTGTGCCACTTCATGCATGCCCTGCTCATTTGCCCAGAACACCCTCTTGCCATTCTTCCAATAAGTTCTTATGTATTCATCCAGGCGTAGGTAAAATGTCCTTTATGATGACTTCCAACACCATTTAGGGCCATTTTAGTAGATGTCTTCCAAACATATCACATTATTATCATTGTCTCAGTACCAGTGCCAAGCTTTTGTCTTAGCTTCAAACTTGCTCTCCAGTACTCTGCCTCCTGAAGCTTAGAGCTGCAGAAAACAAACTGCAACGACCACCGTGAACAGTTTGTATTCAGTTCCCTGATTCTCGGTTTGCAGGTGTGATGGTCACATAGAAGTGATTATAAAGTTGAAAATAATGTGAGTAGTAACTTTAGGAATGTCTGATGGTTTCAACAGCTGTCAGCTTGGGACTGTTCCCAGCATTGTGGTGGTGACCCTGTGAAAGCAGCCTGGTGTGACAATCTGGGAGGAAGGGGGCAGATCCTGTGGGTCCTTCCCAATCCTGTTACCTCCAGGATGGCACTGCCGACTTGAGCAGGGGTGTCAGATCTGTCAGTCTGCTGCTAACACGATGCTCAGGGCTGGATTCATGAGAAGGCAGAGATGGTGATTAACTATATGTCATGAACTGAGCAGCATGCGGACCTTTTTTGCCTCAAAGAGTCTCCCTCCTGGGCAGTGTGGTGACAGGAAGAGCACCTCCTAACTGTGGAGGGAGACAGGCCTGGGCTCACCTCTGTGAACTGGTGTGACTTTGGATGAGGTTTTTTTTATTTTTTTATTTTTTTTTATTTTGGTATTATTAATCTACAATTACATGAAGAACATTATGTTTACTAGGCTCCCCCCTTCACCAAGTCCCCCCCACATACCCCTTCATAGTCACTGTCCATCTGCATAGTAAGATGCTGTAAAATCACTACTTGTCTTCTCTGTGTTTGGATGAGGTTTTTAACCTCATTGCACTAGTAGGGACTCTGGTTGCAAGTAGCACAAGCCCAGTTTGAAAAAGCAAAAAAATAAAAATAAAAAAAAGGAAATTTATTGGAAGGATATTGTGAAAAGTTAATGGAGAGAACAGATTCAAACTGAGTCCAGCTCCTGAACTCCACTTCCTTAGCCTATTTACATCAGACTACTTTGGTGAGGGGGAACGGACAAGCCTTCACCAGACCAAAGGGGAAGGAAGGGAGTCTATGGCAAAAACATTTCCTATCTGAACTGAGTGACAGTGATGAGTGGCGGCAGAGATGGAAATCTTTGATTCATTCTGATTTAAATTTTGTAAAAAATTTGAGGTTACTTAAGGTTCTTTTTTTTTTTTTTTTTGCCTCTGGATGTCTCTTTGTCCTGGCACCATTGCTGAAATGACTATCCTCTTCCACACCCTCTCCCACTGCATGCTTTTGTACATTTGCCAAAAATTAGTTAAGTGACATGTGTAAGTATATTTTGGGTTCTCTATTCTATTTCACCGACCTTTATGTTTATCCCTCTGCCAGTATCACACTGTCTTGATTACTGTTAACATCAGAAAGACTAACCTCCCACTTTATTCTTTTTCAAATTTGTTTTAGCTAATATAGGTCATTTACCTTTCTATATGAATTTTAGAATAGGCTTGCATAATTCTACAAAATTCCTGCTTGGTTTTGATAGAAATTATATTAGGTCTATACACCAATTTGGGGGAGAATTAACATCTTTATTATGTTGAGCCTTCCAATCTATGTAAACACAGTCTTCCAATATATGAACTCTCCAGTTATCCTGGTCTTCTTTGATTTCTTTCATTACATTTTGTAATTAATGCATACAGATCTTACATGTTTTGTTACATTTATAACTAAGTATAGTTTTCTTTAGAACTATACCAAGTTCATTTTCTTTAGAGCAATTTTAAATGGCATTATGTTTTTAATTTTGATTTCCATATATCTGTTATTGTATTAAGAAATGCAATTGATTTTGTGTGCTGATCTTTTAACCTGGCTGAACTTACTAGTTTTAGGAGATTAAAAAAAAACAGTTTCATTGGTAAAAACCATATAACTTAAGATTTATCCTCTTAACAAATTCCTAAGTGCACAGTACAGCATTATTTACTATAAGCACAATGTTGTTCAGCAGATCTCTAGAACTCTTTCATCTTGCATGAATGAAACTTCATACCCAGTGAAGAGCAGATTCCATTTCCCACCCCACAGTCCCTTTCAACCATAATTCTACTTTATGCCTTGATGAGTTTTCCTACTTTAGATACTTCACATAAGTGGAATCATAGAGTATTTGTTTTTCTGTGGCTGGCTTATTTCACTTAGCATAATGTCTGCAAGTTTCATCTATGTTGTGATATATTTCAGGATTTCCTTCTTTTTTATGGCTGAGTAATATTCTGTGGTATACATACACCACATTTTCTTTATCTGTTCATCTGTCAGTGGACATTTAGGTTGCTTCCATATATTGGCTATTGTGAATGATGCTGCAACAAACGTGGGATTGCAGATATCTCTTCGATATCCTGATTTCAGTGCTTTTGGAAAAATACCCAGAAATGGGATTATTGGATCATATAGTAGTTCTATTCTTAATTTTGGGGGGACTCTCCATATTGTTTTCCATAGCAGCTGCATCATTTTACACAAGGGTTTTAATTTTCCACATCTGTGCCAAGAATTTTTTTGTTTTTGGCTTGTTTTTATTTTTAATTTTTAACATTTCTTTTGTAGATGCTTTGGGATTTTCTACACAGAAAGTAATGTCCTGTGCAAACTGGGACAGTTGAATCATATTTTATAAAATTTTTAAACATAGTGAACATTTGAAAGAATGTGACGATGAATATCTGAATACCCACAACAATACTCAAATTGTTAATATATGTTGAATGTGTGTGTGCCTATATGTGTACACAGACATGCACATACATACACATATATGTTGGTTGAACATCATGACACTTTACTTGCTTCATCACATATGTGTTGACTGTAGGTATATCTGACTATGTAACTCTAATTCTACTATCGCACTTCAGGAAATTAGCAATTCTCCAGTATCAACTAATATCTAATCCACCTGAAATTTCCTCAACTTTCCCAATGATGTCTTTTATTGTTATTTCTTTCAAACTTGTATCCCATGAAGTTTCATGCATTGCATTTGGTTATTATTTTAGAACAGTCTCACTAACTTTTTTCCCTTATGACCTTGAATTTTTGAAGAAACTAGGCCAGGTGTCTTATAAGGCATTCCACATTCTGGATTTGCTTTATTGTTTCCTTATGGTTTTTTTTTTATTTGTTTGCTTATTTTTAGCCTTGTTCCTTTACCTCCTTTTTCCTGTAAACTGGAAATTTCGTCAAAAGTCTTGATAAAATTCAGGTTCAATATGTTTGCCAAGAGTATGTCATGTGAAGCTTTGTGCTCACATGAGGAGAGCATCAGTGTGGTTGTCCCACTATTAGCGAGGCTTAGCCTGATTACTTGACTAAGGTGCTAGATCTTGCCATTGTAAAGGTGCATTAGCAAATAGCCTGTAGGAGTGACATATGCATATTTTGAAATGCTTTGATGGAAGCTAATTGGTTCTTTCCAGAGAAAGATGCTTTTTATCTGCAATAGGATCATGTCCCTTTCAGGAATCTGTGAGAATGAATGGTCACTTTAGGGTGGAAATATGTTAGGCCTGCAAAAAAGATCATTGACCTTTAGAAAAATAGGAAGTGTGTCTCTGGCCTCCTGGAAGAGGATATTTAATGAATCCTTCAGGAGCCTAGCTCTATAATTTAATTTGAATGTATTAATTAAGGAATACTTTGAGAAAAGAGAGTTGGAAAAGTCTGAACCTCAAGATGTGATCCCTAAAGGAGAAATCTCCCCTAGTTTTGCTGTGTGGTAGCAGCAGACAGTTGCCTAACTAGGCTAGCAAAGACCTACTGAAGGAGGCTTCTGTTGGAAGGCTGCATTATTGAGGGGAAATGATTTTAGACAAGGTCTTCTTTTCTAAAAGAGGGTTTGAAGAGCATAATGTTGGTTTGAAAGTGAAGAAAGCTGTCCTTTTGTCTATTTCAAGTGTCAGGGTTCCCTGTTTCCAGGGATTACTTTGGGACTGTTGCCAGCATTGTTCCAATTCTTGAGAGCAGCCTGGTGGGCTCTGGAGCTCTGGAGTGAAGGGAGGTGGATATCCTGGGACTTCCCAATCCTTCTCTACATCTCCATGGTGCTGATGGAGAGTTCAGTCAGATGTGCCAGGCCAGTTAGTTTCCTGCTGACACCAAGCCTACACACGGTCTTATGAGTGAGCAGAGTAGATGAATTGGCAGCACAGGGCAGTTCATCGGTTCAACGTGTATCCCTCCTGGCAATGTGGTGTGATGGAAAAAGCACTCACCGTCTTTGGAGAAGGACATTTCTGTTTTCACTACTTACTAATGACATGATCTTGGGAGAAATTATTGTTATTATTTATACTGTTTTATGCTTATTTTGGGCCAGTTGTTTTATTTAATCTTCACAACAATCATAGGAGTGGTTGCTATTAATATCACCACTTTATAGATGAGGAACCTGAGGCAGTGAGAAGTATGCGTGTGCATCTTACGGACTAGGTGTGGACCAGAAGCAGCTAGCCCAGGGGCCTCACCGAAGGGGGCTTCCCTGAGAGAAACTGATCTCTTCAATCTAATAGCAAGTCCAGTGGAGGAGAGGGGTCACCAAAGAACAGCGAAAGTGCATCTTGAAGAAAAGAGAGCAGTTCAAACACACTCCAGACACAGAGATCACCAATACCGGGCAATGCTGGTACCTGTCAGGTACAATCTTTTCTTCTGCTCACCCAACAGTGTCACCTTAACCTCTGCCTCACTCCATTCCTGTGGAGGGCAGAAACCACTAGTGAGCTGGCAGGGAGGGCGAGAAGAGAAGAAGACACCCAGAGAAAAAGGTGACTTTGTCACTCTTTCCAATTGCAGGCTTCCACCCTAAGCAGCCCATGCTGAGGAACAAGGGAAGCATTAGCTCTTAATGTTAAAGTGTGGGGTTTTGATTGTTGACTCCTATATGGAACTGTATGTTAAGCTATTGAAATGAGTTGGTTTTGTGGATAAAAGTGAGTGTAAGGCTGTGTTGGGGGTGTTTTGTTATCTTAGAGAGACTAGAAAAGTCAATAGACACATTCTAGAGTCATCTAAGGAGCAGAAGAGAAGAGAATCTGCTTCCCAGAATGGGTTTGAGTGGGCAGTGGGAGAAAATGTTAAAGCTGTTCTCTTTGGAGTCCCCCTCTTGTAGCACGATGAAAATTCTATGAGTAATAACTAATTACACCAGTGGATTTCAACCCACCGTATATCTGAGGAATGTTTCTTCAAATAAGTTTTATTCAGAATGGTAAAGACTCAAAACAAATAAAAGCAGGCCTTCTTATCTTCCTCTATCTAAATCTAATTCAACTAGAGCTGCTCTGCCTTTATATGTTTTATGTCTTTAGCATTGAAGAGCAAAATTATTATTTTTTCAAATGTACCACATAGTTTATCAATCATTATCCAGTAGAGGCTATCCTGTCACTATTTTAAAATTTGAGGTATAATTGCTATATAATATTATATAAGTTTCAGGTGTACAACATAATGATTCAGTATTTGTGTATATTGCGAAATGTTCACCACATTAAGTCTAGTTAACATCTACCACCATACATAGTGCTAAATTTTTTTCTTGTGGTAAGAACTTTAAAGATCTACTCTCTTAGTAGTTTTCAAATGTGCATTACAAAGAGCATAATTATTGAATGGTGACAATGATACCATTGGAAATGAACACAAGTCCTTAGCAAACCCAGTTGGCCGGATGTTATAATGGCCTCTGGGACTTCTTAAACATGTCTCTAGGGAACTCGGGATCAAGATATCCCCTAGGTTTCTTTGCTTTTGACTTCAGCCACCTTGTTTTAGTGGCAGATGGGCTGATACATGTTTGAGCACACTGAGCCTCTCATTTCATCATTGCATTCAGCTGACTATAGGAGGCTTCTTAACTGAACTAAATCACAACCCTCTGTCTCTCACCTTCTGGCAGAAGAGATCATAAGTTTACAAAGTACAGTGGCCTTTGCTTTTCCTTTTCTTGTAGTTGTTCCTCTTAACGCTTCGAGGGAGATAATTTTTCATGTTTCTGGCTATTAGTTCTGCAGTTCTGCGAATTGGTCAAGGTGTCAAGTATCAGGGACAGCAATATTCTCAGAGGAAGAGAAAAAAGTACTTGCATAGAATCATAAAAATAATGTCAAACAATATCTAAAGAAATGAGAACTCCAGATTTTACCTCCACCCTATCCCATATTAGAGGATATGATATAAAGTAGAACAGGGCATTACAGTGAGTTTGTTTCTTTGATTGAATGCATCAAGACGGAGATTCAAGCATTAAACATACATGGTGTGCAAACTTTTTAGGTGAATAAATTCCCTACTTAGTTTAATCTCTGAAACTTCTGTCTTTATAGGTCTTTGTCTTTTTGCTCTGGCTAAAGTATCCTTAGATTTGTGTTTAGGGATCCTGAGTTGGGTTTCTTCTCAGCACATCATTTTTCTGAAAGGCCCAAGTAGGGCATTACTTCACCCGAAAGTCCCCACAGGGCCTGGGCAATGTTCTTGGAAACATGAGGATGATCTCACCCAGTTGGAAGAAGGGCTGCATAATAAAAAAATGGTCCTTCTCTCTCTCAGGCCACTGCGCACTACTAAAATATATTGCTTCTTGACCTTTTGGCTAAGATTCCTTGTAGAACAACTAAAATATTAGCTTCCTGTCAGCTTTACCACACTCGAGGCTATAATTTCTGACAGCTGTAAGACATCTTGTGCTTTGTGAGGGCCCAGATGAGCCCCTCTGTAATAGCTGAGTTCATCCAAAAAGGCTGGATCATAGACTGTCCAGTCCAATAATCCACGTAATGCTCCAGTCCTCACTGCGATGTTTGCTGATTTTCCCCTGACTGGGATTGTCCAGCTTGGGCTCTAATACCACCAGTGAGGGGCAGAGGGCTTTAAGGCAGCCCATTCCATGTTTACCTTACTATTGGCTGATTAGAAAAGAGTTCTTTCTTCCACTGAGCTGAAATCTTCCTTCCTAAAACTCATGTTCATTAATCCCAATTCTTGGGGGGTCTATGCACAGCAAGTCAAATCTCTTTTTAACTATTTGAAGATAGCCACTGTTTGTTTCCCAAGACTTTAGGTTGAATAACCTAGTCCCTTGAACACATTCTCTTTGAATTTGGATTCAGGCTTTGTTTAGCAAGGATATCCCAAACATACTTCATTATATATACCCAGAAATGAATTCAGTACTGAGCTATCCACTTTCTCATTCTCAGTATATTTATTTATGAAAGTGCCATAAAGAGCCATTAAATTTGTTTTGGGACCATATCATACTGTTGACACATATGAGCTTATTATTAATTAAAATTCCTAACTGTCTTACATACTTATGCCACCAAACTTGTACAGATAATTTTTGAACCCAAGTTAGGAACTTATACTTATTCATTACAAATTTTATTTATGATGTTTGGTCCATTGTTCTAGTCTCTTATTGTCTTTCTGAATCTTCATTCTTTTATCAACAATATTTGCTGTCTTTCCTGCATTTTTATCATCTATAAATTTTCTGAGTATCCCTTCCATTTGTGTGTCTTACTCATTGATACTAGAAGGTCAAAATTAGAGGACAAGTGAAAATGGAATCACAATCTACAATGAATAACCTTACTATTTACTCTAGTAATAATGAATTCTAGATCTAATAAGCAGAACAAGCCCTTGTGTAGTGACTCTGCTGTGGTAGGAGAGATAATGTCTCAGTAATTTCTATTCCTTATGATATGGCTTCTTAATTTAGAAAAGAAGTAGGAAAATAAAGGTAGCCTTTAAAACAAGGGGGAAAAACACCCACTGGTGTATGAAATGTTTAAGAAGATATTCCAAGATTTCCCTTTCTAAAACCTCAATCATTATTTTATTTAAAAACGAAAACCAAACAAAAATCTTAGCACAGAATAAACTTTTCAAAGTTGAGTTTCTAGATCATCTGGTTCAGTTAATTGGTGGCTAAAGATGTGGTTTTGTTTAAACAACCCCATATGTAGGCTTCCAACCCTTGCCCTTAAAATTAATTCTGATAATTCTTAACAGTGACAGAAAAATGTATGTGAGTAAGGGAAAGGAATTCAATTTCAGTTGGTATGTTCTGACTGAATAAAGAGAAGGAGTGGGCTTCAGGAGATACCGTTGAAGGATGAGTTGAATTTTCCAATGGATGTAGCATGACTCTCCATTTTAAAGATTTCCAGGTAAGTTCAAGAGGAAAATAACCGAAGCTGAATTCCATAAGGAAGTAATAATTCCCTTTCTGATTAATGAAAGTCTGTAGGTAATACTGCCAGGACAGACAAATTGCTGCATTCCAACTTTTAAAACTCTCCTTTCATCAGTTGGATATTTCAACCTACTTTAACTTAGTCTAATTAATGATATGCATGCCAGTATGTATGATCAGTAATGGGGTCAGTGTACTTTATTTTCCTTTTGTTTATGCAGTGTCATAGCTACATTTTTGGCTATGTTTTATGATGTTATGACCTGGACTGCAAACAAATTCCTAGTCAAACTGTTGCAGGTTGTTTATAAAATAATTTTGAAGTCTAGTTTGTTTTAACTTCTGAACCTCCTCTGCTATATGTTCACACACACACACACACACACACACACATCTCTCTCTCTCAAATAGTGACAAATAGCTTCTTCTAGCACAAATATTATAATCATAATTACTTGTAGTTGAACATTTTATTTATGAAGCACCATCTATCCTTGAAGATTTTTGAATTTTAAGGCTTAGATCATCAGTGTGGCATACAGATGGGTCAAAATCATCCATACCCTTAAACACTCTTTCTGCTTTAACCATGGTGAACATGCTTGCAGGTCTCCAAGTGTGTTACAGTATAACCTCCTCCAAAACTTTGCAAAAGTTCTTCCTTTTGATTGGAATGTTCCTTTTCTCTGGCTCAATAATACTTACTCATCAAAATGAGACTGAGTTTCTTCTAGGAAATTCTCCCTGATTCCTAGCACTTATTTAAATGCTCTGTGCTTATCTTTTACATATCAGCTATCAAAATATACTACAAAGGTTAATTTCTTCTATGTCTTTTATTAATATTGTGTACCTATAGATTATCTCATATGTAACAGGTACTACTACTACTATCTGAGACATTAATAGATGCTCAAGAATATAATAAAGGTTCTTTCTAAAGTAGGGAGCCTTATTTATTACTCAGGGTAGAATAGGTGCTTGTCTGTGTATACTGGTTATAGTGTACTGAATTTCTCCTTTGCAGAACTTATATATGTAACTGAGTACTTATTTGTATAATCGATGTTTGCTCATTAAGCTCCATGAGGACAGGCACCATGCCTCTTTACCATTGTCCTATTCTTGTTTCTTGGCATAATGCCTCACACAGAGTATTTGCTCAGTAAGTACTTGTTAAGTGAATAACTAATGGAATGAATGGATCTCTGTGATAGAAACTGATGAAGGAAGTGGTGCCCTTAGGTTTTAATTTAATATGTGGGGTTGCAAAGGGGGAGTGTTCTAAGAAAAGGGTAAGAATGTAAGAGCATTTCTTCAGAACTACCTGGAATACAAATGGTCAGCTTGGGAAGAAGGCAGCAGGGTTGAGGATGGAGCACGAAAGGAGAAGGCCCTGTCACCAGGAGAGCTGTATGAGGAGAAGGGTGACTGTGATGAAGCCTACAGGGAAATGGGATGCAGGTGAGATAGAGGCGATTAGGGTTTATCTAACCTTGGGGTTCCTAGTAGGATTTTGGCTTAAAGATTTTTTTCATGGTCTCAGCATGAAGGCTGAGACCTTCCAAAGGCAGCCTGGCACTGCCATCAGACAAACCTGTTGCAGAGTGCATCTACAGTAACACTGCTAGCTGTCTGATTTTGAGTGAGACATTTGACCTTTCTGAGCCTCGGTTTCCTCATTTGTAAGAAGAGGATAATTATATTCACTTTGAAGAGATGTGTGTAGTGAAATGAGATAATGTTCATAATGCATCTAACTCAGTACCTGGCTCAGAGCCATTACTGAACAAATGGCAGAAGTTGTTAATATTAACCAGACTTAACCTTTACAGAACTTTTGAATGATTCTTTTCTTGGCCCCAAATTGTTCAGTAATTTTAATCAACGGGTTGAAGCATTCTTATCAAATTTAAAGATGACACGAAATTGAGGAAAACAGCTAATATGTTGGCTGACAGGCTGAGGAGCTATAAATAGATCAACAACCAAGAAGGATAGTCTGAAACTAACATGATAAAATTAATAGGGACAAATTTAGACTCTTGAATTTGTGTTTAAAGAATCAGCTGAAACCAGAACAAGGGAGACCTTGCATAATAGTTTATAAGAGAAAGGCCCAAGGGTGTTAGCTGACTGTCAGCTTAACATAAGCCAAGTAGGTGAAGGCTGCCAAAAAGCTAATGTGATCTGAGGCCATGTGATGGAAATAGAGCATCCAGAAGAAACGAGGTAATCGTCCAAGTGTCCTTGTGCTGGGAGGACAACATCAAGGGATTGTTCTCAGTCCCTGGCCTGCACTTTAAGACAGATAGATGTAGAAGAAGGTTAACAAGAAGGTTAGAGTTCTGGAAACCATGTCATATGAGCAAAGGTCAAAGGAACTGGGGATGTTTAGTCTGAATGAAGAGACTAGAATGGTTTAGGGCTAGGGGTGGAGAGTGAGTGACATGGAGCACGCTGCAGCCTTCAAATATTTGAAAGATTTTCATTTGGATGAGAAATAGGCTTACTCTGCAATGTTTCAAAGGAATGGAAGAACAATTATGATTGGATATTGGAGGGAAAGAAAGTTTTGGTCAATATATGTCAAAGCATACTCATGGTAGCTCTACTTACTAGCATATATAAACCCCAGTACATGCAAGGCACTCTGCTAAGTTCTTCTTATACATTACTCTTCTTATATTTTATTTAATCCTTACATCAACTCTGTAAGGTGGGAATTATTATCCCCATTTTATAGAGGAGAAAAGTTAGGCTTAGAATGAAGAGTTGATGTGCCTAAAGCTATGCAACAGGTTAAATGGTGAAACTTGCTCTAACTCAGATCTTTTATGATTAAAAAGCCTGTGATTTTTAGAGGTATGTCATTTTTCACTTAAAGTTTTATGGGAAACAACACTTTCAGTGCCTAAAACCAGGACAGCCCTGGCAATCCAGAACTATTGATCACTCTAATTTCATAGCACGTTTCCTTGTACCCCTGAGACAGAGGAGACGTTTGCTTCCTAGAGTAGGTTTATAGCTCATTGCCTGGCTTTGGCTTAAGTTTCATAAGTGTTTACAGAAAATTTTCACTGTTCAAATATGGAAATGGTCTGCTGTTAGTGGCACTGAGCATCCAGTTCCTGGATGTAATCAAATAGAGGCTGAACACACTCTGTCAGAGTTAAGGGTGAGAATGCTCTGTTGGGCTTGTCAGTAGAGGTCATTGCTACAATCCCTTCCACCTTTGTCATTCTGTAATTCAGACAGAGAGGGCCCCTTGCACCATGAGGCGATCTCCCCCGCTTGTTATTCAGAGATGAGTGCACACTTGTGGGGCTGGTCTGGGGTGGTGTCTCAAGAAGCCTGGAACATAGACCCTTGTGTCCCTTCCCATGGTCACTGCCCCCTGTAAATGTAGCCAAAAGCATGTGTACAAATGTTTTGAGATCTTTGCCCTCAGAGTGTATATATTTTGCATTTTCAACCCAAAGCTCTTCCAAGAAAAATCCAGACACTAATTCATTATGTGTAGGTCATTGATGTGTTTATTCATTTAAAAATCATTTCAAAATGGAGAAACAAAACAGGTCTCAGTCCATCCTTCGGAATGCACTCATCAGTGAAATATCATATCATCGGTGGTCTTTAGAGGCCTCATAGCTGAGTGTCTGGGAGCCTATTAGTATTCTGAGAAAGATTTTAAAAACCTTTTTAGACACTGGAACTTTGTCCTGTGAGTGTCTGTGCTGTGTTGTCTCTTTTTTTTCCCCATTATAGCCTGCACTTAGCTTATTTCTTATAGAATAAGCCAAGTGGTGTCATACCACATTTGTCCCACATAAATTAGGACATCCTTGGCAATCCTTTACAACCTTTCTTGGACGGCCCTTGGGGCAGTGAGATTTCATCTTCCGCAGGGAGGGCTGTGTCACTTGGTGAGTCTCTAGTCAGCTGAAGGAGATGCTCTTTTGTCTGTGACAATTTTTTTTGTGAGGCAGGCAAACAGGTGGCCAACACAGGGAAATCTATATGGGAAAAAGTAAAAACAGAGCAAAAATTTCCAAAGAAATTATGGCAACCTACAGAAGTCCACATTTTATCCCCTCTGTTTCCTTACTCTGTGTGGACCTTCTCCAAGGGGGCCCAGACAACAGTCATTTTCATTTGAGTCCAGTGCTGCTCATGTCTGTTTCTTAAGAGATCGGCTGTTTGTTTCCTCATCAGCAGCCATTATTACCGAAGATGGACGTGGAGTCAAGCACTGTACTAAGTATTTTACATGATTATCCTATTTGCCCCTCAAAACAACTCTCTGAGGTAGGCAATATTGTTCCCCTTCTGTAAGTGAGGAAAGTGAGCCCCAATGGTGGCAGAGTGGGGAATAAAATGTCCCCCAAAGAGGGAGCAGCCACTTTTTTGCATGAAGTTGAAATGCTGCTAGGTCAGGCACTTGAGTATACCATTTCCTTTGGCTGGCAACACCTGTTGGGCTTTTGCCATCTTATTAGTCCTTAAGTCCTAGTTGACCCACCCCAAAGTGCAGGTATCAGGCTGGAGAGTCACAAGGCTCCATCAGTCAAGTGTTTAGTTTTGACAAGAGCTCAATAACAGGCTAACAGCTGCTTTTCAAAGGGATGGCCATATTGGAGAGATGTTAAATCCAAAACCCCAAGGAGTGCCTCTGAGTGGAAGCTGCATCATTCCCCACAGGCTCTATTGGCAAAAGCTTCAGTCACAAAGACTAGAGTTTGATGAGGGTTGTTGGGTCCGAAATGTGCAGTGTGCCACAGCCTGCTCGATAGCTTCCAAAGTGATATGATTTGAACCCCATTCAAAGCCCCATGCAGATTTGCTGGTTAATGGGACAAAGGATCAGTGAGAATGCCTATTGTGTCCACACCACCTCCAATAGTGGCTACTTTTTTTGGTATTGGGAGGCCCAACAAGACAGCAGATTGACTGCTGGAAGGATTAAACGTCAGTCCATCCACCCACTCCCAAGAAACTTTACTTGGGGAGCAGTTCCTAAAATTTTGTTAGGGCTTATTAGTCACCCATGCTGGCATGATAATACCACAGTCAAGGCTGTTGATAATGAGGCCTATGACTTGTCAACCAATAGAACATCCTCTATACAGTGAAAGATTTGAACATCAGAAGGCAGGGGCATCTGTGCCAAGTCCTGAACTGCCCACTGTGACAAATTGCAGAGGACTTCAGAAACCCTGGTAGAGGTCTTAAAATGTATATTGGAGACCTTGCTACATGAATGTGGGTTTATCTTGGTATTCAGGTGCCTGTGATATAGAAGAGAAGGCATTAGCACTGTCCAAGACGGAGACCAAGTGCTATCAGTTTAGTGGATTAAATTACAGTCACAATATCTGGAACTGACAAAGCTTTAGAAGCTACAACTGAATTCAGTTGGTGATATTTCTCTGTAAGCCTTCTGCTTCTGAAAAGCCTTAGCCTTTTTCAATGGTTATATAGGACTGCTGTGTTGAGATATTGCATCTCTTACTACAACTGCTGCCTTCAAGTTCTTAATTAAGACTGTGATTTCCGTTTTCCTCCAAGGAGTTTCTGTATTTCTGGTAGAGTGCCTGGGAAAGAATAGTGGGGTGGTTAGGGATTGATTTGCATATCTGACTAGGACTTCTGCATACACAGGAAAATCCCTGATAGACTTTATAAGCACTCACAGTAAAAACATGTAAAACATCAACAACGTTTACTTACTCAGCAGTGAAAGCCACAATAACAGCCCACGGAACCCCTCAAAGGATCCCACCCACAGTCACATTAGCTTCCCCTCTCCACCATGAATCTTTCCCAAACCCTATCAGTTGAATTCAGGTGACCCCCTCCTGCACTGGACCAGATAGAATGGTGACTTGGTACCTGTCCCAACACAGCCATAAAAGGTTGATCTTGCCTTCCCCAATTTTCCCAGCATATTCATATGGAGGCATATGGTCTTCAGGTCCCTTGGGATCAGAGACACCTCAGTCCCATCCTTAATCATCTTCTACCTTTAAGCAGCTAAGGTCACAGAATGGGGTTGGGGTGGGGGAAAGGATTCCCAGGTATGCAGCAAGAGAGCAGTTCTGCAACCAGTAAACAGTCTTTCCATTTACTTTCCATTTCCAGGGGCACAGAAACTTGATTTCTGTTTACTGCTTACTGCTCAACCAAAAGAACTTCAATTTCCAGTTCACCCAAAACCCTATGTTGAGAGGCAAGGTCATCATTACTGACATCATTTACTAATGCTGGGGACTCCCTAGTTAGGCAGTCATGAACACACCGCCTTTTGCTGGGGCCACAGGGCTTGTTGTCTCACTGTCATGATAACATCTTTTGTCCTGCCTATCTGGAGTATAAGCAATGACTAAGGCACCGTTTAGATGACTTGTTCTAAATCTTCAGTGTTAAGCCTTTAAATATTAACTCTTATTCATTCTAAGGAAAGTGTGGTTCCTTACTCTACTCCCTTTCCCACCACTTGACAAGAGCATTTCCTACTGGATCCCAGAGAGTCTTCTTATGTCTCTGAATCTGGTCCACAAGGCTTTTGTCCTTTCCACTCCAGAAAATTATGTAACTTTCAGCACTCCATCTTTGTCCCCAAAACTCTTGGGTCTGGGATTTGATTTTACCCTATTAAGAAGCTTGAACTTACTTATTCTGCTTACAAGTTAGCCTCTGATTGTCTCATGGACTCTGCCAGAGAAAAGAAAACTTCTGGGTCAGAGACAAAAGAATTATTACTCGTGGCACACCAAGCAGAATGGTCATCTCCATGTTGGTGCTGGCTTCCCCTTACTCCCTAAGTGTGTGGAGGCAACTTGGTGTGTCCAGATGGAGTCTTTGCACACAGTGGGTTTGTGCTGCTGAGGAACCCAAGGCCAAGGATCCAACATGTTCCAGGAAAAGTAGGAAACAAATCAGTTTTCCTCCCTCTAGGGAGTGAGAAGATAACATATAGGTAGGATGTGGTCACCCTGACCTTCTTAATTGCCTATATGACTAGCTACAGAAACTTCTTGGCATTAGGAAATAGTTAAGTCTTGCGGTATGGCACACTCAGAATATGCTGGGACAGTCAAGGCCCATGACGGACTGCCTCTTCAATAGTGATGGGGTGAATATGTTCAGGCATTTTCAGACTATGCCAGTGTGAAGTTGATCTGAGTCCACATAGAGTTAATCCCTACAATAGCAGTTGGAGGAGAACAAATAGTTTAGGGCTAACATACAAATGAGGCCCAAATGTGTGCATATGAAGAGTCTGATACACCTCTATAGAAATATATGGCAATATTTTAATTTTTATTGTTATCATTATTATGACTTCTCTAGGGTTTTCTGTGGCTGCTTTTCTGCATAGTAGGATACCAAGTGCTTTGAAATGAGGGCCCTGAATTCCACCTGGCTAGTCGTTGAGTAACACTGCTTGCCTTATTGTTATTCTCTCCTAAATGTAACATCATCTAGTTATTAAAAATAGTGAAATATTTTAAGGTCAAAGAATACCCAAACCATATCATTGTTGTTCTTATATAGTAATATAGGTATTGAAAGGGCTGAACTAAATAATGAATATATGAGGTATGTGGTCAACTGCCAGTGCCATTTAGACACTAGGCAAGTTCCCCTCTACCAAATAACTCCCAACAGCTCATTTTGGTGCCTAATAATTCAACATTAGTGACTTGGTCTTTTGCATATTGCCCTATTAAAATATAAACATTTCCAGAGAAATAATAGGTTGTTAACCACCATCACCTTCCTGAAAAACACATGTAGTGTAATGGAGGAAAATATAACCAATGATTGAATAAGGGCACTGATTTATTTTTTGACATTATGAGAATAAAATGGCAACATGTTCTTGATGAAATGGTCCAGTTCCTTAAAAGTATTCTTATTTATTTATTTTAAAATATTTCTCATTAAGGTAATATTGATATATACTCTTATGAAGATTTCACATGAAAAAACAATGTGGTTACTTCATTTACCCATATTATCAAGTCCCCACCCATACCCCATTGCAGTCACTGTCCATCAGTGTAGTAAGATGCCACAGATTCACTATGTGCCTTCTCTGTGCTACACTCTTTTCCCCATGACCCCTCACATCATGTGTGCTAAACATAATACCCCTCAATCCCCATCTCCCTCCCCCCCCTCCTGAATGACCTTCCCACACCTCTCCCCTTTGGTAACAGCAAGTCCCTTCTTGGAGTCTGAGTCTGCTGCTGTTTTGTTCCTTCAGTTTTGCTTCACTGCTATACTCCACAAATGAGGGATATCATTTAGTACTTGTCTTTCTCCATTTGGCTTATTTCACTGAGCATAATATCCTCCAGCTCCACCCATGTTGTTGCAAATGGTAGGCTTTGTTTTTTTCTTATGGCTGAATAGTGTTCCATTGTGTATATGTACCACCTCTTCTTTATCCATTCATCTACTGATGGACACTTAGGTTGTTTCCATATATTGGCTATTGTAAATAGTGCTGCGATAAGCATAGGGGTGCATATGCCTTTTTGAATCTGAGAACTTGTATTCTTTGGGTAAATTCCAAGGAGTGGGATTCCCAGGTCAAATGGTATTTCTGTTTTTAGTTTTTTGAGGAACCTCCATATTGCTTTCCACAATGGTTGAACTAGTTTACATTTCCACCAGCAGTGTAGGAGGGTTCCCCTTTCTCCGCATCCTCACCAGCATTTGTTGTTCTTAATCTTTTCAATGCTGGCCATCCTAACTGGTGTGAGGTGATATTTCATTGTGGTTTTAATTTGCATTTCCCTGATAATTAGTTATGTGGAGAATCTTTTCACGTACCTGTTGGCCATCTGAATTTCTTCTTTGGAGAAGTGTCTGTTCATATCCTCCTCCCATGTTTTAGTTGAGTTATTTGCTTTTGGTTGTTGATGCATGTGAGTTCTTTATATATTTTGGATGTTAACCCCTTGTTGGATATGTCATTTACAAATATGTTCTCCCATACTGTAGGATGCCTTTTTGTTCTGTTGATGGTGTCCTTTGCTGTACAGAAGCTTTTTAGTTTGATGTAGTCCCATGTGTTCATTTTTGCTTTTGTTTCCCTTGCTCAAGGAGATGTGTTCAGGAAGAAGTTGCTCATGTTTATATTAAGGAGATTTTTGCCTATGTTGTCTTCTAAGATTTTTGTAGTTTCATGACTTACATTCAGGTCTGTGATCCATTTCAAGTTTACTTTTGTGTATGAGGTTAAACAATAATCCAGTTTCATTCTCTTGCATGTAGCTGTCCAGTTTTGCCAACATCAGTTGTTGAAGAGGCTATCATTTCCCCATTGTATGTCCATGGCTCCTTTATCATATATTAATTGACCATATATTATTGGGTTTATATCAGGGCTCTCTAGTCTGTTCCATTGGCCTATGGTTCTGTTCTTGTGCCAGGACCAAATTGTCTTGATTACTGTGACTTTGTAGTAGAGCTTGAAGTTGGGTAGCATAATCCCTCCAGCTTTATGTTCTTCCTTCTCAGGATTGCTTTGGGTATTCGGGGTCTATTGTTGTTCCATATGAATTTTAGAATGATTTTATCTAGTTCATTGAAGAATGCTGTTGGTATTTTGATCAGGAATTGCATTGAATCTGTAGATTGCTTTAGGCAGGATTGCCATTTTGACAATATTAATTCTTCCTATCCATGAGCACAGGATGTGTTTCCATTTATTGGTATCTTCTTTAATTTCTCTCATGAGTGCCTTGTAGTTTTCAGAGTATAGGTCTTTCACTTCCTTGGTTAGGTTTATTCCTAGGTATTTAATTCTTTTTGATGCAATTGTGAATGTAATTGTTTTCCTGATTTTTCTTTCTGCTAGTTCATCGTTAATGTAGAGGAATGCAACAGATTTCTGTGTATTAATTTTGTATCCCGCAACTTTCTGAATTCAGATATTAGATCTAGTAGTTTTGGAGTGGACTCTTTAGTGTTTTTTATGTACAATATCAGTCCATCTGCAAACAGGGACTGTTTGACTTCTTCCTTGCCAATCTGGATGTCTTTTATTTCTTTGTGTTGTCTGATTGCCATGGCTATGACCTCCAGATCTATGTTGAATAAAAGTGGGGAGAGTGGGCACCCTTGTCTTATTCCCAATCTTATAGGAAAAGCTTTTAGCTTCTTGCTGTTAAGTATAATGTTGTCTGTGGGTTTGTCATATATAGCCTTTATTATGTTGAGGTACCTCTATACCCATTTTGTTGAGAGTTTTTAACATGAATGGATGCTGAATTTTGTCAAATGCTTTTTCAGCATCTATAGAGATGATCATGTGGTCTTGTCATTCTTTTTATTGATGTGGTGGATGTTTATTGATGAATTTTCAAATGTTGTACCATCCTTGCATCCCTGGAATAAATCCTGCTTGATCATGATGGATGAACTTTTTGATGAATTTTTGAATTTAGTTTGCTAATATTTTGTTGAGTATTTTTTCCTCTATGTTCATCAAGGGTATTGATCTGTAATTTTCTTTTTTTGTGTTGTCTTTGCCTCGTTTTGGTATTAGAGTGATACTGGCCTCATAGAATGAGTTTGGAAGTATTCCCTCTTCTTCTACTTTTTGGAAAACTTTAAGGAGGATGGATATTAGATCTTTCACTAAATGTTTGATAAAATTCAGCAGTGAAGCGATCTGGTCCAGGTGTTTTGTTCTTAGGTAGTTTTTTGATTACCAATTCAATTTCGTTGCTGGTAATTGGTCTGTTTAGATTTTCTGTTTCTTTCTGGGTCAGTCTTGGAAAGGTGTATTTTTCTAGAAAGTTGTCCATTTCTTCTAGGTTATCCAGTTTGTTAGCATGTAATTTTTCATAGTATTCTCTAATAATTCTTTGTATTTCTGTGGTGTCTGTAGTGATTTTTCTGTTCTCATTTCTGATTCTGTTTATGTGTGTAGACTCTCTTTTTTTTCTTGATAAGTCTGGCTAGGGGTTTTCTATTTTGTTTATTTTCTTGAAGAACCAGCTCTTGCTTTCATTGATTCTTTCTATTGTTTTATTCTTCTCAATTTTCTTTATTTCTGCTCACATCTTTATTATGTCCCTCCTTCTACTGACTTTTGGCCTAATTTGTTCTTCTTTTTCTAGTTTTGTTAATTGTGAGTTTAGACCATTCATATGGGATTGTTTTTCTTTCCTAAGGTAGGCCTGTATTGCTATATACTTTCCTCTTAGCATGGCCTTTGCTGCATCCCACAGATTTTGTGGTGTTGAATTATTGTTGTCATTTGTCTCCATATATTGCTTGATCTCTGTTTTTATTTGACCATTGATCCATTGGTTATTTAGGAGGATGTTGTGAAGCTTCCATGTGTTTGTGGGATTTTTCATTTTCCTCGCATTATTTATTTCTTGTTTCATACCTTTGTGGTCTGAGAAACTGGTTGGTACAATTTCAATCTTTTTGAATTTACCAAGGCTCTTTTTTGTGGCCTAGTATATATCTATTCTTGCAAATGTTCCATGTGCACTTGAGAAGAATGTGTATTCTGCTGCTTTTGGGTATAGAGTTCTGTAGATGTTTGTTAGGTCCATCTGTTCTAATGTGTTGTTCAGTGCTTCTGTCTCTTTACTTATTTTCTGTCTGGTTGATCTGTCCTTTGGAGTGAGTGGAGTGTTGAAGTTTCCTAGAATGAATGCATTGCATTCTATTTCCCCTTTTAATTCTGTTAGTATTTGTTTCACATATGTAGGTGCTCCTGTGTTGGGTGCATAGATATGTACAATGGTTATACCTCTTATTGGATTGACCCCTTTAAAAACATTATGTAATGTCCTGCTTTGTCTTTTGTGACTGTCTTTGAAGTCTATTTTGTCTGATACAAGTACTGCAACTCCTGCTTTTTTCTCTCTATTAGTTGCATGAAATGTCTTTTTCCATCCCTTCACTTTCATCTCTGTATGTCTTTGGGTTTAAATTGAGTCTCTTATAGGCCGCATATAGATGGGTCTTGTTTTTTATCCATTCCATGACTCTGTCTTTTGATTGGTGCATTCAGACCATAAACATTTAGGGTGATTATCAATAGGTATGTACTTATTGTCATTGCAGGCTTTAGATTCGTGGTTACCCAAGGTTCAAGGTTAACTTCCTTACTATCTAAGAGTCCAACTTAACTCACTTAGTATGCTATTACAAACACAATGCAAAGGTTCTTGTTTTTTCCTCCTTTTTTTCCTCCTCCATTCTTTATATATTAGGTATCATATTTTGTACTCTTTGTCTGTCCTTTGATTGACTTTGGGGGTAGTTGATTTAATTTTGCATTTGCTTAGTAATTAGCTGTTGTACTTTCTTTACTGTGGTTTTATTACATCTGGTGACAGCTATTAAACATTAGGAACACTTCTATCTATAGCAGTCGCTTCAAAATACAGTGCAGAGATGGTTTGTGGGAGGTAAATTCTCTCAGCTGTTGCTTATCTGGAAATTGTTTAATCCCTCCTTCAAATTTAAATGATTATCTTGCTGGATAAAGTATTCTTGGTTCAAGGCCCTTCTGCTTCATTGCATTAAATACATCATGCCACTCCCTTCTGGCCTGTAAGGTTTCTGCTGAGAAGTCTGATAATAGCCTGATGGGCTTTCCTTTGTATGTGATCTTATTTCTCTCTCTTGCTGTTTTTAATAGTCTGTGCTTATCCTTGATCTTTGCTATTTTAATTATTATATGTCTTGGTGTTGTCTTCCTTGGGTCCCTTGTGTTGGGAGATCTGTGGGTCTCCATGGCCTGAGAGACTATCTCCTTCCCCAGATTGGGGAAGTTTTCAGCAATTACCTCCTCAAAGACACTTTCTACTCCCTTTTCTCTCTTCTTCTTCTTCTGGTACCCCTATAATGCAAATTTTGTTCCATTTGGATTGGTCACAGAGTTCCCTCAATATTCTTTCATTCTTAGAGATCCTTTTTTATCTCTGTACCTCAGCTTCTTTGTATTCCTCTTCTCTAGATTCTATTTCATTTATTGTCTCCTCCACCATATCTAATCTGCTTTTAAAACCTTCCATTGTATGTTTCATTTTTGATACTGTCTTCCATAGTGATTGTATCTCTGACCAGAATTCATTCCTGAGTTCTTGAATATTTTTCTGTACCTTCATGTGCATGTTAATGATTTTTATTTTGAAATCTCTTTCAGGAATGTTCATGAGGTTGATTTCATTTGAATCTTTCTCTGGTATATTCATAATTTTGCTTTGAACCAGGTTCCTTTGACATTTCATATTTGTATGTGGTGCCCTCTAGTGCCCAGAAGCTCTACTCTCTGGAGCTGCACAGTCCCTGGAACAATGTTGGGTGTAATAGGGGAGAAGTGTTGGTGCCTGGGGGAAGGAAAGAGCTGTTTCCTGCTTTACGGCTGCTATGCCTGTCTTCACTGCCAGAACCAGTGGGCTGAGCACACAGGTATAAGCCTCTATGCTTTGTGTTTGTAGCTGCTGTAGGTGGGGCTTCCCTCTGGCTTGCCTAATGCCAGGAGAGGGTTTGCTAGTTTGTGAGCCAGGTGGGGCTGGCAGGAGGAAGGTGTAGCAGGCTGTGTATCATGGAGGGGAGCCTTGGAGCTGCTTAGCCCCCAAGGGGGCTGGAGTGCCTGAAGACCATGAAAGTTCCCAACCTGCTGGGCAGAGTGCACCCGGACAATTTTATCTACCTGTCCTTTCTCCTGAGCAGTAAGCTCTGGGCAATCCTTGCCCCTTTAGCAGCCCTCTTGCTGTTAGGAAGTCTCTCACACTGCCCACCTTTCTTTTGTCCCAGAGCAGCCGGATATGGATCCCTGCTTTCCACAAGCAGTTGGAATCTCAGTCTCTCCAAGTATTCTGCCTGTCTTAGCTTTCCAACCCCCCTAACAAGAAAGCACCATGAAATGTAGATTTGTGCTCCCAGAGCAGATCTCCAGAGCTAGGTGTTCAGCAGTCCCAGACCTCCACTCCCTCCCGCTCCATTTCTCTTCCTCCCGCCAGTGAGCTGGGGTGGGGGAAGGGCTTGGGTCCCACCAGACCATGGCTTTGGTATGTTACCATGTTCCGTGAAGTTTATTCTTTAATCCAGGTGTATGCAGTCTTATGCAGCCCTCTTTCCTGTTGCTCTTTCAGGATTAATTGTATTAATTATATTTTTATATTATATGCAGTTTTAGGAGGAGATCTCTGTCTCACTCTTTCTTGAAGCAGACTCTTTCTGTCCATTTCTGCAGATGCAAGCTGCCATGAATCCCTATAGCTATAAAGAAATGACTACTGCCAAAGGTCTGGGAAGCTCATTCTTCCCTAGTTGAGCCTTCAGGTGAGAACTTAGTCCTGGCTGACACCTTGATTATAGCCTTGTGAGACTTTAAGCATAGGATCCAGCCAAACTGCCTAGCCTTCACACTCACAGAAACTGTGAGATAATCAATGTATGTTGTTTTAAGCTGCCAAGTTTGTGGTCACTGTTATACCTCAATAGAAAACTAATACACATAGGAAGGTGAACTTAGGCTGGGTGTGACAGAACACCCCATGGTTTGTACATTTGGAAAGGTTCCTGATCTCTTGCTTCCTCATATATTTGTAAAGGTCTTAGGAGGAGTCAGGAATTACTTAAATAAGTTGGAAGACCCTCAGCTCTGCATTCAACATGATAGTCTTGCTATTATGAGATACAGCTTATTCTCAGATGTCAGTTGCTTGGAAAGTCTTGCATGTTGGCACTGCTTTCAGCCAGAGATTTTAAAGGCCTTCTTGTTGAACCTTTTTGCTGTTAGATTACCCAAAGGAAAAGCACACAGTCATCTAATGCACAAACTGCAGTGTCTCCTCATGATATTTTATGTACATTTCTTTGAACACATGTGAGATTATCTAAGTAGGATAGAATCCTAGTAAAAGTTCTGGGTCAAAGTGTATGTACATTTTAAATTTGTAAAATATTGATGAGTTGTCCCCCAAAAAAAGTGTGTCAGTTTATATTACTGTCAACAATGTATGGGAGCAGCCCTTGTTTTTCCACACCCTCCCTCCATTTTCAAACCTTTTGATCATTCTTAATATGAAAGCTGAAGAATGATATTTCAGTATGATTATATTTCAAATTTTTAAAATTCTGAGTAAAGCTGACTTCTTTTCAGTTGTCCAAGAACCATTTATATTTCCTTTATTTGTAAACTATAACTTTGCATTTTGCTATTGGTCTTCCTTAGTCACTAAAGTTTCTTTGTAAAGAGTTCTTACACATTAAAGAAATTATTTGTCTCATTTATATTCAAATATTTTATGAAGCTTTCCTTTGTTACTGTGCTTTATTGGTTTTTTTTCCATATCGAGTTCAATTGTGTGTGTGTGTAGTTGAATTTTTCTGTTTTCTTTTGAAGTTTTAATTTGTGTCTAATGCTTTCCTTAAATTTTAGTGAGAATGACATCTCAATCTGGGTGATGGTTACAGGAGTGCACACACATGTCAAAATTCATTAAAAAATATATATGTATAAAATTCTCTCATATACTTTTCTATTACATTTATAGCCTCGTTCTCTTTCTATTTAACTCTTTGAGGCATTTTCATGATTTATTTTTAATGTCATTATCTGAAAATTCATTTTTTTATTCATAGTTTTGGACTGCTACCTTCATCATAACTTAAATAGAACAGTTTCTTATTACCTTTGAGGAAGTTATATCTAGCTTCAGTTGCAAGTTGCTATTACATAAATGTATGTAGAATATTTGATCATCTTGGGATTTTCACTCTTACTCCTTTTCATAGTACCAGTCATACCATGCTGTATTCCTTAGGTAGTGTCTCATGCATTTACACTTTCCTTTTCATTTCCCTTTTGCCTGCTTTATTCAAACTGGCCTAAGTAGTTTAGTATCCTAATGGTCTTCCTGCTTTTATCCTCATTCCAAGTCATCCTACATATTGCAACCAGATTAAGCTTTTTAAAACTCCATTTTTGTCATATAACTTTCCTACAAAAAACTTTAAATTTCATTTTTATTTATTTATTTTACTACAGGAGACAGTTAAAATTTCCACGCCGAGCATTCCAGGCGCTTTAGGCTGGCCCTGTGGTGGTTACTGAACTGTTGTCTCTGGGCAACCCTGCTGTGTACTTGTCACTCAAGCTGGGCAACTCTTCAAGTTACATTTCTGCTTTTGCCAGTGGGGGTATCCCTGCTGGGTCTGCCAAGAGGAGGCACTAGAGGGAGACAGGAGGGTTGGAAGGGAGAAGACACCTGCTGCTGCTCCTCTTGCTTCCTGTCTGCTTGTGGCTCCTGTGGGTGCAGTTCCAGCCTCATTTCTTTGCTCTGCAGTAGCCACAGCTGAATCCAGTTTGCCCTTTGCCACACTCATGCAGAGCCATCCTCCTCGCGTCCCTGAGAGACTGCAGCCCTAGCCCCTCCTTGGATGTTTGGTCCCAGGCTCATTGGACCCCTTTCTCTAAGTTTCTAAGTTTTTAAGTTAATCAGCCCCCTTTCCTTTGTCTCCCAGCCCTAAGCATGTTAGCTGCTTCCTGCTGTTGCTACCTCTGATACCTTAGAGGTCTCTTCTTACCCGTTTCCCCTACCATTAGCAACTTTATACTTAGTTAATAGTTCTTTAAATTAAATTCTCTCTGTTGAAATAATTGGCATGGTTTCTATCTCCTGATGGGAACTTCACTGACATAGACACCAAACCACTGCCACAGCTGTTTAAACTCTACACCCCAGCAGACTCTGCTCCTGTGAGAAAGTCTATTCTTTCTGTTATATCCTAAGTGGGTTTTTTCCTTTGCCAACTTTGAAAGCTTGCTTATATCATCACCTACCTGAAAAAGCTATCCAAAGTCTGCCAGTCTGAACCCTGTTTTCCAGAGCCCGGGTAACATCTGCAGTCTTTCTGAAGTGGCGCTGACCATTCCAGTCCATGTTCTTTCTCCTGTGCCCAGATGACTCACCTGACACAGTCCCACAGGGATAGCCTCCCCCATGTCCAAGCTGGTTGTTCAGACTTCCCAGTGCATTCTACCATGGGAATGATGTTACATGTAGTTCACACAGTATCAGAATGGTATGGAGGCTTTTCACACTGCTCCACCTAAACCTGTTTAACTCACAGATTCAGTTCTGGAGCCTTTTGGTAAGTTCAACAAAGGGTCCCATTCGTTATGGTTCCCTGTTCATGACAGTCGAGTACTATAGAGAAAATGAAAGTTCCTATGGCCAGGATTCTCACCTGACCCTAGTCGGCTTGCTCACTACACATGTGGGCAATACATTATAACTGACTCTATATAAAGAGCTCTGCCCAGTGCCCTGGGCCGCACGGCTGTAGGAGAGCAGAGGCTGGAGTGGTGGCAGCACCCAGCACAGAGACTGAGACGGCTGTGGGGGCAGAGAGGCCCAGAGGCAGAGGCCAGTTTGTCGCATGCAGACTTACTCTGAGGTGGATGGGATTCTAGTGCTTGACCTCCTGGCTTGCCACCACCGGCAGAATAAAGCTGGGTATAAATCCTTTCACGCCAAGAACACTCCATTGTCATTTTTTGGTTTCACTGAATCAAGAGTGAACTTGCCCAGGGCTAAAACTCTCAGGCAAGACAGGTACCCTTGGTGCTGCTGATCTGTCTGAGGAGGGAGAGTTGAAAGCCAGGCTGGCAGCAGCTCCTATTTCTAGTCAGGGCTGCTTGGAGGTTGTATCATTGGAGTCTTTATTTCAGAGCCTGTCTGGACTACTTAGAGGTCAGCAGCTTTCTGTGTGATATGCCTTCCTCTTAAGCCTTCTGAAAGAGCAGGATTGTACATTGTGTATTAGGTCTTAGACAGTGCTTAGCACAGCACTTGGGCATAATAGGTCTAATTCTCTGAAAATATGCCTCCTGCTGTTGCATAGCCATTCTCTCTCTATATATATGGCTTATTTTTTTTTTCAGATACTTAAATAAATGTGTCCTCTGTTTTCACTTAATTTTCCTTCAGAATATAGTGGTAGAGGTATCTGAAAAGGAGGATTTAGTACCTCGGTAAGAATAGTCTGTCTCCTGAACATGTAGTCAAACCCATTTTCTCTGCAGGTAAGCTCATTGTAATTGGTGTTTGAATGGACACAAAAAAACAGACTTTCCTCAGTAGAGGAAGGGAAGAAAGGCTTGGAGTTGCCCTACACTAGAATTTTCTTCTGAGAACCTGATACTTATTGGTAAAGTTCATGGTATTTTAGAAGTGTAATGGCCTAGGCTCTCATCAATCCTGCATTCAAAACATTATATAAATTATTTGATTATTTGAATTTCACTTTCCTCATTTATAATGTAGAGACAATAATATCACTCTATGGAATTACCTTGAGCAATAAAAAGATAACGTGTAAGGTGTCTGGTATAGAGCCTGGCATGTAGTGGGTATTTAAGTGTTCAGTAAATGTTAGTTCCTTTCCTCTTTCTTTTAGAAATAAGCTTATTTGTACACTGAGTTTAAAAAGACATATCCTCTCATAGCATGAGCTGTGAGCCAAGGTGGAAAAGTAGACAAAGTAACACAAACACCAGGATTTGAGGATCCATATTCTGTGTTCTTTCTGTTCTTGGTTTCTCTATCCACTTTTTTCCACGGATGTTGCACTGATAGGAAGCATGCAAACATTTTCTGAAGTGGTTAGAGCAAAGCACACGATTTATTTCTGATTACCTCCCTGGAGTGTATTCTAACTGACCTTTCTGGAATGTACTAATAAATGTTTTCAAGTTTATAATTCCTCAGAAAGTGAGAGGCAGAATGAAACTTCAGAAGAAAACTTGAAATCTGTTAACTCTTAATCTTTGAGAATTAGCATTATTTTGGATACAGCATTCTTACTGAAGTGACATACTAAAATCCTAACCCTTTTCAGGGAGCAGGCTGGGAAAATATTCAGTGATGCAATAGGCTGTGTTGTTGCCGAAATGTAGCCTGAGTTTTGGGAAGTATGTGATGTGTGAAATAGCTGGAACTCCAGTGATGGTGATGCACTGTTTCAGCTGTGGACCAAGACTTATTCAAATCCCCTGACTCTGGAGTCTCAGTTTCTCAATATGAACAACGTGGATGATAGGAATCTGCAAGCTCATTTTCCTAACCTGCTGTGGTGACATACTATTTGAGACTTTTTATTTTTTTCATTTGTTTCAATTGTTTTCATAATTGCTTATTGAAGCATTTTTTTTTTAAGATGGGTGCTTTAAAAATTAAATTCTTACCAGATAATTACAGCATCTGGGTCATCTTGGTGTTGGTCTTTATTGATTGTCTTTTCTACTTCAAGTTGAGATTTTCCTGGTTCTTGGTATGACACGTGATTTTTGTTTGTATCTTGAACATTTTGGTATTATGAAATTCTGGATCTTATTTAAATCTTCTGTTTTTAACAGGCCTCCTCTGATTCCATACTGGTGGAGGAGGGGTGCTGCCTTATTATTACCAAGTTGGGGTGGAAGTCCTGTTCATGCTCAGCATCCATTGACGTTTGGGTGTGGGGGGTACTTTGTCATTTCAGAGGTGGGTGGATGTGGTCAGGTGTCCCCCTAGCCAGCTTCCCCCTTCCTGGCTGGAAAGGAGAGGGCATCTGTTCATGCTATCTACACACGCTCCACTGACACTGAGAGAAGAGGGGGCTCATTATGTCCCGGAGGTGGTGAAAGCCCTGACTTTCCTCTCAGCCTCCTCTGACACTACCCTAGCAGGTGGCTGGACCATTATGGCAGGAGCAGATGGCCATAATATAACTAGCTCTCATCTTCTCTCTTTTTTTCCCTTTAAGAAACTTTTGACATATACACAAAAATACAGAGAAGAGTATAATGAACTCCATATACTCATCACTTAAATTCAACAATTGTATTGTGCCAATTTGGTTTCACCTGTCTCCCCCAAACTTTCGTTTTCTTGCTCATATATTTTACAGCAAATCCTGGATATTATTTTATTTAGTAATACATACTTCATATGGAATTTAAAAAATCATCATCAGTTTCATTATCACATTTAGCAAAATTAACAATTCCTTAATATCATTTTATATCAGTCTTCATTCAAATTTTCATGATTGTGAGGAAAAAACCCTTCTTTTACAGTTGGTTTTTCAAATTGTAGCTCCCATCTTAAAGACAAACACTCCCCTCTTTTTTCTCTGTTTTATAATTTATTTAAAACCTTTTTGATATTGAGGTATATACAATAAAACACACAGATTGTAGTGTAGCGCTTAAATGAATTTTGACTGTGTACATACAGCTTGATGAAATTTGACATGCGTATACACCTATGGATCCATTGCCCAGATCAACATGTCAAACACTCCCACAAATTTTTTCCCCTTTCACCTATTTCATGCAGCCCTCTGTGTCCCTCACCCAAGGCAACCATCAGTCTCTTTCTCTGACAAACACTCTCCTCTTGGTAGTTGCCGCCCATCTTTCTACTCTCCTTCATGATCAAATTATGTAAAGGAGCTATCTAAACTTACTGTCTCTAATTCTTCACCTCTCATTTTCTGTTTAGATTACTTTCATCACGATTTTATCCCTATAAACCCACTGGAAACCCCCAAGGTCACCAATGGCTTTCATGTGGTCGATTCCAATGGTTCTTTTTCAGTATCCATTCAACTCCCAAGCAGTTATGAAAGCTGATGTTTTCCTCCTTTTGGAACACTTTCTTCGTGTGGTTTCTGAGACATCATGCTCACCTTGTTTTCCCATCACGCTAGCTGCTGTCTCCTTCTTGATCTCTTAATTTTTGAATTACTCCAGGAAGTACTTTATTCTTTTCTCTTCAGCATCTCTTAGGTGATATCCAAAATGTATATGGCTCATCCCCAACCTTTTCTCTGACCTCCAGGCTGTATGTCAAACAAACATATTCATCATCTTCTCCTGGATATCAAATGGACATATGAAACTTAATATCTCTAAACCAGGACTCCAAATAAGACTGTGCTCCTCCCCAAATCATCCTCATCTCAGCAAATGACACAATAGTAAAAAGAAGGAAGCAGTGAGTTAACTCGGCACCTGGAAACTGAAGTTGTCAGGGAAGTGCTATCTGAAGAGGTGACATTTGAGCAGAAATTAGAATGACCAGAAGGATTCATTCAGAAGCCAGGTCGGGGGTATAGTTCAGGGGCAGAGCATTTGACTGCAGAAGCCAGGTCAGCTTAAAAAGTGAGAGAGAGAGAGAGAGAGAGAGAGAAAAAGAGAGAGAGAGAGAGATTAAGAGAGAGAGAGAGAGAGAGAAAGAGAGAAATCTAGGAGTCATTCTTTGTTTATGTCTTGTCTCCATATCTAGCTATCATTCACCAAGTTCTTTTGGCTCCACCTTCAAAACAAATCTGGAATTTGACCAGTCTTCAGAACTTCCGTTACTACCACCTTCCTCCAAGTCACCATCATTTTTCAGTAGACCACTGCAATAGTTTTCCAAGTCTACCACTGGAAGATAATCTATCAGAACAGTGGCCAGTTATATTCACTGATATATCCTTGTGCACTTGCAGCAAAGCTTGGTGGATGCTCAGTAAACTATTACTGAGTGAATAAATAATCTCTCTACTTTCTTCAGCTAATGTGATCTTCTAATAAGGTTCAAGGCACCTCTCTGCTCAATGAAAACTCTCCAATGATTTTGGATCACACATTAAACTTAAAATCTGATTCTAAGTATATATGATCGGACCCCTGCTTATCTCCCCAACTCATCTCCAGTCACCTTTCCCCTTGCCCTCTCTACTCCAGCCACATGGGTCCCCTGGCTGTACCCCAAGGTTTAATCCAGCTATACAACCTTCTGGTTTTGTAGGAAAGGACACTGAGGACCAGAAAGGTAAGGCTACTTGCCAAAGTCTCATATCAAGTTGGTGGCTCAGCTGGGACTAAACTACTCTCCTCTGGTGTCCTAGTCCTGAGCAAGTTTTCCTGCATGGCATTGCCATAGGCCTTGAGAATTTTATTAATCCCATTCCCTGCCTGATATAAATACAGAGCTTGCTGCATGTTGTTACTTCACATCTTTAACAATAATGCAGGCTGGCTGGCACTTCCCAGGATTTCCCAAAGGGCAGAGGAAGAGCAGAACACCTCTGCTGGTTTCTCCTCTGAAATAGAGACTTTGCAACGTCAGCCACCGTGCCATTGTTGGACAACAATATGTGTCTCAGAAGCAAGGAAAAGTTCCCACACTCTGTGCTTACCAGACGCCTGGCTGGTGAGCCCTGGTCTCCCCATTACTCCTGGGTTCCTTGTTTCTCTTTCCTCTCTCTGTGTTATGTCATCTATTCATGACTGGGGCAAGATGCCATGCTATTCTTTCTCGATTCTGGGTCAGTCTGTTATTAGCTATTCTCCATGGGTGCCCTATTCATGAAAACTTAGCCACCCCCAGTTTCAGTAGGTGAATTCCATGGAAAAGTGCAAGGCACATTTTTCCTGCTTGGTTTGTGCTTTTCCTGTGATTCAGCCATCTTCAGAGGGAGCTCTTCATCACATTTCACTGACATGGCCTGTGTCTGTGAGTCCAGGGAAGCTAAGTCCAGCCCAAATTTTGTGGACGTTCTTGGAATGCTAAGGCTAGGTTACAGCAAAATGAGCCTCTGTGGTGGGTTTGCCTGATCAGTCTGTGCTATTAAGAGACCTAAAAGTGGAAATGTTCTCATGTTAAGAGCAAACTGGTAGAGAAGGTTAAACATGTGATGCTCAGGTCACTTTAGGTGAAATTTTAATTCTCCAGGTGTCCCCCCACCCACATTCTAATACTTCCTCAGGATACTCTGATTTCTGTGTATCAGTTTCTCCACTCAGTAAGTGGGGCTCAGAGTAACAACCAACCTGATAAAATCTTCCTCAACTTATGATCTTGGTACAACCTGACAAACCCATCATAAGTTGAAAATATCATAACTTGAAATGCATTTAATACATCTAACTTACTAAACATCAGAGCTTTGCCTAGCCCAGCATAAACATGCTCAGAATATATACCTTAGCCTCCAGCTGGGTAAAATCATCTAACACAAAGGCTCTTTTATAATAAAGTATTGACTACCTCGTCATTTATTGTCTACTCTACTGAAAGTGAAAAGCAGAATGGTCACATATAGGGTGCAGGATGGTCCTAAGTGCACTGGCTGTTCATCCTCATGGTCGTGTGGCTGATGGGGAGCTGTGCTCACTGCTGCTGCCCAGCATCCCAGAAAGGCTAACACTGCATGCCATGGACCAGGGAGAAGATCTATATTCAAAATTCAAAGTGAAGTTTCTACTGAATAAATATTGCTTTTGCAACATTGTAAAATAAAAAAATTGTAAGTCTGGGACCCTCTGTATTGTGCTTTTAGCTGTGTATAGACAGGAGCTGAGTCCAGGCAGAACACCTTTCATCTGCAGATCTGAAGTGCAGGATGTTGGAAAGTGGGGCTCCAGTTCATTTAACATGTGCTTAATCCTTTTGCCTGTGAAGTGTATTTCCCCTACCCAGTTTAGGAGTGAGATATATGGATACGTATATATGTGCTCTGTGTGCGTGTATGAAGGAACTGAACTTGAGTCCTGAAATGTCTTTGTCAAATCATCAGATAAATCGGAAACAATACAGTGTTATGATTAAGAGCGCAGGATCTGGGCTTTGGAGCCAGAAAGACCAGAACTCAAACTCCTGCTGCACATCTTGCATGCTTTTTTGATTTAAAAGAAGTTCTTTTTCCTTTCAGCGCCTTGGTTTCCTAATATGCAAAATAAAGTTATGAATAATATCAGCCTTATAGCGTCAACATGAGGATTAAACAATGTATATAATGTATAAGATGCTTAGCATGGTACCATATATAGATATATGGTAAATGTTCAACAAGTATTAACTATAATTATTAATGCAATGCAATATAGTATTGTATTACAATGTATAATTGTAATACAAGGCAATTGTATTAATACATCAGAGATAAAATATAATTGGGTATTTTCCAGTATATCCCCTTCTCTTTAGAATTTCACTGGTGCTTCTTATCTCTGCCTAATTTCATGCTTCCTTCAAGATGAACCTCTCAAGATACAAAATATTCATGGTGGTCCTTTGGGACAATGAAGGGAATCTCTTCATTGTTTGGTGTGTCCCACCAACCAACAGACTTCAATCCAATGGGAAACAAAAATTTGTGATCTACCATACTTCATGTTCTCTCATTTCTTACCATAATAAGAATTAATTTATTGTTAAAAAGTAAAGGAAGTTTTTTGTGCCACAGGAGGAGAATATTCAATATGGTCAAAGGCAACACTAGTCACCAAACAGGGTTATAAAAACAGTGTATTTGAACCCTTGGAAACTAAGGTCTACAACAACCAGCTTTTAAGAGAATTCTGGCAATAGATACAGAGTTGATATTGTACTTTGGCAATGAGAAATCCACATGGTGGTTCTGATGTTGGATCGTACCATACATTGGTGAGGACTGGGCAGCAGCAATGGCTAGTGCCCTTCCTCAATAAGTGGTGAACCCTTGATAAAAACATACAAACTGGGCCTGGCAGGAGGAGTGTGGGGCTGGTAGACCTAAAAGACAGTGTCTGGTGGTGACACCAAGCAGACAGTCCATCTGAAGTATTGCACTAGGAGGACTAGCCAGAGAAACAAACCCGGGTACTCGCCCCGGTACTGAGCATGCACGTTGGAGTGAAAGTGAGATGAAGCCTCCTAGCAATTTGCTTGAGAACCACAGTATAGTGACAAGGACTTTTTGTGTTGTGCATTCAGCCCTCGCTGTGGATGTGAATGCAGTTAAAAGCACTGTACTGGTTTGGAAAAGGGCTAAGGAGACACGGTATGGGGGTAGGAAACAGGGTGATTCCTGTTTGCCTGGGACTCAGTCCCAGAACTTTCAGTGCAAAAGTGGGACAGTCCTGGTAACCCCAGGAAGAAAGAGGGTGTTTGAAGTTACACATAGACGTTGAGCCGAGGACGCCTATAATGTGAAGAATCTTCAGTTATCAGAGTTGAAAGGGTCCTTAGAGGCTGGCTGTGTAGGCAAAAGTTTTTAACTCAGTTTAGATCTCTCTGTCCCCAACTGGCAGTTTCTTCTTGAATACTTCTGGATATTTTTGGGTATTTTTTAAAATGGAAGGTTACAATTTCTTGTTCTCTTTTATTTTGGTCTATCCAGGAACCAAGGTCCCATGTACACATTTCTGTCCCAGGAAACTAAGCAGCCACATGTTGGATTATAATCACTTAAATATCAATGTCATAACAGAGCTGCCCCGGGAAGATGACAGGATTTGTAAGCAGAAGGTCTGGGCTTGAGACTCAGCTCTGTGCATGAATTTTCTGACCGTGCCACACTAGGAGGCTCAGAGAGATTAGATGACCAGCTCAATATAGCCGAACACTGCAGAGACCTAGAATCCAAGCCCCAGAGAACCAAGCTCAAACTTTGATTTCCTTAAGACTTCTTTGTCTTCTAAACTGTAATTTCCTTGAGGTTTTGGCTAGCAGAGTGCTAATGTTAAAGCAGAAATCTGGGGTTCCTACTAATACTCTTCAGGCTATAATGACACCAAAGAATTTAAAGAGGCCCATATCTTGATGACATATCTTTTTAGCCAAAAAATGTGCATATTATTACTTTGCATGTGCAGCCCAGCCTGTAACTTCTCAATTCGCTTTAACTGCAGTTCCATGACTGACACAGATGTTATTGCTCCCCAATTACAGTGTTTTCTGCTTGGAGGCATCTTGTCTTCTGTAATATATCAAGAGCCAGAGCCCCAGTGCTAAACATTAGCTAGTAATTTATGATCCTACCTTCTGAGGCAGAGAGGGCAGCCATAGCTCACTTTGGACTTGGAAAAGCACTCCAGGTTTTCCCTCAGCTCTTTTTTTCTCTTTTCTTTTTCTGCATTTGCTCATTACTATATCTTTTCAATTTAGGGATGGCCTGGATCCTGCCATGTAAATCAAAGAAGAGAGGGCCTGACTCAGCCGCCTAGCCTGGGTCACCTGGAACTCATTATGATACAGGATCATAAACACCTCCATTTTCCCTTCAGAGAGAGACCAGCCCCACTGAAGTTAAGCTACCTGCCTAAGAGTTGAGTGTGATCAGCTGTACTTAATCTTTAAATGTCCAACCCACTGATAACCTTTGGTTTGCTTTGATAACTACAGAATAAATTCTCACTGCCTTGGATACCAGCATCCTGGTTTCTATTCGAGGCTGTGGGGCAGATGTCACGGAATCTTGGCCCAGACAGCAGTCCTTGGAGATCTCTGGGGCCCGTTACTGGCTTTCAGGCACTTAATTTCTAAGCCTTCCTCCGCCAACTCCAAATTTCCTCAGGGAATGACACGGAATTTGCATTAACAAGCTTTAGGTACTCTTTGGGGTAAAAACCATTTGGAGGTGGGATAAAGGGGAGCAAAAGATCCATCAAATTCAAAGCTTTGCGACACAGTTTAACAGGAAGAACATGGCTAAGTTTTTTGCATTTTGGGTTTGAATCCAGCTCTTCTCTACTTGCCCCGCCTCACCTTCCCAGCTGTGTGATCTTTGGAAAGGATGTTAACTCTTTTTGGCCTTAGTTTTTCTCCTCTGTAAAATGAATGGGAGTGGTCAGTGCTTCTCAGACTTTCATGAATGTATGAATCACTTGGAGATCTTGTAACTTGTTGTAAAGATTAAATTAGTTAATAGGTCTAAAGCTGTTAGAATAATGGCTGGCTCATAATACTGTACAAATATTACTTTTGTTATTATTTGACATAATATGATGAGAAGTTCCCCATGTCATTGAAAACACTTCAGAAACAAAACCTTATGTAGATGTTGAAATATCCTTTAGTATGACTATGCCTATAACAATTTATTTATTCATTTTCTTATTTTTATCTATTATAATACTGTTCCAAAAAATCTTTGTGACTCTTTGCCTATAGATATTAATTTCCTGTAGATAATGGGAAGGAAAACTAACAGGCTGGCTTCACTAAGGTCCATCCCAACTACAAATCATTGATAATGATCAAGTTCACTTCAATTTTCATTTAGCAAACGTGTATTGCACACCTCCTGTGGGTCAGGTACTGTTCTGGATGTTGGGTACACAGTGATAAACAAGAAGGCAGGGACCTCGTCCTCAGGGATCTTTTAATTTAGGAGCAAAATTGGATGTTAAAAATGTAATGAAAATGAAGTGTGATGAGTGTTAGGACAGGGAAAATAGAGCATATCAACAAGGGGCCTCACTGAGGAGGAGGTACCCTCTAACTGGAGCCTGGGTGCATAAGGGGGACGTGTCCAGTGAGGAGAAAGGGCAAGAGGCTGAGAGAATGGTACTTACAGAGATAATTATCCATATTCTCCTGTTTATATCCTAATGGCTTATTTCTTTAGCTGGTGGCCACTGTCTTAATTTGTCTGCTAGAACATCAAAACCCCTCGTTAAGTCTGTCAAAACAATAAATTGTATTTCTTATTTTGTTCCTCCTTGAGGCAAAGCCAACAATAGTTTAAATAATGTTTGAGATGGATTAAAAGTCCCTAATGGGGCAATTAATAGATTAGACAGTTAAATAGGTTAGAACCAGGTTTTGACAGGGTTCCTCTATAATGAAACAATGATCATAATAGACATTCATGGCATCATGTATGTATGTGTCTCCAAAGTGACAAGATAATACTGTAATTGTAAAGGTTAAAAAATAACTATGATGGGAATGCTTATAAATAGTAATTTATTGGGCTTTTGCCTTAGAAAATCAAGTAGGTTAGGCATGAGAGTGTGTCTGGCATTTGATCGCAATAGTGCTGTCCTGACACCAGACTTTGGATCTTCTTAGAAATTCATTCCTCATTTACTGGGGTAAACTCCAGCTGTGAAGGATCTCAGTTTTATGTGGTAATATATGCTTCAGAGTTATTTACTCTAATCAATTTGAGGGTTGAAGCAAACTGACTGCTTATAGTTAATATTCACCAAGCTTATAACAAAATGCAGATTCAGGGTTCTCAGTGCATATGTATACCCCTTGGATATATTTCCAGAATTCAGGACTATTCAAGGTTATGATTTGTTATTGAGAGTAGGTTGTGCTGGAAATACAAGTGAGTAGGAGAGCTTGTTTCTGTTTTCTCTTCACCCTAAATCATTCATTCATTCAACAAGAATCAAAGGGTGCCGTGGGACACAATGAGGAGAGGAAGCCTCTGTATTACTCTTAAGTTTAATCTTTAAGTTTCAGAAATAAATTTAGAGTAAAGTAAAGCTGACTGGGCTTGAGTGGGGACCACTGTTGGTGAGAATAAGATGTAAGTTTAAGCTGAAGATAATGGCTCTACCATTTATATCTATAAAAATGTCAAAGAATATTTGATAGACCCTCATAGTAAACATTTCTGTCACCACCTGTGAGCAAATTATTGCTAAATACATCCAATAACTACTGTGAATATTTAGTATGGGCTAAGATAATTTTAATTCATGTTAATTTTTATCATAATTCTTCATACAAATAGTTTCATTCTGAGTTTATATCATATTATGGAGGCATTGTTTAGTAGTAAAACTGCATGGAGTTTGAAGTCATACAGACCTTAGTTCAAATCCTGGCTCCTCCATTTGTGATTAAGGTAAGTGAGAGAGCCTGGTGTGTCAGTTTCCTGATCTGTGATATGGATGTTTGTGTGTGTGTGTGCGCACATTTATGAAATGTCTATCTATGCATCTATTGGTCTATCATCTATCTACATAGATATAGGTAGATATGCTTCTAAACTAGCAATCAAACTGTGTAAATTAATCAAGTGTATTTGAGCAATTAGACTGAAGTCTGATATCTAAGGGAATATACAAGCTTGAAATTAGAAGTCTTTAAAATTGGTAAGTTAGAAAGTAAATAATAATGTGTTGGTTAAATATCAGTGATTTAGTAATTAAGCCAAACTGAAAATCAACCAGTGCTGTGTAGCATATAGAAGTATGAGCCCGAATCTACACAGCCTATTTTATAATATTCCCTTTCTTCCTTTGGTTTCTAAAAATGGAATGAATTCCCTTTCTCTGGATCCATCCCTCTATACTCAAGCTCCTGCTCCTAATCTATTCAACTGACTTGCTGTATTTCCAGCCTGACCCTTCTACGTCAGGCCACGCCTCTTTGTGTTTTCGAACTTTATCTTGCTCATTCCCATCTTCATGCAGATCTCTGCTTTCAGGGATCTTATAACCTAGTGAAGAAAAATGGCATTAAACAAAGTACTTGTTGTAAAGTAAGATGAGTGCTATTTGAAATTTACAGGGTGCCATGACAACAGAGGACAGGGGAGCCTAATCTGGAGTTTCTGCGAAATTCCATTCGTTCATTCAACAACTAATTTGATGAACACTGAGTATGAGTCAGACATATATGAGGCCTAGTTGGGTATTTAATAGGAAATATAACAGACATAGTCTGTAAAATGATGTTTAAGCTGGAGCCTGAAAGATGAATAGGAAATATCTATGTGACAGGAGGTAGGAGAGGAAGGCGATTTTTAGGAGATAGCTGCAGGGCTGAGTGATGGTTTAATGTGGGGTTCTTACCTGATGTGAGCTGAGTCCAAGCTAGCCTTGGGTTTCTGTACTGGGCAGCTGGGTAGATGGGAGTATCATTTACCATAATGATAAATAGCAGGTTTAGGGAGTGAAGGATTGGTGATTCATTCACTTATTTATTCCACAGTTACTTATTGACTATACCCTATGTGCCAGGTCCTGTTCTAGACATTGGTAACATAACAATGAACAAAAGGAACCAAAATTCCTGCCATGATGTAGCCTAATGGAGGGAAAAAGACAAAAAATAAATCTAATAGAAGGGAAGACAATAAATAAACACACCATATAACTATAGTATGTCAGATATTTGTAAGTGTATAAAGACAGATACATCAGGAAAGAGGATAAGAACTGCTAGATCTGAGGGGTGGGTTACAATTTTATATAGAATTTTCAGGGAAAGACTTACCAAGAGGTGATAGTTGATTAAAGTGTTCAAGAGTGTGAGAGGGCAAGGGTTTTTGTCTGGAGTAAGAGCAGAGGAAAAGCAACTGCAAAGGCCCTGTGGTGGGAGCATGTCTGGCCAGTCTGGCTAGAGTGGTCTGAGTAAGGAGCAGAAGAGTAGGAGATCAGAGAAGTGAGAAGATGGAGACATTATGCAGGGCCTTGTAGGCCATTATAATGCCTTAGGCTTTTACTTAGAGCAGGATAAATAGATACTGAAAGGTTTTGTGCAGAAGAGTGATAACTAACGTGCATTTAAAAAATATCACTATGACCAAGTTCAGCTTTAGGTAGAAGTTTGAGGACTCATGGGCCATCCCAGAGGGTTATTCAAAAAGAATTGAATACATCCATCTGGAGCTCAGTAGTTCTGCAGAGAGACATTTATGTGGGTCATCACTGGTTGTGTGATAATGGCAGCCATAAGGGGAACTCAGCATACAATGGTATCAGGAGGCCCAGAGAAGAGCCTTGAGAAGGATGGAGGTAAACAGTGCCCAAAACATGCCAAAAGGTCACCCAAGGACAGAAAGGGTCCATTTGGATTAAATGACATAGGGAACATTGATGATGTTGGCAAAAGCAGGTTCAATGGACTGGTGATGGGGATAATGGAAGAGGAAGATAAAGAAATTGATGGAGTGAGGATCTCATCTCCACGTTTGGCTGTGAAGGGGAGCAGAAGATAGGGTAGCAGCTGAAGGAAGGGATTTTGTAAGGTGGAAAAGATTCAAGTATGATTAAGTGTTGATAAAAGAAGGTACCACTGGAGAGAAGGAAGTTTAAATCCTAAAGAGAGGGAATGGAATGATAGATGACTTGATAATCAAGAAGGTAGGTAGCCCTAGATCCAGGGCAGAGGGAGGAATTCCATTTAGTTGGAAGGAGGGACACTTGAGGGAACTAAGAGGGATGGAGGAGTGCCTGCTACTTGGTGGGGATGGGAAGCATTGTAAGCATTTTGCCCACATACATAATTGTTTCGGGTAACGGGATGGCATATCTTTATGGTGGGTCAAAATGGGGAATGGAAGGTGGCTACTGAGGCTGTGAGCCCCACATGATAGAGACAGCCATTACTCAGCTGTTTCCAAGGAGTCCAAGAAGATGGACCTATTCCTGAGTGCACCTTATTTTGCTTGCATAACATCAGTTGACCATCTGACAGGATCTGGCCTAATATCATGGAAAGAAAAATCATTTCCTCCCCATCATCTTGTACTGATTATTACTTCAGTTCAATATATGTTTTGCAATAGTACTCTTGCATTATTTGTATTACAGACTTTAAAAGAACTTTTTTTAAAGTTAAATAGTGTTTCACAGAATTTAACTTTTGAAACTTATGACTAATTTGTTAGCTCTCTTTATGATTCAATCAAATGGAATTTTCCCAGTTTTCTATAAAGCCATTCAGAAAATGAATATAGCTTATAGCACAGTACAATATACTCTACCAGCCACCCTCCCCTTTTTTTTTGTTTCAGAGGATTCACTTCAACAGGTATAGGTAAGAAGAAATCTTAATTTAAAACTAAACTTGCTTTCAGTTAATTCAGTGTTATTAAATATTTTAATTATTTGATCTGTCTTTTTAACTTTGATTTTGCTCTTTTAATGAATTTACCAAAACCAAATAATACCTTGCCACTTACTCTACACAGGAAAATTACAAGTGATTGTTTCCTTCATCTATACATAAGAAAAGCATGTGTGAACCATACATTACCTAACTACATGTGAAGCTTTATTTCAACAAAACCACTTTAGGAGTTCCAGGGAGCTGTTCCCAGCTTGAATGGATTGATCTTGCCCTGTCATTCCTACACTTGAGTCAAGTTAAAGTCTGTTAACATTGAGGGGTAAAATGAAAATTCATATTTAAAAGTATGGCTTCTCCTTTTATTTTTCTCTGAAGAGATGTCTATTACCTCCTTTTTGTCACTTGGTATGAACTATTGAATTAAATCACTTCAAGATACATTGAAATGTTTTCAATGTGGTTTTGGCTTTAAGGCTTGATACAAGAAGGGGACATGGAAAATGGTCAATTCCAAAACCATTAAGTCATTCTTAAGGGACTTTGTAAGCTCATCTTTTGCTTTCTTTTGGCTTTGTGAGAAACTGTATACACACAGCTTTGATCTAATGAAGTGTAGTAATTAGGGAGAAGTTCTAGGGTACTGGGGACACCATCTGGGAAGGATATGGTAGGACCTACCTTCTAAGAGAAGGACTAAGAAGGTAACTGCTGAATTGCTTGTTTAAGCAGGAAGACTTGTATAATTCTCCCGGAGTTGTGCTGGTTCAACAAAAGTATTATTCACAGGGAAGGAGACTGGAGAATCCAAAAATAGTTGACCTTTGAAATGAAGCCATTGCTTTTTTAAGTTTGAAGTCAGAGATACATAATTGTATTAATTAGTGTATGGGGAAGTCTTCACTTTTTAACATTAAAAAAACCTGTAATCCTTTTATTCCTGTTTATGGGATTTCAAGACTCGTCCAAAGTGGAAATATGAAAAAAAAAAGTTGCATTGTAAATTATTTGGAAGTTTCTCTTTGTAGAACTAAGCAACATGTCAAACATTTCATATATCTTATGACTCAGGCACCTACTTAAAACTTTTTCCTCTTGTGTTTGATTATAAAAGAGTCCTTGAATAAGAAAATGAGGACATTTGCTGTTTTCCCTGGAGCTTTAATCAGTTGATACTCGACAGGTGCTTTTATTTTCCTGGCCTTGAAATCCTTCTGGATGGGATGTGGGAGAAATATTTGTGAATGCCCTCTTGGTTAGCAAATAAATCTTTGTTCTTTTTGTTTTATCCATTTGTTTTCTCTATTTTTAGCTCATCATCCTCCCTTCAATTCACACTCATATACATGCCTCCAAAGTTCCTGCTCCTTTTCCTCCATCAAGGGCAGAAAAGAGCATTTAGAATGGGCTGACTGATTCACAGCCACGCAACCATGACATTGATGCGGACGACCTGAATGTCTTCAGGTTTCAGAGCCTATGAGTGCCAATGAGGCCACAGAGCATTGCCACCTGCATTCTGCTGCCCCTAATAGATCACGCTTGAATAATGTAGTGCCCTGCAAAGCTCCCTGATGTATTTCTGGCAGTTTCCAGGGCTGTACTGCACTTTACCAGATGGCATCAGTGCCAGTGGGGAGCAGTCCCCTCTGGTCCTCTAGGTGGTCTACACGAGCACTTGCTATACTGAGCTGAGCTCCATCCAGTGCTCTGCTGCTACCTTCCCCATTCCTCTCTGCAAGGCATAGCCCTGGTCAAGAGGCTGTTCCTTAGTTTTCTTTTGGCTTTTCCCCCTAATCCTATCTCTTCAGAGCAGTTAACAATGTTGGGTAGAAAACCAGATGTCTCTAATTCCCTGCTTCTGTGCAGATCACAAGAAACTTTTCTTCCTCTTAAGTCTAATGCAAAAGCATCAGGCAGAGTAAAGTCATGCATAAGATCCATATCCCAGGTACAGTTTATGTGGAATACCTTGATACAGTAATTTCTCAGCCTGCTAGGGTACAACATGAATTTGAAATGAAACAAATGTTTCTTGTGCACCTACTTTGTGCTTTACACTGGGGTACCTGTGTTATTTCATTAAGTTCTTGTAGCCCTTTGTAGTATGTTATTGTTATTGTCATTCTCGTTTTAGAGATGAGAAAACTGAGGCTCAAAGTGGATCAGGAATTCACTTACCAAAGATCACAGAGTTGATAAGGTTTGAGTTTAGGTTCTGGTTCCAGGGTTCATAGTCATTTGCCTCTCACTCTGGAAAATAAGTTACTTTCATGACAGAAAATATACCTTTGTTTTTAAGAAGAAAAGAACTGCTCTAAAAAAGATATAAACAACTCAATTTTTCTGAAAAACTAAAACTGATCAAACTAAAGTCTTTTAGTTAAAAGAAAAGATAAACACTCTTGGCCAAAGCTGGTTAATTGGTGTGTTTATACATCATCATTATTCCTATTACTTTAGATATTTGCAAAGATAGTTAAATGAAATAATTCTTTTAAAAGGGCTCAGAAGGCACCACAGTATTATGTGGAGATTACAACATGAGAATGAGTAAGGCATTGCCTTTTTACATGGACTTTACATTACCCTAGTTTTGTAGGTTGGTGGTATGTTTGTATAGTATTGTGATTCTCTACTTGCTAGATGAATAAACCTAAACTCAGACTTTGTGGCTGCTGATCTGACACTTCTCACCAGCAGAAATTATCTTGAGAGATTCTTTCCAGGAAACTTAATATTTTTTAGAAGATCTTTTATCCTTATTCCAGAACCAAAAACCCTTGAATTGCTTGAATGAAATATAGTATGAGAGAGTTAAATCTTGCAATAGTTCCTGTAACTGTGAATTAGGAAAGGGAAGGGAGTGGAGCTTCGCAGACAGCCCCAGCCACAGATATTTGCCTGTGTGAGGGAGGAGGTGGAACCTGTGTGGAAACTGAGGTGGTGGGGAAGTCCATCTCCAGCCACACACAGCTGCTTTCCTGAGGACACATGCAGCTGGGGCCCAATATGGACACTTTGGTTGCTTGGTAGCTATTCAAGAGGAAGTTGTATGTACCTTTCCATGTAAAATAGCCTAGTCTTACTTTGATATAACTTCACTTGGAATGAAGAGGGATAAGGGGCATCTTCACACTTGAGCTTCCAAAGGGCTTTCCAATGTGTATCATTTCTAATTCCTAAAGCAAGGCAACATATTAAGTTGCTATTCATACTGTTATTTTGACAGAGGGAAAATAAGATTTAGATAATGAGTGACTCAGAGCAGCTGCTGGAACTGTAGGCTGAATCCCTCCCTCCTACGGCCCAGAGCTCCTTCACAAACCTGGGAGCTCCCCCTTTCCTCTTTTCTCCCTTGGCCCCAGTGGGTGCTAAAACACCACACCGTATGCAATTATAGTTAATATTTTTTTCAGATGGCATTTAAGAGAGATGGCTAAAAACTAAACAAAACCCAGAAAGCACCGAAAATGGATGCCTTTCCAATCTTGTCTTCACTGGTGGCAGTCGCATGTCTTCCCTAACCTCCCAGTTCAAAAACGTCATCTTTGACTACATCCTCTCCTTGTTTTTCCCAATATCACTGGTCCTAATTTGTGTTGTGGAGGGAATGTGGCACGTATGAATGCTGTCATGGGCATTCAGCTCAGTTATTACCAATATGGTGCTTCCTGTGGTACCGTGCTGTTACTGTTTCATGCATTTATGCTTGGGCAGGCATAAATGGTAGTAGAACAAGTATGCTTGGCCTGGGAATTCCTTGACTGCAAGGAAGAGTAGGTGGCAGTTACTTTACGGAAATCTGAACTGATGTCACATGTACAGCTTTTTCCTTCTATACAGAAAAAATAGTTTTGATCACTAGCTTTGACACATCTGCAAAGATGGTAGACATAAAATTGCGCCTGACACTGTAGTTTTCCCTTACTAGGTTAGAACCAACATAATCAGAGAAATGTTGAATACCCAACCAAGTAACAATTCAAATGAATCCCACAAGAACAGGAAACCAAGTGGAAATCCAAATATAAGCTGTACCCTAAAGTTGCCATCAATAATCTCTGAAGTGAAAACAATGAAATTAGAATATTGTTTGGGCTGCCCTCCCACCTGATAACTGAACAAGGCATCAGCCTGTTTTCATCATTTCCAGCTTAAGAGCTAATAAGGTGGAGAAAGTCCAACAGAAACTGGGCAGTGACGTTTGCTCCTTTGTCAATGACAAAATCATGTAGCAATTTCCTGGCCTGCAAAAACATCCCAATAAATCTCCTCTGTATACCATTAGGAAGAAGCTGTGTGCAACTGGGTGGACTTCAGAAGGCTGCTAACCTTGGGCGTCTCTGCTGTTATCCTGCCCTTGTTGCTCAATGGAAAATTCAGCGGAATCACTAAGTAACAGGAGACTAGATTCAGGGCCATAAATATCCAGGAGATGCTCAGTGACATGTGGTGCTCTGCAGAGTGAGTTTACCAAGGTCATTCTTGCTTGGCTTCCTTTGAACTAGAGGCTACTCCTTACTGTCAGGCCCAGAGCCAGGCTCTCAATCATGGAGGAAACCAAAGGTTAAGGGGTGGGGAGGTCATGCAAGGTAACTTTAGGCCTGGCTTTGGTGTCAAATGGGAGGCAGCCCTGTGCAGAAGGGTAGCTCCTTGGGAGCCTCCTGACCATTGCCAGGAGCCTTCTCTGCTCCTGCTGCTTTAGTCTTATTACTCGGTCCACCTGGGACTTCCCACCATTCATTGAATTGGGTATAAACTTCTGGTCACGGTCTTTAAAGTCGTCTCATTACACTTTAAATATCTGTGCACTTCTTCTGTTCATTCTTGGATCTGGCCTTAGTGATCTTTTGATGCCTGCATCTGGCTTTCTTCCCTTCTAAAGCTTAGTCACCTATCGAGGGAACAACCGAGTTCCCTTTTTATCAGTTTGTTGGGGCTAACAAAAATCCTGAAGGTGAGGAGAGACTAGTGGGGGCCAAAGGCATTTTTGGAAGCCCTTTTGTAGCAGCATTGGGAGAAGGGATGAGAATCCAACCAAGGTAAATGGGATCCAGTCAACAGGAAGACTGGGTGCCACATGGGGAGGTGGAAGGATGTCATGGCATTGCTGCAGGGCCTCAGTGGGAAGACTAGGGACTCCAGCACACTGGAGTCTTACATTTGCAGGTCATAAATACTTATAAGTTATTTTATTTGCTTCTCACTGCAGTGTCCTGAGATAGACAAAGTAGGCATTATCATTCCCATTTTTGAGATGATAAACTGAGGTCCTGAGAGATTATAGGACCTCAGCCTGTGAGTCTGAACTCCAGTCTGTGATCAGCTAAAATAAAAGGAAAATCAATAAAATGTACCTGTTTTATGCCACGGGCTGGGAGTTTCTTTTGTAAAGCCCAGGTTATAAATATTTTAGGCTTTATGGACCACATGATCTCTGTCACAACCACTCAACTCTGCCAAAAGCGTTCATAGGCAATATATAAACAAACAGGTGTGGCTGCGTTCCAGGAAAGCCTTGTTTACAAAAGGAAGCAGTGGCTGCATATGGCCCATAGTCTGTGGTTTGCAGACACTGTCCTATGCCATGAAGCCATAAGTGACCTATGTCAAGAGTAAGGATTCATATGTTATGAAGTGCTTTGTAAATTTGAATTCTCAAAGTGTAGATATTAGGTAATGGAGTGCAAAGGAATATAATCCAGTGTGATTCATATAAGAAGGAAAGAACACAGGGAAGAAGTTAGTCCATGTGCACGTTTCTTAATAGTGAGGTAGCAGGAACCCAGGAGTTGCCTACAGTAGATAGGGAAGTGGGTGATGCTGATCAACAGGTTTTCTAGGTGCCCCTGCAGTGTGAGGGGTGTGGATCTTCTCTCCCTACCTTCTGAAGTCTTATTCATGCCTCAGCTGAGTACTTCTCCTCTGACTACATCTCCCAGAAGCTGTCATCTCCCTTCTGATATGACAAATATCCTGGCACTTGCTTCCTGGAGAGGAAATGCAGGGCTATTCCCTGAGGTCAAGACCAGAAGCCCTGACAGAAAAGAGGAGCAGACCTGATAAGAATAGGTCTTTGCCTTCTGCCTACTTCTGGCTCCAGCCTCACGACATTATTATTTGGTGACACTTTTCCTGCTCATCTGGCTGGCCAGCTCTACCACCAGTACTGGGGGGAAGAGGAGAAGCCCTAAGACTGGAACTTTGAATGTTGTAAATTTCTATTTATACTCAGAAAAACGGACTTCTCAGTAGGCACCAGGAGTCTCAGCACCTTCTTTGGTCATGCCTCATTCCAGTTGCCCTCTCCTGCTGCTGCCAGCTAGGATGATTTTCCTTTGCCTCATCTTTCTTTTCCTATTCTCCACCCAATTCCAATCCATCTTTATGGCTCAACTCATGAAGGAGCTGCTGCCTTCTTCATGAAGTTTTCTCTGTTCAGTTCTTTACTGTTGGTACCATTCATTTAGCATTTTATTTTAAGCTGTTTATGATCTCTCATATTAATAAACTTTTTATAAATGCCTTGCTCTGCAGTGATAATTCAGCTACTTGAAGGCACTGGCTACATTGTAAGCTATCTGTATCTTCCAACACAGTGCTAGACTAGTACTACAATCTGTAAACACCTAAGTGGGCTAAGCCCATAACTCTGATCTTTCAACTGGCCTCAGACATGGAGCTTCTCTCCTTTCAGTTTCTTACAGTCTCCCAGTGTTTAAACTCTGATCTGTGAGCTCTTTTAGTTTGTCAATATTCCCTTCTCTCCCAGAACTTGATGCAAGCTCCCTCAGGGGCAGGCTGGAAGACGTGAGTGACAGCACCTGTGAAAGCATCCCTCCTATTGATCCTCACCCTGTCCACGTGTCACGGGTGCTCCGTGAAATCCAGAGAGCTGAGACTGTTTCCCCACGAGATAGTTCCTCACCATTATGTTTTCTCCATGTAGTGAGGGCCTGGCACATAGTAGATGCTTACTAAGTATTGGTTGAATGAAAGAAAGAGTGAGCAAATATTACCTTGACTTGGTCCTGGGGAGGGGGCTGACAGCTGGGAAGAAAGGGGAGAGCCTTAGCTGTCCCTCCTTGTCAGAGCATCTCAGTGCCTTGGCACTCTGCTCTCATGTGAGGGCTGTATGAACGCAGGTAGGTAGAATGTTTTGTGTAGGTAGAATGCTGACCCCAATGTACCAACCCCCATAGACCAGGTCAGTATTGTTCTCTCAGCAGGTAATGAACAGAGAGCCAACAACTAAAGCCACTTTCTGAGGCCATGTCTCCTAATGCAACCCACCAGAGCTTGCTCAGTGACATGTGTTTCCCATTTTTATCCATCACAAGTTTGGAAATCCCTCCCTCCACAGAGTGGGTGAATCACATGCACTGTGAGTGCTCAGTGTTTGATTATTAAGGCAAAAAATCTGAATTTTAAGAGCCCAAGTGATATAGCAACAGCTAATTTATTATTCATATGGGAAATATTTCATTTTCTTGAATAACACTCTAATAAAAGTATTTTCCTCTGTTTGGCGTTTTGTAATAATAGACTAAAAAAAAGAATCAGCTGTATTTAGTTAATTAGTTTATGCATGCTTACCACAAGGTGGCAGTATAGCAACCCCTACTTGCTTATTAGGAACATTCTTACCTTTTAAATTGAGATAGTAAAGAGGTTTTTTATCCTCAAGTTTCCAAAATCTAAAGTCATGTCCATATGACCTATTTGTAACTAGGCAGACCATATAATTAAAAATATATCCACATAAATTCAAATACTTGCACACTCACAAATATTATCATATACAATGTCTCATATAAGAGTATTCCATATATTCTATCCAGCACTTAATTGTATGTGAAGCATATTAATATTAATAACCAAGCTGTTTCCTGTGTAAGTAGGCAAAATCAATTAAGAAGCTTGTTAATTGAACTTTCCAGGCAGTTTACAAAGAAGAACCCTTATCAGGGATGGTATTATTATTATTATTACTGCCTACCTTATATTTATTAATTATTTTTATTTTTATTATACAATTTTTAAATTAAGGTATTATTGATATACACTCTTATGAAGGTTTCACATGAAAAACAATGTGATTACTGCATTCACCCATATTATCGAGTCCCCCAACCCCACTGCAGTCACTGTCTATCAGTGTGGTAAGATGCCACAGAGTCACTACTTGTCTTCTCTATGCTACACTGTCTTCCCCATGATTCCCCCTACATGATGTGTGCTAATCATAATACCCCTCAATCCCCTTCTCCCTCCCTCTCCACCTACACTCCCCCACCCCTCCCCTTTGGTAACCACTAGTCCCTTCTTGGAGTTTTGAGTCTCTTGCTGTTTTGTTCCTTCAGTTTTGCTTCATTGTTATACTCCACAAATGAAGGAAATCGTTTTGGTACTTGTCTTTCTCTGCCTGGCTTATTTCACTGAACAAAATACCCTTTAACTCCATCCATGTTGTTGCAAATAGTAGGATTTGTTTCTTTCTTATGGCTGAATAGTATTCCTTTGTGTATATATACCACCTCTTCTTTATCCATTCATCTACTGATGGACACTTAGGTTGTTTCCATATCTTGGCTATTGTAAATAGTGCTGCAATAAACATAGGGGTGCATATGTCTTTTTGAATCTGAGAACTTGTATTCTTTGGGTAAATTCCTAGGAGTGGAATTCCTGGGTCAAATGGTATTTCTATTTTATTTTTTTAAGGAACCTCCATATTGCTTTCCACAATGGTTGAACTAGTTTACATTCCCACCAGCAGTGTAGGAGGGTTCTCCTTTCTCCACATCCTTGCCAGCATTTGTTGTTCTTAGTCTTTTTTGATGCTGGCCATCCTAACTGGTGTGAGGTGATATCTCATTGTGGTTTTAATTTGCATTTCCCTGATAATTAGTTATGTGGACCATCTTTTCATGTGCCTGTTGGCCATCTGAATTTCTTCTTTGGAGAAGTGTCTGTTCATATCCTCCTCCCATGTTTTAGTTGAGTTATTTGCTTTTGGTTGTTGATGCATGTGAGTTCTTTATATATTTTGGATGTTAACCCCTTGTTGGATATGTCATTTACAAATATGTTCTCCCATACTGTAGGATGCCTTTTTGTTCTGTTGATGGTGTCCTTTGCTGTACAGAAGCTTTTTAGTTTGATGTAGTCCCATGTGTTCATTTTTGCTTTTGTTTCCCTTGCCTGAAGAGATGCATTCAGGAAAAAGCTACTCATGTTTATATTCAGGGGATTTTTGCCTATGTTTTCTTCTAAGAGTTTTATGGTTCAGGGATGGTATTATTATCACAGACAGGCTGCCTCAGCAGCTGTGGATTGGGATAGGCAAGGAACCCAGAGAGGGAAGGTCTATATGAGGCTGGAAGGGAGAGGTGCATAGGGAAGTTGCCATCATTTATTGGCTACAAACTTTTACTGAGCATAAAATGTCCATTATTTTGTCTAAAAGCTGGTCCTTGCTTTTTAAGAGCTTAAGATCCAATGTTGCAAACTGAGAAAAAACCCAGCAAACATGCGAAAAGTACTAAAACCATTATCTGAGAGCAAGGAGGGAAGTAAAGAACCATTTGCTTACTATGTTTTGCCATGGGATGAGAGAAGATGGTAGAAACATGCAGTGTGGAATGGCTGAAAGATCATGGGAGTAAGAAGATGACCCAGTTCTTGCCTTGGCTCCGCCCCTCACCGTTTTAGGCCACCTCAGTTTCCTCGTGTGCAGGGGGAGCATTTGGACTTGGGTCTGGGAAACATTAACAGAAATATGTTTTGTCAACAGTTGGTGTTAATAGGATCTCTTCAAAAAGGATGTGTGTTGAAATAAATTTGAGGAAAGCAAATTTATATTGTATTTCATCCTGTTCCTCCTCCACAGGGAATTACAAAATATGTGGTATATTAAAGTCCTGGGGTGAGGAATCTGGCTTAACTTTATTTAATCTGGCATTTCAAACTTAATTTAACCATGGAACACAATGCCTCCTTCTAGCAACCAAGAAACAACGATTAACATTGTATAGAATATTAATGATTTTTGGTGGATATTTTGGGAACCGCTGAATGAAGAAGTCTTTAAGGCCTGTTGCAGCTCTAGAATCTGGGTTAGAAGTTCCCTGAGAGCAGGGAACCATATCTGACTTATTTATTCCCACCTCTTTTGCCCGGCATAGAAATAGTGACCAATAAGATTTGAAAAATCGCTGGATGAACTGTGGCAGTATGGAGTTCCCCCTCCATGTCCTTCTAGGAAGCATGGGCTATATCCGTCCCCCTAGGAAGTTATGTACATATCAAATTAGAGTCACTCCAGCTAGTGAAAGGAGACAAAGACTTTTTTTTTGTCTATAAACACAGGGGAGTTATGCTAAGAGTCTTTCTTGGCAATGAAAAAAGTGATTGTCTTGAAGATATTTGACCCTAATAGGATTTGTTTTCCACTTCCAAAAGAGAAACTCCTCTGTTTTCATGAGTAGAAGTCTCATCTACTCATGAAAACAAAATCAGATGGAGGGAAATAAATGATAACCTCTTTCTGGAGAACAAAGAAGAGAGGAATCCCAGGATGGGGGAGAATTGGAGGTTTTTAAAAGAGACCAAGGGGCTAATGGTTGTGGAGGATGAAGAGGGATTCTGTAGTAGGGGGACCCTCCCTGAGGGATAGGAACATGGTGAACAAGCGGTTGGTCCTGTAAGTTAAGAAAGAAGTTTGAGAAGCTGGTAGAATGTGCTGAATAAGGTGTTTGGTGATCACACTTGTATGGGTTACAATGCGTGTCTTTAGTAGGAAGTAAAGGACTCATAGGTGTATTCTGTATATGTGAGTATTCAGTTAAAAGTAAAATGTTTCTCAGGGACTAGGTGGAACCATTCTGCTCTTAAAGGCAAAATGAAGGAAGGGGCATGGTGCTAAAAAGCCAACTCTGCTCCAGTGTGAGTACTAGGAAGTGGGATTCCTGCATCCTCACCAAGGCACCTGCTGCCTCCTGTGAATTTCTCTGGTTAAGACAAGTTCTGGAATGTAGTCCATTAAAATGCAGTATGTGGCCAAAGGAGAAATAACATTGATTCATTAGTGGTCATATTCTGGTTGCAGAGAACACAGTCCTAGAAAACAAAGCACTTAGCAAATTAGTAAATTTTGGGGGGGAAAGAGAAGCTATGAAATGTGAGCGATGCTCCAGGTTTGCACTGCAGAGGCCCTGGAAGTCAGAAGTCAGGGCTGTGATGCCCAAGGTTGGAGGGAGACCTCAAAAGAGAAGATGTGGGCCAAAGGTGTATTTCATCTACTTTATAATTTTGTTTAGAACAGAAAGAAAAATACAATTTCAAGTTGAAAATAAAGGGCTTTAGGAGAAAACCCAGGCCTCCCCATTTCTGCTTTATATCAACTGTCCTGATCTTATTAAGTGATTTATCTATAATAATAAAGTATTGACATTTGTAGTTATTAATTATTTGTACACATCTTCATAAAATATTTAACTTAATGTATTTATAGTTATTTAAGAAGTAAATTAAATCAAATTCAAGGTTTAAGGTTATTCTTATAATTCTTCATCCTCTCTCATTCCAACATGGTTTTTAATAAAGAGAAAAAGGAACAGACTGCAGTTGGCACTCTGTTGGCATATAACCTGTACCTGTAATATGTCCACCAAAATCTAGTGGACTCTGTCTGGTACTGATGAGTTAATAACTGTATTGATTATATATTACTCTACTGCTTTACTCTCCCCTCACCCTACCTTCAAATTATTTTGAGTTTCATCACCAGGGAGGTCCTCTTTGGATGTATGTCATGTGTGCGAATGTCACTTTAGCACGTAGCATCTCTCATACTGCACAAAAGGTTGGTACTGTAGATTAAGTCCATTTCTTCAACATTCGGGTACAACATCACAGACCTAAAGTGGGACCAATAATTTAGTCATGTGAATGCCATTTTTGAAGTGACACAAGTTTGTAAGAGTACTGTATTAACAAAAATTCCCATCTTTTAAAATACAATTCAGATTTGTGTGCTTTTTTACATGGTGTACTATTTTTTCTAAGTTTCATCAACCTAGGAAAGTAAATATTGAAAAAAAAAAACCCAAACACCCCTATAATAGTATGTGGTGACTCCCATTAAAGAAATAAACTAACAGATTTCAGAGTATAAACAAAATCTTAAACAAGCATACATTATAAATGTCAAAGTGAGTGTTAATTTTTATCCAATAGGAAATGTCTCTACTCAAAATATTTATTTTGTCTGCTTATTATAGTTTAATTTTAGGCAAAATCTATTAGTTTGAGTTAAAGGGCATGATTTATACTACTGTCCTTGGTTTCTCTGAAGATCTAAATGTTAAGTCAACTTTTCAACAGTCAAATCAGAAAGAAATTTAAGCATAAAATTAATTTTCATTAAGGAGAATGAATAGCTTCTTCAGGGTCCAATGCCACCATTCTTCTTAGCAAAACAACTGAAAAGCAAAAAAGTACCCATATGCTGTCTTGCTGAAATGTTACAACTATGTTCTTGGCTTTTCAGGTGATAGATATATACCATTTTATACAAAGAAATGTTGCTCAGTTAGGAAGTTTTGAGATCCAATAGAAGTCCCCAGGAGATTTTATATGAAGTCCCCAGGAGATTTTATATGACTTAGACTGACAGATAAGAAACTTTTACAAGCCATATAAGAGGACACAAGAGGTGAGAGACAGAAACAGTACTTGCTATATATGTGTGGCAGACAGAAAATGGTCACCAAAGATATCCTTGTCCTAATCTCCAGACTTGTGAATATGTTACCTTATATGAAAAAAAGGACTTTGCAAAAGTGATTAAGTTAGGATTTTGAGATGGGGAGATTATCTTGGTGGCCCCATATCACAAGGGTCCTCATAAGTGGGAGGCAAAAGGACTAAAATTAGAAAAAAGAAGAAAAAATTCAGAAGAATAGAAGCAGAGGTTGGAGCGATGTGCTTCGAGGATGGAAATAAAGTGATGGCCTCTAGACTCTAGCCTAGGCAGGAAATGACTCACAGGGGCCCCCCAGAAGGCGCTCAGCACTGCCCGTGCCATGCTTTCAGCCCAGTGATACCCCTTTTGGACTTTTCTGACTTCGCAACTGTGAGATGGTAAACTTGTGTTGTTTTAAGCAACAAAGTTTATAGTGACTTGTTACAGAAAAAATAGAAAGCCAATACCTATGTGACCTGAGTGTCCTTGTTTCTTCAGAGAAAACTTCTGAGAGGTAACATGGTGAAGGAGACTGAGAAATTGAAGCTCACCAGGGCATTGGGAGCATCCTGATTTTTTATTTATTTATTTATTTTGGTATCATTAATCTACAATTATATGAAGGACATTATGTTTACTAGGCTCCCCCCTTCACCAAGTCCCCCCCACATCCCCGTTCACAGTCACTGTCCATCAACATAGTAAGATGCTATAAAATCACTACTCGTCACCAAGTTCACAGTCACTGTCCTTCAACATAGTAAGATGCTGTAAAATCACTACTTGTCTTCTCTGTGTTGCACAACCCTCCCCGTGCCCCCCCAACACTATACATGCTAATTGTAATGCCCCCTTTCTTTTCTTCCTGCCCTTATCCCTCCCTTCCCACCTGTCCTCCCCAGTCCCTTTCCCTTTGGTAACTATTAGTCCATTCTTGGGTTCTGTGCTTCTGCTGCTGTTTTGTTCCTTCAGTTTTCTTTTGTTCTTTTACTCCACATATGAGTGAAATCATTTGGTACTTGTCTTTCTCTGCCTGGCTTATTTCACTGAGCATAATACCCTCTAGCTCCATCCATGTTGTTGCGAATGGTGGGATTTGTTTTTTTCTTATGGCTGAGTAATATTCCATTGTGTATAGGGAGCATCCTGATTTTGCCATTTCCTGTCTGTGTGACCTTAAATAAGTTATTTAACTTCTGTGACCCTACATTTTTTCATCAGGAAAAGGAGGTGTAATGAGAGCTAAACATACTAAGATGTATGAAATGCCCAAAGTAATGCCTAGATGGTTACCTTCAGGATTGATCGCCAAGAAATGTTACCCCACCCTCCAGCAGACTGCTGAAGGTTTATGGTACAAAAACAGTCCACTTGGTAATTTCTACCTTATGTTAGGAGCCCTCCTAACCCTGGAAAGATACCTCATCCTAGCATCTCATGGGAATCAAGGCAAAAAGGCCAGTTTAGAGATTGTTTCCAAATCCAAAAGCTAGAGAGAACTGAGATATGCAGCCTGGGGTGTGGGCTTGGCATTCCCTTGTGAACTTCAGACCTTTCCTATGTCACTGTGCCTATCTGCAACCCAGGGACAGCACTCTGTTGTCCCCATGGCACTGTGCTGATTCACAAAGAGGCTGAAAAGATGAGGCATGATTATGCTCACTGGCCGCTGCCTGGATTTGAAGAGTCAATCCAGGGTTTGTGGGCTCCATGACCCAGGTAGCATGAATCCTTGCCTGCTTGCTGATCCAGGCTGCTTGGCACATGCAGTGTCAGCAAAGTAGGTCCCCACATTTCCAGACATTGGCTCAGCTGCCCTGGAGAACATGGACCACTTGAACCGCTTTATGAAGTCATTTTTTATTAGAGAATATGGAGTGATCAGAGAAAGGCAACACAGCTGACCCTTGACAGCACAGGCTCGAACTGCGCAGGTCCACTTACAGGTTCTTTTTTCAATAAATATATTGGAAAAGTTTTCAGATATTTGTGACAATTCAAAAACATTTTCTTTTCTCTAACCTACTTTATTGTAAGAATACAGTATAGAACACGTATAATGTACAAAAAATGGGTGGTTAATCCACTGTTTACCTTGTTGGCAAGGCTTCTGGTCAACAGTGCTATCAGTAGTTAAGTTTCTGGGTAGCCAAAAGTTATATGTGCATTTCTGACCATCAGCACCCTGACCCCCATGTTATTCAAGGGTCAACTGTGTTTGATTGGTAGAAAAGAAAAAATGGAAGGATCACATATAAGAAATGAAGGTAGTTTCTCTCCTCATACTTGAAACCTCATAATCCAAGTTGAGACACAGGAAGGACAAATCTTTGCTGCTAAGTGTCTTTGGGAGATGCATTAAAGTTTGTCCCTTTCTGGCATATGGATTTTGAACACAGTTGGTCTTTGTATTGTTTTCTTGAATATTCAAAAAAAATTTATTTTAGTCATTTTTAGTAGATTTAAAGAACATAATTCAGGGCCATAAATACACATCAAAGTTAATTTGACCTATATTTAACAATCTGCATAAACTGACTGTTCCACATGGTAATCAGGCATAAAGGGTAAACAGTTCATATAAATTCCTGTAATTATTATTATTTGCATACCACCAAGCTATTTTTTATGCCTTTTTTGGTTTTAATTCCTTAGCCCAGAGTGGCCTATTAAGTACCACTGTCACAGTTTAGATTAATTTAAGTTTCATTGGACACACCATGTAAATTCTGGTCCTCCAAGAAGCAGGTGCCAAAGTGGGGTGAGATTTGCTAGAGATTTACTGGAGGAAACATAAAGGGTGGGGGACAGGAGCAGGCAGGGAGAGTCTTCAGACCAAGATAGAGTTCTGAAACCTGTGAAGGAGAGGGGGAAAGAAGGAAGGTTGGGTGGGAAGAATCCCAGATGTAGAGCCATTTCAAGAAAGTTTTGGCCAGGATGATGGGGGGTCCTGGAGCCCAAGGTGCCAGTAAATGGGGTGCAGGTTCTCTCAGGAGCAGGCTTGTGCCGGTTCTCTGCCATGCTTGGTCACTGGCTGGGAGCAGCCTGCTGGGAGCATGGCCGGGGCTTGAACATGGTGGGGGTCCTGCAGGGCGGTAGCTGGGCCGCCAGTCAGCTGGCCCCCTGTAGCGGGTGTGCTGGGTGGCCTGTTCATGGTCACCCCACACTCACTTAGGCATATTAAAAAGCTGGTATGTGTGTGTTGACCCTGCAGTTAGCTCCTGAGGTCCCTCTTCCCTTACCCCTCTCTCCAATCTGAGATGCTTTTGGTCACCCTTCAGGGTTTTCCCGCCAGTGCTGGTCATGGGCCGTAGATTCAGCTTCTTTCTGTCTCCAGAGAAAGAGTGAGGCCAAGCTATACTGGTTCTGTAAAGATTCCTAGGACAAGTACTTGGGAGAGCATCCTGGATTCTTGGCTTCTGGGAGTCTTGGATTAGTAGGAGGGATTCGGTTAGTCCAGCGTCTGTGGTGGGAATGAGAGATATGGTTCGAAGGTGCAGATGGAGACTTGCCAGAACCAGGCCACCAATGGTCACAGAAGGCAGCCTGCCTTGTCATTCCAGAGGGATATGGGGAAACCGGGAAGAAGATGTCCGTGTCCATCATCCCATCACCAAGTAATTCCTCAACTACCAGCTGATCTCTAAGTCTCCTTTGGCTGCTGAAAAGCCTTTCATCCCCTGGTTAGAAAGGTTTCAAAGCAGTTCTCAGTTGACTGTACTAAGGGCGATTTTGGGGTGACCAGGTGTGCCTGCCTGTCTTCCAGATTGGGAGTTCTTTTGGTACAGAGACTGTGTCTTTCCATCCCTTCAGTTTCCATCACCTACAGAATACCTGGTACAAAATTGACTCTCAACATTTTTTTTGCTGAATTGAGTGGAATTGAATAGATGCGGATACTTCTTGGTGGCATAGCAACCAATATGGAAGCATGTCAAAGAGGATAAATCTCTCAGAGTGCAAAGCTGGAGGCATTCGGATGTCCTGAATTCAAGTCTCAACTCCAGCACATTCTGCCTATAAGACTGTTGATGAATGCTGATCCTGTCTGCATATTAATTTCCTTCTTACAAAATGAAGCCAAAGCACATCCCCCTCACCTCCCGGTTAGCCTCAGCACTTCTGTATCACATGATAAAGGACTTTGAGAAGTAAAAGTGATGAATACTGTTATATTATTGTTTGCTTGTGTTGTGGGGGCTTTGAATTTTGTTTAAAGCTAACCTGTGTTTGGGGCTAGGAGAGGGGTTTTGAGGTCATTTGCTTTGGATCGCCAGTTGTAGGAAATTCTAGATTAAAAAAATGGTAACTTTACTGTATAAAACATGAAGTAATCCATAGCTCACACCTAAGTAGGCAATTCCCCTGGTCACTCTCAGGCTTACTATTAATAGGAGTAAGTTGATGGGGGTGAGAGGGGTCCAGGATTATGGATTGTTTCCTAGAGGGTGAGGAGATGGAGTCTGTGGCTGTGGGATGAGTAGAGTTACATGGGAAAGACTTCAGGTTCTGCTTTCTCTTTTCTTCAGGTTCAGGGAACAGATCTATGACCAGAGAGTATTTCTAAGACCTTTATAAATTTCCAGCAGCCCTGGTGTTTGGTTATTCATGGCACATAAGTGACAGGATTAAAATGTGAAGAAATGAATCTTGTTGGTTGGTTGATATTCTGAGTAGTGTTTAAGTACACTTATTTTACATTAAAGAAGTTATATTTTTACATGACTAAGTATTTGAAAAATGCTCTAGGACCTATGAGATAGGTAATTTTCTTTTCCTGACACAATCTCTATTATCATCTCAAAACCTTTGAACTTTCTTTACCTTTTTTCACAGTATGCAATTCTATTGTGATTTGAAAACTTTACACTCTTTTGGAGGTGTTTTTCAGCAGTGACAGGGTAATTATCTTCCTTGGTTTGGGGGGAGTTTTGACATAGTTATATGTGCAAATCACAGAGCAAGGTAATTCAGGTGTGGGAGACCTTGCAGTGCAAACAGAAAATGGGCAGAGGGAGCTGCATGAGGAGGGGAACAGTGGAGAGGGGCTCCCCTGGAGTGCAGTGCAAGGTCACTTGGAAAGACAGGTATATACTCCATTCATGTGAGGCAATGATATGGTGAGATGAGACACCATGAGCCCTGACTACAAAATAAGATGGGTATGTGAGGTTAAGAGGAAGAATCTGAGGGAAAAGGAGCTGTAGAATTTACTCTGATTCCCTGAAGAGAAGGTTTGAGATAACCCTTTACATAAAGGAAAGCCATAGAAGGTAGTCTGGTAAGACCTATATTGTTAGAGAGGAAAGAATGTGAGGGTGGTCATTCATTCATTCACTCATTCGCCTCATTTATTCATTCACCTAGCTAGAGCACATGTTTGCATACCTGTTTTATATTCAGCCTGTCCCAGTGGCTTCTTTTTGGGAAGAAATGATGGCACAGTCTCCATCTGTATGGGAAACATCTAGATGGGGAGGCATTACACACTTACTCAGTGATCGGAGAGCACATAGCAGCAAACTGTGTGTGAATTCAGAAAAGCCTGGTGCCATCTCAGCAGCCAGAAAGAGGAGGAAGAATGACAGCCAGGGAAAGGTACTTTTCAAATAAGCTTACAGTTTGCCTAAGGTGTTTGTATGGAATTCATGTAAATTAATGCTTAGTAAAACACCTTGCCATGGCCCAGTGGGAGAAGGGCATCTTGTTACTGTCCTTCAGTGATGCCTCTGCGAGCGAGTCACTTAGGTTTTGCCTTTGCCTGGACTAGTGTTGACTTGTGACCAAATGTGTCCTGCTGTGCAGGTGGTTCTGGCAAACCTAGCTCCACCAAACAAAGAGTCCTCATTCCTTGCTGAAGGGCCTGCTACTCATAATTTAATGAACATAATGCTAATAGGAGGTCAGAAGTCTTTAGGATGCCTCAACTATGGAACTAGGAGCTCAGAATCTTGAAGGCCGTAAGTGGCTCCTTGTGCTTGACTTTTAAGCCAGGAAGTGCTTTCCTGTTTCCTTCTTGAGGCCCTTTGTCAGCATAAGGTTAAGATGGTGAGGAGAAAAGTCAGTAAGCCTAGAACTGTGCATCATTCAATTCAATAAACACCTAATGGACTGAGTTGAGGCCAAATAGAAGAGCTTGCAGGTGACCTTTCCTTTCCAAATGACTTTTTCTGTGCCTAGTAACTGAATACTCGAGTTTACATCATTCCAAGGTTTAACTGTTTAGCCATATATTTTCTAGATAAATGGCACCAGCTCCCCCTTTGCATTTCAAAGAGGGAAAAGGATTTTGAATTTGGGATGAAGCCCTGAGGACCTTCTTAAGTAGTACTGACAAGTCTCCGGATGGCTTAAAGATATTGTTGATATTAGGAACTGAGAAGTTTAGTACCACAAGTGTATGCACATACTACCAAATCTTATTAGACCATTTGGTAACAATATATTTTGTTGTTTATAAATTGTCTTCTTGGGTGGCCAGAATATACTAGCCATCAGCTGTAAGCTGGGACTGGGTGATAAAAGCTCCATGGCTTTCATATTAAAATAGAAAGCAAAGTCAAAACAGAATCTATTTTCCTAGTCCCATTCCTGTCCCCTGTCTCCTGCTTCTGTATTTTCAGTGTACACATGGGCATTAGTCCTACTTAGGCCATGTCTTAGAGGCCAGTGAGAGCTGAAGGCCTGTGCCTATCCCTGTCCTATATTTTGGCATGAGTGGTTCCAGGAGCTTATGTTAGATCTGGATCTTCTTACAAATAAGACCACTATCTCTGGGTCTGCAATGCTCTTTTCAGGATCTTGGGGGAGAAAGGAAAACCCTGATAATGAAGCTCACCCAGCTCCCTTCCCAACCCACCTGTTCGTCTCTGTGACTGAATGATTCGCATTGAGTTATGAAGAGAACTGCCTGTCAGAGGTCTCTAAGTATACATAAGGATATTTTGCAAGAGCAGCAGAACAGAAACAAGTTCAAAGAAACATAGGGAAAAAAATGCTCCAAATCTGCAGCAAACAGGATTTCACTGAAATTTATGGGATTCCTTGGATACGTCTTTGATTCATGCACTGGTTTCCCAACACTTTGAAACTATTTCAAGTTGTGTTTAATGAAATGAAAACTTCTCTGTAGTGAAAAATAAAATTTTCTCTTTCACATATAAACTGAAAAACAACTATTGCTTAAGTTTGTTTTCTTCAGTGGAGTGTTTTTTCTTTTTAATTATGGGGGATGGTCATAAGAAACTACATTTTCTCCCCAGCCCCCCTCTATTTTAACTGCAAATGAAAAACACACTTTGTTATTTGGCCAAAGAAAGTTAAGGATGAGTCTTTAGGGGAGAGGAAGTAGTGCAACCAATTATCATGTTAATCTTCCATTGTAGCAGGAGGGCTTCCAGCCAGATTTGCTGCTTATGGTAAATGACCAGACCTTGAATGGTTAAAAAATAGTTCTCCCAATCCCCAGATCTGGCGACTGTAGGCCAGCTTGATATGTTACACATACTGTACCTCTAAAGCAACTGTAGATAAAAGTCAGGTTATTAGATATGAAATGCCTTCTCCTTTATTCCCCTTCAGGAAATGTCTCTGTGTAGTTGACCATGACCATAAGCCACCTCAGAATGGCACTTGGGAAGTTCTCTCCTTTTGGTCTGTGCCTCAATTTCCCTATCTGGTAAGAGTAAACAACAAAAGGCAAACTGAAGAGGGCATTAAGAATACAATATAATGACGGTTTTAGTGTGGCATGGAAGTAGGGATGTGGATTAAGTGGTGAGAAAGGTACATTCCATTTTCTGTTTGATTCTGGGCTTAGTTATTAGTTTGAGTGTCTCTGACATTTCTCTTTTCATCAAACCTTGGTTTCTTTATGTGAGTTGAGTTAAAAAGTTTAGCCTAGTATGGTAGTGTAAGTGTACATTATTTGATGCTTGAATTATCCTAAGATGAAAGGAATGGTTTTAAAAAAGGATGAAATGGGGGACATTAGGAGAGGGAATGGCATGAATTTTGTCTCTACCTTTAACCAGCTATGAACTTTCAGTCAGTCCCTCAATGGCTCCAAGGCAGTATTCCAAATACAGCCTGATAAACTTATAGCAAATGACGTCTAATTTCCCTACAAGATGAAATTGAATTGCTACTATTCTGCCTTCCAGCTCTTAGATAGCTCTTAGTTAGCTTCACTTTTTGATTCATCCAGCAGATATATACTAAGTGTCTACTTTGTGCCAGGTGTATTCTAGTAGATGGAGATTCAGCAATGAATAAAACTGCTGAAGCAAAATTTCTCTATTACGGAGCTTACAGTCTAGTGCAGGTAGACAGACAATGAATGCATAAACACATACACATTTCCTGATGATGGAGAAGTCATCAGGAAAAACTGAGCACTCTCCACGAACAGACTGGTAGTGGTGGGGGCAGCAGATGAGGGAGTACAGGGTGGTGAGGGAAGTTCTCTTTTATAAAGTGACATTTGGACAGGGTCCTTAAGAGAGTGAGGGAGCAGGGCCTACAGAGATCTGAGGGAAGAACAATCCAGGTGGAAGGAACAGCCAATGCAAAAGCCCAAAGGTGGAAAGATGCTTTAATTGTTCAATGATCAGCAAAGATGCGAATGGCTGTATCTGAGCAAGTAAGCAGAAGAGAGACAGAAGAGAAGCATGGTGGGTCAGGCAACAGCAGTCATAGAGAGACTTCTGGATTTTTCTCTGAGTGAAATGGGAGAAACTCTGAGTGTTTAGAGGAGCAGAGGGTGACATGATCTGATATACTTTATTTTTCTTCCTTTAAAAAAAATTTTTTTATTAAGGTACAATTGATAAACACTCTTATGAAGGTTTCACATGAAAAAACAATGTGGTCACTACATTTACCCATATTATCAAGTCCCCACCCATACCCCAATTCAGTCACTGACTGTCAGTGCAGCAAGATGCCACAGATTCACTATGTGCCTTCTCTGTGCTGCACGGTTCTCCCCATGACCCCCCACACCATGTGTACTAAACATAATACCCCTCAATCCCCTTCTCCCTCCCTCCCCACCCACCCTCCTACACCCCTCCCCTTTGGTAACCACTAGTTCATTCTTGGAGTCTCTGAGTCTGCTGCTATTTTGCTCCTTTGTTTCATTGTTATACTCCACAAATGAGTTATACTCCCTGGACCTAACCCCTCACCATACCATGGACATCACCCACGCATCATCTTAAACCTGAAGTGCAATCTCGCCCTCACCCTCACATCAAAAGTGGTTCCTAACTCTAACCGGGATGCTATTTTCCCCGTATTCCTTACTGAACACCAAACCCTAACCCTAGCCCTGGCCCCTAGAACTGAAGCCCAATTGTCACCATGATCATCACCCATGCATCACCTTAACACTGAAGCCCTATCTCACCATCGCCCTCACATCAGAGCCGGACTCTAATCGTAACATGATCCTCCCCATAAACCTTACTGAAAACCTAATCCTAACCCTAGCACTGTCCCCAGGACTGAACCCTCGCTGTCACCTTCGACGTCCCTCACACCACACCATAATCCTGAACCTCAAACTCGCGCTGGCCCTCACATCAGAGCTGAACCCTAACTCCAACTGTAACACTATCCTCTGCATACACCATTTTGAACACCTAACCCTAACCCTAGCCCAGGCCCCTGGACATTACCCCTGACCGTCACCATGGACATCACCTATACATGAACTTAACCCTGAAGCTCAATCTTGCCCTCACCCTCACATCAGAGTGGGACCCTAAATCTAACTGTAACCCTATCCTTCACATACACCTTCTGGAACACCAAACCCTAACCCTAGCACTGGCCCCTGTACCTGACCCCTCACTGTACCATGGACATCACCCACACATCACCTTAAACCTGAAGCACAATCTTGCCCTCGCCCTCACATCAGAGCTGGACCGTAACTCTAATGATAACCCGATCCTCCCCATACACCTTACTGAAAATATAACTCCCTAGCCCTGTCCCCAGGACTGAACCCTCACCATCACCTTCGACATCCCCCACACCACACCGTAAACCTAAACCTCAGTCCGTCCCTCGCCCTCACCTTAGGCACAGACCCTAAATCCAAACGGAACCATATCCTCCCCATACACATTTCTGAACACCTAACTCTAACCCTAGCCCTGGATCCTAGACCTGACCCCCCTCACCATCAGCATGGACATCACCCACGCATCACATTAACCCTGATGTGCAATCTCGCCCTCACCCTCACATCAGAACCAGACCCTAACACCAAACGTAACCCTATCCACCTAGTAAACCTGTCCTAACAGCTAACCCTACTCCTCCTTGAGGGCGAGTTGAGCTTCAGGGTTATAGTGAGGTGTGGGTGGCATTGATGCTGACGTTAAGGGGTCAGGTCCAGGGTCCAGGGCTAGGGTTACGGTTAGGTATTCAGAAGGTGTACGGGGAGGATAGGGTTGTGTTTGGAATTAGGAGCCGTCCCTTATGTGAGGGCGAGGGTGAGATTGCACTTTAGGGATAACATGATGCGTGGATGATGTCCATGGTGACAGTGAGGGGGGTAAGGTCCAGGGGCCAGGGCTAGGGTTAGCATTTGGTGATTGGAAATGTGTACTGGGAGAATAGGGTTATGTTTGGAGGGAGTTATGGTCTGGTTCTGAAGTGAAGGTGATCCCGAAATTGTGCTTCAGTGTTAAGGTTATGCGTGGTTGATGTCCGTGGTGCTGGTGAGGGTTCATGTCCAGGGGCCAGGGCTAGCGTTAGGGTTAGGTGTTCAGTAAGATCTACGGGGTGGATAGAAGTCCGGTTAGAGTTAGGATCTGGTTTGGATGTGAGGGCGAGGGTGAGAGTCCTCTCCAGGGTGAAGGTTTTGCGTGGGTGCAGTCCATGTTAAGGTGAGTGGTCAGGTCCAGGGTCCAGGGCTAGGATTAGGGTTAGTTGTTCTGTAAGTTGTAAGGGGAGGGGATAGGGTTATGGTTAGATTTCGGGTCCCGCTCTGATGTGAGGGCGAGAGCGAGGGTGAGTTTGAGGTTAAACATGATGCATAGGTGATGTCCATGGAGACGGTCAGGGGGGTAAGGACCAGGAACCAGGTTAGCGTTAGGTAATTGGAAAGGTGCACTGGGAAGACAGGGTTACGTTTGGAGTTACGTTCCTCTTCTGATGTGAGTGCGAGGGGGAGATTGTGCTTTAGGGTTAAGGTGATGCCTGGGTGATGTCCATGGGGATGGTGAGAGTTCAGGTCCAGGGGCCAGGGCTATGGTTAGGGTTAGGTGTTCAGTAAGGACTACGGGGAGGACAGAGTTCTGAATAGATTTAAGATCCGGTTCTGATGTGAGGGTGAGGGCGATATTGAGCTTCAGGTTTAAGGTGATGCATGCGTGATGTCCGTGGTGATGGTGAGGGGTCAGGCCAAGGGCCCAGGACTTGGAGTAGGGCTAGGTGTTCAGAAAGGTGTACTAGGTGGATAGGGTTACGTTTGGAGTTAGGGTCTGAATCGGATGTGAGGGCGAGCGCGAGATTGCGCATGAGTGTTAATGTGATGTGTGGTGATGTCCATGCTGATGGTGAGTTGGGTCAGGTCCAGGGTCCAGTGCAATGGTTAGGGTTAGGTGTTCGGTAAGGTGTATGGAGTGGATATGGTTACGTTTGGATTTAGGGTCCGTGCCTGATGTGAGGGCGAGGGACGGATTGAGGTTCAGGTTTACAGTGTGGCATGGGGGACATCTAAAGTGATGGTGAGGGTTCAGTCCTGGGGGCAGGGCTAGGGTTAGGGTTATGTTTTTGATAATGTGTGTGGGGAGGATTGGGTTATGATTAGAGTTATGGTCCGGCTCTCATGTGAGGGTGAGGACGAGATTGCACTTCACATGTAAGGTGATGTGTGGGTGATGTCCATGGTAAGGTGAGGGGTCAGGTGCAGGGGCCTGGGCTAGGGTTAGGGTTAGGTGTTCGAAATGATGTATGCAGAGGATAGTGTTACAGTTGGAGTTAGGGTTCAGCTCTGATGTGAGAGCCAGCATGAGTTTGAGGTTCAGGATTATGGTGTGGTGTGAGGGACGTCGAAGGTGACAGTGAGGGTTCCGTCCTGGGGACAGTGTCAAGGTTAGGATTAGGTTTTTGGTAAGGTTTATGGGGAGGATCATGTTATGATTAGAGTTATGGTCTGGCACTGATGTGAGGGCGATGGTGAGATAGGGCTTCAGGGTTAAGGTGATGCATGGGTGATGATCATGGTGACGATTAGGCTTCAGTTCTAGGGGCCAGGGCTAGGGTTAGGGTTTGGTGTTCAGTAAGGAATACGGGGAAGATAGTGTCCCGGTTAGAGTTAGGAACTATTTCTGATGTGAGGGCGAGGGCGAGATTGCTCTTCAGGTTTAAGGTGATGTGTGGGTGATGTCCATGGTATGTGAGGGGTCAGGTCCCAGGACCAGTTAGGGCTAGGTTCAGTGTTCGGTAAATTTTATGTGGAGGATAGGGTTACAGTTAGATTTAGGGTTCCGCTCTGATCCGACGGTGTGGGCGAGATGAGGTTCAGGGTTTCAGTGAGGCATGGGGGAAGTCGAACATGATGGTAAGGGGTCAGTCCTTCTGACAGGGCTAGAGTTAGGGTTAGGTTATCTTTAAGGTGTATGGGAAGAATAGTGGTATGGTTACAGTTAGGATCTGGCTCTGATATGAGGCTGTGGGCAAGATTGAGCTTCATGGTTACGGTGAGGCATGGGTGGCATTGATGCTGACATTGAGGGGTCAGGTCCATGGTCCAGGGTTAGGGTTACTGTTAGGTGATCAGAAAGGTGTACGGGGTGGATAGGGTTGTGTTTGGAATTAGGGGCCATCCCTTACGTGAGGGTGAGGGCAGATTGCCCTTTTGGGATAACATGATGTATGGATGAAGTCCATGGTGACGGTGAGGGGCGTCAGGTCCAGGGGTCATGGCTAGGGTTAGCATTAGATGATCAGGAAGGTGTACTGGGAGGATAGGGTTATGTTTGGAGTTACGGTCCCATTCTGAAGTGAGGGCGATCCCAAAATTGTGCTTCAGTGTTAAGCTTATGTGTGGTTGATGTCAATGGTGCCAGTGAGGGTTCATGTCCAGGGGCCAGGGCTAGGGTTAGGGTTAGGTGTTCAGTAAGGTCTATGGGGCAGATAGAAGTCTGGTGAGAGTTAGGATCCGGTTCGGATGTGAGGGTGAGGGCAAGATTCCTTTCCAGGTTTAAGGTTTTGCATAGGTGCTGTCCATGGTAAGGTTAGGGGTCAGGTCCAGGGTCCGCGGCTAAGGTTAGGATTAGTTGTTCAGTAAGTTGTAAGGGGAGAGAATAGAGTTATGGTTAGTTTTCGGGTCCTGCTCTGATGTGAGGTCGAGGTCGAGCTTGAGATTCAGTTTAAACCTGATGCGTGGGTGATGTCCATGGTGACGGTCAGGGGAATAAGGACCAGGAACCAAGGCTAGGGTTTCCACTAGGTGATCGGATAGGTGCACTGCAAAGACAGGGTCATGTTTGGAGTTACATTCCTATTCTGATGTGAGTGCGAGGGGGAGATTGCGCTTCAGCGTTAAGGTGATGCCTGGGTGATGTCCATGTTGATGGTGAGAGTTCAGGTCCAGGGGGCAGGGCTATGGTTAGGATTAGGTGTTCAGTAGGACTACCGGGAAAACAGAGTTCTGGATAGATTTAAGATACGGTTCTGATGTGAGGGCGAGGGTGAGATTGCACTTCAGGTTTAGGTGATGCGTGAGTGATGTCCATGGTGATGGGTGAGGGGTCAGGCCCAGGGCCTAGGACCAGGAGTAGGGTTAGGTGTTCAGAAACGTGTACTGGTGGATAGTGTTGCATTTGGAGTTAGGGTCTGATTCTGATGTGACGTCGAGGGTGAGACTGCATGTCAGGGTTCATGTGATGCCTTGCTGATGGTGAGGGGGGTTAGTTCCAGGGTCCAGGGCTAGGGTTAGGGTTAGGTGTTCCGAAAGGTGTACAGGGTGGATATGATTATGGTTTGATTTAGGGTCCATGCCTGATGTGAGGGCAATGGTGAGATTGCATGTCAGCGTTAATGTGATGCATGGGTGATGTCCATGCTGATGGTGAGGGGGATCAGGTCCAGGGTCCAGGACTAGGGCTAGGGTTAGGTTTTCGGAAATATGTACGGGGAGGAATGGTTACGTTTGGATTTAGGGTCTGTGCCTGATGTGAGGGCATGGGACCGTTTGAGGTTCAGGTTTACGGTGTGGCATGGGGGACAACGAAGGTGACAGTTGAGGTTTCAGTCCTGGGGACAGGGCTAGGGTTAGGGTTATGTTTTCGGTAAGGTGTATGGGGAGGATCGGGTTATGATTAGAGTTATGGTCTGGCTCTGATGTGAGGGCGAGGGTGAGATTGCACTTCAGGTTTGAGGTCATGTGTGGGTGATGTCCATGGTACAGTGAAGGGTCAGGTACAGGGTCCAGTTCTAGGTGTTAGGGCTCAGTGTTCAGGAAGGTGTATGTGGAGGATAGGGTTATGGTTAGACTTAGGGTCCCACTCTGATGTGAGGGCAAGGGTGAGATTGAGCTTCAGGGTTAAGGTGGTGTATGGGTGATGTCCATAGTGACAGTGAGGGTCAGGTCCAGGGGCCTGGGCTAGGGTTAGGGTTAGTTTCAGAATGGTGTTAAGTGGAGGATAGTGTTACAGTTAGAGTTACGATACCGCTCTGATGTGAGGACGTGGGCAAGGTTGAGGTTCAGGGTTTCAGTGAGGCATGGGGGAATTTGAAGATGACAGTGTGGGGTTATTCCTGCTGACAGGGCTAGGATTAAAGTTAGGTGTTCTTTAAGGTGTACGGGAAGGATAGTGTCATGGTTACAGTTAGGATCCAGTGCTGATATGAGGCTGAAGGCGAGATAGAGCTTCAGGTTTACAGTGAGGCGTGGGTGGCATTGATGCTGACATTGAGGGGTCAGTTCCAGGATCCAGGGCTAGGGTTAGGGTTAGGTGATTGGAAAGGTGTACTGGGAGGATCGGGTTGTGTTTGGAATTAGGGGATGTCCCTTATGTGAAGGTGAAGGTGAGATTGTCCTTCAGGGATAAGGTGATGCATGGATCATGTCCATGGTGACAGTGAGAGGGTAAGGTCCAGGGTCCAGGGCTAGGGTTAGCATTAGGTTGTCGGAAATGTGTACTGGGAGGATTGGGTTACGTTTGGAGTTACGGTCCGGTTCTGAAGTGAGGGCGATCCTGAAATTGTGCTTTAGTGTTAAGGTTATGCGTGGTTGATGTCCATGGTGCTGGTGTGGGTTCACGTACAGGGGCCAGGGCTAGGATTAGAGTTAGGTTTTCAGTAAGGTCCATGGGGCGGACAGAAGTCCAGTTAGAGTTAGGATCTCATTTGGATGTGAGGGCGAGGGCGAAATTCCTCTCCAGGGTTAAGATTTTGCATGGGTGCTGTCCATGATAAGGTGAGGGGTCAGGTCCAGGGTCCAGGGCTAGGTTAGGTTTAGTTGTTCTTTAAGTTGTAAGGGTGGATAGGGTTATGTTTAGATTTTGGGTCTCACTCTGATGTGAGGGCAAGGACGAGTTTGAGGTTCACGTTAAACATGATGTATGGGTGATGTCCATGGTGATAGTCAGGGGGTAAGGACCAGGAACCAGGGCTAGGGTTAGCATTATGTGATTGGAAAAGTGTACTTGGAAGATAGGGTTACATTTGGAGTTATGTTCTGCTTCTGATGTGAGTGCAAGGGGGAGATTGTGCTTCAGGGTTAAAGTGATGCCTGGGTGATGTCCGTGGTGATGGTGAGAGTTCAGGTCCAGGGGGCAGGGCTGTGGTTAGGGTTAGGTGTTCAGTAAGGACTACCAGAGGATAGAGTTCTGAATAGATTTAAGATCCAGTTCTAATGTGAGGGCAAAGGTGAGATTGTGCTTCAGTTTTAAGGTAATGCATGAGTAATGTCCATGGTGATGGTGAGGGGTCAGGTCCAGGGCCCAGGACTAGGAGTAGGGTTAGGTGTTCGGAAGGTGTACTAGGTGGATAGGGTTATATTTCAAGTTAGGGTCTGGTTCTGATATGAGGATGAGTGCGAGGTTGTGCATCAGGGTTAATGTGATGCGTGTGTGATGTATAAGCTGATGTTGAGGGGTGTCAGGCCAGGGTCCAGGGCTAGGGTTAGGGTTAGGTGTTTGGAAAAGGAAGGATATGGTTACTAGGCATTTTGACTTTCTCTGCCTGGCTTACTTCACTGAGCATAATGTCCTCCAGCTCCATCCATGTTGTTGCAAATGATAGGATTTCTTTCTTTCTTATGGCTGAATACTATTCCATTGTGTATATGTACCACCTCTTCTTTATCCATTCATCTACTGATGGGCACTTAGGTTGCTTCCACATCTTGGCTACTGTAAAAAGTGCTGCAATAAACATAGGGGTGCATGTGTCTTTTTAAATCTAAGAACTTGTATGCTTTGGGTAAATTCCAAAGAGTGGGATTCCCGGGTCAAATGTTATTTCTGTTTTTAGGTTTTTTGAGGAACCTCCATATTGCTTTTCACAATGGTTGAACTAGCTTACATTCTCACCAGCAGTGTAGGAGGGTTCTCCTTTCTCCACATCCTCCCCAGCATTTCTTGTTGCTTGTCTTTTGGATGTTGCCATCCTAACTGGTGTGAGTTAATATCTCATTGTGGTTTTAATTTGCATTTCCCTGATGATTAGTGATGTGGAGCATCTTTTCATGTGTCTGTTGCCCATCTGAATTTCTTGTTTGAAGAACTGTCTCTCCATATCCTCTGCCCATTTGTTAATAGGGTTATTTACTCTTTGGGTGTTGACACATGTAATTTCTTTATTTATTTTGGGTGTTAATCCCTTGTCAGATATGTCATTTACCAATGTATTCTCCCATACTGTAGGATGCCTTTTTGTTCTGTTGATGGTGTCCTTTTCCAAAGAGTAACTTTTTAGTTTGATGTAGTCACATGAGTTCAATTTTGCTTTTGTTTCCCTTTCTCAAGTAGATGCAATCAGGAAGAAGTTGCTCATGCTTATATTCAGGAGATGTTTGCCTATATTGTCTTCTAAGAGTTTTATGGTTTCATGACTTACATTCTAGTCTTTAATACATTTTGAGTTTACTTTTGTGTATGGGGTTAAACAATAATCCAGTTTCATTCTCTTGCGTGTAGCTGTCCACTTTTGCCAACATCAGCTGTTGAAGAGGCTGTCATTTTCCCATTGTATCTCCATGGCTCCTTTATCAAATATTAATTGACCATATATGGTTGGGTTTATATCAGGGCTCCCTAGTCTGTTCCCTTGGTCTTTGGGTCTGTTCTTGTGCCAGTACCAAATTGTCTTGATTACTGTGACTTTGAAGTAGAGCTTGAACTTGGGGAGCATAATTCCCCCTGCTTTATTTTTCCTTCCCAGGATTGCCTTGGCTATTCAGGGTCTTTTGTGGTTCCATATGAATTTTAGAATGATTTTCTCTAGTTTGTTGAACAATGCTGTTGGTATTTTGATAGGAATTGCATTGAACCTATAGATTGCTTTAGGCATAATGGCCATTTTGACAATATTAAGTCTTCCTATCCATGAGCATGGGATGTATTTCCATTTATTGGTAGCTTCTTTAATTTCTCTCATCAGTGTCTTGTAGTTTTCAGAGTATAAGTCATTCACTTCCTTGGTTAGGTTTATTCCTAGGTATTTTATTCTTTTTGATGCAATTGTGAATGGAATTGTTTTCCTGATTTCTCTCTCTGTGAGTTCATCTTTAGTGTATAGGAATGCCACAGATTTTTGTGTATTAATTTTGTACCCTGCAACTTTGCTGAATTCAGATATTAGATCTAGTAATTTTGGAGTGGATTCTTTAGGGATTTTTATGTACAACATCATTTCATCTGCAAACAGGGACAGTTTTACTTCTTCCATACCATCTGGATGCCTTTTATTTCTTTGTGTTGTCTGAGTTCCATGGCTAGGACCTCCAGTACTATGTTGAATAGAAGTGGGGAAAGTGGGCATCCTGTCTTGTTCCCGATCTTAAAGAAAAAGCTTTCAGCTTCTCGCTGTTATGTATGATGTTGGCTGTGGGTTTGTCATATATAGCCTTTATTATGTTGAGGTACTTGCCCTCTATTCCCATTTTGTTGAGAGTTTTTATCATGAATGGATGTTGAATTTTGTCGAATGCTTTTTCAGCATCTATGGAGATGATGATGTGGTTTTTTATTCTTCTTTTTGTTGATGTGGTGGATGATGTTGATGGATGTTTGAATGTTGTACCATCCTTGCATCCCTGGAATAAATCCTACTTGATCATGATGGATGATCTTTTTGATGTATTTTTGAATTCGGTTTGCTAATATTTTGTTGAGTATTTTTGCATCTATGTTCATCAAGGTATTGGTCTGTAATTTTCTTTTTTGGTGGGGTTTTTGCCTGGTTTTGGTATTAGGGTGATGCTGGCTTCATAGAATGAGTTTGGAAGTATTCCCTACTCTTCTATTTTTTTGGAAAACTTTAAGGAGAATGGGTGTTATGTCTTCTCGGTATGTCTGATAAAATTCTGCGGTAATTCCATCTGGCCTGGGATTTTTCTCTTGGGTAGTTTTTTGATTACCAATTCAATTTCATTGCTGGCAATTGGTTTTTTTAGATTTTCTGTTTCTTCCTTGGTCAGTCTTGGAAGGTTGTATTTTTCTAGGAGGTTGTCCATTTCTTCTAGGTTTTCCAGCTTGTTAGCATTTAGATTCTCATAGTATTCTCTAATGATTCTTTGTATTTCTGTGAGGTCTGTCGTGATTTTTCCTTTCTCGTTTCTGATTCTGTTGATGTGTGTTGACTCTCTTTTCCTCTTAATAAGTCTGGCTAGAGGCTTATCTATTTTGTTTATTTTCTCGAAGAACCAGCTCTTGGTTTCATTGATTTTTGCTATTGTTTTATTCTTCTCAATTTTATTTATTTCTTCTCTGATCTTTATTATGTCCCTCCTTCTGCTGACCTTAGGCCTCATTTAGGTTCTTCTTTTTCCAACATCGATAATTGTGATATTAGACCATTCATTTGGAATCGTTCTTCCTTCTTTAAATAGGCCTGGATTGCTATATACTTTCATCTTAGAACTGCCTTTGCTGCGTCCCACAGAAGTTGTGGCTTGGTGCTCTTATTGTCATTTGTCTCCATATATTGCTTGATCACTATTTTAATTTGGTTACTGATCCATTGATTATTTAGGAGCATGTTGTTAAGCCTCCATGTGTTTGTGAGCCTTTTTGTTTTCCTTGTACAATTTATTTCTAGTTTTATACCTTTGTGGTCTGAGAAGTTGGTTGGTAGGATTTCAATCTTTTTGAATTTACTGATGCTCTTTTTGTGGCCTAGTATGTGGTATATGCTGGAAAATGTTCCATGTGCACTTGAGAAGAATGTGTATCCTGCTGCTTTTGGGTGTAGAGTTCTGTAGATGTATATTAGGTCCATCTGTTCTAGTGTGTTGTTCAGTGCCACTGTCTCCTTACTTATTTTCTGTCTGGTGTATCTGTCCTTTGGAGTGAGTGGTGTGTTGAAGTCTCCTCAAATGAATGCATTGCATTCTATTTCCTCCTTTAGTTCTGTTAGTATTTGTTTCACATATGTTGGTGCTCCTGTACTGGGTACATATATATTTATAATGGTTATATCCTCTTGTTGGTCTGAGCCCTTTATCATTATGTAATGTCCTTCTTTATCTCTTGTTACTTTCTTTGTTTTGAAGTCTATTTTGTCTGATACTAGTACTGCAACACCTGCTTTTTTCTCCCTATTGTTTGCATTAAATATCTTTTTCCATCCCTTGCCTTTTACTCTGTGTATGTCTTTGAGTTTGAGGTGAGTCTCTTGTAAGCAGCATACAGATGGGTCTTGCTTTTTTATCCATTCTATTACTCTGTGTCTTTTGATTGGTGCCTTCAGTCCATTTACATTTATGGTGATTACTGAAAGATATGTACTTATTGCCATTGCAGGCTTTATATTTGTGGTTACCAAAGGTTCAAGGGTAGCTTCTTTACTATGTAATTGTCTAACTTAACTCACTTATTAAGCTATTATAAACAGAGTGTGATGATTCTTTATTTCTCTCCCTTCTTATTCCTCCTCCTCCATTCTTTATATGTTAGGTGTTTTATTCTGTGCTCTTTTGTGTTTCCTTTGACTGCTTTTGTGAGTAGTTAATTTTATTTTTTGACTTTAGTTAGTATTTGGCTGGTCTGCTTTCTTTGCTGTGATTTTATTTTCTCTGGTGACATGTATTTAGTCTTAGGAGTGCTTCCATCTAGAGCAGTCCCTTTAAAATATCCTGTAGAGGTGGTTTGTGGGAGGCAAATTCCATCAACTTTTGCTTGTCTGGGAATTGTTTAATCCCTCCTTCATATTTAAATGATAATCATGCTTGATATAGTATTCTTGGTTCAAGGCCCTTCTGTTTCATTGCATTAAATGCATCGTGCCACTCCCTTCTGGCCTGTAAGGTTTCTGCTGAGAAGTCTGATGTTAGCCTGATGGGTTTTCCTTGGTATGTGATCTTATTTCTCTCTCTGGCTGCTTTTAATAGTCTGCCCTTATCCTTGATATTTGCCATTTTAATTACTATATGTCTTGGTGTTGTCTTCCTTGGGTCCCTTGTGTTGGGAGATCTATGGATTTCCATGGCCTGAGAGACTATCTCCTTCCCCAGATTGGGGAAGTTTTCAGCAGTTATCTTCTCAAAGACACTTTCTAACCCTTTTTCTCTCTCTTCTTCTGGTACCCCTATAATGTGAATATTGTTCCATTTGGATTGGTCACAAAGTTCTCTTAATATTCTTTCATTCCTGGATATCCTTTTATCTCTCTCTGCCTCAGCTTCTCTGTGCTACTTTTCTCTGATTTCTATTCCATTAATGGCCTCTTGCACTTCATCCAGTCTACTCTTAAGTCCTTCCAGAGATTGTTTCATTTCTGTATTCTCCCTCCAGACTTCATCCTTAGTTCTTGCATATTTCTCTGCAAGTCCATCAGCACAGTTATGACCTTTATTTCCAATTCTTTTTCAGGAATATTGGTTAAATCTATCTCCCTAGGCTTCCTCTCATGGGTTGTCTGGGTAATTCTGGACTGGATCAAATTCTTCTGCCTTTTCATGGCGATAGAGGTAGTCATAGGCACTTGGCACGTGTGTCAGCTGGGAGAACAACGTCCCTTCCTGCACTGTGCCCTTCTCTGCTGCCTGTGCTGGTTACCTGCACACAGGGAGAAGCTTCTGGTTTTATTTTCTGAGCCGCCACAGGTGGGTAACCGTCAGGTCAGGACAGCCCAAAGTCCCGTGGGGAGAGGCTGGCACACCAGGTGTGCTCTCCTGATAGAATGGCAACCTTTCGTGCATTGTCCCAGCTTCCTCTGTGCTGGCTGCTGCACACTGGCAGGGCCTCTGAGTCTGGCCTGGGCAGCTGCGGAGGAGGCTCTGGGTGGTTGCTGTGGGTGCGGCCACTCCCAGGCCTCTCCCCTGCTATGGCCACACTGGAGGAGGAATGGATGAAAGGTTTTTTATCAGCTGTGCTGCTGCCCTGGGGAGTTAGGGTGCCTGAAGTTCCCTGGGATTCCCAGTGGCTGGGTGAGTGTGCTGGGACAGTTACGTCCAGCTGTGGAGTCCCTGTCCCTTTAAGATTTTCAAAAAGCACTCACTTTTTTTTTGTCCCAGGGGTGCCGGCTGCGGGGACCCGCTAACAGGTTTTACTGTTCCATTTCCCTAGTATCCAGCACACCACCCACTGTGTGTCTGTGCTCCCAATGTGGATGGCTAAGGCTGGGTATTTAGCAGTCCTGGGCTCCCACTCCCTTCCCGCTCTGACTCCTCTCCTCCTGCCGGTTGGCTGGGATGGGAGGAGCGCTTGGGTCCCACCCAGTCACGGCTTGTGTCTTACCCCCTTTGTGAGGTGCTGAGTTCTTGCAGATGTAGATGTAGCCTGGCTGTTGTACTGTATCTTCTGGTCTCTCTTTTAGGATTAGTTATATTTGTTGTATTTTCAAAAATATGTGTATTTTTGGAAGGAGATTTCCACTGCCCTACTCACACTGCCATCTTGGCTCCTCCTCCTCCAATCTGCTTTTAATTCCCTCCATTGTGCTCTTCAATGATTGGATCTCTGACCAGAATTCATTCCTGAGTTCTTAAATATCTTTCAATACCTCCATTAGCATGTTAATTATTTTTATTTTGAACTACCTTTCAGGAAGAGTCATGAGGTCCATGTCATCTTTCTCAGGAGTTATATTAATTTTACTCTGAACCAGGTTCCTCTAGTGTTTCATATTTGTATATGGCACCCTGTAGTGTCCAGAAGCTCTACTCTCTGGAGCTGCTCAGCCCCTGAAGCAATGTCAGGGGTCACAGGGGAATGGTATTCATGCCTGGGGGGAGGAAAGGGCTGTTTCCTGCTTCCCAGCTGCTATGCCTGTCTCCACTGCCTGAACCAATGGGCCAAGCACACAGGCATAAGCCTCTATGCCTTGCAGTTGCTGTGGACAGATCTTCCCTCTGGCTGCCCTAATGCCAGGGTAGAGTTTGCAGGTTTGCGAGCCAGGTGGGGCTGGCCGGGAGAAAGGTGCAGTAGATTGCCTATCATGGAGGGGGTCCCTGGAATTGTGTAGGCAGCCGGGGAGCTGGAGCATCTGGAAATTGTGAAAGCTCGCAACCTGCTGGGCAGAGTGCACCTGGACAATTTTGTCTACCTGTCCTTTCTCCTGAGCAGTAAGCTCTGTGCAATCCTTGCCCCTTTAGCAGCCCTCTTGCTAAGGGTTTCCTTGTTAGGAAGTCTCTCAGACCGCCCGCCCTTCTTTTGTCCCAGAGCAGCCAGATATGGATCCCTGCTTTCCACAAGTGTCCAGAATCTCAGTGTCTCCAGGAATTCTACCTGTCCTAGCTTTCCAATCCCCCAATCATGAGAGTATCATGAAAGCACCATGAAATGTAGGTTTGTGCTCCCAGAGCAGATCTCCAGAGTTGGGTATTCAGCAGTCCCAGGCCTCCACTCCCTCCCACTCCATTTCTCTTCCTCCAGACCATGAGCTGGGGTGGGGGAAGGGCTTGGGTCCCACCAGGCCACAGCTTTGGTACGTTGCCCTGTTCCCTGAGGTCTTCTCTTTTCTCTAGGTGTATGCAGTCTGGCGCAGTCCTCCTTCCTGGTGGTGCTCTTTCAGGATTAGTTGTATTAATTATATTTTCATGTTATATTATATGCAGTTTTAGGAGGAAGCCTCTGTCTCACCTCTCACGCTGCCATCTTTAATCCTATGTCGATTTGATATACTTTTTAAAAGCATCACTTGGTTGCTGAGTTTAGAAATGGGTGAAGGGGAGTAGGGGAAAGCAGTGAGAGTAGTGAAGAAGCTACACCAGAATTCAGACCAGAGACGATGGTGACTTGAGTCAGGTGGTAGGGATGGAGGTGGTGAGAAGTGGCTGTGGGTATATTTTGGAAGCAGAGTCAACAGGATTTACGGATGGATTGAAATACAGTGTGAGAGAAGGGTTTCAGGAGTGATTCCAGTGTTTTTGTGGTGGGCAACTGAAAGATTGGGGTTGCTATTTTCTGAGATGCCAAAGACTCCAAAAGGAGCAAGAGTTGGGTGGAAGGTAGTTGAGTTTGTTTTTAAACATGTTAAGTTTGTGAGCTTAACAGACCATCCAAGTGCAGATGTCAAGATGATTTTGGATACTTGAATCTGGAGTTTAGGAGAATTGTCATTGTATTGATTGAATTGAGAATTGTCATTATATTGATATTATTAAAGCCTTGGGACTGGATGAGATCACCTATGGGGTAGACCAATGGTTCTTAACCTTGGCTGCACATTAGAATCACCCGGAGAGCTTAAAACATGTGTGGATGACTGGGCCCCATCCTAGGTTAACTAGATCATAACTCTGGGGATCAGCACCAGGCATTAGGACATTTTAAAAGCTCTCCACGTCATTCTCACATGAGCCGAGTTTAAAAATCACTGACCTACAGAGCGAGTACACATGTGGATACGGAGAGCCCTGCTTCCTTCTCCCCTTCAGCACTTAGAGATCAGGAGGGTGGGAGGAACCAGCAGGGAGACTGAGAGGTCCTGCCTGGGAGGTAGGGAGAGTGCTGTGTCCTGGAAGCCAAATGAAGAATGTGTTTCAAGACGGAGAGAGTACTCATCTGTGTAAAATGCTGCTCAGAGATGAAGATAAGGAATGAGAAGAGATCACTGGGTTGGGTAACGTGGAGGTCACTGCTACCTCAACTGGGACATTTTGCTGTGGTGGGCATGAAGCCTGATTTAGAAAGGATGGGAGGAGAAGAGTTAGAAACAGTGACCAGGGATACCGAAAAATGAGGTGGAAGCTGGAGGGGGACTGAAGGAAGGGTTGAGGGAGAGTTTTTACACTGAGAAGTATTACATGTGGGAATGTGATGGTAACAGGGAGGAAAACTGATGAAGCTGGAGAGAGAGGACCTAGTTGTAAGAAGGAAGTCCTCAGGGGATGGGACTTAGGGCACAAGTGAATGGGTGGGTGTTAGATCAGTCCTTCCTCTGTGGCAGCAAAGAAGGCAGAGTACGTGTATGAACATGGGAATGAAAGGGTGGATTTGGCAGTGGAGGTGTGTAGCTCATTTTATTCTCAGTATTGGAAGTTTTGTACCTGGAGGTTGGGAACTAGATTAGTAAATTACATAGAATCTTGAGAATATCAATGCTCATAACCTTTGGAAGTATATAAATAGTATGTCAGAGAAGTAGAAAGTAAAAAGGGGCTGTATTAATCAACCAGCATGTGGACATTTAAAATCATGTTGTAGAAGAATATTTATTAAATGGGAAATGTTTTTGCTTATTGTCAAATGAAAAAAAGCATGTTTCTCAAAGGTAGGCATATATGCTCTAAATTTAAAAAATATTGACATGTATTAACATGTAGAAAAAGACAGCAGAATCTTATCAGTTCCATCTTGATGTTGGGACTAGAGGTCACTTTTATTTTCCTCTTTGTACTTTTCAATATGCAACTTTATATAATAGTTTTGTATTCAGAAAAAAGAACACATAAAGTAGAATGTGTTCAAAACAAAAATACACAAATAGAACTATTTTTTTCCATTTCAGACTTGTTGTTCACAATGGAAGTATAAAATTAGAGAATCTGACTTTCCAGATTGGGTTAATATTTACAATGACACTCACACCTCAGAGGAAATAAACTCATAGGCTCAGGTTTGGTTTAATCATGGAAAATCCTTGATGACTAAATTAGTACCCAGCTAAGTTATCTTGCATCTCAGAAAGGAATTGTAATCAAATCAACCAAAAATCAAACTCCAGTTGTAATTGAGGATTGAATTTTTAAGGGATTTTGTTTGTTGATATAAAATGTTCAGTGTTTTTGTTACCTTTGGCAATAAAGGTTGTGTTTCTACTTCCCCCTCCTCCTGCAGTTTTGAGATTTTTCTGAGTCTCTCTCCTATCCTTATTTTAGCACAGATCATGGCACTGCTTCTGGGCTAATTAGGTGACCACAATAAGAGACCAAACCTCTCTATTTCAAAATCTTTGTTAGTAAAATGGAGATAGTGCTCTGAGCTAACCTCCCAAGGTTATGTCATGAAGCAAGGGTAAAATGTATCAGTCTTTATGGCTAAGTTGTTGTTGTTGAATGTTACCAGCTTCTGGTGGCCTGATGCTTGTGAGCAACAAAAAGTTACTCTGCCAAGAATATGGTCTAATTATTTCTACAATAGAACCCAAATGAAGTACAACAATATGCCAAAGAGAAGCTGAGAAGCCTTGGAGGACTGTGTGGACAGAGAGGCCTCTGGAGAACTGACTGGAGAATAAGTGCCCACTGGAGGTAAAGCATGCTGCGTGGCAGTACAGCAATGTTTAACTCAACAGGATAAAGACAGGAGGAGGAAGAATGGTGACCTCTGGTAAAATGAACCATGCTGTCCCCTGTCCCTGGTGCAGAATCAGAAAGGGTTATGGATGTGGCGTCACAACCTGAGAAGTTTTAGGTAAGCAGTCAACAGTTATGGTCCCATAGATCCTTCAGAGACGGCACCTGCAGTACGTCATAGGCCAAAGGTCTAGGGATTAGCTGTTGCCATTAGAGGACATTTCATGCATGACATTAAATAGGACAGCAAGGCAACTCCAAAGTCTGAATCAAGACTCAGCCTGCATAACCAAGAAAGAGACAAGTTCTGTAAGTTTTTCTCACAGAAGTAGCAGAAAAATCAGTGCAAATTTAATGTTGGGTGCAGAGGTACTCTCTAATACATGCTGTCACTTATATTACATCTTTTTATGGAAGAATACAGAATATATTCTTACAGAACTCTGTATGTTTAGTGGGTTCAGCAAAAGTGTGGAGTCTGGGAGCTGTTGCTAACACAGGATAAATGTTACTTGGTGAATTAAAAGGCCCGGAGCAGCAAGCTCTGTACTAAGCGTAGTCATCAAAGCTGGTTCCGGTGTATTGCTGCCAGCACACGGCTCCACACCAGCAGGTGCCAGGCACGGAGAGCACCACTCCCTCAGACATTGACCCCATGCCAGGGAACATGCTGACGTGGTCTGTTTACTCCAGCAACCAACAGGGAGGGTAATGCCCCACTCCTCGAGGAGCAGCCCACGTACCATAAAGGTTTTATGATAGACTTCAGGTTCATTCTTTCCAGATTCATTCACAGGGAGGGAGAAGAAAAGGGAGGGAGGGTGACAGTACAGCAATGTTTAACTCAACAGATTCCAGTGTCTCAGTGGTGAAGATGATCAAACCCCCACCTCCCCACCCTGTTGGCTCCACAAACAGAAAACGTCAAGGGTGGGCACTCTGCCAGATGTTCCAGCCAGAAGCTGAACTGAAACAGACCTGTCCTGGGAAGGGAGGGAGAGAAATACAGCCAAGGAAACCTAAGAAGGAAAAAATGGCAAACTACCTCAATAGCTTTGCCACTGACCCATCTAAGTGTTTATTAAGGTGAGAATTAGGCTATGCCTGAAACGTTCTTGTCATTACTGTTTTTGTAGTTCTGCTAGCTAAAATGTATTATGTGCCAGACATCAGGTTAAGCATGTACATGCACTTCCTCATCTGTTCTTCTCACCCTGTAAGCTAGGTTCTATTATGATCTCCATTTTTTTGAAAAGGAAACTGCGGTAGCATAATTTAGTGGAAGAGTCAGAATTTTAAGGTAGGTCTAGTAGATGTGACTAAAACTTGAGGTGTGTCATATCAAGAATCAAGAAACAATGGGTGCACTGAAGTTGTTTTAAGATGTAGGTCCTCAGGATAGGAAAAAAACATTTTTTGGATACTATGAATTTTACAAAAATTATTTCATTTTTTTCCTATAAGTAGATAAATTTCTTTGTTTTAAGGTAGAGTCAGGAATTAAGTTTTCTTGAACCCAAAGCCTCCCTGTTTCCATGTCATTTACTGGAAGAAAAAGGGAGTGAAAAGAATATCCAATTTCAGTGAAAATGGTGGGGTGATTCATGCCACAGAGGGGCCAATTTCAGAGTCCAAATCTCATTTTAAGCCACAGTTCCAACTCCCTTTCCTGATTCCTTATGAGAAATAACTGCTTGATTTGAAGTTCATGTTCTTTGAAGCTGCTAAAACAATAAAAATCTTGAAAGAGAAAAAAATAGAAAGCCTTGTTTATTTATAATTTGTTGGTTGCTCTCTGCTGCACTTTGCTTTCCCACTTGGTGTGCTTCTTACTCGAAGCTGAGTCACTGCTGATTCAGAGAGCTTGAAGGATACTTCTACAGTTTTGTTTCAATGAAACTGGGAAACAGAATGGAAGAAAATGGCACAGAGTTCAGTAGTAAGGTTGACTGCAATTTTGAAGATGTTCCCAGCAAGAAGGTAATTGAGTTTAAACTTCCATTATATAGATAGTGTTACTACTTTGTTAAAAATCTCATGAACCAACATAAGCCCAGGAAGGTTGCAGACTTGGGGCTTGGTGAAACTTTGTTTAAAAGGATGTTAAGATTCCACAGTGGCATTGAACTGCTTGCCAGAGTAGATATTCATAAAGATAAATGACAATGGAAAGGGAGTAGGTTGTCTCCATTTGTGGGGGATTTTCCAATTTGACTGAATTTGACTGTTACCTTGTGTCATGGCTCTGCTGTAGAGAGACTTGTGTGCTTGGATATGAATTGAAAACATGTATTGAATTGGCTTTAGATATGGCAAATCTCTACAGTTACTCTGTGGTATTCACTGGCATGGGGGAACTACTAGCAGGAGCTGAGAATGTTGGGTACTATAACCAGATAGAGATCTTCTGGAACATAGCAATGGCAACTGCACAGTGCCTTTGTTGAGTCATGCTTTTCAGAGCAGCATGGCGAACATGATTATAAAGCTGTTTCACAGCCTCATACCCGAGTTTACAGCAAAAAGATTCCACCAACTTGTATTGATTAATGAGGTGTTCTGAGAAGTCTAAAACATGAGACGCATATCTGTCTGAAGTCTGAAACCACAGGAAGACAGGGAATTTGGTAATAAGTCAGACACTGGCCACGCAAAGACCTGCATCATACTGTTTAGACCAATTTTCACAGAAACCAAAAAATCCAGATTGGAGAAGTCTCCCAAACCTTTCTGTGTTGGAAATAGGTTTTACGTATTTTATGTACCCTTGGAAGGACTCCCTGCTTAGCCGAAGGTGAACCACTTTTATGATAATGTAGGGATGCTAAGAATGCTCACTGCTGACTCAGGCAGACTGAACAGGAGAGTTCTGCAGTGAAGGTCGACCTACATAATGGTGGTGAAAATTACTGAGCCATCCTTATTCCATGAAATTCAGGGATTTAGCAATAGTTGGGCTGACTTAGAATTTAAGTTTTTTTTTTAGGTTTACTTACTTCATTATATTATATTTTGGGCTTAATATTTTAAAATGTAATTGTGTCTTAAAATTATGTAAAAAATTACATGGCATCAAAGACATATCTAAAAAACAAAAATATATTCAATTAAGTCTAGCTAGAATTCAAACTTTTTGTGTAGTCAGATTTCAAATAACTTAATTTTGAAATTACTTAATCTTGTCCTTGTTTTTTTTAAATATGCTTTTTTTGGGGGTATTGTAGAGCATTAGTTAGTAATGTTTGTTTATAGGTTTTCTTGTGTGAGAGCCATATGTGAAGTGACATTAAAATTTTTTTTAAGGAAATTGAAAAAAAAAAGGATTTGTAATTTGTTTCGTAGTTTACAAAGCACTTTCTTAAACTTCGCAATGGTTCTGCCAGCCCAGTTTTATGATTCCTCAGTCTCTGTCTTTTTACAGTGAGGAAGCCAGCACCAATCCATAAATATTTATTACATTGTGATGATGGCAGCCACTTCTGTTTGTGCATCAGGGACTTTGCAGGCTTTATCTTTTAAATGTTTCCCAACAACATGGTGGGGTAGACAGCTTCTTTTGACCAATAAGGAGATTGATCTTTAGAATGGTTCACTGGCCTGCCCAAGGGTACAGAGCTAAAAAGTGAAAAGGCCAGGATTTACTGAGCTTGGCCAGTATTCTTTCTCCTACTTTATGCCAGTTTCCCCCTTGACGGTCAAAGCAAGAAAGCTGGATAATCAGTCTCTGGATAATTGAAAGTTAGCTGGAAAATGTGAGGCACTTAGAGATAAGTTGATTTCTTTACCTGCTTCTACGTAAAGTGAAACGCAGGCAGAGAGCAAATGACTTATTTGTGTTAGTTCTTTCAGCAAATTTTTATTTGAATATTGAAATTTAAAACAATTTTTTTCAATTATTTGGTCCTAATTGTAGGTTTCCCTGCAGACACATTTCTGAAACAAAAGGTGGAGGAAAATGTGGCAAATTAGAAAAGGGGTGGAAAGGAGACAAAGAGAAATAAAAATATAGGAGAGCAGAGCCAAAGAAGCAAGCAAATCCGCAATGAAGAGTCTAGAGAAAGGAATTACCATTTATACTTCGCACAGGGTAAAAACCTGGGTGCAGAGACATGGGACAACGTAGAGTCCAGGAATAAAATACACAGGAGAGTTTCTTTCCAGAATTGCCCTAAACCTAGCTTCAAACCACAATTCCAACGTTCCAGCATTTAAATGTGCACTTGGAGGATAAGACTGATAAATTCCAATTAACTTCCATTGTCCTTGTTCTTCTCCAAAGACACACATTTTAATCGCCTGTTGACCTTGCTGTCCCTGAAGCCCCACTCGGCCATTCCTGAGAGCCAGAAATACTTATTCCCTTTGTGTAAGCTCAGTGCCAGTCCAGATGCTTGAAACAGGGTTTTCATAAAAGCAAATAAAAACGCTCCTGAGGCCATGGGTCCACGTTGCCTCATGGATGGCTTTTCTGGAGTTTACTTCCATTTCTGGATACTAAAATCAAGTCTCTCTCCTTTTCTTGAGATCCCCAGTTTCCCTAACTTAACCCTTGTTAAACAATGACTTCTCAAAAATAATATTAAAACAACACTGAGTTTATTCTTATTGCAGTAAAAGAGAACATTACCTTGAGAGAATCTCTGTAGTGTTTTCAGCAGAGAGGGCAAAGTTAGGGTATTTATGAGGTTTTGGAGTCTAGTTTAATGCACTAAGGCAAGGGTTTCAAAGCTGAGGATTCAGAGTCTTGGAGATAAACTATTATTTGACACTATTTGTTGAAGAGTTGAATCATTTGATTTTTATTTAAATGGGTTTTTTGGGAAGTTCCTAAAATGAATAATACAGGTTATCTGCAGCATTTGATAATTAACCACATTTCTACATTTATGATTATTTGTTTACCATATTGAATAACATATATATGTATATATAACCTCAGAGAGTTCTGCAGGGGTCTAAGTGCAACATTCTTCCCCTAAAGTAGTACATGTTTACCCCTAAGAGGCTAATATTATTATCTAAAGCGGCTCTATTCTGATACTCCACCTATCAGATTTCATGAAACTATGGCTTTTGTATTCTGTCAACCATAATATGCAGGATTCTATTTTTTGGACCTCCTCTAAAGTATAAAGCAAAGAAGAAAGAGGAGAGAAGAAAACAATTCAAAATACTCTCTGAGATTTACAGCTTTGGTTCTGAGATCAAGACTTAGTTTTGTCCTTAAAATACATTAACTAACAACAATTCCTAAAGGGTAAACTGATGTACCAAAATGGATCCCAGCTGATATCTGGAACTGAAGGTAGGCACCTTCCAATATGTACATCTGTCAAATTTGCAGGTAGCAGCTAGAAGGCTTTTATGCTGCAAGTCCAATACCAGTCATAGGGAGCCACCTATGAACTGGCTTTGGTCAAAATACATCTGTGGGGTTGAAAAATAGTGTTCCAACATTTCGGCACTTCTTGTCAAGAATGGTCCAGTGCTGGGTAATAAAATTTGGATAGTGAGAAAATTAGGTAGCTCTAGAGCAAAAGAAAAATAGTGTATCTTACTGTGACATTAGGGAAAGTGACTTAGCCTCTAAATATATTGCATCTCTTCCTTAGTTCTCTTCCAGGTTCTATATCTGTGAAAGTTCAGTTGCACAAATTCCAGGTTTCAGGTCATAAATGTGAGTGATATTAAAGAAAGGATACTTATACCTATAGGTGTTATACTGGGTGTGTTGCATGAGTTCCCTGCAATATTTGACTGTGTTTGTTTGCAATAGTATGGAGTCTAGAATAAGAGGTGATAGATAATCCTTAATACATGGGTTGACCAACAACTGATTCATAAGGGGAGAGTTGATGAGCCACAAAAGGAATTAATCCTATTGTAATTAAAGCCAATGGCAATACCTTAGGGCATGAAAGTTCAAGAATATCTGAAAATTTTGCTCATTTCAGTTTTAGAAATTCTATCCATTCTTACTACCTTTCCTGATGATTCAGGCTGATATTGATAGTAACCTTACTTAGTAAGTGGCAGGATTTTGCAAGGCTCTTAACTAATAGTCCCAGTTTATTAGTTTTCAATTGCTGTGTAACAAGTTACCCAATACCTAGTGGCTTTAAAATGGCACAGATTTACTATCTCACAGTTTCTGTGGGTTGAGAGCCTGGACACAACTTGGGGACTGGGTGGGTCTTCTGCTTAGGGGTTTCACTAGGCTGATATCAAGGTGCTGGCCAGGCTGCATTCTAGTGTAAAAGCTCTAGTGGGGAAGAATCTGCTTCCAACCTCCTCTGATTTGTTGAAAGAATTCATTTCCTTGTGGTTGTAGTACTGGGAACTCCAGCTGGAGCTGGAGGCTGCCTCCAGCTCCTAGTGCTGTCTGTGGGTCCTTGAGGCTGCCTGCTGTTCCCTGCCATATGGACGTCCTGAACACGGCTGCCTGTTTCATTATGTCAGTTAGGAGAGTCTTTAGAGTGAGTCTGCTTGTAAGCCAAGCCTTATATAACATAATGTAATCACAGGATTGACATCTCATCACCTCTGTCATATTGTGTTGGTTAGAAACAAGTCAGAGGTTTTGGCTACAGTCAAGGAGAGATGACACAAAGTTGTGAACACCAAGCAATGGAGATCATATGTGACCACCTTAGAGTCTGTCTGCTACACCCAGTAAAATGGGTGCCCCTAGAGCAATTGGTTGACATTATGTAGGTTAATAATACATCAAGGTTGGAATTCTCCAAGCTGATAATCCATCCTTTTCCTCATGGAGAGCTATAGCTCTAACAGTAGCAAATATATACATATATATGTGGCTGCTGTGATTACTGAGAAGATGGGTAGGCTTTTGCCACTGGGTCAAAAAGGAGAGGTTAGTAAGCTATTGGTGTTTTGTAATTTCTGTGGAGTTTAGTCTGAATGCCAGGTGCCTGTTCATATATCTCGTGCACAAATAGGTAGAGAGGTTTATGATAATTAGATAGGCCCAGAGCGGGAAGTTGTTGGAGAGCTAATATATTAGACCTATTTATGTTTAGGTTCCCAGAGAAGAGATTTGGGTTACTGAGAACTTGGTTAAGTCATATTAGTGGAGTGGCAATTAGAAAAGTTGGGAACCCATTGCACTTGTGTCAGTGAGACTGAAGAATCCTCTTAATTGTCTCTGGCTAAGTAAAGAATTGAATGGCTTGAAGTTGGTTAGGAATAAGGCATTGACTTCCTGGGTATAAAACATATCCTAGATTAGGGCATGACTTTTATTTTTTCTCTAAAGGACCAGATAGTAAATACCTTAGGGGCATATGGTCTCTATCACAGCTATTCAACTTAGTAATTATAGTGTTAAAATAACTGTAGACAATAAATAAATTAAGGGATATGACTGTGTTCCAATAAAATCCTATTTACAAATGTAGGCAGCAGGCTGTTAATGGCCGTAGTTTGCCAATCCTTGTCTTACATAATAAAGTTATTTTAACAACATTTTGCCTTCTCTGTGGAAATATGTCTTTACTGAGATACAGTAAGAAGATAGATGGAGCCAGTTTTAGAGTTTACTCCATTTTAGAACACAGCAAAAGGCCATCCACATATTCCAAAAGAGTAGAGTCACAGAGAAGCTTAAGGTCCTGTGATCCTCTTTGAGAATTTATGAAAAATAACAATGCCTCAGTAAATCCTTGGAGCCTAATGGTCCAGATACATTGCTGATTTTCCTTAGAGAAGGTAAACAAGTAATGACGATTTTGACAAAAGAACACTAAAGAAAGCAGAACACAGATCTGTAACTATAATATGCAATCTCAGGAGGCACCTAACATAAAATAGTACTGGGGTTTAGTACTACAGGGAAGCTCTGAATCACTATTTTATTTATGGCCCTGAGGGCCTGATGAATCTATATCCTTGCCTACTGGGGCTTTCACCTGATAAGACAAGAGTGTTATAACGGTCAGGATAAGGTATGATGGGTCATTTCTCTATTAGACTTTCTAAAATTAGTTTTAGTCTTTCTTTAGCTTCTCATTTATGGAGATTTTGTGCAAATTTGGAGAGAAATAGGTTAAGGTGGATTTTGGGTCATAACAGTGAGAAGGTCTTGATTGGATTTTGATGGACCTTCATGATTGTCCAGTGCTGGATCCCTGAAAATCACCAAAGCTGAGATTTTTTCCTAACCCAGTAAATAGAGCACCAACTTTAAAGAGTTTTAGCCATGTCACAGAGGGTGGGAAGGCAAACTTGGAATATTTATGAGTATTTGGAATGTGGTTTAAGGTGGGTCCTGCAATATGAAGGCTTGATGAGGATTGAATACGAATCCTGATATAATAATTTAGGAATGGTTGCCATAAATAAATGAGGGTTTTGAGGTGAGAAGGTTCAAAAGATCTTGAGAAGTAAATTATCATTTAATACTATAGAGATGAATAAGTTAATGTTCATTAAATATTATAGTTGTCTGAATGTTCATCTTCCTGGGCAAGAGTTTCCTGGAACAGTAATGCAATTTTAATGTAGAAATAGTAAGGCCATGTTAATGTCATCAGTAAGCTGTGTGGATGTGGATGGTTTCCATTTTCACTTTTCATGCCTGAATTCCTGGCTTGGTTTCCTGTCTATTATCCTGGTCCTTAAAGGACTTGGGTGCTGCCAGCTGCTAGGACTATATCCTTCCCTTTACTCCATTCCTTGTTTTTGCTTTCAATGATTTTATGTAGCACCACACTCTCCACCTTCCACCTGTTCCAATTTATAATCTATTTGCTGTAACTTTGTTCTTCTTGGCTGCATTTCCTTCTTTTTGACCACCTGATTGACTGAAAAATTCTGGTAAAATCTCTGCCTTTAACCTTCTTCCTGATTTTCCAGAATTTCAGTCTGGGTTATGTTATTTACCAGCTGTAATACATTTACCCTCTGCCTCATTCTTTTCTTTTTGTCCATAGTGGGACCTTCCATGATTTCCTGACTCACTTAGGGCTGTTTGATCTCTGACTCATGGCCATCCCACACTTGGGTCAGTCTTGCCCAGACAGAGCTGTGCAGAAACTGATGTGTGCATAATCCAAGCTCTTGATTTCTAGAAAAAGTCTTGATATGAATATATTAGAATCAGAGCTGTTTTTTGCAAGTAAAGTCTCCCAACTCTTCGATCTTAGTTCCAGATCTGTCATTATCTATGTGTATCCTTGAATGAGTCACTATTCCTTCTCTAAATCTCACTCTATTCCTCAAGTATAAAAATTCAATTGCAATTTTGACTTGATAGGGCAGTGTTGCTGTAATTCAGGTAAGAGACAATGATAAGGTAAACTAGAATGACAGTGGGGAGATGGAGACAGACCCTGAGAGTCAATGTTTGTAACAAGTATCCATGAAATTTTTATGCTTGTTGAAACTTCAGATCCTTTATATACTTTAAAGCTGTTTTTAGGTATTAAAAAGTTCAAATTTTCACATTTTCTCATTGGAGTAAACCAATATCTGTATGAAATGTTCCTTTTTTCACATTTAAAATGATTTACCTTTAATTCCTTATTGCGTAATACTAATATTTTTATACCTGTTTTCTTTTTGTTAACATTAGATTGCTATATCTTTTTTACCTTTATTTTAAATTTTCTGATTTTCAATTTGAAATTTAAAATTCAAATTTTGAAAAAAATTTCAAAAACTATTTTATGTATAACATATCTACATGAAATGCAGCTGGATTTTATTCTCTTGCAATCTGCTTGAAGAATTTTTTTCATCTTGTTTCTGCTTGAGAAATTTAACACAGCTGCATTTCTTGTGATTGATGACAGTTTTTCATTGATTATTGTGATATATTCCTGATGTTTTACTTTATACTGTCATTTCATGCCTTCTTCCTCATTTTCATTATGCTCCCCTCCCTTTCTTCCTTTTTCTATTGCTTATTCATTTCCTATTTTTCATATACATTGATTACAATTTATTTATTCCATTTCTTTTCCTCTAGTGCTTTGGGAGGTGAATATCTTATTCCTATTCTTCTAGTGGTTTCACCTAATTTTGAGTGACATAATTATATTTATTTTATTATTTAGCTATCTCAAATTAATCTGTTTTTATATGAGCCCCTGCTTTCTCAGAAAGTTAGCATGCTTTCCGTTCTTTCCTTCTTTTTTCAGTCTGCCTATAATCTTTCATGTTGAGATTACCCAGGATTTTTAGTTATTAATTTTTTGTATCAATAATTATTTCATATACCAGTTATGTACTAAAAATTATTTAATTATTATTTAGGTAATGGCAAAATATACTGGTTCATCTGCTCATCATTTTTCATTTCAAATCTTGCATTTTTTTATGAATCATTTTTCATTTTTATGCAATATGTAGTTAAATAATTCTTTCAGAGAATGTGTGTGGTAAGTTTATTGAGCATTTGTATGCCTATGAACTTTTAATTTTGCACCCCACTTTGATGCTAGTTTGACTGAGCATAAGATTATAGGCTAAAAGTTCCTTTAAAACTTCTGAAAGTGAATTGCAAAAAGATGAGGAAAAAAACCACCTTTATCTGGAATTTGTGAGATGCACTTCTAGTGAACCTTTAGATCAAAGAAATAATCAAAATGGAATATTTAAATTAAGACATAATATAAAGGAGAATTCTTGATGTCAGAACTTAAGTTACAAAGATAGGGCTAAACTCAAAGGAAATTTTGTAGTGTTAAGTATCTTCTTTATTTAAGAAATAAGACTGAAAACAATGGGAGACAGTTGGCAGTTGGAGGCAGTTGACGGAGTGGAGTTGGGAAAGGAGGGCAACAGGAATGCATTCAAGTCACCATATCCCTTTCTGCTTGCAATTTTCATATTTAACTGTTAATATTTAAAACTTTGAAAAATTTAGAATTTACTTGGTTTCAAGATATTAGGGTAGCTCTTCATGCACCCTGCCAAAATGATTAGCCAGTTATTTCAATAACATTTATTGCATAATTCATATTTTCCCTTCTGATATGAAATTCCACTTCAATCATAGAATGAATTCTCAAATGAACATTGACCTATTCTTGCTCCACCTATTCTGTGCTATTCATCTGGATGTATATTTTGGCCTGGCTCCTGCCTGTTTTAGTTACTACTACTGCTTTGTTACATGTTCTGTTATCTGGTAGAAGAGGCCCTTTTTCATTCTTATTTTTTAGTATTTTATGAACTCTTTGTCACATCTTTAATCTTTTAGATGAATTTTAAATATTTCAAATTCTAAAAAAGAACCAAGTGGAAGTTTGATTGGAATTGATGGTACAGATTAAATAAAGGGGAACTGATGTCTACTGTATTACTCCCTCCCAAGAACAAAAAAGCATTTATTCCCATAAATTAAAAGAATATTTAGACTCCTGGTTTTTGCTCTAACAGGTAAAGAGCTTCGAAGTTGTCACTCCCATCCTTACAATAAAAAAAAGCTGACCAAACTGAAAATCAATAACTCTTTTTAGATCCATCAGAGAATTGAAGTCACAGGGCAAACAAACACTCCCAAAACTGGAGAGACAGGCAAATACAGAGAATCACAACTTCCTGAGAGCAGAAGACACTGGAGACAGAAAGTGTTAGGAAAACTTAAACTGTAATCTGTGAACTGCTGGAGACTGAGTGTGGGCTAGCATAAGAGTTAAAAAGTTAGGGGAATCCACACTTGTATGAGTTGTATCTCCAGAAGCTCCACCAGGTTCTCTTTCACAGTGAAGATTGAAGAAAAATCCCTTTATGCTTCCAGTAGGTAGGGGAAACAACCATTTTGAAATATACCCAGGGGTAAAGTAGCTACTTTTTTCATAAGCCTGCTTTCAAAGGGATTTACTTTACAGAGTTTAACTGGAGTGGGAGAAAGGAAATACTTAACTGCACTTCCTGCTTGTCTTCCTGTCTCATCTGAGCATGCATGCGTGTGTGTGTGTGTGTGTGTGTTCGAAGCTGAGAAGTACCTGTGCATGTCAAAGCCCAGGAACATAGATCTGCTAAAAGACAGACATAATCATAGGATTGTAGAATGCTGGCCTCCATCACATACTTTATCATAACATCAACAGGGTTCCTATATAATAATAGGATTACAACTGAAAAGACTGCAAGGCTCACATTCTATTTAAGAAGAAGTTTCTAGGGAAACCCACATACAACAGGGGAGACAGTAAAAGAGCATTAGAGGAGATTGAAGCCACAGACACCTATACTATAGTAAACAATAAACATAGTGTAATACTTGGCCAGATAAACCCTCACACTAAAAATTTATTTATCTCTGTTCTTATGATCCAATACATCATATCTGGCTTTCAACAAAATTTGGAAGGCATACTAAAGACAACAGAAAAAAAATTTCAAAAGACAAAGCAAACAGCAGAACCAGTATCAGAAATGACAGAGATTTTGCTATTACTGGACAAGGAATTTAAAATAGCTATGATTAATATGCTGAGGGGTGTAAAGGAAAAAGTGAGTAACATTCAAAAACAGATGGGTAATGTGGACAGAGAGATGGAAGCTCTAAGAAAGAATCAAAAGGAAATGCTAGGAATAAAAAGCACTGTAGCAGAAATAAAGAATGATGCTGATGCATTCATCAGTAGACTGAATATAGCCAAGGAGAAAATCAGTGAGTTTGAAGAATGTCAATAGAACCTTCTCAAACTGAAAGGCAAAGAGAAAAAAGAATGAAAAAGAAATGTAATATTCAAGAAATGTGGGACAATTACAAAAATTAATATATGTAATATGAATATCAAAAGTAGAAGAGAGAAAAGAGAGGATGAAATATTTGAAGTGATAACACCTGAGGACTTCCCACAATTAATGACAGACACCAAACCACAGATCCAGGAAACTCAGAGAACACTAAGAAGGAAAAAATACCAGAAATTTTACAACTAAGCATATTCAAACTGCAGAAAATCTAAGACAAAGAGAAAATCTTGAAAGAAGCCAGAGGGGAAAAAATACCTTATCTTCAGAGGAACAGGATAAGAAAACATAGAAATTCTCTTCATAAACCACATAAACAAGGAGAGTAGAGGGAAATATTTAAAGTCTTGAAAAAAGCCACTGACCTAGAATTCTGTATCCATTGAAATCATTCTTCAAAAGAGAAGGATAAATAAAGACTTCCTTAGACAACAATAATTCAGGAACTATGTCACAAGTAAACCTGATTTGCAAGAAACATTTAAAGATATGTCTTCAGAGAGTAGGAAAATTAAATAGCTCAGAAACTTGGATTTACAAAAAGAAAAGAAGAATGCTATAAAAGGAACAAGTGAAGGCAACATAAAACCTTTTGTTCTTTTATTCTTAATTTATATAATAGATGGCTGTTCAAAACAATAATCTGTATTGACTGATAATAGTTTATGGACAAGTGAAATGAATGATAACAGTTATAAAGGAAGGATAGAAGAATTGGGAATACTCTAAGATACCTTCACTACGCTTGAAGTGGCATTGTGTTATTTGAAAGTGGACTTAGATTAGTTGTAAATATATATTGCAAATTGTAGGCAAACACTAAAAAATTAGAATATAATAATAATTGATTATATTAAAATAAGAGAGAAGACAGAATTATATAAAATGTTCAATTAAAGCCTGAGATGGCAGAAAAAGAGGGGAAGATAAAAAAGAAACCAAGAACAACAGATAAGCACTTATAAATGTGGTAGATTTTACTTAATGTCGATAATCACTGTAAGTGTGAATGGTACAGATACATCAATTAAGAGATAGGGACTGACAGAGTGGGTAAAAAACAAAACCCAACTATATGTTGCCTACAAGAAACTCACCTTAAATAAGAAAATCTTAAGTTTATATGTAGTCATTTAGATTTCCTCATTATAGCTCTGGAACTTGTTTTTTCCCTAAGTTTTTGGATTTTATGTTGCTATTCTAAATGTATAATCACTAAGAGACTTGATTGTGAATAACAAATAAAACAGCTTAAACTAATTTTAGCAAAATATGCAATTTATTATTAGACTATAAGAGTATCTCATGTAATTCAAGGATGGGAATACAGCTAGCTTCAGGAGTAAATTGGAAGCAGGGACTTGATGCCCAAACTACCCTTCTTTCTTCTTTCATCTTTACTTCTCTCTGTACATTTGGTCATCATTCCTCTTCTCTCTGTGGACCCAGTTCCTCTTATCTCCAGTCCACAGGGTAGAAAATTTGGCTGTTGATAGTGCCTGAATTTACATGTTATACTTCCCTGTGTCTCATTCCAATTCCTAAAGATATGACTTGGACTGGCCAAGCTTGGGTCAGTTATCCACCCTTTGATTCAATTACCTGTAACCAAGGGTGCAAAGTCACAAGGATGATAATATGACTGGAAGACTATTGCCTGAGCATGTGGATAGTAGAGGCCATTTTTCAGAATTTGAGACTCTGTGCAGACAAACCAGTATGAGAGTCCATTATAGAACACAGTGTTTCTTTCCATTAAATTTCCTCCCTGGTTACTGTGTGTGTGTAAAAGAGAACCTACTAAATGCTCTATTTGTATTTTATTTTCACAGCTTTTGGCAAGAGGGATACCTGAGAGATCCCCCGATATTCATAAGAGATAATAATTCACACTTTGAGAATCAAAGGTTTATTTTCTCTACCTAGGAGTCAAACCTTTGTGATTATGGGGCAAAGATTATTTCCAGGCAGTGTAGCATACCCTGAATACCCATCTGTGTATAGCCCTGCACGATCTGAGAGATTAAACCCATCTTCCTTTGTTCTTTGAGAAAGGAAATGAATCTTTTGTATTTGGGGGATTGAAAAGCAAAGTGATCCAAGTCCTGGATGGATTTCTGGGACTGGGCGGTGGGCCACTGGGTCATGGGTTCCACAGTAGAGAGGACTGAGCCAGCTCTGCATGGTGCCTCTGGGAGTACTGGGGCTTTGGAGGGGAATGGAGAGTATAGAAAACTAGTGAGGGTACCCAGGCTTTAGGGTAGTGGAAGTGCTTTTTGAGTAGCCTTTCTTTTTGAGGAGCTGGAAGTTAAGGGTGTGCAACAATCTTTGTAGGCAAAATGAACAATGTCAGGCAGGAGAGGAGATCCAGTGCTGTGTAGCAGCAGTGGAAGGTGGACGCCAGGGGGGGATATTCTGCAGTACCTGCAATACAAAGCTCTGGGATAGTACAGGAGAGACAGAGGAGCCCTAAGAATGTGATGCTGGACTTGTCATAAGTCGTGTAAGACTTTGAGCTAATTCTAAAATAATTTTGAGAAACAAAGAAATATCTGAGCATTAAAGAAGATCATACCTGTTAACTTTGTATTGAATAAGGGTTTTGGTGTTTATCACTATAAATCTAGTATCCCACATCCCTCTGTCCCCCATATTCTTTCACAAAGGATAGATTCTGGTAACCTATGAGGCAATCAGAAGTCTAGGGTCTCTCTTTCACAGATCTGCTCCAGCATTGCCAGAATTGAGGAATTCCCCATTGCTATCATTGGTTAGAGGTGATTCTAAGTCCTGGTCCACAGGAGGACTCAAGGGTGTATCTCTCTTCTCTGCTGGAGGCCTAGAAGATTGGAGGGTAGGACAAAGTCCCTTTTTTTCCCTTTTCACTCTGTTTCTAGTAGTCCCTAGAAGATAGATTGATTGTGCATGTGTGTGTATATCTGGCTGCTGTTTTAAATGGCATTTCCCCCTCTCCATTACACAGGAGTGTCTCTCAGAGATAACAGCATATAAACAGCATAGAAACAGATGGGAACTAAATGCAGAGAACCCAGTGTTTAGAAAAGATCCATGCAATATATGTTTGCAAGGAAGCCCTGGGGAAAGGGACTCAGAAGTTGAAAACATAAAGACTGGAGAGAAACCCAAAAGTAGGATGCTAAAGAGCCCCCGGAGGTGGTAAGGGGCACATAGGATTGTAGAGTGGGCCAACAAGTGAGGGAGAAATATTCACTCTATATGCTGGAAATTGGATTGAGGTCTATGCTTCACATAAACACAGCAAAATGAAACAGAATTATTGCTGCATAAAATCTTCAGTTTTTATTTAGTGCAATACCTTGGTAGTGTGACAATACATGCTGCTAAAGAACTTGGAAATATAGCTCTTGGGTAGATATATCTGTTATGATTTTATCCACCTATAAATACCAGGAAATTAGTGGTTTAATAGGGAAACCGGATGTAGATGGACCCAAGAGAATGGGCATAATGCATATGGATCTTTATGTCTCAAATTAAAATTCCCAAAAAGCATCAACTATAAATGAGCTCTTAATGTTGAAGCCATCATAATTCTCCTCTTCTCAAACTCCACTCCCAATCCATCTGGAGATCTTAATGAATCTACTTTCAAATTATATCTCGGGTCCAGCCACCTCTCACACAGCCCTGCACTTCTTGGGTCCCAGCAAATATAATTTGTCCTCTGGATTATTGAAATGGTCTCCTAAATGATTTTAGCAACTCCAAATTTGTCACTTCTTTCACTCTGTATTCTTCAATACAATGAGCTGATTGGTCTTTATTGTAAAATGTAAGTTCTATCTTGCTGCTACTCTTCTTGAAATCCTCCAATGCTTTCCATTTTATTCAGAGTGAAAGTCAAAAGACTTACCAAGCCCTTACAGGCCTTACATGCTTTGGCTCCCTGGACCCATCTGACCTCATCTCCCATTCACCACCAAATTTGCTCTGCTCCAGCCACTGTCATTGGCACGTCCTCCAACACACCCGCCATGTCTCCAGCCTAGGGTCTCAGCCCTGGCTCTTTCTCTACCTCAGTTCTATCTTTTTAAGGTATCCTTATGGGTCACTCTCCCATCCACTGCCTTCAAGTTTTTGTTCAAATGTCACCTTCATAATGAGCTAAGCCTGAACCTACTATTGAAAATTTCATTCCCTGCCAATTCCCAAACACTCTGTATTCCACAACTTGATTTACTTTTCCATAGGTGTTTGCACTGTCTATATAATTTACTTATTTATAATGTTTACTGTCTACCTTCCCACACTACAATGTCAGCTCCATGAGAGTCAAAACTTTTTCTGTTTGATATTTTGATATTGCTGGATCCTTGGCATCTAGAATAGTGCCCGGGGCATAGTAGATGCTGGATAAATGTTGGTTGAACAGCTGAATATACTTGATTGGAGCCATAAGTGTCCAGTAGTCCATTTCTTACTAGTGCCAGCATACTGAGTGTCCTGTAAAGCAGGCCCAAACGGCCAACTTCCCATAGAGAAATCACCAGTGGACAAAGCCTGGGTTGTGGGAGGTGTGGCCTATGAAGGTCCTTTGAAAGAGAGATGTGTACTTTGGTACTTTCTAGGCATTGTTTGAAGCCTAACAGTGTGTAGAATCAGCGGAGTAAGTGGGGAACAAGGAAACTGAGGCTCTCAGAAATTAAGAGATGAGCCTCAGGTCATATAGCTGTTGAGCAGCAGTTAGAGTACTTTCATTAGACAGAGCATCAGCATATTGCCTTTCGTTGAAGCAAGATAAAAATGATTTTACGAATACATAGTTAGTGGGCCGGACATGTGGGTGTGCATTTAAAAAATTCCCCAAATGTATAATGTTCTTGTCTCCCTAGTTTCAAAGAATGTTTTACATTTCTGTCATTCTGAGTAGTATGACACCATCAGGATGACTGGGGCAGTTAAGAAAACACAGAAAACACGTAGCATGGAAAAAGATGCAGTCACAACAAAGGCTAGCTCTCCTTATCAGCATGAACTCAAGAGCACAGGGAGCACCCCAAATATACATTGATGATGGTGCTGTGAGTCACTGCATGACTCACAGTTCACTGACCACTGCAAAACAGAAACTTGGGGAATAATTTACTGCCCAGGGCAAAAGGACTTGAGAGAATTTTCCCACCCATCATACGAGTGATACATCAAATTAGGGGTAAGGCGCCATCTCCTTCTTGGAATGGATCAGCTCTCCCTCTGTGTGATCTTCGCCAGAGACTCAGGGCCAGATGAGCCTCTGGTTTCACGAATCATCTCTCAGTGAGCCATTGTGTTCCTGTACCTGCCTACTCGGGCTCATTTCTGCAAAGAAATCTAACCTGTGAGAGTGCCTCAGCCCACAAAAATGTACTTCAGCTCTCCCAGAGCAAGATGGCTTCTTGGGTCAGCATTCATGCCTCCCTCCCTTGACTGCAACACTAAACAGACGCGGAATAAGCTGTCCTTGGCTGCACAAGTAAGAAGTTACTCTCAGAGCCAAGACGTTTGTTCTTCACAACCGTTTCTCCCTCTTGTATGAATCAAGGAGCTGGCAGATACAATTTGGGGGCATGGAAGAGAGGAGTGGAAAGGTTCATTTTTCTAAAGGACTGAAGCATTGTATTCTCCAACACCTTCTCAGCAGGGCTACTGTTGTACTCACATGATCTGTGTGGCTGGGTCCATGTTGTGATTTCTGCTCTACCCCAGAGGGGCCTTAGGAGGTTTGTGACCTTGGGTCACACAGGCAAGTCCTTGCTGGAGCTGGGAATGCACACTGTGAAGTTCCTCTCTCTGGTCTGTACCCGGCACTGGCCAGGCCATCTTCTAGGTTCTCACCGTACCATTCCACACAGTGAGGCTGACACAGTCTTTCTGGTGTCAGGAGGCTGTCTGGCTCTGGATTTTCTCTCATTTAGAAGACAGCACTGTTGAAAATAGTCTCTTACATCCACAAAGTGTCCCCTGCTTCTGGAGTGATGGGTGCTCCATACAGAAACACCTAGGGAGAGAGTGTTCTTCCCTCATCCCCTTTTGTTCCTTTAACACCGGTAGAAAGGTCATTCTTTCCAGCTTTATCGAGGTATAATTGACAGATAACATTGTAAGATATTTAAAGTGTACATCATGAGGATTTCATATATATATACAATATGAATAGATTCCTTCATTTAGTTAATTAATGTATCTTTCACTCTATATCTCTGTCTATTTCTATGTGGGAATATTTAAGTTCTCTTTTAGCAAATTTCATTTATACAATGCAGTGTTATCAACTGCAGTCACCATGTACATTAGATCCTCAGACCTTATTCATCTTATAGATGAAAGCTCATATTCTTTTTACCAACCTCTCCCTATTTCTGACCCCCCACAAGACCATGGCAACCACTTTTCTACTCACTGTTACTATGAGTTTGACTTTATTCTTTAAGATTTCACATGTAAGTGATCTCATGCAGTATTTGTCTTTCTCTGTCTGGCTTATTTCACTTAGCATACTGCCCTCAAGGTCCATCCGTGTTGTCACAAATGGCAGGATTTCCTTCTTTTTTGTATATACATACCACATCTTCTTTATCCATTTCATCCATTGACAGACACTTAGGTTATTTCCTAAAAAGCTCTTAATGGCACCAAGAAGGCATTTTCTGTCTGAAATCTAGTGCTGCTCAGGGATTATTAGAAATAAAGTATAATTAGGCACCCTACAGGGGTTCCTTGGCTTTGCCTGATGTAGGGGCCACCCTAGCTTGTTTGCACACCCGAGATTATCTGACTGTTCCTGCAGCTGCGACGACACTGGGTGTAAGTGGGCAGCAAAATACACTAAACATTGAAAACTGCTCCTTTGGTTAGCTGAGCCCTGGAGCAGGTGGCCAGTAATTCTTCCTTCACTGAGATTTCTTTGCCATCCTCATCACTCCTTAAATAAGCATCAGTTGAATGCCTACTTCATGCTGGGAATTAAGCTAGGCTTAGAAGTATGGAGATAAATACTGCCTGAAATAGAACAAGAAGAATCGGAGAAGTGAAGCAAGCCTACATCTATTGAGAGTAGATTAAATCAGTGAAACTAAAATGAAGTTCAAATCCAAAGAGCAGAAAGAAGGCCTAGAGTCAAGAGCTTGAGCAATTGCCAGGCTTGAAACTGAGGTTTCTGAGGTTTTCCTGTTTTGGCTTAGATCAGTACATACATTTTCCTGTTGAAATGTCTAATAATATCCTTATATGGTCAGGTTGGTAAAATCCACCTCTAATTAGGAATGCTTTATTCATAGTTTTAATATGTTACATGTAATTGATGCTAATTAATCTAAACTATTGATGGGTATTTTAAATTAAAAGTTCATCATTTATGAAGTGATATGATATAATGGATTTGCTTCAAAGTAATCCAGTTGGAGAAATAGGTGGGGCAAGGATGAGACCAGACAGACCATGAGTTGAAAATTGTTTGATTTGTGTGATGGCTGCATGAGAATTCACTATTTTATTCTGTGTTCTCAACTAGATAAATGCTTAGTGGGACTTACTCCTTTTTTGTATTGGAGTATAGTTGATGTACAATCTTATATTGGCAACACAGTGGTTCAACAGCTACCCACATTATTAAATCTTCACCCCAACTAGTGAAGTTACTACCTGTCAACATAGAAAGATGTTACAGAACCATTGGCTATATTCTTCATGCTGCACTACCACCCCCATGAGTAACTTATATTATGATTGAGATTTCTGTGCCCCTTTATCCTCACCCTCCCCACCCATCCACCGCATGGTAACCACCAATCATTTCTTAGTGTCTATTAGTCCATTGCTATTTTGTTCATTTTGTTTTTTATCTTTTTTAGATTCCACAGATAAGTGAAATGATGTGGCATTTGTCTTTCTCCTCTTGGCTTATTTCACTGAGCATAATTCTCTGTAGGTCCATCCATGTTGTCGCAAATGGCAGGATTTCTCTCTTTTTTATGTCTGAATGATATTCCATTGTGTATATGCACCTCATTTTCTTTATCTGTTCATCTATTGATGGACACATTGGTTGCTTCCATATCTTGGCTGTTGTAAATAATGTGGCAGTAAATATAGGGGTGCATATATTTTTTTGAATCAGGGATTTTGTTTTCTTCAGGTAAATTCCTACAAGTAGAATTACTGGGCCAAATGGTATTTCTTTTTTTACTTTTTTGAGGCACTCCATATTGCTTTCCACAGTGGCTGCACCAATTTACATTCCTACCAACAGTCTGGGAGGGTTCCCTTTTCTCCATGTCCTTGCCAACACTTGTTACTTCTTCTCTTTTGGATAGTGGCCATTCTAACTGGTGTGAGGTGATACCTCATTGTGGTTTTGATTATCCTGATGGTTAGTGATGTGAGGATCTTTTCATGTGCCTGTTGGCTATCTGTATTTCTTCTTTGGTGAAATGTCTGTTCAGGTCCTCCATCCATTTTTTAATTGGGTTATTTGTTTTTTTGGTGTTGATTCATATGAGCTCTTTATATATTTTGGATATTACCCCCTTATCAGATAACTCATTTATGAATATATTCTCTCATACTGTAGGTTGCCTTTTTGTTCTGATGGTGGTGTCCTTGGCTGTAATAGAAGCTTTTTAGTTTGATGTAGTCCCACTTGTTCATTTTTTATTTTGTTTCTCTTGCCCAAGGACATGTGCCCAGGAAAAATTTCTCATGCTTATATTCAAGAGATTTTTGCCTATGTTTTCTTCAACAGCTTTGTGGTTTCATGTCTTATATTTAGTTCTTTAATCCACTTTGAGTTTACTTCTATGTGTGGAGTTGGACAATAATCTAGTTTCCTTCCCTTGCATGTAGCTGCCCAGTTTTTCCAACACCAGTTATTGAAGAGACTGTCTTTTCCCCATTGTATATTCATTGCTTCTTTATCATATATTAATTGACTGTGTATGTGTGGGTTTATATCTGGGCTCTCTATTCTGTTCCATTGATCTATGTATCTGTTCTTGTGCCAGTACCAAATTGTTTTCATTGTTGTAGCTTTGTGGTATAACTTGAAGTTAGGGAGCATAACACCTCCAGCTTTGTTCTTCTTTCTCAGGATTGCTTTGACTACTCAGGATCTGTTGTGGTTTCATATGAATTTTAAGATTTTTTGCTCCAGTTTATTGAAAAATGCCATTGGTATTTTGATAAGGATTGCCTTCAGTCTTTTTGAAATTGCTTTGGACAGCATGGAGTGGTACTTATTCCTTTAAAAATAGGTTCAAATCATATATGAATCAGTATGAAAGTTTGAAAAAGAACCAAAGCTAGTTCTGCCATAATCTAGCTGAATGACATTTGACAAACTCTTAATTATTCTAGGCTTCTGTGTTCATTATATACAGTGATTAGTTACAACTGATTGCCTGTGGACTTTAGGAAAAGAAGTGTGTTGTTCTAGAGAAATGTCGTAATAACCAATAAAATTTGGGTTTATTGTACCTTGGGATGTTTATAGAGAAAATAAATTAAGGCATATGTTTGTAAATGTGATCACTCTATGAGATACTTATGTTTGTTTTTAGAAAACAATGAAACTGGAGAACATGGTATATGTACATGTGATCCATACAAGAATAAGAATAGAAATAAAAATATGAAATGGAACTTTAAGGAGAAACCCTAAAACATTAATTACTAGAAAGAACACTGAAGATGCAGATAATCTCACCTAGAAGTGGTTGTTGTTTTTTTTTAATCAACTGGACCAAATCATCAAGGAAAGACATGAAAATGGTTACTATTACCTCAGGAGAATTTTTATGAATAGCAAAGTAATTGAGGAAGATTTGCTAAATGAGTGCTGGAAAGATTACAAGGGAGTATAGAATGACTAATTAGGGAATTGGATGTTGCAAGAAGGATAGCTTAACCTGGAAAATTTGGCATTGAGTAACCTAAAAGGTAAAGTTTTAAATTAAATTTGACTTCTGATAAAAGTCAGTGATTAAACACATGCTTACATTTGCTCCATCCCTCAATCCCATAAAATGACAATAACAGAGATTTTTTGATGGCTAAACCTACAAGAAGGGGACATTGGAAGAGAAGACAATATGTATTAAATTTTGGAAGTAGGAAAGCAGTTGGGGATGAGTGTCAAATTCTTAGCAGACTTAAGAAAAAGGAATCCTAAACCAGCAGGAAGAAAAGTAGAAATACACCTGATTTACACAGAGGAATTTTCCAGACTGAGGATTGGTGGTGCTAGAGTCTTTTGGAAGAGGGATTTGGACATAGAGATTGAATAAGGAGGATTGTCTGAAAACTGTTTAAAAACTGTCCAGATCCCAGATTGCCTCCCTCTGATGAGCTATTTCATGAATGGCCATTCTTTCACCCTGAAGAAAGAATAAAGTTATATTCTCTAGAGGGGATAAGCAGATAGAACTTCAAGTTCAGTTAAGGGTAGAAATACTGGACAGAAAATGGGGAATCTAGATATTTTTTGCATCCTGAACTCTGAGGCATCCCAGACCTCTTCCTTCCTCCATGTCCCAGAATATTGGCCTTCATCCTCCAATGAGAAGACTTTTTCCTAGGGAATATTATTGGCTTATGAGGAAATATCTAAAGATATTTTTTAATTTCTCCACTTAAACAACCCAGCCAGACAGCAATAAAGGTCAGACCAGACAAGCCCTCCCACACAACTGGAGATTTTTAGTGTCCCTATCCTAAATATGAACATCTACCAATGAAAATCAGTTGGCAGAGAAAAATATCTGATAGAAAAATAGAGAATAGAGATCAAAATAAGCAAAAAAAGGCAACATAGAGAAAACACAGTTTGGAGTTTTAAAAACATGTCTGCAAATTCTTTGACACTTCTCACATCAAAGGGCAGAGTCCAGTTCCTCTCTCCTTGAATATGGGCTAGTTTTAGTGACTTTCTTCTAAAGAATGTAATGTGATAAAATTAATTTTTCAAGTATGATTTTTCAAGGCCAGGTTAGAAAAGGTGGTGTAGCTCCCACTTGACTTTCTTTCTGCATCTCTAAGCAATTTCCCCTAAGTACCCAGACATATGTGAAGAAGTGAAATTGCCATAAGAAAGGATGGCATGAGGCCTTCTGATAATAGTCCCATTTGAGATCCTAGCCAATAACTAGTATCAGCGGCCAGAATGTGAATGAATGAGTGTTCAGATAATTCCACCCCCCAGCTTTTGAGCCATCCAACTAATGTCAGGTGGAGCAAAGATGAACTGTCTTCAGAGAGTCCTTCCCAAACTACAGATTCATGAGCAAAATAAATACTATTGTGATAACCCAATAATTTTTTAAATGATTTTTTAACACAAGAATAGAAAACTTGAACACAGAAACTGCAGGGAGAAGAAATTTTCAAAATTCATGATCAATTCTTTTCCTAGCCAAGATGAAGCAATATAGACTGGATTTATCCTCCGCCTGGAACAGATAAATATATAGACTAAATATACAAACAATAGTTCTTAGGATAGTGAACATCAGCCAATGAAAGAACAACTTCCCTGAAAAAAAAAAGAGGCAGTGAGGTGAGCCCTACAATTTTCTCACATTGCTACCTCAAGAAAGTTTCCAAGCTGTGTCTTCAAGAGAAGTAAACCCAAACAAAACCCAGTGTTTGTCTTAAGCTGAGAAGACAGCTGAAAATCCAGGAAAGACAAAGAGACTAGAGTTTTCAGGTTAGAGTATTGGAAAGAAGAGAGGTACATAGAGAGAGAGAGACAGCTCTGGAGAACTGCAGAAGGTATGACTCCTCAAGTATTCACTGAATACCTATCAGTGCATGCCTTTGAGGAAATCAGTCAAGACCTAGAGAAGAAACAACCAAAAGGATTACAGTGATCAATCCTCAGAGCTCCCAAAAAGCACAGGAATAGTAACTGTCCCATCAGACAGAGTAGAAAGTCTCATAATTCATAGAATATCAGGTAGAGTACAAAGGATGTCTTGCTTCAGTCATAGTGAAAAATTATCCCCAGATTAAATGCTTCTTTGGTCTTATTTAGCAAAGCTTTAAACTACAACCTGAAAGAATTAACCTGTTTCTTAATAACTTAACTACATCCCAGAATGAAGCTTAATATATTTACAGGATTACAATGTTCAGCACCCAACAAGGTAAAGTTAATCATGTGCAGCATTCAATAAAAAATAACTAGCCATGCAAAAAAGCAGGAAATATGATCCATAATGAGAAGAAAAATCAATGAGAGCTGACTCCCAAAATAAAAGGCTTTAAAATGGTTATAACTATATTCTATATATTCAAGAAGTTGGATGAAAGATTGAACAAGTTAATAGAAACACAGAAGATACTAAAAAAGAACAAAAATTGAACTTGTAGAGATGAAAGCTGCAATATCTGGGATAAAAATGCACTGTATGGGATTAATGCGTATTACCAATTGCAGAATAAAAGTTTAGTAAAATCAAAGACATCTTAATGGAAGTATATAAAATGAAACATAGGGAAAAAGACTGAAAAGAATGAGAAGAATCTCAGTGAGCAAAAAGACAACCTCAAGCAGCTTGATTTACATGTAACTGAAGTTCTTGAAAAAAGGGGCTTGGTAGAAAAAAATATGCGAAGAAGTAATTGTTGAAAAAATTTCCAAAATTGGTGAAAATCATAAACTGCAGGTCAAAAAGCTAAATGAACCTCAAGCAAGAGAAACATGAAGAAAACCACTCCTGTGCACTTCATAGTCGAATTTCTTAAAACCAGTAATATAGAGAAAAACCTTTAAAGTAAATAGAGAAACAGGATACATTTTGTACTGAAGAACAAAAATAAATACAAGGGCAGATTTCTCATTGCTAACAAAGAAAACTAGATGACAGTGTAGCAATATGTATTGAAAGAAAAAATTATCAACTTGCAATTCTTCATCCAGCAAAAATGTCTTTCAAAAATAATATGAAAAGTCAAAGAATTTATCATTAAAAGGCTTGCACAAATTGGAAATGTTAAAGGAAGTCCTTCAAGCAGAAGAAAAATGGCACCATATGGTAACTAGTCTAAACAAAACAAGGAAGAGTACCAGAAATGGTAAATACAGAAGTAAAGAAAAATAATTTTTCTTATTACTTAAGTCTCTTTTAAAGATAACTGACTGTTTAAAGCAAAAACAAAACAAAACAAAACAATTTGTCACGGGATTTGTAACATATTTAGAATTAAAATGAATAATTATAACATGAACAAAGGAAAGAAAGTAATGGAAGTATAAAATTATAAGGTTCTTATATGTGAAGTTGTTCAATATCACTTGAAGGCAAACTGAAATGATTAAAATATGTATTTTATAAGCCTTAAACCAATTTATATAATATTGCTATATTTGGCTAATTAGGTAAAAAAAGATATAAAATGGGAAGAAAAAAATTTTCAATTTGGAAGAAAGTAGAAAAAAGGAAAAGGAACAAAGGCTAGATGGTAAAAATAGAAAGCATACACTCATGAACAACCACTGGGTTGAAGAAGAAATGAAAAGAAAAGTTAGGAATTAGAAAATATCTCTTGAAAAATTAAAACAAAAACAGCATACAAATATTTATGGGTTGCAGCAAAAGCAATACTAATAGGGACATTTATACAATAAATGTCTATATTAAAAAAGAAGAAAGACTTCAAATAAACAACCTACCATCATACCTCAAGGAACTAGAAAAATAACAAACCAAGCCCAGAATTAACAAAAGGAAGGAAATAATAAAGATTATAGCAGAAATAAATGAAATAGAGAATAGAAAAAACAATAGAAAAGAATCAATGAGACTGCATTGGTTCTTTGAAAAGATAAACAAAATCAATCACACAGAAAAAGAGAAAGACACTACTCAAATAAAGAAAATCAGAAATGGAAGAGAAGACATAACTGATGTCACAGAAATAAAAGGTCATAAGAAATATTATGAACAATTATATGCCAACAAGTTGGATAACCTAAAAGAAATGGTTAAATTCCTAGATTAATCAGTTAAATTTACACCCAACCGTATAAAAAAATACAGCCTACTGAGTCTAAATCAGGAAGTCAGGAGCTGAAGCAGACAAATAACAAATAAGGAGATTGAACCAGTAATGAAAAACCTTCAAAATGAGAAAAATTTCAGTATTAGATGGATTCACAGGTGAATTCTACCAAGCCTTTAAAGAAGAAGTAATACCAATCCTTCTTAAACTCTTCCAAAATACAGGAAAAAAAGGAAAGGCTTCCAAATTCTTTTTATGAGGCCAGACTGATGTAAAAGGCAGACTCCACAAGAAAAGAAAATTACAGGCCAATATCCCTGATGAACACAGATGCAAATATCCTCAACAAAATGCTAGTAAATGACATTCAACATGATATTAAAAGGTTTATACACCATGACTAAGTGGGATTTATCTTGGAGGTACAAGTATGGTTCAATATATACAAATCAATCAATGTGCTACACCACATGAATAGGAAAAAAGCTTAAAGTCACATAATCATCTCAACAGGTATATAAAAAGCACTTGAAAAAAACGCTCTTTTATGATAAAAATTCTCTCCACAAATTAGATATAGAAGGAACTTACCTTAACAAAATAAAGGCAATATTTGAAAAGCCCATAGCTAACATCACACTCAATGTTGAAAAATGGAAAGTTTTTCCTCTGAGATCTGGAATAAAGCAGGGACGCCCACTTTCACCACTTCTCTTCTGCATAGTACTAGTAGTCTTACCTTAAGTCCTTAAGTGACTCTGCAAGAAAAAGAAATAAAAGGTACCCAAATCAAGAAGGAAGAAGTAAAATTATCTCTGCTGGATTACGTGATCTTATATGTAGAAAATCCTAAAGACTCCACCAAAACCTATTAGAACTAATATATTTAACAAAAGTCAGGACACAAAATCAGTATATTAATATCAGTTGTGTTTCTATACACTAACAAGTTAATCCAAAAAGGAAATTAAGAAAACAATCCCCTTTAAAATAGCATCAAAAAGAATAGAAAACTAAACCAGGAGGTGAAAGACATGTACACTGAAAACTATAAAACACTAATTTAAAAAATTAAAGCAGACACAAATAAATGGAAAAACATCCCATGTTCATTGATTGGAAGAATTAATATTGTTAAAATGTCTATAACACCCAAAGCAACCATGGGTATATACTTATTTACAAACTCATCAAAATGTGTATGTTAATTATGTACAGCTTTTTGTTATGTCAAACAAATAAGAAAATACGTAGTAAGTACAACCCATGGTTGTCCTGTATTTATGCCCAACCATATAAAAATATATGTTTATATATATATATATATATATATATATATATATATATATATATATATCAATACATGTTTTCATATGAGCTTATATATAGGTTTCTAAAATATGTTTATCTATATAAAACATATAAAAATAGGTTTAAATGGAACCATATAAAGTTCATATAAAATGCAAATGGTTTAAAACCCCAATGAGAAGGCAGAGATTACCAGGTTGGAGAAAAAGGCAAGAACCCTAATGTTAGGAGTAAGACAAAAACATCTGCTTGCACCACTCTGTTGTAATGGAGGTTCTAGCAAGAGATTAGATCAGGCAAGAGAAAGAAACAGGAGTCATTCAGATTGGAAAGGAGGAAGTAAAACTCTTTCTACTTATAGATGACATGACCTAGTATATAAAAAATCATAAAGAATTCCACCAAACTTATTAGATCTCATACATGAATTCCACAGGATATAATATCAATATACAAAAATAAAATATATTACTATGCTTTAGCAATGGATAACCCAAAACTGCAATTATAATAAAACTCAATATACAATAACATCAAAAATAAAGGTTTAGGAATAAATTTAACTAAGAATGGCAAAACTTTTACTCTGAAAACTACAAAGTGTTGTTGCCAGAAATTAAGGAAGGTCTAAATAAACAGGAAGGCCTCCCATGCTCATGGAGTGGAAGATTTAATATTGCCAAGATGACAAAAAATGTGTCTACAGATGCAATGCAGTCCTCACGAAAATTTCAGCTTTTTTTTTTTTTTTTTGCAGATATGGACGTGCTGATCACAAAATTTGTGAGGAAATGCAAGGGAACTTGAATAGCTAAAACAATCTTCAAATAACAAAATAGGAGGAGCCACTAATCCTGATTTCAAAACTTACTACAAAGCTACAATAATCAAGACAGTATAATACTGACATGAAGATAGAAACATAGATCAATGGAATAGAATTAAGGGTACAGAATAAATCTTTAAATTTGTGATCAACTGATTTTTGATAAGGGTGCCAAAGCCACTCAAGGAAAAGAACAGTCTTTTCAACAAATGGTGTTTGAACAACTGGATATCCACATGTGAAAGGGGGAAGTTGGACCCCACCCTACATCACACACAACTTAATTAGGATGAATTAAATACCTAATTGTCTGAGGTAAAACTATACAATTTTTAGAGGAAAACACCTAGGTCTTTATGACTTTGGATTAGGCAATGTTTTCTTAGCTATTACACCAAAAGCGTAAGTGACAAAATAAAAATAAAGCTAAGATGAATTTTATTAGAATTAAAAAGTATTTGTGCTGCAAGGGACACCATCAAGAAAGTGAAAAGAATCCACAGAATGGGAGAAAATATCTGTATACTATATATCAAACAAGAGATGTGTGTATCCACTCTTACAAATTATCAATAAAAAATAACCTAATTAAAAAAAATGGGCAAACAATTTGGATAGAAATTTCTCCAAGCTATACATATGGCCAATAAGCATGTGAAAAGATGCTTAAAATAATTAGTCATCAGAGAAATGGAAATAAAACTATAATGAATTTCTTCATAGCCATCAGACTGGCTGTCATAAAAGAGACAGACAAGAAGTGACGACAAGACTATAGAGGAATTGAAACCCTCATACACTGCTGATGGAAATGTAAAGTTTTCACCGTAGCTGCTGTGCAAAAGAATTCAATGTTTTCTCAAAGAGTTAAGCATAGAGTTACCATGTGATTCAGTAATTCTTCTTCTAGATATCTACCCAAGAGAAATGAAATCCACACAAAAATGTACAAATGTTCATAACAGCATTGTTCATAATGACCAAAAAGTGGAAGCAAACCAAATGGCCATTAATAGAAAAAGGGATAAACAAAATGTGATATATCCATGTAATGGAAAATTATGCAGCCATAAAAAGGAATGAAGTACTTATACATACTGCAACATGGATGAACCTTGAAAACAGTGTTCTAAGTGAAAAAAGCCAAAGACAGAAACCCACATGTTATATGATTCCATTTATATGAAATGTCCAGAATAGACAAATCCATAGAGTTGGAAAATATACTAATGGTTGTCTAAGTTACTTGGGGATGGTAATTGAGAGTGACTGTTAATGGGGTGTAGGGCTTCTGTTTCTATTGATAAAATGTCCTAAATTAGATTGTTGTGATGTTTGCTAAACTTCATAAATGTCCTGAAAACCATTGGATTGTGTGCTTTATGGTGTGGAAATTATATCTCATAAGACTGTTAAAAATAACTGAATAAGTGGAAAGTAAAGTGAAAGTATATTATAATTTATAATGATGATTAATATAAATATTTTGGCAAATATTTTAGACTTTTTCTGTGTTTTATCACAGTGTATACATATTTTACAATTATTATTTTTAAAAGGCATAATACGAGGCATTTTTCCAACATTTTGAAAACTTATTGTTCTGCAATGAGCATTTTTTAAATGTAAATATATACAGATTTCAATATTTCTAAAGGCCATGAATTAATCCATTCACTGGAATTAGCTAATTAAAAATTTGTTTTTTGATGAACATTTAAGTGATTTCTAATTATTTTTAAACAAAAACCTCCAGTGAATACCTTCATACAATTATCTTTGAGCAATTCTGTACTTCCATAGGATATTTTCCTTAAACTAGGATTGTCTTCAAAGTTATTTTTATGAGAAACTGGAAGAATCTTATTTAGGTGCTACATACCATTTTAAATGGGAAGCTTTACACATTTACATTTTAATTCTTAAGCTTCATCCATTATCTGAAGTTTTTCTTTAAATAAATAAATTATCCTTTTGGAAAGGAAAAGGATTTTTCCATATCCATGCTTTCACTCTGACATTCACTATGTATTGTCCAACTGATTTACATTTTGTAAATATGTAGTAAAAAAGTTGCCACTCTAAGTAGTTAGAGCCCAAAGCCAAGATACTTAATCTTAAGCTACACAGTATTTACCTGTAGCTTTTATATTTGAGTACTGTTTATTGACCAAATCCTTTAAATATTTTCTTCTAAATTACTTACCTTCATGTATAGTGTTATTTCAACTTTGAGTGTTTTAGTTCTATTATAAAGTGTTAAATCTAAAAGCAAAAGAAGTTATGACATATTCTTCTAATAAGTTTCTAATCATGATCCAGAAAACCTCAACTTAGTGTATGAATAATTAATGTTTATTTTATTGTATATAATTTTGTTATGAAATCCATGCAAAAGAGGAATGACACTTGGAGAGACAGCTGAGCTGTCTCTGGACAGGGACACTATTCACCTGGTCTCTCATCATGTTGTATTGTACTCACTAAGAGCAAACGGTGACACATGTTCTGTCTTCTCATTCTGTCATTCCCTAGGTTGTCTCAGATAGCAAAAGTATTCTCAGATTTTAGATTATGCAGAAGTTTGACTTTAGCATAGATTAAAATTTTTCCAAAGGTCAGCTATGACATTTAGTATTTCTCTAGTTTGAAAGTTACAAAGTCCTAACATATATCTCTAGGGTAGGATGTAGGTACCTTCTCTGTTGTCAACTTTAAAAGCTGACTCTTTCATAGAGTCATAGATGTTCACTTTGGACAGAACCTCAGACATAATCTGGTTGAATGCTGTTATCATATATGTAATGACATTGAAGTTGGAAGGTAACGTGATGCATTCCAGGTCAAATGGATTAGTGACTAAGAAGGACTAGAAGCCCGGGTTTGTTTTTCGTTTTTCTTTTCTTTTCTTCTTTTGCTTTATTCCCAGAGCTTTTGCTCTTTTCTTTTCTGAAGCCTTCAAAATGAACTATATGACCTTTCAAGGTTCTTGCCAGCATTCTGTAGAGTAGATTACAGTTGAGGAATTTTGATAAACTTGGCTTTGTTTCATTTGTGGCAAATATCTGAAAGAATATGATAGTTTTCTTTGAACTCTATAAATACTGCAATTAACAATTTATTGTCAATGAGCTGGAGCATGCTTTTGTACAGAGTGCTAGTACTAGACTGCAAACTCCACTGGATATATTTTATCCTATCCTTGTGAAAAGATATCAGGAAATTAATTATTGTAAATGAATTTCTCTTTGGAGACACTAATTTATTCTAAGAATGCAAAGAGTAATCCTATTATCTGAGACCCTGGGAATTTAATATCAGCCTTTTAAGTCCTGCTTCTTTTATGGGGCACGAATGCTCAAGAAATGGCATGGATCTTTAGGACAACCACACTGTCAATGACATCACATCATGACTTGCATTAATGGTGGCCACCTAATTAGTTAATACCATTTTTAGTAGCACTGATATGATGGTCTTTGGTTATATTGGTAAGACATAGACTTGTGTGTCGAATCACTCCACTGCTTATTGGCTTTATTATTGATTTGAACATAAGTGTTGGTATTTAGAGGATAAATTTAACCTATTAGCTACTACTGATCAGAATTGTGAATCACAGGCTTGGTATTTGGGAAACACTTTGAGACCCTGGGAAATAAAGTCTTCTGAGTGGAGTGCCTCTGGACTTGATATTAATTCTTATTATTGATTTCTATCAATGAAGACAGGGACTTCTGAGGAAGAAAAAGAATTCCTTGCTCAGAAAGTAGTGTAGGTAAGCAAACAAGGCTGAGCATCTCAGCGGCTGTTCTGTTCCACTCTTATAAACTCTTGAAAAAAACAATCCAAGAAAACCCAAAATATCAAAAATGTGCAGCCCTGTGCTTGGAAGTTATTTGACATTCTTACAGCTTCTGTTCTGGCTCCCATGTGCTATTTTTAAGCCCCTGTTTTCTGAGAAACCACAGAGGAGAAGGTGGGCAGGCACAAATCCTGGAGAGCTAGGTTACCTTTTGAATAATAAATAAATAAATAAATTCACTAGGTCACCGTAAGCCCCCAATGTTTTCCACTTATACAAAAGGACTCTGCTTTCTATCTGCCTTGGTTCTTTGTAAGATCAGTTTTCTTAACAGTCTCTCCTTTCCTGGAATGGGTCTGTACCTAAACAATACAGTATTCCCTTGCCTAAGACATACAACTGTTTTGATATTCCCCAGAACCCTCTTCTCCCTGTCTCCTTCACTTGTTGCTTGGGAAAGGAAAAGCAACTTCTTTCCTTGGGGAACCCTAATCTTTATTTGTATTTCTATTTTGAAGCAGAACTTGGTTAAGTTTTGTCATGTTCTCACTCACTGTAGCAAAGACAAGAGGACCCCTCTTTATGCACCCTTGGAGATAAGTGGTTTGTGGCCAGCAGAAATGAACTGGTTGACGTGGACTGGAAGTATAAATGCAATCTCAATGTAGTATTTGTTGTTAATACCTTTTGATATTCCTTTTGTTGATAAGGTGTTTTGTGCATGTACCACAGTGTGGGTTTCTGCCAGTAGGCATTCTCTTCACAGTTGTCTCGGCCCTTTGGAAAAGGCATCTGACCTAGTCACGACAAGCGGCTCGTTGGCTCCTTCTGTAGAATGGAACAAGGACTGTGGACTGAGAACAGTGTAAATGCTGAAGCTGAGGGTAGAGTTGGCTCATGGAACATTTTATCTGTTCTCTGAGTTTCTTGTCCCAGTACGTCAACAAATTTGTTTTTGTTTAAAGACTTTCCCACACGAGTGTCTGCCAAGTTCAGAAGACTGCTTTTTGAGATTGATCTTGGTTTTCTTGGAACAAGAGCTGAGATTATATAATAGGCTCAGTTGGTCTGAGAGAGAGGAAGTTGGGAGATGTGATTTCCATATACACCAGACAGATCTGGGCATAGAACAAGAAAGAAAGGCCTGGAAACTAGGTGGCTATGGGTGGGTGATGGGAGGAAGGAACTAGTGAAAGGTTTCATTTGTGCCTGTTTCCCACTTGCCTTTGAGGCTGTCGGGTCATTTGGAAGTAAGGCACTGGGGGTGCAGCATTTCTTGCTGAGATTGCCTTTGGCCATGGTCTCATTTGATTCCCGCTAAGCTGGTTTATTAGAAAAGGATCGTTAGGTTCCTGAACTCTAGACTGATAGAGACATTGCCAATACCCAGAGTAACTTCAAAGTGTGTGTTTATAGACTTGGTCAGGAAGACACCTTTCCTTTGAGGAGTAAAAATCACTCCACTGTGATAATCCCACTTGTTATGAGCTCCTTAAAAGAAAGAATCTACAAAAATGAAATTTAATGGACACAAAGTGGAATGTGCTTAGTGCTTTTGCAAAACCGAAGATAAATATGATAGTAGATCACAGGGTGTGCAGGTATCATTAAATCAGTGCTTACAGAATCAGGTGGGTGGGAAATGGCTCTGCCCTGATAAAGGAAGATTGATCATTTTGGGATGGCATGTGTTCCTCGAGGTTGTTTTATGACTTTAGGCCACAGGACAGTAGGATGAGAGGAACTTGGCAGTTTAGCAGAGACAGAAGTGCAGGGACCACAGTGACTGCTGTGAGTGCTAACTCCAGCACAGGCTTTCAGGGAGGAAGTAGATGTCCACCACACCCACATTCATAGGACACAGCAGCTCTGAGATCTTACTAACTTCTGCCGGTGCCAGTCAAGTGTCTGGTAGGATTCTTAACATTGGAAAGGGATCCAGTTAACACACTCCTTTCCTGGCTAACTTTATGACATAAAACAAAGAGTAAGTCAGACGGAAACCAAGAGTTCTGCTCTTATAAGCTTGGGTAGGAGGCAAAAGTGGGCAGCTTTATACTAATATTTACTACTTAAATGAGCCGACCAAGCCGCCTCAGACAGTGCTACTCCTCTGCAGGCTGCCCTCCATGGGGCTGCTCTGGCGGGGAGGAGCATGGCTGGCTCCCAAGAAGAAGGCGATGGTACAAAGATGCTGAGTTGTACATGGCCAAATCCTCTCGCAGACTCATTAGGTAACTCATTCTATTTCCATGGTGAAAAGTAAGGGGTGGGCCCAGGAACCAGAAGTGCTATGGGGAACATCTTCCTCAGAGAAACCAGAGTGGGGAACATGTTTCTTTCCTCCTAACAAGTTCTCTCGGCATGGACACCAGCGTTTGCATGATTGACACCATTGGCAGTAAGACATTGTGGCTTTTTCAGGCAGCTTAGGGGATTATAGCATAGCAACAGAAAAGATAAATGTTTAAAAGTCTCATTTTCTCAGCATTGTCAGTGTTTTCCAGGGTTTTTGAATGCCAGGAGTGTTCTGTACATTAGCTGATGAAAGTGATGCATGGGTGGGTTTGGAAGATAGAGAATAAAGTTATGAAGAACAAGATAAATTCATATATGAATTCATATCATTCAAAATTCACATATCAAAGAGGAGGGGTTGGTCAGTTGTGAGACATCTTTTGAACACTCATAATTCATAAAGACTTTATAACCTAATGGAGAAGACAAAAAACAACCAATGTAAGAGAAATAAGACATTTGCAAATATAAAATTTTATTGTAGTGAGAGTTAAGTCTCTGATTTTGCTGGGGATAGGGTCAACCAGGCAGAGTTTGCAAGGAGAGTGACTGTTGATCTGTGATGATGAGGAGATGGTGAATGTGGGAACAGTGGCCCTGAGGTTCCAAGCATATGGTGAAAACCCAGAGAAATGTGCTGGAGAGTGTCTGATGTCATCCAAGGTTGCACATGGAAGTACTGTGTTGCCGTGGCCATTGCTGCCATTGATGGAAGGAAAATAAATGTGACAGACACCCACAAAGTTTTTGGCAAGAAATAAAATTCCACTTAGTATGATGCAGTTCAAGGAAATGACCATTAGCATCATGCAGCTGTGGCATATTTTTGGCTCATTGCTGAACTATGGGGTTTGGGATCTATACAAATGTGGAAGGCATCAGGTTGAAATGCACTATCTTTTGGCCAATGTAATTGACAAAGTGAAAATTGCAACAATTCCCCACATACATGATGAAACAACAGAAGTAACACCCAGAATACCAGGAACTGCTTTCTCCAAAAAGAGAAAAACTGAAAAAAAAAGAATTTCAACATATGTTTAAGGCTACCTATACTGTTACTTTTAATTATGTTCTCAGCCTATTATCAAATGCATAGCTTCTTTGATGTGATAAGAGAAATACTTCCATCCTTATTCACTAGAACTAAACAGAGAGTGATGGTCAATAAGACATCCCAGGCAAATTCTAATTCCCATGATTACCACCCAATAAAGATCTTAGTATACATTCCTGGTTTCTTTTAGTTTGTTTTTCTTTCAATTTACTCAGCTCAAGGCTACCAATAAATATTCCTATAGTACTAATTTTTTGTTTCAGTTGCCAACCTAAAAATTTTTAAATGGTTCTCTAGTCTCTATAAGAGTATCAAATTCATTAATCCAATATTCAAAATGATATACAATTAACCCAGTATTCAAAATGATGTACAAGAGGGATCTATTCTTTTCAACTTTAATTCTCTCATTTCATAACAAATTCTTCAGTAAGTCAAACTGATTCACTCATTGTTTCTCCAGATATCTCTTTGAACTTTCCATCCATTGGTTCTTTGCTCCCCTAGTCTCTCTTATCCCTTTCCTCCATCTAAATCCCTCCCATAAGTACAAGTTCAGCCAAAATCCATATTCTCCATGAAATTCTCTTCAAACACTGCAATCAGGTTTTCTTTTTATTGTCTGTACCATTCAAGTATCACTTACCATATTTCAAAGGTATTCATGATTTTATGTTCATGTTTACACATCTTACCTCTTCAATGAGATTCTTGAAGGCAGAAATTTTTTGTGTCCTTGTGATGCCAAACAACATTCTTTCATACTGCGGATTCCAGTGATGAAGAAAACGTTTTTGGAAAAGGGGGCGGGAGAAAGAATGCAGAAGTGAGCATTGTAGGTTTCAGAGGCAGTAAAGCACCTTTGAACTAAATGATAATGAGAACATGACATCAAATATTGAGTTGGCAGGTAAAGTTCACTTAGAGGGAATGTTAACCTTACATAAATATATTAGAAAATAAGAAAGGCCGAAAACCACTGGCTAGGCATCTATTTCTGGAAGTTAGTAAAAGAACCATAAATTAAAGCAAATAAGCTAGAAAGAATAAAGTAGTAAATATAAGAAAATAAATTAGTAAAAGAGGAAGTAAACATAAAATAAAGAACTTCTGAAAGGTTAAAATTTCTCTTTTGAAAAGACTAATAAAGTTGGTAAAGCCATGGCAAGAATGATCAGGAAAAAGAGAGAAGGCAAATAGTGATATTAGAAGTGAAAACTATGACATGACTGCAGATCTTATAGCCAATAAAAAGAAAATGAGATATTACAGAAACTGTTATGCCAACAAAATGAAAAATTAAGTGAAATGGAGAAATGGATTAAGTCCTTAGGTAAATTTTTTTAAGTCCAGAGAAAAATTAGAAAATCTCAACTGTCTTATAACTATTAATTAAATTGAATTCATAATCTAAAACTAGCCCATGAAGAAAACTTTAATGCAGATGGCTCTGCTGATCAATTCCACCAAACATTAAAGAAGAAATAATGTCAATCTTGTACAAATTCTTCCAGGGAATATAAAAAGAATAAAGGAAACTGTTAATTTCATAAGCCAGTATAACTTTATATTTTCTTTATTTACTTTTAGATTTTGAAATAACTTTAAACTTACAGAAAAGTTGTAAAAATAGTACAGAAGGCTCATATTTATTCTTTATCCATCTTCCCCTATGGTTAGCAACTTTAATAGCCACAGTACATTAACTAAAACAAGTAAATGAACACTGGACAATACTCTTAATTAAACCACAGTCCTTATTTACATTTCACCAGTTTTACCTCTAATGTTCTTTTTCAATTCCAGGAGTCAATCAAAGATCCCATAGTGCATTTAATTTCTGTATCTTAGTCTCATCCAATCCTAACAGTTCTTTCCTTATGAACTTGACACTTTTGCTGAGTAGTGGTCAGTTATTTTGCAGAATGTCTTTCATTTTGGTTTGTCTAATGTTTTCTCACGATTAAGGAGGTTATGCATTTTTGGCAAAAATACCACCAGTGTGCTAAAGTGTCCTTTTCACTAAGTCATATCATGAAGTATAATGTTGATACATGGTAGTACTGGTGATGTAAACCTTGATCACATGGTTACAGAGGTGTATGCCAGGTTTTTCCACTATAAAATTCCTGTTTACTCTCTGTAGTTAGTAAATATCTTGGGAAAGATACTTTGAAAGTATGAAAATATCCTGGTTTTCCTCAAGCTTTTGCCCACTAGTGAAATGATGTCTAAGACATCCACACAGAAAATTAGATTATAATTGAGAAAATCTAAAGAATGTATGAAAAGATGCAGTATTTTTTTCATTTACTTATTTATATTGAAGTATAGTTAATATACAATCTTATATTGGTTTCAAGTATACAATACAGTGGTTCAACAGTTAACCATACTATTAAATCCATACCCAACTAGTGCAGTTACTATCTGTCAACATAGGAAGATGTCACAGAATCATTGGCTAGATTCTCCATGCTGTACTACTGTCCTATGATTGAGAATTTTTGTGCCCCTTTATCCCTCTCACCTTCCCTACCTCCCCACTTCAACCACTCCCCCATGGTAACCACCACTCACTTCTCAGTGTCTGTGAGTCTACTGCTATTTTGTTTATTATGTTTTGCTTTGTTTTTAGATTCCACAAATAAGTGAAATCATATGGTTTGTCTTTTTCTGCCTGGCTTATTTCCCTTAGCATAATACCCTCTAGGTCCATCCATGTTGTTGCAAATGGCAGGATTTCCTTCTTTTTTATGTCTGAATAATATTCCACTGTGTGTATGTACCACGTTTTCTTATCCGTTTATCTAATCATGGACACTTTGGTTGCTTCCATATCTTGTCTATTGTAAATAATGCAGTAATAAACATAGGCATGTGTTATGTCTTTTTGAATCAGGGATATTGTTTTCTTCAGGTAAATTCCTGGGAGTGTAATTATGGAGTCAAATGGCATTTCTATTTTTAGTTTTTTGAGGAACTTCCATACTGCTTTCCACAGTGGCTGCACCAATTTGCATTCCTACCAACAGTGTAGGAGGGTTCCCTTTTCTCCACATCCTCACCAACACTTGTTATTTCTTGAAAGACACATTATTTTAAAGATATAAAATTTTTCTTGGTTGGTCTATAAATCCAATCTCAGTCGAAAATCCTTACATATTTTTGTTGGTGGAAATCAATAAGATGGTTTTCAAATTAAGATGGAAAAACAAAAGACCAAGAACAGCCAACTTGCTCTTGAAAAAGATGAACAAGATAGGAGAACTTGCTGTACTAGATATCAACAGTAACAGTACAATATGGTAATGGTGCTGAGAGAGATGAATAAATAAAACAAGATACAAGGAACAGATTTATGCATTTATGACTTAATTTTTGACAAAGATGGTCTCTTTAGTTAACACTGCTAGATTTCATAACCATTTGGAATAAATGAAACATAATCCCGGCCTCATATTGAGAATGAAAATGAAATAAAATGAAAATCAATTTGTAACTTACAAATTTGTATGTGAAAGGCAAAACAACAAAGCTTCCAGAAGCCAATATAGGAAAATCTTTTCATGTCCTCAGGGGTAGAGAAAGATTACTGAAGAGAATAAAAAGCCCTAAGGTAGAGGAAAGGATTGATTAATTGGATCACTTTAAAATGAAAAACTTCTGTTCATCTACCACTCCAGTGAAGAGTATAAAGGCAAACCATTGAGAAGGATAAGATATTTACAGTGCTTACATTATTGGTAGTGTATTTTTAAAAATAAACATTCAGTTTTATTTACAAAGTATTAAAGCTTCAGCCAGAAATACTCAAGGCTAAGTCACATTCTTCAATAAAACTACAGAACATTAAAAAAAAAATGGTGTGGGGATAGGGGATAACAAAAGGGAAAAAGAGAATATAAATATTTGTAAAAATTGAGAAATTCAAACAGAAATGGATTGGTTTTAGGCAGGAGTGTAAATTAGCACAGGCATTTTAGGAAAGAGTTCATTTTCTATTAAAGTTAAATGAATGAACACTGCATGTCCCAGTAATTGTACTCCTACTTGTACACTCAACAGAAGTGCTTGTCATATGCACTAATAGATAGGTATAAAAATGTTCATAGTAACATTATTCACAACATACCCAAAGTAGAAACACCCCATGACAGTCAACAAGTTGGCTAAGTTAGCTGTGATATATTCATACAATATAAAATGGCAGTGCAAAAGAACACCACAGCTACATGCCACCACATGGAGCAGTCCCACAGATGTGCTGTTGAATTTAAAAGCCAGTCACAAAAGAATCCATACTGTCTGATTTCACTTATATGAAGTTCAATAACAAACAAAATGAAGTATAGTGATAGAAATGGGGAGGGTTTACCAGTGGGATCCAATCAGGATATGGGAACTGCTAAGAGTGCTATGGATTAAGGGATTTACTATAGGGACTAGATTTTATGCAATTGTGGGTACTGGAGAAAGAGTCAGTGGAAGGATATAGCCCCTGCATTGGGGATATAGGTCTGCGTGGCTGGGAGTCTGTCAGGCCTGCAGCCAGGAAGGAAATTTCTGTGACAGGTGGGGGAGAATAAGGACAGAGTAGGCCCTGTGTAGACACATTGGAACCATACAGGACAACCCAGGGCCCATGAAGACAAACTGTTGATTATATGTTTCTCTCTCCCTTTATCATGGAGCTACATATATAGTTGGCTTAGGACTGGGAGAAGCTGAAGGAAGAAGATGATGGGAGCTAAGGAGCTGCAGGCATGGCTGCTGCCCCAATCCAACAAGGACAGCTAGCAGATCAGGGTCTGGGTAATAGTGCCTGCTGCCCTCCAGGGACTTTCATAGTAGAATGACCACTTATTATTGCCTTTCAAATATTAAGCAAATTTCCTTTGTGACCAAGCCGTAACCTGGAATTCTGGGAAATGTACTTGTAACTTAGCTAATTTGGCACAGTATAAGTCACTGTAAGAGTGCTTTTCCAATTATAAAATGAATAAGTCATGGGGATGAAACTATAGCATAAGAAATATAGTCAACCGTATATAGTTTCTTTTGGGGGGGCAATCTTTTATTTAATTATTTAATTTAAAATTATTTTTAAAATTAAAGTATCATTGATATACAATCTTATATTTATTTCAAATATACAACACAGTAGTTCAGTAGTTACCCATATTATTAAATCCTCACCCCAGTTAGTGCAGTTGCCATCTGCCAGCAAAGGAAGATGTTACAGAATCATTGGCTATATTCTCCATGCTGTACTACCATCCCCATGACCAACCTATATAATGATTGAGATTTTTGTGCCTCTTTATCCTCCTCACCCTCCCCACCTCCCCACCTCAACTCCTCCCTCGTGGTAACCACCAGTCACTTCTTAGTGTCTGTGAGTCTGTTTGCTGTTTTGTTCGTTCTGCTTTGCTTTTTTTTTTTTTAATTCCACAAATAAGTGAAATGATAAGGTAATTGTCTTTCTCTGCCTGGCTTATTTCACTTAGCATAATACCCAATAGATTCATCCATGTAATTGCAAATGAAAGGATTCCTTTCTTTTTTAATGTCTAAATAATATTCCATTGTGTGTATGTAACACATCTTCTTTATCTATTCATTTAATGATGGACACTTTGGTTGCTTACATATCTTGGCTATTGTAAATAATGCAGAAATAAATATAGGGGTGCATATATCTTTTTGAATTAGGGATTTTGTTTTCTTTGTAAATTCCTAGAAGTGGAATTACTGGGCCAAATGGTATTTCTATTTTTAGTTTTTTGAGGAAACTCCATACTGCTTTCCACAGCAGTTGCACCAATTCCCACCTACAGTGTAGGAGGGTTCCTTTTCTCCACAGCCTTGCCAACACTTGTTACTTCTTCACTTTTGGATAGTGGCCATTCTAACTGGTGTGAGGTGATATCTCGTTGTGGTTTTGATTTACCTTGATGATTAGTGATGTGGAGCATCTTTTCATGTGCCTGTTGGCTATCTGTATTTCTTCTTTGGTGAAATGTCCGTTCAGGTCCTCCACCCATTTTTTAATCAGGTTATTTGTATTTTTGGTGTTGAGTCATATGAGCTCTTTATTTATTTTGGATATTAACTTCTTATCAGATAACTCATTTATGAATATATTCTCTTATACTGCAGGTTGCCTTTTTGTTCTGCTGGTGGTGTCCTTGGCTGTATAGAAGCTTTTTAGTTTGATGTAGTCCCACTTGTTCATTTTAAATTTTGTTTCCCTTGCTCAAGGACATGTGCCCAGGAAAAAATTGCTCATGCTTATATTCAAGAGATTTTTGCCTATGTTTTCTTCTAATAGCTTTATGGTTTCATCTCTTACATTTAGGTCTTTAATCCATTTTGAGTTTACTTCTATGTATGGAGTTGGACAATAATCTAGTTTACTTCTCTTGCATGTAGCTGCCCAGTTTTCCCAACACCAGTTATTGAAGAATCTGTCTTTTCCCCAGTGTATATTCATGGCTCCTTTATCATATATTAATATACATGTGAGTTTATATGTCTCTCTTCTGTTTCATTGGTCTGTATGTGTCTGTTCTTGTGCCAGCACTGTACTGTTTTGATTTCTGTAGCTTTGTGGTATAGCTTGAAGTCAGCCTAATACCCCCAGATTTGTTCTTTCTCAGGATTGCTTTGGCTATTCAGGGTCTTTTGTGGTTCCATATGAATTTTAGAAATATTTATTCTAGTTCATTGAAAAATGCTATTGTTATTTTGATAGGGATTTCATTGAATTGTAAATTATTGTGGCAGGATGGCCATTTTGACAATATTAATTCTTCCTATCCATGAGCACAGGATAGATTTCCATTTATTTGTGTCTTCCTTAATTTCTCTCATGAGTGTCTTACAGTTTTCAGAGTATAGGTCTTTCACCTCCTTGATTAGGTTTATTCCTAGGTATTTTATTCTTTTTGATATAATTGTAAATGGAATTGTTTTCCTGATTTCTCTTTCTGCTAGTTCACTGTTAGCATAGGAACAAAATAGATTTTTGTGTATTAATTTTGTATCCTGCAACTTTGCTGAATTCAGTTATTAGTTCTAACAGTTTTTTGGAGGAGTCTTTAGGGTTTTTTATGTATAATATCATGTTATCTGCAAATAGTGACAATTTAACTTTTTCCTTACCAATTTGAATGCCTTTTATCTCTTTGTGTGGTCTGATTGCTGTGGCTAGGACCTCCAGTAGTATGTTGAGTAAAAGTGGTGAGAGTAGATATCCTTGTCTTGTTCCTCAATCTTAGATGAAAAGCTTTCAGCTTTTGCCATTAAATATGATGTTAGCTATGGGTGTGTTGTATATGGCCTTTATTATCTTGAGGTATGTACCCTTTATACCTATTTTGTTGAGAGTTTTTATTATGAATGGATGTTGAATTTTGTCAGATGCTGTTTCAGCTTCTATTGAGATGATCATGTGGTTTTCACCCTTCTCTTTGTTAATGTGGTATATTATATTGATTGATTTATGAATATTATGCCATCCTTGCATCCCTGGAATAAATCCCCCTTGATCATGTTGGATGATCCTTTTGATGTATTTTTGAATTCAGTTTGCTAATATTTTGTTGAGGATTTTTGCATCTATGTTCATCAGAGATATTGGTTTATAATTTTCTTTTTTTTTGTAATGTCTTTGATTTTGGTATTGGAGTGATGCTAGCCTCATATAATGAGTTTGGAAGTATTCCCTTTTCTACTTTTTTGGAAGAATGATGCGTATTAGCTCTTCTTTAAACTTTTGGTAGAATTCAGCTGTGAAGCCTTCTGATCCTGGACTTCTGCTTGTTGGGAGTTTTATGATTACCAACTCAATTTCATTGCTGGTAATTGGTCTGTTCAGATTTTCTGTTTCTTCCTGAATCAATCTTGGAAAGTTGTATTTTTCTAGGAATTTGTCCATATTTTTGTAGATTGTCCAATTTATTGGTATATAATTTTTCATAGAAATCTGTAATAATTCTTTGTATTTCTGTGGTATATCCATTTGGCTACTTCTTTTTTGTTTCTGATTTTGTTTATTTGTGTACTGTCTCTTTTTTTCTTGATTAATCTGTCTGGAGTTTGTCTATTTTGTGTATTTTCTCAAAGAAGCAGCTATTGGTTTCATTGATTTTTTTCTGTTGTTTTATTCTTCTCTAATTTATTTCCGCTTTGATTTGGGATTGTTCTTGTTTCTTGAAGTAGGCCTGTATTGCTATGTACTTCCCTCTTAGAACTGCTTTTGTGGTGTCCCACAAATTTTGGACTGTTGAATTTTTGTTTTCACTTGTTTCCATATATTGCTTGATTTCTGTTTTAATTTGTTCATTGATCATTTAGAAGCATGTTGCTTAGCCTCCATGTGTTTGTAGGCTTTTTTGTTTTCTATTTGTAATTTATTTATAGTTGTATACCATTGTGGTCTGAGAAGCTGCTTGATACAATTTCAATCTTTGAACTTACTGAGGCTCTTTTTGTGGCCTAGTATGTGATCTATTCTGGAGAACATTCCATGTGCACTTGAGAAAAATGTGTGTCCTGCCGCTTTTGGGTGGAAAACTCTGTTACATTAGATGGAATATAGATATGTGTTAAGTCTATCTGATCTAATGTATTGTTCAGTGCCTCTGTTTCCTTATTTATTGATTTGTCTATTGATGTGAGTGACACATGGTAATTACACCTATTATGGTGAGCATTTCATACATATATAATTGTTGAATCATTATGTTACCCACCTGAAACCAATATAGTATTGTATACCAACTATACTTCAATAAAAGAAAAAATGAACAGCTTGCCTTTGGGGAAGAGACCAAGAAAGAAATTGACAGAAGACTCCAAGGAAGCATCTGACATGCTGACAATGTTCAGTTTCTCTGTCTGGGTAATGGTCACATGGCAGAAACCCTGTGAAAATCCACTTAGCAGAACATCTAGATTTTATATGTTTTTCTTTACATATATTATACACCCTCATACATATACTCCAAAAAATGGTCTTAAAAAAAAGGAGTATAGATTTTGAAATAAAAAAAGGCATGGCTCCAAAGGCTAATCCTACCAATTTTTAGCTGTCTGATTTTGGACAAATTATATAATATCATTATTAGTAATATGGGGTTAATGATACTTCTAGCTGATAGGTTTGTGAGTTAAATGAGGTGATTAAATTAGCACCATGGCACATAACAAGCCCACAAAACAGTTTGCTTTCATTGCTCTCTAATTACTATTATGTTATGATTATATTATGTTATATTTTACATATGATAATATATTTTAGTGTAATGATATATGGTAATAATAATAGCTACCTTTTTTAGTACTTACTGTGTTTTAGGCATGGTTATAAGCAATTTTCATTCATTTTACTCACTGATACCTCATAAGAGTCTTTGGGGTGGATTATATTATACTATCCACAATAAAGTTGAGTAAATTAAGTCAAAAGAGGTTAAATAGCTATCCAAGATTCACACATCTTGTAAGTGGTAGAGCCAAGGATTCATACTCAGAGCTCATATGCTTAGTTACAAGTAGGTTGGGGCAGGTGGATATGTTCATGTAGGCAATGTACATTAGTCAGGGTTCATTTGATTAGAGCTCAGAGAAATCCAATTCCACCCATTAGTTTAGGCAAATGAGTAGTTTAGGAGAAGATTATTGGAATAGCTCATAGGACTATGCAAAAGACAAAGATGCCGTAAGGCCCAGGGTCTACTAAACCAAGACTTCAAGGCCACCAGACCTTGCATGTCTCATTTCTGCTTGTCTCTACATTGTGGCCTTAATAATTGCCCACTGCAAGTAAGCTTTCTCCACATAGCAGGAACCATGGCAGCCAGCAGCTCCTGGGTTTCCCATAGTTTATTTCTATCCCAGAGAGAGGCTGCCTCAGTTTCCTTACTTCAGGGGAAAGATTTTGTGGGTAAGGACTGATTAGTCCATATTAGGTTGGCCTTCAGCATTCACCTGTGATTAGAGGAGCAGAATCTTATAAATAGACATGAGCTGTGTTTGAGGCCATTCCCTGAGAAGGAGGAAGCCATCACCAGTTACAGGGTCAGTGTTGGGAAAGACAGCTTATGCTTGCAGTCTTTTGAACCCCATTTAGCCACATAAGAATAGGGCTCTGGGCCTGGAATACTTCCTCATCAGGAGATACAGAGTCCTTAGCCTGTGCTGGGCTTGTCAACTCATATGGGAATGCCTTTCTCCATTTCAGACTCAACGTGTATTCCTTTATTTTGTTGAAGAGTGTGTCAAATGGTACCACTGCTATGTCTGTCCCCTCTGGGGAGAGGATAGGGTCCTTCATTCTGAGACACAAGATGGATGCATGCAGGCCAATTGCCCTTTGTCAGTTGCCCGGAGGGACCATCTGGCCATGGGAGACGAGCACCCACTATGGAAGCTGATCTTGGTCCGTGTCTTCTCTGTGTGAATGAAGTGGTGTTCCATCCAGTGCTTCACTGTGTTGGGTTTTTCTTGGTGACTGTGATACTAAGATGCAGTCACTTGCTCAACAGCCACAGAGACTCGCATCTACCATGAATGATGTGGAAAATAAAGCCAAATAGCAAAATGCATGTGTTGCTCTGGTATAAAGCCTACATCTTCGGGAAGAGTGTCATTCCTGAAAGTGTGTTCCAGGACTTTCATTTTACTGATCACATTTCCTGGTAAATGAAGATTTGAGGATGAACCAGATGAAGGGTGAAAGACAGACTGTAGCTGTAGTACTTTGCTGAGTCATATTCTAATGCAGGATATCTAATAAGCAAAGGAAATAATAGATACCAAGGAGTCAACAATCATTCTGGAAAATAGGTTTTGAAAACAAATGTGGCTATAAACTGTAGGAAGTCTCTCTTCCAGTTATTCATGCTAGATAGCATCTCTGAAAACAGAGGCAGGTAGGATAACAATTTACAACCATTCTCAAACACTTTGTTAAGTGCTTTTGCAATAACATTTAGGGAATTTATGAAAATTAACTTTCAGATTGTAGGCTCTTTTTGTGTGGTTAAAATATCATTTTCTTGAAACATTAAATTTCAATGAGAAAAAAATGTAGTTTGGGTTGTGGGTCAAGTTGGGAGGATTGGGCGAGGAAGAAGGAATGATGTCAGAGTGAAGCACACTTAATCCACGGGGAAAAAAGTGCCTCATTTCCCAGAATATTTGCTAGGGAAATGTCGTGGACATTTTGTATATGTCTAACATTTTGCTATAACAAACAATACTGAGTGAATATCCCTATGTATATTCTATTTTCCCCATATGTATTTTGTGCTATAGTTTGTAGAAACAAAGTTGCTTTATCAAAGTATATGTGCATTTTTAGTTTTAGTTGTTGTTGAAATTACTCTTGATGGAGGTTTTATCAAAAACACCCAGTACTCCAGTACCATGTATTCATATCCTGGTATCAGATTTGTTTGTCATTGTCACTGGTAGGTCGAAAATGGTATCTTAGGGTAGTTTTTCATTTTTTTGCTTGCAAGTAAGGTACAAAATATTTTCAGGAGTTTAAGAGACATTCGAAATTTTTCTGTGAACTATTTATACGTAAGTTTTGTCAGTTTTTCTGATGAATAGTTCTTTTTTATTGATTTGTAGGGACATTTTATATATTAAGGAGATTAACTTTATGCAATGAAATGATTTACAATTAAACATATTCTAGATAAGTTTAAGTAACACAGGAGTAATTGTTTCATAAAATTTTGGTTCAAATCTGCTACAAAAACTTTTTAGTGTGGTGTGCTCTTGTGATTTTAATTTTAAGTAGTGAGGTTTACCAATATATTGGTTTATATTTGTAATATCACATTCTGACAGAGTTGTAATTAAGAGGTATCTTTGAGTTATGTCTGTTTAGAACAAGTCACTTAATGTAATTTAAATTCCTCTTCCCTCCTCCACCCTTCTTGGTCTTTGTAAGTATTATCTTAAGTTTTAGATAAGACTTGTATTAAATTTATATGTTGTACATTTATTTAAAAAATGTAACATCTACATTCAGTTTTCAAAAGGTTTTTCTCAAATGCTTTTATTACTTAATAATAATAATAACAGACTTTTGGACACATACAGAAGTAGATGGAATAATATGATGAACCTCTGCCTACTCATTTCTAGTCACACAACCATGAATCCATGTCAGTCCTGCATCTTCTACTTTTCCATCCATTCCCCATATTGTTTTGAAGCAAATCCCAGATACCATATTTAATTCATAAATATTTCAGTATGTAACCCTAAGTATCAGAACTTAAAAAAATAACAAAGGTAATATCATAACTAAAAAATTAATTTAATAGCATTATCAAACACTCAGTATTTACATTTCTGGTTCTCTCATAAAAGTCATGTATTGTATACCATTTCTATAATTTTTTTCAATTCAAGAATGTTACATGAATAAAATTATACAGTATGTAACCTTTGGGATTGGTTTTTTTCCCACCCAGTATAATTCCCTTGAGATTCATCCAAGTTATTGAGCGTGTCAATAGTTTGCTACTTTTATTTGCTGGGTAGTATTCATAATATGGTTTGTTGGACCATTCACCCATTGAAGGTCATCTGGGTTGTTTTCAGTTTGGGGTATTACAAATAAAGCTCCTATGAGCATTTGTGCACAGGTTTTTTTGTGAACACAAGTTTTTCCTCCTGTGGGCTAAATGCCCAAGAGGGCAGTTGCTGGGTCATATGGTAACTGCATGTCTTGTTGTGTTCACTCTTTACCTTTTAATTGGTGTATTTAGACTATTTACATTTAAGGTAATTATTGATATGTTAAGACAGCCTACCATTTTTTATCTGTTTTGTTTGTTTTCTTATTTTGTAATCCTCTGTTCTCTCTCTCTCTCTCTCTCTTTCTGCTTGCTCTTCTATGGATTACTTGCACATAATTTTAGGATATTATTTTGACTTACTTATAATGCTTTTGAGTGTATCTCTGTTTAATTTCTTAGTGGTTGCTCTGGGTATTACAGTATACATATGCAACTTGTCACTTTCTAGTATCAACATTTTATAGCTTCTGGTGAGTTGTCAAAATCTTGTTTTCATTTATGTTTCTTTACCTTGTCAACTTTTAAATATCTCAAATTTCATAAGGTATTATAATTTTTGTTTCGATCATCAAAAGTGATTTATAAGACTAATGAAGAGGATAGTCTATTGTGTGTATATCCATATTTCTGTTCTTTTTATTGTTCTTTCTTCCCTGTGATGCCCAAGTTTCCTTCTCTAATCATTTCCTTTCTGTTTGAAGAACAGCCTTTAGCCACTCTTCAAGGGTAGGTCTGCTAATGACAAATTGTATTAGTTTGTCTTCATATAAAAATGCCTTTATTTATCCTTTATTCTTGAAGCAGATATAAAATATGGCATTCATAATTAATAGTTCTTTTCTTTCAGCACTTGAAAATGTGTCACTTCTTCTGGCCTCTGGTTTCAGATGAGAATTTTCACTGTCATTCAAGTGTTTTTCCCCCTTATAGGTAGGCTATTGTTTCTCTGGCTGCTTTCAAGAGTTTTTCTTTGTCTTTAGTTTTCAGAAGTTTAAATATGATGTGCCTTGACATAAATTTTAGGGGGGTTATTCTATTTGTATTTTGCTCAGTGTCTTTAATCTGTAGGTATCTGACTTTATGAAGCAGGAGGGGTTGGTTGTCAGGCACTTTGCTTCAATATTGTTCTTTCAGTCCTGGGGTCCCTAACCAGTCCATCTCCGTCTTTCCACTCTTCCACAGTTCTTCTGGACACATGGTGGAGTTCATTTCTAGCCTCTTTTTGACTGATGAGGCCTTGTGTCTAATTCTAGTCAGTGAGTTTTGAATGGACATGCCAATGGGAACTCTGCAGAGCTCTCTTCCCTTGTGGGAAACTTCAGAATGGAGCTTCTTCATTAGCCTGAATCTCTGAGTAAGAGCAATCAGCAGATGATCACAACTCCTTCCCCCCACCTATAGGTACCAAGCGTGATTAAGGAATAACCTGTGTTGTTTAAAGCCATTGAGGTTTTGGGATTGTTAGTAACTATAGCTTCACTTAGCCTATCCTGTCTGATACAATATTCAATTACATTTTCAAGAAGGGTATATAGTTGACATATGATTTTTAAAGTCTTGTGCATTTGCAAATGTCTTTCCCATATAAAAGATGGGCTGGTTGGCAGAAGAAAATATTTGAAAATCACTCTTTTCCCTTCAAAATTTTGTATATGTTCCTCCACTCTATTCTGATATTACTGTTACATAGAAATATTAGGCTTACCCTTTGTAAACTGTTTTATCTGTGAAATCTTATAGCAATTCTTCTTCAATATAATAATTTTTTAAGTCAGAATATCTAGGTTTAGGCTTTATATATATATATGTATGTATGTATGTGTATATATATATATATATATATATATATATATATATATATGTATTTGCCTGTGATATGATGAATCTTTTCAACATGCATGCACAGTTCTTTCTGTAAGCCACAGTTTTTTTTTGATGCAACTCTTTGATTACTACCTCATCACTTATACATCCACTTATTTAGTAAACATGTGCTAAGTACCTATTATGGGGGAGAAACTGGTGGGTGCTAAAACATGCAGCAGTAAACATGTCACATGATTTAAGAAAATTTTAAGTGTTCTAACAGTTTTATTGAAGTATAACTTACATACCATAAAATTCACCTATTTTAAATGTGCAACTCAATGATTTTTTAGTAAATGTACTGAGTTCTGAAAGCATTACCACAATCCAGTGATGGAATAATTGCATCACCCCAAGAATATCTCTGGTGCCCACTTCTAGTCACCCTCTTTCCCATCTATTCCTAGCTGTGGGCAGCCATGATTCTCATTTCTATCTCTATTGATTTACCTTTTCTGAGCATTTTGTGTAAATAGAATTGTACAATATATGATTTTGCATCTGGTTTCTTTCACCTAGCATAGTATTTCCAACGTTCATCCATTTTGTAGCATGCATCAGTAATTCATTCACTTTTATGGCCAAATAATTTTCTATTCTATTGATATGTCACATAAAATGTGTGCATTTTCTTGTTTTCAATGTCTTTGTATCATGTGAGGTCACATTCCTTTATTTGATCTACATCTTGGAGGGAAACTTGTCAGAGAGTTGCTGGTCCAATTTCCAGTTTCTAGCTGGCATTGTCCTATGACAATGTTGCTTTATTGAGAGAGCATCTTTTCCTACTCATTATTTGTTTCCTTGACTGAGAACTGATGGAGTACATGGAAACCCAGTTTCCACACAGCAAAAAGCTACAGACTTTTTTCCTCTTTGTGAATGGCCGGAAGCACAAAAAAGTCAACATTAATCTTTCACCTACTTATTGCACAACTGTGTCCCCAGAAGTTGTATTCTTTGAATGGGCAGGAGAAAAAGACTTAGAATATTTTTCTGGCTTCCTCAGGAATCTGGGTCTATGTAGTAAAGAAATAGTTACAGGACTATTTTTCAAGTTCATGCTGAGTTTGGGCTCTGAATCATGGGGCTCTGAAAGTATGGAATGTATTTTTTACTTTTTTTTCTAGTTGGACTTTATTTTATGAGATTTCTGGGTATTCATTTAGTAAATGATGATTCCCATCAATACTCTCCTGTTCTTGTATACTGTTTCATGTTAGGGGTACCAAATCTTTTTATCACCAGGGAGTTTATATGTTTTCTTTTTTGAATTCCATGTTTTGAAACATTTTCTTCCTATCAGACTACAGTTTTAAGGAATAATTAATTTCCCCCAATAACTGATTCATCAAAAACAGGTATGATGTCAACTAGAGGCTTCTGATAAATATGAGATAATCAGGATGATTAGTGAAGTTGTTAAAATTCAAAACCAAAGAGGCAGACTTCCCATTGCAGCCTTTGTAGGAAATGTAAATTTCCATTAGGCTTTTTGAAACATCAACACTCTATCAGAACACCCCGTTTTTAATTCTGTGAAGGACCAGTAGTCTGGGGATGTTGTGGTGGGAACTGCTACATCTTCAAGGATCTGAAGCAGAAGAAATTGGGCAGAGACTGGGTTGGTCAGCATAGAGAGAAAATCCCAGGATGCTGGAGTATATTTAAGGGACTAGTGTCCTGACTTTAAGCTCTAAACTAGGTTAATATAACACAGGGTATACCAGGCGACAGATTAATGAAGATTATCAGCTAACTGTGAAGAGTGACAGGACTTTGTTTTCAGTTCAGCATTTATCTTTAAAAAAGTGCACATATAATATTCTTAAATATGTGTGTACATATGCATGTGCCCATACACACACACACACACAGAATCTCTGAATTAGTTTCAATAAAATCTGCATCAGTGCAGAGGTACTCATGGAGTGCCTTCAATAAAAAAGTCACTGTGTGTTACGTGATAACATTGAACAGACTCCAGACAGCCTCTTATCTTAGATATACAACAACGTAGCATAACTCAAGCCTAAAGGAGAAGTTAAAGCATTCAGTAACAGTAGCAACAGTAGCTTGTTAGTGGAGTAATAACTCTCTTGGAGGATAACCCCGGATGGGTTTTATTGAATTCAGTTTATTTAGCAGAGGTGGACCCAGATAGGCATCTCATTTACAAGAAGGTGCTAGCAAGAGGGCAGGTTATTACACATACATTTAGAAGATAAGCAACAGAAAACTGAATAAAATCAGAGATCAGGAAGGGAGCAGAAGTGGTTCCTGGTTCAACTTTTTGCCTTGGACAGGTCTATATTTATTCCAACTAAGAAAAAGAATAATTGCCTTCTCAGACATCTGTAAGGATGAATGGTATGTAAGCTCTCCTAGGAAACTGCTAAGTTACCCTATTGATGAGCTTGCTTTATGGCTAAGTGAAGTTTCTCTTTTTGCAATTTAAATACCTTTTCTTTTTATCTTTGTTCTTTGGAGGATTAGAATAATTATTAAACATTTCTTCAAAATAATTATTTTTAAGAAGTGACAGTAGTTGTCATCACTTGGCTCTCCCAGCTACTCACATAAATCAGCCAACTGTAAAACTGAATTGGTGCTATTTTTCTACTCCTTAAAACCATTGTTTTTCTGTTTTCAAGGGTTATGGTCTCCCTGCCTCCCTCCCTCCCTTTATTTCCTTTTCAAATTTAAACCTGACAGATGTTTACTTGGTTATATGTGAGACTCTCCTATATGCTACATATAGGACAGGTATATGCTGCTGATTTGGGTCAATGCATGGACTTTGTGTCCTGGAGTAACTCCTGAATCTCATGGTCTTAAAGAAGCTTTGTCCAAGAGATCAGACCAGTCAGAGAGCTAGAGGAAACTCTTGGTTGGCCATTCTACTTGGTAGTTTTAGTTCCAGAGGTATTCTTTAAGACACAGAAGAGTCATGTTTTAGTTGAGCTGTCTTTGCAATAAATGCCATGCCTGAGGATTGTACTTTATTCATTGATAAATATTGATCAATGGAAGATGTGTCCCTCCACTCAGGAACCTGGCGACAATGTTCACACATCTCTTGCCAAAGGGACTTCCACCACTAGCCTGTAGGCTGCCCCCAGACCACCACTAGCAGCCGCCACACGTTGCGGCTGCCTCCTGCAGCAGACCCTATGACTCAGGGTGCTTCTTGGTGCTTACAGTGCTTTCTACTCCGACGTGTGGTTTCTGACATGTGTGTTGACAGTGGCAATTGTAGAAAGGAAAAATCTTTGTGTAGATAAGAGACGATATTGTGACATATTAAACAGATACATTTTTGTTTCTGTTATTCATTTTAACCTGGATTTCTTCTCTTCCTTCCCTCATGGACTTGATATAGTGCCCTCTCTACAATAGGCCTTTGTTTGGAAATTGGTTTTCTAGTGAAAACATGCCTATTTGCATCATCTAGTTTTGGATGCTTCATCTTTTCTCTTGCCCCATTTAAACTCCTTTCCTTTCCTGAAGATCGTGTTTTCAAATCAGAAGATGTTTTCTATGTGTCTGTGAGAACTACTATGCACAGCACCCAGGATGGTAGAAAATAAATACACGAGGAGTCCTCTCTTCTAAGATCTCACAGTCCATGGGGAGAGACAGACACATACACAAATAACTCCCACAGGAGTGGGCCACGTGAAATGCTCTAGTTAAAAAAGAAAGTGCTACTATTTGTTGGATTCGATGTAGACTTATCCAAAGGAATTTAAGGGGGTGGTTATATATTTTCATTTTTTAAAAACCTTTCCTTAAAACCTTATGAAATCAAATTGGTGCTGCACCCATTCACTATAAAAAAATTATTGAGGTATACTTTACTTACCACAAAGTTCACCCATTTAATGTGTGCAATTCAAAGATTTTTAGTAAATTCACCCAGTTGTGTGATCATCATCAACACTCAATTTTAGAACCTTCCCATCGTGCTAACAGGCTCCTGCATCCCCAGTCATGGTTAATCCCTGTGCCCAGCCCCAACACGGGGCAAACCCTTTCCCCTTCTGTCTCGGTACAGGTACCTTCACAGGATGTTTCATATATGTGGAATCATATAATATGTGGGTCTTTTTGTGTTGGCTTCTCTCACTTCATATAGTGTTTTTGAAGTCCATCCACGTTGTAGTTTGTATTAGTGTTTTATCCCTTTTTAGATTGGTGAATTGCATTCAGTTGTATGGCTACACCAGATTTTGTTTCTATTTATCAGCCATCCCAGTCACTTTTCAATCCTTTTAATTTTCTTTCTCCCTCCCTCCCCTCTCTTTCTCAATGAAAAGTGCTATAGAAGATTTCACTATCGCAAACATATTCCAGATTCCTGTCTCAGCCCATGCTTAGCTGTTGTTTTTTCTAGGAAAATCTGATTAAAGTTTTTAAACACTGGTAGGACTCCTGGTTGTCTCTGTATAGATGGGGAGCAGGTGTAGGGTTGGGTAGAAAGCGCTCACTCACTTTTCATTTTTTATTTGAAGGTTAAAAAAGAGTCTGAGTCTAGTAACATATTTACCTTTTAAAGTGAGGAGTGCACTCAGACTTCCAGGAAAAGGACAAATTAACCTTGGAAGCCATCAGAACGTTACCCACACGAAGGCTTCTGTTGAGCCGGTCACCTTTCAGTGACCGCCGTGCCCATTATCAGCCATATTCAGGTTTGATGGCATGTGGTATGCACTCAAGATCTTAAGGCGTTGGAGACATTTCCTGCTTTCAGCGTAAGGCGGGGTGACTCAACATCTCTGAAAGGTAAATGCAAACCCTCTTTCTCTCTCTTGCTTGGAAGAGTTATTGAGCTGTGTTTACAGTGGGTCCCCTTTGTCTGCAGTGCACATACTTCACATTTTCTTAAAGGTAATGGGCTACCTGCCAGTGACATTTCACAGTTCTCAAACTGCACGGTGTCTTCAAGAGTATAATTCCTCATCTGCTTTGCCCTGCCCCTTTGAGTGTTACGTTTCATCCTCGCTCTGGGGAAAGCACCAATCAGCACAGCTCCTCGCCTCTCCTTCCTTTGATGACCTTGAAGCTCTTCCTCGGGCGGCAGGCCGGGGCCAGAGGAATGTGGTGGGGTGGGCTCTGCAGCGGCGCTGGGAGGCCCTGCCTGCCGCTGGATTGCTTTATAGTTTTCTCCCTCCTCCTCCTTGTGACACTCTTCTGCTGTTCCTTTCCTTAAAAAAGAAAAAGAAAAAGAAAGGAAGCAAGGAAGGAGGGAGGGAGGAAGAAAAGAAAGAAAAGCAATTATATGAATAGTTTGAAATGAACTAAATTAGTCATTGTTACAGGAGAACTTCATACGGAGCGGTAATCTGCTGTATACATTGCGATCTCCTACACACAAACTTCTTTTTCATCCCTTTTCTCCTCTGCTTGCCAAACGGAGTAGTTCCTACCTTCTCATTCCCACCCTATCATGTACAATGAAAAGAAGCCAACAGAGCTTCCTTTAGTTTTGTGTTTGTGCTTATTTTCTTTTTTGCCTTCCATCTGGTTGGCAGGCCAGGGCAACCGGCCGGAGGGCACTTTTGCTGGTACCTGCTGCAGAGGGAGCTCTCGTGTTTTACATGAGGAGTTTGTGGCTTTCTCACCGCGTTTTTGCCAAACGGACTCTGTAAAGCAAGCCAGCTTTCCTCTGAGGCATCAAAATGGTGAATGGAGACCCTATGGATGTTTAGGGAGATGTTAGGGCAGATTGGCAGGCATCCCTTTATGCAGAATGTATTAGATGAAAAACGGCTGCTACGACCCAATGGTCAATCCGCAGTTTCCGCCTGAGTGCTGATTTAGGGCCCTTTGGGCGCCTCTGCAGATAGTGACCAAGCGACGCATCTTCTGTGTGACCACTTCTCTTCTTTTAAGGATTAATTGCACCTTCCCGTAGATACCTACACCTTATACTTCAGAAGTGCAACAAAAATTCCCAAGTCAAAGTTTTATGAAGAATGAGATTATATTATTTAAAGTGATTTAGGGAAACAGATTAACAAATACAAATAACAGTTACTTGGATATTTTTGAATTTGCAAAATGACCCTGATGTTTTGCAATAGAAGCCTTTCCTATGCAAATTTGAAGTTGCAGATGAACTCCAAATGGGATCCCTGACTCATGATGGAAACAGACAAAGAACTGGAGCATTTTATAGTACTCTAACGGACATTTTAATATTCCTCATCTGTTCTTAATTTGAAATAGACATAATTTCTTCTGGGCTAGGACTTTGCTACTTTTGGTATTATTTTTAGTTGTTAGTAAACTCTTCTCAATGCTTTGGCTCCCAACTAGAGCTAGGAAACATTTAGCAAAAGCTGGAGTCAGCTGAATAATGAAGTTGGGTCAATTCGGTTCAACCCTTTTTATGTCCCTGCTTCAGGCAAAGCACTGGAATGTGTATCATGGAGGATAGAAGGATTGGGAAGGAACAGATGCTCCTCCAGGAGTTAGGAAGCTGGTTAGGAATCTGAGGTAGCATATAACATTTCAATCCATGGCATGAAGAAGGAACAAATAAAGTGTCTGGTTTATGGTAACCTGGGAAACAATAAAGCAAAGGAAGAATTTTAAAAATATGCACTTAGAAATGAAAATTTTAAAGATCAATGAGCAGTCCTCTTTATATATCAGTCTGGAGGCAGCAAGCTTTCATCTTCTGTGCCTCACTGATAACAGGTGCTGGGTTACTTTATTAGGATGAGCAACAGTTGAGGAAAGCCAGACAGAAAGGCTGTGATTTACTTCATTTCTTTCCCAAATATCAGCACAAAATCCATGTGGAGCGTTGACTGTTAAAAACATTCTTAGACACATTTTTGTGGTTTGAGTTTCAATTCATCTACAAGATTGTATTTTTTAATGCTTTGATGGAAGAAGCATAATTCTTAAGAAATGAAAGGACTACAAGCAGATTGATTCAGTTTCTAGTTTTTCAAATAAGTAAGGTATTTTTATTTTCCATTTGATGAACACTATCCAGAAGTTAAAGGTATCACCTAAAGTTACAAGCATAGGTAAGCTAGATTCCTGGTCTTTCACCCAGGAGAGAGCTGTTCCACTGTGCCACCTCTTGTGGATGAGAAGTAAACCACAAAGCTGCTGTGAGTTGGTAGAACACTCCTGTTTTAATTTTTTTGTCTACCATTCCAAACCCCTATAAAATAATACTATTCTTAGAGACTTTGTTACCCTCTATTACCATTATTTACTTAAGATTTATACCGCATCTATGTCCAAATATTTTTAAACTACATTGCAACTTATATACACACTACAGAATAAAAAATCTAGAAACAGAATAAAACTTTTCCCCCCTTAAGTCAGAGAAATAGTTAGCAGGCATCTAGATGGCAAGCACCAATTACTCCAGAGGACAGAATTTAGTTCCCAGTTTCCCAGCACATGAGGTAAATTAATAAGCAGGTGGGACTGTGTTATTCCCCTGTTATTAGTTGGTAGCTTCAAGGTAGGTTCCCAAATTTAAAAGAACACAAAAAGGGAGAAGTATTTTTAAATAGATGTTGTGGGGTATCCTTCAAGTTTGATTCTTATAACACATTAGAGTAAAAAATATATAAGAACAATATCTGTCCAACACCTGCATGCACGTGTTTTAGAAGGATGGTGGTAGAGAGCATTTTTTCTGAACCTGTAACTTAGTGGGAAAGTTTCTCTTTCATGGGAGGGGTGGTCCAAAGCCTTTCCCTACTTTTCAGATTACCTACATTTTTTTTTCAAAAGAACATCAGTGCCAGCAGCTTTTCAGCCACAAAACTACGAGAAATAGAGCTAATCCTTTTTAGATGATGAAAAAGAACCAATCAAAACATATAATGTTCATGAAGATGCTTTGAATACTATGAATGCTATGGAAGTGTAAGGTATTATGATTACACCAACTCTTGACTCCCTTCTCTATTTTAGGGGTTATACAGGTTTGTTTAATATCTCAACACCATGATCTTTTAAGTTGCAGCACAAGGCAAACTTCAGCCACCTGAAATTAAAGCTAAGCTCTGTAGCAGAGCAGTCTCTAGCCTCCCTCTGCACCTCCCCATTCAGATTCTGTTCTGGAAATGGGCCCAGTAGTGATGTGGGGGAATTCAGCCCTTCATGTTTGTTTTTGGTGTTTGACCTGGCAGCCCTGGTCGTTGATTTGTTTCCTTCTTTCTAGATGGACCTCTTCTAATTCCTTAACAATTGGGTGACAAAAATGAGACAAAAATATCAAGACGAACAGTCCAGAAAACTCACTGTTTCCTGAATCAGCTTTAAAAAAACAAAAACCCTTCTAATCACCCAGAAGTCTGAACATAATCGGTTGGTTCCCAGAAGTACAATAAAAGGAAACCAGAAATATTTTAGTCCTTGGTTGTTTATGAATCAACCCGATTTTCTTTTCCAGACTTTGAAGGTCACAGAATCAAATCATGAGGAGCCACAGAAGGGATATTCCCCCTTTCCATAAGTCCTTCTGCCCACCCTTTCTCCCCAGTTCTCTGTTAGAAGAGGAGTTTTGCTACATTTAAGTAGAACATTGCTCAGAATTTCCAGAAATTCCCAATCAAAGCAGGTTACAGTGAAAGCTGCCTTTAGCTTACAGCAGGTCTCCAGGTACCTTCAGTGCTGCCTGTCTCCTAGTGCACAGGCTCAGGAATTCTGTCTGCCCTTGGGGGGAGCCCAAGGAAGAGCAGCCTACACCTGTCAGTCCGAGTGAGCCAGAGTATTTCATGTCTGGAAAAAAGCCAGAGAGATGTGGAGCTGTGAGGCATGGAATTAGATTTACGTAGGAAGTGGATAATTAAGCCAGAGTCCTAGATATATATAGGAAGGTGAAAGAAGGAGAAGGATAACATTTATTATTTCCTAGTGCTCTATCTGGGGAACTTCAGTGTCCTCATAATGTGACCGTTAGAGAATATAGCAAAAATGTTGGCATATTGCTTGCTGCGTACAGGTACATGAATAACGTAAATTCTCTTCCCTGCCTCTTTTTACTTTTCCCTTGTACTGTCTACTCTTTTATCAAATAGTATAATTTTGATTTGTTCTGCAGATTAATTACATAGTAATACATCTGTTGCTACTTTATAATGTAAACAATGTCATGTGGCTTTTGTTTCTTTTTTAGGACTTAGTGAATAACAAAGAAATATTTTTCTAATTGATAAGCTTGTTATGTAATTCCAGAAACCTCCCCTCAGTGCTTCTCATATCTAACTGGCATACCTAAGCATAAGTTTAAAAAAAATAAATATTCACATAAGAATTAAGATGTATCAATTTTCAGTCATGTGCAAGGCATTGTACTAGGTGCTATTATTAGGTATTCCATGTAATCCTCAAAGCAACCCTAAATGCAAATATTACTATTTCCCATCTCCGTATGAAAATAGAAAGTAGGCCCAGAGAGATCCTATCCAAGTCTCACAGTTAGTAAGTATCAAAGCTGCTGCTGGAGCAGAGCAGTCTTTAACCCCAAATTTAGAGTCTTTCCACCTTATCATAATGGCAAGTTTGCAGTGAGAGTCCAGGAAGCCAGAGCAAAAGATCTCACTGCCTTCCAAAGCTTGGTTTCCTCAAGAGTGTCTGAAGATGGAGACCAGTTCTACCAAATGTGTGCAGGTCTCGGTTGTGGAGTGAGGATAACATTTCCCCCTCCATCCTCCAGTCCACTGTATCTCTGATTTTTCTGGGGGCTGAGGAGGCTCCCAGTAATAGAAATCAAACCAGGCCCTTAAAAGGGGTTCTAACATTTGCAGGTTTGTCTGGAGAGCAAAATGGGGAGGACAGGACAGGGCAGTAGAGGTCAGATTGGAGAAGAGTGTCTGTGAACCCTGCTAAGGGAGGATTCAGCCCAAGGAAAGGGCCGGCCAGCACAGCGTGCCTGACTCAGTAATGAGACAGATTAAGCTGCGGTTGCAGAGAAAGTGAAGTTCTAATTATGGCAGCTTGGCTTTCCTGAAACTTTTCCCTACCCTCTGCTCTGGAGGGCTCTGCACATCTGGAGCTGGAAGAACTACCCGTGTAAGAGAAAGTGCTGCTCCCGAGTCCACCTTCCAGCGTCTCTGAGCTCAGGTTGCGTTGCCGTGGTGCCCGCTAGCAGCGGGAGATGGGTGAGGGGTGGGGTGCTCTCCTTATTTTGCAGCTGACTGATGAATAGCCCAGTGCCTGGAAGATCGAGACTATAGTGAGAGTTGAACCTCAGTGAGCAGGGGTGTGCAGCGACCATGGTCGTGGTGGCTTGAGGCAGCAAACTCAGCCAAACTCTGCAAATTCAAGGCCTGAGTTCCTGTGTGGACTGCAGGGGTGGTAGCCAAGACTGAGTCTAGGTCTATGCACAATAATGTCTGAAACATCCCCAGGGACTTCTAGAAATAATTAGGGCTGGGTGGAGAAAAGGATCTTGAAAAGGGTTCCTTTTGGGTTGGGTTCCTTCTATGCAGGTAGGAGCCATGAGCCCATGAGAATTGGACATGAATGTTACCATGCCTGCATAGACAATGGAGGCCTGGAGTTATTTGAGTGCCATGAGCAATGAGAACCTAGAATAGCAGGGCTGGCATAGAGCAAACAGGTATTAGTGTCTGCTGGGAACCACCACCTTAGCCAGGTGGGCTCAGCAAAGAGCCCTAATGGCTGTGCACATCCCGTGGTACCGTGAAAGCAGACCCTTCACCCTTCCCAACCTCTGGCTTCACTCCTCCCCAAACTGAGGGCTACAGAGAGGTGCCCAAGTCAGCTGCCATGTTGTGCAGAATCAGGTGCACAGGTGCCACTTAGGTGTGCTCTGAAATCAGCCTTGGCTGTACCTGGAGCAGCTGGTCCTGAGCTTGCTCTCTCTAAAGGGAATGAGAGCTAAAGGCACAGCCTCTAGGGTGGGTGGTGTGGCAGTGCAGCCAGGAAGCAACCATTCAGAGGGCTGATGTGAGGCTTAGTGAGAAGGAACCTCTGTGTAAGCGTGGGTGGAAGGAGTGGTTCCTGGGGTAAGTGTGAAGGTGTGACTCGGCCAGGACGCAGCCTGGCAAGGTGTCTGGTGGCCGTTTCCCCGGTCTTCTCAGTTCCTCACCAGACATGGGCTTGGCTTGCTGGCCATCACACTCTGCCCAGAGCCAAGTCTCAGGTGATGGGAACCCCAGGCCAGCTCACCAAACCATTTCTTCTCCCTCAGCTCTCCAACTCCAGCAAAATGACATTGAGGGCTCTTAGCTTTTATGGGTACTGGGCCCCGTTGGCAGTCTGTTGAAGCCTATGGACTCCTTACCAGAATAATGTGTTAAGTGCATGAAGTAATATACTTAGGATTACAAAGGAAGTCAGTTATATGGAAATACAGTCTGCAATGTCTGTAGGTTTTTCAAGAAAGAATTAAGGCTGGGTGGAGGTAAGGATCTTGAAAGGGGATTGGGTTCCTCCTCTGAGCCTGCATGATCAATATGTCTAAAAAATAAATTTAGATATCAAAATATATATGCCTCTTTGATAATGCAATAAGTAACAAGACTGAGCAGCAGGCCTAATAATTACCATAATTCCAAGTAAATAGTCTTTTAAAATGACATAGATAGTCTTTTGAGATATCTGCTACAGTTGAAGTGTGATTTGAAAAATTTGTAGTTACTATTGGTAACAAAGTCGTATACTGTAATACTAATGTGGTGTGTTGCCTACCTTCATAATTGAAGGAAATGCTAAATTCAGTTAAAGGTACTGAAAATAAAGATATAATTTTTCCCCATCCTGTTTCAATAGACCTATTTCTGTCTGTGGACTACAGATTAAGACCTCTTGCATTGTGTGTTTATGGCACAGGCATTTAGAAAGGCATGCACCTGATTCTGGGTACATTTTCTCACCTCAATCCCATACCACTGAGCTACAGTGTCCCAAGTTTATATAATTATCAGGGTAATGTCTGGCCCTACTGCACAAGCCAGTCTGTGGGCCTGTGAAATAGTTATCTCCAAAGCCTTGGAGGCTTGAGCAGGTGCTACCGGCACAGGCACCAGGGCCAGGCAGCAACTCTGTGTTATCTATGGGGGCAAAGGAAAGTTCTTGTAGTAACATAGGATGAAGCAATACTACATGCTAGGTAGCTGGACAAAGACTAGTTTGGGGCAATTTTTATGAAGAAGAGGAGTGAGGAAGGTAAGGTAATATTTCACAGAGTGTTTGTGATGGACACATACAGTTACACACATTTATACATGTATAAACCCTGCTGTGTACACTGTAAATCCCTGTACATATATTTGTTATTTCCTGTTACAAACTGCCTTGTGTTTAACTTTACTCAGAATCGCTGAGCATCGGTGTCAGTTGGCACAGTCCCTGCAGTTTGCAAGCTGAGGGAGGGTCTCTGGTGGCCTCTGTCACTTTCCTCTCTGTGGGGACATTGCCATAACTGGCCGCTTTGCCAGGCAGACCGACTCTACCACCCAAAGGCCAGGAAAGGCGTCCTTTGGTTCTGCTGTGAGCCCCACACCCCTGTGTCTTAGTTTGTTTTTTGAGGAAATTCCCTCTGACCTTTCATTCCTCTGCTTCGCATTCTCTTAGCTTCCTTTCCCTCCTCTGGTGCTGGCCTCTGCCCGAAGCCCTGGGATGCAGGTGAGGGGTGGCTGGGGAGGAAATGGAAGGGCCCAGGGGAGGAGAGGCTCAAATCCTGTGGCCGTCTTCTCTAGGTCTGCGGGGTGTGGTTTCCATAGAGAGCCAGCAGCAACAGCCCACAGATGAAGCTTATTGAAGCCATTCAGCTCTGAAGACTTCCTGTATACTTTTAAGCTGCCTGTGACATCGCTGTGCTGGGCAGCTCGGAACAATGGGAGGAGGGCTGAACTGGGCCACATCCACGAGGCCAGAGTGAGAGGCTGACACAGAAACTGCCGCGGTTGACGTGGACATTCCTGAACTAATCGGGAAGGAACATGGCCCCCGAGTTTCCAAGATGGCCCAGAGGGCCCCCCTCGGCCAACCAGCCCCACCACCCACGCAGAGCCGCGACCTCTCTCTGTGGAACAACAGCAGACACTCAGGGAAAGTCATGTGACTTTCAAATGCTTCATCCATCCAAGTTCAATAAATTAGCAGCCAAAAATTTTAATCAGATATTTAATCTTTCCTCCCTGTAAGGGAGATTGGGTGTTTACTGTGGCTCTAGGCCAGGTTAATCTCAGAGAAGAAAGATTGCTTGCCACGTCCTTGGTGCTGGGAGGCCTTGAAGAAATCACTTTTGTCTGTCGAGCCCTTCTCAGCCCGGTTAGCCCTTGTCCCTTGAACCCTCTGCAGTTTTTATCAGGGCCCTGTAGTGACTGGACAAGGATTTCCACATCTTACAAACACACTCGGGTAGGGAGCCAAATGAGGAGCTACAAAAATCAGTACATGGACAGGCTTGTCTGCTGACTGCTCTCGGCCTTCTGCTCTCGTTTGCTCCTCTCTGACCTCCTCTTCCCACCTCCTTTTTGTCCTCCCACCTCTGAAGCCCAAAGTTGTCCCCAGAGAGGAGAGGGACTTGAAGCTCCCAACTCTGGTAGTAGGACTTACCTAATTTATGGATAATTAGTTGATCTCTACATTGCTGACTGTGGTTGAAATGTATTAATTCATTCAACAAGTAGGGTTGAGTGCCAGGCACTCTTCTAGGCTCTTGAGACAAGTCAAAGAACAAATTATCTGCTCTCAGATAGCTTATACTCTAATGCTGGGAAACAGATACTGAATGACAAATATAATGAACAAATTATATAAAGTTAGAAGGTGACAAGTACTGTGAAGGAAAGAAATACACTAGGTAAGGTAAGCTAGACATGTGTGTGTGGTGATATTATTTTATGAAATAATTAATTGCAACATTCCCACGGTGGGTCCCCGAGTATGCTGCTTTGGTGGGATGTTAATAGATGCCATAGAGGTGGGGTGAGGAATTGGCTCCATGGTCAAGGTGCGTAAACTGAGTTAGGGGAAAGAGGTGAGAAGCAGAGATATTTTGGAGGCTGTTGTAAGCCATGAAAGACCATGAAGACTGGAAGCAGCTGGGAATAGAAACAGAAATGAAAAGCCACACAGAAGAGACATCTAAGTACCAGAGGGGGAGCAGTCTGGCCCTGGCTGGACAAGGCAGAAGCACCAGAAAGTAGAATCAAGCTCTAAGTGTCCAGGCATTTCCACATGCCCAATTTCAAGCCTGGGTGACTATGAGAATGAGTGGACTTAAAAGCTAAATGTGGAAGTCAAGAGAGGAAGATTTGGGGAGCTTAGTTAGATGTCAAGCTTTCAGACACAGATATAAGAGTTGTGTTTCTATGTAGGAATGATGGATAAAGCCATCAGAGTGATAGAAAAAATAACAAGTGACAGATACCAAGAGGTGATCGAGAGTCAGGAAAAAACATAGAATAGTGATGTATCTCCAGAATATAGCAAGCAATGGTTTTAAGCTGAAGTTTCTTTAACTTTGCTCTCATCAGGATTATCTGGGGAGATATGGACCTTCAAATTCCATGGTTACATCAAACAAAAGTTACATCAGAATCTCTGGTGGTGAGACTCAAGAATCAGTAGTTGGTAAAGCTCTCCAGGCGATGGTGATTTGCAGTAAAGGCTGAGAACTAGTGTTTTGAGGCAGGTAAAATGGATAAGCCCTGCAGAGATGATGGTTTGATGATTCTTTGAGCTGGAGCACAACAAAGCATCAGTACGAAGTGAATGTCAGCACAAGCAGCACCAAGGAGCCCCTGAGGCCAGAGAGCAGGGTTCTGGAGTGCACTGAGACCTCAGAGGTGGGGGAGCTGCTCCTGTGAATCATCAAAAGGGTTAGAGTGAAGCTGATAGCAGGAGATGCTGCCAGAGGAATGTCCAAGAGGACTGTGAGGATGCAGGCTGGCCCAGAGTTGGGGGGCTGGAATGGTGGACTGGCAGGCCAGGAGTGTAAGGAGCCCTAGTTTGCTAGTTAGAACCATACTGAGATCCTTGCTGTGGGAGCTCAGCTATGGATGGGGGCAAATTTTATTTTTTGATAAAGTGACAAATGATAGAGACTGAATGATGACAGATGAGCAGGTTCTTCTTTATTTTAGGCAATGGATCCACAACTTTTGAATCAAGGTGTTACAACCTCTGCATTGTTTTCCTCTATGAAACATGCAGTTCTTCTAAATGTTCTTTCCCAGGTCTTTGATTGCCACAACCTAATTTTGTTCACATGACTTGATGAGGATGATGAATATCATATCAGGTCTGTGGGCATTCTTTTTACCTTGACACTAAAACAACAGTGGTGACAAAGAACAGGTTAAGGCATAATGGATCTCCCTCTTCCATGGAATTCCCCAAGACGGAATGATAGAACCATCAGGTGCTGCTCTCAAGTATTGTGAAACTTGGTTCATCATGACTGCTTCTGAAAACTCCAGTATGGGAAAGCATTTACTTTGAGTCTTCTTGGTTTGCAGAGGGAAAGTTATCAAATGCACAGTCTCATCTTAGTGCTTCTTACTTTGAGTCTTCTTGGTTTGCAGAGGGAAAGTTATCAAATGCACAGTCTCATCTTAGTGCTTCTGTTGACACAGGCAAAACAGAGTGAGGAATTAAATGACATCTGGAAACTGTGACCCATGGAGTCCACGACATGGAAAAGTGCTGTCCTTAAGGTCTTTCTGTTTTTTTGAACATTAGGATTTTTTCCCTTCCTCTGCCCTCTCTACACCCACTATCAGTTCTTTGGTTAATTACCTTATGTTTTCATTTAATGTTTCAGAGAATATTTGCTGAGATCTACTCTGCCAGCTGCCATGCAAGCCACTGGCAGATTTATCAAGAGAGGGAGATGTTGAACCTTCACTTGGATTTAATAGTCTAATGGAGAAGACAGACATAACCAAGCAATTATAATGAAATGGTAAGGGTTATTGTAAGGCAAATGCAGGACGTTATGACAGTGTCAGGCAGGTGTAAAAGCAACTTTTAGTTTTGTGGGAGACCTCTCTGAGAAAGGAATGTATAAATTAGTTATGAAAGACAAGTAGGTATTAGTCAGGGCTGTGAGGTGTGGGACAAATATCATAAGTCAGGAGAGTATTTGCAGTAGACCAGGTGTGAGAGAGCATACAGCATATTTGAAGAATACTGCAAGAAATTTAGTAATGGTGGAGCATAAAGTAAGAATTGGGGCATGGTGAAGAATTGTGTTGGAGAGAGGGGTAGTTAGGGATGAGACCATGGAGGGCCTGCAGCCTTCATTTGTAGCTTGGGGCTGACACGATCAGATCTGTGTTCAGAGAATCTCTGGCTAGTGTGAAGAATAGATGGCAGATGTCAAAAGTGAAGGGAACAGATTTTATGTTTTTTAGCCATGAGGAACTAGTAGGCTCTGGATTTATCCTTCCCCTGTAAACAATGAGAAAACTTGACAAAGTGTAAGAAACAACTATTTTCAGATATTACACAACAGGTAGCGCAGGATTACAATCCCTGAGAAAAAGGCAACAGATTATGTAAACCTTACTTTCATTAATGCTTTCTGTCAGCGGTGATTTCCAGTCTTAGGTACAGTTCAGCAGTTTTTCTGAGTTGAGGAGAAAGAGATCAAAGTTCCAGGAAGCTGAGTCATTTAGAATTTGGGGGACGGAATACCTAAAGGGAGAGAGTTATTCAGAGCAAGAGTCAGAATCTGCATAGAAGTTCCCTTGAGTCTTTGGTTGAACATCAGTACACACGTGCATAGGGTTAACCCATGAAACCAAGCAAGAATCAATCTCAGAGAAAGCACTACTACTGGGGAGCTGTGCTACAAGTAACTTCCATTGCTCAAACAGCTGCAAACTGTCCTAATCCCCTTCAGCCGAGAGGAAAAACTATTAAATACTTGTGGTATTTAACAGACACCCCATAAGGGTGATGACTTAGAAATGTGGCTAAATTAGCTACAGAGTAAAGGTAACTTTACGCCTACCTTCAAAGAACATAAAAATAGGCATTAAAGGAGTAAGCCAATCTATCAATAACTTCACTCTCTACCAAGAAAAGTCCAACAGTCCTAGAAGCAATACAAAATTTAGCACTTGACAACATACAATTCAAAGTATCCAGTAGCCATTGAACAATTACTAAACATACAAGAAAGTGAAAAATGTGACCCATAACTGGAAAAAAATAGATAAATAGAAACATACATAGCAATAACAGAGATAATGGAATTAGTAAAGACATTAAAATTATTAAAATATGCTCCAGAGCATAAATAAAAACATACGGTATAATGAGAAAAGAAATGGAAATTATAAAAAAACATAGCAGAGCACATGTTTCTACTTCAAGAAACTACAAGAACAAAAGCAAATTAAGTCTGAAATAAGTAGAAGACAGGAAATAAGCAGCAGCAGAATTGAAAAAAAAAGAAAAAAATGAAATCAAAAGCTAGTATTTTTTTTAAAAATCAATAAAATTATTATAATACAAGGTAGACTATTTTGAAAGGCCATTGCTACAGATCTTAAAGATATTAAAAGAATAATAAGGAAATATTTGGAAAACATCATGACAATAAGTTGGAAAACTTGATGAAAAGAAAAGAAAATCTTTGAAAGACACAGTTTATCAAAGATGACTGAAGAAGAAATAGAAAATCTGAAGAGCTGTGTATGTATTAAGGGAACTGAACTCAGAATTGTAAACTTGCAGGTACACAGATGCATGTATGCACGATCTTGATCCTAATGGTTTTGTGGTATATTCTATTCAAATTTAAGGAAGAAATAATACGAATTCTATACAAACTCATTGAGAAAAGGGGGAGGGAACACTTCACAAATAATATCTGAGACCAGGTTTTTTCTTCTACCAAAACCAAATAAATGTTTAAAAAAAAGGTGAAAACTAAAGGTCAGTGGACTCTGTAGACATAACTGGAAAAATCCTTACAATAGAATCCAATAATGTAACAAATGAGGTCATGCCCATTTGGCATTAAAAGCTTTCTCTAAACTCGGACTAGAAGGGAACTTTCTAAATCTGATCAGAGTATTCATGAAAAATCTACAGTTAACTTCAAGATTAATTCTAAGAACCTGATTTCTTACTAAGTTTGGGCAAAGAGTCCCACTCTTACTATTTATATTCAACATTATACTAGAGGTTCTAGTCACTGCAAGAGGCAAGAAAAAGCAATAAAAGATATATACATTGGAAAGGAAGAAAGAATTTTTATTTTTATTTGCAAATAATGTGATTATATTTGAAGAAAATCTTAAGGAATCTATAAAATCTATTAGAACTAACAAATGAGTTTAGCAAGGTTGTAGAATACAAGGTCAGTATACAAAAATCAATTGTACTTTTACATACTAGCAATGAACAATTTGATATATTTGTTCATTCATACAATCATTCATTCAACAAATATTGAGAGTTTTCTATGCACCTAATACCGATGAAAACAAAAAAGGTACGATTTCTGCCCTTGAGTAGCCTCCAATTTAGTAAAAAGAGAGTATTAAACAAATAGTAAGAATAAAAAAATAAAGGTGTAATTAGAAAATTATTTCCAGAAAGGAAACAAATAAAATATTATAAGAGAGAATAACTGTGGAGAAATAAATTAGATTGGGAAATCAGGTGGGGCTGCTTTGAGGAAGTAAATTGAAACAGAAAGAGGAAGGGTGTGTAGGACTGGCGGATGATGGCAGGGAGGAGCATTCCAGGCAGGAGGGAAGATGGGAGAGCAGGACAGGGAGCAGTGAAGCTGGAGCCCAGAGTGTGATGGCCAGAAGGGCTTGGGAGGAAACCAGAGGTGTAGGCACGAGTCACGATCAGGGCTCTTGTGGCCAGGCTAAGAAGTTTGCAATGTATTCTAGAAGCAGTAGGGAAGGAACTCCTGATGAGCTTTAAAGTGGGGGAGAGAGAGGAGTGGAAATAATGGGATCGAGTCAGATGGCAGAGCAGCAATCTAGGGGAAGAATGGGGTGAGGGTGATGGTGAGGGTTGGTGCAGTTAGGGTGGTGCAGCGGAGAAGAAAAGAAGTGAATGGATTTGAGAAATATTCTGCAGGTAATGATAGTCATGGAATCATAGGAAATTTTCATATTTGGAAGTCAAAGAGGTCATATATTGGCAATTTCACACAGTTCTGCCTAATAAAAGGATTTAGTGTTGCACTGAATGTGGGGGGCAGGGAAAGGGGAACCTGAGGGATAATTCCACTGGTTTGGCTGGAGTATTTGACTTGGATACAGGGGCCACGGATGTGGGAAAAATTGGAGGACCAGATGTGGTGGTCATGGAGGGCAGCTCCTATAATGATTCAACCCTTCTCCTACTGTATGGCAGGGATGTAGTTCCAGGAGTTGATACGGGCTCTGGAGGATCACTAGTGGTTCATTCATCTCAGTTAATCCTGATTTTACCATTTTCCTTTTAATGGCTGGTCTTCAAACTCAGCCTTAGCTTGTCTGTGTATGCTCTGGGCATTTCCCCTGGTTCAGGACAGTACATGACCTAAACTGGGTCAGTCAGATTGAAGGAAAGGATGCCTTTATTCCGTGTGTGAGGTTTATGCTCCTAAAATTTCCAGAATGATTCTATCTTTTTTGATAAGATGGATTCCCAGAAGTAGGAATAGTGAATCAAGGGGCTTGAATGCTTTAAAGGCTTTTGATGTTTATTATTAAACTGCTTTGGAAAACAACTGTTTCAATGAACCCTTACATCAGTGAGGTATGAAAATACCAATAATACATTTTCACAGCACTGGTTATCCTCATTAAAAACAATCTTAGCTAATTTCTTTGGCAACAAATATTATTTTGCCCTTATTTTATTAGTATGATTGAAATTTTTCCCATCAGATTGTTTTAAAAATAGCTAGCCAAAAGAACATAGACTCCAAAATGTATAGCTTTTTATCTCAAAGAATGCTTCAGAATATTTTCTGAGGAGACAGCTTATTCTGTTTATCCATTTGCCTTACCACACACTCTTCTTGAATTGTAACTGGAGTACTGATGATTTCTACTGCCTTGGTATCCTAGCCTAAGGCATGGTTCATATGACTGTGTAAACAACATCAATATACAAGTCAATATCCTAAAACTGACTACCTTTATTCACAGCATTTAGGAATTGAAATCACATTTTTTCCCTGATGGAAAATTCAATGCCAAATTTACAAGATGATGCAAGCAAGATTTCACAACATTGCTCACCTGTTCATTTGCACAATGCAGGAATGTTTTCTTTGCATTCTATATAACCTACCAAGTGAAGGCACTTAATGGAATCTGAATTATTATATGTCTGGAACAGAGAAATGAGACACTCTGACTAGGCTGCCATTCTATCTTTAACCCTCAAAGTTTTAGTTTGTTTCATTTATTTTGCTCTTCCTGCAAATTTAATAAAATAAGAAGAAATAATTATTAATTAATTCATTAGTTTTAATATTTCTTTCCACAATGAGGGCCTAAGTTCTGAATTTACTGAGACATCTATTCTGAGACATCTATCTTCCAAATTATTAGGATGACTTTTCTGGAAGAGCTATAGAAATCTATTTTTTATAATTTATCTTGGTCTCAACATCAAAGCCATCAGAGGCAGCAGTGAGAATTGAACCTCCCTCCTTGGCTTCTGCTAAAGATAGAATTTCACATGCAATCAGATAGTGGCACAAGTTTCTTTTTTCCCTTTGCTCCAAATGATGCACAAGTTTACATGCTGTGGTCTGTTTATACTACTCATATGCTCTTATCTTAAACTATCTTGTAATGGTATGTGATTACATATATTTTACTAAATTATGTGTTCTTTGTAAGCAGGAGCTTGTTTTATTTTTCTTTATGACCACTCCAACATTTGTGCCAGGAACAGAGGAGACACTTAAAAACACCATCTTAATGCACAGATATAGTTGTATACACCAGCAGACTTTTTCTTGAAATCTGTATTGCCCAGCACTCTTTGCACTTCCATCCTGCAGGATCTAATTTTAGGTATTTATAATACAGAATCATAAAAGAAAACTATTAAGGAGCATTATTATAGTCAAAGAGTTTCAGATCTCTAATTAACTCTCCTCAACCTGGAAAACCCTTTAACAACTTAATGCTGCTACTGATTATCCCAGTCAATAAAAGTCTCTTCCTGTGCATCCTTTAAAAGTTATGCTAATCAACAAAGCAAAGTTTTCTGAGAAAAAGCTAGAACTGGGATCCAACTTGTCAGGCTTCAAGGCTTACATCACCCTTTGGTGTGTTGCCCAAAATAATACAGTTTGTTCAAAGAACTGACGGCTTCCAGAACAGTGAAGGGGCACACACTGAGAGACTTTTGGTGATTTCTGACAGCTTGATCAGACACATCCCTTCCTTGCAGAGACTATGTTGTTCCATAAGCTCATGGCTTTTGTTTTCCATGGATACCTTCTAGTTTAGAAATTCATGAACATAGAAATCAACCCCTCACTGCCTGCCCCAAATAAGGAAAAGAATAGATAGGCAGAACTCCCCATGCTGTCCCTACTACTTCAGGCTGTATTCTTCATCTGTACCATTTCTTTGTTATGTATTAAACTGCCCAGTTGCTTACTGGCAGCTTAGGAAGACTAAGAGAGAAACCATTTCCTCCCCTCCCACAGTTACTTGATGTCATGTTTTCTGGTTCTTGCATCCTCCCCCATTTCTCCCACAGAGATTCAAAATCTGAACCCCTGGGATGTTGCACCACTCTAAACTTCTCACTAAATGTGTGGTCAGTTAAAAAAGCAATCAATCCTTTAAACTAGGTAAAAATCTACCATTTGAAATTTGTCCTCCATCCCAGACTTATTAATGCAGCACATTAAAGTCTTACTTGTAGTCACAAAGCTACAGGCAAAATGTTCATTATTCAAATTCATCACTATGTGACTGAATACACACATCTTTTCTCCCTTCAGTCTTTTACTATGTGCAAGTGAAAAAATTTGTTGAATAACATGATTTGTGATTCATCTTTGCTTTTCCTTTTTAATGAGTAGCATGTACAGCAAGAACCGGTCAGTCAGAACTGACCTCTAGTCCTGTGTAGAATTGTTAGACTAGCCTTTGGCAGCTTGTTTCTGAATGACCCTAACTTACGTGAAGTGGAGACAAAAACCAGATTTTCATGGGACTGTAGGAGAAAAAAGGGGAACAGTAAATGCATATGCCTAGGAAAGTGTTTTAGGCTTTCAATAAATATGAGCTCCTTTCTTTGTCTTTCTCTTCCCCATTTCCTTATTCTCTGTCTATAGTGAAACTCCCCCCCCCCAAATCCTGGAGTAGAGCAAACACAGCAAACATATACTGCAATTGGATAATAACAAGTTGACTGTAGCTGAAACATGGTCTGGTGGCCATCACTGCCTGCCTCAACTTGCTTTACACTGAGACCTGCTTTACAAACACTCCAGTGAGATGCAACCTGAGATTGAGCCTCAAAGTCTTTCATCATTTAGACCCATACTACTTATCCAAAGCTGTGTCCTCTCACTTGGATCCCTCCCAACAAGCCAGGCAGGATCTTCCCTGAGGCCTGAACTTGAGCAGTGCACGGGACTGTCCTGGATGTTTGCCTGTTATCAGTCATGCCTGGAATTTTTCACTCCTCTGTCTCTTCAAGTCTCATTCTTCCTTCCAGATCAAATGCAAATCTTGCCTTGAGGAAGTCACTTCTGAACATCTTGTCCAGCACGGTTCAGTAAAATGTAATGCACGCTGCATCTGTCACTTTAAGCTTCTTAGTAGGCATATTTAAAAACTAAGATGCAATTCCTTTCAATGATGTTTGTAATCCTGTGTCGCTCAGAGTTCATGCCACATCTTTTGACTTTTAACTCTATAAATGTGACATGGTACAATTTTGAAGACTTTGTAGATTATGGAGCACTTTCAAATATGTTGCCTTCAACAGTCCTCACAACCATTCCTGTTCTGGAAGGTATTATTATTACCATTTCAGACATAAAGAAATGGAGATTCAGTTACCAAGACTCTTAAGACATTAAGTAACTTACGCAGAACTATAAGAAAGTGAAATAAATCAGTTTTTGATCCCAGGACCTGAGGATCCAATACCCTGTAACAAGCTGCTTCCTTAAATTTATTTGCCTAGAACTTTAAAGTTTACAATGACTTTAACATCAATTATCTTAAAAAATGAATCTTTACAAAACCATCTGCAGGTAGTTTAACTGTATTTATTTTTTGAACTGTTAATACATGCTCAAGCTATAAAATGGAAAAGGTAACTACATGGATAAACCAACTAAAGTAGTCATACAATGGAAGAGTACTTAATAATGAAAAGTAACAAGCTACTGTTGTATGTGACAATATGCTGAGTGACAGAAACTTTAAACAGGACATACTATTTGATTATATAATGATGTTCTAGGACAAGCAAAATAAATCTCTGATGGTGCTTCCCTCCCCAAACCCTGGGACCTGCCTCTCAAGGGTGGTAATAGAAAACTGCAGGTGTCAAGGAAACGCTTGTGGATCATGCAGCCCTCAGACAACCGTGGAGGTCTCGCTTAAACAAACTATCCTTGGTTACTCTAGGGAGCTTTGGGGAGAGATAGCTGAATTATTATGCCCACCCTGAGGACGGTTTTGCCTGCAACTTGAATTATCCACTTAGAAAAGCTGATAAGCTGATCCCTTCAGCTAATGCCAAGTGTTGGGGGCTGGGGGACAGGAGGAAAGGCAGCCACACTTGGCCAGTTTCTTGCATCCTTTTTCTCTCTTTTTCACCAAATGGCTGTATAGTATGTCTACTATTTGGCACTTTTTTTTCACATGATAGTATATTTACTATATTAAGTGTATTAGAAGATCCTTGCATATTGTACATGAAGGCCTACCTCATTCTTTTTAGCTGTGGTATAACGTGCCATTATCTGTGTGTACCATACTTTATTAGCCAGTCCCTGCTGGTGAACATTTAGGGGGTCTTCAGTCTTCTGCTATGACAAATAGTATTGCAGTAAATAAACTTGTGCATACCTTAATTCAACATTATGAGTATAGCTACAGTATAAATTCTACACTGATATTTCTGGGTCAAAGTGAATGTGCATTTAAAATTTAGAAATACAGCCTAATTTCCCTAAAAGAGAGCTTAAATGATTTTGACTCACACTAAAAACACATGAGTGCCTATTTTTCACACTCATGAAAACACAGCATGTTGTGAACTTGTGCTGGTGAGATTATCTTTTCATATGCTTAAGTATTATTTTTTAAGTATTTATTAAGTATTTCACTTTTCTGCAGACTGACCATTTGTATCTGTATCTTACTCTGTTTTCCTATTGAATTGTTACTCTTTTTTATTGTATGAGCTCTTTATATATTAAGGAAATAGTGATGTCAGCTGTGATTTTTTTCCTGGTTTGTCTTTTGACTTTGGATAATTTTTTAAGATTTTTGTTTTGGTTTTGCTCTGTTTTGTGTCTGCTATTTATATAAATTGATTTATAAATATTTTCTTTTGTAGTTTTTGGGTTTTGTATCACAATTAGAATCCTAGTGGTATAAGTCTAAGTTTATTTTTTTCCAGATGACTACCCAGTACCCTAATGCCATTATTGAATAATCCATCTTTTCTTCATAGATTAAAAATGACACCCATATTCAATGATACATTACTTACATTTTAATATTTTTTTCTAAATTTTGTTTTCCCTTTTGAACTTTTCTTGCAGAGCTCATAGGACCTTAATATATTTTATGGCTTGTCCTCTTACCATTGTCCCTTCTCTCTGATTTTCTGGGTTGTCTTCTATATTTATTTTTTTCATATGAATCAGTATATCTGGAAAAAAGGAATACTTATGTATTTTTGGGGGATTACATTTTATTCTTAGGCTGCATTTTGGAGAAAGGTTAGGGTTAAAAAAATTATCTATGTGTGATAAGGCTTACCACCCAAAAGTATGCTTTTCACTTGTTAAAGTCTTCTATTGTGAATGTAGGAATGTTTTAAAGTTTTGTTTCAATATAGTTATTACCCATTTTTTAGGTGTTTAAAAATTTTTATTCCCATGGTAAAGAGGATCTTTCCTTCCATTATAAGTATTTAAGATATTTTATGATAGGAAACTTCAAACATATCAAAAGGAGAGAGAATAGGATAATGAAACTCTTCATATCCATCACTCACCTTCAATAATTTCCAACTCACAACCAATTTCATTTCATCGATCCCCCAAATCTCTTCTCTCCCCCACCCCCACATCATTATTGTGAAGCAAATCTTAGATGTGGTATTACTTTCTCTGTAAATATTTACATATATATATATATATATATATATATATATGTCTAAAAGTAACTTGAGAAAAACAAAACAATGTGACTTTTTATATCTTAAAATATTTCACAGTAATTTCTTAATATCTTAAAATACTCAGTCAATTTATATATTTCCCCATCTTTAAGTTTTTTCCAGATCATTTGTTTGAATAGGGCTCCAAATAAAATCATATATCACTATTTGATATGTCTCAAGTCTCTTTTAATATTAGGTTCACCCTCTAGTTCTTTTTAACCTTGAAAATTTTTGTTGAAGAAATTGGATCATTTATCCTGTAGAGCTTCCCATATTTTGGATTTTGTTGATTGGCTTCCATGGGGTTGTCATATTCTTCTAATCCTCTGTATTTCCTATGAATTGGTAATTAGAGGTAGAGATGTCAAATTCCGGTCTTATTTTTTTAGCGGGGAAGACTGATACCTGATTGTGTGTGGGACTAGAAGTCACTGATAATTATTTCCTAGGTGTATTGATTGATTAGGGCTTGCACAATGGTGATATTCTTATTTCATCAGTTTTTCTTCATTTATTAGATGGGATACTTCTAAGCAGAGACACTTCCCTCCTCAGCTGTTTGTATGTATATTGAGGTGTAGTCACTTGAGGTGCATTCTTATGGGAAAGGCAGGATACATACGTGATCCTTTCCCTTAACTTATTAGTTTTTTCAAGACAACAATTTGATTCTTACTATCTATTAAAGGTGAGATTTATTATTTTTTGTTTTGTATCATTATAAATACATGGATTTTGAACATATTTGATGTGTTTTAGTTCATTAAAGTTATTCTTTACTGATGCTCAAATGGTTCTATCTTTGGTTAGAGGGAACCTACTGACATTGGCTCCTGAGTTCCTTAGACCTGACAGAAGTCATTGATGGTTCTTCACTCACTTGTATGAGAAGATATTCCAGACTTATCTTGTGCATTTCCTGTCCCAGATCTAGAGATGGACATTTCTCCAAAAAGCCTTTGTTACTATTAGTGAGAAATTATTGTTAGAGACTACAGTCTGAACATTAGGGGTGCTTATTGCTATTGGGTCAGCTATCACTTTTAGGCTTTTTTTCAGTGGATAGAGCTGGGAAATGTGTGTAAGTGTGTGCTTTGAAAATTAACTACATCATGAGTTGATACCAGTACTTCCAGCTCAAATTCAGGACAACAGCGTTTTTACTTAACTTCATTGATATTAAATCTGCATCTCCTTTCTAAAAATTCCAGTTGTAATAGGAAGGTGAATACTACAAAGTAAGGGAAAGACAAGAGAATCTAGGTATATGTAAAACAGTGGTTATTATTAGGGATTGCAGAATTTAAATTGGGTAAGAAAGGACATAAAAAGATGAGGGAGATGAGAGGATGAAGATTGTTTCTTACTTTTATTTATTTACTCAGTCCTGTACTTCTAGAATCTATCTGTGTCACTGCCTGGATATCTAGTCCATTTATTCTAATTGGATCATAATAGTCCATCACTCTGCAGTTCATTTTACTTATATATTTCCTATGTGATGATATCCAGGTTGCCTCTAACTCTCCACATTTGCCATTCAAAATACCACAATTTATATTTTTGCTTAAGTCCCAGTGAATTCAAGAATTCTCTGGGATGTAACCCCAGAAATGGAATTTTTGAGTAATTTAAGATAGGCACCTGCCCCATTTCTCTAAATACTACCAGACTGCTTTTCAGAATGTCTATACCAGTTTACACTTTCACTACCAACAGTGCATACAAATTTCATTCTTCCCTCACCCTAGTCAATGCTTGATATTATCCACTTTGCCAATTTTTCCCATTCTGTTAATGTCAAGTGGTTGTCTTAATTTTTTTTCCTCTGATTACTAATGTGTCTGAACTTATTAGTCATCTATCTTGTTTCTTTGTTTATGGTGTCTTTTATTAACTAAAACTCCTTAATTTTGATGTTGTACATGGCTTTTGTTCTTTTAGGTCTTGTCTAGGAAAATTTTACTCATTCCTGTTTAACAAAAATAGTATAGATGTATAGTCTTTTCTTTTACAAATGGGTGTTGAATCCATGTAGAATCCACTCGGGCTTATTGTGTAAGGTAATGATCCAACTTTCTTTTTTCCACCAAAAGCCAGTTTTTCCAACATCATCATTTATGAATATATCTTTCTCTTCTTACAGTATTAAAATTTGTCCAAATCACATAAAGCATTCTTAAGTTCTCTACTTTTCTATTTGTTTCATTGATCTATGTATCTGTGTACCAATACCTGATTGGGTTTTCTTTTCACACAAGCTTTGAAGTATGTCTTGATAATTGACAAGGAAACCACTCTCTGCTCTTCCTTTCCATGTTTAATGTAGCTATTTGGGTTCTTGGCCATTATATTAGAAAGCATTTTTTTGAGTTCTGAAAAAAATCCAAGTGGAAGTTTAGTTTGCATTGAATTAATAGATTAATTTAGTAAGAGATGACATCATACTATTATATATGTTTGTACTATGTATACTATGTTTGTGATCATGACATATACCTTCATTTATTCAGGGCTTATATTGCTTCCTAGAGCTTTACATTTTTCTGGTCACCAAGGTTTTAAAATTCGTGATGAAATGTTTGTTCAAAATTTTCTTCTGCTCTTTTCGCAACATTGTTCTGGTGAATTTCTTCAGTATAGTTTTTAAATAATGAAATCCTATGCTTCTCATTTTTATTTGTTGCTCTTCTGGTAATGAACTTATTTCTTCCTAGACCAGCTTTTTGTAGGAACTGCACATGAATTAGGGAAAAGGTCATGTTCCAGATCAGTATCTCAACACAGAGCTGGGAGTGTCTCAAGGGTTCTTTCAGCCTTTATTTCTTGGAAACCAACCAAAATTGCCCTTGCATGACATGTTAAAATGTGGTTCCTTTGCTTTTCCCTGCTTTCTTGATAGACTGTTTCCTGCAAACATACCTCGTCAGGGTATTCCTGGTTCAATCTTGCCTTCTTTACGTTTGCTTTTCCTGAGACCCAACCAAGTCCAGGAAAAGGCCTTTCACCAGGTAGCACCGACCATATCTATTTATGGGGAAAAGACATTTGTGATTTACACCTCAGGGTGAATTTTTTTATATTACAAAAGGGGTGCTCACTTTTTGAAATAGGAATTTTAACTACTTCTATCCTGTGTCCCTTCTTCCATATCCCTGTTTGATATTCATTCTTTTTGATGGCCTTCCTTCTATTCTGGGTTTTAGATTTCAGATGTTTCTTGGTTTTGTTGATGATTGAATTTGAAATTGTATGTTTTAAGTTCTTTGATGTTTTAAGTAATTTGTGAGAAGAGACATTGTTCAGGTATTTTAAAACTGGAAGTCAAAGATTTTCTTTTCTTTTTCTTTTAAAGATGAAGAAATTGGGGCCAAGAGAAATTAAGTACTTTGCCCAAAGTTGTTAACTTTGCTAATGGTTAATTAGGTCTAGGAGGAAGGAGCTAGTGGTACAAAAGAATTAACTTTGTCGCCACAGAAAGCCTATGTTACCTACAGACTATTTCACAAGTAGAGTAAAACAAGATAAAGCGAACCAAGTTTATTTGCAACTTCATCAGGTTGTGGATAGGTCAGGAAATATTCAAAGATAGAAAGGAAGGATTTACACTCCCACATAATGAAACCCATTGTATAGATATAAATATTTGAAGAGTGTTACACTGGGCAAAACTAGTGAGCCTTGAAAGCTCTGAAACAGATCCTAACATTTACAAATCTTAGCACTTGATTTTTAAAACAAAACATTCAAAATTGGTGTGAAGGGAATGACATTAATATGTGAAAATGAATCTGGTTAAGTGGAGAAAAATGAAACAAAAAATTAAATCCCTACTTCCACCCCATCACATATAATCAGCTGGATTATAATATTAAATTTAAAAAAGAAATCCTGAAGGAAGTAGAAAATACATAGGTGATTTTCTTATTTGATATTGGAGTTGGTAAGGCTTTTGTAAACATGAGTGAAAAAGAGCCAAACAATGGAAAGTATTTGACTTTATGGCAGTTTTAATTTGTATGTTAAATAAATTAACATTAACAAAAAAGCAAAGAATAAGCTGAAAATAAATATTTGGAACATATATGACTAGTAGATATTATATCCTTAAAAAAAGTACAAATGATAAAAAAGAAAAACATACATCCCAATAGAAAAAATGGCAAAAGAAGTAAGCAAATAATTAAAAAAAGAAACAGAAAAATCCCAATAAATACACTAAAATACATATTTCAACTTTACATTTTAGAAATGTAAATTAAACCATTTTCCCTATGAAATCAGTAGAACTTAATACTTAATATTGGTGAGGTGAGAATGAATGAACAATCACATAGTTTGCTGGTGGGAATGCACCCCACTAGGTTGAAGGGTAATTAGGCAATGTGTATCCAAATCTTGAAAACCTTCATACCCTTGGGTCTAGTCATTTCACTTTTAGGAATTAATCCAAAAGAATTAATCAGAGATGTGTGCAGAGATTTATAGATGTGCATTTTTGTTGTTGCAAAACTTGTAACATGAAAAAATTGGATAAATCTAAAGAACCCCAAAAGAACATTAGTTAAGTAATTTATGATATGTTACTATGATAGAATACTGTATATAAATTTTTAACATGTTTCAAAAAATGTTTAATGGTGTGAGAAAATGTTTAGAATATAATGTGAACTGGAAAAAGTACATTATGAAACATTACATAATATATAATCTTAATTTTTTAAGATACCATTTCTTACACTTACATTTATTTTTTATTTATTTTCTACATTGTACATAAAGAAGACTAAAAATACAAGAAAATATCTATATTGATGTATATATTTATCAACCATATAGTATATATTTAACAACAAAATGTAGAATAAAAATACACCAAAATGTTAGCCATAGTATACCTGGGTAATAATAATATATTTCATTAACTTTTTGTCACCTTATGCATTTCCAGAATTCATTATATCAAGTCTTTGGGGACCATAAATCATGACAAAACTTTCTAAAGAGAAGTTAATCAACTCTAAATAAGAAATAGAGGCCCTTAATTGTTAATTCTTTTCTCTCTTAGTTATGCTGAGTTGCTTCAATTCAGCCAACACTTTCCAAATTCCTGTTCTGTAGGACTAAGTTAATTCATTAAAACTAGTTTTCAACTCATCGTTAAGCTTGGGATTTGATTTTTAGGTGCAAGACAGATAAATCAGTTTGCTTTTACCTTTCCACATCTCACATTACCTGCTTGTATAACATCTCACACATGAGGCCTTCACCATCCACCCAGCAAGTACTGACCAAACACCACGCGTCTGGCACTGGGGATACGGCAATAATAATAAGAGATAAAAACAAGAGAAACACAGTGCCTGCCTTTGTGAAGTTACAGCTTATTTGAGGGAAACAGACAATAAACAAATAAACAAAGAAATGATTGCAAATCATGATTACTATAAAGAGAGACAAGTATGTTTCTGTGATAAGAATAAAAGCAACATATGGAGGCATCTAAGTTGAACTAGGTGATTGAACACCTTTCACTTACTATTTATTAAATAAATTTTTTTGAGATACAATAAAATGCACAAATCTTAGTGTACAGCACAAAGAATTTTGAGATGTGTAAACACTTATATAATCATCACCAGATCAAGATATCAAACATTCTCACTGATTATTTCCCCCTCTACCTATTTCACCAATCCTCTGCACTCTGCTCCTCTATGACAACCACCAGTTTGTTCTCTGTGTTTGTGAGTTTATTTCTATTTTGTTTGTTTGTTCTTTTTTTGTTGTTTTAAATTCCACATATAAGTGAAATCATATGGTGTTTGTCTTTCTCTAACTTATTTCACTTAACAGTGCCCTCTGAGTCCATCCATGTTGTTGCAAAAAGGCATGATTTATTTATGAGTGAGTAATATTCTATTGTGTATATGTACCACATCTTCTTTATCCATTCATCTTAGGTTGATTCCATGTCTTGGCTAGTGTAAGAAGTACTGTGATAAACATAGGGGTGCATATATCTTTTTGAATTAGTGATTTTGTTTTCTTTGGGTAAATTCCCAGAAGTGGAATTGCTCAGTTGTATGGAATTTCTAATTTTAGTTTTTTGAGAAACATCCATACTGCTTTCCATAGTGGCTGTACCAATTTACATTCTGAGAAGGTGACCTTTAAACTGGACTTGGAATGATTTCCAAAGGATGAGACGAAGCTCTGCATAAATGCCAGTAGAAGAAGAGCATTCCAGACAGAGGGAAACTATGTGCAAAGACTCTAAGGCTGAAAAGACCTTGGTATATCCAGGGCAACTGCAATAAAGCCCATGTAAAGAGCACACAGGGCAGGGTGGGGAGTGGCATGAAGTGAAGTTGGTGAGGTGGGTGTGGGCCAGATAATGTGGGACCCTGAAGGCAAAGTCACAAATCGTAGATTTTATTCAAAGTGCAAAAGAAAGTCATTGAAGAATTTAATAAGGGATGAGGCTAACATTATATAATGCTTGAAACTGATCTCTCTAGCTGCTGTGATAGAATGGTTTATGGCCAGACAGTGGGTGGTATACAGAAGTGGAAATAGAAAGACTGGTTAGGAGGCCGTTAGTCTTAGACTAAGGTGGCAGAAGTCAAGATGTTGCGTTCCTAGGAGGCAGTCACTTTCATTCTTGATTGTACTCCTGCTTTCTATTTTCTGCCATCAGCGGAGTGAGAGTCCCATGGGAAGAGTAAAAGAATACTCTCATTTATGGAAGGAATGTCTGTCTCCCATCCAGGTACTTAAGAGCAACCTGGGGAAGCCTGGTCTCACCATATTAATCAGAAGCAAGAAAGAACCTTATATCAATTAAAAAGATCCATTTCAGTGAGGAGCAATAGTCTTGAGCTCCAGAAGAGATAGTTGAGGCCACCCCCCTGGGGATTGCCTGACATGTGGCAGGAAGGAAGGAAAGGGAATGATGACCTCCTTGGTGCCACTGTCTGGGGGCAGAATGGATGGAAGATGCCTGCCACCACCTCCCCTGTTGTCCTTGGGAGCAAGAACAGGAGGCAAAACCCCATTCAGACCATGGATGGAGAGAGCCAACACAAAGGCTCACACACGTGCAGCTCAAGACCAAGGGTCAGTGGTAGATGACCAGCAGCCTGGATTTCTGAATTTGTCCTGTGTCAACCCAAATCTGTATGTAGGTCAATACCATTCTGGTGGCCAAATCTTGCACAATCCTGTGACTGAAACACCATTCCAGCCAGCAAGAGCTACATCCTCACTAGATCCCCCTTCTGGGACCAGGACTCATCCGTGGGGTCCTAGGATGACCCTATAGGTGGAGTCCAGGTGCTCCTCAGGGCATGTAATTGACCCCTTATCTAGAGTTAGAGAATCCTCTACCACAAAGTGGAAAACTGGGACAGGGCCCTTGCAGATCTCCATCCTGGCTCAGGGTGCCTGGACAGCACTGCCAGCCCCGCCTTAAGGAAGATTGCAGGAAGGCACTCCAAAGTCTGTAGCCCCCTGATGCATGGCCCTCCAGGCAGAGGTCTATTTGTCATGTCCAAAGGTGGTCCTGCAACCACCAGATTTATAAAAAATGTATTGTAGATATGTGGCAGGAGAAAGGTGGGTGGTCTTTTCCAGTAACTTCTGCTAGAGCAAGTGCATATATATCTGTAAACAACTTAAAGTTGATTTCCCTCCTCAATTTATTCACAAAAATCAATTCCAGGTGAATTGTAGACTAAAATGTAAAAGATAAAGCATAAGACTTCTGGAAATAAATATAGAACCTGGAGGTAGGCAAAGTACACAGTTACTCCAAGCTGTTGTCTTATAAATGGCCTGCTCCACTGTTCCTGTTCCTTATGTAACCCTTTATATATATGTATATTATATTTATATTATATAATTACATAATGACTTATATAATTATTAATAATGTATATAATATAAATAATTTATATTATGAATTATTATTATAATTAAATATGTGGAATATATTCAATAATATATTATTCATATGCATGTCCTGATATTACAAATAACTTATAAAATATAATTATATATGTTATAGACTATAATAGATTTATATAATTATATATAGTATAATAGCCATAGAATATAACTAATTAAACTTTATATTTTAAAATTTCCTGAGATTATCTTTGTAATTAAGTGTATAATATAATAGTTGTTTCATGGAAACTTGAGAAAGTGTCTTATCTATACAGTATAAAGTTGAATATAGCTCAAATCCAACCTTATAACCACAGGCTTGTAAAAAATAATATAGGTAAATAAATTGGGTAGAAGATAAATATTTCTAAATAAGTAACTATTTTTTCTATCCCAGAAATCTCTGGTGAAACAGTACAATGACAAGATGATTGTATTTAAAATAGCAAAAGAAATTTAAAATACAAGGAATGTATAGGACCAATATGAAAAAAACTACAAAGTTTATTGAGATATAAAAGATTTGAATAAGTGGATGTGTATATCAAATTTCTGAAAATTGTAAAATTGTTGAGTCTTTCCATTTGAATTTATGGTTTTAATGTTATCACAATAAAAATTCTAAGGAACTTTCTTGAGTGTGAAAATTTAAATAAGTGCATCTGATAATGTGTACATACAAGTAAGAACAGAGAAAATTTCTGAAAAGGCTAAAGTGGGAGACCCTTACATGTGTTCCTAATAATTCCATTTCTAACAGCATATTTTAATAAAATAATAGGAAATATGAATAAAGAAATATTTATAAGATGTTCACCAATGCATTGCCCATGATATTGAAAAATTAGGTTCATTAAAAACATCCCCCATAATACAGAAATGGTATATAAGTCATGGTTCATCCATATTGGACATTCACTAAATGCCATGTTTGTGAAGAACTTTTCATGACTCAGGATAAGGCTCATGACATAATGCTATGTGAAAAAAGAGTAAGAGAGAAAACTCCATGTTCAGCAAGATTCTAGTTTACAACATTCTCAAGGTGTGGAATTATAGGAGATTTTTATTTTCTATGTTTTATGTATTTATAAATTTTATAAAATGGGAATGTATTTTATAATTAGAAAAGAATATAAGAAGTTTTATTTTTTTCAAGAGAAACAGTTCTTCACCAAGAAGTACTCTGGGTTGTGGGTACAAAGGCACACTTCAATAGGGACTATGTTTGCTTTTCTTTCTCCTTACAACCGTTTCTGTTGGTAGGTAATGTGTGCAAGAACTCTTTGAGGAATGCCAGCATTAATCCATGTTGGTTTTCACCAAACAAGGCCTTTTCCTTATGAGACCAAATGAGAAAGGACTGTTTCTATGTAATGTGAATCCCCATTTCAGTACATCCCCTTATTCTGGTATGTTAGCTCCAACTTTTGTATTTTTAATGCGATTTTATCTCCCTTATAGTCCAGCAAATACTGGATCATTTAGAGACCATCCTGTAGTGTTTATGACAGCACAGTTGGTTACCATGGAAAGAATGGAGCTGTCCCCAGTCCCATAACAAAAATGGGTTCGAAGCAGTTGATTTGGCCAAGTTCAGAGCCTTTGTGAACCCTGGGAATTCTGAGTTTCCAGTTTTCTTGAGCTGCTGGAAGTTTGTTTGTTTATTGTTAGCAACATAGAACTCTTGTTTTGTTTCTTTTTCTTTCCCTTTTTAAAGAAGTGTTTATTTTTTTTGAAAGATTGAAAATGCTGCTTGTACACCATGCTACTCTATTACAACCAGCTTTCAGTGCATTTTAAAACCATATACATGCATGATTTATTTTATATGTATATAAATTATTTATATGTATGAGTATATGTGTGTATATATATATGTATGTATGTAAATATACATGTGTGTATATCTGTATATACATATATATATATATATCTGAGGCCATCAGGCACAGAGCAGGTAGAGATGGGATGAGAGAGAAGAATACTAGGGGATGACGTAAAAATCTACACCCAATCCCCTTTGCTATTCAAGTTCAGAATGCAGCCAGGCTCCCACCCACAGGTAAGAGAGAGGGTGGTCCTTCTCTGGGTACCAGAACCTACCCTGGGGAGGAGCCTGAAGATACAGGCACATGGGAGCACCTGGCCAAGATGCTGCTGCCACTCAGTCACTCTAGAGTGAAGAGCTGCTTCCCACAGAGCTCCTGATCTGGCCTTAGTGCTTTGTTCTTGGAATCGGACAGCCACTAACCCCTGGCAGCTGAGGAGAGCCTGCAATATGAAAGAGTCCAGAAGAGTTTGGAGGAAGCAGAGATATTGCAAGAGTCGAAGAAAACTTCATAAAAGCAAACTAAAATTAGTATTTTCAGATAATGTGTCCATAAAACAGACTAGCATGATATAAAAATAAGAGTTCTTATAAATTAAAATCTGACAGCAGAAAAAAAAAAATTCAGTTAAATGGTCTAGAGATGAAGTGAAGGAAATCATCCAGAAAGTAAAATCGAAACACATAAGGGTGAAAAATAAAAGAGGAAGGTAAGAAAATTAAAGAATCAATCCAATATCTTATGAATAAGCATTATGGAAAGAAAGAAATAATGGAGAAGAGAAGGGAAAATTATCTGTATAAACAAATTTTTTCTTTAACTGAATGCACTTTCCAAGTGCTAAATCAGTGAATTAGAAGAGTCACACTCAGACATGTCATTGTGGAACTTCAGAATACAGAGGATTAGAGTAATAGTCTAAAAATTTCTGAAGATATAGAAAGGGGACGTTTACAAAGGTCAGGAACAGGAATGGAGATGAACTTTCCAACTGCACTACCAGAAATTGGGCAACAAAGAGCAATGACTTCAGTGTTATCAGCAAAAATAACATCTTCACTTAAATTTGATACCCAGTGAAATTAGCAATCAAGTATGAGGGTGTATAAAAGTATTTTCAGACATGTAAGATCCCAGAAAAAGTTAACTTACATGCATCTTTTCTCAGGTAATTCTTGAAGGATGTGCTACACCAAAATAAGGGGGTTCAGCAGTGCCTCTTATCCTTGGGGAATGTATTCCAAGACCTCTAGCGGATGCGTGAAACTGTGGATAGTACCGAAGAAAAGTTTGATTTATAAATGAGACACAGTAAGAGATTAAGAACAGTAATTAACAAAAGAACAATTAAACAATATACTGTCATAAGTTATGTAAATGCAGTGTCTTCCCCTTCAAAATGTTGTATTGTACTGTGCTCATCCTTCTTGTGGTGATGTGGGATGATAAAGTGCCCTCGTGACGAGATGAAGTGAGGTGAAGGGCACAGGCTCTCTGACGTAGCTTTAGGCTACTATTGACCTTCTGATCATTTGTCAGGAGGAGCATCTGCTTCCGGACCATGGTTGACTGTAACTGAAACTGCAGAAAGTGGAACTGCAGACAAGGGGGGACTACTGTATTCCAAGAAAGCAGAAGCCGTGGAATTCTGGAAAGAGGACATCTACTTTAGCAGCGCAGGTGCAAAAGGAAGCTCCAGGACAACAGCTGTGCGGGAGACAGAGAGGGCAGCCAGGTGGAGGAGGATGTCTCCAAGAAAAGCACAATGGAACTGACAGAGACACTTCTAGGAATGACTTTGTGGAAAATTGTTTTGGGAGGCATTTTACAAAGCTGTCGGAAATTGTTGGAAGATTTGGCTGGAGTGTCAAAGAAAACTTCAATAATTGAGAATAGGAGGCAACTATTAACTCCAAGAAAAATAAAAAGTTTTTTTAGAAAGCAAGTTAAGTCCTAGAAAACTGCTTTGCTGGAAGATCCAGCAATATAGTAAACAATATTTCCATAATCATGATATTGAAAGGACTGATTATGGATTTAACGGAAAACTGGGAGAGTGGAAAGGGAAAGAAGAAAGGTATTTAGGAGAGCTAAAATTTTTGTCTACCATAAAAGAAACTCTAAATGGATAGATAATTCAAGACATACAGGGTCTTTTTAAATTGAAATATCATTGGCATACTATCCTGCACTGGTTTCATATGTGACATACAACACAGTGGTTCAACAGCTACCCACATTATCAAACCCTCACCCCTCCACTGCGGCCACCATCTATCAACATAGAAAGATGTTACAGAATCATTGACCATATTCTCCATTCTGTACTACTTTCCCTTGACCAACCCATACCGTGATTGTGAATTATTGTGCCCCAAGACATGTAAGTTTAAGCATATTACTTAGAAATATAGAAATAAATACAGAATAAACACCTAAAAAAGTTGCAAAGTGGTTGGTTGCCTTTAGGTTGTGACTTATGTGTGTGTGTAGGGAGAATGGAGTTGCCGGTTTTTGTTAAAAGCTTTAACACAATATTTAAAACAATATGAGTGTAGTGTGAGTTATATTGATAAAAAGTTTAGAAAAGAAAAACAACAAAATTTTATTTGAGGAAAAATATCTAGAAACAGCATGTGTCAGTATGTAGACCTCTCTGGTCCTATGTTAGTGTTTCTCAGCCAAGAGTGATTTCTTATTTTTCTTTCTTTTTGGACAGTTATATTTCCAGGCATCTAATTTCTGTGTTTTCTTTTCACTGTTGAGTTGAACAGATGGATATAGCATATCAAACTTAAACTAGATGACCAGGCTGTCTTAATGGATCATGCAAGATATTATTAAATCTGAAAGACACTTAATGATCCTAGTTTTTATACGAAGGTAGATAGTTGTTGAAACTGCAGGTGCTTTGGTATATTTTTTGTTGTTACAAAGAGGATTTTGTGCAAAAGAGCTCTTTCATTCTAATCTTGCTTGTTTGTAAGGGTGATGGTGCATTTTAATTGTAGCAGTATCTAGTAATAGCCTAATCATAATTTCATGAGCAGTAAAAGCTTTAGCATTCTCCTTTAAATCATGAGTGAAAAAGCCAAAATCCCCTTTTCATGAACAGTAAATGAACTCATACATACTCAATCACAGGCTGTAAGACTCAGGGCTGTTTTTCTTTTTCTTTTTTCACTTCTTTTGCAATGGAAATTACAAAGTTGACAATATAAACTCTTTCAGGAGCAATAATTACTAAACTTGGGAATTCATGGGCTTGATTTCAATCAGCTGAATGCTATGTATTCTTTGACTCGATGAATTTGATCCAAGTCATGCACAGATGATCAGCATTATGATGTTGAATCTTTCCTTTGTCACCTGGGACATTGGTTAAGACACTAGTCACTGCATGCTTTTCAGTTTCCACATGTATGTCAATTGAAGAGCTCTCAATACCAGGAATGGCAAATAGTGTCTTTACATATGCCAGCTCTGCATCAATGATAGAGGCTTCCAGAGCTCAGCTAGAATTATGGGACTATTTATGTTTAGGCTCAGCTGGAAATTGCTGAGATTGATTAGTTAAGTCTGCCTTGGACAGAAACTAGGACAGTACCTATCCTTACTCCGTGTATTTGCCAACCCTTGATGAGATGATTTGGAAGATTTATTTAAGGCTAAACATTTTATTGTAGCCTATGATTTTCATCTTCTACTTTGGACTCCATACTTTTCTTTTTTTAAAGAGTGCATTTATTAGATTACAGTAGGTCTTTTTTAAAGGTAAAATTTATATAGCATCCTTAGACATTGGAAATAAGAAAAATTCTGCTAAATAGCAATTTTATGGACCAAACCAGTTCATTTTATGGAACATTACACCAGAAATGTTTGAAATATAGATTATAATTTTCTTTTTCTCTATGAACTTTAGTATATTTAATGAATCCTTTTTCATAGACATAGATCATAGGTAGAGAAGAATCCAAGGACTAATACTTAGGGTGAAATGCTAGTTATTTCACATATCTCTCAGTGGGTGGAATTCCTTGATGTGTATGACTTTAACTATTAAGAAAGGAGTTACTTGAAGGTATTTAGATATATAGGTTTTCATAAAACTTAGTTCTTTTCTTTTCTTTTTTAAAAATCATGGCAATTGTGATACTTAGGGACTGGCCCTTTTGAGGTAATTTGGGGAACAAAGCCATTGTCAGATGAAACTAGGTTCTTCTTACTCTGACATCTTACTCCCAGCTTTCCTTTATGATCATGTACATGATCGCCTTTGTGTTCGCTATGTCAAAAGTCAGCAACGCCAGCCCACTGGAGGCAGTTTCTTTTCAGGTCTGTGTCTGTTTTGCCTAGTGGTATTTGTTTGAGGGCATAAGGGTCAATTAACAAAATGTGAATAATAGAAATAGAAGTTTTAACACGTGACCTAATATTTTCTGCTTTTCCAACTTGAGTGTACTTTTAAAATAATATTGTATATTATTTATCTTTCACTATAAAAATACAGAAGAAAATGTTCAGGAATAAATGCAAGGACAATAATTCAAATGTCTAAGTACAAGGTACAGCTCCTTCCTTAAACATTTCAGCTGTTATCAATTATTGCTTAATCGCGCTCTGGTTTCCCTTATCAAGGCCAAGGCTATTTCTAGAGAGAGAAGTTCACCAGTGATGGTTTGTAAGTTTATAATGGCAGTGCAGGCTGAAATGAACTGTCTGAAAACTTGCCAATTCATTCTGTTTTCTCCACATCAAGTGTTAATGGTGTTTTAAAATAATTGCTGATTGTAATGATCAGGAACAGATTTTCCTGTTCGTCTGCTTTATAATCTTAGGGAGCATATAATCCCATTACCTTCAGTACAGACTTCCCAGTACCTTTTGAACTCTTTCCATGTGTGAGGAATTGTCTTCCTCATGTGGCCCACTTCCCTCAGATAGAAAACACAAAAGTAACATCCTAGCCACCTTTGTAAGTACGCTGACAGAGGCACCCTGCCGATCACTGTACTTATGTCAGATACACCTTATAGTTTGAAGGAGGAGCTCTTTAGAATCCCTTTTGCTATTGAGGTGGAGGTCCAGGTGTCCAGGTTTCGGAGACAGAATTTGCAAGATTCTCCTGGGCAGAAAAGGCAAGATGTGGTGATGGTTGGGTGAGATTAAGTTCTAGCAGCCATGCTAACTGGACACCCACTGTTCAGTGTCTACATAAACTTTGGTGGTGTTTTGGACATGGTTTGGGGCATTGTTTCTGGAAGCCTCAAGCCTGGTCCCCAGCCACCCAGCAATTTCATGAGCTACAGGATATTCTTTTAATAAACTCCTTTGGGGCTTGCTCTCTTAAAGCCAGTTTAGTTTTTTGAAATTATGAACCTTGACAGATACATTGTTCTTCCAAGAGAGTATTCTCTCTACCAGATTTCTGCTAGGAAGCTTTGCATGTCCTCTGGTGTAATTGATGAAAATATTAAGAAAAACCATGATAATGTAGAAGGCATTTGGTTTTCCCTGTGCCTGACTTGGATATTCAGCACCCATTTATGGAGTATCTACTACATGTAACCCTATGCTGATGTTGGGATAAGATGGGAAGTGGTGGTGGAATTAACTTTAATTGAAAGCAAGTCTGTGCAAAAATATTAAATTATTCTTTGATTACTCTAGTCATCTTTAAGCCTCCTGCAGCCATACTTTTGCTTCTTAAAGAAGCTCTTGTTTTTCTTGTGCATTTAAAAAACATTTTCCTCAAATGTCCATTAGTGGACAAACAAAACATGGCATATACTTATAATGAAATATTATTCAGTCTTAAAAAAGAAAGAAATTCTGATACATGAACAACATTGATGAACTTTGAAGATGTTATGCTAGGTGAAATGAGCCAGTCATGAAAGGACAAATACTGTATGATTCTACTTTTATGAGGTGGTCAAATTCATAGAGATGGACAGTGGAAATGGTGGTTGCCAGGGACTAGGGGGAGTGAGGAGTGGGGAATTGGTGTTTAATGGTACAGAACTTCTGTTTGGGGACATAAAAAGTTCTGGAGATGGATGGAGGTGATGACTGCACAACAGTGTGAATGTACTTAATGCCCCTGAGCAGTGTGCTTAAAAATGGTTAAAGTAGTATACTTTATGTTATATATACTTTGTCATCATAAAGAGAAAACCTTCCTAACCAAACAGAATATATGCTACTATGAAACCAGATTAGGAAACAGATTTCCTCATAATCACTAAGAAAATTCTACCTGGGAGACAACAGTAATGTGGGGAGACAGAACATGGACTAGGAGCTGTAGAGGGGACTCTTGTCAGGTACTAGTTTTGTAATTAGCTAGTGCTGCCTAACCAGGCCAAACCAGTTGATTGATCTATCAAATAAGATGAGGGGAGGGGCATTTCACTTCTACAGTGCTCTGATTCCCATTTGACCTCAGATTTAGAACCAAGGTCATTCTTGGCTTGAAATAGTCAATTCCTCTGCTGATGAATAAACAGATCTTCAGGAAATTATACTTGTCTTCCGGAGAAATGGTTTCTTTCAGTAAGTTCTCACAGAGTAAAAGCAAGCACCGATAATGTAGACTTTTGAGAATGTGGAGTATTTCCTGTACCCCTAATCCTACCCTCCTAGAAACTGGCTATGATGTAGACTCAATTTCCACCCAAATTTAGGAATGCAACACTTCAGTTACCTGATAAAATGGAAATAGGAAAATCATATTACACTTTGAACATCATAATATGAATGCATTCAGAGCCAGACTTCATTTTTTGAGCTACATTTCGACCCCTACATTTAGGTTCCTTACACAACAGAGACTATGAAAGCAGTATTTATTGGTTCACAATTTCCCTAGGCAGATCAGATCATTCAACACAGGACTGGCGTTCACCCGGAAATCTCTGTGTGCCTGCTAAGTAGCCTGGCACATGCAATATGTAGACAGAGAATGCTTTCAAGACCAGTCTGGAGGCAAATGACCTCTGCGAATCAAGTGCCTAGAATTATCTCAATTGTATAAGTCTGCTTTAAGGAAGTATGTATTGTTCTTGAGAATGCCACACCACCAGTAGGAAACACAAAGAGTAGACTCAAAAGAAGCAGGGAACTGCAGACTGAATAACAGCCCACGAACACCCAGTCTCCTGGGAAATGTGTTTAAGAGTAAAGAATCCTAATGCAGGCTTATCTGTCACCTACCTCTTGAGATAGATCAGTCTTGGATGACATGTGCTCTTGTCCCCCACAGGAGGCTGCCAACTGTTATCATAGATCATCCACTAGAGGGTGACAACCACATATGCTTAGGGATGGATGGCCATTCTGTAGACATAGTGGTACCTAGCTAGGCACATTCCCAAGTCCGGAGTAGAGTTTCTTGAAGCTCATAGCCTGAGTGGTTGGACTTTCACTTCTGCAATCTCCTGTATGGAGAGGAGAGGGGGAGCGATGAATTTTCCCATTTCTGGGCTGGGTTTTATCTCCTTTTCATGTTTAACTAAGAAAAAACTATATATAATATGTATATATACATGTTATTGTTTCTAGCTATATTAATAACAATAACAGTTTTTTTAGCAGAAGGAACATCTCCCATCAGTTTAAATTAAGGTTGTACCTAACATTTGTGAGGAGAATTTGCTGTTGACTCTTTGGGATTTTTTCTTGATACTGTCATGGGAGTTTGGGGCGGTTTCAGGAAGTAGTTTCAGAAGTTACTTGGTTTTTCCAGCTGTAAAGTGTGGGCTATTTTTAGAAACCATAGAGCATTCTGATAGTAAAATAGGAGAATTAGATTAATTAGGTTTGTGTCTTCCCAGGTGGTATCTCAAAATACCAACTAAAATGCATGAGACAAGTTGGTGAGACTGAGATAGTTGGCACATGGATCTGGAATCTTAGATTATCAACAGTAGAAAGAGTAACCATTTAATGACCCCTCCAGGCAGCAAGCTCAAGCCCATCCAGACACCACAGTAGCTTTCACATAATTTGGACATGTTCTACTTCATGTTCCAACCCAGCCATGTTTACTGCTCAGTCATTTAGGAAGCTCTTCATAGAGCCCTGGACCTTGTTCTTAACATTCCTCAAAAATGTTTCAGTTTTAGGAAGAGGTCTCAGGAAACCAGGACTTCTCATATTACGTATATTTAAAACTTTTGTGTGCTATTTAGATAAACATATTGAATACTCACATTTTTTCTTTTTAAGGCACAATGGCTTTTATTGCAGGAGGAACATAAATAAGCCCCTGTGTTAACTGCATTTACAACTCTTCCCAGTGCTTTGTTTGGGGCTACGTACATACTAAGTACTCTGTAGATGCTGGATACACAGTCCATAGTTATTAAGAAATTATGATAATTTTAAATAACGAAGTCCATCATTGATTGAGCATTGTGTTTATGGTGCTTCCTGATGCTTCTTTCAGTTTAAACAAAGAAACCAAAGTGTGTCCTTTGGTTTCCTTTATAGGTGAATTTGATTGAGTATCTATGTATGCTCATCAGTGCTCCTCCTTGCCTTTGTGGTTAGTGTTTTTAGGAGGCAGTGTTTATAGTAGACTAAAGCTTTGGGAGCCAGACAGATATGAGTTCAGTGGGTTTACATTGCTGGGTTTTATAAGGATTAGAGACAAGTATATGTACAGTGCCTGGCACAAACGAGATAAACAGAAGTATGTTTATTAGTTATTGTTTCTAGCTGTATTATTAATAATAATAGACATATTGGGAAGCTAGATAGAAAATGCAAAGAAGATATGATAGGGGAGTGTGGTATACATCTGAACTAGGCCAGTCTGGTTATTTGTAAATTCTTCTCTTCCAGCATGCGTCTCTTGAGTACCTTTAATAAGCAGCTGTATTCTAGGCACCAAGGGCCAAGCAGAGAGCAAAGTCCCCACACTGATGGGCACTGCCTGCTGGCTGCACCGTCATGGAGAAGGAGCAGTCTACTTAGCAAGATAATTTTTTAATAGCACTTGTTTTGGGGGTCCTGTTTCTATTTAATGTTATGAAAATATTTTTTGGAATAGCTTTATTAAGATATAATTCACATACTCATTTAAAGCATATAATTCAGTGTTTTTTGTATATTCAGAGTTCCACAACCACCACCAAAATCAATTCTAGAATATTTTAAGAGCTGCAATAAGAAACTCTGTATGCTTCAGCAATTACTCCCCTTCTCTCCACAGCCTCCATTTCTTCAAGGAAACCTCTAATTTTCTTCCTATCTCTATAGATTTTCCTATTCTGGACATTTTATATAAATGGAATCATACAATATGTGGTCTTGTGTAAATGGTTTCTACCACTCAACATATTTTCAGGAGTAGCATGCATCAGTACTTCATTACTTTTTACAGCTGAAAACTTTTTAAGGAAGTCTCCTGAATGCATATTAAGTACTCAGATGTTGATGGATTGGTCCATTTTTTCTGAGTCTGTGGGATCCTGTCTTGTTCTCTTCCTCACACTCCTACACCCTTCTTTGGAAGGGATTTCTCTCCTCTTCTCTTTTGGAGCAACTGCATTTGTGCAGCTTCTGTGTCCTCCAGCTTTAAAATTTGAAGCATGTGGCACCCACTTTTGCAAGGACAGGAAATCTGGTTTCTGTCCTTTATTTCTTTCCAATCCTTCATTTTGTATCTGTGCACCCTCCATGTGTAATAGCTCCAGGAGTCTTTAAAGAGCTTTGTAGAACTAGCCTTGAAATGGGAGATTTAAATGATATCCAAAGATACATGAAGCAGCCAAAGGAGAAAGTGGTGAGTCTGAGAAAAGAGGCAGGAATGACAGCCAGAAACTTTCACAGAATTGGGACGGACTGGTTATTCCTTATTCTGATGCCTGAGGGACTGAGCATTTCCCACGAGGGCTCAGTACCATCTAGGACCTGAAGATAGGCTGCTGTTTTTCTGGTGAACTCCAGACTCTATTTTACTCACTTCCTTTCTTTGGGGTTTGGCCCATACAAAGCCCACCGATAAGTTATAAATGACTTATCAAGCATTAGCGTTCAGAGAGTAGACGGCTCCATAAATACCTACTTGGCCTCATTAAAAAGCTACAGTGATTAAAGAGAATGATTAGTGTGGTGCCAGAGGGGAAAAAAGAAAATCCAGCATCTGACTCAAACGCGCCAGACCCCTTCTCGGGGCAGACCGTTCTTGTCATGGAAGAGGATCTGGCCGCGCACCGAGAACGCGAGGAGCCGGCGTGTGAGCAGACTCAGCCCTGGGGCCTGTCAGGCGAAGAGTTATGAAAAGTGCACACGTTCTCAGAGACGATTACCCTCTTGCCCTCCACGCCTCCTTCCCAACCTCCCCTTCCACTCCCTGTTGCCCCCCTGGAACTTGAAACATTATTAAAACAGGGAAACACATAACTGGTATGAAATGACCCTCAAATGACTGCTTAATTACCGCGCAATGAAAGCCGGGGGGCTACAAATAACCAGGAACTGTCCCGGCTGTCACTGAAGAGGAGCCTGCACATGAGTCATGAGTCCTGAATTGGCCACTAAGTGTTTCCCTTGCAGCCGGGCCGCCCGCCTCCGCGCTGCCGGGCCGTCCCCCCGGCCTCCCACGCCGGCCCGCGCGGCGCTGCGCGGCCCGGGGTTGCCCCGCGCGCTCGCTGCGGGGCGCGGGGCGCAGGGCCTTGGCGGCCTGGCTCCCCTGGCAGCCCCCGGCCGGCAGGCGGAGGGGGGCGTCTCCCAGGCCGCGCCGGAGACAGGCTGACTGGAGGAGCGCAGCCAGCGCGGCTGCAGATAAGTTAATGTACACAGAGCGGATGTAAATTACCGCGACCCGCAGCCGCAGGACATTGGCCAGGGCCCTGTCAGGGAGAGGCCCGCGGACATGCACCCCGGGCGGAGCGCCGGGCGGCCCGGCCAGGGAGGGCCTCGTGGAGCCAGGCTTGCCTTGAAAACAGCTGCGTGTCCCTGACACCTCCAAACTAATGCATCTTTAATCAGGGGAATTAGCTCTGGGCGTCCCATGTTTTCCCAAAGCCCCTGCTCTGCAGCCGCGTCCCCGTCCCCGCCCCCAGTTAGTGACTGGCAGTCCCATTAGGTTTCTTATCGGCCCTGCAGTCCCCCGCGGCTCCCACGCACTCCAGACCCAGCAGCCCTGGAAGCCCGCGCGCCCCGCCCCCACCCTCCCCGTCGCCCTCCGCCTGGTCCTGGCCAGGGCGACTTGCGCCCCCACCCTTCCCTCTGTTTATACAGTGACATCACAGCCCCTGGTTCTAAAAGGCTCAGAGAAAACCGAGTTCAAAAAGGCAAACAGGAGAGCCGGCTGGTCGTGGGGACCGGGCAAGATTCCGTCCACCGCGGCGGGACAGCACCAACGCGCACGCGCACCTCTGCCGGCGCGCCCGCTGCTCGAAACGCAAAGGCTTCGGGACCCCCAGGGGTAATCCCCAACCCAGCCTTAGGGGAGATCTTGTGTGAGGCGCGTCAGGGATTTAAAATTTTCCAGTAGGCTCACAAGACAAGATAAAAAGATGATACGGGTGAAATTAATTTTAATAGTATTATTTAACCAGATATAGCCAATATGTTATTTCAACACATAATCAATAAAACAATTAGAGATATTTTATGTTTTTGTCACAGTATTTGAAATCCAGTATGTATTTTAACACTGACAGCATATCTCAATTCGGATACCAGTATTTGGAAATACTCGTTTTTACAAATACTATTTTCCATTGGAAATACTCGGTCTGCTTGTTAGTTCGTAAAACTTACAGTTGGAAAATTTGATTCATATACCCAAGCTGTTCCAGAACACTTAACTGTTTTCCAATAGCAAAATCCAATATGTTTTTAAATTGAAATTAATTAAAATTAAGTAAAATTGAATTTAAGTTAAATTAAATTAAAAACTAAGTTCTCAATTTCACATTTCAAGTCCTTAATAGCCAGTGTAACTAGGGGCTAACATATCAGACAGCACAGATACAAAGTTATTTAGCCTCTCTAAGTTTGGCTCTTGTTATTAGAAAATAGGGAAGGGAATACCTATTTTATGTAGGATTGTCATAAGAATTAAACGAAATTCAAAAGACCAATGTATATGAATAAGCTCTCAGCACAGGGCACTAACTGTTCAGTAATGAAGGCTAACTGTTAAGATTATTTCTTTTCCTTGCCCACCTTGGCAGTTTCCCCTCCCATGCTTACGGCCAGTGTGACATGCTGCCTTCCTCCAGAACTTGCTCATAGGGAAGGATCGTTATATGAATACTTTGAGACTGAACAGTGTTCAAATGTGCATGTGTCCTGTCTCTTCTTACTAGACAGCCCCCATCCCCAGCACACCTTGCAGCTTCATTTGTTACCTACATGCCGACCACTCCCAATTCTATAAGTAGAATGCAGATCTTCAGATCCACGTATCCAGCTGCCTAGTAAAGATCTTCACTGATATTTTTCTAAACATATTTTAAACGTAACCCACCAGAACCTGAACTGATGATCCTCAGCTCTCAAGTGTCTTTGGTGTTGCCATCTGCTCATGCCGGATGCCTTAGCCACAATCTGACAGTCCCTCTGGGCTCTTCTCTCTCCTTTACTGTTCCCCTCAACCAAGACCTATCAGTTCTACCTCCAAAGTACCTCCCAAATCCGTGTATGTCTCTCAACCTCTATGGCCATAATCCCAATCTAGACCACTGTCACCTTTGTTTGGAAATTGCAACTGCTCTTTCTGCCTCTACTTTTGTCTGCCTTTAATCTATTCTCCATGCTTCAAGAGTAATTTTTCTAAAGCATAAATCTAATTATGCCATAATTCTGCTTAAACACTTAAATGACTTGCAGTTCTTTAAAAGGACCAATATGCCCCTTTATCAGCTTTTCCTGCTTACTTCTTTTTTCTTGTCTTTCACCTCCTTCCCCCATTCTGGCCACTCTGAGCCTCTTAAGAGTTTGTCTAACACACCAGTTGCTTCCTAATGGAGGAGCTCCAACAGGTGGCCATCTTGGCCATGCCTGATTGCTTCATATTCATGTATATGAATCACTCTGAGAAGATATTTTAGATTCGCAGCTAATTTCTTCCCATTTTGCCACATTGCAAACTATGTCTGTTTCAGTCCCTCAACTCTGGGCTTCCAATTAGAAATTCCACCTCCTCCAAAATCTATCCATCACACCTCAAGAAATCCTTTGGGATGCTCAGCCTTTAGGTTATGAAGTGTGCAGCCTGGCTATTATTTGCTGTGCCTGGTCCCATTCCACCACATGGATTTTTAGAAAATTTCCTTCTTTGTTTGTCTTTGACTGCAGAAACTGGCTAAGGTAACTGGGACTATACATTGCTTGTAAAAATTTTACTCAAACAGTGTTGATGTTGGAGTTATGAGAAAAGCAAAGATCCCACCTTGCAGGATTGGAGGGAAGAATGAAATGTTAAAAGTTAACATGAAGATGGCAGGAGTTTGGGTGCCAGGCAGAAGCAGTGGGAGAGCATTTCAAACCCAGCGCAGAGCCTAAGGAGTCCTGCTAGTGCCCTGGGCAGGCACTATTAGCTGTCTCTCTCCATGCCTCCTGCCCTTCCCTTTCCTCTCCTCTCCCACTTCCCAGACACACACAGGGCTGGGAGTCAGCCCTTGTGCTAACGCTGGAGCCGGACGGGCAACACGAGACTGGTAGACCAGGGGAGTGATGGCTAGGATTTTTTCCCAGAGGCCCAAAGAGAGCAGGGTTTGTACATCTGGTTTCTGCCTCTAACACCTCCAGGCCTAGGGATGGATTCCCAGTGATCTCCTTCCATCAAAGGGCTTGATCCCAGGAAAGGCGAGTAAAGATGAAACCAGCCTTTTGTCTGGCTTCAGGATAAAGCTATGTGAAACTGTCAGAGCAGATATCATGTTCCCCTGGAAAGCTGTAAATTCCTTTGGCTTTGGGTCCAGGAGTTTGTCATGTGGTCCAACGAAAGATGAGTCTGTTGATCACAGGTCATTAGCTGTAAGGTTCTAGAGTTCAGGGCTTAGACTACAGTGCAGGCTGCTTTATGTAACCACAAAGGATAATGCTGGGTTCCAGTAATGCTTAGTAAATGCTCTTTAATTAGTGTTCAAGGCAGTGAAGTAACCTAACATTTGTTATGTACTTGCCCACTGATGTACATTTCAACACATTAAATGTAGGTGTTGATAAAATTTGTTAAGGGGACTATAAATTAAAGATGGAATAATTATTAATTCTGCTGTAATAGTACATGGCTGAAAATCTTCAGAGGAAAATGGAGAATTTAAAAAATTTTATTTGTTCGTTGGCTGTTTTATTTTTGCCAGATTCTTTATATATGTTCTCTATAATTCTTTGAAGCATTATTAACATTAAATTCCTGCTACAAAACTCAGATCAAAAGTTTAGAAATCACCATGAGTAAAACCTCCTTTCCTCTTTTATAGTTTGGTGAACAGGAACCATGGATGCTTAACTTTTTCTAAAGTTTATTCTTTCATCATTGTGCTTTGGATAGAAAAAAAAGAAAATACTTAACATAATTTTTCAGCATCAACAATATCTTAGTAGTCTTTTTGTCTTATATTTAATATTCTGAATTTCTAACAATTACTTTATCCACATCATTTAACAAGTATTTTTCCCATGTTATCACAAACTCTTTATGAGTACTATTTTTAATGTCTACACACTGTACTATCATATAGATTTGACACACTTAATCACTCACCTAATATTAGATATTTAGGTTATTTTAAAAATAAGGCTTTTCAAAGGAGTCCCTTATGGATAAATTTTTATTGGTTTCAAAGTACTGACAATATTTAATGCACATGTGGTAATATTTAATCTTAATGTATGTCATGTTGGCGAAAATTAAAGAGCCAGAAGTTTTGTGTTAAAAGTTTATGAAAATCAGCATAATACAAAAAGCAATCAATCAATTTCACTGAGCTCCCAGAGAAAAATTATGACCTTTTCAAGTAGAGATTCCTTTCTCTTCTATGGGAGGAGCCAAATAAGTAATCACCGGAAGGATGCACTATGGAAACAAGACAGGAAAGCCTACCCAGTATAGGTGAATGAAGTCTGCCACAGAGAAGGGAGGTTTAAACCAAGACCCAGAAGGGTTTGAGGACCCAGCCCTGTTGGCATAGTCAGATACGTTGGGGTATGGCAGCAGATCAAACTTTCTGGAATGCAATCTCCTAATACATAAGGGGGGAATCTTAAATGTTTTTATATCTTTTAGGAAAAGTAAATATTTGGAAATTATCTGAACATGGTGAAAAAAAGTGAACTAAGATCTTTATCTTAGCATGATTTGTAGTAGGGGGAAAAAGGAAGCAATTTGGACATCTAAAGTTAAGGGACTGCCTATGGCTATGCCTATACTAGAGAATGTGCATCATTAAAAAGGATGCTTAGAATAATTTAAAATTGGTGAAAAGGTTGTTTTAGAATAAAAGAGACATAGCCAAACATAGTGCATGAGTTGGTTTGGACCAAAAAAAAAGCAATTTTTTAGAGCAATTAATTATGAAAATTTGCATATTAGCTAGATATTAAATGATATTAGGGAATGATTCTGTTGTAATAATGGTATTATGATTATGTGGGAGAACATCCTTATTTATAGGACATGCATATTGAAATATTTAGCGCTGAGGAGATGCTATGATGAATACAATTTCTTTTAAAATATTTCTGCAAAAAATTACATAAGTACATATTTATGAAAATATACACATGCACACATATATAAGCAGATAAAGCAAATATAGCAAAGTATTTATAATTATTGATTTTAAGTAGAAGATACACAAGTATCTGTATCACATAACTTTTCTATGTTTGAAAACTTTTGTAACAAAGGAACGCCTTTTGTAGCATTATCTAGAAAACAAGAAAATATGTCATAATGGCTCAGTGGTTATATCAAGGTGATAAGTTTATGGATGATTGTTCTTTTCTGCTTTATACTTGGATGCATTATCTACAATGGACATATTTTATTTTTACTGTCAATAATTACACCTCAATATTCTATTGAGCACTTACTAGGCTCTATGCTTTGCACCAACTTATTCTATTTCTTACAACCCTAGGAGGCTGGTATTATTGCTTCCTTTTACAACTGAGGAGACTGATATTCAAAGAGATCACATTAATTCACACTGATAATGTGGCCATGTCAAAATTTCACCTGGGCACAAATTACATTTACAATCCAAAACTTTAGTTATGTTTACAATTCAAAATTAACTTTCAAAATATTTAGTTAAACAGAAAGGGACTATCTACATAACTCAAGATTTCGCCCCATAGGCAGAGATATAGATTTCGAAGCTGGAAATCATGAGTCAGGCCCTGGCTGTGCAGTTTACTGCCTGTGTGGTGATAAAGACTTGACTTCTGAGCTATGTGGTGGGCATTTATGACCACTCCATCCTCCTCCTCCCCACAGAGATGTCACCACTGTGAGCAGGAAACATACAAGTGTATTGTGAATGACTAATTGTACAACGTAGGTTGTTATTGTCAATGCTCTGAGGTCCCACAGTGTATCTCCATATCTAGAAGAGTACCAACTGTCCTTCTTATGCTTGGCTTTTTGAGTTTTATTTTAGGATTTGATTCCATTGTTAGGAAAACATCTTTAAGTGACATCTGTTTTTTTGTTCTTTGGGTTTTTTATAATTGCGAAGGATAAGAATAAGAAATTCCTTCTTGTTTCTCAATAAGCCATGGGTGGGAAATCTGCCCTCCTCAATGTTGAGCATCGCTGACAACCTAGGAGTGTCTATGGAGGCTGCATCTATCAACAACAGGGGACGCAAGAAGTCTGGGCGTGTCAAAGTAGGAATTGATAAAGAGTGGGCTGTGATTGTCTGCTTTGCAAATCCAAGCACCACATTCCTTGTTTTCAACATTTTAATCTAGGCTCAGGCAAAACAGTGGAAACTGCCATGAACTGTTGTTGAATGGATGACTGACTGCTGAGAAAATGTGTTTCTGTATGTGTGTAATTTCTATAACTAGCATGAAATAATCAAGAATTTGCCATTTTGTGAAAACTTCAGTTCAATAATTCAGGAGTAAAGAAAATTGATACAAGAACATTAACTCATCTGGACAGAACCTCTGAACTTTGTGAGGTTCAACCATCACTGCTGTAAAACTCTAAAGATCAAGTTTACTTTGGAAGTTCTGCTACAACCTCAAGTTTCATGTTACCAATAGCATGCCAGTGGTCAAAACAGCAAAGAGCAACCTTCTGTTCCTGAATACACATCTCTATTGTCTTAAAAGTCATAGTGTTTACTTCTCTAATTCAGAGAGGAGAGAGGATCACAAATTATATCTTAGGTGAGTGCTTAATATTGTGCTTTGCCACACTAACCTTCTTATTTTCAATGCCATTGCTGAAGATTACAGATATAATAAACTCATATCTAGATGTGAATAAACAACATGAGCTGAACAATCTTTGACTAGGACTGATCACCCTCAAACCTCCGAATGTTTGTGTTTTTTGTTATTGTTGTTACTGATTTAAGCAATGATGTGAACTTACTCTGGGGTAAGCGAGCAAGAAAGCCAGCTAATATCTGTGGTGGCGCATAAGGAGTCAGGTGGTGTGTGTGTGGCAGGAGTACAGTGCTACTAGAGTCACATCATCTCATTGGGCTTACCAAATGCCATCATATCATCTGGGGTACCAAATGCCATCATACCATCTGGGGTACCAAAGTACAAGCAACTAAAACAGTCGGCTTCCCTGGCAGAAAACGTCCCACCTAAAAACAGAAGTTAGACAAGGCCTTTGGAAGGATAAGGTTATAGCCCTGGGAATACCAGAAGCCAGTGATTGGCAACAGTAAATAATGGTTTGTGATTAATGCTTGGAAGACTTTTGATAAGGGTCCGAGATACCAAAACATCAGAGGAATTTATGACAAACACAGCTCCAATTTATTTAATCTTTTAAACCATAATAATCTGAGCTTGGTGAGGTTTATGTGGGTTGTTTCTCTTATCTCTGTCTTAAAGATTTAAATTAAATGTATTTCTTTGACTTGAGTTAGTTCAATTTCTTAAAATTTTTTTTACTATGTCAACTAGTATACATTGTCATGGTTAATTTTATGTACTAACATGAATGGATTGAGGAATGCCCAATAGTTGGTAAAACATTACTTCTGGATGTGTCTGAGGGTGTTTTCAGAAGACATTGGCATTTGTATCCATTGACTGAGCAAAGAAGATTGCCCACACCAATGTGTGCGAGCATCGTCCAGTCCACTGAGGGCTTAAATAGATCAAAAAGGCAGAGGAAGGGCAAATTCTTTCTCTCTGCCGGAGCTGAGATGTCCATCTTCTCCAGCCTTCAGACACTGGTGCTACTGGTCGCTGGGCCTTCGTACTCAGACTGAATTATTCCACAAGCTTTCCTGTTCTCCAGCTTTTAGAGGGCAGATCAGGGAACTTCTCAGCCTCCATAATCACGTGAGTCAATTACTATAACATATATATATTCTTTATTGATTTTGTTTCTCTTGAGAACCCTGACTATAACATTGAGTAATAGCTCTAACACTGAACTAAGTGAGGGAAGGAATACAAAGAAATAAATATAAAGATAAAGTCCTCAAGGAACTTAGAGTTGAGTTGGTAGAGCCAAAGAAACAGGAAGTAATGATTAGTACGTGGTGAAAATAAGTCAGGGAAAACCACTGAATGGCAGCTAATGAAACCTGTTTGTTGATTCATTTTGTGTATCCACTCACTGTAAAACACTTCCTGAATTCCAAACGGCAGCAGGTGATTGTGCTAGTGAGGAAGGTCCATTCTTGTCAGAACCTCTCTGATTATGCAGAAGCCACCTAACCCACACTTTGCATTTGAATTTACAGTTTTTCTTTTTCTCTGTTTTTTAAATTCCCATTTCCACTGACATAAAGGTAGTTGTGGATGTGGCTTTCCTTTTCAGAAAATCCAGTGCCAGCATTGTCCACGCAGGCCAGCAATTCCCAGGCGTTGATATTTTAGCCTAGTGGTGACCACTGCATTTGTGTTCACAGTGAGAAAATCTAAGTCATTCGGGCACTGGTTCAAGGTCACATGATGAGGGCATGGACCCCATCCCTGAACTCAGTAACAAACTTGAACTATGATTCATGGTTGAGCCAGGAGATGAGATGGGGTCAAAGTCACACCTTTTACCTTTCAGAGAACTTGCCAAACAGACTTTAGTCTTTTGACAATGACCCCATTTCCTCATTTCTCAACCTGGAATTATATGCTGCTTCTTTTCTTTTCTTGCTTAAAGTAGTGTCCTACATGACTGTGGGCACCGAGATTGTCAGGATCGCCTGCATCCTCCATGGCTAAATCCACAGGTCTGTTCTCAGTTCCAATTTTACTTTAATTATCTGAACAGTTGACACAGTTGGTCCATCTGTCCTCCTTAAAGCTCTTTCTTTACTTGATCTTTGGGGCCCCACATTCCTTCCGTTTTCCTGCTACCTCACTGGCTGTTCCTTCCCACAGTCCTTTGCTGGTTCTTCCCCCATCTTGCCAGTCTCCTAACCCTGGAGGCCAAACCAAGCTCCTGATCATTATTCCTCCACAGCTGTTTGTGATCCAGGTTTCCCCACCCCAACAAATGGCAAGCCTTTCCTTCAAGTTCTCAGTCTAAAAATTTGGAGTCACCTTTACTCTTCTTTCCTCTCACACTCGACATTCTGGTCAGGAAATTCTGTTTCCTTTCTGGCTCTTTCTTGAAATGAATCTGGAATGTGACGCCCTCTCACTACCTCCACTACTTCCACCCTAGCCAAGCCACTATGATTCCTTCCTGGATGATAGCAGCAGCTTTCTCCCTGCTTCTTCCCTTGTACCTCTAAAGTCTTTCCATAACATGGCAAAGTGAGCCTTTAAAATAATGTCACCTCATGGTGCCTCTGTGCTCAAAACTCTCCTAAGTTCCCATCTCACTCGGTGCCAAAGAAAATCTTTCCAATGACTGACAAGGTCTTCCATGACCTGGTACCTATAGCTTTTCTGATTTTGTTTCCTACTCTTCCCCTTCTAACACCTCTCCAGCCACATGCCTGCCTCCTGTTTCTCCAACAGTCCAGGAACATTCCTGACTTGAGAACTTTGTACTAACTGTTCCCTCTGCCTGCAAGGCTCCCCCTCCATGGAGCCACATGGCTCATTCCCACACCTTCTTCAAGTCTTTGCTCAAACTCACCTAATCAGAGAAAGCCTTCCCAGACAGTTTAAAAGGGCAATCGTGTCCCCATCCCAGCATCCTCTCCCCTTTCCTGATTACTTTTTTCCTGTAGCACTTCATCATTCTTTACACTATTTACTTGTTTGCTGACACTCTCCCTCCTATCCACAAAATGTAGGCCCCATGCGGACAGGCTATTTCTGGCATGTTTTCTTCATTACCATATGCCTCATGCTTAGAACAATGTCTGGCATATAGTAAGCCAGAAAAATTTTAATTAGTATTTTGAATAATTGGTCACATCTTACTCCAAGGCCATATGATGAAACACATCTCAAGCTCCAACCCAAAGCTCTGAGGAAGTTGTCCCCATGGGCACTTATCTGTTTATATCACCCCAAAGAACAAGGAGCTGTTTTGCTTTGCTTTATTTTGTTTGAATTCCCTGTACGTCTGTCCTTGTATAGTGGATACAGCATGCCTTGTGTAATGTACATAGCATGTCCTTGTGTAGTGTATACAGCATGTCCTTGTGTAATGAATGCCGCAGGTCCTTGTACACTGGGACAGCCGTCCCTTCCCATTTGCTTTGCTCTGTTCTCCCTGGTTTCTTCAGTATCTCATAGTCTGTTCCTCTTGAAAGAGTACAACTGCCTTACTAAACTGTGATGACATTTTAGAGTTCGGCTATGCATCAGAGATAACTATGGAGCAATGAGACTGGAGTTGGAATTTTTTCATTATAAAAAACAATTAATTTGCAAAACCACAGAGCCATTTATTTTTCTGCTCTTGACCTTGAGCTGGTTAGTAGTGTTATTATCAACAAATTTGCATTTGCCAAAAGGGAAGAACTAGGTGTAGTAGGTTAGGGTAGGAGTGGCATGGGCCTAATAGCTGGACTGGAGGTGTCAACTGGTCATATTAGTTGCTAATTTTGGATCATGAAATGTTTCAAAAAACACTTAAATATCTGGTATGCTCTACCACTGGGAGAAGTTCTCAGTTCTGTCTTCAATCTGCCTGTCAAATGTCCAAGGCAGCAAATAAGCCAGGACGAATCTGTAACATCTAAGCTTGATGCACACATGCCTGTGTCTATTATGTTAATATGCACATGGTCACTCACACTACCGTGAGATAGCTGATCTCACTGACCATGACTTATCCTGCAGCTGGTCTTTGAATAGCATGGGTTTGAACTGCATGGATCCACTTATATGCAGCTTTTTTCAATAAATACATTGGAAAAATTTTCAGGGATCTGTGACATTTTGAAAAAAATATTTTATTTTCTCTACCTTGCTTTATTATAAGAATACATATAGGTATTCTTTATACATATGTATAAAAACATGTGTTAATCTACTGTTTATGTTATTGGTGAGGCTTCCAGTCAACAGTGGGCTATTGTTAAGTTTTCAGGGAGTCAAACATTGTATCTGATTTTCAGCTGTGCAGGGTGCTGGCACTGCTAGCCCTGGTGTTATTCAAGGGCCAACTGTACTTGTAGTTTCTGTCTAGTTGGCTTATTCATTCCATCCCCATCCTTGAATCATCCAAGCCTCCTTTACTAGTTTCACCTGCATTTTGTCTCCCAGTCCAAGACTTTCCTTTTCATTTCTTTAACCCACAGAGGGAATGCGATGCAGTTAACATCACCATGTGTCACCCCGGCTGCTGTGCTCTTGAGGTTCTGTATGAGGCGACCCTGGCATCTCCAGCCTTTCTTCAGACGGAAGTCTCCCAAAGGTCTTGTCCTTCTCATTCTTTTCAACATCTATGGTCCCATCACTGCTTACAGGAGCGGACTGCAGAAAAGAAGGCTCAAAACAAACAGTTTTTCTCTATATTTTGTTTTCATATACTGCTCCCTGTAGCCTTCCTGTCTCATCTAAGGGGGAGAAGGGGATAGCTAAGAAACACCTGTGAAGGTCACAGCCTAGGGACACAAGTCCAACAAAAGACTGAAGTTTACTAAAAAATACTATAGAATGCTTTCCCTCCCTCACACTCACCCCCATCACTGCCACCAATGGAATTCAGTATAACAGTGGCCCACAGATAAAAGGGCTGTAGGATTCATACTGTCTAAGGAGGAGTATTTAGGGAAGCCCAGAGTAACAGAGGAGACAAAGCAAGAATGTAGAGGAATTTAAGCCTCTGGTACCTATAGCTACAGCAAACATTAGACACAACACAACGCAGACAAATTAACATAAAAACTCACAGTGATGACCACTACTACATCATGCCAAGCTTCCAGCAAAAAATTCCAAGGCAAAAAAAAAAAAAACACAATTGAGAAACAGCAATCATCAAAACCAGATTTAGATATGACACAGATACTGAATTACTAGACATGGAATTTAAAATAACTACATTTAATATGTTAAAGGCTGTAATGGACAAAAAAATAGACAACATACAAAACAGGTGGGCAATGTGAACAAAGACATGAAAACTCTAAGAATAAAAAAGAAACGCTGCAATAAAAATGAAGAATATGTTCAACAGACTCAACAGTAGATGAAGTGACATGAATAAGGATCAAATCAGTGAGCTCTAAGATATGCCAATAGAAACTTCCCAAACTGAAATGCAAAGAGGAAAGAAAATTTAAAAAAAAGAAAAGAAAAGAAAAGAAAAGAACATCAAGAACTGTGGGACAATTTCAAAAGGTGAAACATGCATAATTGGAATATCAGGAAGAGAAGAAAGGAAGAATAGAGTAGAGAAAATATTTGAAGTAATAATGGCCAAAACCAGACCACAAACCACAGATTCAGGAAACTTAGAGGACACCAAGTAGTATAAATATAAAAAGTATATACCTTGGCATATCATATTCAAATTGCAAAAAATCAAAAACAAAGAGAAAACTCTGAAAGAAGCTACAGAAATACAAGACCTTACCTATTGTGCAATAAGGATAAAAATGATATTGGACTTCTCATCAAAAACCAGACAAGCAACAAGAAAGTAGAATGAAGTACTTTAAATGTTGAAAGAAAAAAGCCCCACCAACCTAGAGTTCTATATCCCATAAAAGTAAAGGACATTAAGAAAATGAAAGACAAGTCAAAAACTGGAAGAAAATACTTGCAAAACACATGTCAAGGACTTATAGCTACAATATGCAAAGAACTCTTAAACCTCAGCAGTAAGAAAACAACCAATTAAAAGTGGGCCAAAACCTGAGCAGATACCTCATGAAAGATGATATACAAATGATAAATAAGTGCATGAACAAATGCTCAACATGTGACTTTAAAAGAATTGCAAATTGAAATGAGTTGTTACTCTACACCTATTAGAATAGCAAAAAGTCAAAACACTGACAACACTAAATGCTGAAAAGGATGTGGAGCAACAGGAACTCTCATTCATTGCTGGTGAGAATGCAAAATGCAAAAACCGTTTTGGAAGATAGTATGGCAGTTTCTTACAAAAGTAAACATAGTCTACCAGTGGCATTTACCTAAAGAAGTTGAAAATTTATATCCACACAGAAACCTTCACATAAATGTTTATTCATAATTGCCAAAAACTGGAAGCATCCAATATGTCCTGCAATAGGTGAATGGACAAATTAAGGATGGTACATCCATATAGTGAAATATTATTCAGTGACAAAAAACAAATGAATTATCAAGCCATGAAAAGATATGGAGGAAACTTAAATGCTAATTAATTAGTGAAAAAACTGGCTGTATACTGTTATTATTCCAGCTGTATGACATTATAGAAAAGGCAAAATGATAGGAACAATAAAATGATCTGTGGTTGCCAAGGGTTTGGGAAGATGGAGAGGGAGAAAGAGGGAACAATGAATAAGTGAAACACAGAAAACTCCTAGGACAGGGAAACTATTCTGTATAATGATATAATGGTAGATACATGTCACTATACATCTGTCAAAGCCCCAAAGCTGTGTAATACAAAGAGTAAATCTTTTTTTTCAGTTATCTACATTATTAAATGCTAATCCCAATAAGTGTAGTTACTGTCAACCTAGAAAGATATTACAGGATTATTGACAATGTTCCCTATTCCATACTTTAATCCCCATGACTAATTTATATTATAATTGAGATTTTGTGCCTTTTTATTCCCTTTACCTATTTCATCCCATCACCTCCTCCCTCATGGTAACCACCAGTCTCTTCTCTGTGTCTATGAGTCTATTTGTGTTTTGTTCGTTTGCTTTGTTTTTTAGATTCCACATGTAAGTGTAATCATATGGTATTTGTCTTTCTCTTCCTGGCTAATTTCACATAGCATAATACACCCTTTAGGTCTTCCCAGGTTATTGCAAATGGCCAGATTTCTTTTTTTTCTTATGGTTGAATAATATTCCAGTATATATGTACCACATTTTCTTTATCTATCTATTGATGGACATTTTGGTTGCTTCCCTATCTTGGCTATTGTAAATAATGTGGCAATAAACATAGGGATGCAGATATCTTTTCAAATCAGTGATTTGGTTTTCTTTGGGTAAACTCCCAGAAGTGAAATTGTTGGGTCACATGGTATTTCTGTTTTTATTTTTTTGAGGAACCTCCATACTGCTTTCCATAGTGGCTGGAACAATTTACATTCCCATCAACAATGTAGGCTGGTTCCTTTTTCTCTACATCTTTGCAAACACTTGTTATTTCTTATCTATTGGATAGTGGCCATTCTGTCTGGTGTGAGGTGATACTGTGGTTTTGATCTGCATTTCCCTAATGATTAGTGATGTGGAACATCTTTTCATGTCTCTGTTGGCCATCTGTGTGTCTTCTTTCAAAAAAATGCCCATTCAGGTTCTCTGCCCATTTTTTAATTGGGTTATTTGTTTCTTTTTGGTGTTGAATTGTATGGGTTCATTATATATTTTAGATACTAGCTCCTTATTAGATATATCACTTGCAAATATATTATCTCATATTGTATGTTGCCTTTTCATATTGTTGATAGTTTCACTTGCTGTGCAGAAGTTTTTAGTTTGATGTAGTCCCACTTTATTATTTTTATTTTTATTTCCCTCGCCTGGGGAGATGTATCCAGAAAAAAATCACTAATGCTGATATTTAAGAGAATCCTGTCTATGTTTCCTTATAAGAGTTTCATGGTTTCATGTCAGTTATCCAGTTTCATTCATACAATACAAAGAGTGAATCTAATCTAATCTAATCTTAACCTTAATCTAAATTATAGAGTTTAGTTTAGTTAGTAATAATATATCAATATTGGCTCATCCTTTATAATAAATGTACTACACCAATGCAAAGTGTTATCATAGTGGAAACTCTGTGAGGCTGGGGATCAGAGTGTACCTGACAACTCTGTATTTTCCACTCAAGTTTTCTGTAAACCCAAAACTGCTCTAGAAAATAGTCTATCAATTTTTTTAAAAAGTGAAGGAAATGAAGACCATGTCAGACAAACAAAACCGCCAATCTAGAGACTTCTGAAACTGAGTTTTGAGGACTTGGCTGACTATAGAAATTTAGCATATCTGGATGTGAAGAGACTTTACCACTTTGTTGAGTGTGAAAAGGAAATTACAGGGCCTGGTTAAGAAAAGTAAATGCATGTGACTTATCACTATAGAACGGAGACCTACATTTGTTGGTATGTGACAGTCTGTGCTAAATGCTCAACATGCGTTATTCCCTTCTTCCCTCCCTCCCTTTACAGATAGTTGCTGAGTGGTCTGGTGCAGACCGAAGATCCAGTGTCCTAAGGGGGTTTGCAGTCTGGTGGGGGGAGATGGACAGGCACAGGAAGGCCCGTGTAGTGAGGTGTGTGTGAGGAGATTACAAGGTTCTGAGACAGCACATGAGAGAGGTGCATATCCAGCTTTAAGTCCCAGGGAGGGCTCTTGTGGGAGGTGATATCTAAATCAGGACATGAAGGATGAGTAGCAGTTAATCACATAACTGAGAGGGAAATAGGGGAAGAGAAGCAGATTTCAGGCAAGTGAACAGCTTCTGCAAAGGCCCAGGGGTGAGTGAAAGACCACAGAGTTTAGCAGAGAGAGAACTTAAGAGTGCCAGGAACTATAGAGACTAAAGACAATGCTGGGTGGTAAGACAGGACCGGATCTTGGCCAGCCAGTGTAACAAATACCCTGAGGGCAGCGGGGGGCCCTTTAAGGAAGGGAGTGAACTGCATGGACTTGCTCTTCCCTAAGATCTTCTGGAGTGTGGAGAATGGGCCAACGTTAGAGACAGGAGACTCTTGCAATAATCTAGGCATGAAATGGTGGCACCCAAACCAGAGCTGGAGATAGCTAGAAAGCACCAAACAGCTGGATTCAAGAGCTGAAATGTATTTGCCGCTTTGAGAGTGGTATTGGGAGGAAGAAATTAGTTTTCTGGCAATGCATGGTGGCATCTTTAATTGAGTAGAAAACATGTCTTAGAAGTTAGAGGGAGCAAAGAGGATGTTTTCAGCTTGGAACATTCAGCTTTGAAGAGGGTGTGGGACATGGGAGATGGGAAACTCAGAAAGGAAATTTGGGCTGGAGAGAAAAGGCCTGGAGGCCATGGGCATCAAGGTAGTGATTAAAGTGGGATATTTATTTTTACAACAATCATGAAGGCAGATATTTCTCCTCCTGTTTTCAGAAGAGGAAAGCAAGGTTTGGAGAGCACAGACACCTTTCTCAACATCAGTTACGCACTGGTGGACCCAGGGTTTTTGACCCCTGCATTTCCACTGTCACCATTGGTTCCGGGTAAATGTACAGTTTCTGATGATCTGATTGTATTGCTCCTGTAGAATTTTTTTCACATCTGAGAATTTGGAAAACACACCTGTTTATCCCAGGAACTCACTTGGAGAAATGTCACTGGTCATTGCTCAAAAAGTCCTTTTTGGAGGCTAAGGCAAAACACAACTTCTTTATTAGAATTGCCTCTCATCTGGACAGAATGGTCCCAGTGATATTCAGTGTCTGAAAGCCTCCCTGAAGGTCCTTTCAAGCCGGACCTGCATCACAGCCTCAGCCCACATCCTATTTACCCAGAGAGTAAGTGGTGGCAGAGGCGAATCCCACTTCCCTGCAAGGCTAACTCCAGGTCCACGGACCCAGTGTCTGGCTGCCCCTTCCTCTGGGACACCTCTGCTGTCGCCTGTCTCCTCCCCATGGGGGTTCCCGCATCTCTCCCTACTCAACCCACAAAGGCCATCTCTTTTCTTAGTCCAGAGAGCACCAAATGGAAGCCTTTTCTTATTTCCCATTCAGGGAGAAGCTGGATGCTCATTGTGGTGACCTCATCCCTCATGGCATCCTCCTTCCACCCCACCTCCCAGGCACTGTCATTTTCATTTGCATGGCCTCAGGGGTCTTCGACTGTGGAGGGACCTGCTTCCTAGCTGATACCAAAGCTCAAGCTCTAACCTCTCACACTTTCTCATATAACATCTCATCTGCTGGTGGAATACATTTGTTTGTGATTACAGGCTGCATACAATACCACTGCACAGTGCCGCATGTTATGGCCCAGCGCCATGAGAAAACACATTAGTAATGTTTTATAACCCTGTGCAACCACTCAGGATTTCCCTAAAACAGAAAACATGAAGGGATTTTATTGTCTTGCACTATTAGACATCCCTTACGGCTGATGCGTGTATATTAGAACTAACAGAACACAGGATTTTCCAGACATTTTGGGTTGAGAGGTTTCTGACTCTAATTAGTGAACACCCCTTGTCTATCTGCTTTGGGGGACATAAAATGCACAAGGAAATTACAAACAAAAGCATCAAGGTCCTGAATGTTTCTTTTGGTTTATTAAATCACTTTTGGGCTTAAATGAGATACTCTTGGTAAGCCACTTCTTTATGTAACTGTGAATTATGAAAATTGGAAAAGACTGGTGCATTCTCAGGCATTCTCTCTACTCCACTTTGAAAAATAAGATACAGCATGAATTTCTCACTGACCAGGACAAGATCTGGCTCTCCATGGAGGGGGTCTAAGGTACTTTTCTTTCTTTCTCCTTCTTTCCTTCCTCCCTGCCTGCCTTCCTCTCTTTCTCTCTTTCTCTCTTTTCTTTCTCTCTCTCTCACACACACACCATCCGATCAAAGTGTCTATAAAGTGAATAGTGGACTTTCATTTGGCCTTAAGAATAAATATGTATAATTCTTATAAGAAACCATTTAGTTTTTGGCACTGTTACTGGTGTTCAGTGTCCACGCAGGAGTTTTTGATAAACTAGCAGGAGAACTGGAGAGGTTCTAGCCCTCTCCGAGGAGCTGCACTGGAACGTTTTAACTGCTTTTCTGCGAAGGTCCAACTCACTCTGAGTCTGGTGGCTCTTAGAGGCTACTCCGCTCAGTTGGGAATGTGTTCCCAGGTGTCCAGGGGTGAAGATAAGTCAGCCAAGAGTAGGAGAAGACAGCATACACCAGGGGCAGTGAAAACCCTGTCCTATAGAAGGGTTTAAATTAGAAAAGTTAGAAAAAAAGTAAATTGCCTTTTCAATGCAGAGTACTAGTGGTTGCATGGTGCTGCTAACTCTTTAAACTCATGTAAATGTGCAACCTCCACCATGCAAAGTGCAGATCAGCCTTCAAAAATGTCCATCCCATTACGTGACAAGGGGTAAGAACCTGAATGAGCACTTCTGTATTAAGAGCCAGGAGGAAACACAGTTGACAAGGCAGAGTAACAAAGCCTGATATTCGGGTTTCACGCTGACTATGCTCTGCTCACAGAGACAAGTTTGTCAGGGCTCAGGAATATGTAACTTCCCTTAAAAAATGACTGTATTTGTGAGATGCTTTGGGGGAAGGGCTGTTCATGGCCTCTCACTCCTGCCAGAAAAGGAAGAATGGATTTGCACTTCACTCCCTCAGCTGCCGCCTGCCCTGGGAAGGGTGCAGCCACCTGTGCACCAGCTCCCAGGAGCACACAGTGAGCTTATCACCCTCAGTACAAAATGCATAGGCAGGTGACACCCAATGTGCCCTGAAAGTAATGAGGCTGACCTGTGTAGTGCCTTTTTAATATTTGGACTTATCTGTGTTGCCATTTTTACCTGGTAGTTATATTGGAGGCTATATTCTGAATGCTATTCTGTAAATATTGAAAGGTATTTTTATCTAACCAGCCAAACACTGGAAAGGAGCTCAGGGAGGGACTGTGCTGTCAGAGGAACCGGGGTTATCTCAGGTGCTAGCCCTCGGGGTAAGCTTCAGGCCATCTAGGCACTGGCATGTCTTTTTCCTTGGAGAAAATATCTTGTCCTTTTAATTCACTGGACTGGCAAACAAAATGGATAGCTAACTCCCCATAAGGGCCCAGTCAGAAACTCCCTAACCAGCCCCACTGAAGGAGGGAGGGCTGCTCATGAAGTACATGGTGGGAGGGTGGCTACCGGGAGGACACAGATACAGTGTGTGGCCACCTGATCTTGATGGTGTTGTGATGAATGGTGTGTCCAGTGCTTACTGGACAGAGTGATGGCAGAGAATCATCACCATGATCGTAGGACTGGAAGCACATTTTAGTCATGTTCGGACCCTTGTGGCTCAGTTGAGATCAGGTAACCTGTGGCGATCACCCCCGGATTGGCGTACTCGCCTGAATTCAGTTATAGTTCCTGAGCTGAAAAAGAAAGCACTGCTCACAGCTCTTCCCTAGGAGTCACAGGGCCTTGCCCAATTTGCAGATGATCTTTCAGTGGTTGACTTTTGCTTGTTCCTCTCCGCCCCAGGTTTGGCTATTCTTAGGCTGGGAATTAAATCACTGAAGTCCGGTCTTCTCAGGTTTCCTGTCCCCTGGGAAGGTGGGTTTAGAGTGGTCATAAGCAATCAGCTCATCCCTAATCAGTTGGCTCAAAGAGCCCAAGAATGCCCCTCCCCCTTCCTTTTATGAGCCTTCCAATAAAACTTCTCCCCTGGTTCTGTGCTCAGGTGGGGAGCCCTCTGGAGAGCTCACACGGTGCGTGTGGTTTGTGCTTTCAATATTAACGTCTAATCGCTGCCTCTTGGGGGCTGAGAAATGAAAACACTGGATGAGAGCCCACCTTCTGGCTTCATGCTTGTCAAGAACAGGATCTATTAGCCTTTTAAAGAAATACTGATAATAAAAAGCAGACTAAGTGAGCTATGTGAACTGGCATCTAATCAATTATTCTCCGAGCTTTGTCCCCCTTAGGTTACTCAGAGCCCGTGAGCAAACGCGATGCTATTGTTCCAAGTCCTCTGTCCTTCTGCAGAGCTTGGACGATACGTGAGCCTGTGCATGCCCCCATTTACTCTTGAGATGTTTTATTATCTTCATCATCGTCGGAGAGGTCATATTCCCTTTCCTAAAGGGTGTGCAAGTCGGAAACTCCCACCCGCACTCCCCAGGCATCAGGAGCAGCGAGGCCTGAGCCGGGACAGCACGGGTGTGAGGACCGGACGGCCTCCGGGGCTGCACCCAGCGCCCCGAGTTCTCAGGCTGCTTTCTTTTTCCCACATTAGTTCCTCATTGTATTTGACCTAGATATTTTGGATGTGGATGACACCACATACTTGGAAGGATACTCTTTTTCTCCTTAAACCTTTTGCCCTTTCCTTGATTTGTTTTTCTTGGGCTAAAATTTGGCTCATCCTGAACATCAGTCTCTGGCATAGAAGACACTCCAGTATTTGGAGGGTCTCCTCCTTACAAACTGACTGCATCCAATGCTCTGGTTTCCCTTTACTTCCCGCCTGCCAACTCATCTGTGCCTTACCTTCTCACCTGCTCTCTCTATACTCAACTCCTACCCTTTGACTTCTGCTACATCTATGGTTCTCCCTGAGTGTGGGCCAATTCCTTATTTTAGCGTGGGTGTGCCTGGTTTTGTAAGGTGCACCCCAGGCAGGTGAAGAGTGATGTTGGTTGTGACCTGTCCCCTGTTGTAGTTCTCACCCAAGAGGTGTCCTGAAGTGCTGACTTCTCCACCTAGACGAGGCCATTTAAATTAGCCCTTTATGGGAGCATCATAATGCCAAAGGAAATCGCAAACACTGGGAAAAGGCAACTGGAGGGAAAATGGTGGTTTGAAAGGATTTCTATTAAAGAAAAAAAAAGCTACTTTTCATACTTGGACTTGAGATAGTTGTGAGTAGTGCCTTTGGCGGGTCTTTGCTACAAAATGCTTCTCTTGAGAAAAAAAAGTAAGGAATTATCTAACGCACCTACTTATTCTTATTAAATTTATATTCTCTTAAAATTAGATTGAGAAGAATCCATTTCTACATGTGGCATGCATTCCAGAACAAGCTTAAAGGCACAAGCTTCCAGGCCTGATCTGAAATCCTGTTGGGTAATTCCAACCAGGCCTTGACCCTGGGTGTTGTGAGGACCAGGAATGGCGTTAGCAGTTATTGTCTATTTTGTTGGAAGCTGGAATTGAACTTGGGAGCATGATTAATGCTAGCTCAGTTTTCCCCTCCCTCCAGCCAGCCACTGAAATCACTAAGGCTTCTCATAGGATAAACATGTCTGTTAGTTTGTTCCCAAGAATTCTCCTATACTTTTCCTTGTGATGTATTAATTTGCCCCTTTCATTGCTTTCCTCCTGACCCACTGGCACCCTTCCCCTCCATTCTTTACCTATTTGAGTCTAGAGTCCAAGCCAGAGATTCTCCTGGGAGTCTATTCACATATGTCAAAGCTCTGTCGAGTTCCCTCTAAGCAGGAGTGAGCAGAACTCACTTCCTGTTTTAATTCTCTGTTCCCAGGGTCTTGCTTGTCTTTTCTGGTGCTTAATCATTATTCCCATAGAAGAAAGAAATTTTTAATATTTTTAATAAATAATTCAGGAATCTTAATAAATATCCACATCTTCAAAGAACTCAGACTCCAGGCCTCCGTCCTCTACTCCTTCCATAGTCGACCAACATTTACAGAAAGCCTTTTATGTGGTGGTGCTCTGCTGGACCCTCCCTTACACTATTTTATTTAATACTCACTACCAACCTTTAGCATGGTACTATGCACATTGTAGGTCCTCAATGGTTATGTTCTGGTTTAATGCATAAGGTCATGGAACAGAGGTATCAGCCTAACTTTAGAGCTGAGGAAACTGAGACCCGGAGTAGTTACGTGGCTGTCCAACATACTGTTGTTTGACTGAATTCATTCTCTGTTATCCCTGGTGCTGTCTTTGTTATATTCGTGTCCATTATTAAAGCCTCCATCCGGCTGGTACCATAAATGGGACCGCCACTCATTCTGTCACTTTTTTTCAGAAAGGCACGGTGCTATTTATGGGGAGAACGCGGGTGACTGACCAGTGTGGTGTTTTGCCTTTGGCCTTTGGAATGCAGTCTACAGCATTCACTCCAGAAAACCTCACACAGATTTGTGTTTGTAGAAAGGGGTCCAAAGACCTAATTATTTTTTGGGAGCTCTACTATTTGTCCTTTGCTAACCAGGTCATCCTTCAGACAGAAAAAATGCTGTGCATGACCCAGCCAGGGCTGCTGCTCAATGGGGTTGACAGCAGGCCAGAAACTCAAATCCTTGCCCGCAGGCCTGAGCATGTCTGCAAGTGAGCTGATGGGAAGCAGTTCGCTGTGTGCTCTGGCTGCATCTCTGTCCCCTACTTCAAGCCTGGAAGAGGCACCAAGCCAATGCCCACCTGACCCTTGTTGATAAGTGGCTGCACAGCTAAATGACAAAGAGGCAGCCTGCCTCTTCTGACAGAAGTAAGCAAAGCAGAATTCAATCGGCAGTACCGTGGCCTAGATGTTCCTACGACTTGGAATATTTCAAAATATGTGTTTCCATCACTGTCAGTGGCAGCCACCACATCTATCTCTCCTGGGAGGTATATGTAGAAGTGTCATTAAGTAAAAACTTTGGAATTTCAACATTTGGTCTTTCTGCTTTCCCAGCAATTGTTTTGCAGATATGTTCACATGACTAAGATTCTTGCTCAAAACCCTCAAAATACTTGAGAGTAAATTACAAAGGGGCCAAGCAGGGTCCCCGTCATCTGCAACAGTGTGTTCTTGGGAGTCTCTTGAGGGTCTGTAAGAGGGGCACAGACAGAACCATTAGCCATTAGCCATGCTGATCCTGAGAGGAGAGAGTAACTCAGAGTCTAATAGGCTTGTCATCATTCATTCCAAAAATATTTGTCTTCAGGGTATGCAGAGCAGTGTGCGAGGTAGAGAAGGATGCACAGTCAGGCTGTCTCCAGCTCTCCAGGTCAGTCAACACCTGCCAAGGAATCTCTGTGCTCCAGAAGGCACTCCATTTCCAAAAGTTGATGTCGGCATCCTTTAGCCAATCCAGACATAATTTAATTGTCCATAAATATCAGCAAAACTGCAGTTACAGTGGCAATGCTCATCTGGGCTGGTGAGTCCTCTCCTGAAAGCAACACCAATTTTATCCTTCCTTACGGGTAGAAATTCCCAATGTGTTCTCCTATTTAAAAAAAAAAAAACAAAAAACCTTCAGTTTATTTGAAAGACCACACAGAGCCACCTATCTGTAGAAGTTGTGATAGGTCAAATGGGAGAATGCATTTGAAGGGCTCTGCATGTATATGTATTCAGTAAATTTAGCTGCTATTGTCACCTTGTCACATCACCATTGTCGTCATCATGGCAGTTTTTTGCTTGCCTTTGACCAGAAGTTAAAAGTCAATGGGACCTGAGAGCTCTGGAGTTAAAAACTCCTCTTTGTACTTTGATATATATTACTTGGGATGGAAAACAAAGTCTAGTTTGCTTCTGTTTTTAAACTGCAGGCCTTCAGATAAGCAGCTGTGGACATCCCCTTTTAATGAGGTTATCCTGCATGTTGGTACCTTTGTGAAGGAGCCGGAACAGCCCACTCAAAGCACCCTTGCTGCAGGCCCTGCATCTGCTTTATGCCAAACCTCGGAAGTGGGGAAGAGATGGGAACTAGCATTTGTTCAAAGTGTGCCATGCTCTACACATTTCACATATCTTATGGGCTAAATTGTTTTCCCCATAAAATTCATATGTTGAAATCTTAACCTCTAGTACCTAAGAATGTGACCAAATTTGGAGATAGCATTTTTAAAAAATTAAATTTAGATGAGATCCTTCAGATGGGCCCTAATCCAATCTGACTGGTGTCCTTATAAGAAGAAGAAATTAAGACACAGACAGACAAAGGGACGACTGCATGATAACTCAGGGAGAAGACAACCATCCGCAAGGCAAGGAGAGGCCTCAAAGGACACCAGCCCTGCTCATACTTTGATCTAAGACATCCAGCCTCCAGAACGGTGAGAAAACAAATTTTTGTTGTTTGAGCCAAGCAGTCTGTGGTGTTTGATGTGACAGCTCAGGCAAACTAATACGACATATGCGATCTCACTGACACCTCTACACAAACCAATGTGTTATTATTACCAATTTGTAGAAAAGAAAACTGATCATTTGAGAGGTAAGTAACTCATCTGTGGTCTCACGGGTGGTTGAGTAAGTCAGCCAGGCTTTGAACCCAGCTCTGCTGGAGGACACCTAACATGTGGTAGTATCTTAATAACTATTAACACTTATTTTATTATTTATTATTGCTACTGGCTTCAAGAAGATAATATCCAGTGCAAGTAAGCATACCACCAAGAGATGAACTGCATGGAGCTCAATGGAGGTACTTCACTGAAAGCACGAGAGAAACACATTGGTTTGCCTGTAGAAAAGCAGGAGCCTAAGGCCCACAAATATTGTTTCAACTCAGCATGAAGTTGACCTTGGCTTCATATAAGCCATGGATGGTTAGGGAAGCCTCCAAGAAATGGAGTTTTAGATTCAAACATGCACTGATTTAGAGGCTGAACAGAGGCATTTGGGTGGAAATATCTTCTGTGAGGGTTGTGTTAGGATGCACTTTCACTCTAAAACCAAAAATGCTTCTTCAAACAAGATCTTAAAATTCTTTGCCCTCGACAAAGATAGCCCTTATAGCATGACCAAAGATGAAAGTTATGTTCACAATTGTTTTAAACCAAGATATTACTCTCTGGTTTCTCAATCATATTTTTATTCCTTTTGTGCATTTCATCAAAGCATTTCGATTAGAACAAGTCACTGAGGACAGAAGCCAAAATAAATAGTCGAATTTAAATTACTACAGTGTAGGGACCATAGTTTCTGTCAGGCCCAAGTTATGGGGACTTTTAATGATTCTAAGAGGTTTTAGTGTTTATGGAATTGGCTTTAACATTGACTTTTTTTCTCTCTGATTTATTTCTGATTTTTAAAGTCACCCATGAATTTCTTAGTCTATCTTGTCAAACTTTTTCTGATGGCTTCCCAGAGGTTCCAGCAAGTTGATGGTCGGGTTTTCCTTGGAGTTCATTAACTCCTGTCACATGCCCAAAGCTGGTGACCTCTCTCAGCAGCCTGGCCACGTCACCCGTGTTTGCTACATGAGAACCAGAGGTGCCTGCCAGCTCCCTGCTTCCATCTCTACTTCCAGAATGATCCAGGGAGGGCTGCATTCAAATAGAAGTAAAGCTAGGGTGCAAATCCACCCACAGATACAACCTTTGCTCAGATCTGCTGGTCCTAGGACATCATAGAGTGGTTAAGTGCACATGTTTTGGAGATGGACAGAATTGGTTGAATCCCAACTGCCACTTGCAAGTCATATGACTCTGGGCACATTACTTAGTCAACCTGGGCCTCAGGTTCCTAATTTGTTAAGTGGAGAGAACAACTATCTTTGTTGAAAAGATTAAATGAAATAACATAGGGGAAGCATCTAGGAAAGCACCTGGCACATGGAAGGTGCTTAATATATGAAGGCCATAAACAGAAGTTGGATGATGTCACCTAGTATATCTTCCAGTGCTTTCTTTGTGGCTGAGATTTCATTTTCAACACAATAAAGAAATAAAGACTGCCTATGTTTCTTCAGAGGAGAAATACCATGGCAGCCTGATATGCAATTGGGACTTAACCTCACTTAGGACCCCAACGTCCCGATGGAGGGCATTCTCCATGTGTTTCAGAATTGGTGCGTCATCCACCAAGCACGTTCCCTCTGGAACAGCAGGAGACCGCCCAAGGTTTGGATAAGTTCAGGGAAGCATCTGAACTTCTTGGGAGCTGTCCCATCAAAACTGGAGTTGTCTGGGTTTTGACTGCTAGGGCCAATATTCTTTTCTGTCTGGGCTTTTAAAAAAGATCAGAACATTGAGTTAGTATTCCCAGTTCTCTATGTCATTAGAAGCTCTTAAGCATGAAGATTCCACTTATTTCAAGCAGAGTTTGGTGGGTAACAGAGATGAGTAATGTGAGAAGATGAATGAAGGAGACTGGCACTCATTGGGGGAAGTGAGGGACTCCAAGAAAAAAAAGTAAAGCTATCTTCATCAGCCAACCTAAGGTGGAGGGGTTTTTATGACACATGATTGCTTCCAGCACTCTGTTTTGAATCTCTCCTAAATTACATAAATTAGAGCCAGAAAGATTTGGGTTTGAATTTGATTTCCAACATTTATCAGATTGGGTGACTTCTTATAACCACCCCAGCCTCAGTTTCCTCATTCATAAAATGGTAGCATTAATAAGTATTCTGTAGGATTATTCATTCATTCATTCATTCATCCAACAATATTTGTAAAGCATTTGCCCTGGCACATAGCAAGCACTCAATAAATAGTACTTCCAAAAAAAGTTCCTGTGAAATCCTCCTAATTCCATGTACCTGGATTTCAAGGAAAATTTCACATTTGTACCCCTTTTTTCATTTGCTTAGGAATATGTTTTCACCTTTTTAAGAAATGCAGTTGACACTTTAGAGCCCTCAGAGAAAAAATCTAAATAGAAAAATGTGTGTCTTCCTAAAATCAAACCAGTACTATTGAACCTCACTAAAGACTCAGTCTGTCATGTTTCTCAATTCATTTGAATTCACACTCATGAAAGATACAGCTTAGCTCCACCCAACTGGGTATGAAGCACACCACCGTCAAATGGCCTGACATTCAGGAGAGAAGGGAGCTCAGTGACCAAGTGTGCAGGGCCTCAGCACACTGGCCCAGGCCTCTGGCTGCACACAGGGCTCCCGCGACATTACCTGCCGTGAAGGTGAGCAGGGAGTTCACAACTGTCTCGCCTTCAGAGTTCATGACTTTGCAGGGTTTTTAATGCTTCCCCCAAATAGTACCATTTATCACAAACTTAAATAATTATTTTCTGTGTCTTGTCTTGTGCTCCCTGCATTTTGACTTTTGGTCCCCTTTTCTTTCAGAGTCTGGAGTACTCTCCTGATTAATCCATGACTGAATCTTGCACTACTCTGAAGAAAACTATGACTTGAGTAAATACCTCACATTGCTTTCATTAATATGTCACATTAAATTTAAAATCTCAAGTCCAAATCAAAAGTTGGATCTCTTAACATTGTTCATTCTTTAGGAAAGTCTGAGGGCTGGGAATAATTTTTCTCACGGGCCAAACACACACATACACACACACACACACACATACACACACACACAGCAGATCCTGATGGTTCCCAGCAGTGCTGTTTTGCGTTGTTTTGTTTTTACCTCCTCACCATCAGGCATGTAGCACACTCCCACCTGTGGCATTTCTCCTCAAAGGCAGTGATTCCGGGTGGGTGGGGCTATGTGTAATTTGAAAAAGTACATCCTCCCACCTCACGGTGTTGAGAATCACATTTCCAATTGTATCAACAGTATAGGATTCCTTCTGCCTGCTCTGATGGCTTTATTGAGAAAAGGTTGGCTGCAATTGCCAGGCTTCGAAGTCAATAGAATCATCTCCTTAATTTGTTTTGGAGATAAAAGGTCCTATTGGAATTCTTTTTTGAGGGCTGGCCTGAATACCTACCCTCAGCAGCCCCATTTGACTCATCACCTTTCTGCTGGCACCTGCTGCCAGGTAACTAATGTCCCCTAATAGTACCAACCCCTGCTTTCTGTACTGGAACAAAAAGAAGGATCCCTAACAAAAGCTTGGGTTTTCCTTATGAAAATACAAGGACCTGCTAACATTTTATAGCAGACCCAGTATAAGAACTAATAACAAACAAACAAAATAAAGGAAAACAAACAAGAAAAGTTTTCCTTCTATTCCTACCATCAAGAGTACAATTCCCAATAGCAAAATCAAAATAGTAGACAGGCTTAGAGGGGAAATGGATATAGCGAAGCTCCTCCGGGACAGTTCTGAGAATGACTTGCTTCCTAGACTTGGGTGAACTGTCACCTCTGAGAATGCATGAAGTGAGGACATCATTCGTGGCCCCCTCCTACTGTTCTCATCTGCTCCATCAGAAGAACAAAACTGACATAACAATAACAACAAAAATGATATATTGGTTCACTTGCCATGTCAAGAAAGACAGTAACTGATACAGTATTCAGGGGCCTAAACAGATGCCTCGTTTTCCTGGAGGGGAAGGCTCTGCCCAGCCCACAGGTGGGATTTGAGGCCTCTGGGCTGCCAAGCTCAGGGTTGGCAGCAACTTCCCAGAACCTGCCTTTGGGAGTCAGTGATGCTTCTTTCCAACAGGCTTGACGAAGCTAATTATGATCTTTTTTTTTTTAAGTTACAAGGAAAGGGCAGCATTTTACCAAGAAGATTGCTGTGGGCTGCTAATGTTGACTGGATGTCCTCTGTTCTGAGCCCTACCAGTTTCCAGAAGGCATTTCCTCAGCCTGGAGTTGCAGGTATATTAGCACAGAAGGGAGAAGACAATAATTTAAAAAATCATATTGTTTAATTTTGACTGTGGCCAATGCTATGTCACTTTCTATGAATATATATAATTAATACAGTGGTAAGAGACTAGTCAAGTCCAAATAATGACTTTTTTCTTAGCTTCCACCAATATTAATAGTTGCTGTTGACACTAACTGACTCAGTTTCTCATTATAGCGAAGTTCCCATTTTATGGAATGGATTCAGAGCTAATGTTATGTGGTTCTTGAGCAAAAACTGGTGATCAGGCCTAAGAAAACGCTGCAACACCTGGGAGAAGTTCAAGGTTGCCCTGATTTCCACCATGAAACCAGTCTCTTTACTCAGAGGAAGAGAAAGTCTGTCTGTCACAGAAGGTGGGTGAAGATAGGCAGAGTAGGAGCAAAGTTGGAGAGGAAATTTGAGTAAGTTCCTTAGCAACTTGTTAGATTCACATTTGGGGGAAAGAATGCTACTAACTTGGCAATACTGCCCATCAGAAACTTGACTACTGTTCAGTGGGAATGTGTGAGCCTAGAGTTAATTGGCTGCTATTGACCGAGTTCCTGCGCATTGTCCCCTGGGGCAGGGTTGAGTCGATTTGAAACAGGAGGATGGCCACAGGTACTGGCCTGAGGCAAAGAGTGTCCTGTTAAATGTGAAGCTAATACATCATATTTCTCCGAGAGCAGTCTGCGTCTTGCAGCTTCATCTGACTCATTCTCACAGCATAACCTAGAAAGCAGAAGTGAGTGGGAAACTGGTTTGCTCATGTGTGTCTGGCAGAGTGCATGATTTCCTAACTGGAATGGGCAACTGACTCCATATGGCAGCTCCTACACAGTTGGGCCTTATTTACACAGAAAAGTCACAGTCCCTTGAGATTTGGTTGGAAAGTCACAGCCCTGTTTTTAATGGAAACATCTTATTATGATTCCTCACCACAGCTATCACACAGTGGGCGCTCACAAAGCATGGCCAGCCTTATTGCGTGTAGTCCCCTCAGTGACTTGACGGCATCTCATCCTTGTTATTCTCATTTGACAACAAGCACCTGGGCACTGAATGGCTCTCTGAAGTCACGGGGTGGTGAAAGTCTGGGCCAGCGCCCAGGCCCACTTCTCTCATACCAACTGCGTGATGCTGTCCGTTCTCAGGGCAGATGGGGGATATCTAGAGGGAAAACAGGGGTCTCATTCATGGGGGCTGAGTGATGAGAAAAACTTAGATCCAAAGTTCAGATTTTAAACTTCTGACTGAAACACAGGCACTGATGGGAGCAAAGGAATGAGAGAAAGAGGGGGAAAGAGTCATGTGTAATAATAACATGGTGTAACTCATTTCCTTCCTGGCCTGATCATCGGTGAGGTCCTGGTTTCTTGTCCCAGCCAGCCAGGCACTGACGGAGACGGAGAAGGGCCCTTCTCTCCAGCAGTAGAATTTTTTACAGACTTGTCCTGTCTGTTTGCTCACAGGGCTCTGTGCATCAATCTCCTGACTCATGGATTGAGTTATTACCATGTTCCTCTGCCCAGGGACTTTTCCGGAGCCAAGGGGCTGAGTCAGAGGGCAGCTGGGGTGCGCACCCACTGTGGCACCCATGAGCACCCCTCCCACTGCCCCTATTGAGGTTTCTCCTGTCTCTCCTGATGTGACTCTGCCAGCAGCTCTCCTGAGTCTAGGTCCTGTCTCGGGGAAGTGACCGAGGCCCCCTCTATTGTCTTCCTGTGCAAATCTGTCATTTAGGCCATTAGGAAAACAGAGCCTCCAGGGGTCTGTCCTTGCAGCCCTCCATTTCAGGTGGGAATCCTGAGGCTGGCACTCCTAGCTGTGAGATTTGGGACAAGCCACTTACAAAGAGACAAACAGTCCCTTCCTAAGTCCTGGTTTTCTTATCTGTTACAGGGGGACACTGCCCGCTAACTGAAAAGCAACTTGAGTGGAGACTTCAATTTATTTATTTTTCTAGCACCCCACTTTTTGGTGACAAAGAGATAAATAACAAGAAGTCGAACTCAGTTTGAGGATTTCTTTTATAAACCAACTTTTCAAACTCTCTGTCAGGGTTTAACCTGCTCTTGTGTGCCCCCAAAGCTACGTATCTGGTTACATACATTATGGAGTGTTTTAAGTTAATGCAGACGCTTCCACTGAGGATTTTTGTAATCTTCGCATAATCCTGTAAAGTAAGGAGACTTGCTTCTTATCCCCACTTCAGAGAAGGAAACTGAGGTTTACCTTTTTTCATTTTTTCATTTTTTTTTTTTGAAAGCAACTTGCACCAAATCTCAGAGCTTCTAAGTAGAACCAGTCCTCAGACCCATGTCCTTTGGCTTGTCCCGCGGGCCCCGGCACTGAGGTCAGTGATGACCCAAATGGCAAGCCAGAGGCGGGTGTGATTCCAGCTCTTCAAAGAGAGATTCTATCTGATCATTTCACTGACCCAGAAAAGTGGCTTGAAATCTGTAGACAGATTTTCTTTTTTTTCCAAAATAGCTGATGAAACAACACCAGCTACAGAACATTCTATTTCCTGAACATTCCCTTTGGATGTCTATGCCTAGGCCATCAACCTGTGGTGGGGTAGTGGGGCGAGGGCGGCCGCACATAGATTCACTATTTTGGAGAAAGAATAAAAGATCTGTCCCAGAAAGTCAAAACTGCACATAGCAGGAAATGAAAAAAAAAACATCATATATTGTAATCCTGTTTCTGTCTCCAAGGAGCAAACTTGAAAACAGATGCCTATGGCTTTAAGAGAAAAAGTCATACTGGGAAGTGTTACAGGTGCTAAGGAAGAGAATGTTATTCATGCCTTGGTTCAGGGGTTTCCCAAAGGCCTAGGTCTGCTTCCAACAGCCCACAGCCTTCAACGTGCATGTTATCTAGTATGTGTTTGTTATCGGGTATGAAGGACTTGGGGAGGAAAGCGCTGGTCCCTTCCAGAGGGTCTTCCCCCCATGATGGCCCCATCACTTCATCTCTGTAGGGATGTTGTTATCCAAGGGTTCAGGGTCATTGCCAAGAGCCTGCCTCTGTCCTTTTTCTTCCTCAATTCCCTCTTCTTCCTCTCTGGCACCTCCATTTTTTTCCTAATTATTTTTCTATTTTCCATGCTTCTGAAGAAAGGAATGTACTGGGGAGTGCCAGGTAAGGCACACTTTGGCTTTTCCTAAACCAGTCATCATCACTTTGAACTCTTCTCTCAATCAAAGGCGAGAAAGGGATCATGAGGTGGGCATAGGGCAGCCCCTCCTTGGGCCAGCTACCTCTAGCGTGTGACGTGTGTCTGGATGGTGAGCAAGCTGGTCCAGTTCTGCTAAAAAGCTTCTGTTCTTTTCACCTGGATTTCTCCGTCTTGCCAAGCTTACCTACTTCAGGATGGCAGGTGTGATACCTGGAAGGCTACACCTGAGAACCAGGGGCCCTGGAGTTTGTCCGGCAGGTTATTCTCAGTGTGACCCAGACCCATGGGCTGGTTTCTCTTAGCCATGCTTACAGTCACTAACTGTTCTCTTAAAGATCAGTAATCAGATCTTAGGTGCCAAATCCAATTTCCTCTGCCCATTTTCCATCTTCCTTGACTTCCTGTAGTAATGACCTTGTGTCCCTCCTCCACAGCAGGCATTTATTTCCTTGGTTGTTTTTCTTTCTCATTCTTCTATCCTCTGGCCATGCGTGTGACCCTAAATTTTTTTCTTGGTCTTCTAGTCTTCTTTCTCTGCACATTATTCTTTGCTAACTTAACCAACCACTGCTTTAAGCATCACCCCAATGTGAATGGCCCTTGATTTTGTACCTGAGGCCCCACAAGACTCTATTGTCAACAATACCCAAGTCCGTGGTGTGCATTTGAAAATGTAGAGTTGGAAAAAAGTATTAGAGGTGGATTCCAGATTCACAGTGTTATAGGTGAGTCAGCTGAGACCTACAGACAGGCCTGAGGTCATATTTAATTGTGGTGGAGACTGTAGGAATTTGCCCTAACCTGCCTTCCCTCCCTTTTCTTTCATCACATCTTGTCTTTGCACCAGCCAAACCGGGCCACTGTAAGCTGCTCCTTCCTCCTGACCCCATGCCCACAGTCGTTCACAGTGTTTCTTTTCTGAAATACACACTTTGCCTCCCCCAAAGTCTATCAAAACCCTACCCCCATTTTCAGCACACATGAATATTGATGTTTGTCCCCCATTTCCTTAACAAAAAAGTACAGGGGTAGCCCAGCTGATCAAGGGGCTCCAGGACGGTGAGGTGAGTGGGCTCCAATGGGTCAGCCTCCTTGGGCACCTCAGTGCGGTGGGCCCATAGATTTAAGAGGACAAGGACAATGTGCCCCCCACCGTTATTCTTTTCACTACCCACCTCTGCACCACCAAAATGTCCAAAATGTCCTTAAAAGTCCACATGTCAAAAAGTTAAGTGTTATGTGGGAGGGAATTCAATAAAACCATTAAAAAAAAAATCTCTGAAGAAGTAAAAAATATCCTTTGGTAATTTAAAAGATGTAGCAAACCCTGTTAAAATTCCTTAGACAATGACTTAGTTTAAGTGTTATTGAAAATTTTTGACTTAAAGGACAACTATATTGATGAACATGAATCATACACTCTCATCGCACATTCTGCCTGCCTCTCACTTCCCACCTTACATCTTCATGCAGGTAGAATACTTACGTGGTTGCCCAATTCGCTTTTGTTCTGGTCAAATTTTGGTTCAAATTTCATGTTAAATGTAAATGTACCAGAAATATTTTTGTATTTTTTCTAATTTTATAGTTTGCCCTGTTATTAAAATAATTGAAGAAAAATGGGCAAGAGAGATACTGTGCTGGTGAACAGTATTACAGTGATACCAACAAACACCCTGTAAATGAATTTCCTTTTAATTTATTATTAGTCATTGATGGACAAAGATGCTAGTGGCACACTTTATATTTAAACCCCTTAAAATGACATCTTCACTTAGACTACTGAAGTGCTTTGTTAGTTGTCCAGGAAAATCCATATTCAGTGGGAATTTGGATACTTATATTTAACTTTTTACACAGTGGCTTACAAAGTATCTTGATGTTAGTAAAATTATGCAGTCCCCACACATGAGCCCCAGGGGTGTGATGTCTGGCCTGAGAAGCTGCACTTGGAAAAGACAGGGGTAGTGGGTCCACATGCCTTGTACTGAGCTTGATACGGAGGCAATACCAATACTTTAACACCTCTCTCCACTCGCGGTTAGGGGCAGGGCACCGGGGTGGGCAGCTGGGACACCCAGGGCAGGATCCTGTGCTCCATGACACCATGCTGCCCTTTGGCCTTCAGCCATCCAGCTAGCCGGGACCCTGTAAGAACTCAAACTGAGATTCCAGGGCTAGTGAAACATCCTCACAATTATATGGTACTGAGGCTCCTTCAGGGACCACTACTTTGCATGCGAAGAATAGCATATTATCACAATTTAGTAAGACACTGGCAAACTTGAAATCCCAAGTCTCAACTTTTCTTGCACAGAAAAGCATGTTCTGTATCTAAACTCTTAAGTAGAAGCACCTCTCCACACCCTAATTACAGAGCATCAAGCTTTCAGATGTGGAGACACCAGTGTTGATCCCTGTTTTAAATGAGATAATATATGGGAAGTACCTGGTCACTAGTAAATTACCGAGACCCAGAAAATGGCTGCATTTATTATTATTATTAACTCTGATGGTCTGCGAATCCCTCTGAGGCCCTAAGGATGGATGTTGTGTGAGGTCTCATGCAACCTGTTTTCCACTGCACCTGTATTTCTCCCTCGTTGCACTTGTCATCATCTTAAGACCAGCTATCTCTGAAGCTTGGGAAATGTTGAAATCATAGCTTGGCTCTCTTCCTTTAAAATTGGCCTCCTTTGCTAAACTCCAAGTTCCGTTAAGGGCTGGGACCCTGTTGGCTTGTGTCCCCATTGACTCCCTAGGGCAAGGTTGTCCTGGCACATAGTAGGCACTCATTACTAGTATGTGGTCCTCTGGCTCCTGATGTAGCCCTGTGTTCTCAGCCCTCTGATTTCTGCTACAGATACAAGCCATTCTCATGGATCTGATGCTATTTGACTTATTCTCCCACAGGTCACATAAGGCACTTCACTGTGGGACTGATTTGGCTGGCTAAGACTGAGTTTCCCTCCCACACAGTACCTCCTGGGAGACACTGGAGGGCTTCTCTTTTGTGTGCTCAAAAAACACATCTTCTGCACATAGGGGACAGTAAAACTGCTTAGGTAGTCACAGAACTTTCTGGAATGAGCAAGCTCTGTAAACAACCGTCTCATTTCACAGAGTTCAGTAAACATCCTGCAGACACTAATACCTATTAATGTCTTCAAGTACATTATATAATGTGGAGTTACTTTCACCTTTTTTTTTTAATGTCACGGAGAGTTTCTAGGATGATTTTAACTGACTTTTCTATTCCTCGTCTGTACCTAACCACAGACAGAAGGGAGCCAACGGTTCCCTTATGAAATTTTTTGTTGCCATAACATTGGGTCTTTCTGACTGTATGGTGCACACCCATTGTTAATTATGCTGATTGTTATCCAGAGCAGAGTAACTAGTGATAAGTAAGACTCTGGCTCTGAAGTTCGGGAAATCCCCATTTTCAGAACAGACAGGAAACCACAGCCTGGGCTTTCATTAACCTTGAGCTTATTCTCACCTTCCTGCCCCCCTCCCTCACCTTCCATGCCCCCACATTCAAACACACCCAACCCTCACTTGGGCGTCGTTGACAGCAGAGCTTCAGTAAAAGTGGGCAGCTATTTACCAAGCAATCATTTGGAAATAATAGAATTTGAAAGTGGAAAACTATCTAGAATTCTATTCACCCAACTTTGCCCAACTCCTCATTTTATAGGAAAAGAAAATGGAGCCCTGAGTAGTTAAGTGATAAAGCAGAGAAAGGCTGGCAGTCCTGAAGGGTGAATTAGCATTCTCCAGGCAAAGCCAGCTCATGGAGCCCAGCCCTGCTCTGGGTTCTACTGTGCACCTCTAAGCTCATGTGGAGCAGAATTCACAGAGAGAAATAGAGTATAATTTAAAGTAGAAGTAAAGAGAGAGAAAGAGATGATAAAGTATTTAATTTAGATGTTGAATGTAGTCTCCTAGGCATACTAAGATTCTTCTTGATTTTATTCAGCTAAATGAAGACCAAATTACCAGCATGGATGAGTTTTCTGTAGCTTGGCTTTTAGGTAGAAGAGCCCCCCACTGACCCCTGGGCTTTCTCAAAACACTGGGAATGTTGTTTTGAGATTATTCCCATCTGAGATCCCAGTCTGTCTCAGATTAAGGGCAAGATGACATGAAACCTGGACATGCAAGGGCACTGCACTGATAGCCTCTTGTAAATGCGTTCCCCAGAGCCTGTGGCATCATGAACAGAGATAAGCACAGTCCGGGGTGTTGGAGCCCAGGCTGCTGGGAGAAATGGACCCTCATCAACACACCCCTGAGTATCTGATCATCCTGACAACAATTCAAAATATCAACCAACTGCCATGCCTCTTGTAATGTGTCCTTCAGAAAGGGGCCCTCCTTGCGTGCCAAAGTTTTTATTGCTTTCCAAGGTCTTAGGCATCCTTCAAAATCAGTATTCTCTTTACTTATTATTGACATGAATATCAACCACACCAAAGCTATCAATGCCAAAGCTGTTAATCTTGCTAATGTTAATTTAAGCCATATACTCTCATTAAGCTAGTATTGACTACAAGTAATGTTTCATCTATCTTAATATTGTACATGGTTGTATTGGAAGCAGAAGACCTTGGTTAAAATATCAACTGTGTAACCCTGGAAATAACACAATTTTTCAGTTGCGGTGTAAAATGAGAATAATAACACCTATTCCATGAGGTCTTTGCTTCTTGATGATTTCACAAACATTGTGTTCATTGTAGGAAACAATTTTTATAGAGCGAAAGACATTATGTTTCAGGAAGTGGAAGCATCTCATTTGAGGATTAACCCTCTCTAATGAGGATTAATTGCTATGGCAATTAAACATATGTATATATATAATTTCAAAACTTAAACTAGAATTAGTCATTTGAGAAACTTACAAATATGTACTTTACCCATATTTTAAATTATAACTTGTAATCAAATAAGAATTTTTCTTTTGAAAAAAAATCTCAGACTCAGAAAGAATTTTAAGTCTGACCATTCACATAACACTTCTGAGGAAGTCAAAAGAAACAATATGCTTATTTTTAGCTGACTCGATAGCCATTCTCATGTAAAATTTCAAATAATCACAACCAAGTGAATTCTAAATTTGGGGGATTATTTTTTACTTTGGCCCCTTTCATTAAAATTTACTAAGATTTTATTATAATCATTATCAAGATTTTTCCAGGAGGACCTGAAACCATGTAAATATCTCACAATTATACTTAAGTGCAACCTGAAAGGATTAGGTAAAAACCTGTAGAGGAATCACTTTTTCTTGGAATTTTTCCAGTGCAAACATCTATGAAGAAAGACTTTCAGCAAGTGCTAAAAAAGGATACACATTCAGACCTTTTCTGTATAAAAAGATCTTCTCTGAAATCTTTAGAAATGGTAAAAAAGAAAACAAAAGGATATTTGGACCTCTGTTGTTATTTAAGGATTCTGTAAGAAAATCACAAATGTCTCATTTCTGTGGCACTTACAAATTTTGCTCCCCCAAGATCAAACAGATGTTAAAGAGTTTTGCTGCAGTTTATGAATCTTTGGACATGTGTATTTAATGGAGAAAACAGCAGACCATTTATGCATGTGCAGTGGTGCGATTAAATCAATGGACTTCACAAAGTGGGCACAGGTCCTTTTCTGGTTTCAACCTGCAGAAGTCAAGGTTTCCACTGTAGTTCTGAAATGGAATTTGATACACCAAGAGCAGTTTTCACAACTTGCTTGCATGTGTCGGACTAGTCTATGCAGCAGCCTCTGCTCCCTGGGTCACATGATATGTTTAGATAAAAGCCCACAGCAGATCTGAGAGGCATGGATGCAGGTCTGTTGGGGACTGATGGATGGATATTCTGTCCCCTCTTTGGGGAGAAGGGAGAATGTTAGTCAGCCTGTGAAAATTTTCTTGCCAGATCTGAAGGACAAGGAGATTTTCCTCCTAAACAGAATATATGTCAATTACAGAATACATCAGGACCACATTTCAGTCCTTGTGGTTAGTTTTCAGTTCCTTCCCTTAAAGAATACAAAATGAAATGCAGAAGAAAAGGGAGAGCTGACTCTAAAACTGTCAAGTATAAAGAAATCTCAAAATCACAGTATAGATTTTTTTTAATGAGCAAGCATGTGACACTGTGTAAAGAGGCCTTACATACAATTAGTGGTTCTCCTTATCTTCAGTAAGAATTCAATTTTGCAATAGAAGAAACTCAAGTATCACGAGACAAACACATTCAAGGTCACATAGTATTAGATACATGACACAAGACTCTAGGATAGCATTCCAGGGATGGTGACATTTCCAATAATCTTTGTGCAATGTATATAACTGGTTTCTTCAGGCCTCAGCAGCCAGGTATATAAGATGGAGACACATTACATATTGTTGCCAAAATAATTACTGGTCATCCAGTTATACTTGAATTTCAAATAAACAACAAATAATTCTTTAATGTAAGTATGTCTCTTCCAATATTTGGGACACAGTGATGCTAAAGAATATTATTCATCTGAAATTTAAGTTTAACTGGATAGCCTGCATTTTTATTTTCTAAATATAGCAACCTACATTAGCAGTAAATAGCTGTTTCTTTAGCCCTGTTCTCACCTGTTAGTAAAGAATCTTTAACCTCTCTTGAGAACATTGGAAAAATATTCCATAGAGAAAAAATACTCTGGTCAACAAACAGTACTTGAAAAATGATATCCACATGAAAAGGAATAAATTGAACTCCTGCCTCATACTACCTACAAAATTAACTCAAAATGTAATACAGACTTAAATATATGAGCTAAACCCATGAAACTCCTCTTAGAAGAATACATAGAATCAAAGTTTCATGACCTTCGGTGGTGACACCAAACACACAAATGGAAAAAGAAAAAAACAGATAAGTTGGACTTTACCAAAATAAAAAAATTTGTACTTCAAAGGACAGCATAAACACAGTGAAAAGCTATCCATAGACTGAGAGGAAATATTGTATATCATATATCTGATAAGAAACTTTCTCTAAAACAAAGAGCCAACAACAATAAAAAAAAACCCAAATTTAAAGATGGATAAAGGATTTGATCAGACATCTTTCCAGAAAGAATATACAAATGGCCATAAGCACATTAAAAGATGCTCATTAGCCACTAGGGAAATGCAAATCAAAAGCACCAGGAGATACTACTTCATACCCATTAGGATGCCTAAGATAAATAACAGACAATAATAAAACTTCATGAGGATGTGGAAAACTGGAGCCCTTATTCTTTGCTGGGGGTAATATAAAACGGTGCCACCCCTTTGGAAAACTTTTCCCTCAAAATGTTAAACATATAGTTACCATATATCCAGCAATTTCACTCCTACATATATATCCAGGCACTTGAAAAAATGTCTGCTCAGAAATTTCTACATGAACATTCAAAACAGCATTGTTTATAGCCAAAAGGTTGAAACATCTAAAGTGTTGATCAACTGATGAATAAATAAACATAATGGAATATTATTTGGCAATAAAAAGAAATGAACTCCTTGATATGAGCTACGATATGGATGAGGCTTAAAAATATCATATGACATGAAAGAAGCATGTGACAGAAGAACACACATTGTGTGATTCCATTTATATGAAAGACAGAATGTATTTTAGTGGTGTCCAGGGCATGGGGAGAAGGAGGAATGAGGAATGGCTGCAAAGGACATGGATTTCTTTTTGGGGTGACAGAAATGCTCTCAAATTAGGTAGTGATGAGAGTTGCATGACTGTGAATAAACTAAAACCACTGAATTGTATACTTTAAAGGGTAAATCACATGGTATGTGAATTATATATTAATAAAGTTATATATGTTATGAAAATATATGAATATGCTTTTTTTTGCAAAGAGAAATACAAATAGAATAAACAGAAACTAACAAAATTATAAACCACAGGTGGTGGGAGGGAATGGGGTGAAAAGGATAGGAAGGGCCATGGGTCTTCTCTAAGTGTAACTTTTAAACAGTGTTTGACTTATGACCCGGTTAATGTTTTACATTTTCAAAAATAAAATTAAATAACAAGGATATGTTATTGTATCTATGTGGTATACTTGAAACCTATATAATATTGCATGTCAAATATACTTCAGTAAATAAGTATAACAAGGGTAGGGAAAATATGAACATTGAATACAAAGAGAAACAAATAAACCTAGTTATGTCAATTTGATAATAACAAATATTCAGAAGAAAATAAAGATCCAAATATGTTCTGACAATGGACACAGAACAAAAAGAATGATGAAAAGTTGATGTGCATGAGTACCAAGATCCTCACTGTGGGAGAAAGGATATATTAAGTTGAACCATAAAAAGGACATTTTATATTATTCCACCTAATACATATGTGAACTTAGGGTAAGAGAGGAAGAACCGTGTGCCACTGGGTTGGAATTAGTATGCAATGATTTTTTTAAAATCATATTTTCTTCCTCTGTACCCTGGATGGGCCTAGAAGCAATGACACTCCACTAGTAATGAGCACACCTAACTTTTGGCTTCTAAATGCCATTTTTTTCTACAAGGAACAAAACTCCTTTAGAGAAATCACTGATTCCAGATCTGGTGGAGTAAAGTTTCCATGCTTACATGCAGCATCTTACAGTGCCAAAAAGTAAGGAAATACTCACAGACTCATTGAGACATGACAAAAAGACATAGGAAACTTAAAGGGGGCCTGCCCTAGCCAAATGTGGGACAATTTGAGCATCAAGAAAGATTGAAAACAGTAATGGATTATTTCACATCGCATTCAAAGAATAAAATAAAAGGATGACTTGGTGGGGACTGGGGAGAGTAGGCACTTTTTCATAGAAGAATACCAATTAATAAGTGTAGAAGGAATGACAAGTAGGAAATAACCATTTTTCAACTAGAATTGTGATAATTATTTTAGACCAAGATCATCAGTGGATGCCAGAGCCATTGGGGGAGAATTTTGTTGTGTGTCCTGCTAGGTAACCTATTAGGCCTAAGACTGTTATCCTCAGAAAGGCCTGCTTGGTCCTTGGCTGGCATCTGGGAACTTGGATTTCAAGGGGGTTCTCACCATTCCCAGAATGGGTAAGAGTGGCTCATTGTGTCCAGATTGTTTGTACAAACAATATGGTTTGTGCTGAACACCTGCTTTCCTTCTGGGAGTCTGGAATGTTGGTACTTGCTATGCAGGGGCTGCCTACATGACCAGCCTCCAATAAGAACCTTGCACACTGAGTCTAATGAGCTTCACTGATAGACAACATTTCACACCTATCAACTCTTTGCTGGGAGAAGACCCTTGGAAGCTTGTGCCTATTTCCTTACGACTTTGCCCCATGTACCTTTTCCTTTCACTGATCTGCTTTGTTTATATTTGCAGAATCCTGTGAATCCTCCTAGCAAATCGTCAAAACTGGAGGTAGTTTTGCAGACCCTTGACTCATTGGAGAATAAGATATTCACACATCACCCCACAAATTATTTACTGATTATGAAGGGAACATGGTATGTTAACCCTGGGGAAATCTGGCAAACATCATTTTGGTAAGTAACCAAAATCACCAACAAAGGGACAGGGCTTAGATCATGTGCCTCATGACACAACGCACTACTATAAGCCAAACATATTTAACTTGAATCTAATCATGAGGAAATAAACAGACAAATACAAACTGAGAGACATTCTATGAAGAACCTGCCCTGTATTCTTCAAAATATGGCAGGGTTATGAAAGACAAAGAAAGACTGAGGAACTAGTCCACATTCCAGAAGACTAGAGAGACAGGACAACTGTGTGTGATGTATGTTCATGAGAAGCTATAAAAGACATTATTGAGATAACTGAGGAAATTTGAACACAGAATGTATATTAAATAACAATATTATAACTGTTAATTTTTTTGTGTTATAATGACAGTATGATTATATACATGAAGGATTTGTTTTTAAGAGGTACATCCTAAAGTACCTGGGAGTAATGTGTCATGATATCTATATATATAACTTACATAAATAAATAATATATATATATTCATATATATTCAAGAGAGAGAAAGCAATAATGGCAGAATGATAACAATTACAAAATATGGGTGAAGGGTATATGTGTGTTAATTGTATTATTTTTGCAGCTTTTCTATAGGCTTAAACATGGTTTGGTGGGGTTTTTTTTTTGATAAAAGGTAATGGGGTGGAGGAAGAGGGCACATATAAAACTCCCCAAGGAGAAGCCTTCTTTGTTCCTTATGGTCTAGAATAGTGGTCCAGACTTGTTTTTTAAGAGTTTTCACTGACACTGCTTCTTGTAAGATCAATAAAGTGATAAACTTTTGAAAAAAGTTTACTTGTATTGTTTTTCTGTATCCTCCCCCTCTTTCTGGAATTCAGAATTATACATATATCAGGCTGTTTGCTGTTATTCCACCAGATAGAATAGAGGCTCTGTTTATTTTTTTTTCCCTAGCTTTTTTCCCTCTGATTTCATTTGGGATAGATTTTATTGCTATGTCCTCAAGTTCACTGATTATATCCTCTGTCGTGTCTAATTTCTTAATTCAGTCAAGTACGTTTTCCGTCTTAGGTATTTATTTTTGCTTATCTGTAAGATGGATCTGGGTCTTATATCTTCCGTTTCTTTTCTCATCATTCTCATACTTTCTCATAATTTTTGAAACTATGGAATACATTTATAATAGCTGTCTTAACATCCTTGTGTATTAATACTATCATCTGTGCCACATTTGGATCTGTTTCTGTCGATATTTCCCCTGGTTATTCATAATATTTTTCTGCTCCTCTGTACTTAGGAACTTTTGATAGGATGTCAGACATTATTAATTTAATATTGTTGGGTGAAGCTGGAAAAGTATGTAGTCCTTTAAAAATTATTGTGCTTTGTTCTGGATACAGTTAAGTTACTTGGGAATAGTTTGATCCTTTTGAGGCTTGCTATACAGTTTGCCGCCATAATGTGGGTTCAGAACAACTTTCAGTCTAGCGAGACAATATGCTTCTGAGGACTCTACCAAATGCCTGGGCACAGGAAGTCTTTCCTCTCTTTCTCATCTAGAAAATTAACAATTCAGGCTATGTATGGGCTTTGGTGATTTTTCCACCTGTTTCTTTCCAATGGTTCTTTCCTTCGTCTTCATGGTTTTCTTACACAGATGCATAGATCTGTACTCAATTGGAGACTCCAGGGAAATCCTCTGTAGTTGTTGAAAATTCTGTCTGTGCAGCTCCCTCCTCACTGGTACTCTACTCTGAAAATCCTAGCCTCCTAAACTCTGAACTCTTATTTCCTCAGCTCAGGGAAACCTCCTGGCTATATGTGGATTCCCACTCCCTGTGCTGTGATCTTGAAACTCCAGGCAGTAAACTGGGGCATTCATAGAGATCACCTGATCTGTTTGCCTTTTCTGAGGATTATCCTCCTACTCTACCTGTTGTCCAGCACCTAGAACTGTTATTTAATTTTGCAGTTGTTTAAGGTGTGAGGGAAAATTTGGTTCCTGTTATTCCATAATGGCTGGAAATGGAAGTCTTCAGTGATATTATTTTTATTATAAAATGAGAAAATATTTAAGAAAATTTGGATGTTATATAATTATAAGGAAATTAAAAGCTCATTCATCATTCACCTAACACATGAAATTTTATTATATTTCCTTCAAGTATTGTGTTTTCTGTGAATAGCTTGCTTTAATTTAAATGGCAAGTAAATATGGTATTTAAAATACAACTTTAATCCTTTATTTTTAATTTAACATTATTTCCTAATCACTTTCATATACTCTTTCTTAGAATCATCTATAAAGCCTGGACAATATCCTAAATTGTAGACATGTGTACCATAGACTATTTAACCTTTTCTCCATAGATAGATATTTAACTGGTTCCTGCTTTTGCTATTACAACTAATGAATATTTTATACAGATATTTTTGCTTAAATTTGAATATTTACTCAGGCAACATTGGAATTACTGGATATAAGTAGTTTAAGGTACTCAATTCACTTTGCCAAGTTGATTTCCAAAGGACTATATCATTGGAAATATTTTATTTACCCACTACACATATTATTATGAAGATGCTTACTCTGTGCCACTCATTGAGCCAAGTTCTGGTGATACAAGATGAACAAGACCCCAACTTTGAGTTCTAGGAGCTTACAGCCTAGATATGCAGACCAGTATGTTAACAGGTAAGTGCTGCAAAGCATTATGGGGGTTCTGTGTACACAGGAACAGGATGCAGTGAGTTGCTTTGGCAGAGAAATGTGTCTATCTCATCACCTAACAGAGTCTGATGCAAAGTAGGCATTTAATAAATTGTTGTGGAAAGAAAGAGAGAGGGAAGGAGGGAGGATGGCTAAAGAAGTGAATGTTCAATCCATTCAGCAACTTGTTCAGAAAAAGTTATGTAGAGGAAACTGTGATTTGTAATTAGCATATAATTTATTTATTCATACAGTCACTTAGCAAGATTTTTGGCAGTGTGTGAGTACTTAAGTGTGTTAAGTGCTAAGGACATTGATGCTACTGTTCCTGTGGAATTTGCTGCCTGGCAAGGAAGACAGATAATAAACAAGCAATTAAAATAATGGAGGACATAGGGTAGTCTAAGAGTATATAATAGGAGTGAGTCACTTAGCCTAGGGGTCAGTGGAGGCTTCCCATGTGGAGTGACAGTTAATGCATGACTTGAAGGGTAAGTTAAGTTAGAAAAAAGGGGAGAGTGAAAAATGGTTCCAGGCAGAGGCAGTCATATCATTCATCTAAATGCAAATAAATGCTTTTCTAATGTTCGAAGTGGCTTAAAGACCGTTTCTTTGCTCAGATATTTTCACATCCCTCCACCCAGCAATGTGGTTTGTATTCATGGTTTTCTAAACCTTTTCTTTTATGAAAAGTACAAAGGAAAACTTCAACCTAGATCCAACCCATATTCAAATTTAATGGGAGCTTAATCCAAAGGGTTTAACTGTGTTGCTTTAAAACCATCCTGTCTGATAAGCACAGTTGTGTCCTTTCTACAGCTGCAGGTGGTGCTTCAAAGGACCAGTCAGCCCACGTCACATATGGCCCTCAGCCTGTCTGACTCTATTGAGGACCATCCAGTAAATCCAGATGGCTCCGAGATGACCACCAGAAAGGTACATGCACATAGAATTTATATATTTATCTATCTCCTGGTTCTTTAGAGATCACCCATGAACCGATGCTGTGGACCGGGGCCTGACGTTTATTTAAACTCCACATTATTGTTTAAAATAATGTCTTCATTCATTTGGAATTGAGAAGGAATGAGTTGTTTTTTTAATTACATAGAAATATATTTCTATGTAATTAAAATCTACCTCTTAAGTACACTTTTTACAGGTGCAAATGGTAGTGAACATAAATCACTCTAAAATAAATTGCACACTCTCTGCATTCTTTTTTTTTGTTGTTATCATTAATCTACAATTACATGAAGAACATTATGTTTACTAGGCTTTCCCCTACCCCAAGTCCCCCCAACAAACCCCATTACAGTCACTGTCCATCAGCATAGTAAGATGTTGTAGAATCACTACTTGTCTTCTCTGTGTTGCACAGCCCTCCCCTTTCCCCAACCCCCCACATTATACATGATAATCATAATACCCCCTTTCTTCTTCTCCACCCTTATCCCTCCCTACCCTCCCATTCTCCCCAGTCTCTTTCCCTTTGGTAACTGTTAGTCCATTCTTGGGTTCTGTGATTCTGCTGCTGTTTTGTTCCTCAGTTTTTCTTTTGTTCTTACACTCCACAGATGAGTGAAATCATTTGGTATTTGTCTTTCTCCGCTTGGCTTATTTCACTGAGCATAATACCCTCTAGCTCCATCCATGTTGTTGCAAATTGTAGGATTTGTTTTCTTCTTACGGTTGAATAATATTCCATTGTGTATATGTACCACATCTTCTTTATCCATTCATCTACTGATGGACACTTAGGTTGCTTCCATATCTTGGCTATTGTAGATAGTGCTGCGATAAACATAGGGGTGCATCTGTCTTTTTCAAACTGGAGTGCTGCATCCTTAGGGTAAATTCCTAGGAGTGGAATTCCTGGGTCAAATGGTAAGTCTATTTTGAGCATTTTGAGGAACCTCCATATTGCTTTCCACAATGGTTGAACTAATTTACATTCCCACCAGCAGTGTAGGAGGGTTCCCCTTTCTCCACAACCTCCCCAACATTTGTTGTTGTTTGTCTTTTGGATGGTAGCGATCCTTACTGGTGTGAGGTGATATCTCATTATGGTTTTAATTTGCATTTCTCTGATAACTAGCGATGTGGAGCATCTTTTCATGTGTCTGTTGGCCATCTGAATTTCTTCTTTGGAGAACTGTCTGTTCAGCTCCTCTGCCAATTTTTTAATTGGATTATTTGCTTTTGTTTGTTGAGGTACGTGAGCTCTTTATATATTTTGGATGTCAACCCTTTATCGGATCTGTCATTTACAAATATATTCTCCCATACTGTAGGGTACCTTTTTGTTCTATTGATGGTGTCCTTTGCTGTACAGAAGTTTTCAGCTTGATATAGTCCCACTTGTTCACTTTTGCTTTTGTTTTCCTTGCCCAGGGAGATATGTTCAAGAAGAGTTCACTCATGTTTATGTCCAAGAGATTTTTGCCTATGTTTTTTTCTAAGAGTTTTATGGTTTCATGACTTACATTCAGGTCTTTGATCCATTTTGAATTTACTTTTGTGTATGGGGTTAGAGAATGATCCAGTTTCATTCTCTTACATGTAGCTGTCCGGTTTTGCCAGCATCATCTGTTGAAGAGACTGTCATTTCCCCATTGTATGTCCATGGCTCCTTTATCGATATTAATTGACCATATATGTTTGGGTTAATGTCTGGAGTCTCTAATCTGTTCCACTGGTCTGTAGCTCTGTTCTTGTGCCAGTACCAAATTGTCTTGATTACTATGGCTTTGTAGTAGAGCTTGAAGTTGGGGAGTGAGATACCCCCCCACTTTATTCTTCTTTTCAGGATTGTTTTGGCTATTCGGGGTCTTTGGTGTTTCCATATGAATTTTTGAACTATTTGTTCTAGTTTGTTGAAGAATGTTGTTGGTAATTTGATAGTGATTGCATTGAATCTGTGTATTGCTTTGGGCAGGAAGGCCATTTTGACGATATTAATTCTTCCTAGCCAAGAGCACGGGATGAGTTTCCATTTGTTACTGTCCTCTTTAAGTTCTCTTAAAAATGTCTTATAGTTTTCAGGGTATAGGTCTTTCACTTCTTTGGTTAGGTTTATTCCTAGGTATTTATTCTTTTTGATGCAATTGTGAATGGAATTGTTTTCCTGATTTCTCTTTCTATTGGCTCATTGTTAGTGTATAGGAAAGCCACAGATTTCTGTGTGTTAATTTGTATCCTGCAACTTTGCTGTATTCCGATATCAGTTCTGGTAGTTTTGGAGTGGAGTCTTTAGGGTTTTTTATGTACAATATCATGTCATCTGCAAATAGTGACAGTTTAACTTCTTCTTTACCAATCTGGATTCCTTGTATTTCTTTGTTTTGTCTAATTGCCATGGCTAGGACCTCCAGTACTATGTTGAATAAAAGTGGGGAGAGTGGGCATCCCTGCTTTGTTCCTGATCTCAGAGGAAAAACTTTCAGCTTCTCACTGTTCAGTATGATGTTGGCTGTGGGTTTGTCATATATGGCCTTTATTATGTTGAGGTACTTGCCCTCTATACACATTTTGCTGAGAGTTTTTATCATGAATGAATGTTGAATTTTGTCGAATGCATTTTCAGCATCTATGGAGATGATCATGTGGTTTTTGTCTTTCTTTTTGTTGATGTGGTGGATGATGTTGATGGATTTTCGAATGTTGTACCATCCTTGCATCCCTGGGATGAATCCCACTTGGTCATGGTGTATGATCCTTTTGATGTATTTTTGAATTCGGTTTGCTAATATTTTATTGAGTATTTTTGCATCTATGTTCATCAGGGATATTGGTCTGTAATTTTCTTTTTTGGTGGGGTCTTTGCCTGGTTTTGGAATTAGGGTGATGTTGAATTCATAGAATGAGTTTGGGAGTATTCCCTCCTCTTCTATTTTTTGGAAAACTTTAAGGAGAATGGGTATTATGTCTTCTCTGTATGTCTGATAAAATTCTGAGTTAAATCCATCTGGCCCAGGAGTTTTTTTCTTGGGTAGTTTTTTGATTACCGCTTCAATTTCTTTGCTGGTAATTGGTTTGTTTAGATTTTGTGTTTCTTCCTTGGTCAGTCTTGGAAGGTTGTATTTTTCTAGGAAGTTGTCCATTTCTTCTAGGTTTTCCAGCTTCTTAGCATATAGGTTTACATAGTAGTCTCTGATAATTCTTTATATTTCTGTAGGGTCCGTCGTGATGTTTCCTTTCTCATTTCTGATTCTGTTGATGTGTGTTGATTCTCTTTTTCTCTTAATAAGTCTGGCTAGAGGCTTATCTATTTTGTTTATTTTCTCAAAGAACCAGCTCTTGGTTTCATTGATTTTTTTCTGTTGTTTTAGTCTTCTCAATTTTGTTTATTTCTTCTCTGATCTTTATTATGCCCCTCCTTCTGCTGACTTTAGGCCTCATTTGTTCTTCTTTTTCCAATTTTGATAGTTGTGACATTAGACTATTCATTTGGGTTTGTTCTTTCTTCTTTAAATATGCCTGGATTGCTATATACTTTCCTCTTAAGACTGCTTTCGCTGCATTCCCACAGAAGTTGGGGCTTTGTGTTGTTGTTGTCATTTATTTCCATATATTGCTGGATCTCTATTTTAATTTGGTCATTGATCCATTGACTATTTAGAAGTGTGTTGTTAAGCCTCCATGTGTTTGTGAGCCTTTTTGCTTTCTTTGTACAATTTATTTCTAGTTTTATACCTTTGTGGTCTGAAAAGTGGGTTGGTAGAATTTCAATCTTTTTAAATTTACTGAGGCTCTTTTTGTGGCCTAGTATGTGGTCTATTCTGGAGAATGTTCCATGTGCACTTGAGAAGAATGTGTATCCTGTTGCTTTTGGGTGTAGAATTCTATAGATGTCTATTAGGTCCATCTGTTCTAGTGCGTTGTTCAGTGCCTCTGTGTCCTTACTTGTTTTCTGTCTGGTGGATCTGTCCTTTGGAGTGAATGATGTGTTGAAGTCTCCTAAAATGAATGCATTGCATTCTATTTCCTCTTTTAGTTCTGTTAGTATTTGTTTCACATATGCTGGTGCTCCTGTGTTGGGTGCATATTTATTTATAATGGTTATATCCTCTTGTTGGTCTGAGCCCTTTATCATTATGTAATGTCCTTCTTTATCTCTTGTTACTTTCATTGTTTTGAAGTCTATTTTGTCTGATACTAGTGCTGCAAACACCTGCTTTTCTCTCCCTATTGTTTGCATGAAATATCTTTTTTCATCCCTTGAGTTTAAGTCTGTGCATGTTTTTGGGTTTGAGGTGAGTCTCTTGTAAGCAGCATATAGATGTGTCTTGTTTTTTTATCCATTCTATTACTCTGTGTCTTTTGATTGGCGCATTCAGTCCATTTACATTTAGGGTGATTATCGATAGGTATGTACTTATTGCCATTGCAGGCTTTAGATTCATGGTTACCAAAGGTTCCAGGTTACTTTCCTTACTATCTAAGAGTCTAACTTAACTCACTTAGTATGCTGTTACAAACACAATCTAAAGGTTCTTTTTTACTTCTCCTCCTTTTTCTTCCTCCTTCATTCTTTATATATTAGGTATCAAATTGTGCACTTTTTGTCTATCCCTTGATTGACTTTGGGGATAGTCAATTTAATTTTGCATTTGCCTCACAGTCAGCTGCTCCACCCTCCCTACTGTGATTTTACTACCTCTGGTGACAGCTATCCAACCCTAGGAACACTTCCATCTATAGCAGTCCCTCCAAAATAGACTGCAGAGATGGTTTGTGGGAGGTAAACTCTCTCAGCTTTTGCTTATCTGGAAATTGTTTAATCCCTCCTTCAAATTTAAATGATAATCTCGGTTCCAGGCCCTTCTGCTTCATGGCATTAAATACATCATGCCACTCCCTTCTGGCCTATAAGGTTTCTGCTGAGAAGTCTGATGTTAGCCTGATGGGCTTTCCTTTGTATATGATCTTATTTCTGCCTCTGGCAGCTTTTAACAGTCTGTCCTTATCCTTGATCTTTGCCATTTTAATTAGTATATACGTTGGTGTTGTCTTACTTGGATCCCTTGTGTTGGGAGATCTGTGGATCTCCATGGCCTGAGAGACTATCTCCTTCCCCAGGTTGGGGAAGTTTTCAGCAACTACCTCCTCAAAGACACTTTCTCTCCCTTTTTCTCTCTCTTCTTCTTCTGGCACCCATGTAATGCAAATATTGTTCCATTTGGATTGGTCACACAGTTCCCTCAATATTCTTTCATTTTTAGAGATCCTTTTTTCTCTCTGTGCCTCGGCTTCTTTATATTCCTCTTCTCTAGTTTCTATTTCATTTATTGTCTCCTCCACTATATCCAACCTGCTTTTAATACCGTCCATCGTGTTCTTCAATGATTGGATCTCTGACCTGAATTCATTCCTGAGTTCTTGGATGTCTTTCCGTATCTCCATTAAAATGTTGATGATATTTATTTTGAACTCCCTTTCAGGAAGAGTCACAAGGTCCATATCATTTAAACTTTCTCGGGAGTTGTATTAACAATTTTACTCTGGACAAGGTTCCTTTGGCGTTTCATGTTTGTATATGGCGCCCTGTAGTGCCCAGAAGCTCTATTGTGGAGCTGCTCAGCCCCTGAAGCAATGTCGGGGGTTGCAGGGGAGCAGTGCTGGTGCCTGGGGGGAGGAAAGAGCTGTTCCCCACTTCCTGGCTGCTGTGCCTGTCTTCACTTCCTGAGCCAGTGGGCCGGGCACACAGGTATAAGTTTTTGTCCCAGAGCAGCCGGATATGGATCCCTGCTTTCCACAAGCAGCCGGAATCCCAGTGTCCCCAGGAACTCTGCCTGTATTAACTTTCCAACCTGGTAGTCATGCAAGTCTCATGAAAGCACCATAAAATGTAGGTTTGTGCTCCCAGAGCAGATTTCCAGAGCTAGGTATTCAGCGGTCCCAAGCCTTCCACTCCCTCCCTGCTCCGTTTCTCTTCCTCCCGCCGGTGAGCTGGGGTAGGGGAGGGGCTCGGGTCCCGCAGAGCCATAGCTCTGGTACATTACCCCGTTCGCTGAGGTCTCCTCTTTTCTCCAGGTGAGTGCAGTCTGACGCCGTCCTCTTTCTTGTTGGTCTCTCTGGATTAGTTGCGCTAATTAAATTTTCTAATTGTATCCAGTTTTAGGAGGAAGCCTCTGTCTCTCCTCTCACGCCGCCATCTTTAATCCTCTCACTCTCTGCATTCTTAAACAAAGTTTCTAACCACCATTTGACCTGATTATTCAGTCTGTGAGCATTGACTGTTTTTGTATTTGTTGGTTGTTATTATTTGTCTCTATTATCTAGCTCTATGCTAGGAACTGGGAATAAATTAAGCAAAATCCCTAACAGAAATGTTATGCTTAAAAAGAAAAACCATACCTGAACAACTAAGTTGAATATGCCCAAAACATATGCTCTGTTGTGGAGTTCAATGCTGGGACTGCTCCACACAAGGCCAGGAAGGTGTCACAGAGAAGGTGCTGGAAGTGGACCTGGATGCAGGGGAGAAAGGTGGTGTTGGTGGCACTGGTGGATGGTAGGGTGCTGTTTCTTGGGTGGAGAGGAGGAGGAGGTGCTTCCCAGCTGATGAGGCTGCATGAACAAAGCGTAAGGTGCATTCGGCGAACTGTGAGGCGTGGGTGGTGTGGTGGGAAGTGGCAGAAATGACCCCAGAAGGGTGAATTGGGGCCAGCTCAGGAAGGGCTTTGGGTGCTATGCTAAGGAGGGGCACTGAGCTTCCTAACAAGGAGTGGCATGATCTGCCTTGGTTTTTATAAAGATTGCTCAGGCAGAACCTGAAAAATGATGCATGCAATCGTGGGCCAAGATTGGAAACAGAGAAGCCAGTGAGGTGTCTGTTAAAGCAGCACAGAGGGATAGGCAGAGGGTTGAAGTGGCCCAGGGAGGAGGAGAGAAGAGCTCATGGGAGGTGACAGCTAAAACAAGGTAGTAGGATACTGTGGAGATCACAGGCCCTGAGGCAGATGTGAGCTGGCACCAATACCTTGCCCCTCCTGGCTGAGAGACCTGGGGCAAACCACTCCGCTTCTCAGTGCTCCCATTTCCTTGTCTGTAAGGTGGTGTTCTTGATACTTCACAGGATGACTACATAAGTCATTGAGGAAACAAGGCACTAGCACCAAGCAGGCAGTTTGCAGTTTAGAGCTCCTTTCCTTGTCCTGGAGATCCAAGTCATGAAGGCGTTCATCTCACAGATGGGGTGGTTTCGGGGAGCCCTCTCTCCCTGTGAGCTGTGCCTTTTTTGATGACTTTTGATCATTCTTTTATTCAACAAATATGCATTGAGCATCTACTGTGTGCTAGGTAATGTCACTAAACCTGTCCCTGCTGGCTGCAGGACCCCTTAAGAACTGACTGCTTCCATTGGCTCTGAGCTCAGGAATCAGAGAGCTGAACATGTTGTGGGTGTCCATAAACACCATGTCAGTGTATGTGGATGTGCTGGTGTACTGAGGGTAAGTGAGGTCCTGGAGGCCTCCCCTGTCATGTAGCGTGCATTTGGGTTCTCACATCTTCCAACTTACCAGAGGACCCCATAGACCTGTGAGACCTTGCTCTCTGCATAGATGGTGGACTGTGTTAGGAGCCGCTGCCGGATACAGCAGAGGATACTGACTTACTCTGAAGCATTATTCCAAGAAATTCCTGCAAGCAGAGGGTCTTGGGAACCAGCCAAGGAGCTATGGAATCCACTCCTGGAGATGCCAGGACAAGACATGTTCTCCCTGCTGACTTACACGTTGTAGCCACTCATCATAAGGGAGGGGGCTGGCCCACCAATACCCCCATCCCAGCCCCTGTGAGACCATGCTTCTCCCGCCTTCGGAGGAGACTGTAGCACACATCTCCACAACGCATTACATCATCTCCCAAAGGCAAAAGCCACTCGTGAGCTTTTGCTGGCTAAGACCTCAGGGCAGGACTTGGTGTTCTTGATATGGAACATCTGTCTTGGGATGCACAGTTGGGAAAGAGGGAAGGATTTTCTGGGAGCCCGTCTGGCTCACTGCGTGAAGGCCAGGAGGCGTTTGGTGAAATAGCGGGGAAGGCTGTAATATGTAAACATGACGTGAGTGTGCTTCTCAGGAATGACTGGAAGTCTGCAGACAGGAGGCCTACTCTCTCCTCAGGCACAGGGAAAAGGAGCCTTGTCATATATGTATGTTAATTTGTTTGATTCAATGGATAAACAGACATTACATATATTACCCTGAGAGTACGAGTGAGTACCTATGGATAACATCTTTTTCCCTTTACAGTTGCTATTTGTACAAAATTCATTCTTTGTATGGATGGTTTCCTTCTATCAAATGCCCCAGTGTCCTGAAGTCAGTTCATCTATGGAACGATCTCCCAAAGGAGCCGACAACAACACACAGAGCTAACAAGCCCCTTGGCCTCTGGATTCCTATGGAGATGTACAGTTACCCAACAGGCTCCTGTTCCCGAAAAGCCAAAGGAGGGCGCAGGGTGAGCAATCAGCCTGACTGATGAGCTTGACAGAAGCTTGTATTAGACAAGTCAGGGGATAAGAGCTAGAACTGAGAGGAAAAGGTTGATAAAGAACCTGACTGGCCATCTGTCAGGAATTCTGTCCTGACTTCATTAGCTTTGGAAGATCCATGGCTGTTGGGGCTGGAAAAGAGGATAGAGGAACGATATGAGGAAGGTGGTTGGAAAAGGTTCTCCCTACCTCCTGGTAGGACCTTCCCAGGTAAGAGAGAAAAGTGACCTAAAGGCACAGTGGATTTTCTCTCTCCGTCTCCCCAACTACAAGGTAGGAGTGGCTACATGGGAAAGGGAAACTGTATAAGCTGCCTATCTGTGCACAAACATGTGTGCAAGGGTGTGGTCACCCTGGATCTCTGCAGACAGCTAGATCACATTAGCTAGATCGCATCGAATCATCTTCCAAGAACTCACTCAAATGAAAACCTTTCTTACACGTGGAGGCTTTTTCTGACTCCTCTTCCTGCACCCACACCAGGTGGAATCTGTCCCTTTGTGTTTCCATTTTACTTCATATATTCACACAACTTTTATCTCACCTAGAACTCTGACTTCTCATGTAATTATGGTTGGGGATTGCCTGAGTACAGGTGTAACCAAGCATTTAACAGTGTTGCTGATACATAGTAAAGGATGCATATTGGATAAAATAATTTATGTGTATACAACTTACCATCTTTTTATGCATTCATATATAATAGAAAAGTTAAGAGATGTAAGGATACATAAACTGCATGTGAGCTGTGTTTTGCTTTGAAGATAGAATCAAAGGTACTTTAAAGCAGTGTTTCTCAAGAAGATATTCTGATTAAATTAATCCGTATTAGGTATTTTGTTTTGTTTTGTTTTGAGACTCTCCAGATGTTAGGATGTGCTACCAGTATTATAAACCATTGATTTGTGAGGAGAAAGGTTTATTTGGGAAAAATCAAATTTATCAATTTTTCTTTTATGGTTAGTGATTTTTGTGTCTCAAAATACCTGCCTACAGCAAAATTGTAAATATTTTCTCCTGTTATTTTTCGTAGAAGTTTTATAGTCTGGAATTTACATTTAAGTCTTTGATCTGTTTCAAAATAATGTTTGTGTATGGTATGAGGTAGTGGTCTGGGCTCATTTACATACAATGATTTATATACAATCAGATGCATCCATTTTAAATGTACAGTTCAATGAATTTTGACAAATTTACATACCCATGTAACCACCACCACAATCAAGATATAGGACATTTCCATCACCTTTCCATCAGTGAAATACTCTTTCCACTGAATTATGTAGGCACCTTTTTCAGAAGTCAATTGACCATAAATGTGGATCAATTTCTGGACATGTTCTTATGTTCCATTGATATGTATGCCCATTGTAGTACTAATGGTACACTGTCTTAATTATAAGAGCTTTATAAGATTTGAAATCAGTCTTCAAATGTCATTTTTCCCCCAAAATTGTTATGGTTATTGTTTTTTTGAATTTCTATATGTACTTTAGAATCAACTTTTATTTTGATTATTACTGCATTAACATAATGAATCAATTTCAGAAAAATTAGTTGCTTAACAATATTTAGTCTTTCTATCCACAAACATGATGTATTTCTCCATTTATTTAGGTCCTCTTTAATTTCTATAAACAACATTTGGTAGTTTCCAGTATAGAAATCTTTTCTACCTTTCATTAAATTTATTCTTAAGCATTTTATGGTACTATTATATGGAATTGACTTACTTTAATTAAACTTTTTTTGGAGGTGATTATAAATACACACACAACATAAGAAATAATACAGAGAGATCCCAAGTACCTTTGCATAAGCTTCTCTTAATGGTAACATCTTGCAAAGTTATAATCACAACCAAGAATACTGACATTGGTTCAGTCAAAATACAGAACATCACCAAAGACTCACTCACATTGCTCTTTTGTAGTTACATTGATTTCACTCTGTCCTCACCCACTCCTTAACCCCTGGCAACAATTAATCTGTTCTTCATTACTGTAATTTTATTATTTTAGGAATGTTATATAAATGGAATAATAAAGTATATAACTTTTGGGGACTGGCTTTTGTTCACTCAGAATAATTCTTTAGAAATTCATGCAGGTTGTTGTGTGTATCAGTAGTTCCTTTTATTACTGAGAAGCATTCCATGGTATGGGTTTTGACCATTCAACCACTGAAGAACATCTGTGTTATTTCCAGTTTGGGGCTATTACAAATAAAGCTGCTATAAATATTCATGTACAGGTTTTTGTGTGGACTTAAGTCTTCACTTCTCTGGGATAAATGCCCAGGAGTGCAATTGTTGGGTAGATGTTTAGTTTTTGAAAAAACTGTCAATCCATTTTCCAGAGTGTATTATTTTACATTCTTCTAGCAATGAATGAGTGATACCCATTCTCTGCATTCTCATCAGCATTTGGTTTCATTATTTTTCATTTAAGCTATTCTGATCAGTGTATTCATGATATCTCATTGTAATTTTAATTTTCACTTCTCTAGTGGCTAATGATATTGTCTATATATCCTCTTCAGTGAAACTCTCTTCATATCTTTTGCCCTTTTTCTAATTGGGTTGTTTGGTTTCCTGACTGTTGATTGCTGAGAATTTATGAAATATTTTCTGGATACCTCTTCTTCATCAAATTTGTGGTTTACAAGTATTTTCTTCCAGTCTGTCACTTTTTTTATCCTCAGAGCAAAATTTTTATATTTTGATAAGACCCAACCTATCAATTTTTCCTGGTATGGCTTATATTTTTAGTGTCAAGTCTGAGAACTCTGCTTAGCCTTAGATCCCCAAGAGTTTATCCTATTTTTTTTGAGTTTATAGACACATTTTACATTGAAGTTTATGATCCATTTTGTGTTAATAATTTTATAAGATGGAGATTTAGATCAAGGTTTTTGCATTTGGATGTCCAATTTTTCCAGCATCACTTGTTGAAAGGTGTCTTTCCTCCATTGAACTGGTTTTGCAACTTTGTCAAAAATCAGTTGGCCATATTTGTGGGGATTTATTTTGGGGTTCTCTGTTTTTTTCCACTGGTTTATGTGTCTATCTCTCCACCAATACCATCTTAGTATAGTCTTGATTACTTTAACTGTATAATAAGTGTTGAAATACAGTAGATTGAATTCTCATACTTTATTATTCATTTTCAAAATTATTCTAGCTCTTCTGGTTCCTTTGTCTTCAAAGTAAATTTTCAAATACTCTTGTCTATTTCTGTCTAAAAAATCATGCTGGAATTTTGACAGGAAGTACATTAAACCTGTATATCAATTTGAGAATAACTGACATCTTTATTACATTGAATCTTCTAATTCATGAACAAAGTCTATTTCTCCATATATTTAGACCTTTGATTTTTTTAAATCAGCATTGTGTATTTTTCAGTATATAAGCCCTACGTGTGTTTTGTTAGATTTATACTAAAGTATTTAATTTGGGGGACAATCATAAATAGTATTGTATTTTTAGTTTCACTGTTTATACATTCATTGATAATATATCAAAATACAATTACTTTTAAAATATTTATTTTGTACCCTGTGACTTTGCTGAGCTAACTTATTAGGTCCAAGAAATGGTTGGGTTTTTTTTATAGATTCTTTGGGATTTTCTACTTAGACAATCATGTCATCTGAAAATAGGGATAGTTTTATGTCTTCCATTCTAATCTATAAGCCTTTTGTTTCATTTTCTTGCCTATTTCACTGGTACAACTTCCAGCACAATATTGAATAAGAGTGGTGAGATTGGAAATTCTTGGCTTGTTCCCAATCTTAGCAGAAAATTATTTAATCTTTCACTGAGACATTAGCTGTAGGTTTTCTGTAAAAGCTCTTTATCTGGTTAAGAAAGTTTCTTTCTATTCCTATTTCTGAAGCTTTTATGAGATATGGATATTGAATTTGTTGAAACGCTTTTTTTTCATGGATTGATAAGAACATGTGCTTTTTTTTTCTTTAGGCCATTTATATGGTGAATTACATTGGCTGATTTTAATTTTCAAATACTGAATCATACTTGCATCCTTGTCATATACAGTTCTATGTTTATGTCTATTATCCATCTACCTTGCTGAATTTTATTTACATATATTTTGTTAAGAGTTTTTCACATCCATATTCATAAAGGATATTGATAATTAGTTTTATTTCTTTTTTTGTATATTTATTTGGTTTTTGTTATTCAAGTAATACTAGCTTCATAAAATGAATGGAAAAGTCTTCCCTTTTCTTCTCTGTTCTGGAAAAGATTGTGTAGAATTGGTGTTATTTTACTTCAAACATTTAGTAGAATTCTCAAGTGAAGCCATGTGAACCGTAAAATTATGACATGAAATTTGTAAGTTATGAACTCAATTTCTTAATAGTTATAGTTCTATTCAAATTATCTATTTCATTTTGAATGGGTGTATGGTTTGTGTTCTTTGAGAAAGTGTTCCATTTTGTCCCTTTGTATGTAGACTTGTTTATAACATTCCCTTATTGTCTTTCGATGTCTGCAGGGTCTGTTGTGATATCCTCTGACTCCTAATATTGGTAATTTGTATTTTCACCCTTTTTTTTCATTCTCAAAATGAATTATTAGAGGTTTGTCAATTTGCTTTGATTTTATTTTAATATTATTTTTCTAGATTTTGAGATGGGAACTTAGATTATTGATTGGAGACCTTTCTTCTTTTCTAATGTACATATTTAGTGCTATAAATTTCACACTAACACTGTTTTAGGTGTGTCCCACAAGTTTTGTCATGCTATATTTTTATTTCCATTCAATTGAATATATATATCTTTTTATTTCTCTTGAAACTTCCTCTTTGACCCATGGATTATTTAGGTGTGTGTTGTTTAGTTACCAAGTGTTTGGACCTGTTATGTTTATGTTATTGATTAATAGTTTGATTCCAGTGTGGTCAGAGAATGCAGGCTTTATGATTTCTACTGTTTTAAATTTGTTGAGTTTTGTTTTATGCCTAGAATATGGTCTATCTTGATATCTTTTATGTACAGACTTGAAAAGACTGTGTATTCTGTTGCTGTGTGGTATTCTATAAATGCTAGTTAAATCCTGTTCTTTATGGTGTTGTTGAGTTCTTTTATTTATCCTTGCTAATTTCCTGTTTAGTTCTATCAATTGTTGAGAGAGAAACAAGTGCTATTCTCCAACTTTAACTGTGGATTTGACTATGTTTCCTTTGGTTTTTTTTTTTTTTTGGTTTTTGCTTAATATATTTTGCAGCCTTGTTTGGTACATATACATTTAGAATTGCTATGTCTTCTTGGTGGATTGACCCTTTCATCTTTACATAATGTTCTTGTCTCTGTCTGCTAATTTTCTTTGTTCTGATATTAATACAGCCACTTCTGCTTTCCTTTGATGAGAGTTTGCATGATATATACTATCCATTCCTTCACTTCCAATGTGACTATATCATTATATTTGAAGTGAGTTTCTTGCAGACAGCATAGGGTTGGGTCACATTTTTTTGATTTGTTACACAACAATAGATACCTAATGTAATTGACATGATATCAGTGTTGCCACCTTCCAAAACCAAAATAGAGCCACATTACTCTGCAGAGTGGTAGGTGACCTTGAAGCATATGCTCAGTGCATGTTCTTCCCTACAGCATGTCTGCCAAATCTCTCTGGATTCTTCTCTCGACAAAAACAGATACCTAGGCCTACCTAAAATCCAGACTGTCAATGTCTTAGGTACAACCTAGCTATCAAAATGTGGGTGGTTGGACACATACCCAGTACTTCAAGGACATTCTTATTGTTAGACTTCGTAGAGTTGCAGTGAGGAGTGGGAAGCTGGACACAGCCTCTGTCTATCTTATGATTCTTCCTGCTCTATATGCAAGTATGAATGAAGCCTTATTGCCCTTAAGGGTATCCTCATGCAAATGTTCCTTGACTGATAAAAAGTATTCTGTGTGTGGATCGCCTTCACTTTCTCTCAATACTCTCTCTCTTCCCCAGAGTAGTCTCTGTTTGCCCATTCCCAGAGTTTGTGTCTGCCCTTTATTCCTGTGTTATGTGTTTTCCCACAGCCTCTTCTTGTCTTGAAAATCTTTAAGCTCTCAGCATGGGTGATGAGTCACAGCTATTTTTCTTCCACCCCATTTTAGGGTATAAAGACATACCAGACCTGATGTTGGAAGAAAGGACATGAGTTATTTTCACAAAGGGTGTTACCATTTTTCTGATTTTATTTTTAAATTTCCACTAACAAATAAGTCAGGTATCCTGCATGAATTATTTTTTGAACTTATCATGTAAAAGTGTGTCTGTCTCCTTCCTGAATTTTCATGCCACCATCCAGCAATTTTCTACAGATTTAGCCTTGGGAAAGTCCATGCCCATCTAACCTTGACTCTCCCCAATTCCTGTTTTGTTTCCTTTGTTGCAGAAGGTAGAGGCAACAGCAATTCTGCTTCACTTAACTTCCGTCTCTGTGTTTGGTACCTTTTCTTATCCTGTGCTCTTTGGTAGGTTTTGTTAAACCATGCTACACTTGCTTAGGCATGTGACATCAATGTATACAGTGGTCAAGGAAAAATTAAATCTCCCATCTCCTGAAAATGAGTTTTAATTGTCAAAGAGGGGAATGAGACTGAGAACATGACATGAGTTGCTCTAACATGGAGCCTTTGCAAAAGTGAAGGTAAGTTTCAGGACCCAGTGTGAGCCCTGATGGAGAATTCAGAGAGCCACAGTTTGAATTTGAAGCCTATAGAGGCTGAACTCTTGCTCTGCCCTAAAAATGCCCCATTTTGCTCATCCCACTAACAGGGTGTAAGCTCCAAATGATTGGTCAAATTCTTACAATTCCAGTCCTATTGAAGCTTCTCCCTGAAATGGAATTGCCCAGAGATCCCAAAGCAGGAGAGGCAGGGATAGCGACAGGGCAAGGCTCGGAGAGCCTCGGCATTGGCCTCCTGGCTTTGCTGCTCTCCAGTCCCTCAGCTGCCTGGCTCACTCTGCTCTCAGTCTCCTTCCCTGAATCTTGAAACACAGAGCCTTGGGCCTTTGTATCCCTTGCCATGACCTAATTCCCCTGGACTTCCCAGATGTGGGACATTTCTCTTGGCTTGAACTCAACAAACTGCACTGAGCCCATCTCAGTTGCTGGCCCAGCACGTACTTCCTACACAGAGAAGGGGTTCTGGACTCACCTCTCAAGGGTGATGTGAAGCTAAAATGAGCTAAAAGGATGTTCCTAATGGTGGAGGTAGAGGTGCAGATAGTTGGTGGAGGTAGAAATCATGGTTGTTAGGACTAAGCAACTGGCTATCAGCCTTCACAGGGAAAAGCCTTGGGCTCTTGAAATTCATTAACTCAGAACCAGTGGCATAAATACAAATTCTACCTCCAGGTTTGCAATGCAGGAGACTAAAGGTCCCAGGAAACCCAGCTCTAACACATGGTCACAGAGCTGTGTCTGTAACTCTCTAACAGTCATTAAAAATGTTTTTGCTTATTCAGCAAGGCACATTTACTGGGGATTAGGAGAACCCATAAAACATTGCACTCTACTCAAAGTCTTCTTCAGATAAACCCTCTGAAGCTTTGAAGTATCCACTTGCCAAGGATTTTGCATTACTCTTTATCCCCTTGGCAAAATGCCTGTGTGTTTGTGTGTCTGTGTATGTGTATGTGCACTTTTTTTTTTAGGATCTTGATAGAGCTAGGATCAACCCATACCAAAGAGGTGGATGGGGAATATTTTTATTTTTAGACCATTGGTGCAGGATACCAGACATCCTATTTGTAGCTGCATCATTTTCTAACAGTGTGGTGTGCTGGGAAGGGCACTGGGCTGGGATTTAGAGACTGGCCTTTTATGGTGGCTCTGCCAACAACTGGTTACAGGACCTTGGGGAAGTCATTAGAGTCCTTATGTATAAAATTAAGGGTTAGCTAGATGAGCTGTAAGCTTCCATTTTAAAAGTTAATTCTTCAACTCTGACTGACTAAATTTTCAGCTGAAAACTCAGTGAAATGCAGTGCTTCCCCAAATCCCAGCGGCACCTGGAGACTACCACTGAGGGACAACAGAGCATGGAAAGGAAAGGAAACCAGGATGATTTTTCAACATAATCCACGGAACATTAACCAGTCTTGGTTTTGCACTGTGGAGAAAGAGAGAGTGTGTGTGTGTACCTGAGTTCACAAATTTTTGTGAACACGTACTCAGAAGACACTTTTTAGAACTGAGCATGCCTTTTGCGGTCATCATTTCCTGTGCTTTTCAAACTCTTTATAAGCAGCAGACTTCTTGCTTTGTTGAAATTTTATGCATAATCTGAACACATACAAATGACAAGAATAGAGCTTTGGCTATGGAAACCCAGAACCCTATCTGCTTCTTTGTTCTTCTGTTCCCACCTGCCTCTCACCTGGACCTCAAAGGCTTTTCATAGAACCAGGAGCTTCTGTGTGTCCAGTTGAATAGATGACAGGGAAGGAAACTGAGGCTCAGAGAGATAGAGACTTGCTCAGGGCCATACACTAACGGGTGGAAAAGTGGCGAGGGGCGGGGTGGAGTGGGTGTTGATGCCTACCCAGGGATCTTTGAACACATCATGAGAATTCTTTTTATCACCATTCTAAAAAATGATTAGGTACATGATTGCTAGTATGCTAACACCACCATGAAGAAGAACTCTCTCAGGATAGTGGGAGTTTTAAAAGTCAACAGTCAAAACAGCATCTGTGTTAAGATTCAGGAAGCTCTGGGCTTAGTCACCTTTGCTTCAATACATGGATTATTCTTTGTAAAGACACATATGACCTTATTCCTGAAGTGCTTCTTAAACTGAGCTATTGAAAAAAAAAGCCTGGCTTAAAAGTTCATTTCTTATGTAATTAAAGAAAAGAAATGGTTCAGGAAGAAGAAAAGAGCAATCTTTCCCCTTGCTCATTTGGGACGGTGCTCACGAGACCACAGTACCACTAGCAAAGGAAGCTGACAAAATAGCACACAGCATGTGAGGGCTCCATGGTACGGCCCTGGGGCACTCAGTGTTGCTGGGAAAATCTGTATCAGTGATCGTGATTGTATAGCTTCAGGGTCCAACTCTAGATTGCAAAATATTTCCCCTTTTGGACTTCAACTTGACAATAATTCAACAGTGTGACAGCTTAGTAGGAAATGGACCTTGAACAAGAGTGATAGGTATCTTGAGCTTGGCCAGAGCTGCCCAGGAAGCTCAGTGGCAGATTAAGTAATCATATCCTATGGCCTTCGTCTCTCATAAAAGAAACATTTGCGGTGTGCGACCCAAGCATATTTCATACAAAATCTTGTTCCCACTCTTCCTCTCAGCAGTATTTGGCAGTGTTCATCAGTTTCTAATATTTTGTTCTGGTCACAAATAAACCTTCTCTGTCCACTTTCTTGGCAAGCTGAATCACAGACTGTTCGAGCTGGAATTGGTCTCAGAGGTCATTGAATCCAATCCCGTTGTCTCACAGCAGAGGAGTCGGAGACAGAGAGGGGGAAGTGATTGGACCAAGGTCACACAGCAAGTTAACAGCAGAGCTGGGGCATGCGCAGAGCTGCTCTCCTGATATCAAGGACTTTTCCGCTATTCTATGCAACTTCTTTTAAATTAGCCCCAACACAGGAAGATAGTTGGTTTGTATGTGGTTCACTGGTGTGGTATTTGCAGTCAGATAACAGAGATTGATTGAACATGTAGGGAAGCCCCTCAATAGGCTTACCTTCTGCAGAGGATGACAGATATTTATTAAATAAATAATACTAAATGCTTAGGTACATCTGTTGCAAGTATGCAAACACCTCTGTGAAGAAGCAGCAGCAGCTGCTATGAGAGTGTCATCTCCAGGGCCGATAGGCTCTATTTATGTCAGGGGTTGAGTCTGACTGGTTGATCCCATAACTTGGCAGTTAAACATGTTGTCGCTTACTTTTGGTTATCTCCCAAAAGTTGTTTACATAATGTGTGGGTAACTTACACCACTTGATTCTGTTCCTCTTTGTTTCCTCTGCCTAATGAGTCTGCCCGTGTGTACCTCCAGTACTGTGAAGGAACTGAGATTCATACAGTCTTATTCTCTCTCATAACCTGAACTGACAAATGGAGTATTCAAGTGGACATTTGAATTAGCCATGAGACCAGGGTGTTTAGGTTCTTTCCAGGATGGGGCATGTTAGATCTTAGAACTCTGATGTGACAACTCTTCAATTCCTTACATTTATGTTGAAAGTAAAGTAGTGACTTCCAACTGAACACTGACCTAATTTTGAATATTAACCCCTCCTCCTCTTCAGTCCCCACCAATATTTTAGCATGCCATTCCTGTTAAACTCCTCCTGCAAATGCAGCCTCGGCAGAGTTAGATCCCTGCCATGAATCTTTCTGGAAAATGAGCTATCATGCCTAAATTCCTTCTCATTCCAGAAGTATGTAAAGAAGCAACAGTTAAAGGAAATTCCTACACACTGGGCTTCACACTAGAGAGTTAATTATGGACATTTCTCTAAGTCAAGAAGGCTTGAACTTGGGGTCTGGGCTGGCACCTGTAAGAGTTCTGAGCTTGATCCAAGCTCCTGTGCATGTCTTCTCAGCTCACTTTCCATCCCAGGGGTCTTCTCTTCCTCTGCCTTTTCCATCATGTTTATGCGGAATCCCTGAGCTCCTTCCTCGCTGTTCCCGTAGTCCCCACGTCTGTTCAAATTGTTTCCTTCTTTCACGATGACTCCCTCCTGGCCTTCCTGGCTTCCTCTAAGCCCTGCATCTACGTGGGTGGCCCACTGCCTCTCCTTCCCCTTGCCAGTCCTTTCATCCCCCGTACCCCTCCCCCAAGACGTGAGAGCTGCACCAAAGCTGGAACCAGCAGAAGGGGGAAGAGCAAAGCTTACTGTGCCGGCACTTCCTTCCCCTGGCGCGGTAAGTGCCTCAGGAAGAGGGCGCCGGGCTGAAGGCACCGGGCTCACCCGGCAGAGGACAACATGTCCAAAGCAAGCCGGCTTCGAGTCAGCAATCAGCTCTGGTCAGTGCTTTCTCGCAGCTGAGAAATTGGGCCAAGTTTGGCCAAAGCCCCATCCAAAGCTCAGTTCTGGAATATCCTCCCTCTCCATCAACTCCCCCCAGAGAGCCCAGGAGGCCAGACAAGCTGTTCCCACACCGGGCTCTCGTTGGGGTGGCTTGACACCACTTTTCCTCTCCAGGAAAAGAACTAGAGTTGAACTTTAAGCAGATCCAGTACAGATTTGGAATTGGAGGATAGCATCTCTTTTAAAGCGTTATCATGGACGTCGTGTCAACAGACTTCCAGGATACATTTAAAACATGATTCAATTTACAAATGATTCTAAGCTACTCCCAGGAATATAGTCATTGCTTAAGGTAAGACACACTATACAGCAAGTCATTGCCTACCCAGGAGAAGACAGAACCAGCTCTGCCTGACCGCCTCGCTCTGGTCCTGGCCTCTGCCTTGTCCTGCGCCCTCTCCTCCTGCTCTCCTGTCCTGCTCCTCCCACAGGTCCGAGGCGTGGCCAGCGAATGTGACCAAACCACTGGGATGTGGCAGAACAGACATTAAGTGCATATTAATAAGATCACCTGACTTGAATCACACATCCAAATAAATGTTGCTCTCTAAAGTAGTGATATTTTAATTTATTGTAGTGATGCTATTATTACTTATAACCCCATCTTAGAATTTATCTCTTTGAATTGCTTTGGAATTACATCCAGATCCAGTTTGTGAGCCAGAATTATGGACTCATAAAGATGCCTTAAAAATCATCTGGCGTACCCCTGATTTTATAAATGAGGAAACTGAGCCCATAGAGTTTGTGCATGTGGTTGTTTTTGTCCTCCATGAAGGAGTTGTTACTTCATTCTTTTGCAGAATAAGTCAAAAAAGTGACAGCACTCTTCATCTAATAGTTATCTAATTATTAGACTCAAATGACCTTATTAAGCCTGCAGACACTGCAATATAAGAGGTACCACTTATTAAGGATGGACTGTGCCAACACCTGTACCGCCACAAAAATATACATCAGCGATACTATAATATGCAACTCATGGAGGAGGTAAATGACCTTTTTAAGTAGAAGTGCCTTGTGAGAACCTCACAGTTGAGAGTTTGCAGTGGTGGATCGTGGACCCAAGTCTCAGCTGTCAAAGTCTGTGAGCTTTTCACAGCTCTCAAAGAAAGCTGAGAAGTTGTTTGTTTTCAGAAATTGTTGGACATTGTCCTTATGAAAACTAAAAGAGCTTCTGACTCTATTCAAAATGTTTCTAAGAAATTACATAGATGCCCTTATGGGCACAGCAGTTTACAAGAGGTTATAGAATGTTAGAGGTGAACAGGAAATTGAAGGGAAACTTTCATTTTTTAAGTAAAGAAACTGAGGTCTAGAGAGATCTCAAACTTTGTCCTGAGTCCCACCAATAAGTGGTGGGGCTGGGAGCAACGCCTTCCACACCAGGCCTGAAACTTTCTCCATTGCGCTGTGTTGAGGACTCTCAGCTCTGCCACTGTGCAACAACCTGGAGGTGTTGGGACTGCAGGCCACCACCTCAATCCAGACATGGCATTGGCCTTTCCTGAAAAATCATTCTCAACAGTGGAAAAGTTTTTCCAAGACAACTCATTTCAACAGCATACCCAAATATTACATAACTGCTAAAACTAGTAGTTTCTATATCAAGAGCCTCCCCCTGAAATGACTAGAGCACAAGAGAACTCACTCTGAGTAGCTACCATTATGGACTTTTTAAAAAAATCACATATAAAAAGGAATAAGGCAAAGAACACAATAGGTCCTGAAATATCACCTTCTAACAACCTTCTTTTATGAATTAGGGCACTGAAGCAGGGAGCAGCCTGCCCAATTCAAAGCAGTTAGTTAAGGGGAGAGCCAGGGCCTGAAGATAACCTTTTCCAACTCCTTGCTGCACTACCAAGTCACCTCTCATGTCTCATGTATCTGAGTAGAAAGGGTCTTTACCGCCATGACTACAGTTACTCTTGGTTGCTATTACCAATAAAAAATCCACCCCTCAAGAGCAAGAAATTGCCACCATGTCAGAGCTTCAAATGAAATGAGTACAGCAGGAGCAGGCCTGACGTAGCCAAGCAGATGAAAACAACATTTTAGGAACAGGGCCTGCGTTATTTGCTGTCATGACTCACATTGTATAAGAAGAGAATTTTGGTGGCCTAGAGAGATATCGGATTTCAGCCACCAAGGTTTGCTATAGTGTTTCCCTTCTGCAAGCTTGAATCAGTGATCTGCAGTTGATATGCTGAGGCTTGGCTCTGCGCGTAGCCTGATCGAGCCACCATGAGACACAGTGAACAAGAGAATGGACCAAGAGTGTGCCTGCAAAAGGCACAGAGTAACTTGCACATGCTGTATTGTCCCTCTTCTAATGGACAACCAGCACTCTGAGGGCTGAGACCAAGCTCAAATCATCTGCATGCCCATCATCCAGCACAGGCTGTGTAGATCATTCACTCTAAATATTCACTGAATGAGTAAGTGGAGAATTTCACTAATGAGATAATATAAATGGAACAGCAGCAAGAGGTGCTTCGAGTATTTGCTCTAAACAGAATACAGATAACACATGCTGTTGGAGGTCATAAGAACGAAGTGGCCCAAGACTCTTATTGGAAGTGTAGGAACTCAGTGGAGCTCAGAAAGATGGCTCAAGTTTGGTTAGTTTTAGAAGCAAAGGTGGCTCTGTATTCCAGGCAGAGAAAAATAACGGGAGAGAATGAGCATTAGTGGAAATGAACGCAGTGGTAGAGAAAGCCTGAACATCTCCGTCTAGTTATCCTAGACAGTTTCTGTCAAATCAATGTGTTAAAAAATGAATGCTTCCTATTTCCTCCCAAACCACTTCCAGACTGTACAGGTCTGACCGAGAAACCTGGGGGTCATTTGTCTTTCCATCCCATCTGATCAGTCATTAAGCTGAGATGTCTCTGCCTTACAAACAGTTCTCAGTTCTATTTCCTTCTCCCCCTGTGATCACGGCCCCATCTCAAACTGTCATTGCCTGTCACTCTGCCGCACTTCTCTCACCGGTCTCCCTGTCTCCACACTGGCCTTGCTTAATCGTCTGTATCACAATTTGTTTATAAGTCCTTTCATCATTCAAAAAATGTTATAAAAATTACTATGCCATATGAGTGCATTGTTGAAATATATTCATGTATATATATGGATATGTATGCATGCATATAGAAATATTTGTATATATGTATTTCAGGGTGTCAGGGGAAAGAAGATAAGGGTAGAATAAGACAAAGACAGATAAGACTTTAGGACACAAATTTATGTTGTGAAATTCTACATGATGACTAGCATATGAAGCACTAGCATACATTAATGGAATATTTTTCTTTATTCGTATGTTTCATTATATTAAAAAAAACTGAGGATAACGTGAATTGAGGCTACTTTGAAAATAATCAGTTGTCTCAAATTTTATTTCTTGGTCTTTCACTGTTTAAATGATAATTTTGAAATATTAAACTTGTACTGTTGGTACAAGCAGTAAAAATTTTCTCTTTTTTTTAAAAGGCAGTATTGGCTGGTACACTGTATAATACCATCTAACATACACTAGAACTTCAGCTCTAAAAGAAGAGCTTTTACAGTGAGCTACCTGGTTTGCATTGTCAATAAGGTTTCTAAAAACTCATGCTCCCTGTTAAGGAGCAGCGGAACATTTTTAGCAATAAGCTATGAGAAGAATGTTTCTCTTGAGGCCTCTTAAAGGAGACATTGCCCAGTGCGGTGGACAAGACCTCGATAATGCCTTTAAAGCAAACATGACAGCAAATTTCATGTTAAAAAATGCTATCTCTTCTATAAACTATAAATAGTATGTTATGCTATTACATAACACCAAAATACAATTTTACAGTGGATTTAAGCAATTCATACCAACTCTGCTGCTTTGTGATGACCCCTCTTGACCCAGGGCTGGGAGAGAAGGGGAGGGGAAGTCTAGATTATTTAAAGGATTGTATGAATGGCAAATGCTTTGGAAATACTTTATGAATATTAGTTCGTACAATTGACTTCCTGCTAAAAAGTTAGGCTTATGCTAAAAGTGAATGGAAAAATGACTATTCCATGTAACCTAGGCTGTTTAAAAATATTTACAGAAAACAGACTGGGAAAAGATGCATCAATATGTTAACAGGGAGACTCTGGATGGTGAGTGTATATGTAACTTTTTCTTATAATTATTTATAATTTTCTGTACATTTTGACAGAATTTCTTTGACTTCTGTGTTGAGAATAGAATGGGGAGCCAGGGGAAGAGGGCAGAATGAAGGAGACCAGTCAGGAAGCTTCTTATTGGCTACATTTCCAGATACATGGGAAATGGATGTGAAATAAATTTAAAAACAATGACAGCAAAGAGCCATACACTTACAATCTCAGCTATTTTAAAATATGTTTAGAGACAAGTCTTGAAGAATCTGTTCCAAAATGTTGTTAATGGTGACCTGTGCGTGAAGAATTTATGTGTAAGGTTTTTTCTTACTATTGATTTTGCTTCTACACTTTTCAAAGTTTCTATAATGTGTGCATGTTCATTTTATCACTTAAAAGAGCTAGAAAATCATTCTCCTCAGAAGACAATAGGTCTCTTCCTGGCCCTCACTGCTGCCTCCCACATCCTTAGATGCACACTCTTGAAGCTGGTCCCAAAGGACTGATTACCTCAGGCCCGGAGCTGGTGGGCATCTTTTGTGTCCTTCAAGCCCAGTGCATTTTCCACCATTTCAGGGCTTAAGTTGGCATTTCTATATGACCTTATAAACAATCACATTTTTATTTGCTCTGAATATGGCTTTCACATATTAGCTTTCCTCTTAACATCAAATTGGCGGCAAAAGCTGTGTCATGTTCCCCAGACCCATTCCCTGTAGAACCCAGACTCTATTACCCAGCCTGCCCTGCAGTTGGGTGTGGCTCCGTGACTGAGCTCTGGCCAAAGACGTGGGCATGGACACCAAAGGCATCACTCCCAGGCCTGACCCCTAAAAACCTCCCATGGATAACTCCCCATTCTCTTTCTTCCTTCATCTTCCAGCAGGATGCCAACATCCAGGCTGCCATGGAAGGTGCATATTGAACAGCAGAGCCTCCCTCAGCCCAGGCACCTAAATGACCATGTCAAACAGAGCAGTCCTAACTCCCACAGCCAATTAGACTGTGTCTGGGCAGGAAACAAACTTCTCTTCTGTTAAGCCTCAAAAATGTTAGATTTGTTAACAGCAATTGGAGTTACCTGAGCTTTTGTAGTAAGACACACATTTTCCATGCTCTGAGCACTGAAAAGCACATAGTGTGCAGTGTTTAACTTGACCACTTTCTGAAGTGATTGCCACTCAGGGTCCCAGTTCCTCCGCGTGAGAAAGAATGGCACATCTTCCTCACTGATTGACATTTTTATTGTATGAACCTAGAAGAAAAATTCATCGTAACTTGCTAGGTATACACCCACTCATGGCTGCAAAGATGCTTTCTTTCATTCTAGAATTGGAGTTGGCAGCTTTATTTTTAAGGACCAGATAGTAAATATTTTTTACTTTGTGGATCACATATAGTCTGTCACCTATTCATTGATTTTTTTAAAACTAACAACTCTTTATAAATGTAAGAATCATTCCTACATAAGCCTTAAAAAAATAGGCTGCAGGCCAGATTTGGCCCAGAGATGACAGTCTGCCAGCTCCTCGTTGGGCTTGGGCTGGACCACTGGGTCTCAACCAGAGATGACCTTACCTCCCCCACAGGACATGTGTCACTCTCGGGAGATATTTTTGATCTCTGTGATCAGAAGGGGTGCTACTGGCATCCAGTGAGTAGAGGCCAGGGATGCTGCTAAACACCCTACAAGGCACAGGACACCTCCTACCACAAATAATATCGTGGTCCAAATGTCAGTAGTGCATGGGTGGGAAATCCTGGGGCAGAGGAATGATTTCTCTCCTTTGAAATCATTTGTATAATCTCCTTTGAAATTCACCTGCTCCTGGAGGAGGCATCTCTAGGCCCAAATCATGCAGTTGGGGGGTGAGGAGGGGGTGGTGGGTGGTGGTCAAGGCTTGGTCAGAGGCGGTGATTGGGTTTTGTCTTGTCATTTACTTGTCCTCCACGCTGAGGAATGATAAATGACAAATCTGCCCTCTGCTTTCCCCACTGTGGGTCGGGGTGCCCCCAGCAGAACCACAGAATCAGCCTCACTCAGGCTGAAGGGCCGGGCGCCAGAGGAGGGGTGGGGGGTTCCCCTGAGGAAATGAAGCCTGAGCTGGACACTTTGTTTTTCTCCCCTCTTCCTCTTTCGTTCTATTTCCTAGACTGCTATAGGGATTCCCTTCCTCAGCAAACTTGTACATGCCTACAACTTCCCTCAGAAGAGTTCCTTATCAAAAATGCAAGGAAAGAAGGAAAAAATGAAGAAGGAAGGACTGAAGCGAGGGCGGGTGGGCGAGAGGGAGGAGGCACCCTATGGCAGACTGTGTCGGGTCCCTGCCTGTGTATCCTTGTACTCCCCCATTCCCTTGCACACTGGCAACCTGCAAGCGCCTGCACCTCTGAGCCCCCAGAGCCTTTTCTGGCTGAAGAAGTCTGCTGAGCCTGCACACCCAGCAAGGCTGGAGGCGCCTGGTAGCTGAAAGCCCCTGGAACACCCCTCAGCCGACAGGGAGGAGTTGGTGGATCAGAATTCCACCTGCCTTGCCTCCAGAAAGCTACAGCTCTGGACACATCCTACACTGTTCCCCAGTGTCCCCAGCAGGCCTGAGCCCCAGCTACCCAGCAGTAACTGCTCTCAGCATGGCACTGCCCTGCTCCCCTGCGAGCGCTCCCCAGGGTCTCCTCCCAAACCAGCTTGTCCTCAGGTCCAGCCTCAGCGCTGGCTTTCAGCTGAAGATAAAGTGTGTGCTGAGTAACACTCACTTGCCTCGTTCCTGGGGTCCAGCCAGGGCAAACACCCTTGCTAAGACGGGTCCTGTGTGGATAAAAAGTAGGTTTCTGTTCTTCAAGAACACTCAGGCGGTTGCACATGCCTTGAGGAGTTAGAGGACTATTCTGAAACTGACATGCTCACATGCAGGGAGGTTACTGTGGGGATGGTGGGCTGGTGTGTGGGTCAAGGTGACCTGTTCCCAGGGCTGGACTGACATTCACAGCCGGGGGTGGACTTACACTGAAGCTGTCCTGGAGATGTGAACGACATGATGAGGTCCCCTGGCTGCTCCTTCCTAATCCAACATCACAGTGTATAAGTCAGAATAACCAATAATGACAGGTCACAACTACACGTTCTGATGGCCTCACTGGCAGACTAAAAACCATTTATGCCTAGTTTTGGAATCCATGATATACTTGTGAGTGTGTATGAACATAATGTGTGTATCTGTGTACGGTGGAAGGTATCTTTATGTATCTAATGATGCTTTAATTAAGCTGATATTCAAATTTGCCTGAATTCTTGGAGCTCCCAGGAGATGCAGCTTATGGGTAGCAGATGATGGGGGAAAGACAGTCCCCGATTAAAACGTCACATGGAATCAATGCCAAAGCAGAGGTCCCACCCTGGGAGAGTTATGAATTCACTGTACCCCTTCTCATCTCCACCCTCTCAATCACTTCTGATGGGCAGAGAGAGACCATTTTCTGCCATCTGGTTTTTGCAAAAGTCAGGCAGTAAGCTCCCTGGGACGGGATCTTATCTTGTGTAGTTCAAGAATGAGCACATGGCTGTGTACACTCAACAAGCCCTATTAGTACTGAATGCAATCATAAAAATAGCCCAAACGTGGATTCTTGATAACGACCCTGCAGTCAGCCTTAGTCATCGTGATCGAAGGGCACTGGGGTCCCCAGGCTGGGGCCTCCTGTCTCCCAGGCAAGCACCTTGGCTGATAAGGCAGCAGCCTATTGTGAAAACCACACAGTAGTTCCCAGGAACCTGGAAAAAAACAGCAGCTCAATCACAAGTTTTTTTGTGTTTGACTTTGGTACTGAGTTCTTTTCAAATGAGAACTATGCCAAACATCTTGTTCAAACCCTTCTACTCAGCGAACAACGTCTTTGTAGCGTGCCAGCAAAAGGTGGGGGCAGAGTCCTAGTGGGAGGCATGGAGGCTCTGATCCTTTTCTCTACAGCATCTGGAAGAAGGACATGCACGGAACAACTCCAAGTGCACTATGAAGTGGGGGCCTGCCCTGCTTTAGCAGCCCTCAAGGGTCTCTGCCTCCAGGCCCCCAGGCCAGCCTCTCTGTGATTTTCAGACTTGGCAGTCATTGGTGTTTCCTCCCTCAGGGGAAGTGCACAGATATTAGGTGAATGCCTCATTTTGGGGGGATTTGGAGCTGAATTCTCCTCCTGGACCAGCTATGAACTCTCTAGAGCCCTACAAGAGAAAGCTCATGGGGTCAAAGAGTGTGTTTGCATATGTATCTAAAAATGTGCATCCAGTCATGTGCACATGTGTTCATGGGCTGTCAGGATGGTCTTGGGATGTGCACAGTGGTCTGTGTCTGGAGGAAGACCTTGCACGCAGGATTTCCTGGGGAAGAAGTTCTCCTGAGCAAGTAAATCTTTTTCCCATGCCCTGAGAAACAGCGGGTGGCTGCCTGCCCCACAGCCTCCCTGGGACAGTGAGCAGAGCCCACAGGATGCTGGAGCCGAGCCCTGTGCCGGGTCCACAGGCCCAGTGAGAGAAGTTTCCCCAAGACATGCCATCCCAGTTCCTAGCCAGCTCCCGGGCTCCAACCTTCTGCACCAACACTGTCTGTCTCCGGCTGCAGGAAAATCATCCTTCTTCATTCCCAGAGCAAATTGTTCCTAGGCAGGAGCAGAATCTGAGGAGGAAATCACGCCATCCGAGAGGGGAGAGCCAGTTCCTTTGTACTATTTTTCAGGGCTGCCTTTGGAGCCAATAATCTGTCATTCCTTGGATAAACAAGCACCTTATCATATCACAAACATTTATTTAACCCTTTTCTCTTGCACTTTTACCAGCAGGGAGAAAGAAAAGCAGCTACAGGGCAGCCAGAGCCCTGTGGCAGAAATGCCAAATTCCCTGAACATTACACCCAATCTGTAAAGTGTCAGCGGACCTTTCTCTCTGCCTCCATAAAATGCAGAGCCCGCCCCCCAGCCTCAAGCACCACACCGCCGCCTCCCACCTCTGCTCCCACCCCCCTGCCCATCTCCATTAATACCCCTTGCCCTTTTGCAGACAGGCCCTTAATTCCATCCAAATGGAGTCTGGACTAATTTGTTAGGTTCTTTAGGGGGCCGATGAGGGAAATGGAAGGAGGCGGGGGCCAGGGGGACAGGCAAGGGAGTATTTACATTTCTCCTCTTCATGACAGTCTGCTTGATGGACAGAGCTGGTGAGCCCCAGCATTTTTTACTGTGTGTATGTGAATGTGTGTGTGTGCGTGTGTGATTTTTTTTAAAGGCATATTCTTTGGCTCTGACATCACCACAAAATGGAATGAGCAAAGTATGTAAATTTCTCCAAGCTCCCACAATATCCATTTTCTCTCAGTGGATGGATTTTGTTTTTCTTTTCTGGTGTTGCTCCCACACAATGGGGCCAAATCTTGCTCAGGACAAAGAAACATAAATAGAACATGCATGTGGTATGCAAGGGAACTCTTGGAGACCAGAGAGACTGTTTGGAAAGCCATCTGGGGTCTGCTGGGGTGGCCAGGGAGCTCAGCCCGAAGGGTTCACAGGCAGATGGCTACTTATCCCTAATGTTACAAGTCAGAAATTTCAAAACCATTCTCTTTTCTCAGGAAAATACTAAGCAACATTGGAATGGATACAAAAGTAAGCAGAGAATCTGAAGTATCTGGGTGTGCGTGTGAGCAAGGTCATGTGTGTTGGTTGTAAGATGACTATAAGCCTAATTAATAGGCTAAACATACTTTGAAGAGCTGATGGAGTAGGTTTCCTTTCTTCCTTTCCATGAAGGATGCTACATCATCTGAGCATGTGACACTCCGCATCATCTCAGTGGCTATCCCAGACCAGCTGAAACATTCCTCAAACGTATTTTCCTGTATTAAGTGTTTGCAATTGTTTCTATGTCAATCCGCTGACCAAGCCCTCAAGCCTCAGAACTGTACACACAGCTTCAGCCAAAAAGACTTTTATCAGCGCCAGTTTGCACAAACTAATGTGTGTAGGCCCTGAGCGGTTATTTTTGTTTCCAAGTCTGGACATAGAATCACTTGTCCAATTTCCTGCTGGGTTATATCAAGCAGTTTTAACATGTAAATCTCTGATAAGGAAACTGACTAATTTATGTAGGTTGCCATCTGAGTAGCTGTCAGTATTGCCTTAATTTTTTTTTCTGCTTCCTTTATTCTTTATTCTTTCTCAGTCATGGCATTGTCATTACTGATGCTATAGAGTGCACCCTTATTCCTTATATGTTTAGAATATGTTCTGATGCTGAAATGTTTTAAAAACAAACAAAAACCGCTCTGTGTCCTTGACATTTGTGCGGGCTTTCTGTTGACTTGGATGTCTGTGCTTTACAACCTGGATTTGAAATAAATAAACCTCTCAGATGCCTTCAAGTAATGTCCTCATCAATCAGAAGGTTGTTAGTTTTTAAAGTTAAAATTTAAAGCAAACAGTAATAATCTGCACTGATTCCGTTTCACGGGTATCCCTCAACCTGCTTCACCCAGATGGGGCTTCACTACCTCTGCGCTGAAATCCTAATTGCTTAAGCACCAGTTTCCAAAACTTGGTCTGGCTGCAACCTGCAGGTAAATCAGTCCCCATGGGGTTTCTCATCTAATAGGGTAATCAAACAGCAGGTATTTTTCAAATAACAGTTAATTTTATGCCCAAAGATACAGACTGGGGTGGATCAACTCGACATAAAGCTATAATCAAATATCTGGTACTCTTTTCACAGGGAGGGGTAACCCCAGCCAGCAAAGTCCAGAGCTGCCTCGGACTTGTGAGCTCGGACACAGTCTTGCATGACTCAAAGTCTGCCATCCATTGGCTGGGAGCCGAAACAGAAACCGTCTATTCTGGAACTTGGACAGCAGGCCAGGTAGGCTCTGCTCCCTCTTCCCGTGGCTCCAGGGAAGGGGGTGGGAAGAGCGGGAGGGATGGGAGTGGAGTGGGGATGTGTGGGGCAAAGAGGCCCCAGAAGAGGCTGCCCTTCCTGCCTCTCCGTCTGCTCCTCCCTCCCACCCCATCCCAAGCCTCTCCCTGCTGCTCCTGCAACCTCTCAGAAGCCTTTCACTTCAGAGGTTTCTCAAACCCAGACCACATGAGACTAAATGCAAACTGGCTTCAAAAAATTGTAGCCACTGGTAATTCCTTAAAGGCCCCTCCTTCCCCTTGTCTCCCCTTCCCCACAGTGAACACTAAACCCTTGCATCCTGGGGGACAGAAGGCGAAGTATCTGGACTCTCTTTCCAGCCCACTTGCCAGGGTGGTTTTGCTCTTCAGTTGGATGCTCTTCTTTGTGGCCCCTTGCTGGCTACAGAAAACCATCATCCAATTATTAAAAGAAAAAAGTAAAATGCACAAAAGCACACATGCCGTCAGTGGGACACCTGTGGGACAGCCCGCAGATGGTCAGGTCCATGGTCTGGCGTTAACAAGCCCCCAGCCCTGCTGCTCCAGGAGCTTCTGCTTTCTCCAAGGTTTGATTAAAAGCAAATCTAGGTCAACACAGCAGGCTAAGCGACAAGCCCCTGTGTACTCAAGGGACCTGACTGGGCAGCCCTCAATGCCACATCCTCCCCATCTATGTTCACTGCCTTTTGGTGCCCTCAGGACCCTGTTGTACAATCTACCCTGGTCTAGTGGCCACAGACCTTGTGTTTGGTCCCCCTTGACCTGAACAAAACAGGGCAGCCATGCTGAGTGGTCTTAAGGGCCTGGTGGAGTGGAGGGAGTCCTGGGTGGAGAGTCAGCTGGGTTTCACTCCCACTTCTGCCCCAGGCAGGTTTCTGCTCCCTGCCCGGTTTCCTTGTCTGCAAACTGAGAGGGCTGAGTGAGACACATTCCTTCCATTTTTCCTTAAGCAAATATTTATTTAGCTCCTACTCTGTGCTAGACACTGAGGATGAAACAGGACACAGGACAAACAAGGCCCCTGCCTCCATGGAATGTATGGAACAGCAAGAGGAAGAGAAAAGAGGGAAAGTAAAAGAAAACAAAGCCTGAACATCTTGTGGCCCTGACAGCCTTGGAAAGTATTGTTACTGATAGCCTACCTGTTGCCCTTCTGGTTTATTGGGGGTCAAAGACTTGAGCGAAATATGTGGGGATCTAATATGGAAAGTCAGGCATCAGCTTCAGGGCAGAATTGATGAGGCCTCCATGAGCCTGAAGCCCCCGCCTCGGAGGGCACTTGTTGCCCCTCTTTGGAAGGCTGGACCTGCCCAGGGCCGTCTCTAGGTCTGTGTCCACTGAGGGCCAAGGATCTGCAGCCGTCACTCCACTGTCCACTCTAACTGGGGCAACTTTGAGCAATAGCAGGCAGGTTTGACGCAACGCCAGCCTCTAGCTGCACCCTTCAGTGGAACTGTTATTTTTAGTCTTCGCCTCTCCCTTTCTGCACCATCCACATACTTCCCTTGGTGAGTCACTTCTGTCGATGGCTCCATGTACACATGACCTCTTGTATGTGGAGTAGGCTCATTGTAACAAACCATTCACTCAACTCCATCTCCACCTACAGCACTCAGAAGTCTCCGGTGTGGGGGGTACTAATGAGCTTTCAGGGCCCCCGATATATGCTACACAAAATGCCAACCAGCCCCCACGGAGCTTCAGGACCGAGCTACCCATGAGTGCAAGTTACCCAGTGTGTCGATCATATTGCTTCCATATTTTCTTTGCTCTGTGTTCATATTCACATGATTAATACTCGACTCCAGACTTCCAGGTACAGGGAAACACACTTCTCAATCTGTGGCATTTGGCCCAGCCACCAGCCACAGAGGTCATGTCCTGAAAAGTCACACCTCGCCAGGCTGTTGGTCATTTGTACAAGATGCTGAGCTCTTATAATACCCTGTAATGAAATCGGAGTATCTCTAGAATATGTGGAATATGAATCACCTATTCCTATCAGAATTTTTGGCCTTTTATTTTTAAGTCATGGGGGGGAAAAAAACCACTTCTGAGTCTATGTTTCAGGCAACATGACAAGAACAAAGGAATCAGGATGCAGATGCAGGCCGGCCACCCATGGGTGTGGCACCAGGCATCATGCTGAGCAGCAGTGTGAAGCGTCCCCTTCATGTCAAGGAGGTGACTCCGTTCTTCATAAATCCATTCAACAGCCACCCCTGCCTCACCATGCCTCAGACCCATATTGTGTTTGTACATTGGATTTTTTGTTTTATTTCAGGTCTTCCACGATCTCAGCTTTTTTTGCCACAGGGGCAGCCTTATGTGCTATTCCCCATGTCTGGATGTCTCCCTTTCACTCCTCACCTGGCTAACTCTTCTGTTTCATGGTTTGAAGGTCTTTTCTCCAGGAAAGCTTGCTCTCTCAACCCCTTCAGCTACAGGTGGATTTCCCTATTCCTTGCTCTCAGGGCGTCCCATGTTTTTCCTTTGTCGCGTTTACCACAGTGTATTTAAATGATTATTTGTTAATTTGCTGAATATTTGTCTTCCCCACCAGATTTTCATGGAGGCAAGCCTCATATATTCACTATTGCTGCTCAGACACCCAGCACAATGATTTGCAAATAGGGAGTATTTTTCTCAAATGTGTTGACTTGATCAGGGTCTTCTCTCTCAAAATTCACAGTCTAGTAAAGGGGCCAGCTGGAAACCGGTGTGGTACACCATCACGTAAATACGGACATCACACTACAGATGCACAAAGAAAGCACAGGTGATCCTGCCAGGAAGCGTGTAAGAGGGACACCAACAGAAGTGGTAGCATTTGAGCCGGCCCTTAAGGCAGGAAGAAAGTGAAAGAAGAGAAAGGAATTCTGAGCACGTTTGCTACAAAGAAGATAGGGAGGCGTGAAAGCATAGAATGAGTTCTGGGAGAAGCACGTAGTCAGTTGTTTTAGAATGGAACATGGCTGTAGGGGACAGGAACTGGTGTTGGACTCGTTTTCTGCCAGAGACTTTACATGTTAAGCAAACAGGACTAGAACTATGAATACATAGAAGTTAAATAATCAGTTTGGGTTTTAGAATGTTCTTTCTGGTGACAGACTGAAAGATGCAGTGGATGAAAATTATGTCGGGGACTGTTGCAGGGGTCCAGCAAGACATGACAAGGCCAGATGGCTGGCATGTGAGGGGCCAGCTGGGCAGGCCGGGCATGTAGGTATGAGCCGTGAGGGTGAGGAGCTCCCCACACATGGCAGGGGACCCGGCATGGGCACTGCGGAGTTGGCAGGGACACTGTCAGGTGTGAGGTGACGAGACTGTGGCAGGAGCTGGGTGAGGGAGGAGGGCTCATCTGGCTTTGGACGCCCCGGGTTTGGCGGGCCTCCTCCACCTGGAGGACATGTCAATAGCTCTGGTTGCTGACCTTCTTGTCCTTATCGCCTGTGAAGGAGCCTTTCAAAATATTTTTTCCTGGTCGCCCTGCCCCCATGAAATTTAATGCTACAGCTGTACTGTACATCCGTTTATACGCTGCATAGAGAGCTACACTGTGGATGTAAAAGAAGAGGACGTTCTGCCGTCCGAGGGCCCTGGGTGCCCTTGAGGATTCGTGGGAAGGCCGGGAGGCGGGCTGACGTCACTCTGCGCAGGGAGGGCATTTGCAATGGGCTTTGGAGATTGACTTAAAAACAGTGTTTCCTCTTTTCGTTTTTATTGAGATGTAATCGGCATACCACATTTGTAAGTTTAAAGTGTACAAAGATGTTGATTTGATACAATTATGTACACTTAGTGATACATTACAAAAGTACTGCCATCATAGGTTAGCTAACTCCTCCATCACTCCACGTAATTAGTAGTTATTTTTTGTGGTGAGAACATTGAAGATCGACTCTCTCAGCAACTTTCAAGTATACAATACAGTGTTTTTAAGTATAACCACCGTCTTGTACATTAGATCCTCAGAACTTACTCATCCTATAATCAGAACTTTGTACCCTTTGAACCACCTCCTCATTTTCCCCACCTGCCCATAGCAACCACCATTCTACTCTATGTTTCTCTCTACAAGTTCAGCTTTTTTAGATTCCACAGATAAGTGAGACCATACAGTATTTGTCTTTCTCTGTCTGACTTCATTTCACTTAGCCTAAAGAAGATATGGTATACAGTTGACCCTTGAACACCTCAGGGGTTAGGGGTGCCACCACCCTCCCCACCCCCTGCACAGTCAAAGCTCCACATGTAACCTTTGACTCTCCAAAAACTTAACTATTAATAGCTTCTTGTTGACCGGAAACCTTACAGACAATATAAACAGTACATATTTTGAAAGTTGCATGTATTACATACTGCATTCTTACAATAAAGTAAGCTAGAGAAAAGAAAATTTTAAGAAAACCATAAGGAAAAGAAAACATTTACAGTAGTGTACAGAATTTACTGAAAAAATCTACATATAAGTGGACCCAGACAGTTCAAACATGTGTTGTTCAAGGGTCAACTGTACATATACAATGGAATATTATTCAACTACTAGAAAAAAGGGAAATCCTGCCATTTGCAACAACGTGGATGGACCTGGAGGGCATTATGCTAAAAGCAATTTTTTAATTGAAGTAAAATTCACAGGGAGAAGTTGGTGTGGATGGAAAGATATGGGAGCATCACATCTGACAGGTGGACCCACAGATGCAGGTGAGGGGGCCAAGAGAGCCCATGGGACGAGTAAGGAGAGGAGAGGGCAGGGCCCTGGCAACCTCAGGGCTTCTGTCAGCAGGACAGAGAAAGGGCATCCTGGGGGGAAGGGGCAACGCGCCACAGGAGAGGCCAAGCAGACTGGCTGGGAAGATGTCAGTAAATGTGGCAAATCAAAGCTTGTTGGTGGCCCTCTCTGGTACAGTTTGAGCAGTAATGTGAGTAGAAGAGTAAAATAAAGGTGACTATCACATGTGTTAGGAAGTTTAAAGCATACTTTCAAAGAGCTTGCAGGAAGAAATAGAAAAAGTTACTGATTTGTATATGGAGTTACAAAAGGAGGGGAGGAGTCTTTTAATGTTTTTTATGCTTCTTCTGTTTTTGTTATCGAGCTGAGAGCTCTATTGTTCTTAGAGATTCTACCTTCTGCAGATTGCCTCTGTGCTCTCTATGAACTCTGAAGTCTGAGCTGTCTCCCCAAACTGTTTGTAAAATTAGGCAGTAAGATAGAAGGGATCCTTGGAAAGGCTCTCCCAGGTGCAAGGGGCCTGAAAGGGTAAGTGTGCCAGGTAACTCGGACATGAGGTGGTACTAGAGAGAGAAAAACAAACAGTTGTCAGGAGGCTAATAAGCTCCCCATAGATAAGATAAGGATTTAAGTTGTTTCCAAGCTTTTGTTTTTTACAATGTTGCAATGAATATTCCTGAGCACTCCATTCCATATAGTTGTGAATATATCTGCAAGAAATTCCTAGAAGTGAAGGTGCTAGGTCAGAGGGGCATGTGTTTTAAAATCTTGATGCATAGAACCAAATGCTTTCCAAGAAGATAGTACTAAGTTACCTCCTCATTAGCAATGAATAGAAGAGCCAGCTTCCTTCATCCTTGCCAACACAACATACCATCAAATGTTTCCATCTTTGCCAATCTGATAGTGGAAGAGTAGTATTACATTGCAGTTTATATTTGCATTTCTCTTTTTATGAATAAGTCGAGCATCTTTTCATATGGTTTGAAGTTTGTTTTTTGGGGAAATGTTTTAGAGCTTTGGTCCATTTTATATATTTTATTATTATTTGCACAGTGATTTGTGTTAGTTCTTCACACATTAAGGAAAATTCATCTTTAATCAGTAATGTAAGTGCACATGTTTTCCCCAATTCATTATTCTTTTATTCATTTATGATACCAGTGTGCAAGACATACTTCAAGATTTGTGTGTACAGTAGAAATTACCAATATATTATTTTGTGGTTTCTCAGTTTTTTGTTATACCTGGAAAAGCCTTTACTACTCTGAGTTTATTTTGAAAATATATTCTATTTTTTCTTCTAGTACTTCTCTCAGAGTTTCTTTCCTCCTAAATTTTGGGTCCATTTAGAATTTAGTTGTAATAATGATAAGGTTGGAATCCAAGTATATATATATATATATATTCCCCCCTACCACCAGAGGCTTATGTATTTCAACATCAGTCATTGAATAAGCCATCTTTTCCCTACTGATTTGAACTGCCTATTTTTGTCATACACTAAGTTCCCATGTATCTTCTGTTTCTGGACATGTTGTTCCATTGCATAGATCTGTTTACTCATGTACCAATGCCATGAGGTATTGGTAGAACACTACACTGTATATTATATTGGGCAGGTCTAGCCTTACACATTAATCATTGCACCCCACTCCAGTTCCGGCTGCTTTTAAGATCTTTGTTGTGTCTATTCTACAGTTTTGTTGTGATTTCTTCATGTAAATTATTTTTTCATTTAAAATTGAGACATAATTATTCTTTCATTGACTTATATGGGTAAAATTGTAGTATTTCCATAATATCTCCCTGGCTTTAGTACATCTTCATATCAACAGGTGCTCAAGGGTGGAGAGAAGTATGGCTTTAGGGCATTTGCATCATTCTTCAGGGGTGGAGAGAAGTTCATCTCCATATCAATGGGTAATTACCTGGGCAACTGAGGGTGTGTTTGAACCTGAGAGTTTAAAGGGAGGGGCTGACTGGCTTGCTTGCTTCCTTCTTCAGTAGCAGAGAAGAGAGACGGCTCTGGACTGCAGTTTGTAAGCAATAAATGGGTTTTAAACTTCATTTCTCCCTTTGACTGATTTTGGTTTTTAGAGGTGTTTTGCCCCGGGATTTCCTCTCCCCAGACTTACAACCTACCACCCCATTCTTTTCTTTTCTCACCTTCTGAAATGCCATTTACACTTTTGAAAGAGAAGAGAGACTTTCTTTGAGAAGACCTTATCTTTCTCATGTTTTCATATTTCTTTGCTTCTCTGCACAATACTGTATATTTATCAATTCTGTATATATATTGATTCTATAATTTATTTTCACTATTTTCAATTCTTTAATTCTTCTACTGTGTCTAATGTGATGTCATACCCATCCATTGATTGTTTTTAATTTGTTACTGTATTTTGCATTTCTAGAAATTCATTTGGTCTTTTTCAAATCCATATCACATTTTACTGTGTCCTAGTCCTTGCAGATATTTAAATGCTTATCTTTCATTTATTTAAACAAAATTAGCATAGCTAGTTTACTCTGCCTGATCATCCAGACAGCTGAGGTTGTGTAATTCCCCTCTGCTTTCTGTTTATTTTTGCTTGCACTCACTAATGGTGCCTTGCTTTCTAGTGTGTTTGGTAGTCTTCAACTGCAGTGGTTACTGTCCATTAAAAAATCATTTGTACAAAATCCCTGAGGCATAGGATGAAAATGGCTGCCTCCAGAAATAATTAGAGTTTGCTTCTGCTGGGTGCTTGGGACCACTATGGTTTGGTATCACTTTAAATTTCCATAGCTTGAAGTTTCTTGACCCACTCCAGTGACATGCCTTTGGGCTGTAAATATAAAACGAATGCTGGCCAGTGGTTCAGTGGTGACATCCTATCTGGGATAGGTTGTTTTTGTTGCCCCTGCTTTGTTTAGTGTCAAGGTAACTCTCCCTAAGGTCCCTTGAGGCAGGGGAAAGAGGATTAGGTTTATCTCCTGTTCACCTTTGAGAGTCCCAGCTTAACCTGTGGCAAGAGATCTTCCTCTGACCTTGGGTGAGTCCTGGCTTCAGGTTCCATCTTCTTCATCCTGAGACTCTTATCAAAACCAGAGCCAACTCAATTTAACCTCATCAACAAAGGTGGTCATGGCAAAATCTATCACTTGGTAGCTCCTTGTTATTTGTCAGTTTTTAAATATTTTTAGCAATAGTTTTATTTAATATTTTATCCAATTTTTGGTTGTTTTTGGTAGAAGTGTTAATCTAAATAACAGAGCCCACTATTACCAGAAATGGAATAATACCTGCTGCTTCTTTTTATAAGCTGTAGAAACAGTTTATCTAGTTTTTAAAATGCTGTATCTTTATTGGCTTCACATTCTATTTACAGATCTTATTTTTCAGAGAGAGTTGAGGTTTTTGCTTTAAGTCTTCCTGTTTAAGAATATGGTATGCCTTTCCATTTCTTCAAGTTGTTTTTTGTTTCTCAATAGTATTTTAAAGTTGTCATTCTCTTTAGTTTATATTTTCTTGTTGACCTTTCACTTTTTGGTTAAATCTTTGTCTATATGCTTTATCTCTTTCTGCTACATTAATATAAATATTAAAGCTTAAATTTTTCCTGAGAGTTCTGCTTTAGCCCTATCATATAGATTTTGATATACATTAAAACTTGATTATTTTCATTTTTTGGATATTATTCAAATTTATCCCTATTGGTAGAGTTGTACAAGAAAGAATATTTTAGCATTTCCAGGTAGAAGAATTTTTCTTTTTTTCTCTAATTTTATTATTAACTTCTAAATGAATTTCTTTTTCATCACAGCAGCTTTTCTGTGTTCATTCTAATTTTTGGAATTTATTTAAGTTTTCTTTGTGACCTTGTAGATATGATCAATTTTTTCACTATTCCAAAAGTACTTGAAAATTATAGTCTCAGGGCATACAGTTCTATGCATATCAATTAAATTTACTTTGTTAATTACATTATTTTATGTTGATTTGTGCCAAAATGCACAATAAAATGGAACTAAAATCTCATGCATGGGATTTAAAATTTTCTCAGCTTTTGTGTGTTTAAATGTTTATCTTCTACTTTTTGACTTGCAAATGGTTTGACTGGTTATAAAATTCTTGGATTATGTACTATCAACATTGTTCAGATCTCTTCTGGATCTTCTGAGTGTTGCTGTGGTGAAACCCAAGAACAGCCTGAGTTTCTTCCAGTCTCTTTATAGGTGAATTGATAGCTATCAGAAAGTTCAAAGGAGTCTTTGTATCTTTAAAGTCCAAAAACTTTCCTAGGATATACCTTAATGCTGATTATTCTGTGTTAATTTTTTCCTGCAACAGAGTAGTTCCTTTTAATCTGAATAGCCCAGTCTTTTACATACAGGAAGAGTTAAAATTTTATTTAGGAAAATATTATTCCTGTTCTACACTTTTTCAGGTCTATTTTATCTATTATCTGCCCTTCGTACCTATTGCCTTCCTGTTAATCCTTTATTAACTTTTGTTCACTTCCATTTAATGTCATTCATTTTCCTCACTTCGTCCTTTCTGCTACTTCCATCGTGGTCTTTATTTCTAGGTCACCTTCTTTGCGAAGTTCTGTGATTTCTTGTTTTACCTCCTGTTCACCTCTTGCTAAATATTCCCTGAATTATTGTATACCTGTATTTTTGTTTTGTTTGGTTTTGGTTTTGGCTTTTGAGCTCTTGTGTCTTAAAGATGATTGCTCCACTAATTTTTTTTCTTTTTAAATTCATGACAGTACATTGGCTCATACATTTCATCTGTTTTGTGGTAATATTTTTCTAGAGAATCTTTTTTTATTCCTTTGTTTTTCTTTCTTCTTTCATGTATAGGTACTGTGCTGGTTCTTTTTTGATTACTCATCTTTAAGTGAGGTGAGGCTTTCTGAATCAGCTATTTGCAAGAAATTTATGGGGGGGCAGGGCTATATTCTAAGCTAGAAGGAATTCTCTTAAACATAAGGTTGTAGCGGTGAGAGAAAGCTTTCGGTGGTCAACTTGCAGTTTTTCCTGCAGAGACGGGCAGCTGCAAGGACTGCACAGAGAAATCTCCCTCCTTCCCTGACTCACCAACATACTAAATAATGAACTTCTCATTGACACTGAGTATCTGAGTCATGAGATTGCTCACTTTTCTGCAATGGTGATCACATAACACTTCCCTTTAGCTTAGTGATGCTGCAAAATAAAAGCCTCCAGTTCATCTACAAGTGCCACCATCACCACACTGTCATTGAATTCTGTAGCTTCAACCTCCTTCTTCAGTCTGATTTAAAAACTAGGACACAGGACATAAGAAAGTATAAAGAAATTTCCAGAACAGGATAACTTTGTGAAGATCAGGGTCCTGAAGGAATGTCCATCAATATACCTAAGGGTATAAATTCTCTATTTGAAACAAGAATCGCCTATTGTCCTTTTTAAAAAAATCCTATCATATTTCAATTAAATCATCCAGAAAGATAGACCACCCTGGAAAATAAAAGTCACCAGACTCTGCCAAAGGTGGAATTTTGGAGGATAAAAGCAGGGGCACAGGTCAAATAGGATTTCCAGTGTTTACCTCAGGAACAGTCAAAAGCAATGAACCAAAAATCAGGATTGGTAGAACTATATAAAGTTTATTAAGCTTTATTATATCTGTGTGCTATATGTTATATATTGTTGGTGATGTATATTTATTTTTATAGATACATATTTATGTATCTCCTTTATGTTTTCACCAGAGAGATTCAAAGGACAGCCCTCCAAATGAAGTCTGGTGCTTGCTTTCTGAAATATCAGAGAAGCACCCAGAGAGACCATGGGAGCATAGTAACTACTCATCCTTGGGTACTTCCAGTGTACTAAGGGTCTTACATCTTACTCATCCTCTCTCTCTTTTTTAATATTTTTTAGTTTACTTTTTATTTTATTTTACTATGATAACAACACTTACCATGAGATCTACCCTCTTAACAAATGTTTAATTGTACCACACATTATTGGTGACCACAGGCACTAATCATCAGGGAAATATATATGCAAACCACAATGAGATAGCACCTCACACCTGTCAGGATGGCTAGTTTTTTTCAAAAATAAAGGATATAAAAGTGTGAAGAAATTGAAAACTTTGCACACTGTTGGTGAGAAAGCAAATTGGTATACCAACTATGGAAACAGTAAGGAGGTCCCTCAAAAAAAAAAAAAAATAGAACTACCATATGATCCAGCAATCTACTTCTGGGTATTTATCTACAATAATTAAAATAAGGATCTCAAATAGATATTAATGCTCCCAAGTTCATTGCAGCACTATTCACAAGAGCCAAGATGTGGAAATAACTTAAACGTCCATCAACAGATGAATAGATAAAGAAATGTGGCATACTCATAAAGTGCAATACAATACAGCCCTTTAAAAAAGAAGGAAATTCTGTAATACTCAACAGCATGGATGAGTCTTGAGGACACTATGCTAAGGGAAAATCCAGTCATAGAAAGACAAATACTGCATGATTCCTTTCATTCACTCTTTATCACAACTCTGCACAGTGTGTATGATTATTCGAGATTTTGCAGATATAGTACTTAAGGCTCAGAATGGGTAAGAAACATGCCAGCGAGCAAAGGCCAAAGTTGGGTGCAAACACAGGTCCCCAAAACCTCTTGTATGCCACACTCCCCAGAGGTTTGGGCACCAGCTGGCACTATCCATAACCAGAGACGGGGCAAAACCTAGGACCCAGCAGGGAGGCAGGCCAGGTCCCGAGAAGGGGCCCCGGGCTCCGGAGGAGATTTGCCCAGGGCAGGCAGGGTGCTGGGAGCTCAGAACCACCCTCCTCCAGCCCTCAATTTTCCATCGCCACCAGACAGCTGTTTGAAATACTACAGCTCCAGTCCCCATGACCCTCTTGGAATTTTTCCACCTTCCCCGCGGCCCCACAGTCCCAGTATGGGAAATTGTGCTTTAGAGGGATGTTATGAATATTAAGGAACAAGTGATTATAAATCTTTTGGCAAACAGACAGTCCTATAGAAATGTTAAATAACCGTATGTTCCCACTTAACTTCATTTATAGCATTTGGATGAAACTGAGACATTTTGCCTCTTTTTGGGACTTACACTATTCAGTATTTGTAAAGAAATTATTAGCTACCTCTTATATAAGCCATAAGGAAAGTTCTCTTCACCTTCATGCCATCTGCTCCACAGGGGTTTTTTTTTGTTGTTTGTTTGTTTGTTTGTTTGTTTTTGTTTTTTAGTCTGCTCTGAATGCGCTGTAGTTGGCTGGGATTGTTACAAATAATCTCTTAATTATGCGACTTACTCCTGTCAAAAGACCTCATCAATTCACCATCTCTCTAAGGGCATATACAGGTCATCAAAAATCTAAATTCTGTAGAGTTGGCCTTCATCTGGGATAACAACACTGAACACACTGTCCACGTGTTTCCACTGTGCTGTGCAGTGAGCCCTCCTCTCGCCCCACGTTAGCGTATGCATCTCCAGAATCCAATTATCCGCCTAAACTGGGGACCTGTTGTCTGGATAAATGATATCTATAAGTGTTCCAAGAAACTTTAACCTTAACTTCATAATAATTAAGTTATAAATTAATAGCCTTTCCCTAGAGTTGCCAAAAAGGAACACAATTTAACGACTTTGAGAGCCTTTATTCTGTTCTCATCCCACGCTTCCATGGGAAGCTCCAGAGACATAAAGGGAAAGCGGACAGAGGGGAACGGAAAGGAGTAAGGTCTCTGGGTATCTCCAAGCTGCACAATCAACCCCCCACTTCTCTGAGCGTCAGTCTTCCCCTCTTTGCTCTTCCTAAAAGTGGAGGTACTTGTGTTTCTTTCTCCTCAGTGGAGTGTAAATGAACACATCCACTGTTCTGGAATGCCACTAAACTGCAGCCCAGCTCCATCACGAAGTCTCGGTGCAGGTGGCGGAGAGATCAGCGTCCCCCGTGGCCCGTCTCCTCCTCCGGAATGCAGTCTCCAGCTCCCTCGCGCGGAGGCCGCGGCCCTTGCTCAGGCTGGGGTACACCCCACAGGCCACCCCCCTACCACAAAGCTGCTGGAGGGCCTGGGGCCCAGAGCACTTCACCAGACTCTTCTGCATCTTTGGTAGACCGAGTGAGTTCCAAGGCGTTTCAAAGCCATCGAGTCCTCACGTGCACCCTTAACTGTTCGGGGAGCTCGCCGCGGCCGCCAACCCCAGCCCACGCTGACCTGTTCTCCCCTCTCAGAAAACGCCGCCGGTGTTGGTGCCGCTCCAGAAGATCTTTGATGGCTCCAGACTCCGACTCCCTTGTTATCAGAACAGAAAGTGAATTCCTTTCTGCCCTGCACACAGAGAAGCTTTTCCTTTGTTTTGTAGGAACTGGCGGTCAGCCGCTGTCAAATGGCAGTTCCTGAGTTAAGGTCGACTGTGCGGCTTTTCCTGCCGTCAGATGTCTTCTGCTTTTGCCTCTAAGCTGCCTGCCCCCCCCTATTTCTTTCTGCCCTTGCCTTCTGGTACAGTGTGGGGAGCTACACTTTGCCGCAAACTTCACTACAGCCACCTTGGAACAGATCCCACTGTAAGTTCTTCAGGGACAGTGCTTGCAGTGGTGATTCCTCTGTGTGTGTCTGTGCGTGTGTCTATACCGAAGAGCAAGCGAGCCTGCCAGAGAAGTGAGTGGGTGAGCAGACGAATGAATAAAATAAGTGAATCAACGAGTAGAAATCGCAGAAGGAAATCATCAGGAAACAGAAGAAAGTATAATTTAAAAAGAAGGAAGAAAACCTGGTTACATTTCCACATTCACCATTGATATTGTATTGTAACTGAAGGAATCGCCCGTAAAAAGGTGTAGTGACTGGGAAAGGCATGCTGCTGGCTTTGGACAGCCTTAACCTTGATCCCAGCCCCACCATTTCCTGGCCTCCCAAACCTCTCTGATCCTCAGTTTCCTCTTCTGTATGAAGCAGGTCAAACAGCCATTAACACCCATCTTGTAGGACTCACAGAATAGTGTCGTCAGGTGCTTGCCACTGTCCCTGGCACAGGGGTTACCAAATACTGCAATTATCTCTGGATGATATCCTAACACTGAAGTGTAGAAATTTCTTATTTTTGCTGAGTATACATATATGTTCCTTCGATCTATTCTCTCATATCTCTTAATTTTCATTTCCTATTTTTTAATCCTTAATGCTAATTTTACTGAAATGATTTCATACCCTTTTCAGAGTTTGGGCTCAGCACTCCACATTGCCCAGAGGCAGTACAGGGCATGTTAAGCAATGGCCCTTTTCTGTGTCCTGACCAGCGTTTGGAGGGCAGCATCAAAGACTGCAGAGGCACAGGGCCCCATCCCCAGCCATACTCTGAGTTTCTTACTTTATCCCTCATCTGTGTCTGTGAAAATACAATGTCCCTAGAAGCAGGAAAGGAGAGTGCTCTAACAATCAAAGAAGCAATCCTCTGTCAAATAAGAAGTATATACACAACAGCAGGAGAAAAGTGAGTGAGTATTTTTCAAATTCATAAGTGTATCATTTGAATGGTCTCTCTTCCAGAATTTCTTATCTGAAGTTGAAGAAAGATTCTTAGAATCCTTTCTTCCAATAAAACTTTGGAATTTTGCAAGAGCCCCAACAGAGGAGGCATCTGAGACGTGGTACTGCCATGGTGCCCATAAAGGCGGTCTGGGGTTCCACCCCGTCAGTCCCGGCAAAGCGAACCGCACAACAGGGATTATCCTGGACACTAGCACAGCTGACAACTCGGTCAGGAATAGAAAAAGGAGCCAGCAGGGAGCTTGCTGTGAGGGGAAGTGGGAAGTAGCAGGGCAATGCAGCTGGACATTTGGAGACTGAGGGCTTAATATGATCAAGAATGTAGTGAATCCCCACATTAATAGCTATTGGCCAAGGAGGCCTCAGAATAAAATGCTGTTTTGATTTCAGGTTCAGTTGTCTGAGAAAGGACTGGAGATGTCTACACAAGACAGGCTGCTTGGCAGCTGGGAGCCCTGGAGCCCCCCGGCAAGCAGAGGGCACTGAGAGGTAATTATGTGCCAGTCCCCATGCTCAGCTTTACCAGAACTGTCTCATTTAACCTTCACAGAGGCCCAAGAGTAAGGTACGATGACTATTATCCAATTTTACAGAAGGGGAAACTGAATGTAGGAATATAAAGTGACTTGCCCAAACTCATGCGGGGTTGGGATTCGCATTCCGGCTCCCAGACCCCAGGGCCACGCCTGAGGCAGGTGGACCTCTGCAACTCTGAAAGAAGATGCCGAGCTGTGATGGAGATGAGCCTGGGGAAGAGTTACCTGTGCCCTGCCCTAGGTCAGAGGTGCCAGGCTTGTTGAAAGTGCATTTCCTACACAGCATGGCAGGTAGAAATATGGGTCTTCCAGTGTATATGGGGGGTAGGGGAGAAAGACCTGCAATTGATGGAAAGTGGACCAGTAAGGTGTGTGTGTAGCACACAGAGATGCTTGTCCACACAGACCCACACTCCTGTTCAGGTGAGTTCCCGGCCAAGTTGGCAGTGACGGCCCCATCTCTCTGTACACACACCTTTCTTCTTTACCAGTGTCGCCCTGCCCAGTTCCATGATTATCACCCTCTGACCTTCCCTTTGTCATCATCATCCTCCTTAACCCCCCAGTTGTGGCCACCCAGTTAGAGCACAGTCCTTCCTACCACCTGTAACTCCAGATGCCCAGCTGTACCTTGCATCTTCTTTTCTCCTTGTTCTTTGAAATCTGCAGACCCAGGGACTTGCTGCTTACTCATTATATCCTTGTGATCAAAATCCTGGCTGAATTTGATAGGACTGAAATTAAACCACAATAAAAAAGGAACTAAACACAGAAAAAAAGTAGCACTCCTTTAAAAAAAGCTTTTATGAGCTTTAATGTCATTCCGACTTCTAGAAATTTCTTCCCATGAAACTCATACATTTTTCTGAGCTTAACGCTTCAGTCGTTATGATCACTTTACATTTTTACCTCTTCCAACTGGGTTTTTGCAACTCTGAGATCAAGTGTGTTGCATGACAGGAACAGCTAATAAATTAGGCTCCCCTTGCCATTTTCTTGAGCAGGGCTGGTAGAGCCAAGGCCTCATGGAATTTGGGAGGAACTTATTCTGGGCTGTAAGGTCAGGATCTCCATGCCAGAGCAGAGCTGCTCCTAGGAGGTGGTGGATCAGAGATTCATCACAGTAAGGGTCTGTAAGCTTTCCTCTGAAATGCTTTGAACCAACATGATTCAGTTTTTTATAATTCAGAGAAGAAATGTGCATATACCGTATATTATGTAAAATCTCCCATGGGGGTCTGTGGCAGCACTCCTTAATCAAACACATTAACATTTCTCTAGATAAATATATGAATATTCTTATCCAGTGGGATAAACATAAACTATAAACAGTCCAGAATCAGTTCAGGTTAGCTTGGACCATCAAATAACTTTAGATCAGATCATTGTTGCCAAATGAATTACCAAAACCCTTTTGGTTTTCAGGTTTTTGGGTGGGGGATTTTATGGAGAAAAGACCGTAGGCCTATAAATGCAAATAGCTACCCCTTGATTGAGCCTTCCTGTGCTGTCACATAATCCCGACAGGAACCTGCGCAGGAAGAAACTGTTCCAAGCTCCGTGTCACAGTTGAGGAAACCTCGCAGTCCTGAGTCCCGGATAATGGCCTGAGGTCTCAGAGCCAGTGAGAGGATTCTAGCCTCACAGAGCTAAACCAAGGCAAGGCCTCTCTTGCTCCTGTGACGTTCTCCCCTAAGAATAACCAGCTTGACAGAGCTTTCCTTGAGCTGACATCTTCCAGTCTCTCACTGGCTGACAGGCTCCTGGCTACTTGGCGCCCTCAGCCTGTCCACCCAGCATCAGCTCTTAGGGCTGTCAGCCTGATGCCGATCCCCGGCCCTCTACGCGGGGCCTCTCCAACTTTCTTTCTAAAGATTACTTTCAAATCGCTGAGTGCCCGGACATCCTTGAAGCAGTCGTCTCCTTCCCTCGCCCCCTATTCATGGGCTTCTTTCCTTTGGCACCGTGTTGCTCTGAGGCAGCTGTGAAGGCCCATTCATTGCCTTTGGCCGCCATTATCTTTTCCTGCACCCCCAACTGTATCTGCCCCTTGCCAGCACAATGAAACTCTGTGCCTCCCCTCCTCTGGCCTTCCCTCTCCTGCTCTGCAGTTTCCCATGGGGAGCCTCCCCCCAGGGGTGCTGAGTGCTGGCCCCACAGCCTGTGATGTGCTCAGTACTCCTGGGCTCCTCACTCTGGGACAGCCTGGGCCGCAGCTGGGGTGAAGTCACACCCTGGGTTGAAAATGTTCAAGCTCTGTGTGGAGAAGCTGATCATCTTAAATATTCTTCTGCAGTTTTTTTGCAGGGCACACAGTAGGACACATGCACTTAGCAGGCAGGACCTGGGGTTAGGGCTGGCGCCTTCTTATTGAAGACCCAGCGCAGGGTCGTGTGCCACTGGACACCTTCTCATTGCTGTGTGAGGACAGGGTGTGTGGTCGGTCCACATCAGGGAACTTGCAGCAGATTTGACTTCTCTCCCCCAGTCCCCTGTTGGCAGGACTGGCCAACAGTGGGACACGTACTGTCTGACTGTCAGCTCACTGCTCACCTGTTGGGTGGCCTCCCCACCAAGCTTTCACTTAACCTCTTTTCCCTTCATGTACTCACCTATAAAATGGGAGTCACGAGAATACCCATGGTGATTGTGACACCCCTTCCACTGTGTGCTTTTTCATACCGCTAAGCAATCCTCCAACACTCAGTCCTGACAGATACAGGTCCTGCAGGTCAGGAGCTCTCCGGAGACTGCCTCCCCATGCACGCTTCAGACGCCAGAACAAGTCCAGGCTGCCTGCCGCCTGTGTTTCTGCCCAGTGGGCCACAGATCACAGGTTCCCATGACCCCCATCTTGGGTTCAACTAATTTGCAAGAGCAGATCACAGAACTCAGAGAAACATTTACATATGCTTATTTATTTACATATACCAGTGTATTGGAAAAGGATATACAGGAACACCTAGATGGAAGAGACACATAGGGCAAGGTGTGGGGAATCCTGGCCCTCCCAGGGCCACTGAGACCCCTCTCATTGCACTGCTGGCTCCTCTGCTGGCCAGCCCCCAGGCCTAAGGTCACCTGGGGTCTTCACAAAAGTCACCTCATTAACATAACAAAAGGTACTTTTTTTTTTCTCATCACTTACAAAATCCCAAGGGTTTTAGGAGCTCTACCAGGAACATGGATGTAAATATATATTTCTTATTATAATCACAATATCACAACCACCTAATATACTGAGTTGCTATAAGGAGTAAGTTAACTCAATGAGTTAATGTGTGTGGAGCCTTCTGCATGCTGTCAGCTGTCTGGATACAGACACCCCCCTCCACCTCCCCCCCCCCACTCCCCAGCTTGTCTGCCAGTGTGAAGTCCTAATGTCACCAAGCCTTACAAATACTAGTGTTAAGATTATCATCTCCTACTAGTTTTGCAACCATTGCTATTGCTGCCCTATAGTCTCCTGCATTTCATAGAATATTGAATGCCATTTATTTCAGAGCTGACAGGAACATGGGTTACCACTGGATGGCTTCATTTTACAGATAAGGAAAGAGGACTCTGTATTCTCACCCTGGGTGGGACTAACCTACAGGCTAGGCTGCGGTCAGAACCCAGTGTTGGGACTCACTGCTGGTGCTCCGTGCTAGGATGACCAATCATCCTGGTTTGTTTGGGATGCTTTCAGTTTTAGCACCAAATATTCCACTTCTCAGAAAACGCTTGAGTTCAGTTGTTGTACCAACAACGCCTGGTACTTGTAAGCCTTGTTGCTGTATTAATCAAAACAGTATGTTTGCTGTCTTCACAGCTTTCTGCAGTGGGGATAAAAACCTTCAGATGCCAGTCCTGCACAAAGGCACTATTTTAAGCCACTGAAACCTAAAATTTAATTAAATTAGCATTTTCAATTAGCCATGTTGCTTTGTTTATACTTATCTTCTGTGTCTATGTCTCATTAGATTACTTTAAACCTACGGCGTGATTTGTTGCTAGCTGTTCAGAGGAAGGAAATAACATTTTCAAGTTGCCTGAACATGAGTTCGGTGCTATTAATAAAGAAATCTCACAAAGTTCTAACTAACTTTTGGGAGTAGCTTACAATCCATCAGACTTAATCCTCTATGTTTGAAAAAGATTGGCCTTCTGGAAAACATTATAAAGATCTTTGGTGGCAGAGCACACCAATAGAGTAGAACTGCTATGCAAACTCAAACATCAAATGATGTTATTAATCCAAATATCTTACCGCAGTGGTTGTTTCTTTTGGAAGAGCGTGGATAAATTCGAGACTTCACTTGGCTTGAAATATGCAGGTACTCAAGAGAAGTGATTATGGCTCCCACAGGTTCAATCTATTACGAATGTTTATCGCATGCTTAATCTATTCTTGTCACAGGCGGTGCCTATGAAAGTAAATTATATTGACCAAGGCACAAAATGGCTGCTGTCCTCATGGAGCTCAGGTCTAGTAGGAAAGAGAAAATTATATACTTACGCAAATGAGGATGGAATTATAACTGTGATAAGTGCTGTGAAGCAGAGTGCCGGGTGGTCTGGGAATATTTGATGGGGCACTAAATCTAATCTGAGGAAGTGACATTTTGATTGACATCTGAAGGACAAACTAACCAGGCTCAGACTTGGGGAAATAGCATTCCAGCTGGGGAGAGTAGCATGAGCAAAGGCCCTGAGGTCAGGAAAGGGTTTGGCATATATTAGAATACTGAGAGAAAGCCAATGGACCCTTGACTTGATAGGTGCAGGAAATATTTCAATTCCTACAGCTGAAGATAACAACATCCTTGAAAACTCTTGAAGCAATCAGAACTCCTTTAATAGATCCATCAATGCCACTCTTGCACCAAGAACTTCCTGTCAGTTCTGCTGACATCATATCACCACCATTCCTGAAGGAGACCTTGACATCAGTCACTTCCTCAAGCTATGACTGGGCTCAGAATGTGGTCAAGGTTTGCCAGAGGCACACAGCCAGTTAGAGGAAGAGTGGGAATGGGAAGTGTGGTCCATTGATCCCAAGTTCAAAATCCTTTCTACAGCATCCTTTCCACCTCCCACCTTATGATGAAATTTTCTTTTGAAATTTTCCACTCCCAGAGCCCTTTTGAGTTTGCCAACCAAAAAACCACCCTTCTTCCCTTCCTTTCTCAATGTTGCCAGTACCAGGACTGTCAGAGCCTGCTAGAGGTGCTATTCCTTTACTGCCAAGGTGTTGCCTCTCACCCTTGTCAGCAGAACCCCAGTATCTGCAGGGGAGTTTGTGGGTGTCTGCAGTGGGGGGTGGGGTCTCAAAAGAAGGGATTGCATAATCTCCATCCTTGTTTCTGCTTCCTATCCAGTATTTGAAGGCCACCAGTCATTTTGTTAACAGGAATGCTTGTGGGCGTGGTCACAAACCTGGCTACTCTGCAGATCACCCGCTGCCTCACCACTCTGTTCCTGTTTGTCCTCAGAGCCTAGCCATAATGTTCACCCTCACCTTGTTGCCAGGAGTCATCCAACCAGTGAGGTGGTTTCCATGCACTACATTAGAACAGACCCTTGTTGCTCACTGTCTTGCCAATGGGTTTCAGCCCTGGGCAAGTTCACTACAGAATCAATGTGACCAAAGCAATGACAATGGAACGTTCTTTCGGGTGAAAGGGTTTATTACCTGGCTTGTTCTTCCTGCGGTAGGTTGAGCACTAGCGTCTCTGCCTCCATGCAGAGCACTGGGCCAAGCTCTCTATATAGCACAATAATAGCTCATTGCCTAAAGGTGTGGACGCGGTATCCTAGGAACAGGCCAGTTACATCATCAGGTGTTTGAAGTTCAGTGAGGATCCTGGCCATAGGAGCCCCAACTTCCCCACACTCACTATCACAGAATAGGGAGCAGGAAACCCACAGAGACTCAGGCCTAGGTCACTCGGAAAACTGAGTATCAGATAGTATTTTTTAATAAACACAAGGAAAGAACAATCATTTATTTGATCCTGATGTAACACTGCAAGGAAATGCTGGTACAGGTTGTCCCCTGGGAGGGATAGATAAGGGCCACTGCAGTCTCCTGATAGGAAAGGGCTGCCTGCTAGGGTTTCATAACAGTATGTGTCACTTTGTGGCATCCCTATTTTCCTCCCCAGCAAAATCATAATTTGGCAGAGTTTAGGATGATGATAATAAATCAATACCAGATTGCAGAAGTTGCAACTATTCCACTAGTTCCTCAAGAAGTGCCCAGGAAAAGAGCACCCTGTCTTAGGGAACTCCTTGATTTGGGAAATCAGTGAGGATCCCAACATTCTTGCCAAGTAATGAAAAGCCACAGAGAGCAGAATTTCTCATCTTGGAGCTGGTTTTGTAGGTGCTATGGAAATGAGAAGAATACTTCTGTAAAACTGTGCATTTGAAATTCTCCTTCAGCCATCATTTAATATTGCCAGGCCAGGTCTGGAGAGGCCGAAACGTGTTAGAATCCCATTAGAAACCTTTAGGACAGAGATCAGGGAGAGTAGCTTATTGTCATTACACATTCTTAATAAGCTGTTAGCTAAGAATCCATTGCTAAGTTTCAGATCAATATGCCTTTGTGCTTTCAATATAAACAGGTTGGCACCCATATAATACAGTGTCTTGCCAATGGGTTTCAGCCCCGGGCAAGTTCAATATGGATTCAGTGTGACCAAAGAAAATGATAGCAAAATGTTCTTGGGGTGAAAGGGTCATACCCAGCTTTATTCTCAGGGTGGCAGGTCAGTCACTAAAATCCCGTTCACTCAGAGTGAGTCTGCATGCAGCAAGGTAGTCGGTCTCTGCCTCTGGGCCCCTCTGTCTGCACAGCCATCCTCTGGGCCTCTCTGCCTGCACAGCCGTACCCCACAGCCATCCTCCAGGCCTCTCTGCACAGTTGTCCTGCACAGCCATCCTCTGGGCCTCTGTCCTCGGCGCTGCCACCACTCTGCTCTCTTGCAGCCCTGCCACCGTGTCATGCCCAGAGCACTGGGCGGAGCTCTTTTTATAGAGTCAACAGCCATCTATTGCCCACAGGTGTGCAGTGAGCTAGTCAACCACGGCCAGGTGAGAATCCTGGCCACAGGAACTCTCATGTTATCCACATACAATTCCTTACTAAAAAGAGAGAATGCCTCTTTGCAAGGCTGAATTTACTTTTCAAGATAAGACAGAACTGAAAATAGGAAAAACTGCTGTTAAGGAATGAGGTACATCCTAATTTTGAGGAATTTTGGAACGATCTTTGCAGAAGATTGGACAGCATGAATACTAGAAGGTTAATTAACCCAAGAAATTGTAAAGCATCTTGACAGAAAAGCAGCAAAGATCTACTACTGGAAAGGAAATTGGGCAGTGTCTACAGGGGATTCTCAGTGACCACACATGGAAACCTGGCTTGAGAGCTGACTTCATCTCAGACCCTGGGATCACTGGCATGATGCCGCGTCCACCCAGAAACACCCAAAAGACTCCTGTGATGCCAGACCACAACAGAAACTTCCTGACATTTCTGTATTATTCTCATGTATTCTCTTCATCTCTCTCTTTTCCCCATACTTCTTACTTTCAGAAAAATTCTTGAAGTTGCCGGTTTCCTTATAGATTACTGCAAATATCAAGTTGCCCTCTCAGATAATATGTTGAAAAGGAACTCTTAAAGGACATTCATTGTTTCACGAATGGCATCTATTCTTTTGAGCTCTGTTAGTCTTCCAAACACTACCATAAAAGGGAAGGATCGGCTGGGAGGTGCAGCCCGCAGGGTCTCTGCTCCCTCAGAGCCATGATGGAGGAGCTCGGCCTCAGGAGCTCTGGGGTCAAGCCAGCACAATGGGGGGTGTCTAGTTCACCCTCTGCCTTTTGGGCTCAAGACCATTCCTTCAAGCCAGTGAGATTTTTCATAGTTTAGTTAAAACTCTACAAAAAACTAAAAATTACAATTACAATTTTAATTTTCTGAGCCCCAGTTCATCTAAAAAATTGTGATAAAAATCTTCACTTGCTGACTATGAAGAACAAATAAGATATTTTCATAAAAAAGAAGTCTTAAATATTTGTCTTTATGGTACAGTGTATATGTATATAAAATCATATAGTATATGGATAGAGTAACATGTTTAATTTGATAGCAATAAAAGTGGATTGAAATTTCATAAAATTGCAGAGAGGGTTTGAAAAAGTAATTTTAAAGTTAATCTTTAAAAAAGATGCAATAAATAAAACTAGGTGCAATAAAAAATAAAAATAGATTTTTTAAAATTGAAAGTTAACCTTTAAAAATCATGCAGTTTGAAGAACAAATATACAATAATATTGAACATTAAATAATTATGAGCTTTAATAACAAAATATTAGTACAGAGTAGTAAATATATATATGTGTTTAAAGTATATATCCAGTATATAATGAAGCTGGCATCCTAAATAACTGGGGAGAGAATAGTTTATTCAATGACTTGTGTTGGGTCATTTGACTATCCATTTGGCAGGAAATAGATTTAATCTCTTCCTCAAATCATACACCAAAATAAGTTCCACATGAGTCAGCATCTAAGTGTTAAAAAGTGAACCATAAAAATTTAAAAGAAAATATAAATGAAGGACATCAAAGACAGAAGCCATACATTTTAAAAATAACAATACAAAGGTGAATGCATTTCAAAAGCACCATAAACAAAAATGAAAGGTCAACAAAAACTCAAGGAAAATGCAATTTTCATAGTAAAGAAAGAATCAATACCTTTCATAAAAAAAGAAATTTTATAAATATCACAGTAAACAAATACTCTACTGTGATCTTCTTGGCTAAGATCATAGCATTTTCAGAGTTGAAATTCAAACACAGATCAATCTGGTGCCAAGGCATATGAACTTATAAATTACTTTCTTTTATATAAATTGAAATTATTTTATGATTTTAGAGATTACAGAATTCTGTGTATGGCTAAGTCATAAGGAAACAGATTTGTTGTGACAATTATCATTACAATACCAGTAAGGTATTTAAGCAATCTTTCTATTAGTAAAATACAGAATCATCTCAAAATGTGACATATAAAAATATAGACCAATGTATTTTCGTTCTGACTTTCGGTAAAATAACAAAGTACTAGAATATTCACTGAAGTTCATTTTTAACACAAAGCTGAGACAAACAACAAAACAAAATAGATAACTCCCTAAGGCTGTCTGATTTTAGATTAGCAAGTATTCATTTGGGTAAGGATACCAAAAAGGGAGGAAAACACAAGAGATTCCATTGTTATTGTTATTATATTAATTTAGATAAAATTTGCAAAATACAGTTTCATATTGTCCCATTTGATCCCATTTTACAGACAGTAAAAAGACACAGAGAAGATTGTTTACTCCTAAAAGATAATGGTGCTGCTAAGAGAAAACTGGTATCAAAACTTGTACACCAGTCTTCTGACTTAAATCAAGAACAGTATCCATTTTATCAAGATATATTTGGATACAACTGACCACTGAGCAGACTTAACAAATAAAATGTTTCCTAATACAGATTTTTAAATAGAGACTTTTTTTTTGTAGTGCATTTACAGATTTGCAGAAAAACAGAACAGAAAATATAGAGATTTTCCATATATCCCCTGCCCCCCAACATGCACAGCCTCTCCTGCCATCAACATCCCCCACCAGAGTGGCCCATTTGTTACACTGGATGAACCTGCACTGACACACTGTCATCACTCAAAGCCCATAGTTTACATTATGGAACACTCCTGGTGACATACATTCTATGGGTTCAAGTAAATGTATAATGACATGTATTCACCATTATAGTATCATGTAGAACAATTTCACTGTTCTAAAAATCCTCTGTGTTCCTCCTATTCATCCCTCCCAACCTTACTCCTCAACCCTTGGCAACCACTGACCTTTTTTATTGTGCCTATAATTTTGCCTTTTCCAGAATATCATATAACTACCTATATAATAATAATATATATATAATATCATTTCATTGAATCATACAGTATATAGCCTGTACAGATTGGCTTCTTTCATTTAGTAATATGTATTTACGTTGCCTCTGTATCTTTTTCTGTCTTGATAGCTCATTCTTCTTAGCACTTAATAAAATTGCATGGTCTGGATGTGTCACAGTTTATTTCTCCATTCACCTACTGAAAGACAGCTTCATTGTTTCCAAGTTTTGGCAATTATGAATAAAGCTGCTATAAATATCTGTGTGTAAGTTTTTGTGTGGACATATGTTTTTAACTTATTTGGGTAAATAACAAGGAGCTCAACTGCTGGATCATATGGTAAGCGTATGTTCAGTTTTGTAAAAAACTGCAAACTATCTTCCAAAGTGGTATACCATTTTGCATTCCTACCAGCAATGAAAGCAGGTTCCTTTCACTCCATACCCTCACCAGCATATTGGATTTTGACCATTCTAATAGGTATTTAGTGGTATCTCCTTGCTTTAATTTGCAATTCTTTAATACTAGATGATGCTGAGCATCTTTTCATATGCTTATTTGCCATCTGCACATCTTTGCTGAGATGTCTGTTCAGATCCTTTGCTGAATTTTACATTGGCCTATGTGTTTTCTTATTGTTGAGCTTTAAGAGTTCTTTGTATATCTTGGATAATAGTCCTTTATCAAATATAAGATGATAGTCCTTGCAAATATTTCCTCCTGTATGTGGCTTGTGTCCTCATTCTCTTGACAGTGTCTTTCGCAGAGCAGAAATTTTTTATTTTAATGAAGTCCAGCTCTTCACTTCCTTTCATGGGTTGTGCCTTTGGTGTTGTATCTAAAATGTCATCATCAAACTCCAAGTCAGCCAGATTTTCCTCTATGTTGTCTTCTAGAAATTTTATCACTTTTCATTTTATATTTTCTGTAATTATTTTGAGTTAATTTTTTGGAATTTATTATAGCAATAGAAAAGAATTCTAAAATCATATGGGGCCCCAAAGACCATGAATAGTTAAATCAGTCCTGAGAAAGAAAAACAAGGCTATAAGCCTCCCATAGCCTGATTTCAAAATATATCACAGTACTACAGTAATCAAAACAGTATGGTATTGACATAAAGCTAAACATATAGACCAATAGAACAGAATAGAGAGCCCAGAAAGAAATCCATGCCCATATAGTCAACTGATCTTCAACAAGGTTGCCAAGAATACACAAATGGGGAATGGACAGTCTCTTTGGAAAAAATGGTGTTGGGATAATTGGATATCCACATGCAAAAGGATGAGTTTGGTCTCTTATCCTATGCCACACAGAAAAGTTAATTCAGAATGCATTGAATACTTAAACATATGATCTGAAACTGTAAAACTCCTGGAAGAAAATGCAGGGGAAAATGTCCAGGACATTGGTCTTGACAGTTTCTTGAATATAACACCAAAGCACAGGCAACAAAAACAAAAATAACATGTGGTGCTACATCAAACTAAAACGTTTCTAAACAGCAAAGGAAAACATCAACAGAGTGAAAAGGCAACTGAGGGAATGGGAGAAAATAATTTCAAAGCATATATCCACTAAGAGGTTAATTTCCAAAATAAGGAACTCCTACAACTCAAGAGCAAAAAAAACCCCTCAAATTACCCAATTTAAAAGTGAGCAAAGGATTTCAATAGACATTTCTCCAAAGAAGACATACAAGTGGTCAACAGGTATATGAAAAGGGGCTCAACATCCCTCATTGTCAGGGAAATGCACATCAAAACCACATTTTGATATCACCTCACACCCATCAGGATGGTTATTATTAAAATATTAAAAGACAGCAAGTGTTGGTGAGAATGTGGAGAAACTGGAATGCTTCTACGCTGTTGATGGGAATGCAAAATGGTCCAAAATGCTATAGTATGGAGGTTTCTCAAAATATTAAAAATAGAAATACCATGTGATCCATCAGTCCCACTTCTGTGTATTTATCTAAGAGAATTGAAATTAGGATCTTGAAGAGATATCAGCATGCCTATATTCATTGTTAACATTATTCACAATAACCAAGATGTAGAAACAACCTAAATGTCCAGGATAGATAAATGGAATTTTTTAATGTGGTATATGCATGCATTGGAATATTATTTAGCCCTAAAAAATAAGGCATCCTTCAATGTGCAACAACATGGATGGATCTTGAGGATGTTATGCTAAGGCAAGTAAACCAGTCACAGAAGGACAAATACTGCATGACTCCACTTATTATATGAGGCATCCAAAGTAGTCAGTCTCATAAAAGCAAAGAATGGAGTGGTGGTTCCTCAGAGGCTGGGAGAAGGGAGAAATGGGAAGTGACTGTTGAACAGGTATTAAGTTTCAGTTACGCAAAATAAATAAATTCTAGAGATTTGCTATACAACATTGTGCTTATAGATAAAAATACTGTATTATACACTTTAAAACTTGGTACATGGGTAAGTCTTATGTTAAGTACTCTTACCACAATAAAATAATTTTTAAACTCTGTGGACATTTGAGGAGACTAGAAATTTGCGTGTAGGGCATCAAATGCCTAAATAAATAAATAACATTTCATCTTTACATTTGATACACAAAAGCCTCATTTACTATCATCTTATCTATTTAATCATCACTAATCACGTTATAAACATTTGTGTGTGTTATTAGTTAAGTGGTATCCTTTATTAAATGTTTTGGTGTCCTTTTTACCTGAGACCATATAGAGAAGCAGTGGAGTCTGGCTGCACAAATTACTTTCTCTGATCCTCTGCTTCTTTATCCGTGGTTAATAATGGTGTGTCCACCATAAGATTCAAGCACTAAATTAAGTAATATTTGTAAGAGAGTTAGCCAAGTCCCTGACACCTAACAATTAACAGATACTAGCTATTATTCTTCTCATACAATGAACTTTAGCATGAATCAAAAAGGAAGCCAGCTATAAGAGAAAAGCAGTCCTATGGGTTTGAGCCATCTTAACCAAACAGGCCCAAAGTTAGAATACTTCTAAGACAAGATTATCTTATCCTGTAGTTTCTAAAAACACAGATGGAAACCATCCAAGGAGAAACAATACCCAACTTGAACAAATAAATATCAGGTAGTAAAGGACAATGAAAGTTATTTGTCCTTTGGATTTCCTTCCACGGTAAATAGAGATATGCTGAGTGTTCAGTGTGTGCTGTGTGACAGAACATTTTCTAACATTTCTGTTAGACTCCAGGGGATTTTGGAAGATAATCTTGCCATTAGTGATCTTTTTCCTTGTCCTGCTTAATGGTTCTTGCGAAAAATGGGATTTTCATGTAATACTGCAATTGAAACAAAATTTAGGAGTAGAGGTGATGCGGTATTGTCTGCGAGGATGTAATTCACCAGCAACAGTTTTCCTGTTAACTGGATGTCAGCTAACAGGCACAAAAACAATGTTTTTGTATTTTGATCACTTGTGTCTTATTGGATAGCACAAAATATAAAAGGAAAGGTTTCTTAATTTATCTTAATATATTTTGTGCTTAGTTAACTAAAATTTGTTTTTCCTAATTGTATTATTGATTTCAGTTCAGTTTTAATGTTTTAAAAATGCATAGTTGACAATTTCTTGCAAAATTATGTATTTTTAAATGCATAAATATATGCATGTATATTTATTGAGTTTATTGAATGAGCTAGAATGTATAGGGTGTTACGAAAAGGCAACCTTATTCTTTCTCACCACAGGTTTTTCAAACCTGTTCTTTGACTTGTTTCTCCCCACTTCTTCCTTAAATCTCAACCTTTCCATGGTTTATCTGGTCTGGTCTTAGATAATGAAAGTTCAGCCTAATATATTAATTTCATATCTCTAATTTGTCATCTGAGTAATAATGTCTCCCCTTCTCCAGTGGCTGAAGCTGGCACTGACTTCTTTTCCCTTATCTGCTCCTTCTCCAGCTCATCTACTTGCAAGCTGCCACTTTAAACCCCTCCAGGGCTGGCCTTGACTGGGAGTTTAAGGGAAGATAGGAGAAGAGAGGACAGCTAAGGGACACGAAGGTTTTACTTGGCTGGTGTAGGTGTAACTTGGAGTAGTTGCCCTCTGCAGATGGTGGATTTCGTATAATGACGGATTCTTTCTTGATGGCCTGTGAGTTCCTTCAGGGCTCCTTCCTCTGCCACCCACGGTAACTATTGCGAGGCTCTTTCACGGACCGCTTCCTTCCTCCAACTGCTGATGACCAGCACCTGGTTCACCTCTTCTTTGGCGTCACCTTGACCAAAGTCCCTTTCAAGATGATATAGCTCAGTTCCATTCCATTTGGCCCACAAGGAACTCACACCTTCTTTGTCTTGTCAGCTCAGGAAGTCAGGCTTTTTCTGATGCAACATCTTCCCTCGGCTTGGCTCTCATTATAGCCTCTTCCCTCTAAATTGTTCAGGGACCACCAATCAGATGTCAGTTCCTATCTCTCTCTATCAAGGGAACCCATGTCAAGCTTTTCAAATGATTCTCTGGAAGCCCTATTTCTTGACTTGAAGATCTTCACTTCCTCCATGGGAGAAATACATCGTCTACTAACCATTTCAAAAAAAAAAAAAACAGGTAACACAGGCCTCTTCAATTACAATGAATTATTCATCTTCTCTTTCACAGCCTACAGGTGAATGATGGGCTAATGCTGGCAGAGGATTTTTCAATGTCTTAGCCCAACCTGCACAGACAGTCTAGCACCTTCCAAGAGGTGCAGGATGTGGAGATACTCAACAGCGATTGTATTTATTCTCAGATTATGGACCTCAGCTGAAACTCTGAGCCTACAGGTAAAGTCCTATCTTAACATAGTGTTATACATATGTTACGGTTTTCTACTAGTAGTTCTTCATATATTATGATTTAAGTCATGTTCCCTGACCAAACAAGTTTGGGAAACACTGCTGTATTGTTTTGCTTTTAAGTATGACATATGCTAATAATTTGGGATAACTTTTTAATCATGTTGAGGAGTATTCTGTATGCAGTTTAACTTTTTATCAGAAATGGATATTGAATTTTGTTAAATGCCTTTTGACATTTTTCAAGACGAACATAAAGTTTCTCTTTTGACCTACTGATGTGATCAATGTTATTTTTAGGTTTCCTAATATTGATTCATTTATGGTTTTTCTAGGACATTATTCTTTTAATAAAATGCTAGATTAAATTTACTAGTGTTTTAAGTGTTTTGTATTTGTATTTATAAGTGAGCTTGTACAAAAATTTTTTGTGCCATCTTTGTTGGGTTTCAGTATATGCTAGCTTTTCAAAGAAAAAGCATTCCATATTTTATTCACATCATTTTCCTCCTTTTTTTTAAAGCAGCTTTTTATTGAGGTGTAATGCGTATGTGGAAAGTACATATATCAATTAATTTCTAAAAATAACCATACCTGAGTAATAAGCACCCAGATCAAGAAATGCCAACATTAGCTACATAATACCTCCTGTTTCCCTTATGCTAAGGCAGCCTTAGAGAGTAGGGGTAACACTCTTTTCTATCTAAGGGCAACCACTACCCTGACTTCCAACAGCATAGACAAATTTTGTCTGTTCTTTTATCTTACCTAAATGGATTCATATATATATATATATATATGTACTCTTTTGTGTTGGTTTTCATTAATTCACTATTACGTTTGTGAGATTCAGCCTTATTATTGTGTATAATATATTGAGAATACTTCATTCTCACTGAAATACAGTATTCATTGCATAGATATACCAAAGACTGATTTTCCATTCTGCTGTTGATGGGCATCTGGGTTATTTTCAGTTTGAGGCTATTACAAATACTGCTTCTATGAACAGTTTGGAATATGTTGTTTTTTGAATGTCTGCACATATCTCTGTTGGTATACACTTGGAAATGGAATCTGCTAGGTCACAGGGAATACATATGGGTTGTTTGCCATTTTCTTATTGTTTTGTGGGAGCTCTTTAAATATTTAGAACATATAAAAGAATGGGGAAAGATATATCATGCAAACAGCAACCATAACAATGCTGGCTATACTAATATCAGAAATAAATAGACTTTAAAACAAAAACTGTTACTAGAGACAAAGAAGAACACTTTATAATGATAAAAGGGTTAATTTATCAAGAAGATATAACAATTATAAGTATATATGCACTGAACAATAGAATGCATGAAGTAAAAACTGATACAATTGAAAGGAGAAATAGACAAGTCAAAAGTAACAGATGGAGACTTTTACACCTAATTTTCAATAATAGAACAACTTAAATGTCTTGATCTTAGAAATAAGATCAAGAAATTTAAGACTTTATTATAGGAGGAAATCTTTATGGCTCAAGGTTAGGCAAAACATTCTTATGTATGACACCAAAAGCACAAGGGACAAAAGGAAAACTAGGTCTTATCAAAATAAAAAAAATTTGTACTTCAAGGGAGACCATTGAGAAAATGAAAAGACAACCCACAGAGTGAGAGGAAATGTTTTCAAATCATATACCTGATAAGGAATTTATATCTGGAATACATCAAAGATTCTTACAACTGAATAGTAAAAAGAAATATGACTCAAATTAAAAATGGGCTATGAATTCGGACAGACATTTCTTCAAAGACATACAGATGACCAATAAGCATATGAAAAGATGAACAACATTATTAGTTGTTAGGGAAATACAAATGAAAACCACAATGAGAAAACACTTCCTACCCACTTGGATGGCTATTATCAGAAAGACAATAACAAGTACTGACAAGGATGTGAAGAAATTAAAGCCCTTGTATATTGCTAATGGTGATGAAGATGGTGAAGTCACTTTGGAAAGTAGCCTGGCAGATCCTCAAAGATTAAACATAAAATTACCATATGATCCAGCAATTCCACTCCTAGTTAAATACTCAAGGGAAATAAAACCATGTGTGAATACAGAAACATATACACAAATGATCATAGCAGCATTATTCATAATAACAAAACATGGAAACCACACAAATATCTATCAGTTGATGAATGGATAGAGAAAATGTGGTACATCTATACAACAGAATATTATTCCACTGTAAAAAGAGATAAAAAAGTAAAAAGGGATCAAAAGAAATGAAGTACTGAGACATGCTACATTGTGGATGAACCTTGAAAATGTGCCCAGTGCAAAATGCCAGTCACAAAGACCACACATTATATAATTCCAATTACATGAAACATCCAGAACAGGCAGACCCAAAGAGACAGAAAGTAGATTAGTGGTTGCCTGGAGCTGGGGGATTGGGGAGTGATTGTTAATTAGTATAACATCTATCTTATGAGTATGAAATATTCTGAAGTTGATTGTGGTGATGTTGTACTCTGAATACATTAAAACCGTTGAATTGTGCACTCTATATGGATGAATTGGGTACCTGAATTATATCTCAATAAAGCTATTTTAAAAAGGAAGAATTTTGATCTTGAACCACTCATGCTTACATTTTTTACAGGATTATTGTTCTTTAATATCTCCCATAGTGCCTACAATGTACTGCTAAGTGGTCAATAAATGCTAACTTACAAGGAAATGCTTTATTCAAATAGACTGACTGAATAGGCAAGATGCTTTAAGATCTCTCTAGTACATACAGACTTAGAACGTCCCGCGGGATTTTGATCTGATGAAGAACAGACCCCTTTCCTGGGTTAGCAAAGAAGGGGAAGTCCCCCAAACAATGACACAACCAAGCTACAAGCCGGTGCGCTCCTATCTGCATGGCTGATAAGGACCATCTGATGCAATGAGGCCATTCTCTCCACAAAGTCACAATATTTATTTTAACACCAGTGAATATTGAGTGTGTGTATATATCCATATAGTGATAAAACATTGCTCTAATATGTACACAGGGTCTGAACAAGATCAATTCATCAGGGTAATCATGCAGGCCTATGTATGGAGAGGTTGTTTATGTAGTGGGTTGATAGAGTACTACGATATAAGCCACAGAGAAGCACTGTCTAATGCCCATAATGCATGATATATATTTCACAACATGGGCATTCTATAAATAATTAATAGTGCTGACTAGAGATAGCACTGATATGGATAAGAGAGATAGTCTGCAAGAGGGCTGCTCAACTGCTCTACTCTTAATGGGTAGGACAGAAATGCTCAGCTTGGCATATCACACATTTTAGGGACATTCTTTATCAAGCATCACCTTGTGTGATGGCTGACTTTCTAACTCAGTGGCAGCTATCCCTGCAGATACAATTTTGAAGCATTTTATTCTTAAGTTAAAAAAAAATGTTTCTACTGTCTATTTGTATGAAAGTCCGTGTGGAAAGAAATTACCTCATGAAATAGCACAATGAAAGGCAACTGTTTTGAACTTCTTTTTTGCAACTTCACTGCATTTTTCTCAGCAATGTGCTTGCTACTCAGGAATAGAGTAAGCTTTATTGGCAAGATACTGACTGGTCTATATGTGATTTATCTTTCAACCATTACTCAGTGCTTCCCCAGCACCCTTGTCCTCTACTTGGAAAAGAGCCCTGTGCTGGCATCTCATGCCCTGAAGGATCTCTCCTTTCCCTAATACATATGTAAAAATTCTCATTAACCTCATTTAGAGTAAGGAGCAATATGGGTATGAAAAGGCCAGATGGTAGTGGGTATCTTTTATGGTCTATGAGTAACTCTTCCCATTATCATTCAGACTTTATTTACTCAATGAATTCACACTGTGAGTAACTCATTTTTGAGGACTGGTTCATTATTCTCCAGGACTACTGGCAAAGACATGAACTCCCTCATACTCTTTCCTAGAGCCAGGAGTCACAAGAGCTATAAAAGACACTGAAAAAAGGAACTCCCCTGATGAATCAGACATCCGGGGACAGAAGTGCTCTGGAGGAGCATTTGCGGAAGTCCGGTTGCATCAACAGCCCGGTGAGTTCCTATCAACTCCCTCCAGCTGCACCTGGAGCCAGCAGGGGCAATCCCACTCCCGGACCCAGTAGGCCCTGAACCATGTCTGCTCCCTGCCAGTCATCACCCTAGACACAGGGCATCCCCAGGGCTTACCCCCACCTACTTAGCCCTCAGTGGAAACTGAAAGAAAACCAAGTAGGTATTTATAAATCTAAGACTCACTAGTAGAAGCAATTCACTTCTCCCCTCAAGACTCTACTCCTGAAGAGTAATGAAGAGGAGTCAGCTGACAGTCAACCCTGAGGCTGACACACAGGGCTCCAGGGCCTGCTCACCTGCCCTCTGACTTTCTCTAGGTCATGAGGAACCACATTTCTCAGACTCTGGAATTTACAGTAGCAATGTAGTTCCTCTATTCGAGACAGGGTCAGAAGGACTTTGTCCAGAATTTGAAGGAGCATCCATTCTCTGAGTGGTTTATTCTTCCATAAAATCACTGTGTCCTGCTTCCATGAGAAGTATTATCATAGCCATTTGAAAGAGGAAAACTCTAGTTTTAATTTAAACATGAAGCAAGGTACTTTGAGGTATATTTTAAAGTGATGTTCAGTCAAGAAGAAGTGAGTGGCCATTGAGTGGTCAAATGGTCCTGACAGCTGCGGGGATGTGTGTGGAAAGTGTGAGGTTTGTGTGAAGGATTTTCCCACACATTAGGTCAGAAAATTAGGGTGAATCCCTGAGCTGTGGTTCAGTAGGTCAATCTTGGGTTGGGAGTTTTCCAGGCTAGGACAATGGAGAGAGAGAAGGAAAAGAAAATTAAAGGTGCTTTTTTAAAAAGCAGACAAAAATGCCAGAAAAGGATGTGAGTACATGAGGGCCTAATGGATAATGAAAAAGTTAGGGCGTTAGTGAATTGACCACCTATAGATACATTTCCCCTTCACAATAATCCTACAGGGTCACTGAGTTTTAGCGAGATTAAACAACTTGAGTAGAGCTACACCCAGCTAGCAAGCAGCAGACAGGAGACTGGAACTTGCTTTGCCTGGCTCCACGTCCAGCACACTAGCCACCACTGCTCATGTCCACAGGCGTTATCAGTAATTTCTGGTCTGCCCCTGGGTGCAGGGCCAACTCCCACCAGCTGCACCTGGAGCCAGCAGGGGCAATCCCACTCCCGGACCCACCTGGCCAGAACTGACCCACTGAGACTCAGTGTTCCCTTGGGGCCCCCCACATCCTACCCATACTGTGAACTATGATCCTCTTCAGAGAGTGTTTACAGAACATCAAGTTAATAGGATGACTTTTAAAATACCCACATTTTATATCAATCTTTTCTTTCAGCATTATGTACCTTCGATCATTTTTTTAGACCCTCAAAACCATAAATGCATATATAGGCTTTGGATTTATAACCACATGGTCAAAGTCCCACAATATATTCCAGATTAAACAAAAACAGGACACTTAAAGAAACCAAGCCAGAATCACTGTATTTGCATAAAAAGTCTCTGACCTGCTTCATGAATGATTGTAAATTATCAAGTTATTCAATACCTTCATCTCTGTCTTCCAGTTAACAACAGCATAGTGGCTCGGCCATTTAACCAATCTTAGATAATTTCAATGACATATCGTGTTACTCTTCCATTGCTTTGAATATTTAAAGTGAGATTTGAAATGACTTTTTTTCTTCAGTTACATACTCTTTAGTCTTTGAGACTCCATCAGGGCAAAGTGTTGCAGGAGAATCATGCTTTTCCATGTACTTATAAAGCATAAGGTTTATAGACTCTCAGAACCAAATCAGAAATCCAGTTAGTGTCCCTCTGGGTGCAGGAAGCCTCCGGGCAGGATCCCTGACCAACAGTCCCAGGTTCTTCTAGTCAGTTCTAGCAATTACTATGGAGGCTGATCCCATCTTTTAACCACTCTAATCACAGCTCCCAGGGAGGAAACAACCTCCAGGGTGAAGAACACGCGGTCTCCCTAAACCTTAGTGTCTCCATGATGGGTCACTTCAGACAGCAACCGCACCTAAATTATTAACTAAAGATGTACATTATCCTCTATACTCCCAACCCCCCTCTAAAAAATTTCTTGATTTGAAGCTAATGCCAGAAAGAAAAAGATGCAGGAGGAATCTTGCTGATTGACCTTAGCAGACCGTGGCTGGGCTGTGAGCTGTGCAGGCCAGTATTGGCAGGAACACCCGACTCGCCCGCGTTTGTTCTTTATCTTTACTTACTGCACGTTTTTCTGCCATGGACTTTCTATTATTCTAAATTGTGGGTGAGATAATAGTTGGTTGCTCACAGTGCAGAGGCTAACCCTACTGATAAACTTCAGCAGCTACTCAGGGAGTAATGCCACCCAAACTGCCAAAACAATCATGACCTTGGTTCCTGCGTGGTGCGCTGCCTGCCTCACCAGAGACGCAGAAAACACGGCAGGCGAGGCCCTGGCCCGGGCCAAAGGCAGAGGTCAGTGAGTCATCCAGGCAGGGTGCTGGCCACAACAGCTACGTGAAGGAAGAACTGCATGGCGGGAGTTCTTTCCCTCCACCTCCCCTTCCCCGCCTCTATCTCAGGAGACTCTGCTATCGTCAGGCCTTCAGTCTCGCCAGCAACATTTACTTGTGGGCTTTTAAAAAAAGCCAGAGCCAAACATTGAACAATTCATTTCCTCCCCAGCTAAAAGGCTTTTTGAGTGTGGTATGAAAATCTCCACTTGTAACATAGCTTACCAGAAGAGCACACATTTAATTTGTAAGACTGATCAGAATTTTCTGCGGTGAATTTTTAAGGCTGCCTGAAAGCACAGGTGTGGGAGCTTCTGAGTCTTGGAAGGAGCAAGACCATTGGTGTAGTTCATGAAGTTCTAAGGGTCCTGGAAAGATGAAACTGAGTTTTAGTGCCCAGTGGAGTCTCAGAATCGCTTTGGGGAAGGGAAACAAATATTGTTTGAAGGGCTCCTCTATACCTAGCCCAGGTTGGCCTTAAAGATACAAAGTGAATATGACCTTGACCTCTATGTCTAGTCATTCCAAAGCTGTGGAGATAGCTAAGCTGGAGGAGTGACCAGATTCCAGGGAAGCCCAGAAGAGGGCATTGAGTCTAGCCTGGTCCCGGAAAGGGAGTCAGTGAGGGCTTCTCTAAGTCTGAGAGGACAAGTAGGAATTCATAAATCAAGCTTTGGTATGGCAGAATAAAAGGAAAATACGAACTGAAGTTAGAAAACCCAAGTTTGAAACTTGATTCTCTCCTTATTGCCTATATAAATCTATATAAATGTCACACAGAAAATAACTTCAAGTTCTAAAACTATATATAGAATGGAGATGGCAATACCCCTGTTATAGTGACATTAAAAGGGTCAGATAGATTATACTTCTATTTCTACTTCTGTTTCTACTTCTTTTTTTTTTTTTCTGTTTCTATTATTTCTATTTCTATTTCTATTTCTATGCCAGGCCGAGGGAGCAGAATGTGCAGAGTCACGGGGTGGAAGTGGGTGGTACAATCCTTAGAACTGAAAGTGTCATGATCCCTCTGTCAAACAGAGCTGTGTACATCACATGTAGCTGAGTTTTCCTTCTTGTGAAAATCTGTTATTAGGCATTATTGCCTCTTCAGTGGACAGGATCTGAGACTCAGGGAACTATCTCGCAGCTTGCCTGGAACAAGGAGACAGAGAGACAAGGCCACGGCAAGAGAAGAGGCTGTGGAAGTGAGAAGGGATCATGATCCATGGGGTCCCGCTGGTTTGGAAATGAAATAAGGCAGGATAGAGTTTATACATGCAGAGAGGAAAGATAGGCCGAAGGCTTGGTGGCCCTTCTGAGGCAGAGGAACACATGTGGTACGAGTCTCATGGAGTGTGAGAGTGCTGACAGGGCCCAGGAGGCACACTGAAAGGGGGCTATTTGCAGGTGGGACTTCTTATATGGGCAGTTCTGGAGATGGTAAGGCATAGGCCTGGCCGAGAGGGCAGGTAGCTGAAGTGGAGTCCAGGTGAAGCCACTGGACAAAGAGTTCAAGAAAATGAATGTCTGGAGTGTTGGGCCAACTTGTGAGTTAGACTTTGCAGTTCTTTGAGAAAGCAGCAGGGTTCATGGTAGAGGAGGTCGATGCCAATGTCTTCACAAACTTTCTTCTGAATTTCCAACGTGGTTGAAAGGTACCACTATCCACCCTGTTCTCCAAGCTGGAAACCTGGTCTTTATCCTCAGAACCTCTTTCTCCTTCACCACCCCCTTCCAACCAAGGAACTCACTCCCAGGGGCTATTTTTACAACCTCTGCAGACCTCTAGCAAAGGAGAGGCTGCAAGGGTACTAGTTATGAGTGTGCTCCATGCAGCCAGGTGGACCTGGGGGTCCTGGCTCTTCCTTCTCCAGCTATATCAATGTGGACAGGTGACCTGCCCACCACGCTTCATTTTCCTTGTTTTTAAATAGGGTAATAATGGTATCTGCCTCAGAGGATCGTTGTGGTGAATTATGAGGTCATACACATAGAGTGCATGGCCTGACACACAGTAAGTGTGCAACACATGCTAGCTGTTGGTGTGGCAGTGCTCATGGTACTTTAGTGTTCATGCTGTACCAACCATGGGAAACCCCAGGTTTCTCCTTTGGTTCTGAGAGTGGAAAAATGCCTATCTTGGGTAAAAACAGAAGTGTAGTAGGAGTATAGGACACAATGTAATATAGAGAATGGTGAGGACTGAAGACCCAATAGGCAGAGGAGACCTTAGAGGATTCACTGAGGGTGGGACTGATGCTGGTTGAAATGAGAAACCAGATAGGTGAGAAACACAACAGCAGCCACAGCAGTGGCATCAGGACTGAGTTTCTGGGCCCTCTAGAGAAGCATCTAGGAATGGGGAGGGCTGACAGACCACCACTACTGGCCAGCCTGGGCAGGCAGAGGGATCGAAGGGGAGGTGGCACCAAGATGGTCTTCCGGGCTGCCTCTAACACCAGCTGAGACTGAGAAGCTGTGGGAAATCTGGAACCCTGCACACTGACACCAGCATCCGCGAAGCACCGTGGTCACCAGGGAGATGACTGGGCTGTGGATCGAAGTCACTGGCGATTCTCAGGGTCTATGTGCTCTCGCTTGGTGTTTGACATCCCAAAGTTCAGCTCCATATTGTTGATTTCCCCACGTATTAACATTCCTGAAATAGGAATATGTCTTGTGATCATTTACTTTCTCCCAAAAATGCTGTGTACTAAATCCCTAGTGCTACCATCAGTGACATCTTAGACTCAAAGAATCACAAACTATGTCATAAGAGTATTAGTGAGTTAAGTGAAATGTGTTAATCAAACTTCTATAACTTTGTGTTTGACCTGTAAATCACACACTCTGAAAGGTGCTAGGAAAAATATTCTATCAATACCCAGTGTAGCTAATTACCTACGAAAACTCATGTTCAAATCAATTGATTGGGGGATTATGCAGTCAGGAAATGGGCTCACTGGAGGTGATAATAGCTGGGGACCCTCGCTAGAGGGTTCAGCTGGGGTGGATGTCTTCCTGCTCCCAGACCAGGGCTGCCTTTCCAGTAAGTCTTCCTGAATAGCTGCAGGCTTAATGCACAAAAGCTTTGCTCATTCATCCTGAAGCCTTGACAAATGTGCCTTTGCTTACTGGGGTTTCCAAAAATAAAAGGTTAAATGAAATCTGAATGGAATACAAATAGTTATTCCTCTCAGGGATTTCATTCTCTGAGAGCTTATGCCAGAAAATGAACTTCCTTTATGATCACTAGGGAGCCTCCTTCGGTGTTTGGTGTTTTAATGGCTGGAGACATCCCCCAATTTCCCTCTATCAATTCATGTGATTGCATATATATTTAATCAGTTTCTACCACGTTCCTGGAAAGGCAGTCAGCCAGCTGCCAACAGACTCCTCCTCCTGCACCCTTACATCCATGAAGTCAGTTGGCAGAGCCCTTGACTGAGCCACAGGGGGCTGGGTAATCCTCTCCTGGGTAAATCAAGCTTCCCATCATGCTTTAGCTCATTGTTCTGAGAATTTCTGCCTTCCAAAACTTATCTACGTGAAATCACCCATACCCTCTTCATCTGTAGGCTAGCCCATCCAAATATTTTTTAAAAAATCATAGAGACTAGCATCATTCAGGAAAAAGAAGACCCTCAGTAGAAATGAATCAAAGCACAATGAATCATGGCTGGCTCTGCAAATGGGATTGTGGCCCAGTAGAGAGAAGCAGTCCTCCAGAGAAAGAAAATCAATTTTCATTAATGATTTTGAGTGTGCCATTGGCCTTGGGTTAATTATTTATTCACATGAGGGTTTAGATTTATCTCACAGATATGCCAGATTATTTGAAAGGGTTTTAGTGCCTTTGACCTATGCTCAACAAATCTTCTTGACCCATATTTCAATTTACATGCAAAAACAGTAGGCAGTGTATTGGTCATTTTTCTCTAGATTATTCATTAATTCAATCAACTGATAATTAAAGAGGTTTATCATGTGCTAGCCTCTTCAAACTTCTAAGAATAAAACTGTGAGCAGAAGAGTCCTCATATTCATGAAGCTTAACATTCTGACAGTGGGAGAGACAGGTGACCAACTAATAAAACAATGAATGTGAACCCTTGATATGATGAAATGAGATGGCCCTTTATCTCTGGACTGTATCTCCCCAAAACCTATAGCCCCAGTCTAATCATAAGAAAAACATCAGATGAATTTGACTAGAGTGCATCTCACAAAATTCTTGACCAGTGTTCCTCAGAACTGTCAACATCATCAAAAATAAGAGTTTGAGAAACCATTACAGTCAAAAGGAGACTAAGGACACACAACAACTAAAAGTAATGTGGAATGCTGGATTCGATTGCAGAAGAGAAAGGGCCATCAGGCAAAAACTAAGAAAATTTGGGAAAATTATGGACTTCAGTTAATTAAAAAAAAAAGAATGTGAAGATCATAATTTCAGACAGTAATCAATGAGAGGAGGAGCACTTCTGACTTCTAGATTATTTTAAGACATTCTAATGCGGATTTTATATGCCAGGTGCTGGTACACTTTTGGCTATAATAGAAAGCACCAACTCAATCTGGGTTAAACAATAGAAAATTCATCATGTCACTTAAGAATAAATCCAACAGCAGAAAAGGCTTTGTGCTGGTACAAATAAATAAAATAAAATAAAATAAAATAAAATAAAATTAGATATAGATATGTAAGATGCTGAGATATCCTTGGAGATCTCCTACCTTCTTTACTCCTGAGAAAGATAATAGGAAAAAGAAGTGGCTCAGCATATCATGGAAGACCCAGGTTCTTAACATCCTTCCACGATGCCACCCTCAGTCTGTCAGCTTTGCCCTCATGTGGGCTATCCTCATGGTTTTAAAATGGCTGCAGCAGCTCCAGGTGTCACATACAAACAAGACAATGACAAGGGGAAGAAATGGAATCCTTTCCTATTATCTTTCACAGGAGTAAAGAAGGTAGGCGATCCCCAAGGATACCTCAACATGTTACATATCTATATCTAATTTTATTTTATTTATTTTAATTTTTGCCTCATGGAAAGTGATTGTATGGATTGCTGTACAGAGTAGAACTGAGTAATTTGGAAAGAGAAAATTGAAGAGGAAGAGTAATTTGGGAGTGGGTAGAGGAAGGAAAGAATTAGAAATTTAAAAGAACTGGCTTTTGTTTGGACCTGTGTGATGTTTGCGGTGGTATTGTTCATGCACATCTTCCCTTGAACAATAGCAGCCTGCAGATTATGGTTAATAAAGAGATTCTTGTACTTTTTCTCTCATATCCATCTGAGATTCAGCATGGGAGATGGGATTACCAAATTTGGCTTAAACCACCCAGGATCCATCTCCTGTAGCCGGGGATGAGGTACAGCTTTCCTGAACATACTTGGCAATGGGAAGATGGCAGGGGTTCCAACCAAGGGGTATAGGGATTGGAGAATGGAGGTTGAATAGGGAATTAACAGTGTCTGCTCCATGGTACATGAATGGAACTTCTTTTTTTAGTTCAAAATTTATTCATTATCAATAAGATGTACAGAGAAGACAAACTCTACTACTGTATCAGTAGAACTATATCTGATGAACATTCTTAGAACTATGTAGTTCTTAGAACTAGAGAAAATGCATTTTGAACAGCCCTGAATATTTGACAAGAACTTGAAGTTCCTAGAAAGACTTAATAGAGTCAGGGAAAACTGGAAATCAAAGAATGGTGTTTGACATTCAGCTAATAATCATTGAGCATTTCTTATGTGTGCAACACTATTCTACATACTTAACATATATCATATCATTTATAATGAAGTCTTACTATTACTTTACAACTGAAGAAGTGGAGGTTTAGGAAGTTTAAGGCAACTTGCTGATATTACACAGACAGTAGAACCGGGATTTGAACCCATAGAGCCTGGCTTCAAAGCCTACATGCCTAATCTCTGAGCTTCCTGTACATCAAGTGTCAATTTACACTTGAAAATTTAAACTTTAGAGCATGTTTCTAAACCAATGCCCCCTTTATGGAAAAATAAAATGTCCTGCTTCCTCAAAGAGTCTTCAATTTGATTACTTATCTTCAGGTATGAAATCAATGGACATTTTCTTTTCTTTTCTTGCATATAAAATTGCATCATGTAATCAGCTTGCAATGTCAACTTCTCTTCTTCCCTGAAATTCTGATATGCTCCTTGTGGGGGTATGCTCTTCAGAGTCACTCACTGTTCTAGAGCTTTCAGGGAGATACCTAGGGCTGAGATTCCAAAGGAATTTTGGTCCTTAGATTCCTGCCCCAGCGATCTGTACTGGCTGTCTATATGCTATTTAAGTAAACTAGATCATTGCTCAACCTTTTATTTAACTTTAGCTGAATGATCTGGTCTTGGGGTCAAAGACCTCCTAGAGCTGACTTTTGATTGTGTAAGGGAGGGCAAGCCACTAATCCTCTCATTTGTTAAATAGAGAATACACATGATATTTAATGTCTCCAATTGGTCAATGGGGCTACTTATGGATCAAATTCAATTTGGGAATGAGTTTTTGTTTCTCAGGAGATCACCCTCAAGGGATAGAAAATATATTCCTATGTTCTCTAAGAAGACAGGTGAGACTGAGAGAATACTTTGGCTTGCACCTTCTCTCCCTTTTTACATAATTTCTTCAGGGCAAGGAGCATATTGCTAATAGCACTGTGGAATTAAATCATAAACAAAATAGATAAGACGTGCAGTATTAGGTTGGCCAGTTTCCCCTGCTCAGTAGAAGCTTCACGTGGACCCACAGGACTGACCCCTGCCTTAAGATCAGCAATTTATTTATCTATGTCCCAGTTAAAGATCATTCAGAATTGCCATCCATGCTGCTAATGCTAAATGGAGCAATAAATATTAATATCATGGCTGCCTCTCAGCCTGCACAGATGGAAACTAGGCCCAGCCCCCTTTCAGCACAGACAGAAATTGTCATTGTGGTCACACATCAGAAACCCAGTGTCATTTCTCCCCCATAGGTCTATGGATGACTGTCAGCTGTATATGGCTATGAGTAGAGCCTGTGTGCTAATATGGGAACTTGACCAATTGTTTAAAATTATGCCAGTATTTGGAGATCAAGTTCTTGCTCCTGACAATACTGTACTATGTATAATGCTATTGATTCATCTGTCCGTGTTAATATCACTTCCAACACTGCTTGGCACATATACGCATGTAAGTACCATGTAAGTGTTAGCTATTGTCATTGATTTTGTTGTTAGGCCAAGGAACTGGGAGGCAATGTAAGACTATTAATCAAACATCTCTAAGGGGTGTCCATCAGTGGAGGCTATTCCATATTCTGTCTTGGATCTTGGCTGTCATCAAGAGGCAACTACTATTTCCTTGATCTCTCTCTTGTGGTAAGCAGTGGTGTAATGGGTGCTTAAGAAGAATGATATTTATTAAGCTTTGACCACTCAAGGGGAAAATCTGCTGTAACATTCCTCTTTTCCCTTCTGAGGAAAGGCAATCAAGCTATCTACTTCCTTGGTCCATCTGTCTAATTGGCAGGGAATCATGGGAATTTCCGAAGTTGGCTTTGTGGAAGTTTTCCAGCTTTCATGTTTGTCAAACTATCTGCTTGAGATAAAGACTGCTAGACTCAATTGAAGTGCTAACATGAGCTTTGAAGTCACTTCACCTAGATATAAGTCTAGGCTTTTTGCTCTGGCCAAATGTGTGACTTTGGCCAAATCATTTAAGGTTTTCTAGTTCTAGTTTAATCTTCCGTTTATCCATAGAAAAAAGCAATTGATAGCATTGTGATGACATTAAGGAATAATGTGTGAAATGCACATAGGATACGAACTTGAAAAATAGTAGATGCTCAATAAATGGTAGGTATTGTTACAATTACTTTTCAGTGTTTATACTATGGAATCATGCTTTATTAAGTTTTTTAAAATGCATTCAAAATGATATACATACATACATTATCACAACTAGTTAAAATATGTACAGGAATATAAAGTCAAAAGGAAAAATATAAACATATTAATAATCATTGTTTTGGGATTAACCACTTGTATAACCAAAAAATAAAACAAACTTTAAAAAATAACCACAGGGTCATATTAATTTTAATCACCCAAGTGATACCTGAGGAATATATTCCCCTGATGGGCCCTCTTCTTTTCAGACTCATGCACAGTTAGGAGTTTTTGTTTGCATTTTGTATCTTTGATTTTAATATGTTTATATTCATATATATTTGCCTAAAAAAAACATAGCACTGTTTTTTGTGTTTGCTTTAAAAATGGCATCATCTCTTCTGTGTCATTCTCTAATTGGCTTTTTCATGCAACACTGGTTTTGAAATCTTATGCTGTTACTTATGAATGTAATTAATTCCTTTGAACTACTGTGTTTAGTTATATGAGTATACCATACTTTACTTAACAATTCTACTTTTGGTGGATATTTAGGCTGGCCTGATTTTTCTCTCTTACAAGCAAACCTGCAGTGAACTCTCGTATGTGTCTCTCTGTTGCACATGGTTGTTTCTTTAGATGAAATACCTAGAAATCTCCTGGAAGATTGTGCATAGGTTTTGCTATAACAGATGCTATCAATTACCCTTCAGAATAAAATTAAGTTAATTCTATTAAATTTTAAACTGTTTTCCAATTTGATGGATTAAAAAGTCAAAACCTTACTAGGGATTTTTTCCTTTTATTTCAAAATAATTATAGATTTACAGCAAATTGCAAAGTTAGTACAGAGACATCTGTGTACCCTTCACCCAGTTTCTCTCAAATCTATATCATATATAACTATAGTCTCATAGAAGAATCAGCAAATGGACATTGGTATTAAGTGTGTATAGTCTGTGCCATTTTGCATATGTATAGACTCCTATAACCACACCACACCCAGGATACAGAACTATCTCCTGCACAAAGATCTCCTTCCTGCTGTTCCTTTACAGTCATACCTGCCCTCCCCCATAAGCTCTAACACCTGACAACTACTAATCTGTTCTCCATCTCTATTATCATGTCTCATTTTGAAAATGTTATATAAATGCAATCATGCAGTATATGACCTTCTGAGATTGGCTTTTTTCTCTCAGTATAAAGTTCTTGAAATCCACACAATTATTGACTTTATCAGTTATTTGTTCCTTTTTATTGCTGAATAGTATTCCATGGCATAGACCACCATAGTTTGTTAATCATTCATCTGCCATAGGACATTTTGGTTGCTTCCAGTTTGGGGCTACTGTGAGTAAAGTTGCTATAACATCACCTACAGGTTTTTGTATGGGTGCAAATTCTCCTTTGTCTGGGATAAATGCCAAGAGTGCCATTGCTGGGTCATATGGTATGTAAGTGTTTAGTTTTTTAAGAAACTGCCAAACTATTTTCCAGAGTGGTTGTATCTTTTTATATTCCCTCCAGCAACGTATGAGAGATCCAGTTTCTCCACATTCCCCCACCATCTAGTGTTGTCACTGTGTTTTGCTAACGTTCCTAGTTGAGATACACTAATGCTGCTTTGTGGTCTTAATTTTCATTTCCCTAAAGGCTAGGGATGGTGAATGTGTGCTTATTGGCCATTTGTGTATCTACTTTGATCAAGTGTCTTTCTGTTGTTTTCCCATTTTCTAGTTGAACTGCTTGCTTTTTACCGTTGAGGTTTGAGTGTTCCTTATATATTCTAGATATGAGTCCTTATGTGGGGTGGAAGTTCAGATTCCCCAGTGATGGGAGGAGGGTGGCTCGTCACCAGCAGGTGGGGATGAAAGTAAGTCCTAGCTCCTCACCTGGCCTTCTCTGACACCTCCCCCAGGGGGAGGGGCTGTGGGGCACAGAGGTGTGCTCACTGTAGCTCATCAAGAGCCAAAGTTTAAGCTCCCCACTTGGACTTTGCTGGCTAAGTTGGGGAGGGGCCACAGTTTTTACTATGGTGTCTGGCTGGGGTAGAGCAGTTATCTACCAGTCTTCTGTCTTAATAGGTTGCCCCTTTCCTAGTCTTCTGATTAGAAAGAGCAGGCTCCCCTTGGTTTTTGCTGTCTATGCCTGTTGGCATTTCCTGGTTACCCACTTCTCCAGCACCCAGAATGCATGAGGCAAAAAGAAAACCCAGAGAATTCACTACCCTGTTGTTCCTTGGGTACTGGGTTCTCTAGCTGGTCTGGCTTCTTCTCTCTACCCTTCAAAGTCTGCTTATATTGTATATGTATATAATGCCCATGGTTCTTACCTACTTTTGGCAAAAGGAGTAGGGAAAAATCACTTTTACATCTTCCCAGAAGCAGAATGCATATGTATTATTTTAATTTGCATTTTTATTATTAGTGAGGTTGATTACATGTATTGTTGTAATGGTTACATATGTATGCTGATTTCATATATTCACAGGACATTTGCTTTTCCTCATCTAGAATTGCCTGCCTCTTCACACACACCCTTTGCCTATTTTCCTATTATATTTTTCCTCATGATTTGTCAAAATTCTTTATACACTCTAAACAATATACTTCTGTCAATTGTATATGTTGCATATATTTTACAAGTCTGTTACTTGTTTTTATATTTGTTTATGTTTTTGTCATCAAGAGGCCTTCAAATTTTAATGCAGTGTATTGTCTTTTAATAACAAAAACTATAAGAACTACATAAAGATGAATCAATGGGATGATGGAATACTATGTAACTATTTAAAAGAATGTTTCACTCTAAAGCAAGAAAAGATCCAGATCTATCCTGCAACTCCTGTTTTGTAGATTTCACATCCTCCTTCCCACTTTCAAAGTGTTAAGACATTTGTAACAGAAAGTATTCCTGTTCCCTTTTTTGTCTTCCCAAGAACAATTTCTTCACTTGCTTTTTAAAGCTATCCTCTTTCTTCCCTTTTTTGCTGTAGTATCCCTGCATAGTTATGGTGTCATTTCTTTTTATTTTATTCTTATTTGATGGGTTCAGCTCTACCCAGATCTTTCACTTGCCCCAAATATTACCTGTAGAGATTTTCTGACTCCTTCCCCATCTCTTACCTCTGTGTTCTAAAGTGTTTTTCTTTCTGCTTTTCTCTTAGTGGAGCAAGAGTAAATCTAGGATGGTGTTTAATTGCAGTTGGTGAATTTAATCTCTGTTTCAGCTTGCTTCTCAGGAATTCTGTTAAAAATTCTAAGGTATCATGTTTACCTAAGAGATGCCCTCAAATTTTGGATTATTCCCCCAATTCAAGCTAAGCTGCAAAGCCATTGCTTCTGTTGGAAAAGATCTTCCTGGTTCACATGCCTTTCTCCAGCTGTGAATGCCTCTTTAGTCTCAGCTTGGATGGATACAATAAAAGTAAGGTATTTGGATGTGATGTGCCTTTATCTACCCAGCGGGTTTCCTATGCATCTTTCCTTGGACCCTCACCATCCTGTGTAGCTCTTGTTTGATTTCTTTTCTCTTTCTGTTCTGTTAAAGCCCTGCTTGTTATTGGGAAACTTTCTCCTGCCTTTCTTCCAGTAAGGGAAAGATTAAACGGTGAGCCAGCATGTTTTCTCCCTTCACTGTTGAGTACGATTTATCCAGGATACCGAGGAAGAACTTGGGAAAGGCATGCCTCTTCTTACCCTTCGGTGGCATGTCCCATTCCCAAAATGGAAGGAAGATGGGGATGAGCAAGATTAATGAGATTTTTCTGAATTTTGTCTGTGTACCATCTTCACAGAACTCTTTGTGGAGGGATTTAATTTTGGGCCAGGCATCCATTTCCAGAGTCTTACACTTCTAGACACTTTCCAGAGTTAGAGCAATGCTGCTGTATCATTTATTGGGTTTATTATTTATTGTTCATTCCATTTCATTAGGCCCAGGGTAAGAGAGGAATTATAATCATGTTGTGTCTACTTTGCCAACTTTCCCCAGAAGTCACCCAAATGAAATTAAAATGCCACTTTAATTCCTTATGTCTGACATTGTTTGTCTATAATGAAGAGTACGGCTTGCTTTTGTTGAATGACTACTAATTATTTTCCATGAACTATGTCCTTATAAACCACAAAAAAAAGATAGTTAAAACAATGAATAATGAACCAGTATGAAAATCCATGTTAAAGGTCAATTTTTATTTTCTTTTAGAAACTTCTCAAATTTTGTTACCAAGTTGATTATTCACAGTACATATAAACTGGGTTGCTAATTCTTCAATTTTTTTTCCTTGCCTTCTTCCTTCCTTTTTTCTTTTCTCTTCTTCCATATTTTCTCTCCCTCTCTCTCTTTCTATTTCTTTAGGGTCAATTAAGTTTCCCATTAACTTCTAAGAGAATTGTGCACCATTCCAATATGCTGCACTAGGCCTGTTTCTAATGGAAAGTATGTTTTTTCTAAACACTTCTGTCAATTGAAAATTAGAGGTGTGAACTTATTTCACTCAATTTTAACAGTAATTACCTTTCACGCTCCTTCTTTCTGGAGAGCCTATCGAGAAGCCCCATGTTCTCTCAGTAGCATTTCCCAAACCACTTGCTTGGATAATCTCCTTCTAAAGAGGACCTCACTTCTAAAGGTGAGGAGGGATGGGAAGTTGGCTTTTATCAAGATTAGTTGGCTTCAACCAGTTGAGCCGCCCTTATTAACACTCCATGTTCATTCTCTCCTCTGCAGTTTTAAAATGGCAGCCTCGGGGGCCACTGTGCGGCTACCAAGTCCCATTCCTTCCCCTGGTTAGCTTGTACTAGTCCTTAAGCTATCAGGTTAAATATTGTTTGATATGATTTCTCCCAGAAGGCTTTCTTTCTGTCCTGCTCCCCAGGACTCGACTGGGTGCCCCTCGGGTGAGTCTACTCCCCTAACACACTGTGTTCACTCTTAGCTGCTTGGATCACTCCGTACCGTGACTGCCTGTGCCTTTCATTCCCCATTGGACAGTAAGTCTGGGAGAAAAGAGACTAAGCAAGCAGCTCAGTGCTTTACATATAACTGCCCACCAATGAATGTGTGTTTTATGACCACGTTTTTAAAAACTTAATGACATTTCAAAGGTTTCACAGCGCTCTGAGGTTCTAAAACTGTGTATAGTTGCCAAGTAGGTTTTCATTATCCCATCCTTTGTGGTTTATTGAAAGGGATGCATACACGAATTCAGTTAACAACCCTCTGATTGACAAGACCAAATCTGAAATGGTGTTTGGTAAAATACCCGAGCTAGGTTACATTTCAAACCAGCTGAGAAGCCACAGGTTTCACCATCCTACTATTAATGGCTTTTCTTTTTAACCATTACTCTGTCACCATTCTGCCCTTTGCAGAATTCATCACAGGCATAGTTCCAGCCCTGGGGCTTTGAATTTTATCATTCCAGTGCCTGAAGTCATCCATCTGTGAAGTACACACCTACCTCATAAGGGGGATGAAAATTAATCGGGCAATGGTCAGCCGTCTTTTATGTGAAAGCAGGTGATTCGTGTACCTGCTCCTCATCTCTTTTAATTACACCCCGAGTGCTAGAGAGGCGGACCACAGAGAGGTTGGATTTGCAAGGGCTTTGAATGCAGTACAAAGCTTGTTGTCTCAATATAAAGTATCAATAGGAGGCATTAAAATGTCAGCACCTTTTCAGGGATTTTGTTCATTAAAATGAAGTACTCCGAATGAGTGGCTGTTGACTAAGTAGTGGAAGCGGGACAGCAAACGGGAGCCTCCAGAGAGAGCTCCAGGAGTGCGGAGAACACGCGTTTTAAAGGGTGGGTGGAGTGGTGAGAGGGCTTGGGGAGAAATCAGAATTTGCGGGCACTCCGCACCCCCGCGCCGCAGTAGATCAACTTGACACTTCCCGGCTCTCATTTCTTCCTCCTCGTTTTGATTTCGCGGCATTCCCAATTATGCAGTTGCCAGGAAAGGAAGCAATGGAATTGCAATATAGAAAAGACCAGGCCACTTCTTTTCGGACTAGACATTTCTGTACAAAGAGCCAACGGGTCACATCTGCCGGTTTGGAGATGCTTCCCGAGCGACCAAGAGCGGTGGCGCTGCAGTTCTGCCTGGGTGGCCACGCGGCTTCTCAGCTGCCTAGAGGATCATCTATAATAGAGCATTTTATTTGGTAAATGTTTTCCTACTTACCGCTGAGTGTTCATTATTAATGACCAGAGAGGGAACTCCTGCGTCCTGTGGCAGAAGTTGATACATTTGCTTTGTATAATTGCCGTGTATAGTTAGCCATGCGGTCCTTTGGCTACAATAAATTGCCTTCTTCCCATAACAGTCTCGCCGGGTGTCACGGGAGAGCTAGAGGGAAGCTGGCCGCCGAGACTAATCTCTCAGCGAACACGATAGATGAGTCCAGAAACAGAAGGCACATGGCAAGTGGGAGATGAATAGCATTTTTAATGGCTTCAAAATAGTTCTCTCTGTTAACGGCTTTGCTGAATGACAACATGAACAACGGTTCAATTTATCTATTGCTGTGTTGTCAGACCTTCTGAGAACCCTTCTCGGGTTCATCTAGTAGGACAAAAAGTGATCTCACTTCAAAAGCGGGGGAATTTAGAATGATAGGCCAGTAGAATGAAAGAGTGACAAGAAAACCCTACAGCTATTTACAGATAAATAACATCCTATGCAGCAGTCCTTGTGGTTTGGCGTTTGAAGAAAGTAACTCCATGTGAGATTTAATAGCAGAAGTTGAACTCTGAAATGAAGCAGGCCAAGGGTCTAGGACAAAAGGTTATGATAAAGACAGCACACACTGGTCTGTCTCCAGGTAGAGGTAGTAAGAATCTGTACCGTCCTGATGAGTCACCCTTCACCAACCAAGCAGGTGCTTTGGGAAGTGACACCGATTAGAAAGTGGCTTCTCTAGATACTATCAGGGAAGGATTATGAAAGGCAATCCGTGTTAAAACTGAATGAAGAAGTAAGTTCATACCTCTGCTTTCTAATTTCTAGTAGCAAAAGGCATACTTCCCATAAGAAGCAGCTGTAGAGGAGCATACTAGAGGGATGAGTAGAAAATACCAGCACTTTCTTTCTTCTTATAAATTAGCAGATATGGTTACCCTAAAACTAAAGGGCAAGAAATGAGCAGAGGAGAAGTTAGAAGAAAGAAATAATTTTATGGTAAGAACAAATAGTTGCAGATGAGTCTTGGAGAAGTTAGACCACGGTCAGGTTAGTTCTGGTGCTGGAAGTGGAATGATATCGAAAGCTGTTCTTTCTTATTCTGTATTTCATCAGTCTTCCGAAACATACACAGGTGCTAGTAATTAGTGAGCACTTGAAATTTATGCTTGCTGTTTTAATAAAGCATTACATTTGGATTGGGGTCATTTACTCTCTTTATCTCTCTCACTCAAACCTGAAATAAGCCTGGCTTGTTTGCCCATATTATTCAATTTCATGGGTATTTACTGATTTCCTGCAGCATCCAAGGGATACGTATATACACTGACCACACTTTATAAGCCACAAATTGGGTCAAAGGTAGTTATCTGTATAGTGAGATTAAATATTTGAAATTGAAACTATCTCCAAAATTACAAATTATAAACTTGGTGCCAAGAGCTGAACAGAAAAATAAGAAAATTCCTCAAGTGTTTGCATGCAAAGGCATTAAATAATTAACAAAAATAACTATAGAAGGCAGAGTAAGACAGGTACTTTTTATGACTGAATAGTCACAAAGGGGAGAGGTTGGCAAGAAAACAGTTTGGATACCTGAAGCTTTGAAAACCCAAGGAATGGAAGAAACTAGGTTAGAATGCAAAAATGTTGCTAGTTGCAAAAAAGCTTCTACACTTTAGTTCCTCTCTGCCTTTCCTGATTGATTTCCTTATACTCCCCCATGGACTGCCCCTTCCTAGGGGAAGATCTGCCTTCACTAGAGCGCAACTCCATGGGAGAGACTTAGGTCTGTGGTGCTCACCACTGTACTCCCAGGACGGAGGATAGTCATCTGGCATACAGTAGGCTCTTGGAATATTTTTATTGGATGAAACTATAGCTTTTCCTATAAAAGCCCCACTTGTTTCATTCTAATTTAATTCAATCCCACTTCTTTCAAGAAATTGAAGATCCTCCATTCAACATGTTCTTTATAGCTCTATTACAGTTTGGGCCTTATTTTAATATTTTTTTTTAAACACATAGATTTCTTTGCCACTGGATCATTAGTACCTACTAGATTTTGTCCAAATGTAATCCAAAGAGTCCCTGCACCAATTTCACCTATGGTGCTTAATTAAAAATGTATGCTAGGCTCACTCCAGACCTATGAAATCAGAATTGCTGGCGTTGAAGCCCAAGATTCAGGAACCAGATGCCCAGATGATTCAGGTGCACCCTGAGGTCTGCAAAGCACCGAGGAGGCCTTGATCACCTTCGTGTGTTCCATTGTGCTGACATGGAGCTTTGGGTTCTCAGTCTGTGTTTATTATTTCGAATTGAATTGAGTTGAACTGAACTAAGGGGTGGCATTAGGGATGATACAACTAATTTGCTTGTTAATTTTGAAATGGAACCACGTTCACAGAGGAATCAATACTGGAATTAAAATTGCCTGAGTTTTTCAATAGGAAAAAAACAGAACACAAATTCAAAAACAAATAAAACTCTGCTTTTTATGTAAACTGCACTGATGTAAGCCCACATAGAGAAAACTGCATAAAACCTAAGTATGCTTCTGAATGAGCCATCTCAAAATGAACACAGCCATGTAACCAGTACCCAGACCAAATGACAACAGAAGCCACAATCCCACAGAAGCCCCTTCCTGCCCATTGCCTGTCGCTGCCATCCTTTGAGGGGAGCCCCCAGCCTGACCTCAAACACCATAGATTTGTTTCATTGTTGGCATATATATATATATATATAATCTATCAACCTATCTAATGTTGTTGTATTCATTCATTCATTCATTCATTCCCACTGCTGTGTAGTATTTCACTGCATGAGTATAGCACATTTTGCTTATCCTGTCTACACAGAAGGATATTTTGAGTTGTTTTCAGTTTGAAGCTCATATAAATAGCGCTGCTGTGAGTATTCTTGTATGTGTCTCTTGGTGAGTACACAGATCTTTCTGTTGGGTATATACTTAAGAGTGAAATTGCTGAGTCACAGGTATAACATGGCTGTCCAGCCTGAGTAAATACTGGGCCAGTTTCCCATGCCCCTCTGCAATCATGCCATCTAATTGCCCTCCTGCACTGATGCTGGACTTGCTCATGTGACTTGCCCTGGTCAGTGGTACTGTAGAAAACCTGGTATAAGTAGAGTTCATAAAAGTGCTGACCTGTTTTTGCTTTTTCTCTGGCTCCTCTGTGGTCAAATGTCTAGGCCAGCCTGCTGAAGGGTGGGAGAGACATGAGGGGGAGAGCAGAGTCACCCTGGACAAGGCCATCCTATTTGCCAGTCCCCAGACATTTGCCAGCTGACCACAGGTGCATGAACAAGCCCAGGTGAGATAACTAAGCCTACCCCAGAGCAGCAGAGCTGCCCACCCAGCCCATAGGTTTGTATGAAATAAGAAATGGTGGTTGTCTAGGTCACTGTCTTGGTGTAGTTCATTGCACAGCAGTAGCTGATTGCCATACCGCCAGATTTGCAAAGGGTTATGCCAACTGACACCCCACCAATAGTCTCCAAAGTCTGAAGCTCCACACTCTCCTCAATACTTGGTATAGGTTAAACTATATGAAAATGTTGATATTTGACAATTTCTGACTTGCAAAAAGTACAGTTTCATATGGTCCAAGAAAAAATATGTCATTTATTTTCCCTTTAATCATTCTAGGGTATGTAACACTCTCAAGGAGTGGATTTAATTTGCATTTTCTTAATAACTAAGGATGTGGAGTACTCTTTCATATGTTAATTAGCTAGTGTTACATTCTCTTTTATGAGGTGCCTGTGCAAAGTTTTTGACAATTTTTTTATCAGCTTAACTGCCTTTTGGGCCATTATTTGTAGGAATGGACACATATATACACACACACGTGTGCATACCAGATGAGCCTTTTGTCAGATATATGTGTTGCAGATATCTTCTACTCTGTGATTTCCCTCTTCGTTTTCCTGATGAATCCCTTGATGAACAGAAAGTCTTAATTTTAATGTAATTCAATTTACCCATTTTTAACCTTCATGGTTGTCAGCACCTCTGTGCCTACCCCAAGGTCATGAAGATATCTTTCTATTTTTCACTCTAAAGGCTTTGCTTTTCATATTTAAATCAACAATCCACCTGGAATTGGTTTTTTAAGTATAGTGTGAAGGAGAGATCAAGACTCACCTCTGTCTCATGTGGATATAGACATTTACTGGAGAGGCAGTGAACTGTAGGGTTTGGCCCTCACAGCCCTCATGGGGCGGCAGCATGTGTTACAGGAAGAGCTGCCAGCTGGAGCTAGTCCCTGCTCTGCCACCAGCTCACTGGTCCTGTGACCTTCGGCAGGTCACAAGAGCTGTGTCTGGTTGCCCATATGTAAAATGAGGGGGTTAGATTAGATAATCTCCTTCATTCCTTCTGAAAGTGTGGGATCAGTCTGAAGTGGCATAACATTCCAACTATGTATGGCATTATTAGTTCTAGAACCTCAGGGAACATATTTAACATTTCTGCATCCCAATTTCCTTACGTACAAGATGCGAACAATCACACACATATGTAGGGCTGCTGGGGGACTTAGAAAAGACCTAAATGAAGCTTTATATGTGGCATGTTATATCATTCAGCTAAGGGACTGCCTGTTCCTGTTAACAGTCATGCTAGAAATAGCAAATAGAATTGGCCTTTATTTAATTTCAGTAAAAATAAAGTTAGCACCTCTAAGCTTAACTAGTAACATAAGTTTACATACAAGTTTGCTCAGCGGTAGAGTTAACTAGCCTTGTGACGAGAATCTTAATTTTTCCTCATTCCCTTCATTCCTAGAGACATTATTTAGTAAGGAAAGTTAAAAAGAAAGAGAAGAGTCACACATAATAAAAACCAGCTCTCCTGAAATTGCTTTCCATTTTCCTTGAACTCAAAAGTTTATCCTAAACATGTGTAGAGTCCACGACAGGAGACAGGACAGAATGTCACAGTACTTGTCCGAAACGAATTAAGTCTTAAGTCATCAAGTTCCTACAAAGAGACTGACTCAGGGTTTTCCTGATTCCCTGACTCCACCCATCCAAGGTCCACTCCTTGGTTAACCCTCACCTCCCTCTGTTTTGTTTCAGAATAATTACCACTACCTGACATATTCCCCCTGCCATTTTGTTAACTGTCTCCCTCCACTAGAATGTAAATTCCACGGGAGCAACAGCTTTGTTTAATTTATCATGCATTTTCAGCACCTAGAAGAATGCCTGGCACATAGGAGACATTTAGCAAATACTGCTGAATGAATGAATGAAGGCAAAAGAAGAATGACATCAAAATTTGTACTAAAAGTAGTAATGACTTCAACTAAGTCCATTATATTTAGTGTGACTTAGAAACCAATAATGTATCTGACTGTAATACCTCCGTCAACCCTAAACTCAAGTATTATGGATGTTCAATAATAGCATTACCACAAAAATATTAGCCCTGTTAATAATCAACACATTTTCTCAAGTGCACCTTTGGGAACTATGAGAAGGAAACTGGTATTTCCCACACACATATGTTGTAATTGCTTATTTGTTTTATTTTTAAAAAAGAAGAACTTTTTAATAAATATGGTTGATGAAAATTGTTTAAGAGTTTTTCTTTTCTTTAAATAAAGGCAGACATGGGAATCATGGTTTTACTATAAACAAATATAAGTTTTACATTTGACCATTAGAAAGTTGTTCAGTTTTTCCTTTACCAAAATAAATTGTTAATTAGGATAGACAAAAACCAGGAAACATTGAAGTGAGTCATTTAATTTCCTTACTTATTCAGAGCTGCCTGGAGTCATTTCCTGCAGGAATTACACGTTTTCCCATTGAGGTGCTTCAGCAGCTGGTAACAAAATCATCTGCGCAGGCAGGGGTTGATATTCCAGGCTCCAGCTACCAATCAACTTTGGAAATTAGTCTAAGTGCCTTCTAGAATACTGTTTCTGCATGGCACCGAAGAAGCAATTTGGTCTAGTGGGAAAGACTGTAGACAAGGAAACCTACAAAAATCTACAGGCATGATTACTTCTAGATTTGGCTCAGTCACAAATTAGTTGGGTGACCTTGACTATCACCTCCTGAGCCCTGATAGCCTCACCTACGGGAGGGTAATAACACTCAGACTGTGCCTAGCCAAGTTGCTTTAATGGTGGGAGCAATAGTAGACAAATCCTAAAAGCAGCCGTTTTTGTTGATGTGCATGACTCAATATACACTACTAAGCTTGTAATATTCTTAAGGAGAGAGACCTTGTTGTGCACTTTACTGGGCCCAATCTTGGCCAAGGCAATGTTCTGGGAAGACAAGATGACTGATAAATCAGAGACATCAACATGTTTTGCAGTATTACAAGGAAATTGATCATTGTTCCTGACAAATCTAACACGTACAAGATTTTTCCCATTCCTAAGCTGCCTATTTACTTGGGAAACAGAAGCCAATACATTAATCACAACATTATTCTTTTAAAAAGAATTGAGAGAGACCTGACCCAACATGTACTATGTCACTGAATTTGGGTGGGAGAGGGTGGAACTAAAGGTACATCCTTTTCTTGTCCAGACGTTTTCCTGACTGGACTAGTCAGCTGAACAAGGAAGGACATCAGTTGTAAGTCAGATTTTAAGAGTTTGCTTAGTTTGGCAATCAGAAGGAATCAAGCAGTCTGCGTATTTCCCAGACTTGGTGAAGACAAACTGAATTTTGGAGAACTTGAGTCAATAAGCCGAAAGAAAATTTAAAACTCCAACTGTAGAAGAACTTGGCTTCTGTGGGTTAAACTGCAGATTCACGGATTCTCTCTGCCTCATGGGTCAACCCCACTCTCTGCGGTCCTGACAGCTTTCTCTGAAGCTAATGATACACACAAAATGTGGTGTATGTATATATTTGCATGTAATTGAACTTCTGAATGACAACATTCTTGGGGCAGTATAATAATAGAGTATGACACATGTGTTGTTCATCTCCTTTGAATATATTACATTTATTGAGAGCTACAATTAAGTTACACATTTTTATTAGTAAAGCACTTCATTGTGGACATGAAGCTGAGTCCTTTCATATTTTGGCTGGCTATAACTACGCCTATACTTAGTGGTTCAAAAAAAATCTACAGGCATGATTACTAAGCATGATGAATTGTGGGTGTATGGGAATATCAAATATTGCTGGTGTATGGGAAAATCAAATGTTAGAGTGTGTTATCCTGTACAACACTTACTTTATGTGTTCATTTTAATGATAAACTAAATAAATATAAGTACTAATGATAAACAAATAAATATAAGTATTGAGTTCAGGTTCTGGAGTCAGACTCTGTGGGTTTCAATTCTTTGTAAGTGGCATAGATTTGAGAATGTCATTGAATTTCTCTGAACCCCTGTTTCCCCATCTATAATGATAATAATAGCATCTTTCTCAAGGGGCTAATGTGGGAATTAAATGAGTTGATCTAGATGTGGAAAAGTGCTTGGCACATGGTAAATAGTCTATAGATATTAGCTGTTAATATTATTATCATCATTATCATTGGGATGACCGCTATAGAAAAAAACCACTGCCATGTGATTTCATGATAACTGTATTTAGGGCCACATTAATGCCAAAAGGTACTTTAATTGTCATAGGCAAATAGGAAGAGAGATTGGAATTCATACATAAATGATGTATTTGTGCCAAAAGAAGTTCAGATGATATGGTGTTTTATTGCACAAGCGGTCTCAGAGTGGTTCAAGTAGAGCAAATGGATGGGAAAATATAATGGCCACACAGCAGACCTCAGTGGAGGCACGCTGCATTGCAAAGAGGCCACATCGTAGCAGCCACTACCACATTTACATTCTGAACAGCAGTTTAGTTTCAGCAAAATGACATCATCTGTCACACTAAATTAATGTTGATTTGAGTACATTGGTTTTATTTGCATTTAATTATAAACTGTTTTCATTTCATGGTTGTTTTAGAGATATATGCATAAGGAGTTCATGCTTTGTTTTATACTTAAACACATTTAACTGATATTTAAAATTTTTAAGCCATTAGGTGGCTGCTATTAAAAAAAACCCCAGAAAATAACAAGTGTTATTAGCAAGGATATGCAGAAATAGGAACTGTTCATCCAACTGTTGGTGGGAATGTAAAATAGTATAACTGCTTTGACAACAGTATGGCAGTTCCTGAAAAAATTAAAATTAAAATTATCATATGATCCAGTAATTCCACTTCTGGGTATATACCCCAAAGAAGTGAAAGTATCAAGTGAAATGTGGTAGTGGCTGCTACGATGTGGCCTCTTTGCAATGCAGCGTGCCTCCACTGAGGTCTGCTGTGTGGCCATTACGTTTTCCCATCCATTTGCTCTACTTGAACCACTCTGAGACCGCTTGTGCAATAAAACACCATATCATCTGAACTTCTTTTGGCACAAATACATCATTTATGTATGAATTCCAATCTCTCTTCCTATTTGCCTATGACAATTAAAGTATAAACATGTACACCCATGTTTATAACAGCATTATTCACAATAGATAAAACATGGAAGCAACCCAAGTGCCCACCAAAAGATGAATGAATATGCAAAATGTGGTGTATGTATATATAATGGAATATTATTCACCCTTAAAAAGGAAAGAAAATCTGAAATATGCTACAACATGGATGAAACTTAAGGACATTATGCTAAGTGAAACAAGCCAGTCAGAAAAAGAAAAATACTGTGATTCTACTTATACGAGGTACTTAAAGTAGTCAAAATCATAGAGACAGAAAATAGAATTGTAGCTGCCAGGGGCTGCAGAAAGGGGAAACGGGAGTCTTATCATTTAATGGGCATAGTTTCAGTTTTATAAGATGAAAAGAATTCTGAAGATGGATGGTAATGATGGTTGCACAACATTATGAATGTATTTAATACCACTGAACTGTACACTAAAATAGTTAAGATGATAAAAAAAAAAAATTTAAGCCAACACTAGAGGTACCCAGATTTATCTTCCTTTAAGGGATCTCTACAGTATTCAATTTTGAGAAACACTGCGGTTGAGTAGAGCGAGGCTGTTACTCATTTTGGGGGCAATGCCTAATTACATGATTCTAATATATTTGCAAGTGCCTACTATAATACCGACTAGATACACGGTGATAAAATACTAACTACAAACTAAGTGTGTGTGGATATGAAAGACAGAGAGAGAGAGAGAGATCACTAACACTATAGGGTGGCCCTAAGTATCAAGTAAGCAGTAGAGAAATATAAGAATTCAAGAGTAGGCCTAGTTGCCTAAGGCCAGGTAGGCTTTGCAGGGATGCCTTTGAGCTAGGCCATAAGATGGCAGAAGGCATTCCAGTTTTAGGAAATGAATGTCTGAATGTAGGGAGTAGTGTAAACAAAGGGGGCAGCTGTACTGGTTATATTCAGTTGCTCGCTGCCTAATTTAGAGCAAAATATTAAAATAAAACTTCCCTAAAACAGGCAATATATTTTATATGCATATGTATATTTTATATATATATGTATATACATTGTTTCCAGTGACCCAAGAGAAGTGTCTGCCCACTAGCCTGGTCACAAGTTCACATTTTTGCTTTTACAGTGGCGTGCAGGAGCGTTTATGGGCTCTGTCATTCTCGGAAACTTCCAAGTAGTTTGGAATCATGGGATTTCCCTCATTTTGATGAGTGAACATTGCCCCAAATTGGCACTGCAGTGACTTAACTCACTTTTTGCATGGGTTAAAAAACCAGCATTTTATAAATTAGGCGGGGGGGTGGGGTTTCCCCTGAAAGGGAATTAGGGACTTTTTTGTCTCTGATTAATGTAAAAATGAGTAAAACTTTATCTGTGTTTAATGTTTCTCTCCACATATTTTTCTGATACCTCTGGTGCCTATTATTGCTTATCTGCTAGCAAATTCCAGCAGATAACAGGTTAATGATTAATTAGCAAACAAATATTAGTGGAAACTCATACGGACTCAATTACATTTACTGATACGTGTGTTTGCATGTCTGTGTTAATAATTTCATAATATGGCCACATTTGTTACAATCATTTTTTTCTATTTATGTTTTGGAATTAAATGTATTAAAATTATGTGATGTTCTCCAATGAGTGTGGTGTTCTTTGTAAAGAGTACCATGATTTTCAGAAGCTTCTGCACCTAAATTTTGAGAACCAGAGTCTAGGAGATAACCTACCTCAACTTTGAATGGAATGGTAAACATGTGAATTTAATGGTGTCATAGATGTGTTAACCACACTGAAACATTTTGCAACCTAAACCATACACTGTAGCACAGCACATCATTGAGAGGAACTGGCAAAGCCAACTGTAGTAAGAAAGTGGCTCTGTCCTACTGCAACAAAGAGAAAGTCAATGAATGGAGACAGCTGTCTGACTATAACAACAAAAAAATTCTCTAAGTACAAAGGTGACATATATGCAAAACCTAATTGGAAATTGTGTTTATGTAGTTGCAGGAGACACTGCTGTTGTTCACCCCATGCTCTTTGAAGTATATTCTACACAGTCACTGCAGAAGTCCCCAGGATTGTGTCTACTTGCCCACAGAAGTACATTTACTGGCTTTCTTCTCTTCCTGGACTCATTTCCTTGCTGTACTTCCTGAGATCACCTTCTGAATAAACACCCTGCACACAAATCCTTGTCTCAGGCTCTGCTTTTGAGAAATTCAGATATTAGTGCACCTAACAAATATCTTATTGACCCTGGAGGCATCCAAGGGAAAATAACAATAATAAATATGTGCCTATTAAAATACCAATAGGCATCATTATTGCAGGTTGACTATGTGCCAGGCATTGTACTGAAAGTTCTCCTCCCCATATCTTATTTAGTTCTCACAATAATCTCATGAATTAGATATTATTCACATTATCTTTAAGTTACTAAAGCTAAAGCTTCAGAGGGTTAGATCACTTCCTCAAGGTTAGTAGTAAATGAGAGGCCTCGGATTCAAACCTAAATCCTTTGTGTATTCTTCTACAACTCATGCTTATTCATATTTTTCTCATTCATATTTTTTATTTCAGTCATAATTTTAACAGAACTACCAACCCACAAGAAATGTCTTTGTAACAAGTACTGATGTACAAGAGAAAGAAAATATGACTGCTTATTTTTCATTTTCATATTTTTTTTTTAATAATTATTTTTTATTGAAGGGTAGTTGATGCACAGTATTACATTACATTAGTTTCAAGTGTACAACACAGTGGTAGAACATTTATATACATAATTCTAGGTTCCAGCTATCACCCTACCAAGCTGTTACAATATCTTGACTATATTCCTTATGCTATACATTACATCCCGGTTACTTATTTATTTTACCATTGGAAGTCTGTCCTTTTTTTTTTTTTTTTTTTTTTGTGAGGGCATCTCTCATATTTATTGATCAAATGGTTGTTAACGACAATAAAATTCTGTATAGGGGAGTCAATGCTCAATGCACAATCATTAATCCACCCCAAGCCTAATTTTCGTCAGTCTCCAATCTTCTGAGGCATAACAAACAAGTTCTTACATGTAGAACAAATTCTTACATAATGAATAAGTTACATAGTGAACAGTACAAGGGCAGTCATCACAGAAACTTTCGGTTTTGCTCATGCATTATGAACTATAAACAGTCAGTTCAAATATGAATACTCATTTGGTTTTTATACTTGATTTATATGTGGATACCACATTTCTCTCTTTATTATTATTATTTTTAATAAAATGCTGAAGTGGTAGGTAGATACAAGATAAAGGTAGAAAACATAGTTTAGTGTTGTAAGAGAGCAAATGTAGATGATCAGGTGTGTGCCTGTAGACTATGTGTTAATCCAAGCTAGACCAGGGCAATAAAACATCCACGTATGCAGAAGATTTCTCTCAGAACAGGGGGGATGAGGTTCTAAGCCTCACCTCTGTTGATCCCCAATTTCTCACCTGATGGCCCCCCTGCGACTGTGCCTGTCTTAGGTTGTTCCTCCCTTGAGGAATCTTACCCGTCTCTGGCTAAGCAGTCATCTTCCGGGGCCATACAGGGAAATGTGAAGTTGGTAAGTGAGAGGGAAGCCTTATTGTTTGAAAAGGTTAGCTTTTTACTTCTTTGCATATTTATGCCCTGTGGCTTCTATGCCCAGCATTTGTCTTGAGGTATCTTTACCACTTGGAAGAATTATGATACTCGGTAAATTTGATATGAGGCACGAATTCTATTTAAGGGTTGTAGTTAGGAAGGAAGAAGAAAAGCTATAGAAGTAGCAGGTGGAAGAAAACATGGGAAGATTGATTATTTCTTTGACATATCTTCTTGTAGAGTAACTTCAGCATATATAGGTTTTAAGCTACTACTTAAATTGCGCACACACATTAACATAATAGGAGTATAGTTACATAACCAAAGCATATCTGTAATTACCAGCCATCTCCAGTGAAACCAAGAAAACCAGTTAGGCACCTTAGGCATTTGTGAAAACTTATCTATGATATGGTGGATATTGTCCAACTGAACTTGAACAGTCTGAGAGAAATCAGACAAATTAAAACAACCCATTCCTGGGGAATGTTCACATCCCTTATGTTCTTTTAACAGTAAATAGTCTGTAGTTGTAAGACTTTGGAGCGCTACAATTTGCACTTCTCCAAATTCTTGGTTGAGTTCCAACAGTACAGATCCAGTCAAATTTGTTGTTTTACTGTATGCACAGGCCAGCTTAGATATCTCCTTCCTCATTCCCATGGCAAGTCCAGGAACTGGTGGGATGAGTGCATCTACAGCTGTAGCAGCGTGTGGATCTTTGTTGGGGTTTTTTGATGATCATCTTCTGGCATGAGTCTTCCAGAGAGTGCAGATGTTGGAAGTCCTTTTTCATATCGTATCTTAGTTCATTTTCGGGGTAGCCCAATTAGGCCTTGATCCTCTGTATAAACACAAACAGACCCCTTGCCCACACTTTTATATGCCCTTTATACCCTTGTGTAGAACTCATTGGAGGTTACCACACAGGAACTGCCCTTTTTTTTTTTTTTTTTGGCTTTGTTTTTGGTATCACTAATCTACACTTACATGACGAATATTATGTTTACTAGGCTCTCCCCTATACCAGGTCTCCCCTATAAACCCCTTTACAGTCACTGTCCATCAGCATAGCAAAATGTTGTAGAATCACTACTTGCCTTCTCTGTGTTGTACAGCCCTCCCTTTTCTCCTACCCCCCCATGCTTGTTAATCTTAATACCCCCCTACTTCTCCCCCCCTTATCCCTCCCTACACACCCATCCTCCCCAGTCCCTTTCCCTTTGGTACCTGTTAGTCCATTCTTGAGTTCTGTGATTCTGGTGCTGTTTTGTTCCTTCAGTTTTTCCTTTGTTCTTATATTCCACAGATAAGTGAAATCATTTGGTATTTCTCTTTCTCCGCTTGGCTTGTTTCACTGAGCATAATACCCTCCAGCTCCATCCATGTTGCTGCAAATGATTGGATTTGCCCTTTTCTTATGGCTGAGTAGTATTCCATTGTGTATATGTACCACATCTTCTTTATCCATTCATCTATTGATGGACATTTAGGTTGCTTCCAATTCTTGGCTATTGTAAATAGTGCTGCAATAAACATAGGGGTGCATCTGTCTTTCTCAAACTTGATTGCTGCGTTCTTAGGGTAAATTCCTAGGAGTGCGATTCCTGGGTCAAATGGTAAGTCTGTTTTGAGCATTTTGATGTACCTCCATACTGCCTTCCACAATGGTTGAACTAACTTACATTCCCACCAGCAGTGTAGGAGGGTTCCCCTTTCTCCACAGCCTCGCCAACATTTGTTGTTGTTTGTCTTTTGGCTGGCAGCCATCCTTACTGGTGTGAGGTGATACCTCATTGTAGTTTTAATTTGCATTTCTCTGATAATTAGCGATGTGGAGCATCTTTTCATGTGTCTGTTGGCCATCTGTATTTCTTTTTTGGAGAACTGTCTGTTCAGTTCCTCTGCTCATTTTTTAATTGGGTTATTTGTTTTTTGTTTGTTGAGGCGTGTGAGCTCCTTATATATTCTGGACCTCAAGCCTTTATCGGATGTGTCATTTTCAAATATATTCTCCCATACTGTAGGGATCCTTCTTGTTCTATTGATGGTGTCTTTTGCTGTACAGAAGCTTTTCAGCTTAATATAGTCCCACTTACTCATTTTTGCTGTTGTTTTCCTTGCCCGGGGAGATATGTTCAAGAAGAGGTCACTCATGTTTATGTCTAAGAGGTTTTCGCCTATGTTTTCTTCCAAGAGTTTAATGGTTTCATGGCTTACATTCAGGTCTTTGATCCATTTTGAGTTTACTTTTGTATATGGGGTTAGACAATGGTCCAGTTTCATTCTCCTACATGTAGCTGTCCAGTTTTGCCAGCACCACCTGTTGAAGAGACTGTCATTTCGCCATTGTATGTCCATGGCTCCTTTATCAAATATTAATTGACCATATATGTCTGGGTTAATGTCTGGATTCTCTAGTCTGTTCCATTGGTCTGTGGCTCTGCTCTTGTGCCAGTACCAAATTGTCTTGATTACTATGGCTTTATAGTAGAGCTTGAAGTTGGGGAGTGAGATCCCCCCTACTTTATTCTTCTTTCTCAGGATTGCTTTGGCTATTCGGGGTCTTTGGTGTTTCCATATGAATTTTTGAATTATTTGTTCCAGTTCATTGAAGAATGTTGCTGGTAGTTTCATAGGGATTGCATCAAATCTGTATATTGCTTTGGGCAGGATGGCCATTTTAACGATATTAATTCTTCCTAGCCACGAGCATGGGATGAGTTTCCATCTGTTAGTGTCCCCTTTAATTTCTCTTAAGAGTGACCTGTAGTTTTCAGAGTATAAGTCTTTCACTTCTTTGGTTAGGTTTATTCCTAGGTATTTTATTTTTTTGGATGCAATTGTGAATGGAGTTGTTTTCCTGATTTCTCTTTCTGTTGGTTCATTGTTAGTATATAGGAAAGCCACAGATTTCTGTGTGTTGATTTTGTATCCTGCAACTTTGCTGTATTCCGATATCAGTTCTAGTAGTTTTGGGGTGGAGTCTTTAGGGTTTTTTATGTACAGTATCATGTCATCTGCAAACAGTGACAGTTTAACTTCTTCTTTAACAATCTGGATTCCTTGTATTTCTTTATTTTGTCTGATTGCCGAGGCTAGGACCTCCAGTACTATGTTAAATAACAGTGGAGAGAGTGGGCATCCCTGTCTAGTTCCCGATCTCAGCGGAAATGCTTTCAGCTTCTCACTGTTCAATATAATGTTGGCTGTGGGTTTATCATAGATGGCCTTTATTATGTTGAGGTACTTGCCCTCTATTCCCATTTTGCTGAGAGTTTTTAACATGAATGGATGTTGAACTTTGTCAAATGCTTTTTCAGCATCTATGGAGATGATCATGTGGTTTTTGTCTTTCTTTTTGTTGATGTGGTGGATGATGTTGATGGACTTTCGAATGTTGTACCATCCTTGCATCCCTGGGATGAATCCCACTTGGTCATGGTGTATGATCCTTTTGATGTATTTTTGAATTCGGTTTGCTAATATTTTGTTGAGTATTTTTGCATCTACGTTCATCGGGGATATTGGTCTGTAGTTTTCTTTTTTGGTGGGGTCTTTGCCTGGTTTTGGTATTAGGGTGATGTTAGCTTCATAGAATGAGTTTGTGAGTATCCCCTCCTCCTCTATTTTTTGGATAACTTTAAGGAGAATGGGTATTATGTCTTCCCTGTATGTCTGATAAAATTCCGAGGTAAATCCATCTGGCCCAGGGGTTTTGTTCTTTGGTAGTTTTTTGATTACCGCTTCAATTTCGTTGCTAGTAATTGGTCTGTTTAGATTTTCTGTTTCTTCCTGGGTCAATCTTGGAAGGTTATATTTTTCTAGGAAGTTGTCCATTTCTCCTAGGTTTCCCAGCTTTTTAGCATATAGGTTTTCATAGTATTCTCCAATAATTCTTTGCATTTCCGTGGGGTCCGTCGTGATTTTTCCTTTCTCGTTTCGGATACTGTTGATTTGTGTTGACTCTCTTTTCTTCTTAATAAGTCTGGCTAGAGGCTTATCTATTTTGTTTATTTTCTCAAAGAACCAGCTCGTGGTTTCATTGATTTTTGCTATTGTTTTATTCTTCTCAATTTTATTTATTTCTTCTCTGATCTTTATTATGTCCCTCCTTCTGCTGACCTTAGGCCTCATCTGTTCTTCTTTTTCCAATTTCGATAATTGTGACATTAGACCATTCATTTGGAATTGCTCTTCCTTTTTTAAATATGCTTGGATTGCTATATACTTTCCTCTTAAGACTGCTTTTGCTGTGTCCCACAGAAGTTGCAGCTTAGTGTTGTTGTTGTCATTTGTTTCCATATATTGCTGGATCTCCATTTTGATTTGGTCATTGATCCATTGATTATTTAGGAGCGTGTTGTTAAGCCTCCATGTGTTTGTGAGCCTCTTTGCTTTCTTTGTACAGTTTATTTCTAGTTTTATGCCTTTGTGGTCTGAAAAGTTGGTTGGTAGGATTTCAATCTTTTGGAATTTTCTGAGGCTCTTTTTGTGGCCTAGAATGTGGTCTATTCTGGAGAATGTTCCATGTGCACTTGAGAAGAATGTGTATCCTGTTGCTTTTGGATGTAGAGTTCTATAGATGTCTATTAGGTCCATCTGCTCTGCTGTGTGTTCAGTGCTTCCGTGTCCTTACTTATTTTCTGCCCGGTGGATCTATCCTTTGGGGTGAGTGGTGTGTTGAAGTCTCCTAGAATGAATGCATTGCAGTCTATATCCCCCTTTAGTTCTGTTAGTATTTGTTTCACATATGCTGGTGCTCCTGTGTTGGGTGCATATATATTTAGAATGGTTATATCCTCTTGTTGGACTGAGCCCTTTATCATTATGTAGTGTCCTTCTTTATCTCTTGTTACTTTCTTTGTTTTGAAGTCTATTTTGTCTGATATTAGTACTGCAACCCCTGCTTTCTTCTCACTGTGGTTTGCTTGAAATATGTTTTTCCATCCCTTGACTTTTAGTCTGTACATGTCTTTGGGTTTGAGGTGAGTTTCTTGTAAGCAGCATATAGATGGGTCTTGCTTTTTTATCCATTCTGTTACTCTGTGTCTTTTGATTGGTGCATTCAACCCATTAACATTTAGGGTGACTATTGAAAGATATGTACTTATTGCCATTGCAGGCTTTAAATTCGTGGTTACCAAAGGTTCAAGGTTAGCCTCTTTAGTATCTTACTGCCTAACTTAGCTAGCTTATTGAGCTGTTATATACACTGTCTGGAGATTCTTTTCTTCTCTCCCTTCTTGTTCCTCCTCCTCGATTCTTCATATGTTGGGTGTTTTGTGCTATGCTTTTTCTAGGAGTGCTCCCATCTAGAGCAGTCCCTGTAAGATGTTCTGTAGTGGTGGTTTGTGGAAAGCAAATTCCCTCAGCTTTTGTTTGTCTGGGAATTATTTAATCCCACCGTCATATTTGAATGATAGTCGTGCTGGATACAGTATCCTTGGTTCAAGGCCCTTCTGTTTCATTGTATTAAATATATCATGCCATTCTCTTCTGGCCTGTAGGGTTTCTGTTGAGAAATCTGACGTTAGCCTGATGGGTTTCCCTTTATAGGTGACCTTTTTCTCTCTAGCTGCCTTTAACACTCTTTCCTTGTCCTTGATCTTTGCCATTTTAATTATTATGTGTCTTGGTGTTGCCCTTCTTGGATCCTTTCTGTTGGGGGTTCTGTGTATTTCCGTGGTCTGTTCGATTACTTCCTCCCCCAGTGTGGGGAAGTTTTCAGCAATTATTTCTTCTAAGATACTTTCCATCTCTTTTCCTCTCTCTTCTTCTTCTGGGACCCCTATAATACGGATATTGTTCCTTTTGGATTGGTCACACAGTTCTCTTAATATTGTTTCATTCCTGGAGATCCTTTTGTCTCTCTCTATGTCAGCTTCTATGTGTTCCTGTTCTCTGATTTCAATTCCATCAATGGCCTCTTGCATTCTATCCATTCTGCTTATAAACCCTTCCAGAGTTTGTTTCATTTCTGTAATCTCCTTTCTGGCATCTGTGATCTCCTTCCGGACTTCATCCCATTTCTCTTGCGTATTTCTCTGCATCTCTGTCAGCATGTTTATGATTCTTATTTTGAATTCTTTTTCAGGGAGACTGGTTAGGTCTGTCTCCTTCTCTGGTGTTGTCTCTGTGATCTTTGTCTGCCTGTAGCTTTGCCTTTTCATGGTGATAGGAATAGTCTGCAGAACTGGGACGAGTGACGGCTGGAAGGACTTCCTTTCTTGTTGGTTTGTGGCCCTCCTCTCCTGGGAGAACAGCGACCTCTAGTGGCTTGTGCTGGGCAGCTGCACGCAGACAGGGCTTCTGCTTCCTGCCGGGCTGCTGTGGAGTTAATCTCCGCTGTTGCTGTGGGCGTGGCCTGGCTCGGGCAGCTACTCCAAAATGGTGGAGTCGCGTTGGAGCAGGAGCTGCTGGGAGGCTATTTATCTCTGTAAGGGGCCTCCCTGCTCCCTGTAACCCAGGGGTTAGGGTGCCCAGAGATCCCAGATTCCCTACCTCTGGATTAAGTGACCCACCCTGCCCCTTTAAGACTTTCAAAAAGCACCCGCCAAAACAAAACAACGCCCACCAAAAAAAAAAAAAAAATTTTAAATTAAAAAAAAAGAAAAAAATTTAAAAAAAAAAAAAAAAGTGGTCGCTTGTTTTTCTTTATTCTCCGGTGCCAGCCTCAGGCCTCTGCTCACCGGTCTTGCTGCCCTGTTTCCCTAGTATTGGGGTCCCTATCCCTTTAAGACTTCCAAAAAGCGCTCGCCCAATCAAAACAGCAAAAAAGCAAAAAAAAATGGTCGCGCGCTTTTCTTATGTCCTCTGTCGCCCAGCCTCCAGTGCCCGCTCACTGTTCTTGCTGCCCTGTTTTCCTAGTATCCAGCGCCCTGCACTCTGGCCCGGATGGCTGGGGCTGGGTGTTCGGCAGTCCTGGGCTCCGTCTCCCTCCCGCTCTGCCTGCTCTTCTCCCGCCGGGAGCTCGGGGGAGGGGCGCTCGGCTCCCGCGGGGCCCGGGCTTGTATCTTACCCCCTTCGCGAGGCGCTGGGTTCTCTCAGGTGCGGATGTGGTCTGGATATTGTCCTGTGTCCTCTGGTCTTTATTCTAGGAAGGGTTGTCTTTGTTATATTTTCATAGATATATGTTGTTTTGGGAGGAGATTTCCGCTGCTCTACTCACGCCGCCATCTTCCGCCCCTCTCATTTTCATATTTTTATTTCAGTCATAATTTTAACAGGACTACCAACCCATAAGAAATGTCTTTGTAACAAGTATTGATGTACAAGAGAAAGAAACTATGACTGCTTCCACCCTCCAGACAAACTGATCTCAACAAGTACCTTTCCAATCTCAGAGAAAACAAAAGTAAAGCAGTTATGCAATATTGTTTTAGAAAATCAAAATTAAGCTGGTACATATTTTATTTTCATCCCAAGCATCTCAGTTCTTTACTTTGGATCATAAAGATTAGTCACTGAAGAAATTGTTTTCTTAAGTATACAGGTTCCCAAACAAGCAGGGGTCTGGAATCCATGACCCTTCTCATTTGGCTCAGCCCCTGTGCTCCTCCACACCGGGGCGGCGCTGCTCACTGGCCACTCAGCAGAGCCAGGACTGAAATGAAAGAATCAAGCGACAATGCTTGGCCCCCAGACAGCCCTTGTCATCTGGAGCAGGATCTCAAGGCCTTCTCAGGGCTCTTGCTGTTTTGTTTTCCTTATCCATAAAAAGTGGGGTCTCTCTGATCACTGATCTTACTAAAATTCTCTAGAAATCCCTTAAGTTGTTTATTTCCATTTCCTTATTTCACAAGTAAGACAGGAATACATTTTTGTCAGAAGCAATGTGCAAGGGCACAGAATAAAATACGATGGGCCCTCTTACCTCCCCCACGCTAGCACCTTTCTCACTCCCTCTGGGGAGGTTTCCACTGTTACCAGTCTAATGTGCAAGAGACCTTTGTGTCTTGGTGGCGTGGTATCATGGAGTCCCTGGGATTTACCAGCTTCCAGAGTATGGGATTATCTTCTATGTGTTTGGGAGAAATGGAGCCTGTGGCAAAAGTGAAAGTGAGTTACTAATTGGATTTATGGCCATTACTCCCAGAGCAGCCCTCTGCCCTCGGCAATCTCCATAGCAGTTCAGATAGAATCTCTCTCTGCAAAAGATCCAGAAGACTCTGTAAGGAGAAAGCTGGCACATCTCCTCCTCACCCAATAAAAATCAGATTGTTATTAAACTGTCCCTAAGGCTACTGTGATTTACATTCATTTTAATGGTTCCCTTTGTAGAGCAGTCCCTTTAATGGGGGATGTCCTCTGGTTCCTATTGGTTACATTTAAAATAAATATTACACCATCTCCAGCTGTCCAGCTCTCCTCTCATGCTCTAACCTGCCACAGAAAGACAGAGATGTGATATTTCCCCCTGAGAAATTCTCACATGTTCAGTGATGCCCAATGCCACATTATCTGTGTAACCGAGAGGTAGAGGTGGCCCAGGTACACATCACGAGGGGAATGTGGATGTATGCTGTGGAATACAACACAGCACGCAGAAGCAATGAACTAGATGGAGAAGAAAATTGTTGACTATAAAGAAGGGAATAAAATTAAATGTATAGCACAATTCCATGTATACAATTTAACACATTCCCGTATGTAACATAATGCTATGTATATTTTCAAGGATATACATATTAACGCACATACCAAGGACATGTACCTAACAGAGCAGTGTGGTGCCTCTAGGGGAGAGAGAAATGGGAATGGGAGATGATTTCACTTACATGTGAAGTCTAAGAAACAAAAACAAACAATCACACAAAACAGAAATAGACTCATAACCAGAGAACAGACTGGTGGTTGCCACAGGGGAGGAGGAAGGAAGGGTGAAGTGAGTGAAGTGGGGAAAAAAATGAGCGAGAAGTTTGGTGTCTTGATCTGGGTGATGGTGACATGACCGTACACACATGTCAAAATCCATTGAGCTGTATACTAAAATCTATGCATTTTCTTGTATGTACCTCATGTAAATAAATAAATAGAAATGGGGATGGGAAATGAAAGAGAAAAATTAAATATTAAAATAGAAATAATTCTTACAGGAAATGATTAACCAGGCCAATACTGAAACTTAATGCTTTGCTCCTGAGAGGTAGTAGCCAAATAACAAATGAGTATAAAAGTCCAAAGTCCCTTGTCTTCTGCTTTTCTTTAAATTAAATTTCATCAATACTTATGGACCACCTTCTTGGTAGGTGACATGATGGGAGTTCTGCTCTGTGGCCACAGACAAGTTGCTTCACCTCTCTGAGCCTCCATTTCTTCAATGGTAAAAGTAAAAGAAGGAGAGGAAAGGAGAATGAGTGAAGTACTACCTAGGCTACAGTACTGTAAATTTTGTCAAATGATACGGTTTGTAAGATTGCGACAAGGGGGTACCTGAGACCCGGCCCATGATGGTTGCTGGGTGGGCCCTGGCATTTTTATCCACAGAGAACAGGATTGCAGTTGGACCCAAGCAGGGAATCTTGCAAAAAAGCTCTTGGACATTTATTCCTAACTCACCTCCAGGGCTACAAGAGCCTGACACCTGTGTCTGTCAGATGATATCCAACTACTGTCTGTCTCTGGTATGGGACAGAGGGAGATCCGGCCTCAACATGTCACCCCATGGGTTCCCAGAGTTACTTCGGGCCCTTCTCCTTTCCTTCTTGCAAAGCTATGGCCTTGGTCAGGGAAGAGCCTGAGATGGGCTGTGCTCCAGACCGTACAGCAGACCCCCCTAAGATCTGAGGTCCAAGGCCAGTACTTCCGTAGAAGGTAGCCACGTCACCCCCAAGGTTGCTGACCCCGGCCCCAGAGCTCTCTGCACCTGCCCCAGGTCAAAAGTCATCCTTAAAGCTTTGTTCCATGTGCTTGAGAAAAAGCACTGTGCCTGTGCCTCTCCTTCTGAAACAGAGTAGACAGGCCATGCGGGCCTGCGAGAATATTCCTCCCTTGTGGAGCAATCAAGGTTTCCTTTGGAAACCAACGACCAGGCAAGATAGCAATGTGGGAAACTGGTCTGGGCTTGGTCTGCTGGTCATTCTGTGCAGACGACGATACAGCCAGGCCTCCTCATCTGCAGAGGAGTTGGGAATGCTTGGAAGGACTACTGGAGAGGAGCGCCTGAGGGGAGGTTGGGAATCAGAGCACAGGGGCTGTGAGGGGCAGGTGCTGCCCTAGGGACCTCCCAGAGGTCCCCCTGTGTCCAGGCAGAGGTGTGGTTACTAAGGACAAATAGCCCCTAGACTGTCTTCAGCCTCAAGGGTGACTTAAGCTGGCAAGTTTTAGGAATTCTCTTCAGTTCACTTTCAAGCTAAATAAAATTGCTATGGGAAAACTGAGAAGACAGAAGAAAGAGAACCCATTCACCATTTCATTTTCTTTCCTTCTTTAAAAGTAAGACAATCTCAGGGCTTCAACTGACCACTAACGAGACGTCTGCCTCAGTGCCTGGTGGAAGTTACAGTCTCTCAGTGTGTCCCTGCCGCTGTCCGTAACCGGCCGGCCTTCCACGACCAGTTTGACCAGTTAATCCTGCGCTTCAAGGGAAAACATTGGATTCTTCATTTCACACATGTAGAAACTCTGAGCAGAAAGCTGCCAATGACATTTTAAAGTAAACCCCAGAGAGATCAAGTTCAAAAGAATAATGTATTATTCCTGGCCTCCTTGCACATGGCCATCAACTTACACCTACTTCCTGATCTTCACTATAGCCTGCAAGCTTCAAAGTCATACTAAAGGTACCATTTCTTTACCCTTTAACAAAAATAAGGTCAGGAGCACTGCCCTTGATAAGTCCATCTCAGAGTGTCAATCTCCACTTGGACTTGGAAACTGAAGCAGTTTGGAACATTTTTCCTTTTAACTCATCATGTTCTCAGAGCAGCCACCCTGGTTTTCTTTTGAAAATATCAATAGACCACACGAGGCCTGTTTCTCATACCCTGCCACTGGGAGAGGGACGCTGAATAGAGGGTGTGGAAGTAATGGAAATCAGCCTCTGTTGAGTGCCTATGATGTGCCAGGTAGGTAGGGGAGGAGAGGTATCTCTTTGAAATGGACGAAAAGAAGCTGGTCTGCAGGAGGCCCAGGCTGAAACTGAACTGGATCAGTGTTACCTGCCAATCTGCCCACCTTCCCACCAGGCTACCAGGAGAATTCAGAATCAGGGCAAGGGTAAGATAAGGCCAAGGAGAGGTCACCCTTGGTCAAGATACATATTATTTCAAGGATACTATATAATTCCAACATGATGGAATGTCAAGAGAAAAGCAGCAGAAGGCTGAAACTATTAAAGAATCCATTAACAAAGGTCTGTGAAAGCCTGGGATGGCATGGGGTTGAGTAAATATAAACCCTCTCTTGGCAACTCAGAGGAGTGGCTAGGTAGGCTGAGTGAGCCTCAAGCATTACAGAACCTGGTACTCCAGCAAAGACAGAAGAAAAATACATCCAGGGAAAGACAGAACAGATGAGTTTTGTGTACCATTAATTAATTCCCTAATGATTTTGAGCATTTACTATGCCCTAGTCATTGTGCAACGATACAAAATATATCTAAGAAATAGCCCTATGCCCTAAATGAGGGGGGAAGCCAACGCTTAAAATATAAAATGCAAACTCATCACAATAATATAGGTCTAAATATTCAGATACTTTCAGAGGCCACAAAGCTAGGGAATTTTTCAAGTGGAATCTTCAGCAGGTTTTCTAAATCCAGCTCCAATTTCCTTAGAAATTAGAAATCTTACATCCTGCTTCTGGCATTATATTGTCTGTTACCTTACACTTTTATATTGTTGATAATTTGGAGACTTTTCTACATTTTTATGAATGTCTGGAATATGAAAATAAAAAGATTGTAAAGATCTTTAGAAAGAATAAGCATGCTAGAAAGCCAACTGATGTTGGAAAAGAAGGATTGAGAGCCTCACTTATTAGACATTAAGAATTCTATAAGGCTAATTAAAACATGTGGTAGTGATTGGGGGACACAGACAATTTAGTGGAAGGTCTCATCCAGAAACACTCTCAAATATATTTAGTAGCTTAATATACGAAAAAGTTTGCAACTCAAATCAGTGATGAAAGGCTGGGTCATTTAACAAATGGTGTTGAGTGCCATCATTTGCAAAGATAGCCATTTTGCAAATGGATTATCATTTGCAAAAGTATGATACATCTCTCCCACCCTATGTCAAATTAATTCCAGATGGACTAATAATTCAAATGTTTATCAAAGAAATCCTCACATTTTTAGAATAAAATATGGGTAACTATTTATACAACCTGAGTGGAGAGGATTTCCTAAGAATCACAAAGGAAGAAAGTTTGAAGAATTGATGCTGATAGACTTGGCTCCAGATAAAGGAAGGATATACAGGGTCACTGCCCTCCACTGACTAGAAGTCAAGGGCAGGATGGTCAGTGACACAGTGGGCAGCACCCTGTTATTTGGTTGGGGGTGGGATGTGCAAACATGCGTGTGTTTCATGTTCTCATTTTTCAGCAATGATTAAGTAGTTTTGTGTAATAAAAAATAGAAACAAGTTGCTTTTTACAACAAATGCCTAGGAACTCAGCTCTCGGTATTTTTCCCTTAACTAACTTCAAAAAGCAAGCAACAACTAAAATCAACATGTCTGTCAGTTAATAATGCTCTTCCACATACATTATGATGCTATTTTTTTCAAAATATTCCAAGGAAGTAGGTGCTTTCATATTTACCTCTACATTTGGTTAATGAGAATACTGGGACCTCAGAGCAGTGCAGTAACTTGTCCAACATCACAAGCAAACATCCATCAGGCGTTTGCCTCCCCATTGGGTAGCAGACATGTTCGAGTATTTCCTCACAGATCTAGCTCTGAAGGATGCTGGTGTGTTCACACGGGGTCATCCCAGGTCTCCTGTTTTAGCGATTAGTACAAGGGTGGGCCAATCAGAGCAGAGCTCAGGCTTCTTGTTCAAAAGCTACGAGAAATGGTGCTTTTTCTTCTTTGAAGATGGATGTGAGAGCCCGCAGCCCTGGTCTTTAAGCCATAAGGGGAAGCCAGTCTGAGTGGAGCCAATCAATATACAAGAGACAATCAGAAAATAATAAACTGAGCAGGAGAGCTGATCAAGCCAGGCAGGAAGCCCATTCTGCCACTGAACCTTTCATTTATACAAGCCCAAAAGAGTTCTCTTATTGTTTAAGCAAGTTTGAATTACATGTTCTGTTACTTGCTACAGAAGGCCTTCTAACTGATTAGCATATTGGCAGATACAACATATTAAATAGATGCATAGACATATACATATCTATATATACTCATATAAACATGCGTAATTTAAAGGTCTAGACAGAAAAATATGAAAAATCAACAGTGATTTAAATTGTGGACAACTAATTTCTCCTTTATGTTTTTCCAGATTTTCTATAATAAACATACATTAGCAGAAAAAAATCATTAAGTAATGTCATATTTATGGGTCAAGTGACATGATTCTGGGATTTATATTAAACTGCCTCGGCAAAGATAAAAGTTTGGAGGGAAGCAGACAAAACAAAATTGGCAAGATACTGATACTGATATTGAAGCGAAGTGACAGGGATATAAAGGTGCATTTACTATTCTACTTTTGTATAATTTTGGAAATTCACATAACAAAATGATGAAAGAAAAAGAAAGACAGGAAGTGGGGGGAGGAGGAGGCCTGGAGGGAGGAAGGAAGGAAGTTGGTTTTAGTTGGTTAGCTGGGGAAGTTTTTCCAATTGCCACCGCCGGCCTTGCTGTGCGCCACAGCTGTCCCTAACGGGACTGACTATACCCACCCTTGCTGAAGTAGGTGCCAATATTTCTTCAACCATTTTGGGCAGCATTAGCACTACACTGCTTTGAATGTCAACCAAATTTTGTGTCACACTTTCCTCATCAACTTTCTCAGGCAACAGAAATCCAAAAGAAGATGTGGTACATATACACAATGGAACACTATTCAGCCATAAGAAAGAAACAAATCCTACCATTTGCAACAACATGGATGGAGCTAGAGGGTATTATGCTCAGTAAATAAGCCAGGTGGAGAAAGACAAGTACCAAATGATTTCCCTCATCTGTGGAGTATAACAGCAAAGCAAAACTGAAGGAACAAAACAGCAGCAGAGTCACAGAACCCAAGAAGGGACTAGCGGCTACTAAAGGGGAGGAGTGGGGGAGGGCAGGTGGGGAGGGAGGGTGAAGGGGATTGAGGGGTATTATGATTAGTACACATGGTGTCGGGGGGATCATGGGGAAGACAGTGTAGCACAGAGAAGACAAGTAGTGACTCTGTGGCATCTTACTACGCTGATTGACAGTGACTGCAATGGGAGATGGGAGGGACCCCATAATATGGGTGAATGTAGCAACCACAATGTTTTTCATGTGAAACCTTCGTAAGAGTGTATATCAATTTAAAAAATTACTTAAAAAAAAAGAAATCCAGCAGTTCATTTTTCATTAAACATGCACTTAATGTTTGAAATTCCTTGCTGCTGAAAGCATTTATTCTAAAAATTTTTAAGGGGGTTCACCAGGAAAACTAAAGCAGGACGTGTGGTATGTACCATCTAACAAGTAACAGTAGCACTGCCACAAGAGCACCGGGACTGTGCCCCGTAGGAGCCTGCCTGTGGCTTTATTTGCTTGTACATTTTTCACACACACCAAACCTAACACTGCTTCATTCCCTGCAGGCGAAGCAGACAGACTGGTCTGCGCATCTCATCTGTTGTGGCACGCACCCTGGCACAACTAGCTGGTACACCACGTGACTGGCCCAGGCTGTAGGAGCGAATGCCAGCCTAGGCCAGCAGGCGGGAGCTGTTCTGAGCCACTCATGCCCCACCACGCTTAGTTTTATCACTGAGCGCCTGCAGGCTCTCCTTGAAAGGGAGACATTAGTTGTGTTGCATCTGCAAAGAACAAGAAAAGAGAGTCAGGAGAAGAGGGCTGGGTTATTTCCAGTCCTTCTTCAGAATTCCTAGCCTGTTAAAGCAAGAATTCCAGTCACTGCCAGATAGGCTTGGACGGCCTTCTTCGGATAAGAAATTTTACCAAATACAGCTTTGCTTAATGCAATTAATAATAAAAATGCTACATTTAAGATTGTTAAAAATTAGGGAATTTCTATACTAGACAGAAAGGCAGGACAATAGACATAAACTAGGAGCATCCAGCCAATCGTGGACATGATCACCTTGCTGAGAACCCTTCTCATATGTTTTTCTATCCCTGTAGTTTTAGCCTTTTCCAGAATGTCACATAAATGTAAACTTCTAGTAGATTATGTGTAAGTTTTTAAATTTATTGGCACAAAGTTGTTCTTAATATTTTCTTATGATCATTTTAATTTATATAGTCCAGTAGTACTGACTTCTCTTTCACTCCTGATTTTGGAAATTTCTGTTTTTCTCGGTCAGTTGAGCTAAAAGATTTTCCTTTTTTAAAAAAAAATGTATATTTTCAAAAACAACTGAGGCCTCATTGATTTTCTTTATTGTTTTTAATCCTGGCTTCCTATAGCTGTGCCTTTGTCTGCATAGCGTACGTAACACAGCCAATGATGGGAGAAGGATCATACTCAATCACCTTGAGCCAGCAAGCCTTCTGTCTTATGTCAGTGGATCTGTGTGTGCGCAGAGGAGAAAATCAAAGATCAAGTCATTTCCATGTCTTCCCAGGCATCACTTCCCACTGGGCCTTTTTCCATCTCCTCTGTGCTTGAGCACAGCCTCAGGGCTGGTCAGGATTAAGGCTGGCGCGAGCCCTTCCCTGTCTTGCTGTGCATTCAGGCAGCTCAGCTGGGATTATGTCTGTCACCACACACAACCTCGGACTGGAGCTCATGTTCACTTGCCTGCCTCTGAGACTGACACTTCCACTAACGCCAACATCACTAAATCAAGGGAGCCCCTTTCCACTACAATAGAGAAGCTGCTGGTCCTTACCTGGCAAAACCTCGCCTTGGCAGACCCTCTGTGTGGGTGCCCTGAGCACAGGGTGGGGTGAAGGGCACAGAGGAGCCTCCAGGGGGCAGAACACCACGGAGTCCCACACTTCTTAACCAATGTGTAGCAGTGTTTTGAATGTAAATGCACCTCAGATTGTTATATACCTTCGTTGGTTTCTGGGTGGGGTTCTGTTTGTCTTTTCAGTTGTCCATGCTCGTAATTGCTCTTTAATGAGAAAATTTGCAGCTTTCCTCATTCAGCCATAGTCACAGTGAGCCATGACTTAGTTTTTTATTTTTTGTTTTGCAGAAAGATAAAGAAAGAACCTAGTAAACCTTACTCTTAAGTTTATGTATCTCTCTGTTTTCCTATTTTTAACATGATAATGTATTTTACATGGTTGTAAATATTGTGTACCTATTGTTTTGAATTGCTTTTTTACCTTTTTTAAATTAAGGTATCACTGATATACACTCTTATGAATGTTTCACATGAAAACAATGTTATTACTACATTCACCCATATTATCAAGTCAACCCCATACCCCATTGCAGTCACTGTCCATCAGCATAGTAAGATGCCACAGAGTCACTACTTGTCTTCTCTGTGCTACACTGTCTTCCCTGTGACCCTCCCCCACACCATGTGTCCCAATCATAATACCCCTCAATCCCCTTCTCCCTCCCTCCCTCCCCACCCACCCTCCCCATTCCCTGCCCTTTGGTAACCTCTAGTCCCTTCTTGGAGTCTTGTGGATCTGCTGCTGTTCTGTTCCTTCAGTTCTGCTTTGTTGTTACACTCCACAAATGAGGGAAATCATTTGATATTTGTCTTTCTCCACCTGGCTTACTTCACTGAGCATAATACCCTCTAGCTCCATCCATGTTGTTGCAAATGGTAGGATTTGTTTTCTTCTCATGGTTGAATAGTATTCTATTGTGTATATGTACCACCTCTTCTTTATCCATTCATCTACTGATGGAATTTTTACTTCTTTTTTCTATGTTTATTCCAATGCATCAGCATAACTCACAGTGTATCATCATATTTACATTCTTCTAACAACAGTGTACTTTTCCAAGTCTGCAAATACATGATTCTTTCAATTCTGTATGTGGGTTTGGAAGCCGGCTTTGTTCTTTTCAGGTTACTTAGAGAGCTACCTGAAATAAACATCTTGCTTTGTGAAATAAACATCTTGTCACCACCTCAGTGGCTTCTTATAGAGTCAGTAAGAGTAATCTCTTACAGATTGTGAAGAAATTCTAATGTTCAGAACATTTTCTCAACAGGCCTTAAGACCCACTTATTATGATATTGAGTAATTACAGTATTCATAAAGCCACATCACAATATGTAACTGATTTATAATGTTGTGGAAACTTGGTGTTCTATTCTGTACACAGACTTTCATAACTTACCCTACTCTTCTTATAAATTATGTCATCTATTTCTCTAGCTTTATCTCTATCTATTCATCTATATATAACAAAAGTGAATTGAAATCATTAACATTAATATTCAGTATTTTACAACAACCCTAGAGATGGCTAGATACATTCTGGATATCACAAAGCCAAATGTGAACATTACAGTGTAACTGTTACCACGTCTGCTGTTCAAGACATATTCATCCTGTATTGGAGAAAAATGCTTTAGCCCTAAAAGCACCCAGAATCAGAATTCCCTATTTCCTAAAATTTTATGAAATAATGTATTTCCAAAAGTATTAGTTCTCTATTACATGCCTATTACTGAACATACTAAGACCATTGTGACTTTCTATTTTCTACTCCGCTGCAGCATAAATCAAATTGATTCGGTATGGCCTAGGGATAGCACACATAATATCCCAGAAAAAAAGTGTTTTAGGGAAAGCAAAAGAAACACTAAGAGCAATAAATACATCAGGGCTACCTATGGATTTTACAGAGATTTTTTAAAAGGCTGTATATATAATTCTTGTCTTAGCCTTCTAAACACATTTCATTAGTGAACAGCTGTTTAAGGTTAACCAAAATAAATCCTTCCTGTATTTCTATACATCAGTCCCCAAATCAGCACGTTGTGGGCCTCATTCAGGTTTTTTTAAAAAGTCAACGTCAGAGATACTGACTAGGAGACATGCCTCGGGGGCAGCTCCTATGACCCCGTGAAGTGACAGCAAACCTGTGGAGCCAGCCCACCAAATGACTGCCACAGAGGCCAGGCATGCGGGTGAAAGACAGCATTGGACCGGGAGGGGTGGTTGTACTCCTGCTGCGCTATGCCAGGGACATGGGGAGACTGAGTTCCAGGCCCACAGGAGGGCCGTAGCCACGAGGCCGACCAAATCAGGCAGAACTAGGTGATGAAGCTGTGTGCATTTAACCTCACAGGGAGATTTGAGAGCCATCTTTGGATGTTTGAAGTGTGGCGGTGGCAGATTCTGTTCTCATGGCCTTACCGCAGAACCAGCCATAGCCATCTCATTCCCCATGGCCGGTGATGGGTCAGTGTGACCACACACCCAATTTGGGCTAAGGAGAAGCCAGATGAATCAGGCTTTCAGGGGAGTTTTTGCTTATCTTTTAAGGAGGAAAGAGTTGACTGGCATGCCCCTCACTCCCTGGTTCTTTCTTTCTTCCTACCTGAGGCTACAGCAGAAATTGCCCTAAGAATGGCAATGTAGAAAGACAGAATGTACTTGTGCCCTTGAGCTCTACTAGTTGGATTACCTACAGGCAGATAATTTGCTTTTTGAGAAAGACAGGCTCCTAGTTGTTTAATCCCAGTTGTTAGGGGTTCTGTTCAAGGCAGCTAAATAACACTCCAAGCTGACATTGTCGTCATGGAAGGAAAAATACCACTTGCCCCTCAGGCATTCTAGAAGGCAAAACTGAGATCACAGAGTTGGAGCTGCAAGGAGGAAGGCTTTGGATCAGTATCAGAATTCACTTACTAACAATTAGAATTGCTGGGAAGCAAGGGCGCCTCCGCACCCAGTGACCCCCATCACAGACACACTGAGCAGGAGGTGGCTGAGCCCCTCTGGCGCTGAAGAAGGGATTTCCACAGGAGTTGGGAAGTTCCAAGGTCACTTTGAACTCCAATTACCATACGGTGCCTTTAAGTTTGCAAAAGAGACTGCTGTTGTTTATCAGTCATACGTGAGAAAACTGGCTTTAAAAGAGTGACAGATCACCAATTATTTTTCTACATTGCTCAGTATTTAAAATGATGCCTTCCTGATATCAGGTATCTCAATATTAAAAATGTACAGATTTTGTTGCAAGTTTCTTTCATCCTGGCATTTGCATTGAACCAAACAGTGTCCCGTTGACTTGTTGTGATAGACTGAATTAAAGACTAACCATCTAAGTAAGACTGTTCTGGTCAAATTCACATTTTGAGAACACCACTTTGCTCAGAATGAGTTGCTGCATTTCTGATTGCTGAATGCCAAACAAGCTCGTCTTCTGCTGTGGCATCTTCTCACCAGCCCCAGATATACTGCACATTATCACTCTGTGCTCTAAGGAGTCGATTACATTTTTCCTTTGGCCAAGCTCCAGAATAATCCATAAGCACCTTCTTCCATATATTGTGATTCACGCTGCATGTGACCAACAGATGGCTGCATTCTGGCTGCTTTCTAGAAATTCACTGTAGGTTAATTCAGTGTTAAGTTTGACTTACAAGATGTGACCCTGAGAAAATCATTCATGAATTTATAATTTGGGGTTATAATAACATCTCCCTCAGATATCACAATGTTTACTGAGCACCGGCTATGCAAAATGTGGTTGTTTGCAGAGACTCACAAACAACTAAAATAGAAAGCATACTAGGATAAGGGGGATGAGAGAAGTAACAGTAATGATCTCTTTTATGTGTTTGCAACACTTTTGATTTCATATTTCAGGACAGACATTACTGTTCCCAATTTATAGATGAGAAAGTTGAGGCTCAGATATACACACATAATTTACTGCAAATAGACTGAATGATATAGTGTCCTTGTAGAGGTACATGCCCACCATCCCTTATCTGAAACACTGGGGCTATTTGCATGTAGGAATCTTTCAGATTCTAGAGAGATAATATAGTGTACACTTACACCCTTATCAGAGTCTGGGCAACCCTTTGCCGTCAACAAATTAATATATTTACACAGCAAAAGTGTATGGATATGTGTATTAATGAGATAAATAAAGACTATAAAGGGTTTCAGATCCATAAGATCAGGTTTTGCAGCCAAGGAACTTCCATAAAAGCTTTCCATCTCGAGAATGTTCTGATTTCAGACATACAGGGAGGGAATGAGGGCGTGTTGCAGCAGAAACGAGTTCATCAAAAACTAGTCCATTTGGACTGGAGAATTGAATCTAAGCAGATTTCGCAAAGGAATTGATGTCTTAGCCAGACCTTTTTAACCAGTTGGGTTTCAAAAATCAGAGAAGTAATATACATCTCATATAAAGGGAATTCAACAAACACCCAACAGGAGAAGTGGTACAGGAAAGACACTTCAGGTCACCACAAACTGGCTCCATGTGACGTTTGCCACAGTCCCAAAGGCCAGCAGCCCACAGGGTGACCAACTGTTCTGGCCTTCCTGGATCCGTCCAGTTTTAGCACTGAGAGTCCCATGTCCCAGGAAGCCTCCTGGCCCCAAGTACACAGGGACTGTTGGTCACCTAGTGGCTCCAGGATGCCTTTTTTTATTGTTGATGAGGGTTTCATTCAGCTGAACTCAGATGGGTTTGTGCTGCAATGAGAGCCTTGGGCCGCGACAGCAGCTCACTAGCAGGCCTTTCCTGATGGGGTCGGGAGCCCAGGTTGGCACATGTTTGTAGGGAGGAGTCTCTGGGCCTGGCGCTGGGCTGTGCACCTCCAGAGCCAGATCACACACACAACAAGCATAATGAAGATTTCAAACAAAAACACAGCATTTTAGGTCATTATTTTTCTGTACAAATAACTCATTTGTGGGAAAGAGACTCTGAGTTTGAACAACATCTATATGGATTCTTTAGGGAGCTTTTTGCTGATGGTTGTTCATGAAAAGTGTCAAGAACAGCAAACCCACACCAACAAATGAAAACTTCAGTTGAAAAACTGAATGTTTGTGAACATCCAGATGTTCAGTGTCCTGCAGTCTCGGCGCCGATGCTGATCATTTGGAATTAAGCTGAGGCTATGAGGCAATGTTCTTAGAGCGGTTCACACACAAAAATGTAAAGCTGGATTTCACATAACAAAATGATAAAAGCCAAATCCAGATAAGTTTTTCTCCAGGAGAAGTAAATATGCCCAAACAACTTGGCTCACACCTATATTTAGTCATGGGGATGGCATTAATGACCCACCAAGTGATTTTGTCGCTGATTAATAGGACATCATGTGGTGCTTCCTGTCTTCAGCTTCCCAGAGGATGGAACAAGGACTGTCAGTACACTCTACACACACCTGCCCGAAGCTGGCACCGGCCGGCCTCTCAGGGCTCGAGCATGGACGTGACAGTGTCCAGCCGAACAGTTCCCTGATCCTACAGGGCCTCACGGGAGCACTGACAGGAACTGTTTTAATTCTAATGGTTACCAAGCTGTACATACTCTTTATGTGACACAACCACTGTTTACAAGCGAGGGATGCTTCCCTTGAGACGTTTTTTGTGATTTTCAGAAATAACCATAACCACAACCTTGGGCAACACAAATAAGAAAAACTGAAAGAAAATACAATATACACACTAACACAGCAGATGGTACAAAAGCTGATGTATTTGGCATCATTTCATTTTCAAGAAGAGAATCAGTGACACTGAGCCGAGTGAGAAGGGAAGGTAAATAAGAAATAAAAGTCTAAAATATTACAAAATAGCCGAGATATTCACAATAGCTACAAAAAAAATTGAATAAAAAATGACAACATCTAAATAATATCCCTGGAATGCCTTACCAACTCCAAGTAAAGAACGTCATCTCCCCACCCCCACTCCCCACACACATATGAACACACAGTAAAATAGTAAATGTCAAAGGGTAACTTACTATCTTGTCCATTCATTTATCCATTTATTCATATATTCATCTAACAAATATTTATTCAGAACCTACTATGTGTCCTCGAAAAGTTCATACTCTTGTAGGAGAGACAATCAAATAAAGATAATCATGAAATAACCTGGTGAGTGATGTGACTTAAATAAATAACAGTCTTTCCCATTTGGAGATAGTTTTAGAGCTTATTAGATTCTTTCACATCTCTTTGTACCTTTCTACATCTTCACATTTAAGGCATGTCTCTTCTAAACAGAATGTGATTGAGCATATTCTCTAATACAATCTGTGACTTTCTTTTAACTGAAGAATTTGCTGATTCTTCAACATATTTCTACCATCTTATTTTGTGTTTTCTATTACCACACTTCTTCTTTTTCTCCATGTTCCAGTTTTATATGAGATCAAGCTTTCTTTGTTGTTTTGTTTCTTTCTACTAGCTCAGAATTATAAATTGTATTTTTATTTTTTTAGTTACTTACTGCTAAAAAAGTTTAACCTGGGCACATAGAAAAGTCAAAAGTCACCAGCGGCTCTATCCTCCTCCCAAACAAAGCAGGGGGCTCTCATCCCGCCTCCCAGCCATATTATCCCCTAGTGGTTTAACACCACTTTATTTTTAATCCTCTCCCATTAGTATTATTGTTACTGTTTTTGTTTTGTTTTGTTCTTTTTTTACATCAATGCTTACTTATTTTACTTTATATGTTTACCTGTTTCCTTGTTCTATATTGGTTTCAAATTCCTCTTTACTGAAATAGAGACATACCCTGAAAACTGACTTTTTAAATGAACTTTTTCCTGTTTTTAATTCTCAAACTTCATAAAACACATGTATTTCTGAATACAATCGGTTTTTTGGCTAATGCTTTTCTAGGAAAAGTTATGTACCTCTCAAAATTTAATCAACACTTTAAACAATGCAATGTGAAAGAAGAGGCCAAAGTTTTATTCCAAGTACAACTGGTAGAATCACACAGAGACATTGAAAAGCCTGCTGACAGTCAACAAAGTGTACATCTGCGTGTTGTCAGTGCGCAAGAGCAGCATTGCAATGTTACTGCAAACAAGTGTTTGTTAATAGCCATGTTCTCTATTCTGTAATCAAAAAGTGATGCTTTAAGCATTTATTTATTTAAGCATTTGAGAGTTGTTATATGTCAATGTTCTGCTGTGTTTTGATTACATTTTAGGAAAGTAGTTAGCGGTTTGGGGTTGGTGTATAATGAATTAGAATTTCACCCATTTGACATAACGGGAAATAGGCTTAACAGTGTTTTCATTAGAATGTCTGCTTTTCAGGAAGGAATTACTGGAGTTAAGTGGGCAATGCATGTATATTTTCAAGTAGCTTTTTAATGAACCCTAAGTTATTATCTGCAATGTCTTCATTCTACCTTCATTTCTGAATAACTTAGCTGACTACTCATTCTAAGTTGACTGCTTTCCAGTCCATAATTCAGTGATATTATTCCATCTCCTTTTGGTATTATTTTTGAGAATTCTTCTCTCAACTGATTATCATTCCTTTGTTGGTAATCTGTTTTTTCCTCTGGATTGTTTTAATATTTTTGTTAGTTCTCTGATGCTCTGCATTTTTCATTATGATGTGTTTAGGTGTAGGTATGTATTAATATATTTGCTCAGGGCTCATTCATTCATTCATTCAATATATGTCAGCCTACCATATGCCAGATTCAGGCACTAGGCATCAGCAGAGAGCAAATCAGACTAAGTTCCCGTGTTCAAGCAGCTTATGTTCTGGTGGGAGGAAATGGGAACTAAACAACAGTCCCATATAAATACATTATGTCTGGTAATGATCAGTGTTATGGAGAAAAACTGATTAGGATATGGGGGATAGTGAATTCTGGGAAACCACTAAATAAGGTGATCAGGAAGACCTTTTAGATAAAGTGACATTTGAGCAGATACTGAAGAAAATGAGGACACAAACTGTATAAATATCTGGAGATAAAGCATTATAATGGAGGACATAGCACATGCAAGAGCTCTGAGGTCAAAGCATGCCTGATGTGGTGAAGTGGTGAAGTATAGAAGTCAGTGTGGCTGGAGAGACACAAGTGGATTAGATCAGACAAGTGGAGGAGTGGGCAATGCACATGGACCCTAGAGTCCATTGTAAGGACTTTGGAAATGCTCTGGGAAGCCACTGGAGTCTTAAACGATGGAGCATGACATATGCGTAAAAGCCTCACTCTGTCTGCTGTGCAGAAAGCAGACATGTATTATGTAGGGAAGCAAGTATGGAAGCAAGATGACCAATTGGCAGCGCATTGCAATGGGCCAGAGGCAAAATGGTAGAGACTCGAAGCACAGCAGTAGTGGTGCACAGTGGTCAAATTCTGGATATATTTTGAGGGTAGAATTGATGTCATTTGCTGAATTGGATATGGGGTATGAGATAAAGAAAAGATACAAGGATCACACCAAATTTTGTGAACCAAGTAACTGAAAGAATGGAATAGTCATTTACTAACATGGAAAATTTTAAAGAACAACAACCTGGGGGGGTGAATGGCAGGGAAAACCAGGAGTTTCCTTTCGAATATGTTAAGTTGGAGATGTCTATTAGACATCCCTGTGGAGCTTGGATGGTAGCAGAGGAAGTTGGATATGGGAATTTGAAGTTCAAAGAAGAGGTCCCAACTGGAGGTACAAACTTGGGAGTTGCCAGCATTTACTACTTACAGCCACATGACAAGGATGAGAGTGCCTTAGAGAAGGAGACCAAGCCTTCAATGACTCTGTCATTTAAGGTCAGGAGATGAAAAGGAACCAAGAGAGGATACAGGGAAGGAACAGCCAGAGCAGTATGAGGAGACAAGAGAGTGGCGCCCTAGAAGTCAGGTGAAGGAAGCACTTAAAAGAGGAGGGAGCATCTGACTATGTCAGATGCTGCTGCTTGCACGTAACAAGGACTGAGGTGGCTCCTTTGGAGACATTGGTGACCTCTCTGCAGGGGCTGGGGATGAAATCCAGATTGGAGGGGGTCCAAGAAAGACTAGGAAGGGGAAAGTGTAGACGGGGAATATAGGAAACTCTTCCAATGACTGTTGCCGTAAAAAGAATAGAGAAATGGAGTAGCGTCTGGAGGATGAGGAGGGACAAGGGAAGTTTGTTTTCTTTTACCATGACATGTCATTCGTGTTATTTCAATGTTTGCTGAAGGGAATAATATAGTAGACAGAGAAAAGTTGTCTGAGAGAAAGAATCATTGTTGGAGGGAGACTATGGGCTGCTTCATTCTGAGAACTCAAATTTTTCTTCATTTCTACAAAATTATCAGCTCCTCTATCTTCAAATATTACATTTCCTTGATTCTCTGAATACCTTCATTCCAACTCATAACTGGATTTTAAGATTCTTAGGGTTGCTTAGTCTATCATCCAGATTGCCAAATCTGTCTTCAAACTTCCATCTCCTTATCTCTCTGCACTATAGGCTGGATGATTTCCTCAGCTCTACCTTCTGGTTAAATAATTCTCCCTTCAACTATGACTAATTTGTTTTACATGCAACTACTGAATTCTAAACGTCCATATTCTTCATTTTTAAAATTTCTACTTCTTCCTTTTCAAATCTGCTTATTCTTTTTTTTATTATTATTATTCTTTCCTTATAAGGTCATTTTCTTATCTTACTATTTCTATAATTTATTTCTAGTCATTTAAACATTTGTTTTATGTCTCTTTTGGATTGTTCTGCTTTCTCACATTCTTGGGTGCCAGTATTTCCACTTACTGCATCTGGTGACTGCATCATGGTGCCTTTGTTCCTCATGGAATTTGTCATGCTTTTAGCTTATCTTCAGCAAAAGTTGTTTTTCAATGGGAGTCCCATGCAGCCTTGCTTGTGTAAGGGTCCCTCTGGAGAAATTGTTATCTTTGCTTCTATTAAGCTCTAGTTTGTAGTCTGGCCCCAAAAATACTGCTTTTATAGTCCCCCTTTCAAAGGCCAGTGGCTGTTTGAGTGTCCCAGATTGAGGGCATCAGTCCCAGAGCTCCAGACCATGGCTTGTCACCATGTAAGTATTAAAACACTCAGAGCCCAGTTCCTGAGAACTCCACTCACATCCATTTATGCACAAAGGTCATCTCAACGTTGGCTCTAGCTCTCCTCACTAGATCTGAGTTCCTTTTTGGTTTTGATATCCAAAACTGTCCCTCTCCTTCCAGTTTAGCTGTATATTTCAAGGTATTTTCGGAACACTCTTGTACTCTAACATTTTTATGTCTTTGCAACAAGAGAAATGCCTGCCTAGGGTCAATCTACCAAATATGGTAAACTCAGAGGTCCAGCCTAAGGGTTCTGGTCCCAGAACCCTCGACTAAACTCAAAATTGGAGTTGGACCCCAAATTCTTCTCAATCTGGGAAATGACCACCAATCCATCAGAGCTGGACTAGGAAAAGAAAACTTCCTCTATCCCTGTGATACTACAGAAAGAGCAATTCCTTTTCTTCTCAATTAAGGAAAGAATCAGCAGCTCTCTATAGATTTGTAGAGAGAATTCCTGCTTCCCAGCCTTTAGCTATATTTCTGCAAGCTAGAAGTTTCTAAATGAGGATCAGAAAAAGAGCAACAAGTGAAATACCCTGTCCTCACGTGAAGATGAATGCTGTGTAGGCCAGGCTGCTTGCTTCCTCCAGCATGCTGGCTCTTTGTGAGCAGGAAACCCAACTCTGCCTTGGAAGTATCAAGAAGGAGGACATTGGTGTTTTATCTAGGAAGAAGTCCACATTTTTAAAACATTTGGAGCATAAGAAGTCATTGATTTTGTGGTGTTTTTTATGTTTATGTTGGAATAAATGGCCCTTAATATATTGAAAAACCTATATTCGGTTAAGAAGTTAAAACACACAAACATTTTAATATATGCCCAGTAATACTCATGTATTTTTACCAGCCAAAGTAAAAGAGAGATATAGCAATTGTCCTACTAATTCTTTCTGTTTATCAACTTGTTGGTATGTTTTAATCTGGGAGAGAAATTCCACTTTTCAGCATAGATAATCCCATTCTATTATAATTCCATTCTTCAATGTATTTCCAGCTTTACTTATTGTGGGTTCTAGTGAAGGTGGAGATGTCATTATGGGCAAAAACACTATGTTGACTTGCACAATAATCAACATGCAAAATAAAAACATTATTTAATTATTTTGATTTAATTTCCTCAGACTCCTCCTGTTCATGGATTGTTAAGGTCCCTTTGTCCTGTAGTGGCACCACCACTTCCAGCCTCCTGTGGGGCTCTAGATTAATCAAGTTATATCAAAATCCTCAAAGGAGTGCAAAACCCTTAAGATGAGTAACACAGAGCTCATATTCCTTTTTGCCATCTAGAACCCAAACAAGGGAAAGGTAAAATTTCTGCCTAGGAACAGAATGAAATGCAAAGCTGCTCTATCCCATTCATGCCACTCCACTCTCTGTATACACATATGCACATATACTATATTATATACATACACACACACGTACTTGACATATATATATGTTTATGTATGCATACACATGCAAGTTTATACTGTCATTTGAGCAATATTTAGGTCTTAGGGACACATAGCTAATATTAAAATATAAATCAATATTAAATTATGATTCAGTCCAAAAAAATTAATTCTACCCATGATATTTCAAGAATGCATGAATTCCATTTATGAAAAAAAGTTTCATGTTCTAGAAAGGCAGGAAAAAGTCCATTTAGAAAGATGGTTAAACACACAGGCTTTGGATTTAGCCATTCTGATTCCAAGTCTGTCCTGGCCACTCATAAACTGTCACCTTCAATGAGTATCAGTCTCTCTGGGTTCTTCTGGAAAGTGGACAGAATAATACCTCTCAGAATTGTGGCAAAACAGACAGAATATTTAAAGCAATTAGCCCAGAGTCTGGGCCTTAGTAAGAACTTGAAAAGTTTGTTATTGTTATTCCTATCATTTTTAGGAGACAGACACTCTTTTATCTGACTATTTCATTTCCCCCAAGAGAAAGTAAACCACTGTTTGTAAAACACTACTGAAGATATACAGCAAAACCACTGCATGTTTAAGAATAATGCTATTTCTTTGTGTTTGAAATAAATATCTTCTTTAACACTTGGATTCTATATGGATGTCTTTGGACCAATTTAAAATGTTTGTTCTCAACTGAAGGAACAAAACAGTAGCAGACTCACAAACTCCAAGAAGGGACTAGCAGTTACCAAAGGGGAGGGGTGTGCAAGGGTGGGTGGGGAGGGAGAGAGAAGGGGATTGTGAGATATTATGATTAGTATACATGGTGTGCGTGGGGGGGTCATGGGGAAGACAGTGTAGCACAGAGAAGACAAGTAGTGACTCTATGGCATCTTACTACACTGAATGGACAGTGACTGCAATGGGGTATGTGAGGGACTCAATAATATGGGTGAATGTAGTAACCACATTGCTTTTCATGTGAAACCTTCATTAGAGTGTATATCAATAATACCTTAGTTTAAAAATTGTAATAAAAATAAAATGCTTGTTCTCATTTGGGGAATAATTTCTGCTCCAAAGAAACAGGTAACACTTCATTTGAATACCGTCATCCAGTTACTTGAAAAAATTAAGTTTGTGACTGGGACATAAACATTTCTATGCTTTAGTTTGTCTCATCTAATTATACCCAGAGACTGTTTTGTTAATTTTTGTCCTGTTTGCTTTCCAGAAATATGGTCATACTGTACACACGATACACAGTTGCTTGAGTTTCATCTCATCAGTACTTCATGGGAATACCCTGAATTCAACTGGGATGGCTCCATTTTATTTTCCTTATAGCTGCATAATATTCTGTTACTGGATGATCACTTTGTCACTGGTTTTTGTTGCTTTGCTCTGGGATTTTGTTTTTCTTTTTGTTTTGCTACAAAGAATAACCTTTCGATATGTTTTCCAGATATCCCATTCCTGGGAATCTATCACATACATAAAAACACCAGTCCCTAAAAGGGACTTCTGGGTCAAAGAGCATTTGAATTTTAAATTGTAATAGATTCTACCAGGTAGCCTTCCAAAAATCGTAAATGATTCACATTCCATCAACACAGAAATGCGAAAAAGAATTTGAAGGGATCGAGAGGGAGCATCAACATTACCCATTACAAAGAAGGGAAAAAGGAAACAAAAATTTTTAAAAGATAGTAAGTTAGCCTGTTATGGTTAAAACTCAAAAAAATATACATGGTATAAAACATTGTAAATATGAAGACTATGCAAATTAGTGAAAAAGAGTGTAGAAAATCTTGAACTTTAAGATCAGGAAAATATGCTAAAGTGCCTTCTGTATGTGGTAATGTCCTATACTAGCATAAAGTGTTGATTACAGAATGAAAAAAGTAGGGCTCAAAATTACACTTCTTCACTATTATGATCATGTAAAACCTATGTTTAATATAAATAAATAGGAATTCAGTTTCTTTAGGGATGCATATTTAGTAAAATTTAAATAAATTATTTCAATAAAACTATTCTTAGAACTATTGACTATAAGAAAATATATCAAAATAGAAATAGTGGTTCTCTAGGGTATATTTCTTTCTTTACACTTGCCTTCTTTTTCTATATTTTATTTCATTAGACTGATGATTTGAAAACTTTTTTCAGCCTAAAAGTGCCTATTCACAGTTGAGGGCATCTACACCATTTTTATTCTTGTTCAAAGTGGGTGATCTTCAGTGCTGTATTGCTCTTCATATTCCGACATTGCTCCCATCATGGGCAGCCCTGCAGAGCTGTTAGGAGGAGAACTCATCACGTGCCTCGGTGTGGCACCGCTGCTGGCTCCTCCCCAAGCCCATTTGCCCCTGTCCTGGCGTAAGGCTGGACGTCTTCCCAGTGTATGCCCTGGATAGGCGGGGGCCATTTCCCAAGGGACCCACAACATCCTGCCCCCGTGCGATGTTGCCTTTGTTGTTTCTGCAGGCCTGAGGGAGATGAGCGCCATGATGCCGGAGCCCCCACGCAGGCCCTGAGCCCCGCTGGGACAGAGCCCGCCCACCTCACTGCCTGGGGAAGAGCCGCTGCAGGTCAGGAGAACTCACCTGAGATTGAATGTGAGCAAGTCATGAAGTTCTAATTGGGTTAAGTTACAGAGATGTGGGTGTTAGCAAAAAAGAGAAGAAACCCTCAAAGGAAAAGAGAGAGATGTGGAATGACAAATTCAGTTTGAAAGCACAATAAAAGTCAACTTTGAATAATTGGTTTTCTACAGCTATTCCACATCAGTCGTGTTTATATAAGAGCAGTTTCCTCCACAGTCTTTAGCAACTCATGAATCACAGTTCTTATCCTCACTAAGAGACAGCTGTGGGGACAAACGACATGAGCACGTGATGGGAGTGAACGAACCTGAACCCTCCTCTCGGCGGGCCAGCCAGCTCCCACAGGCTCACGTGCTCCGGGTTCAACCTGATCCTTACCAAGAGCTTCTGTGGACAGGCAAGGTGCAGTTCCCAGGTTCAAGGGGACTCCTGCACTCTCTTTATTTCACCCCAATATTCAGATACTACCCATCATTTTCAGACACATCTTCCATTAAATATATGACAAACTGGGGCAGTCAGTGTTGTGTGACTGGTGAAGGTATATCAATGGAGCAGTCAGGAGACCTGGGCCCCAGGCTCCACAGATAAACAGAGCCCTTAGATCTCCCTATGACTGTTTTTTCATCTATAAAACAGACGTCAGGGAGATTATGGGCCACTTACCTCACGGAGCTGTTGTGAAGGGCAAAGTGAGATCACAGTCTTAAATAAGATGCAAGGTATTGTATTTATTTCTAGAACTGGCAGAAATACAAATGAACTGACTTCCTAGCATCAAGGAAGTTGCCTGAATACTGTTTCATGTGGACTTTTCTCCCAAGGACTTTGAAGATCCCTCAAATGATTCTTTGCTTTGCCTAAATGAGCCTGCCTCCAGTCCATTGCTGCAGCCCATGAGGGGTTAAATATAAATCTGGGACCTCTACTTAAACAGTTACAAATTCCCATAGTCCTCTTGATCAATCCACTACTCCCTTGGATTGGTGTACTCAATAGTTACTATGTTCGTAAGTCTTCTGCAAAGTATTTCCTGTTCTTATTCAATGTCCAGGAAGCTGCATACATTTATCAGAGGCTGTTTTCAATATCACAGCATATCCCTTTCCCTGGATCATCTTGCTGTTAATGTCATTCCTTTCTTTCATGTTCTTTGCCCCTAACACAATGTCCCCAAATCTTGAAATGTTCAGCTCACCGATGTCACTGAGAGGCCAGATTTGCAAGGATGCTTGCAGGGGACTACAGGAAGTCCAAACTTGGCTGTGCTATAAAGTGTAGTTAGAGGAACACTGGTTCATGGTCATTTGCAGTACAGCTGCTCGATGTATTAACTTGCATTTGGGAGTCCAGAATTTCATGTGTAGCCACTTCCTCTTTCCATTTTGGAAGGAACCAGTCGGGTTTCTCTGCATCTGTACAAACAGCTCGTGGTGGTAAAGCTGGCTAGCCAGCTCTCTCTGTTGTCTGAAGATGGGAACAGGACATGTCTTCACCCTGAGCCTCTGCACGGCTCTGACAAGTAGACAAGACAGAAGAGCTCTGGGAGTGCAAGAGCTCTCCCCTGGTTTTAAGTCCCACACAAGATGGGTAGGGCCCTGAATTTGAGGTTGAATCAAACAAGGCCTATATCTTAGTGACAATTATTTCATAACGGCCATGATCTAGAGCAGCTCACTGTCTCTGTGGGACTTTGAAAACAAAGTTTGATGCCTAAATTTGGCGCTATTCCATAATGATTAAGAGTGAGAGAAATAATAAGTTCAAGAAAGCCAAAACATGAGAAAGAGAGAAAGAGTAAGAGCCAGCACATCTCAGAAGTGATTGAGACTACAAGTCCTCACCTTGGCTTGCTTGACTTGAAGGTTAGAATCATATACATCCAAGAGGTGGGCGTGTGGTCTGAAGGCTGTTGGACCAATGTCCAACTATTTTTAAAAGGCAGTATGCTGTAAATGGTTAAGAATATGGACATTGAAGCCAGACTACCTGGGTTAAAGTCAAGGTCCATCCCTAATTATCAGAAATACCATAAGTAGTTACTCAAGCTCTGTGACTCAGTTTCCTCATCTGTAAAATGAGTATCATAGCATGCTTACTTCCTAAAGGATTAAACAAATTAATTCACATAAAGTGCTTGGGAGAGTGGCTGGCACAAAAAGAGCTATGTACATAAGTGTTTACAGTTCTCACCGCACTGTTTCCCTTATCAGTACTTGGCCAATGAGTTCTGCCATTTCTCCATTTGAAAATGTGTTTTGATTGTGGCAAGGAACCGGTGAGTCCAAGACCAGCAGGCAGAGAAGAAGGAAAGAAGCAGAGTATAGGGCAGTGATGGGAGAGATGGAGGAGGTTGGGAGGTCTCAGGCTGGGTGAGGAGGTGCAGCTTATATAACTCAATTCAGTTCACTTTGACATTTATGGAGTAAGTTTACTTGCCAGGCACTGTGTTAGACAAGGGAGCTTCAAAGCTGATTAGGATGTGATGCCAAGCTCAGACACAGTCACTGAACCGAGTCCGAGGCCTCACTACTGTGCACATTCTACCTGTAATCCTTTGCAAAGCTGGTGCCCTTTCATCTCCCACCACTCAGACCTTACCTGTCCTCCAAGGACAATCCCCAGGCCCCTGCCTCCTGAAGCTCACTAAGTCACCCTCACCCCAATCTCTCCATTTTCAAGGCTACCACAGTAACTTCAATCACTCGTATGAATTCAGGGAAAGTGGCACATTACTGAACAAAAGGACTTCTCCGTCTCCCTCCGAATGGCAGATGAAAAGTCTGGACTCAGGAGTAGACAGATCTGGGTTCAAACACCAGCTCTGTCACTACACAACCTTCAGAAAGTTACTCGGCTTCTTCGAGCCTCTGTTATCGCACCCTCACTTTGGGGTGCTACTCCACACCTACCTTGAGGGACAGCTGTGTTTAGGATTAAGTACCTAGTTCATACTAAGTGGCCCCTTAATGGTAGCTTTTCTCATAATCAGATATTTAATAGATCTTATTTCATTTCTTGATTTATTTTGCCAATGACTTTTCCATCTGAAATCATATGGGAGACAGAGGAGTGTAGAAATTGAAAGTGGTGCTCTAAGTTCATTTCTGTTTTCCAGCTACGTGGCCCTGCACAAGTGGCATAACCTCTTTCTGACCTCATTTCCTATTCTATAAAATTGGGATAATAGAGGCCCAGCTGACTGAAGTTTTCTGAGGATTCAGTGAGATCATGCATGCAAACACTGAGCACAGGGCTTGGTACATCTAAGTGTGTGGTAAATGTGAGAAGATACATTATTATTATTATGGCTGAACAAGAAGCAAAGAGCAACTGATATTACTAAACAGAGATGTGTTTTTTGAGCAATGTTCGTGCACTAAGAAAAAGCCTTTTCATTTCTTTTCATTTCTTACCTTGTACAATCCTTGACGTTGTCCAGAGGGACATCTGCTTGGTGTCCCAAACCTCTGCTTTGTGTCCCAAACCTCTGCTTTGTGGACAATTTATCCCACAAGGCACTTATTTAGTATGCTGAATATGTTTGATCTCCCTCCTTTTGACTTGTAGAACATCAAGAGGAAAATACTGTGTAATGTGTATGTAACGATAACATGGTTTCCTTCTAAATCTACCAGAGCTGGAAAGATAATACAGTGTTTAATGCAGGCTTGTTGTGCAGCTGTCTGAATAGAGGGTTTTGAGCCATAAAACCAACACCATTTTCCCATTGCCTTTGAAGAAAAGTAACTGTTAAACATAAAGCAGAAAGAATCCTTGGGATAACTTTATCACGATGATCAGCCTATTAGTCTAACATGCTCTAATCTGTCGCCCTATTTACTCAGGCACATTAAGTACTTCTTGGTTAACCCACGCCAGGACTGTTTGGCTCAGTTGGGGAAACATGTCCTTTGTGGGCTGTTCTCATTATACACAATACAAAGAATATGCAATACCTTGTGCAAAATATTGTTGTGTGTGTCATTTCCAGCAGCTTCTCCACATTCACATTTCCAGCAGCTTCTCCACGTTTACATTTCCAGCAAATACAGAGTCCTTCCATCTTTCACCAGCTTGTGTGTGGGGAGAGATGAACAAAATGTTCTGACATGAGCTGGTTTCAAATTTTCTACCAGGGAACAACTTGAGGGATTTTGCAGCAGAAGCTGTAGTGGTGTTATTCTGGTCATGCTTAAGGAACTTGGAAACAGAGTCCGAACATGGTGGGGGGTGGGGGGCGCGGCAGAGATAACTTGGCAGTGAAAGGAAAACAAACCGACAAAAATGGCACAACCTGAAAGCGGGATTGAGGAGACAGTGGAGAAAGGGGGCGTCAAATTGACAACTTGGCCAGAAACCTGGACACTGTAAGAGACAATTTAGTGTGGGGTCACGCCCTGGGCCGAATTTATGGCTGCTTTCCTTGTTAACTCGCCTCATGTTTAAAGTCAAAACTGCCATAGGCTCCAAGGGATTTTATCTTTGTCAATTGTATGATCTGCTTCAAAACACACGCCCTGAATGACGTCTCCGCAGTTTTGCGGTTTCTTACCGCGCCCGCGAACACCCCCGCCCCCTCCCGCATCCGAAGAAGAAAGCAAAGGGGCTTTCTCAGGGACCTCGAAATAGATTTCTCCGAGTAGTGGATTTGAAGGAGTTTCGGCGTGAGGCTCGGGCTCTGACCCCGGAGTGAGGCGGGGAGGTGGGCGCGGGTGGCGCGCAGGCCAGAGGGCAGGACCCCGGAACGGGGGTCGGCGCGCGGCGGGACGGGGGTCGGCGCGCGGCGGCCCGGGGGCGAGGACGGAGCGCACCAGCCATCGCCACGCCGCTTGTCATGCTGGGTGGCACGACGATTCTTGCCACATTTTGCCAGTTTCAGGTGAGTAGGAAAGCTTTCCTCCTGAGCCAAAGATAATGTTACAGAGGAGGTGTCGAGAGCCTGCACGGACATCACCCTCGGGTGCAAAACGCGACGAGGCGCGCCTTTGCCCCGCGTGTGTGGGAAGGCGGGCGCCCAGGCCCGCTCCCCATTCCCTTCGCAAACGCGAGCAGGGGCCGGTGGAGGCGAAATTTAAAATGCACAGCGTGTCGGCTCCGGAGGCTCACGATGTTTATACAGGCGGACCGCGCCGATGGAAAGCGTCCCAACTTTCCGCGCCGCGCGCGGAGAGGAGGTGGGGGCGCGGCCGGGCCGCCCCGCCCCCGCCTTCCTGCGCCGCAACCTGGACTTGACCCCCGCGAGCCTGGCGCGGCGCGGCCGGGGCGCCCCGCTGGAGCCGGGCGCTGACACCGGCCGCCCAGGCGCCGTCGCGCGCTCGCGGGGCCCAAACACGCCGCAGCGCGGCTGCAGCCCGGTCCTCCCCGGCGGCACGTAGCTCCGGCGCCTGCACCTTCTGTGTGAGGACAGGGCAGGGGGACGCCTTTGTCTCAAAGTGCTGAGACGCAGGGAAGTGGAGGCGTGCAAGCCCCAGGACGGGCGCCACGAATGCGGGACAAGCCGCTCGGCTCCCTGGGCCTCCGTGTCCCAACTGTAAAGCAGGGCACGCGCCAGGGCGTTTCCAAGGTTCCTTGCAGCCCTAACATTTTTGTGATCCTAAACCTGTCAGACATGTCTCACATGGATCAAGACTCTTGGCAGAAGGAAAAATTACTCCATGACTAGGAATTCGCTAGAGCGCAGCTCTAGAGAGAAAACAACAAAAGTTTAAAATAACTTCAAAACACTAGAATCTGGTGCATTTTAACTGTTACTCTTTAATGATTATTTATTTCTTTAGTAACAAAAGTAATTGGTTCGAGTTACTGCAGGAAAAAAAATGCACTTGGGTCATTTGTCTTATGGAGGAAACATAAATCCATAAATCCTCCAGTCTCCAAGAAATAAAACTCTCATCTCCAAAACAGGCAGATCTTCTGAACAAGTCTCCTTTCTTCTTTCTTAATATTTGATCTTAGCCACCTAAAATCAGTGGCTTTCTTTTCCTGAGATTCACATAATCTTTAAATAAAGGGAGAAAAGAAAGCCCCGTTCTTCCACGTGGCGAGAAAGCTGTGCACAGGAAGAAAGATACTTAGATTTTATTTTGAGAGGGTTTTTAATCTGAAACAAACTGATTTCTTATCTCCTAAAAATGTACATACAATAATTTATAAACTAGGTGTTACACAAATGTACAATAAGATAATTAGAGTATCTCTGGTTGTAGAAAGGAAGAAAACTTCAGGTTACACCACAGAATGTACCGTATGTGATGATTTAGAGGCTGGCCAATCTTTCTCCGCATCCCTTCAAACAGTAACAGCAACAATAAGGATTCTATTTTTGACATTAGTGATTTTTAAAATAATGATTGGAAAGCCGATTGAGTCAAACTCTAGTTGTTACCAAAACAAGGTAACAAGGTGTTCAGTGATCATGAAGTGTTCGAGGTACAAAAGCTCATTCCAATTAACAGCCTCCTGAGTAAGCTCCCAAAACGCCCAAATGAAGTCTTCCATTAAATCTACTCTCCTCCTCCCTCCTGTTCTCCCCGAATCGCTGCTTCTCTGGTCAGCCACTGTCCTCATGCTGGCCTCGACAGGCAGGCAGGCGGGAGACCAGAACGCAGCATCCCCCACCCGCACCTCCCCCAGCTTCCCAGGGACAATCCTTGCAGTCGGGTGAGTTTTTTGTGCTAAATTTGTGAGCGAGCGACCCAGAGGGAAGGACACTGTGTCCAGTCACTGGAGTTTTCTGGCCTCATTTGTCTGAGTCCATATCAGTGAGGCAGCCGGAGGAGGGGAGAGAGGAAGTGGGAGAGGGTTGATTATGAGGACATGTAGGACAAGACTGCAGCTGCTTTGGTGACAATGAATAATGGGAGTTGTGTTTCCTTGAAGAAGTTGTTTTAAACTGAAGATGGAACTGGTGTCCACAACACTCTATCAAACTCTCCTGTCACCTCCTCCCACACGGCCCAGCCTCCTCTCTACTGGGAAGGCTTTTATTTATATACTCAGGACACAGACCCAGAGCCAAATGACCCAGGTCTGAATCCCATCCTGCTCAACCTCTCTGGACCACAGTTTCATCACCTGCAAATGCGAATGATAATAATTCCAGCTCAGGAGAGTGCTTTGAGACTTAAGTAATGGTGCCTAGCACTGCCTGCAGCTCTCTGAATGTTTCCTTCCATGGGTGTCTCATTCAGGTCTCCCTTTCCAGCTGGAGGGCTGCCTGCCATCCTCCCTGCTGACTCATGCCATTCTGAACAAGGATCACACCTTGTCTCATGCAAAGAACAGGCGAGTGTTACCAGATTTTCATTTGAAAAGAGGTCATGGAGAATCCAGGGAAGTGTGGAAGTCTCAGAAACACCCTTACTGGAAAGGCTGCCATTTATCAAACACAACTCAATAAACACCCGTTTGTACACTATTAAACTTCACAATGGCCCCAAGGTATAAGTATTTTTACTCCATCTTATGAGGAAATGAAAATGAAAAGAAGTTAATTATTTTCCCCTGGTTGCCCAACTAAATTGGAAGACCCCGATAACAAATATCTCTTACTGAGTAGCTGTTATGTGCAGAGCATTAAACGTATTATTGTACGTCTTCGCTCATTCCATGTTCCCAGCTTGGGAGGTGGATGCCATTATTCTCCCCAATTTGCAGCACAGGAACCCAGATGGATGGAGTTGGTAAATTACTTGCCCAAACCCCCACCAGCCCAAAGTGGCAGACCATGGTTGGAATGTAGGCTGGCTGAGTGCCCGCCCTTGGCCCAGCCACAGCACGTGGCCCTGGCCACACTGAGCCTCAGTGCCAGCGGCTGCAAGCACCATACAGAAAGTCCTCCAGAACTATTAAGAGTCCTAGCGAATCTATTTAGAGTCAGCCCCATGAGAAACACAACATTACCGTATATCATTGCTCAGTACTTGAATTTTCAAGACAAAATAAATACTGATTTTTCTTTGTTCTGTTTTTTGTTGTGGTTTCCAAGACTCATAATATAATGTCTATGTATTGAGAAAGGATAACCTTTTCCTGTCACTTGCAAGGGGTTTTATCCCTCATTATGTAAGAATAGATGACCCTCAAAACTTTCCAGCAGGCCTGAGCTAGCTCAGATGTGGAAGCTGCACAGGGCCCTTGTGTAGAGCCTATGATGAATCCTCCTCAAGGTGCAGAAAGATGTTCCAGGGACCAGGCTGGCTGGGGGAGAGGGCAAAAGCGTGGCTCCTCCTCAGCCAGCAGGCTATGACGCCACCTCTCAGCCCCTCCTTTTGCCTTCTGCACCTTGACCTTCAGCTCTCTAAAGTGCTCGGAAAAACATTGCCAACTGAGGCTGCCTGTTGCTCTTTTGCAAAGTGAGACATTTGCATGTTTTTTTCCCCCTTTTCTCCAAACAGGCTTGTATTTAGAAGTTACTTGAAGCATTAAAAGTAAAAGTTTAACTCTTTCACCCTCTCAAAAGTATTCCTCTAGAATTGAAATAAGCAAACATTTGGAAGGGGCGCCCAAGATCTCACAGCTCGTAAGACAGGGAGCTGGGTCTCTGGCCAAGTCGCCTAACCCAGAGCTGAGCTCTTAACACTGCACTTTACCCAGAATATGGCCAATGCCGCAGGGCTCAGAGATATGCAGAAATGACAGTATGAGGAACTCAGGGCTGCCATAAGTAACTCATTTCCATTCCTATTACTGTAATTCAGCTCTTAAAAGATCAGCCTGCCCTTCTAGTAAAAGAAAAAAATGAAAACAAACACACACACCCTGACTTTCAGCTTAGAAGCATCGTGCCCAAAAGCTAAGATAGACTATTTGGAATTGGAGAGTGAAGCCAACAGAAGCCCTGGTTGTTATAGTTAATTCAATTTAATTAAAGCCATAAAAGCAAACCACCGTTTTGCAGAGGGTGCTGACCATCCAGATTGCTTGGAGGACTCAGAGGAGTCCCACTCTTAACTGATGGGCAAAGGCCCAAGTTGCCACCATTACTCAGCCTCTGTTAAAGGGCCTCTTTACCTTGACTCAGCCAGTTACTCTTTTGTACCTATTTCTCTTCTGTGTTCTTCAGTTTTGAAGGTGATTTCTGTGGCTCTTTTCCAGTTGTAGTAAGAATTGCACTTTCATTCTCTTTCCCTAAGAAGCCTAAAAAGCTGAGTGAAATTTTCCACTTCCATTCCCTTTTCTATTTTCTCTCCATCTCTCAATATTCTGTCCCTCTCTGCCTCTGTCCCTGCTCCCCTTCTTGTCCACTGCCTTCAGCAGCTAGCCCCAAGCCTCCACCCAACCCACAGCTGGTGAGCCACTGTGCTCTGCCAGGCCCTGCCCTGGAGGCTGGGGGTGCAAAGACAGTCCCTGCCCACGACTGGCCTGCCACCCAGTGGGAGAAACTCACAAGAAAAGGGTGATTGCGGGGTGGAATAGCAGGTGCATCAAGGGCACTGGAACAGGAGGGACCCCTGAGCCTGGATGAGGGCATGACCTAGAAAGGCAACTTTGCAGGCAGAGTGAATGCCTGGTGAAAGGGGCAGAGGAGACAGCATGCAGGGTCCTGCAGGGAACTGCTCATGGTTTTGTATCCTTGCTGAGCCTGTGTGATTGGGCCCTGTCTACCCCTCCAGCCCCATCTCTTCCATCTTTCTACTTTGGCTCATTTTCTGTCTTTCAAGCAGGTGGAATTTATTTCTTGTCTCAGCCTTTACTCATACTGTCTAGAGCACCCTTCCTGCCCTTCCTGCCTCTCTCCTGGCCCAGGCCAACTTAACTACAGGTCTCCTGTCAAATGTCCCTTCCTCTGGAATGCAACCCTACCCTCCAAGTCTGGGTGGCATCCACTGACAGTCTCACAGCAGCCTGTACCTGGGTACCTAACACTCCTCACACAACATTGGTATTACCTGTTTATTTGTGTGTATCCCATTCTGGACCAAAGGCTCTGTGAAGCAGGAATCATATCCATGTTGTTTATCTTGGTATCTCCAGGCAAGAAATGGTGTTAAGCACACAGTAGGTGCTTTGTAGAGGTTTGCTGAATGCACTAAATACAGCTGGAGAAGAGGATACTGGGGAATAGTGGTGTGAAATGAAAGGGAAAACGTGAGCAGGAGCAGATCGTAAAGGGCTCAAATGCTATTATAACAGAGGAGAACAGAGTTAAAGGCCGGAAGGGAACATGAAGGACAGACTGCATCCAAGAAAGACCCCTCTCGGAGAAGAGTTGCCAACTGCCAGCAAAAATGTCCTCAAGTCACTCACTGGAACCAGGACCAGAGTTAGCATATCCCACTTTGGATGAATTTCCTCTAACACAAGAGAGGGAAAACTCTAGCTAGCCTGAGCTGTCTTGAATTTTCTTGTAATAAGGAGATAGGAGTCAAATGAAGGTGGCTGATACTTTGTGTCACCGATTTCTTCATCAGTATATAACTTGAGGTTGTGTTTGTTCATGTCCTGAAACAAATGAGAAACTTCTGGAGACAAGAAGAGACATACTTGAAACAAAGAGGCAAGGCTGCCTGGGGGTTGGCACAGTGTGGCCTTCCCTGCATCTCCTTGGATGACCTCTGTTGGGACTGCCCTCAGATGCCTAGCCCATTGTGCTTGCCTGCAGGGAGTGCCTGGGAATATGCACCCCTGAAGGGCAGCCCTAAGCCAGCTGCAGGAGAGCCAACATTCCATCCTCTGACCCCTGCACAGGACCCTGGGATTTGGCCCCTCCCTGCGCTCAGAGACCTACGGTAGACTGGGCTCCCCCACCCCTCCTTGCTCAGCCTCTGTCCCTTGGTGGTTCCATGCTGCACCCCTGCCGGTCTGCCTGGGAGCATTCATACAAAAATCACCTGCATAAGTGTCCATGTCTCCAGGCTCCATCTGCGAAATATGGCCAGACAGCGCTCCTAAAGCTCATGACAGAAACAAGCATTCTTCTGGGGGAGATAAAACCCTGTGGCTTCAACCCAATCATCCAACTCAGGATTGCCATCACACTGTAGGCATCAGAGCCCAGGACACACACTAAGAACAGTTTCCAACCCAAATGGGGTGTTTTTGACTATAAGGAGGTGTTTCTTTTTTCACTTCCAAAAAGGAGCCCACCTCCAGCCCTGTGAATTCCAAGGTTGGTGCTTTGGGGCGTTTCTCAGGTGGTATCTGGTGGCCTCAACATTCCACCTAGGAAGCTCACCCCCTGCCTAAACTGAATGCATCAGGGGATGGACAGCGGGCGGTGGGTTCCAACTCTCCCAAGAATGTTGCCGTCTTTCTAAATTTGCCTGAAGAGAGAAAAAAATCATGTCTGGGGCATGTCTACTTATATTCAAGGAAAGAGAGAGTTGTAAATGGTCAGTACTTCTATGTCAGGTATTTACCAAAGGAAAAAGTTTCAAGCATTTATGGGTGGAGAGGAGAAATCTTACATTACTGTAGGTCAGCTTTTGGAAGTGTATTATGCTACACATGCACGAAATGGCTTACACCTTATTTCTCCTGAGCTTTATCTCAGGTAAGTGTCAGTATTTCACATTGAAAAGCTGACACATTAAAATAAATGAAACATGTTAAACCCGAAGTCAAAAACAAGAGTTTTAAATAAACATGTGGGACAGCTCTGCATTTGTTGTCCCATGAATGGGAAACAGGGAGATTTCTGAGCCATTTACTTCAGCCCTTCAGTTTGGCTTCAACACACGAACATTCAAATCATTGTTGAGTAGTCAGAATTTTATTTTCCCTCACTCTGGCCTCAGTCAAATTCAAGAAAGATCAGAATCAGCCATTAAAGACCATGACGCCCTCAAAGTGGCAAAGCCCTGCTCTGCACCCGGCCCCACTCAGCCCCAGGCATGGGTGAGCTGACTCACTCACCCAGCCCAGGTCACTGTCTCGGCTTCTGCCTTGTTCCAGTGCCTGTCGCCCTTCCTTAAACTTGAAGTTCAAGAGAGTGGGGTCCCATCTAACTGTGTGGGTCAGTTTCCCTGGCTGGCAAGTGGCTCTGTGATTTACTGCCAGCTTCATGCCAGGCAGTGGCCTGGATATTTCAGGCTCACTTCTCCTTATAAGTGCCCAGCGAGGAGGTCAAGGTCATTAACGTCTTTTTGCCTGTAATGGGGCGTCAGCCGAGTACCCCCTGACCTCCCCACTGCATTCCCATGCAACGCTGCTGCTTGCCTCCACATCAACGTCAACACAGCTGCAGCCCTTCCTCAGTTTATCCCAAAAGATCCCTTCGCAGCAAATCATTCACGAGCTTAGCAACCTCACTGGAGACACAAAGGGCTGAGAGGAGGGGGTGCAGCACGCACCGCTCCACCTCCCACTTCTCCTGGCTCTCCCTAGCTGGAGTCTGTCTTGGGTGTCAGCAGCACCCCCCAAACAGGGCATCGTGGCTTTCCTACAAGCACAACCCTCTTCCTGAGCATAATTCCAGTACACACAACTGGCCACCCCTGCCCTTGTAGTGTATGTAGCACATGGCTGGGCAGCCCAAAGTGTAGAGAGGCGGAGTAGCTTGCTCACGGTTACTCGGCTAATAAAAAGCATACTGGGAATCTGAGCCCAAGTCTGCCCGAAAACCTGCATTTTCCAACATGTCATGTTGCCTCTCCATGGCTGAATCACCTGCCCTGCCACCTCATTTCTTTCTTCCAAAGGGCAGGCCCTGTCTTTCTCTCCCTTTTCCTTGCATCTTAGAGTCTTGCCCCTAGTTTCATCCCAGCAGCTGGAGCCAGCTACCAACGATAGGCTCCCTGACTCCCTGCACACCACCCCCACCTCCCAGGGTCTCCTCCTCATGCCCCTGCCTGCCTCTGCTCTACCCATTAACCCACACTGTACCTCTCGCTTCCTAATGGGGACAGGTAGCTCAGCCTGCCTCCAGTCTCCGGTTCTCACATTCTCTGTCCGTCTTACCAGGCTGTCGCCCATCACCTGTAGCTGGACCCCCACCTGCCACCAGCCACCTCCTATCCTGCTCGGTGCCTGCAGGGCCTTGGTGATGTTGTTCTTGCAGAAGACAATGAATCTCTCATCTCTGCCTTTCTCTGTCCTTCCTCTTTGCCTGTCTCAGGCAAAAGAATGTATGCCTAACAAGAATGACTTAATTCTCCACTGTCCCTAATTGCCAGAGTGCTCTGGGGAGGGCCTCCAGGTCAGTGGTGTTTAACGGAGTGTTTGAGATCATCCCTCCTCCCTTCCCTCCTCTTTCGCTGCATGTTGGCTGAGATGGCAGCTGCCCTGGAAAAGACAGCTGGCTGGTCACTTTCTCCTTGGTCCCTCTGACTTCCCCGTGCAAAGCTGAAGAGGGCAGCTCACTTCTGTTTGCAAATGGGAGGACAGAAGCTGCCCCCTGCCATGGGTGGTCCTGCGCACTGTGGGGCACAATCAGGGCCCCTGTCGGGGTGGGCGGTGGGGAAGCAAACTCAGCATGAGGAGCTGGAAGGGAATCCCCGGAGGCGCTGGTATCCATGTCATGTCCAAAGGTTTGGACCACTATTGTCACAGGTGTCATCTCCGAATATTATGGTAGTAGTGGGAATTCTCAGATGATCTGGCAACCACTTGGGTCTTTCCAGAAGGCCTCATGGGGTCCACCAATGCATGTGTCCCTGGACACCCAGCTGAAGGGTAAAGTTTACCATATAGGCAGAGCAGCCCCCTACATTTGAGATCAAACTGAAAGTCACCCCTAGGGACTCCTGGCAGCACTCAGGAACTGTGGTATATGCAACTCTGCAGCCTGAGCCAACTTACACGGTCACTCCTGCTTCATTCACATTTCTTCCCTCCTCCTCCCCAAAGCCTTCCCAGCCAGGTCCACCAGCAACATCTCTCCCTCCTCTCAGTTTCTGGCTGGCTGTACCAACCACTGGGCATTTCATCAGGCATGGTCATGTGGCATTCCCAGCATCCTCTCTGGAACTTTTATTCACTGCATTATCCATTAAAGAGGAGTGTGTGTGTGTTGGGGTCCCGGGTCCTGGTACGGGAGCTCCTCTTGGGGCAGTGGGTGGGCTCTGCAGAGTGCTGAAGAGAGGCGCATTCGGGACCAGAGAGACTAGGCTCCTCATGTGGATCTAGCATTAGTGGGGGACTCTGGATGAAGGACACATGCCTCTGAGACTCACCTGGTAGATGTGGTCAGTAATGCTGGAGTGGAAGGAAATGGTCCCTTAAACTCCCTGCAGTGAGGGGATTCCTGTCTCCTTGTCCAGGAGAAGTAGTTGGTGAAAAATAAAGCAGGTTTTAGAAATAAATTTTTAGAGATTCCTGTAGGCAAGTAAGCTAGAAAATGTGATGAGGGAAAAGGCCTGGATGGATGGTGGTAAAATTAATAGATGATAGATAGATATAGATAGGTAGGCAGATAGATAGATAGATAGATGATAGATAGATAGATAGATAGATAGATAGATAGATAGATAGATAGATAGATAGATAGATAGATAGATATAGATAGATATAGATATAGATATAGATATAGATATAGATATAGATATAGATATAGATATAGATATAGATATAGATATAGATATAGATATAGATATAGACAGATGTTGTTTATAAATAGAGAATTAAGAAAGATTCAGGTTTGGAGAGGCTAGAAAATCAGGAGAGTTTTCTGAAGTAACCCAGAAAAAATCTTCAGTAAAGAGAGAGAACTGAGAAGCCCTCCAGATTTTTAAAAGTCACTCATCAAGATATGAGAGGTCATTCCACCAGACCACAACTCTCTGGGCTTCAAATCGAATGGTGTTGCTTGGTACCCATAAGTAGCATCCCACAAATGAGGTGAAAGATAACAGTGGCTAAGAAAAGGTCTTTTAAGTCAGTGTAAATAAGGAAATGGATGTCTGCATCTTACCTGCCCATGCCCAGTACCTGCTCACCCCGTACAAAAAGTTTTATGGTCGAAAAGGGCTAGCTGACTTGATGGGCCCTTTTGTCTCACTGCCTTCTCCACTACCGCTCCTCTATTCAAAGTGGCCCCTTTCTGGTGTTTGAAAGAAAAATGGCCCCTGAGAATGCCCATGTCCTGATCTCTGGAGAGACTCAGGAGAAGTGTTATGGGCTCAGGGATGGGGAGATTCTCCTGAATTATCTGGGTGGGTCCAATCTAGTCACACAAGTCCTTAAACAATGGAACCTTTCCCAGCTATAATCAGTAAGACGGAGGCACCACGACAGAAGGGTCAGAGAAACACAGCCTTGCTGGCCTTAAAGACTGAGAATGGAGCCATAAGCCAAGGCATGCAGGCAGCTTCTAGAAGCCAGAAAAGGCAATGAAATAAATTCTTCTCTAAACCCCCCAAAGAGGAACACAGCCCCACCAACATCTTGATTTTAACCAGGTCAGATTTCCAACCTCCACAATTATAAGAAAATAAGGAAATTAATACACTCTCTCCCCAGTGGACTGCAAGCCCTCTGAGAACAGGTATCTTATTCTCTTTCCTCATAATGGGTACACTCATGCCTGACACATGGTAAGCAATGAATAAGTACAGTTGGAAGAATGAATGAATGAAAATGAAGTTTATAGGTACACAGAGCTACCAAGGGGTAGCACTAGTCAAAAGAAAAGCATCAAGGTCACAGAAGGAGGAAAGAGTCCCTTGAGCTCCTGATGGGGAGGTCAAATGCCAGGAATCAGCCTTTGATGAGTGGCTGCCCCTTTTATCATGTAGGAGGATGACACACACACAGGGAAAAGAATTTCAGAGAAAGGCAAGTCCATATGTAATTCACCACTAAGTTGAAGAAGAAAAGGGTTGTGGAAAGGTAGGATGAAGAGAGGTTGATTCTGGAGATGGTTATGAGATGAGTGTGGTCTTGACTTGGACTTTGAAGGACAGCCAGAATTTGGATCGGTGGAGAAGGAGGGAGGGCCAACCTTGAGGTGACTGGCTTTGCCAGGGTGGAATTAGGAGGAAGAAGAGTTACAGAAGACAAAGAGCTGCCGTCTGCTAAGTCCTTCCCAAACACGAACATTTCCCATGCAGCAGCTCATGTAATCCTCCCTACTATCCTCTACAGTGGTGTAAAGGACATCTTGAGACTTTCTGGCTTTTATGTCCCTAGCTGCCCAGCATCCGATCCCCCTCCTTAGGTGTGGGGGATTCTCCCTCTACAAGCTCTGGGGCTCCATTATCTCATTGCTCACCAGAGGCTATAAAGCCCAGATGCTTGCTTTCTCCTTCCCCCTGGCAACCGGGCAGGGACATCCGACCTGGTTTGACCATCGGATTTTAAATGGGAACAAACGGCAGAAGGAAAGGGGACAGGGAAAATCTGTTCCAGCAACAGCCCTGGTAGTAACATCTGGATCCAGAGACGGCAGGTCAGGGGCTCCTTCCTGGTTTCCAGCACATTTCCTAAAGCCCATTTGACCCAGTGTTCTCAACAGCTCTTTGAGCTACTCAAATCCCATCAAAAAAAGTTCTACTGTACCTAAATGGGTCAGAATACATTCTTGTTATTTACAGCCAAGAACTCTGGTCAATATAGTAGATTAAAATTCTTGTATTAGAGGATAGGTTGAGCCTCCGAGAAGTGAAGTGACTTGCCCAAGGACACACAGCTCACACCTGTCTGATTATAAAGGTTGGGTTCTTAACAACACTAATCATGAAATGTTCAAAATAAGAATTGGATTACAAAAGCCTTCTCTTATGGGTACTTCATAGACAGTTTCTGGTAGTTTTTTTAAATAATAGAAAATTAGGATAAAACAATTTCATTGCTAGAATCAGTATACATTGGGACAACCTTTGTAGAAGGTAAACTGGGAATATGTATCAAGCACCTTAAAATGTTCAAGCCCTTTGAATGAATGATTACATTTCTGGACCTCTAGTCCAACACAGTGTTTCTTAACCTTTCTTTTTATTATTGGCCTTTTATTAAAGAGCTTTTTCAGAAACTTTTTTCCTTGTTTCCCCCTGACATTTTATACCACAAATATACTATATATTTGTTTATGTACTGCATTTATATCTGTGTTTTATACGTAAAAAAGTAAGATTCAGTTCACCCCCAAGAACCAATTTTAGCCCCCTTGGGGATAATTATCACCCCATTGAGAAATCACAAAGGAAGAAAAGAAGTTCATGAACAAAGATGTTTAACAACATTAATTCAACAGTTAGTAATTGAAAATGCACAACAAAGGATAATAATATATCTGCCAATTAGATAAAGTCAATTTTCAATGAGTTTAACAAATAAAAACCCACCATTTAGAATTTTTTAAATACTTGATAAACAACTCATAAATCAAATTTTGGATCCAACTGAGAACACAGAAGATTCCAAATGAACTATTAATAAAAGTACATGATTGCAAAAAGCAGACTTTTCCCAGAGGAAAAGTCATTGCCTGAAACACTTCCAACACTAGACTACAAAAAATAAAAACAAACTATTTGTGTTTAACTCTGGAAGTCAAAAAAAAAAAGGGGGCAATAAGTTTACAAAGTCTGCAATAATGCTTGTATATTAATAGGAGCTTTTAAAATCTGAATAAAACTATATTTATTGTACAATTAAACCTTTTTAAAACAAACAAAAATATCCATGGATTAAAGTATGAACAAGATGCAATATTAACATACCTGTCGTGCGTTTGCATGGTTTGATTATGGGCAATTTTTTCACCCCTGTCCTTTTCCGTACCTTCGTTTTATAATGAGTTTGCATTGCTTTTCAATAGGAAAATGGTTTATGTTTTCAGCGGTGGGCTCATGACCTGATGGGAGCCGGGCTGGGTTCTGGAGGCCCGCAGGTGGCTGGTTGTCCTGGGGCAGCTCCAGGTTCTGCCACTGCCTTGCTCCTTCCCTTGCTTAAGACACCTGTCCCCACTTGCTCATGACAAATGCACCAGAGAACCAGGGACTGGAGATGGGGGAGCCCCAGGAAGGAGAATCGTCTGTGTTTGAAGCAAGTCTGCTGGCAGTTCAGGGATTTCCTTACACCTCATACAGGAAGCCTCCAGTGCTCACGAACCCAGCGCAACGCCCAAGGCTTCCGCTCAGTTTTTATTAGGGTGATTTCCGAGACCAACCTGGAGAGCAGGAGTCAATCCACCACGGGCCTGGAGAGGTAACCTGAAGAGGCTCTTCTCTTCCACTGTGGTAAACTCACAATACACAAACAGCGTAACAGCAGACCCTGCGAGCAGCCCCACAGAGGCAGGGCAAACGACTCTCATGCCAGGAATCAGGTCCCATTAGCTCTGAGAGCCCCATGCTTTGAAATTACACTCAGTACCCCAGGGCACCCAGTCATTTCTGACCAGCACCCCGCTCAGACCATGGAGGCGCCCTGGCCTTCTGCCTGGAAGTGGGGAACAACGGAAGCCTGGGCTCTCTCTGGACCCGTTGCACTGACTGGCTCCAGAAGGAAACACCTGCTGTGGACTGAAGTGTGTCCCTTAAGATGCACATGTTAAAGCCCTAAACCCCTAGGTGACAGTATTTGGAGATGGGCCTTTACGAGGTAATTAAGGCTAAATGCGTTGTAAAGGTAGGGCCCTAATCCAATAGGATTGGTGCCTCCCCTCACCCACCCCGGGGACCTGGGGAGAATCTGCAAGCCAGGAAGAGCTCTCACCAGAAACCACGCCCTGCCAGACGCTGATCTTAGACTTCCCAACCTCTAGAACTGAGAGGACACATTTGTACTGTTGGAGCCACCCAGCCTGCGGTAGCTTGCAACAGCAACCGGAGCAGACTGACAGCGCTCTCCTCAGGGGTGGACATGCGGATACCCCCCTACTCAGCTGGCCCCAAGAGCAGGCGTGCCCCCACCCGCCCCTCCTCCGCGCGCAGGCCTCACCCGGACGCCCCTGCAGGTTCCCCAAGGCTCTCTCCACCCCCGGGGCTCACCCCACTCCAAGGCACTCAGGCCGTCTGATCATTTCCTTCCTTCCCTGGGTCTCCTCACACAGAACGGAGACCCACTCATGGGTGACAGCGAGGCTCTTGGTCTGTCGTGCGGACTGTGCAACCTGAGTGCCCGCGGCCCTCCAGACCCCTTGCTGGTCTGTACGCGGCTGCTTTCTTGCCTCTGTCCCCACTCTCCATCTTCACCCATTTCCTCCTTGCCCTTCAGGCCTGAGCCCAGGGCCACCTTCTCCAGGAAGCTTCTCCTGCCAGGACCTGCCCACTCCCCTCTGGGAGCTCTTCCCGCCCAGACTCGGAACCGTGCTCCCCGCCAGGCACACTGTAGGTTCTGAAAGGCCAGGAACCCCATCCTGTCTCGTACCCGCAACCTGGACACGGCTTTGCTGCCTGGTAGATGGTCGGAGCTCACGGAGTCCCCCCACCCAGGTGTGAAAAAGCAGGAAGGCCCCTCCCAGCAGCCGGCAACCCCCACTCCTGGGCCTGCTCTTCTCTTCTCTTTCCCAGTGCCACCCCCCCCACCCGCCCCACCAGAGGTGGCCGGCCAATAGCACTTCTCTTCAGCACGTGCTCTGCGAACATGAACCATGGCCTTCGCTTCTGCTCCTTTAACACTGTTGGGTGGTCGGGGTGATAGGCCAACAAATATGTTATAGCATATAAAATTACAAAGAATTTTAAAACGGGACGGGTGGCAGGTGTGAGGAAGTCTCATGGCGCTGAACTTTGTGTCCCAAGCATTGCTCTGCACCACTAATGAGCTGAGCTCACATATGAGCCTTAAAACCTCCTTCCAGACCCATCTTGTCCCCCAACCCCTATTCCCAGCCCCCGTCTGACTTTTTTTTCAGTTTCTCTTTTGTCCCAAAGCCTGTGGGTCAAGAGTCACTTCCCCCACCCCTTCGCCCACCTTGTTTACTTCCCTGTGACCCCTGCTACTCACCACCAGCCTTGGCTGGGCCCTTCCTCTGTCACTTCAGAGTAGAGGACCTGGTCCTCTCTGAACCCCAGATCCTCTTATATTAGCCAAACTTGCAACTGCTCACATCAAGCCCTGACCAGCTCTAAGGACGCTCCATGCAATGCTTAACAGATCTGTAGGAACCTTCCTCCTGCTTCTCAGCATTAAGATGCCCTGATAAAACAGTTATTAACAGTTATATTGTGTGCTTAACATAGGTGCCAGGTATCTACAAATAAGTGGTCCCTATTCTGCAGGGGTAAATGTGACACCAAGCCAGGAGGCGAGCAGAGGGATGAACTGGCTAAAATTCAGGGCACAGCAGGCACAGAAGGCACAGGTGGGGTAGGTAGTAAATTTCAGTACTGATGAAAGCTCCTGATCTTTATACCCTGTCACAGGACAGACTGAATGGTGGCCTCTTTCATAATTAACACAGCTGAGTTTGTGTGTTTCAGAAGGTCTATTGCAGTTCTAACCATGGAAATATGTTTCTCGTCCAGGAAACTGGAGAGTCTCTATGGAGACTGATAGAAAAAACAACCAGTTGCACTATAGATTTAAATGCTATGAAAAGTATGTGCAAGGTCCAAGAAGGAAGAAGTCAATTTCATGGGAAGGCAGGGTTTCAGGGGAAATTAGGGCAGGCCAATGTCCTAAACAATGGGCTGGGGTTGGCCACCCTGGCAAGGAGAGGTGGAGCAGAGCTTTCCAGGCATTGGGAGGATCAGAAGCAAAAGCCAGGATCCATGAAATTTCAAGGGCTCTATATTGGTATATATTGCTGTCTAACAAATGACCCACAAATTTAGTGACTTAAAACAACACATTTATTACCTCACAGTGTCTGTGGGGCAGCAATGTGGGCACGGCTCAGCTGGGTTCTCTCCTTCAGGGTCCCTCACGGTGGCTAGCAAAGTGCTGGCCGGGGCTGGGGGCTCATCTGAAGGCTCAAAGGCAGTGTCCGGTTCCAAGCTCCCAGGATTGTTGGTGAAGTTCTGCTCTGTTGGACTGAGGCCCTTAGTCTAGCTGGCTGTTGGCTGGGGGCTGCCTCTGGTCCCTTACCCAGAGGCCCCCTCCGACACAACCACTGGCCTCATCGAAGCACACAAGCCAGTAAGGTATAAAGCATCTGCTTTCAAGACAAATGACACCCCCCACCGCCCCCTTTTCTTGCTCTATGGGTTAGAAGCAAGTGGTTAGGTCAGCCCACAGTCAAGGTGAGGGGATTCTACAGAGATGTGACTACCAGGAGGTGGGGTCCCCCAGGGGCCCTCTGAGAGCCTGCCCCCACGGTCCCCTTGGGGAATCACAGGTAGCCTTGTGCTACAGCAGATGCAGCAAACACAGAAGGCTGCACGAGGCAGGAACAGCCTACAGAGGCCTCAGGCGGCATGCCGGAGAGCGAATGTATTGTCCAGTAAGAGGCGGGATTCCTTCTCTTAACACACCTTGTGGTTTGGTTTGGTTTTCAAAATCGCTTCATGTTCTTTGGGCCCCTGACATTCCCTATTGCACTGACCCTACACCACCGCTCCATTCTCCCCACCCTGTTTCCGTCCTCCACACCACAGCAAGGTTTGAACAGATGCAACTGAAATCTGTTAAACTCCTTGGAACTCAACCATGTGACACTGCAGATCCATCCCCTAGACTTTGACAGAAAGCTGGTTTTCGCTGTCCAGGAAACCTGGAAGGAGGTGAGCAAGGACTGGAGTGCCTCCTGGGAACCCCGCTCTTCCCACTCGCATCTGAGTTGCTCCTAATCGTGGTGCTGCCACCAGGACTCAGTTGTTCCAAACCCCCACTGTTTGGAGAGGCCCCACAAAAGTCGAAACTTCCCAAACTGCAACCAGCTTTCGCTGAGGAAATGGCCTAATGTCACGACCCCTCATCCCTGGAAATGCCTCATGATTGGGGTCGTCACAACGATGGCTGTTCTTTCTTTTCATCTGTGTTGAAAAATGGCCATAGTTCTGGCTTCTAGAGATTTTTACTGGCTTCCTTACCTTGATCACTTTTCCTGCACGTGTAAGAGTGTGTTCTTGCCAAAGCTCATTTCTCTGTACTTAATAAAGCATTTTATGGACTACTTTTCTGGCAGAAAGTCCCCATCCTCCATCCTTTGATCTGTGGACTGTGCACGTACAGAACTAGTAGCCACGTCCAAAATACAACCTCCATGGTTCCATGGGGAAGCCCCAGGGACTCTTTACATGATGCTCAGATCCCTTTGGCCTCAACCCTTGCCCCACCCAGTATTCATCTTCCAGGAAAAGGAATAAAATCTGTGATAACTCATGGATGTTGATGATTTCCACCCAAGTACTTCTCTGATCACACTCACCAGTTACTGTGCATCCATTTGGAGGGTGGCTGCTTTTTAAAAATGAATCGTGACAACATTCCAAATGAAACAGCTTTGATCTTTTAGCCAGAGGACATCTGCTTGCCTGTTTTGACATTTTTACCTTCTAGGTCCAGGCCAAAGTCGTCCCCCTATTCCCCAAGCACATCTCCCTGCCGGAGTATCATGCCTTCTCTCTGTTTCCTTGGCTTCGTGTTATCACCTTCTCCTTCCAGCACTTTCGCCTTATCCCTCCATGTAATATTTCACCTCAGACCAAGAGAAATTCTGCAGCTGACAGGCGACTGTCTTTGAAGTGTGCTGGCTCTAGACTAGTCTCTGGCTGAAGCAACAACTTACTGGGATTACTTAGACGTCTCCTTTCCACTTTTGTTTCCTTCTCTGTGTTTATTCCTGGAGGAGAGTATCAGTGATCAGGAGGGGGAGTACCAGACTGGGTTTATCTCTGTAAATCTGCTGAGGATGCATTTTCCCACCTCCTCCCCTCCCACAAAAAGCAACAATAGTGGAACAAAGTCCCTCTTTCCCTAATTAGTTGATTTCCCAACCTCATCGCCTCTTCTTCCCAGTCCCCAGCATTACCTCTGCTCAGGGAGAGATGTTGAAGATTAAAGAAAAGCCTGACCAGAATTTCCCCGAAGAAAGATGTCTCTAGGGTTTCACCTCGACTCGCTGCTCTGCTCCCTTTGCAAAATAGAGACAGGCCCGAACCTCAGTGGGTTATATGGAGATTTGTTTAACTGCTTTGAAATTATTATTTGCATGCAGAAGACCTTGGAACAAAAGGCCCTGTATATGTAAAAATGCCACAAGATTAAGCCTTTGTTTGGGTCCCTTCTAAAAAAAGTGTGTGATCATACAAATAGCAGAGACACCTGAGAGCTTGATGAGCTATCAAATGACCAAAGAGACTCAGGTAGGAAACTTAATCTGGCACTGGGCCTCCATTCGCACATACTCTGGCCAGTTATGCTTCACGACTGACCCTCATTTCTCCACAAGTTGTGCCTTTGCCCCCACTGAGGGGTCTGCAGTCTGGCCTGCTCAGGGCTGGGAAAGATGGGCAAGGGAATGGGATCACCAGAAGGTAGAGTCAGTGGTGCATGATGCCTGGCACTTACAAGGGCCCTAAAATGTTACTCAGTGAGTCACACAGGGAACCGAGACCACAAGCCACATTATTAAGCCAGGATGAATAAACCTGGAAATGCCAGACCATAGAGGTCCATGTGGGCACACATATGCACATCTGACCAAAGTATTTATTTAATAAAGAAATAACAGAGACAAAATTCAAGAGGGTCATTAAACATGAGGAGGAGAGAATATGGGTTTCTTTGAGTTCCTGGCCGTCTTCTCATTCTGGGGGTCATTGGTGGCTTTGTGCATGTTTGTTACAGAGGGAATGAATAAGCAGTAAAGCCTATATGAACTGAAGATGGTAACATGCCGTGAGTCTAGAATGATCCCTAATCTAATTCTGTGCACTGGAGACACATAATACAAAGTAATTCTCCAAGTGCTAAAATTTTCATTAACAATTGTCTACATAATTGTACTTTAAGAAACCTAAGTTAATACCCACTTAACTGAGGAATGCTCTCTAAGGGTTTCAGGGATTTTTTCCCCTGCAGAGTGGGAGGTGTGGCTGCTGTTTGTAGTCCCTTCCACAAGGTACACTGAGCAGGCAGTTCACAGTGTCTAGACCGCAGGGTCAAGTTTGGGAGAGACTGGCCTGATGGCACTGCATGGACTGCACGGCGGCTAGACCAGCCCTGACCCAGACGCATGGCAACTCTGGCACTCTTCAAAGGACGTCCAAGCACAGTGCTGGAAGTCAGGCAGACCTGAGTTCAAGTCCCAGGTCTGCTGCCACTTACGAGCTGACCTAGGCAAACCCCTTAGGCCGCCTAAGCCTCAGGCTGCCAGACGTCAGCTGGGGCGTATTAGCTCAGCAGAGCTTCCATAACAGAGGACCCCAAACTGGATGCCTTAAAACATCAGAAATCTATCCTCTCACTGTTCTGGAGGCTAGAAGGTATTGGCAGGGCCATGTTCCCCCTGAAGGCTCTAGGGAAGGACTATACCTTGCTTCTTCTAGCTTCTGGTGGCTTCTGACATGCCTTGACTGTCATTGACTTGTAGCTGTGTCACTCTAACCTCTGTGTCCGTCAGCCCCTGGCAGTCTCCCTATGTGTCACTGTCTTCTCATGGCCTTCTTATAAGACATTAATGGATGTGTGTGTGTGTGTGTGTGTGTGTGTGTGTGTGTATGTGAGAGAGAGAGAGACATAGAGACAGAACTAGAGAAATATAGATATATCCAACACTTCAATGGCATTTACTGTGTGCCAGGCCCTGTTTTAATAGATTTACAAATATCATCTCAGTCAATCCTCAGAACAACCCTGTGAATTGGATATTATTGTCTCTATTTTGTAATTCAGGAAATTGAGTCGGCAAGCATTTTAGACAGTTGCCTAAGGTCACAGAGGAAGTAAGTGATAGAACCAGAATTCAAACCCATGCAGTCTGACTCCAGAGTTCCTCCAAGATTAAAAGAGAAGGTTTAAGTAAAACCTTTAGCCGGCACTTAGTACACATGATGCTGTCAACAGCGGTGGTATAATAACTGCGGCTCCCTTTTCTCGCCCTTTGCCCTTTGCCGACCTCAGGATTGCCTTCCCTCTCTCTCTCAGTTCAGTTACCCCCTTTGACAGTAAATCAGAGCCAAGTTTCCATATTTAAATGTTCAGGCTGCTCCAGTTGCATTTGGTTTCCTGGGGCATCTTGTCTTCTTTTCTATCTTGTTCTTATTCTCTCCTGGTCCTGTGACCATGGTGGTTGGAAGGGGCCGAGATGGGGAGGGAGCCACAACACTCCCTCTGCCAATGGTCAACAGCAGGTGCTTCTTTCCCGGGATGGGGATGAAGTTAAGCAAAAATGGTACAACACATCTCAGGGACATCCCCCCACAGAGCCACTCACTAACCCAGGCACTTGTGTGCTGTCCTCCGCACAAAGCTCCTTGAAAAATCCATCATGGAACAGAGTACCCTTAGATTTCAGAAAGCCACCATCAGAGACAAAGGGGAAAATTCTCCTGCTTTGAGAATCAGAGAAGGCAAGTCAGTGAGGTAGGAGGAGCCAGCCGCCTCCTGAATCTCCTCTCCTCTCACCCCTCAGCACCCACCCTGGCAGGAGGCATTCACTCAGCTCCAGGGCCAGCCCTGGGACTTGGCATCCCCCACACCTGCAGAGGCGGCTCTGCCCTCTGGTGAGCAGCCCAGTAGGAGGAGCAGGACGCCCACCCCAGCCCAGCTCTCCTCCTGCCTTTCTGACTGTCACCAGATCCCAGCACCAAGGCAGTGGCTGTCCCAGAAATTCAGTCACTTAGAGAGTGTGCACACTTACCCAGGACAGCAGAGCTTGGTAGATCCAATTATAACTTAAGCAATTTCTGAGCAAATATGTTGACCTTCCGCAAACCGAGAGCACGAGGACAGGCTTTCTCCAGGAGGGAAAGCACTTGGCGGCTGTGAGGCAAGCCATTTGCTGCTCCCCACCCTTCCCCACCTGACGGCCCTCCTCCCTCCGGGACCTGTGCCCTCATCCCCACCCTCCCTCCTTTTCTTCCTCACTGACATTCCTTTCCTGCCCAGGCTTTTGAGGGCTGGCATTTGGTAACAATGGAAATTACTAAAGGAACAAATCCCAGCTCATTTATCAAACAGCTCTTGGGTTGCACCTCCAGGTGCCATTAGCCTTGACCCAGCTGATGTGCAAACCAGACAGGCTGCTGGAGAGTCCTGAGGTCATTCCTCAATGTTCTGCTGCTCACCTGCGGGCTGCTTGGCTGTCTAGTTTACACTCAGTGAGTAGGGTTTCCTGTGAACTGGTTACTAAGCCCATGAAAACACACAAACAGAAAAGAACACAATCTATGTGCTAGGAGCCGTGGGGAGGCTGAGCAGGCCATCTTGTACTCACGCCTGGGCTCCAGGCAGGGTCAGGACTAGGTGACTCACTTTCCTAAGCTCCCCCACGTGGACCTGCTGCAAACATCACCCCCACCCCCAGAGCCACCCTGGTGCAGCCTGCTGGAGTCCTCAAGACTGCGGGCCATAGGGCCCAACTCAGCCCAATTTAACAGGGGTTCAGAGCTCCTGAGACTGAGATGAATTGCACCCCCTGGGAAGCATAAATTATAACCTGTTTCTTTTCCTGTTGGTACTAACTTGGCTTGCCTTTCAATTCTGTCTGAAATGCATGGAACACTCAGATTCTTCCTCACCTAATACCCTTCTCATGTTTCTTCCTATATTATAAAAGTACTAAATATATATATATATATATATATAATTTGTCTATTCCAGTACCTCATATAAGTACCTCGTGTAGCATCTGTGTATGTGTGTGTGTATAAATTCCACTTACACGAGGGACCTGGAACAGTCAGTCATAGGATGGAGGTTACGGGAACTGGGGAGAAGGAGAAGGGAATTATCATGTTTAGTGGGGAGAGCATTTCAGTTCAGGAAGATAAAAAAGTCCTGGAGATGGATGGTAGAAGGTTGTGAATGACCTTAATGCCACTGAACTGTACACTTACAAATGGTTAAAATGGTAACTTTTGTGTTATATATATTTTCCACCAATATGTAAAATATATATACAGTATAATGTAAATACATATTAGCTCAACTCTTATTTAGATATAGAGCCGCTTTCAGGCAGTATACTTTTTGACCCCTTCCCTCCTTTTCATATTGTATGCTTTAGTTTGGGCCTTTTATCTCCTAAGTATTTTCTGGATTTGGGTTTCACACAACCAAGAGGAGCACCACCCTGATACAGAGCGCACGGCCCTCTCGTCCCCCTGAATTCCACACAGCTACCCTCTTCTCTGCGGCTTTTAAGCAGAAAGCATAACTGGTTAAAAAGCAAGTCTGTGATTTTCAGTGGTACATTTAATAATTCATAAATCATGAGTGGTTCAAACAGGTTCAAAGTTTAAAAGTTTAAAAGTTTTACTGAAGCTTTAAAGTTTAAACTGTCAGAGGCTTTGACAAAAAACTTTTCCTGTCTGGAATATTTAAGATTGTTGTGCCATATTATATTCAGAACCCTATTATATCTTCCTCTCCCAAAGTGTCTCTCCTAAAAAAATGCAGGCATCACTGGCATGGAGCATTTTTCCTTTGTGGCCCTGAGACCCCAGGATTCAGGAGGCCAGAAGGTACAGGGAGCCAGCGCAGGGGGGGGGCCTGGGAGGGTAGGAGGGGGGCGTGCGGTTATGATGACCCACACTTCACTTCAGGGGAAAAGCACTTGGTTGGCCAGGATCACCATTGTGTGCAGATTTCTCTTTAAAAGAATGGAAATTGTAAAATGAGATCCTGGCAAATGTGTGCAACAAGGTCTTGGCGGAAGACAGTGAGTTGTGCATAATCTGCTATTTCAAAATCTGGAAGCAGCAAGGCCAAATCTTCCGCTGGCCTCCAGCTGACCTCTAATTTTTCAGGCATAATTACTGTATTTGTATGTGCGATTGAGTGTGGTGTCAGCCACCTACGCCAAAGCACTTTCTGGAGTTTGTTGAGTGTAAGCAGTCGTGCTCGTTTCAGACTGTCCGACCAAGCAAGAGTGGACCTGGGAGGCCATTTCTGACATTCTGGCTTTGGACCCTGCTGCTGCATATACGACACTGTTTTGATAACATCACTCTATTTCTCAGAAACCTACTGTGGCTCCCACTGGCCTTTCGGGTCCGATCCAAGAACTTAGTCATGAGGTCTCAGCGCCCTTCCTCCTTACAGCAGACACGCTGCAGACAGCAAGCCCTCCAGCTCCCCCCACCTGCCTCGCACCCTGCTGCCGCCTCCGCCCCATCTGTTCGCTGTTCCCCACAGCTGACATGTCCTTTCTCCTTCCCACCAAACACTTTACATTTCTTTGAAATTCTCCCCTTCCCTTTGGTTCCACAAGCCATGAGTATCACTGCCAGGAACGTCAGCATGATAGAGACCTTCATCTAGGTTCCAGGATTTGGTGGCAGGATGTTGTAAAATGATCCCATGACATGAATGTAGAAATAGTGGACTCCGAACTCCGGCACCCTCCCTTGGACAATGACCACACTTTTGCATAAATTGCCTCCTTTGATCCCAACTTCCTCCCACTCGCATCTTCACCTCCTGCAGTGAGACTTCCATCTTACAGGCTCTGCTGGCTGCTCCAAGGAGTTTTCTCAGGAGAAAACCCAACATTGATTTCCGTGTCCTTCTGGTGGCCTCTGGTCGCATCTGATTTGACCTGCACTCTCTTCTTAAGTCTTTCTATTCTCTTGACTTTAACTGATTTGTTTCTCTTCTCTTTGTGCCCACCTCCATGACCCACCTCAGCCTCCTCCAGCTCCTCTCTGTCCACACAGCTGCCCCTGGCAAGCTCTTTGACCACCCACATCCTAGGTGCCCCAGCTGGTTTCCACCCCTCACATTCTCCTGGGCCCCAGCACCACCTCTGCATCTCTCCACTGGCCCCCCAAACTGGAATCCAGCAAATTCAGCAACGCACCTATCGCCGACCGCCTGAAATAAAAGCCAGTCGGAGGCCCACCCTGCAGACTCACTCAGTCTGCCACACTGACCTCCAACCCGGTTTTTCATTTTCTTCCTGCCGGTGCTCCTTTTGTATTTCCAATTAGTCAAACAGCTGGCTGTGCAGAGTAGCAATCTCCATCCCCCGGCCGCCCCCCTCACTTTCCCACCTGACTTGAGAACAATCGCTGTTGCTTCAACACCAGGGGTGTTCTCCCCTCCTCCCACTCTTCCCCAGCCGGTGGCTGCTTCTGTGATACCATCTTTCATCATCTCTCATCCAAACTATTGCACTTATCTCCTTTCTGGTTGGCTCTGCTCCCACTTCCAACTATTCCAAGGACAAAGTCATGGCACTGCCTGTGGACTGTGTCATTTCCCAAAGCCATGGTCCATGCTCCTGGAGGCCCACACAAGGCCCTCCCTGTCTGCCCCATCCACATATTATGAGCCACACTCTGCCACGGCCCTCCACCTCTCCCTCCCTTTGCTCTGTGCTCCAGCCAGACCAATGTCCTTCTGTTTCCTAAGCATATCTCCATAACTTTGTGATTCAGTCTCTCCTACCTGGAAGGCCTTTCTCCTACTCTCTGCCTGGTGAGCCCATTTCCCCAGCTGGGCCCAGCTCCCTCCCATCACAAAGCTTTAGGGGATTCCTGTCAGCAGACACGGGCCCTCCCTCTGCTTCTGGACCACTGTGTTACACACCACATGGCCCCTCTGGTGAAATGCTTTTCTTACTTGGGCGACTCTGGACTGCTTATCTTTGATCCCTTTCTCTCTTCCAAATGAATTAAATCTTGTGGCACCAAATGACATCCTCTGGATAGCTAGTGAAGTTAGGGTGGGAAAACACAATCTTTAATTTGAATTCTTTGATCCTCTCTGGTTGCAAGCTGGTAACATTATCACTATTCCTGGATGGTGAGTGTGAGCTAATGGAGAGAACAGAGAAAAATTCCCATTGAGATGAACCTCTCCCTGCAGCAGACTCATCTACCTTCCTCTGTTGCTCATAAAGTTCATGTACCCTGCGGTACATGTTTTAGGTATATGTGTTATGTTCTGGTTTCTGCCATCGTGGATGTAAATCATTTTATGCTAAAACCATGCAGATATCTGTATGGCTCATAGAGAGCTCTGTACTTGAGTCTCTGGTCTAGGAAGTGAATTAAGGATATCTTAGAAAAATAGAGGTGCTGTAATATTTGTGGGTGGGTTTTCCTTGCTTCAGCCTGTGGGGAGATGGTATAGCTGATCCTTGCACATGTCAGGCTTTGAAGTCAGAAAGACCAGGGCATAAATCCTGGCTCCATCAGCATGTGACCTGCAGCATGTCACTTCACCCCTCTGCCTCAGTTTCCTCATTTTTAAAATAGAAAAAAATGATACCTCACAGGGTCATTGTAAAGACTAAATGAAATCATGTCTTTAAATCATTTATCCATCACAGAGGAAGCCCTCAGTCATTGCAGCCATAAGTCTGGGATGACTGCCCTAATCACTGTTAGCACAGTAAATGCTTTATGTATTAGATAACTATGTATGTACACTCACACACACACACAGGGATACGTAAATGTGTTTGCATGTATGTATATGCACATATTTTTATATATGTATGTGTGAATGTATTTACACACACAGATTCAAACACATATTGCCTATAACAACATATATAATATAATAAACATGTAAAAACTCTATGATCTAGTACTGTAATTACCTCCACTTTACAGATGAAGACACTGAGACAGACTAACTCATCCAAAGTCACACAGCTAGTAAGTAGCAGGCTTGGAATTTAAATGTAGGCTATCTAGAGTCAAAGTTCTTGCTCTCAACACCCACTAAATGTCTCACTTTGCCTCAATGCACTCTTCAAGTCAGCAAATGGTGGCTATCACCCTCCTCATCATCAGCAGCACAGTTGTCCAGGATACCACCATGTCCATCTCAAATTACAAAAGGGTCAAACTAGGCTGGCTATTCGGTCAGCTCTGCGGTGGTAATTTTGTTGTACAAACAAAATTGTATTCATCTGGCAGCCCTGGGGCTGCCGTGAGGGTCAGTCCCATGTGACACTAGTACTTGGAGGGTAGGGAACCATGTCAAGCGAGGCCTTAGGGCTCCAGAAAAGTCAAGCCAGTGTACAAGCTGGAGCAAAGTCAGTGTGTGGCCCTGGCACTTTATCCCATTTGCCTGTTGTCTTCCGTCTTGTAGCTGGAGAAAGAGACCAGTTGATTCCTGCCTTCCAACCCACTCCAGCCAGACTGTGAGATTTTGTAACCATGTCTGTCTCGGATCACAGCCCATAGGAGTCAGACATGGAAGTGCTCACTGGGGTTGTCCATGCATTCCACCCCTGAGTCAGGAAATGAGAACTTCACACTCAGAGTCGATATTTTGCGGTAAAATCACAATTACTTGTAAAATATATAAGTGGAATTAAATGTATCCTAATATCATGGGTTTACTGACCAGAAATTTCATTTAGCCTGTTTACTTTTCTTCCCTGTCATCACCTATATTCATTATTGTTTTTACCTATTTTCCCCCAACTCCTATCTCCAGGTATATTCTTTGTCTGGACCCTATTAGGGGTCCTTGTCCTCTATAGTCCGGGCAAAATATGTTTTTCTGAAATATTTTTGCTTTTGGAATCAGGCAGGTCTGCCATTCCTTTCTGATTCTGTTTGGTGTAAGGCAAGTTGCCTTCTCTGAGCCTAAATGTCTGCATAGGTAAAGTGGGAGGTAAAATGAGTCTGTGGAAGAAGCCAGTGGGACAGAGGGGCTGTGCCAGTTGTATGCGCTAGTAACAGTAGCCAACACTCGCTGAGAATTAACATAACACGTTGGTCACTGCATTAGGTGCCCTTCCCAAGCTGGCACACAAAACAGCTAAATGAAGGAAGAGATTTTAACATCCTAACAGCCCAGGCCTCATTTCTCCAGGCACATCTTCACCCTGGTGGAAGCGAATGAAGCCTCTCATCTGTCAGACCTCTGCATGTAGCTCCACAGACCAGGCATGGTCTCATTTCATCATCACAAAATCCTCTGAGGAAGATGTTATTTCCCACCTGACAGAGGAGCTGCTGAAGAAAGTCACTTGCCCAAGGTCACCCAGTGAGTAAGTGGCAGAGGCGGTGCACTTGATTGTCATGTGATATAACAATAATAAACAGTAGCAATAACGACACTAACATTTAGTGGTTATTGTTACACATCCCACCTGCCAGGCACTGTTCTAGGAGCCCTATTTGGATTATTTAATGCAATCCTCACATTAACTCTCTGAGGTAGATTTAAGTTCATTTTACAAAAGGGGAAAGAGTGTTGAGTGACTTGCTGAAGGTCATTTGGCTGATAAGCTGACAGAGCTGGAACTTGGAACCTGGTGGTCTGACTTCAGAACTAGAACCTATCCTATGCTGTCTCTTTAAAATAAAATAGTGAAATACGCACATATAAGTGTCTGACCCAGTGCCTGGCACATACGTATATCTTCAAAATATTATTATTGTCCCTGTTACCACTAGAATAAAATAATGATAGTCAACATTTCAATATTTATATTTAATATTAAATCTTTAATATTAGATATTTATATTCCTTATATTATTTTTAAATATATGTAATATTTAATATTACATTTTACATTTAAAATTTAATATTTAATATTTATATCTAATATACAAGACATAAGGCATCTCTGTGCTCATCTGTAAATGTGAACTTCCAGCACAAATTTGAGTGGATAGGCACCCGTATTCCTTGATTTATTCATTTTTTGCTCATCTTAACTGCTTTCTGCAGGTGTCAACAGCAAGATCCCCAGCCTCACCTACGTTTGATATCACCCAAAGTTTTCTCTTCCAGAAGCCCTTCAACTAAACTTATCCTGAAAATCACTTTTTCTTTCTGCAGTGGCTCTACATGAGTTTCTGTTGCTATGTTTAAAAAATTACCCCAAATTCACTGGCCTGAAACAACACACCTCTACTCTCTCACAGTTTCTGTAGGCAAGGAGACTAGACACAGCCAGACTAGTCCCTCTGCTCCAGTTCTCTCTAGGCCACAGTCAAGTTGATGACTAGGCTGTGGTCCTTCTGGAGCTCAGAGTCCTCTTCTGAGCTCCTCTGGTTGTGGGCAGACTTCCGTATACTGGTTGTAGGACTGAGGGCCCCTGGCTTCCTACTGGCTATTGGCTAGAGGCTGCCCCAGGTCTTAGAGGCCCTCCACAGTTCCCAGTCATGTGACTCCACATCAGAGCAGCTTGCTTATTTAAAGCCAGCAGGAGACTCTGTGCAAGATGGAGTCTTACAGAACAAAACACAGTCCCATCACTCTGCCCTATTCTATTAGTCAGAAGCAAGTCAGAGGTTTCACTCACATTCAAAAGGAGGCAATTATACAAGCTAGGTCACTGGGGTCACCTTAGAGTGTGTCCATCATGAGTTCCATGGTTTTAATTTTTTTTTACCCCCTGCTTGCCTCAATTTCCTTTTCATCTCCAAAGAGTACCACCTCCAGTTTCACCTTCACTTTCATACCCACCGCAAAGCACTTTCTTACTATGTCTGTAAATTTCTGAGATTCATTCTTCCTCTCTTTTTTTCCACATTAGGATAAGGGTAGGGGTCCAAGCCAAGAACTCTCCTTTCTCTCCAAATCACCCAAGACCATAGTTTATTCATTTTTAACAGCTTTATTGGTATGTAGTTTACATACCGTAAGAGTCAAGGCGTACCACACATTTACAGAGCTGTGGAGCCCTCACTGTGATATCAATTTGGGAATATTTTTCATCACCCCAAAAAGAAACTCATACCATCAGCAGTCATTCCCCCATTTCCCCTGCCCCTTTAGCTCTACGCAACAGCTAATCTATGTTCTGCCTCCATAGGTTCGCCTGTTCTGGAAACTTCCTACAAACAGACATAGTGTGCACTCCTTTGGGACTGGCTTCTCTTACTGCACGTAAGTCCGCCGGTTTCTGAGCTTCATCTGTGTTGTAGTATGAATAGTATTATCATGGCTCTATAGGGTATTCAGAGTGCTATAGGTGAAACAGCCAGGAAATGAAGGATTTTAACTTATAAAAATTATGTTTAGGAATAAGTATCTTTTTTCATTTTTCCACCTCACAATTCTTTATGAGAACTTACTCTATATAAGGCCCTGGAGGGAAGAAAAGATACATAAGATTCAGCCAGTGCCCTTAAAGAACTTAGGCTGTAAAGAAAACAGGCAGATACACAGTTCCTAAACCACAGATCCGGCTTTTATTGAGCTCACATAAACATCAGAGGAAGTGAAATGCATAGTGAATTTTCAACTCACTAGGATAAAACAGAAGCCAAAACTAGTCTCTCTAAGATGTGAATCGATGTTTAGGGAAAAAAAAGAATGTTAACCAAAACTCTCTGCTTATGGTTCTACAGAGCCTAATGATTTTTTTAGATGGGGTGGGGCTGTATCATGAGCTGTCACATGAGCAGCACGCAGAGTGGCCTGGTGTCAAGCCCAGGAAGAGAACTCCGGGGGAGGGCCAAGGCTTTTCCACGGGGGCCGGTGTTCCCTGTCCTGACATCAGCCCCAGTGATCCCACTCGGCAGTGACTGTTCATGAACATGTGCTCCAAGCCTGGAGGAATTTCGCTGTGACTTAACAATTTTTCATTGACCCAGAGGTCAGCATTTGAATATCGAAAACACTTCTGATTTAGACAAGCTGAGGAATGATGAGACTAAATGGTTTCTTTCAGCAGCTAACCTATATATGGGAACTTTGGATGTTTTACAAAAGGGAGAGTTCAAGAATCCTTAAAACTCAGAGGTGTCTGTCACATCAGCTGAGGAAATCAGTAAGACAATCAAACACTTACCACAAATGCAATATTCGTAGTGCTTCCAAACATTCCTCTGGGATAAGAAAGAGTCTTGCTCAAGATTTTCAGATGAGGCCCCACGATTTCAAACTCCGGTCATGGAGCCAGGCCAGAGTCTCAGCCATGGGAGCAGTCCCGCCCACAGCCAGCGGCCTGGGCCTCCCGAGACCGGCTGCCGGCCCCTTGGAGGCGGCTGTCCTGGGAAGCAGGTCTGTGAAGGCCTCGGGAAGATGCCTCCTTCCTCAGCCTCTCTTCCACCTGACTGGCTGATCTGAAATTCTACCCTTTGGAAGATATATCCTTGCTCCAGTGCAAATACTCCTGGGAGGAGAAACACATCTTTAATCAGCCATTTACACCTCAGTGCAAATGCGTGTATCAGAGCCTCTGCCAAAGAAGAGAGGAGACGAGAGGAACAAAGAACAAGAAGTGCCTGAGGATAAAGAGGAAGGACCCATAAAAGGCCAGGACAGTACGACAAGGCACACACAGACAAACAGCCTCTGCCTGGGAGGGCCTGCCTGGGAGGGTGAAGAGCTGCCCCAGACTTGCCAGGACCAAATGGGGAAAGAGAGGTGTGAAGTACTCACGGGGAGGAGGGGCTCGAGGCTGGCCTCTGCTGTGAGGGTCAGGCTCAGGACCAGCCCCCGGTAGGCGTGCGGTGCCTGTCTGCCTGCAGAGGGACAGTCTCACAAGCCCCAGCAGCATCTGGGGGAGCTGACCTATGCTGCCCAAAGGAGGGGAAAGCCGATAGCTGTGTCACCAGTTGTGGAGAGTATGTCAGTCCACTTTAGTACACCAAGAGCCTCAGATCCACTTAATCACACACAGGCTCCTTGCAGTTAAAGAAAGTGAGCAGTGTTTGTCGAACAGAATGTGATCTTGCAGCCGGTGAGGAGGGAGCTGCCGTGTCCCGGCTCTCACACTGAGCTACTGTTCCAGAGCTGTCAGTGAGGTGAACCCCAAACCCGGCAAGAGGACTCCTTGTTTATATAACGTGATGATTTCACAACACTCGCAGGGGATTAGAGCTCAGAGCCGTCCAGTTCCACTGGAGTTCGGGAAACCCTATGAGAAGTCGTTTTAGATTTAATTAATTACATTAAAAAATATTTCTTTGCTTCCTATGGTTGGCATTATTCCAGAGAATCATAATCTATAGCCAAGCCTCTTTGATAAGCCCAAATTTCCCAAATTTATAGTCAGTTTAGGCTATTGGTGGCAAACTCGCAAATAGTTGGATCGTCTCTACATGCAGAGCAAGCCTGGGGTATTGATCAATAACAGTGAGTCAGGAGAGACATTTAACGTCAGCCCTCGATCTGTACTTATCCACACCTTCCCTTTTAAGATGTAGGTGTTTAGGTAGCTCCTTTTCAAACAATACGTGAATTGTTATGCTCAGAAAGGGAGTGAAAGATTCACACAGAATGCTCCCCAAATAACTTCACCTGCTGTACAAAGGTTAAAAGCCTAGAGAAGGAAGCTCCAACCCTCTTTAATTTGCCTAACAGCCGATTCTTATTCCAGAGAATTTCATTCTTCTGGTCTTTGAGGAGGAAACTTGCCTACCCCAGAAACTATGGTGTTAAAAGATTTTCTTTTTAAGTGAATGCTTAATGAACTGTAAAACCCATCATAAAACACTTCATATGGCTCTAGTTACTCCAGGAGCTGATCTCTGCCTCAGGCGTACAACACTTACCTCGCTCATCTCAGATGCGATGTGAAGCCTATATTGAGAGTATTCTTTTTTCCCATCCTGGTACTTTTTGGGGTTTTTTTCCTTAACCTTTCTTTTTGGTTCAAAAGATTGGAGACTACCTATTTCTCTTCCTAGAGAAGACTGGTTCTGAAATGCTTTTTAAAGTGTGTTTGTGGCATCTGAAAGTTGCCTACCTCCCACACTCAAGTTCTAAAGTTTGAAAGAATACATCATTTCTAGCTTGATGTATATCCCAAACTGAGAACACAATACAAGGGAGTGTATGCCATATTTCACTCCACAGTGGAGTCATAGTTTTTCCTTAGACGTGGTTTTAACATAAACTAAACTGTATTTCCAGGATTACTGCCAAACACAACAATGCAAATAATGACCAAAAACAGCAAAACGAAAGTGAACCAGAAGTGACGATGTTTCATGATGAAATCCCATAAATGTTCTAAATATGTTTTGGTTTTACTTGAAGAAGAACTAATTAAACAAGGCTGGCAAGGTCCCAACATATCAAACTGTATAGAAGAGAATTCAGTAAAAGTACAATGGGCGTACAAGTAGTGATTTAATGCTTCTTAATGCAAATGATGAGTTCTGTTTCAACAACCAATGATTCTGGAAATGAAGCTCAGAATAGTCTCTTTGGTTTTTTTCATGCATGCACACACACGTGTGCATGTGTGGAGGGGGGGTGGGGACGGCAGGGGCTAAATATTTAACAGCGACTATTTCCAGGCTCTTAGTTACTCCATTTCAGGATTATAAGAATGTCTAGAAAATCATCATCACATCAGCCGCAAATCATAAATACCCATAGGAATCTGCCTCCCTAAGATTCTTCAACTGGGTTGGTGGTAGGGAAAGAGCTTACTTTTAATTTCATACAGGAGTTTTGCTAGGCTGTTCCAAGATTTTCTCATGTAATCCTCATGACAACACCAAGGTGGTTACTATTATCTCTATTTTATGGCTTAAAATAAATTAAGTCCTAAAAGTAAAGCAAATTATTCAAGTTCAAACATATTGTAGGTTTCATAAGTGGAAAGGGAACAGGGGCTGTAGAAGAGTACTGCTCTATATAATCCTCCTTCACACTATTCAGCAAATTCAAGTGAAGGCATTGGCTTGGCTTTAAACTGCTTCAGGCGAACTGGCTGTGCGCCTCTGAGCCTGAACCACGTGGTCTCAGCCTTACAAGCATTACATCTTTACTGGTGTAGTGTTCTGCCGAAATGAGAGAGAAAAGATTTTAAGCAGGACTGCAATATGGTATTAAATCAGAATCAAAATTACTCTTTTCTATTCCTCTTTTTTTAAGTGGAGGTAAAAGTCATATAACATTAAATGGATCATGTAACCATTTGAAAGTGTATGATTTGGTGGCTTCTAGTACATTCACAGTGCTGTGCCAACAGCTCTTCTCCTTCAATCCTTGAGATTGTGTCAAGGAAAGTCTCAATTTGGTGCTGCCATATCTTGAATAACTTTAATATTTGATAATTTCCCTGTTAAAAAAAGAGAAAGCAATCGTAGAGCCTTTGGTCAATATACATACAACTAGAATTTGATAACATAAATTGGGTGTTTTATTTGTATTTTTTAATTTACCCTGAATTTCTATCTACGCAATAACAAAATTTCCTTATCAATTACACACTTAGGAAAAATGGTGAGTTGATTTAAAGAAAAATTTAAGGTGAACAATAGTAGTAGTGGTACATACATATGGCAAAAAGACCACTAAGGAGGTACATGAATGGCAGAAGTCCCAGGATCCCTCTCCTGGGGGTCGCATGAAGGGTGACAAGGGGGATCAGGTGATGGGCATTCAGAAGGAGGATTCTGGGAAGAATGAAGTAACTCATCAAAATGTCACTGGGAGGAGTGGCTAGGACTTGGGAAGGTAGCCTCTGGTAATAAATTCTAGAACATGGGCTGGTCCTGAGTCTCCTTTCCTGTTGGAAGTCTGCTGGCCAGCCTTCCACTGTGGCTCAAAGGCTTGGCAATCTTGGTGTTGGCTCCACACTCTGAATTACAGACAATGGCAGAGCCACTCTCAGACTGGGCATGAAACTCTAAGGTCTGTCTCCATAAAGGACAAGCAGGAAGGAAGCTCTGGGATGGACCAGCAGAGCTGAAAGAGGCAGCCGCAGCTCAGCACCCATAGGCTGTGTGACAAGGGGACTGTTTGTCTGCCAGAAGGACTGTTCAGGCAGGAGGTAAAGGACAGAGGGAAGGCCAGGGACTTGATAGGTGATCTTTAAATGGAGTGCTTGTCCTTTTACTCTCAGGCATTTAGATGAGGGCTTGTAGTTAGAGTGGTGGTATGGGAGGGTCACGTGTAATGGGTTGTCTTCCCTCCCACAGATCTGCTCACAGGGCCCATTTGTGCAGAAAACTGACTGCTTGCCTCAGAAGTGAGACTCTGCTGCTGGAAGATCCTTCTCCGCCTACAAATCTGTTTCTAATGATTCACCATTTGTAAATGGAACTCCCATCCCAGACTCTTCATTAGTAGGAGGTCATCAAGAAGAAAAATGGGGCACCCATCTGGAGATAAAAATCCTTGATGCCTAACAGATTGTCAGGAAGATTTCCAGCCCACTCGAGCTCAAGACAGTGTCTGTACACACACATGTGCACACACACACACACTCCAGAGCCAGTCTCAGCCAGAATATTCACTCATTCTAGGTACCACATGTATATTAGACAATCTACTACATGAAAGACAAAGTTCCTCTTTTTAAAATGCAAATACATATAAAAGAAACAATACATTAAGCCATGAGTCCTGTACACATTGGTCTAACATGCGTAAGACGATGTCCTCTCCTAAGAGCTTGGAGAGATATCAAACACACCGAGGAAAATGTGAGCTTGCCAAGAATTTGTTTCCATCCAGTCGCTGCCACATGTCTGTGCCTCCTTCCTGCAGAAGTCGTCCCAAGAGCTGTTCATGGCCCCGGTCTGCATGGTCTCTCATACTTGCTTCTACCTGAAAGTCACCAGTGATGCCACATTGTCAGACCCAAGGGTCACATTTCTGTCTTCCTCCTCCCTGGCTTTGGCACCTTTTGGCCCAGCTGAACTCTCTGATTTGAAACACTTTCTTATCTCGGCTTCTGTAACACCAAACTCTTCTGATTTCCATCCAACCCTCCTGGCCGTTCCTTAATCTCCTTTCTGAGGCAGTTACTTCCTACTTTCTCAAAGTGGAAGAGCTGCAGGCCACGCCTCCGTCTTCAGTCCTTCCCTGGGCATCCCATTAGACCAGAGGCATGGAATGCCATCTGGAGGTGGAAACTGCACATTCATCTCTCCAGTCCTGACCCCTCTGCTGAGTTCTGGACTCAAATATCCTATTATCTCCTTGATATCTCTAATTACATCTAATAGTCACTTCAAATTTAATCTGTCCTGAGCAGAACTTTGATTTCTCCTCCTTTATTTCATCCTCCGTCTTCCTCTTCTCGACAAGTGTCAACACCCAACCAGCTAAAACAAAACCCCACATCTTGCCAAGATTATTGCCTTCTAGCTGGTCTTCCTGCTTCTGTTCCTCTATTCAAAATTCTCCAAAGCCCTCCCATCTCAAAATAACACCTAAATCCCGAACTCAGCCTATGACTGGCCCACCCACGCACCTCTCCATGACCTCGTCTCCTCCCACTTCCTCTCTGCTCACTACACTCCTGCCACGATGCCTCCACGCTGCCGGCCCAACACGCCGTGCATGCTTCCACCCTTGCCCCTGCCTCCTCTTCCTGGAGCACCCTTGCCCCAGATATCAATCAGCATGACTCACTTCCTCACTTTTTGCTCAGATATCGCCCCATTAAAGAGGACACCCCAATATCTTACCAAAAACTAGCCAGACATGTCACTCATCCTCTCTACCACTTTGCTGTCCTTCACTCTCACTACCTGACCTATGCTGTTTAACACTACTTATTTCTGTCCACTAGAGCGTAAGGGGTAGGAGAGCAGGGGCTTGATCTGTGTTTTTGTTTTGTTCACTGCTCTATCCACAGAGCCTGCAAGAGTGCCTGGCATACAGTAGGTGTTAAGTCAGTATTTGTTGCATGAACGAATACATTTTTATTCCTCTTCTTCCCAACTCCTCATGTTCAGTCCATCCAACAAATCTTCCTTTTATTTAAATCTCAAACCCATCCAATTCTATCCTAACTTAAGGTACCACCGTATCTTTCCAGGATTACTGCTTAGTGTTCAACTGGTCCCCCTGTTTTATCTGTAAAATCCATTCTCAAACCATGGCCAGTGATTTGAACACATATCAGTCTTCTCATTTAAAACCTGTTGATGGCTCCCAGTGCTTTGTGAATAAAGCATGGACTTTTAACCCTGGTCTAAAGGCCACACAGGCAATACTGCCCTCTCCTTGCACACTGAGCTTCAGCCACACGAGTCTTCCCCCGTGCCTTGGACAATCATCTTTGTCCTGCCAAAGGGATTTTGCACATGCTCTGCCTTGTGTCCAGATAGCTATTTTCCACATAGCCATATGACTGGCACCTTCTCTTTGTGCAAGTCTCACCTTATATGTCACCTTCTCAAATGGAGACTGTCCCTGGCCACCCACCTAAGCTAGGCTCCACCCCACTCATTCCTCTTCATGTTATTGTGCTTTTCACAGTACTCAGAGACATACTGTTTCTTTACTTGGGTATTTTTGAACTGCCTTCCTCAGTAAGAGATTCTGCCTTGTCCTCCACTGCAGTCCCAGTATACTATGTAAATCTTGGCATTAGTACTATTATTATCATCATCATTATTTGCACATGGGTAGTTATTTATCAACTATTTGTTTAGTTGAAATAAATTTGGTAGCTTTAAAAGTTTTTTTTGGATGAGTAAATTATTTTTTAGTAAATTGTTCTGGATCTTGAGGTGGATTAAAAACATCATTATTTGTATTTATGACTAATAATGCTGACAGACAACTCCAGAACTTCATGAGTCGAAGTCAATCAAAGTATACGTCACATTCACTTTACTGTTTAATGAAGGTAGTACTAATGCCAATGTTATGTGGACAGCATTCTCCCCAGTAATTCCAGGGCCCAGGTTCCTTTCATCTTGTGGCCCTACCACACCCTTCCTTCAAATCCCCCATTGGATTTTCATGATCTGACTAGTCAGTGTGCAAAGAGAAAGAGTAAGTCAAAGATCTCCTCAGAGATGTTGAGGGCCAGGTCTGGAAGTGGAGGACATCACTTTTACTCACATTCCACTGGCCAGACTTAATCATATGGTACCAGCTTAACTATGAGGAAGACTAGGGCTGCGTAGGAAGGGGATTCAGGACACGCACTTTCATGCCACACAGAGGCACCATGACTTGAAGGTGTCTGACACGTGAACAAGTGCGATCATTGCCTTTTAGGAACCTGGGTTTCATAGGAACTGCCAAATCAACCTAAGAGAGGGAAAACCAAAAGGCAGTGGTTCCTGGCCCATCAGAGCAGATGAACGGGAAACTCGGCCAGAACAATCCTGAACCCCCAGTATGTTGTGAGCATTCCTCGGAATACTGTGCTATGTTTGGGCCCCAAGTCTAGCCATAAAATTAGCCCAAACTTATAATTTTTCAACAGGCCCAGTTTCTTAATAAGATAAATGGACTTTGAGAGCCACAGTTTTAAGGTGATTTATTTTTGTTGGTGGTTTCTCCCTGGTAGTCCATCTTGGACTTAACCTATTTTTGTTTGGCTATATCCAATATCTTACCATGGATCTTAAGACACATGATATCATATCCAATTGTCTTAGTTAACAGGCTACATGAATCAATTATAAATAGATCAGCCAGGGTGGGAACAAAATTCAAATAGATAACTGCATCTTATTCTAAACAAGTGGATTTGAAGATTTTTCGATTTTTTGTGAATTAAATCCAGTGAGGGCAGGCCACAGACCCCAACCAGGACATCCTCACATTCCCCTTTTCTTCCTCAGTTCCAATCTCATTCACCTTAGGCTTAGCGTGTGATCTGCATCTCCAAATATTACACTTAAGCAACTCATGGAAATCGCAAGGCCCTAGAGATAAGGAACAAAAATATATTTAAGAACAAAGTGGAATTTTATGAATAAAATGAAAAGATTCAATCCCTAAGCCCACTCCAAGAACAAATATGAGGGCACTAAAATGCAAAACACGTGCCATAAATGTGTAGAATCTTACATGGTTCTGATTTTGTTGATATCTTTAAAAAAATGAAATGCCAAATTATACCGCCTAGACACATTTAGACACAGAAAGCAGATAAAATAGTCTAGCTGAGAAGAGAAGATGTAATAAAACAACTACATAACAACCTTAAAGCCATCCTCAATTCACTGGAAGTAATTTGATAACTGCAGATTATAGTCAGAAATATCGCATATAAGGACAGATGACTAGGGTGTGGGGTGAGAGCAGGAATTCTTTGGGATTTGACTATGGACTGGGACTAGGAGGTTATCCAGAGAGGCAGATCATAGGCAAAGGCACAAACATGAATAAAAGAACGTGAAGAAAATTAACTTGCAGAAGTAAGGCATGTGCAGTGGGATGCTCTGTGAGAGAAAACGGAAAAATAGAATTTTTTTAACTAAGCAAGGCTCATTGCTAGCAAGCTAAAGAATCCAGACTTGAAATAATCAGAAATAAAGCAACAGGGTAGCATCCTAATCAGGGACAAGAGATGCTGAAAGCAACAAAGAGCCTGGCAGGGTCTGTGGGATGAATCGAAAGTGAGGAGACAGCTGAGAAGCTGCTGCCGTGATTTACATGGAACTTAAGAGGGAGTTGGCTGTGAGAGGCAGCATCTGAAACTGACACCCAGGGACAAATCCAAGAGACTTTGCAGAAAAGGAAAGATGCTCATGAACGATCAGATACAAGAAATGAAGGCATGAATGAAAACTCTGGGAGCCAGACAGCTGGGGTGGCACTCAGCAGGAGGGGTCAATGAAGTATATGACGTATCCTTCAGATTAAATTTTGTAATATTTATTACCAAGCTAGCCATCATGTAATATTTCTTTTTAATTTCTAATTCTGAGACACATGGTTAAAATTAAGGCTAATATTCTTGTTGGCTTTATTTCATGTAACTTTGAAATTCACCAAGTTGGGGGGATTGAGCATACACATCAAAATAGTATGCAGTTGCCAGAGCATGTTTTCATCTTATAACAGAATTGCAGAACAGTGCTACATGTAATCAAAACATATTTTACTAGGAAAGGCAATCAGGGCTCAAAATCAAAATGATTCTTGAATAGGGTAGTTGGCATAAGACAGCTAACCAATCTTTTAAGTATCATGTAAAAATTTAAGCTGATATTTTCTGCTTTTTAATAGTTACTTCTGTAGCAAGTAGAGGAACTGGTACTAAAAGTCCAAAGAAAAGTGAACATTTCACCCAGAGTAAGGTAGACACCAGGGAAAATGTTTAAAACCTGGTGAAAAATAAAGCATGCAAATTTCAGGAAGAAATAAATGTCTGCATGTGAAATGAATGTAAACATGGAGATCTGCCAGGCGCAAACGGGAAAGGCAAAAGATTGAGCTAAAGCTCCCCACCCGTGAGCCAAGGATTTAGGAGAAAGCTGTAAACAGAAATGAACTGGAGATCCAAAAATTAGAAACCTATGAATTAGCATGAAAGAAAATAAAATATTAGTGGGGAGACTTTAGCCTTTAACACTGTCAAAAGCAGAATCTTTTCTCAGGTTCACGAGCCTCTGTTCACCAGAAAAGGGCAACCTGCAGGGCCTGAACAAGGGTGGCACAACTCACACTGTGGAAGGTAGGAGAGAGCCAGTGGAGAACTAATGAGTTCTTCATTAAAAGAATTATATTCAGGGTCTCTGGAATGGCATTCCTAAAGGCAAAACTAGAATTAAATAGTCCCCAACCAGCAATCCCACTTCTGGGTATATATCTAGAGGAAAATAAGATTTGGAAGAGAGATGTGTACCATGTTCATCGGAGCATCATTCACAATAGTCAAAATATGGAAACAACCTAAGTATCTGTCAATAGGTGAATGGATAAAGAAGATATGCATATAAAGATATACATATATATAATTATATGTATTAATTTATAATGCCCTTATATATTAATTATGTATTTTATATACATTATATAATAGATATTATATATGACATATATAAAATATGTTACATATTATAAATATATAATTCATATATAAATTTATATATTTATTATGTTAAGTATATATCATATTAATTAAACATAAATTAATTGATTATATATCATTATAATATCTTATGTGTTATATAAGATATACATTATAATGGAATATTATTCAGCCCTGAGGAAAAAGGAAACCCTGCAATTTGTAACACCATGGATGGATTTTAAAGGCATTATGCTAAGTGAAATAAGTCAGACAGAGAAAGGCAAGTACTGTATGATCTGACTTACATGTGGAAAACTGAACTCCCCGAAACAGAGAGCAGAGTGGTAGAGTCAGGAGCTCCGGGTGGGGGAAATGGGGAGATGTTGGTCAAAGGGTTTAGACTTCCAATTAGAGGATAGATAAGTTCTTGAGATCTAATGTATAACATGGTGATTATAGATAGTAATACTGTATTATATATGTGAAAGCCGCTAAGAGAGTAAATCTTAAATGTTCTCACCACCAAAGAGAAATGGTGACATGATAGAGGTATTTGCTAACATTATGGTGGTAATCATTTTGCAATATATAAATATATAAAATCAACATATTTTATACCTTAAGCTCACACAATATTACATGTCAATTCTATCTCAATAAAGCTGGAAAATAAAATAAACAGTTCCCAAAATTTGGATGTTGAGATGAGAATTTAGAAGGAGGAAGTTGGCAGTTTATTTGGTATTACAGTATATATAAGGGATTTCTAGTTGATCTCTAATATCTAATCCTCCCTTCTCATTTAGTTACAGAATCCGCAAATGTTAGCAGGACTCATGGCTGCCTAAAATAAAGACTGTATTCCCTAGCTTCCCTTGCAGCAGAGGTGTAACCACTGATGAAGTTTTTGTCAATGGATTATAAGAGGAAGTGATGTATGTAACTTCAGGCAATGTCTTTTAAGGAAAGGATCTTGCACTGTTCTTATGTCGTTTTCATTCTTAGTCACTGAAGCAGAAGGGTGACAGCTGAGACTACAGAAGCCATCTCAGACCTCAATGTGAAAGTGACATACTAAGGATGGTGACACAAGAATACAGGTGACACAAGAATATCCCTGAAGATAAGGGAACCACCACACCAACCATAGATAACATTTACTTGAAAGTGAGATAAACTTCAATCTCAGTAGAGTCCTGAGAATTACCCAGTAAAGTTATCTTCAGGACAACTAGAACTTCCAGAGGCAGGACAGGCTCAATCCAAACCAAACTGGTATTGGAGGCTTCGAACACCAGAAAGCCAACAGGGTTGTTTCAAAGTAAATATTAGGGTAAATCAGAGTGTGACTGGACATGGGTTTTAGTTTGACATTGGGGAGGAAAGGACAATAAGGTGCCCAAACCACCTAACTTGACAACTGACCAGGTGTGGCTTAGGGAAAGTGAAGCAAACCTGTACAGCACCTTCTCTGCTTGGAAACATACAACATGGAAAAGGGGCATTCAGCTCTTGAGCTGAAAGTGAGGACTTCACACAGCCTTCATTAGGAGAAGGGAAGTCAGCAGGGCACTGAGAGCTGCCCGATTACAAACATGGGAGAAAACAGAGGGGGTTGCTCAAAAAACGTTGTATGTGAGGCACAAAATCAACAACAACATTGGAAAATTCTTACAGGGCTAAGAAAGTATAGCAGAATTTCCCTAAGCAGAAATTTCACGGTTAAATCGTGACTTTGTTGCTATGGGGTTATGCTCTAAGCCAAAACTCTATGAGATGAAACTAAAAATGTCAAGTGAAAGTGAAGAAACCACAAGATCCAGCGAGGCAGAAAAATGGTAGACCTCGTTTTATCATCCAAGCTGATAATACAGTTTGGTAAGGCCCGGCAGCACAGTGTGGGGGTCACACAGAGGGCTGCTCTTTAGAATTCACAAACAAACGAAATACCATGGTCGTGGCTTTGAGCCCTAGATAAGAACTTACATAGAAAGTATTTTCATAGGAACCACTATGTAATAGTTGTTACAACACAATTTAGTTCCACATTCTGGGAGAAAACTCAAAATATCCATTAAGCAGTTACACAACTTTAAAAAGGGAACTGTGACTAACTCAGAAGCAGTAAATAGGGAAAAAGGAAAAAAATGGTAAAAGGAATCACAGAAAGAGAAATTAATTGAGAGAGCCAGGTTATTGCTTAAACATTGCTAGAAACCCAAGTATTTGTCAGGAATAAAGAAGATGTGTTTCTCTTAAAAAAAAAGAAAATTCTATATGACTACTAACTGTGGAAAACAAACAAAAAAAACCTCTATTTTAGGAGGAAAAAAATTTTTTAATGTAAAAATTGACCAAATGAAAGGAATGAGGAGATGCAGAGTTTGAAGGACAAGTGTAAACCAGAACTGGAACAGAAAAAAGGCTGTCAGGTCTGCTGAGGAGCTCCAAACTCAGGAGCTAGAGACAGTGGACGCCGAGCTGGACATCAGGAGGGCCCTGCGGTCGTGGGGTGGGAGGTGTGACTGGAGGGGAAGGGAAGAAGGGGCGCTCAGCGGAGGTTTTAGGGAAATTTTGCCTCCAAACTTCAGTTTGGTAGGACACTAATGGGAGACAGTAAATGCCCAGAATGTTCTAAATGTGGCTCAGGGAACAAAAGTTCCATCAGAGCCACTTAAGAGTTCTGAAGGGACTATTACCCCAAATGCGGAAGAGGCCAGCCTCAGTGCGTGGCTATCACACTGTCAGGAAGGGTCCAGTCCACATGGAAATACTGAAGAACATGCAGATGAAATGAGGAGACTCACCTACCCGTAAAGGTAAACTAGTTGGATACAAAATCAAGCAGAAACCCTACACATTTTCTTAAATGTGGCAAAATGGAGGTGGGGGGGTTGCCAATCACGCTAGATTAATCTAGTATTTTGGGAGAGAAAGAGACACGAAGACAAGGGGGTTGATGGACATAATTTATTTAGAGCATCAAAGTTCTTCACATGGGCACCTGAACTAGAACAGGGCTATTTTCGAAAAACAAAAGAAAACAAAGCAAAAGCAAAACTCAGGTCTGACTCAGGCCTTCCAAAATGATGTCAATTCTCGTGATAACTTGTCAAGCCTCTGCAGGAAGGTGTGTTGCGTCATGATACAGCAAAGGGCTGAAATGCTCTCAGTTGTCTCTTCCCCTCATCCCTCTCCCAGGGAGCCCTTTCTCCGTCCTACACGCCCCTCCTGGCTCTGTGGGCTGCTCTTCACCCCCACCCCAGTCTCTCCCTCTCCAAAACCCTGGCCATTGCCCAGCCCTGCCTCACCTCTCACCCACCAGACCCAAAAAGGCCAGAGCCGGCAACAGCATTCGGCAAGAGGAAACGCCCTGGGTCAGCCTAAACGTTTACTACTTAGAGTTCTTTAACTATGCTCTTGGGAACGCTCCATTCACACATCCATACAAGATAGAAAAAGGTTCCGAAAAACAAATCAAAATGTTCTATCTCACACACATGGTAAAAATGATAATAACAGCTGACACTTTTAAAGATTTTATAATGCTTTACATATATGAAAGCCTTGACGCCCCCTATGTCAGCCTCACCAGCCTCATCACCACCATCCTCACCACCATCCCCACCACCAGCCTCACTACCATCCTCACCGTCAGCCTCACCACCATCCTCACCACCAACCCCACCACCATCCTCACCACCATCCCCACCACCATCCTCACCACCATCCCCACCACCATCTCTACCACCATCCCCACCACCATCTCCACCACCATCCTCACCACCATCCCCACCATCAGCCTCACCACCATCCCCACCACCGTCCTCACCATCAGCCTTACCACCATCCCCACCACCATCCTCACCACCATCCCCACACCATCCCCACCACCAGTCTCACCACCATCCTCACCACCATCCCCACCACCATCCTCACCACCATCCCCACCACCATCCTCACCACCAGCCCCACCACCAGCCTCACCACCAACTTCACCATCAGCCTCACCATCCCCACCACCAGCTTCACCACCATCATCACCGTCAGCCTCACCACCATCCCCACCACCAAGCCCACCACCATCCCCACCACCAGCCTCACCACCATCCCACCTCCAGCACCACCACCATCCTCACCACCATCCCCACCACCATCCCCACCACCAGCCTCACTACCATCCCCACCACCAGCCTCATCACCACCATCCCCATCTCCATCCCCACCACCAGCCTCACCACCATCCCCACCACCAGCCTCACCACCATCCCCACCACCATCTCTACCACCATCCCCACCACCATCTCCACCACCATCCTCACCACCATCCCCACCACCAGCCTCACCACCATCCCCACACCATCCCCACCACCAGTCTCACCACCATCCTCACCACCAGCCCCACCACCATCCTCACCACCAGCCCCACCACCATCCTCACCACCAGCCACACCACCAACTTCACCATCAGCCTCACCATCCCTACCACCATCCTCACCACCATCCCCACCACCAAGCCCACCACCATCCCCACCACCAGCCTCACCACCATCCCACCTCCAGCACCACCACCATCCTCACCACCATCCCCACCACCATCCCCACCACCAGCCTCACCACCATCCCCACCACCAGCCTCATCACCACCATCCCCACCACCAGCCTCACCACCATCCCACCTCCAGCTTCATTACCACCATCCCCACCACCATCCCCACCACCATCCTTACCACTATCCCCACCACCAGCCTCACCACCATCCCCACCACCAGCCTCACCACCATCCCCACCACCAAGCCCACCACCATCCCCACCACCAGCCTCACCACCATCCCACCTCCAGCACCACCACCATCCTCACCACCATCCCCACCACCATCCCCACCACCAGCCTCACTACCATCCTCATCACCAGCCTCATCACCACCATCCCCACCACCATCCCCACCACCAGCCTCGTCACCACCATCCCCTTTCACCATATGAAGAAGCCACAGTCACACTGCTTACTTAGCAGGACAAGTTTCTGAACCCTGCTCTTTACTCTAGCTCCAGAAACCACATTCTTAACTACTACACCAGGCGGACTCTTCCCTCTCCCAGTGAGAGTGCCTTCGTGAGCTTTCTGTGCCTATGGATGGCACCCCCGCCCATGTGCTACCCCCTGTCCTCCCCGCGCCCCCGGTACCTGGGCTGCGTGGATCCCTGCAGCAGCCTCTCCCGCTGGTGCTTTTCAGGAGCATATGATTCACGCACACACATACGCACACACACACAACCCTGCTACCATATGTAGCAGATTGTAGGGTGCCCAGCACTTAAAGCCAGTGCTTTAGCTTCTTTGCTAATAAGATTAAAAACACACACACACACATATCTGCTTTTTAAATGATTAAAACAAAGATTTTGAGTATATAATGGAGTGTATGAGACTAGATCTCACCATTTCTGAATGCCTATGGGTGAAATCAGGGACAAAATGTGTTGGAAATCTTCCAGGAGTTTGCTTCCTGTGGCTCTAAAAGTGGAAGTCAGAACGGGTCTCCTGGGCAGACTCTTCTTGGCTCTGAAAAAGAGCAAGTGAATGACCTCAGGATAGCGGCCACTTGGGAGCCGCGTGGCAGTGGATACTGGAGCCTGCCCCAAACCAGTCCCCTAAGGTTCCTGGCACCCTGGGAACTGGCTGTGAGCAGAGTGGATTTTAGAAGCAGAATACTGGAGGCAGTTTGGGGTGAGAGTTTGTGTATGTGTAGCGGGGAGCAGCTGTTCAGGCCAGGGAAGGACAGGTCTGACAGGGTTGACCCTTTGATCCTTCAGAGAACTATATGCCTGCAGCAGTGACCCAGATGAAGACCAGACCCAGTGTGTGTTTGGAACAGAACCAACATCAGTGACATGGTCTTGAAACCCAGCAAGGGTCTCCCTCAAGCCTCAAGGGCACCTGGGTTCCAGGCCCAGCCTAAGGAGAGAGGTACAAACAAGACCCTGTAGATTACTGATCACATAAAGGGAGAAAAGGGTCAAAGAAAGGGACTGGATTTCCTGCTTATCTGGGCATGTGGGGAGTAGAGAAGGTAGTGATTTCAAAAACAGATGGAATGTGATCTTATTTGTCCCTCCGTATACATGAAATGGGTCGTATCGATGATAATGGCTATAATTAGTTACTTCCTTCTCCCATTCTGCATTCCATCTCTGAGACCATGGCCTGGAACTGGTGCCTTCTTCGAACTTTCCTGAGCAAACACTATTATTACGTGTCACCCTCTCCTGCCGTGACGCCGCTTCCTCACCAATGGGGGCCTCATAAGTGGGTGAGATGTTCATGTTCTAGTCTGTCCTTGAATCTGCAGGACCATAAGATGCAGTTTATCTGTTCACTCTGTACTATCTGATGGTTGACAAATTGATTCACACTAATTAATTCCACACGAGGCTGATTCATGAGCTCAGAGAACAATATGTTAGATAACAGAGAAAGATCAAACTGGCCTGTAAAGCAAGGATGTGCATGTGAACTGGACACTGTGTTTGGGGTAAGTCTACCCTAGAAACCAAACAACAAAGTAAAGCATTGTCTTGTCAAGACAGAATCAAAGCAAAGGTGTTTGTAGGTTGTCACGTGTTATTTCTAGAAAGCCCTGATAAACTGAGTATTTGCTGTTCATGATTGCTATGCTTGAAAAACCAAGACCAATATTTAGAATGAAATTTCCCTCTCCCTTGAGGGAGCCAGAGTGACACTGATAAATCCTTACAGCCAAGCCACATCTTCCCCAGTGTCAACAAGACACACGCTCATTCTATTTGTTCTTGTCACTATGCTTAGAATTGTTAGACTTCCAGGTAGCTTTTATCAATCATAATTTAATGGGTGATTTAGATTGTGGCAAATAAGTCTAACATCAGAGCAGAGCACCCAGAGCTGAAAGGATACCAGCAATCACCTAGCTCACTGGTTTTCAAATTGTGTCCCAAGGATCCAAGGAGCAGCCGAATTAGGAAACTAGAATTTTAGGAGCAGGCTGAGTAGACAGGCTGTAGCTGACCACCCCTTTGTGAGGAGTTTGGTTTATTCAAAATGCAGAAACCATGCTATATTTTAACATAAAGAGACAGGATGAAGTTGACATTTTAAATAACCAATTTGGAGGAAGTGATTGGAGGAACGCATAAATAGAAGTAAGAAGACCACATAGGAAGGTTTAGCATTTGTCCAGGGAGATATGATGGTGTTGGGAATCAGAGTAATAGTAAAGCTGGAGAGAAATGGATGGATTTGAGACATAATTCAAAAGTAGAATAGATAGGGTTTGACTAGTGAGGGAACAGATGTTATCAAGGATTCATTCATTTATCCCATCCACAAAATTTGGGTGCTTACAATGGGCTAGGCCCTAGGCTAGGTGCTCAACTAGATAGCCAAGTTGTTCCCTTCCTGGAATTCACATGCTAGTGGAGGGAGGCAGACAACACATGGTTGAACAAATAAGTAAAATATTAACATGCTCGGGAAACAAATTGTAGGGCTCACATTAACTGTTTCCCTCCTCCCAGTGACCCTTGTCCTGCACCACCTCTTGTCTAATCAACCAGTTGTCCAATCTGCCGAAAATCATTTCACATGTTCTGCCCAGTTCTTTAGTCTGTAAGATGGAATGGCGACTCCACTCCCTGTTATTCCAGCACGGCCAGAAGTGGCAGTGACTTTTCTTGCATGAATTTAATTTAGAGGATAAAGGAAAGGGAGGCATCAAAACTCATCACCGGGTTCTGATTTTAACTGCACAGTAGATGGTTGTCAGGCAAATGGCTTTGGATTTATTTTTGTTTCTTCCCCTCTTCTATTTTTCCTTCCTTTCACCTTTCTTTCCTTCCTTCCTTTTTTGTGTAATGTGCGCTTTAAAATTTGTTTTGTTTTGAAAATTCCTGCAAGCAGAGTGATGGCAAAAAGGATGGAAGTCAATAGGCTGGTTTTGGACATGTTGAGTTTGAGATGTTATGAGACATGTGATACTACAGTTCAAAGAGGGGTAAAGCCTGAGATACCCTTGAGCACATGGCACATGGAGATACAGTTAACTAAGATGGGGAACCCTGAAGAGGAGCACATTTGTGCAGGGAGACCAGAAGCTCAGATTTGGAGACATTAAGTTTGAACTGTCCATGAAACATTCAAATAACATCATCAAGTAGACAGCTCAATATTGACATCTGGAGCTCACAAAGAGAGTTGGCCACAGGCTGGGGGCGGAAGATGGCGGCGTGAGTAGAGCAGCGGAAATCTCCTCCCAAAACAACATATATCTATGAAAATATAACAAAGACAACCCTTCCTAGAATAAAGACCAGAGGACACAGGACAATATCCAGACCACATCCGCACCTGAGAGAACCCAGCGCCTCGCGAAGGGGGTAAGATACAAGCCCCGGCCCCGCGGGAGCCGAGTGCCCCTCCCCCCAGCTCCCGGCGGGAGAAGAGCAGGCAGAGCGGGAGGGAGACGGAGCCCAGGACTGCCGAACACCCAGCCCCAGCCATCCGAGCCAGAGTGCAGAGCCATCGATACTAGGAAAACAGGGCAGCAAGAACAGTGAGCAGGCACTGGAGGCTGGGCGACAGAGGACATAAGAAAAGCGCGCGACCATTTTTTTTTTGCTTTTTTGCTGTTTTGTTTTGGCGAGCGCTTTTTGGAAGTCTTAAAGTGATAGGGACCCCAATACTAGGGAAACAAGGCAGAAAGACCGGTGAGCAGAGGCCTGAGGCTGGCACCGGAGAATAAAGAAAAACGAACGACCACCTTTTTTTTTTTTTTAATTTAAAAATTTTTTTCTTTTTTTTTTTTTTTTTTTTGGTGGTCGTTGTTTTGTTTTGGCGGGTGCTTTTTGGAAGTCTTAAAGGGGCAGGGCGGGTCACTTAATCCAGAGGTAGGGAATCCGGGATCTCTGGGCACCCTAACCCCTGGGCTGCAGGGAGCAGGGAGGCCCCTTACGGAGATAAATAGCCTCCCAGCAGCTCCTGCTCCAACGCGACTCCACCATTTTGGAGCAGCTGCCCGAGCTAGGCCACGCCCACAGCAACAGCGGAGATTAACTCCATAGCAGCCGGGCAGGAAGCAGAAGCCCTGTCTGCGCGCAGCTGCGCAGCACAAGCCACTAGAGGTCGCTGTTCTCCCAGGAGAGGAGGGCCACAAACCAACAAGAAAGGAAGTCCTTCCAGCCGTCACTCGTCCCAGCTCTGCAGACTATTCCTATCACCATGAAAAGGCAAAACTACAGGCAGACAAAGATCACAGAGACAACACCAGAGAAGGAGACAGACCTAACCAGTCTTCCTGAAAAAGAATTCAAAATAAGAATCATAAACATGCTGACAGAGATGCAGAGAAATACGCAAGAGAAATAGGAGGAAGTCCGGAAGGAGATCACAGATGCCAGAAAGGAGATCGCAGAAATGAAACAAACTCTGGAAGGGTTTATAAGCAGAATGGATAGAATGCAAGAGGCCATTGATGGAATTGAAATCAGAGAACAGGAACGCATAGAAGCTGACAGAGAGAGAGACAAAAGGATCTCCAGGAATGAAACAATATTAAGAGAACTGTGTGACCAATCCAAAAGGAACAATATCCGTATTATAGGGGTCCCAGAAGAAGAAGAGAGAGGAAAAGAGATGGAAAGTATTTTAGAAGAAATAATTGCTGAACACTTCCCCACACTGGGGGAGGAAGTAATCGAACAGACCACGGAAATACACAGAACCCCCAACAGAAAGGATCCAAGAAGGACAACACCAAGACACATAATAATTAAAATGGCAAAGATCAAGGACAAGGAAAGAGTGTTAAAGGCAGCTAGAGAGAAAAAGGTCACCTATAAAGGGAAACCCATCAGGCTAACGTCAGATTTCTCAACAGAAACCCTACAGGCCAGAAGAGAATGGCATGATATATTTAATACAATGAAACAGAAGGGCCTTGAACCAAGGATACTGTATCCAGCACGACTATCATTCAAATATGATGGTGGGATTAAACAATTCCCAGACAAACAAAAGCTGAGGGAATTTGCTTTCCACAAACCACCTCTACAGAACATCTTACAGGGAATGCTCTAGATGGGAGCACTCCTAGAAAGAGCATAGCACAAAACACCCAACATATGAAGAATAGAGGAGGAGGAACAAGAAGGGAGAGAAGAAAAGAATCTCCAGACAGTGTATATAACAGCTCAATAAGCGAGCTAAGTTAGGCAGTAAGATACTAAAGAGGCTAACCTTGAACCTTTGGTAACCATGAATTTAAAGCCTGCAATGGCAATAAGTACATATCTTTCAATAGTCACCCTAAATGTAAATGGACTGAATGCACCAATCAAAAGACACAGAGTAACAGAATGGATAAAAAAGCAAGACCCATCTATATGCTGCTTACAAGAAACTCACCTCAAACCCAAAGACATGTACAGACTAAAAGTCAAGGGATGGAAAAACATATTTCAAGCAAACAACAGTGAGAAGAAAGCAGGGGTTGCAGTACTAATATCAGACCAAATAGACTTCAAAACAAAGAAAGTAACAAGAGATAAAGAAGGACACTACATAATGATAAAGGGCTCAGTCAAACAAGAGGATATAACCATTCTAAATATATATGCACCCAACACAGGAGCACCAGCATATGTGAAAGAAATACTAACAGAACTAAAGGGGGATATAGACTGCAATCCATTCATTCTAGGAGACTTCAACACACCACTCACCCCAAAGGATAGATCCACTGGGCAGAAAATAAGTAAGGACACGGAAGCACTGAACAACACAGTAGAGCAGATGGATCTAATAGACATCTATAGAACTCTACATCCAAAAGCAACAGGATATACATTCTTCTCAAGTGCACATGGAACATTCTCCAGAATAGACCATATACTAGGCCACAAAAAGAGCCTCAGTAAATTCAAAAAGATTGAAATCCTACCAACCAACTTTTCAGACCACAAAGGCATAAAACTAGAAATAAACTGTACAAAGAAAGCAAAGAGGCTCACAAACACATGGAGGCTTAACAACACGCTCCTAAATAATCAATGGATCAATGACCAAATCAAAATGGAGATCCAGCAATATATGGAAACAAATGACAACAACAACACTCACTAAGCCCCAACTTCTGTGGCACGCAGCAAAAGCAGTCTTAAGAGGAAAGTATGTAGCAATCCAAGCATATTTAAAAAAGGAAGAGCAATCCCAAATGAATGGTCTAATGTCACAATTATCGAAATTGGAAAAAGAAGAACAAATGAGGCCTAAGGTCAGCAGAAGGAGGGACATAATAAAGATCAGAGAAGAAATAAATAAAATTGAGAAGAATAAAACAATAGCAAAAATCAATGAAACCAAGAGCTGGTTCTTCGAGAAAATAAACAAAATAGATAAGCCTCTAGCCAGACTTATTAAGAAGAAAAGAGAGTCAACACAAATCAACAGTATCAGAAATGAGAAAGGAAAAATCACGACGGACCCCATGGAAATGCAAAGAATTATTGAAGAATACTATGAAAACCTATATGCTAACAAGCTGGGAAACCTAGGAGAAATGGACAACTTCCTAGAAAAATACAACCTTCCAAGATTGACCCAGGAAGAAACAGAAAATCTAAACAGACCAATTACCAGCAACGAAATTGAAGTGGTAATCAAAAACTACCAAAGAACAAAACCCCTGGGCCAGATGGATTTACCTCGGAATTTTATCAGACATACAGGGAAGACATAATACCCATTCTCCTTAAAGTTTTCCAAAAAATAGAGGAGGAAGGGATACTCCCAAACTCATTCTATGAAGCTAACATCACCCTAATACCAAAACCAGGCAAAGACCCCACCAAAAAAGAAAACTACAGACCAATATCCCTGATGAACGTAGATGCAAAAATACTCAACAAAATATTAGCAAACTGAATTCAAAAATACATCAAAAGGATCATACACCATGACCAAGTGGGATTCATCCCAGGGATGCAAGGATGGTACAACATTCGAAAGTCCATCAACATCATCCACCACATCAACAAAAAGAAAGACAAAAACCACATGATCATCTCCATAGATGCTGAAAAAGCATTTGACAAAGTTCAACATCCATTCATGTTAAAAACTCTCAGCAAAATGGGAATAGAGGGCAAGTACCTCAACATAATAAAGGCCATCTATGATAAACCCACAGCCAACATTATATTGAACAGCGAGAAGCTGAAAGCGTTTCCTCTGAGATCGGGAACTAGACAGGGATGCCCCCTCTCTCCACTGTTATTTAACATAGTACTGGAGGTCCTAGCCACGGCAATCAGACAAAACAAAGAAATACAAGGAATCCAGATTGGTAAAGAAGAAGTTAAACTGTCACTATTTGCAGATGACATGATACTGTACATAGAAAACCCTAAAGACTCCACTCCAAAACTACTAGAACTGATATCGGAATTCAGCAAAGTTGCAGGATACAAAATCAACACACAGAAATCTGTGGCTTTCCTATATACTAACAATGAACCAACAGAAAGAGAAATCAGGAAAACAACTCCATTCACAATTGCATCAAAAAAAATAAAATACCTAGGAATAAACCTAACCAAAGAAGTGAAAGACTTATACTCTGAAAACTACAGGTCACTCTTAAGAGAAATTAAAGGGGACACTAACAGATGGAAACTCATCCCATGCTCATGGCTAGGAAGAATTAATATCGTCAAAATGGCCATCCTGCCCAAAGCAATATACAGATTTGATGCAATCCCTATGAAACTACCAGCAACATTCTTCAATGAACTGGAACAAATAATTCAAAAATTCATATGGAAACACCAAAGACCTCGAATAGCCGAAGCAATCCTGAGAAAGAAGAATAAAGTAGGGGGGATCTCACTCCCCAACTTCAAGCTCTACTATAAAGCCGTAGTAATCAAGACAATTTGGTACTGGCACAAGAGCAGAGCCACAGACCAATGGAACAGACTAGAGAATCCAGACATTAAACCAGACATATATGTTCAATTAATATTTGATAAAGGAGCCATGGACATACAATGGCGAAATGACAGTCTCTTCAACAGGTGGTGCTGGCAAAACTGGACAGCTACATGTAGGAGAATGAAACTGGACCATTGTCTAACCCCATATACAAAAGTAAACTCAAAATGGATCAAAGACCTGAATGTAAGCCATGAAACCATTAAACTCTTGGAAGAAAACATAGGCGAAAACCTCTTAGACATAAACATGAGTGACCTCTTCTTGAACATATCTCCCCGGGCAAGGAAAACAACAGCAAAAATGAGTAAGTGGGACTATATTAAGCTGAAAAGCTTCTGTACAGCAAAAGACACCATCAATAGAACAAGAAGGATCCCTACAGTATGGGAGAATATATTTGAAAATGACACATCCGATAAAGGCTTGAGGTCCAGAATATATAAGGAGCTCACACGCCTCAACAAACAAAAAACAAATAACCCAATTAAAAAATGGGCAGAGGAACTGAACAGACAGTTCTCCAAAAAAGAAATACAGATGGCCAACAGACACATGAAAAGATGCTCCACATCGCTAATTATCAGAGAAATGCAAATTAAAACTACAATGAGGTATCACCTCACACCAGTAAGGATGGCTACTATCCAAAAGACAAACAACAACAAATATTGGCAAGGCTGTGGAGAAAGGGGAACCCTCCTACACTGCTGGTGGGAATGTAAGTTAGTTCAACCATTGTGGAAAGCAGTATGGAGGTACATCAAAATGCTCAAAACAGACTTACCATTTGACCCAGGAATCCCACTCCTAGGAATTTACCCTAAGAACGCAGCAATCAAGTTTGAGAAAGACAGATGCACCCCTATGTTTATCGCAGCACTATTTACAATAGCCAAGAATTGGAAGCAACCTAAATGTCCATTGATAGATGAATGGATAAAGAAGATGTGGTACATATACACAATGGAATACTACTCAGCCATAAGAAAAGGGCAAATCCAATCATTTGCAGCAACATGGATGGAGCTGGAGGGTATTATGCTCAGTGAAACAAGCCAAGCGGAGAAAGAGAAATACCAAATGATTTCACTTATCTGTGGAATATAAGAACAAAGGAAAAACTGAAGGAACAAAACAGCACCAGAATCACAGAACTCAAGAATGGACTAACAGGTACCAAAGGGAAAGGGACTGGGGAGGATGGGTGGGTAGGGAGGGATAAGGGGGGGGAGAAGTAGGGGGGTATTAAGATTAACATGCATGGGGGGGTAGGAGAAAAGGGAGGGCTGTACAACACAGAGAAGACAAGTAGTGATTCTACAACATTTTGCTATGCTGATGGACAGTGACTGTAAAGGGGTTTATAGGGGAGACCTGGTATAGGGGAGAGCCTAGTAAACATAATATTCGTCATGTAAGTGTAGATTAGTGATACCAAAAACAAAGCAAAAAAAAAAAAAAAAGGGCAGTTCCTGTGTGGTAACCTCCAATGAGTTCTACACAAGGGTATAAAGGGCATATATGAGTGTAGGCAAAGGGTCTGTTTGCGTCTATACAGAAGATCAAAGCCTAATTTGGCTACCCCGAAAATGAACTAAGATACGATATGAAAGAGAACTTCCAACACCAGCACTCTCTGGAAGACTCATGCCAGAAGATGATCATCAAAAAACCCCAACAAAGATCCACGCACTGCTACAGGTGTAGATGCACTCATCCCACCAGCTCCTGGACTTGCCATGGGAATGAGGAAGGAGATATCTAAGCTGGCCTGTGCATACAGTAAAACAACAAATTTGACTGGATCTATACTGTTGGAACTCAACCAAGAATTAGGAGAAGTGCAAATTGTAGCGCTCCAAAATCTTACAACTATAGACTATTTACTGTTAAAAGAACATAAGGGATGTGAACATGCCCCAGGAATGGGTTGTTTTAATTTGTCTGATTTCTCTCAGACTGTTCAAGTTCAGTTGGACAATATCCACCATATCATAGATAAGTTTTCACAAATGCCTAAGGTGCCTAACTGGTTTTCTTGGTTTCACTGGAGATGGCTGGTAATTACAGATATGCTTTGGTTATGTAACTATACTCCTATTATGTTAATGTGTGTGCGCAATTTAAGTAGTAGCTTAAAACCTATACATGCTGAAGTACTCTACGAGAAGATATGTCAAAGAAATAATCAATCTTCCCATGTTTTCTTCCACCTGCTACTTCTATAGCTTTTCTTCTTCCTTCCTAATTACAACCCTTAAATAGAATTCGTGCCTCATATCAAATTTACCGAGTATCATGATTCTTCCAAGTGGTAAAGATACCTCAAGACAAATGCTGGGCATAGAAGCCACAGGGCATAAATATGCAAAGAAGTAAAAAGCTAACCTTTTCAAACAATAAGGCTTCCCTCTCACTTACCAACTTCACATTTCCCTGTATGGCCCCGGAAGATGACTGGTTAGCCAGAGACGGGTAAGATTCCTCAAGGGAGGAACAACCTAAGACAGGCACAGTCGCAGGGGGACCATCAGGTGAGAAACTGGGGATCAACAGAGGTGAGGCTTAGAACCTCACCCCCCTGTTCTGAGAGAAATCTTATGCATACGTGGATATTTTATTGCCCTTGTCTAGCTTGGATTAACACATAGTCTACAGGCACACACCTGATCATCTACATTGGCTCTCTTACAATACTAAACTATGTTTTCTACCTATACCTTGTATCTACCTACCACTTCAGCATTTTATTAAAAATAATAATAATAAAGAGAGAAATGTGGTATCCATATATAAATCAAGTATAAAAACCAAATGAGTATTCATATTTGAACTGACTGTTTAGAGTTCATAATGCATGAGCAAAACCGAAAGTTTCTGTGATGACTGCCCTTGTACTGTTCACTATGTAACTTATTCATTATGTAAGAATTTGTTCTACAAGTTAGAACTTGTTTGTTATACCTCAGAAGATTGGAGACTGATGAAAATTAGGCTCGGGGTGGATTAATGATTGTACATTGAGCATTGACTCCCCTATATAGAATTTTATTGTCGTTAACAACCATTTGATCAAGAAATATGAGAGATGCCCTCACAAAAAAAAAAAAAAAAAAAAAAAAGGACAGACTTCCAATGGTAAAATAAATAAGTAACCGGGATGTAATGTATAGCATAAGGAATATAGTCAAGATATTGTAACAGCTTGGTAGGGTGATAGCTGGAACCTAGAATTATGTATATAAATGTTTTATCATTGTGTTGTACACTTGAAACTAATGTAATGTAATACTGTGCATCAACTACCCTTCAATAAAAAATGATTATTTTAAAAATATATATAAAAATATAAAAAAATTAAAATTAAAATTAAAAAAAAGAGAGTTGGCCACAGATATAAATTGGGACTCTTCAGCGTGTAGTAGCATTTAAATCATGAGAAAGGATGAAGTTACTTCAGAAGAGAGAGTGAAGAGAAGGAGAAAGGAAAAGAGAGGAGAGGAGAGGAGAGGAGGCAGTAGGGGGGGTGCCAACCACAAGCCTGGGGCACATCTCCCTGAGGGAGAGGGGCCATCAGCAGGGCTTGGAGAGGACTGACCATGGCAGCAAGGGGAGAACAGAGAGTGTTTTCAGAGGAATATTTCAAGATGAATTATCAATTGGTCCAAATGCTGCTGAAAGGTCAAGTAAGAAAGGCATTTTACAGTGTCCATTGGATTTAGTAAGTCATTTGTGAGCCCATCAGGAGCAGTTCCGGTAGGTGGAGAAGGGGGAGTTGGAGCAGGGTCAGACAAGAATGAATGGGAGGAAAGCGGAGTGTGCTCTTCCATGGGGAACAGCAAAGTAGGGTGATCATGGAGAGACATGATGAGGTAGTAGAGGTTTGCTGTTTATTTTTAAGACGTAAGGCACAGAGCGCATTTGGATGACAAAGCCAGGAGGCTAAGAATGCAGAAAGAGAGGTTAACAGAGGGGCAAGTTCCCTGAAAAGGCTCCTGAAAGGTCCAGGACCCAGAACCCCCTCTCTTGTGGCCCTCCCTACACCCTTTCATGAGCTTTCGCAGACCTCCCCAAACTATTAAGACCTCTCTAAAGGCAGGGATCACCCCCAATTCCTCCCTGAGCTCACCTGTGGATAGCATACACTAAGTGTTTGAAACGTTTCTTCAGTAAGTTAATGTGCATGTAATGCCAAGGGATGAATGAAATTTATCTGGTAAAATCTGCCCTGGAAAGAGGAGCGAGGATCTCTATGTAGCTCATTACGTTGAGATCATAAAACACTTTCTGTAGATTTTAGTTAATGTCCACAGAGTAGAAAATAAGCACAATGAAAACAAAGTTCTTCTTATTAATATTTTAGGGGCAAAGAATGTAATTTTTTTCCAAATTAATCACAACTGATGAATAGCTACTTCCTGTTGTAGATCCAAAGGCTTCTTTCAGCATTCTAGGGTAAAGAGTAATTGCTGTATTTTACATCTGAAATCCATTCTCATTTATCAAAAAACTCTTTAGTTTGGAAGTACTACCTAATTATTTCCATTATTTCCCTAATATCTCTACATGTTGACATAGTATTATTTTGCCATCAATTCTCACAATCAAATCCTGGATAATTCAAAACAGTGAATAATCAATACAGAAGGGGACAGCAGTTTTGTCATCTCAATCTAGGCTAATAGCCCATGTCAACCCACAGATGACAGAAGTTCAGCTCAGAATCATTTTGTGTGGCAAGGGGTCTGCTCAGGATTTTTTAATTTCTAGGATTTACTCACAAAGGCAATCAAGAACTGACTAAAAGGATAAAGCTCTCTGTTGGAAGAAGTTTATGTAGTTCCAGGACATGGCAAAAGGCAAAATTCAATTCATAGAATTTAGAACTAAGACCTAGAACTGAGAAACCACCCAGTCCTTCCCTCACCTTTTACAAATGAAAATAAAACCCAGAATGATTGCATGACTTGCTCAAGGTCATACAGCAAGTTCACAAAATATCCTTCCAATTGATGAGGTCCTGTGTAAATCCCATCCAGTGCTCTACACTATCTTGAGTCCCCAAAGTGTTCTTGTTTCCTTTTGTCTTTGTCAGCAAAAATAACTGTCTTCAAACTCTAAAGGACATTTTAAAATATGAAGAATAAGTTGAAATCCAAGATAAATAAAATATTAAGGGAAATTCAGGTTTTGAAGCTTTGTTACTTCCCAGCTGTTGACTCACATAATCCTTCCCAGCTTCTATGAGGTTTTAACTCCATTTACAGTTGAGGAAACAGAAGCTATGTAAGTAATTTAGTGTGGTCACACAGTTAGCAAATGATGCAACTAGACAAGAATTTAGTTCTACAACTCTAGGTATATCTCTTTTCACTATATCACACTTCAAATGAGATCACACCTTCCAGCCAAGACAGACCATAACCCAGAGTACTGAAAGGCTTGGAGATGTCACAATGCAACCACTGTTGGCAATCTTTGGGGGGGAAGTGTGGACGTGAAGAACAGAGAGGTGTCAGAAGACCAGAAAATAGTTTTTGATTGTGAAATTTGAGAAAGCCTCGATTCTGGGAACTATATTTTGGTCAAAGTAAATTCTTGATGTCAAACCTTGGCAAAATTCTATAATAAAGTTACTAAATAGATGGTTTGTGAACCACTTAGGAAAGAATGCTGTGATCATATGGAGCCAACATAGGTTCACTAGGGTCATGATGCCAAAACCATCAAACACATCCATCAGGAAATGAGTTAATTCTGTTGGGATGTCATTGTGATCAAATTGAAAATGGTTAAGAGAATAGGACAGTTGGACATGTTCACAACTAGTTCAAGTTGTCAATGGCCTGTCGTATAATCCTGCCTGATATAATGCCATTAAAAATTTTAGCAATTTTCTTCAACTGAAAATTGTCAGACATGGATAAAAGTTCAAAGGGAGATGCTTTATGATGAAAACCAATAATCATTTTGACAGACTGAAATGGTCAACCCCTCCATTTTAGATTTAACAGGGAAAAGTATAGTCACACATTTAAGTAAAAATAAATAGATAAGTACATGACAGATGATGATGATAGATAGATAGATAGATTTAATTTTTGTCTCCCCAACCCTGTGGGATTGTGAAAGTTCTGCTACTATTATCTGGGCATAATATATATCAAAAGCCTGTAGAAATTGTATTAGTTAATTTTATGTGTCATCTTTACTGAGCTAAGGGATGGCCAGAGAGCTGGTGAGATGTTATTCTGGGTGTGTCTTTGCAGGGGTTTCCAGAAGAGATTAGCATTTGAATTGGTAGACTGAGTAAGATATCCACCATCACCAATGTAGGTGGGCATCCTCCAATCCATTAAGGGCCCAAATAAAACAAAAAAGGCAAAGGAAGGGCAAATTCTCTCTCTCTTCTTGAGCTGGGAGATGGGACACCCAGCTTCTCCTGCCTTCCTAGACCAGAGCTCTTGGTTCAGATTCTGGGACTTACATGACTACCCCTACTCTATCCTCCCCATTCTCAGGTCCTCGGCCTCAGACTGGGACTCACACTACCAGCTACCTGGGTTTCAGGCCTTTGGACTCAGACTGAGTCACCCACTGCTTGTCCTGGTGCTCCAGCTTGCAGGTGGCAGACTGTGGCATATCTCAGCCTCCATAATCGTGTGAGCCAAGGTCCATAATAAATCTCCTCTTACATATCTATATTGGCTCTATTTCTCTGGAGAACCATGACTAATAGAGAAGTCCATGTTATTTGACATTAAATGATCACCTTTGGTAACTGAACTTTCCAGCTATGATGTAGTAGGTTGTAGAAGACTAATACTCCCACAGAAAACAACTAGAAGAGCTGAATATAACACAAAAGAATGACTGAGGTCATGAAAAAGCTGCTTGGGCAGCCAGGACATGAGGGACCAAAGTTCTGGAATGAAGAATCAGAGATCATCCCAACAGCTTGTATGCAGCCTTTTCCCCCAGGACATTTATGGATTCTTGGTGGAGTGGTAGAAGAGGCTAAGAACTAGATAAATGACACAGACTAAGTAGCAGAACTTTCAGCAACCCCACAGAGTTGGAGAGGCAAAAATTAAAATTAGGGGAGTACATAAAAGGTACAAGCTTCCAGTTATAAAATAAATAAGCCCTGGAGATGTAAGGTATGGGTGACCATAGTTAATAATACTGTATCATATATTTGAAAACTGCTACGAGAGTAGATCTTAAAAGTTCTCAACACAGTAAAAAAATCTGTGACTATGTATGGTGACAGATGTTAACTAGACTTACTGTGGTGATCATTTTGCAATATATAGAAATATTGAATTGCTGTATTATACACTGGAAACTAACACCATGTTGTATGTCAATTATATATCAATAAGAAAAGAAAATATTAATAACAAGTCATCATAAGGGAAATAACACCATACAGAAAGATAGAAATGCAGGAGTAGAAAGGGTAAATTTGTGACATACTAATCTTGATGGTGTCAAGCAGCCATAAAAATGTTTTGTAGGGTTGGAAGCATATGTAGAACTAAAATGCACACCAACACTAACAAAAAGAGGCAAGAAGAGATGAGTTAAATCACTATTTAAGAAGCATTGTTTCACAGGAAATTGTAAGAGTATAAATGAATTAGATGCAAATAAGTCAGGGAATGACATTACAATTTCTAAATTTCTAACAACAAAAAGAATAGTAACAGAATATATAACACACAAAGCCAATACAAGGAAAAGTGGAATAATAAATAAATATTTTCAAATACTCACCTTCAGTCAATGAATAATCCTACTATAAATTAGAAAACATTCTAAACTATACTATAATGAAAATACGACATCAGCTAGTCCTTGTGTCTGCAGGGCCCTGAGCGTGAGTAGAGTCATGCCTGGAACGGCAGGCTGAGGATCTGTACTTCATGTGGAGGGTTCTGGAGGGTTTGTGAACAGAAGGGGATGGAGTTTAAGTTAGAGTTTTAAGTGTTTTCCCGAGGCTGCTCAGAAGCAGAAGCTGGAGTCGGGGTGATGGGGACACTGAGGCACAAGAAGGTTGGCACCTTTCAGGTCACGGAGCTGGTGAGTGGCAGCCCTGGAAGCTGAAGCACAGATGCTGGGCTGTTAGCCTGAGGACACCAGGCTCCAGGGCTGGGCAGGGGTACAAGGGAGCCCAGCCATGGTGGTCTGCCTCTTCCCACAGGTTCTAAGGGCTGAAGGAGCACTTACGGGATCTACGCAGGGAAGCGGAGGGTGTCCCGGTCCCCCTGGTCCCAGTCCTACCACATGGTCTCTGGGGTCATGGTGTCCTGAGACTCTTCACCTGCCCTTTTCCAGCCCTTGGGTCTGGGGATTTGGAGATACTCCAAGTCCAGGGTCCTAAGCCCACGACAAGAGTTATATGGAGGAGTTCTTATTCCTGGCAATCAGTGGTATGGGGCGTGGATATTTATCCCAGAGGCCAGTACCAGGATGTACAAATTCTTAGAGGTAAAGCTGAGCTGGGAATGCTCAGGAAACCATGGATCTCCTCTTTTCTTCAGAAGGTGACAAAGAGGACAGGACAAGAGTCAGGACTGCCATAGGTGCCTGAGAAGTTGGAGGTAATGGGAAGTCTGGATGTGGGGGTGGGGGTCATCTTACCCAGGTAGAAACAGGCTCCATGTGGCTGCAGAGTGAGTAGGCTGTGGGATGAGGGTGGAAGCAGGCTTCCTGGGAGGAGATTACTGCAATAGTCCAGGTGGAAGCTGATGGACCAGGGTGGTGGCTTTGGAGGTGGGAGAAATGCTTGGATTCTGAGTCCATTTTTAAGAAAGGACAAGCAGATGTTTGAATGTCAGAGGGGACAAAAGATAAAGGGAGGAGTCAGGAATGACCCTAGGGATTTTGGATCCAGCAGCTGGAGGGATGGGAGCCCCATCAGCTGGGAAGGGTATTATGGCCTGAACTGTGTCCCCTAAAAGTCAGATGTTAAAGCTCCAATCTCTTGTGCCTCAGAATGTACCCATATTTAGAGATAAAGTCCTTAAAGAGGTGATGAAGCTAAAATGAAAGCTTGAATGTGGGGCCCTCATTCAATGTAAGTGGTGTCTGAGGAGGAAGAAGCACCAGGGATGCATGCCTCAGAGAAGCAGGACAAGGGAATTACCCTTCAAGTCACAGAGAGGCCTCAGGAGAAATCAAACCTGCCCACAGCAGAACTGCGAAAAAACAAATGTTCTGTTGTTTAAGCCAAATAATAATGAATAGAGAGGATGCCAAGAGGACTCAGTGGGGAAAAGATGGTCTTTCAAGAAATGATGCTTGGAAAACTGGCTATCTACGTGCAAAAGAATAAAGTTGAACCCCCTCCTATACCATATATAAAAATAAACTCACAATCAAAGACTTAAACATTAGAGTTAAAACTAGAAAGCTCTTAGAAGAAAACAGAGGAAAAGCTACATGATGTTGGATTTGGCCATGAGTTCTTAGATGTGATACCAAAAGGATAGGCAACAGAAGAAAAAAATCATTAGTACTTCATCAAAATCTAACACTTCTGTGTACACTATCAAGAAAATGAGAGGATAATGCACATAATGTGAGAAAATGTTTACAAATCATATCTGATAAAGGGTTAATTTCCAGAATATATAAAGAATGCCTACAACTCAACAAGAAAACAACCCAGTTCAAAAATAGGCAAAGGAACTGAATAGACATTGCTCTGCAGAAAATATGCAAATGTTCGACAAAATTCAACATCCATTCATCATAAAAACTCTCAGCAAAATGGGTATAGAGGGCAAGTACCTCAACATAATAAAGGTCATATATGAAAAAACCACAGCCAACATCATACTGAACAGCAAGAAGCCGAAAGAATTTCCTCTAAGATTGGGAACAAGACAGGGATGCCCACTCTCCCCACTGTTATTCAACATAGTACTGGAGGTCCTAGCCATGGCAATTAGACAAAACAAAGAAATACAAGGAATCCAGATCGGTAAAGAAGAAGTCAAACTGTCACTATTTGCAGATGACATGATATTGTACATAGAAAACCCTAAAGACTCCACTCCAAAACTACTAGAACTGATATCGGAATACAGCAAAGTTGCAGGATACAAAATTAATACACAGAAATCTGTGGCTTTCCTATACACTAACAATGAACTAATAAAAAGAGAAACCAGGAAAACAATTCCATTCACAACTGCATCAAAAAGAATAAAATACCTAGGAATAAACCTAACCAAGGAAGTGAAAGACCTATACCCTGAAAACTACAAGACACTCTTAAGAGAAATTAAATAGGACACTAACAAATGGAAACTCATCACATGCTCTTGGCTAGGAAGAATTAATATTGTCAAAATGGCAATCATGCCCAAAGCAATCTATAGATTCAATGCAATCCATATCAAATTACCAACAGCATTCTTCAATGAACTGGAACAAACAGTTCAAAAATTCATATGGAACCACCAAAGACCCCGAATAGCCAAAGCAATCCTGAGAAGGAAGAATAAAGAGGGAGGGATCTCACTCCCCAACTTCAAGCTCTACTACAAAGCCACAGTAATCTAGACAATTTGGTACTGGCACAAGAACAGAGCCACAGACCAGTGGAACAGAATAGAGTCTCCAGACATTAACCCAAACATATATGGCCAATTAATATACGATAAAGGAGCCATGGACATACAATGGGGAAATGACAGTCTCTTCAACAGACGGTGCTGGCAAAACTGAACAGCTACAGGTAAGAGAATGAAACTGGGTCATTGTCTAACCCCATACACAAAAGTAAATTCAAAATGGATCAAAGACCTGAATGTAAGCCATGAAACCATAAAACTCTTAGAAAAAAACATATGCAAAAATATCTTGGACATAAACATGAGCAACTTCTTCATGAACATATCTCCCCAGGCAAGGGAAACAAAAGCAAAAATGAACAAGTGGGACTATATCAAGCTGAAAAGCTTCTGTAGAGCAAAGGACACCATCAATAGAACAAAAAGGCAACCTACAGTATGGGAGAATATATTCATAAATGACAGATCCGATAAAGGGTTGACATCCAAAATATATAAAGAGCTCATGCACCTCAACAAACAAAAAGTGAACAATCCAATTAAAAAATGGGCAGAGGAGCTGAACAGACAGTTCTCCAAAGAAGAAATTCAGATGGCCAACAGACACATGAAAAGATGTTCCACATCGCTAGTCATCAGAGAAATGCAAATTAAAACCACAATGAGATATCACCTCACACCAGTAAGGATCACCAGCATCCAAAAGACAAACAACAACAAATGTTGGCAAGGTTGTGGAGAAAGGGGAACCCTCCTACACTGCTGGTGGGAATGTAAATTAATTCAACCATTGTGGAAAGCAGTATGGAGGTTCCTCAAAAAGCTCAAAATAGAAATACCATTTGACCCAGGAATTCCACTCCTAGGAATTTACCCTAAGAATGCAGCAGCCCAGTTTGAAAAAGACAGATGCACCCCTATGTTTATCACAGCACTATTTACAATAGCCAAGAAATGGAAGCAACCTAAGTGTCCACCAGTAGATGAATAGATAAAGAAGATGTGGTACATATACACAATGGAATATTATTCAGCCATAAGAAGAAATCAAATCCTACCATTTGCAACAACATGGATGGAGCTAGAGGATATTATGCTCAGTGAAATAAGCCAGGCGGAGAAAGACAAGTAACAAATGATTTCACTCATCTGTGGAATATAAGAACAAAGGAAAAACTGAAGGAACAAAACAGCAGCAGAATCACAGAATCCAAGAATGGACTAACAGTTACCAAAGGGAAAGGGACTGGGGAGGATGGGTGGGAAGGAAGGGAGAAGGGTGGGGAAGAAGAAAGGGGGCCTTATGATTAGCATGTATAATGTGGCGGTGGGGCACGGGGAGGGCTGTGCAACACAGAGAAGACAAGTACTGATTTTACAGCATCTTACTACGCTGATGGACAGTGACTAATGGGGTATGTGGGGGGTACTTGGTGATGGGGGGAGTCTAGTAAACATAATGTTCCTCATGTAATTGTAGATTAATGATACCTAAATAAATAAAAAAGAAAACATGCAAATGGCCAGGAAGCACAGAAAAGTTGCTCAACATCACTAATCATTACAGAAATGCAAATCAAAACCATGAGACAACTTCACACCCAATTAAGGTGGCTATTATAAAAAAAAAAACAAAATAACAAGGATGTGGAAAAACTGAAACCCTTGTACATTGCTGGAGGGACTGTGAAATGGTGCGGTCACCATAGAAAATAGTTTGGTAGTTCCTCAAAAAGCAAGCATAGAATCACCATATAATCCAGCAATTCCACATCTAGATACACACCAGAGAATTCAAAGCAGGCCTCAAATATGTTCTTGCACATCTATGTTCATAGCAGCACTATTGGCAATAGTCAAAAGTTGTAATTAATCCAAATATCTCTCAATAAATGAATGAATAAGCAAAATATAGTATATGTACACAATAGAATATTTTTCTGCCTTAAAAAGGAGTGAAATTCTGACACATGCTACAACATAGATAACCTGAAGGACATTATGCTAAGTGAAATAAGTCAGACACAAAAGGAAAAATATTGAATAGGAGATACCTAGAATAGTCAAATTCACAGAGACGGAAGGTAGAATAGAGGTTACCAGGGACTGAGGGGATAGGGGAATGGGAATTTATTGTTTAATGGGTGCAGAGTTTCTGTCTGACATGATGAAAATGCTCTGGAATTGAATAATGGTGATGGTGGTACAACAGTGAGAATGTGCTTAATGTCACTGAGTTGTACACCTAAAAATGGTTAAAATAGTCAATTTAATGTTACATATGTTACCACAATTTTTAAAAATACACAGAAAAATTCAATCAATGTAATTTACTGTATTAACAGAAGAAAACCAATGATTATTTCAATAGATGTGGACAAACCATGTGATCAGATTCAATACCCACTTGTGATTTTTTTAAGTTTTTTTAGATTAGTAGGGATAGAAAGGAACTTAACTAAATATCTTTAAAAATCTTAACTAAATATCTCTTTAGCAAAGATACTTAACTAAGTATCTTTCTTAAAAGACTATAGCAAATGCAGTACTTACTAGCACGATATTGAAAGTTTTCCCCCTAAGATAAGGGATAATATAAGAATGCCCAGCAACACTACTTCTAATCAACATTATTCTGAAATGCCTATAAATCAAAAAAAGAAATAAAGTTTTTAAGAAATTAAAAAAAGAAATAAAACTGTCATTATTTGTAGATATAATGATTATATACATAGGAAATCTAAAATACTCCAAAATCAATCAGAATTAATAAGTAAAAAGTAAGGCCTCTACTTACAATATCAGAATACAAAAACCCTACATACCATAACAATTAGAAAATGAAAGTTTTTAGATGATAACATTTACAATATGATTTTTAAAACCAAATACTTAGAAATAAATTTAATGAAAGGCGAGCAAGACCTCTTACAGGGTCTTAGAAGTTAAAGACCTAAATCAACAGAGGACCATTTCACATATATGGCCCCAATATAGTCAAGATGCAAATTCTTCCCAAATCAATCTATAGATTCAATCTAATCCTGATCCAAATCTCAGCAGGAATGTGTGTGTGTAAATTTGCAAAAGTATTCTAAAGAAATACAAAGGATCAAGAGTAGTCAAAGCAATCTTGAAAAGGAAATAAGTTGGAAGACTTACAGTTGAGATATCAAGAAATATTAAGCTACAGTAAGTAAGAAAGGTCATTCTGGCACGAGACAAATAGAGCAATAGAACAGAATAGTGAATCCAAAGCCTGACTCAGAGCCATAAGGTCACCGGACTTACGACAGTGGTGATCCTAGGCTACACCAGGAAAAGGGTGGTCTGTTGGTCTGTTTCAACAGGGAATCTGAGAGGGGAAAATCAATTCTGACCTCACACCAGACACAAACATCTACTCCTGATGGTTGTAGATCTCCATGTGCAACAAAGGAGAGAGCTTCTACAGGACAGTATAGGAGAAATGACCTCGAGGGTAGGAACAGGTTTATACGAGACCCAAAGGGCAATGTAGTCTAGATGTAAGGGTGTATATGCTGGAGTCAAACTGCTAACATTTGAGATCTGATCCACTCTGGGGCAAGTCATTTAACCTTTCTGTGACTCAGTTTCCTCATTTGGAAGGTGAGGATAATGACAAGCAGAAGACTACTGTGAAGATCAAATAGATGATATACGCAAGTGCCTAGAACAGCACCAGACACATAGCAAGCACTTAACGAGAGTTCTTACACCTTTCCCATGAACAGTTAAGGGGGAGGTACTTGTTTCCATTTTGTGTAGAAACCTTCTCTTTTTTGCCCTTGGGGATGCCCATATGGGTGGTACTTCTTCACAAGCAGTCCTGCCCCATGTGGGACTCAGACTGGAGGCAGGGAAAGGAAGGTGGGGCAGGTATTTTCCAGGAAGCGGTTGACAGAGCTCTTCCTAGTCACAAAAAACTTCCCATATAGTTGGGCAGTAAGTCACAGATTGGGAAACTATTGGAGAGTGCGACAGTCCATAAATAAGAAAGTGCTCTACTTCACAGAGTAGATAATTAGAAAACGTGACAGCCTGTTAGAGGTGCTGACTGCACATACAGACGGAGTGTAATCGGAGCTGGAGGAGGGAGAAATGAAAGGCATAGGTGAGGTGGCTGATACTGAGTCATGAGTACCTGGAATACAGTTTATAAAAGGTGGTAACCCCTAAGTCTGGCATGATTTGCTCTATTTGCTTAAGAAACACCCAGAATTGGAATTGCCTGGGCAGGGATTACAGGTTTAGACGACAGAGCTCTGGCAGGGAGAAGAGAGAGGGGAAGTCATCCTGGGGACACCCACCCACAGCTCTCTCCCCGCTGACATCAGCCCTCTCCCCAGGCACTTTGTCAAACGATAACTCTAAGAAGCCCTTTGTAGGCCGGTGTGGTCCTGCTGATCCGTTTTTAGCAAAGGAAAATGTATGTGCCTTCTTCTCTTTCCCACTTTCCATTTCTTATTTAACCAGGGGTAGAAACCAAATACCACCTCTCACTACTACCCAGAACCCCTAAAAATGACTAAATCTAAAAGAAATGAAATTCAAAAAATACATAGCCAGTTGATGCTGCAAACCACACAAAGGGGCACACAGACTGGCGCCCACGGGCCGACTAGTCTTGGGGCTCTATCCCCACATCTTAACTTCACCCAGTCTTGCTTACTTGCTACTCCAACCTCTACCTGATTTAAGTGGGTGAATTATCAGTTTGTGGATTACCCAAGCCCCCATTTCTCCTTCTTTTTGTTGGCTTCAGTTTTTGCTATTTATCTCTTATTCTAGAATCTCCATCAGAAGATAGTGGGAAGGAGAGAGAGATTGAAATGCTGTTAAATAAAATGTCAGAGAAAAGTTGGAAAATATCTGAACTCAGGGTTTTTCATTTTTTAACTAGTATTAGCTCATGTGGTTTTCCTTTCTCTAGCCTCCCTCTTTCTCAATCATTGTTTAAGGTTCTCCCCCTGCCTATCTTAAACTGTGAAGGTCATCTGGGCCCGGTTGTTGCTTGGTCCTGGCTGAGATTTGGCTGTGCAACATCCTGTTTAGACATGCTCTCTGAGAATTTTGTCCTTACAAATAATTTCTTTGATTACTGAATTCCAGATGTAATGAGAGAAAAGCACATTTGAATCATGATCTTCCTAGAACATGAGTTCTGTCTACAACCAAACTCTCAAAAGGAGCAAAATCATCCCCCACCCTCAAAACATGTGTTTCCCCTTTTATTCTAAATGCATGGCAGCTGGTGGCCCCACCATCCACTCAGTTGCCTCAAACTAGATACTCGGGAGTCACCTTTGACTCCTCCCTTCCCTCACTGTCCACCCCAGCAATAACGAGTCCTCTTAAGGTAGGTCACCTACTGTTCACCTCTCCTCCTTCCCCAGAGGAACTGCCACGTGCCCCTCACCTATCATTGGTCCAATGGCTGCAATAGTCTGATGGGACCCTTGCCTCTGGTCTCTGCGCCAATCCATCAACCACACAAAATGATCTATCTCGAATGAGAACATATGTTCAATCAACGGTTCCCCATGGTCTTTGGGGTGCAAGTCAAAGGCCTTATGGAGCAAGCAGGGAAGGGCTGCGGGATGAGCCTCTCTTGCCGGCCTCTTTGCCTGCCATTCCCAGATTGGCTCTTCCTCCTCTGTCAACCTGACTTCTTTGTGGTTGCCCAGTGTACTTGCTGTGTCTCTGTTTCTCCACGCCTGTCTTGTAGCAGAAAGCCCTCCTTGAGCCATTTACTACTTCCTGCACCTACGTCCTTCCTGACGCCCCCATCACTCCCTTCTCTGTGCTGCAGTATAACTTCCCAGGTATGTGTCTTTCTCCTCCCACCATCCAGGGACTGTCTTGCCTCTGCTTCAGCAGCATCTAGTTGGCACATAGCAGGTGCTCAACAAATCTGAGTTCATTGGATGGATAGCTGCATAGGTACCATGTATATTTAAGTAATTTAGAAGTTAAGTAGATAAAACATAACATATGAAAGGGTAAAAAACAAATAATGTTTTTGAAACGTTTTCATTGTCTTGGATCCAGAGTGCAGAGCCAGTCCTTTGTTCTTCCCACAAATCAGTGGCAAACAGCCAATGCACTGGATTGCCTTTGCTTCCTGAATAATCCAAGTAAACATCTATGGCATTACTTATTAAATGCAGGTGCTGAGCACTTCACAGTTAAGCCGCAGAGCTACCCTGTTAGGTGAGAACTATGGCTTCATTTGAGGAAACTGAGGCTCAGTAAAATGAATATGTTAACCACTAGTGGAACGGGGATTTGGAATCTGACATTTGATCCCTAAATTCTTGCTCTTAACCAGTATAATTTCGTTAGGTCAGAAAGCAGTGTATTGGTGAAAAGCATGTAGAATCGATATCACCCTTAGAAATTCTTTTTCATCAGAAAAGGACCTGTTTGGCAGGAAGCTAGAACACATGCTAAAATTCACAGGTATACACGCTCCTAGTCCAGCTCCTCCCAACACAAGTCAAGGCTATTTCAGTCTTCACTAAAGTCTTACATGTGTTTGTCTCCTTAACAATCATTGTAGTACTTGCTGCCTTGGTTTGATGATTTTTTTTTCTCTCAGTCTTCATGACCCCTGCTAAACTGAGCAAGGCCATAACTGGGAACCACGTTGGGGACAGACGTCCCATCTCTGGGAAACTCAGCACACCAGTTCTTGCACTAGAGTGAAGACAAACCACTGAGAGGGAGCTGAAGATGATGACTTGCATGTAGGAGCCACACTCTATGGGGGTAAAAACTGCTAGAATCACACTCAGCAGGGTGAGATGTTTAGACAGACAGCATGTGAGAAAGCCCAGTTGTGAAATAGTAAATTCCTGTGCCCCATCCCCTCTTCCTGTGGGTCCTTGGGTTCTATGTTCAGCCTAATTGCCAGCTCTATTTATATGGCTCCCTCCTCACTCAAATGAGTGCATATTTGATTTCATGTAAATTAAACATGCAGATGGAATGATTCCATCACATCAGGACCCTCCCACCGCCCTGAGGGTCAGGGTATCTGATAGGGACAATCATACTCAATTTCATTTTGAGATCTTTATCTTAGGAAATGAGATAACTGACCTGCAGGTCTTCCTTTGCTCTGACCTAAACCCCCTAAGCTGCATCTTAAAATGGTCTCTGCCAACCTTATCCTCCTCAGAGGTGGAGAACTAATGCCCCAGCCCAGTGGGTTAAAAGAGGTACTTGAAACTCCCAAAATTTACCTGTGTAGACTATATTTCTTGCCTTTGCAATTTATAAGATTAAATAAGATGCTTAGAAGGTCTTTGAACCATAAATAGCTAAGTAGATAGATAGGTGATAGATAGATAGATAGATAGATAGATAGATAGATAGATAGATAGATAGATAGATAGATAGATAGATAGATAGATGATAGATAGATAGATAGAGATGCAGAACTGAAAACATGGGCCAGTAAATGCTTTTTAAATTCCTTTGAGAAAGTTTAGAGAAGCTCACTGTTCTCTCATGGGAAATTATGATTCAGGCATTTGTTTGTTTGTTTGTTTCTGTACCAAGTACACTATGGCCAAACTAACTAACTTTAGGTAAAGGAGGTCAAGAACAGAAGGACTACATTAACATAAGGATTCATCAACGTCTCACAGAACACAGAGTACAATGGAATCTACTACACACACATGCACACACACTTTTTCTTTGGTGGACATAGTAGCTTAGCAACACATATTTACTTCCTGTTATAAAAAAAAAATGGGTCCTATAAAATGAAGACTTCCTGCATGGTGAATCATATACGCAGCCACAGTTTTCCTTTAGAAATTATGCATGGAGCCCTAGGAAACAGAAGATGGTCACAAGCCATTGTCTTAAGGAAAAGTTTGTGTCAGTAACATGGTCAAGAACAGAAATGAAAACACTGCAACAAGCTGCAGGTTCCCAGCGGAACCATCTGCAGTGCATCGAGGAGCCCCTGGCGCTGGTTTTCAATGCCACGGCCACTCATCACAGCTTAGGGAGCCTGCCAGGCAGCAGAAGAGCTGGCGCCCAGACATTAATTTTGTCTGGGTCAGGCCACAGCCCACCACAGCCAGTGGGTGAGGCTGGGCCTTCCATTCCGCACCCCCCATAGACTGCAGGCTGTGTTCATCAGACTCCGTTGTTTTAAACTCCTGTTTTACTTTTTTAAAATTATGGTAAGATACATATGACATAAAATTTACTACATTAATCATTTTTAAGTGTTATGTATTTTATGTGTTATGTATTTTAGTTCAGTAGTGTTATGTATATTCACATAATTGTGCAACTGTCAACATCACCCATCCCCAAAATGCCTTTCAATTTGCAAAACCAAAACTGACTGCACTCAACATTAACTGCACATTCTCTCCACACAGCCACTGGCACCCAATCTACTGTCTGTCCCCATGTATTTGACTTCTCTAGGTACCTCACAGGAGTGGAATCATACAGTATTGGTCTTTTTGTCACTGGCTTATTTCACATTATTTCATAATGTTTTCAAGGCTCATCCTGTTGCAGCATATGTCAGAAGGCCCTTTCTTTTATGGCTGGTTATTATTCCATATGTCCTACTAATTTTGTCCTATCTGCAGAATATCTGTGTGTAGTGAGGGGTGTAAGAGGTTGATTGTGTACTTTGCCCATGCCTCTTACCCACTATGGGATGAACTTGATACCTAGGAAGGATGTCACTTTGTTCCAATCACAAACCGGGCTACAGAACATCCAGAGGAAAAATCTCTTCTACATAATGTTATGAGACAGTATTTTAGACCAGGCATTCCAAACTGGGGCCTCGGCCCCTTAATGAGTTGGGCTGCAAGAGTTTGTGAGCTCCCTGAAACCTCAGCCAAAATTTGTGTGCCTTTGTCTTTCCCTGGGGAAAGAATCCTCAGTTTTTATCATCTTTCCAAAAGGGTCTTTGATCCCCAAATGCTAAGCATCATGGTCTCAACTGCATTTCATTAAGGTTAAAATGAGAACTGCATGAGTGATTATCATCCCCGCCAGTCTTGGCGCATGCGTCCATGTGGCTGTCTGCACTGCAGTCCTGAACACCTGCAGCCATGCAAACTGTCCGCTGTACCTTAACCCCTAGGGCACCTGCTTCCCAGGGAGCTCACAGGAGATTATAGAGTCAGCTGTGCTTGGTCTAATCATTCTTCCCAGGGTGTAAGAAATTATTTCTGCAATGACCAAAAAACTTAATACTGAAAGTATTTTCACTAGATTCAATCTCAAACTAGTAAGGCAAGAGGAGGTAGCAAAGACATGCAAAGCATGGTGCTGGTCATGAGGAACATGAAGTCATGGGAGAGAGGCAGAGCTTGAACAGCATCAGCGAACACGGCTCATGAACTCAGCTCTGCCTGTGAACAACACAGACAAGCCTGATGTGTGGCACTGACCTGAATTTGCTAGAAGCATTTTCTTAGGGTCACAGTCTGTTTAAATCAGGCTGCCCCAACACAGAGAATTCCTATTCTTGCTAAGGTCTGGGAAAAGTCTGGCTTCTGATACAAACTGGTGTGCTTCCACTTTTTTGACAAGGAAAACTATGCAGTTGACCTCATCTTCCTTTAAAAATTTGGCCACCAGGAAGCTCAGAATTGTGTTTCTGGCTCGACAATGCAACTATGTAAGTCTGAGCCATCACCACATACTTGTTTTATTATCTAGCCTTCTTTCTCCATACTTGACCTTTAATTTCTGTTTTCTGTGGCCTGGATTCTATTTTTGAATTTACATTTATTTCTTTGTTGTGTGTTTTCACTGCATACAGGCATGATCCCTCGCAGAAAGAAATTTGTTGTCTAGGATGCAGACACTAAGTAGGGGCTGGGGGAGAGCCAGGAGCCAATATTGATGTCTGCCATGTGGGGTATTTTCTGCTAAAAACCTCCCCACCAGTCCTGTATGTCCCTGCCAGGCTGTCAGTTGGTAGAGGCTGTGTCTTTTTACCGAAGTCCCCAACTCGTAACCAGCAGCCTTCTCCTACACCCATAGCTATAGCTTTCTTGAGGTTTTAACAATTGCTCTGTCCTCTTTGCCCCTTCAGTGTCAGAAGAACAACTCCTCTCTACTCCTACTGCCCCAGGGTTCTTTGAGCAACGCTGTCCCTCTGTGTGTCCTGGCTGTGGGGTCTCCTCAATTATTCCACTTGCATATGAGCTCAGGGAGCGGCCGACAAGTTTATTAGGAGGAGTTCAGCTTGGGGCCACTTCTCCCCACACACTGTCTGTTCTGGTCACACGGCTTGTGTGTATATCTGTGAAAGCCTCTGAATCCATTCCTTCCACCTGGACCCCCCTTCCTCCGGCTCATTCCCTTCTCCACTTTCTGGGTGTTCCATGGATACCACCAGGCAGACTTAGCCCACTGACCTGGCATTCTTCACTTCTGAGTCGGTCTCCTCCCCTGAACCATCTGAGCAGGCTTGTGGCTGATTATTTGTTGTGTTCCCAACACCTGGTATTCAGTAAAAAATTGCTGACTGGATGAATGAACACAGGAGTGAATGCACCGCCTGGGGCTTCTCCGTTGTGCAATGCAGCCCATGGGCTGTGCCCTAAGCATTTGCCCAGTGGGCTGCCAAGTCGTCCGCCCCCACAGCCTGCTTAGCCCCAGCCCTGTGCAGGCCCGGGGTGGCCCGGAGCAGGCACGAAGGTGGGGTGGATGAGTCTGTGAGCGCACCTGAGGGGGTGCGCTTGGGAGGAACAGGAGAGAGGAGGGGAGGGGTTGTCACAGCAGGCGCTCTAGTGAGACACGCCTTGGCCCTGAGATAACTGAAGTCACTCAGGCCCAAAAACCAAGAAGGCACACTGAAAATGGCCCCGAAGAAGGGGAGTTTGGGGACGGATGCGGATTAAATGGGAGAGGAGGCTGCTCCAAGGACAGCAGGTGGGGGTGACAGTTAGGCCAGAAGAGATAGGGAGGAAAATGACCCCTCGTGGGTCCCACCAGCTGACAGCTCCCACTCCCTCTGTCATCTACGCAGTTTTCCCTGCGTCCCTGTGTAGCCATGACAACCTTACAACTGTTCTGAAGTGTGAGGTCACCTCAACAGGCTGCTCTTTAAAGTCAGTGCACTTAGTGACTAAAATCAGAACTCCTGGAGTCCCGAAACCCTCCTTCGGAGTCCTGGCTCTCCCCCTCACTCAGCAGGGCCCTGGTCCAGTGAGCCAAGCTCCTCCCAGTGCGGTCCTCCCGTCCCAGAGTGGGCCCAACAGCGGCTCCCCCGGCCTGAGGTTTTCTCAGTATTAATTGCTTCTACACACAGAATGTGCAGCCCACTACCTGGCATGTACAAATTTTGCTGCTTTTATTGTATTATTATTTTTTTATGCCTAATTTCTAAGGTGACCTACCACAGGGAGATCAGCAAAGACAATATGGAAATAAAATCATAGACGTTTACTGTTGGATTCCATGTAAGAAGGGAGCAAATTCTGACAGGGGCTTAAAATGTTAAATTATAAATGCCCCATGTTCTGTCTCACTTTTTTGTAACAGAAGCTTCCAAGAGTTGAATTCCTGCTGCCACTGGACCTGGGCTCAGCTCTTTTCACACATGGTCTTAATTCCCGAAGTTCAGCATAATGCCCCCCCTTTGAAGATGAGAACACTGACATTTTCCAGGCTACTGGGCGTGGTGAAGGCCGCACAACTAGAAGTAACATAAAATGGGGGTTGGCCCTGAGGTCTGTGCCTGTCCTACAGGGTCACTGTGCCTCTCAAGTGACACTTCCAGTGTTTCCAACATTTTTTAGATGCAGATATTACCAAACACATGACACCCAATGGCTGTATCTAGTAGAAAACTCCTGTGTGTTTATGAAAAAAAACGTGCCAGGGTAAGCGATGAATTTCAAACTGCTGACCTTGGCAGTCAGCACATCTGCAGAGATGTATTTGAAATTTTTCACTTAAAGTAGAGCATCTGCATTTGTCTTGTTAGTCTCCTTTTTCTGCATAAGCTGGTCCCCCGCACAGGCTGGGAATGGTTGGCCCCCAGTATACGGGTATTGGGCAAACAGTTTGCCAAGGAAGGCAGGGTTTGCACCCGTCCTCTGGAACATCTCTGAGATTCTTGTCTCTGTGTGTAATGTTTGGACCATTTCTGAGCACCATCACCCAGCCTGTGTTACATCCTTGACACGTCTGCAGATACTCTGAGAAAGGTGGAGTTGAGTGAAAGACGTAAAGCCCAGAAACAACTGAGCCATAATAGTTTCAGCCCGACACAAGTGCTATTTTGGTATCTTGACTTTGTACCTGACAAATGAATGGGAATTCTGAGTGGAAACATAGATGTCCATTAGTATGAGAAATCAGGTGGGGGGGGCCTCATAATGCCCTCTTCATAATCAGCTACTCACTCAAGCAACCTTGTTCCCTCATAGCAATGGGAGTATCCCAGGGTCTTCTGATGTCTACACCCAAAGCCACTTTCATGTAGTCTGTCCTTAAAATGCCCTCTGAGAAAATAAAAGACACATCATGGTCACACACATTTTAAGGCCCACAGAGGACACCCATGTGTTGTGACTTCTGTGCTTTTCACAGCAAACCACAGGTCAGTGGGGCGGGGATGACTATGCTCATCTCCCCAGTGAGGAAACTGAAGCACAGAAGTTTTAAGTCAATTAGCCAAGGTCATGGAACTGGTAAAATCAAAACTAAAATCCAAGATCCAGTGGGTCTGATCTAAATCCAGGGCTCTTTTATCTCATTATATATATATTTTTGTTTGTTTGTTTGTTTGTTTGTTTTTAATCACAGCCACCAGTACTAGAAGCAAAAATGCATGGAGAAAAAGTGGGGAAGTACTAGGTCAGGGTGCAGAGGGAGTCACTGTCCCTCTCAAAGACCCCCAAGTAGCAGCCCTGAAAGTGGGTGTCTTGCGCCTCTCCAAGCTGGCTCACCCTGCCTGCTGCTGTAACCTTTGCCCCTTTCAGCTCACAGACACTTCCCTCTGCAGGCTGCTGGTGTCAGGAGCCTCAGGGCTGCAGCTAAGGTCCCTTGCAGGGCCCCAGCCATAAGGAAACAGGAACAAAGCATGAAGGCTCGTCCTTGACACCATGGCTGGGCCCCTTCCCACTCCTGCCTTGTCCGGGAGAGCCACTGGCCACACCCTCACTGCCTTGGAAGCCCGACCAGGGCTGAAAAGCAAACTCCTTCTAATGTTTCTCACTTCTCACATGAGGAGTCAAACATCCCTTCACCCAGTTTACAGAAGAAGAAACTGAGGCTCAGAGCTAAGGATACTGATTCAGCCCTAGGTCCCGCAGCGAGCTCATGGCAGAGCCAGGAAGTACAACCAACAAAGGCTGCCCTTTGCTTATCTCCGGCTGTCACAGGAGCACACTGCAGGCCTGGGACAGGTTGGTGGCAGCCTTGCAGCACTGCAGAGGCTCAGGGGACAGGCCTGGGAAAGGTGCCCGGCTTTCCTGGCTTCCAGTCTGGGAGTCCAGCCACGGGACCACACCACTCTCCCTCCATAAAACAGTCTGGAAGTGGACAGTGGGTCTCACTAGGACATGGCAGTCAGGTGTGGGGGTATTTTCCAGATGAATATTAGGGAAGACAAAAAAAGTTCAGGTTACTGCAGCGATCTATGGCCCAAAATACCAAAAGGGAAAGTACGGTAATTCACAGAGGGCTTAAAAAGAAAACAAAGGAGGGAAAATTGAAACAAAAGCTATCTCATTGACAATCTGCCATTTCCTTTTTTCCAGTGGCTGTTTTTTTGTTCTCTCTTTGGAAACTGGCATCTGTCTCTCCCTTCACCAAGCAAATAACATGTAAAGACAAGGGCTTGAATAGCTGGGCCTAATGGCGCATTAATAGAAGGTGACCATGGGGCCCATTCTCCACCATGCCCGGCAGCCCACCAGACCGCTCTGTCCATGACCAGGCAAATGGTGTCCCACCTGCTTTGGAAACTATTTATTGACACTTAGTGATGTAGACAAGGCCATGGGTTTTAAAACAGGCCCCTTTCCTGAATTTTATTGCCTGGTTCCATATTGTTTAACTAAAAATAATTAACTTTCCATAGCATTGCTTACCCTGAACTTTCATTTAGCCAAAGCAAGGTTAAAAAGAGAGCTGAGAGCTTAGCATAAAACAAATAACTAAATATCCGAAAAGAAGGAAAACCCACCTCTAAATCATCCACCTTTTTTTAAGTTTGAAAGAATACTAAACTTTCTTGAAGTCTCAAGACCAAGCAAGCTTTTACAGGGAGCCCTGTTATAAGGCAAATGACTTGATGGCTACAACGTGGGCCGTTCTCGGTGTTCCTCCCTAATGGCTGTAGCTAAAAGGGACACACCTTTCCAGGCAGTTCTGGCTACTTCCTTTCATCTGACATCAGGCTGCTGGTTGGTGTGAGAGGCAGGGTTTCTAGGAACAGCCCCCAGGAGAGCAAGCCCGAATGCCAGAACCTGGGAATGTGATAGAGTATCACATGTTATACGTCACAGCTGACCTTAAAAAAGGGAGCTAATTCAGCTGGGTGTCATCTAGTTACATGGCTCTTTTCCCAGCTGGTGGCAAAAGGGGAAGGTAGAAGACAGAGGGAATGGTGCATGAGCAGGACCCTGTGCCCGATCGCTGGCTCGAAAATGAAGGAGGCCAACATGAGAAGGCAGGCAGGGGGCAGAGAGCCTGCCAAGCCAGCAAGGAGACAAGACCTCAGGTCTACAGCCACAGGAACTGGATCCTGCCACCAACCTGGATGAGCTCAGAAGCAGAATTTTCCACAGAGCTTCCAGACAGGAGCCCAGCTAGTCAACATACTGATTTCAGCTGAGCCCAGCAGAGCCCACCCGCATCCATGACCTGCAGCGCTGTGAGATGAGAAATGGGTGTTGTCTTTTATGGGTGTATTTATAACACAAATTAGAGGTTATGTTTGTGCTGATGTGTTATACAGCGATAGAAGACATATACAGTTGGCAAAGATGAATCATGACAGCACTCAAAGGCTGAGGCAGAAACAGTGGAAAAGAAAAAAATAATCAGGGCTGGTCTGGAGAGGAAAGAGCAAGGATGAGACTTAGGCTGGGACTCTCTAAATGGCCACTTACACTGCCATTTCAGATTAACTCAGATCACCAGAGAACCCAGAGACAACCAGGGAAATCTTTTCCAATCCCCAAAAAGAGTTTTTCTCTTTCCAAATAGTGAATTTTCCTGCTGTTAACCAACCGGCACTAGATTTTCATCAGTCAGGAAGTTCTGCTAAGTGTGACTGAGGCCAGTTAGAACTGCATGAAAAGCCCACAGGCATGGCCTCCTGGCAGAGAATGGACAGTGCCCAGGGCATCCTCACAGCTTCCGGCCTCCAGCACCCCTCCCACGGCCCCCTGTCCTCTCAGCCACTAGCTCTTTCTCCACTTACGCAGCAAATGCTTCCCTTTTTCCATTGGTTTTCCTCCTTGTCACATCTTTGGCCAGAGTCCATTTATTTACTTAGAGGCATCCAATAACTAGAAAATAAATGCCATTTTGGAGAAAAGTCATCTTTACTCTCCCTATTCAAATCCCATCTTTTCCTTGATCCATTCGAAATAAAACTGGAGTATAAGAGGATAAAGGGAGTTTTCAGGGAACTCGTGAAATTTAAAATTTCAGATCCACTCTTCTATGTTTCACCCTTATTTGTGGAGGTCAGCCAAGGACTTAACTTACTCCTCAAGCTTATGGAAGCTTTCATTTCAATCCACAAATACTTATTGAGGGTCTCCTGGTGTGCTAGGCACAGGTGCTAATGGGATTCATTCACAGTTTAAAACCTTGGCACAAATAATTAAAACATAATCACCTAACTGAGCTGCCGCTTGGGAGAGAGTAGTGCAGAGATCCCCAGCCTTAGGGTCACTGCCCCAGGGCAGCTGCGCAGCAAAGCCCCTGTACAGAAGGGGGCGTGCTTCGCAACAAACCGCAGTGCACATAGGCCAGGCATTAAAGTCTTTGCACGGCCATTCGCTCTGCAAGTCCTCCTGGAGCCCTTTATCTAGGCACTAGGCTGTGGGCTGTGAAGCCACTCAGTAACTTCCTCAAGTTTATAGCTTGTAGTGGGCCGTCCTGGTCCACAGAGTTGGCCTGGGAGAAGGAAAGCCTCCCTATTTCAGGATCAAGCCAAATAAAAGAATGAGCCTTTCACATTAACTAAATAAACTCTTTCAGATACTGATCCAAACACAGAAGGAAAGGTTTTGAGTTTCTGTTCTCCCACGTTCCTTCTTCCACCTTGGAAGTGGTCTCCTAAGAATCAATTCAATATGCAGACTTACATATTGCTTCCTTTTGCTGGTATAGGAGAACAACACCCAGGGGAGGTGGAATCACAGTCCCAGCAAAAGGAGCAGCGTCACACTGACATCCCCCCAGCGGTCCGCTGCTCAGGGAATTCCCCACGGAGACAGGCCATCCCTGAGGAGCTTGGAAACCGCTCTTGGAGGGTGGATTGTTCCCTTTGTCTTGAGAAAACAAATCGGCATGTCCACTGTTCCCAGAGTATCTCTTTCAGAGTACTTCTCTATTTCCTCAGTTTGTTTATAACACAGGGTGATGTTCCGTATCTTTCTGTAGTGACCACTTACAATGATCAGAAATATTTACACCAAGTCCCTAGCATAGTGACTGATACATAGCAGACACCACCATATGGTAGCTTTTGCTGCTGTTGAGACTCATAATGACCATGATCCTTCCCACTGCCTTCTGAGCACTTGTGCCTGTGTCCCAGAGGTCCTCCCACTCAACATGTCCACCTGAACTCACCATCTCAACACCCAAATCTGCTGCCTGCCTGCTGCCTTCTGCTTTTGTCTAAGGATACCACTACCTACCCTGTCAGCAAAGCTACAAAACCATATGAGAGGCCTTCTTCCTCTCATCCCCCCTTTCTTCTTCTCCTTCTTCTGCCCCCCTCTTTCTCTACTTCCTCTCCCTGCTTCACTTCCTAATCCTTCTCCCACCAGAAGGATCAGTCATTAAGTCCTAACCATTCTATCTCCCAAAGATGTCTTAGATCTATCTCACTCTCACTGTGTTAGTCCAAGACATTATTGTTTTCTGCCTGGATCACAGCAAACACTGTTTAACTTCTCTTTCTTTCTTTATTTCTGTCTGCCCCCAAACAAACCATCTTCTTCGTGGTGTCCTACGACTCCAATCTGATCACGGCATGTTTCTTCACTAACCCCCTTCAGTGACTTTCCACTATAGACAAAACAGTACCTGACTCCTCAGCACAAATGCCCTCTGCTATCTAGGCCCGTCCTACCCTTTCAGCCTCGCCTGCGGTCAGCCAGGCCATGACCTACACTCCAGCTACCTCAGCCTCTGGCTGTTCCTCATGTGGGCCATCTCCTCTTGTTCCTCCATGCCTCTGCAAATAATTGCCTGTGTTTGTCCCATGCTTTTCCACTTGAAAAGTTTGCCTCTCAAGAGCTGGTTCAAATAGTCCATCAATTTGAAGCCTTTGGACATCTGCATATCTAGATCAAAATTAATCTTTCCTTCCCTATATTCACACTATATTTTCTAACATCTTTATTTGGCTATAATTCACATACCATAAATTCACCCATTTGAAGTGTACCACTGAGTGGCCTTCCATATACTCACAGTTATACAACTATCACAATGACCTAATTTGAAAACACTTTCATTACCCCTAAAATGCAGTCACTCCTCCTCCCTCTGTCCCAGCCCAAGGCAACTACTAATATTCTTTGACTCTAACGCCTTGCCTACTGTGAAGAGCTCACATAATTATAATCATACAATGTGTGGAATCATACCATATCGATTGGGACTGGCTTTTTTGACTGAGCATAATGTTTTTAAGGTTTCTTCTTTTGATGTGTGTGCCAGTACTTTACTCTGTTTAATTGCTGACTAATATCCTTCTATGGATATACCACATGTTATTTGGCCAACAGTTGATGGATATTTGGGTCATTTCCACTTTTTGACTCTTAGGAATAATGCTGCTGTGAGCATTTGTGTACAATTAGTGTCCCATAGCATTTTGCATACAACTCTATTACAACATTGTGCATTATAATTATTTGGATATTCCTCTCCATCAAAGTACAGAATCTTCCAGGGCTCTATCATTCTCATAATCTGCCATGTCAAAAGCATATCTGATAAATGAATGAATGAATGGAGCTAATAAGAGTGAATGCTCTTTTTAATAGACCAGTTTTTTTATGATAGTTTTAGGTTCACAGTGGATATCCTTTGAGCAAGGTGGAACATGCATGGTCCTATTTATTTTCAAGTAAGGAAAAGAAGAGTTTTGGCAGTAAGCCAGGAAGGCAGTAGCAAAGTAGGAAGAGCATAATCCTAAACTCCATTACTAAATAAATGACATTCACAATACCACCCATATGCTTGTAGATTCTGCTTCTTGGCTTCCCTGGCCTTTCATAAGATCATCTCATTTGACAATGTGAGGCTGCTATGGAAACAAAGTGAAGGGCTGGGTCAGCGCCTGCTGCCTGTGACCCCTAGGAAGCCAGGCCTCTTTCTGAGGCCCAGAGGAGGCTGGGCACCATTGGGCGAGCTGCAGGGGCATAGCCATGGCTAGCTCCTCCTTCCCACCCACCCCCCCACCCTCCTGCAGTCACACTGGCTCTCCGTTCAGTATCGAGACCCATGTCATTCTGATTCCAAACCACTGCAGACCATGCCTCCTTGGTGCCCACAGGGAAAGTCTGGAGGTGAAGGCGGAAGGACTGTCTCCATCACTCACAGCCACCAGTGCTGGGCACTTGCTGAAGGAATCATCTCTCCTTGGATTCTCCTGTTGGACAATCTGTACAAATCATAAAAACTCCCACGGGCTTGTCTCCACGATGGCCTGGAGCTCACCTCCATGGAGAACACGCCCATCCTCTTTTTTTGCTGATTAGAAATGGCAAAGCACATACAAGGAAGAGAAAACAAGCCTGGCTGGTGTATTTAGAGCCACCGAGAGACCGCCCAGGCCTCCCTGTCTGCTGACCCTGTGCCCCCTGACCCCAGGCTCTGAGAACACAGGATGGAGTTGCCTCACTGGACACCTTCAGTCACTCCAGAAGTTCAGGAGGTTCCTGGTGACAGCTCAGGATGAGCGGACTCCAAAATCACTGATTAAAGTGGGTGCTATTTCTAAAGAGTACAGCCTGTTCTGTTTCCAGTGCCAGGGAATGATGTCATGTTATCTGCTCCCATCAGAAAGGGATGCTTCTCTAGCCTTCAGAGTCCCGGCTGCCAATGCCTACTTATCTAGGTGGCTCCTACACCCGCTGGGCCCAGAGTACCAACCAGAAAAATAGGTAGGAGTTTGGCCTTGGATCCCAAGCGAGGGATATTCAAAAACATTCATTCAAGAGAACGGGCATTGCAGGCCGGTATGTTTGCTGCGTGGGAGAGCGTCCTGAAACCCTGAAACTCACAGGACTTCAAGTGACCTGAAACAGCCAGGGAATGGAGGCCCGCTCCCAGGCCAGGAGAGCAGCTCCTTTTCTCTCAAGCGGGTGACAGGTGACATCAGGGGAGGAGAAAGCAGCCAAGCCCTTTTGCCACTGTACCAGGAATAAGGGTGCAGTGTCGAACCTCAGCTTCCCAGAAAGGGAGAGAAATGTGTGTGACCCGAGAACATCAGCCACAGGCTGGAAGTGGTGCAGAGCCAAGTAGAGGCTCAGGCAGCCTGGGTACAGGTCCTGATTCTGCCCCTTAATAAATGCATGCTTTGGGCAGGACACCCACACCACCCCGCCTCTGCAGAAGGAGGTGGATGTTACTATCTGGCCTACAGAATTCTTAACAGGGATAAAATGAAATAATATTAAAATTTTAGACTTCTTAAAGGCCTAGCACAGTGTTTGTAGTACTAATTAAAAAGTCAGACTGCCACCCTGATTCCAGAAGGATTTTTATTGAGCCATCACACACTGCTGCATTTCTGTGTTGAATCAGCACCAGCAATCAGAAATCTCCAGGCATCAACTCTTCTAAGACCAGGGGACTAAAGATACTGCAAGCAATGCAGATTTTAAAATGGTAAGAAAAAGTACAAGAAAACAAAGCAGAGCCTGACCTCCTAGACAGGTTAGGTCATTAATTCATATCCTTTCCTTTCTATCAAAAGGCAAGGAATGCCTGGGATTTGTGGGTCTGGGGAGTTCTTCTAAATGTAAGCTTGGGAGGGAAGAAAAGAATCTTCTTTCTCAATCGCTAAACATTTCAAACTACATAACAGATTTCAGAAATGATTATAATCATCAGTTTCTGCCTATAGTAGAAACTTCCCTTCCAAGGGCAAGAGCATCCCTTGGGTCCAAAAATGTCAAGTGCTCCTCCTTTTTGGTATTTTGAGGGGAGAAATTTTATTCATTACAAAAGAAATTTAGCTTTTCTGTTTAGGGATACACTGTGGGCCAGATTTCAACTCTGGGCTGCGGGGCACACCTGTGAAAACAGACTCTCCCACCTGGGCCTGCCAGAGCCTGGAGCACGAGTGGCTGTCACCATCCATGGAGTGTGGGAGGGAGGCTGTGCGCAGGCCCCAGGTGAGACTCTTGCCCGCAGCTGGGGCTGAGCGGCTTCCCTGGCACTTAGAAATGAGCCTCCAACCAAGTGGTGGGTCAGACTGCAAAAGCTGCCAGATGACACGATCTCCTCCTATCCTCTATTATTTTTAACTCAACATCTATAGCCACAAGGATCCCTCCTTCACGAATGCTATCTGCCACCTGCCATGGGAAACTTCCTAGGATTTGCATGTTGTCTGGGCTGGGACACGTGTCTTATTTATTGCCATTTCAAGACATATAATGAGAGAAACAGGAATACGGTTTTCTCAAGAGGAACATCTCAGGAACATAAAACCAAACACATACAGCAGTGGAAATGTTTATGAGGCTTCAAGAAATAAAAATGAACAAGAATATTCTTAAATCATGAAGAAGGGAGAAAAAACCCTTAGGTTTAAAGCAGATGTGACAAAGTTTTCTTTCCTCATCAGGAAGAACAAAATAAACACTAAAAAATATTCTTCATCTTGTTACACACATACACAAATGCATGCTTTGCTCAAGAATTTCCTACTTGGCACCTGCCAGGTACCAGGCATGTTCTAAGTGCCGAGGATCCATCAGTGAATCCCACAGATAAAAATCTCTGCTCTGCTGGCACTGACCCCTCATGAGGAGGAACAATAGCAGGTGAAGCATAGAGAATACTGGGTGTGCTCAGCTCTCAGGAGAATAAAATAAGCCGGGGACGGAGCCTTCACCAGAAACCTAATCCCACCAGAACCCTAATCTTGGACTTTCCAGAATCCAGAATTGTGAGAAAATAAATCTCTGTTGTTTAAGCCACCCAGTTTGTGTGATTTTGTTATGACAGCCCAAGCAGGCTGGATTTGGGTACCAAGAAATGGAAGGCTACTGCAACAAATACCTAAAATGGTAGAAGCAGGGTTGGCCCCGGGGAATGGGGAGGGGCTGGAGCAGTTTTGTGGTGCCTGCTAGAGGAAGGCTAAACTGCCAGGAAGGGATCATTGGTGGAAATAGGGACAGTAAAGACAGTTCTGGTGAGGTCTCAGATGGAAATGAGAAACGGAGAATTGGAAACGAGATCCTTGTCATAAAGTGGCACAGAACTTGGCCGCTCTGTGTTCTAGTGTTTTGTGGAAGGTAGAACTGAGGATCGGTGGAATTGGATATTTGAGGAGATTCCTAAGCCACATTTTGAAGGAGTGCTGTGTCTTCTCCTTACCACTTATAATAACATGTGAGAGGAGACAGATAAACTGAGGGAAGCTTCGAACCAAACAGGAACTGAACTTGAAGATTTGTAAAAGTCTCAGCCTCTCCATGTTGCCAAAAAAATGAGAAGGTCTGAAGAGAATGGTAAGGGAGTGGCTGAAACACGACTTGAGATCAGCATGAGTGTCAACCACGAATTCCATTAGCCACTTCAGAAGAAGCCAGACGAGATGGCATTGTACCAGTAGAAACAGTGGCAGGACTAGGGAAAGAAATGAAAGACAAAAAAATGAAGGAAGGCTGTCAGACTTCTTGGATTCTGCAGGACTGGACAATGTAGCCATTCAAATGCAAATATCGCATTTCTTCAAGAAAAGGGAAGAATAAGCCCAAAGGTGATCCAGAGATCACACAGCTACCTCAGAAAGAGTGGGCCTCCACTGTGGTTCCAACAGGTTGAGCGGCCGCCACCCAGAGCTCTGGGGGCGGGACTGCCTGGCAGAGCCTCTACCTGGCAAAGCCCTGCGAAAAACCCCTGCCAGGGCCGTGGGAGTGGCTAGAAGGCGGAACACTGGACCAAAGAGGATTATTGTTGAGCCTCAAGATCCAAACAGAATTTGCCTGTTAGATTTTAGTCTTACTTGGAACCTACCACTCCTTTCTTTCCAATTCCTCCCTTTGTGGGGAGGAATGTCTGTCCTGTGCCGGTCCTGTCATAGTATTTTGGAAGTACATAACTTGTCTGGTTTCACAGGTTCACAGCTAGAGAGAAATCTGGCCTCAGGGTGAATCATACCTTGAGTCGCACCCATCCCTGATTTAGATGATATTCAGATGAGACTTTAGAAATGATGATGAGATGAGTTCAAACATTTGGGATGGAATGAATGTGTTTTGCCAATAAGGACATGAATCTGGGGTGGGAGGGGTAAAGATAGAACACTAAGGGCTGAATTGTGTCCCCCCAAAATTCATGTTGATGTGCTGATCTCCTCAATGCGGCTGTATTTAGAGATGGGCCTTTAGGAAATTCACTGAGTCTAAATGAAGCCTTAAGGGTGGGGTCATCATCTGGTAGCATCAGTGACCTGGTAACAAAAGAAGCCAAAGGGTTCCCCCCTTCCCCTCTCTCCCCCCTCTCCTTCCCCCTCCCCTGTTCCGTGCATGCAAAGGCATGTGAGGACAAAGGTACCTCACCAAAAACTCAATGCTGTGGAACCTTGATCTTGGACTTTCAGCTTCCAGAACTGAGAAAATTAATTTCTGTAGTTTAAGCCCTACAGTCTGCACTATTTTGTCACTACAGTTCAAGCAGACTAAGACAGGCCTGGACACAGGAGCACACCTGTTGGGTTTGGGGGCCTAGCAAGAAGGCTAGTGAGACTCAAGCAGAGTGAACAAGGGGAAAATGGTGAGAGGTGAGGTCAGAGAGGATCCAGGTCAGACCACATGGGGCTTAGAGCTCATCCTTCACTCATGAATGTGTAGTGAGTTATAACCCCCACATGGCGCTAGGGATGCAATAGTAAACAAAATCCTCAGATAGTAACAATAATCACATAAGTAAATATGAATAAATTATATAAGTAAATAAGTCATTTAAAGAAAAAGTATAGGAGGAGGTGGGGGTAAGGGTGAAAGGGTGAAGAGGGAAAATTAATGAGAATGTTTGGTATCTTGATCTAGGCAATGGTTACATGAGTGTATACACATGTCAAAATTCATCATGCTGTACACCACAATTTGTGCATTTTATTGTATGTGTCGCAATAAAAAAAATTAAAAGTAGAGGACACCTGAAGGTATATAAAAAAGTCACCCAAGCTGGGCGTTTGGGGCAGGTACAGGGACATTAGAAATCCCTCCCTGAGGACAAGGCATCCCAGCTGACATCTAGGAGTAAACAGGATTTAACCAGAGGTATAGGGATGAGGATGCAAAGGAGGAGAGAGGATTTCAAGCAGAGGGGAGTCTGTGTGTGGCTCTGAGGTGTGTAGGAGACCAGTAGTTCCAGGAGCAGAAAGAGGCCAATGTGATTGGAGAGCAGAGATTCATGATCCAGGGGCAAGTGGCACAAACAAATCTGAAACAGAGGCAGGGCCAGACCTTACAGGGCCTTGTAAACTATGCTTAAAGATTTTGAACTACAGAGCAAGGGGATGCCAAAAGGATTTTAAGTTAGACATCATTTTTTCATGTACACTTTTAATGGAAAATGGATTGTAGGAGCAAATACGAAGCAGTAGAGACTTATTGGGAGGCTGTGTCAGAAAGTTCAAATGAGAGATCCTGACAGGTTGTCTGGAGCAGTGGTCGTTACCTACTACCTCAAGCAGTCTACAAGCTCTCATGCAATTCCTAAGCCCCAGCATAAAGAAATAACATGGGTCATGGATGCAAAGGGGTAAGCAGGGCTGAAGCAATAGGCCCCAGGTTTAAGAAAGACAGGGAATTGAATTCAGTGTTACAGAAGACAGTCGGGTAAGGTCACCTCCACTAGTGGAAGAATAGAAGAAGAAAAAGAAAAGAAGCTGGTGCATACTACAGCCTGGGTTGAAGCTTTGAGAAAGCTATAAGCCCAGGAGGACAAGAGGACACAGACAGCACCTCACCACCAGGAACGGAGCCAAGCTGCCTGCCAGCTCTGTGACCAGGTCTGTGATATCCCCAGATTGCTCAGGACCACAGTTCTGAAAAACCATTTTAAGCCTGGCTCTGGACAGGGGAAATCTGGTGGTAGGAAACTGAAAACCACTGGAGAGGGAGGGGCAAACCAGAGGGAGAAAGACTAATTCAATGAAAGAAAGCCAAACAAAATAAACAGTTGGAATAAAACTCATCCCAAACTAAATTCATTTAATGGAACACAAACTACATATATTTAAGATGCTCAAATGATGAAGTAACTCATTTTAAAAGTGTAACAAAGCATGAGACAAAAACAGTAAGAAATGAAACATGAACAAATGGATATCAATAATTAAAAATCTTAGAAATGAAAAAGATATTATAGCAAATAAATGAAATAAACTCGAGTCTAGACAAAACCAAAGAGAGAAAAAGTGAAAACGAAATAGCCTTGAGGAATGCAAGACTCTTTAAAACTGTGAAAGGGAAGGATCTTAAAGGGGGGGAAAGACTAAGGGATTTTTCCAGACTGAAGGGGATGGAAGAAACATGTTAGCTAACATATCATGCGCTTCTGGATGGGATTCTGGACCAGAAATAAAAAGACATTGATGGGACATCCAGAAATCTGAATGGGGTCTGTGGACAGTATAGTAGTGATGTATCAATGTTGATCTCATTGAGTTCAGTTGGAAGTTATTTAATGGTTATATAGAGAAGTGTTAGGGAAATACATCCCAGAATATTTGGAAGTTATGGAACATTTTGTCTGCAGCTCATTCTCAAATGGTTCAGAAAAAAACTGATGATTATCATTAGGGAGAGTGGATGAAGGAGAAATGGGTGAAGGTGGTCAAAAGTACTGACTTCCAGTGTTAAAATTAGTAAGTCCTGGGGATGTAATGAACAGTATGGTGACTACAGTAAACACCTCTGTACTGTATATGTGAAAGTTGCTAAGACAGTAGATATTAAAAGTTATCACAAGAAAAAAAACTGTAATTGTGGTAGTGGATGTTAACTAAACTTATTGCCATTATCACTTCACAACATGTATATGTAGCAGATAGTTATGCTGTACACCTTAAACTAATACAATGTTTTATGTGAATCATGTCTCAATAAGACTGGGGAAAAAATCACTAGGGTGAAAGAGAAAAAGTGACAGAGCAACGTGCAGTGAAAGAAATATTAACATCTGGGGAAATGAGGGGGAGATAGGGATTCTTTGTTCTGTTTTTGTGACTTATCTGTAAGTTTTAAATTATTTCAAAATGAACTATTTAAATTGTGAATAGAAATGTCATTGTATTTGATTGTTAATGATCTAGTAGAGCCTCAAGCAGAAATAGCTGATTCTTAATACCAGTATTTCTTAATCAAATAAGGAAACATTTTTCTTACCTATAAATTATTTCTAAGACCCAGAAATAGGACTTTATTCCTCTTGTCTTTAAAAAAAAGGGGGAGGGGGGCTTCACTTAGGCTTTATCTCAGGCATGCAAAGAAATAAGATTATTGCCCATGCATATCAATAATTTTTTTTTTTTTTACTGTTTATTCCTCAGAAGGTAAAGAAGTCAGGAAGGTTTCACTATGATCTGACTGAAGTTAGGATGTGGGAAAGTACTAGAGCTCTTGCTCCAGCAACTGAGCTACAGAAGGGAGCCCTACGCTGAGTGAGATAAGTCAGAAAGACAGTACTGTATGATATCACTCCTATGTGAAATCTAAAAAAGCCACACTCGTAGAAACAGAGACTAAAATTGTGGTTACCAGGGGATGGGAAGGGGTGGGGATAGAACAGATGTTGTTTAAGGAAAACATGCAACCAGAAGCAAAGAGCCCTAGAGGTCTAACGCACAGTACAGTGAAAATAGACAACAGTACTGGATTATAATCATCTAGACTAGATCTTATTATTTCAACCACTAAAAAATAAATGATAACTATGTAACTTGATGGAGGTGCTTATTAGCACAATGGTATCTTATCACAATGTATAAGTGCATCAGATTAACATGTTATATTCCTTATGCAATGTTAATTTCAAATATATTTTCATAGGAAGATAAAAAGATGTGGGAAACTGCCTTATTGTTCTTGATTGTTTGCTTTTCCCTATATTCATGCTGTTTGACATGTGACTTTGTGGCTGTTTGGGGGCTTATTTAGGATTTTTTTTTTTTTTGCTGTTTTTTATTATGTAGTGTGAGTTGTTTCAAATTAGTCATAATAATAAAAGTGAACCTTTATTAACTGCTCACTATATGGATGAAGTGGAATAAGTTTGTGGATTCAGAGGCAGAATTAAATACAGAGTTTTCACATCATGAAAACAGGATACTGTGTAAAGTGTTAATCCCACATGTGGTTTAAATAGTTAAGTCCATCAAACTGTTGTTTTTCTTTCAGTGGTGACAGAGAAAATGTGGATGGCACCTTTTGAGAGTGACATGGGCAAACGAGAGTGCTTCCTGAGGAAGTCAGGGGATGGCAGAGCCTGGGAAACGAGGCCGAACAGGACCAGTCAAAGGAAGCAAAGGTGTTTATACTAGAAAGAAAAGCTTCAAGGAAACATGAGAACTCCTGTTGAATCACCAACCAGACAGTGCGAAGCTGGGGGATTATATCTATTCTGAGTGGTTCAAAAGGATAAACTAAAACCAAGAAATGAAACACATGATGGAAGATTTGGGATTTAAAAAAGGAAAATTCACCAACGATTCAAGCTAACAGGGATGAGCTGCTGCCCTGTGACCCAGCGGACTCCTATACCCAGATGTCCATGAACATCAGCGCTTTGAAGCAATTCCTTAATTAAGTAAAAAAAATATACCAAATGGCTATTCCAAATCTAAACTGCTATTATGACAGCTCCAAAATGACAATGACTTTCATTTACTACATTTACTATCAAATATTGAAATATCGAAATATTTACTTTATATATAAACCTCAGAAATACGCCTATGGTGAGGTCAGCCTGCATATAAGGGATATCCATGAACTTCAAATACACAATAGAGGGAGAATGAAAGGCTGTGAAGGAACTCAATGAATGATTCACCCTTTGGGAAAGAACAGGCCTTGTTAAAGAAATTATACAACAATATTTAAAGTACGCACATATCGGGCCACACAATATTTATTTCTTGTGTGTCTCTATGTTTCAAGTCATCACGTCCATTTCTGACTAAGTCTCAGTTGTGTCCTCTACTAAGGATTTAAGAGGGCTTATAAAGGAGGTGCTTTAAGAAGTGGGGCACTGCTCAGGCAAGAGCCCCCAGCCTCAGACTCATGAACACCTGGCAGGACTCTAAATCCCTCCGCAGATAATAACAATCCTGCTTCAAGCCCAAAATGCAAGTTTTCGCCCATACCGTGCTCCCCAGGAAGGTAGACGTGACCTACAGAGAGAAAGGAAGAAAAACCCCAAGGACTTAAATGTGCCAAGCAGTGTCTTTTTTATCTTTCTGCCTCAGCTGCAGTTGAATACATGCTTTTAGCTCATTAGATTGGCCTCCAGGGGCCGGTGGGGCTGGGGGGTGGCTGCTTGGAAAGGTGCAGCGCGAGGAGGTCCTGGGTGGTACTGGCTCAGTTCTGTGCCTTGATTTAGGGTAGTGATCAGCCAAATACGCATGTGAGATAAAATTGCGTAGGATGACACATACACACACAAACACATGTAAAAACTGGGGGAATCTAAGACTTGTAGCCTGGTTATAGTTTGGTACCTTTGTCCGTTCCCTGGTTTTGATATTGTACTAAAGTTATACAAGATGATTCCACTGGGGGAAACTGGGGGAAGGTCAAAAAGGGCTCTGTACTATTTACGCAACTTCTCATGAGTCTACAATTATTTCAAAATAGAAAGTACAAACCAAAACAAAGAAGGAAGAGGAAGAGGGGGAGGAAGAGTTTGGCCCCTCAATCACTTGCCCCAAAGCTGAGTGGGAAGAGGGAGACAGGAAAAAGCTCTTAGCTGCAGTAAGGCCCTAACTAGTCTTCCTTCTCACATCTTCCCTCCCTCAGCTCCATTTCCTCTTGGCCACCATATTTGCTTTTTTAAAAACTCTGGCCAAGTCTCTCTCAAGCTTGTCCATCATCAACAAGGCCCCTTACCCCGGTGCTCCCCCTGCCACCGCCATGGAGTTGGCCACTGGCGGATGCCTGTGCTCACCTTGCCTTTAAACACTCCCTCTCACTGGGCTCAGCAATGCCCTGTCTGGGGCACCCATTCCCTCCTCCTTCACCTGTTTCCTCCTCCTCTTTCAAGCTGTGGGCTAAGTCACCCCGATTCTGAGGCGCCCATCCCTCCCTGCCCCAGGGTTTGAGCTCAGTCCCCCTCTTCAGTGCTCTGCTTGCTTCTGTTCAGGGGATATTCAGTTCTGTCTGGGCACCAAATGCTCAGAACAGGAGCCCAAACAGTCAGAATAGAGGCTGAACCAAACCTGTTAGGGAATTTCTGCACCACCACCACCACCACCCTTTCTACCCGTCAATTCACTACATTGTCTTGAAGTGATATGTCTGCATTTGGGCTCCCTCAAGACTGAGAGTACCTCAATGTAGGGATTATTTCTCTTCTCTGGACCCTCAGTGCCCGGCAGAATGCCCACTGCAGGGCTGGTATGCGGCAAATCTATGTTCGGTTTACCTGACCTAGAAGACAGCCATTCTGGACAATACTTCACTTCACTTCACGTCCAAAACCAGGAAGCAAGATGAGTAGTGCTTTCCTGAGGTTATTAAAAGGCAGCTAGAGAATTCCTCGCACCCTAAGTTAGGGGAAACCAACGAGGGCTGAGTGCAGCATTCCGAGTGAGTCAGAGGGAGGGCACAGAAGCTGCGATGCCAGAGCCAGTGGTGTGGCCGCTACCAGGACGGGCCAGCTGGTCAGCACAGGACAGTGACCAGCCACGCAGCCAAGGAGAGGGCTCCACAGAGATCTGGGAACCTGACCAGAACATGGTTTTCTTGAGAATAAAGAGAAAAGTGTCTTCTTAATACAGAGAAGTTGATCAAATATACAAATGTGCTGATGCAATAGTCACAGCAGCACTAAGATGGAAAGCTGTCAGCGTTTCAAAAGCACCATGCCCCTGCCACTGGCCTAAGTATAAATACGGGACAAGGGAGGAAGAGGCAGATCACCAATGTACCCGGATAAGCCAAGGATCGGGTGACATGAAAGAGAAGCAGGACTACAAGAGTTGGCCAGTCTGTCCCATCCCGGGGTCATGCAGATGCCACAACTTACTCTTCTAGAGTCACTTCAAAGTCCCCCAGTACGGTTGGGGTAATTCTTAATCTAGGTTTCCAAACTTCTGAGTGACAGATTCTCTTCAGAGTATTGTGAAAGGAAAAGCAATTTAAACTAGAGTGGAATTAGTCATCACCCTTAGCCTGCTTTTAATGCCTTTTCTGTGGCTGCCCATAATTGAGTATTCCAGGCCCCCAGTCCCACAGAGCCTAGCTGACCGACAGGCCTCCAGCTTACAGGACTGCAGAGACCCAAATCTCCGCGAGATCAGACCTTGCAGAGACTCAGCATCTTGGTTGCAGTGTGCACTCAGGGAAACTCTCAAGTATATGGGACTCAGGAAGGCGGTTGCCAAGGAACAAGGGGACAATTCAGTCCATCGAAGCTTTTAAAAGGACCTGGAACTCCTATACATACAAGTATAAAAACTTCCTGGCCACCAGGGCAAATCAGGCAAGTGAAATCCGCTCCCCCTCAAACCCACAGCTCAGGCAGCCCCTTCTCCTTGAGGGCTGCCCTTGGCATCCAGAGCTCCTGCACTTGTACAATTACAGCCTGGAGGCCAGGATACAGAGTCCCTTCTCTCCTTTCCCTCTGCTACCCCAGCCCTCTAAGATGCCAACTCAAAGCAGCTGCATTACCTTTTGTGTGAAATGGAAATTAGTTGGGAAGGATGGTCATGTTAACCGAGTACCTATTTTGTGCTAGACACTTCCATACACTGTGTCATTTGGAACATGGAATAAAAGACTTCCCTAGCAAGTGAGACAGATGATTCCCAAAGGTCTGTGTCAGTTCAATTCAGACTTTTCTCTTTGTTATGGCCCATTATTTTCTACAATTAGGCCCCATGTAGAAATCACTCTACCAGATACCATTGCCTTTGGCTGGGAAGCAGGAGGCTGGGACTTAGGAGGCTGAATGCCAATTTCATGCCAAATCAAGTGTGCTGCCCTGAGATCTCCAACTGCAGGAGTGCAGGTCTGCTGTTCAAGTATACTTACATCCCAAGGTAACGGATGGGCGGTGTCTGCAAATCAGTCAGGGAAAATGGTTTTTTTTGGTAAATGTAACCTCCTAACAAAAACAGAGCTCCCTTTTCCTATTACTATCTCAACAGCTAAAGAAGAAAGGGATGATAGAGGGGGCAGGGAGAAGCACCCCAGGTTATTTCCCAGCTGGGCTTCATACAGGAGTGGAATAACAGTAAGCAAGGACAAGAGTTGCTTAAACAAAAGAAGCTGATGAAAAAGAAGTTTTTATAAGCAGCTGCCACCTTTGGGCCCAGACTGTGATCCTAGGGCTAAAATAAAAAATAATCACCTTGATAAGATGGTTGTATGAGCATATACATGTATCAAAGCTCACTGGGCTGTACACTAAGACTTGTATATTCTATTGCATGTACCTCAATTATAAGCTAATAAATAAATAATAACCCTGCTAAAGACCCTGGGAGGCCAGTGTGAAAGTTCAATTGCCAGGCTATCACGCTGCATCTGTGGGGATTTGCTGGGGAGCACTCCCAAGGTCAGCCCCGCACAGGAAGGTGGACGAAGAGCAGAAGACAGAGAGAAGTGCCCCCTGCAGTTGGGGCTTGAGGCTTGCCTGAGGTTTTTTGCTCTGCCTGGGGGTCTTCAGAAGCTCACTGACTCAGAGCCCTGGACCAGGCAGTGAGTGATTCCAGCCCTTTGATTTAAAAATGAGAACACTGAGGCCTGGAAAAGTGAAATGCCATGTTCCAAAGATTCAGCACAAGCTGGTAGCTGGCCCCTGGTGCAAGGGAGCATTTTCCCAAAATTAAAGTGTCATTTTGGGACAAGCAATTTCCCGATCCTGGGCACAGCGGCGGCCGTGGGCTATTCCCTCATCCAAGGGAGTGAACTACTGACAAAAGTGCCCCAAACAAACAGAGTTACTGAGAGAAACTCTCACTCTTGACTTTTTTTTTTCAAAATGAAAAGAAAAAATAAATAATCCAGCATCTCAGTGACTAACAATTTCTAACACAACTGTGTAAAGTATTTGTAGAGAGCCATTAACAAGACCGTTTGGAAAGTTCTGTATTGTTTTCCTAAAGGCCCACGCAATGCCCCAAGCTCGAAAGACTTTGCCCTGACACTTTCCACTTCCTGCTCATCCTCCTGTTACCAGGATGTGAATGGGGTGCAGAGGATGAGAGGAACTTCCTGCCCCGCATAGCTCAGGCTGGAGGAGGCTCTGTCCAGTGGGGAGCGGGAAGGAGGAAATCTTGTTTCCTCTTAAATCACCCAAGAGGTGGTGCAGAGGAATGTGTAGGAAGTCAGGTCATTGTTGCTCAAGTCACAGTCTGTTTCTTAAACATGAGGATCACAACTCCAATTACCTTAGAGCTGAGAGAAAAGGAAGTGAAGGACAGGCTTCCTCAGTCCCCTGGAGAAGCAGCTGCGTTGGCTCAATAAGGTCACATGACACTCCCAGCCCCCAAATCCAGAACCCAGGCTTCTTGAGCCCCCTGCCCTCCCATAGCCAAAGGTAACAGCACCCGCACCCAGCGTAGCTTTATGCACTGTCGAAAACCATCAGGAAAAAGTCTAGCTTTGAAAGCTGTTCCTCTAGAGTTCACCCAGGACCACGTTTGGGAGGGAGCCTAGGGAAGGAAGGCATTTGGGGACCATTGTTAGCTGGAGAAAAAAAACACTCACACTGTAAACACTTATAAACGGTCCGCGCAACTTAGTTGCCCAAGATCCTGTTGAGAACTTTTACTCATTACTCTTGTTATTGTTGTTATCGGAGACATTCCCTCCTACACATCCTTCCTTGCTCCTGGCAGGACACATGTCTTGGTCAAAAGCAAAGAATATTCACTCTGCCTTTCCAGTTATGAAGGATGGGGCTGGTTGGAGGTGAAGGGAAAAGAGCACGGTCAGTTCCCCAGCATTAGTAAGTAATGGAGATTTTTAAATGCATCAGCCAGGCAGAATAACTTAATCCAATACAGACTTCTGAAAAGGAGACACAAGGCCCATGACCTAGAAAGCTGTGAGGAGCCATTCAGGAATACCTCGAAAAGGAGGCTTCGACCACATGCTTTCTATCAGACCCACAGAGGCAGGATACCGTTAAAGAAATCTTATGTAATCTTAATGTAAATGAAGATATGAAACGGGGCTGCATCTTTTTCTTTTTCCAGTAAATCAAGGCTTGGCCCACCTTTTTTTGCTAGAAATGAACCCCTGAGCTAGAATGCGGAAGTTCACCCCTCGAGGCCCAGGTCCAAATGCCACATTCTCCTCCAGGCCCTCCTTGGATTCTCCAATCAAAATAATCATCTTTCCTTGGTAATCCCACAACACCTCTCCCCTATCTCTTTTGAGATTTAGCTCACATGAATCAGCACTAAATAAATGTTCACTTAATGGATTATTAAATCAATAAATGAGTGAATGAATGAAAGATGCAAGACTCGTGGACGAGTCTTTCAAGATGAAAACACAGCTTTTAGTCTATAAAAGCTTTGGACATATTTATGCACGTCTGGGAATATATCCTAAAGAAATAACTTTTTTGCAGAAATGAAGTAATTCACTTACTAAAGTCTAGAAATTTAAAAAATTAAGATTGTTCTCTGAGATTTAAATTTTTAAATCACACCCAAAGCAAGGAAAGGAAAACTTGAAGCCCAGAAGGCTGGTGAGAAGCAGTGCACAGTATTTCTGATGGATCTCTTTTTCTGAGGTGAGAGCAGGAGCCGAGATATTAGAAAGTGCTCTTCTATCTCACTGGCCAGAGAAGAGTTCCGGGCCTTTGATATTAGCCAGGGCTCTTCCACCTCGACTTGTCCTCCCCCACTGGGACCCCTGTTTCCATCATCAGGACCACCCCTCACCAACGGTTCCCCCTTTTCCTTGATGGTGCAGGTCTGGAGGGCTGCCTTCCTTTCCTCTGACCCCCCTCCTGTGCTCTGCCAGCTCCCATTTGCAGGAGGGTTACAAGGAATTGTTTGCATAAAGGCGTGGCTCGGCCTTCCCTTTCAGTCCCTGCACCACCTGAGCTTTGCTGCCTAATTCCCAGCAGCTGGTTCTGTTGCCTCAACAAGTGGGAATGCTTTCTTAACATGGCACAGAGGTGTCTGCAGGCAGCCAACCATGGGACACCGCTGGCCACAGCTGGCTCAGTGTGGTTTGAGAGGCTTGTTTGTGCTCCTGCATGACTAATACCTACCTACAGGCTGGCTGGCTGGCATGAGACCACTCTCCTACTCATCTGGCACTTGGAACACAATCGACTGGCTTCCCAGCCACTGCCAAACTCATTCATAGGAAAGCAGAGGGACTGGCTTTGGGTGGAAATGAATAGCAGGGCCCCCGGAGGCCCCAAGGACTCAGAGACACTGGGGCACGTTCTCCTCTTGAGGGTTTACACCCTCTCAGCTGATTGGGATGTCTTATGGGTGGTTGAGCAAAAAGTAGGGAATAGATAGGAAGGCCTTGAACTTCTCTCTTTAAACAAGCTTTTGTCTATTTGCAAAATAATACTATGTTTAAAAAAAGAACACTCGGTTTAAATTATTCAAAAGGATAGGCAGCATATAATAGGCTTGAGGTTGTAAGAATTTGTGAAAAAACAAATGAGTATCTGAGTAAATGAATGAATGGACTGATAAGGAAACATGGAGACACAGGGAAGGCAAACAGTCTGTGTATTCTGGGAATTTACCCTACAGATCCTTCCATACATGTAAAAGGACTAATGAACAGATTAAATAAATTATGATACATCGTATTCTGGAATACAATACTCTGTGGCTGTTTAAAAAATGAAACATCTCTATACATATGGTTATGAAAAATATCTAAGATCTACTTTATGTAAAAAAGCAAAAGCTAGGAACAGAACAGCACAGATACCATGATACTAGTTGGATAAAACTATATGTAACTGTACTATAAGGGCATAAACTATCTCTGGAAGGATATAATATAAATGGTGGTAATACTAGTTGTGTCTGGAAGTTCAAATAGATGGCTGGGGACCAGAGAACAGATGAAGACTTTCTTCCCACCGTGCATCCTTTTATATCTTTTTAATTTTACACCTGCATGTATACTATTTTAAAAATTAGTAAATTTATTTTCTATTAATAAAAATAAAATTAAAAGAATAAGGTAGATTTATATCTATAGAAGTAAACATACCAATTATATATTTAAAATGAAAAAAAAAGTCACACTAAATATATACAGTATGATACCATTTGTGGTTTTAAAAACACTCCATGGGTATGTGTACACATACACACGTGTGTATGTTAAGACATTATAAAAAGCTGTGGGAGAGGAATAGTCAAGGAACTTCCACTTTTATTCCACATACGTCTGTATTTTTAAAAGGCTTTACAAAATGTAACTATTCAGTAATTTAAAATATACATTTAAAAAATAAGATAGCTCTGTATGTACTCATCAGTTGTCATCTCTAAGATACAGTGTTATATCTATAAGATACAGTGTTAGATGGAAACGATCAATATAGTATCTGTACTACGCAACCATTTCTGTGAGACCGGCACATGAACGCATATAGACATGACTGCTGAGATAAAGGGTGTGTGTGGACTTGGCATCAGTGTTTCCCTCTGAGGAAGGAAAATATGTGGCTAAGGGATGAATCAATAGGGAAATTTCCTTTATATGGTATATAATAGGCATGTTTTGTAATTCTGTGCCATATGTACATACAACCTAGTATTCTAGTTAAATCTTTAATTACTTTAATTTTTAAATATAGAAACTTCATTATTTGATTGAATTATGTCAATAATATGATTAAAAGACTAAAAGAACTTGGAAAATCAAGTGGTTCATTTCCTGCAACATAGGTACACATGACTCCCGTCCTAGAGCGCTGCTTTCCCGGGAGCTGGTGCTCCTCTGCACCCATGAACACACCCCCTCACAAGACCAAAACACCACTCCCATTCTCTCAGTCATCTTCCTTCTGAAGGCCAGCCTAGAGCCCTGCCCAGCATACAACATTGAGAAAAAAACTAAAATCAAGCTATCACAATATTTGCTATAGGCAAATTATTCTAATCTTTCAAGAACTGTCAAGTACCTACCATGTGCAGAGGCTAGCAACTCAACACTCCCAACTGTCTCTTAAACGTCAGGATCACAGACACTGAGGCCCACTTTTAAATATCAGATTAATATAATCCTATGGAACATTATTTTTAATTCTACCTTCTTCAAACCATGGATAGTGGGGAGAGTGTATGTTAAGTCCTCTCCTCTGGACAAAGTCATGATTTTATGTGTAAATCCACAATTTATCTGCATGTTTAACATGGAGCCCCTAAAATAATTGCTCCAAAATATCCCTAAAATTGGCCCTTGAGTAAAATTGCAATATTTCCAGAATCTCTTGTCTGGCCTTAGGGCATCTCCATACCAATAGGTGTTCCCAAAGAGGTGGAGGGAAGTAGGTCATCTCCATATCAATAGGTAATTACAAGGGTGGTGGGAGCGAGGGCATGTCTGGACCTGAGAGGTTTGGTGGGGTCCCTTTTGGCAGCCGGGTCATGAGGGACACTGGTGAGCAGAAGTGAACAACTGCTTGTCAGCAATAAATGGGCTTCTCCCACTTTACTTATTTCTTTCACCACTTTTGGCTTCAAAGGTAATTTGCCCTGGGCTGGGAACATATTTTCCCCCCAGAGTTACAATGGCCCAAGTTTTCAGGAGTCCCAGAAGCTGGTCCCTTCTGTCCCCTCTGTGCCCACCCTCTCCCAGGCTCGGTGGGGTCAGCCACTACTCAGCCTCACCAGAGGTCTCCTCGCCCCACTAGCAATCTCGTCCTCTCCCCACCGGGTGTCACTGGCAAATGGGGTGATTTCTGGTTCACCCCAAATACCTTGCACTTCTGCCCATATCAGCCCAACTGCTGGAAGGTCTTCCCCTCTCCTCTACAGTCTGAATCCTGTGGTTGGGACCAGCCAACACCCCAGCACCTTTCCTCTTTCTCTAACCCCGAGTACCAGGCAGCACTCTCCGCCTTCCATCACACTGGCCACCCACTGAGCACATCCTGGGACCGATGACTCTTCTCATACTGTGAATTCCATGACCCATGTTTGCTGGCACTCATCACAAGGAGGACCTAGGGTTTAGGAGGCTGTCAGGACAGAAGACGTGCTGGAGGTACAGCCTGGCAGAGAAGCAGGAGCCAGGTTAATCACACCAGGGCCTCTCTGTCCCCGGGGAGGCCCCTGCAGAGGAAAGGTGGGGAGGGAAGGGGGCAGCTTCGGTTCCACAGTCAGCCAGGCATGGTCAGTGCTCCTTAACCCTCAGCCCAGGAGTGGAGTCTAGTGACAGAAATGTGGGTGCTCCACCATGACCCTTTCTTCCCTCTCTTCCCATCCCCACTCCAAAGTGCTTTCAATCCAGCCACAGCACCCTTAGGCCCTTCACTGGAGGACCGCTTTCCGGCTGCTGGAGCCACTGTGCCAAAGTGCAGAAGCCTGAAGGCATGGAACTTCTCCCCCAGGGCAGCCCGGCCCACCAGCCAGACAGGTGACAGGACAATTCTGAGGCATAACTTACATTCCAGGATTCTTCTGCACAGCCAGCCAAGGCCACCCCTGGGGGACTTCTCCTGAGTTGCCCCCTTGCCTGGGGACCTCTGTTCCCTGTCCTGCTTCTCCTGCTCCCTTGCCTGTACCTCCAGGGAGCATGTCCTTGATAAATCACGTGCACAGGAGGCCTTCACTGAGGACCTGCTACTGGGGAGCTTGACCTGCGCCAGACGAGGTGGAGGCTCGGGGAACGCGCTTGGCACATGGAGAAGGGAAGTAATGTGGTTGGTTTGGTTTGGTTTTTCAATTTCCTAAAATATCTAAGTTTTTTTTGTGCTTTGGGAGTAGTGGCAACACTGGGAGATGCAAGCTGACAGGACGGCACTTTGACTTCTCATGCACTCAGATCTTACTGGCTAAACAAAGGTCAACAGCCAGTGTCAGACTTCACTCATCACTGTGACCTCCACTTAAAGAACCCTCCCTATGCACCAAGCACCAAGAGAAGAGGTCCAGGCCCATTCTCTCTTGCTCTCTCTCTCTAATTCTTCAGAACAACCCTACCAACCCTACAAAATCCCTCACTTTATAGATTAGGAACCTAAGACTCTGTGAAATGTAGCAGCTGGCCCACAGTGACACAGCACAGACCAGACCTGCCTTCTGATACGTGCATGATTAACCATGATTCTAGATTTTGTATCCCTCATATGCCATGCAGAACCTTAATATCATACTTGCTCAACACTCTTTACCCATTGTTCTGAGTGGGAGCACCCTTGAAGTAACAAGAAATAACCCTCAAAATAAGCAGATTGCAAAGTGAGATAACCAATTTTATTAAAATCTAAAGCAATCTAATTGGGGTAGGAGGGTTTAAAAACCACTAGTTTTAAGATCACGTTTTTTCATCATCCCTACCACACCTTCCTAGAAAGGCATGGGTAGAAAATAGGTCTGAGATCTCCATGGTTGATCTGACTTCAGCTTTACAACTTTACAACTTCCACTTTTCCCCTAGTTCTGTATGAGTTTTGCCTTCTTCCCTCCCTCTGCCCTCCCAAATAGGCCAGGTGAGAATTTTTATAGAAACGTTCTTTGTACACTTATAAAAAGTAAGAAAAAGCAAGTAAACACTGAGCTTTTCCTGGCTATCAGGAAATGGTATCTACTTTGTAAAACCCAACTCAAAACACATTGGCGGTCCCATCAGGAAACCATAGCATACAGGTGTAATAAAATTCTTAAAATAGGCTAAAATTAGTCCCTTTGATTCATTAGTTGGAGAGCAGTTTCCATGCATTCGTGTATTGGGTGGTTTAATATATTTTAAGTAACAGCTTGTCTAAAATCTAAGAGAAAAGGAAACACCATTTGATGTTTCAAGTTTGCTGCCCCCTTACGTATCTTTGGTGCTCCGACAGTGGGCGTATGAGATAGACTGAGGCCCTATTCTTCCTGGGGCAGATGCGGAAGCACACCCAGGGGCCCTGGGGCAGAGGCAGGGGCGGGCAGGCATGGAGGGCAAGAGGGCAGTGGTGGGGCAGTAGTGCAGAGGTGGCATGCCCCACAACCAGGGAAACAGCGGGGGCCACAGAGGCAGCTAGAGGAGCAGGGAGCTGGATGACACAGCACGGGAGTGTGCAAACAAGTATAACAAGATTCATGGGAGCCTGTTTTTCATCATCAGAGAAGGAATCCATAAATACTGAGAGGGAGAAGGTTAAAAGGAAAACTGAGGTGTTGGATTAGAATTATATGTATCAGTATGTACTCATTTTATAATACATGTACAGAAATGGATACTGATAATGTGTGTGTGTCTGTGCATGCACCAGACCTGGGGTTTCTGAACACCGTTCTCCACTAAGAGCAACTAGAGAGCTCCCTGGAGAAACGGCTGGTTCCTCAACTGAGGCGATGAGCCTGGAACATCTTGCTTTGCCCGAAAGTAAGGAAAAGCTAAAAGAATGATGGGGACATGACAGGAGCCAGTCTGAAGAGGTTCCTTCTGGTCAAATATGTATCACTCTGAGCATCAAAATAATGATAGTAACAGATACCTCTTAAATAATAGGAATCCATGCATTCGCTCATATAAACATAGATGTATAGTGATATATAATATATATACATTCATTTAGTTAGTGATCATATACATGTCATATATATCTCAAGCAAGCAAGTGGAGGGGGAACGTTCTACTTACAGGAGAATGTCAGTAGAAGGCAGAGAAATGATAAAAATAGAAAACCACTAGTAAGATAACCATCATAGTGGTGGTTGATTCAGAAGGGAGTCATTAGTGGAGACTGAGGCTGGTGGGAACAGGTTGAGGTGGTCTTCTCACAAAATTCTTATCAGTTATGAAGGGAAAGTGGAAACTTTACGGTAGAGAAACGAGGTGATAGAGGCTGACATCTCAAGTGGTGAGAGATGATTTCTTAGTGCAGGACACAATTCTTATAGGATTTCTGACAAGAATGCCTGGCCTGAATCTTGGCTTGAAGAGCTATCAGACTGACCCAGAGGTGGACCATCCTACAAAATGAAAGGCCAGCACCTTTTCTGCTTAGCACCTTTCCCTGAAAGACAGGGAAAGACTGAAGAACCATTCCAGATCAAAAGATACTGTAAAGTCTTGACCACTAACTGCAACACATGACCCTGAATTGCATCCTGGTCAAGAAATCAAGAAGAGACTTTGTTGAGACAGTCAGCAAAATGTAAATGGAATCTGTGGATGAAAGGATAACATACGGAAGCGACTCTCATGGTTGTATGATGTCACACATGCATGTCTTTGTTTTGGGGAAATACACCCTGGAAAGCTTAGGGGTTTTCCTGACTCTATGCATTAATTTTGTACAATGGGACCCACGGGCTTTGCTGTCACACAGACCCACAGACCTGGAGGCAGACGCTGAGAGTTCTGTGCTCTTGGGCACATCTCCTACTTCTGAGTCTTCGGTTTCTCATGTGCAAAATGAGGATAATCAACGTATCTCACAGGTGGTTGTGAAGATTGGGGGAGATCATTTACAGACAACACAGAGATCATCTAGGAGCAGACCACGTGGGCTCAGTTGTTAGGCAACTCACTGTTATTTGGATTTACATTGCACATCAATGAATTTTTGAATACTGAAAGCTTCTCTTTCACTCCTGGTTGTGTCACTTAACAGTTTGTGTTTAAAGAAAATAAAGCAATCCCAAAACTGTCGCAATTAGGAATTGGCATTGTTATATCCAAGGCATACAAGGGACCTCAGGCACCCTTATGATTCTGATACCCAGTGAGATATCCACTGTTTAAATAGTTCATAACTTGCTGAATGTTATCATTTACCCTGCATTTGGCAGAAAGTACAGAGCAAAATTACCTCCATTCACTTCTGAAGCAAGTATTCATCAGTCACAGTCCCTCTACTATACCCTAAAATTTATTACATTTCAAATAAAATGTCTGGCCTCCTGACAGGGTTTCAGTATTGACCAATATTGACTTGTGAGATTTCTTGACTGTGAGCCCCTCAAATCCCATCTTTGTGACTCACAGAAAGACAACCAGTGGTGAGTCCAGAATTTCTATTCAGGAGAGGATGAGGTTAAAAGGGAAAAATTAGGAAATTTGTCTTGAAGGAGTGTTTTTACAGCAAGCACACCTCTGAGACACATTAAAGAAAAATAGCTAAGTTCCTTCAGAATCTCACATAGAATCGAAAAATAACAGTTGCCCGTATCAAAAGACATTATTAATATCACTCATACTATGATACTGGGAGCTTTAGCAAGGGTTGATGGAAATGACAGAGGGTGACAAATCCCCCTTAGCTTGGCCACTGTCCTCAGCCCAATACCTGGTACACAGCAGAATCTCACGTCAGCCAGCCCAGCCCTGGACACAGCATATTCCCTTGCCAGCTGCATTCTAGAGACTTCTAGACTCAGCTCTCATCCAATGACAAGGCGGACTCCGTCATTATGTCTTCCCTGTGTTTTTAGGTGTTACTCTGTCTATCCTGAGACTTGCACACAAAGGCAGGAGAAAAGGCAAACACATGTGAGAAACGAAGGCAAATATAACCCACAGAAGGTATATACCTGATGGCAGCCATGTAGTCCTACTGGAGAGGGGCTGTGGGGAGGCGGCAGGGATGGGGCCAGCCCTGGTGAATGTGGAAGGAGTCCAGACCGGGGGAGGCGGCAGACCTAGCACTCACTGCTGCTAATGGAAAACAAAAAGAAAGGTAAATGTTACTTCAGATTCTCCTGCCGAGACAGGTGATTGAAGTAGTCATGAGGAGACCTCTCAATTTTTTTTTTAAGTTGGTAATACCACCCCAAATTGTCTAAAGGATTGGACCACCCCCAGATTCCCTGCTTCAGCCTTCATTTCTTCCAGGGATGGCTAATCACCTCGATCTGCTATCTCTGTGAAGATCTTTCCACCAAGAACGGAAGCAGGAAAAGCAGGCTTTCAGAGATTGTGGCCAGTAGGCCCGATGGCCAGGCCCCTTCCGAGGGCTACTCTGCGTCCACATCTCTGGTTTTTGTTGCAGGACCAGGTCCCCTGTAGGTCACAAGCCCTAGGGGGAACAGCCTCTGGGGAGCCACAATTGGTCATCAGAGGGACTTTGAGTCCATGAACAGACTTCTTGAAAGAAAAATGTTTGAAGCTCACAATATGCTCTCCTACCCACAGAAGCCATCCTGTGGATCTGAAGCACTGAACTCCCTGATCATTAATCATGGGAACAGGTTTTGTGGGAAGTACTCCCGTACAAACACCCAACTGCCATTAACTTGTACTGCAGATGGCCATGGGTGAGAACACTGGGGTTGCAATACCAGGAATGTGGTTCTCTCAGATTGGAGGACGATTAAGTGAAAAGAGAGATTTATGCAATTCAAGCTATCTCTCTCTTTTCTTTCTTCCTTGGATTTTTTCTCTATCTTGAGTAAAGTTCAGTTTTCAGAAGATCAAGCCTGGTTGTAAACACAGTCTTTAAAACCTTTGCACTGCTTTACTGCAGAATTTATGATTTGTTTACATTTGAGGCGAGGAGCAGGCAAGAGGGGTAATCCTGAAGCCTTCAGTAGACAACTCAAAAGAAAAAAGGGAATGCAGGACACATGAATAAAAATACTTCCTTGTTCCATCCATGATTTGTGGGTACAGAATTCTCCCAAAGAGACAGGTCATGCCCTAAGGAAATTGGCCCAACTAGCCCTTTGAAATCATTTGAATAAGTCCCTCAGATTTTAAGAGAAACTTCCAGAAATCCACAGATTCCAGGGTTTGGAAAATGCACATGAGAAAGAACCCGAGGCGCATTGGGGTGTTGCCAGGCCATTGCCTTCCGAGAACCAAAGGACAGTCTCCAGCATGGCCTGGGGGCTTCCCCAAGTGGAACCCAAGTGTAGCTGTGGCCAGGGCCACAGTGGACCCTGAGCTGTCCCTGCCACACAGCGAACACCTGGACTGAGAACCTTAACACAGGCCCACAGTCACCGACTATGCTGGTGGTGAGGACTTCTGAAAAAGTCAGAGGCCAGAAAGAACAACTTTGTCGGAATTAAATAATCCAAGATTTTTTCAACGTGAATCACAGAAGATTCAAATTCCTCCCTCACGGTTACAGAACTGTTCATCATCTCAGTCAGAGAAGTCTTAATGAATGGATAAAGGAGAATTAAAAGCCCTGGGTTCCAGTGAGAACTCATACTACTACATACCCCTACATACTGGCTACGTGACCTCCAGCAAATCACACCCAGCCTCAAGTTTCCTCAGCAGCAATACGGGGGGCACTAGGCTGTGCCACTCAGAAACACAAGGAGGATAAGATGGTGCGTGTGAAAGCGCTATGAAAGTTGACTCTATAAAATGTAAAGTGTTTTTATTACTTATAATGCTGATAGTTCATAACCTCTATCAGTCCCTACACTAGAATGCATGGGTTTTAGAAAAGGAAATGCTCCCCTTCTCTGAAGAGGCCTGCAGTGAAGGTACCCAGGAGGACGGCTGCAGCTTCTGCAGGTCAGCCGGGCCCTGTACAGCCCCTTCCAAACTCAAGGTACAGCCTGAGACTTCTTTCATCAGGTGGAATGTTGAGGTTGTGGCAGGGAGTGGGCACTGCCCTGTCAGCAGAGGAGAATCACTGGGCTGGGATCAGGAAAACTGGGCCCGATTCCTGGCTCCGTCACTTCCTCTCTCTGAAATCTCAGGAAAGTTACTTGATCCCTTTGGACTTCCAATTTTAGGTCTGTGATAAACCATAGGCTTCCTAGTCTTTTCCAGTACCAAAAATGCCTTTGATTCTCCATCAGGAAATAAATAATTAAATTCAAAAATAATAGTTGACTTCAGGATAGTTTCTTATTGCAAAGCCCTATGTTAAGTAACAAAATGGCTTAAACTGATCTGTCAGAAATCAACCTCAAGCTAGAATTAACTTGGGCTTTATTGAAAAGATTTTTTTGGTTACTCTGAAACTCCTATCTACACCAGGTTTGTCAGCCATTCTTATAGGCTATACTTTCAGCATGCTGTTTGAAAGACAAGATTAAAAACCTTTAATCATTGATTTAAGGAATTTGAGTATTAGTGTTTGGCTCTCTACAAGGCATCTGAATATTTAAGAGAGAATGTGTCAATATTTGGATTAAACAAAAGGTGCGAAAACATGCACCCTATTGGTTACTCAGATAGTCCCCATTTCAGAAAAGAGGCGAATTTCACTGCCAGCAGAAAGCTGCCCTGGGTGTCAAACAAGAAGAGAGAGAGTAGGAAACAATTTGAATTCATGTATGTTCTGTCCTCCTTAAGGCTTCTGGTAGTCTGCTGATATATGTTACAGATATTGGATTAGGTCCTGTAAGTATGGAGGCAACAGGCTGCTTGTACATTTAGATTGTACCATGTAAACATAAAGGAGATAATGTGAAAGGGAAACTAAACAATAAGGCTATAATTATAGCATGCTCATTTTGATCTTTGATGTACAGGACACCAAACTTCTGGAGAGCTGAAATTTCTGAGCTAACCTGAGAGGATATAAACAATTTCTGAAACATTTTTCAGTCAATTAGGTTCAGGATGCATTGTACCATTGCCTAATCTCTGGAAAGCCGTATCATTCATTTACAAATGCATTCATTCATTTATGCCAAATAAACCACGTACTAAGCTGTGCAAGACGCCGGCTGGGTGAGAGGGTTTGGCTAGAACATCCACCAATCTTCTCTCAACCCCCCTGTGAGTGAGCATTTGTTGCCATGGACATTGTTCTCGGAAAGCAGCATGGCAGCAAATTCTCCCACTTGACTCAGAGACTCTGACATGAGGGGGAAATAAGGAAAATGAGGGCAAATAGAGTGTTGACCCCGCCCTCCCCCAAGAATACAAGGAGTTAGTCTGTTTGGCCAGGTGGAGGGAAAACGCTAACAATGCCCCTTTCTTGCCCCAAAAGACATTGCTGTCTTAGTAAAACCTGTTACCCAGAATGGACTGAGGGGTTTTACCTGCCTGGGCACTTCTAGAAAAGTGCATGGCACTTAGAAAATGTTCAAATTTTATTGAATATTGACAGAATAGACTTAACACATAAATCATGGCCATCAAAAAAGTAAAATTTCACCTCATCTTGGAACTTGATTTATTAACACAAGGCCAAAGATGACCCATATTAGAGATTCACCTATAATATGAATGTTACAGCTGTATCAATGTTACAGCCACAAGGAGTCTTATTTGTCCAATTTCCTTACCTTACAGATGAGGCATCTGAGGCCAGAGCTCACTCTTGTGACAATAGCAGGAGCATTGGACTGTGAGTCATGAAACTGAGATTCCAGGCCTACCATCTGCTATTTAGCTGGAGGGTCATCTGTAAATAAACCCCTCCAGAAATGCGGGAGGCAACGCACCAGACTGGATAGGACTGGGCTCTGAGTGAATTTGGGATTCATCCTATGTGAAAAATCAGTTATGTGGCCTGGATTTCTCTGAGCCTCAGTTTCTCATCTGTAAAGTGGGCTAATAATAGTACCTACCGCATTGGACTGTTATAAGGAATAAATAGGGAAAGTGTGTGATCCCACTGCCCTTGTGAAACCAAGGAGAGAGACGATTCTCTGCATAAACCTATGTTGTACTGTATGTGCAATCCAAGCTGGAAATTCATGGAAACTTGTGCCCCTTGTAACTGTGAAGAAATCATAACCACCATCAGAAAGTATCAGGTGCACCTGACAGACATTGGAGCCAGTCTCTGCTGATGGCATGGACCCCTCTTCTGGGCATCTTCCAGACCCTGCCTCTCCCTTTGAGGACAGAAGCAAGAGGCTGAAGTCTGAGGAGGATGGACAGTGTCTCAGTGTCTGCAGGCTTTCCTGCTGAAGCCTGTTCAGGAGGAAAAAATGACCCAAAAAAGTGACAAAAAGGCAAACTGGAGACTAAGAGCCTAACTGCAGGATACTCCTTAACCCCAGTGTTAAGCAAACAAAAGGGGTACCCCTCCACAAACCCTTATTAGACACTTCCCTTCAGCTTTCCCACCAGCTGCTCCCCCTCCACCACCTGAACATATCTGTCTCTGTTCCTGTCCCAGGAAATGCCTGGTCCTGCCTGGCTCCTCTCTTTCTCACTTAGATTTTCCCTCTTCCAACCCCCCAACCTTAAATTCTTCTTGCCTCCACAGTGTAGCAGAACTAGTCATCCCCCAATACCTCATATTCCAAACCTGGCACATTTCCAAAGACAGCACCAGAGAGACAGTGTCCATCTGATAATACCCAGCATGGTCAGAAGGCAGCTATGCTTACAGATAGCAAAATTCCCTATTACACCTTAACATATTGCTTGAACATACTTATTGGTCAACCCAGCATCCACCTAACCCCTTTTCAACTGAACCCATGTTTCCCTTCTAGTGTCTGACCCCCTGCATGCAGCCCTGTGCCTCCGTGGAAATCACCTTTAGCCCAGCTCTGGCAGCTGATCTGAGCCAATGACAGGACTTCCATTGCCTCTGCCAAAATGCTCAGTTCAGGAATGGGTGTGTACCTAATTAGGGCCAATGAGAAGTTACAGACTTTCTAAGAGTTTCTGGGAATGCCAGTTCCTTGTTCTCCTGAGTGAGCTATAGGATGCCAGCTCTTTCCCACTGTACATGAAGAAGACTTAATCCTCATGGCTGCGAAAAGCCCAAGATAAAGCAGCCTTAGAATTGGCAGAGGGAAGTGGCTGAAAGAACCTGGGTCTTAGGGAATGCATTTGAGCCTCTGGACCTCTAGCCTAAAACCAGCCCTACCTTTAACGTCTAATGACGAGACCTGCTACTTGTTTAAGTCAGTTTCAGTTGAGGTTTTTATTTCTTACAGTCGAAAGCATTCCAGCTAAAATAGGCCCCACTGTTTTCAACTAGATCACAAATTCTTGAAGGTCAGAGACTTATATTTCTTTTGTACTTCCCACAGCCCGTAGGACAATACTGCGTATATGGCAAGCATTTGCATATTCAACAATGGGCTGTTCTGTTCTTATAAGACCCCTGAAGTAAGAGTCCTTGGTTTTTGTGCATTCAGCCTGAACTATTAGTTTGAGCTCAGAGACCCATCAATCAATAATTATTAGATAATGAAAACAATGGCTTTGGGTATTCTGGAATTTTAACCATTTTGAAGTGATGATTATAAATCACAATTCTGAGCCTCATGGAATTTGAACCTTCGTCTCTATCTCGTCCTCCATATTCCTAAGGATCATCTTCCACATAGGCACAAACTGGCCAAATCCCAAATTTGCAGAATCTCAGTAGTTTTCAATAAATAGGTCGCTGACTTTGGAAAACCAGATTTTAATGAACATATGAATGAACTTTAAAAAAATAACCCTTTCAAGGTAAATTCAACTGAAATGCTCTGAAGTCCAAGAGAGAAATAAAAGCTAGCTTAATCAAGCAACCAGCCACTAAATGGCAGCTCCTATCCCACAAGTGTAGACTGTGTTGTTTCAGGAACCACACAGCAAGCAAAATATTCAGAAGCGCCCAGAGCCTTTGCCAAAATCACAGTGGGCAGCAGCTCCCTAGCTCATATGCCAAGGACCCACTGTGCTAGACCCGATGGCATACACCTTTAGCAAATACTTTCCCTTGCTCAGAAAGCTTCAGAGGCCACACACATCCTCTTGAGGCCTTCAGTAACAATTCTACATGCACTAAAGAACCTGGCATTTGTGCTGATTTTAGGGAAAGAAAGATATATTAGGATTTCTTACAACATATGAAAATCTATCTTTATTAACCCAGGGCAGTGTCTTGATAATTTATGTAAGATTTTCTGCAGTTTCAGTGATCAACCTGTACATTCCTATTCTGAGTTGCAAGTCCTCTCTTGAGCCTCGTCCTATGCCTAGAATCCCCCACTCCTCACCTAGAACTTCATGCTGTCACTCTGAGAGCCCCTGAAGTCTGCTGTTTCCACGAAGCAGTCCCTGATTCTATGGGAGTCAGGGACATTTTCAGGCACCCTATCTGAAAATGAACTTCACAGAATTCCCAATCACTCAACACCTCACACACTGCACTTACCATAATGGAAATACTTTGTTTATCATAGGTATTTGTAGTGTCTTCAATATGTTTATCTATATCTCCATTGTATCATTGATCAGGAGCTTCTGAAGGCAAGGATTTTGTCAGATTCACTCAAGTAAACAGCAGGAAAAAAACCATAAAGGAAAAGAGGTTTTCATTGTCCCTCCTCCTTCGCTCTGGGCATACAGCTTCTCAGACGCCTAGTGCTATAGAATACCACCAGCCTCTGGCATCTGCTTCCTCTCCCTCCTTCCCCACTTCTAAATGGATCTGTGCTTTACCCCTCAAATCTCTGCTCTCTGCTGAATTTTATAATAAGCTACATTATAATAAGTTTATCTTGCTATGTTATCACATAATGGGAATCTGAGGTAACAGGACAAGGAGAGATACTGTGGCTTTAGGAGCCTGCAGAGTTCCATCAGATGGATCTCCATTTACAGTTAAGTGTTAAGCAATACTTTTAAGTGTTAAGCAGCCTTACAAAAAACAGAGTTTTTAGCAGATGATGCTAGTAACCAAGCAATAACAACATGAATCATTTCCTCTACATAGTTCTTTGACTATATTCAAAGCATGTTCACATATATTATCTTATTTTGATAAAGATGATGATGCACACACGTGCGTGAAAGTAAAACCTTAGAATCCAATGGACTCTTTGAGCATGTTACTCAGCAAATCATCATACCGGTCAATGAAGCCATTTATTTTTTCTAAGACAATTTTTATAAATTTAGGGAAATTGCCATTTTGTTTGGAGGTTCTCTTTTCTACTTTCCCTAGATGGGCAGAAAGGGACTTGAGGTCATTCTCATCTGATTTTCTATTATATAGCTCTATTACACAAGCATCTCCACACCTTGGAGTGCCTGTGAGAAGGAAGGAGAAGTTCTTTCTTTCTGATAAGTAACCCGATAGCAAGGCAAGTAACCTGTCAGGAAGTAGTGTTCTTCAGCAGAGGAAATGCTTACAACCCTCTGTTCCTCAAGGATGATGTAAATATCCTCCCCCCCACCCCAACACACACTGACCACGACCCCATTATCCCATTTGGATGGGATGCGAGAAGTGACTTCAGGAACAGGGTAGAAGCTGAGGACCCAGGAAATTAGAGATTGATTTCCCCAGGCATCACCAGCATGTTAGACCCAAGCCAAGAGATGAGTTTCCAGCCAGGACCTCTACACCTTCACACAAGCGTAAACAGCACAGGGGTGTGCCTGCCGAACCTCCAGGTGGTAGCGCAGCTCCTGCCTTCTCCCCGAACACGTACGTTCACAACTCCCTGGGTTCCAACTGGGAGTAGGAGGCACAGAGTGGAAAGGCAGGTCAATCAGATACTCAGAGATGAAACATCCCAGGTGTGAGGCCAGAGGCCAGGTGGCTCTGCATGAAAGAAAGGTGAGTTTTTGTTTATCTAGAAAATGCAGGAGGGGAGGCCTGGCCTACTCAGTTGCCCATTTCTCTATTCTTTTCATCCAAACCAAAAGTTCAACTCCTCAAATCACTGGAGGAAAGTGGGATTTCCCAACATCTCATGATGTAACAAATTCCAGCCACTGCTTACCAAAATCTTATTCTTCACAAAATAACCCAAGAGGTATAAAGGCTACTCAGGTGGAGTTTCATAAGAGAGGTACTGCGCAGTTCACTCTTTAGTGTTTCTAAAACTTGTCTCCACAGAGTATCTGGGGCTCCATAGTCAGACTACATGGGGAAATACTACATATGATTCCCCCCCATGAAAATTCCCAATGCCTATGAGTATACTCAGCGCTTATAGGATGGATGAATTAAAATCTCTATAGTAAGTACAGCCACTATGGAAAACAATATGGAGGTTCCTCAAAAAATTAAAAACAGAATTACCATATGACTTAGTAATTCCACTTCTGTGCATCTGAAAAAAAACAAAAACAAAAACACAAACTCGAAAAGGTATTTGCATCCTCATGTTCATGGCAGCATTATTTATAATAGCCCAGATATGGAAACAACCTAAGTGTCATTGACTGACTAGATAAAGAAAATAATAATGGAATAGTATTCGGCCACAAAAAAGGGAAATTCTGCCATTTGTGACAACATGGGTGGATCTTCAGGGCATTATGCTAAGTGAAATAAGTCAGACAGAGAAAGATAAATACTATATGATCTCACTTATTTGTGGAATTTTTAAAAATTGAACTCATAGAAACTAGGAATAGAGGCGTGGTTGCCAGGGGCAGGAGGTGAGGGTCAGGGAAATGAGTTGAGGTGGTTGAAAGGTACTAATTCCCAGTTATAAGATGAGTAAGTTCTGGGGATATAACATACAGTATGGTGACTATAGTTAACAGAACGGGTTTGTATACCTAAAAGTTGTTAAGAGAAAGTAGATTTCAAGAGTTCTCAACACACCCACACAAGAATTACAACTGTGAGGTGATGGATGTGTTAATGCACCTTATTGTGGGGATCAAATCACTACATGACATACCTCATACATATATAATATTACATGTCAAGTACATATTAATAAAGCTGGAAAATAAAATACAATAAAAATCTCTAGGTGGTAGCCTCTAGGTGTGCCCCCCTGGGACCTGCAGGTTGCCACTAGTCCCTCCCTGAGGTCTGAGTAGCCACGGACACAGGCCCCTTGGAGATACCTGATGCTCTTTGATGTCTGCCAGTCTGCCAACCTGAGATCACTCAATATATTTAAAAGCTCATGTCTGTTTGACACCTGCAAGCTAAGCGGACGCAGAAGAGCTAAATAATAGATCCAGCCTTAGGGATAACAAGTGTTTACCTAAAAAGTTACACCTTAGAAAGTTCTTACCATGAACCTTCTCTGGGGGTGGATGAGATCTCTTTAAGCAGTATCCCAGGGGCCACTACAACACTGGGCACTTAGTTCCTGCTTCTTGGAGGCACACAAGAGAGAACACACGAACTGCAAACCATTTCTTTGGGACTGGATTTCCAGACGCCAGGGCCAAGCTTCCCAGCAAGGCCTCTGCCAGCCATTCTCACGCTTACCAGCTTCGTTCTGATGGGACCACCAGCCGGAAGACGCAGGCTCAGAGAGTAGGGGCTCTAGACTTCCCATTTTTATTAAAGTCCATGTGTTCCCACATCCTTATGATAGTCTGAAATCGACCTTCTAAGCATTTGGACTTGCCCATTTCAAGGAATGTAGTGAAATCAGTGCCACATTCCATCCAGATGGCCTAGAAGATGGTGAGTCATGGGCATCATGGCACTGAGCCCTTCTAAATGGTTCTCTCAGCCACTGGCTTGCTGACATTTCAAACAAATTATATCCACTAAATGGATCTGAACCCAGGCCTTTCCTTCCCAGGGTCAGAGGGTTGATTGAGCAAAAGAAGCCAGGGAAGTGAATACAGAAAAGGAGGCGAGATGACACACATACACGTTTGAGTCTCAGCCTCTTGGTGGTTCACGGGACAGTCGGACCACTGGATGGACGTGCCTGGCTCCCCGGTGCGTGGCCCGGGCTCCCTCCCACTCCCTGCCCTGAGCTGTGGAGGCACCGCTTCTCTGAGTGCTGCACCCACAGACCAGCCCCCACCACCTCCCCGTCCACCCCCTTGCTTAAAATGTCCTATTCTGCACAACAGTGTGGATGTGCTTAATGTCACAGATCATTAGGCTTACACATGCTTGAGATGGTCAATTTTATGCTATGAATATTCTGCCATATATTTTTTAAATGAAAAAAGAAATGTACTTATTACCAGTTGAAGAGCAAACCTAGCAGATATAATACATTCAAGGACAAGTTAGCCTTTATCATGATAATAAGAGGTAAATGTTCACTGAGCCCTCAACTCGGCTCTCTGTTAAATACGACATAGGTGGCAGAGGCAGAAACTACCGCCATTTCATAACTGAGGAAACTGAGGCCCTGAGCGGCGCAGTCACTCGCTGGCAGCCGCGTAGCAGTAACAGATGCACCAAGAGACCCCAAAGACAGAGATAAGCGATCAGTGTAATTTAATTAAAAGGCAATTAAAAAGCTGATTTTGTCTATTAACAGTCTACAAAAATATTTGCTCCTGGTAAGGGCCCTGTAATGCGAAATGCGGGTCGGGGGAGCCGCATCAGCTGGAGGTCTAAGTCAGCATCACCCAGAAACTCTGCAGCATTTCTGGAGCAGTTGCAGCACCCCAAGAGCAGTTTCCAAGCGCCAACTCCCTCCGACCCACACATTAGAACATTTCTGTTTAAATGCCTCCTGTGGCTCACATGGTGTCTGACGGATGCTTTTAGCAGCTGACTGGCCATCCTTTCCTCCCCTCTCCCAGTTCTGTTTCCTGAAAATACCTTAGGCTGCTGTTTCTCGGCCACATGAATTGACTGTTTTCACCAACACAAAGTCCAGTGGGTTCCCCGGAATTTTAGCAAGGCAAGAATGACACCATGAGACAGAAAGATTACGAGAGATGACGGGGCAAATCCCAGAGTACTCATAAGGACAAAAAAAGTGAACTACCATTATTTCCCAAATCAGAGAGACAGCACAGGACTTGGTGCCAAGTTTAAATTCTGATTTAACAACTTACTCACCCTTACCCTCCTGTGCCTCATGTTGGCTTCTGTAAAATGGAAGCAGACCTGTATTTACTTCATAAAATTGTTATGAGAATAAAGAGAAAATGTATCTTAAGAGTGCTTGCTGAACTACCAAACAACATGTAAATAGAGCTCTAGGTATCTCTCTTACAAATCTATATTTTAAAAATCATAAATTCATAAGCATCAACACATTTCAAATATAAAAACAGATGTTGCCTTAGAAAAACATCCTACTCATGTAAATTATTTTAAAAACTGACGTGAAAGAAAGGCTCTTCCCAAATAGGATTTTTATTACTAGCCTACTTGATGCAATTTCTATTTAATGAAAGACCTCAGCTAAAATGATCAAGGGAGCTTAGGTATTTATCACAAATATCTTAGGATTAAGTCAGAAAGAATAAATGTTTACTCTTTGTTGATGTCATAGAGAATGGATGGTCCCAACAAGAGATTTTTACACTTTAAAATCTCCTCTGTAAAGTTTATCCTCCATGGGAACCTCAAATATTAAACTGTAGAAACAGTCAAGGAGTTCCAGTCCCATGGCCCCAAGTCACTGAAGGATTATACCTGAGGTGTGTGTGTGTCACTCCTTTGTCTATAGCCCTGAATTTAACTTGGCCAGAGACTCGAAATGCTCCACGCTGTGTTGATCAGGTGTACAGCGCCCCAGTCAAGGTTCAGGAGCAGAATCCCCGGCACTTTTCCAAACATGGGTGAAAGCTCAGCATCACCCCTTTCTGGTGAAGACTCCTTCCTTAGTGGTCTTCCCAGGAGGCGCCACTCTTTTCTAGCACGGGTTCTACCTCCCAGAGCAGCTACTCACATCTTCCAGTTACTAACACCTGAGGAACACAACAGTTCACACCTGCCAAGCCCCAGCAGCGCTCCCTGCTCTCTGTGGCGCAGGTAAAGGCAAAGCCCTCGCCTGGAGGGCTCATGATGTAAGTAGGACCAGAAATAATATTTAGATAAAGACATCAGATCCAAAGGCTGTTAAGATTCAAATGCGTGTTGTTCCCCTACCCTCTCCAGCCCTCTGAGGGCAGATCTTCAAAGAGGAGCTGAGACTGCAAAGATGGGTCACTCCAATGAGCTCTTCCAGGGATGGGGAGAGAGCTGTGCAGGTGGAGGCCGAGGGGTGGATTCAGGCTGAGGAGAGAGGAGTGAGAAGAGGAAGGGAGGAAATGAAGGCAGAAGCCTAAGTAGAAACCGAGGACACCGAGGAAGGATATGTCAAAGGGACTGAGAAAGCCCTTCAAAGAGCAGCCCCTGTGAGATGGTATGAAAGCATGTGCGTCTCCCTCCAGTGGGGAAAGAAGCAGAGGACCGGCCCCATCTCTTCTGTTCTCTGTATTCAGTTGTCACTGCTAATTACTTCCTTAAGAAAGCAATTTCAAAGGAGATAAAAAACATCTACACGCCAAAATGTTCCTGGCCACATCAGTAACAGAAAATCTAGACACGATTAAAACGTCCTTCAAAGAGTTTGTGAATGTGATGAATATGGGACAGACCCTGAAAACAATCATTATGAAGACAGTGTGTCAACGTGGCAAAACATGTACGATGCAATATGAGGGAATAAGCACAAAACAGACATGTTGCATGAGCTTGCCACAGTGCCAAATACTGTGTATGTAGTCAAAGACTAGAAAAAATTTAAATATAAAAAAAACTGCAATCACATTAGGATGCTAGTGTTACAGGTTTTAAAATATTTTTCAAACTTTTTTAGCATTCTTCTTACATACATCTGTTTAGTTTATAGTCTTGATTGCTACAGTGGTCTCATTAATGGAGACTCCTTCCAGCATTAATCGAGGTTCACCTAGATGGGGGGAAGGAGGTTATATGCCCACCTATGAGCAAGGCTGCTTTAGTGGGGCAGAGGGGTGCTAATTAGTAATTTCTCACATTTGCTAATGAATGAGCCACCTCCAGGGACACTGCTGAGGTGTGGAACATAGGTCGCTTGGGGGCCCCCAAATGAGTTATTGGCTTGGAATGACAGCTGTGAAACTCAAAGATGCTAAACAGCCACTTGGACCATTTGTCTCAAATTCTGATAACCCATCTCCTTGGCAGCAGCGCGGCCTCCAAGGGCCTGGTGGTTTCCCGCCGGTCCTGCTGTTCGGGGAGGCCTGGGCTTGGCATCCCCTAAGCCAAGCCAAACCATTTCACTCAGTCCTGTTTTCCTGGCTATTTTGTTTCTTTTAGCACCATGGATGAAAATAAGAAAGGGGAATTTAAGGGCTTGGCCACAACAGCACAGCCAAGTCAGGGGAGGGGGTTGGGGAGGAAGAGGGACTGGGTGGGGAGCCCCTTTAAAGAGTGGCTTTGCTTGTTTTCCACCCTGATCTCGCTTCTCCTGTGAAAGTGCTAGCTTTAAGAAAGTCTCACAAAAACAAACACACACAGGGGTAATTTTCTCCCTCAATGGCTAACAAGAGTCACCTGTTTTGCTGACCTAGTTAGTATTTAAGCTACACAAGGAAGATACTAGGGCTTAGAAGGTCAGAAATCTCAGGATGGGTGGGCAGAGTCCCAGCCCCATGGCCCATGTTGCCCACATCACCCACGTCGCCACGGGCACAGGGCTGAGGCAAGTCTCTTCACGCACTGAAATTCTGCTACTTCATTATCTGGAGGATAAGTACCTGGCCTCTCTAATACTATCATTCACCATCCATTTACCAAACACTGCCGTGACAATCAAATGAGATACAGGAATAAACAGTTTCAAAAGCTTTATACATATATTAGTAATATTATTAAATAAACCAAAAAGCCAAGCCAAACACAAACGAGGGTGTGTTTCAGGCATGTAAAGTGCCCCCAGGAATTGACTGTGAGGGCACAGCCTAGGAACTAGTCTATAAACCAAGGCCCAGGGCTGCCCAGTGCCAGCAGAGCCCTTGAAAGAGCCACCACAGGTCACAATCACCTGGTGAAGAACAAAGGGGAAAACACAGCCCACAAAACCAGAGAAGCAAAAGCCAGCACCTGGCCCTGCTGAGCAGGCAGGAGCCCGGAGCCAGCCTCCAGGCTCTCATTGCTGATCGGCAGGGCCCGCAAGAGCCCCGCCCCTCCCACCACCTCCGGACCAGGGGCTGCTCATTGTCAACGGTGTGGGCCCGAGTCACCCACACGTCAACGCCCTGGGTTTCCCTTGGATCCTCTCCCACCAGTATTGCCAGATGATGAGATCATGGCACTTGACAAAATCCTTTCTTTCAAAAGCACCTTGTATCCAAGTGGATAAAAAAAGAATTTAACAACCTTTATCTTACTGGCTATCCCATCTTTGGCAAGGCCCACGGCTTTAATTGTTGTTTTTGTTTTAATATATAATTTTAGAGCAGTTATAGGCTCACAGAAAAATTGAGTAGAAAGTACAGAGAGTTCCCATGAACCCCCTCTCCCCCACCCCCACAGCCTCCCCCACTGCGAACATCACCCCAGGGTGGCACATTGGTTACAGGCAATGAATTTCTTCTTTACCTTAGGGTTCACTTGGTGGAGTGCATTCTATGACTTACTCTGTTTTCAAGGAAGGAAACAGACAAGAGGGGACTGGAAATTCACGAGCCAGTCAGTTGGCAAGGACTCCATTCTCCACAACCAGAACATCCCTCTCTCTCACCCTTAGTGTGATGTTTTACTTCTTAACCATCAAACATGGAAACACTTGCTAGATATCAACATGTGGGACAAGTTTAAATGAATAAATAAACAAACCGGTGTTTCTCAAATTTTCATGTGAATACGTGTCCCCTGAGAGTCTTGTTAAATCTAGATTTTGCTAGAGTTAAGTTTGAGGTGGGGCCCTAGATGCTCCAACAAGCTCATAGGTGACATCAGATCACACTTTGAGAAGCAAAACTCTGACTTCAAGGTCTGTTTGCATGAGCAGGAGCTTTTAAGTGAAGTGGATTTGGGTTCAGATCATAGCTATGCCACTTGCTGCCCAGCTGCTGACAGCATCTCTGAAAATGGACTGCTCAAACTTACCATGCAAGGTGTAATGAGTGCTGGAAAGCTCACTGCAGAGCCTGCACTCAATGAGCTGAGCATCACTGTTTTTCATTGCTACTATCATTGTTTTATCTGACTTAGATCTGTTTCTCCTTTACCCATTTTTATATAAAAGTATTTAACTACTTTTAGACAAAAGCCATATGATTTTGCAAATATTTTACATTTAACCTCACAAACACCACCTCATAATTTAGATTAGCAACTAAATTAAAAGAATCATGTAACCTGGAATTTTAAATACATTCCAAATTTTTTTCTTCCACTCTGGTTTTTGTGAAAACTCAGGAGAGAGGTTTGTCTCTCTGCCCTTGATCTTCTCCCTCAAAGCCCTGGTCTTCAGCCTTTCCAACCTGGCCTCACACACATTCATCTGAGCTTTACATACAATGTAAGATTTGGACAGAGCTTTGAGAGGTCCCAGCCCAACCCTCTGATTTTAAAATGAAAATTAAGCCCAGGAAGATTAGGTGATTAGCCCAAAGTAATAGCAGCATTTTCTGGGAACCAGGAGAATTTGGATTAATTAAATTATATCTGTTAAATTAATTAAACAAGAGGGACATTAGGTTGGGGTCGTTGTAGCCTATATAAGCAAACCAAAACCTAAGCCGGTAGTGCTTCAGGGTAATGAAGGCTAAACCTACAGATAACCAATCACAGAGAGCCAACTACGATTCCCAAATAAGGCAATGGCTCAAACTATAGCCAATCAAGTAATTTCCTTGCTTTACTTCTGCCATTCTTTTTTAACAAAAATCTTATCCTAAGACTCCTCACTACTTCCAGTTTGGTGTTGCCTGATTCCAGCTGATTTTTGCTCTAATAAAGTCTTAAACATTTAATACAAGTTTTAATGCTTTAAGACAGCTTTGCACATGATAAAAGACGACCCTCACATGCAGGGACAGTTGAGGGAGAGTGATGCAATCAGCACACTCCAAAATCATGTACAAGTACAAAGGCAAGGCTCTAGATTAGTGGTTCCCAGGATATGGGACTTCACAGGGCAGGAAAAAAGAAAAAGAAAAAGAGATTTTAATTGGGTGCATCGTCAACTTTTGACTTTGTCAAGTAAGAGCTTTTTTCTGTAATTAACATTCACTGTCCCCATCAGGCCATAAAATGTTTTAATGCCAAAAAAAAACTGAAGGGAAATAATCCAGAATAAGGACATTCTTACAATTTTAGGTTTATGAACAACTCAGTATATCTCCTTACATTTCCTCATTTTCTTGCAAACCAGCAATCATGAGCCATCACTGGTTCTTAATCTACTCTGAGTCACAAGTACCCTTGAGAATCTGATGAAAGCAACAGACCTTTCCCCAGGATAAAAAAGGTACATATCTGCAGATGTACAAAATTTTGCAGATAAGCCCAGATATTTGCAGGCCTCAGGTCAGGATCACCTGCTCTTAGCTGATAATTTAACTCCACCCAACTCCCTAGTGACCTCATCCTCTGGCCATCATTCATTGGATCTGAGGTCCTCTGCAGGTTGTGGACACTCAGGGCAAGATCCTACACCCAGGCCCTGAGGCTCTCAAGACTAGCCTTCTACACAGAGGCATGAATTTAGATGAGCAGAATAAAAAGGAGCTTTCTCCTTTTGCCCAGACCCTGCCCATCAATGATACTGCCAAATCCAAAAAGATCTGAAAAACCCAAGCCCAGAATTTCATCTGGGTCTGGGACCAGAAAGTTCCATCTGATGGAGTCAGGTCGTGGAATCTGGGAAATAGACTGGCAAGAGGGAGGATGACTCCGAAACAAGATCAAGGAATCTAGACTTAGGTCCACCTGGATCTCCCATCCAGATCATTCTCAAAGCACTGTGCAGGAGGCTGCAAAAGGTAGGAGAGCTAAAGGTCAGTCCATGTTCATTCAGCCCAGTGGGCAATGGTACAGGATTGGAGTGGAGGGCACCTAAAAATCCTAGAAACAGCCTTTGGTGACACCTAAAAAGTGATGGATTGGTAGGTACCATGTACTGTGATGTGTGTGGGCGATGATATCATCACAGCCTGCTTTTGAGTGATGAGCAATAGGACACTTCTTGACCTTCGGTGGCAGATGCACACTTGGAACTGCTCAGAATGGCTTCTCAGCAGTGTGTATCTGAACGTGTTCTAATGTACCTGTGCAACCCAACCACCCGGCTTGTAGTTCCCAACGCGGCCCACACAGAACACACAAGATCATTCCACTGTATAAAAAGTCCAGACAAGGAAGAGAGATCTTTGTTGTGAGCCTTAATGTCTGCATATTAAAAAGAGGAAAATCATACTTGCAACCTTCTGTCCCCCCTCCCTGAAAGCCCTGAAAATACATAGTGTACCTTGTCTCTGCTGCAGAGGGAAGCATTTTCTGCTTCCTTAAGTCTGTAAGGATTCCTGGCTCTAAAATCCATAGAATTTGGGAAGAATCAGGTAGCTGAATGGATGTTATTCACAGGAATAGGCCTCCCTATATGTATCATCAACCTATGTTTTGCAAACAAAAGTTGGGGAAAATCCTTAATGGTGGCTGGGGTAGGGGGAGAGGCTAATGAGAAGGCTTTGGGAAGCAAGGAATCCTTCAAATCATTAAAACCAGTTCTTATCTGGTGACTGCCAAGATAGGTGATAATTTGACATATTTAAATGGAAATGTATGGTGGGTTCAGACATTTGGTTGTGGATTAAGCAGCCACAGGTAACTGAAAACTGCCCCCTCAAGTTCCACAAGGGGTTCAAAGGTACAGCTAATGCTCTGTTTCTTACCTGGGTGGTAGTACTTGAGTATTTGCATTATTATTCTTTAAACTGAATATATGTGATCTATATACCCTCTTATTTGTAGATTTCATTAAAATAAAAATATTTAATTAAAAATGGCTTCCCTGTTCCCTTTGCCATTAGAGCCAATTACTAGATCAGATTTGAGAGCATATCTTTTCTTATCTCTATCCTTTGAGTCTCTCCCTCTGCACTTCTCTCCTCCATCTGGCTTCCTGTTTCCTGACCCTGCTGGAATGTGAGCAGCAAACCTTTAAGATGAGAAGCTGAGAACAGGACTCAGGCCATGCTCAGCCTTTGTGTGGTCAGGCGTGAGGCTGGGAAGGCGGCAAGGCAGGGACAGATCAGGCGGCCGAACAGAGGACTCCCTCTGGAGGGCCCACCTACCGCCGCCTCTGCCCGGTGAGAGTCTCGCAGCTGTAGGACACACAACTGTGGCCTGCGGGAGCCCAGCCCTCCCTGGGAGGGTGCAGAGGCCACAGGCTCGCTGGAGGGCTCCAGCACTCTCTCCTTTCTCAGCCCCCCTCTCACCACACAGATGTCAGCCGATGTCATCCCTTGGTTGTGAAAGAGCTGCTTAGGCTTGGGGAGCAGGAAGCAGCCGCTGCAGGGAAAGACCCTGAGTCGGTGAAAAAGGAGCTTGCTTTCCACTTTAGAAAAGAATAGGGGGCCCCAAAACCTTGGCCCTGGTTTACATCAGTGCTGTCAGGGGCAGCTGCGTTGCTCCCAAAGAAAGTGGCATTGAGACGGTGGCTGTGTTTACCTAGTTTGCAGTGATCAACCAGAAGAGATCCGCATCTACAGGCACACATGACACAAAGTCCCAACTGCAGCCATTTCTGAAGAGATGTTTGAACTCACATTCAAAATGCACTAAAGTGACCCACAATTAAAAGGAAGAATCATGTAGAACCTATCTTCTTTGAAAAGCAGAACAGTTGAAAGAAATTGGTGAATTAACAGCAATTTAGGACTTGCATGAAACCAGGTGGAGAGAGAAAGAGAGGGTGGTTACACCCGGGTCCCTCAGTAATGATTCTGTGAAAGGGTAGTGGCCCTGGGCTCAGCCCTGTCAGCAGGCAAGGTAGGCAGCCTCAGCCCCCCAGCACACCTTTCCCCACAGGGTACCTTCTGCAGCAGAAAACAGCCTTTCTCAAGCAAGGGCAGAGGCCGATTTTTAGTTATTCAGAACACTGCTTACCATTATTCCACTGCTAAATCTCTTGATGTAAAGTAGTGTCTTACCAATGGGTTTCAGCCCCAGGCAAGTTCACTATGGATTTAATGTGACCAAAGAAAATGACAGTAAAATGTTCTTGGGGTGAAAGCATTATACCCAACTTTATTCCCATGGTGGCAGGTCAGTCACAAAAATCCCATTCACTCAGAGCAAGTCTGCACACAGCAAGCCGGTCTCTGCCTCTGGGCCCCTCTGTCCACACAGCTGTCCTCTAGGCCTCTGTCCTCGGGGCTGCCACCACTACAGCCTCTGCTCTGCTCTCCTGCAGCCTTGCAGCTGTGCCACTGTGTCACCCAGAGCACTGGGCAGGGCTCTTTTTATAGAGTCAACAACAATGTATTGCCCACCGTGTGCAGTGAGCTAGCCAGCCAGGGCCAGGTGAGAATCCTGGCCACAGGAACCTTCATTTTATCCACACTCCACCCCTCCAGGATTCTTGCCTCTCAATCTATGTGCCCTCAATCCTCTGCAATGGTCCCTGTGCAAGGAAACTGGAACATTGTAATCAAATTCAACCAAAAGGACCATGGGTGGGCCTTACAATACCCACCTTCTCCAGCAGACACACAGGCCGGTCTTGTTGCCTTCTGCTTTGTCCTCAGCAGCCGCAACTGCTGCTCTGGGCCACAGCTCTAGTTACCTTTTGTGCTTGAGCCTGAGGATAGAAGCAGAGCATGGAGCGCTCCACAACCTGAGGAGGGGGCTGCACCTCTCCTGGAAGAACCCACGGTTGCCGAGTCCTTCTGGCTCTCCTCCAGCTTTCAACCAGGTGGGGTTTCAACCGAGGAGGGGCTAATGCCTCCGGCACTGGCAGGGCCTCCACCCCCACCTGTTCGTCAGACCTCCACTCCTCCATTTCTGGGGCTGACGGTTCCACTACATCCTTCACCTGCCCCACAGCACCTGGCAGCCTGCGCTCCCATACTGCTGCTTCTCAGGCCGCTCCTTCTCATGCTGCTTCCTCTCGGGCCACAGCACTTCGTAGTGACACCATTTCAGTCAGCTTTCTCTTGGCGTGGACCCCGGTGCTCCACCCCTTCACAGTACCACATGTCCACTGGGGACCCTTGAATGTCTCCCCATTAGTAGGTGCAGCTGCTGAAACAGTCCTTCCATGACGGCAGCCTGTTCTTTCTCCTTAGTCACCAATGAACTCTGCTGACTGTCACCAATTGTCTTGCCAATGGGTTTCAGCCCCAGGCAAGTTAGCTATGGATTCACTGTGACCAAAGAAAATGACAGTAAAATGTTTTGGGGTTGAAACATTATACCCAACTTTATTTCCACAGTGGCAAGTCAATCACTAAAATCCCAATCACTCAGAGCAAGTCTGCATACAGCAAGCCGGTCTCTGCCTCTGGCCCATCTGCCTGCACAGCCGTCCTCTGGGCCTCTGTCCTCGTTGCTGCCACCACTCCAGCCCCTGCTCTGCTCTGCTCTCCTGCAGCCTTGCAGCCCTGCCACCGTGGCACTCCCAGAGTACTGGGCAGAGCTCTTTATATAGAGTCAACAACAATGCATTGCCCACACGTGTGCAGTGAGGTAGCCAGCCAGGGCCAGGTGAGAATCCTGGCCACAGGAACCTTCATTTTATCCATAGAAGCATTTTAATTTTTTTTCAATATACAAGCTTTTAGAGACCTTGGAGAGATTGTGACAGGGATTAAAACCCAGGATTTATTAACTCGGAGATGTTGCCTCCAATCCTGGGATGCCAGTCTCCATTCTGACTCCTCCCAACACTGTTCTCAACTGAAGTTTCTATTTTTAATTACTTTCATTGGTAAGGTGCTTGAGAAAAGAAAAACAATTTCCTGTAATGATTCATTCATCATTTCTTCCGAGAATAGAAGAGCTGCTGATTCCTAGAGCACAGACTTTGTTTTAAAAGTAAACCAAAGCACTACATGGCCTCATGGCCCCTTTCATATTTGACACAGATGGTAACCACACCCTGATGTGGTTTAAACAAGGAAAAAAAGGCAGGTAAGTTCCTTGACATCTATAAAAGTGAGACTCTTGCCTCAAACTTACTAGTGGCCAGAACTTCAGAAACAAATCAAAGGAAGAGAAAGGAACTCATTTTTATTTCAGGTTTACTCTGCATCAGGTGTTATGCTTGGCAGTTCACATGCAGCATTTCATTTAACTTCACAACAACCTTGTGAGATACCACATTACTACCATTTTCCAGATGAGTAAACCGAGGCTCGGGGAAGTTCAATATTGTGCTGAAGATTGCACAGCTGCTATGTGGAAAAGCCAGGATTGGAGTTGAAATCTATCTTATTCCAAAGCCTTGGTCCTTTCCAATATACTTCACAGTTCCCTAAATTTCAAGAAGGTAGTGCAGAGGCTGAGTCTACCTATTATTACCCTGGAGCTTCTGTTGTGAACATCTTTAATGAGACATACTTTTAAAAAATATTTTTTAATCCAAAAGACACCTATCACACAATCACTAGATGAATGACAGCATCACATGACAATGATAAAAAGGTATCACTTTTCTGGTCAATAAACATGTGATGTCAATTCTTAACACTCTGAAAACATGGAGCTCTTTCCAAAAAAGTGAGACAATCACAGGCTGTAAGTTTCTAACAAGTCTCTGCAAAGCTTGTAACAAAACTAGAGAAGCAGAGAAACCCAGTTGTTAGCCAGTGAGAAGGGAGCTTTAAGTCTGAATGTCCCCCTTTCCAGACAAGTAAGCCAAGGCCCAGGAGAGCCCAGTAACTACCCCGCTTCCCACTGCCAGAGCCAAACTCAGGACTGAGCAGATGGGTGTGGACAGCCCCGGTGCTTCAGGATGGCACCCCTCTACAAAACATCCCTACCCTTAAGAACTCTAAGAGAGTCTGGAAGTAATCAACACAGAATACTGATCCTGAGTGAATTCTCATAGATCCTAAGGCCACCTCCAAGCTGATCATCATAATATCCACTTCAGTTAAGCCCTTTAACATTAGACTGAGGAGCAATTTTTAAGGATCGATGGCCAAGCTTGTGGAATATGACATTTAATTTTATGTATCAAATTGGCTAGGCTATGGCACTCAGTCATTTGGTCAAATACCAGTCTAGATGTTGCTGTCAAGATATTTTTTAGACGTGATTAACATTTAAACAGTAGACTGAATAAAGCAGAATGCCCTCCATAAAGTGGGTGGGCCTCATCCAATAGTGGAAGGGCCTTTAGAGTAAAGACTGAGGTTTTCCAAAGTAAAAAACCTCCCTCAAGAACACAACATAGAAATCCTGCCTGAGTTTCTAGACTACTGGCCTGAAGCATTCAGACTCAAGACCTCAATATCAACTTTTTTTTTTTTTTTATCATTTGACCCCCTTTTACCCATTTTGCACATTCCCCACCCCAGCCTCTGGCAACCTAATCTGTTCTCTGTATCTGTGAGCTTAGTTTTTTGGGGTATGGGGGTGGGAGGATTGTTTTTGTTTTAGATTCTACATGTAAGAGAGGTCATACAGTATTTGTCTTTGTCTGATGTATTTCTTAAGCATGATGCCCTCAGGGTCCACCCATGTTGTCACAAACGGCAAGATTTCATTCTTTTTTATGGCTGAATAATATTCACACACACACACAAACACACACACATTTTCTTTATCCATCCAGTGATGGACACTCACATTGTTTCCATATCCTTGGCTTTTGTAAATAATGCTGCAATGAACATGGGGTTGCATATATCTTTTTTCTGAGTTAGTGTTTTCATTTTCTTCAGACCAATGCCTGGAAGTGGAATTACTGGATCATATGGTATTTCTATTTTTGAATTTTTGAGGAACCTCCATACTGTTCCCATACTGGCTGCATCAATTTACATTCCCATCATTAGTACACAAAGGGTCCCTTTTCTCCACATCCTCACCACCACTTGCTATTTCTTGTCTTTTTTATATTAGCCATTCTAACAGATGTGAGGTGATGTCTCACTATGCCTTTGATTTTTATTTCTCCAATGATTTGTGATGTTGAGCACCTTTTCATGTACCTGTTGGCCATCTGTATGTCTTCTTTGGAAAAATGTCTATTCAGATCTGCCTATATTTTAATTGGATTGTTTGGGTTTTCTGCTGTTTAATTGAATTGTATCAGTTATTTACATATTTTAGATATTAACCCCTAATCAGATATATAATTTTCAAATATTTTCTCCCATTTAGTAGGTTGGCTTTTCATTTTGTTGCTGTTTGCTGTACAGAAGCTTTTTAGTTTGATCTAGTCTCATATTCAGTTTTGGTATCAGATTCAAAAAATCATCATCAAAATCTATGTCAAGGAACATTACCACTATGGTTTCTTCTAGGAGATTTATGATTTCAAGTTTTTAATCCATTTTGAGTTATTTTCTGTGCATGGTGTAAGATAGTGGTCCAGTTTCATTCTTTTCATGTGACTGTCCAGTTTTCCCAACACCATTTAATGAAAGGACTGTCCTTTCCTATTGTGTATTCTTGGCTCCTTTGTCATAAATTAATTGACCATATATGTGTAGGTTTACTTCTGAGCTCTCTGTTCTGTTCCATTGATCTATGTGTCTGTTTTTATGCCAATACTACATTGTTTTAATTATTATAGCTTCATAATATAGTTTGAAATCAGGAAGTGTGACACCTCCAGCTTTGTTATTCTTTCTTAATATTGCTTTGGCTATTTATCTTTCATGGTTCCATACAAATTTTAGAATTATTTGTTCTAGTTCTGTGGAAAATGCCTTTAGAATCTGATAGGGATTGTACTGAGTCTGTAGAGTGCTTTGGGGAGTATGGACATTTTAACAATACAATTCTTCCACTCCACGAGTATGGCATATCTTTGCATTTATTTGTGACTTCTTCAATTTCTTTCATTAATGCCTTGTAGTTTTCAATATGCAGGTCTTTTAACTCCTTGATTATTCCTAGACATTTTATTATTTTTGATGCAACTGTAAATGGGATAGTTTTCTTCTTTCTGGTTTTTATTATTAGTTTGTTATTAGTATATGGAAACACACCAGATTTTTGTGTATTGATTTTATATCTGCAACTTTACTGTATTTTTTAATTATTTGTAAGTTTTTTAGTAAGAAGCTTTAGAGCTTTCTATATATAATATTGTATCATTTGCAAATAGTGACAGTTTTACCTCTTCTTTTCACAATCTGGATGACTGTTATTTCTTTTTCTTGCTTAATTATTCTGACTTGGACTTCCAGTACTATGTTGAATAAAAATGGTCAGAGTAGACATTGTTCCTGATCTTAGAGGAAAAGCTTTCAGCTTTTCACTGTTGAGGATGATATTAGCTGTAGGCTTGTCATATATGGCTTTATTGTGTTGAGGTTCCATTCCCTCTATACCTACTTGTTAAGAGTCTTTACCATAAATGGATGTTGATCCAACATCAACAGTTTACCTCAAATCCACATTCACATGACTCGGAAGTCCAGAGTCTTTCTACTTCATCACACTCCTGATTTATCTATAACATCACGAAAGTCAAAAGGGGAGTTTTCAGGAAAAATGGAGTGGGCCACAATGTCAGATGCTTCAGAGGTCAAGGAAGGAAGGTTGAACTAAGGAGCAGCTCCCTCCACTGCCCAAATCCAAGATATAAACACCAACCAAAGGCTTCCTATGGTCAGTTCCAAAATAAAAGAATCTTTCACTCATTCGTAAAAGAAAGGAAGCACCTTCTTGAATTTCTCTTGAAAGGACTCAACTGGAAATTCCACCAGTGGTATCAGAGTCAGAAATGTTTGCTGTAGCCTCAAGTAATGGACAGATGTAAAGGGAAGAAGAGAATAAACAAAAAGGAAGTCCTGGTAAGAGCACAAAGAATAATAAGTGTATAAGAAAGAGCAAACAGGATAAGAGTTATAGAGATGAGAGATATTGGGTGATCTATGCCAGTATGTCCCACACAGACCAATTGGTATTTATAAATGATAGGTGATACACAACAGGTGCTCCCAACATGATTTCCCATGAATAAGATTCCTTGTGTTCTTAAAATATCAGGTGCTCTGAATTAAGTCTAGTGTTCTTTCAACTGTTCTTTCAACTTCCTCCCAGCCAGCCCAACTACCTACCGGTCATTGCTCAGCTGATGGGAGCCAGAGATCTTCTCTCTGCCAGATTCAGCAGGAGGAGAGCAAAAATGCTGTCTCTTATTTACAAGTTGTGAGGCCTGCAAAAACTTTGCGGAGTCTATCTGTCCATTTGGTGATAACTGAGCTCCAGGGACTCAGAAAGGGAAGTGGTTTGAGTTAGCAAGCGTAGGTGTTTGTCCTGATTTTCTGCTTTCTCAATGCTTTCACTTATTCCAGCAAATGCAGCCTGATAATTCACTGGAGACCCATGGTCCTTTGTTCTATTCCCTGGAGGAAATTCAGAGCTGGGGTTTGGGGACATACGCAATCTTTGAAAAACTGTATCAGCCCAAGTCTCAGTAGCTTACTTCCGAAACTGATTAATGAAGCAATACTTGAGTAGTAAAGAAGTTACCAGCCACTGCCAAAGGCCAAGCTTTTGCTCAGTATTTGGTTGTCAAGTTTCATTCAGTGAATGGCCCAGCCCAGAGCCAAGGCTATTTCATCAGGAGTCTGGAAACCCAGGTTCCATACTGACCAGCAGGATTCAACCTCTCAAGACTGTTTCTTTAGCTGGACCTCAGCAACGTCCTGTCCATCTCTAAAGTTAGATGAATCTATGTTTAAATGAGTAAGGACATTATGAGGCATGTTATTTCCTTGATCAGGCACCACGAAGAGCATGGTTTCCCAACATCCAAGCCACCAGCAGAGTAAACAGAAACTTCACATTCTCTCAGAAAACACAAGAAAATCAACTGAAACAAAGATATGAAAATTCAGACTGATTCTAGGAAACCAAGCTTAATATACTCTTAGCATGCACAAAAAGCAATTAGAAGAGTTATACTATCATCACAACATGTGAAATTCCTGAGAATAAACTTAACTGGAAACATGCACAAGATGGACGTTAAGAAAAGTTTAAAATGCTAACAAGGGACACAGAGAAATATTTACACAAATGAAAAGACATACTTCAATCTAGGACAGGAAGATTTAAGGAGAACAATACTAATTCTCCCTGAGTTGCTTGAAAATTTTAATATTATCTTAATAAAAATTCCGATAGGGGTTTTTTTTTAAGTGAACAGATCAAATGTAAAGTTTGTATAGAAAAATAAATAAGCAGATATAGTGATCAAATTCTTATTTTTTTAAAAGATTACTGAGAAGGGGCTTAGCCCTCTAAATATATTGCAAAGTGTAATAGTCAAAGCAATTTGGCATCAAAGCATGAATAAACAGATCTTTGGTACAGAACAGAAAAATCCAGAAATAGACCCAAATATATATAAAAATTTATATTATATATATCCACATAAGAATTTATACAAGAATACATATACATATGAGAATCTACATATTTTTAATCCCATTTTGAATCCATGGTAGGTAAATGGACTACTTAGGAAATGAAACTGGGACAATTAGGCTGCCATTTGGAAAATGGCAGGTTGAATATAACTCTACATGTTACAACCAAAACCAAAAATTCCAGAGAGAATGTTGACCTCAAAAACAAAACCATAAAAGTACTGTAAGAAAACATGGGATTAAAAAATAATAATCTTAACAGTGGAGAGGCTTTCCTAAATACTATACAAAACTCCAAAGCCATAAAAGAAAAGATTGACAAACTGGACTACCAAGAAAAGAAAGGCTCACCATTATTTTTTAAGAGCATATACAAAGTCCAATGAAAAACCAGGAATAAATACTTTTTAAAGTATATTTCAGACAAAGGGCTACTTTCCTACATATGCAAAGAACTTCTCAAATCAGTGAAACCAATAACCCAATAGAAAAAAAACAGTACAAAAAGTACTGGGCGAAGAGTTCACATAAATGGAACTACACATGGCTCTTCATCATAGGAAAAGATGTTCAATGTCATTCACAATAAGGTAAATGCAAAACAAAACTCAAGAGAGGCAAAAATGACAAACATCAGAATGTTTGATAACAGACTCATTTGACTGTGTCAAACAGGCACAACTGTTTGTGTGCTGACTGCCTGTGTGAGTGCAAATTGGGACAACCTCTGTGAGAGCAATGTGGTGATATCTATCAAAATTAACAGCAGAGTGACCCCTTAATTCAGTAATGCCACATCTAGAAACTCATCTCATAGATATATTTGCATATGAGTAAAATAACACAGATACAGGATAATAATGCAGCATTGCTTGAAGAGCAAAAGATCAGAAACAAATGTTCTTCAACAGGGCACTGATTAAATAATGAACCACCCAGCTATACTAAGTGAAAAAAGCAAAATGCAAAGCAATGTGTATCATGCTACCTCATGCATAAAAAACACTGGATATACTGATATATATATCAGTATATGCCTGTATATGCATCGATAGTCAATGCATATATGAAATCAGTTACATCTGGGGAAGGAACTGAGTGGTTGAGAAACAGGGGTGAGAAGAACAATTGTTTTTGCTCTCTTCCAATTTATAACTTTTAGATTTTGTACTGTTCAAGAAATTTGACTTAATGCAAAGACCAAAAATTGCAGATTCTTCAGTCTTGCACAGAACCTGCAGAGTCAGACTCTCTGGGGAAAAGTCAGGGGTTCTGCAATCTTAACAAGAGCTGTGTGTGATTCTTGTGCACATAGAAGCTGAAGAGCCCCTGACAGCATATTAGTAATGCACAGATATCAAAATTATAATAGCAACAACGATGTAAGCAGTAATGAACGCTTATTTAAAAAGATAAAAGTCCAAGTTGCCACTGCCAAAATCTTGCCCAAGTTTTACTGAAAAAAAAAAATCCTTTGGCACAACCAAGCATAGAAAGATTTTACACCACAACGAAGTACTCCTTGTTCTCCCTGTTCAGTTGTAACCAGTGTCAGTAATTTGACCAGCTTTTACACTGTGCAAAATGCCTTATCCTAGTCTTTGGAGGTTGGTAAGAGAACAAGCCTCATTTGAAGTCACATAAAAGGGGGAGAAGTGAATTCCTCAAAGACAGCACCCTTCCGAATTCATCACTTTCTAGCCAATGACTATGCGCTATCTCTGTGATCTAAAGAAACCTGTAACTCAAGGAAACATGCACGTTTACTAGGTTTTTTCAATCTAGACCTGCCTGCGTTGCAAATCACAATGGTGTACTTCTGAGATGCTAGGGGAGAAAGGGCCTAGCCTCGAGTCTCAGGCAGTTCTGGCTTCCCCTCTGTGTTCTCCCATGTCCCATCTAAATCAAGGTGAAAGGACAATACAGCCAAGTGATTGAGAGCATGTGCTCTGGAGCCAGACTGCTGACGCTAACGACCCAGCTCTGCCGCTGGGTCACCTTGGGCAAGTCACTCAACTTCCTCGCCTCTGTAACCACATCTGTGAAACGGGGATAGCACCCCCTCATCCACTTGGCATGATGATACGATGAATTGATATATGTACAACACTTGTATAGGAACTGGCACATAGTAAGTGCTAGATAAATATGTGCTATTATTATTCCAGGCCAGCCTTGGAGAGTTAAAGGAAGAGAATTCACAAAAATAAGGGTAAAACGCAGGGAAGGCGTGGAGAGACAGAGAAGAAAACTCTGTAATGGCTTAGAAGACGCAGAAGGCAACCAACAATGAAAAACTGGTTGTTTCTGAGAAATAAAAAACCAACTACAAGATACTAAAGCAATGCGCCAAGCAAAGCAAAGCTGTTTTTTCCTTGCTCTGCGGACTGCTCCACTGCCAGACATTTCCATTTTCCGGTCTGGGTCCATATCACTGCGTAAGTTTTCTATCAGGGGCACCAGCCCAAGCAGGTTTGGTGTTAGGGGGTAGCAGCCCCTCTTACTGAGCCCCCATGTTCATGAATCTGACCAGGGCTCTCACCCTCTGTGTCCTAAGGCAGCAGAAGGACTTGGCCTCCACATATCAACTCTGAGGTTGTAAGGGACCTGGACAAGAGCTAGGAGGGCCCAATCCCACCAACTGTCTGGGTTATGCAGAACCTTACTGGGGGAACCCGGAACAAACAGACCACAGACCCTGCCGCCATCGCCCTATTGCCTGTAGCCTGCACCTGGGATGGTGGGGAGGGGGCAAAGGCAGGTGGAAGACACCTTTGCAACCACACCGCCTAGGTGCTCCATTTTATGGTTGTTGCAGAGACTGAGGCCCAGAAAGAGGAAATGACTTGCCCAAGAGCCCAGAATATTTAGATGATTATCTTACCTTGGGGAACCACAGATGGCTAAAATATGAGCCCTTCTACTAATTAAACATTTTTCACCTTTAGTTGCTATGTCTTAACCATCATTAAGATGCTCATTCTTTAAAAAAAAAAAAGCCACCAAGCAAAGTAAGTACCTCTTGAACTAAAACAGTGCTACCCCCTTGTGAAACATCACTCCCTGTGACAGCTACCGAGCAGGGAGACCAGAGAAGAACCAGCTGTCCCACTGGCTCTCCACTGCAGATTCAGGAGGCCACAGAGCACTGGCGGGGTGTCACTCACTCGAACCTGAGTCTCGGGGGCTCCACGAACGCCTGCAACACCCTAATTTCCCTTTAGACGTTCTTTGGAACAATCAACCACACTTTATTTTACCCCATGTCCCTATGAACTTAAGATTTCAGCCTACCATCTTATAGTTGAACCATCTAAAGACATCATATGATTCCTTTCCTCTACAGGTCCCACAGGTGGCTGTCACCTTGTCCCTGAGTCCCCCATCCTCCACTTCTAGGGACCATGACAAACAGACCTGCTTTAGCTGCTGCTAAAAGTTCAGCCACACAGACTCCATCTGGAGGCCTCAAGGGGCCAGAGTTTTAAGTACTGAACTTTCACCCACAGATGCTGTTTTTAAAAGATTTGGTCTACAAACTTATTAACATTTTTTTACCGTTTAAAATAAATTCATATCTGATAGCCCACTAGATTTCCCAAATAGGGGGTGACTAGTACTGCTGAAGCAATGTGCTATTTCAAACCAGAAACAAAACACATTTTAATTAGCTAGAGCTAATTCTGCCTTATTCTGAATAAATGTCTGATCCCTGCTCCCCACCTCTGGCCTGCCCCACACATATACACTGATCATTTTCTTCTCGGAGTCACAGGGATCAAAAGACCCCTTGGGCAATGCAAGTGCATAGAGATAACAATGCTCTCAAGCCAGGAAGCTACCCAAACTGAAAGCAGTCTGGAATTTGGCATAGCCACCGAAGACTTGCTGTATTGCCCTTCCAGCAGCTAATTTATCTATGATCTGAAATTACATCAAATTTCCAAGGACTGGGGAAAACATTTCCCATGAGCAAGAAGTTAATTTATTTGCAGGGGGAAATGAATGGCTCCCTTTGCTTTCCTGACCCTCCCATAGGCACCAGGAAACAACACAAAGTGACCCTGAAGGGAGACCCCAGACAGAGCCTTCAGCTGTGTAAGATGGCCTAAAATCAGCCATGGGTGACAGAGGACATAAATTCTGCAACCCGCAGTAATAGGTCTGAGGACTCTTAAAAGCTAAGGTGACATCTATTTAAATGCAGAAATGGCTTGTCTTTTCTATGCCATACTTTGGGGGAGTAGTGCAGAAATTGTGTTTGGAACAAATTATCAAACTTCTGCTGCATACAATCACAGGTGAGAAAGTCCCAGATTTAGTGGAGTTCATTGTTAGGACAGGCTGCATACAAGGAGCCCCCTCCCCCTTCCTCCTGCCCCTTGTAATTTATTCCATGACAGCTAGAATTCTTTCCCCTTTGTGTTCTACAAAAAGAGGAGCTTTAGAAACCTAATGGTATTTGAGGATTGGAAAGAGCAACATTTGAGACCATCCCCCAGAAAAAAGATCATTTGGAAGCCCCAATAAGACAATTCATTTTCCAATCAAAACATATTAACTCTAATAACTCCCACCCCACCAGAAAGCACTCAAAGTAATGAGAACCATAAAGTGGGGTGGGGGGGGGGAATGAGTCAGTCAGGATAATAATTTTCTTCTGCTGTCAGACCAGCCCTGTTCTATAAAGCCATCAGCCAAACTCAGACTGGTATCTCTCCAGTATCCTCCCGCTCTGCCACCCCAGGCTGGAGGGTCCCTCATTTCACTCTCCCAGCCTTATTCAAGTGCAGGTGAGCCAAGGGACCTCAGACACAGCCCCTAAACTTCTGACATGCCAGAGTAAGACCTTCAAAACACTTATCAGTAAGAGCCCCCTACCCTCCCGCCATCCTCCTTCAAAGTCAAGTTAACATTTAATTCTTACTATGTGCCAGGCACTGCACTAAGCCCATCACATGGATTATCTCATTTAATCCTATGAGTTATGTTCTTGGCCTTAAATTTACAGATGAGGAAAATGAGAGTTGGGTAACTTGCCCAAGGTCAGAGCTAATGCATGCAGCCCAGTGGTCTGACTCCAGACCCTGCACAGTTAACCATTGTTCTAGCCCATCACAGGGTATGAGGGTGCGTGCCAGCTTCCCCTCACACAAGCATTCTTCCAGCCATGAGCCTCACTTCCAACACCACCCACCACAGAGTTAGGCTTCCCTTCTCCCAAGAGATTCATATTCATCATGGGCCCCATAGAAGTGCTGTAATCAGTACATGAAAAAAAGTTTAAAAATGGCCCATACTTGGGGAGCCAAAATGAAATGCCACCATTTTACATTGTGTAACAGCCTCCTGATTTCCTAAAATCCACCCAACAGTGAAGAAAAAAAGAGAGACCATTCGGGTCATTTATATCTTTTTTTTTTTTTGCAATGGGGTAGTGCAGGTTAGCCATCATATCTAAGGGCTTCAACCTCACGGGTTTTCAAGCTTCATGGCACTTTGAGAAAGGAAGGAACTAGAAAGGAAACCATTCGGTTTCTGGGCCATAGAGTACATACACTTCATTCAAAGCAAAAGAAACTCTGGGCTTTTTCATTGTTTCTAAAGGATTGATCCCAAACAGAATGCTTATAATTTCAGATAACATGATACTGGGTCCTTTTCACTTAAAAAACTGTCCCCAGTGCAAATCGAAAGTGATAACTAACTCCATGTGCCAACTTCAAATAAACCAGGGTATAAAACAGCTCCAAAAGGACAGTTCATTGGAAGGAAGGCTGTAAGGCAATTTGCAAACATCACATGCACTTGTTTTATATGAATATCTACAGCCACATACAGTATCAAAATGGAACTAAAAGGGAACGAACTCACTGTACAGAAGACAAAACAATACCCTTTTTATTTTTTTAAAACTCTGGTGAAGTAGGTTTCCATATGACATCCCATTTTTGAAAAATGAATATAAACCAACCTGCCTGTGGGCTAGTCACACGATCATAGTGTGTACGGATACCTAGATTATTTACAAATGTTCTGTTAGGTAGTAAAGTTCTGTTGCAATTTTTCCAGCACATATTCCACAGTAAAATAAAGAGGTGGGGGGGTTATTGGTGTTCTTGTATAAAAATTCTTAACAAATGGATAAAGGCAATTTTCCTGAGAGAAGATTTGTTCTTGAAATATTTTTTCTTTAACCTTGGAAATAGAGAAATGGGATGTAGTTGTAAAAGAAGCATAAGAATGTCTAAGTTAACATTTTTCTTTTAAATTATTTAAGTACCATTAAGTTAAAATGTTTACATTCATTATAAAAAATGTTGTTAAATCTTATGCAAATGATTTAACACTGATTGCTGCAACGCAAATTGCACTTTTTAAAAAAATTATTGTATACATGGAAGAAAAATATCTTGTTTGCTACCCTGTTTACAAATTCCGACTGACGTCAGATCAGTCGCACAATATTAACTTTGAGAAACATCAGTCACAGTGTACGTTAACAGTTACGATGTAGTCTCGCAAAGTGAGTGATATTTTTGACAAGAAACCTCATGAACCGACTCAGCCTCCAGAGGTGTGTACCAAATGGCCTCGAATGGTCTTCTCCATGAATGCATGTGAAATTTGGTGTGGAAAAGGGATGAAGAAATTCTGGAATAACCAAAACTGATCAGAAGAAGCACATGATTTGGGGCAATACACAAAAATCTTTTAAAATATTCCTTAGCAGGCAAGGCCCCAGCCCTAGTCCCGGTTTCTGGAAGTGGCACAGCGGACATCGCATCCCTGGCTGACCCAGAGGCAGGCTGGCTGGAAGTGGCCATGGCCAGGGAGCTGGCTGGCGGGCTGTGGGCAGCTCTGGCCATTCCCTGGAAGAGCTGCGTCTCCTCTCTGGCTCCTCAGAGACTGGCCGCGTGAAGGCAGAGGGGCCTCTTGGGAAATACATCTCTTTCAAAACAAAGGCACGGAAACCACGCGTCAGAGGAATGTTCGGTCAGCATACTCGCCCGGGTGTGGACTGCTTGGCACAAGGGCGCTGGTGGCGCCCTCCCGCTGGGCTGCAGGCTCAGGCCAGGGCCAGCGCGCACCAGGAATCCTGCCGCACAGAGGACGTGACTTCGGCTGGTGAGGCCAGGCTGACACCAATGTACAGCCCATCTTGACCTGAGTACTTGAGCTCGCTGTTCTCGGGGTTGGTGCTCTCCCCCGAACCAGACATCACCGAGGCGCCCGCCTGGCCAAAAAAGGGACAGAGAGAGGGAGAGACAGTTAATCGGTCAGTGTGTCAGGCCACGGGCTCCTGCAAGGCAGCACAGGGATCAGGGAGGTAGCAGACCACCCGGGCCTACCCCTGGAGATGGCCGCTGGAGCAGCAGCCCTGGTTAACTTGGAGAAGTCCTGGCAGTAACCATCCAGCAAGATGCACAGTGGGACAGAGGTAGGACTGGGGAACTGGAGGAAGCCTATTTGTCTTAAGTGCCAAACTTTCAGATCTCTGACAGTGAAACAAACCATGCCACATAGGTAAATGGGCCTTAATGACACCACCCAAGCTAATCATTTCAAAAGAAAAAATGCAGGGCCCTGCTTGCACACCTGCATACACACAGCAGAGACATAAGGCTTGGCAGTTATGTCAAAGTCTAGAAAGGAAAGCTACACAGTTCAGCAAGGCTTGAGAAATGAAATTTTTGAGCACTGACTTCATGGAAAATTAACCCATGCATACACAGGTTTGAATATCTACCTCATTTGCCTTAATTCTTTCCATGAAGAATAGGCTATGTTTGAAGCAGACCACATTATAAAGAAAATGCTAACATCCTTTATCTGTCATGATTGTGGCAATTATTTCTTGAAGCAAGAGGTCACCTTTCTTGTTTCATTCATTCCTTCCGTCCAAATGAGATGAGCCAAATAGAAAACATAACTTGTAGATTCAAACTAAAATAACTAAAATCATTTTAAGACTATAGTTGGAGAAAACAGCTGCATCTGACTTTTTAAAACACCTAGCCATACATAATCCTATATTTTTTCCTTCTAAAAGTTAGCAGAAGCCCACAATTTCTTCTGAGGTTTCAGAGGTCCATCCCATAAATTACTGGATACTTTTTTTGACATAGGTAGAACATTTTGTACTTCTCCAAGCATTCCTTTCTTACATACACAATCCCATTAAATTCTTAGAATATCCATTGGTCTAGCTGAGTTGATGTGACACCCACTTCAGAGAAACACAGGGCACCAGACACAGGATGAACTGAATGGAAGACACACCAAGCCCCTTGGCCCCACTCAGAGGCCTGGAAATAAATGCGGTCCTGTTCTTTCCTGGGGAAAAAAATCTTGTGTTCTCTCTAATCATCACAATAACCAATAACCACAGGAGGGTGGGAAAAGGTGCTTCAGGAGACCTGACCCTGTGACCAAGTCCAGCCCCTCATAGGTAACCAATCCTTCCATTTCCTGTTAAAAAGGAGGGCTCATAAAAATCCAGCAATGGTACCCCCACACACCCAAACTTCACAAACTCAAAAGAGTCACCTGAGGGCTTTGGGTGCATAATAAAAAACAAATTTCACAAAGTCAGGAGATGTCTAAGTAAATTCTTATGGAAATTTTGAAATTGCTGAAATAATCTTATGAAATACACTAAAGTCATAGATAAATATGGTAACTACCTTATTTCCAGAACTTCCAAACCCAGCATGCATCCAGATGTAACACCCAAAGAAATAAACGAAAGAACTGATATTCAACTACAGACTCTTTGAGAGTGGAGCTATCAGGCAGGCAGTAGAAGGAGTGAGCTCCTTTATAAAGGATTTATGTCACACCCGACTTTGTACTCATCTACCTATTTCCCCTCCAAAAAAGCGCATCTAATTTATCTAACTCTGACTTCATCACATCAAGTGCTATTTTTTTTAATTAAGAGGGTGCCTGTTTTGGCCCAGGAAGCAGTCCACCTCAAATGGCCAGAAGTATAGATAGCAGTGGGGTCTGCCATCCCCACAAGTGAGCTACAAGAAACATTAGCAATGTACTATTGAGAGCCAGGCACGGGGACTGTGAACCCCAAAGAGACAGTCATTCCCTGGATGGCCTCCCAGACTACGTGAGAAGTCAGGACACAGACACCCAACAGGAAGGCTGCTCACCTGCCTATTGTGAATGACAACGAGTGGCTGAGACAAGCAGGTGGAGTAAGAGGTCAGAAAAGGCCTTGCAAAGGGGAAAGGATTCCTGGAGAAGGGCTGCAGGCAGGCTGCACAGTGGGCAGGGGGCCAGCGAGGGCTCGTAGATACTATCCTGGTTCAGCTACCCCCTGAGTGTGGTCACGTCTCTGAGCTTCCTTCTTAAACCGGCCCTCATACAAACTGCCTCAGGTATGGTTGTGACAATTAAATGGAAATTATAAGCGGCATCTAGGTCATAAGGTTGCTGCAAGAATTAAATTCATTAATATACATAAAGTCTCTATGACAGTGTCTGACAATAGTAAAGACTGCCTAAGTATATGCTACTATTAGAATGTATTATTGTTAGGATTAAGGCATGTAGGCCTAATTTAATCTCCCCAGCTCCATCCTTCACCAAGTGAGTTATGGCCATCACTGAGTGGGAGCTGCAAACTCACCCAGAGCTAAGGAAAAACCACCTCAATGATGACCTTATTCTTATTGGTACTGACAGTTCTTCACAAGGAAATAGCAACATGCTTCCACAGCCCTTCAAAAGGCTCACTGGCCCTTTTCCAAATAAGCCTCATTAGAGAAATTCTAATACCCTGAATACTATTTCTTACACCTGAGCAATAATTCCAAAAGCTCTCAGCTGAAAAACCTATTGTCTTCCTTGTTCAGACAAACATAGTAAGGCATATGGCAGGCCAAGAGTCCTACTGTCAAAGGGCAGGCAAACCCAGGTCGCCTGAGTGATGAGCGCCTGAAAAAATATCAGCTCATTTGAAGTCAAAGCAACACCCAAGTCTCAGGGGAATATATATATATATATATATATATATATATATGGAACAAGTACTTGGGTCCAACACTTGAGAACCTATTTGTAAATGGAGATATGCTATTTAAACATGAAATACTACAATATACAGCTTTTTTGTATGTCAACTGTACCTCAATAGAAGTTTTTATGTAATGATACATAATGAGATTATAATGATGAGACTATAATCTGATGCGATTGTGATAACCCCAGGCCCCCTGCCCAGGGCCGGTGGGACCATATTCTGGTCCGTGCCTTGGAAGGCGGTTAGCAGAGCCACCAAGAACTTTATCCTCTACTTGGCTCTGTTAATTTCAGTTCTGGAAACATATTGTAAGGAAAGAATTTAAAGGAAGGGAAAGGCTCCCCAATGGGAAGACATCCATCCCGGGGTTACTTACAATAGCGGAAACCATGGAAATAATCTAATATCTAATAATATGGGGATGGTTTGGAAAAGCAAGGTACATCCATTTAATGAACAATTATGCAATTATTAAAAATAAAAAGATCACGTAGCAAAATGGAAAAAAGCCTGTAATGCAAAAGTGAAAAAACAGCAGGATATAAATTATAACTATGTTATAACTACAACTTATCCAGGCACATGCAAACGTATTTCAAGGGAACCAGGAGAGTATATGGATAGGAGACTATCCTGTTAGACATTTATACACTTCTTTGAATATTTTAATTGAGTGACATAATACAGTCTGACTTTGGGGAAGAATATAACATACCAGCTCTGGAAACATGCGGTCCAAGCCCTTGAGGGATGAGTCAGCTGGGAAGGAGTCAAAAAAGTAGCATGAAAAATAGGGAGGAATCAGAGTGGAGGCACTAACAGAGAGAAGAGCGAACATGGAGGTGGCCCATGAAGTCACCTCCACGTCACCTGGTTTAGCCGTGCACATAGGAAGCATGGTTCCATGCCAGTCAAGATACTAAACACACTACTTGGGTTCCTCAGTGTCGCCTGAGTTCTTGAAACTGGCATTCTAACTAGAAGAAGTCTAGAATTAGCACAACTCTTTAAGAAACCTGGCTTTTCACATCATTGTTCATCTTAACTGCTCTTCCCTCACTAGTGATACTGAAAATCAGTATAATTTAGGGAGGAAAATTAGAGAAAACTTATTATGACCCTGGACTCTGTACATCACACAAATACAAGTATACATTTCAATTGTTATATGGTGTGGAGAGGTCACAGGGAAGACAGTGTAGCTCAGAGAAGACAAACAGGGACTCGGTGGCATCTTACTGCACTGATGGACAGTGACTGCAATGGGGTGGGGGGGGGCCCTCAATAATAAGAGTGAATATAATAACCACATTGTTCTTCTTGTGAAACCTTCATAAGAGTGGATATCAATGATACCTTAATTTTAAAAATGTTCATTTGTTAATATGTTTTCCCACATCTAGTTAAATCCTTGAGAGGACTTTAGTTCAGATCGCAGACATCTCAGCATAGCCAACACAAGCACTTCATTAACCTAAACCAATCGGCGTTCCTGAACCAAAGCAGAGGAGGCCTAGGAACACCCACAGCCCAGCCATCCTTCCTCCTCTCTGAGCGCTCAGGCAGGCTGAGGCCCTTGCTCTTTCTCTGATCAAAGTGCAACAGGAGGGTGGAGCAGAAATCTGTTCTGCGTTTCCATTCACAGCTTATCTGCCCTCCACCCTCCCACAGACAACTGAAAATGGAGGCACTTCCTGTTGAAAGAATGTGTTATCAGCGCCAGACCCAGCCTGGGCTTAGCACTGAATGCAGGCCAGGTTAGGTAGGAGACCAGCAGAGCAGCTGGTTGGAAATTTCCCTCCCAAAGGAATAAATGACCTCAGGGACAGCTCAGGCTGCTGCAGACCAGGACACGGAAAATATCCACCAGCCTGTGAAGTAGACACTGTTCATCTTTAAATGACCTGATTTTTCCTAGCTCATCTTCAGACATGTACTGAAAAATCAAGGATTTCCAGTTAATAAACTCATGCAGCCAATGCCTGCAGTGTCTGGCTCACAATGGGCTCACCAACATTATCAGTTCTTTCTTTTCCTTTACTTCACATATCCCATGACAGGCAGGCCCAGCGACGACCTCCCATAGAGATGCCAACCTTCTTGGCTCTGAGAAGCCAACACATCCAAAAGAGCAAAGGGAACCCTTGAAGGACACAGCCTTTCCAGAAGAATAACACAGTCTCTCTGGCTTGTGAATTAGAAACACAAAGTTCATTTTTGAAGAGATAAACAAAAAAGATGTTGACTGCGGTGCACTCAGTCCTGGATGCTGTGATGTCTCTCAAAGCAGCCTCGATCTGAAGAAACAAAATACTGCACACCAGGCGGGTTGAGGGTGAGAGCATAAGGCTTTGATGATGATACGTTGCCTCCCTTAGCTTGAATTCAGACTGTCGGCCTCCACTGCCTCTGATCTGTCCTTCCTACACACATGTAAGTTGGTTTGTGGTTACGACTTTTTCTTGTGTGAGGGGAAGCCAGCCTTCCCTTACTGCCAAAGCTCACTTCTCTGCTTTTGTAACCTCTAGGTTAGACTCTTGCAGTGCTTTAGAGAAGCCTTCCTCAAAAGAAAAAGTTCCATCAAAGGAGAAACACTTCCAGATAAATCTTAACTTCCACTCTAAAAGCTACACTCATTTCGGTTTGGATGGCAGTACTGGGACCAAACACAGAAGTGCCTCAGTTATAGTCTACGAGGTGACACAAGGAAGATACACAAACACACACAGCTTCTGTGTCCACCAGGATATGAAAAACCATCAATCCCAACAAGACCTTCCAGTTCTCCCTTAACAAAGCGAGGGAAATGAGCACCTTCTCTCCCAAAAAGGGGAGAATCATGGCGATGACCTCACGCAACTTAGCAGAATGGTTTATTGTTTGTAATTTAACAAGCAAATTCCTTACAGAGGATACTCATTGGCTGCCCCCTTGACCTCTCTTGCCAGGTTACATCCACACCCGGGGATGCTTCAAGGAGTTAAGAACAATTCTATGCACATAAACTACTCTGGGCAAACGAGCAAATTGTTTGAAGCTTCGGCACACACCCAAACAGGAGGCTTGTGGTGGTGAAAAAAGGCACGGCCCAATATTTATAAGTACCCTGGGATGATCAGTGAAATACTGATATACACATATAAATTGCATGGGGATGGTTTGTCCCACAACTTGACATCATTAGCATACTCAAGAAAAGTGTTATCTTCTAAAATGAATCAAAACGGACTACTCTATTCTAGTCTTCAAATTAAGTGGTAAAGGATCCTGAAACAAGATTTAAAACCTGGTGAATTACAATCTTTTAGAACAAAACTGGCTTTTCAGGAGATTGGATGAGCATCGTGACCTCACCATCTTGATGCGAGGAAGCCCATCATGGCCAAGAACCAAGCAGCATTTTTAAGAAGCATTAGGAAAGTATTCAGCATCGTTAGGAAAGAAAAACGTCAATGCCAGAGAACTATAAGTATTTAAAATACAGTTACTTTGTTAACACAATAGATCTGCATCTCTAAATTTCCCCCTTTAGGAAAGTAAGGATTTATTTCTAATGTCTTAGGATGGAAAACATACCTTACAAATAAAGTACATTACTATTAACTTCCAAGATAATATTTAAATAGCTCTATTCTTCTAGCATTTCAAAGAGGTTGCAGGCATCTCCCACTTGCGCTACACAATACTCCTTAAGAACAGATGGTCGGAATTACTTCTCTCCTTTAGCAGAAGGAGAAAAACAGCGGCTTTACAAACCCTGGCAGCTCCCTAGTCACACACAGAGTTGCAGCCTAGCACCTGGCTGCCTGAATCTGCTTCCTTCCAGCTGCTAATCCGTGAACCCCCAGAATAAACTTCAGACTGTATTCAGGCTTCACCATGAATCAAGCAACCGAACTGAATCAGAGCCTTAAATTAAAAGTGTTTGTGCTTAATAAGATAAAAATACGATCCTGGAGTGTGCGCCCCAGCACTGGTGAAAGCATGCCATGCTAACAACTGCGGAGAGAAAGGCACACGCCAAGTACACGAGCATTTAAACTTCAGATAGTGACTTGGAATTGTCCACCCACAAGACTCCAACAGGACACTGAAGTCAATACCTGTTATTTGTTCCAATCGCTCTTCAAATCTGAGGTCAATAAAATAATCTCTTTGTGCTCCATCTCACAAATTCTGAGTACAGGGCCTGGTAGAACAGGCAGCCTTTATGAATTATCACATATGCCAACACCTGTCTTTGGAGATGCTTTTTAAAATTATTAAAATTTCAGAGAAAATTAACAGGTTGGTCTAAACATGAGCAGAGCCAACAGATTGTATTGAATTCATATCCATTAGATCTTCATATTGCTAGTAACTCCTTTGGCAGACACCCATGAAATGCATAATAAATTACTTTTGTTCCAGTAAAGGAATTCATTTTCTTCGAAGATTCATTTAGCAATAACATTTCAGAGCATTCTAAGCCAGATTTCTTAAATTTGGCCATGTTTTCCCGTAACATTATTTCATGTTTTGTGACAACTTTGTACATTCTTATAGAGGCGGGGGGACAAAACCGCAAAGACTCTGTAATCTACAAAGTAAAGTCGTATTCTGAAGTGAAGCCTTCTAATCTGAAGCCAAATAAAGAGGCAAATGGCATTCTGCCTACACCTATGCTTTACCTAGTATTCTGGCTTTCAGATTGTGATAATGAGTCACTTATTAAATAAACCACAGTCCTGTGATAAATTGGGTGGACATATGTATTATAAACTATTTAAAAAGCAATGCAGTTTTACTGTTTCCTAACATACCTACAAAGCCATTGGGTATTAATAATACAATGTATTTCTAACTACTCCTTCTTACCATCCTCCCAATGACACACATGCATGTGCACAAACACACACAAGAAAGAAAAAGAGGGGGTAAGTCTAGAAAAGGCCTTGAGAGCAAAATGAAAGTATGCAAACTCCACATGCTTACACATTCCCTGCCAGGGTGACGTGTGACGTTCACCGCGAAGGCCAATGTGGTCAGACAGGAACGTGAGTTATTAGAAGGGGCTGTGAACAAAGAAAGAAAGGGAGCCTGGCACATAAGGAGCGTGAAGATAAAATGCCAACAAAATATTTACGTTCGTGGCTTGTAACAAGTGGCAAGTGGGATATTAATAACTGTGATGATTGGTCAACTCCCTGGGAGTGGTAACAGCCCAGACAGGGAGGCAGGAGACATCGGTTCCAGGCCCGGCTTCAACACGGGCTTGTTCTGTGACCTTATGGAGTCACTCTGGATCCTGGTTTATAAATGAGGCAATAATAATACCTAACCACAACTCTCTCACAGACCCTTGTGGGAGATTAATGACTTTTTAACTTTTTTTATTCATTTGGTAAAAAGTATCTTAAACTATAAAACTTGGGAAAAAATGGACACTTGCCTACTGAGAAATGCTTTTTCAATGATTTTGTAAAAATTAGTTGAAGGCAATTTGAATATTCTGAAAAGTTCCAACAAATTTAGCACTCACTGAGTATGAATTTAAATCACACCATTATAAGGAATTCATACAGCAATCCTCTACTTAACATTTTAAGAGACTTTTAATAATCACACTACACATACAGACAGTAAATTTTACTACCTATTATTTTCTCTATTCCCAATTAACAAACAGCCTGAGTAATATTATGTATTTTATTAGTAAGTATAATATAGACAAGATAATTTATACAACCTGCCTTATATATTTATTTGGTCATGAGCAAATCTGTTTTAGCAGAATGATATTTAATGCTGAAATTACTAATCGAAATTGGTCAGATTTCTCTAAGAAAATATTTCTTCTCTCTGAAGGTTTTAATACCGAATATTAATCTAGTATTCTGTACTGATGATAACATTGACTCTGCATCTGCCAGATGTGGGTACAAACCCAAGCCAAGCCTGGCCTCTTAATTTGATATGTAACCTTGGGTCTATTATTTACCTTCTGAGTCTCATTACCCCAAATAGAAAATAGGAATAAAAGAAAACTTATTTTTTTTGTAGACTGGTAATTAGGAATTAAAGAGAAAATGTACACAAAACACCTGGCACATGAAAAGTACTTGATAGAAACTTGTTTCCTGCCTTCCTATGTCCACTATCTTATAAGTAAGGAAGCAAGCTCCTCCAAATGAAAGCGACTCACTTGTATATAAGTCCTTCATGAAAATTATCTTTGAGCTATTTCACAGTTGAAATATTACAGGAGTAGTTAATACTAATAAAACTATCACTTTGTGACCAATCATAATGCCAGAGTAAATCCAAAATCATTTAACTCCTTGGGAAAAAAGACAAAGGAGTATAAATTCAATAATGAAGAAGCTACAAGACTATAGTGGTAATTTCTAATTTTCTTCATAGGATGCAAACATCAAGACACACACACACCAAAAAAACCCTATAAAAAAGAATTTTAGCTATTAACCTACAAAGTACATACACTTTCTTCAGAAGCCTTATTAAGATATTCAGGTATCCTAAAACTATCAGTCCCTAAATCACTGCCTGTCACCTTCAAGCTCTCAGGGTTGTGCACGAACTCTTTCAAACCATTTCTCTCGCAAGATTTAGCATCAACCAGCTCAGAGGAACATCTTCTGAGAAGGTTATTGAATAAAGTTATTACCAAGAAGTGACTGCAGTAGGCACACAACATTCCATAAAAATATATGGGGCCAGAATGAAGACACCAATTAAGCACAAGAGCCTGATTATTCAAAGGCCAGCACCCGCCAGGGGCCGATCTGAGATGAGGCCTTGTCTCAGTCTAAGGAGGTCCGCCTTTCTCAGGGGAATTCATCTATCACCAGGAGTGAACCACAAAGGTGAGAAAACATTCCCTCTTACTAGCACACCAGGCCTACTATGTTTCCATTTGGAAGAGCCACCAGGCAACCCCGCCCCCCAACCATCTTGCCCAGAGAAGCCCTGGGGACTGAGAAACTAAGGCACAGCCTACGCTGTAAAGCATGAGCTCAGTGTGTGTCACTGGCTCTGAGGAAATATTTTTTCTGTACTAATTGTGAGGGGAAACCCTGCTTGTAAAATGTACAAGCAAGAGCATGCTGGCACTTGTTTACATCAATTGTTAACATACTCCCAGTTAAGAATGTTTTAATTGTTGCACTCGAGCGTAGAGACAGACACGTTTGTCACAGCAGTAAGAGTCAGAGAAAGCCCATCATTCAGAAACGCACGCAGTCTGCACTCTGCCTAAGGCTGGCTTTATATTGATTTGAAACAGTTTCAAAGATCTACCTTCCACATATTTAACCCAGCTCCTCTTCTGCATTTGGCTTCTTACACCCTAGACTCCAGCTACACCTAACTCCTAAAACTATGGCCCTGAAGTACCAGATAGCCCTGCTCTTCCTGGAAGCTCTATCCCAGCATTTCCCCTACAAAAATCCAACCCAACTAATTCACATTTCCTCTACTATGGAAAGACCCTTCCAACTCTGAGATCAGAATTCACGGCTCCCTCCTTTTGACTCGTAGGGTAGTTTGTCACTCATTGAAAGCACTTTCAAATCTGACCAGAGCTAAGATCTGTCTATACCTACCACCCACCACTACCACCAGTTACAAACAATTGGACATCGGGGATCTTGTTTTACTCAATGGTAAACAGGGCCCCCCCACAGCACAATGTTTCTTAAATGGAACAATGGACCCAGACCATAGAGCAAGGGCTACTCAAGAGTTCATTCCCATTTAGTTCAATAATATATGTTTAACGATGACTTCAACATTACATTTGCAGTTTCAATTTAAACTTAAGTAGGTTTTAATTTTTTAATGGCTATTTCTAGAACTATTTTTAGGCAGGCAAAATATGTTCAGTGATTTCTTATTCTCAGACATTATCTTATGGCTTATTTCCTCCCCGTATTAATCCTTCCTGTCTTAAAGGAAATTAAGAGAAATACCATTTATCTGTAAAATTTGGGGATTGAGCTGTGAAGTTTATATAAATGATACAAACATATTATAATCATATAAATACACACAAAAATATGTAAAGTATCCTCCAGTTTTACAAGTTATAGGAGTGATAGGAACATTATAGACTACTTCTTAAATCTTATTTGGGAATTTCTGAACTATAACGTGTTACCATGTTTCCCTACTAAATAACAGTGACAACAACAGCAGATCTATAACTCAGTGTGACCCAATTAAGTCATAAATGGAATTCAGTGAAAGATCTATATAATCATACAATCCACAGACATTAGGTCAACCAAATTTTTCAGTGCATCTGAATGTCAGAAAATTTTATAGTGAAAGGACTATTTGGGGAAAATTTAACTTCAAGTTCAAAAGTCACAAAAATTCATCAACTGTCTACCAAATATTAAGTTTAACACATCTCTTAACAAAGGAACAAGACAGGGTTATTTTAGTAACAGGTGCATGGCAGCCAGTCTTGCTGATCTCACACAGGAAACAAACTGCCCTCCCTCTACCTCCAACACATACACACCAAAACTCACACAGCCTACAAAAAGAGAAACTGAGTCATTAGGTAGTCAGGTCAGTGATCAGAGGACTATCAGAGGGAATGTCTCCTTTTTCCCAGACAGAAGTCTAGTTAGAACACAAATTAGCAACAAGTACATAAAGCTACACCTGCAAATATGTCAAAGAAATGAGGCTTCAGAGCAGCACTGAAACGAATTTCATGGCACTTAGACGCTTGCCCTAGAAGAACACCCAGCGCTGTATGCTAGGAATCCTGCCCACACCTTCATTCCTGCCTGGGAGAGAGCCCTGGAGCTTCCCCTCACAGCAGCAGACAACCAGGAGTGCCTCCCTCCAGACATCCGCTCCTGCCAGGCTAGCTCGGAAACCTGGCCACGCTGGTGACACCACAGGAACATGCCCACAATGCAGGGCACGGCAGAACTTAAAAGAAGCCTGTGGGGAATGCCTGCTGGTGATCTCCTACAGCTGGTTTCTCAGCAAGGGCAATACCGGCCTCTGCAACAGTCTTCACTTCCTTGCTGTGACTCAGTCACTAATGAAAGGTGGACAAGAAGTTATGGTGCCACCCACATCTCTAAACGGAAGAATGCACAGCCAGGGTCCCTGTCTTCCTGGGAGTATTGCCCGTTGTTTTGTAGCTCGGTTGTCTCTATTAAATTGGAATAATCCTGAACTACTAATTTCCCCACATCAGTCACAGGGGCCACTGGAGATCAATGGGGTGGACCAGGCCCATCACCATAGGAGGCTTGGACCCTAGGCCAAGGATTGTGCTTTGCACTACATGCCAAATACAACCCTGCTATGTGCATATACCATTCTCCTCACCTACAGCACGTCACAAAATCCCACAACCAGTCAGTCACACCAGCTGCCCACCAACATCATAAACCATGACCAAAATGGGAAAATGACACACAGCCACCTTCCCCAAATGCTTCTGCCAGCCTGTTCGTCCCAGCTCTTCAACTGCCACACTGGCCAAGTGCAAAGACCCAGCCCCCTCAGAGAATGCTCTGAAAGGGGCTAAGGGGCCAACAGGCCCACCCTGGCACTCCTTGGTAGTAACCTGGGGAAGCCACAGTGTGTACTTCAATTATTCCTGGAGGGGGACAGTCTCCAAAAGCACCTAGCAGAATGGCTTCTGCCAACTAGGCCTGGTTCCCCACTACAGCCTCGGCAGGCAGGGGCTGATGGAGACACCTGTGATGGGCTCACCTTCCTGTTCTGGAGAAAATTTTCAAGTGCAGCTGCCAGCTGCGTGCCTGGGGAGGCCAGGCCAGGAGGAGTGGGTCCCAGCGGCAAAGACAATGCACACACACACACGCCCCTGGAAAAGCTGTCAGGAAGCATTCCTGTGGCCGCCTGAGCTCCGAGAGCTGCCCCCATGACTGCAGCTCACGCAGACGGTCCATGGAGACTGCTGGGGCTACAGGAGTGATGTGGGCTTGCAGCAGACTGTGTGGACCTGCTCTCAAACTGCCCCCAGACTTAAAACCCTTGTTGCTTTGCCTCCTGGCCTCTAGTAGGGAACTCTGTGCTCCTCGACAGGCACTAGCCAGCCAGCAGCCTTTGGCAGGCAGGTGGGGTCCCAGGTGAGACCTGCTTGGACACCAGAACAGCCGCGGACCTCCTGCAGAACTCTGGTGGTCCCCCTTCAGAAAGGCCATGGCTAGATGTGTCACTACCTTTTCAATGTTCCTCCCCTGAGGGCAACTGACTGAACTTGCAAATAAGCCAATTTTGATATTTTATATCACAAAACCACAAGAGCAAAACAGACTCCCCACTGTAGTTCCAAGCCCCCCAAATCCACTGCTGGGCAAATATCTCTATTTTTGTGCCATTTATGTTCAAATTTGGCTTTTGCCATGCTTAAACAGGACTTATCACCAACAAAAGTACTTGAAGCTGGCAGTGATAATTCTCGGAGAAACAGACACGGAGGCCAAACCCCTGGCTGCTCCCTGCTTTTCCAAAGCACTGCTTTGCCTCATGTAGCTACATAATTGTTTCAGAGGACTTAGGACAAAATAAAGAATATTCTTGAATAATTTTGATCTTTTCATTTCCACACCAGTAAGTGTTCTGTTTACCACTTTAGGGTGATCCTTAAAGTTACATCTAATCTGCCTGTAAAAACATCAGATACTGCCAGTGTTGACCTGGATAAAGACTAGAAGCATTTTATAATGTGTCTGCAACAAAACAGAAAGGATTTTTGCTAAGCAAACTTCTTGTTTCATTAAAGAAAAAGTCCCAAAACATTTGCTGCAGTGGACAAAGAGAAATATCAAATTTAATTGTAAGCAAAAGTAAAAAAAAATTTTAAGTGATTCATTTTTGCTTGCTTAAGCCAGTAAAAATATGATGGGAAAAAAAACCAGTTCTGTGGTTCCCGAACCTGGTTCGAAGACTCCTCGAGGGCAACAGTTTCAATTTCACCTGGGGCACTGTTTAAAAACACGAATTTCCAAGTCCCACTCCCAGAAACTCTGACTCAGAAAATCGAGGGTGGGGCCCAGGAATCTGCAGCATTTTAAAGTACCCCAAATAGGGCAAAACCAAATGTAGAAAACAATCACTAAGTAAATAAGGATTTTAAGGCTGGTGTTTTGTCCTAAACTCTTCTCTGCATAATCCTAAGAATCAGGATATAGTCCTGCAGCCTGGGTCCCACCCTGGATCTCACTGAGGTTTAGGGTGAGGCCCCAGTTATTTTTAAAGACCATTCCAGGTAAATTTGGGAAACACTAGGGTTGGAAAATGCTCCTCATTTGAGAAAAACTGATTTTCAATCACAGCTTTACAGAAATTAACTCTGTGATCTTCACAGAGACCCTGACATCCATCATCAGGGGCATGAATCACTCACAAACCAAATGGCTCACAGATTTGTCCAAAGGCTGAAATCAGCCAGAGTACTATTAAGGTACATTAAAGACAAGGCCTCCCAGCACAAGGACGGTCAGTGAAGTTAGATCAGTGAATGCAGCAGTTCATGACAAAGTTTTACTTTGGGTAGATGATATATTTAAAAAAGAAAAAAAAATGGAAGAAAGGAAAAGAAAAGGATAAATAAAAGCAATTGAAATGTCATGGGCACTTGGATATAGGAAACCGCTTTACAGGTAGTTTTTCCTGATCTATATTAGAAATACATATATGTTATATGCAGCAACTCAGATAAAAACCTGGAAATAAAACAATTTAAAGCACTTCAAACCAAAACTTGCTTTTACTGGTTAATTTAACCATAAAAAAAATGATATAGATCTTAATTAAGAGGTTTGTAAAGTACTTAAGTTTGTCGTTTTGTTGACATTTAAATGTAATCTCCTCTAAAAACTATTCTTACGTATCAGCTAACTAAACTGAACTGTTGGTTTAGATTATTGTACTACCAGATAAGATAAAATTTGAGATAATATACTAGAGAGCAACCCACTAGCTTAGAAAGAGTCTGTACTATTTTAACACTTACCCCTGAGGCTGTCGGTTGTGTTGTGGGGGAAGTATTTTTGCTGCAATCATCTGAGTTAGAAGAGGTGGAAGTTGGAGTCATAGGAACAGAATTATTGCTATTACCTGCAACAGTCAAAATGGACCTCATAAATACACATATACTCTATGCTAAGGTTGGCAAATACTTTACAACCAAATAACATTTTATTATATTTACCAGAGCAAGCCTTTGACTTATTTATGTTCTTAGGTTTTCGTTTCCTGGTTTGAATTCCCTCTTTTTTCATAGCAAGTGGTCGAGGCACCTAAAAAAAACATTATCACGTAGGCTGTAAGTTTAATAAACATACTGAAGAGAAACAAACTTTAACTGAAGACCCAACATCAGAACTGAAAGCCCTCATCCATGGGAACTTGGCATAAATTTCAATCCACATTTTATATACACTTAGATTCCAGCTCCACAAAGACTCTATGCTCCTCATCAAATGCAGAGAAAATGGGATAATTTGCCAGGAAGAATTTACTCCTTCACAGAAAATGGGATAATTCAGCAGGGAGAATTTATTCCTTCAACTTAATGTTGATTGTTTTTAACAACCTCAATCACAGAGTAAAGCGACCAAATTACTTATTTTTATCTCAGAGATCATGTATTCTCTTCCTCCTATAGATACGAGGTTATTTGTCTTAAGATCAATGTCTTCATAATATTTTGTGCTATCCTTACAGTGAAGTATAGAATCTTCTTATCAATAACTATCAGATATATTATTACTTCTTTGTAAAAATGTATTTGATTGCATTCAAACATTTAAAATTAGGATATAAATTAGTTATTGTGTTATAAACTGACTAGTTCTGTGCTTTCTCTGTGTGTACAGTTTTAAAAACAAAGGGTTACTGCCATCTTATCAATTCAAAAATAAATCTTAGAATTTTTCATTTTTCATTTTACTATTTCTAAGATTGGGATGTCTTAAAACAGACGTGTGACAGTTTGTCAGCACTTTCTGGTTTCTTACTGGTATGTAAGGTAAGTTTAAATTATAATTAATAGCATCCTAGATTCAATAGCGTGCATGTCGATAATCAGACTTTTCACTTTTATCCCCTCTCCTTTGCTGGTTTTCTTCTTAACTGAAACTATGTACAAACAAGATAGCAAACGCATATACGCATGAGCAGAATATGTGGCGCACCCCATGCAGTTTCATGTAGAGTCCACAAGCATTGCACACAGGTTCGCCCTCCGCGTTTCTGCGCCACAAAGTGGTAGTTGTGGTGTGACAGTTGGCACAGGACAATCCAAGCCGCCGGGAGGAAGGCTGGAAAGCAGCACAAGAAAGTAGGTATACAGATGTAAAGGATACATCAACATATAATGTCCCTGTCATCACCAAGCATGTATTTGGCTATTATAAATAAAAGGCCCCTTGAGAAAAAAAACATTTGAAGTAATTAAGTTGCCCTTCCTGGACCAAGAAACTAGAGCTTTACAGAGTGTGCTCGATTCCACACATAGATTTGGTGTGCCCCTGCATATTAGCATAGGTTATAGGATAACTGGAAAGCGGTCACAATGTTGGCCAGTAACTCCATTGATTGTTGTCAGAGGTCTGAGGTATGAGTCATTAAACGCAATTACAAAACCCCTGCCAGTGTGCTGAGTGACTGGGCAGTCTCTGCTTCACCTGAAAACCGGAGATAATCAGGTCTCAGATATGTGCAGAGGAATAAACCAGAAACTTTACGAGGGCCTATATAAATAAAAATGGATTTTGGAAACTGCACAAAATTTTTGGAAATAAATATATTTTAATACATTACATAATTATCATTATGAAGGTCTGAGGCCTGAATTTCTGTATTATCCACTTCACAAAGGATAAGCAAATTTTACGCATTGTTTTACTGTTGGCAGCATCTTATATATGGGGATACTGACTTTTTTAAATTCTCTTTTAGTACAGTACTCAGTTTTTGTTTATACAAAGGGTTAAATGGTATTATCAGAAAAGGCCAACTATCTGGCACCGTCATTCCCATTCCCAGGTTCCCTTTATGCCCGTATCATCCTTAAAGGGAACTCGTTCCCTCTAAATTATGTGTGAAGTATAAAGAATGAGATTTGAAGTTAGGGTAAGTTCCTCCTCAGAATGGCAAAATCTAAATTTGTTTCTAAATGTACCTAGACATCTAAAAACTGGCACCATGACTTCAATTTTAAAACTGTGGGGAAAATCCAGGGATGAAAGCAAGCTGAGAGTCACAGACTTTGGCAAGTGAGTTACACCAATTAATTTAAGAAAAAAAGCTGTGAAAAATGTACAACAAAAATATAAATGGAGGATGTATTGGGTATTCACAGATTAAAGATCAGAGAATTTTCAAATCCTTCAATTGGCAAACTTAAACGATAAAGTTGAATTTTGCATTTACAGTTCACATCCTGTTGTATTACTTTAGCATTACCCTTTAAAGACAAGTTATAAAAACAAAAAGAGGTAAACCTCTTACCACTACAACCTATTTAAGAAGTCAATGTTAGGGAAGAATCAAATTAGGTTTTGGTTGAAATAAATATGCTTGGCTGATAGAAGAACTGTTTGGGGAATTGCTTTGCTAAAATGATGAAAACATACAAAACTTTACACATCAGGGCTTCTTGGCTTTCTTTTTTCTTTAAAGCTAAAACAAAAAAAAATTCCTAGGAGAGTACTCCTTTCTCTTTGGAAATGTGAAATCAGTAAACCAGGGGCAGGAAGGTTCATTTTATAAACAGGTCATTTATGACAGTTTCCAGTGGAATTTGGAGCCAATGTGAAGCAAACATGTTATCAGAATTTGCCATTATAACAAAAGAACTTTATGACTGTCAACTGCAGATCATAAGTGAAGCCAGTCTCCATAAACATGTGAAATGAAGGTGAATGGGTTATAAAAGTTCCTTGTAACAAGTGATCTCAGTTATATTCATCACTGACAAGGAATTCAAGTTACACCATAAAATCTCTTATTTTGCAATGTACTGCAAGTTCAAATTCAGTGATTGGTTCTGTATTGCTGGCTAAACAAACTCGGGTTCAACATTCTACTTCTGAGAACTAAGCCAAATCCATCAAAACCATAAATAAGAAGCCCACAAGGAGAACTAATTGATAGACACACCCTTCAATTGGTATCATTTATCACCCATTTACACAGCATATTGGCTGACCTTGGTCACTGCCAAGACACCTGCTACACAGAAGGAAAACTAACAGATTCAGAGATGTTAAAAACTGTTCTTCTGTAATAGTTATTTTTACTGTTAAGTGCACAAAACAGCACTTTCTAAATATGGATGTTACTAGAACAAATTTGTAATGCAACCAGAACTAAATGGCTACTATCTACCAGTTTTTTGCTCAATCTGGAGAAACGTTAACTTCTGAGCTCAGCTAGCACTCAGCTCAATGTGCCTTTTCAAAAAAATAGAATAACCAGTCTCACTGCTCGCCGGCTATTACACGAAAAGAAGGAACTGCCTTGGAATATTTTCCGGACACTATTTCTTATTTAACATGATGCATGTAAGAAAAACAAAAACTACAGGGAGTCAGGCACTGAAGTTAGGATGCCCTTTGAAGAAAATTTTAAGCTGTGGGAGGTTGCAACAAGTTAAAGGAATATACAATCATTAAATTAACCTCAGCCACTTTATTTTAAACGCATTAAAAACAAAACAACCATAAAACTAATCGCTTCTCTTTAAGGTGTCAGACTTACATTGTGATGCAATTTCACTCTAATCTATTTAACACAAACAACATGTGTAGATTTGTTCCTGCTAATTAGAGTGTAACAATTAAATAAATTACTTGGATACTTAAGATGTCTGGCATCTAACTGTAAAATATTTTACTTTAAAAGGTATTAGAGTATGACTACTTGGCTAAACAATATTAGCCTTCCAGTGGGGCTTGAGCAGCTTTGATTTATTTTCTGTAATCATTACAGCAGTAAATACCCTCTGCTAAAAATCACACCTAAAATGACAATAGGAGATTGATTCCTGAAAAAAAAATCAAATTTCCCATACTTGAAAACACAGTGAAACGTGGCCACGTTGGCAAAAATCCCCGACTGAAGAACAACATGCATAGAGGCAGCATTTTTCTCAAGTTCTATGTAATCCTCCCAACAGACAGATTTCAAAATAACAAAGGTTAGAGTAAATAGATTTTCACCAGACTCGAGGGCAACCAAAAGACGGGTGGAATTTGGGGCTAAAACCTGTCTCACTCCGAGATGAGGTAGAAGGGAAAAAAAATCGGAGGAATCCAGAACATGGCTGTGGGGAGAAAGGGACTGCGGGTCCGCAGTTGTCCTATTCTGTTTTTGGGGGGTGGGGAAGGGATATTATAAACAAGCATGGTTTTCAATAATAAAATCCAAAGCAGACCAAACAGTACACAGCGAAAAAAATCTTCCTTTAGCTGACCTGGGTCGGTATACTCTTTTCCTCCCTGGAAGTTAACCAACATTACTAATTTCTTGGGTCTCCTTCCAGAATTATTTCAGTGCATTTTACAAATACATCCAGAGATAAATAGTTTGGTTTTGTTTTGTTTTTTTTTTAATTTAAGGACGTCTTCCCTGTGCATAAATGCAGGGAAAAGGCTGTCTTTGTTCCCCAGCCGCTGGTTTCGGGATACCCTCCATTGTGCCCCCAACCCCACCCGTGGGCGCAGATATGCCCTGAGGGCACAGCTCGGGCCAGACCCCGGCGGCCGCCCGCAGCACCTGTCCCCGCGGGGACGTCCAGGGGGCCGGGCGGGAGCTCGCGGGCCGAAGGAGGGGTGCTGCCCGGGGCCCGGCCTCAGGGGAGGGCGGCGCCCGCACTCACCACGCGCTTCTGGGGCTTGATGAGGGGCCGGCTGAGGCCGTTCATCTTGCTGTAGAGGCCGCAGGCGTTGCACAAGTAGTGGCCGGTGCCGTCCCGCCGCCAGAGCGGCGTCTGGATGGAGCCGCAGTTCACGCACTCACGACTCTCGGGCAGGTCCTCCAGCAGGTCTGCGGCGAGAGCAGGGACCGGGGGCCGGGTGAGGCCGCGCCGCGCCTGCCCCTCCTTCAATCTACCCCGACACCCGCGCAACCCCTATCCTGCTTCCCGCCCGTTCCCATCCCCACGGATATCTCGCTCAGCAGCCCAGCCGGGAACCGGTCGTCCACGTCCTCGCTATCGATCTGCTGCGCGTTTATCCAATACTTTTGCACCCCTGGGTCGCCCCGTGAAAAGCCCACGAAAGTAGGAGACCGGCGCTGGAAGCCAAGCCCAGATCATCTGCCTCGTCTCCAAGGACCTCAGAATTGAGATGAGCTGTGGCGGGATCGGTTTAGATCCTCTGACACCTCCTTTCCAGCTGTTCCCAGGCTTTTCAAAACTGAAATCCATCATAATTACAGTATGCCACTTGCCAAACCCCAGGAAGCCACACTATTAACGCTGACCACTGACCAGCGCTCAAACCCGAAAAGAGCCTGGACCACAGGGACGTTACCTTATTTTATCTCAAATAGTTTTTTTATCCCAAATAATATCTACCACCCTGCCTTTTCCCCAATAAAAAGCAGACAAGTGAAATCAGAAATACTGTTCTTGGGCATTTGTGTCAATTAATGGGAAGTGCCTCACATCTAAGGGAAAAAAAGGTACTAACATTAATAACCACAGAGATAATGTTAAGACCTTTTTTCATACCACAAGGACCAAACTAAAAAACTAAAATATCCCGATTTCGACATGGGTCTAATTGCTTCTATCTGCATACATTTCTACAAAGAGTTGATATTTTATTGTTCAGAAAATTACAAAACAGTCGCTTTGCTAAATAAACCTTTCCTATTTTCCTGCACAATTTCAGCTTATGCCATCTATCTAAATTGTGCTTATGTCATTTTCCTATTTGGTTGGTTTCAGAGCTCACAACTGAACTGAACCTGTTAATAATAATAATAATAAATCTTAAGAGTAAATTAATTACTTCCCCTCAACTAGGTTAAATATGAAGGAATAAAGAGGTAAATTCTTACCTTACTAAGTATGTTTAAAATAGACTTCTTTAAAAAGTATCTCCTGTTTAGGGTTATTTATATTATAGTAGGTTTGGATCTTCCAATTTTGCTTTCTTTAAGGAGCCATTTCTGAATTAATTTTAAAAGTCAATAAACATTACACTCGATTTTATTTGAAGAGTCTATGTGCTAGCAGCCTTTCTGTTCCTTCTCATTCCCAAGCAGTTTACAGCTTGTTTCTACCACGGACTGTTTGTTGTAAAGATATTTATGTGTCTTTGGCATAACTGCTTTTTAATTCCATTAATACTATTTACCCCACAAAACAAGTCTCCTTCCTTCTCAAGAAATAAGTTTAAAAGAAACTAGCATCCTACAGAACTCGAGTTCAAAGTTGTCATGGGGATACTGCAACTTCCAACACATCACAAAGATTTATTCTTCTCCGCCCTAAAAGCCACTATTGACTGCGGTAATCAGTAAAATGCTCAGGACTTCAAGGACACTGAAGTTAAACAAGGTATTTGTCTTTGTTGTTGACTTTAAAATGTTACCTATCAGAGCCCCTCTCGATAGAGGAGTGGAGCATTCCCTGGAGAACCAGCCCTCGGCTGGCCTCCTTCCCCCAGGCTGAGAACAATAAAGACTCCCGGGAGAGGATAGTGTGCGCTCTCCAGGTAAATCTCTTAAGTCATTCTTCTGAAAAACCAAAGACAAATCAGAAACTTCACTTGGGACAAATGAAATTTGCAGTTTGCTTATTTCTAACTAAAATCTATAGCCTCCATTCCCTCCCTACCTCTCCCAACCTTCACCTAGCAGCCACAATCCCATAACTGACCAATATAAGAAAAAACATTTTTTTAATAAAAATTACAAAATCTGATTGTGCTGGAAGCGCGCCCATCAATTTCTCCCTACTGGGAATCATCCCTCTCCTAACATGGCTGCTTTGGGTGCCGCTGGGGAACGACAGACCCGGAACAGACGGCTACAGCCAACGAATGTCATCACAGAGCCCAGAGAATGGAACACATTTCAGGAGGAGCTCAGGAGGGCGCTGGGCCCAGGACTGAAGGACTGAGAGGACCCTGAGCTCACACCAGGACTCCCGAGCAGGTACCCACCACCAGAACAGACAGCAGAGAAGTGTCGGAAGCAGGTTCCCAGGGCTCTCCATACTGTGGCAAGCTGAGAAAGCTCATGGCTCAGGTTTTAGCCCTACTGTTTGCTCAAATCAATTAAGGAGTGCCTCCAAAAATGGTTTGTTTAAGAGAAATCAAAGTGAAGACGCAAGGAATCTAGCTAGGAAGCTGGGAGGAGAGGGTCAGGGGGGTCAGGTGGAGGTCTTTCTAGCATGGGAACACCTGTGAGAGTTGGAGCAAAGTTTGGGTCATTGACCTCCCCCTTCCCCCGAACTGGCTTATTCTCAGAAGCTTCCTGCCTTCTGAAAAGAGTATGCAAAAACTGGGTGTTCCCTAACCCCTACCCATTTTTGGTTTTTGTTGTTGTTTGCTTTTTAAATATACTCTGGGTCTACAGAAGGTTTTTCTAACTTTTCAGTGTCCTATCCAGAAGGTGAAAAATAAGGTGAAAGGATAAGCTGAGTTAAAAGCTAAAAGAAACATAACTTGCCTGCAATGTACCCTAGAACCTCTAAATGGATTTTATACAGAAACAGTTACTTTAAACATCTGCAGACTCCGTTTTGGACTACTACTCTTTCTCAGTCCTGTGAAATGCTGGAGGACTAGAGGAAGGAATGTGGACACCATGCGAAGGTGTGTCATGGAACAGGCAGAGCTGCAGGAGATCTTACTCCAGTTGCAGCTGCCCCCTGCCAAAATCAAACTCCCTTTCCGATTTCCTGCTGGATTCCTGACCGACAAAAGCCTCACACCCTAACCACCAGTCCTCTTCTCATCCTTTGAACTTCCCTCATCTCTGTCTCTGCTCCTGGGAGCCAGACATAGGTCTCTATGCAGCAGGAAGAGTAACTGTCTCAGCTCTCCACTCTCCTCAGCAGGCCTCCACCCGCCATTCTACAAATAGGGTAGAGATGGTCTCCAAGGCCAGTTTGCAGGGGAAAGAGGGAATTTTTAGACCAAAATTTTAGAGTAGTGGAAGAAAAGAGGAGGAGCTCGTTACCAAAGAGCCTGTTGCCCCCTCCTAATATTTCTAGGCAAGGGCTCTTCAAACCAGATCCCTCACATTCAGGACACTAGCATTTCCAGTATGTCTTTTGAACACAAAGTTAGCAATGACCCCTCTCTATCCTAATGAATCAGGGCCCCTAAAAGACTTGCTGTCCCTAAACAGAGGGCTGAGACTCCCAGACCAGGGGTGGGAGAGCACCAGGTGGGATAACTTGGGCAGATGCACCGCCTTGTCTTTGCCACCTCTGTGACTACCACAGCTGCCAGGAAACAAATGACTGCCCAAAAAAAGGTTTTGCTCTAGGAATCTTCCAGGTTATATCAAACAGGTTAAATATAAAAAAGAGAGATCTGTGAAAGTACCAGGAAGGACCCAAAATGAGGCAGCTGGGAAAAGAAGCCACAGTCCCTTTGTCAGTCCAGACAACACAGTTCACACCCTCCCCTGCCTGAGCAGAACACTTCTCACAATGGGGTGTTTCCAGGCATTTTGACAATTGTGTTTTCCCGGTTCACCTCAAACTGCTCGGTAAGAGTGGGATTGGAAACTGAAAGTTTTTCCAATTGGTGGGCTGAACTCGGCAGGAAAAACTGATGTGGGAGCTCCAGGGTCTCTGGGTCCAAGCCTGGCAGGGGCTGGCAGGGCAGCAGGCCCCTGGGCCCAGCTGACGTCAAACAAAAAAAGGGCCAATCTGCCAGCTGTCTCTGCTGATAGTCACAAGGTGGACCAGTCTTAGCTGTCCTCTCTTCTTTCCTCTCACTGAGGAGGGGGTTGGATGCCAACAACATCCCTAAGTCCTTTTCCACTGTGAAGCTCTTTTACATACTCTCCTTGTAGAAAACACACACTTTTGGGGAGCTGAGTTAGGTGAGGCTGTGTGTGTATGTGAGAAGAGAGTGAATCAGGTGCCCAACACTCTCCGAAACTGACCTCCTCCCACCTCAAATGGAGTCTCCCTCTTGCATTCAGGCAAACTAGGGTCTGCGACAGGGTTCAGGCCCTGTCAATTCCCTCTGGGGATCATTTTCCCTAATTGCCCACGCCATTCACTACTCATGAATCTAATCAAAGTCCCTCCAGCTTCTCCAGGGGGCTGAAGTGTATATGCTCTGGGTCGCCAAGGCTCGGCAGATACGCCTGGAGACAGGCCGACCTCGGGCACCCAAACAGGAAAGCTCTAAAAACAAGGCCCAAGTCAATAAGCCCCTCCACAGCTCCTCGCGCGTCCCCACCCCCACGCTGCAGCGCGACTCTTACCTGCGCTGGGGCCCCGCGGCACCGGGAGCGGGGCTCCCGCGCGGCTCTGCAGGCTGTGGAGCACCGGGGTCTCGAAGGGTCCAGCGGGCCAGGCAGGCGTAAGCGGTCCACCCACATAAGGCGAGTAGGGATTCGGGTGGTGGTGGTGATGATGGTGATACGTCCCGTTCAGCGGCCTGGCGGCCGACAGCGAGCTATACTGGTGCTCGCGACCGCCCATGGCCGCGAGGCTGCCTCCGCCACCGCCGCCGCCCACGCCGCCCGCGCCGCCGCCGCCGGCCGCCACGTAGCCCCCCGGGTCCCGCGCTGCGCCGTTGGCCATCGGCGGGCTGGGCGGGTAAGGGAAGCGCGCGGACACATGCGCTGCGGCCGAGCTGGCGCTGCCGGGCCCGGTGGCCCCGCCGCCTGCCGCACCGCCTGCGCTGCCGTAAGGGGGGCTGTCGGCCGAGGCTTGGGGCCAGCCGGGGTGCGCGCCCGCGCCGCCCGCGTGGTTGGCGGGCCCGCTGCCCGCCCCCTGTAGGTAAGGCAGGCCGGGCAGCATGGAACCCACTCGCGTAGTGGGCACGTAGACTGGGGAGCTGGCCGCGGCCGCGGCTGCTGCAGCGGCAGCCGCCGAGTGCACGAAGCCTCCGGGCGCGCCGTCGTAAGCGGCTGGCCCCTGGCTGGAGAGGGCGGCGAGGGTCTGGTACATCTCCTCGGGTTGCTCGGGGGCGAAGGGGCTCAGCTTGGCGCCGCGGCTGGACCACAGCAGCTTGCTGGCGGTCGCGGCCTGGTCGAGGTCAGTAAAGAGCAGTAGGTCCTCCCAGCTCGACAGGGCGCTCCCGGGGCCAGCGACCCCGGGCGCCGATGGTCCGTGGGGAGCCGCGAAGGGATGCGAGGCGTAGGGGCTGAGCAGCAGCGAGCGGGCCGGGGGTCCCACCGCCGCCTCCGTGTCTAGCTGCGGCGTCCTGCAGTTGCTGGCGCCGCCGAGGCCGCGCTCCCCACCCCGAGAGCAGCAGGAGGAGGAAGAGGAGATGGGGGAAGGCGGCGTGGAGGGCTCCCGCGCTGGAAAGGCTCCGGGATCGCTGGCGTCCGCAGCCGCGGCCCCGAAGCGCTTCGGCAGGCACCAGCCGCCGTCAGTCAAGGCCATCCACGGTCCCGCGCCGCTCCAAGCTGACTTCTAGCTCCTGAGGCGAGGTGGGGGAGACCGGGGCAAGGGGAGAAATAAAAAAGCATTACCAAAAGGGGATGCTGTCATCTGACACTCCCTTTCCTAGCTACTGAGACTCTAGAAAGATCCCGATCCTGCCCTGGGCAGTGGGGCGGCGTTGGGGCAGGAGAGAGGAATGGAGCCTGCTCAGCCGACGCAGGGTCCTCCAAGGCCCCGGCTCTGAGCCCTCTCTCACCCGCGCTGCCCGAGTCCCCTCGCCTCCCCGCCCACCCTCCGCAGCATCCTTCATCCGCGCGTCAGATCTCATGGGTGACTGAGAGTCTGGCTGAGGTTTCCCTTCCCCCCAAAGTGGCTCCCTCCCGGCCAGTGATACAGAAAAGAACTTTCTAAGTAGCTGTGCGTGTCGGCGCTGCCTCATCCCGTCCCCCCGCTGCGGGTGCCCCTCTCCCGCCGTGCCTCAGGGTGAGGGATGCCCGCGTGAAAATCATGAGCGCAGAGCAGGAAACCTGTCTCCGAAAACGAAACCTCCGCGTCCTCCCATACAGACTCTCCCGGAGCTTTCCGGACTGCGCGGACGAGACGGCACGCGAGCCCCAGAGAAAAATGCAGTTCAGCCCAGGGAAGGTGGGAAGCCGGGCGGAGACGGCCGTCTTGGACCTTCCGGGCCCAGGCAGTGCTGGGTGCCCGCGGAGCGGGGATCTCACGCCCAGCCCACGGACCCGTGGCGCCGCACACCTTAGACACGGCTCGCGTCTGCAGCCATCAGCGCGCGCGGTCGTACCGGCTGGGCCACCCTCGCCCACCCCTCGGTCATCCCCAGCCCCGGAAAGGCCACACCGTTCCGGGATCGACGCAGCGGGGTGGAGCGGAGCGCAGAGAAAAGGAGGGGTAAATGTGAGGGGGGCGTGAGACCGCCCCGGAGCGAGGCCACCCCAACGGGGAGGGCAGGAAGAATGACAGGGAGACTCGGAGCGGGTGGAGGAGGGAGGCGAAATGCAGCCCAGCTGGCCTCCTCTGGGCTGCTTCTCCAAATCGCCTCGGCTCATCGGAGATAACCATACTAAAATTAATGCCCACACACAGTCCCAGGCTAGATAGCAAGAAGTCTCTGTCTGCCCGCCTGACTGCCGGCTCCCGCCCCTTTTCGCCGAGATAACTCGGAGATAAGGCTGCGCGCAGATAAGCGCTTCGGGGAGAGCGAAACACACCAGAAGTTGGTCTGCGGTGTCCCGGATGCCTGGGAGCCGCTGCAGCCGGCTGTGAGGGTAGAAGGGAGACTTCCCTGCGTCCCGGCCGACCGCGCCCGCAGAGGGCCGGGAGCCCGAGGGCCTGGGGCCCGCGACAGGCGGGGGGGAGAGGTAGAGGGAAGGAAGGGGGAGCACGAGCGAGAGAGGAAGCAGCCGAACCTCGGGTGGGTGCTGCGCATGGAAAACGGCGGCGGCGGCGGGTGCTCTTGGGTGCGGAGAGAGGCTGAGGGCGCCGGCAGGCGAGCGCGAGTCCGGGATCTGCGCCGCGCGGCTGGTGAATAAAAAGGAGAGAGGAGGCGCCTCTTACTGCTCTGCCGGAAAACTGCAGCTGCGCTCCTGATTGGACTCACCCAGCCCTAAACAAACAGCGCTCGCCGAAGGGTGCCAGGCTGTGGGTCGGAACTGCGCCGTGCGAGCAGCTGGGCACTGGAGGTGAAGAGGAGGAGGAGGAGGAGGGAGCGAGGGGAGGAGAGAAAGAGGGTGGGGAGAGGACGCGGGCGGCTGGGGGAGGGGAACGCGCAGCCCAGGCAGACAATGAGCGTCGCGCTGCCCGCGGGTGTGGGCCGAGCTGCGAGCACCGTCCTGGGAGTGGGGGCAAATCCACCGAGGGGGCGCCGAGCCCTAGGACGCCCGGGGAGGGGCGGAGGTGGCAGGACGCCTGACCTGGCTGGCGACCCACACCCATCCTGCGGCGGAGCACTTTCCTCCGCCCCCAGTTACACACGCACTCCCGGGGGCGGGGATGGTGGAGGGTGGAGGGGTTGGCACGGGAGGAGTTGGCTGTGCACAGCCCTGCGCAGCCACCATGGTAGAGGGACGCGCCAGCTCCCGGGTCAACGAGCCCCCAGAATGAGAGGGGAAAGTGCTTTGCTCCTGTGGTCTTCTCCGCCCCTCCCTCCACGTTAAATGAGCTCTTTGCTCCGCATTCGAATGTGACCGACCTTAAACTTTACTCGACCTCTTGAGACCCTGGGGCTCAGGTGGTGGTGGCTGTGGAAGGGCGAGGACCCTATCATATGGGAAAAGAAGGAACTCGAGTACCCAGCTCCCTCTCTGCCCTGCTTTTTAGAAATGTATTAAATTCCTAGGAGGTTTCGGGAAATTCACGTCGGCACTCCCCAGCTAACCTTTGGGAACTTTTAATTCGGGGTCGTGGTGTACAGAAAGGTTAGTCCCTGAGGTTCGCAGGATGAAAAAAGGGCTTCCAATCGTGCCCCGAGATGCTCTCCGAGTTTGAGTGTCCAGTTTGCTCTGAGCTTTCCCTGCAGAACTTAAGGTAAGTCCCAGATTAGTCGCTGGAAAAAGGGGGGACCCAGCAAGAAATAACGCTTCCCCACCTTCACCCTCACACACACACACACACACACACACACACACACACACACACACACACACACACCTTCTTCTCTCTCTCCAAATTGTTATCACGACTGTGTACAAACTGATACGGTCCTTAGCCGGCAAAGGGGCTGGAGATGAACGTCGCGGGGTTATCAGCGTTGATCTGTCAAGCAGCGAGTCGAGCGGCTGCAGTTTCGTCCGCGGCAGGAGCCGTGATATATGTCTCGCTCCCTTTCGCTCACAAAAAGATTTGTTCCGACAGACCTGAACCCAGAAGGCTGCAGATAGAGAGTTTTAACTAGGGCAGGAGGAGTTTTGTGGGAATGGGTTTTTACACTTTTTTTCCCCAGGGTAAATCAAAGTAAATGATTTTCTAAAGGTCAGTTTCCCTAAAAGCGTTCGCGCTCTGGTTTTTTGTTTGTTTTTAATTTTCTGTTCTTTCAGTTGGGGAAGGGGCCGAAACAGAGTTGACCCAGGGTAGATAGGGACACTGTAAAATGTAGTTTCAAGAGATTGTGAGACCTCGTCGCTCTGTGTGTTTTCTCTCAATAGAACCCTAGGGCTGTGAACCCGTGTATCCTGCAGGGAGAAGGGGATGGGGCCTGGTTACGTGGGGGTGGAGGGAGCCAAATCGTGGAAGTTGGCGATAATTCTTTTTTTTTTTTTTCATTCTTCGTTGTAAATTGCTACTTAACACTTCTGAATTTTAAATGCTACTGAGAAGGTCCATAAACCGTTCTCATACAATTTAGGCACTTTTATTGCATTCCTCTTTGCCTCCCCCGATTACTGTGGCGGCTCCCATTTTCAGTGTGGCCGCAATTGGGAAAGACTGAAGGTAGAAAACTCTGGAACGGAGACTGGCGACTGGAGCAGAATCCAGGGGCTTTAAAGTTTAACCTGAGTTCGATCGAAAGCGACTACAGAAAAGAAGGTCCGGCGTCTGCAGTCCATTCGACTCCGACCAGGGCTTCAAATGCCTTTCTTTTCGTTTTTACGTGAGTTCCGACCAAATTTTTAAATAGTCTGAGTTTTCAGAAGCTCATTTGTAAGCTTTTGTTCCAGAAATGTGGACATTACATTTCATTTCCTTTGAGTCCAACTGTTTTGAAATGTCTCTCGGTTCTGCTCTTAAAAGCAAAAAAAAAAAAAAATTATTTTAAATTCCTATCTCACTGAGGTGATTTCTATGAAGTCAAGTTAACAAATCCTCTAGCTAAGTGAGAGTCCAGGCTGTGAACGGACTCCACTCCTGAGCCTAGAGACCAGGGTGAATCTGATTCCTGCTGTGTGTTTTTCTCCATATTTGCAAGGACGGGGGTGTCCATGTGAGTAAGTTTCCTTGGACAATAGTTAACCCCCAGGGACCTGCTTTTCCCGCAGCTCTGCGGCAGCGGTGAGAGGGACTCGAGCTGGCAAGGCAGGGGCAGAGGTGAGCGGTGGGACAGGCCCTCACCGGTTCCCCAACACCCGGATTCTGAGGGCTCGCCAAGGGACCTGACATTCTACCCCCACCCCCACCCCCATTCCCAATCTTTTTTTTAACATTGCCTAAACAAAGAGGTGGGGAAAGGTAAGTGTTTGCGCCTTTGAAGGGTCACTTGTTTTCCAACTAAAGGAAGGAATGGGTAGTGAAAAGTTTTTCTTTTCAGCTAACTTAAAAATAAAACTGTTTAACCTGTAGAATTTATTCACACAGAAAGCTGCCTGACCCTTCCAGTTTACAGTGTTCCCAGTGCATCGGCTTTCGCCCTGGGGACAACACCCCCAGGGAGCAACACATTTTCAAAACCACCCCCTCGGGCCTCAGGCTCTGAGCTTTCTCTGAGTGCCCCAGAAGGCGAGCGGAATAGGAGGTGTAGATGGAAGAGTGCACCCCAAACTGGGGAGAAACTCAAGGCTGAGAAGGCGTGCACAGTTCTCCAGTAGACAGGCAGGCGCTTATAAGTTCTTTTTTCTTTGCGATTGCTTTCTTTTCCTTTTCCTTTTCCTTTCCCCTGTCTCTTTCTCTTCCCCTCCTCCACTTTTTTTTTTTTTTTTTTTTAGATATTCTGATCTCAAACGAAATCGTTTCTCTCCGGACTATTTAGACCTAAGGAGTGGCCCACCAGCCTGAGTCCTGCCTCCGTAAGCCTCCCTCCTCGCCCTCTGAGAAGGGCTGGCTCCTGGGCGCGGCCTGTCCCCAGGGCTGATTTATTTGGGCCGCGCCACACCACTAGTCAAGATTCGAATCCAGCCAGAACCCAGCAGCCAATTGGGCAGGGGGCGGGGGCTTCGCTGCCAAACGAGAAAGTGTGTTGGGGACCCGGTCGTGCGCTGCTTCCGGAGGAGCAGCGAGACCCGGGCGGGGACCGGCGTCACGACTCGCACGCCTTCACCTCCGCAAACTTGAGCCCATTACGTTGTCATTCCACAAAGCGCCCGGCTGCTTCAGCGACATTTCGGCAAGAGAATGCGACTTCTGACTTAAAACAGTTTTAAACTGAGAGATTTTTTTAAAGCCAGGTTGATTGGGCCTTCTCGCTTATCCCATATTTCTCCCTGTCCCTGGGAGGCTTTTGCCCAAGGGCATGAGGTCACCTCGGCGCCCCCTACCCCAGCCACAGTCAGGGCGCAATAGCCGTCTCCCCCCCACCTCCCAGCGGCTGTCAGTCCAACACAGGCCGTCGCCCAGAGTCCTGACAACGGTTTGGGGGAGAGGGTGGTCGTTTTGGTTTTTAATTCTCGAAAACCCCAAAATACCCTTTAGAAATGTCAGGTGGTGGCGGCGGACGCGCGAAAACGGTCGTCCCCACCCTGCTCACTCTTCTCTCCTCCCTCCGCCGGTCAGTCGGGGTGGGAGACCCGCAGCGCCGACGCCGGGCCGGACGCGCGGAATCGGTGCGGCGGCCCCTCGGCCCGCAGCCCCGCCAGCCCCGCGCGCCGCCGGCGGCCGCCAGCACGGCGCGGAGGTGGGCGAGCGGCGGCGGCGCGCGAAAGGTCACCGCGGTGGCATTCCTCTCCGCGCGCTGTTTACGTGACTTAATGTACTTCGTGCGCCGCGGGTAGGTTAGGGCCGCGATAAGGGGACGGCCGGGGGAGGGTCACCGTAAAAGCCCCTCGCTGGGCGCCTTCCAGCCCTCCCTCATCCATTAACCTTTTTACTTTCTTCTTCCCTCTCTCTTTTAAAGCTTGTTATCTAGGCCACCCAATGACCGACGAAAGATTTTCCCTCCCTGCCTCTCCCAAGGCCGCTTTAAACCAAATAAATTTAGCTATTAAGGGCCAAGATGTCTGACAAAAGATCGAAAGGTGTCTTTCCGCGATCGCTTAAAGAAACCAAGGAGCAGCTTGTGGCCCCGGGATCCCGATAAAGACATTCCACCCGGCGCCGGCCTCCCTCCCCGCGGGCTGGCTGCGCGCTGGACGCCGAGATCTCCGCCTCCGCCGCCCAGGTCCCGGGTGGGCCCGGCGGGACTGCGGCGCTGCGCGGGGAACGCGGAGGTCCGCAGCCTGCCAGGCCCGGGAATGCCAGGCTCCGTGGAATTCCAGGCGGGAGCTGGGTTCCCGAGACAGCCAGCCCCCTTTGCACTCTGCAGAAAAACTAAACCGAGCTCAAAGGAGCCTACATTACCATCCCATTTTTATTATTTTCTGACACTGAATAATACTACAATGCCCAACCATCCCTACCTTCCGGCCCGTGTCTTCCTGCAGCTCTGCTAAGGGGCAGCGCTACTCCTCACCTCGGGAATGGGGAGCAGACCTTGTTTGGAACCCCAGGCAGAACGCGGTGGGTGGAACCGGGCGGCTGTATGGGACTGGCGAATGGGGAGGGTGCGGACTTGCAGACTAACGGCCTGCAGGTGGGAGGCAGAGGTCCAGTCATCCAGTCATCCTCAGGTTGGGTTTGGTTTTGAAGTGTGGTATTTACTATCATTATTAATTGCTACTGGCATCACTACATAAAACGTAGGGCTGCCAGCTGGGCCCAGGCCCAGCACCTAGGATAATCCCTTCTTTTTCACTAGGAGTATCCAATTTCCTGATGCAGAACTGGAAAGTGGGCTTAGGGAGTCAGATGCCATGTTTTTGGGTTTCCCTCAATGAGTGGTTTCTTCTCCCCTTAAGTAGATGAAGCATTTCCCCATACTCCAGGCCCACACAAGCCATTCCCACCACTTTTAAATATGGCTGCATAAAAAGCTGAGGGAGGCAGATCAGCCCCACTTGGCTTCCTGAGAAGGGGCTTATTTGCGTGTCTTCTGCCTTCCCCCATGTGTTCTTCTGTGGTTATGCTGGAGACAGAACCCTGAACTCCAAAGGACAATTCAGCATCTTCAGTTTCTGTCACCTCATGTTGGGCCCCAGAAGTTAAGGATGCCTGTCTTTTCTCACCACCCCTTCCAAATAAGGTGAACTCCAAAATCATCCACTTTATCTGATCCTTCCCCTCACCCACCCTCCGGGGAAAGGAAAAAATCAGACCATCAGAGGAAATAGGATCATTTCTGCTCTCAAAAAGGTGAAAGAGGTGCAGAAATTTCCAACCCCCTAGACAGATGGGCCTGGGCCCTCCCTGGATTTTGCTGGTATCACTCGGTGTGCAGACAATGCCAGTTCTCCAGTCACGGTCCAGATGCCCCATGCAAGAATGGTCTCAGCTCAGAAACCCTGTGACTGCTTTTCTCTTCTTGGGAGCCCTGGGGAGAGGTGAGCTGTTGCAGAGCGGAAACAGGAAAAGAAGGTGATAGGCTTTTGGAGGTCTGCTAACTAATGCTCCTCCTTGAGTCAAATAAAGAGAAAAAAGGTGCCCAAGAAATTTTAAAATTATTGCATTTGCTGCCCATGCGTATGACCTCTCCACTCAGTTATGTGGCAGATATGCAGAGAATTAGCACCAAAAGGTTGTCTACCCATATGCAGTGCTCCAGTCTCCTGTACTTGCCCAACAGTACTGAGTACATAGGGCTCAAAGAAGAACCAGAAGAGTTAGCTCCCAGCTCTAAAGTGTTTACAGTCTAGAAGGTTGGCACCTCTGTAGAGCCGGTTAGGCAAAGTACCAGACATGACTTCCAAGAGAAAGGGAGATGCTGGAACATATTTTCTTTCTCCAGAAAAGTGCCCAGGCTCAGATTGTCCTCTAGGCTTCACAGTGAGTTTATAAAGAAGGGAGTCCCTCTACGTCACACACACAAGGAATTTCTAAGAGCCCAGACTTGGGGCTAGCCTGCCTGGGTTTGAATCCCGACCCCACCACTTTCTAGCTGTGTGACCAGGACAAGTTGCCTAACCTCTCTGTGCCTGGGCATCCTCAGCTGTAACATGGGGATGGTGAAAGTACCGCCTGTGCAATATTGTTGAGTGGATTAAAAGATTTTTTACATGTAGAGGGCTAATGGTACCTGGTAAATAGTAAGTGCTATGTAAGTGTGAACTGTTACTACCAATTTCTGTTCTAAGACTCACATACACCAACCAAATTTCAGTTTCTTGTGTGACCCAACTATCCCCTGGAGCTAAATTAATTCAGGAAAGAACTTCCTGGAACACCCATTAACTTTGAGTCCCCCAGTCACTAGAGGTCTCCAGCTTTTTCTGTGTACCAGCAGTAGAGACTTTATTTATTGCATTATGGTGGGAAAGGGGGGAGTGGGGAGTGGGTAGACAAACGTTGGTCCTTTACTTGCTTTTGATTCCTTTGAAGAGGAAATGTTCCTTGCAGTTCCTCTTGCAACGCCAGCAGCAGACTCCAATGTCTTCTCCGGGACAAAGATAGTAATCTTGAGGCTCATCCTCTGCATCAAGAAAGGTATCCTGGTCCTTAACAGCACCCTGCCAGGGAACTTCTTTCTGGCAGTAGATAGGAGCTAGATAACAGATGGGGCCATGAAGAAGGGCTACCGTGGGGACTGGCATTAACTATAAGCACAGAAAAAGAACTAACTAAATTAACCTGGTCATCTAACTACACTTCTCTCATGCTCTTTACTTTTCAGTTTGGTGTTGCTATTTATTTAGGAGACTTATTCTCCTTTAATCACATTGTGTTAAGGAATAAAAAAATAAAGGTCACTGAGAAGCTATTTAACGCATTATTAATAGAGGAAAATCTAGGCCATTCCAGACATTTTCCAGCGGATTACCTTTCTGCTTTTTTCTAATGGAACCCCCGACTTCTAAAACAAGATCTAAACCTCAATAACGAAAACTTAAAAAAAGAAATCCATGGGACATAACAAAGAATACTGTTCTGTAGATAAAATGACAGGGAAAGAAATTTGTTTTTCAGAAGGCAAAGTCTGGAGGGAACATAAAAGTCTTCCCCTCCCTGCAGGCTTCCAGCCGGGTTTGTGCCCAAAGCCTGTTTTCCTCTTGCCCCTGACAGTCCTGAGCTTCTCTCCGTTTGATTTACTGAGTGCCGTCATTTCTCCGCTCTTTACTTTCACAATCGCACATCCAAACCTGATAAAGTTCAAGACCCTGAATACTTGCAGCTTTCCCAGATTTACAGTCCTCCTGCCCCCCACCCCGGCCAGCAGTCCCGAAGCTGATTGAATCCTCATGGAAAGAAGCCTTGGGGGATCAGCAGAGAGCCAGCAGGTCCCAGAGGGTTGGGTCCACAGGGATCGTTAGCCCCCAGGTCAGCTCTGTTAGCCACCGAAAACCTCGGTAGCTTCCTTCCCCTAGAAAGTGATTGCCGACATCCGCTCATTTTAGTTTCAACCTCCAATTTGTAACCTGCCCATGGGCAGGTACAGGAACTGTAACTTGCAAAATTTTAAATTGGTGAGACTTGGATACAGAATCCTGGGCAGGCTGCATGCTTGCCTGATTTTCCTGGATCTGTTGAACTGCCTTGTGATTGAGAGCAAGCCACTTAACCTCTCAGTGCCTCAGTTGCTCCATCCATAAAATGGCAGAAATACTGCTTTGCACAAACATTAATCACAAACTAATGGCTTGGGTCCTCTTCCCTGCTCATAGCTCTGTCAGGGCCCCAGAAAGACCACTAGCATATGCCTGATCTGGCTCTTTGGATTCTGTCAGGTTAAATACAAACCTACAAGTTAATCTAAATACTATACCAATGGGCTAAACAAAAGGAATGATTCATCTCCAAAGACTGAACAGTTAACTTAGGCTCAAGTTTGCAAATCATTGAAATGTCTTTGGATGGGAGATGCTATCTAAATAACCTATTCTTTGCCTTCAAATATATAAGTGAACTAAATCACAGAACACTGACAAAAAGCAATTACTGATGATGAATACCCTTATTTCCAATACAGTTACTGTACAGGGACTTCACAATTACTAAGTAAGTAATTATTCAGATGATTTAATGTTTTCAATAATCTTGAATCATTAGGATTTTCTGAGTAGGTAAACATTTTGGATAGCTATGGTTTAAGTAGGTCTTTTCAAATAACCACTATTCCAAGTCCATGAACTAAAAAGGTGTCACTTTTTTTTCTCCCTTAAAATTCATATTCTAAAGAAAGCTAAACTGTCATAATATCTAAGGAGAACATTATATTTGCCTGTGAGAAAAGGAAACAGAATTATTCCCTACTTTCTTCACAAGGTTCTTTTTTTTTTTTCAACCTACCCAGTCAGGAGACACCCATTAGAGTATACTCCAATGTTGCTTTTTCCTGACCATCATAATATTCACCTCTACTGAGGTGAATAAAAATAGCAACTTGCCTTAATGGATATCAAATAACTTTTGCTGGCTACTCCTGAGCCGGATTACTGCTCTGTTTATAATACCACAAATTAAAGGCATGCAATTATCCAACAAAAGCAGTACAAATATTACACCATTTTGAAAGACTGACCACCACATAGCCAGTGCCCAGCAGACTGCAGCCCAAAACCACAGCATGGTTCCGCAAATAAAGCTGTCAACCTCTGCATTTCAAAAGCATCTTTTTATAAAGAGTTCAGCATGCTCTGGGCAGAAGTGAAAAAGTCTTGGTGAATTGGAAAGAGCCTTTCCAACGACTTTGCTAGTGGGCCGGCAGCGGAACCTGTCCATGCCTCAGCACTGTGGCTCTATCAATCACCCCATATGGACAGTGAGAGCATGGAGCTCTGGATTCAAATCCCAGCTCTGCAGCTTGCGCTTTCTGACTGTGTGTCCTTAATGTACGTTCCCTAACATCTCTACTTTCATTTTCCTTATCTGTAAAAACTACGTGGCAGTAAGAGTAGGCACCCCAAAGAATTTTTATGAAGATTAAATGAGCTCATATTTATAAAGTGTTTTTAAGAGTGCCCGGCTCAACATACAGGAGATTCAGATTGTTTGATAAATAAGTAAAAATACCAACTTCTAATTCAGACCACCTCTTAAGGGGAAGGGAAATGAGGGGGAAGAGAGGAGGTACCAAGGGCTCAAAAAAGTCAGGTAGGAGTGTGATCAAAGGCATAAAGAAAAGATGTAGGAAAGAGGCTTTAAATATATCAGACATTTCCTATCGGGGACTATTTGAGATCATAAACTGATCCTTTCTGTAGACAGCAGCTTCCAATGTGCTGCCTTCACAATGACAAATGTTCCAAGGATCGTGAATGGAGCCCCCAGCTTTTGCCCAGCAGAGCATGTTTATATCAGAGGTAACAGTGAAGGTTGCAAAGGCACTGAAACTCTTTCAGGGCATAAATATTTTAATATCTAACAAATGTGAAAGATCCTTCTTCCTGGCAGAGTTGGTAAACTTTCTCACTAGGGGGGGCACAGCATCCTGGCAAGAACTGGGCCGGGTGGGCCCCCCCAAGCTGTGTCACAGCGCCAACTGGTGTGACTCTAAGGATCATGAAAACCATCACAAAACCGGCAAAGGCTGTCCCAGGGTGGCTTCCTCACACTATGGCCCCGCTTCTTTCTCCACCCCCAACCGCACTCACAGGAGGGTGGAGCCCCTGCTATGCTCAGGCAGCGCGGTATTTACTGTGCCTCAGAGTGGCTCTCAGGTGGCTTATCTTTACCGCATCCCTGTGCTCCTCTAGTCCGTGAGACTGAGGGGCATGGATCACATCTCATTCATCTTGGTATCCCCACTGATGCACACAGTGTCTGACACAAAGCACTTGCTAAATGCTTGTTGAATAAACTATTCAATGTGAAAATACTGAACGTTTAAGATAAAATGCTCCAAGCCCAAAGCATAAAATCCAGCATTATCAGTTTCATACCTTTCACACTAAAAATAGTGATCTCTCTATGTAACTTTTTTAAATTCAGTTTTTTTCTTCTACATCCTCCTGAATAGAACCCTCAGCCAGAAGCTTTGAACACCAACTTTCATGGGGATTCCATATGGAAGAGAGTTGATTATCAAATGACATCACTGAAAGTCATTTTCTGCTCCAATATTCCTAATACAAACAAATCCTGACTATAGCCTGTGGACATTTGCTAATCCCAGGCCTTGTGTGATTGTCCCTTAAAAGAGTTAATTTTTTATGGGGCTGTTATTGTGCTTTTACTTCCCAGGCTTCATCTCAGTGTTGATGGACTTTGTATTTCATATTCTACTACCTCCAACTTTGTGGAGAGCATCCACATTCTTTCTCCTAATTCAGCCGCTTAAAAATCTTATATTGTCTGTATTCAGAATTCTGCATTAGCCAGTAATTGATGAGACCTAATGGAAAGAGAATTTTAAAAGAATTTAACGGCTAATAATGCAAATCAGTAAGAATTTATTAAACATCAACGGCACCCCCAGCACCATGGACATGAGGCAAAGATGTAATTTCCATTTTCCATGCTGGCCACACTCTCCCTATTGTTTCCATCATGCAATATTAAGGAACAGATTTCAGTCTCAAGAGCAACTGCCTTTTGCCTTGAAGTATAACATAAAGGAACAGATTTATGACTGGCACCCACCAAAACTAAAATAGGATACGGTCACACCAAAAAAGGGAAAAGAATACGAGAGAAACAAGGGTCCCTTCTGAAGGGCTCATTCACATACAGTGTCAAGTTCCTTTCATTTTTGCTGACCTCATTTTAAGAACACTGTCACTTACATTTTCCATTGTGTTATTCAGGGTGATCAAAATTCCGCTTCACTGGAGGGGGACATGTCTAGTGTGAGAACTGGTACCCTGCTTGAAGAAAACTAGCTATTGTCCACACCAAAGGTCCTCCCTCCCTGGCAGCCCCCAAATATTTCGGAAACAGGGCAAGACCTGCCAAGGAAATTAAGTCTGAACATTCTCTCACACAAACCACAGAAGGTGGAGCACCTTATAAGAATGCTGTAGATAAAGTTCCTGCCCTACAGAATACTTCTTTCAAGATTTGTCACCATAAAATATCTTACCTGATAAGATGCACCTCAAATAGACTCACAGCACAGTCCCAGACCTGCATTAGATGCATTAGATTAGATGCATTAGATGATGTGAGATAGGTCAGATGGCCTTTGGTACCTTGTTCACTTTCCCACCACTCTGTAAGCAGCCAGGACTCTCAGCAGGCACCCCCACATTGAGCCCTTCCCTTTTTCCAGCCAGGTAGCCAAGGGGCTGATCTGAGCTGGTGTGCTTCTGGGAGCTGATGGCTAATAACCAGCTCATCAGAGGCAGCACATGCTTGATTCAGCAAGGACTTTGTGCAGTAAGGTTTCGTCAAGGAGATGCTGGAACTCCAGACTCCTTGGGTGATTGTGCTGGAAAAGCCCTTAGTAACATTTAATTCCTACCAGGTAGTCTATTACCTGCCACACCTATAGGTAAGGCAGGTTTTATATAATCATGATTCCAAGCAGGGATGTTTTTTGTTTTAAGGCACTCTGTGCTTACTTCTTCGTGTTGAACCAAAAGTGTTATGAATGATTACATTTTTTTGTGTTGAAACCATATCAAGATGGCGAACACCTCTACTCTTAGAAAAAGTCCCTGCTTTGACTAACCCATGGCTGGAGAAGGAGGGAATTACTATTCGCTTTTGCTTAGACATGTGAGCCATTTGGATCTCTCAGGCTTCCATAAAACTGACAAATCAAAAACGGAGTTTGCTGTAGGAAATTAGGTGTTCTGTGTATAAATATTTAGAGGCAAGATGTGAGCACTGTGCTGGAATTTCAAAAATGTTTAAATGATGGCAAATCCTCAACTGCTGTGGAAACAAATAAGTTACAGCTTGTTGAGTGGGAAGTGAACAATCTGTAAATGCCATATTATTCAAGAAGGCTGCTCTATTACAGGGATTCATTTTTACTTACATAAGATGAATGGATAACAAAGAATCATAGAATATTAATGATTGAAGATACCCAAACTTCACCTAATGTTACACCTACCTGCATGAGAAAACTGAGACCCACAGGGCCCACAAAAGTTCATTCATAAGATACATATTTGGAACTTGGAGCAGATTTTTTTCATAGATATAATGTGATAATTGATGGTTAGAGCCCAAAGTGCTGCCCTTCCTCCTACTATACAGTATTGCAAACTTAAATAGTATTGTTTTCTAGTATTATTTACTACAAATGTATACCATTAATCTACATTCTAGGTTAATATGAGCAACTGACTATCATTCATAACATCGTCTCAGAGGGAAAACACAGCCCTAGAGATGGGCCATAGGATGCAAAAGACACCTTCACCCTTTTGTAAAAAGTCAGAGTATTACTGGTTCCAAGACACAGAAAATCTTCTCTAACTGGATTGAACAACGAGGGCATTCATATGTCTGTGTAACTGAAGTCAGAGAGAGGCAGCTTCAGAGTCAGTTTCACCCAGGGCTCCTGCTCCGCTTCTCTGCCACTCTCTTGTGTGTGCCTCTTCCACTCGTTCCTTTCATCCTTAGGTCCCTTCTCTCAGGTAGCAAAGGGATACTAATCATTCCTGTACACCCTGCACAGAAGAAGAGAGAGAGAATCCTGGTCCTAGGATTTTAAGAAGGAGCCTGAGATTCACCTTAGATTGGATCCTGAAAGCCATGTGCCCACCCCTGAACCGATGTCCTTAACTTGCAAATGGAATGGCTGATTTGGTTAAGCCAACCAAGGGGTAAGGTTGAGATCATCTCCTCCCAAAGTACACGGGTGATGATGTAAACTAAAATAAAAATGTGGGTCACAGAGATAGGAGAAGGGGAGAAAAAGATAGAATACCAACAATATACATGAAACCATCTTTTCCCATGGACCCCAGCCCCAGCCACTGAGGCAGGTTTTATGTGGCACTGTGGAGCTAAGGAAGCTGGATTAACAGGGGCAGGCACACAAGTGTGCGGATCAGAGGAAGGAAATGGAAATCTTCTGTTTACTCCCCTCTAGAGTACATTCTACTCCCTTCCTCTAGGAGCCCCTGACCATAGGTCCCACTCTCTGCCTCAAATCCTGGCTGCTTAGACCTTCACTCCAGCTTAGAACTTTTAGATCTACCACCACCACTAGAAAGGAAGAAGTCAATAGAAAAATTTATCTTTCCTTGCATCATTGAGAAGCTACATGTCCTCCATCTTCCTCTCCTCCCCACTTCCTTGTCAAAGGGAAACATAAGGGCCCAAGAAATACCTTATTCTTTCTCCCCTGACAAAATGGCTGTGGTACCCACTGATTCCCAGCATGCTTTGGGAGAAAACTATGGTGGCTTTGAATCCACTTTTGATGGACTGTCTTTAGTCAATCATGCACTAAGAATTACAGGGTAAACCATGACACTCTCAAAAGAAATGTGCAAAGAAAGTGGGATCAATCCTGCCTTCCCAACCACTCTCACATTAACAAGGTACAGTTACTCAACTCTCTACAGAGTATCCTCTTTTTGAGTGGTTACAGTGTTCATTCAGAAGCCAGCAAGCTGTAAAATGTAATAAATAGGCTTGTGATTGGAAAATAAGCTGGAATTGGATTCATGGCAATCAGTGAAAACACAGAAAAGTAAAATAAAAAAGGGTCAATTGCTCAAGCTTTTCAGTAAAATTATCCCACATAAAGATTGATTTCAATCTCACTTCCACCATACTCCAAAAATTCCACTTGCTAAAATGGTGTTTTCCCACTGTATGACTGGCTCAGAGCCCAGGGCTCTATCTCTAGAGCTTTCCACAGAGTTCCAAATAGTGCAGCCTTTGCTTGACTGGAAGCCTGGAAATAAATTGTCCTCCTAAGGGTTAAATTTTAAATAGTTAAGCTATTCTATTGAAATAATAATAATAGTGGACATGTTTGTAATAGCTCATAGTCACTTTAAATGCTGACTTAACAAAGGGATGACAGTTAAAGGTCACCTACAGTAGGCACTGAGCAAAGCTTCCAGTACAACGCCTGGTCCCAGTCCCTGAGGCAGAATACAGTGGCAGAAAAAGACAAGCACCAGAATGGAATTTTTTTGTAATAATGGAAAATAATTTTTGAAAATTTGGCTTTTATCATGTATTATTTTTGAAAATAAAGTTTTTGTTTCAGAGTGCAACAAATATATTCCTCAGAGTAGAAGTGAATGTTAAATTTTTTTCAAAAGTACTTTTTCCTTTTGACTGATTCCTCTCACAAATATGTTCTCCTTTCAACAAGCATAATTTTATCTTTTGTAAGGAGAAAATGGCTCTTAATTTGATCCCACTTTGCACATTTCTTTTGAGAGTGTCATGGTTTACCCTGTAATTCTCAATCAGTGTAACAATATTAGCAGTTTTACATTATTAATCATTCAATTTGGGGCATCGTTGCTCCTTCACTTTATCTTACAAGCTTTTTTAATATATTTTTTAAGGGTGAATGCTGTCTCCTCAATTTAAGTTGAGGTTTTCAGGCATGTTTTCCAAATTATCCACTCCCTTGTGCTTTACAGGGGCCCAGAGCTAAGTCTGAAGGAAAGGACTGGTTCATTCTCATCACAGTAGAAGCTGTTTAAAAGCAAAGGGGTTGTTTTGAAATCCTTGTTTCTCAACTGTCAGCATTTAAAATATACAGGACAGTTAGCGAGGATGTGGAGAAAGGGGAACCCTCCTACACTGCTGGTGGGAATGTAAACTAGTTCAACCATTGTGGAAAGCAGTATGGAGGTTCCTTAAAAAACTAAAAATAGAAATACCATTTGACCCAGGAATTCCACTCCTAGGAATTTACCCAAAGAATGCAGGAGCCCAGTTTCAAAAAAACATATGCACCCCTATGTTTATTGCAGCCCTATTTACAATAGCCAAGAAATGGAAGCAACCTAAGTGTCCATCAGTAGATGAACGGATAAAGAAGATGTGGTACATATACACAATGGAATATTATTCAGCCATAAGAAGAAAACAAATCCTACCACTTACAACAACATGGATGGAGCTAGAGGGTATTATGCTCAGTGAAATAAGCCAGGCAGAGAAAGACAAGTACCAAATGATTTCACTCATCTGTGGAGTATAAGAACAAAGAAAAAACTGAAGGAACAAAACAGCAGCAGACTCACAGAACCCAAGAATGGACTAACAGTTACCAAAGGGAAAGGGACTGGAGAGGATGGGTGGGAAGGGAGGCATAAGATGAATAAGGAGCATTACAATTAGCACACATAATGTAGTGGAGGCGGGGGCAAGGGGGAGGCAGTTTAGCACAGAGAAGACAAGTAGTGACTCTATAGCATCTTACCAAGCTGATGGACAGTGACTATAATGGGGTATGTGGTGGGGACTTGATAATGGGGGGAATCTAGTAACCACAATGTTGCTCATGTAATTGTATATTAATGATACCAATGTAAAATAAAAATAAAATAAAATATACAGGACACTAGCAAGTGAACTTAAATGGATATAATCTTTTTGGAAAGTAACTTGATAGTCAGCTTTAGTTTAGTCAGGGAGTTTATTGTATAATATTACAACATTATCTCCAGTGGCGGCAAATTGTAAAGAATTTATATGACCCCACAACAAGGAAATGATTAAATATGGCATATCCTCACAATGGATCATTTTATTGCCATTAAAAGCATTTTTTGAAGAATATTTAATAAGTGAGAAAATGTTCATCCTTATGGCATAATCATCTTTATGGCTGATAAAATAGGGAGAGCTTTATTTTCTCTTGCATGTATGTGAGCATATATTGTTTTTTGAAATGAGCAAAAAAATTCCAGGAATTCAGGAAGGACCAGGCTGGGCTCTCACCCTGACTGTCAGTGGGTCAGTGGGTCAGTCAGCAAATATTTATCCAGTGCCTACTTTGTGCCAGGTATAGGGATAAACACTGGGGACATAAATGACTTAAAATGAAACAACACCAACCAGGAGGGGCACCTGCACTGAGGTATTCAGTTCACAATGAATCTTGATTGTGTGGACAGATGGGGATGCCTCAGTCCCATTGGTAGACACTAATTACTGGCAACCTAAGGAAAAGAAGCTAGTTGAACAGCAGATCTATAAGTTAACTCTTTAAAATCCAAGATACTGACCACCAGCAAGTCCACTTAATCTAACAGTGCTTTCTCCTACATGTTATTTTTAGGACAAAAGATAAATGACCAGAAAATGACATAGAAGATGGTTTTTTTTAACTAGCTTATCTCCTACCTCCCTTTTTAATGGCACTATGCAATGAATGAGAGCTGCTGTTCATACTAATGTAAGATACTGTTGGAGTTCACAGAATACTTTTCATTCATTTTTGTGTTTGGATTCTTTGACCAAGCCATGATCCTGCTACACACAGTAACCTTCAGTTAACCAGACTTTGTAGCCATGCTAGGTAAATGGAAAATAAATGTGTATTTAGAATTTAAGTTCATCAAGAATTCAACTTGAGATACAAATAATGTTTGTAATTTAGGTCTGCAAGGAACTTCTGTTTAAATAACTATTATTGTGGTTTGTTTGCAAATGAAAGATTGGATTATAATGGGTAAAAAACATGAATAATAATTAGCCAAAAATGATAACCCTATTGGTAATGATTTTGTTCAAAAGCAATGTCTTTCCTTGAAGACCTACCATGTTATCCATACACAAACAGAAGTACTATTTTCAGAATGGTCCCATATAGGAACTAAAAACTCCAGGCACTGGAAACTCATCTCCCATGTGCCGTATCTGTCTCAAGGCAGTGTCTATACCCCTGGGTTTCATTCTTCTCATCTGTAGAATGGAAGTGGCAGTTGCTACTTCCTTATTACTTCACAGTGATGATTTAAGGATACATAGTACATTTAAAAGTGCCTGTGACTCTTTGGCAGAATGAACTACAATGAACTGAAGGAGGTTCAGAAAATCAGGAGTTAATGCAGATACATAAGCCTGCGTGGTCATCTGCATGCCTCTGTCTAGGCAGCTTTAGTGGTGCCCTGGTGCTCTGATGGCAAGAACACAAAATGTGCTGTACATAAATATTCTCTTCTTTTGCTTTAATGAAAGGATGGTCTAGGGCTGTAGGCTAAGGAAATCTATAAAGACTGTACAAGGCAAGTTACAAACAATAACCATAGAAAGAGTAAGGCAAATAGAAAATCACTGTCTGGAAAACACCACAGTAATAATGGGCTTAGGGAAGAATCAACAAAAGCTAAAATTAGACAGTGAAAGCATGGTGGGAAACAAGATTTTTACATAGCCTCAAAGTAGGTCCCTATAATATTCTTATGAAGGAAAAAGTAGTAACTTCACAGTGGAGAAACCTGACAGACACGACCTTAGCCATGTGATTACTTGTAATGCGACAGATCTACATCAGCCTCCCCGAAGAGATGCTCTGAGAGGGACCCAGGATCACTGTTGTGGTAGTAAAAATCCACAGGGACACAGGACAATCCCGACTGAAGGTCATTCTGTAAAATAATTGGCCAGTACTTTTCAAAAGCATCAAGGTTGTGAAACACAAACATTGAGGAAGTATTCTCTCTCAAAAGAGATAAGGAGACACAAGGACTAATACAACCTATGATCCCTCATTGGATCTGGGACCAGAAAAAGGACACAGTGGAGTGATTGGTGAACTCTGAATCAGGCCTGTAGATTTGGTAAGAATATTGTATCAAAGCTAATTTCCCTATTTTGATCGTTGTACTGCAGTTAGGTAAAATGTTAACTTTGGTGGCATGTCGGGTGAAAGATCCATAGGAATTCTTTATACTAATTCTGCAATTTTTCTTTTTTTTGGTACATCTGGAAAAAAACACAACTGTCCAAGATAGGTATCTAGATAAAAATTTATTAAAAATCATTTTTTGTGCAAGTGATACTCAGAGGAAATAGAGATCTGACTTACTGCTACATGTCAGGGTGTCTCAAAAAACCCCTCTGAAGAGGAATTAGAGATGGAGAAGATAATTTGAGAAACAGTTTTCATTCCCCTTTGCCAAACATAGAATCATAGAATCTCAGTCCTGGAAGAAACCCTAAAGAGAATGTTGATAAGGGAGATACCAGTCACAGCCTTAATATCCAACAATAGGGGAATCATTCATCATGCTTCACGCAGTCCAGGGACTTAGGCAAGCATTAAAGGTTATCCTTAGGAGAAATCATAGAGTAAAATGGGAACATACTTGTATAACAATTTTATTCTTTTAGAAATCAGGATGCAAATTATATGTACACTTCTAAATCCAACTACCTAAAATATGCACACATGAAGAAAGACAAAGGAAATACACAGTGAATTTGGTTAAGAGAGTGGGATTATGGAGAGTTTTTTTTCTTTTTTTGCTTTCCAATTTTCCTGTGATATTTTAAATGCCAAATGTTTTCATTAATAAAAAGTGAAAGTTCTCCTAATTTTAAGCCAATATTTATACTCCTATATGATAAATTCTCAACCTCCTTTCACACAACTGCCTTGCTTACACCCCCTCAGCCACAGGTACTAGGGGCTTCCACACACATGTCAGCCTGCCCCAGCTGCTGAGCTGCTCCCCATGGAGGCAACCTGCCTTCCTAGGCTCTTACTGCCTTGTATGTGATGTAAAATCTTTTCTGTTTGGGAGGTGAGCCCTGGGGAAGCCCCTGAGGACAGCTTTAGTTTCACTAAGTTTGCCCCAAATTCACTGTGTATTGGATGCATTTCCTTTATCATTTTCATTCCTTCCTTGAGGCTAAATTCCACTTCCCTGCTGGGCACTCCCTCTAACACCCACCTGGTCCATGCAGCACCTCCTCCAGCCTGGGAGTTGAACTCCATGCCCACTGTGTTAGTCAGCTCAGACTGCTTCACCACAGAATGAGTGGCTTAAACCACAAGGTCTCTTGTCGCATAGCTCTGGAAGTCAGAAGCCTTCAGGGTTTCAGGCTGGTTTCTCCTGAGGGTGTAAAGGAAGCCCACATCTCCCTCCCTGGCATGCACACGTGCATGTCCATCTTCTCATTATGGCTCTGCACACAGTCTCCCTGTATGTGTACTCATATCTCCATCTGCTTAAAAGGACACCGTCATTGGGTCTGGGCCCACCCTAATCCCGCATGCCCTCCTTTTACCTTGATTACATCTGCAAAGACTTCATTTCCAAATAAGGTCACATTCTGAGGTACTTACTGGGGATTAGGACTTCCGTATATGAAATTGCAGGGCGGGCATAGCTCAGCCAGTAGCACCCATGTGCCCAGGTACTCATGGAATATATGGTTCCAGGTGAGATGAGACCACCTGGGAGCATCCACATGTCTGTGGCCCTACACTCCCGCTGTTGAATTTTTCAGCAGAGCCCTCTACAGGTGGTTCTTAACCCGGCTGGAGGGCGAGCCCCATGGGTGAGGGATGACTGTATCTGCCCATCATAAAGAATCTGTGTGCTTTATATATTCCAACATGCATTAGTCAGTGAAAACAACGGAGGTGCTGTTTGATTCTCTGTAGTCGCAATTGCTGTATCTTTATAAATAGTTATAAAAGACATTTTCATTTCTTTGTCACCCACTTAAATAAAGAGATTCTTTTTCTTGATGGAGATTATTGAAAATTTCAAGAGGTTATTTTTAAAAAGTCTTTGTCAGAAATTAACAGAGAGCTATGTCAAGCATAAAAATGGACATAAAAATGTTATGTTCATGAACTCAGGGTTACATTTCCCATTAAAAATTTTGAAAGGACTTTATCTGAATGTTTTATACAGATCTGGTGTTTAATGTTTTCCCTATTACCTTCTGGCCAGTCCTATGGAGTAACTGCTTCAATGTTCCGATCCTCCCTTCCTAAATAATCATCTTATGCTCTTCAGTGGGCTTCTACTTGGTTCCTCTATGACACACATCAATCTTCTGCCCCATGTCATATGTATGCTTTTGAACAGTGCCTGGGTTTGATTTCACCACTGTATGTCAGTCTTGCATCCCATACATAAGGTTTTGACAAGATCATCATGTTTACACTTGGTGTTATAATTCCAAGTTTACTCTGCTTGTTGCCTGTACCCTGAGTGTTTGTACAAAAACATCTAAGGCCCTAAGTATCGTTTCTGGCCTATTCTGCAAGTGTTTTCTCATGTGAATTGCTAGGCACCTCCTGCTCCCTTATTCTTTTTATGCCATTTACTCTTCAGAGTAATCAGATTCACAAGTTTACCTAGGTGCTTTCTTTCCTTCCCTTACTTACTCTTTTCTCAAGCTCATGGATAAATTACTATTTGTCCAGTAAACTCCTGGACTAATAATCGTTTCTAAATTTTGTGATATACCCTCCTTCCTCAATCAACAGCCCATTATTTTCATAACTACACAGAATCAAAATCCCTAAATCTAAATATGGAAAAACAAAACCATCACCATGGCCTGCTAATCATGTCTCAAACCTTCTTGCTTTCAGACTTATAAATGTTGGTAGCAAGATACAAAGGACACAACCAAATAGTCTCCTAAGTCCTAAACTTTATAGTCTCTTAAACATGTTTCCTTCCTTTCCTGATGAAATCATTTATTCCCACAGGAGGCAGAGTGACCGATCATTTTTCAAAGTCCTAGGTATTATCTTCAAGCAACCGATGTCTTCCACTCTTTTCATGTTTTGTCTCAACTGCATTGCATTAACTGAAGCCCTCATCAAATCCTGTCTGAAATGGTGCCATGGTCTCTTGTACAGTTTGGTCTCCACACTGCCATCAGAACCATTGCCTAATGCTTCTCAAAAACTGTCAGTGGCCCTAATTGCTACACAGTGAAATTCATCACCTTTCACAACATGGCCCCACCTCTCTTTTCTGGCTTCATCCTACATTTTGTGCCAATTATCTTGTGCAAAGTGAGCAACTTGCAGTTCCCTAAGTGTATCGTGTACTTCCATGCTTTGAGGCCTTTTCCTTCTCTAGTTGCCTATTAGCCCATCTTTCAAGACTCGTTCAGAGAATCTTCGCTGATTCTCCTTCCCCACACCTTGCCAAAGCTAATCTCTCCTTCCACAAGTTCCTCTGAGATCAGTTATATATATATATATATATTTTTTAAATTTTTTATTAAGGTATGATTGATATACACTCTTATGAAGGTTTCACATGAAAAAACAATGTGGTTACTACATTTACCCATATTATCAAGTCCCCACCCATACCCCAATGCAGCCACTGTCCACAGTGCAGCAAGTTGCCAGTTGAGATCGGTTATATTTCTGTCACCTGGCAGACGAAGATTGCATCATTATCTCTGTCCATCTCCCCCAGCACTTGACTGAGAATTTGGTACAAAATAAGTATATGAACTGTTAAATTTCCAAGAATTTGTGAGCCAGTTGATCTTAACATTGGTTATTTGCAGTCAGCCATAGTGGAAGTATTTATACCGTGGAAAACGCTACAATAGGAACGTTTTTTGAGAGAGAGAGAGAGAGCTGCTTTTTAAACATTCACCAGCACACCACTCATTCTATAAGTAATACAGGAATGCAATAAAAATCAACTGTCCCCTTTAATGCCCCCCACACTCAATCCCAATCTCTCCAGAACTAAACAGTTTGGTATATACTTCCGGGCCCTCTCATATGTTTTATGGATTGCAGTATTTGCTGAGCTGAAGCCTGCTAGCTCATTGCCCCTCATCCTTGAAGCCTTCTCAGACCACTCCTGCCATCACTATTGTGACTTTCCTCTCACCACCTTCAGTACCAACTACACCCTTCCCAACTCCCACGTGCCTTGTGTTAGTAAGATTTTAAGCTGTTTGGAGAAAGTATCATTCACACCTTAAGTGCCAATATTTTCTACAGAACAGACCCTCTTTAAGGTAAATATGTTCTAAGGATCTAATGTACAGCATGGTGACTATAGTTAACAATACTGAATTATATACTTAAAAGTTGCTGAGGATAGATCTGAAATGTTTTCACCACACACCAAAAAAAAGGTGACGGTGTTAACTAACCTTACGGTGGTGATCATTTCACAATATATGCATGTACCAAATCATCATGTACACATTAAACTTACACAATGTTAAATGTCAATGACATCTCAGTAAAGCTAGATAAAACAAAATAAGTTGTAAAAGAACAGCCCCTTAAAAATGTCAGTTGTTTAATTCTTTTCTCCAAAACTTGCTAGGAATCTTCCCGTGCTTCTAAATATATCATTAGATATGAAGGTATGCAAAACAATAATATGATTGGTGTGGTTTCATATATAAATGTGTGTATATATAAATATCAACTTCAATTTTCTCAGGGTGCTGTAGTGCCACACTCAGGGAATAAAAGACAAAGGAACAGCGCTGTGTTTTCATCTGTCAGCATATCTTTAGGCAGGTAAGGCTTCCATCTCTTCCTACTCCACTCTGCCAGCCTGGAGCTGCATAGTATAGGAAAGCAACTTTGTGCTCTCAGAAAGCAGAAGTTCTAACGTCCAGCAGCCTTTCCCTGTGGGTGCAGGGCTGCCCTCTGGCCAGCAAATCTGCTGCTGCACCCAGCAAGACACTGGGATACAACCTGAGGGTCCAAGTGAGCCCCCGAGCTTGGGTTGCAGACCTAAATTTCAGATACAGAGAAGAGGTCATATCTAACAAGTCCCATGTAGCTGAATTTCTTTACGACCCCCAGAAGTAATAAAAGTAGGGGTTCTTCCAGCAGCCCTCACCCACTCTCTGCCAAAGCCCCTCCAGGCAAGTAAGGAAGACCACCATGCCATCCTCTCTCAAGGATACCCAAAAAGGCTGTAGTACATTTAAACAAATTGAGCAAGCTAAGCCATCCCTTTCTACATAAGATTATAAAATTTAGATATCTGAGGCCAGGTTACAAAGATGGCAGCTTTTAGTTCTCATGCATTGATTTCTTAAGCATGAAGTGAAAAAATTAATGCAGATATGGATATGCATAGGAGGACTTGGTCCTGTGGATTGCAATATGAGAAAGGCAGTTTAATCTTCCCCGGAGATGAGAAGTCACACACACTGCTACCCAGCACCATTAGTCACTTCAGAGACATGGAAGGACTAGGGGATGCTGTTCTCTGTAGAAGGAGGAATGAGTCCTGCCTCCTTTTAAAAGTCTTCCTGACATTTCAAATGTCTTCCTTCACTTGTTTTCAAATAAGTAATGAGGGTTCATTCCCTTTCATAAAAACTTGGTTGTAACAATTCAAGGTGATTATACTACAAGGCTCACTTCTGATGGATTCCAGGAAATAGGAAGCAAGTCACTGCTAGAGGACAGGGGCCCCAAAAGCTCACAAGGGCCAGGGGCATCCAACACGGTCATTACCCATGCCAGGACTGACACAGCAGCCAGCAGAGAAGTTCTGAGAAACTGAGCCACCTTAAATCACCAATAATAAACGCTTCAAGCAGGATTCCTGACAAACACCAGCCTTGGCAACCACTTTATTTTTCTTTCCCAAAGGAGCATAGGCCAGCTCCCTGCCAATTTAAAAAAGCATTTTTAGCTTAAAGTATTTAGGGTGGCCAACTTCCGTGTGTCCAGAGCCAGCTGTGCACGTGGCTGCACCCTGGGCGGCACCTGGCTTCTCTCTGCTCAGAGTCACTGACTTCATCACTGCGTTGCCTTTCCCCAGATCTACCAGGCCTTGTCCAATTCCCATGCCCTCATCATGATACTCTCTTTGTCCAAATACACTTCCCTGGGTATTATCAGGCCATGTTATAGATATGGTCTCCCTTTTCCCACCAGCTTGAGGTCAGGAAGCGGGATTCACTCATTTTTGTTTATCCAAAGGCTGTCACAGAGCCTGGCACATAGTAGGTGCTCAATAAATGTCAGTTCAAAGGATTGGTGAGTCAAGAAAGGTATCATCTTTCAACACTGTGTAGGGTTGGAATTTTTCAAGAAAAAAGGTGGAAGAAATAGATGACTTGAAAGGTCATTAAATTTCTGAGTCACGGTCCCTAAGATGTTAAGTCTTATGAATTTAGCCCTCCCCAAAGAGCAGCAGTCATAGTCTAGCCAGGATCTATAAGCCCTTTGAGGTGTTTAAAGGCGGCTCTGTCTGTGTGTGTGCATTAGAGCAGGTGGGAGGGATGGGCAGGGGCCGCCAGGAGGGGGCATGACTGATGGAGTAAAATATCCCAGCTTCCGTCAGGGGAGTGCACCCCTCTGGAGTCTCAGGTCTGCCCCAGGAAGGCTTGAATAAGGACATTGTAAGTGGAGTGAAAATCTGAGATGCAGAACTCCACCCACTCCACACCCTGGGAGCAGCGCTACACACTGCTCCCAGGTGCAGCGAGTCCCATCCCAGGAAGTGGCCACCAGGGACGTCAGCACCTCGCCGGCCCCCAGGTCACCAGAAGCCTCTCCCACAGGGATCACTTTCTCAGGTTCAGACCCCTCTGCTACCAGGCTGCTGACCTGGTGGCAGCTAACCTAGTGAGTCAGGGCCTTCGTGCCACCCACCCGTGGTCTTGACCACCCCCCTACCACACCCTGAACCCCTGAGCACTTACTGTTTCTCACTGGAGAAATTAAGAATTCATAGTTTATCTTTGCTCACACTTTAGAAATCTTCAGCCCCGGGACTCAGCTTCCTCTTCTTTTTCACTTAGAAGAGTGAAATAGTGACCTTTGCCCAGTGACCTGGCCCCACAACACCCCTAAGCCCTTCCTAATGTAGTTCTCTCCTCCAAAATCTTGGCCTCTCTTTGCTTGATGTCAGTTATAGCTGCAGAGGAACCGTTGAGGAATCAGAACATTTTTACCTTGAGAACTCCTACTTAATGAAATTAATAGATCATCTATTGAGCTCTAATAGCCTGATGTTCTGCTAATCACTAATAGCAATAATAGTATTAAATGTTTACTGAGCACTTACTATGTGTCCGGGACTACAGTTAGTGCTGCCTTAATTGTCTCATTGAACTCTAACGTAGATCCTTCCTGGCGGTTCTACACATAGGAAAACTACGACATAGAGAAGCTAGTAAATGGTAGAACCAGAAGTGAGCTGGTCTCTGTTTCCAAAAACTGCCGTTTATACACTATGCTAGTGTCTTTTCCTAAGTAACTTAATTTGAAGTGGAATGAGTAACTTGAGTTCTAAAACAGTTGAAAAGTGGGCAAAATTTAGCCCCCTAAGTGGGTGGCATTTCTGTTTACTTAAAAAAACCCACATTTTATTCCTTTTCTTGAAATGGCAATGCTGTCCGAAAGAGATGAGGCAGGTGATGCTGCCCCTTAAAGCTCCAGAACTATGCAAATCCCAGCAGGTTTTCCCCCAAAGGTTCTGGGCATAAGAAAGCCTGTGAGGTGTCAATAATCTTTGAGAACAAGGTCATTCAAGGTCTCACCTCAGCGCTGACACCTCAGCACTGACACTTCAGTTAAATCATTTGATTAAAGAAACGTAAAAAACAATAGCATCAGTGAAATTTTAGTGACATAAGCACAATCATATGTTGCTGGGAGGAACATATACTGGAGCAGCCCTCTGGGAGAGCAACTTAATAATATACATTAAGAGTTAAAAATCTATGCTGTCTACCCCAGTAATTCCACATCTGCAAATAATTTGAACTATAGAAAAAAGTTATGCACCAAGATATTCATTGTAGCATTTTAAATAATATATCTAAATTTAAAATTACCCAGTCCTACAGGAGGAAAGAGGTTGACAAATTTTGATCCTCCATACACATCAGAAATTATATTTGTAATGAATTTTTAGCAACATGAAACTTGCTTTTCTATCTTAGGTGAAATAAGTTGGATATGATATTTTTACAAGATTTACAACTATATAGTTTTACTTTTAATATTTAAATTTAATTTTGTTTCACATGTTTCCAATCACATATTATGTAAAAGAATATGGCAACTCTAAACATTGCTTTTTTCTGACTCATTTTAGGAAAAAAATTAAACTCTTCACAAACATCTTGAAAATAGTGCCTTTTGCTTTGTTAGGTGACATTTTTTAAAATGGACCTTTCTTGACCTTTATACATACAGAAGAGTATAAAACCATGGACTTACTGCTCAGTTTTCTTGAAGTGATCACAGACATGTACACACCACCCAGAACCCAAGTCAAACATTGCTGCACCCCAAAAACCACCTCAGTTCCCTCTAAGTCACTACCCCACTAACAGGAACCATTATCCAATCTTGCATCACCATAAAATATATTTACTTCTTTGTGACTGTTATCTCTTGCTTAATTTATGTTTGTGAGATTCATGCACATTACTGCATTTTGTAGTACAGGTGCCCTTTAAACAATACAGGGTTTGGAGAGGCCAACTCCACATAGTCAAAAAAATCCACATAACATTTGACTCCCCAAAAACTTAACTACTAATAACCTCCTGTTGACTTGAAGCCTTATCAATAACATAAATAGCTTATGAACACATGTTTTGTATGTTATATCAATTTTACACTGTATTCTTGCAATAAAGTAAGATAGAGAAAAGAAAATGTTTTTCAAATTGTCTCAAATATCAAAAAAATTTTCCAATGTGTTTTTTTAAAAATATGCATAAAAGTGAACCCACACAGTTCAAACCCATGTTATTCAAGGGTCAACTGTAATTCTTTCTTATTGCTATGTAAAAATATATATAGCATTTCTATCTATTCTACTGTTGGATATTTTATCATTTCATGGTGCTACAATGAACATCCTTACATTTACCTTTTGTTACACAAATTTACACATCTCTGTTAGGTATAGGAGGGGAATTGGTGGTTATAAAATGTGTGTTCAGTTTTAGTTAATTATAAGTAAATGTTTTCCAAAGAGTTGTACCTATCTGTACTCTCATGAGAAGTATATGAGAGTTCCAGTTGCTCCACATCTTCACCAACACTTGATATTATCAGTCACTATAATTATTGTCATTCTGGAAGGTGTGTGTCATTCTGGAAGGTGTATGTTATTATGTTTTTAATTTGCATTTCCCTTATGATTAATGAGGTTGGACACTTTTTCATATGTTTATTGGCCATTTGAATATCTTTTTTAATGATCTACCCATTCAAGTCTTTTTTTATTAGATTGTCTTTTTTTATTAGGTTGTCTTTTTCTTATTAATTTAAAGGGCCTTTTTGATATTCTGGATACGAGTCTTTTGTCAGATACTTTTATTGCAAATATCTCTTCCCAGGAATATCTGTGTCTTACCTTTCCACTCTCTACATCATGTCTATGTTGAGTTTTAAAAAATCATTATGTGGAAAAAAGACAGCATCAATATCTCAAAACACCACTTTAATGTTTTGATTGGTGGAAATACATGTGACATTTTCCTTCTTATTTCTGCTTTTTAATGTTTTCTCATTTTTAAGTAATAAATTTTATTTCTCATTATCAAGTAATAAAATGTATATTTAAAAAGTAACTATATTAGAGTCTAATGATGAAATCATTAAATGCTAATGATGATGAAAGGTGGAAGGAAAAACATCCAGGGAACAAATTTGATTTTATCATTTGAAATGAAGACGTTTCTCTTCTTATTATTAGAAAACCAGAATTAAAATAGAAGAGTCCTAAAATTCCACTGGGAAATCCTTGGGCAATAGTACTGTGAATGGAATGGAGAGCCCTGTAGGCAAGCAATAGTTAAGGTGGATCACGCATTCCCTGGCTTCCTCCATTTCCAAAAGGACAGGCACACGCTGGGTGCTCAGGCACCTGACGTGACATGACAGTCAGGGGCTTCAGTAAGCCTATGAATTGCTCTTTCCTTCTTGGGACCCGAAGGACCTAAAGCAAGGGGCATATAGAGTGGCAGTCTGGCGGGTGAGAGCCGTCTTGGTCAAACCTGAAACACCCTGTCAGGATGCAGAAACCCCTATCATCTTTACGTATCAGAGAGCTTCCAGCTTAATATGGGGCCATGAGTTTAAAAGAATTTAGATACAACATCCGCTTTCAATTTTCTTTCCTGAAATGAATGAGAAGATTCAATTACTGAGGAGGAAACGGGTGGAAATGAAAACTATTTGGATGTGTGGTGAGCCACACTGTTCCATTAGGAGTGAGTTTTAATGATGCTAATCTCGCCCATTTGTGCGCTCGGACACAGCCACAGCTTCCTTCCTTTGCCAGTCGTATACGATATTTTCATTTTTTCTTTTGAATGGAGTTGTTTTATGGGGACACAATTATTTTCCTACATTACTTTGCTACTCTGAGGACATATCCTTGCCTTGAGAAATCTGTCTTTTTTCTTTCTTTCTCTTTTTAACATGACTTGAAGGGGTTTTAAAAAGTGCTGCTGACTACCAAGAAAAAAAATACAGTAATGCTGTTTTGTTGTTTTCCTGCCTCCCATACCCTCAAAGAGGCTCACAGATTTCCTTATGTAATTAACATTTCCCAACCATCTAAATCTACAGTTTCCAACGGTAAAACAGGGAATCTGAGACAGTTTGGGATGATGCATACAGTCACTTCAGTCTACCTTCCTTATGCATCTGTGATCACAGTAATACATTTCTCAAAGATTCCATGTTTAAATGTTAAAGCAAAATTCAATTTTTTTCCCCCAAATATGTGCACTCCTCTGTGAAAAGTATCCCTTTTGAACCTGGAAGGTATTTGACAAAGATGTATGGTACTGGGCAGTTCAAAAGTGCCGAGGGCCTGCATGTGCCCTAACACACCTGCCTGGCACAGCTAACAGGACAGACACCCTCTCTGGGTGCTGGACTGGGGCTTCAGGGGTACACAACCTGCCCTGCACCTGGGTCTCGCCTGGGCTCCCTGCCACAGTCTAGGAGATGCTGCTGGCCCCTCCCATCCCCAGGGAGCAGCTACCTATGCCCCTTTCCCTCACTCCCTCTCCTGCCTGACCAAACCCTTCCTTCCTATCTAAATACTCACTAAGCACAGCACAGAGGTCGGAAGCTAGAAAGTCACATGACCATAGCGCCTTTGCAAACTTTTCATTTTCTTCACAAAAGTCCACCGCAAAATTTATTTTGGTTTCATTTTTATTTGTTTTGAATTAGTTTGCTTTTTTTTGCGATATTTCTGTAACCATAACAAGATCAAACCTTGTCAGTGATCTGGCTCAGCCAGCCCTAGAAGAAGGGGTGTGAAACTGTCCTCTGTGTGACTTGAACTAAGATTTTCCTTAACGTCCGCCACTTTCAAAGGAACATGAATGCTGTCAGCAATTAAGCTGAGCTGTTTGTCTCTCAGGTTTTCCTTTACAACATTGCTACCAAGACAGGAGTCAAACTATACTCACCTAGGATGCTGACAAGATATGTTTTGCAATGAAAAAAGAAAAAAAAAAAACACAGGAGTCCCAAGCCCATCTGAAAGAGAGTTTTTCCATTTGTTCCATCTGGGCTCTGCCTCCCCAGGCAGCTAAAGTTTCATTCAAACCAGGCTGCTCAGAAAGCCAGAGGAGTAAGGCTTTAGAATTCCCTGTCTTCTTCTATGGACTAACCATAAAAGAAACAACAAAAAAAGGAAGCACTTGAGTCTCTAGTTTTCTTAAGACCTAATATTTTCTGCTGTCTTGCTCTACAGAAACACAAGCCAAATGCATTTAAAGATCAACAGTCAAGAAAATCAAGTCAGTCCCCAGCTCTCCCTACTTCTGATTCTCCAAGTCATCCACCCCTCAAGATTGCTTCTCAGCTAGGATGATGTAATCTTAAATATGAGAGAAGTTTGCCCCTCTTGTCTGAAATACTCCAGGGGTCTTTTTATTCTTTGTTGCTAAGTACAGAACAACATTCAGGCAATTCCACTCCCATCACTAAGATGCCTTGTACAAGAGAAGGGGGCTGCTTTCCTGCTCTTGACTTTCTTCTCGTTGAAGTGACTGGAAGCAGGAGGTGGGTTGGGAGAAAGGGGCATTAGAAATGCTGGTGCCGCAGACCCTGCAGAAGGAATCTCCAGGTGAGGCAATGGTTGCTCCTGATTCATCGGAGCATCCCACCTTGGCGTCCATGTCATCAGGCAAGCAGCATGCCAAGTTCTGCTTCCTGACTCCTTCATTCTTCACTTAGTGGTGGTGGATAGGGGAAGTGGGTGAGATGAGATACATTTTTACTTGAGTCAACTCCAATCAAATTAATTAAAGGGCAATCAAGGTGCTGGAGGGTGGTCTCCAAAAGAAATAGTCTGTTAAAATCACCTTTTTTCTCAGTTTTCAGCTCATCAAGGAAACTATATAATCCCTGAGATTTTGAGCTCTCCAGGTGATTCTTAACAGGCAGCAAGAGTTGAGAGCCATGGTCTATGCCTACCAAATAGAAATCATTCTAATAAGGCTTTTAAAGATACTTGATGGAAGAGCACGGAGTCAGTCAGTGTGCTGTGAGTGTATGCACATAAGAACTGTTGGAATGCACTGCCCACCGTGGCTCCAGCATGCTAGAGAGGCAGCTTCCCTGGCAGGTCTTGGGCTCCCACCTCCCTCCTTCCTCCTGATATGTTGGTGCAGCTGACTCTGGGCCACCAGGGAGGAAAGCTAAGCCAGAGGGCTGTGGAGGAGCTCAGGGAATTTGCCTCCTGCCCCTGATTCCCCTGGACCAGAATGCTGGTTATTATGGGATGACTCTGTGTATGTAAGTTACAGAATTTTCATAAGGAACCTACTGGTTGGAACCCTATAATTTTCCCTTTCTGGGCTGCCTGATGGGTAGGGATTCAAATGCAGAAAGAAATCTAAGGATTTCATTCCCATTTTCTTTGGCATTCCAAGGGACATATATTTTTTTCCCCTGAGCTTAATGACAAAAATCCAACTAATTTGGAAATCTTTAGACCCCAGGGAAGCCAGGTACTACTTATCTCTTAGGGAGAATGAACTGCCACACCACACAAAGATATGCACCCTCTTGGCCCTGCTCTGGTGGAAGCAGATTCTCCGTCCTCAGCCTGGATGGCCACAGCGCTGTGGACCGATGACCCAGAGTGACACCGGTCACCCCCAGACACAGGGCCATCTCCAGTGTCCATGGCAGGCAGGACACTGTAAGTGTATGCACATAAGAACTGCTGGAATGCACTGCCCACCGTGGCTCCAGCATGCTAGAGAGGCAGCTTCCCTGGCAGGTCCTGGGCTCCCACCTCCCTCCTTCCTCCTGATACGTTGGTGCAGGTGACTCTGGGCCACCAGGGAGGAAAGCTAAGCCAGAGGGCTGTGGAGGAGCTCAAACTTTGATGAACTGTGCGTAAGATAAAGTCTAGGCTGAGCCAAAGCAGCCTGTGCCCGTGTACCTGGGGGCCTTTCTCTCTCCATCTCAGGAAGTGAGGCATCCAGACACAGGCAGGTGTATAAAGGAACAGGCCAGCAGGCAGGGCTGTGACTCAACAGCCATAGCAGCCACACCTGAGGCAGACATCCAGCCCAGAAGTCAGTCACCACAAAGGCCTTCTTCTCCATGTGAAGATGTTACCAGGCCTGCATCAGGTCCACCAGCAGCGCAAGTTGGGCAAGTTCCCAATTCCAGGCTAAGGGCAGAATTCCAAGGTTCTGGAAGCACTGCTGACCCCAGCCAATGCCTGGTGATCTCAGAAAAAGCCTCTAGAACTTTATGGTGGTCTGTTCAAGTCACACATGAGGAAGGTGGGGTGTGAGGGTGGGGACTACAGAAGAGGGGCGAGAACGCCCATGTGTCCTCAGCCAAGTCACATTCCCAGGGAGCACCTGTCCTAAGACACATGATGGCCTCTCTCACAGGCCACTGCAGGGCTGTGCACATGAGCAGGAGCTCCAGTGATTGCAAATGGAAGGAACGTTACAAGCCTGGCGTGGAAAGCCAGGGAGCCAGCCCTGCCACAGCGTGGAGGGTTGTGCAGGGTCCCAGCAGCACCTTCTGTTGGCGAGCTCACTTCATGAAGGATGTTTCTAGGAGGTTAGTCAGGTGTTGTTAGAGAAAGGAAGGGAGGGGGGATGGAAGGGAGGGAGGGAGGGAGGGAAGAAGGAGGGACTTGCTAATATCCAAGGATAATAATACCAATAATTCATTATTATTTCCTATTCAATTATATTCATATTTTCATCATAAGAATAACTTTTAACATTGATATAACATCACGGCTAAAGTGCTCAGGGCATCCCATTGTCACCTACTCCAGGGCCACCGGAGTAATCATCAGGGGACACCTGAGTATTCCCTGTGTCCAAGCCCCGGAGGTCCCTGTCACTGGCAGACGGAAGGCCAAGCTCTTTGGCGCGGCACACAGTCCTGCCTAAGTTTTGCCTCCCCTTTCCACCTCAACTGAAACAGGCTCTGCTCTTTTTTCCTTAACCTTGAACACACCAGTCCCTATTCCTAGAATTGCCTTTTCTCCTTGATCTCTGAAACACATCTGTCAGGATTCTGTTCAAATATTGTCTGGTTTCCCAAAAATTTCTCATTTCCAGTCATGTTAATTATTCTCCCTTTGTGTCCCCATTTTATAATTTACTGTATGTACCTTATGATGCATTTAATCATTTCTTTGCCTGTCTCTGCCACTACATTGTGCATTTAACACACAGGAGCTTGTTGTCCACTGATGGATGCCTCTGGAACCCAGCACAGAATACTTGTGGTAACGAGTACTGCCTAAGCATCATTGTGCTACAAAATGGGGAAAAAAAAGCCCACACCTGTAGAGATTTTCATGAGATTAATATCGTGTGAGTAAGAAGTCTAGCTGCCTAGAATGGAGCTCCTATTCATTAAAAGTATTAATATTATATATTTGTTTATTGAATGCTTGAATCTCACTTTATCAAATGATACTCTCAAGATCCTGCAGAAAGTGCACTTGCTTAAATCTGTGCAAAGTTGACATGGGAAGAGAAGGCAGTTTGGAGGCAGAGCCTGGGAATGAGTTCTGGAAAGCTCGGGCCTCATTTCTGACTCACTGTTCACAATGGCTCCGTCTCCCATGCTCTACAAATTAGCCATGAGTGTTAGTCACTGGTCCACCCCACAAGAGCAGCAGGTCCAGGGGGCCCTGTGGAAAACATTTCTGGAGTTCTGTCAGTAGCGCTGAGGACTTACTAGGAGGCAGGGGCAATGGTGGACACAAAAATTGATCAGCATTTTCCTGGGTCTCAAAGAACCCCCGTTTCATGTGGGCAGCAGACACATACACAAGGGAGAGTAACAAGCTAGAATGCGGTGAGTGCTTAAAGAGTTACAAGCAAAGTCCGTGCATAGCACAAGGGAGGGAGAGAAGAAATTACCCAAGGGGGTGGGAGGCAGGGGCTCCGGGGCACCCTGTGCCTATCCTGGCCCCCGGGGTGTTGCCTGGATTATATCATTTAGTCCTCACAGCCTCATGGTGAGCTAAAGGGTGTTAGCCGTCTTAGAGATGAGCAAGAAGACTTAGAGAGGCCAAGTAACTTGTCTAAATCACACAGATAGTACACGAGCTTCAGATTCGGGCCTTTCCCATTCTGATACCAACACTTTCCTCTATACTAGCCTTACCTGCTAGCCGGCTGGGAAGGCCTTGTGGAAGTAGTGGGACCACAGTCTGGAAGATTGAATGTCCCAGGAAGAAGGTCCATGTGCACAAAGATCTGGAGAGCAAAACTAGAAGAAAGAGACAGTGTATGTGCTTGTATGTGTGTGAGATGGGGGTGGGAGGAAGGAATCATGGCTGGAAGAGAGGTTGGTAGACTAGCAGACTAGGTCATGGGGTACTTTGAGTTTCAGTTCTACGATAATTTTTTAAATAATGATAATACCCTAATGAGTTAAATAATGATACTTGAATAATAATACTAATTTGTAATTATTGTAGTGCCTTCCTTGTGACTTAAAGGTATTTCAAATCTATAATGTCAAATTCCTGCCGCCCCATTTACCCCATTTTATGGATTGGGGAACTCAGTAAGTGTTTTAGTAACTTGTGCAAAGTCCTAACACAGGAGGCACCCCGAACACCTAGTCTCTGCTGGCCTAAAATACTCTGTGTGAAACAAATAACATGTAAACCCTGAGCCTCAGTTTCCTCATCTGTAAAATGGAGATATTAACATCTACAGGGGGCCTTGAAGGACTTTTCAATCTTTACAAGGTACACAGGGTAGGATGTACAGATAGGCCTATCAGCAAGTATCTCCTGCAATCCTGGAAACCCCATTAGGGCCCTAAGAACAGGGTTCTATTCAGAGAGATTCATCTGGGAGAGAGAATTCTGCAACTCAGCCAGGCTGTGCGGTGTGTGCCCTGGAGAGGAAGCCGCCACCTTTGTACATCTGAACCTCGTAACAATGACTCTTGCTGCTGAATGTGCTACTTTGCTCCTACTAGTAAAACCTTGTCAAACAGGAAACAGGTTTTTAAGGCAATGGGGTCCCTGTGAGTTCAAACTGCTGCTCTCAAATGTTCTTACAAGATGCGCAATTGGCACAGACTTACAGGAAATATTTAATTGGAATCGGAAGGCGCTGGCTCCACAGGCCTTGTTTTATATTGTCTGCAGGCTCCTGCTGAAATGACATTGGTGTGTAAGCACTGGTCACTCATTTTCTGTTTGCCAATGGGGAGTGAAAGCGAAACCGATGCCAAGGGTGCTTCTGGGGCCCAAGTGCAGTCTCCCTGGGGTTTGGAAAAGAAAGAGAGAGAGAAAGTGTCATTTGAGAATTTCTCTGAGAAAAGAGAGGGGCTGAGACTGAGCTCCGAGTGACATATTTATGAGTGCAGTATCGGTTGCTTGTGCTGATAAGCATTGGCCATTCAAGGAAGGAAAAGTCACCTTTGTGTATATAAAATATACAAGATTCATAGTCTGAAAGGACTGAACAGGAAGGCATTAGGTAAATAGAGGATATCCCTTAGAGTATAATGCGAAAATTAAGTTACTTCAAGAAGGAAGAAGGAAGGTGTTTCTTTCTGAGTCAAATGTTGAGAAAACGATTGACCCCTTAATTTGAAATCAAGGTAAATTGGTTTTCAGCCTTTTGTGGTCCAATTCTGAGAATGTAGGGAAAAGAAACTCCTCCTCCCCACAAAAAACCCCTCAGTCCCCCTTCTGGGTGTCTGGTGCCTGGCCTCGGGTTGAGAGGACAGGTTTGAGAGTCAGCTGGGTAGAGGATAGGCTCTCAGATCGCCTCTTGCTGCCTCGATGAGATGGGGCAAACTACCCAATTCTCCAAGGCTCCAATTTCTCTGTTTGCAAAATGTGGGGAATTGTAGTACTTGTCTCCCCAGAGAGCGTGAGGATTAGATGAGCCAATACACTTTGGTGGCCTGCCACAGAGCCTGGCATTTAGCAAGCATTCTGTAAAGGTAGGCCATTGTTATCATTATACCGGAGACTGCTGGATTTCCCAGACTTTTCCAATCTTGGGACACTCCGGAGTTCTGCAATTACCCCAGCTGTGTCAAGAAAGTTTCTCAATGACCTCAAAGAAACAGATTTAATTTTAAAATCAATGTCACCGTCTAGAGCACTTGAGTTGGTAAGGGTGGGGGTGGGGATAGAAGATTTCCTGGAAATTCTAGCATGATTTAGTTTGCTAATCCCCAAGCTACCTTGATTCATGGAAAGAGTCCCCTTCCTTCCCCTGCTCCACGCCTTGGTTTTTAGGCTGTTCAATGTCTTCTGGATTAGACCTCCCAAAGTAGATAAAGTTCCTTCTGCCCCACTCCAGCTACTCCTAAACCTTCCCCCATTCCTTATTCCCCACTTCCTCTAGGAACCTGCAAGATTCTGGTCTGATAAGCCTATCTCCCCTAGCAGCCAGACTTTGCATATCTAAGAGACCACCCTCACCCTCAGAAAATTCACCTCCATAATCCCCTACCTGACCTCTCTCCATTCAGGCACAGCTGTAGGTTCCTGCCTGATGATGGTTTGTGACACATGTTCTTCCCTCAGGCTGGGGTAGACAAGATATTCTCAAGAAGAAAAAAGACAGGAAAAGGTCTTATCTTGGTAGAATTTTCTATCACACAGGATGACCTCCTGTCAATTTGCATCCACCAAGTATACTCTTGGAAGCCCCTTGCAGTGTGTCCTGTTTATTTGATTGCATGGAGTAAAAGCTATCTACAGAAGCCCATTTTTCAGATCTTTTATAAATCATCTTTTCCCTCTTCAAGCCTCTCTACGATCTCTTCCACAGTAAAACACATCTCTGATCTGATTTTAGTGGCTTCCTCATGCTCCTCAGAGGCATCCTAACCCTCCTCTTCATCTCACATCCCACAGTCCAGCAGCAAACTCTAATTTGCTTCCATTTGTTTCAGAACCCACCCATTCTTCATTGCCTCTATCCTCACTGCCCTGGAAGCCACCACCATCTCTTACCTGGTTTACTGCAAGAGTCACCTAACTGGAGAATTCTCCCCTGAGCCTCTTGAGGCTATCTCTGTACAGCAGCCAGAGGGATCCTTGGAAAACTAAGTCAGAGCATGTTGCTTCTCTACTCAAAACCCAATGGACCCCCATCTCATTCTGCAAAAATGCTGAAGTCCCTTTATGACCCACAAGGCTCTCACCACCTAGACCCATGGGCTTCTCTCATCTACTGCTCAACCCCTTGCTCAGTACCTCTGCAGCAACACTAGTCTCCTTTCAGTTCCTCAAACATGCCAACAAATCCCTGCCTCAGGGCCTTTGCATCTTCTACCAGTTGGGTGGTTCTTTCCCACATGGCTCACTCTCTCAGCTCTTTGGGGTTTCTTGAAATCTCACCTTCTTAATGAAACATTGCCTGACTGCTCTGTTTCAAGTTGCAAACCCTGCTCTCATATTCCATATGTTCATTTTCTGTTGTTGTTTTTTTCATATCATATGTCACCCCTTAATGAGTATGTATTTGCTCAGATGTATTTTGTTGAGTTTACATCTCTTCTCACTGGACCTCATAGAATGTCAGCCAAGGAAGGCAGGGGTTTTGTCTCCTTTGGTTTCTGTATCTCCAGTGCCCAGAACAATGAAGGGCAACCAGTAGACTCTCTAATCCTTTTCAAGCTCAATAAATGAAAGAATATGGTGAACACCCTTCACTTGATGCCTCAGGAGGGCATCAAGTGGGTCCTGAATCCCATCATCCACCATTTACTGGTTGTATGATCTTAAACAAGACACCTAACCTCAAAGCCTTAGGTTCTCATGTGTAAAATGGGAATGATAACAGTACCCACCTCATAGGAGTGTGTGGGTAAATAATTTATAGAAAGTGCTTTGACCAGTAATTCAGTAGATGCTAGATACAGTTGCTATTGTTATTGTTATTCTCAGGTGTCATAAACATTCGATGTATTCCACAAGATGGAAGAAAAAGAACATAGAATCCTTTGTAAACCAACTACCAAACACGAGAGTGGCTGTCACAGAGGAACCTGTCAGCTTTCTCATTAGAAATTGCTGCATTCACATATTGTAAAGTACACCATCAGTGTGTAGAAGAGCAAGAAAGGGCATGGCAGGGCATAGGAAAATATTTTCCAACCACTGCAGATTACTGCTGCATTAATCAAGTGTTTTCTTCTTGCAGTGGGGGTAATCTCAAGTACATGTCACAAGATAAACACAGAGCCACGCTCCATTAAATTTATGAAAGGATGTTTATTTTTATCACATTTATTAGACTTGAAATATATCCTTTAGTTCTCCAATCAACATCAGTGTCCATGTTTATTTCTGGGTTGCTGAGTGCTTTAACAAACAGTAAAAGGCTGATCTTTCACCTCTTGCAGGCTAGTCACATGCCAGGCAGCAGAGGGGTTAAGATGGCTGGTTTGGTGGCACGCTGCACAGATGGGTTGGGATTTTAAAAGGGCTTATCCTGTGTTTTTTTTTTTTTTTTTAAGGCAACCTGAAATTCTCTAAGATTCAGAAAATGGGAGTGACTCTATCTGCTGGGAGAAACAAAAACTCAACTCCAGTCAGGCTGTCTGGAGCCTTACTTAGGCCTTTCCTGAGTGGCAACCACACTTCGTGGTTCAGAGCAGTTTGGTGTTCTGCCACGGTCTGCTAGGAGCATCCGAGAAACAACCTTAACAATCCTGCTCCAGCCAACCACTCCCTCACCCCGTACTGCTGTCTTCCATTCTGGAGAATCTAAGGAACGCAGAGTCCCAGCTAAGACAATGGCAGGGCACCCAGGCACCCCAACTCTATCTGGCAGTGCAGCCACAACTCATGCCTTTTCCTGTCTTAGGGTGCCTCTGCTCTATTACTGAGCTGAAAGAGGAACAGGGAGGTAGGCAATGAAGAGTTCTCCATCTTTTATCTTTACTATAGTCTTATATCAAAAGTACTGAAATGATTCCAAATAAAATTAAAACTGGGATCTCAGATATTTTACCTTTTTTTTTTTTTTCTTAAAGGAAGACAATTTGGTAGAATTTTTGATGAGAGAGAATCCAGGAGAAAAGCCCTAGAAGGTTCAAAATAATGTCCAAATCCTAAGCCACAGGCATGGCATGACTTAAGTGCTGAAGGCTGAGTGGGCAGCCGTGGGCCCTGGGAGCTTTCTCATCTTGAGCACCTGCTGTCAGATAGGTAATTCTGCAAGCGCCACCTCCATCCCACTACCATTTATGTAAATGTCCTTCCCCAAAGAGTTAGTCCAGAGCCAGACCAGTATTACCCCCACACCCGCACACTCCACCCCAATGAGTATAACAACATTTCTCCAACCTTCAGCTCATCCAAAAATCAACCTTTCTGGACATTTCACGCCATACTGAAGACAGACGCCTATAATCAAGGCGTCATGGGAAAACTGCTGCTCCCGACACAGGATCAACTGGTGAATCTCCCAAAAGATACCTGGTCTGTTCCCAGAAAGGGTCCCCGTGTAGAGGGGTGAGGACCGCTTTGTGGTCTGAAACATGATTGCCACCAGTCCTTTAGAGTGAGGGCCGAACAAAGGCAATGAGCAGAGTCTGGGAAAGTCAGTCTCTGTCGTTCACCCATCTAAGAAAAGGCAAGGTCTTTGGATTTCACCTGAAAGAAGAAGTCACCCTGGAGCAGGACTTTGAAAAACAGACATTCCTCACTCGTGCCTGGGGAGGCTCTGGTCCCTCAGTGAGATACACTTCATGAATAAAACGATGGGTAAGACGAATGGAAGGACTTGAAGCTTCCGATCGGTGCTCAGAGCACATGACTGGCCGAGCTAGGTAAGGCCGGGTTTCTAAGTCTCCCTTTTATTCTCTAACGCTCCTGGAGCCTGCAACATTTTGGGGACAAGCCCCGTATGCTGCAAAGCACGTGAGGCTCCTTCAGCCGGCTTGTGGTTCCCTCTGGGCAAAGCAGCTCCTGGGCCCGGCCTCAGGGGCCTCATGTGTGAAAGGGAGACGCTAAGGCCCTGAGCTCCGAGACCCCTGCCCACTTCACAGCTTTGTGATTCTGTGAAAGCAGTTCCTTCCCCTGGCATGCTTTCTGTCCTGCATCAGCCAGAACCAAACTGCTCTCTCCAGATCAGCCTGCCTGCCTGCCAGGATGCCTGCCCCACGGGAGTCACCCCGAGGGCCCACCCAGGAACCCCTGGCAGGAGGGAGTGTTGGTGACTCCCGCCCACAAGGAGCCTCGGTGAGATCGCTAAGGTGTCACCCCCGGCTTAGTGATCAGAATCCTAAAGTGGGTCTTTCTTTGTCCAATAACTAGTCATTTAATCACACTCTTTTTTTTTTCTTTTTTTTAACTACCAAGTTCTTCCCCCGAAACTGAAGGTAGGGAATAGCTGTGGGTCAAAGGCATAAGAACAAAGGACACCCTCCCCCAGAGAGGAAATACAGAAAGGATTATCCTTTTTCAAAGGTACCATAATGAAATACTTTCCTCCCCCTGGACAGGCAATTTCATCAGGCTTCACTGCAGGGGGAACAAGATGCCATTGTCTTGATCTAATTGGCATAATGTCTCCCCCTCCTCCAAATAATGGTGCAGACGTCTGCTAAATGCCTACTGCTTGAAGATGAAACCCTTTCAACTCTGCACTTCCATCTCACCCAGGCCGCTCACGGGCTCACGGGCTCCGGAGAGGCAGTCCTTGGCGGAGCTGGCTGGCGCTGGTCCCTGGGGCTCTGCGGGGCTCTCCCTGTCATCTTTACCCCTCACCTCCATGCAGCGCAGAGTCCTACAAAATCCATAGGATTCCAAAACGGAAATCTTTTCTGGATTTTCCCTGAGACTTTGAGGCGATGAGCGGAGCCCAGGGGTGACCCTCAGGAGAAGTCTGTCATGAATAGCCTGATCGTTTTGTCCCGTGGAGTGGAAGAAAGGGGAGAGTTGAGTAACCGGCAAAGCAACCTGCAGGACAGAGTTTATGACGTGACTGACTGACCCCTGCGGTCCCTCTTCCTTATTGCTATTTGCAGACACCAGCCAGCTGTCCCCTCAGCCAGACTGGCCCCTCTAAGGCAGGGCCAGGAGGGTGACCACCGCTGTTATCCCCACCACCTTCTGGCTAAGGGAGCATGGAGGCAAGCTGTCCAGACATCAGAGCTACCTGCCTAGCAGCTTTATTTCCAGAGGAATTCAGGAACAGAGAAACTCAAAAGAGAGTCAGGTGATGGGTCGGAAACTTCAAGTCCTGGATTTAAACCCGCAGGGCAGTCACAGGCTATTCTGTATTTCAGTCCTCCACTGAAAGGTAATCTCCCAGGTGAACAATGGGAAGTCCTAATATCAAGCAGACAGATAGCTGGAGACACTTGCATACAGGGCCACACTTTGTCCTGATTCTGAGCTTTCTTGATAACAGAATCCATGACTAATGTACTTCCCACTCCCACCTCCCCAGTCGTGCATATGACTGAAGCAGACTCTTAGATCTCAGGTTAGAACTTCAACCCAATAACTAGTTAATAAATTCCTAGAGTTTAATACAATTAAACTTACTCATGAGATTGCTCTTCATTCCCCAGCATTCGACCTCTTCCCCACCCACTGCATTCTGCAACAAGGAAAAGAGGATTGAAATCTCTAGGGTTTTTTTTAATAAGGACTTTCTACTCAAAAGTGTCATGAACCCAACTTGTGACAGGGCTTTGGCACATGTGCTTCAACCCCATTCCTAGTGTGCTGTGAAACCTACAGAAGGCCTGGTCTGCAATCAGACTATTAAACCCAATATGAATTACCCCCAAGGAGACAGCAGGTTTAACTGTCAAGAAACAAGAGGTTCAGGAGTGTTTTCTTCTTGTGGTGTTTGGGTTTTTTTTGGAAGTCTGTGAAGCTCAGAAAGACTTAGTCAAAAATGCCTATAGAAGTGAGGGAATTTCTAACATTATCTTCCACTTACTCAGTTGGAGAGCACCTTTCATCAAAATTGAATTTTACATGAGATACTTTATACTTACAGAAAAAAAAAAAAAAGACCCAAGAAAATAAAAGCTAACTCAAGAAAAGAAGCCTGTTTTCCCTATTTGGTTGAAGGACTATGACAAACCTTCATTTTTAAATTTTAGTTCTGGAACGTAAGAGTTCATCATAAGCCACCCAGGATAAAGTCAGGGGTGTCCACTTGGGCATCAGCCTAGTTAGTGCTTTGGTCTAAAGGGACTTTTTCAAAAGCTCTAGTGAGTCAGAGAAGGATTGTATAGGGTTGTGCCTACCAAAGCTCTCAGACTTCTGATCGGAAAGGAGCCCTTTCCTTCGAAGCCTTCTCCAGCCTGTGTGAGCAGCTCAGAAAGTAGAGTGGTATCACCTCATTGTGTGAAGACCCCTGCGCAGAGAAGGACTCAAGCCTGAAGAGGTTTCCAGCATCCACCACAGAGATGTCTAGCCCCCATTCAGCTTCCAGCACACAAACACTTCCAACCATCGTCAGCATTAACAATGCCATATTGAATATTTGAAAGCTGCTAAGAGAGGAGATCTGCTAAGTTCTCATCATAAGATAAAAAATGTGCAGCTCTGTGAGGTGGTAGGTGTTCACAGGACTTATGGTGGTGATCACTTCACGGTGTATACAGATAGCCAATCATGGTGTACACCCAAAACTAATGCAATATTATATGTCAATTATGTCTCCATTTTTAAAAAGAAAAAACATACAAGGTTGGAGCTGAGCTTTGTCTCATGAGATTTTCCCTGACAGCAAACCAGGAGTGGATGGGGGAAGGGTAGGGAGGTGCTTATTCCCCCCAACTCAACCCCAATGAGAAAAAGTGTTCATATCCACCCCAGACACAGCTCCAAGATGTGGAGAGGCAGTCAGTGCCCTCGCTTCAAGTCTTGAGTCAAATAGAATGTCACAAAAGCATTCTGATCTCCTCTAATACCTTTAACATTTAACATTTTCACAATGGTTTCTGTTCAGGCCTCCTCTCCCTAGACCACCACAAATGGGCCCACCAGTAAACCTCTGTCTGTGCTGCCCGGAGCGTCAGCAGGGACCCTTCTGACTAGGGGGCTGGGCTCTTCTCAGGCAGCAGACCCCCTAAGTGAGAAGGAAAAGAACAGAGGAGCAGACAGAAGGGCAGAAATGAAGGCTCCCCTCCCAACTGCAAGGCAGTCACAGGCTGTTCTGTATTTCAGTCCTCCACTGAAAGATCACTGCCTTGCCCTGCCCACAAAAAGGCATTAAATATTTTTCAAATATAACAAATCACTGCTGGTAGATCTGACAGCCAGACTAGAGAGTGGGAACTGTAATGCTGCCTGAGAATTACAGGGGCACCAAGGTTGAGGTTCCCATAACTGCTGCTCCCCTTTGGAGTCAAGCTGTCCCCGCTGAGGGCTGGCCCAGGACAGTCCCTCTGCTGCTGAGCATGGACAACTCAGTCATTCGAGGCAACCGTTTATTCAGTATCTACCAGAGATGGTGATGTCCCTTGGTTCTCTTCCAAATGTACATCAATATGTACATATGCTTCTACTGCCACTTACTTTTCCACACCAAAATAATTTATATATATATATATACACACACACATATGTATATACAAAATGTGAAGTCATTATATATATGAGGTATTTAATATATAAATGTTATAATAATATATGTATATAGTAGTATTGCTTAAAAATGTCATCTTAGAAAAAAATGTTAAGCATCAGATTTTTCGTTCTCTTCTCTTCCACCAGTACCCTTTTCCACAATGACTGATTGATTCTGGTAACTCTTCTTTTTAACAAGCTTTTTGGCCTTTCTGCTGCCTTCAGACCCTGGTTCTCCTTTTGCTTTTCCTTATAGCCAAGTTGTATTAGTTCCGTTTTTTGTAGACACCTAGAGCTATATATACACCTAGAGCTACCATGGACCTCTTTCATCATGAGGTTAATACAAAAGTATTATTTCCTCAAACTATCTCCCAGGTTTTTCTTTTTAATACTTCTTGAACCATAGAAAATTGAGTTACTAATCCTAGACATACTGTTCCTGGTACTTACGTGTTGTTTACGAAAAGAAAAGTGGAGAGGGGGGCGGATAGTTGGGAGTTTTAAGCCCAAGCATAGATTGGGTTCCAACCAGTGTTTCTCTCTATCTCACTGAGGATTTTAGCATCTTGTTTCCAAAAATGTGTTCTCAGAGAGGTTAACAGTAAATTGTCCAATTCTCTTGATGCTACTCTTAGTTGGCAAGTTCCATAATTAACCAACGTATCAGGAAGGCTTGCAGCCAACACTTGTTGCTTTCACTGTCTGGGATTTGATTCGAGGCAATGACTCCAACCCGTAGGCCAGAGCAATGGAGAAGCGGGAGGCTGAGTTGGCAGCCCTAGCAATGACTTGCGGTGTCACTTCAGGTAATTTATTTAGTTTACTGGCTCTGTTTCCTCATCCAAAGTGGTCTTTCTGCCTACCCTCAACTCAGGATCACTGCAAGATTAATAGGAGAATACTTGCAAAACTGCTTACAAAAAGACATGGGAATCATTTACTCATTCAATCAGCATTTTGTGTGGACTCCATGTGCATATGCACTTAGCCTGACACAGGGGTAAAGGGATGGGATGGGGCCTGGAGCCTTAGTCTTTCTGGGCCATTAAATGGGTCTCAATCAGGTCAGAGAAGAACATGGGACAGCTACAGGGGAGGAGAGAGGTGAATATCTCTAGTGACCTATTATGAGGACAAAAGGTTGGTGTGTAAGCAACAGTCCTGGTTTTAAACCCTATGAACTGTTGTTCTATGAGTGTGCTTATCATTGCCAAATGACTATATCAATTTTAGATAGGTAAAGCTTGGGCACTTTACCTGAGAGATGACCCTTCTGACCTGTGATATGTCCAGGCACCCCTGTAAGCTAACTAAATTTTTAACAATTGATGTGGAATCATCCATCTATTCATTTTCATAGCTCCAACCTATCATATGACAAGAAATGTCAAACTATGCACTTCAGAGAAGTGTTTGATTTTGAGAATACACTGTAAAAGATCATTTAAAGTTGTGAAAGATAATTGTGGGAAAAGCTTTTCCATATTTCAATGGGATCCCCCCTTTGCTACTTAAAAAAAGCAATAAACTCTTTAATCTTCTCAAACTGGTTAGTTTAAAAATAAATCTAATTCCAACAAACAAAAAACAAATAATCCAATTAAAAAATGGGCAGAGGAACTGAACAGACAGTTCTCCAAAAAAGAAATACAGATGGCCAACAGACACATGAAAAGATGCTCCACATCGCTAATTATCAGAGAAATGCAAATTAAAACTACAATGAGGTATCACCTCACACCAGTAAGGATGGCTGCCATCCAAAAGACAAACAACAACAAATGTTGGCGAGGCTGTGAAGAAAGGGGAACCCTCCTACACTGCTGGTGGGAATGTAAATTAGTTCAACCATTGTGGAAAGCAGTATGCAGGTTCCTCAAAATGCTCAAAATAGACTTACTATTTGACCCAGGAATTCCACTCCTAGGAATTTACCCTAAGAATGCCGCAATCAAGTTTGAGAAAGACAGATGCACCCCTATGTTTATCGCAGCACTATTTACAATAGCCAAGAATTGGAAGCAACCTAAATGTCCATCAGTAGATGAATGGATAAAGAAGATGTGGTACATATACACAATGGAATACTACTCAGACATAAGAAGAGGGCAAATCCTACCATTTGCAGCAACATGGATGGAGCTGGAGGGTATTATGCTCAGTGAAATAAGCCAAGTGGAGAAAGAGAAATACCAAATGATTTCACTCATCTGTGGAGTATAAGAACAAAGGAAAAACTGAAGGAACAAAACAGCAGCGGAATCACAGAACCCAAGAATGGACTAACAGGTACCAAAGGGAAAGGGACTGGGGAGGATGGGTGGGTAGGGAGGGATAAGGGGTGGGGGAGAAGAAGGAGGGTATTAAGATGAGCATGCATGGGGGGGTGGGAGAAAGGGGAGGGCTGTACAACACAGAGAAGACAAGTAGTGATTCCACAACATTTTGCTATGCTGATGGACAGTGACTGTAAAGTGGTTTATAGGGGGGACCTGGTATAGGGGAGAGCCTAGTAAACATAATATTCTTCAAGTAAGTGTAGATTAATGATAACAAAAAAAAAAGAAAGAAAGAAAAGGGGGATTGCTCCCTGATAGGATAAAACTGACTGTAAATCAATGATTAATGCATGCTTTAAATATCCTTAATTTTGATCACTTAAAGGGTGTCAGATGATCAGCTATGGAGGTACATTTTTCTGATAATATTCCTTTCTCTTAAAAAAAAAAAAAGCAGTTCCTGTGTGGTGACCTCCAATGAGTTCTACACAATGGTATAAAGGGCATATCAAAGTGTGGACAAAGGGTCTGTTTGTGTTTATACAGAGGATCAAAGCCTAATTTGGCTACCCAGAAAATGAACTAAGATGCGATATGAAGAAGAACTTCCAACGTCAGCACTCTCTGGAAGAGTCATACCAGAAGATGATCATCAAAAAACCTCAACAAAGATCCAGGCGATGCTGCAGTTGTAGCTGCATTCATCCCACTGGTTCCTGGACTTGCCATTGGAATGAAGAAGGAGCTATCTAAGCTGGCCTGTGCATACAGTAAAACAACAAATTTGACTGGATCTATACTGTTGGAACTCAACCAAGAATTAGGAGAAGTGCAAGTTGTAGCGCTCCAAAATCTTACGACTATAGACTATCTACGGTTAAAAGAACATATGGGATGTGAACAGTCCCCAGGAATAGGTTGTTTTAATTTGTCTGATTTCTCTCAGACTGTTCAAGTTCAGTTGGACAATATCCACCATATCATAGATAAGTTTTCACAAATGCCTAGGGTGCCTAACTGGTTTTCTTGGTTTCACTGGAGATGGCTGGTAATTATAGGTCTGCTTTGGTTATGTAACTGTATTCCTATTATGTTAATGTGTGTATGCAATTTAATTAGTAGTTTAAAACCTATACATGCTTAAGTTACTCTACAAGAAGATATGTCAAAGAAATAATCAATCTTCCCATGTTTTCTTCCGTCTGCTACTCCTATAGCTTTTCTTCTTCCTTCCTAATTACAACCCTTAAATAGAATTTGTGCCTCATATCGAATTTACCGTGTATCATAATTCTTCCAAGTGGTAAAGATACCTCAAGACAAATACTGGGCATAAAAGCCACAGGGCATAAATCTGCAAAGAAGTAAAAAGCTAACCTTTTCAAACAATATTGCCTCTCTCTCACTTACCAACTTTACATTTCCCTGTATGGCCCCGGAAAAAGACTGGTTAGCCAGAGATGGGTAAGATTCCTCAAGGGAGGAACAACCTAAGACAGGCACAGTTGCAGGGGGGCCATCAGGTGAGAAATTGGGGATCAACAGAGGTGAGCCTTAAAACCTCACCCCCGCTGTTTTGAGAGAAATCTTCTGCATCTGTGGATGTTTTATTGCCCTTGTCTAGCTTGGATTAACACTTAGTCTTCAGGCACACACCTGATCATCTACATTTGCTCTCTTACAGCACTAAACTATGTTTTCTACCTTTATCTTGCATCTACCTACCACTTCAGCATTTTATTAAAAATAATAATAATAATAATAATAATAAGGGAGAAATGTGGGATTCACATATAAATCAAGTATAAAAATCAAACAAATATTCATATTTGACCTGATTGTTTATAGTTGATGATGTGTGATCAAAACCAAAAGTTTCTGTGATGACTGCCCTTGTACTGTTCACCATGTAAGAACTTATTCACTATGTAAGAGCTTGTTCACCATGTAAGAACTTGTTCGTTATGCTTCAGAAGATTGGAGACTGACGAGAATTAGGCTTGGGGTGGATTAATGATTGTGCATTGAGCATTGAGTCCCCTATACAGAAATTTATTGTTGTTAACAACCATTTGATCAATAAATATGAGAGATGCCCTCTCAAAAAAATAAAATTAAATAAATAAATAAATAAATAAATAAATCTAATTCATTAAATACTGATGTATGTCAGGTTATTAGTCATATATATACCTACAGCCTTTAAAATAAATTTAGGCAGATCTTAAATAAAACATCAACACTAAGGTTTTCCATTGGGGAACCCTGCTGTATGAGATGGTTTCTCTTGACTGATGTTAGGGAATGTACAGCGCCTCTTACCTGCCACATCCAGGATTGAACAGAGATACGTGGAGAGCCAGGGGTCACTTTAGTCAGGCCAGGAGGTCCCAGGCCCCCCAAACCAGGCAGGGTAAGAGGGCTTTAAGAACATCTAACATGTTTGTTCTATTATCTATCTCTATGTCTGCCTCCCCCCAGTAAACTGTTTCCTTGAGAGTAGTTTCATTCATTCATTCATTCATTCACATTCATATCTGTCTAGCTTCTAGCTCTGTCCCAAGCATCTGGTAGCTGCTCCAAGTGAACTGACATCCATGTCCTGGGAGACCCAGGGTCAGATGGCCCCTGCAGGCCTCCACATCTCTCCGAAGGAGCAGGGGAAAGCCTTGGTGCTTTCCCAGTTGCAAGCGATGTTTGTCCTCCATCTTCGCCCCCTCACTGAAGTGGAGGGGTGCTGCACCTGTCTACAGAAACTGAATTCCCAGCCATGCCACGCCCCTGCTGGAGTGCCCCTCTCTAATCACAAGCATGAGGCCGAGCTGCTGCAGGAAGGACGAAGCACTCCCAGCTCTGTGCAGCCTGACTCCCTGGCTCTCCAGCTCCCATGAGCCACTCCAAGTGAATGACAGATGGTGGATCGGGAGTTCTTTCTCCTCTTTTCTTCTGGAGTAAGGTCCAAGGAACACAGTGAGAAGCCCTATAACCTAAAGTCCCAGTACTTACAAGCACCCCACACTTGGCTCAATGCTCTTTCATCAATCTCTTGAAATTCTTAACTGTTTTTGAACAAAGGAGCCACACATTTTCATTTTGCACTGAGTCCGGCAAATTATGTGGCTTGCCCTGTCTCTCAAGTGCAGGGCTGCAACAAGAAAATAGAAGAAAAAATCAAAGTGTGTTCATCAAATAATGTCCCTGAAGAGAAAAAAGACCCCAAGGTAACTGTCATCACCAGCCACCTTGTCAACAGAAAATACCTGTAAATGCAAATTTGGTGGAAATGAGTCTTTTTTTCTTGGAGCGAGAGTGGAGAGCTCAGAAAACAGTCTTTGCTGCCTGTAACTGTTTTCACATTTGACTCTAGGTTCATTGGCAGGAAACATGAGGAAATTTAAAAGTTGTGGTGGTGGGGTAGTGGGATTAAGGGAAAATAATATTACCTTAAATTTTTTAGAAACTTATCCTTAAATTAATGGCAAATAGACATTCAATGGAAAAATTGCTCCAAGGAGAACCTGAGTGGAAGGTAACATAAATGTAGTATGGAGATGACTTGAACCTCTCTGTCATATTTTATCCTCACATTTCCAAATAAAGAAAAGATGGTTACAGAGATGAAGGTCAGGAAAACATGGCTAATTATATCTTTAATGGTTATCAAAGGAGTCTTGACATGTTACCAGGAAAAATTACTTGAAATTTCTAGAGGGATTTTGTAAGACATTGTATGTCTGTATTTTTCCAGGTTAAATTTCTATGCTACAGAAAAAAAAATAACCTTCAGTATCAAATAAAGGAAGATGGGAGTCAAATTATTGGGTGTCCCAGTGTAGAACTTCTCAGTCAATTCATTCCTTACACCTGTCCCCATGAGGTGCCTTCCATCAAAGTCACCATAGAATTTTTCATCACCTTCTACAATGAATTTTGCAGCATTCACTCACCTTAAAAAAAATTTTTTTTAAATAAGATTTTTACTTTAAAATCATTTTTGACTTAACAAAAATTGTCCAGGTAGAACAGAGTTCCCACGCGCTCCTCACCCAGTTCCCCTGTCGCTAACATCTTCTGTCATCGTGTCACTTTTACCACAGTGAAGAAACCAACGTTGGTACATTACTATCAGCTAGACTCTGTGCTTTTCTCTGATTTCATTCGTTTCCCACTGATATCCTGCCTCTGTTCCAGGATCCCGTGCAGGACAACAGATTGAATTCAGTCATCCTATCTCTTCAGTCTCTTCCGGTCTGCGACAGGTTGTTAGACTTTTCTTATTTGTCAATGACCTTGACAGTTGTGAGGAGCACCAGCCAGGTATTTTGTTGGATGTCCCTCACTTCGGGTCTTTCTCATAACGACACTGGGGGTCTTGGGTGAGACCACCACAGAGGTGAAGTGCTCTTCTCATCACATCACACCAAGGGTAGGTGCTATCACCAGGACTTATTGCTGGTGATCTTGACCTTGATCAGCAAGCTAAGGTAGTTTTTGCCAGATTCCTCTACCATAAAGTCCCTCCCCCTCCCACCTCCTGCTGCATCTACCCCTTGGAAGCAAGTCACTGAAGCACAGCCCACATTCAATGTGGGGAGGCGGGCAGAGGGGAACTTAGCTCCACCTCCTGGCAGCAGGAGTATCTGTGTAAATTATTTAGAAAGAACTCTTCTTCTACAAGAAAGATTTGCCTCTTTCCCTTCACTTATTTATCTCAGTATGGACTCATGGATATTTATCTTATACTTTGGCTTATAACCCAGTACTACATTATTTATTTTGTTGCTCAGATTTTTCCAGCTTTGGCCACTGGGAGCTCTTGCAGGTTGGCCCCTCTGTCCCTTGGACACACTCCATCCTTTTGTTTTGTTTTGTTTTGCACTTTCTTACTTTCCTGCACTGCAAGTTACTTCAGCCTTACCTTGTATTTCCCTGCCCCAGCCTTAGCATCGGCCTTTCCTCCCAGAAGCTTTGTTTCTTGTACTGGACAATGGTTTTAGTGACTAAGATCTGCCTGCTGGGTCCACCTATCATTTTGTTCCTACTCTAGGCATCAATCTTAAGTCTCAGTAACTCCTCTGCTTGAAACGCATTGTGGTTCTGATTGTCTGCAGAACAAAGTCCAGACTCCCTGGCTTTGCATCAAGGCTCCCTCACAATTAGCTCCCATCCAGCTTCCCCAGGCTTATCTCCACTCCCTGCAGGCCTCCTGCGCCCCAGCCAGATACCGCACGCTCCCAGCATCTTCCACTCCCTCCTCCTCTCCCACATCTTCAGCGTAGCTTATTCAGTTCCTGCCGCTTGCCCATCCTTTCTTTACAATTCCATAATGTCAAAATCTCCCAACCCAAACGCTTAGAATAATTTCTCCCCCTCCAAGCTTTCTGAATCTCTTCAACAGGAAATCGGACTTCTCCCTTTGAAATCAGACATTACCAACTTTACATGGAAAAAGCACAAGCAATCTACAAAATATTTTAAGATCTCTGGTTTTGCTGAATTCACCTACAACCTGTTTTGCAGGTGAAGAAATTAAAGCCCAAGATGGTAAAGTGACTTTTCCAATGTTACACAGCTAACAAGAGGCGAAAGCCAAGATTAGAAACCAAGCCTTCTCATTCCAAATCCGATGCTCTTACTGTCCCTCCACATTACCTTGCATTATCTTTACTGCTCTCTCTCTTATTTGATCATAATTTCCATACAGATGGGGGCTATCCCCCACGTATTTTTATATGACTCCCAGTGCCTATAAACATGTTTGGATACAGTAGGGACTTGATAATTATTGACTAACAAAGGAATAAATGAAATCTCTCTAAAAACAAAAAGGGCATACAATTTACTTTTCCACAAGGAATATGAGGAATGTGGTACCTCTCTCACCTGCATCATTACTGTCACCAGCATTATATTTCCTGGGTTTTGTTTTACTTTTATCTTTGCTAACTTTATAGGCAAAGACAAGATCACACTGTGGTCTTAATTTGTGTCTCTTGATTATCAGTGACTTTGAATGTTTTTCATGCATTTACTGGCACTGGATAATTCTTCTCTTTCATTGTCCTACCCATTTTTCATTAAGGCAATAGTAATTTTCATAATGATTTAAAAGAGCTCTTTATATATTAACAACAATGGTCTTTTTTGTGTGTGAATATTTTATTCTTCATAGTTCAACACCTATTAATTGTATTTATATTTTCAGTTGTACTAAGTTCTAAACTTACAGGAAGAATGTTGATTACAACAGTATAATTTTAAGAAAAAACTGGAAAAAGTATAAATATACAATAGTAAGGAATAATAAGGCAACCTATAGCGCATTCATTTGAGTAGGATATTATTCATTGATTGAAAAAAAACATGTTTTAATAAAAGTAAAAGACTCATACACCTGCCTACTGAATAATAGATGGAAAAGTATGTACTATAAATACAGTATGACCCCAATTTAAAATACATGTTCCATTAGAATAAAAAAGCTGAACTTAAATTCACAAAGTTATTTGCAATGGTTATATTGGGGTTATGGAATCATAGGCAGTTTTTATTTTCTTCTTTAAATATTTCTGTTCTCCAAATCTATGATGAACATATATTCACAAAGAAGGGGGGAAATTTGTTTTTGTTAAATACTGCTAAAAAGTGTGTGTTTGAGGGGCATGTCTGAGGGTGACAGGGCTATGAGGAAGCATCTCTTAACTCTCATTTGCTGGAGGGAACTGAGGCCCAGGGTGACAGACTATCTTTTCCCAGGGGACCCGGAAGAGCAAACTCGGCAGCCCTGCATTTCCAAGGAGTTACTTGGCAACCCAGACCCCACCACAACCTCTCAACAAATATAGTCTCACACATCACACACAGGGTGCATCTAGATAAGCAAGCAGGCAGTGTCTGTAAAACAGTATAAGAGTAATCAAAGAGGAGATGTGGAATAGACAATGGTGTCCTCATACCCAAGGTGTCACACAACCCAGCACTTACCATTAGAAGCCAAACAATTGTGCCTCTTAGTTATCAAGGCATGCAAAGTCACATTTCTCAGTGGCCCCCTGGGGGAATTCATAACCTGCTAATCCCAGCCAGAGCATTCTTAGAAATGTCACCTGCCTAAGCCAGTCATTCTGAAAACAGAGGTGTGGATCACAGTCATTGGAGAGGGAGCTCCAGAAGTTATTTAGGGATGAGTGTTTCTGTGAGAACATTGGTGCCTGGTGAACATCCCCCATGGGAGTGCGGCTCTATCTGCACTTAGCACAAGCTTGGCAGAATCTAATACCATTCTCTTTCCAGGACCGTGGCCTTCCCCTCCCCCCACAGATTTCTGGTTTTCAGAGAAGGAGGAAGTCCCTTAGCAGGCATCTAGACCCTGGGAGCCAGAGAACCTTCTCCTTCTCTAAATCTTGAGGGCGGGGAGAGAGTGGCTGACCCTGCAGCTGTATATCCCAGGATCTGTGTAAGCTGGCTTCTGTCTGGGTTCAGCAATGACTGATGAGAGGCTCTGAAGGGAGATGGGGAGGAGAAAGAGCATGTCTCTGCCCACCTCTGCCAAAAGATGCATCTCCTCCAGCTCCAGCTACTGCAAAACAGACCCACTGTGGTCACAGCTTTGGCCAGAGGACCCCCAGCCCCTATACTCAAGTAATGCCACCTCTTTCTTTTGTCCCTCCAGCCTGAGGTGAGGGTGGCCTCCTGCTGTAACCAACCTCTCGGTGGCCCCACTGTCCCCTGTTTGGCTTCTCAGCCATTCCTTCACCTACAAAATCAGTTCCTGTTGGAAATGCTCAAGATGGGTACTGTCTTTGCCGTTTGGACACCCACCCTGGCAGGAATAACAGACCATTTCAGTGACCTTCTGCACTGCTTTCAGTTCAAAGATCCAAAGGAGGGAAGAAATTGCTCTGGCCTGAAAGAAACCACTTTGTGGACAGGGAGGCCTTCCATTGAAAATCAGCCTCAAAACTGGCCACAGCTTCCTCATGATTGGAGCTTTGAAAACCAGCATAAGCCTGGGTGCACTGCTCATGCTGAAGCACCTCACCCATGCAGACATTTTACAACCTGCCTGCAAGAAATGGGGGAGATGTGATGGCTAAACATGTTTGTTAAAGCTTATTAAGATTCTTCTCCCAAGAAGTCTAAGAAACCCTGGAAAAATCAGTTCTGTGGCTGCAGGGAAACTTTCACCTGAATTCAGTACCCTGCACAGCCACCCCTGAAGAATTTCCTCTTGGGGAATCACCTTTGGCACCTTCCCAGAAGTAGGTCAGAGGTTATTCAGCAAATGTTCAGTGTGACCTCACGGAGGCGGGAGGAAGGCAGAGGAGTCAGGGAACCACTCACGATGGCCAAGTACACTCCAGAGCCTTTAGAGAAAGGAGCCAGGGAGCCTCCCTCACCTCTGGCGTTTATAGCCCTAAGAGCTGGACTCGAGGAAAACAGGTGGCCCCACAGCGGCTGGCCCCTCATTGTCAGGCCACATGGGCTCCCGGGACTGCAGATTTCTAGACTGGGAGGAACAGCAAGTACAGGATCAAATCCATTTCACCTTCTCTAAAGTGCTCTGCTGACTGAAGATGTTTGAAGCCAAGGCCCTGAGGGCACATTTGTCAAGCTCTCAAAAAATAGAAACCAGGATCAAAGCAGAAGCACTTTCCAAATATAAACATTTGTCACCTACATTCACTTTTGATCTGCCTCATTTTGAATACGTTTCTCCTTTATAAGGACAGCTTAATCTTTCCGTACACACTCTTGGGTCCTTCAAACAGATCCCAGGGACAATTTGGGGTGGTGGGGGGACATGAAAAAGGAAGTCTCAGGCAGACAAAATAAAAGAAAGGAGGAGAAAAAGCCCTCCAGAAGAACTAAACAGGATGGAAAAAAGGACACTTGGCATTTTATATATTACCTCATATTTTTCGGCATCACTATTGCTATTTTGTAAACAGCTGAAGTCACATATCTAAAATACCTCAAGTTTATAGGAGTACAGTCAGAATTTCTTCCTAGCTGTGTCTGACCCTGCAGTCCTCTCAGCCACCTATAATAAGTGGCCTCAGCTAAAGAAAGGCAAGTGACCTCAGACTGGCAGAATGTCCATTGGACACTCAGTGCCCACCCACATCTACATACCTGGAAGGTATCATGCGTGTTAGAGCTGGGAAGCATTCCTGTGGTCCGCTAATCCAGCACTTCCCCAAGACCTGCTGCCCAATTCCGAAGCACAGAGTTTTAGTCCTACTGAAATCACCCAGCTCCACCATGTGTTTCTATAAAATAACACCGAGAATCGATGTCTATAAAGTGAGTGCATATCTCCCTTCTACTGATGGCATGAGATTTCCCTTGTCTAGAGCACCCCTTCTTTGCCCATCCAAATCCTGTGCACTCCTGAAGGCCCAGCTTGAGCATCAACAGTCTCCACAAAGCCTTGCAGACCATCTCAGCACCTGCTCTCCTTTTGAATTCTGCTAAGTTCTCAAATGTTTTCATAGATTTGCTCTTACCCTTTAACTGGATTGTAAGTGCCCTGAAACAAACGGAGCAGAGGGAGCAAACCCAGCAAGGGATGCAGAATCAAGCTGTGTGGCTGGAAGCCACTAGAAGCTGCTGCTACAGGAACAGAACCAACAGGAGGAGGGGGAGACTGAAAAGGGGTCCAGCCTCTCTCAGAATTAGATGGAGTCACTGCCAGGGATGGGCTTCCCCTACTGGCCTAAGCAAAGGAAAAAGAAAAACTAATTTTCTCTATCATAAATCATGAACCTGGAGAACCTCACTTTCCAAAAGAGAAAAAAAACAACAAGGAATTAGGGTCCAGAAAGAGGAAGATGGGTCAGAGGCTGGGAAGAAGGTTCTCCCAAACTGCCTTTCTGACCAGGCACTGGTCCTGGTTCCAGCCTTCCCCAAATGAGAAAGTGTCCTCTCTTTGCTTCCTCTGAGCTGGAGATCAGCCTGCAGATTCATTTAAGGCCAACCTGGAGAGATTTACACTCTCCTATTTGATATAGTCCTCTTGATGAAATCATGAGATACATAATTATAACAAGAGATCAGGTTTAATTTAGGAAATTTGGTAATTGTTGAGCACGGTCAATCATCTTTAAAGCAAACACACTTACAGTCTTAGAGATAAAGCTCATTCCTCTGTGATGAGGTCGTTTCATGGACTGCTACTAGGTCCTGGGCAGGGTTTCAAAGCCGTTAAGTTACCCTAGGTGTGATAGAGCTGCTGGGATTTATGGGAATGTTGGCACCCAGGTGACAGGTTGGATAATCTTTAACAGAGGAAGTCTGTCTGGTGCCTGCTCTTTGTTCCAGCTCCACTTTACATTTGAGAACCCTTGTGATATACTTGCTATTCACAGCCGTGTTTTGGACTGTCACAAGCCTGGTCTGGTATTGGATGCTGAGCAAATAAGGTGCCCCCCGCCTGAATCCCTCCACTTAAAGCTAGCAAGGCAAAGACAGAATTTGCTCCTTACTCAGTAATATTTTGCAAAGGCAGTGAGGTGCATTTTCTAAAATGTATTTTATGTAATTTGCTTATTAGGTAAAACATGATGAATTTGGGGCTCTGAGCACGTTTTGCAAGTTCGGCTACTAGGGTCACACAATGTATCTCTTAAAAGGGCAGTTTTTCCAAGAGGACAAAAACTCTTGTCCAGCCAATTTCTTGAAGCCTGTTAATAGAAAAGGATGCAGAAGACAACTCAATGTTTTCAAAGCTAACAGAGGACCTTGGGAAAGGGTGAGATGCCAAGCAATTGGGTATGAAAGCTTTAAGTTTTTCCCTCCCTGCAAGAAGAAATTCTTTTAAGACACACAGAGTGTACACACATTAATGGGTCAATAAACCAAGAATGACTAGACCAACCATTGCTTTTCACCTGCACGCTACCTAATGCCAGCTGAGCTTTACCAATGGCTGCAGCAAATATCCAAGTTGACTTTAAGGCCATTGACCTCTTGTCAATGTGGTGAAGATGAGGAGCTAGTCCCCTTCAGGAGCCCACTGGTGAGCATATTTTGATGGAATTACTCAATTCAATTTGTTGTATTAGTTAACTAAAAGTCCTCTGAGAAGCAAAGACCGCGTTTCTAGTACCCTGGAGGATGGGCTCAATGGCTGCTTCCTTCAAAAATGACTGACATGAAAGGCATGGTTTGTGTTTACTTTGTTCGGACTTGAATGGCTGTTTAGCATCACTTCTTGCAGCAAATACCTATTAACCCCCAACCCGAGGTTAAACACAGGGATACAGAGATAAATGAAACAGTCAGTGTCATCCAAGAGCTCCCTGTGGGCAGGCAGATTGGGAAGCAGCTGTGAAGAATTGCTACAGGAAGTCCAGGCACGCGGGGAGGGGGGATGGCAGGGCCCCCTCTCTCTGGAGGGAGAACACTGCCAAATTCAGCACTGGGCTCCTGGGCCTGAGGCAGGCTCACCTTTCTCAAGGAGACTCCTCTACAGACAACATTAACAGGGGCTGAGGCCCTCAGCTGGCGCCAGTGGACTGCGCCAACTGCTGTCAGCAGCCACGGAGCTGAGGGCAGCAGAAGTCAGGCTGTCACCCTGAGCGTGTGAGCTCACAGGCCTGTACCCTGAGCACGAGGACTGAGGACGGCCCCACCAACAGGGCCCCTCAGAGCCCTGCAGCAGACACCGCTACCCGCACAGCGCTCACCAGATGCTCCCCTGGGTGAGAGAGAGACTGGGCATCTGGGGGGCAGGGAAGACACTCCAAAGCACAGTCACCTCTGGAGGACCAACACTGGAGTGAGACCTGGAACAGCCCAAGCGCACTCACCGAGATGCCAGCAGGGCAAACTATGTTCCCCCAACAACACATTTTCCATCACCCTGTGACTTTGCCTTGCAAAGGGAACAGAGGTCATGATGAAGGTACCTGAAGGATTTCTTTTTTAAGGGGATTTTCATTAGACTACCAGTTTGGTAGAAAAATAAGTGCATTTCTTACCTATCATGACATAGGTGGGCCCGGATATTTCATGAAATAAGGCTCTTTGCTTCCTCAGACTGTACACCTACTGGGCTCAGGACACTCACATGTAAAGTGAAGGATTGGACTGGCTGATCTCTGAGGTCTCACATTTAATCTATTGGCTTCTTGGCCCTAAACAATTCATTTCCCCAAACCCTCTATCAGCAAAATCCAACACTGGCTTTTCATTCAACCGCTATTTATCTTCATCACTGAAGGCCTTTCTTGAAGACAAAGAAAACATATAGGAAAGAAAAAGTAAGGAAAAAGGAGAAAAGATCCCATAATCTCCTCACCCAGATATTTATCCATCATGGTGCTTTATGTAAAGAGTGATTTTCCTGTTATATTTAGATTACAATCAAACTGTAAAAGAACTGTTATCTCCCTGTTCCTGCTTTTGACTTTAAACTCTGAGACCTTTGTCCTCTTATATTAGAGAAGCTGTAAATACTACAGGAGAATGTTTACATTTTAAAAATCCATTTTCCTTGATCATTTGTAGAAGGAAGAAAAAAATCTTTGTACTAACATACCAATTCATCTCGACTTTGTAAAAACTGCTTCCCACAGAAACTACATTTTGCACAAAGTCACCTGAAGGCCACCGTCCATTCAGCATTTCCTTTCACTCATTTCTCCAGTGTGGGTCAGAGTTTCACTATGTCTGTCTCTCAATCTTTCATTCTCGTGTCCTTGACAAGCCCCTGACAGAGCCGAAAGCAAGTTGGGAAGAAATCAGAACCTTCCCTTGTAAACTTGGGGCTGACCTTGCAACCGATGTGGGTTTCTGACATTTGCTGTGTTCTAAATTTGGAATCAGCACAAGCGTAGGATTTATTTCTCACCTTTTAGAAAAATGGGTTTGGTAGTCCTTCCTAAGAATTATAAAAATCCCAATCTAGTTATCAAGAAACCAAATGGCAGCTCTTACTTGGTCACTGGGAAAGCAAGTACCTTGCCAGAGAAATGTCTGGTGGCCAGCCAAAGATGAAGTGGAAGGCAGGCAGAGGAAACCATGGCGGTGTTTGGTAAGAGCGTTTGGGTGAATTCTGGCCATCCTGGAAATAGACTGGTGAAAGTCTGTACTCATGCTCCACTGGGGCACAGGCTGGAAACGGGAACAGTCCCGCAATTGACATGAGCCCATCTGCTGACACGTGGTCCCCCAGAGCACCAACCCTGGCCAGAAACAGCCACGTGCTGACCACTGAAATGAGTGGGATGGTGGAGGCGGGATGCTGTGATGGCATCATCGCTCAGTTGCCAAACTGCCCAGGTCCTTCCTGCTGAGGAAGCAACCCTGCAAAAGGTGTTTCTTATCCATTATAAACACAGTTGGAAGGATTTGTAGAATGGCAGCATGTGACCAGTCCTAAATGAAGACTTTGTTTCATTCTAAAGTCATTTCCCAACCTTCCACAGATGCACAGATGTTACGCCTTGTAGAGCCTTGATGGGTTAAAATAGATACTTTTATCCACACCCAGAAAAAATCTGTACCCAATTCATATTACCAAGATACTGTTAACAAGACTCAATTCAGTCAACCACATTATTGCACGCAACCCTGGAAAGTCCTGTTCTTAGAATGAAAGGCAATGGGAGAGACGAAAAGGGATAGGATTTAGCCACTGCCCTCCAGAGGATAAAACAAAAATAACTACACTAGATATAGAATGAGGCCATCCAGGGTCACAGGAGAGAACCTCCAGGGTTTGGTGTCTTGTGTTGTTGAGTAAGTAGCATCTCTTAGGCAGGAGCCTGGGTCGGACAGAGAGGACCTTCCATCAGGAAGACCGGCAAAAGCCTGGGGCGGTGGTTCTCAATGCTGGCTGCACATTAGAGTCACCTGGGGAGCTTTCAAGATTACTCATGCCCAGGCACGTCCCAGACATTTTTCTTCAAATGATGTAGGGAAGGTCCTGGACGTCTATATTTCTTAAAAGCCCAGTGATTCAAATGCACAGCCTGGGTGGATAACTGCTTATCTCGGGCAGGAGCACACTGGGGACTTTGGCGGAGCAGTGAACAGCACTGTTCAGGGACATTGAGCATAGGACGTGAACAGGGTTGGATAGAGCTTACAGCTGGGGACACCTGGGTGCTAGCAGATCTTGGAGCTAACCCCAAGAATTTAAAGCATTCTCCTTGGACAGATCTCTTTCCTGCTGTCTGGGACAGAAAACGAAAGGAGAATCTTTGTTACACATCTCAAACTTAGGGAGAATCCTATGGGTACTTGTATGGCATACTGCACCACTTTTTCTGACAAACCCTTCCAATCAGTGCTCATAAATAGCGAAGAGAGTAGAGAGAGAATGCAGAAAGATGACTCATCCAATTTTAGCAAAAGGAAAAACGTAGCATGCATCAGAGGAGAGCCAGAGAGATGCATATCCTAAAAAGTACTCTTTCTTCACTCTTCCACCCCTCCCACCCTCCCCCACCACCAAATAATTCATAACAGAGCATGTATGCTCTCCTCGGAGTAGCTATTCCTCACTAGCCTAGAGGAACCAATGTTTATTTGACATTGGGTGGGGGGCCAGGATCAACTATTCAAACTATATCAGGCTTAACTTATGAACTGCAGAGTATACAAATCAGGTAGGTCTTCATTCAGTGAAAGGTACTGACCATCTGTTCTGTGTACCAGGCTCTGTTTTAGGGGCGTGAGAGCACAGTGCTGAGCAAGCCTTGGCCCTGCCCTTAAGGAGCTCACCATCCGGTAGAGGAGACAGACACATAGACACTGAACTTCACTGGTCAGAGAAACCCATGATTTTACTGGGGTCACAAAGGAGGTACCCCAGCCAGGCCAGGGAGACTGAGTAGCCCCACAAAAGGGGTGGGGGTGTGTATTCAGTCCAGGCAGGGAGGACAGCAAGAGTTAAGATCTATGAAAGTGGCCAAGGACAGAGGGGAAGAGTAATTACAATAACTAGAAGCAGTTCAGAAGGATGACATCTTATTTTTTTAAATGAGACTGGAGAGAGAAGCGGGGTGGTGTAGACTTTATCTTGGGCAGTGGTAAACCAGCAAAGGTTTCAGTAGGGAAATGACATGACCCAGGTTTGTGTCTCCTAAGGAACTGCTTGGGAGGCTGGATGGCGGTGAAATCAGAGACCTGACAGGATCCATGCAGGGGGCTTAGCACTTCCAGGAGGAAAAAGACCAACGGGAACTACTTCCATGAGCCTACATTTGGGGGAGGGGGTTTATTAAAATATATTAAACAAATGATTGTACAAATAGTTAATTATAATTACGATAAATGGTAGGAAGGAAAGGTACAACATGCTGAAAAAACATATAATCAGGGGGACCCAGCCATGTGTGGGGTATCAGAACAGGCTTCCTAAGGAAGTAACATTTAAACAAGGTCTGGAGTCGGTTTGCCAAAGGTATGGAGAGGGCAGATGGAGGCAGAAGGGCACGGGGCCAGTGGACTGGTGTTATGGCAAAGCAAAGCACAGATGCAAAGGGCCTAGGGGGCTGGGGGCCGCCACACAGCACAGCCCAGGTGTGAGGGGCAAGCAGGCACGACGAAACCTGCAAGGTGGTTGACAATCTGACGGGCAGGCTGCCGTGGCCATGTTGAGTGAAGACCATGGTCTTCGCTATAAGAGACAAGCAAGGGTTTGATGGAGTAGAGAATGACACAATCGGACCTGAAAATCATTCTGGCTGCTGGGTGGAGAGAAATTGGTGGGTGGAAATATTAAGGACCTAGAAGTGATGAGAGTAGGGTCTGGGACAGACACCAAGGAACAGCAACCTGTAAGGGACTGCAGAGGATGAGAAGCCCATGAAGGAGACAGGGATGCAGTGGCCAGAGAGGCAGGAAGGAAACCAGGAGAGAGGCAGGCTGGAAGCTAAGGGAAGCATGTTCATAGTGAAGGCAGGTAAGAAAAGTATCTGCTTGATTTTGCCCCAAACAGGCTGTAGATGACCTTGGCCAGAGCAGCTCCAACTGAGCAGTGGGTCCAAACCAGATTCCAGCAGTCTGAGGTATAAATGGAAGTGAGGAAGCAGAGACTTGAGTGTAAACAACTCTTGCCTGAAGCAGGGCAATTAAAGGGAATAGGGAGATAGGTGGATGGCTCCTGGGGAGGGTCAAACGGGATAATGCATGTGAAAGGGCCCTGCTCTGTAACAAGCTCACCCATTATTATTAGAGCATGGAGTGATGTACAATCCACACTGCCAGCCACTATCTCCCTACGTGCCAAATTGGGCTTTGTGTTATTCACAGTAGGTCCTTTATTCTTCACCACAGCCCAGTGAGATAGGGATGACTGTTCCACATTACAGATGACAACCCTGAGGCTCAGACGGGCATTTGCCTTCTCTGTTATCAAGTTAGAGTTAGGCTTTAACCCAGGTCTGTCAGCCAGAGGTCTGTGCTCTTTCCGATAGATGGCCCTGCTGCCTCCTCTTTTGGAGGCATCTTCAAACAGACACCTCCCCACACCCCTGGGGTCCTGTGTGGTGGTGGCTGCAGTGACTGGGCTCTCTATTTGCTCACATTCTGCCCCTTAAGTTAGTGGGGTTAGGCCATGTGCCAGTAACAAGCGTGGAATTTGGATTCAGCCAGACCTGGGTTCAAATACCACCTGTATCACTGTCTAAACTGTGAGCTTTACTTTCCATGTCAGGAAAAGAGAGAAAGAGAAAAAAGTATTAAAAAAAAAAAAAAAAAAGAACAGAGAACATTTCGCCATGGGCTTAGGAGGGGAAGTGCTTATAACGTGTTTTGTCAGTGCGGGCACGTCAGCTCTCAGTCAGTGTGGGCGCGAGTACTGACTCAGTTCCTCCCCGGAGCACGCCTGCGCACAAACCCACACCCAGAGTGTCTCTCCTGCATCGTAAACGACGAGATGAAAGGCCTGCTGCGGACCCAAACATGAGCTGTTTGGACTCAAACCCGCACTGGCCACCTCCCGGGCCACTGCAGGGAAGTCCCCTGACCAAGAGTCGCCTTCGCCTCCACCTTCCCCACGGACAGGTTTGGTTCTTGGAACTTGCCCCACCTTCCAGAATCCCTTCTCTCAATGCAGGCAGGACAGTGACCTCGGACAGACAGAAAGCAGGTGGGAGGCAGAGAAAAATCGATCGCGTCAGGGCTAACGATGTTAGGGCTCATACTCTATCTTGTACATGTACCTAATGTGCACATGTTCCAAAATTATAGGCAACTATTGTACTCTAAACCCTCACCCAGCCCCAGCGGACCGGAGGCAATTCAGCACTCCAGCCACTCCAAAAAATATAATTCGAAACTGATAATTCCCCCTGCGCTTTTCTGTGCCCAGTTCCCAGGAATGAACGCAGTCTTCATGAACTGTGTATCCTTCCAGACCTTTTTCTATATACACAAAATTTTACACACAGGTACTTGATAGAGCTTGAATTTATAATTAGCTCTCTCTCTCACCCCATGCCAAGGACATCCCATCATGTCAGCAATACAAATCTACTCCCTTCTTACTAATTGCCACATCTTTTTCTGTGTGTAAACTTCCCTGGATCTTTTAACCATCAGCTCCAATATTACATCTCAAAAATGGCATTACTGTGAGACAGAATCCTGGAATAAAATGTGGCAGGAAATTTTCTATTTAAATTGCCTGACCAAACAATTACTGAGCACCCATATTTCTGTCTCTGGGGGCAGAAAAATAAGATGACTTGTCTGTCCTCATGGGCTCACAGTCTGGAAGCAAAGGCAGATCTAGTCACAGTAGGACAGTCTACAGGGCCTGCGGGGGAGCTTACAGTAGCCAGAGACAAGGCGTAAGCCAACTGCAAGAAATCTGGCAAGTGAGCCCTGCGACGAGGAAAGTGCCAGATCCTTAAGGCCTCTGAATGCATGTAAGGGCTTTCTACTTTTTTTCAAAAATGATAAGAAACTACTGAAACCTTTTACACGGGGGAATGCCATGCAGACTTTCATTTTAAGAAACTCACTCTGCTACCGGGTGGAGAATTGAGGCCAGACTGCAGATGTGGAAGCGGGCTAGGATGTCCCAGAGATCTGCATATAGGGACCCAGTAAGGGACCCTTCAGCCCAACTGGGGCACTCTCAAAGCAGGATAGTGATGTGGATTTTGTGCCTTATTCAGCCAGGAGGTGGGGGGCCGAGGGGTGGAGATACAAAGGATAGGGCGTTTCTAAAAGCTTGAGTCCAGTGGGGAATCTACCATGTTACTAATGTGTGCATCACTCTGGATGAAGCCTGATCAGCGAGCAGCTGCGGTGGATCCTCTGCGGAAAGAAAGTCTCGTAGGAATGTGACCGGCAGTACATCTCAGGGCAGAGCCCCGGAGTGAAGACAGTCCCTGGCAGAAAGTGGCTCTCCGGCGGTCTGGCCTTGGGTCCTCTCTGACCTGGGCCCTATCTTCCAATCTAGTTGATGGTTTTCCTTTATTCACCTTGTAATCCCTTTAGCAAGACAAAGGGCCTGAAATGCCCTCAGCCTTTCTGGAGGGGGAAAACAAAAACTACAGCTAAACACTGAAGTCTTTCAACATAAGAAGCCATGGCTATGATGCAAGTGATTTGGAGAAGGATGTATTTCAGCCCCACAGTTTCCACTGCCACGTGTACTTTGGATGAGCCCACCAACCCCCAGCTTTCCACGAACCCAACTCTGAAAAGCACTGCCCTAGACTCACTGTAAGGAGACAGTGGGCTTCTCAACAGATCCAATGCCTAAAATTTCCCTCTGCCCCCACCTCAGTCAGACACTTGTTCTCAGAGGCTCAGGAATGAGCTCACCCTCCAGGGGTGTAATTTAGTATAGCACCAACCAAGAAAGATCACAGGACACCCTCAAACATTGGCCAAGCACTCAACACACTCCAGAGACTAACAGAGGCCAGCATTGTAGTTCCCATCCCCCAGAAGAATCAATAGGAGCCAGTCAGTGTAAACAGATCCTCCTCTGCTCTGATGAAGCCACACAGGAGCATCTAAAGGTGCCTTAACAACACTGCTTTGTGAGGCTGCTGGCATGGTGCCATCTTGCTTCTTACTCCCAAGAGGCGGTGAACAGTCCGGGCTGGCAATCTGTGCACACACATTTGGGGAATGTCCACAAGCTATTTGAGTAGCTCCTTCTGGGCTTCAGGCTCATCCTAGCCAGAGGCCAAAGCCCCACCTCATGGCCCGAGTGCTATCTCTCCTCTCTGCGGGGGCTGCGTTTAGGCAAGTGGCCCTTGGGTCTGACAGCATTGGAATGAAGGCGAGCAGAAGGGGTTGAGCTGAGGCAGGGGGCATGCAGGCCAGCATTCTGTGTCCTTTTCCACCCCACAAGCCTTGAGCTTCACACAAAGACGTTCCTTTAGGCAGCCGGTCTGTGCCAAGTCGGTTCTGTTTTCACACCTCTGTTTAGAGATAAGAGGTAAGCTTGCGAGTCACATAACCAAGTTGCGAAATGAACCCGATCAGCTCAACCTGCCCCTTTGAGGTGCCAAAGCGTGGGCTAGCATGGTAGGCCCTCAATGGGGCCCTGTCTCCCTGCCCCCTCCCAAAGCAGGAGCTGCACACCGACCCTCCTCCGGGCCGGCGGCCGGTCGGCTCAGTGCTGGTCTGTGCTGTCCTGCACCGCCGTTCGCTCATGGCCTTTGAAAAGCACTGTGGCTAGCTGACCCCAGGAAGCCCGCTTCTGCCCCTCCCAGCAGGCAGGCCATTGCTCCGCTGGCAGGCGACACCTGTCAGGAGCTCAGTTACCCAGACTTTGGGGGTTTTAGAGGACAAAGGGTAGAAGTTGCAGGACCCTTGGATCTCTGGCCCCCTGAGCCTCTAGGACACTCCAGCTCAGAACAGCATTGTGTATAAGAATCCTGCACTCAGGACCAACTCCCAATCCATTCTTGGTCTACTTCCTGAAATAAGATGGCAGGAAGCTCATATCCAGGTTTGTAAGCAGAAGCTGCAGGGGCGTGCCTCCCTGGAGAGAGCAGTGTCTTGGCCAGTCCTGCCCAACCACTTCTCTGAATCTAGTCGTGGGTACTGACTTGCCCCCTCCTGCACCCCATCTGCCTACCTGCTCCAGCCTGGCTCATCCCCCAGCCAAGCGAGCTTGTGAGGCTTCCAGCCACTGGGCCAAACACAGGCTAATTAGTTTATCATGGAAGTTGTTAGAGTGTCCGACTCAGCCTCCCCTTGCTGTCAGAGCTGGCAGTGCAATGTTTCGGGCATCACCAGCTTCACAGAGCTTGAGCTCAGAGATGGAGTCCCTGATGGCCCCAACAATACCTTGCACAAAGAACACTTACTGAATGTATGAGTGGGAAAACGGGTGGATGAAGAAAGTCTTTCCTATCATCAAAAGTGAATGAGGTTAAATGCCAACTTCTGCACAGAGCTAACCTGAATGTGGCTTTCATGGGCTGGAAGTGGCATCGGGCAAGGATGGGAAGGTGGGTTTTAGGCTGCTTAACTCGGCCTTGCAAACACAGTACTGCTCATGCATTAGTGCATAGATACCAACTAATGCCAATTTGGAAGGAAGCCTGAATGAGACCCAGAATGTCTTTCTAAGGTTGGCTGCAACTGGTGACTGCCACTAAGACACAATGAGAAATGAGTGCCAGAACAGCTCTGCCTCACCTTCTTTCCTTCCAGATTCTACGGTCTTGACCATGACCCTTCCCTGGGTACAAGGCAGCTCAGCCAACCTTATGCCACTCTCCCATATCCTTATTCTCTCTTGCTTAGCAGAACTAGATTCTCCTCTCAATTACTTGAGGAATCTTTTAGAGCAGGGGACCCTGATCTTTGCTCAATCACCACATATGATTGTTATTGCATGGATTCCATGTACTGAGGATCCTGTCTACCAAACCAACTATACTTACTAAATGACACATCTTTGAATCAACATAGATGACTAGTAGTCACCACATTGAGTAGTTGCAGTTCTAGCCCAAAGGAAAGGGACTGAGTTTCCTTAGCTCATGCATTTCAGCACTGGCCAATGCATTATTATTATTATCATCATCATTATTATTATTGCCATTAGTAATATTAAAATGATTTTGAGAACCCACCCACCCAGTATTACCTAGAGATTCCAAGTTAAAACTAAAGACAATTAAGTTGAGAGCCTCACAGGCAGTGAGGTTTTTGGAGCTTGCAAAATGGAAAGAATTCTTTTCCTCTGGCTTTCTGGGATAAGAAAAGCTAGTTGACTCAGCGACAGATCTTGTGGAAAACCAGCCTCTCAACTCCCCAGCCTGGGGGTTGACCAAACCAAATTATTTTATGTATCAGGCTACCTCCTCCTTGTCCAACAAGGACTGAGTGCTGGCTTGCACAAGGAGGTCCCACAGACATGGGCTCACTTCATTCCTGCGTGCCCTCCCTGCGTGCCCTCCTTCGCCCACCTCTTGTAAGAATTTGTGCCTGAGGTGGGGGTAGTTACAGTAGCAGGGACATTAGCAACATTTAAGGCCTTCTTATCTGGCCCTAACCTACTTTCCAGAGGAGCTTATCTCTCTCTCCACCCAAACTACTTATGTCACAGGCAGTCAGTGGTGGGAGGGGAAGGTTCAGGACTCCTAGGGAGGGGTGGGTGTAGCTTGAAAAGCATAGTTTTATATGTGGAAAATGAAAACAAATGCCTATTGCTTTCTTAGTATAAATTACAGAGAAAAGCTCCGTAAAACCTTGACTGATAGAGATCCCCAGAAGATAACCAGAGGCTGGCCCAGTTTAGAGGGGTCCATCAGTGTCTCCAGGACTGGGGTAGAGGGAAGGCCAAAGATGTTTATATGCACCAAAAAGGGACTGGGTTGGACAAAACTTTCTTCTCTGGCCATGGGGTCTATTCCTAGGCTCTGGGCATGCCGTGGGCAGACCTGCATTCTCATCGCTCAGCCTGTGACCCCTTTTACCAGCCCTCAGGCTGCCCCAGCTCCAATCAGCTCTGAGACTTCTGCCCTCCTCTCAACACTGCCGACCCTGCTGCCCTCAGCCTGATTGGCTGCCAGGTGTCAGCACGCCTGCCAGCACTGAGGCATCTTGGTTGGACCCCTCCACTTGACTCTTAAGTTATTCAATATCTCAAACATCTCAAAGTCCTAACCATAAGCCCCCAGAATAAGTTCAGAACTTTTTAAGTGATCTCATAGCACCTGATACCTTCCCCTTTGCACTAATTTTGACCATTAAACTCTTCTGTATTCTAATTTAAGGTAATCTCTTCCACCAGACCCCAGGGACTTTCTTTGTTTTGATCACCAATATAGCAGAGTTAGTAGTTAACTCTTTACTACGGGCTTGCTATACATGCTCTTGGTCAAGTACCTTATACAAGGAGCTTTACAAACATTATTCACATCAACTCTATGAATTAGATATTATTTCCATTTTGCAGCCTAAGAAATGTAGTCTTTGAGAGGTTACCCAAGGCCACCCCACAAATATGAGTGACACCAGGATTGGAACACCACTCTGCCTGATCTCAGAGCCTTTTCATTTCCCCTCTACCACCTGCCTCTTATTCCCTTAGTGGTGAATACTGTGTTTGCTACATGAATGAATGACATGGCATTTAACAACTGATCATCCACATTTCCAATGTGGACCATGTCATTTCTGGACTTTGTTTTCCTCCTCTCCTTTTAATTTTTTTAGCTTCTCATTCCCAATCCTTTCCCCTTCCTAGGCTTCCAAGAATACAGTCTTTGTAAGGTATATTGCGCTGTTTTGCAGAGTGTCTAGAAACCTTGTTCTGTTTCTTACTGTTTCAATCAACACTATGTTTTTAAATACACATTGGTTGCATCTACATCAATTTCTTACTTCTAGCTGCTGACAGAATTCCATAGTTCCTATCCAGCAAAGCTGACTTATTTCATTCCCAAGTGTTTGACACCGTAGTTGCCGCTACTCCCCACTACCCCAGAGAACGCCCCGTGTACCTTCGGTGCATTTGAGGCAGGCTCCATTTCCCCATGAGCATGTCAGGCAGATTATATCTGGGATGTGAGACTGGAGGAGCAGGCTGCCCTATACCCTCTGACTTGGCCTGTGACAGGCAGGATAAGAAGCCACCTACAAATCCATTTTAACTTTGAGCCTTCAGAATCTTAAGTCTCCAAGGATACCTTCGGAATAGATTTTCTACCACCTGGTTCCTTTCTTATGCATATGAACATGTCTTATCCACTATGAAAAGTCTCTAGAACTTAGTGGTTATGTGGACAGATTTTGGAGATATGCACCCTGGGTTCAAATTGTATTTTACCACTTACTCCCTATACTCAGTTTCTCTGTGTCTCATTTTTCTCATCTGCAAAATGTGGATGGCAATAATAAGAGTACCCACCACACAGGGTTGTTACATTTAGAACAGTTCTTGGCACTAGCAAGTACTTAACAAATGTTAGACCTCATTGCTTAAAATATGTATAGGGTCTGAGCCCACAAAACTATACACATAGCTTCTGATATTATCAGAATAGAAAAGTGAAGACATTAAAAAGAAAACAGATGATGTGTCTGGCTACACCAAAGTAATTCTCTTTGTAATCTCTAATTACAAAGACTTTACAGGCCTGTTTTGGTCTTCTAAGACCAAACACTTAAGTATAAACAACAGAACCCCAAAGAAATCTGTTCCTTCTCTCTGTCTGGCTCTCAGAATTTTACAACTAACAAGTTCTGGCCCCAGAAAGACCCCGCTCACACCCCTAGTGTGTAAGATGCTCTTGGCTGTCACCATTGGTTTTCTACCTCTTTGCCCCTTTCTGATACTAGAACCCTTAAGAGTTTAAGCTGGACTCAGAAGAGAGCGTCAGGCCAGGGGAACTTTAGGGCTAACACTGGCTATAGGAAACACTGCTCCTTCTAAGTGTTGTGTGACTTGAGGGTGACTCAGTCCTGACAGCCTTGATTTGGGCCATATTTAGGAAGCTGCTCTGGTGGGACTCAAGCCTGAAATTTATGGCTTGTTTGTCCTGGACCCATGCAATATTTTCTCTTGCCTTGAAGATGAAAGGGTTACTATTCCCCCACACTTCCCCTTCTCCTGCATTTTGTAACATGTAGCATCTGCAGTGTCCCTCTTACTTATCTGGAGAATTAACTTCTGAAGGATATGCTCATCTCCCCAATCAGCCATAGCTGAGGGCCTTGAAACACAAGACCCTAAATGGACCATCAGATGGCTTTCTGAAAAACATCTTCACGCTCGCTCTGTCACGCTCCTTCCCACCCCTGCAACTGTTATCTGCACTATAAACTGCATGGAAAGACACTGGAGTGGACCAAGAAAAGCCAGTCTTCTCACAAACTTATAAATTCCTTGGGAGAAGGGCTTACCTCTTAAGAGTTCTTTGGTCCCTACAGTGCCTAGCACAGTGTCTTATACATAGTAGATGCTCAAATATTTGTTGATTGATAAGATGCCAAGACTTAGATCAGTCTGAGTGGATGACATTTGTCTAAGGAAAAACAAATAGGTTCATACACAAAACCTTTTTATTCTCCTTATCAGGAATAGTCAAAATATTACACTAAAACATTTAAATGCAAAAATTGTAGTAGCTGTGAAATATTTCATAAGTTTTAGAATCTACCTAGTGTGATGAATTCATTTGGTTGTTTCTTGACATTTATCAAATTCCCGTACGTGTGAGACTCTATTCTGGGCATTAGAGAAAGGAGGATGGAGACTTTTCTTGCCCTAAATTCACGGAGGGGAGGCTGGCAGACCAGCATGCAATTGCGATATTATAAAGGAAGCACTTTGATGGGAGCATCAGTAGATTTTCAGTAGAGTGGAGTTGCGGTTCTGAGGCTCAGGAGCTGATCTGCAGATGACCTGGTATCATGTGGAGTCAGAACACCTCACGGTTCGGCTGCGAGCTGGGATTCAGAGGTGAAGTCCACAGCGGACTGAAGCCACACAGCAACAAATTGTGGGGAAGCTGCTCAAACTTCAAATCTCCATTTGCTCATTTTAAAATCATGACTACACCACCAAAATTACTAATTTGCTGAGAGAATTAAAAGTGCAGCTTTAAAACTGTGACATATACACAAATAAGTTACTGAGAAAAAAGTATGCTAACAAGACCTACCTCAGAGAATCAGTACAACTAAACATTTGTTTCATGCGTGCGAGGCGCTTGAACACCTTGAAGAACTACACAAGTCTTTACCGTTTTAAAACTAATTAACTTCCTGTCTTCTTGCCTTCTCCAAGGTTGAAGCTGAAAGTCAAGATGAAAAGCTAGACGTTGTCCCTTCCAGGTGCCTTATTTTTGTATAGAACAAGTAGACCCAGAGTTTGGCCAAATCTCAGGGAGGAGATATGAATATGGCTAACATTGGATAAACCGACAGTAGCACTGGTTAATATATTTAATCTACTCAGTCCCAGTGACAAAAGTCAACTGAAGTCATACAAACTCAATGCTAATCAGATTGAGTAGGCTTTCATTGGACATAGCTCAATTATTTAAAACATGCAGTAATCTACAAAAATACAAGACGGCAAACCAAACAATGGCTTTAGATCCCAAGCCCACAGCTATAGCTTTGAGTTAAAGTGATTTGTATCTTCTTTCCAGATTGAGACTAAAAGAGTCCCTGTGTCTTTTCCTAAACTAGGTTTTTCTTGTTCAGGTATCAACACAAGCCACAGCCAGAGATTCTTCATTCACAATCCTTCAATATCTTGACTGAAGGGATGAGCCCCTTAAAAGTAGGTCAGATACTAGCCAGTCAGGAACACAAAAGATTAAATACAGGAATGGAAGCCAGTGAATTGTGCTCTCCACCCTATTCAGTTAGAAAAAGAAAAAAGATTGAAGGGAAATGGGCTTATATTAAATCAAATGGGCTTGCTAACATGCCCCTATTTTCTTCATTTCCTAATCCTTTTATAAATTCTGTTGAGATAGGATTTGCTTTTAGACTGATTATGTGGCTTTAAAATCAGCATAATTACAAGATATTTGTTGAAAGGAAATTCCTCATCTCGGCTGTTTGGTTTCCTTTCCAGGATTGAGTGGTGGATGACCTGTCTGGAACCAGGTCCGTCTGGGACCTTCCCCAAGCATCTCAGAGGTAAAGAAGATCTTCGCAACAACCTCACAGTTTTTAAATGAGGAAACCAGGACCCAAGAGAAGGAAGATGATTTTCCCAGAAATTCAGTGGCAAAGCCAAGAATGGGGCTTTTTTTTTAATGAGTTCATTTATTAACATTAGTTATTGTTCATGTAAAGCTAGAAAATGAGATATTGAAAAAACTAAGTTTAAATATAATATCACAGAGCCAATATTTCAACAGTAACATGAATCAGGTAATAAATAGTGTCCTTTGATCAAGAATGGGGCTCTTGACCAAAAAATCTTTTTGGGCATGGAAAGCATGGTCTTCCCCCATTTCTCCACTTCCCTTTTGGCCTCAGAGTGTAACTCGTAGGATGTTCCAGGCCAGGACTTTTCATGTTCTTTGGTCCTCCAAAAAAGTTTCAGAATTTCTAGCATCAATCATCATTATATTATCAACAACTATCACTTGCTGATTATCACACATGACCTTTGTAGGGGCCTGTAAGAGGAGCAAGATAAAGTCTCCACTTTCACAGAGCCTCAGTCTGGATGACAGGATCTGCCATTAGGGGAAACATTGTTAATAATAATAACAGTTAATAATAATAATAATAATACATTTTATTGAGCCAAGTGTTAAATGCTTCACTAGTTTGTCTTTTCTAATTCTCACAGTAAAACCTCACATCCATTTTACAGATGAGGAGACTGAGTCCTGTACAAAGGCCACCAGGCTTGGGTGATGACACGGATGTATCTCACTCCAAAGCCCATACGCTTCAACACTAAATGATACTCTCCCATGGGAGATGGGCATGCCTGAGGAAAAAAAGAATAATCCAGACTCTCTCCTCAACAAGGGCCCTAAAATAGTATGTTATACACACTGTTTTATTGTTATTCTAATAATTATATGGTCTCATCTTACACCCCAGGAAACAGGAGTTTTTCTCAGCAAGGAACTCACTAGGCAATAAAGCCCCTCTCCACAACACCTCTTCACACTGATTGGATATCTTAATATATTAATGTTCCCTTTGTGTGCACAGATTCATCAAAGAGGTTTTTAAATTTCCTCTCATTCTTAACTAACCTTCTGAATACCTACAGCATTTATGAGTACCAGGGACACTTCTAATCATTAATGCTCACAATAACCCAAAGAGGGAGGTACTGTTACTCATTTTACAGATGAAGGAGCTAAGACACCAAGAGGTTAAGCAACTTGTCCTGCATTTCACAGCTAGTAAGTTGAGATCCCAGATTCAAACCCAGGCAGTCAGGCTCACAGATCCAGACTTCAACCATGACACTGGGTCATCTGGTACCCACAGTACAGCTGCCCTGCGAATGTTAGGGGCTAATTCACACCTGTGGGGATGCAAGTTAATTTGCTCTGCCGGGGTGCGTGGAGTTGTGCTCATACAAGCAGTCCACAAAGCTGTTGCCCCCTCCACAGCTGCTCGCAGAGTGTGGGTGTCCAGTCCGTTCTTAATAAAGAGAAGCTTAATTCAATGAGCCAAAATGTTTGTGAAGGTCAATGTTGAAAGAGGTGCCCTTCAGTGTTTCCTTTGGCATATTTCTTCTGGAAGTAAACAGACATTTGGATCACAGAAAGCATCTGGGAATGTGGACCAAGGACAGTGAGGGTGCAGAGAAAAACTCAGCATTATTGAGGCTGTTTTGGCTAGAAAGTGTTTTGGGGTTTTTTTGTTCTTCTCTTGGAGAAAAATTGCTTAATATCTAGTCAAATGAGACTTTTTCACTATTCCCATGCAAAGCTCCACATTTCCCAGTTGATTTCTGGTTGCTTCTAAAAATTTGAAATCATTTAATCTTTATGAAGGAGGATTTCTTTATATTTTTCATCATCCCAGCTAATTTTTTTTTTTTACACCTTCAGCAAATGGCTTCACATTTGTGTGGCTACACATTTCGTAATAAAGTGTAAACCAGCTTCACTGACATTTGGTTGACTGAGCAACTTTGTAATTAGCAGGATAGCCATGAAATGTTGAAGCAACATTTGAATAAATTTTATCCACATTCCAATTTGAATAGGAACAGCAGTGGGGAATAAGGAAAGCCAGATTTTCTTTCCAACTTTGTCACAGACTGGATGTTATGTCAGGATAATTCCTACCTACTCTCACCTTTATTCCCAGGATGCTGGAAATGGCTAAGATACTGGAGTAAACTATAATACTCAGGAAGTTAAATAGTGGCTGTGTGTATAGATTCTTATGAGAAATAGGCAGGAATATCTGAAAGAATTGGCTACAGCCAGGCCTGGTCTTTTTATTGGCTTTTTGTGAGAAAGGTGTGTGGTGGGGAGACACAAAGGGATTTGGGCTTTAAGTTAATGCTTGACTACTTGTAGCTTAGGCAACCAATGAGGAATTGAATTGGAGGTTAGGTAGAAGAAACTCAGATAATAGTGCAAAAGCTAATGAATATAAGGAGTAATAATATTTTATGTGATATATAAAATTGTGAGGTGGAAAGATGAGCTTTGAACATTATGTTCAAAACTATGGCTGCTGTAGATTGCAAAACTGGCTGAAGTGATTCCTCTCTACCTGTTCATACACCACTTTGAAATATAACTTTGATAATCTTCCTATTGAGAAGTGAAGTGCATTTCCCTACCTTTTGAATCTGGGCCAGCCTTGTGACTTGCGTTAGCCAATAGAAAGTAGCAGAAATGACATTGTATGACTTCTGGGCGTAGGCCTGGGGATACCTTACAGCTTCCACTCTTGCCTCCTTATGATGCTATCCCTCTGAAGAAGCCTGGACTAGCCTCTTTGAGAATGAGAGACCATGTGGAGAGAAGGCCCAGGTGCTGGCCAACACCAGTCCCAGGCATGTGAATAAGTCCATTAGATCAGCCAGTCCCAGACTACCTGCCATCTGAGTGACCCCAGGTGACCCCAATAGATGAACTGCCTAGCTGAGCCCAGACCAAATTGTTGACCCACAGAACTGTGAGCAAATAGATGGTTATCATTTAAAGCCACGACATTTGGGGGAGGTTACTTATGCAGCAATAAACAACTGATACTGTTGGCAGTAGAAGGGGGATGCTGCCATAAATAACCTTAAACAAGTGGCACTGGCTTCAGGACCAGTGGGAGTGGCATTAGCTTCAGGACCAGCTGGAAGGCAGAAACTGGACGGCAATAAGGAAATTGTTAGTGAACTGACTGTACTAGAAATGCAGTGAGGAAACTAGTATAGGAGACTGGAAAAAAGGCAATCCATTTTATGTACTGAAAGAAAAATTGGCTAAATGTTGCCTTCAATAACTTGGAAGACAGAAGGTATACCTAATGAACTGTGGATCTGAGTAAGGAGATTCTGTCTTAGAGAAAAAGAGCTAAGCTCAAGGAGGACCTACTCAGCTTACAAGCAGAATTCAAAGGGAATATAGAAGGTCCAGTATGTGTTTCATTGAAAAATAAAATCATTTTCATCTCCAGGTCTCTCCAGTTGGCAAAAGAGTCTCAGAGTAAGAAAAAGTGAAAATATGGGAAAGATGAAACAAAAGGCATGTCTTAAAAATCATCTGTTAATTCCTCAGAAAACTTAGTAGATACTCTCAGGATAAAAGAGTTCTCCAAATCTTAAAAGCATGCCCCTATAGTTGCTGACTCACTTCCCAAGGTAAAGAGAGGTCTATATACTGGAGTGGACGATAATCTGATATACTGGAAATCCACACCATTTCTAACAGAGTCATACTATATTAAACTAAAGAGACAGAGTCAGTTCAAAAGGGAAAAAGGCCTCTGGGTCCCCAACTCTCTATGGGCAGGAAACAAACTGAGAAAGCTATTCGGCTAAAAACCAGAGCAATTCTCAGGGGAAAGGAAATAAGCTCTGAGAGGCAATAATACGAATGAAGAATCCAGAGGGCAGAACCAAGAGTCAAGGAGAACAGTGATCTAGGGAACTACACCCAAGAAGCAAAACTGGTTCCTAATCAGTAAAATTCCCTGCCCTTGGAGTAGAAGAAATTTAAAAATATGTCGCCAGTGGAATTTCAGAATTGTCACGAACCCGTAACTGCTATGTGTCTCTAATTCCCCCCCTTTTTGAATGGAAATGCCTACAGTGATTGTCTGGTCTCACCATAGTATGTTTAGGGGAAGAACGGTACAGATCCCCATAAACTAAAAATACAAGTTCTCTGCACATTTCTTCCCTAAACATTCTGCGATACTTTTTACGATGTCCTAAAGGAGCCTCACCCAGACCTAGGTCTAATTTTAATGACTATATCCTAGGCTTCAAGCCTGATGCCCTAACGGGATGAGGCTTTTGGGCATGAGTGTTTCTTATAGAGAAGGGATGACATTGATCACAGTCAGAGGTGGACTTTGGTAGATTATCTCCAAAAGCAGACACAGTAATTGTCCTATCCCTGTATGCAGTAGGAATTTGTTGTGTTTCCCGTCAAGAGGTAGAGGCGATTTTCCCACATTTTGAATCTGAAGAGGACTTCAGTAGATTGTGGCAAAAGTGCACTATTTGACTCTAGGATTTCAAGAGGCCTTGCAGCTTCTGCTCTTGCTTTCTTGGAATGCTGCTACCTTATGAAGAGGCCAGACTAGCCTCCTCAAGGACAAGAGAACACATGAAGAGAGAGGCCAAGCCCTCAGCCAGCAACAGCTGTCATACATGTGAATAAAGCCTTGTGAGGTCCCCTCATCCCAGCTGATTCACCCGTGGACCCAGGCAGGACCAGGAGAACTGCCCAGCTCAGCCCAACCCAAATTGCTGACCCACAGTCATGAATAAATAAAAATGATTACCGTTTTAGGCCATTTAGGGTTGATTTGTTACACAGCATAGATAACTTGACACGAGGAGGAAATGTCTGTCACAACAGTAAGGGACCTTTTCTCACCATCCTTCAAAATAGTTCCTGACTCACCATGAAGTGAGCAAAGTTAAGAGAGGCCCAGGTTGCTGGGCAGTCTCTGTGTGTTAGTATGTGGTTGGACTTTCTCTGACTCTCCCTGGAGGAGGGAGGAATATGTACACATAGAGTTCTCCATTAACTCATTTTGAGACTCAGGACTTCATCAATAGTGGGTAATAATATTAATAATAACCTGAGCACTTAATAGCATCAGACATGGTGCCAAGTGTTTTCCTGGGATTATCTAGTTTAACAACAAGTCCTTTTGTACCTATTTTCAATTGAGTAACTGAGCCTTTAAGAGGTTGTTTTGTTGGAATTCAAACTCGCTTTAGCATAGTTAGGCTCACCCCAGAGCCCTAACTACGCTAAAGCCCCAGCTCTACAGTGTAGAGGCAGATAGGAAACAGCGATTGAGTTCAGAGGTGCTGAAGTTTGCATATGGAAAAAATGTTCACAGATTTCTTAGCTTAGTCTGCTCTTCTCTCCACACTCCCACATTTCCAGCCTGGTTATTTTACCAGTTTTCTGCAGCTAGGACATCCTTTACAAATTATTTCTAAAGCTTTACTTCCAATTTAGAGACTCTGGGGATCCCTACTGTAACTGCCACAGAAAGAGTACACAAGTCAGCCTGAATTGTGGAAGGCAAACAACTGCTCATCTACTTCTCCAGCACAACCTACTGACCAACTCTCTGGCACCCTTTTGGTTCTTTGCTCCTTGCCAACTTACTGACAATTAGAAAGACAGCTGCCTCTATTTGATAAGCAGCTATTAAAATCACAATGTGAAATCAGAATTCAGAACAAAAGCAGAGACCTGGGCACATGTACTACAAAGAATTCCACACGACTCTCATCCAGCCGGCTTTATTTTAAAGAAACACAACATAGGGTTTAACGGCACTTCTGGCTGTGCTCTGGGTCAAGTTCAAGTTCTCTAACTTACAGCTCCCAGGGAGAGTAACAAGAGAGAAAGGGATAGAAAGGAGGAAGTTCAATAGTAGTATTAGGAGAAACAGGGAAAAAAATAAAAATTAGGAAATAGAGAAAGAGGAGATGATGAGAGAAGAATTAAAGAAGATAGGAGCAGAAAGGATCCATTTAAAGAAAAAAATGAAATAAAGAAATGAGAGAAAATATGGAACACTGGAAAGTGAGGGAAGGGAGCAGAGTGAAAAATTGGGCTTTAGTAATGTGACAAGTAAAATAATATTCTAAAAAATAAGTCATGGGATAAAATGTACAGCATGGTGACTGGATTTAATAATGCTGTTGTGTACCTGAAAGTTGCTAAGAGTTGACCTTAAAAGTTTTTATCACAAGAAAAAAAAATTTGTGACTATGTATGGTGACAGATGTTAACTAGACTCACTGTGGTGATTATTTTGCAATACATACAAATATCAAATCATTATGTTGTACACCTGATACTAATTTAATGGGGTATGTCAGTTATATTTCAATTAAAAAGTATTTTTAAACTCTCTTCTCCACATTTCTCCCTCTTACCACAAGAAACAAGGCTAAATGGAAATACTGATCTCTGCAGATCTGTAATTACCAGCACAGGCTCCACATGCACACACCACATTACAAATCCACAGCACACACTGCACCACACCTCACACTCACACACGACGGCAGGAAGGGCTCAGGGAGCGTAGATCCTCTGCAGGCCTACTTTGAGGTCTCCAATTCCCTGGGGTCCCCTCTCCTTGCCAAGACACCTCTAGCCTCCCAGGTCTCCTTAGCAAAAAGCAGACACTCCAGTCTCTGCCGAGCCCTCTGATGTTGTCATCTCCCAAACATTTTCATAAGATAGCAAGTTAGGGACCAGTGTGTTCAAAGGGAGGATTTAGTCTATTTACAGATTCATATCAGTGGGTAGCCAACTGAGTTTGAATCTTGACAGAGGACAGGAAAACAAGAGGGCTGGCTTGCCTAATCAAAGGTTTCCAAATATCCATTTGGAAAATACGTGGAGTTTTGCGGAAAATCCCAAATATATTTTTAGAGGAGTCTGCTCCTCTGATCTAAGCTCCACATGACCCATGATGAGCACCACGTACACTTCAGATTTCACTTTCCTGAGGCTTAGAACAAATGAGAGATGCTACAACAACTGCAAGGGACCTTTCAACAAATATTTTTTGGTCGTCTAAGGAGCTTTTTGCCCTTTCTCCTAAAAAACTGTGTCTCCCAAAACGAATGAAAAAAAAAAAAAAAAAGCAAAGCATTGTACACTAAATCAGAGACCTACAGCAGTGCTTTGTGGCCCACTTTCAATATTGGCAAAGGTTGTACACATTTCATAGTGTAGGTTATGAGATACCGAAGTCACATAAATTTTTTAAACTTTCCAAATGTCCAGAAAACACAGCAAACAAAATAAGAAACGACAAGAAAAAGCAGGTAACAGTCTGGGCGTCTTTATTTCCTCTGTCGCACCACCAGCCCCAGCCCACCTTGATCCCCAGTCCCAGCTTTGCTATGACAAAAAGAGGGGTCTGGGTGTTGAATGAGACTCTGCCTCTATATCAGAGCATATAGAGGAACACCACCCCCATCTGGGTCCTACCAGAGTCATAGCTCAAGGTGCTCGTGTGCCATCTAGGTCCCGGCCAGCCTTCCGCAAACACCGCCTTATTCACATCAGGCTCACGTGAGCACTGGGAACAGAACTGTTAGGATCCCTTTTTCCACGGGTGGGAAAACCAACAGTGTCACACACATGGCTAGAAACCCAAAGTAGTGGCTGTGGAACAGAGAGTTATGGGTCTTGGACATGACCAGTATTTTCACTGTAAGCATTTTTGCCACAAACATTTTCATGGCATAACTAACTGGTCATAAGGCCATTTTGTCCTTAAAGACAAAAAATCACAAAAAAGAAAAGAGGGACATTCATTCCAAAGGAGATAATGAAACATGAAAAATGTATGGCAAAATGAAAAAAACTCCATTGCAAAATACAAAATATCTGAATACCTTTAAAATGTGGGTAGATTCATGGCAATATGGCTTAAGTAATTGATTTACTGCGTGGCTTGTCCCTGAGCACTTGTCTTCAAAGTCTTTCATTCATATACTTGCACTTTTTTTTTTTTGCTTGTTGATTCATCTCCTCATTCAACATTGTACCCTTTCATTTTCTACTACATTTCTTCATTCAGAGACATATCAGTCTGTAAATACTCAGATGCCTATTTGTAACTGAGCATTGGTACTGCACTGTGGAATGGCCTTCTACACTGTTGTCCTTGGCATATTGTCACGTGTCCGTTGATACATGTTCCAAAGTTCTATGGGAAATGTGGTTTCAAAACTCTGCACCATTGTATAGACCAAGATGAGGACTAAGATTTATGTAATATAAAAATGGGAGGACTGCATCAAAGGAGAAATAAAACCAAACCATCAACCAGTTACTTTTTTTACCTTTTATGGCAAAATTGCCTTGCCACCAATTAGTTATGTTTCTAAATGCTTGCAGTGAAGATGCTTACAGCGAAACAACTTAGAGCCAGGTCTGGACCCCAAGGGCACCTGGCCCTGGAATGAAGAATTGCCAGCAGCATAGAGCTCTCCCATCACCCTACAGGTCCATATCTTGGGGTTCCTTGCTCCCCCATTTCTTCCAGGAGAGGCAGTACAACTTCAGAGCGTCAACGGACTCAAAAGTACAACGGACTCAAAAAGAAGAGAGGGAGGGAGGGACACTGGCATTTTTCCGCAAGGCTGTTAAATTTTCCCATGCCATTTGAAGCCAGCATTTTGTGTAATTTTCCAGTGGCCTTGCTTAAAGATGTTATGTAATTCAATATGACTTTAGCTTGAAGAAATTAAAGGCCATGCCAGACTTATCAAATGTTTGGACCCCAGCTAGAGACCCAGAAACACAAAGCACTCAGACATGGCCAGCTTATTTTTGTAGTCTTTTCCTTCAAGGTCTCACCTCCTTTGCCTAGTTCTCAAGGCCTTTTATAATCTTTCCCCAATCTACTGTCCCAGCCATTCTCTGCTGGCACCTATCATTCACTCCAGCCAGCTTGTTGGTACAACCCACAACAAGGCTTCTGTGCAGCCTGCCCAACCCATTTCCAGCCCTCTCTCACACTTTCTCTGCTTATCTGAATCTGGCTCCTTCTTTAGAATCCAGTGGACACACTCCTTTTTGGAAAATACTTCCTTCACCACCCAGCCCTCTGAATGCCAGCCGTGTGTCCCAGTCTAGGTCAGTCCCTTAGTACTCAAATAGATTAAGGCAGTTCCCCTTGCCAGCCAGTAACTCAGCTATGTCCTTGGCCTCTCTGAGCCCCTTCCTCCTTGACATGAAATCCCAGTACCCCTCTCAAGGGCGTTGTGTGAAGATGATGTGTCTAGTGGGATGTCTGGAACACTGGCAGCTGCTCCATAAACACACTTTCCCATCCTTCATGCCAGGCGCAGCACTGGGCACAGAGAGAGAGGGCCGTGGTGTGTGCCTAGGGCAATGAGAGAACTCATGTGACTTTGAATGGATTTTTTTATTTCTTTGGGCTCACATTCCTCATCTTGAAAACAGGGTTGTCGATAGTAACTCCACTGGGTTTTATTATAAGCTTAAAGGACTTAATACCTAGAAAGGGCTTAGAACATTGCCGGGGCCGTAGTAAATATTCAGTCTTAGCTACACTGCAGATGTGGACTGGGGAAATATCATGATGAGCGAGACAGATGCACTTTTTGTCTTCACAGAGTAAGTAGAAGGTAAGACATAATATATTTACTCTACAGTACAATGCATTTGGCATTTGACGTATGTTATCTTGAATTGTTAGTTATCTATTCACATGTATGTCTTGTCCCCTATCAAGATGGTAAGTTTATTGAGGGAGGAGGGCCTGGGTCCAATTCTGTTGTGTCCCCTGCACTGCCCAGAATGTCATGTATACAGCAGACATTCAATAATATTTATTGCTAATGACTAAGATTGATCTTTCTTCTGCAATAAAAACGTTACTGTGAAGATCCTATTCATCAGTGGGGATCTATGGCCCCCAGGGTTTTCAAAGTAACTAATGAAAACTTAACACATAACCGCTGCCCTGTGGACACCAGCACCTCCGAGTCTCTCCCACCTATAAATCATCACCCTTTGGTTCACACTCATTGAGCTCGGTCACTGTCAACCTACAGCTAAAGTTGGCCATTGTTTCCCCTGAACCGCATTTTCCCATGAAATGACAACACTTTAATGCACTTCACCCTGACAACACTCTATGAGGTAAGGACCATTACCATCCACATCCTATAGGTGGGGAGACTGAGGCTTAGCGAGCTGAAGACATTTACACAAAGCCACAGTGAGCGATGGAGCTGAGTTTGCCCATGCCATCCGATGCAAGGGTAGAGCGTGCAACCCTACGCCAGACGACCTGATCCAACGACCGAAAGACAGTGCAGTCTCCTCTAACAAGAAGGCAATGACAGGAAGCCAGCAAAGGGCTCAGGGCCCACTGCAAGCCCCCAAGGGAAGGTGTTTACAGCAGAGACTTCTTTCCCCACCGCCACAGTCAGAAAGATAGCTCGCCACCACAGGTGTCCATTTCTCATGGGGCTCACGGCACCTGGGCTGCTCCCACTTGCCTTGGGAACCCTGGCTCAGCTTCTCCCCCTGGGCTCTTACCAAGCCCCCCGGCAGGGCTCCCTGACCGTGGGTCCCCCACCCAAAGACCCCGACGCAGGGCCCCCTGGAGCAAAGACACAGACCCACTTCTTTCCTCCTTCCCCTCCTACTGTCTCTTGTTGGTGATTTTTTTTTTTTTTATGATTTTTCAGGCCAGCCGGTTGTTAGCCTGCTGTGTTTGGAAATGGTAGATGATTAAACCTCCTGGCCAGGTGTAAATGCAACCTTTGTCATCTGGAGGCTGGGAGAATTACCTCGTTGGGCTGCAGCCTCCCTCTGGCTCCAAACTTTCTGCTCCAGCAGACTCTCTTATAGGCCAAGGTCTGCAAGACTCGGGCCTCCAACTGATTTCCCTGCTCTGAACCCAGCTCAGAAACCAGAAACTTCAGATGTATCACATCCCACAAAAACACTGAACAGAGCCTAAAATTCAAGGGAAAGTTCAAGCCTCCTCACTCTCTCTCTCTCTGTTTCTCTATGTTAGGGAATTTTTACCAGGTAAATAATAAAAAATACTTAATCATTGACTAGGCCTTTAAACCTGAACCAAAGATACAATTGCATTTCTGTTGTCAATAAATAGTCACGTTAGTCTCTTACTTTGTCTCAGTAGCCACCCTGTGGCCTCAGAGTCCTCTTGTCCACTCCCACGTGCCTCTGGCTTGAACCCAAGCAGTGCCACAGGTGGAGAGGCAGCCCGAAGCAACAAGGCCACATCTAGAAATGCCTTCCTCCGGGAAGGCCCGGCAGGGAGCTCCAGCCCTGACGGCGGCCTAGGGAGGAGCGGCAAGCTAGGATGCCCGGTGCCGCGGAACTGCTAAGGTAAGAACAGGAAGCTCTGGGTGTGCGGTGAGGGCATCAGCAGCCCTGTGCTTCTGGAGAGTCAGCCAGAGCCTTCTGTTGACATTTTCGGGCCAAGTTCTCACCAACAGAAGGCTGCTCCCGGAAGGTGATTGCTGAGCAAACAGCACGTAGCAAGTGAGCTTTAGGCGCTCGCTCCCAGTGTGCTGAGCTGGGCTATTGCAGGGGGCAGTGAGCCAGGCGGCCGGGGCTGTTCTCAGGCTGCTTCCCTCTGGCCAAGTTCCCTGTGGGGCGCTGGGTGCCTTTCCTTCAGTGTCAGTGTAGTTTGGGCAGAGAAGTAAAAGCCCACTTGGGAGTTCTCTGTAGGCAGTAAATAAATGTTTGTCAAAGACAGAATGAATAAGTCAATAAATCAATTAACATGTGTTTAGTGAGCTTTGCCCTGAGCCTGGCTGAGTCACACACTTTCCGTGGGAGACTCAGCGACCCTCCAGCCACAGACTGGGGGGACAAACCAACACCCTGGGGATCATTTGAAACACCCCTGACTAAACCACCATACCTGTGCTTTGACACTTGCTTTAACTTCGTCCCACTTTGGTCTTTGCAATTTTGATAGAGTCACATGGCTCTGTGAGTTTTGCAAAGGCTCTCAGTGGAAACAATGAAACGTTAGCCAGCAACAGGATGGTGTCATTCCACTGCAAGCAGAGGAGACAGGTGAACAAGTCGGATGGCTCGTTTGATGGGTGGTAGGACCCGGGTGCGTTCAAAGGAGAAAGGATGCTCTCAGGCAGCAGGGAAGCACGCGGGGGCTGCCTGACCCTGGACCCAGCTCCAGAATCTGCAGTGAAGGGCTGCTGTCTGGGTAGAGGAAGAAGCAAGAATAAAGAGTGGGGAGGAAGCAGCGGAGGCCCTTGCCAGAGCTGACACTGCTTTCACCTGGGAGGCCCTCATTATAAATGCGTGACTGGAGGACCCCGCTGGCCACACGCAGATCTGATGGCAGAGGAGAGAGATCAGCCTCTGGGATGCCAAGGGATAGGGGTGGGAAAGAAAGGGTGAAGAAGTGGAAGACAGAGTGGCAACAGAACAGGTGACAGGCAGGATGCAGGAGACTGTGGCAAGGGGAACGGGGATGGATGCCCCCTGCCTCTGTCCTGGGTGGGGAGGAAGGAGTGTGGGGCAGGGGAGGGTTGCGAACAGTCAGGAGAGGGGAAAGGATGCGACCAGCAGGAGCCGGAGGGCGCTGACCGGCGCCTGGGATCTCTGCCTCAGTGCCCGCCACGGGGCAGGACTCCCCACTCTCGCTCTCCCCTACTGTTGGCCTCCGGGTCTCCTTTTCTCCTGGTTCTCGAATCAGCCTCATTATACTGCAGACATCCCTCCTACTCAAGGCTTTCCTCCTCTTCAAATGACTGGTATTAATTTTTTAAGGGGGAGATGATATTGCTGAAAAGAAGATACCCTCATGAGGACTTCTCGAAGTGGAGGTCGCAGCCTTGCACGCACAGGAGAGGGACATCGTCGGCCGTGTCTGTGTCCAGAGGCCGCCCCTGTGAACACACCAAAGTCCCATCCAGGGGAAATCTGAGGAAACGGAATGACAAGGATTTCTAAAGAAGGAAAAGGGAGGAAAGAAACAAGGCTAGGAGCTGTTCAGGAAGGAACGGGAAGGCAGCGATGGCAAGCAAGGCGGTGGCTTTAGCTCTGACACAGCCCCCAGGACCGTTCTGCATGTGTGAAGTCCTGACACCAGCAGGAAGTAGATCAGGAAAAGCAGATACCAGCCTGGGAGTGGCTGAATGAATGAATGGCGGGGTAGATGGACAGATGGATGACTGGGTGGTTGGAGTGAGGGAGGGAGTAGCCTTAACACTAACATTTATATAATGATTCAGGCATGTTTGTGCCAAGCACTGTTCTAGCGTGGGGGCCACCTATCAGGAAGAAGAAAACACAGTCTGAGAGGCCAGAACATTGGGTATGAGGGGAGAAAGCCTTGGGGAGATGGCAGTCCCGTGATGCCTTGGCTGACTGGGTACAGGGGGAACAACTCGGATGGCGCAGCGAGACGGTGGCAAGATAATAAATTCTGTTCAGGACAGGTTTTTCCATCACCACCTGTCTCTTCATTCTCCTTCCAAAGCAACCTGATAGACACCCCAGCAAAGCCTTGTCACTTGATCTGCCACAACTTCCAGACAGCAAATTGGACATTTGAGCATGAAACAGGATTATTCTCACTAGAGAGTTTCAGATGCAGGCATTTTAATTTACAGCCATTCTTCACTTCGGAAAACAACTCCTAGGTGGTCAATATTCAGGGCCATCCTAAAATGCAGCACTCCTATCCTTCAGTTTAAAATTTTTAAGAGATTCTGGAAAAGAGACAACATTACATGCTAATGGTTGCTGTAAATTTGACACATGACGGTGGATATTAAACAAGCATTTATCAAGCAAATGCCTGTGATGAGTTCCCACCAGGCCCTGAGTGACATGCCTCAGCAAGCACGACACGGTCCCTGCCCTCAAGCGTTCTGCAGTCTAGTGAGGAAGACAGGTGTGTAAACAAATCCTTACAGGGAGATTACCGTCATAGAGGAGAAAAAGCAGATATATAAGAGCTCTTTATTGCTGAGTACAAGGGCCAAGGAGACATGTGGCCCAAGCTACACAGGGACCGGGGTGCCAAGCCAAAGAGTCTGATATTTATCAGGGAGGCAACTCAGAGCTACAAAAGAGTTTCAAGCTGAGGAGTGACATTATCAAGACCACATTCTGGAAAGATCACTTTGGCGGCTGTGCAGGCAATAGCTTAGTTAAAGAAGATTGGGGACAAGGTAGGCAAACAGGGAGGACATCTCCAGTGGCCAGATGATAGATGCTGACTCTCTGAACCAGGGGCTACTAGGAGGGGACAAAAAGGAAGGCACACATTTAGGAGGTGTTCGGCAGGTGACGTGATTGAGCTTCATGACTGATCTGGTACAGAGGGTAGAGGGGATGGGTGTGAGTGGAGGGATCCCCTGGTTTCACATTTGGGAAACGGGTGGCTGAAGAAACATTACCCAGGGAAGAGACCCAAGACGAAAGCACTGTGAAGTGGGGAGTGAAGGGCAGGAGGAAGAAGACATTTGGACTGAAGTTGATGAATTTGAGGAGCTGGGAGTCATGGTAATGCAGGGCCTGGGAGGCAGCCAGAAACAAAGCCAGGCCATGAATGATACTGAGCAAGTGCCCGGGCCCCTCTCAGCCTCGGAGTCTTCATCTGAAGAAGGAAGGAACAAACAGATTTGTATGTGATTTTAGGGAGCATGGAAATTGCATCCCTAGGGTTCCAGGGGATGCCTACAAGCAAGGTTTCCGGGACATCAGAGGCAGGGCCGCAGACCCACCTCACCCTGCTCCTGCTGTGACACGCAGAATGTTTCCAATCATAGCTTTCACAAGAGTGAGCCCTAAATGTCTGTTTCCAGGCCCGGGTCACTGGCTCCCACACTGGCCCCCAGGAACCCAGCTGTTGCCTGCTCTCAGGCACTATCTTTAACAAGTCCCTGGAAAATCCCTGTGGGCACCCCACTCTCCGCAGCCTTCAGGTAACACTGTTTAGCAACAGGACAATGAGAGCTCAGCACAACTTCTGTGGCGCTACAGCCTTTCAGCAGCCACCACTACACCTCATTCCCCACCGAAATAATTCACATTCTTTACTGATTTATTAAGTAGCAGAAATCATTAGACACCTTTATGTTTCAACAAGTAGAATTGAAACAATTGAATACCCATAAGCAAAAAAAAAATCAATCCATGCCTTTCAATGTATACAAAAATTAATCTGAAAGGGATCACTAACCATAGTATAAAACCTAAAGCTTCTGAAAGAAAACATAGGAAATAATCTTTATGATCCTGAGGTAGCCAAAAACCTTTATGGTAGGACACAAAGAGCATATGCCATTTCTTTTAAAGTTCATAATTTAGACTTTTTCAAAATCTAAAATGTCTTCTCTTCCAAAAATGTGGTTAAGAAAATTAAAAGACGCAGACTGGGAGACAGTACTTGCAAAAGATATAGTTGATAAAGAATTGGTATCCAAAATATATAAAGGACTCTCACAATTTGATAGGAAAACCACCTCATTTAAAAATGGGGAAAATTTTTGAATATACACTTCATCAGAGAAGATAAGTGGATGGCAAATGAGCATATTAAAATATGTTCAACACTAGTAGTCATTAGGGAAATGCAAATTAAAATCAAGGTGAGATAGCACTGCCTGCCTATTCAAATGGCTCAACCAAAAAGAAAGTAAAAGAAGAAAAGAAAAAGAAAATTACCAAAATCAGGTGCTGATGAGTATGCAAAACAACTGGAACTCCCATATGTTAAAGGTGAAAATGCAAAACAGCACAGCCACTGTGAAGAAGGCTGTCAATTTCTTACACAGTTAAGCATACACTTACCATATGACCGAGCAGTTCTCCTAGGCATACACCCATGATTAATGAAAATGTGCTCACACAACATGTACAGGAATGTTTATAGTGGCTTTTATTCACAAAAGTTAAAAAGCCAGAAGCAATCTATTCACCCAGTGAGTGGATAAAAAAAAAAACAGTGTGGCATTTCCACGCACACTTCCACACCACTTCCATCCACACTACTCAGCAATAAAGAGGAACAAACTGTGGATGCACACAGCACAAGGATGGATCGAAGAGGCACTGTGCTAAGTGGAAGAAGCTGGATGCAAAAGGCCGCACACCTCAGAAAACATGAAACCTGCTGACACCTTCACCTCAGACTTCCAGCCTCCAGAATGATAAAATAAATTCATGTTGCTTAAGCCGCAGTCTCTGGTAATTTGTTACAGCCGCCCTAGCAAATGAGTGCAACTATAAACACTAAATAGGGCAACCAGTTAAAAACAGTTTGGTACAGTCATACAATGATATGCTATGCTACCATTGAAAACATGATTTGGTATATACGTACTGATCTATAATAAAATATTCAAGTGAGGAAAACAAACTATAAAATGGTATGCATAAAAGAAAATTTTTTATTCATATATATGAATAAAACACAGGGTACATGGTTCTCTTTGAGAAAGAGAACCATGTAGGATTACTTTTTGCTTATTTGAAATTTCTACCATGGACAAAGATTGCTTGCACATTTCAAAAAAAAATGTAGGTATTTTTGGAGCCAGTCACCCTGGGGTGAGCCAGAGCTGACATCACTCAGCAGGGACTTCCAGACATGAGCTGGAGGAAGACAGGACTTGAGAGTCAATGGATTGGTGCAAACTTGAAGACAAAGAGATGTCAGCCAGTCGCCTCCATCCCAAACCAAGTCAAATCCCAAACCCTGTAGCTAAGATGGGGGTTCAATCGATTCTGGAGAATTGCTGCTCCTCATTCCCGTATCCACTGCCACCAGCCCTCCCTCCCCACTTCCCTGTCTTTCTGGAAAGCCCACAGGTTATAAACACAGTGTGCCAGGCTCCAGGGGCCTGCAAGACGTTTAGATTTGCCCCTAGGATTAATGATGTTAAGAAGCGTTTGCCAGGAACTCTTCAAAGCTGGAAACAGAAGCCCTGGAGCATTAAATATAAATAAATACTTAGTCGATTGGTTTCTTCCTTGCTTTTCAAAGGGCAAGTTACTTCCTGGGTTATCATTCCAGTAGTCTGCTCTCCGGAAAGCAGGATTATCCAAGTGCCATAGCTCAGGGTTGGGGCCAAAGAAAAAAAAAATCTAAAGATCACCTTGTATTTCCTCATAGGTAGCCTGCATCTGAAGGGCAGAAGCAAAAGGGTTATTGTTGTGTGGGCCCCCACCTAAGGCATGTTGTTTTTGACTGCAGACCTGTGTTTTCCTCCCTTTGAGGCATATTAATTTCATTTGAGGGAAAAAAAAAAGCCCAGTTTCTTCTCTTAACAAGAAACTAGCTAGTTGTCCCTGTAGCTAAGATGGGCATTCAATTCAACAAATGTTTAATAAGCTTCTAGAACATGCCAGAAACTGTATTAAGGCCAGGGAGAATACCATGATTTAAGACCTCATGCCTGTTGTCAAAAAATTTGCAATCCATTGCACAGATATGACCAATGCACCTCAGAGGAAACAGTTGTCACGACAGCATGTGTCTTTAAGTGAGGCAAACAGATGGGCCCCCGGTCTGTGCCCAGGAGGCATACTGGCAAAGTCTGTGTGTGTACCTAGAGATCCCACAGGATCCTCTGTTCTTGACAGGCCATGGGACCCACAAGGTAAGCCACTACAGGAACAAACATGGGGAGATGCTGGCGGACACCTCCCCTGGCCCTGCCGGCATCTTGGTGAAGTGGAGAAGCACGAGGCAGGAGTGCAGAGTGTGTGGCTGTTCAGTTCAGTCTGAGGAAGACTCTTCCATGCTCGGACCGCAACCCTCACTGTTACCACCTCCCCATGGACAGTCACAAAGCTGACAGCGTCGGGTCTCACCCTCCTGGCAAAGCACCATGTTTGTGCTGATGGACTCTGGCGGTGCTTTTAAAAGGCATTCCAGCCTTCCCTGGTAACATCACTGCTGCTGTGAAAGTCCTCATTGCCTACCTTACATTTGGCATTTCTCATGGAATTTTGACCTACATGAAAAACATATTCTCAGAATCACAGGAAGTCTGTCCACAGTACTAAAGGTGGTTTTCCTTACCCCAAAGAGTATTTCTGAAAATTCTAAGTAAATTTTGCGAAGTGATACAAGAATTAACCTAACCATCTCAGAGGTCTACCTTCCCGACCATAAATGGTATGTGCTGGGGACAGAGTCATTTTGTGATCTAATTGGCTAGGACAAGAGACAAATCACACCCCTGAAAGTATTCATCTGGAGATTTTAAAAGGTACAAAAGAGAATTCTTGACCTTCATAGTGTTGCAAAACTGGGCTTCCCTTCTCATCAACTCTATTTTTCATTCTCCTTCTAGCAAGTAAATACACTTTTCTTGGAGATTTTCCATGTGTTATTTCACTTACTTAGAATGCCTTTTCCCTTCCTTCTGCTGACCTGAAAGTCATTTCTCCCTCGAAACCTGACTCAGAATGTTCACTCTTAGCAAACACTCCAATTAAACCTGTCTACTCCGATCACTCCATTGTTTACATTCCTTGAAGGCTCACCCACTCCAGATCCGCTATAGGTAGTGATTCAAGCATGTCATTCATTCGATACACTTTTATCTAATACATGTTATGTGCCCACACACTGAAACAAGGAACTTCATTTAAATTCTACATCAATCCTTGTAAGATTATTTTTACTATTTGACAGATGCAGAAACTGAAACTCAACTGTGAGATAGAATAATCTAAGTCCAGACAATGAAGCCAGGACTCAAACTCAGCCAAGTCAGGCTGTAAAAGTAGTTGACGTTGTACAGCGCTTAGTGTCTGCTGGGCATCACTCAAGTGCTTCACCTGTGTTTCTTTAATCCTTACAAGAACTCTATGAGAGAAGTACTATTATTATCCCCATTTTTCAGATAAGTAAACTGAGGCAGAGAGGTTAAGTACTCAGGCCACACAGCTATACCAGTAGAGCTTCAATTTAAACCCTCACTGTCTAGCTTCAGAGTTTATGCTCTTAACCACTGCAAACTTGGAAGGCAGAACTTCCAAGTTCATCCTTATTCCTCCAAACTGCGATATTGATTTATGCTCCATTTGTTGCTTTGTGAGGTAATAAAATCCTTTAAACACACGTTTGCTTTGCTTCAATGACAGACTCGCAAATGCAAGTATGTATTCATTCCTTTAACAGGCAACTGAAATGTCCATGGTTGTCCACAGTTTGCTGAAGGTTTGCACCGCTCCTCTGTCTTGGGGGCCTCCCACAAAATGCAGTGGGATTTGGAGCACAACAGGCCCTTAGAAAGAACTGTAACTGGATCTAGGCTGCTGATTGTAAGAAAATTTACTGAAGTAATAGAACTGGTCAATGTATTAGCTCTTCAAAACTGAGGGAAGTAACAGTCCTGTTCTCTTTGGAGAGTGCTTTCTTTTTCTTGATGGATTTCTCCTCCTAAAACACAATTTCCATTTTGTTCCTCTAAGGAAAAGAAACAAAGAGGCTGCACTTTAGGACCATATTTATTCAGACTTCCGTCCAGACCAAGAGCTTCCATACTCGGGACACCACCCTTATGCAGCCTCACCTCCTATGACCCCTCAGTGTGAACCGCAAGTTTGTTCCTTCATTTCTTCACCCATTCATTCCTTCAACAAATATTTACAGGGTGCTTCCTTCATGCCATATGCAGTTCTAGGTGCTAGAAATACCACAGTGAGCAAAACAGATAAAACCCTTGTTCTCATAGAAATGATGTTCTAGGTGGGGGAGAAAGACAATATAATCACATAAATACCATGATATGCAAGGTGATGGTAAGTGCTATGAAGACAAACTACACAGAGACACGGGGAAAGTTGGTGCTGGGGTGAAGCTGCTGTTTTACATGGGGTAGTCAGGACTCCCCATCTGAGAAGGTGATAGTTAAGTGGAGATCCAAAAAGGATGAGTAAGACATATGCAAATCTGTAGGAAGAGCATTTAGGCACCAGCAAGAGCAGCTGCAAAGGCCCTGGGCAGAAGGGTGCTTGGCTGCCTGAGGAACATCTAGGAAGAATGTGCAGCTAGCACTGCACAGGCCATGGGGACAGACCCTACGGGGCCTGCATTCCACTGAAGGGTCCTTGGGGTTTACTTTTAGTAAGATGAGAAGCCTTTAGAGGAGTCCAAGCAGAGGTGCGGCCTGCCCCACCAGGGCCATAACCTGACATGCAGGTGCACCCATCCCCGCCTTCGGGCCTTCTCAGAGCCTTGGCTCAGCTAGCCCATCCCCCACCCCTCCCAGCCCACAGATCTGGGGGGCTAGTTCTTCATTACCTGTCCAGATGGGAGTCGCTATTTTTTTCTTTCTAGTTCATGCCCATCTTTGTTTTTTCTAGGCTCCTAATGGACACACAGTCCAATTAGTGGTCATTTCACTTGCAGAAGGCCCTACAAAATTATGGGCTCCTTGCAAGCAGTGACCAATTTTGTCACCTCTGGTCCACAGAGCCGGGTGGTCAGCCATGTCCTGAAATAGGACCGTAACTGGCCTAATAGAAAGTTATGCTGCCGTTGGCCTGAGGGCCACATCCCTACCACTTTCTTAGTTCCAGCTTTGGCCTGGGGAACTGTACAGGGCATGTTTAAGGTCTCTCCCACAGGGCAGCCTTTGAGATAGGGGAAGGTATCCTCCTCCTGTGCCTGTAACCTTCCTGTTTCACCCAGGAAGCTGATAACTTCCCCATCGGAGCCCCAGGCAGGCCCCATCTCCTGGGCCCCCTAGATAGTTTCCCTGGATCTGCTCTGTCACCAAAGCCAGGCTCACCAACCTCTCCCAAAATGGGCTTCCCCTGCCATTTGCTTAATTTTAAGAAAATGCTCCATCCAGTCACCCCTGAGTTGGGCCGGGGTGCAGCCTCTGCAGCCCCATGCCCATTTCCTCAAATTCCCTGAATGTCCTCTGCCCCCCTGCCTCTCTGCACCCTCACTGCTACTGCCTAGACTGAGGCCTCACCCCTCACCTCTCAACAGTGAGCCTGGCTTTCTTCCCCGGCGCCTGGCATCCCTCTAACCAACCCTCCCCCTTGCTCCTGGGTAGACAGACGTTTCTAGAAAGCAAATCTGCCCTTATTACTCCCTGCTCAAAGGCTTTCAATGGTTCCCTATTGCTCTCAGAATAAAGTCCAGACTCCTCAGTTTGGAGGAAAAAATGCCCCCCATGCAGCCAACAATTCTGTTTACTCAGCATTGAGATTCAGCATCTCAACAGAGCAGAAGCAAGGAATTAGACTGAAAATGGAAACTATAAGGGAAAAAGACTTACAAGTGTCCTGGATTAAGGCTGCAAAATATAAGCTTACAAGGAATAGAATAAGGATAACTTGGCTTAACAGCTACTTCAGAAAACAGTAAATTCAATATGGGACACCAGCAATCACCATCTGCAAGAATGCAACTACCACGTCCTGCTTTGTGGGTGATACATTTTCAGTGGAATGTTGGCATCCTGGAGTTTCCCAGAGGAAAGCAGCTAAGATAGTGTGAGCCTGCCGAACCGACCAGGTAGAGAACTTTTCCTTCACTTGAATTCTGCTCAGTCCAATTGAAATGTGTCCTTGGCTTTTATGTGCCATGTTCCAAATCACAAAAATACCTTAGGAAACTTACAGAGCTCCAATATCGCCCCCTGCTCTAGGCTCTAGATCCCCCTTATCCTGGTCTACCTTTCACCTATTTTCACAACACTTGCCTCTTTCCGACATACCATGTAGTTTCCTTATTTATTATGTTTATTGTTCTCTGTTTTCCCTGCTGGCTTAGCACCTCCAGGCTTTATTCACTCATGGATCCCAAGTACCTTCAACAGTATCTGGCACATAGTAGGTACTCAATACATAAAAATATATACACAGTTGACCTTGAACAATGCAGGGGTTAGGGGTAGGCCAAAAAATTCTGTGCACAACTTTTGACTCCCTAAAAACTTAACTACCAAAGCCTATTGTTGACCAATAGTATAACCACTTGGTTAACATACATTTTGTATGGTATATGTATTATATACTGTATTCTTACAATAAAGTAAGCTAGAGAAAACATGTTTTCAAATTTCCACAAATCTCCAAAAATGTTTCCAAGTATTTATTGAAAAAAATTCACATATAAGTGGACCTGTGCAGTTCAAGGGTCAAGTGTATAAATGATGGTCTCATGGAAACTGACATGGAATTCTATCTACCAATTGTGCTAGCTCCCCATTTCAACAAAATTGAAAACTGTGCCTTCTACATTTTCACCCAAGTTGCTAATTAAAATGTTGGAAACTGTAAGGCCACAGGTATGCTGACACATGTGCTCCAAGAAGTATGAACAGGATATTCATGATCACAAGGTCAGACATAACCAAAGATTACGTGCACTTGTCAATCAAGTGCACGTAATCTTAGAGGAGTGGTATGTTTATGTACCATGTAATCATGTACCAGATTAAGTGCATGTAATGTTTGGCTATGTCCTGGCAGTCTTTTTTTTTAAAGTGAGGCAGATCTATAGGTTCTGGTTTAACATGATCTCTAAGAAACTTCATTAGGTTAAAAAGTGGATTTCCTTCTTTTTTATGGCTGATTAAACCCTGCCTTTTGTGACAACATAGATGGAACTTCAGGGCATTATCCTAAGTGAAATAAGTCATACAGATGATCTTACAGTCATACAGATGTGTGATCTCACTCACATGTGAAATCTAAAAATGTGGAAATCATAGAAACACAGTAGAATGATGCTTACCGGGGACTAAGGCGTGGAGGAATGGAAAGATGTTGATCAAAAGGTAGAAACTTTGAGTTATAAACTGAGTATGTCTTGGAGATACAAAGCATAGCACAGTGACTATAGCTAAGAATACTGCACTATATACTGCAAAGTTTCTAAAAGAGTAGACCTTAAACATCACAAAAATAATAATAATAATTATGTGAGCTGATGGATGTGTTAACTAACCTTTCTGTGATAATCATTTCACTATATATACACATATATCAAGTCATCACATTGCACTCCTTAAACTTGTATGGTGTCGTATGTCAATTATATTTCAATAAAACTGGGGGCAGGGGTGGAAAGTGCATAACAGCTCTTATTATGCGACTGTGTTTTTAAAAATATGAGGAAATTTCTATGTCAGCCTTGTCCCTATTTTTACTTTTCATTTTGTTTCTTTGTTTAGTTTTTGGCGGTTGCATTAATATTAATTTAATGGGTTTGTTTAGGAATGACTGAACAACCAAACAGTAATTGAGCCCCACAGTATGTCAAGTGGGTGCTAGAACCTTTAAATACTGTTTCCTTTAATCCTAGGATACAGAGGTCACTATTCCTATTTCACAGTTGGAGAAATTGACTCCTTGACTTGCCCAGGATCACACAACTCCTATATTCTACCAGGCCTTGTGCTCCCATTCTAGCACCTTTTCCAGCGCGGAGTTCACTCGCACATTTCTCTGCATCAGCTCCCATACACTGACCGTGCGGGGGGCCACTGCCCAGAGCATCTGGCTTCTTCGCTTTGAGCATCCTGCCAGCTCATCCCCTCTCCCCTGCAGAGGCGTGGAGTGACGATGTATTGTCACAGCCCTGTCAGAGGCAGGCGGTCTGTCTCTCACCTACCCAGGAAACAGAACCTGCAGGCACACACGTCTGCCTGCCGAGGTGGGAAAACTGCCATCAGTCCTGCCAAGACGTGCAGGCCACCTGGTGCCAGCCTGTCCCACTAGCCTACCAGCAGTTGCTTTCCTCTCCTACTTCAGGGCTGCAGGGAGGAGAAAAGCCTCAGCCCATCAGGGCAGCTCAACATCAAGACATGCTCTGTTATGTCTAAGACAGAAGGCCGGAATTCAGTTAATTTTATCATTTTAGGAGATTCAACAGTTTTAATGAAGAGAGGAGACCTTGGGGCTGGTGGCGTCACAGATAAGGAGTGTGGACAGCAGCAGCAGATGGGTGACCTTGTTCTGCTTATTAACTCCTTTCCTTCCCCTCTGCCCTTCCATACGGCTCCCTTTATTTCATTTTCTAGTCCAAGGTTTTGACACCAGGAGGGCAGGAATAGTTAGCAGAGCCAAGCCTTGGGAAAATGCTGCTTCAGGGCGATCCACATGTGCTCCACCGGATCTGTGGCCTTCAAGCAGGGCCTGCTGGGCACTCCCCAACACCAGGCCCGGCATCCACAGGAGGAAGAAGGCAGCCAGCCTGGCCCCCCAAGAGGCAGAGGATAAGGCTGTCTGGGCTGAAGCACTCTGGGAAGTATTAACCCAGGTGGCTCAGGAAGTGAGGGAGCACTGCAATTCTCACCATGCTAATTCAATTCATTCATCAAACATTTATTTAGTGCCTGTTTTGGACCAAATTCTATGCTAGGAGCTGGGGATTCAAAGAGGAGTAAGACCTGTCCCTACCACCCACCAATGAACCAACCTGTGATTGTTGTGGTTGACAGAGCCCAACAGGTGACCTGCACAGGAATCAGAAAGGAATTATTGGAATACACTAAGAGCAAGAAATGCAGCCAAGAACCCAAGTTGGACAGACCATTTGGTCCTCAGAAGCCCAAGATCTGCTCAGATAGTGGGAACAAGTCATACCCAGGTGAAGATGTGGAAAGGCCTGGCAGATCCAAGAAAGTTCCATGTTGTAAATATTCTATCCCATTACCCCTTTGGGGACATCTGATAGGTGCTAATTTGTGGTTTGAAAATATGCTCTCCTGAGATAAATGTCATGTGACAGGGTGTGTATGTGTGTGGCTATTATGCTTAAAAACATATTCCCTCTAGCCAGTTCTGTCCCGGAGTTTATTCACCTCATGCTTCCATTAATTCTTTCCAATTGGAAACCCACTGTGCAGTTTGGAAGGTTCTGCACCTGGCATATTTAAAACATGAGACCACTTCATTGGGTTATATGTGAGGAGATTATGATATACTCTAAATGCTTTTCTCCAAAAACAATCATATTCCACACATAAATAATTTTTCAAGTTATCTTTGGGGTAAACCCCTGGAAATTTTCAAATCAGTGGGTTTCATTTATTTGCTATTATTGGTTTACAATCTGTTCCACACAAGGGCCTGCACAAAAACTTCGTGTTAGCTAAAATATGCCTTCTAAAATGGAGTGTGCTGCCTCTTCCCTGTCTTTGAAAACAAAGTGTGCTGAATATTATCTCAATGACTCAGGGTATTACTAATTATATAATGATTGCCCTTCACCATGGTACAACATAATGCCTCCAAGTGCTTGTGAAGTGCATCAAGCTGTTTTGTTTTACACTGACACTGAATGTATTATCTTTAAATTTTATGCTTACGTATTTTATGAATTTCTTGCCCCTCTCTCTCCCTGTTAGGCTGTAACTTACAAAAACTGCTTTTAGCATTCTAATTCATAGCCCCAAATCTGCTCCTGACTGTGATAATAGTAACAATAATGCTACCATTAATAGTTATTTTTAGGCAGCTACTGGCCCTATGCTAAGCACTTCAGGACTATTTCTTCATTTAATCTTTACAAGTCCCCTGTGAAGGAGGGAACATTATTATCCTCCACTTACAGATGAGAACACAGCCTTAGAGAAGGAAACTGGCTTGCCCTTCTTCACACAGCTGGGGGCAAAGGGGGGCTCATGCTGTCCGAACTCAGAGCTCACCACTGCTCACCGGTCTGCTCGCTGGCTCCTGCTGTCCCTAGTCTGCAGAACAATCAAAATCAGTTACAGATGTTTGTTTCTAAACTAAGAGTTCCTAGGCTCCAAGTGAGCATCTATGAAGCCCTCCAATTTATAAAGCCCTCGAGCTTTAGTGGATGTCCTTTCTTTGCTGATTTCTTTGTCCTTAAGCACAGTTCAAATAGCTAAGATTACTGAAAATGTGAAGCTGGCTAACTAAGGTTTTTGTTTCTGTTTTCTGGAATGATCCTTGCTTTTATATAGCACCAATCCTAGAATTAATTTAGAAACCGACATACTGAGCACCTTATTTATCTTTGCAACATCTCTGTGAAATGCTCCTGTGAGTAGGCATTACTATGACAGCTTTATAACTTTTAAAATGAAGTTAAGAGACAAACCAAACACCAAAATGAGAATCCACAAGAATCATGCATGTGCATGCTGACCCCAATATTTTCTTGACCTATTGTCCCAAACTATAGGACCACTTAGCCATCGGACGCCCAAGATCTGCTCAGATACTATTAGGCAAATATTTGCTCTCCTTTTCTGTTCTTTTTTCACTTTTCTCTATTACTTCCACATCACTTGCTGACCAAGTGTGAGTCCCACACCAGGTGCCAAAGGCAGCCTCCTTCCCTTCCGTTCCTCCGTGAGTGTGGCTGCCATAGACCTGGAAGGGGCCGCAGACTTGGTGCAGGAGGTGATTTTATGTCTTTGCCTTCTCAGCAGATGGCTAGCCCACTCTTCCAGTTTCTCAGGCCAAGCCTTTGCATTCATTCCGGACTCCTCTCTTTCTCTTATACACCACATCTGAGCCATCGGAAAATCCTGTCAGCACTACCCCTCAAAATACGTCCAGAACCAGGTGCCTTCTTACCACGTCCACGCTCACCTTCTTACCACATGCAAGCCAGCCTCACCTCCCATGTCATGGTGTGGCCTCCCAGATAGTGCCCCACTCCCACCCCTGCCCCCCTCAGTCTGTTTTCCAAGAGAGTCAGAGCACTCATGTACAAGTTAAGTCAAACCCTGTCACTTCTCTGCTCGAAACCTTCCTGTGGCCCCCAGCTCATACAGACAAAAGCCAGAGGCCTTTCGAAGGCCTGAACCTGCCTCACCCTGGTCTCCCCCACCCACTGCCATCTGCTCCTCTCCAGCTGCACTGGCTTCCTCTAGGGCACCCACTGGTCACAGCTGTGTGCTAGGTGTCTTTCCGGAGTTCAAGCTTTGGTTGTTGTTTTTCTGAATCTCAAGCCCTTGACCTGAAAAGAACACTGGGATACTAGAAAGAGCTGCCCAGCGGTCCGCGGAGGCTGGGGCAGCACTTGGCTTTCCTCCCGTACCTACCAGGGGGGCCTGGCAGGCCTGCACCTGGGCCACTGCAGGGCTCTGTCCGCCAAGCAGGAGTGCCCGCCCCTCCCCTGCAGGCCACAGCAAACACTGATGGCGACAGTCTGGACACTTTCCTTTTCTGTTTGCTATAGGTGGCAGAATGCCCAGGACGGGCCCAGCACTGGCATTTCAGGGAGAAATTCCAGACTGAAGAGCCACCTAGAGAAAAAGGGAGGCATGGAAATGCCTGTGAGTTTCAGCAGTTACCCCTCGAAGCAGGCTGGAAACAGGGAGAGCTCAGGGAGGGCCTGAGAGCTAGCTCAGGCCACAGCAAGGCCACATCAGAAAAACCGCAGGGCATCTGGGGGTGTCCTTCAAAGGCCAGCCCCCACCAGGGGTCCACAGCTGGATGCCCTGGCAGCTTTCTGCCTGCCAAGGCCAAGTTCCTTCTCTGGCCTCACGACTTCTCAGTGTCTGGGGTTAGGGAGGGGCCGGCCGGCCGGCAGACCAGATCTACTCTAGTTTAAGATCTTAGCCACAAGACACAGCATGTGGCACATGGTGAATGCCCGTGTGTGCCTGCCTGTGGAAGGGGTGGGCTGAAGCCGGCGTGCTCCCTGCCTCCTTGCTCCTACCCCCTTTACTTTCCATTAGGAACCTAGAGACCCCACCTCTCTGTGTTCTCAAGGCCCGTTCCTCAGGCTAAGCAAATGACCACTTTCCCATCTTGCCTTCCTGACCTTCTGGAGGGACAAAGGGGCCCTGCTCCCAGAAACATGGTCTCCTGGAGTCAGGAGAATTCCTGGAATGGGCAGGGACCTTGCCTGAACAAGAGAAAGGAGAGTGCTAGGTGAAGGCAGAGGGGAGCGAGAAGAAGATCAAAGAGAGGCTGCACAGGGTCAGGAGTGGGGAGCTCTGGCAGGGAGACAAATGAGGCCCCCGAGGGGTCAGCCGCCGGACAGGCGTGCCTCCACTCAGATGCCCCGTGACAGCACAGGGGTGCACACGGAAAAGACCGTCACTGCAAAGAGACAAAGAGACAATAGATGGAAGAGATAAGGGAAGGTGTAAATTAATGGAGAAAAGGACCAGCCAGAGATAAAGGTAACTCCCTGTAATTGAAAACATATAACTTTGCCATCTCCAAGGTTGGGGGCATCCAGACTGTCCTGTGTCTGAGCTGGGCTGGGAGCTAAGGCCCAAGAGGGACAGAAATCCGGCCAGTTAATGATTAGCATCCAGCTGAGGCTTAGAAGCTTACTCATTTCACCCGCAGGCAGGACCAGACATTACCTGAACTGAGGTGAGTGACTCACCCAAATCAGAAGAGCCAGTGGAGACCTTGGGCTTTGGCAGGGGTCCCCACTTCCGAGGCTAGCCAGGGGGGCACACTGCCAATGTTTCCGGCCTTGGTTGTTGGCGGGATCAGTGGTGGGGGTCGTTTTAAATTTTGGTTCTCAAATTCTAAGCATTGTCTCAACTACTGATATATTTGAACTTGATCCATCCAGTTCCACACTCAAAAAGGGTGGCCATTGGCAATGTCTGGCAAGATTCATCTACCTACAGTCACAGCAAATTAAACAGCAGAATGTGCCACATAATAGATTCCAGAGCCAGGCTACCTGGGATCACCTCCTGCCATGTCCACTTGCTTCCAACGTGACTTAGGACAAGCTACCTAGCCTCTCCTAAGGCACTGTGTGTGCCTGGCGCATAGCATAATAAGCACACAAAAAATACTAGCTGTTCACATCCTCACCGTAATCCTCCTCCTCATTTAATTATTCCCATCCTTCCCCACAGCCGGGAGCGACGCCTCAAAACAGCGTGGCCCTGCAGTCAGTGATCTCATTTCCTGTGTAGAGCCCTCTCACTTCTTCAGTGCACGTGTGTGCGGACATCTCCCAGGATGGCCGTTTCAGAGATCCGTATAAAGAAATCAGTAGTATCGATGTCAGTTGTGGGCCAGGGGGAGGCGATTACAGACTCCTATGCAGACCGTCTATAAATTCCTGCATCCTTCTCACTCTCTCCTCATGCCCGGTCCTTCACAGATCCTGTGTAGTCTCTCCTCCGAGAGAAACCCCGGGTCCATCTACTTCTCTCCACCTCCACAGCTGCCCCCACCCCAGGCAAAGCTACCACCATCCCTCACCTGACCACTGCCATCGCTCGCTGACTGGCCCCCCTACTTAACTCCCGCCTGTACCCCAAATCTGTTTTACACGCAGTATGTACAGTGATGTTTTACAAGCGATGATGACAGAAACTCTGCCACTCTCCTGCTTAAACCCGCTCCCTAGCCCCAGTGGCTTTCCATTGCACTTCAGATAAAATCTCCAGTTCTTAGCTGGCTTAAAGGTCCCTGCCCACCAGTACAATCTCATCCAGAGCCACACTCCTTGTCTACTACACTCCCGCTTCCCCGGCTTCCTTTCATTTCTTCAAACACCCTTCCCTCCTCTTCAAAGGGCCGACTCCTTTTCAAGTCTCAGGGTCAACGGCATCTCTGCAGAGAAGCCTCCCCTGGCCACCCTCTCTCAATGCCTCTCCAGCTCCCTCCTATCACTCTCTCTCATAGCATCGTGCTCATCTTCTCCACTGTGTTCATTTCTATAATTAGATATTTGTTTGTTAATATTTTCCTTTTTTGCCTCTGCCACTGTGCTGCGCCAGTGTGAAGAAAGAGGCCTTGTATGAACAATGAAGAACCGAGGAATATGAATATTTGATCTCGGGTATTTGAGATCCTGGGGGGGAGGAAGGAGAAGGAGGAAGGCAGGCAAAGAAAGAAATTTCAAAGATTTGATTCCAAGGTCACAAAGGAAAAACATTCCCATTCACTTCTCTTCTCACAATAATTTTTCTTTAAATCCCAAAACAGTGAAAACAAGAAACTAACACAAAATTAGAAATTCAATAAAACTAAAAGGTCTGTAGTGTCAAACAAAATATAAAAAGAGCAAACCTTGATAGAGAAATGGTGACTCAGAAATGGCGACTTACTCTTACAAAATAGTAAATTCAAATCTAGGCATTTTGCAGCATATGGTATATGGGATAACAGCAAACCCATTAATTTTGCAAAACCCCAGAAATGCTCACATATTCAAGGTATAAGAGAATGTTGCTGAAAACAGAGGGCTTGCTTGAAAGCCCCTGTAAGAAGCAGTCGGTTGCCCACCTCCACACTGTACAGTAAAGCAAACACTTCTCGCCATCACCATCTCTCTCCCCAGACTGCCCCGTAATGAAACTAGAGAGCCCCTCTCTGCAGTGATCAAACAAAAGAGCTTCTCTCCAGGAAGTTCTACTTCTAAGTACAAGGAATTCCAGAAATACATAAAAGAAAGGGGAAGTGTTACGGGCTGAATTGTGTCCTCTCAAAATTCTTATGTTGATGTCCCAACCCCCAGTATTTCAGAATGTAACTATATTTGCAAGTAAGACATTTAAAGAGGTGATTAAGTTCAGATGAGGCGAGGAGGGAAGGCCTAACCCACTAGGACTGGTGTCCTTATGAGAGGAGGAAGACAGCAAAGACGTGCATAAGAGAAAGACGGCGTGAGGCCACCACAAGAAGGCAGCTATCTGAAAGGAGAGAGGCCTCAGGAGAAACCAACCTTGTCAATGACTTGATCTTGAACTTCTAGCCCCCAGGACTGTGAAAAACTATATTTCTATTGCTTAAGCCATCCAGTCTGTGGTATTTTGCTATGGCAGCCCTAGCAAATTAATACAAGGAGGAAAATATCAAAGAAATAAAATGAGAACACTGGGAGGACCTGAGTTTCTTGATTTTCAGGCCAGTGCTATGCACAAAGAATGAAGAAAGACCCACATGAAAAGACAGCATCACCAAATTTCACAAAGAAATGAACAGAAGATTCTAAAAGCTTCCAGAGAGTAACTATAGGTAATATTTAAGAGTTCATCTGTGAGAATGGAATTAAACTTCGTAACACCATCACTGGATCCTAGAGGATAATGAGGTGATGGTCGCAAAATTATGGGTGTGAATTATTGTCTACTTGGAATTTACCCACTCAAGCATCAATCAAGTGTAAGAGTAGGAAAAATACATGTTTTAGATATTTAAAGAGACTGAACATAAATTTACTCCCTGCTTTCTCAGGAAGTTACCAGAGAATATGTTTCACAAAAGAATGAAGAAGTAAGTCAAAAGAAAGTGAAACGTGGACCCAGCAAGCAGAGAATCCAGCAGAGAAGAGAAAGAAGAAAATTCCTGGGATGGGAGTGAAGGGGAGTTACATGACATCAGCAGTATGACCATGGGCTGACTGAGCGACCATTTCTGATAGAAGCATGAAGCAAAAATATTACTGAAAGGCAATCACCCCTAAAAGTAAAGGAGCTCTTTGTGGGTGAGGGAAAACTTAGGCATTTAAAGAAAACTAAGTGGATAAAATTAACCAATCACTGTTAACTCCAGGAAAAACAAAACTTGACAAGGAAAGGAAACATGATCTGGTGCACCACTTGGTTTGGCCATGAGTAGGCTTTACAAATCCTTAACAATGAAAATCTGAATATGAGTGTAATCAAAATTGGTATATAATTATATTATGAGAATAAGGAGAAAGATAGTTTAAATGAGTTGTTATTCCATAACAGGAAGCCAACCGTTAATGCCCACAATTGGAAAATCAAGTATACCTATATTATTGAGAAATATGAACACAGAAGACAGACTTCCAGTTTGACAAAAAATGAATAAGTTTTGGACTTAGTCTAGAAAGTTAAACAACTAAAAACTAAACAAAATATAAGAAGCCACTCTTTTTAGGCATCTGACAATAGCAGAAGGATGTGGTCCTTGAGAGAAGAGAAATTCACAAAGTGAGCTCCACATTCACCCAGTTTTCTACTGGGGATAACTTTCAAACCAATGTAAAAAGAAATAGAGCTGAATAGAAAACAGCAGTGTTTCTGGCTGAAAGAAACAAATTGGAATATAGGGCTGCTAAAGGCCTCATGGAAGGGTAAGAGAGAGGAGGTAATTGTACGGAGAAGAAGCTCCATAAATCTGCATAGGGGTCTCCTTGAGTCTGCAGCTAAATATTAAGTCATACATGAACAGGTGAGATTCTGTGAGGTATAGAGACAACAGTTCTGGGGATGTGTGAGATGAGCAGAGAGATTCTGGCAACTGGACAGGGCTGGGAGAATTGGAATTCTAACCAGCCAGAATCTCACTGAATATCCCAAGCATTCAGTTGAGACTCCAGAAAGAACAACAATGAATAAAATGGGACAATTGAAAACAAACAGCGAGAGCTTAGCCTTAAATTCAACCGAATCAATAAGTACATTAAATGCAAATAGACTAAACCCTCCAATTAAAAGGTAGAGATTAACAAACTGGATAAAAAAAAGCAAGACTAAATGTATGCTGTTAACAGATGTAAAATATAATAGAAATGTGATGTGATTACCAAAGAAAGAGCAGGAAGACATTGCCTCTGAGGAGGGAGAGAGGAAAAGAGAAACTATTAGTTCTTAATTTAAACCTTTTTAACACTATTTGAGCTCTTAAACCATTTGCTTGTAGTGTCCTGAAAAAGTAGTTTTAGAAACTGAAAGAATTGTTCTAGTAGCATTTTATAAGTTGAATCTTATCCTTTACTCTTTTTTTAAAGCATTGAAAAATTGCAATAAGATACAAAAGGAGAGAAATAAAACCATTCAACCCAGAAAGGTAGATAATTATAATATTATTTGCTTACAATTTCTAGGTAGAGAGGTTGAGATACAGCATAACACAATTACTTCACCAGAAGCACAGAAACCAAAAGTATTTCTTCTCTAGCCCCTCATACCAGCTGGAATCCAGTGAGGTTCAGACTGTAATCACATGTGTCCTTACATAAACCCCCAGCAACTCTAGTGCGGTCAAATCTAACAGGGTAGCAAACAGTTTTTGAATACCCTTCATGTGCAAGACCCTGGGCTAGGTATTACATGGGTGTCATAAAGCATAAGACACAAATTAGAGAAGTTTTTCCATCAGTCTCACTCATTTATCTTTTCTCTCGGTGACACAGAGTACAATAAGTTATTTTGTAGGCCATTATGTTGTTACAGTAATGGCACCCAAAGAATCATGCATCCCTGCATCCATATCCTTGTATGAGCTCCTACATTGATTTTACACTGACACATGTGATTTTCTTTGGCCAGTGAGACACTAGCAAACATAATGTAAGCATAGGCGTGAAAGGTGCTTGTGCACTGGGATTTACACCCTCTCTCCTTCTGCTTTTGGGAAACAGTGGCACATGAAGAAGCCCAGAATAGCCTGCTGGAGATACATGACCCAACCAATGACCAGCACTAACACCAGACATGTGAGTGAGGCTTAGACCATCTAGCTCTAGATAGCCTGGTGAGTCAACCCAGGTTAGACGAGCAGAAAAACTGCCCTCTTGGGCCCAGCAAAAAACATTGGTGCACAACATTGTGAGCAAGTGGAAAGGTGGCTGTTTGACGCCAATGAATTTGACAGACTGGCTATGCCACAATGGTTAACTGATATAAGTGGGATGATCTGGCTGTCATAGGCACATAACAGCATGCCTTGAAGCCCCATCTTTTCACTTAGATCATTCTAACTTCGTACAAACTGAGCCTTATGTGACTTCTCCAGCAGTTTTGTAGCAGCTTCAAATCCTCTCAACTTGAATCCAAGCTATCTTCCCTCAACAGCTAATGTGACCTGAATAATAGGACTCACCCTTCGATTTTTAAACCTCTATTTCAAAAATGTTTTAATTTTTGAATGGGTAATTCATGAACATGTTGAAAAAAATGTAACAACTCTATTAGGGTTCAATCAGAAAAGCAGAACCATTAGGAGATTTGTACACACACACAATAATGGATTTGTTACATGCAATTACAGGAGCTAGTTATAGAGTCTCTGGAGGGCTGTTCTCTTCACATCTATTGCTAGAGTTTGAAGTTCACAGGAAGATGGATGTAAAGTGGAGGAGCGTAAGAACAAGAGGAAAGCCACAGGTATGTGCTGCAGAACCCAGGAGGACGGACTGAAACATATCAGTTCTCCCTATCTTTGACGCTGGTGCCCTACAGGAGAAGCTGGCACCCTCATTACACAGCTAAACACAGGCCAGGGTTATCTCAGAAGTCAGAAAAGCAGAGAAGGTGAATCATTGCATGTCTGACTGCTGCCCCACATCCACCAGCAAGTGCAGCCACAGAGAAGTGAAAATATACGAGCTACAAAATAGCTTCGGTTTCGTGTCCACCCTCCAAAGCTCACACAGTAATCTCTTTTAGAGCCCTATTAGAAAGGGAACATACAGGATAGGGAATTCTGGGAAAAACAGTGCAGCTTAGCCATGTTGACATAACAAAACTGCCACCACATAAAAAGGTTCACACTGAAAAATGTCTCTCAATTTCTCACCCTCCCAAACTAGTTACCAGTCACTGCTTCTTGTTTTCTTCCTGAAATATTCTACATACACATAAGTATGCACCAAAATCTAGTACTTGATTAATTTTACACAAAAGATCAAATACTACACCCAGTGGTCAAGATCTTGCTTTTTTTTTTTAACTAAACAACATATCTTGGAAATTTTTCTACATCAATATAGGAATATTTGCCTTTTTTTAACAGCTGCATGATATTCTATTGTATGAATATACCATGGTCTGTTTAATTAGAACCTTATCAATAGACAGCTAGATTTTTTAAAAATCTTACTACTTTAAATAATCTTACAAAAAATAGCCTGGCACATGCTCGCATGTCCTTAAAATTGACGCTTGTCATCAATCTTGTGTGGTATCAACCAAAACAATCCAGAAGGAGAGATGAAAGGTGCCAATCAGCACACAACATCTACAGTTTCAATGAAGTTCCTTTCAGACACTCAGTCCACTTTAATGTCCACCATTTGTAAATTCATTGTACACCTTTGGGCATCTGAGCCTTCCTCTGTCTCTGTCCTTGGTCATGGGCTGTATCTGAGACTGTTACATAAGGGCCCAGGAATCTCATCAGCAATTTAATCTTTATGTGATCACCCTCTAAAATGCTCATCAGTAAAAATGTTCTTAGTGATATAGATATAATCACCAAAAACAAAATAACATGGAAATCTATTGACAGATAAAACAAGTAGTTGACAAAGTTGAAAAACGATTCATTTGTTGCTCTGCCATCTTACTGTTCCATTTCCCAATGGCAGACCTTGTAACTATCAGATAGAAGACAAGCTGTTTCAGCACAAAAATGTGAAACCTGAAGGAAAAACAGATTGGCCAGTTTCTTTTCCTAAGAATATTTTCATTGATTGAGTGTTTGCTTGAAGGCCCTTTCACCCTTGATCCCTAAGGATTTTATAAATATCACATTTGTTTCATTCATACTTTAAAGATCTGACCTTCTCTGGAGACGAAATATTTTTCTTTTAGGAATTATTGTTTTAAAATATGAGCATAGAATGTCTTGACTCATAGCATAATGGTGGGGGGATAAGATACGTACACATAGAAGAAAACACAGAGTCATCTGTAATAGTGCATTCCAAAGCAATGTGTTGTACTGTCCTAAGAAAATCTCTCAAAGAACAGTGAGAGCTGAGCAGGGTGACCTCACTGTCCCAGAGCTCTCTATTCCCACCTCCTTGAGTATCTTCTGATCACCCCAGTCCCTTCTGTCCCCAAAAGCCTGTAGTTCTAGAAGGCATTTACTGGACTGTATGTCAGGAACTCCAGACTCCAGAAAGTCCAGATTTTGAGCCACAAACTAAAGCAGTCTTAAGAAATCATGTGAAGTCACTTTTGGTCAGAGCAAAATATAGAAGCATGAAAATAGAGAGAACTGGGTTGGAATTAGATTGAGGAGAGCCTGAAATGCCAGATTTTTAAGAGGAAGAGAGTGAAAATATTTCAGTATCTTCATATGGTGGCAGATTGTAACTACACTCATCGTGGTGAGCACTTAACAGTGTATGAAATTGTGGAATCACTATGTTGTGACAGTGAAAACAATATAATATTGTGTATTAACTGTACTTTTTTATTTCAATAAAAAATTAGAACAACACTAAACAAAACAAATAAATGAAACAGAAATAGACTCATAGGCACAGACAATGGATGGTTGGTTACCATAGGGGAGGTGGAGTGATTGGTGAAATAGGTAAACGGGATAAAGAGATATAAACTTCAAATTATAAAATTAATTAGTCATAGGAATGGAAATACAGCATAGACAGTATAGCCAATAAAATTCTAATATCTTTGTATGGAGAAGGATAGTAACTACATCTTTCTTGTGGTAAGCATTTATAATGTATATAGCTGTCATATCACTACACTTAACTATATAACTACATAAACTACACTTCTTGTGGTAAGCATTTATAATGTATATAGTTGCATATCACTATGTTGTACATCTGAAATCAATATAACATTGTACCAACTATACTTCAATTTTTTAAAAATGTTTAAAGAGAGTGAAGTTAATCTGCACAAGCATAGGCCCCAAAGAGTGGCTCAATAGGAAAATGCCTGATTAGGGACTTTGGGAAGGAATATTAATAACCATTTTAAAAATGGATATACCCAAATATGGATGAGGAATATTAGAATTAGTACTTGAAAGTGGCTGATTTCCAGGTCTGTGCTTAAGCGATCTAGTGAGCTAGGCTACTTACAGAGCCCAAAAGATTTACAAACACATTAAGAAGTCTCAGCAGAGCCAAAAGCCAGCAGAGCTCCCCAGTCCCAGTCTTGGGCTTCTTCATGGAAAGGCTGCTTCAAAACTGAACCACTGGCCCCTGGCCATGTAATGAATCAGCTAGAGTGAGAGTGCTTCATGTGTGGAGTCCAAACAAGCTCCCATTGGGGCCTACAGACCAGCTCCTAATTAATAGGTTCTTGGCCCATAAGCAAGAGCAAAAATGTTTGCAATAATAAAAGGAAGACAGTGATCACAATGTAGGAGGGAGCTAACAAAGAAAGCAGAAGGGAAAATTATGATGGAAAGATGGCTCCAGGTCTAAAGTTAGCTGGTGGAGCAATAACTCAAACCTCTATTTATTTGTTCAAACCAGATGTGAACAACTATATAAATCTGATTCCTACTTTTGAAATTTAGTCTACACAGCAGATATGAGCAAACAACAACGTTGGTAGGATACAAAAATACAAACAAATCTCCATCAGCTAATATTTTATGAGTGCCAACTTGGTGCATTGATAGGGTAGGGTCTGGGTGAATTCACACAGAGATGATGACCCACTAGGCAAAGATGGAGAAATGAGAAGTTCTGCCCCAACAAGATGGGAAGTCTGCCCCAACAACTTCCGAACTCCTGGACCTCTGAGATTCCTAAAGTACAATCCTTCTCGGAAGTCTTTTCTTCTTCTCTTCACTTTTAGAGGCTGCACCATCATGGGCCAGAGAGGGCTTGGGGTTGGTGTCTAAAGTGCTGGCACATTAGAAGAGAGGATACCAAGAGCATAGACAACAAAAGACTAATTTAGAATAATCAGGAACAAGACTTCAGAAGGTTTGAGAACATCCTTTTGTTTCTACATTTGATGTGTTTTCCCATTGCCCATCTTTTGGCATAAATTTTAACATACTTCAGTCTGATAATGGTCTCATGTACCAGAGACATATGTAATAAAGAACATTAGTCTTCAGAGACAGCAGTACAGTCCATACAGACAGCAATACAGACTTCCATCAACAATTGGCTAGTGTTCTTAAAATGTGTAAGTTGGCTTTTTGAAACCTATAACATTAACTGTAATAGAAACAGTGTTACAAATGGAGATTAGATTCCTGCACTAGCTCATAAAGCCTATTTAATAAAGTTCCTGGTAGTATGTGTGCATTTGTAATGAAAAATATGTAACATTGGACATGCCTTTTTGGCAAATAATGATGTTTGAACTATGGGTTACACTTGGAGTAAAATTACAAAGGCTACCCTGGGAAATTAACTTGCAAAAGTGTTTTCAGAGCAAGAGGTATTCTGAATTCCATCTCAGAACTTGGAAATAGGAAGAAAGTTACACACACACACACACACACACACACACATACCATGTGTTACAGCAGAACACACCCACTTAGGCAATACTTGTTCTTGGGGTGGGGGGAATCCAGTGAGAGAATAAAGCTGGTGATTCTTATATGTAGGATGTTTCCATGTCAAGGATTTTCAATTTAGAAAACAAGTCTGTTTAATTTCTTAAATCATAAAGGAAAATTTAAGTCAAATTCATATCTTTTCTACATTTCCTCCTGAATTTTATATGATTGCCAAGCCAACCAGGCTTTCTGTTAGGAAGGATGCTGGGAACCATGTGCCTCAGAGAGCTGGTCTGGCTTCTGGCTCGGCTCCTTACTGACTGTGACTTTGGACAGACACTCTCACTTCCCTGGGCTCTCATTCACTCAAATTAAAAATGAGGACAGTAACATCTGCTACATTGGGAGAACTGACATGAGCACCACATGAAATCATCATACCCTGCCATCTTTTTGTTTAGTACTTTGGCTCTTTTCACATGTTCACACATTTTACTTTCTTGCCAACTCTGGAGGAAAACTAACTTTAGACTTTCATGGCCAAAACAGAAGGAAATATGTAAGAATCCCAAGGCACTTGGCAATTTTCACAGCCAAGCACCACACCTCTGTCTGCTCCCACCCCTTGTTGTCCTAATACCAGTTGGTACCAGGAAAAACACTGTTTTTTGTCTCTTATTCATCTTGTTCATCAATTTGGAAGTTCATACATGAGTCCAAGGTTTTGACTGTGGAGAAAGTTAAGCAGGATGTTTTTCTCACTCAACTACTTTTATAAATAAGTTCTCCACATTTCCAGTGACTACCAAAGGATCTACCCCAATTAAACCCACTCAGGTGTTACATGTGTTGAATGGGTCCCTGTCAAGCAAGGAGCCCCTCTCCCTTCACCTGGTGACAACACACAGGGCTGTCCTAATGCCCATGATACGTTAATTTCTTGCCTGACTTTCTCTGCAGTTGCTCTTGACTCATACCTTGATGGGGACACACCGGTCACACAACGGAGCCATGACTCAAACAGCGATCAGTGAAACAAGCTCAACAGTGTAGCCACTTAGTTAATCATAAATCATCTTTATTCTCTCCTACTCCTTAAGACCAGGGTTCGCCCTTCCCAAAGCAAGCCCACGTCATCCATTTGAGTAATGGGTTTGACAACCCCAACTCAAACACAAGCCTGCCCCGAGCACAGACTTATCAGGGCTGCTTGGTATGGACGAGGGAAGGTGCAGAGGGGAAGAACAATGGCGCCCTGACTGGAGGGGCAGGCGTTGGGCAGGTGTTATCATCCCGCCATCAGAACAGGGCCACCACTTGTTTTCCTTTCTGTTGAGCGTGTGAGCTGGTTCCAGTGTACAGTACCGGGTGGTGTAATAGGCCGCTGCTGGGCCCCTCTGTTTGTGAGGTCTGTTGACACAAGGTGGAGTCCTGGTGATAGAGGCTGATTCCTGCCCTATTTTTCTGATAGCCATAAATGAGAGAAACATTACAGGCGGGCCCCTTTGCCCACAGCTAGGAAGTTCCATCTTTTTGGAGATGAAGGCTTTGTGCATCCTGGGAAGAGCTGTGCTTTCCTTTCCAGGGGAATGATATGCAAGGTCACTGAAGAAGGCACATCACAAAGAAAAGGTGTTTAGTGAAAAAATAAATATCACATACAACTGGTACCAAAGAGAAAAAGAAATAAGAATTTGAATTGCTACAGAAGTTGAGGCCTGTGGCTCTTCAGCCAAACCCTCCTCTCATCAAGAGACCTACCAGACAGAGAAGGGAAGGACCTGACACCCATCCAAGACTTGAGCAGAATATACCTTGAAACATCCCCCACGTCCTACAGTAATTCACAAGACCCATGGATTTGTAAGGGATCCCACTGGAAGCTACTTGGATTTTTCTGTCTTTTCAAAAAAAAACTTCAAAGTTTGCATTTTGCCACTTCACTGTTATGGAAGACCTACATTAGTACCTGTTTTCATTAGCCAAAAGAAACCTGAAGAAGATTTCACTTTTACAGGAAAATGGCAGAAAGCAAAAATAGTGTTCAACCAGCACAATAGTTTTGCAGCCAGCAGTTGTAGGACCCGCGAGCACGCCAGCCGCCAGAGTGGCGCCACCAAGCTCCTTCCCCCGGAACTACACTCAGCATCTCAGCAACCAGCCTCCAGTTCTGCACCGTCTATGAGCATCTGCATTTTATCTTGATTTATTTTGGGTATCTGTTAGCAAGATGTGTCTGAGGTATCAGAAAAGCCTAAGAGAGGTTATTTTTTGGGTCCGGGAATGCTCAAAATTTTTTCCATATAGGTTAATGGTAATTGTCTCTTTGCTTTATGCCACTTTGGCTTAAGAAAGGTACCATATAGGAAGGCTCTACTTTCAGACAATGGGAAAATCTGTACATCAGAGAATCAGGCCAAAAACCAAATAGCAGGTATGTTGCCACCCAATGGAAATAACATTTTTTTCATTGGATTTTTAGCACTGGGAGCTCATGTAGTGGTTAAGAGAACATTACTGAGCCGGTAGGGCTGGATTCAAATTCCAGCTCCATTTACAAGCTCTGAGCCTCAGGCCAATTACTAATCCCCCTTGGCCTCAGTTTCTTCACCTATGAACTGGGGGTAGTACTATAAACATCATGTGTGTTTGAAGAATTAAATGAGATCATCCAAACTCGGTGCTTTACTAGTGCCTGGCCTGTAAGAAGCCCCCAGTTACTGTTAGCTTTGGCCAGTACTTCTTCCAGTATAATCAGTGCTGTGGTTAGTTGATCTTATTGTTATTATAATTATCACTATCCAGATTGGACACGAAATATATTCAACTCCTTGAATCTCAAACTTCCTGTCTTAATATTTACTGATAGTAGTAGCACTGATAATGATTTTTCCCCCGGCTACCTTCCGTGTTTAATTGTTTAATTGGGATCAGACCTGTGCTAAGTACTTCCCATTTCCTACCTCATTGAATTTCATAACTACCTGTGAATTCAGGTACTTTTATTTTCCCACTTCACAGCCAAGAAAAATGGTTTAGTGAGAAGAGACAAAGTAACCTAGGTCACACTGTAAGTGGCAGATGGCAGAAGTCTTAAAACCTGCTGGGCTTCAGGGGCCCAAAGGATTAGACCAATGATGAACCCTAAAGTTCCCTTCCAGTTCCAACATCTATTATTCTAAACTGATCATAATTTTGCTTTATTACCATCTGCTGCATATGCAAATATATTATATTGGCTTGAATCTAATGATAAAGCTATTGCAACTTTTATAAAAGTTTTGCTCTAGCAAACTCTGTGTAAACAGGCTCATTTCTGTCTCTCCTCCCTTTGCTCCCAAAGCCTTCGAAGAACTCTTCCTCCATCTCAGGTGCCACCCCTTCTCATACATGCCCTTTCCACCTTTCCAGCATCTCCCTTCTGCCGTCAGTCCACAACCTCCCCTCCTCCCTCTGCCATACTTACTCCAGGATTGCCCCGCATTCCATCTGCTTCCATGCCCTAAGGGCTGCCTCTCTGAACATTATCAAGACCCAGTTCCAACCAGTGGCACTGCTGAGTCCATAGTCACTTCAAAAACGCAGAAAAGAACTCCACAAACATGAGCTGCTGCTCTTGACCTCTCCATATAGATCCGAATAGATTATTCCTTCTGTGGGAACAGGGATACTTACATGTTCACATACATGCAGATTATCTGGGAATCTTGTTGAAATGCAGATTCTGATCCACGGCTCTGGCCTGAGATTCTGCATTTCTACAAGCTCCCCAGGATGCTGCCAGTCTCTTATGGCCCCTGACCACACACCTTACCCTACTTAGGCCTCTGAACATCCCTTCAAGGCAGGCACACTGCTCACATCTTACAGATGAGAAATGGACTGAGAGGGTAGGAGATGGACCAAAGTCCCAGGGCAAGTGAGAAGCCAAAGAGGGATCTGAAACTAGCCAGATCTTTCTGACTCCATACAACCAAAAAGGAAAAAGAAAAAGAAAAGAAAGAAAACACACACACACACATATGTATATATAAAATGATATTTAGGTTATATCACTGTCCATCTCATTTCAATAACATGAACACTCATAAATGACAGGAGAAAACTTTCAGTCCTGCCCATGTCAGCACTTAAAAATCTGTAGGTGTGAGTAGAAATGTGTAGGGATCTGTTATATGGGAGGCCTGTTCCCTTCATTATGAGCAGGCCCCATGGAGAAGTTTTCCCTTGGAACTCCACACTTTGTTACTGATTAAACTTATTGACTCTAACACCTGTTTTTTCCCCTAGCAACCCAGTCCCATAGAAACCTCACAAAGACAGGCATTTCATAATTAGTTTTAATTATGAAAGTCAGAGTGTGAATAATAGGGATCATTAATAGTGAGTCACTGCCAGCTTACAAAGTAGGAACAGGATGTTAAGTCATAAGAAAGGGGACATGGCCTTTGCTTCTCCAAGGGCGAGAAACGTCAGCAGTAGCTATAAGTTAGTCAAAAGTGGGGTGCCTTTCAGGGCCCTGTCATCTAGTTGGAATATGTGTGTAGGGCGGGAGGAAGAAAAAGGAAGATACAAATTAAATAGAAAATGCAGAGGATAAAGCAGCAAATATCCAAAAGATTATCAATGGCCAGCACTCCTGTGAGTGGAGACAGGAAGACTGAAGAGTCCACAGGTGTAGCAACTTGAGGAATAATGGGATTTGGGGGGAATGGCGTTCCAGACAAAGGCCCAGGGAATAGGACAACGAACCCAGGGATTCTCAGGAAGGAAAGGAGGGACAGGAGGGACCTCTGCCCAGGAGACGGAACAGAGAAATCTAGTAGCTTGCCTGATAAATGGAGGGCTGATCACTTTAGGGTCTTAGCAAGCCAGGCCAAAGAGTGTGGTCATCACACAGTAGGGGAGTGCTTAGAAGAGCCAGCGGGCAGGGTAATAAATACTAAGCCAAGCATCTCTGATCAGGAAAAGTGGCTTTGGTCCCTGGCATTACCATTTAGTAGTTAAAAATGGGAAGAATCACACCTGTGAGCCTTAGATACTCTTACGTGTAACTTGGGCATAATAATTGTTCCTCACAGTATTCTTTCTGCAGGCCATAGTTCAAAATAATAATCATAAATAAAAGAACTAGGTGAAGAGAATGCTAATGGCACAGAGGAGGGATGGAGTGATGGGGGACCTGGCACCTGTCTAGCTCTGACACCCAGATCGTTTTCAATTTGGTGGCTCACATCCTGGTCCCAGAGCTGGGCCAGGGGACCCACAGCCAGCTGCCCCATGTCCAGTATATCCCTACGGGGGAAGGGTTGGGAGAGGGGATGGAATAGTCCAAGGCCTTTGTAGGAGGTAGCAAGCTCTCCAGTGACAAGCTTGCCGCAGGGCCTTCCTGGGCCCTGCCTGGCATTAGACGGGAAGGAGGCACCTCCAAACAGGCTGGAAAAGGCAGAGACACCAGGGCCTCTCTGTGGCACCTGCCACCACTCCTTGGCTAGGGCCTTCCAGAGGGGGCAGAGAGGAACAAGGACAAGAAGAGCGGCCAGCTACTTCAGGCAGGACCCTTGTCTTCTTTGTGTGACATGAGCCAGGGGTCCCAGAGGAGGATGTTCAGTTTGTCTTTTTGCTAACCAAGTAGACAAACAAATAGCACAAGGCCTCTAGGAACAATGGAGAAAGAGTCAGACCAGAAAGGACTCAAGCCAGGATACCTGCTCCTGAAACACGAGGACCAAAGGCCGCTTGGGAGAAAGATCTGCGGCTGGGCTGGGAGTGACCTACAGGCCTGTTCTTCTGGGTGGATCTCAAAGGCTGCTACTGGCCTCCAGGCTCAGAGGACAGTATGCCTTCAAGGATTCATTATTCAGTAAAAAGTCAAATTTTGTTTAGAAAACAAACATTTCCTGCATATCCATCTGAGTGGGACATGTTTGCATAATTACACTACTTATCATCACAACCCTGTCATTTAGATATTTTTAATCCCCATTTTACAAACTAAGACATTAAGGCTCCGAGAAGTTGCTCCAAGTTCCAGGATTCAGTCCTCTGCTTCCCTCCTGCCCAGCCCATCCTTTTTTCCCAAGATGCCACAATCAAAACTTTCTTGCTTCCCTTTTTTCATAGCCAGAGGCAACATTTGGGAACTTGTTCTAACATGATTCCTCTGCCATATTTGCCCATTATGACGCACCTACAATTGCCTTTTTAGACTGTCCCCTATGCTGTTCCCAAGGAGAAATATTACTATGGAGATATTAGTACATAATCACTAGTAATAAAAATGGCTTTCATTTCTTGAGCCTCTACTGTGTGCTCAGCACATGAGTTTGGATATGTGATCTTATTCAGTTCTGTAATTATTCCTATTTTATACATTAGGATCCTAGAACACAGAAAGACAAGCCCACCTGCCCAAGATCACACAGGTAGGTATTGAGTAGTGAAAGTAGAATTTGAACCCATGACATTTGAACTGAGAGCATTCGGTTTTAAGCCCTGGACTTGATGCACACACATACACCCTCAACCTGTTCTTCTTTCCTGTCTTGATCATTTGTGGAGATATTCATAAATGACAGGAGAATGACAATTTAGGAGTGATCCAAACAGAATAAGCATATGGCAAGTAAACAGGTCCCAGGGGCTCTCTGTGAGAAATGGCATCACCATCTACATCTACCGAGCTGCTCCAGCAAGATATCTAAGGGCAGCTTGATTTAGTGTATTTTCACATATCAGTACGTCTTCTGATAACTGTGAAACAGGCAGACTCTTATTTAAACTAACCTGTGATCATTCTATACAACAGAATTTGAATCTTTAAAATGCTGATTATTCCTCCTGAGCTATAGACATTAATCTCTACTCGGTCAAGCCATGAAGCATGTCATACATGTCAACCTAAATCTAATTCTCTGCTGACAAGCACCGGCCCTCCTCCAAACAAGTGAGCTATCCAGTCTAAGATAAATAGAACCTTTTATGACTAGCCACATTGTTGTCACTTCTAAACAATCCTACAGGAAAGAATGCCCATTACCAACATATTTGTCAATTGTAAATTGTCATCATTAAAACCAACAAAGTTTAAACCTTTCAAGTGTCTGGAGGTTAGAATTTGGGGAGCTGGATTGGGGGTTAAAAGAAGAGGTTGTATCGTTAAAAAGAGTTTGGAGGGAACGTCCATCTAATCTAAGAAATAAATCCTAACCTTTAAGGAGCTATGCATACCTTAGAATAGCAGAAGGCAAAAAAAATATTATTACCCTAAAATTTACTGGCATGACACTTTTCATGGTGGGGGAATAAATGGAAAGTCTGGCTCACTCATCACTGGCTAGATTCCCAGCCTGGCCAATGGGAAGTACGTTTCCAGGGCCCATGTGATCTCTGGCATGGATTGAGGCCACCCAACAGCAGGCTTTCAGCACTGTAGTCCCACTTACATCCCCAAGACGCGCCATCCACATCCCGCACAGACTCGCAGACTGATAAAAACACATTGTCTGCCTACCAGGACCCTCCTGCCAGCCTTGCCATGTTTGCTTTTAATCATATTGTAAATATTCCCTTTACTTAGCTGAGACCTTTCCATTTTAAGTGTTTGGAGGCAGGCAGTCTTCCGGTGTCAAAGACCTGAAGTGCTAGAAGACGCAACCAGCTTCCACTGAAACAAGTGTGGTCATGGTCTGACTTTGAAAAGCTCTTTGGCTTTTGGCCTCAGAGCCTAGGAGGACGGAGTCTTCAACTGGAATGAAAAACAGTGGCTATTCTGTGCAGACTCTGACACCACTGTTTGCTCTGTGGCTCACTATGCCCACGAAGTGAAGTGACACCCGCTGCTTGGAACAACAAAAGTAGCCCATCTTAAAATTTGCACAAAACGGAGCCACTCAGGCAGTGTATAAAGCCCTTTTCGATAAAAGCAATATTTTAAAGTACTCATCAAAATACTGTCACAATTTTTTAGAGTTTACAAAGCTCTTCTCGCATTACAGAGATGATCACGTGAATGCTGAATTAGCCTTGCACCCTGTAAGGTGTTGCTCCACAAAATCTACTACAAAACACTTTTGACTAGAACTGTATTTTAAGGAAATGTAAGGGGCAGTCTCAAAAACCAAGAGCCATATCAAAACGAAGACAAGCTTTCTGTCCACATATAATCAGATCAGTAGGTTTTACAGAATAGAAACATTTCCATATTTTCATTAATGTTTGTTTATTTAGCCAAAGGCTTGTATGTATGATGTTCATTAGCATACCAAAAGAGGATTAGATGTTTTTTAACTTGCACAGTGATGAATTCTACCTTTTCATTCTTTCTGGTGGTGTGGGGGGTAGGTAACAAATATGGTGGTGGCAAGAGGAAAGGTTTTGAACACAGAGGGTCTTCAGCCAAATTCAGCTTCAACCATTTCACTGTCTGTGGCCTGGGCCACTTTCTATTTTTCTATTAATCGATGTGACAGGTTTGTAGTGGTGACAAAATAAAATCACATATGTTGTGGCCTGCCATGCCATGGGAGCCTCATACTTTTTCTAATCCTTCCTTGTGGTGAACACCCCTAAAGTAGTCATACCTGGTTTTGGAGTCTCCCCATCACCTGCATGCCTCTCACTTGAGAATCTGGCTCACGTGGTTTGGTCACACAGGGTGCGCTGGCCAGGCCCAGCATTGCAGAGATTCCTTCTGCTATTCCCAAATTCTTCTCATTTTTTAACACTGTGTGTCCTTCTCCCCAGGTCAAAGGAAAGGGTATGATCTCTACAATAAAAAACAGACATTTTTCCCAGCAGCCTGTTGAATATTCCCTAATCGCACCTCTGCGTCCCAAGGAATGATGTAAGTACCCCAAAGGAATTCCTCACCCAGCCTTCTTACCTTTCCTTGCTGGGACCTGGGTTGGCTGTTACAAATGCTTTTGTGTAATTTTAGAAAATATGATCTAAAAACAAGCGAATATCTCTGTTTGTGCTGTCCTTGGACTGATATGGTTAAAAAGGGATCATTGGTTTTAAGTGACATATTCCCTGTATCTTATCCACCCCATCAAGTGCTAGCTTTCATTTTTGTAGATTGAGCAGTCCAACCATTGACTCCCGTCTCCATGTGCCCATGGTCGAGCCAGAAGGGCCACCCTTCACTCTGGCTTTGCAATCAGGAGGCTGACAGCCGCCCAGCCAGTCCACAGTCAGAGTCTCTGCTGGTGACTCTCTCCCCCAGCAAGTGGCCTCCCTTCCCCCACTTTCCCAAACATCTTGGTCATCTCAAACAAACCGATTACACTCAGGCTGTCTAAACAAACAGCAGCACAATTCCCCAGCCCAGAGCCCCAGCTGAGGGATTCCCCTGGGCCCACTCTCACCACCTCCAGCCCCCACACACTTTCGGGCAGGCCAGACAATGGCTCTGCGTTAACAGTGGGCAATTTTACGCATCTAAATGTTTGCAGACACTTGGTAAAATGTCCCAGGCCAATTTCCAAAGGACAATACCTCCACACTGCATTTGTTTAAGCAAGAGATCCCAGATAAGAGGGGGGTTACCTCCCCTCTTCAAACGCCAAGAATGCAAGACAGAGGCTGGAGGCAATGCTGTGGGAGGTGGGGGTGGGGAGCAAATTCCAATGGAACAGGGGATACCTGAGTCCCTCTCTCCACTTCCACCCTCCCTTCAAAGAATAGACTCACCCTACAGAGAATATGAAATCAGGGAGTTGGTGGGATTTTTAAAATATTTCCCAAATAAGACAACTGAGACAGGGAAGGGTGCAATTTTCACTTCTACAGCTGGGCTCAACCTAAGAGACCCACCAGTCCCTGAGAAAGGACTGGCCATACCTTCCCCACTGGGCAGCCCTCATCCTGTGAAAAAACGTCAACGCCCAATAACTCATATTTCCTGTTGGCACGTTGAAAAGAGAAAGAACCTATCAGGCCAACCTCTAAGTCTCTCCAGGCCATTTCTTCAAGGGCTGCCACCAAACCTGTAAGGACCACAGTTCGACGGGTACCATCTACAATTCATTTACTCACCCAACAAATGTTTAGAGTAGATTATCTACTTAGACCGAGTCCATAACAGTACAGGGGTTGGGAGCAAAGTCTAGACTCTCACATATTATAGAAAGTGATAACTATCTTAAGAGACAAGCAAAGAAAGACACTTGGAGTTCAGAGATGATTCTGGCTAAGCAGAGGTAAGCTTGTGGGAGAAAGCTTTTCAAGGTAGGAGCTATTTGCTTCAATCCTTGACCATCCACAGTGAGGGTGGGAGCCCACTCCGAAATCTGACTCTGCCCCACGTTTCTAATTCTTGCTTCTAGTTCTTCTTTAGCCTTCGCCCATTAAAACAGAAGTTGTCTTATTTTCTAAGTTACAGACTTAGAGAATCTCTGGACTTTCTCTCTTCAGGAAAAGATACATACATAAAAATATAGCACACAATTTCAGAGGATGCCCAGATTTACCTAGGAATCTCAGGTTAAGAATCCTTATTGGATGTTGCTGTTGACAGCCCCATTTTTCACAGGAGGTTTGAGAAAAAAGCAAAATTTCTGTCTATTCTTTACATGTTTATCCACATTTTGAGTTACATAATATTTGGGGTCTGCAAAACCCTAAATGAGAAAGGAAAGCGTTTCTTTATATTCCATGCCATTTGAAAAGCCCAGTGACCTGAATAACGACACCTTGGGAGAATCCAGAAAGCCACCAGGATATGAGGCTGTCATATCTCACTTATAAAAAGCCTGTCTGATCTTTGGGTTGCAAATTCTGAAGCTGGTTTTTCAAAAGCCCAAAAACTGACACTCAAAAAGTGTCTTTCATAAAGGAATCTCAGACTTCAACATTTTTCTTGTACAATATCTGAGAGTTGTGAACCCAGATGGAGAGATTCTGACTTGGTGACACTCCACCAAGACGGGCCAGTGTGTGGCACTGAGACTTGCTCCGATCTGCACACCACATATGTTACATGAATGAAAAGAAATAAGTAATTGAGAGAGTGAATGAGAGGTTTTATGATAGAATAAATGGGACAGATATACTTATGGTAAGAGCAAAAGTTTAGGTCACTTTATACTACAGTTCATTCCAGAACACTGTGTGTAAACAAAATAGATGTTTTAAAGATTGATTTGATGAGAAATTTAAAATTTGTATACCAGGCAAGCTCATAACTTAAAGATATTAGATGACATATCCTAATAACACAGAAAAATATTTTTAATTTAACTTTTAAGATAATTGTAAATTCACATGCAGCTGTAAGAAAAAATACAAAGAGATCCTGTGTACCTCTACCCAATTTCCTTGAACAGTAACACCTTGCAAAACTATAGTACAATATCACAAAATATTGGCATTATCACAGTGAAAATACAGAACAGATCCATCACTACAAGAATCACTCCTGTTACCCTTTTAGGGCCATGGTCACTTCGCCTCCACTCCACCACTCCTTAACGCCCAGCAATTACAAACCTGTTCTTCATTTCTATAAGTTTGTTATTTCCAGAATATTATATAAATAGAACCATGCAGTATATAACCTTTTGGTTTTTGGCTTTTTTTCCCACTCTGCATAGAGCCCTTCAGATCCATCCAGGTTGTTGTGTGTATCAATCATCTGTCCCTTTTTATTGCTAAATAGTATTCCATGGTATGGAGGTACCATCATTTGTTTCACAGTTCACCTGTTGGAAGACATCTGAGTTGTTTCCAGTTTGGGGAATGAAATTCTAAACATTCATGTACAGGTTTTGTGTGAATGTTTGTTTTCATTTCTCTAGAATAAATGCCCAGGAATATAATTACTGTATTACATCAAAGTTGCATATTTAGTTCTTTAATAAACTGAAAAACTGTTTTTCAGAGTAACTATACCCTGTTACATTCCTGCCTGCAATGTATGCTGGTCTTCAGCACATCTTTGCCAGTAGAAATAGTGTTATCACTACTTTGTATTTAGCCATTCTGATGGGCATCTAGTGATATCTCATTATGGCTTTAATTTGCATTCCTTAATGGTTAATGATTAATATCATTTTTTCATGTGCTTTTTTGCCATCTGCATATTCTCTTCCATGAAATGTCTCTTCTTGTCATTTGCCCATTTTCTAATTGGATTGCTTGATGTTTTACTGTGTGTTTTGAGGGTTCTTTATATGATCTAGATACTAGTCCTTTGTCAGATACATGCTTCCAAATATTTGTCCCAGTCTCTAATTTGTTTTTCATCCTCTTCACATGGTCTTTCATAGAATAAAAGTTTTTAATTTTAATGGAGTATAATTTATCATTTATTTTGGGGGGTCATGTTTTTTGGCATCAAGTCTAAGAGAACTCTCTGCATAGTCCTAGATCTTGAAGATTTTCTTCTATGTTGTTTTCCTAAAATTTTCCTTTTCAATGTCTATGATCAATTCTGATTTGATTTTTGTGTAACTTGTGAGACAAGTGAGGGATATTTTTTTGCTTGTGGATGTCCAATTGCACCAGCACCATTTAATGAAAAGGTTATCTTTCCTCCACTGAATTGTCTTCTCACTTGTGTCAAAAATTAGTTGGGCATATTCAATTGAGTCTATTTCTGGGTTCTCTATTGTTTCATCAGTCTATGTGCCTGCCTCTCTGCCAGTACCACACAATCTTGATTATTATAGTTAGATAAGCCTTGAAATCATGTAGACTGTTTCTTCCCATTTTATTCTTCTTTTCCCAAAATTATTTTAGCCATTCTAGTTCCATAAGACATTTTAGAATTTTAGAAATAACTGAAATTTTTAGAATAACTATTTCTAGAATATTTAGAATAACTACTTCTAGTTAGAAATAACTAGAAGTTTTAGAGTAACTAAGTCTTGCTGAAATTTTGATAGGAATTGCATTAAACCTATATTTCAATTTGGAAAGAACTGACAACTTTACTATGCTGAGTTTTCCAATCCATGAATGTGAAATATCTTTCATTTATTTAGATCTTATCTGATTTTTCTTTCATCAACATTTTGTAGTTATCAATATACAAGTCCTATGCATGTTTTGTCAGATTGGCACCTAAGAATTTCTTCTTTGCTTTTATGACTATAAATGGAGTTCTATATTTTTTGGTGCCATATTGCCATTATTAATATGTGGAAATGCAATTGATTTGTGTATGTTTATATTGTACCCTTTCTAGTTCTAGGAGGTATTTTTAGATTCCTTGGGATATTCTATGTAGGCAATCTTGTTTATAGGAACGTTTTTATTTTCATCTGTTTAATCTGTGTGTCTTTTATTTCCTTCTCATGCGTCATTGCACTGGCAAGGACTTTCAGCACTGTGTTGAGAGCGGTCACAGCAGACATCCTTACCTTGTTCTTGATCTTAGGAGGAAAACAGTCCATCTTCTATGGTCAAGTCTAATGCCAGCTGTAGGTTTTTTATAAATGTATAAATGTTCATTATCAAGCTGAGGAAGTTCTCTTCTATTCCTATTTTTCTGAGAGATTTTGTCATGAATGGGCATAGAATTTTGTCAAATATGTCTTGATATACTTGATTGATATAATCATGTGATTTTTTTCTTCTTTTGCCTATTAATATAGTAGATTACATTGACTTTTTTCTAATGTTGAACCAGTCTTGCATCCCTAGAATAAATACCACTTGGTCATGGTATATAATTACTTCATATATTACTGAATTCTATTTGCTAACATTTCATAAATAATTTTTGGATTTGTATTCATGAGGAATATTGATATGTAGTTTTCTTTTTTGTACTGTCTTTGGTTTCAGTATCAAGGCAATAAGAGCTTCATAAAATGAATTGGGAAGTGTTCCTTCTTCTGTTTCCTAGAGAAAAACTGTGTAGAGTTGGTGATAATTCTTGTTTAAACATTTGATAGAATTCTCCAATGAAACCATCTGGCCCTGAAGATTTATTTTTTGTAGTAGGACTAATTATGAATTCAATTCCCTCATAATTATAGGGCTATTTAAATTGTGTACTCCAGATTGGAGGAGTTATGGTAGTTTGTATTTTTCAAAAAATTGGTCATTTCACCTAAGTTGTCACAGACCTAAGTTTATGGATGTAGAACTGTTTATACTATTCGCTTACTGTCCTTTTGATGTCTTCAGTGTATACAGTGATAGCCCCTGTTTCACTTCCAATATTGAAATCTTTTGTCTTCTGTCTATTTTCTTTTTTTTTCTTTCTCTCTTGTAAGAGGTTGGTCAGTTTAATTGATCTTTTAAAAAACCAGCTCTTGCTTCATTGATTTTGTCTATTGTTTTCTGTTTTCGATTTCATCATTTTCAGGTCTTACCTTTGTTTCCTTTCTTCTCTTGTCATGGATTTATTTTCTCTTCTTTTCCTCTTTCTTGAGGTGGGGGCTTAGATTATTGAATTGCAAGTTTTCCTCTTTTCTAATATAAGTATTTAATGCTATACAATTCCCTCTCAACACTGCTTTAGCTGTAGCCCACAAATCTTAGTATGTTGTATTTTAATTTTCATTCAGCTCAATATGCTTTTTTATTTCCCTTAATACTTCCAAAAAGAGACTTCGCTCTTTGTGTTTAGCTTCCAAATGTTTGGGATTCTCCTGTTACCTTTCTGGTATTGATTCCCAGTTTGATTCCATTGTGGATATAGACACTCAGTATTTCTATTATTTTAATTGTATCTTTACATGCATCTCTACCGGTATCTTTAAATACATCTTTAATGTATTATATATTTCATAAATTGAGTTTACTTTAAAGTGGTCTACCAATATCCCCAATAGCTTATTTGTGAGTGCTTCCAGCTTCCTGTTTATCTGAGGACACTAGCCCCTTTGGGTTTCATTGGATGAGGCTATTTTCCTGAGCAAGAATCTGAATCTTCAATTTAAAAGTCTATCTTTTTCATCTGCAGTCTCAAAACTAGAAATGCCTTCAGCTCTAAATGTCCACCTTTGATGTCACATCTTCTTTCTGCACCAGACTGCTCTCCACATGAAAAAATGGGAAGGTGGCTAAACAGAGGTCTTTACAGAGATGAGAGTCCTTCTTTGCTAAACACCAACTAAGGAGAGCTATAATATATACCCCCACTTTCACCTCTCTATCAATCTTAAAGAGCCAAGAACAAAAAGAAAATAAGTTTAGAATCATTCTCCAAAAATCCCCCCAGTTGGTAAGGAATGTAAAACAGAGGAAACATTTTCCAAAAAAACTGGTAAAATCAAGCAGAGGGATAGGGATAGGAAAATTTTCTCATTCCTTCAATTGGCTTTTATAATTTTAACCGCCACAATTTCCGAACAGTAATCTATTAACTCATTGTGGGCTCTGAAAATCCCCTGATGGATTCTGCAGCCCAAGTGAGCCAGCCCTGTACATCCTATAATCTGTATTTCCAAATGTACTTGTTAACTCCAATAAAAAAAACAGAAGCCTGTGCCCATGCCCTTTACTGGATTACTCAGAGCAGGGTGGGCCCTGATTCACTTCCAAAGGCTCTAATGAGCAGGTCAGGGATGTTTTCCCAGTAGAGACCCACTTCTCTGCCCCAGCCCCTCCTGTTCTTCCCCTCCCAGGATAAACACAAAGCAGAGACCAAACTCCCAGCGGGATGACCTATAAGTGACCCTTGGACTGACCTAACACTCTGGTCACTCTCACCAACAGATTTGTTTATCTTGGAACCTCAGAGCCTCTGCACCCAAAAGTTTTGGCTCTAGACTCCAAGTCCTCCCAAACGAGCTGTCAGTCACAGCTTCAGTGTGTGTGAGGCAGATGCATGATAACCTGAGTTTATTTACCAAAATCTGATGTTTATGCTGTCCAGCAATGAGTGGGGGCTTTGGGCTGCTGAGTTTAGCAACTGGGGAGCCAACCAGTCCTCTCTGTCAGGCTTGGCCTCACACCACAGAATTATCAGTGGGCCTGACAGCGGGTGTCCCTCAGGGATTAAAGATCCCAGGGTGACCCGGATTTGGCATCTCCAAGGGAGGGGTCTGTGGTCAGGCCATTCCCCTAGAACGTATTTTAATGAAGCATAAGAGGCACAGCTACAACCGAGGCGGGGACTGGGATTGCCGGGGAGAGCTTGGGCTTCTAACCCCAGCACATCACGAGGCTCTTCTGACGAGACTATGGCAAAGTTTACACACAATACTGATACCCTGATACTCACCTAAAGGCAAATACAGATGTTGTCCCTCATTTGGGCACTAAGTGATGATCAATAAATCCAGAAACAGAGATAGTGGTACAAAATTTTTAAAAAATAGGTTTTATTTTTCTAAATACGATCACTTAAGGAACCCCGTCTGACACATTTTTCTGTTGACATTTCAGTGGTAATCCCAAGGGAATTAAGCCTATTCAGAGGATTGAGTTCATTCTTATTCAGGCCTTCCCCTACACAGTTTACTTCAGGATGTTTTCCAGTGGTGAAGGAAGGCAAACACGGATTTTTAGATAAATGAGGCCAAGTCAAGACAGATGACCAAGCTGATTACAGAAATGGGCTTTTTTCCCCTCCTAGCAGAAAATACAAATAGATCTGAATCTTCAAGGAACGCTTTTATTCCACAGACCAGATGAGGCAAGGGAGAACTGTCCCCTCAGAGCAGTGCAGAAAGAGGGCTCTCCTCACCTTTTATCCCATTAAAGTCCTGCTGGTCAGTGACTGAGAAGGCCCCTCTAATCAGCGCTGGCTTAAATAAACCTTCTGCCTGGGCACCCAGCGCTCCGTCGGCGCTGCGGGCCCATCCATCACTGTCACCTTCGCCGAGCTGCTGCCATGACAGTTCATGATCATTAACCAGCCCTGGCGTGCTTTGTGTTAAAAGTTAAGACACATCAAACGCAGAAACTCCGCAGTGCCTTAAGTTAAAGGAGACGTGGATGCTCTGGGCAGAGTCGGCCAAACTTGACACACACAGGGCTTTGCCAAAAGGTGAAAATGAGCCCTGGGCAAAAAATGCCTCAGGCTCCCTTCTCGCGCCTGCCCCCCATCTGCCGTCAGGAGGCAGAACCCAGGTGGAAAAGAGCCACGACAGAGACATAGCCCACGGCTCCTACCCTCGCGGGCTGCCAGAGGAGACCCCCGTGCCTGAGCCTCCCTGCCAGCCCCCCAAGGGCACACTCACAAGAAAACACCTCCCCACTCTCCTCCACACTCTCTCGCAGCCCTTTCACAAAACCTTCTCACTCACGGGCTCAAATCCCGGAGAGCAATGCGGGTTGGACAGGGTCTGTTTCCGTCTCGCAACGTGTACAGTATGTAAGTGACAGAGCGCGTGGAAGGCCTGTGTGTATCTGGGTGATGCTGCTTACACGTCACAATATCCCTCTGGGCCTGTTGTTTAATTAAGACATTTGCTTTTCTTATCACGACTTTTCTGCAACCGGGCCCAGCTTGGGGAAGTGACCTTGAGAGGTAGTTTGAGAAGGAAGGGAGCTGATTCTGCCAGCCAGTATTTAAGAATTAAATAACAAAAAGAAAGAGAAACAAACACACAGCCCACGGATGCAAAGGTTGCATGCAATCCCTCCATCCGCTTATTCATGCAGATGACTTTTATTCAGCCCCTCCATGTGCCCCGGGGTTACAGAGAACAAAAAGTGGGTTATAACTCTTAAAGTCGAGGAAGATAGACAACTAAAATATCTACAAAAATGAGATAGGCACGTTGTGAGGTGGGAGGTGGCAAAGAATGGAGGAGACATAAGGAGAGGATGCATCAAGAAGGCCTTCCAGGGGACGTGGCCAGTTGGCTGGGTTTTCAGACAGGAGCAAGAGTTCAGCATAGGAGGAAATGGAACTGCATGCACAACGGCACAAAATTAATGATCCGTAGCATTTACTAAGCATGTACTAAAATCCAGGCAGCTGGCCCAGCATGTTACAGACCTGCACAGCAGCCACTGGCCACAGGGGCTATTGAGCGTCTGAAATGAGTGGTGTGAATTGAGATGCACCTGAGAGTCAAATACACAGGATTTCCACAACCTAGTGTGAAGAAAAGGATGTATCATATCTCAGTAATAACTTTTATCTTGATTGCATGTTGAAATGATAATCTGATGGACACAGTTGGTTAAATAAGATTTATTATTAAAATTAATTACACCCCTTCCTCTTGTTCTTTTGAAGTGGCTACTAAAAAAATGTGAAATTACATATGTGGCTCACATTTGCAGCTCTCCTTATATATTTCTACTGTTGTAGACAGATGGTCTTTAATCTTCCCAACAAACATGAGTTTTGTACCTTCATTTTTTGGACAAGAAAATGAAGGCCTGGTGAAGTTACCTGCTGTGCCTACAGCACACAGCTGGGAAGGAGTGGGAAGGAGGAAGCTCTCAAGGGTTCAGTGCACGTTGGCAGCTCCCAGGGCTGCAGCGGACCACGTGGAGCAAAAAGCGCAGGGAAGGAAGCAAGACAGAACACAGCCAAGCCACTTTATCAGCGTGCTTGTTGTTAAAAATTTAAATGATATAAAAGAACAGTGACGTGCAAGGATCCCTCAACCCATTCTCCATTCTCTTGGTTTCCCTGAGAAGTCCTCATAACAATTACATATATATATTTCACATATGTTGTTCCTATAATATATGGTATATGGAACATATATAATACATATAATATATATATGTATGTATACACCTAACAAGTATATATTTTTATATGATATATATAAAATCTTCCATCTTGTACAAACGATGTGGCTCCTCTTTCAGCTGTTTTACATATGGAGCTAATAAGATTTTCTGAAGAAGGGTTTTCTCTGCCTTAAAAACACTTCTAAAGCTACCTATTATATAGTCTCTGAGGGCCCTTGGAGCTCAGAAATCCTTTGACTTTGAAGTATAATTTCATTGTTTGGTTCTGCTCTTCTACCATATTATTGTTCATCAGTTTGATTTATTTCATTACAACATTGTTCTTATGGGACAATATGATTTACTTTACAATAAGACACTTTAAGATACAGAGTAGCTCCCTTGAACATAAAATGTTCACTTGCACGTGTTTTTGCCTTATGTATTTATGACTACAATGGAAATCGAAACAAAAGTATTTCTTCTTACTTAGAAAGAAGAATTAGGTTTCCTGCTGTTTTATCTCATGATGGCTTCTGCTTTACTCTGTGCATTGATGTTTCAAATCCCAACAACAGCCTTGTAACTGTTCAGTGGTCTTAGGGCCAAGATTTAATTTCTATCTTTGTTTCCTCACCTAGAACATAGGGATACTAATATTTACCTCATAAGATTAGGAGGAATAAATGAAATAATATGTGTAAAGGTGCTTAGTTTAGCCCCCTGATATAATAAACACAAAAAAAATGATTTACTATAATTGTTACTACTATTATTCTTGTTGTACTTACATGTATCGACCTCCACTGTGCACATGACATGTAAAATGGGAAATTTTATTGCCTCTCTCATAGGACTACTTAGTAGATGAAAAGAACTAATACATATTAAGCCCGTCTAGTACCAGGGACATAGTAAGTATTCACTATTATATTATATCCTTATAACTTACATGCTGTAAGCTAAAACCTTTCAACTATAATGGTGTGATATTAAGGTTGTATATTTTCGTGTTAAATGTGAAAGTTAACTATATTATTGATTTTATGTTCTTAATATTATTCTAAGTTGTTGCTAGTTTATGGGAATACTCTAGTGTCATGTTTGGGTTTTATGCTCATAAAAGTGACACTTAATAATATCAAATCAATTCTTAACGTATCAAAGCATATACATTGCATTTCCATGCCACTCAAAGTCCTCAGCACATCCTGAATTAAAACCCTTATCACACTTAAGACCAGATCAATTCTAGACATTGTTTTCAGCTAGAGAAACTGAGGGCCTGGGTCGTCTATTTAATCTCCTTCAAAAAGCCCCTCACCCCACACTCCTTCACCATAGGCATCTGGGCTTACAGAGGTAGTCCTCACACTGCGGCTCTGGTGTGTCACCGACCTCTAAAACAGCCTGCTGTGGCTCACAGTGGGACAGGGCAGAAATGAGCAATTTGGGGGGTGAGCAGCAGGCCACAATAGGCCTCCGGTCAAGCAGGCCCTGCAGGATTGGCTGCATCCACCTTGCTGAGGGTTATTAGTTCAGAGGCTGACATGACTACTTCCTATTTGGGTGTTATCATATTTTTATTTACCAGCAGGAAAACAAATTTCTATGTTTTCTATTCACTCTCTTTTGAGAAGACAAAACAAGAGAGAAGAATTAACTGCCCAAGTTGGAGCCCCCTATGTAGAGGGGCAGTGGGTCAGCACCACCCCTGCCTTCACACCCACAGGGCCCTGTGCTGGGAGCCTGGGTCCAGGAGACAAGAGCTCACCGAGGTCTAGGCAGTCTGTCAGGTGGTTAGACCACAATCTTAATAAACTATTACCCTAAGAGAGGCATAACTGCATGGTAAGCATGATAAATGCACCTTGATAACTCTGGTGAGTTGTAGATGAGGGGAAAGAGTCTTGTCTTCTCTGCCCTTGTACAGCACACACAGCCCACCGGGTGAGTATGAGCTGCGGTGGGAAGAGGCAGTTGGCTTGAAACCAAACCTTGGGAAGTCTGAATCCAGAAGGAGAGTCGTCAGGTTTCTGAATGAGCGACAAGGCTTTTATTGCCATTGTGACATTTGGTTTTGGTGTCTCTCCCAGTGCCATTCTTTATGGTCTTGGATTTAGATATATTTGCACCTTTCATCCCAAAGGGATTTTCACACATCCTGAGGCGGTGATAAATGGTCACTGTCCCCAGCATTAAGGCAGCCACAGGGGCAGTGGGATGGCACAGGGGAAACAGCACCCTGCTGTTGCCAAAGGGAAACACCAAGCCTCTGCCCATTACCAACCAGAACACAGAGGTGGGAGGGTACCTGTCAGGAGGTGAGATTACCTCTCCCACAACCATTCCTCCTAGGGGGCCAGCTGAGGGAGACAAAGGAAGCCATAAAAACATGGCTTCCTAACATAGTCACACCCACTATGATATACTTTGGATGGGTCTGGAAATAGGTATAACCATTTTAGAGGCAATTTGGTAGTGGCTACCAAAACGCAAAATAGGTGTTTCCTTTAACTCAGCCACTCTACTAGAAATTCTCTCTATCAGCAAAGCATATAATATTCTCTACAGCACTTGCTTCAGCAGCACATGTACTAAAATTGGAAAGACACAGAGATTAGCACAGCCCCTGCACAGGGGCAGCACGAAAATTGTTGAAGCATTCCATATTCTGCATTTTGCAACCTATCCAATTGCTGAATCACAATGTTGGACACCTGAAACTAATATAATATTGTATGAATAAAAAAGACTATTCCCCTAAAGAATTTTTATTTATTATAGCATATTTTTGTAAAAACAAAAACTAGAAACAATCTAAGTGCTTATCAATAAAAGAATGAAGTTAAATAAATGGTGGTGCAGATGAATCTATACAGCTGTTACAGGGAATAAAAGAAATCTGTAGAGAGAGACATGGCAAGATAGTTGAGATTGTTCTAAAAACAAATTCAAGACTAATAAATTATACTCTGCTATTCCTGTGTTGCACTGTTTTCATGTTAATAGAAGGCATGGGGTGCATGAAGCAAAAAGAAGTGAATCTTCATGCATGAAATTTACAGATATCCTTGAGCAACAAGAGGCCAGAGAGAGGAGTGAGGATCAGATAGTCCCAGAGGAGACAGAAACCATCCAGTGGAGGGAACCCTGTTCTGCTGGCCCCTAAGTAAGGTTTCTTTGGCCTCCTGGGGGTGTTGGGGGCAAAGGGACCTCAGGAGCAGCAGTATCAGATTATGAATTAATCATAATCCTGGTTCATAACACTCTCTCTTCATCGGCTCATGCACCTGCTGTCATTTGGTTAGTTATTTTTACACAGTGTAATCAGCACCTTCAAATGCACTACCCAGAATAAAAGCAACTGGACAATAACCCTCGTCTAACCATGTGACCCCATCCTAGCCCCTTTCCTGCCCACCTGAATCCCCTGCTCACCATACCCTCACTCTCCTTTATAGTTATATTGACTCTCTATGTGTATCTTAAAGTATATACTTTTATTTTAGTTATTTTTCATTATAAAAAAGTATATTATATTGGTTGTAATTTTTTGGAACTTATTTCTTCACTCAATATATGCCAAGTTTCATTCACATTGTTATGTATGATTTAGTGCATACATTTGACTGCTGTATAATATTTATTCATCTGCTCTCCTGGTGCTTCCAGCTTTTCTGCTCTTGTGAACAGTGCTGTTGGGTCACTCTTGTGAATGCCGTTTATTGTTATCTGATTGTGGTCATGGAAGAATCACTCTTTGGTATTATATCATGGAGCGAAACTGCCTGGTCATACAGTTTGTAAATGTTCCACTTTAGAAAGTAAAGCAACTTTTCAAAGTGCTTGTACTGATTTACACTCCCACCAGTCATGTGGTAGAGATCCTTTCTTTAGACCAGATTATCTCTCCAACATTTGGTACTGTGAGACCTTTTAATTTTTGCCAACTGAGAGGATGTAAAACGGTGTCACAGTGGAACTTGATTTGCGTTGTGCTGACCACTGAGAATGCTGGATATTTCTTTGTGTGTACGCTGGCCACACATATTTTCCTTTCTGTGAAATGCCTGCTTGTGTCCTTTGCATACTCCCCTCGGATTGTTTGTGGTCTAAGTCTTGTTGGTGCCTGAAATGGAAATTCCAGGGGAAACCCTTTTAAACATAACTTTTTTTTTTACCCACACAGAGACAGGGCTGGTGGGACACACAGAACTGTAAGAAGTTGGTTTCTAAAGAGCTCAGCAGAAGTCTGAGCATGAAATCCTAAGCTGCCAGAGATATCAGGAGGTTGAGTGGGGCTGGTGGGGGGATGGAAGGCTAAACCGCTATGTCAACCTCTTTCCCTTTCCGGCCTCCACATCTCCAGCAGAAGCAAATCCCCAGTGCCCCGTGCCAGGTGCTTCCCTGCACTTTCCAGAGCACCCTGCCAGGAGCCCTCAGCACCTAACTGTTTGGTGTTGCTTCCGGTGCTAGCAGAATAGCAAGTTCAGAGTTCTACCCAGGTCTTTTGTCAACTGAAACAACCACTTGTGCCCTGCCCTCCAGCCATTAGGTGATGCGTTTCCAGAGGTTTCTGAGTGATGAGGCGAACAACATACACAGACATAAATTTTCCACTTCAGACATAGGAAACTGCAGGTCCAGTTCTTTAAAGAAAATAGACCGAAAATCCAGAGGAGATAAGTAAATGGGAAGCACAGAGCTCATTGCTCCCAGAAATGACTACTTGCTGCTTTTCTCTAGACCAGACCACTTTACACCTCACAGATCATCCCCACATCCCTCTATGGGGTGCAGCTTTTCCATGCTTCCAGGAGCCATGCAGCCTCCCCCAGTGCAGCCCTCTTTCGGACCTGAAGGGATCACTCTCGTCTTTCCCAAGATCCCCTGCTTCAGTCCTGTCTACCAGCTGTCATCTTTCTTTCCTTATCAATTAGTTTCTTCCCTGTGACCTGGGAGGTCTTTCTCCCCCATCTCAGTCCTACAGACTCCCATTCTTACCTCCACACCCTCTGGTTTTGCCAACACCTGACATTGGCCTCTCCTCTGGCCAAAGGTGAGATGAGGTCAGCGTGACTTGCCCTTGACTTTGTCTGTGTGCATGGGTCAAAGACACAAGAGGGACATGAACCACTAAAGGGAAGGTGAGGCTGGAATTGACAGTGAAGTCTTTGTAAGGTTGGAGGCACCGGAGGGAGTGGTGAGCACGTCGGACACTGATGACGTGCCAAAGTCCCCGGCTGCATCCCCCTCTCATGTCGGACACTAATGACGTGCCAAAGTCCCTGGCTGCTGCCCCCTCCCAACCTGAAAAACGTGCCTTAGGCTAGCCAATCCTCGCTCCGCTGTAAATCTATGCTCTGCCTCCCCCTACCTTCTTTAAAAACTCCCTGCCTGTCTAGTTGCACGCAATTCTCCAGCCTCTACTTACGCAGACTCGTGAATCTCGCCCGGGATTGCGCTCAAATAAACTGCCTGTCCCTTTGTTGCCTCTCGTTGCCTTACTTTGGTTAGAATTTATCTTACAGTCTTTGGTTCCCCTAACTTTAAATGGAAATTCTAAAAGAACAGGCTTTGAGTAGTGGTGTGTGTGTGTGTGTAGGTGGGTGTGTATACATTTTTTATTGTGGTAGAATATACATATTTGCCATCTTAACTAGTTTTAAGTGTGCAGGTCCATGGCACTAAGCACATTCACAGTGTTGTACAACCATCACCATCATCCATCTCCAGAACTTTTTCATCATCCCACCTTGAACCTATGTGCCCATTAAACAATTCTTCCTTTTCCCCTCCCTTCAACTGTCGGCAACCACTTCCTGCCTCTGTGACACTGACTACACAAGCTGCCCCTCTAAGTAGAACCACACAATGCCTGTCCTTTCATGTCTGGATTATTTCACTTAGCAAAATGTTCCCCAGGTTCATCTGCGCTGTACCACGTATCAGGATTTCATTTCTTTCTAAGGCTGAATGATGTCCATTGTGCCTATATGCCACATTTTGTTTATCCAGCCATCTGTTGATGGACATTTGGGTTGTTTCCACCCTTCGCCTCTTGTGAACAAAGCTGCTACGAACCAGAGTATACAAGGATCTGTTGGATGAGCAGCGTTTTTAAACATTTAAAATTATGTTTTCCTCCAAAGCACAAACTACCTTGTACCTATCTGAAAAGAGAGTAAAAACTGACCAGTGGGCTAGGTCATCCTCTTCCAAGAAGATCGGTTCTGAGATAAGAGCTAAGGGCTGTGCATTCTCTAGTTTCTGTACAGTTGTCATCATGCTTAGCATCTGGGGTACACCCAATCAACATGGACAGCTGGGGATGCAGGCAAACATGTCACATGGCTGCCTGCCAAGGCTAGACCTCACAAAGGGCCGGCGAGGCCCAGGTTATCTGTTCTTGCCATGGCCCCACCTTAGCAAAGCATTTACTTGACTCTCATTTTGATCAGCCAAGTATTTTATAATCATTTGCTAATAAATGTTTCCCATCATCAACAGCCATCACCCACTATGTGGAAATGGCTTATTTGGATAGGGAGGGAGCTAGTTTCCCATAGAGTTCATATGCAAATATGGGTGCAACCATTGAGACCAGACTTGCTTGGCTCTTGGGAAATAATGTTTCCATTTAGCTAAGCATTAAGTATTAAGTTTGCTGTTCTGTTAGTGAAGCCACAGTCCTAAGGCTGACATCTAGCCCACTGACCATAACCCTGGTAAGAGCCTGCCATCCGAAAGGGCTCAGAGCTTGAGTGAGAAGAGGGCAATGGGGTGAGGGGCATGATCCCAAAGAAGGTGATATAACTACTGAGCGACCTGCTACGATGACCTCATAATACCATCCTAGCATTCAGTAATGCCAACATACGGGGCTTTCAAACTGCAGTGCTCACAGCCTTCTACTGATCTGATTCTTGGCATGTGGGATTATACAGTTTTAAATTTCATTTTCTAAAATAATAATATGTTATATCTTAAATGAAACAAATGTAACATTTTATTTCAATCATTTTAACATACAAAACCACTTGCAATGGTGGTCATATTAATTTTTATGCCATATAACCAGTTGACTCTGAACAATGGGGTGTTACAGGTACTGACCTCCCATGCAGTCAAAAAGCCACATAAAACTTTTGACTCCCCAAAAACTTAACTGCTAATGGCCTACTGTTGTTGTTTGGTAGTAATGATAAAATAGACTAGTATCTACCTGTAGTTTATACATTCATGATATATCTAACTTTTTTCTTAATTTTTTAATATTTCTAGGCTACAGGATATATCTGTGAGTTTTTTCAAATCATTGAAAATCTCCAAAATATTTTCCAATATATTTATTTTAAAAAATTTGTGTATAAGTGGACCTAAAGAGTTCAAACCTGTGTTGTTCAAGGGCCATCTGTATTACCTTATGCATTTCATGTTTGTAAAATATTTCACAAATTTAAGGGTTATTTTGCACATATTAACTGTACTTGCACTGTTATTTTTCCATTTTTTTACCACAATATTCCCATTATACATTTCTATAATGTACACTGAAATAGTGAAATTTCTTACTAATTCTATTTACAAATCTCTGACCTAAGGAACAAGCATCTGTAGGTGCAAGCAGCTGCCAGAAAATTCACTTATACAAAAATGATGGGAAGACCTAAACAGACACTTCTCCAAAAAAGAAATATAATGGCCAACAGGCACATGAAAAGATGCTCCACATCACTAATCATCAGAGAAATGCAAATTAAAACCACAATGAGATATCACCTTACACCAGTTAGAGTGGCCACTGTCCAAAAGACAAGAAACAAAAAGTGCTGGCGAGGATGCAGAGGAATAGGAACCCTCCTACACTGTTGGTGGGACTGCAAATTAGTGCAACCACTGTGGAAAGCAATATGGAGGTTCCCCAAAAAACTCCAAATAGAAATACCATTTGACCCAGGAATCCCATTCCTAGGAATTTACCTGAAGAAAACAAAATCCCTGATTCAAAAAGACATATGCACGCCTATGTTTATTGCCACCCTGTTTGCAGTAGCCAAGATATGGAAGTAACATAAGTGTCCATCAATAGATAAATGGATAAAGAAGTGGCACATATACACGATAGAATGTTATTCTGCCATATAAAGAAAAGAAATCCTGCCATTTACAACAACATGGATGGACCTAAAGGGTATTATGCTCAGTGAAATAAGCCAGGTGGAGAAAGACAAATACCATATGATTTCACTTATTTTTGGAATATAAAAACAAAGCAAAACAGAAGGAACAAAACAACATTAGACTCATAGACACAGAGAAGTGACTAGTGGTTGCCAAGGGAGAGGGGAGAGAGGGGGGTGGGGGAGGGGAAAGGAGACTCTTGAACCACTGTGATGTACATTTGATTAAAAAAGAAAATTATGGCACATTTCACTATCTGAAATGGAAACTGAAAAAAAAACAATATAGAAGATAATTACTTGGTAATGGAGGATCTGCACTTTGCAATCTTAATGACCTCGTTCAATTAAAAAAGCACATATTTTTCATTAAGCATCTATTCAATGCCTTTTACAACTGGGTCCTGAAGCTGCCAAGATGAATGAGAATCCTGCCCCAGGGAATCTCACTGTCAAGTGGTTTTTATGCACCAGTGTTTGGCAAACTTTGGTCCACAGGGCAAATCCAGCTCACAACTTGTTTTTGTAAATAAATTTTTACTGGAACACAGCCAGTAAACAGTTGACATTGAGATGTGCTCTAAGTGTAAAATACACACCAGATTTCAATGAGTTAGTATTTTTAAATCTCCGTAATTTTTACCTCAATTATATAATTTCACCTATATCTTTTTTACTTTTTTAAATGGGAGTATTGGAAATTTTTTTATTTTATGGGTGACTCACATGCTATTTATATGACCAGAGCTGCTCTAGACCCTTGCTATTTGTTATGAACTAAATTATGTGCCCCCCAACTCCAACCAAATCCATATGTTGAAGCCCTAACCCTATAAAGAATGACTATATTTGGAGACAGATTCTTAAAGAACTAATTACCGTTGGTTATATGGTCAGATGCGTAGGGCCCTGATTCACTAGGACTGCTGCCTTTATAAGAAGAAGAGACACCAGAGATGCAGGCACAGAGAGAAAAGGCCATCTCAGGACACAGGAGAAAACAGCTAACTACAAACCGAGGAGAGAGTTCTTACCAGAAACCAAAGCCTGCCAACATGTTGATCTTGGACTCCCAGTCCTCAGAACAGTGAGAAAACAAGTTTCTGTTGTTTAAAGCACCCAGTATGTGATATATTGTTATGGCAGCCTTAGCAGATGAATACACTACTCAAAGCATGGTCCACAGACCAGCAGCCTCAGGATCACCTTGGCAGAAATATAGGACCCCAGGCCCCCACACACAACATTGGAACCAGAAGGTGCATTTTCACAAGATCTCTGAGTGCTTTGAGGAGCCTGACTCTGGAGCACAGGCCAGCTTTAAAGAAGATGGAAGACACTTGTTATAGATTTCTAAGACAGATGGGAGAAGGGATATGGGACAGGTGTGTGGTGGGGTGGAGAAGTCAAAAGATTTTGCTTGGTGGCTGCTGTCTCCCCAGATCAAACATCAGTAGTCAACACTGGGGAGCCCTAGAACTCAAGTACCCAAGCCAAGAAGCTTTTTTTCTTTCTGATCCTACTGAGGTAGGATCACTGCTTTTCAGAGCTAGAGGTGATCCTTCAGAAAATACCTAGTTCACACCCTTGAGGAGGACACTATGGCTGATCCAAGACTACTCAGTGGCCTTCTCATTCCCAATCTAAAGCACTTTGCCATTGTTTACCTTAATTCAGCATGCAAATTCTAACAAATAGTTACAATTCCAACATCCCCACTGGTCGAGATTTTTTTTAATGCAGAGAAGCCAGTCCTGAGCTGGTCTTGGGAAAGGAGAGAAAATGGGCTGAATCCCATGGACCTAAGGAGTGAATGCACACTCTAATATCAACCACATGTTCTTTGCATGTCTGATAGAGATTCTGCACTTTTCACTCAAGTTTTCTACTAAAGGTTACCATATGCCATAGGAATGTTTTACCACCACGAATTGGCCATATAAGCTGAGAGCTTTAAATTACTGCACAGCCCAGAGTAAGTTAATCTATGCCTTGATTATCTGTGTGTCTGGCTATCTAAAGACATCCCTGGCATGGAGTTGTAACTCATGACTGACTTGCTAATTTGAAATATAGATGCATGCCTCCCTTCACATCTTCCTCCTTGTACACACACACACACATGCACACACTTAGTGGAGTTTGCAGATGAATTGAATGTATTCTCAAGTCTGTCCTCCATTAATTCCTATAGATATATTGCTGCTGGGAGTTGGGGAATTACCATGCAGTTGAAAGTCACAGAGGGGAAGCTTGTAGAAGGGAAGAGGCAGGGGAGATGTTGGAGAGAAGCACATGAGAAGTAGGTGAAAATTAAATAGCTTTTGCTTCAGTTGAAAACTATTGCTGCCTGAAAGTAAATTTTAGAGTGGGCTGACTCAGATTCAAATCTCAGCTTTGCCTCTTGGATGAATGAACCTGGGCAAATCATTTTATCTCTGAGTCACAGTTTACTCACTGTAAGAATGGGAACAATAGAACTTTTCTTAGGGAATTATTTTGAAACTTAAATGATAAGATGCACATGGTAGAGTCTCAGTCAATGTTGATTTTCTACCTATCCTTCCATCTGTCCTTCTTCTGTTGAAACTGAGATCCTTTCCACAGAGAGTACTGGCAAGATGAGGTCCTTTTCATCTGCCCAATAAAAGGAGTGATTACAGGCAGACAGATACAATGAGATCATCTTCAGAGACCCTGATTGCTTTGCTTTGATTGTTTTACTGAGCTACTCAGTATGTCTCACAGTCATCAGTCTCACAGTCAATCAGAACAAAATTACTACAGGTAGTAAACAATGGAAATCTACTGATAAAAAATAAAAGTGGCAGAAGGAACAACAACAATAATACAATCATTGCTGTATATTAGAAATGCAAGCTAGTGATCTTTGTAGCTGAATGTTTCATATGCTTTGAATGGATATCTCAATGTTGGGCTGTTTCTGTTGACATAAATTTAGAAGATAGCACTTGCAGAGAACTTTAGAATAAGCAGGAATTTTTTTTTTATCTCTATTTTTAGAATGTCCTTGGCATCAGGCCCTGTCCTGGTATAGTATGTTAAGATTTTGCTCTATTATTTCAGGTGTCAAGGGCATTTGGGTGAGAATAAAGTCCCTCCCTGCATGAAGGGACTATGCTGGCTCTTGGTCAGATCTGCAGCTCTCTGAGTGGATGAGTCGTCCGACTGGACCAAGAGCCATGGCCCAAGCCAGAGGAGGAAGGCTGGCCTGTCAGCCCATTCCCTGGGCTTCAAGACCTAGGAATCTGAAGGCTCTCTCCCTGAGGAGCTGGAGTCAATAGGAACCCATCTGAATACACACTAACCTCTTTCCATCCACTTCTGCCAACTTGTTCCCTAAATGAGTAGGAAATAAAAATAATACTATTTATTGGGTCCTTAACTACAGGCCAGAAATATGTGTTAACTCATTGAGCTCTCACAAAAAATCCTATGGGGTAGGAAATATTGTGTCTGTTACACAGGTTAAAAATTGAAACTCACAGCAGTTAATTAACTTGCCCAAGTTCATCCAGCCACAAACAGTGAGCTAGGAATTGAGTTCAACTTTGCAAGGTCATGCTGCTTCCCAGGTTAGAGGCATTTCCTCAACAACTTAGAGTTTAGTTATGACTGTTTTATAAACTTTTTATATTCCCCTGTTATGTCCTTTTCCTTAAGATAAGAAAACATCCAGGATGCTTTTCAATATAGCTTCAACACCTTCTTCTAAATGAGAAATGACTACTCTCTTTAACCTAAGAAACTTTGGTGGTCTCATTCCATTTTATAAACATTCTTGCATTTTTTTTAATACCTACATTTCATCCTCTTTCTTTCACTTGTCTAATCTCATGCTGCTGCTGCATTGGCCACCATCTGCTATAAATTATTTCGTTTGTTTGAATGTCCGTAGAGGGTTACTCTGAATCAGGCACTGTGTTCTTCCCTGGAAAGACAAATATTAATAAGCTCCCATCTTCAGGATGCTCCCAGTCTAGTGGGGATGACAGTCATGCAAACAGACCATTCAGTGGAGTTTTATACATTTGTGGCCAGTATTATACACTTTTATACACTTGCAAAGCTGGAGAAACACAGAAGTTCCAGCAATGACATCAGGTTGGGAGCCTTGGTGAGGGGTTAACATTTTGGTTGGTTCATAATGGTTGAATCGGTAATGACCAGGTTTCAAGGTGTGGGGCAAGCATTTTGGTAGGAGTGACAGTGAGGAGGCATGATAGGGTCTGGAATATGTTGGGAATTGTCTGTGTGACTTCAGGGGAGCAGAGGTGCACGGGTGATGCACAAGAGTGAGATGAAGTCCAGGCCAGGTGCAGCAGACGTTGTGTTACTCCTTGCTCCGAAGTCTAGACTCTGTGCTGTGGGGTAGGAGGTGCCATGAAGGTTTTACAAGTGGAGTAACACGATGAGATTCTTCCTTCAGGAAGATCCCCTGGCGGTGGTGAGAACTATTGCCCAGAAGAGAGAGACCAAGGAGACTGGTGACATGGTTAAGCAATAATCCAGATGTAACACAGGCTGGAGTAAAAGGAACGGAGATGGGAGCCATACTTGAAGACATTTCTGAGTCAGCATTACAGGACAGTGGGTAGGGCTGAGTGTGAAGGATTTGGGAGCTGAGTTCAGACTAACTGATGTGTCTCACTTGGGAGTCTGGTGAGTGGTGACAGTATCAGCCAAGTTGAGAACCACTGTTTTAAGAGGTAGGAAAATACTGAAAAAAAAAAAGACAATTCTCAGAAACACCACAGTAATCAAGAATGGTCCAAGTGTCCATTAATAGGTTATTGATCAAGTTAATGGTATGATTCAAAACTCAACCCCAGGTTCCAGGAAAGATGGGATAAGCACACTCCAGCTTGTCTCTCCCACTGAAAGTAGCTATAAACCTGGGCAACTTGAGGACTGTGTAAAGTAAATAGTAGCAGATGGATTGGGAAGGAAGAAGTTCAAAATATCTCTGAAACAACAATGTGTTTACCATATTGTTAGCTTTGGTGTTAACCAATTTAAGTTTAAAGTGACCTAAAACTGGAAGTGGGCTTCAGGAGAAACCCTCTGGTTCTTGCTCAAAGAGCAGGAAGGGTATCTCCTAATGCTCAAAGAAAATTAGACAAAGCCCATTTTCTTTTTTGTCTTTCTTCTGGCTGAAGGATTGAAAGACCCCTGGAACCAGAAAGTCCTGGAGACATTGTAGGGAGGAAAGAGTTTGGGAAAGTGACTGATAAAGTTATTTATAATTCCCAGGCTTACCCTAAGTGGTATGTGTATGAATCTGACCCTAAACAATACAGCAAAAGCTTTGAGATGGAACTATAAACTGATAGACCACCCCCTACATCCCACACTGGCCACCAGGTGGCACACATGCAGGGCATCTAAACAGCACTGCAAGGCTTTTAAAATGGGACTGACATCGAAACCACAACCCTTCAGAAGGCTGTTTGGAATTTGCAGCCTGAACCCAAATGGGGTCAATTGCTTACTAAAGTAAAAAAAAAGTCAACATTTTACAACATTTAAATAAGAGGCCCATAATATTCAAATATCTGGAGTACAATACAAAAATCATTCCTCATATAAAGAACCAAGAAAATCCCAACTTGCCCTCTGATGTTGGAACTACCTGACAAAGACTTTAAAGCAGCTTGATCATAAAAATGATCAAGTAAGCAAAAACTTTCTTGAAATAAGTGAAAGACAGACAATTCTGACAAAGAAAATACATAGAAAAATCAAATAGAAGTTTTAGAACTGAGGAATGTAATAACTGAAATTTTAAAACACAATGGCAGTATAGAGATGACAGAGGAGAGTGTCAGTGAATGTGAAGGTAGATCAACATAAATTCTCTAATCTAAACAACAGAAAGAACAAAGATTTGAGGGGGAAATGAACAAGCCTCAGCAATGTGGGACTTGTATCATTGGAGGACCAAAAGTGGAGTGGAAGACTACAATACAGAAGAAATAATGACTAAAAACATCCCAAACTTGGCAAAAACATAAAATCTACCAACTTGAGAGGCTCAGCAAATCATAACAGGATAAGCCAAAAAAAAAAAAAAAAAAAAGTCCATGCCCAGAAACATTATAATCAAACTGCTTAAAACTAAAGACAAAAATGGAATTTCCCAGGCAACCAGAGGACAGTAACATATTGCCTACAGAGAATAATGACTCAACTGCAGACAATGTTAGAAATTATGAAGCCAGGCGGAAGCAGAACAGCATTTTTAAAATACAGAAAGGAAACGACCTTCAACCCAGAATTCTATATCCAGCAAAAATATACTTCAGTAATATAGGTAAAATAAAGACCTCAGAACAAAGAAAATAGAATTTGTTGCCAGCAGGCCTGCTCTAAAAGTATAATCTTCAAACAGCAGGACAATGATGCCACACAGAAACTTGGAACACCAGAAAAGCAGAAAGAATAAAATAAATAGTGAAATATGGATATATATATTTCTTTTCTCAAGTTCTTTAAACTCTGCTTGGTAGCCAAAAACCAAAAGCATAAATAATATTTCTTGATACATGTATGTAGGTGTAGTACATAAGACAACTACAGAATGGAGAAAAGGCCCTATGTGGCGGTAAGGTTCCCACATCACAGATTAGCAGTACTACAGATTAATACTAGCCAGGGTTTAGGGAGTAAATAGGAAGAGGAAGCTGTGGCTGTAAGAGTGACACACAAGATCTTTGTGACAGAGCAGTTTTGTACTATGACTGTGGTGGTGGTCACATGAAACTACATATGATAATATTTATCTTTTTTAATGAATTAATTTTTTATTATAAAAATTTTCAAATATAAAAAATATACTATGAATACCCAAAATGAACACCCAAATACATCTCAGATTCAAAAGCCTTCAAGATATTGCCAATTACATATGATAATATTTCACAGACCTAAATACAAACATGCACACAAGTGCATCTGAACCTGCTGAAATCTGAATTAAGTCAATGGATTATATCAGTGTCAAATTTCTGGTGGTGATTATACTGTAGTTTGAAGTAAATTATCATGAAAAGGTAAGGATGTACTTTATAATGCCTAGAGTAGCCACAAAAAATATTACATAGATAGGGTAAAACACACACACACAATAAATAAAATAGAATACTAAAAAGATTCAAATAATCCAAAAGAAAGCATGAGATGGGAAACAGAGGAACAAAAAACAGAGGAACCAAACAGAAAATAAAATGGTAAGTTAAAATCCAAATATATAAATAATTACATTAAATACAAATAATCTAAACAAATCAACTGAAAGAGATTGGCAGAATGGATTTTTTAAATGACCAAGTTATGTAATGTTCTATAAGAAATACACTTAAAACAAAATGGTTTAAGAAGGTTGATGGTAAAAGGATGTAGCATTTATCCCAAAGAAATGAAAACTTATGTCCACACAAAAGCCTGTATGTGGATGGTTACAGCAGCATCATTCATAATAGCCCAAAACTGGAAACAATCAAAATGTCATTGAACCAGTAAACGGTTGAAAAAAACGATGGTACAACCATGCCTTGGAATACTACTCAGCAAATGAAAAGAGTACACTATTGACACACACAAAACTTGGATAGATCTCAAGGGAATGATGCTGGGAGAAAAATCCAGTTTCTAAAGGTTATATATTATATGATTCCACTTAAATAGCACTCTTGAAATGACAAAATTATACAGATGGAGACAGACTAGTACTAGCAAGGAGTTAGGGAGTGAAATGGGAGGAGATGGCTGTGACTGTAAGAGCAACACACAGGATCTTTGTGATGGAGAAGCTTTGTATCTTGGTTGTGGTGGTGGTCACATGAACCTATGATAAAATTTCACATAAGAAAATACAAACCTATACACATACATGCATGTAAACCTGGTAAAATCTGGATAAGGTCAATGGATTATATCAATGTCAATTTTCTGGTTGTGATTGTACTGTAGTTGCAAGACTGCCCTGGCAGGCACCAGTCCACTTGCCTGCTGCCCCCACCATCATGCCAGGACAGCCAGAGGGCAGCCCTGCCTATAGCAGCTACAGGGTCATAACTCAGAGGATACACCCTGCCCACTCGGCCCACTGGCCTTCACAGTGGAGGCAGGCACTGCAGCCGGGAAGCAGGAAAGAACTCTTTCCTCCCAGCAAGCACTGGCACACATTCCTGTGACCCCCGCCATTGCTCCAGGTGCTGGAAGCTCCAGAGAGAAGACCTTCTGGAAATCAAGGGTGCCACATACATAAAGTTATCATTCCATAGTAATCATTAGAAATATGAAACAGCAAAAGAATCTAGTACAAACCACAATCCCTCAAACACCAGACAGAGGGCTAAGTGAAACTGAAATTACCAATCTTCTTGATAAAGATTTCAAAATAAAAGTCATAAACATGCTCATGGAGCCACAGAAAAATATTCAAGGTCTTAAGGAGGACTTCAAGAGAGAAAAACTCTGAAAAATACAGTATCTGAAATGAAATATACAATGGAGGGATTTAAAAGCAGATTAGATGAGGTAGAGAAGATGGTAAATGAAACAGAAATTAGAAAACAGGAAAACAAAGAAGCTGAGGCACAGAGAGAAAAAGTATCTCTAAGAATGAAAGAATAATAAGAGAACGGTGTGACCAATCCAAATGGAACAATATTTGCATTATAGGGATACCGGAAGAAGAAGACAGAAAAAAGGGATAGAAAGTCTCTTTGAGAATATAATTGCTCTAAATGTCCCCAATCTGGGGAAGGAAATAGTCTCTTGGGCCATGGAAGTGCACAGATCTCCCAACACAAGGGACCCTAGAAAGACAACACCAACACATATAATAATTAAAATGGCAAAGATCAATGACAAGGACAGAGCATTAAAAACAGCCAGAGAGAGAAAAAAGATCACATACAAAGGAAAACCCATTAGGCTATCAGACTTCTCAGCAGAAACCTTACTGGCCAGAGGGAGTGGCATGATATATTTAATGCAATAAAACAAAAGGCCCTCCAACCAAGGATACTCTGCCTGGTAAGATTATCATTTAAATTTGAAGCAGGGATTAAACAATTCCAAGATAAGCAAAATTTGAGGTAATTTACCTCCCACAAACCATCTCTACAGTGTATTTTGGAGGGACTGCTCTAGATGGAAGTGCTCCTAAGGCTAAATAGCTGTCACCAGAGAAAATAAAACCATAGTAATTATTAATTACCAATTAATTATTAAGCAAATGCAAAATCAAATCAACCACCCAATAAGGTTATTCAAAGGATACACACAAAGTACAGAATATGACACGTAATATATAAAGAGTGGAGGAGGAAGAAAAATAACTGAGAAAAAAAAGAACCTTTAGATTTTGTTTGAAATAGCATTAAAAACAAGTGCAGTTGGACAGTTAGATAGTAAAGAAACTGCCCTTGAACCTTTGGTAACTATGAATCTAAAGCCTGCAATGGCAATAAGTATATATCTATTGATAATCACCCTAAATCTAAAGACATACAATAACTGAATGGATAAAAAAATAAGACCCAACTATATGTTGAGACTCACTTCAAATCCAAAGACATACCCAGACTAAAAGTGAAGGGGTAGAAAAAGATATTTCATGCAAATAATAGGGAGAAAAAAGCAGGTGGTGCAGTGCTTGTATTAGACAAAATAGACTTCAAAACAAAGAAAGTAACAAGAGACAAAAAAGGACATTCCATAAGGATAAAGGAGTCAGTCCAATAAGAGGATATAACCACTATAAATATCTATGCACCCAATAACAGAGCATCTAATATGAGAAATAAATACTAACAGAATTAAAGGGGGAAATAGAATGCAATGCATTCATTTTAAGAGACTTCAACACACCACTCATTCCAAAGGACAGATCAACCAGACAGAAAATAAGTAAGGATACAGAGGCACTGAACAACATATTAGAACAGATGGAACTAATAGACATCTACAGAACACTCCACCCAACAGCAGCAGGATACACATTCATCTCAAGTGCAGATGGAACATTTTTAAGAATAGATCATACACTAGGCCACAAAAAGAGGTTCAGTAAATTCAGAAGGATTGAAATTTTACCAACCAGCTTCTCAGACCACAAAGACACGAAACTAGAAATAAATTATGCAATGAAAACAAAAAAGCCCACAAACACATGGAGGCTTAACAACATGCTCCTAAATAATCAGTGGATCAATGACCAAATAAAAACAGAGATCAAGCAATATATGGAGACAAATGAAAACAACTCAACACTCCATCTGTGGGACACAGCAAAGGCCATGCTAAGAGGGAAGTATACTGAAATAAAGGCTTACCTCAAGAAAGAAGAACAATTCCAAATGAACAGTCTAAACTCATAATTAATGAAACTAGACAAAGAAGAACAAATGAGGCCCAAAGTCAGTAGAAGGAGGGATATAATAAACATCAGAGAAGAAATAAATCGAGAAGAATACAATAATAGAAAGAATCAATGAAACCAGGAGCTCATTCACTGAGAAAATAAACAAAATAGATAAACCCCAAGCCAGACTTATGAAGAAGAAAAGAGAGTGTATACACATAAACAGAATCAGAAATGAGAAAGAAAAGATCACTACGGACAGCACAGAAATACAAAGAATTATGAGAGAATACTATGAAAAATTATATGCTAACAAATTGGATAACCTAGGAGAAATGGACAACTTTCTAGAAAAATACAACCTTCCAAGGCGGACCCAGAAAGAAACAGAAAATCTAAACAGACCAATTACCAGCAATGAAATTGAATTGGTAATCAAAAAACTACCTAAGAACAAAACTCCTGGACCAGATGGCTTCAGTGCTAAATTTTATCAGACATTCAGTGAAGACCTAATACCCATCCTCTTCAAAGTTTTCCAAAAAGTAGAAGAGGAAGGAATATTTCCAAATTCATTCTATGAGGCCAGCATCATTCTATTACCAAGACCAGATAAAGACACCACAAAAAAAGAAAATTACAGACCAATATCCCTGATGAACATAGATGCAAAAATACTCAACAAAATAGTAGCAAGCCAAATTCAAATATACATCAAAAAGATCATCCTTCATGATCAAGTAGGATTTATTCCAGGGATGCAAGGACAGTACAATATTCAAAAATCCATCATCACCCACCACATCAACAAAAAGGACAAAAACCACATGATCAACTCCATAGATGCTGATAAAGCATTAGACAAAATTCAACATCCATTCATGATAAGAACTTTCAACAAAATGAGTACAGAGGGCAAGTATCTCAACATAATAAAGGCCCTATATGTCAAACCCACAGCCAACATCATACTTAACAGTGATAAGCTGAAAGCTTTTCCTTTAAGATTGGAAACAAGACAAGGATGCCCACTCTCCCCACTTTTATTCAGCATAGTACTGGAGGTCCTAGCCACAGCAATCAGACAACACAAAGAAATAAAAGGCATCCAGATTGGTAAGGATGAAGTTAAACTGTTACTGTTTTCAGATGACATGATATTGTATGTAAAACATCCTAAAGAATCCACCCCAAAACTACTAGAACTAACAACTGAATTCAGCAAAGTTGCAGGGAACAAAACTAATACACAGAAATCTGTTGCATTCCAATATACTAGTGATGAAGTAGCAGAAAGAGAAATCACGAAAACAATTCCACTCACAATTGCATCACAAAGAATAAAATACCTAGGAATAAACCTAACCAAGGAAGTGAAAGACCTATACCCTGAAAACTACAGGACACTCATGAGAGAAATCAAAGAAAACACCAATAAATGGAAATACATCCCATGCTCATGGATAGGAAGACTTAATATTGTCAAGATGGCCATCCTCTCTAAAGCAATCTACAGATTCAATGCAATCCCTACCAAAATACCAACAATATTCTTCAATGAACTAAAACAAATAGTTCTAAAATTCATATGGAACCACATAAGACCCTGAATAGCCAGAGCAATCCTGAAAAGGAAGAACAAGGCTGGGAGTATTATACTCCTCAACCTCAAGCTCTACCACAAAGCCACAGTAATCAGAACAGTTTGGTACTGGCACAAGAACAGACCCACAGATCAATGGAACAGAATAGAGAGCCCAGATATAAACCCAAGCATATATGGTCAATTAATATATGATAAAGGAGCGATGGATGTACAATGGGGAAAGGACAACCTCTTCAACAATTTGTATTGGCGAAACTGTACAGCTACATGTAAAAGAATGAAACTGGATTATTGTCTAATTCTATACACAAAACTAAATTCAAAATGAATCAAATACCTGAATGTAAGCCAGGGAACCATAAAACTCTTAGAAGAAAACATAGGAAAATCTCTTGAATATAAACATGAGCAACTTTTTCATGAACACATCTCCCTGGGCAAGGTGAAAAAATGAAAAAAATGAACTAATGGAACTACATTAACTAAAAAGCTTCTGTACAGCAAGGGACACCATCAGTAGTACAACAAGACATCCTACAGTATGGGAGAAAATATTCGCAAATGACATATCTGATAAAAGGTTAACATCCAAAAAATATATAAAGAACCCTCATGCCTAACACCCAAAAAGCAAATAACCCAATTAAAAAATGGGCAGAGGATCTGTACAGACACTTCTCCAAATAAAAATTCAGATGGCCAACAGGCACATGAAAAGATGCTACACATCACTAATTATCAGGAAAATGCAAATTAAAACCACAATGAGATATCAGCTCACACCAGTGAGGATGGCCAACATCCAAAAGATAAACAACAACAAATGCTGGAAAGGATGTGGATAAAGGGGAACCCTCCTACAGTGCTGGTGGAAATGTAAATTAATTCGACCATTGTGTAAAGCAATATGGAGGTTCCTCAAAAAACTAAAAATAGAAACACTTGACCCAGGAATTCCACTCCTAGAAATTTACCCAAAGAAAACAAAATCCCAGATTCAAAAAGATATATGCACCTCTATGTTTACCACAGCAATATTTACAATAGCCAAGACATGGAAGCAACCTAAGTGTCCATCAGTAGAAGAAAGGATAAAGAAGATGTGGTACATATACACAATGGAATATTATTCAGCCATAAGAAGAAAACAAATCCTACCATTTGCAACAACATGGATGGAGCTAGAGGGTATTATGCTCAGTGAAATAAGCCAGGCGGAGAAAGACAAGTACCAAATGATTTCACTCATTTGTGGAGTATAACAACAAAGCAAAACTGAAGGAACAAAACAGCAGCAGGCTCACAGACTCCAATAAGAGACTAGTGGTTACCAAAGGGCAGGGGATAGGGAGGGTGGGTTGGGAGGGGAGGAGAGGGAGATTGAGAGGCATTGTGATTAGCACACATAAGGTAGGTGGGTCACAGAGAGGACAAGTAGTGACTCTGTGGTATCTTGCTGCACCAATTGACAGTGACTGCCATGGGGGGGGGGGACTTGATAATATGAGTGAATGTAGTAACCTCAATATTGCTCATGTGAAACCTTCATAAGATTGTATATCAATGATACCTTAGTAAAAAAAAAATACTGCATATCAAAATTTGTGGGATGCAACTAAGCAATGCTTAAAGGGAAATTTATAGTATTAAATGCTTATATTAAATAAACTATGTCACATCTAAACTGTAGAATATCATCCAGGCACTAAAAAATTGAAGAGACGGAAAGGACTCTAGGAAGTACTATTAGGTGTAAAACAGTAAAAAATTATATATAGCATGCTACCCTTGGTGGGAAAAGAAGGGAAATCAGATTAACTCACATCTGCTTGTTTCTGCTTAAAGAAACACTGGTAGGATACACAATGAACTGATTAATCATCTATACAGGAGGAGGAAATGGTGCAGATAGGGCAAAGATAAGAATAAGATTTTTCCATGTATACCTTCTTTATTACTTCCCTTATTTTTAATTGAGGTGCAATTCACATAAATAAAATTAACCATTTTAAAGTGTACAAGTCAGTGGCATTTAGTACATTCACAATGTTGTGCGAACCACCACAGTTATCAAGTTCCAAAACATTTCATTACCCCAAAAGAAAACCCTGTACTCATTAAGCAGTCACTCCCCATTCCCCTTTTCCCCCAGACCCTGGTAATCACCAGTATACTTCAATCTCTTTTGATATTTGATATAAATGGAATAATGCAATATTTGTTTTTTGTGTCTATCTTCTTTCAATTAGTGTAACATTTTCAAGGTTCATCTACATTGTAACATGTATTAATACTTCACTCCTTTTTATGATGAATAGTATTCTATTGTACATGTATATCCGATTTTGTTTATCAATTCATCTGTTGATGGGCCTATTGCCTATTGTGAATAATGCTATTATGGACACTCATGTACAAGTATCTGTCTTAGTCCTGGCTCTCAATTCTTTGGGTATATATTTAGGAATAGAATTGCTGGGTCATCTGGCAATTCTATGCTTAACTTTATGGTAAAACACCAAACTATTGTTTTCCACAGTTGTTGCACAAAGTTATATTCCCACAGCAATGTACTAGGGTCCAATTTCTCCATTCTCAACAGCACTTGTTCTTTTCTGTGTTTTTTTTATTATAGCCATCTTAGTGGGTATAAAATGGTATTTGATTTTGTTTTTGATTTGCATTTCCCTTATGATTAATAATGTGGAGGTTATTTTCATGTGCTTATTATACATATTTCTTCTTTGGTATTATTTTCTTTTTGTGAGCCCTATGAATACATTATCTATTTCATAAAAAACTCAATTTTAAAAGGAAAAAGAGTAAAGATCAGGCAGAAGGGGAGAAACTAGACCACTATGGTAGACAGAATAATGGCCCCCAAATATGTCCATTTTTAATTCCTGAAACCTGTGAAAAAGGGACTTTGCAGGTGTCATTAGACTAAGGATCTTGAAATGGGGAAATTACACTGGATTATTGGGGTGGATGGATCTAATCACAGGGACATGTCCTTCCTGAGGGTTTCAGCCCTAGAAAAGTTCACTATGAATTCAGTAAGACCAAGAAATGACAACGGAACATTCTGGGGGTAAAAGCATTTATACCTGGCTTTATTCTCATGGTTATAGGTCAATCACTACAATTACATCTGCATCCAGTAGACAGCAGGTCCATAATACACCTGTTTCTGCCTCCACCAAGAACAGTGGTGATGTTCTTTCTACAGTGACTCAGTCAACAAAAGCTCATTTTCTACAGGTGTGGAAGCATTAGCCTAGCAGTAGGCTAGTTGCATCATCAATTAGTTTAGGGTTGGGTGAGGATCCTGGCCATAGGAACTTCCATTTTCCCCACAGACCTTATGAGACAGAGGCAGGAGGTCAGATAAAAAAAGGCAATGTGTAGAGGGTGGAGCTAAGATGGCAGCATGATGAGAGCAGCGGAAACCTCCTCCCAAAACCATATGTATTTTGAAAATTCAACAAATACAACTATCCCTAAAAGAGAGACCAGAAGATACAGGACAACAGCCAGGCTACATCTACATCTGCAAGAACCCAGCGCCTCATGAAGGGGGTAAGATACAAGCCCCGGCCCTGCGGGACCCGAGCGCCCCACACCCCAGCTCCCGGCTGAAGGAGACGAGTCAGAGCAGGGAGGGAGAGGGAGCCCAGGACTGCTAAATACCCAGCCCTAGCCATCCACACCGGAGCGGAGACACACAGTGCATGGTGTGCTGGATGCTAGGGAAATGGGACAGTAAAACCTATGAGCAGGTCCCCACAGCTGCCGCCCCCGGGACAAAGAAAAGCAAGTGCTTTTTGAAAGACTTAAAGGGACAGGGACCCCACAGCTGGACAGAAACATCCCAGGAAACTTATCCCAACAGCTGGGAATCCTGGGGAATTCTGGGCACCCTAACCCTCTGGGCAGCAGGGCAGCTCTGAGGCCCCTCACAGAGATAAACAGCCTCCTGCCCATTTCCCCTCCGACGCTGCTTCACCATAGTGGAGTTAGCAGCCTGAGGTAGCAGGGCAGGGCTTCTTTCACAGTGGCCAGGCAAGAATTAGAAACTCCATCTGCGTGCAGCAGCCCAGCACAAGCTGCTAGGGATCGCCACTCTCCCAGGAGAGGAAGACCACAAACCAGCAAGAAGGGACGTTCTCCCAGCCGAAACACGCACCAGCTTCCCGCAACTACCTCTATTGCCATGAAAAGGCAGAAAATTTTGATACAGACCAGACTAACCCAGACATCCTCCCCTGAGAAGGAATCTGGGGAGATAGACCTAACCAATCTCCCTGAAAAAGAATTCAAAATAAAGGTCATAACCATGCTGATGGATCTTCACAGAAATATGAAGAGCTAAGGGATGACGTCTGGAATGAGATTACAGAAATGAAACAATCTCTGGAAGGATTTATAAGCAGAATGGATAAGTTGCAAGAGGCCATTGATGGAATAGAAACCAGAGAACAGGAACGCATAGAAGCTGACACAGAGAGAGATAAAAGGATCTCTAGGAATAAATCAATATTAAGAGAACTGTGTGACCAATACAAATGGAACAATATTCACATTATAGGGGTACCAAAAGAAGAAGAGAGAGAAAAAGGGACAGAAAGTGTATTTGAAGAAATAATTGCTGAAAACTTCCCCAAACTGGGGGAGGAAATAATCATTCAGACCACAGAAGTATAAAAAACTCCCAACAGAGGGGACCAAGGAGGACAACACCAAGACACATAATAATTAAAATGGCAAAGATCAAAGACAAGGACAGAGTTTAAAGGCAGCTAGAGAGAGGAAAAAGGTCACCTACAAAGGGAAACCCATCAGGCTATCATCAGACTTCTCAACAGAAACCTTACAGGCCAGAAGAGAATGGCATGATATATTTAATGCAATGAAACAGAATAGCCTTGAACCAAGAATACTGTATCCATCACGATTATCATTTAAATATGAAGGAGGGATTAAACAATTCCCAGACAAGCAAAAGTTGAGGGAATTTACCTCCCACAAACCACCTCTACAGGGTATTTTAGAGGGACTGCTCTAGATGGGAGCACTCCTAAGACTAAACAGATGTCACCAGAGAAAATAAAAAAATCACAGCAAAGAAAGCAGACCTACCAAATACTAACTAAAGGCAAAAAATAAAATCAACTACCCACAAAAGCAGTTAAAGGAAACACAAAAGAGCACAGAATAAAACACCCAACATATAAAGAATAGAGGAGGAGGAATAAGAAGGGAGAGAAATAAAGAATCACCAGACAGTGTCTATAATAGCTCAATAAGCAAGTTAAGTTAGGCAGTGAGATAGTAAAGAAGCTAACCTTGAACATTTGCTAACCACGAATCTAAAGCCTGCAATCACAATAAGTACATATCTTTCAATAATCACCCTAAATGTAAATGGACTGAATGCACCAATCAAAGACACAGAGTAATAGAATGGATAAAAAAGCAAGACCCATCTATATGCTGCTTACAAGAGACCCACCTCAAACCCAAAGATATGCACAGACTAAAAGTCAAGGGATGGAAAAAGATATTCCATGCAAACAACAGGGAGAAAAAAGCAGGTGTTGCAGTACTAGTATTAGACAAAATAGACTTCAAAACAAAGAAAGTAACAAGAGATAAAGAAGGACATTACATAATGATAAAGGGCTCAGTCCAACAAGAGGATATAACCATTCTAAATATACACGCACCCAACACAGGAGCACCAGCATATGTGAAACAAATACTAACAGAATGAAAGGAGGAAATAGAATGCAATGCATTCATTTTAGGAAACTTCAACACACCACTCACTCCAAAGAATAGATCCACCAGACAGAAAATAAATAAGGACACAGAGGCACTGAACAACACACTAGAAGAGATGGACCTAATAGACATCTATAGAACTCTACATCCAAAAGCAACAGCATACACATTCTTCTCAAGTGCACATGGAACATTCTCCAGAATAGACCACATACTAGGCCACAAAAACAGCCTCAGTAAATTCAAAAAGATTGAAATTCTACCAACCAACTTTTCAGACCACAAAGGAATAAAACTAGAAATAAATTGTACAAAGAAAGCAAAAAGGCTCACAAACACATGGAGGCTTAACAACATGCTCCTAAATAATCAATGGATCAATGACCAAATTAAAATGGAGATCCAGCAATATATGGAAACAAATGACAACAACAACACTAAGCCCCAACTTCTGTGGGACGCAGTGAAAGCAGTCTTAAGAGGAAAGTATATAGCAATCCAGGCATATTTAAAGAAGGAAGAACAATCCCAAATAAATAGTCTAACGTCACAATTATCGAAATTGGAAAAAGAACAAATGAGGCCTAAAGTCAGCAGAAGGAGGGACATTATAAAGAACAGAGAAGAAATAAATAAAATTGAGAATAATAAAACAGTAGAAAAAAGTCAACAAAACCAAGAGCTGGTTCTTTGAGAAAATAAACAAAATAGATAAGCTTCTAGCCAGACTTATTAAGAGAAAAAGAGAATCAACACACATCAACAGAACTAGAAACGAGAAAGGAAAAATCACAACGGACCCCCTAGAAATACAAAGAATTATTAGAGAATACTATGAAAACCTATATGCTAACAAACTGGAAAACCTAGAAGAAATGGACAACTTCTTAGAAAAATACAACCTTCCAAGACTGACCCAGAAAGAACAGAAAATCTAAACAAACCAATTACCAGCAAAGAAATTGAAGCAGTAATCAAAAAACTACCCAGGAACAAAACCCCCGGGCCAGATGGATTTACCTCGGAATTTTATCAGACATACAGAGAAGACATAATACCCATTCTCCCTAAAGTTTTCCAAAAAATAGAAGAGGAGGGAATACTCCCAAACTCATTCTATGAAGCCAACATTACCCTAATACCAAAACCAGTCAAAGACCCCACCAAAAAAGAAAATTACAGACCAATATCCCTGATAAATGTAGATGCAAAAATACTCAACAAAATATTAGCAAATCAAATTCAAAAATACATCAAAAGGATCATACACCATGACCAAGTGGGATTCATCCCAGGGATGCAAGGATGGTACAACATTCGAAAATCCATCAACATCATCCACCACATCAACAAAAAGAAAGACAAAAACCACATGATCATCTCCATAGATACTGAAAAAGCATTCGACAAAATTCAACATCCATTCATGATCAAAACTCTCAGCAAAATGGGTATAGAGGGCAAGTACCTCAACATAATAAAGGCCATATATGATAAACCCACAGCCAACATCATACTGAACAGCAAGAAGCTCAAAGCTTTTCCTCTGAGATTGGGAACAAGACAGGGATGCCCACTCTCCCCACTGTTATTTAACATAGTACTGGAGGTCCTAGACAAGACAAAGAAATACAAGGAATCCAGATTGGTAAAGAAGAAGTTAAACTGTCACTATTTGCAGATGACATGATATTGTACATAAAAAATCCTAAAGACTCCACTCCAAAACTACTAGAACTGATATTGGAATACAGCAAAGTTGCAGGATACAAAATTAACACACAGAAATCTGTGGCTTTCCTATATACTAACAATGAACCAATAGAAAGAGAAATCAGGAAAACAATTCCATTCACAATAGCATCAAAAAGAATAAAATACCTAGGAATAAACCTAACCAAAGAAGTGAAAGACCTATACCCTGAAAACTATAAGACACTCTTAAGAGAAATTAAAGAGGACACTAGCAAATGGAAACTCATCCCATGCTCTTGGCTAGAAAGAATTAATATCGTCAAAATGGCCATCCTGCCCAAAGCAATATACAGATTTGATGCAATCCCTATCAAATTACCAACAACATTCTTCAACAAACTGGAACAAATAGTTCAAAAATTCATATGGAAACACCGAAGACCCCGAATAGCCAAAGCAATTCTGAGAAGGAAGAATGAAGTGGGGGGATCTTGCTCCCCAACTTCAAGCTGTACTACAAAGGCACAGTAATCAAGACAATTTGGTACTGGCACAAGAACAGAGCCACAGACCAGTGGAACAGATTAGAGACTCCAGACATTAACCCAAACATATATGGTCAATTAATATATGATAAAGGAGCCATGGACATACAATGGGGAAATAAGTCTCTTTGACAGATGGTGCTGGCAAAACTGGACAGCTACATGTAAGAGAATGAAACTGGATCACTGTCTAACCCCATACACAAAAGTGAATTTGAAATGGATCAAACACCTGAAGTAAGCCATGAAACCATAAAACTCCTAGAAAAAAACATAGGCAAAAATCTCTTGGACATAAACATGAGCGACTTCTTCATGAACATATCTCCCCAGGCAAGGGAAACAAAAGCAAAAAATGAACAAGTAGGACTCTATCAAGCTGAAAAGCTTCTGTACAGCAAAGAACACCATCAGCTGAACAAAAAGGCATCCTACAGTATGGGAGAATATATTCATAAATGACAGATCCGATAAATGGTTGACATCCAAAATATATAAAGAGCTTGTGCACCTCAACAAACAAAAAGCAAATAATCCAATTAAAAAATGGGCAGAAGAGCTGAACAGACAGTTCTCCAAAGAAGAAATTCAGATGGCCAACAAACACATGAGAAGATGCTCCACATCACTAGTCATCAGAGAAATGCAAATTAAAACCACCATGAGATATCACCTCACACCAGTAAGGATCACCACCATCCAAAAGACAAACAACAAATGTTGGTGAGGTTGTGGAGAAAGGGGAACCCTCCTACACTACTGGTGGGAATGTAAATTAATTCAACCATTATGGAAAGCAGTATGGAGGTTCCTCAAAAAACTCAAAATAGAAATACCATTTGACCCAGGAATTCCACTCCTAGGAATTTACCCAAAGAATGCAGGAGCCCAGTTTCAAAAAGACATATGCACCCCTATGTTTATTGCAGCACTATTTACAATAGCCAAGAAATGGAAGCAACTTAAGTGTCCATCAGTAGAAGAAAGGATAAAGAAGATGTGGTACATATACACAATGGAATATTATTCAGCCATAAGAAGAAAACAAATCCTACCATTTGCAACAACATGGATGGAGCTGGAGGGTATTATGCTCAGTGAAATAAACCAGGTGGAGAAAGACAAGTACCAAGTGATTTCACTCATATGTGGAGTATAAGAATAAAGAAAAACTGAAGCGACAAAACAGCAGCAGAATCACAGAACCCAAGAATGGACTAACAGTTACTAACAGAAAGGGAAAGAGACGAGGGAGGATGGGTGGGAAGGGAGGGATAAGGGGGGACAGTGAAGACAAGTAGTGATTCTACAGCATCTTACTACGCTGATGGACAGTGACTGTAATGGGGTGCGGGGGGACTTGGGGAAGGGATTAGCCTAGTAAACATAACATTCTTCATGTAATTGTAGATTAATGATAACAAAATTAAAATTTTAAAAAAAGAAGATGTGATGGAAGCAAAGGTCTGAGAGAGTGAGACAGAGACAGAAAAACTTGAAACTGCTACACTGTGGTTCTTGAAGATAGAGGAAGGGACCATGAGCCCAGGAATGCAGGCAGCTTCTAGACATAGAAAATACAAGGGAACAGATTCTCCCTAGAGCCTTAGAAGGAATGCAGCCCTGCCAACACATGGATTTTAAGACTCCAACTTCCAGAATTATAATTAATGTGTATTGTTTTTAAGCCACTGAGTTCGTGGTAATTTATTACAGCAACAATAGGAAACTAATACTTCCACAAATGTCCTGCTCCCCCCAGAACAAAGTACTGACTAAACCTCCTCGTCAATGCTTCACTCTCAGGAAACACAGCTGAGTCTCCATGTTTTCTAAATCCCTGAGGGGAAAAAATGAACCACAGAAAGCAAAGATGCATTCATTGTCCCATGAGGTGTAAAGATGCCAGGGCAAAGCAACCCAAGGTGTGTCTCCTACACACCTCCAAAGGGTACTGAGCTGTAAGTCTTGTTGGATAAATGTACATGACAGGAAGGACTTGAAAGTCCTGTAAAAAATGTACAAATCATTACCCTTCCCAGAGACTGGGCAAGACCTGTAGAAACCAAAGCCAGTGGATTTCTTTTTATCCCCACTGGCAGTGTAATTACCTCCACATGACAGAAGTTTAAAAGCTGCCCTCCATTCCATTGCACCTCCCCACCTTTTCCCAGAGCTCAGCTGTAACTGGTAGCCCCTGCCCATCCACAGGTCATTCATCAGCTGAAATGTCTGCATGTGGTTTTGCTTCATGTTCATCTCCTTCAAAGTCCCAAAGGTGCTTTACATCTAATGTATATAATATGTTCATTTCATGGAGTTGGTCCACAGAGGGTAACCCCACGTGATAAAAGACCCAATAGCATGCTGGGTGGCAGGTCCAAGGAGTTGATGGCCTGTAAATTTTTTCCAGCTCTTTCTACTTCAGATGGATAAGGATACCACCATCACTATCACCACACTCGTAGAAAAGACAACTTTGGACCTAGGCCAGCTATGACATAAAAATCCACTTAAAATTCACTGAAGATATACTTGAAGAATGTGGATCCAAGACTAGGGGATAGGTCTCAATAAAACAACATAATATTTCTTAGAACCCAAAAGACAATGGTTACTATGTAAAGGGGGAAACTACTCAGTCAGTATCAGCCCTAAGGAAACATTCTCCAGAATGTGGCATTCTGTTATTGATAAGAACAATAACAATATTTATTGGGTACCTGCTGCAGTGATTCTGTGGTTGTCTCAATAGCATAAACCCCACCCCCTTCCAGGCATGAGGATGGGGTAGGATTTATCCACCCACTCCCTGCCACAGTGATTGGTTCATGAATAAGCACCCAATGCAGACCTGAGCCAATCAACACACAGCATTTCACAGCCTCTGGTTCAGGGTGAGACAGCCCATGACCAAAATTCACTTCATTAGAAGGAAACCCAGCAGTTTTGATCCACAGTTGAAGGAGAGACATTCTCTCTCTTTCTGTGATGAGGAAGCATGCAGCCATGCACAGCAAGGGTATCCATCTTTCAAGAAGAAGGGAGGCAGTTTGGGATGAGGCCAACATCTTGAAGGACTTTGGTGAAATGATTGGGCAACTAGATTAAAACAACCCTGAAGCTTACCCTCTGGATTTTCAATGACATGAAGCAATAACCTCCCTTGTTATTTAAGCCAGTGAGTTTTAGGGATTTTTCCTGCTTACAACTGATGTATCTTAATTGACGGGCTCACTATGTGCAGGCATTGTGTAAGGGGCTTTTGCACATTCTTTCTTAACAAATCTTCACCATGTCCCAGTGGTGGAGATTTTATCACCCCCTTTTTTCTGATGTCAGGAGTCCTACCAACTTCAAACTGCTGATGAGTGGTGGAGCCGGGGTTCAGTGTCGGGCCTGTCTTTCCCTCAGACCTCAGCTTCTCTGCTATGTACTATGGGCTCCTACTCTCTGTGGGCACAGTGCTTGGGAGAGACTCCTGAGGACCATCCCCTGCAGTGAACTCTATAGATAAACCCCAGGAAAGCTTGCTTCTACTGCCATACAAGCTGCTGTATTTCATATTTCATATCCTGTTTCAGCAATTGGATATTTCTTATAAGTGTTGATGAATCACTGTAAAAAATCTCATTTAATAAATCCCTCATTACAGAGGCACTGCAGAAAGATCTTAAAGCATTCTCATTGGCATTTTAGGCAGCAGAACTTAACTCCAACATCCCAAAAGTAACCCTCTAATATGAATGTACCCATCTTTAAACATAAACCTGCTTTACAGGAAGAAACTTGAAATTGTTTTCCTACTTGAAAATTGACATGAATCTACTTCACGTTCAGAAAGGTTTGTGAGTAGGGTCAGACTTTGAGAAAAATAACTTGAATGGAAGCTAAGGGTTCCATTCTTTTCAATACCATAGTCTGAAATTAAACCATATTCATGATGAGACCCTCATTCCAGTGGGGTTGGTCCTATTCCTGGATTGTTTAGCCAGAGTTCCCAATGGGAAAACAAATAAACAAAAACTTCCCACTGCAAAATGCACACACATATTTAGAATTCCTTGAACAATATCCAAGGGATTTTCAGCATACACAGAAAGGAAAGGGTCTCAGAGGATGTCTATGCAAACCTAAGGTCCACCCCTAAAGAATCTCCAACAGCCCTGCTCCCAGCTTCTGCTTGGCCACCACCGATTGGAGACACACATTTCATGATGTCCAGACCTATTTCAAATATTCTTATCCCATCCAAAGTACTCTGCATGTTGAACCCATTAACCTTAAAAATAAAACTTTCAGTTATTTTTATCAGCAAAAATGGGTTTGTTTGGAGAATAGCAAAGAATTTCCATTCAGGATACGCAAGCTATGGCAAAACCATGGGCAAGTCTGGAGTACAAAGAGAGGAACACTCTTTTAAAGAGGAAAGGAGGGAAGTGATGTTGGGAGGGGTTGTTATAAACAAAAAGCCAACTGGAGTAAACCGGGAGTTCAAAGTATAGTGGCTTTTCATTGGTTGAATTGTAACTGTCTCTCATTGGCTCAGATGTTGCTGGGCAAGGAGAAGATCTTTCCTCTCTGGGTGAGTAAAGTACATAGGCTTCTTCCTGTTGGGAAGCACGGCAGGCCTCTCCTCCTGGGGGTCTGCAAAGGGCTGCAAAGGGCTGCAAGGAGTATGGTGCGAGAGCCCCGCCTTCTGGCCTCCTGACTCGTGTCAGTGAGGTTTCCTTCAGCAATTTTTACAAACCTACCTGTATCTCCACAAGAAATAGGCTTTGAAATCAGACCTGACTTCAGTTTCAGTGACTGTTCTACCAGTTGCTGGGTGACCTTGGGCAGTTTTCAACCCCTCCAAACCCCAAGTTCTCTAGTTACAAACATGGAAGTTTGTATTTATTTCTACTTCTGATTAGTCTCTAAGGTTTAAAAGAGATACTCTGTATGAAATGCATGGCAACTATTCTTGGCACAGAGTAAGTCTAACAACTGATGGCTATTATTAACTATCATGGAGAGGACTCCTGAGACTACTGAGTAGGGTTGCCAGATACAGCAAATTAAAAATAGGACAATCCAATGAAACTTGAATTTCAGATAAACAACCAATAATTTTTTGAGTATAAGTGTGTTCCTTGTAATATTTGGGACACACTTACACTAAAATAATAATTATTTATCTGAAATTCAACTTTTACTGGGTGTCTGGTATTTTACCTGGTGACCTTACTATTGATAACAATGGGACCATCAAGGTTGAAGCAGGGTTGGGAGCAAACCATGAGGCCAGACAGGGGAGAATATAAAGGAAACAGGGATGTGGCAGCAAACCCACAAACTGTGCAGAGACCCTTACCTGGGGCTACCTGTTGCCTGATGTGGAACTAGTCCCAGTTGCTTAAATGGACACCCAGCCACATAGAGAAGTCCATGATTAACAATGGCTCATTCCCTCTCCCTTTAAAGGTTTTTATTCTTGTAAAAAATCAACCTTAATAACCACCACTTAAGTTAGATCACTATATAAATTACTATTTATAACTCTTTTTATATAAGGAAACTCCAGCACAAAACATACCAAGTGTCCACTCTTTCCAGATGCTTTATTTCAACCTTTCAAATATTTATCAGGCACATATGTTGTCTCAGCTATAATGATAGTGCTGGAGGATATAACTTGAGGCCAAAACTTGACCTCACTTTCAAGGACTCCACTCTGCCTCATGCAACTTTCTTTTTGTCTCTGACATTTTTTTAATCATTTGTTCCATTAGCTTAAAAAATATTAAGCAGAGACCCCCAGTTTATATAAATTTATTTATACATATTAATCATATTCATATAACATATGTTAGTGATTTATTTTGCTATATATATAAATATACATATGTATAATAAAATATTTTTATGTAAATACTTAAATAATACATATATAAACAAAACATATATGTGTGTGTGTGTGTGTGTGTGTGTGGAAAAGAGGCAATAAACAATATAAATAGAAGTTATAACATTATCTCCCCTTCCCTACTATGAATTCTCTTGCTTACCCCATCATATGCTCAAATCCAGTTCGGAAGCCATTGGGCAAGTAGGTAGGAAAGACCTGTAAGCAAATAATTTGCATACAGTGTGAAGAGTCCTGTAACAGGGATGTTAAAAGAGCACCAAAGAGGGAGTGGGGGTCTGGGGAGGAAAGGAGGAAGGCTAGTGACTGAGGTGACCTCTGGGTGAGACGTAAAGGATGAGTGAGATTTTGCCAGCAGACTTGGGGACAGGGGACGCTTTTCAGGCAAAGAAAACAGCCTTTTCAAAAGCACACTAGTAAGAAAGAGGATAACATACTTGGAGAACCAGGATCAGCTGGGTGTGGTTTGGGCATTGAGTTTGTTGGTAGGGGGACAGTTAAATGCAGTGAGAGGAGTGGGTTCCAAGCGGGCAGAATAGAGGAAGTTCAGGAAATCATGCAAACCTGCACTGTGAAATGATATGCTCACCTTTACATATTAGAAGATCACTCTGAGAGAAATGAGAAAATTCTAAATGAAATCTCAGAAAACTGAATTAAATTAGTAACACTGTAGATTTTGTCCAAAAAGCATTTATCCTAGGATTACCCAGATGGTTTAATATTAGAAAGTCTATTAACATGGAAACTTAGATTCTCTTTTAATAAAAAACACTCATCCCATAAATACTAAAAAATCTATTCAATAGATTTCCAACTTGGAAAACTAGGACATTCTTTTTGTTTATTGATGTATAATTGACATACAGTATTATATTAGGATACTCTTAAGCAATAATGAATATCTATCTTGAACACATAGCTAACACCATATTAACATCAGAAATAAAACAAAGTTACCAAATACTAGTACTATCATGTCATGTTATGCTAAACATTCGTTAATGCAAAAGACATTAAACAAAGTTACATAGCAAGTAAATGGAAAAGTTGGGCTTTGAACTCAGAGCCTTCCTTCCTAACCACTCCACCAGCCTGCCTCTCAAGTACACCCGTGTTAGGAGCTATGAGGATGGTGAGAAGTTTAAATCATAGCCTCAAAACCTTAAAGTAGACTTTGGGATAAACATGGACATAAAGGGTAAGAAGCACAATTCACTAAATGCCACTAGATGCTAGCATCATACCTAGTACCTCGGAAGCATGCATTCATCCATCCCTTCACTCGTTCTACAAATATTTTACATGCCAAGCACTGTGCTGAGCACTGGTATAGAGCCTGAACCACACAGACATGGTCTTCACCATGGAGTTGAGTCTGGAAAGGGGGATCGGACAGGAAACCTATATAAAGAGAAGCTAATTACAAATTGAGGTCATATGGAGGAAAGAACAGGATGCCATGAGATAACAAGAGAGGGAATGTGTTTGGAGCCTGAGGCAGATGCAGAGGTATCAGGAGAGCCCTCTCTGAGGAAGCTCCATTTGACAAGTGAGTCAGATGTGCAGGATCCAGCTGACAGAGGAGCAAGGGAGAGAAGAGGAGCCTGAGAGGAGGGGGAGAACCAGGAGAGTGTGGTTCAGGACAGGCAGGGAGAGAGGGGGTCAAAGGGCAAGGTGTCAGCCTGCCAAATGCTGCAACTCAGGCGGAGACTGGAAAGTGCCCCTGGATTTGGCTACAAAAATGTCCTGGGGACCAGACCAGAACAGTTCCAGGGCAAGGCACACAGAGAACCGGGTTTCTATCTTCATTCGAAAAGGTGTCACAGGGAATACTTGAAGGAGGTGTAGATGCTCCAAAAAAGAGAGCAGGAGCAAGGGGGCAGCCTCGCAGAAGGCACAGGTCTTGGGAGCCAAGCCTGAGATCCAAACAGAATCAGATGACTCAGCTCAGCCCTGTGCAGTGATCCCTTGCCCTGCACCCCCCACTGACCAGGCCCCAGGCTGAGGCCTTTGGGTTGGGGCCTTGGCATAGGCCTCTGAGTCGACACAGAACACTCCTCACGAGTGTTAACACATCAGTCACGGGTGGAACCAGAAGTCTACACCCTCATGTCTCCTGTCAAATGAGGTGCTGCCTCCCTGCCCTGCTTCCAACCAGCTGCACATCCGGCACGGGCGGGAGGGCCCCCAATCCACCTTGTCCCTACCTCTAGGGCCCCGTCTGGGCTATATCCTACTCATTACTGGTTAATTCTGGATCTGTATTTGAAATCCCCCCTTTGCAGTGGGGCATGATTTGGGGCTTGGGTAACAATATCTGGAAATGATTTATGTTTTTTCCTACTCCTCAATCATGGGATTGTGAAGACCTTTGAAGAACTGTGAAGGATTCTAATCCTGTAACGACACCCAGCCTGTAGTCCCTTGAGCAGTATTCCTGTGTGTGAAAGAGCTGCTGGTGGGATATGTCTGAAAAGAGGCAGGACCATAGAAACAGCCCTCTCCCGCCCTTGGGTAGCTGCACTTCACCCAGGCCAGAACACCTTGGTATTTGAGGCGGAGGAAGTGGGCTGACAGCAGGCAGTGATGAGCAAGCAGGTAAAGAAAGCCAGAGGCCCAGGACACTGGGACTTATCTGTGATCTCCCCAGGTGATTAGGGGTGGGCCAACTGTCTGTGTGGGTGTTGGATCTCAGTGCCAGACTCTGTCCTCTCGCAGGTCAGTGGAAACAATGAAAGGGCTGACACCTTGAGCTAGGTGACAACCCTTCAGAGGAAGTGAGGGAAGCAGGATGCCTCCTGTAGGAAGGGGACACCTTTTCAGAGAACAGCCAGCACCTTTCCCAGAGAAGGCCTCAGACCCTGGAATCAAGAGGCTGAAGAGAGGCAGAAAAACGGAGGCCTCTTATGAATTATGGGCTGGAAAGGCTCCCCAGTCCCCAGCCCTTTCCCCTCAGACACTGGCCCTATTGTTGACAAGCAGTTTGGCAGTTACTCTAAAGTGGCTAAAATTTGGCACCTCCTCGGAAGCCTTTCCTGGTCAGATCAGGTGACTGTTCCCTGAGCCCTTGTACGGAGAGAAAGGATTACCTGCCACCTCCCCTCCCCCTTGGAGGCAGGTGAGAGAAAATCCATTTAACTGACCTGCGCTGTCAGTTTACAAATAAAACATGAGCTATAAAAGCCGCCTTTGTTCAACTGAGGCAGCCATCCTGGCGGGGAGGTTAGATTAGCAATTTGTCCTTTGTCAGAGGATTAGCCCAGCCTCATTGTTTTAATGTTTATTTATCAATTTGCATCTTCTAGCAGTTTCGACCCAGCTCAAAGCCCCAACTGCTCTGTGTCCCTGCTCACTTTACCCTCCGCCAGGGGCTGACAGCGGGGGCACAGCACACCAACACCAGACTCATGCAAATCCCCTTCCCCCTTCTCCTCAGGGTCAAACGGGCTGGTCTTCCCTTGGCCACAGAGCGGGAATTACAGCCCCGGCCGAGGTAAGAAAAGATGGTCTATCCAGACCAAGAGCCCCTCTTCCTTGCCCGTAAATGTGCCATCTCCACCACAGAGCTCCACACTCCTCCAGTACTGTGGAATACAGAGTCTGGTTTTGATGCCAGTCAGTCCTCCTGGGGGCAAACCACACCGGGGGGTTTCCTTGGATTCTGCCATACTTGCAGAGGATCTGACGGGTGAGGGTGATCTGCCAAGCTGACAGTACACAGAGCAGAGTCACCTGGAGGGGCTGACCAGTGGTTATCACAGTCCTCCCAAAGGATTATGCATTGGCACCTAGCTGCACACCATTCTCTACTGGGAGAACCTACACCATCCCAATACTTTCCCACCTTGAATATTTTGGCCTAAGACTGTACTACACTGCTTTAAAAAATAAAAATTTTAAAGCTCTTATTTTTTCAAAGCTGCAAAATTATTTCTCCAAATGAAAGCTTATGTAGGGCCAAATTGCCTGCAATAAAATTATCAAACTGTCCTCCCACATTTGTCCCCCTGAGGTGTCTCAGAGGAGTGTCCTGGCTCTTTAGGACACAGTTTGAAGCTTCTGGATTAAATAAGGAGTCTGCATACTTTCCTCCAGTTCTCGAAGCAGGCAGTTCCTTGCCCATTCATTTTCCCGGCCTGCCATGCGTTCCCCCATGGACCCTGGTCTTCCTGTTTCTCTTGCCTCACATGGGTAGTATTAACTCAAACCCCAAATTCATGTAAGGGATCTATTGTTATGGTTCTCACAGCACACATCTTATTCCACCTGATTCCAGGCCAAGCTGTCTTACTCTGCTGAGTTTCCCCTCCTTAATTCCACCCCATCAGTGAGAGCATGGCCCAGATGTAGGCAGGTCTCAGGTCCTCTCCAGTCCGTGGGCACTAAAAGCCAAGCTTCCAGGTTAGCGACACCGCCAGCCCTACTGTCCCCAAGAGAGCCCAAACATCAACTCGAATGTATACCACTGTGTTTTTCAGTTTCTTCTTTTTTGGACTTTGGGGATTTTCTTTACATATTTAGGAACTTATTTATACAGTTTAAAATATTTCTGTTTACCCAGAATTTTCAACTGTTTTATAATGAGAAGGGGGCAGAGTTCAGTCTATTAAGTTTGCAGGGTTTGTGTGATTGTTTCCTCAACTAGAGTATGAGTTCCCACATACATTTATTTGTATTACACACATAGCCTCTAAAACAGTGCCAAGTACATATTAAATGGTCAACAAACATATGATGAATGAATGAATAGCATTTGTACTATCCTTTCATAGAAAGATGGCACTGGTTTAGAGTCATAGGGATCAATTCTGACACTCCTACTAACCAGCTGTGTGACCTTGGGTAAATAAATTCCTTCTCTGAACCTCAGTTTTCTCATGTGCAGAATGGAGACAATCCCTATCTTAGATGGAGTTGGGAGGATTAATATGTATTTCATGCAAGTGCCTGGCTAGCACTCAGTTATAATAATAATGAGGGTCTGGAGGACATACACTGAAGGTTTTCTACTTAGTGATGAAGGTTAAGTCTGATATCCTTCTGTTATTCATTGTACAAGTCCTGTCAACACTGTAACTCTAGACTGGAACCACAGAAACAGTTATGAAGTGCCTACCAAGACTGACCACATTTATTTTTAATTCCCTTCAAAACCTGATCAATCAAGTGGTTTTCTTTTTCTTTTCAGAGAACCTCAGAGGGGTTGAATGACTTCCAAGGCTTGCACAGTAGGGCAGAAAGAAGCATTTAAGCCTAGATCTCTCTGACCTGTGTCAGATACCATGAGCTAATTAGATGGTAGAAGCTCAGGTATCAGATATGACTGAAGCCTCAATTCTGGACAGTTAATTAACTGGTCATCGGAGCAATTTGGAAATTGAGAAGAATCTCCTCTGCCACCCAAAATTTCCCCCAACCTCAAGCAGCCCAGCCTTCAGAAATGCCCGGCTCCCTGAGGCATAGTGTCAGCCTGAAGATCTCAGCAGGTGTGCCTGAGATGATTGTCCCATCTTTCACTTCCCTCCAAGATGTTGTTGGCAAGGTATTTTGTTTGAGACAAGAGGTTGTGGAAGCAGAGAAAAAAAAATATGGGTCTGCATGTCCCTCCCAATCTAGATTAAAAGAAAGTTAGCTCCCAGAATTAATGTACCATATTTATGATTAGCCAGATTAAAATGAGAAGATATATTAGGAAACTGGGGAAGAGCAAGACTTCAGAAGCAGGTGGCCCTGGGTTTGAATCCTGGCTCTACCACTTATTAGTGGATTGATCTAGATGAGTCACTGAGCCTTAGTTTCCTTGCCTATAAAAATGGTATCTTGCCAATGGGTTTCAGCCCCAACAAGACCAAGGAATGACAATGGAAGATTCTTGGGGTGAAAGGGTTTATTACCTGGCTTGTTCTCCTGGTGGTAGGCTGAGCACTAGAATTACATCTGCATCCAACAGTCAGCAGGTCTACAACCCTCCTTCGTCTCTGCCTCTGCCCAGAGCACTGGGCAGAGCTCTTTATATAGAGTCAATAACAAAGTATTGCCCACATGTGTGCAGTGAGCTAGCCAACCAGGGCCAGGTGAGAATCTTAGCCATAAGAACCTTCACTTCATCCACAGATGTTATAAGGCTATTCATCTCCCAAGGTCATTGTAAGGATTTAAATAAAATAACACATGTGAGGTGCTCTTACTAGTACCTGAGACTCAGCATTTAATAAGTGGTAGCTATACTACCAATAATAATAATAGATAATGGAAACTTGAAGAATTTTACATTCATTAACTCATAATTCACAACATCCCTCTGAAATAGAGACTGTTATACCTGAGACACAGAGAGATCAGGCAACAGCACCTGAGATGGAATGTAAATCTAGGTCGTCTGGCAGCAGAACCCAGGCTATGCTATAACTACCTCTCAGGTCTCTTGTTGCCTTTACCATCATTGTCAGTGCCAATACCATTAAACTGGGGGAGCCAGAGACAGAAATAGGTGCCCAAAGAGAACAAGTTCCTCTGCTGGAGGGTCTTCAGACTGAGCCAAGACCGTAGTAGTGGAGATGAAAGATGGACACACCCAGCCGAGGTTCGCAGGAAGTTCAGAGCCTCTAAAACTGGATGGCACCTTCCTGCCCACAAATTAGATGTAGGCTCCATAACAGATGGAGGGGCTCCAAGCTCTAGGAAGCCTGCAGGACAGTCCCACAGTATTCATGAGCAAACGTGTGTGTTTGATATACCAGGAACCGTGTGAGGTTTCCAGGGATATTTAACTAGGACCTTACACCTTACAGGGGAAACATGCCATCACCCACGAAAAGTCAGTGCTTGGAGAAAAACCTCTTGGCAAAGATAGCATTCAGCCGGCCTCAGAAGGGGAAGACCGAGTGTGGGTGGAGCGTCCAGGTGCGACCTCGGCAGGTTTCTTTGGAGCTGCCATCTCACTGGCTTGGTTGACCAATTTTTGGTTCCCAGAATGCCCCCTCAAGGCAGCCACGGCACAATTATCCTGGGTCAGCCGAGTCACCTGGTCTGAAACAAACCCAATTTCTCACTTCCTTAAGAACATCACTGGGAAACACTAGGGTGAAAGGTTGATTTGGAAATAGCTAGGTTTCTGGCCCTGGAATTTTTTGACAAGACAGATTCAGGAAAAATAAATTAATCTGTGCAGCAGGGTCAGCTGTGGAATTGTGAAAGAATGCCGGCCTTTATCGCAGGAAGGGAAAGTGCTCCAAAGCGCTTCAATGAGGGCTTGGGCCTCCAGGAAACGCTGTGTCTTGGCCTCTGCCCCACCCCCTCCACAATGTCGTTAAACTGGGAGGAGGCGGGAAGAAGGCCTCTGGGCTGTTCTGTGTGGCTCAGGCAGCACATACTCTTGTTTACTCTCGCCGAGAAATCTTGGTCCTAGTTTAATGAAGAAAGAATTAAGATTGGAAATATTTTGTTTCCATAGAACTGAATCCAGATGCACCTTGGAAAATTTTTCAATTCAGTTTGGAGAAAATAGATTAAAATTGTACTTGATTAAAGCCAGAAAAATAAATCAAAAATATAATAATTTAGAGCCCAAGAGCTAGCCTCCTCCTCTTTTGAGAAAGAGACCAGGAAATGTGGGAAATGTTCATGTTTAACCAATGTATTTCTCTATATTAGAATTATATTTTCATTCATCCTTTAGTACTGAGTTCCTAACACCTGGTATATCCAAACCCAACACCAGAAAACAGGAAGCATATTCAAGAAAAAAGCAAATCAACTGCTTGCTCTGGAATCAAGACGTGCTCAGAACCATTTATGAAGCCCTCCAGCCAAAGGAGTTGGGGGATCACATTTCCCAAGGCAAAACTCAGGATGGTCATTGGGCCATGGACAGAAGAGCGAAGCAATAAGCAATTCTCCTACCAGTTACATTTACAATTTCCCCTAGAATCTTCCATAGCAACCAGAACCCCAGAGAAAAGAAAGGAAACCCAGAAAGAACCAAGTAGGATGTTCTAAGCTTGAGGGCTTGGAGAAGCAAACTCATTTCCTTCAGAAAAATAATTAATATGCAAAAGATAGAAAACTACTCCCTCAAATGCATCTGAATTACTAATTTAGTGGGATTAAAGAAATAAAGATGATTTATTAACTTATCATTCAACCATCAGGCTACTCAACAGGTTCCTGAAACCGAAGGAGTAAGGGTTGAGTGGATACAGCACTGGATAGGACTATGGGGGCTCTGTTATGATGCCCTCCCTGAAGGCGCTGCTCCCCCAAAGAAGGAGAGGGAAGTAACCCCACAGCCCAAGATTCCCCTGACTCTAAACAGCTCAGTGTGAATGACAGAGTGGGACTGACAGTACACAGATACCTCTCACCAGTTCTTATATCTGAACAAGGATTGTTTTCCCACTGAGGAGTAATTTACATACAATAATGTACCCTCCTTCCTGTATAGCTCTGTGACTTCTGCCAAATGTATATCATCATGTCACCACGCCCACAGTGAAAATAGAGAAGAGCTCCCTCAACCCAAAACACTTCCCCAGGCCCTTTGTAGTCAACCATTCCCCTCTCCCCCTAGTCCCTGGTAACCACTGACCTGTTCCTCTCCATATAATTTTTCCTTTTCCAGGAAGTCATTAAAATGGAGTCATACAGTACATAGCTTTTAAAGTCTAGCTTTTTACTCTTACCATAATGCACTTGAGGTTCGTCCACCTTCTTGTGTATATCAGGAATTCATTTCTTTTTCTTGCTGAGTAGTAGTCCATGGTATGGATGTACCACAGTCTGTATGGCCATTTACCAGCTGAGGGACATATGGATTTTTTTCCGGGTTGGGGCAATCACAAATCATGCTGTTATAAAGACTGACAGAAAGGTTTTCGTGTGAGCATAAGTTTGCACTTCACCTGGGTAAATACTTAGAAGGGTCATTTCTGGGTTGTATGCTAAGTATAAATTTCACTTTATGAGAAACGGCAAAACTGTTTTCCAAAGTGGCTACACTGTTTTGCAGTCCCCCCCATCAATGTATGAAAGTTTCAGTTGCTTCACATTTTCACAAGCAATTGTTACTGTAGGATTTTTATCTTGTTAATTTGCTTTCCCTAATAACAAATGACAATGAACATCTTCCCACATGCTCATTTGCCATTGTATATCTTTGCTGGTAAAGTGTTTAAATCTTTGCCCATTTTTTAACTGGTTTGTTATCATTGGATTTTGAGACTATTTGGCATATTCTGGATACAAATCCTTTGTCGGACATGTGATTCGCACATATTTTTTTCCCAGTCTGTAAAATTCTCTTAGCTATGTAAACATTTTTCTCTTTTCAATCTCTTAACCGTGTTAAACAAGGATTTTTTTTTTACTTCAAATTACACTGTGATGATACAGGGTGAACAATTAGTCATGTAAGGGTGCTTGGTTTGAGTTAGCTCTACTGTGCTCATGATAGAGAACAGAAGAGTCAGTCAGCACAAAGGACTATGGCAAGTTGTTCTCCTCCTTTGGGCCTCCTGTCTTCTTCCCTTACAACCCAGGATGCAGCACACTACTGGTACCTGTGGACACTCAATAGAGGAATTGAATGAGTGATCAAATGAAATGTGGGGCCAACCAGGAGAGTATGAGAGGAGATACAGGTGGAGAGGAAGGCAGGGGCCAGGACTTAATTACCAGGCGAAAGATTTTAAACTTCACGCTGTAGGCAGTTGGGAGGCCCTGAAAGGTTTCAGACAAGGAACTAATGGACTAGGACTTGTATTTTTTAAAATATCATACCAGAACCTGAATAGAAAATGGATAAGAAGAAGAGTGACACTAGTAATGAGGCTAAAGGGTTCACTTAGAATGAAGGGCTAAAATACAGATATAACAACAGGGAGTGGGTACAAAAGACATTGAACCCAACAGGATAATATATTATCCCAACATCAAGTGAATCAGAAAACCTCTGACCAATGCATACCACTATGAGAAAGAATTTGTGGGGACCCGATGTGTATCATATAATCCTCTTTCCCAGGCTCCATGCAAACACACACACCTCCTAATTATCCCCCCACTAGTCTTCACAGCCAAGTGTCTGTTCCAGAAAAGCGCCCACTGGCTTTTGCCACTCATCTCCACTTTATGCCTCTCGAACTTGACGTATGAATAAAACAATTTACCTTGAATCAGAAGCCCAAGTACATTCTGCTAGGTTAACAATATTTTTTAAATTAAGTAGGTAATTTACTGATCTATGTAGGGTAGTTTCAACATGAATGTATGAAGCAGGAGATCACTTCTTTTTATGATGCCTAGTCAAGTGCTACAGCTCACTCCTCCTGCCCATCTGCTCACTCAGCAGTCGTCCAAATGCACACAAACATGGACATTTGACATGTCAGGCTCGAATGCTGCCATGCTGACCTTACTTTCAGTGGACTCTCCAGGAAAGCAACAGGAAGTGTCAGGAAATGGGCATTGCCCACTAAACATCATCTGCTAGGGCATGTGGGAATCTTTAGGGAGACAATCATAATATTCCCACCTTAAGTACCCTTGAGACAATGCCTTTGGCTCTAGTCTTTTTCTGCACATATTGTTCGTGGCCTGGTTCGCTATCAAAACAACAACAGCCAAGAGGTTCTAGTCCTGGCTCTGCTATTCATAACTCTCATTTTACTTAATCCCTCTGGCCCCAGTGTCCTCATCTACAGATGAGATTGGACTAGAACTAGATCATCCTTAAGGTTCCTGTTTAAATGAGATTCTGGTTATAAACATAACTTTAGAAGAAACATCCTAGTCTATAACCACTGATCTTAGTGAATGAGGGCAATAAATATTTTTCTAAAGATTTAAAAGAGTGAATGCTTTTTTATTTTGCCAATGGGGCAAATCAATACTTTGGTTGATCCATTTACATCTAATTATCCAGAAAAAAAATCAGATGTCAACAAAGTCACTTTTTAAAAAGACATACCCAAATATATATTTGCATGCAGCAACAGCTAAACATTTAGCTACCTAAAAGCCAAACCAAAAAACTCTAATACTCTTAAATTCTCTTCAGCCATCATACCACCTCCATCACTTACTGAATAAAATTCCCAAAACCCCCTCTAAATGAAACTTAAACAGGCACACACATATAAACATTTTAGAACTTGGGATATTATGAACTATGTAAATTTTTCCCTCACAATAATCTTCAGTGAAGAATTATTTTATAAGGTCTGTTCAACTTCCAGACTGTAAGAGATGTAATTTCCAGAGACATAATCATTAGAACAAAATCCCATTAAAACTATATCAGATGTAGTTGTGGAGATAGAGATATATAGTTAGGTATAGTTATATACCCATAGAGTTATACAGATTGTAACAATAAGATTTCACCAATCCTCACCAGACAAAATCCAGGACCTGAACATTTATTTGACCTTAAGATGACACATAGAAAAAATTTTACAGTTACCTGTGTCATATGGAAATAATACGAATATATTAAAATTTTTTATAGATTCAAATCTGTTCACTTTTTTCCTTTATTATTTCCAGGTTTCCAAAATTTCTTTAAAAATCTTTCCCAACTATTAAATTACATAAATATTCAACTAAATTTTCTCCTAATATTTTAATTTTTTTGTATTTACATCATTGTATCTGGAGCCTATTTCTACACATGATGTAAGAAAGTAATAAACTTTTTGTTCCATATGGAAATTGTTAGTAATGCCAGAATTATTTGTTAAATAAATCATCTTTTTCTCACTGAATTGAAATATCACTTTTATGATATATCAAGTTGCTAATATATTCTTTGGAGTATTTCTGGACTCCATCCACTGCAACTGATCCGAGGGTATCTGTCACAGTATTGCTTAAAGTTACAAAAACCGGAAAAAAACTAGCACATCTATCAGTAAGATAATTAATAAATTATGGGACAACAATATCACAGAATATTATTTATCTAGAAAGAAAACAAAATGAATTAAATAAATATTAATCTGGACACATTGCTATGAATACTATGTTTTCTTTTTAAAAAACCAGTTGAAAATAATGATTTAAGAGATAAAACTTTGTATAATGGAATATATTTGGGAGAAATTATTTACATCAATTATTTCAGAGTCTGATGAAGGAGGAGGGAAAGAATATTAACTTTATAGGTGTCTGAATTGCTTAATTTGTTGAAATAAGCAGGTTTGAAGTGTTCACATAAACATATAGATAAATACATATATATGTACATATATATCATTTAAAAATGTTATATATTTTGTTTTAAATAAAATCTTAAAATAAAATTTTTGATTTCATCTATCTCCAAAGAAATTGACTGTGATAGACTAGGCTGTCCCATAGAATAGTAATATGGGGGCAATACAAATGTCCTTATGGAGTGAGGTGCTGGTAAAAAAAGGTCTGGCCTGACCCCATGGCCAGGATACTATTGACCAAAGTAATTAACTTCCATTGCTGCTGATTTCTAAAGTTTAAAGAAGAATTCCTGAAGTAGAGTTGTCTGGTAAAGGTCATTCCTGGAAAAGGAATAATCAACAATGGTTTTGTGGTGCCTAGAGCTCTCTACACTGGAGTTTAGTCCTTCCCCTCCCTAATTCTCACATAAAGGGACTTGACCCAGGGTCTACCTTTCATCCTTGCCTCTAAACACACTGCCAGAAAGAACAGCCATTATTCTCAGGTGAACATGAACTCATGGGCACAAATAACTATTCCTGAGAAGAACTTCCCTAATTGACAAATACCCAACCAATATATGCCACATAAAGCAGAACTGAAACAAACAGAGCAAGAATTTAAAATATGCATTATACACACACACACACACACACACACACACATAAGGAAATAGTGGATTATATTAGAGCCAAAAAGTAAGAATTAAACATCATAAAGAAAAAAAAGTAGAAAAGTTGAACATGAAGGATATAAAAATTGAAATAAGGATCACAATAGATAGAAAAATATTGTTCTTCTGTTGAAGAAAGAATTAACAATATTAGATAAAGGAACTTTCCCAATAGGCAACAGGAAAGGATAAAGAAATATTAAAAGAAAAGTGGAGAAATTTGAAGAATAGAAAATATGTCAATGTCTAATAAGATGCCAGGAAGGAGGGAAGTTATTTTAATGAAAAGCAGGAAGTATGTGAAGAAATGATGAAGATAAATATACTAGAATATTCTTTAACTCACCAATTAAAAGACTGGGCCTCTAAGATTGGATTTCAAGAGTGATATTAAAAATATACAGGCTACAAGAGAAATACTTAATACAAAAAAACAGAGAAACATCGAAAAATTTAAAAATATGTGAAAACATAGTAAGTATATATGAACCAAGAGAAAACTGATATAACATCTCAGCACTGAGAAAATACAATTAAAGGAAAAAATACTAGGAGAGAAAAAGAAGGGCAATATATGCTGAATAAAAGGAAAATGGAAAGAAGATATAGCCATCAAAAACATGTAGACCCCTAACAATACATTCTAAAAACATATAAACTGACAGAACTATAAGTAAAAATACATAAATTAATCATTATAGTTAGCAGACCTCTCTCAGAACTAATAGATGAAGCAAAAAGAAAATAAGAAGAGATATTGAAGATCAGAATACAATTAACAACCTCAGACTATTTGATGTATGTAGAACGCTACATTCAACAAGCAGAAAACTATTCTTTTCATGTACATTTGAAACATTTGCAAAACAAGACCATTTATTAGACCATAAAAGAACCTCAACAAATTCTGTCTCAAACCATATGTAATAAAATTAGAAATTAAAAACAATATATTTCCTTAAAAATACTCTGTGTTGAAACTAAAAAGTATATTATAAAGTAATACTGTTTTGCAACTAAATAATATTTTAAATAACACTTGATTTAAAAGAAATTAATAAATATTTAGAATTAAATGGTAATGAAACACTGCATGTCAAATTTTAGAGGACAGAGCCAAAGCAGAACTAGAGGGAAATTTATATTTTTAAGCACATTTACCAGAAAATAAGAAAAGTTATAAGCAAGTAAGATAAGAATTCATTAAAAAAATTGGGGGAAGTATAACAGAACAAATTCAAAAGAGCAAAAAGGAAGTATAATCTTAATTCCAATATAAGATAAGGATGTGAAAAGAAAATTATAGGCCTCTTTCATTCATGAATGTAGATATAAAGATCTTCAGCAAAACAATAAGTGAATCCTGATCAAATAAGGTTCATCCCAAGAGTGAAAGGATGATTCAGTATTTGCAAATCCATCAAATTAATTCACCTCACTAGTGGCTACAGTAGGTAAATTGCATTATCTTGAATGATGAAGGAGAAACTTCTGATACATTTCACTACTTAGAATTTTTTTTAAGCCCTAGCAAACTAGGAATGGAAGGAAACTTTCCTAATTTTGTGAAGGTTATATCCCAAAGCCTTCCATAAACAAATACTTCAGAGAGAAATTTGAAATGCATTCCCTTTCAGACAAGAAAAGTTAAGGATGACCTTTATCACTGTGTCTGTTGAATATTACAATGAAGGTTCTGCCCAACCCTACAAGAAAAAAAAAGTAAAAGGAATAAGAATGAAAAGGAAAGATATAAAAATGGTGTATTTGCAGATGATATGAAAATCTACATAACCAGTCTAACAAAATAATCAGCAAAACCATTAGAACTAATAAGAGAGCTCAGGAAAGTTATAGAATGAAAGAACAATTTGTATAAATCAAGAACATTGTTCTACACCAGGAATTGGGAAACTAAGACCCTTTATGGTCTATGTTTGTAAGTCTCCACCAGCTAAAAATCATTTTCACATTTTTTAAATTGTTAAATTGAAAAACCACGACAAAAAAAGAATATTTGACAGAAACCTTATGTGGCTGGCTACAAAGCCTAAAATATTTACTCTCTGGCCCTTTATAGAAAAAGTGTAACTATCTCTGGTCTAAGCCAAAGATAACCAACTAGGAAATCTAACTTCTCAAAACAGAGTCCTATTTGCAATAGCAACACAAACTATAAAATATAAATTAAGAATGAATAAGTCCTTTGTGGGGAAAAATTTTTTTGACTCTAATAAAGGATGTACAAAATGATCAAATTAATGGGGAAATAGTCCAAGCTCTTAGATCGATTGCCTGAAATCTCCCCTAAATTAATCTACAAATTCAGTGCAATTCCAATTGTACTTTTCTAGGGATTCAGTAAGTTTATTCAAAAATTTATATAGAAGTGTCTAAAAAAATGGCTGAAAGGAAAGGAGCGACACACAGCAGCAATTCACCGGAGAATTCCGCTTTATTAGGGAAAGGTGCTGGGTTATATAGGAAGGGGCATGGGGTGATTGTGGTGTTACGTCTACGGGGCTGGTGGCTATTGGCTAGGTGCTGGGATTAGGGGGGCGAGGGGTGATCGGGCTTCAGGTGGCGCTGGTGGGAACCAAGGACCCGGAAGAGAAGCAGGAGGTTCACCATCTTATGGGTGGGGGCCCTTCATTCCCCCCTTTCTCCTCTATGGGGTTGTGGACGTTGCTTTCTCTCTGACTGCTTCCTGCTGAACGGGGGCAGAGAAGGGAGTGAGGGCTTGAGGACTGGGAGGAAAGGGTTGATAGGACTCCCCACAGTAAGGACGAGTAGATGCAGACTTCTTCAGGTTGGAAATCAATGAAGGTTCCCTGTAACTATAGGTCGAGGACTTGTTATTCCAATGGTGCCAGGAGGATACGGATGCCAGAAGCCAGGCGTCTGCGGCCATTGTTTCCAGGAACAGTTTCCAGCGGAGAGAGGGGTCCATCTCAGCGTGTGGTGAGGAGGTTACGTGAGGGTGAGGGATCTTCTGTGGCTAAAAGCTGGTAGTTCCTGAGTAAAAGCTGGTTGAAAGTTTGATTAGAGATTTTACCGACTTGGGATTTGATAAACTTTACTATACAAGGTAAGAAGAGACAGGTGAGGAGAATGATTATTATAGGGCCTGCAATGGGCCACAGCCAGGTGAGGAAGGGGTTTGTTAGTATTGAAGAGAATGGGTCGGAGGAGTAATACTGTGGGTACCGGGAGTTACCCATGTAGTGAATGGCGCAAAACCAGTAGGGACATCCCCGTAGGTGTCTGGCCATCACCTGCAACAGGCTTGTTTTTGGTCATAGAGGAAGCAGAGGTAGGGAGAGTAAAGGTAGCTGCTAGTGAACACTTCGGTGGAGGGAGGAAAGTGGAGGTATAAAGGCTCGGAGCAGCCTTTCAGAGGGCAGTCTGATGTGGCAATGAGGGCAGTAATTTTTGTTTGATGCTGTGTGTAAGTCTGTCTGACTTTGAATCGCCATACAAAGGAGGCTGGGGTGGCAGGGAAGACAATAGGAATGAGGGAAAAAAGCGAGAGAGAGCGAGGGAGCAGTAAAGGAGGAAAAAGTCATGATTCGGGTATGGATGGCAAAGGGGGTGAATGGGATTTTGGAGGAAAGAGGACAGTAAGGTCAGGAGTCTGGAGGGAGGGAGAGTCTGTAAACTTCTGTAGGTTAAGAGATCCTTTAGGTGATGTGGGGACAGAATGGTAAGGGGCGCCCCGAATGTCAGTTTATGAGCTTCTTTCTGCAAGAGCTGTCCAGCGGCTAATGCCCGTAGGCAGGGGGCCCATCCCCGAACTGTGGGGTCTAATTGCTTGGAAAGATAAGCTACTGGGGCAAACGATGGGCCATAATATTGGCCTGGGACTCCTAGAGCTTGACTGGACGTCTCATGAATGTATAATGAGAAGGGCTTCGACAAATCAGGAAGATGGAGAGCTGGGGCTTCCACAAGGGCTCGACGGAGCTTAATGAAGGAGTGTCGGGGTGAGGAGGATAATGGTTCTTCAGGGGGGCCCTTGCTGAGGTCGTATAGGGGGCTTGCCAACAGGGAGAAGTTAGGGATCCATGCTCTAAAATACCCAGCCAGGCTTAGAAAGGAAAGGATTTCTTTCTTGGTTTTGGGAACGGGCATGTCAGAGAGGATCCGTTTTCTGTCTAAGGTAATGGACTTTTTTTGTTGAGATAGAAGAAATCTGAGGTAAGTGACAGAAGGGGAAGAGATTTGAGCTTTGACAGGGGATACTCGGTAACCTCTGGAAGCTAGAAGGTTAAGTAGGGAGGCAGTGTCAAGTTGAGACTGTTCCCACGAGGGACTGCAGAGTAGAAGATTGTCCACATATTGTAATAAGGTGGACTCAGAAGCCTTGTGGCAAAACTGTCCAAGTGAGTTGTTCAGAATGTCTTGTGTATGGGTCCATCCAGGTGAAGGCGAAAAAATCTTGGGAGGAGGGGTCCAGAGGGATAGAAAAAAATGCATCCTTGAGATATAGGACTGAGAAGTGGGAGGCCAAGGCAGGGATCTGTGACAAAAGGGTGTATGGATTTGGGACTAAGGGATGGATAGGGACGATGGCCATGTTAATGAGGTGAAGCTCTTGGATGAGGCGGAAAGATCCGTTGGTTTTTTTAACAGCTAATAGGGGGGTATTAAACGGGGAGTGAGTGGGTCTGAGGTAATTTTGTTTAAAAGATCTTGAATGATGGGTTGGAGGCCTATGAGGGCTGAAGTGGTTAGGGGGTATTGGGCCTGACAGATATACTGAGAGGGGTCACGTAATTTGATAGAGGCAGGAGGACATAGAGCCACGGAGGGGCTTGTAATGTCCCAAACTCTGGGATTTACAGGGTGTATGAGGGCCATTAGAAAGGGAGTACTGGGGGCTGTGGGAGTGGATATAGTTATGGAAACATGGAGGAGAGAAAGGATGTCCCGTCCTAGTAAGGGGATGGGACACTGGAGCATAACCAGGAAGGAGTGGGAGAAAGGTATGGGATTGTCTTGGATTGTGCATAAAAGGGGGGGGGTTTTAATGGGAAAATCTGTTTACCTCCTACCCTGACCCTGACTATAGGAGTAATGGCAGGCGTGGTAGGGCCCCAGTATTCCCGCAAGACTGAGAAGGTGGCTCCTGTGTCTAGGAGGAAGGAGATGGGGCGACCGTATACTATTAAAGTAACCCTGGGCTCCTGTTTGGTGATGGAAATGGTCGGGCGAGACGACCCCGGGCCCCGTCAATCTTCTTCTGCCAGCCCCACTACAGAGGGCTTAGGATGGGGGTTGTTCGTCCAGCCTCCCCTTCGGGTGGCTGGGCAATCAGACCCCCAGTGGCCCTTTTTGTGGCATCTGGGGCATGGGGTGGTAGCCCTTGACCAATGTCCTTCTTGTCTGCACTTGAAACAAGCTCCTGGGGGGGCTTGTTTGTAGAAGGGTGCCCAGGTTGTGGTTTTATCAGCTGGGCCAACATTTGGAAATTGGCCTGATCAGCCTTTTGTTTACGGCGTTCTTTCTCCTCCTCCCGGTTATGGAAGACTTTAAAGGCCACTGTTAGGATCTCAGTCTGTGGGGTAGCGGGGCCCTGTTCTAACTTTTTGAGTTTAGCTTTAATGTCGGGGTAGCTTTGAGCTAGGAAGTATGTCATAAGGACATGTCTTCCATCAGGCGTTTCTGGGTCCAGGCTGGTAAACTGTAATAGGGCTTGAGTGAATCTGTCTAAGAACTCAGAGGGTGTCTCCTCTCTCCTTTGAATTATGTCTTGGAGCTTTTGAAAATTGACTACTTTACGAGCTGCCTTTTTCAGACCTGTTATTAAGCAGGAGGCAAAAATATCTCGAGAGCGGAGACCCACGGTGGTGTTATAATCCCAGTGTGGGTCTTGTTCGGGGACAGCGGTGGGGCCAGGGGGATAGGTGGGGTCAGTCCTGTGGGTTTCGGTGGCGTGCATTTGGGCGAAGTCCCAAACTCGTCTGTGCTCTTCAGGAAGGAGGGTATTGGCCAGGAGCATGAAAATGTCATGATGTGTGAGGCTGTATGACTGGAGGGTCCATAGAAACTCCTTGATATATGTCGTGGGATCAGTGGAAAAGGAACCTAGGCGTTTTTCCAGTTGGGCTAAATCTCCTAAGGAGAAAGGGACGTGAACGCGCACGATGCCTTCGGATCCTGCTACCTCTCGGAGGGGGGGGTGATAATTTTGGGAGGCCCTCGGGACCGAGTCTGAGGAGGACTGAAGGGTTCAGGCTCAGTCTGTGGGGGAGAAGCAGGTGATGGGGGCAAAGACAGAGGAGGCTCCTGGAGGGGGGCTGAAAGGCTCAGGCTTGAACTGCAAGGGGGTGAGGTGGGGGAGGAGATGGTGGGGGAGGAAGGGGGAGGGGCTGTTGTGGGAGAGGAGGGGGAGGCGGCGGCAATGGCGGAAGAGGGCGGAGGGGTTGTAGGAGGGGGAGGGGCTGAAGGGGGAAGCCTGTATGGTGGAGGTTCCTTGGCTGGGTCAAAGGTAATCGAGGAGGGACTGGGAGTATGTGGAGGGGAGGGAGACGGCTTGCAGGCTAGGAGAACTTGGGGGGAGGTGGGGGGAGGAGGCGGAAAGCCTCGATATAGGGAATCTCCTTCCATTTTTTCAGGCGCTGGCAGTAGTTAAAGAGATCGCGAGTGATGTTAGGATCAAGAGGTCCCCCTGCGGGCCATTGGTTGTGATTGTCTAGGGGGTATGTCGGCCAATCTTGGGAGCAGTATTTACAGAGAAGTTTTGGTTTTATATTAGGCATTAGGGAGAGGGTGGCTAGATACTTGAGCAGGCATTCAAGAGGTGAGCTTCCAGGGAGGGATGAGGAGGCTCCCATGGCTAAAGGACAGAGAAGGAGACAAACAGGGGAAGACGAACGGAGACCCTCGGACTGGGAGCAGACGGCAAGGAGACAAAGGGCGTCCCCGACGATCCTTGGGGGTCTGCGGAAACTCGTATACGAGTCGGTTTCTTAGGAAGTGTGGGTCGTCACCCAGACTTCTCTAAGAAGGCAGAGTGCCGGAGTCCGAGGTACCTAGTACTAGGAATTTTCGGCGGAAGGAATTTTTGGCAGAAGGAACAGAAGGAGGGGGGGAAAAGGGAGCGTTCTCATCCGCAAAGGAGTCACCTCGTTTATGGCTGTTGGAGGAGGGGCCTGAGGGTCCGCTGCAGCCGTGAAGGCCTAAGGCGGGGAGAGTTCCCTCCTCGTCCCCGAGCGTCAGGGCCTTGCCGGACGATCACAGTCAATGGCGCTGCGATAGCTCGGGGAAGAGCGGCCTGCTCTGGGGGAAAACTTACCCAAAGGCCAGAGAGGAGTGGTGAGTGTGAGGAGCCAGCGCCGGGAAAAGAGGACGAGGGCAAGCTGCTGCTGGTGTCGGGGGGAAGACGGGGCCCAGTTGGGGTGTCCCGTCTCCCGGGTTTCGGCACCAATGAAAGGAAAGGAGCGACACACAGCAGCAATTCACCGGAGAATTCCGCTTTATTAGGGAAAGGTGCTGGGTTATATAGGAAGGGGCATGGGGTGATTGTGGTGTTACTTCTACGGGGCTGGTGGCTATTGGCTAGGTGCTGGGATTAGGGGGGCAAGGGGTGATTGGGCTTCAGGTGGCGCCGGCGGGAACCGAGGACCCGGAAGAGAAGCAGGAGGTTCGCCATCTAATGGGTGGGGGCCCTTCAATGGCTAATTGATTTTATAAAAGATTGAAGAGGGGAACTTAGTCTAGCATATATTAAAATATATTTGAATGCCATTTTAATGCATGCCGTGTAACATGTATGAACAGACTAATTGACCAATGGAAAAAGAATTAGAGACTTCAGAGATAGACCCTCATACATGTGGGAACTTAACACATGATAAATTCAGCAGCACAAATCAATGGCCAGAGGTCTAATTGTTCTGTAGATGCCTAGTGAAAACTTGCTCACTATATAGGAGAGCAACACTCAGTCCCCACCTAACATAGCAAACAAAGATGGACTCAAGATGGATTGCAAAGCTAGGTGTGAAAGGTAAAAACTATAAAATCAACAGAAGGAAATATGGGAGAAAATCTCTGTGGCTTAGAGGCAGAAGGCTCCTTAAAAAAAATTTCAAAAACATGAGCTATCAGGCAACAACAGCAGAAAAAAACAACTTAATTGCATCAGAATAGAGGATTTCTGTTCAACAAAAGATTCTATAGACAAAATTTTAAAAAGGTAAAATGAAAGAAGATATTTGCAATGTATAAAACTAACAAAGGATATACAGATAGATAGATATAGATATAGATATAGATATGATGATGGAAGTGGGGAATGCTGATAAAAGGAAGACTTGGATTAAAAAATAAGAAATAAGCCTACCACAAACACTGAAAATGTGACATGAACCAAGAATTATGATAAACTTCACTCTCTGCATCTGAGGCCCATGGGAAAAATATGTCTTTCACCAAATCTGAAACACTTTTTGATTACAAGATGACCCATTATTTTATGTCACTAAGAAAGAAAACCTACCAATTAAACCATAGCACAATACTTTCTTACCATATACAATTTTATTTTATGTTTTTGCAAGTGCTTTTAGACTCACTTGGAAAGTTTTTGTAAATATTATCCTTGTCACATGTAAGAAGAAAGAAGATTTAAGTGAAATAAATTGGTTAAGGTATCTCTAAAACTTCTTTTATATATTCAGAATCCAACTCTCCTGGGTTAGTTTCTGGTTCAGACGGCTCATTTTCTGTGCTTTTGTGCACAGTTCCATCCTCATCAAGAACGTTAGTGATGAAACCTTCCGTATAAGAGGAACCAAATGAAATTGCTGACATTTGTGACCCCAAAATGGCAATTTCATATGATTCAGTCTAATAAATGAGGGATCCTTTATCTCCAGGATTTTCTTCCAGGCTGCTGATACCCATTCTGAAAGTTTTAGTACTGGTACTCTCTTGATCTCTCCAGAAGACATCAGTGGAAAGTGTTTTCCAGACAATGACCTTCAAATGGTTCTTAAATACCTTTTTTGACTGGTAATCTCAAGAGACTGCAGTTTTCCAGTCAAGCTACCAGAAAAAGAATCCAAGTTCATTCATGCACAGGCAAGAAGACTGTCAGACCACCCACCGGCCAAGAGCAATGGAAAGATGTCCTGTGGATTAACATTTTAGAGGTTAAAATGGAGGGTAGTCCATCTTAGAACTGGTAGATACAGTAAGGTTACTCCCTGCAATCTATTTTCCAGCATATGCATCCTGGTGTAGGCTGTGCACAGCCTGTGCCTGCTTAGCGGGCAAGCCAAAAGCTATGCAGAGCTAACATCCCTGGGGGCAGCTGTCTGCCAGCAATAGGTGGGAGACAAGTGCCTCAGCTTCCTTGCCCCTCCTGGGGGTAACTCTGACGCTGGTCTTCGTGGTCTCCCAGAGTTTCCCAGGGGACTTGCCGTCCGGTTGCACACAGCAGTGGCCTGCTCAAACACACTCTAGAATTTGTCCTTCTCTTCTTGTATCTCTTCACCCTGATTGATGTGAGCTGACAGCTTCCAAATAAACTCCCTGGACTCAAAGCCTTGTTTCAGTGTCTGTTTCTAGGGAGATGCAACATGACACAGCGAGCAAATCCTTTCCAAGAACCTTGTAGCATCTGACCATCATTGGATGCGAAAAGTTCATGAGCTCCACTCCCTGACCCACCGCAGGAGCAGGTCTCTCTCTCCTGGGGTTTGAGTCTGAAAGCTGCCTTCCCCTACCTTCTCCCTGCAGGCACTGCCCAGTCTTCCCTGCGGCTTTGCATCTCCTCCTCTCCCCTTCCCATTCCACCTCCACCACCCAACCCCTCCTCATTATAAACTCCACTTTGGCTTCTTTTCCTTCCGCTGCCTCCAAGAACTGCACTGGGGTTGATGAGCAAAAAATTCCCTATATAGACCCCCTGTGGTAGAGAAGCGGTGTGCTCACAAATTTCTTAAAAAGCATTAAATTGAATTAAATAATAGTAAATGCCCAAGTAATTTTATCCCTGAGATACTCGTGTTTAAGGGTCAACATACATCAGACATGTTCAGAATGTCTCAGAATGCAGGAAAAGACTGCCTGTAGCCTGCTAGTAAACAAATCTCCTTAAGGGGTCAAGTAGAGTTTTCAGAAGGTTTGCTGATATGGAAATGACAAAGTATGAATGGCCAATAAACATATGAAAAGATGTACAACATGACTAATCATTAAGGAAATGCAAATCAAAACCACAATGAGGTATTATCTTAGTTACCTTGGGCTAGCATAACAAAATACTACAGACAGGGGGGCTTATCAACAACAAATATTTATTTCACACAGTTCTGGAGGCTGGGAGTCCAAGATCAGGGTGCCGGCCTGGCCAGGTTCTGCTGAAGGTCATTTTCAAGGTTGCAGACAGCTTCCTTCTCATTGTATCCTCAGCTGGTGAAATGAGAGTGAGCTAGCTCCCTGGCCTCTTCTTGTAAGGGCATTAATCCCCACCATGAGGGCTCCACCCTCCTGACCTGATTTCCACCCAAAGTCCCATCACATTGGGATTAGGATTTCAACATATGAATAGGATGGGGGACAAATACTCAGGCCATAGCAGGTATCCCCTTACACCTATTAGGATGGTTACTATAAAAAAGCAGAAAATAGTAAGTATTCACAAGGTTGTAGAGAAATTGGATCCTTGTGCACTGTTGGTAAGAATGTAAAATGGTACCGTTACTGTGGAAAACATAGTGACGGTTCCTCAAAAAAGCAAAAATAGAATTACCACATGATCCATCAATCCCACTTTGGGCACCCAAAAGAATTGAAAACAAGGACTAGAACAGATATATTGTACACCTGTGTTCAGAGCAGCATTAACCACAATAGATGAAACACAGAAGCAACACAAATGTCAGCTGATGGGTGAATGGATGAATGAAATGTGGCATATACGTACCACAGAATGTTATCCAGCCTTCAGAATGGAAATCCTGTCACCTGCTACAGCATGGATGAACCTCGAAGACATTATGCTAAGTGCAATAAGCCAGTCACAGAGGGACAAATACTGTATGATTCCACTTAAATGGTACCTAAAATAGTCAAATTCATAGAAACTGAGAATAGAGTGGTGGTTACCAGGAGCTTGGGGAGGAGGAAATAGGGACTCGTTGTTTAATGAGTACAGAGTTTCAGATTTGCAAAATGAAAACATTCTGGACGTGGGCTGCATGACAGTGTGATATACCTAACACTATGGAACTAGACACTTAGAAAGGGTTAAGGTGGTAAATTTTATGTTTTTTTACTACATTTTAAAATAAAAATAAAAAAGCAGTGGTGCTTTTTGTACAGGAAGATTGGGGGGAACCTGAAAAGTTAAACTCTGCCTCGGTATTAATAAACAGAAAATATAGTAAATGAGCCACTGAGATAGTCTACATGCAAGTTCTGGGCCAACGTTAGGTCATCTCAGCATAGAGCAGTAATTGAGCTCACAGAGTCCAGAAGCTCTTCTAAGAGTTCTGGGACTATTTCTTATGCTTGTTTTATGCTCCCTGTTGCTCTGATTATTTATACACAGTTATGATAAATAAAGGTAACATGGGCTACTTTGCTTTTTTTTCTAATAGGAGAGGACAAACTCATAGAAGAGGGACTCAGTCAACATACTTGGTTAGAAATCTCTCATTAAAATAAAAGACCAAGTAAATATCTTTTTTGTTATAATGATCCAGTAATATAAAGGACACAGTGGCCTATTGCTGCACCTAAATCAAGGTGAGTCTTGTCTATCGAATTATTAAATAAGCAGTTCTGATAACCTACGATATTAAGGATGGTGTTGTGTCGGTGAAGCTTACTACCCACGAGAACTACCCTCACCCCCTTCTGGCTGCACAAATGGATGGGACTACACAGACGAGCTAGTCCACAAGTGCCATCTTTAACAAAAGACCATTTATTTATTTCCAAAATGCTGTTAAAGAAAATAAAATAAAACAAACACCTTTGCATTTCCATCCACACGAAGCAACTAGGTGACATCTTTATCAGCCCTCATAAACCTTGATTGAACACACAGTGATAAGACCTGTTTAAACTGTCCTCCTCCCGATAACAGACCTGGAGTCAACCTGGCCTTAGCAACCAGCCAGGAAAAGAGGCCTCTCCAAAACCTAGAGATCAGGTCCACTAGGCAAAGAGGCTGCAAAAATCCAAAGCTCCAGGCGGCTGGCTCCTTCAGGGCCGAGGAGAGGGTGGTGGGTGAGTGGGCGCAGGCCCGCCCCCCCGGTCTTCCTGGAAGAAGACTTTCTCCCAAGCCAGCTATGCCATCTGGGAGTGAGGAAGAGGCTGCAGAGAAAAGGGTGATTTAAGCCGTAGTGACCTTTAGCATTTACACCTGCAAACACAGATAAGTCCAGAGAGGAGGGTTTAAAGGGTTTGGGGATGGCCAGCTCTGGCTTTCTGTCCCCAGCATCATAAATGACTGAAAGGTAGAGGCATTTAAAAAGAACAGGGAGCCATGGGATTTTTCAAATAAGCGTTAAGTCTGATGCCTACAGCCCTTTGCTTTTATGCTGCAGTGTGTCCTGTCACCCTCATGCTGCTTCCCATCCCTCCCCTTGCCCTCCAGCCATCCCAGTCCAGAGCCCACAGCGACCCCCAGAGGCTGCAGCAGCCACACGCCGAGAGGCCCAAGACCCACTTCACCAGTGATAGCAGACAACACCCGGAGCTGGGATTCACGGCCCCTCGATCTAGTCTCAGCCTCCTGCCACTAACTGGCAGTCCTTGCATACAGCTCGTAATTTTCTGGGTCTCACTTTCTTAAAGGAAAGAAGAGACAGTTGAGCTAAAAGAACTTAAGGATGTCTTTCACGTCTAAAACTAAATGATTCTATTAAAAATCATTTTTCCATATTCCCCTAAACTCCCTCTCCCCTAATATTTAAACACTATTTCATTACCACAGTGGGTGATGGTATAGGTACAGGACAAAGTGTAAGTAGGTATTTCCTGCATGACTAACAGACCAGCTTTCACAAGAACCTCCAACACAGATGACAGTGAAGTTTCCCCTTTTCTCCCCCAAACCCCCATACTGGACACGCCTCCAACAAGGGCAAAGTCGGGCCCCTAAGATGTCTCCCTGAAGGTCGGTAACTAGAGCTTTGGCAGAACAGTAGTGGAAGGAAGTTGTACAGCGGGGAAATTCCACTGTCCTATGGAAAACACCTGGCCTCTCTGATGCTCAGGGACTTGTATCTTCAGATGAGTTTGCAAAAGAACTCAAACTCTTTCAGCCCAGGAGGGAAATAGGAAGCAAGGTCATATCTAGGGAAACTGGGCTCTAGGATAATACCCAGTCTTTTGAGCTGTACCCAGCACATACTTTGTGCCAGCAATTTCCCTTAAACATTGAAATGGAATTTTATATTTGTAGAGTGGTTTCTCATCCCTTTGCCATAAATCTAATCCCCACAACAACACTATAGTTAATACTACTGGTGATTTTGTTTATAAAGAAGGGATTGTATGGGCAGAAAGAGAAAGCAAGTGAAGTGACAAAACTAATAAATACCGAGACAAGGATTCTGTTTTTACAGATGATAATCTTACACACGTCAGCATGCTGTGTATATTTTCTAAATCCAAAGCTAGCACATGAGATGTGGTGACCATGGCTATGCTCTTGAATGTGAGGCAGCAGAGTTGCTGAAACCTGGCTGCCCAGGGGAATCCTGTGCGGTCACCAAACCTATGGGAGTCCCTGGGAAGCTGGATCCTGGGATCCCTTCTGCAGGGTGGAGACAGGGGTGGTCAGCACTCAGGTAATGAGCCATCATAATACTCCTGCATCCAAAAGGAAAGAAGTAGACCTCAAGAGAGAACCAGTTCATCTAATACTATTTCCTTACACTCCTCTTTGCTTTAAGACAGCCCGCCTCTTGCCACACCAGTTCTAGACTTAGGGTGCTGGCATCATTTATAGTCCAAACAGGACTTGAAAAGAAGGCTTATTAGTAATTATGATAGGCACCAATTAGGACTGGCCCAAGCAAACAGGACATCTGGTCTCCCTATCTACACACCTGAAGGACCCCAGGCCACTCATTTCTATCCTTAAGAAGCCATGCCTCACACAACTCAAACTAGATTATTTTTCCAGATTTTCCTCCTCTCTATGAAAGTTCAACATGTCCAGGTCTGGACTATTATAATTTGTATTCATTCCTTTGTTCAGCAAATACTTGCTGATACCTTCTTTGTGGCAGGCACTGTGGTATCTGCCGGGCCCATCAAGGAGCTAGTAGTACAGGAAGCACAGACTGGGATGAGAATCCTGACTTCACCTTGAGTACAATACCTGGCTTCTCTGAACCTCAAGTTTTCTAATCCATCAAATGGGAATAATAAAGTAACTACCCCATAGGACTGTTATACCCCATAGGACCATTATGAGGATTAAATGGGTCAGTGTAGGCAAATGCCTGGCACAGTCAAAGTACTACATAAATGTTACTGAAGTCAACAAGAGCCACCCATTACTGACTTAACCATTACATTTAGTGGTTTTTCCCACCATAGATGAGTCCACAAACACTCAGTCCCTCACTCATTCAGCTAAGTGGCCATTGGATGCAGGACACTGGGAAAGACATAAGAAAACATAATGTAAATATCTGCCTCTTGGGAATTTTACAGGGATGGAGGAGGGAAGACAGTCACGTTGGAAACAAAAAGATCCATGCAAGTATTAAAAAATCAGTGCTTGGTAACTGACTATACATTAGAATCCTATGAAAAGCTCTTGAAAAGAGCAGGGACCCTACCATCATAACAACTAAATGAGAATTTCTTGGGGTAAAGCAAATAATGCAGAATGTTGATAAAAGTGTCCCACCTGTCAGGGAAGGTACACAAATACACCATGAAGATTTGTAATACTCAGTAGTGGTGCATCCGTTAAGGTTTTTTGGGTGTTTGCTCTGTGCCCAGTTGCACCGAGAGCTCCATGGTTCGGTTTGGTCCAAGATGACTTTGTGGAGGAAGAGCTTGAGTTAGGGCTGTGAAGGATGATGGGCTGCAGACAGAGGAAAGCAGCAGGGCTTTTTCAGGATGCGGAGAGACTTGCCGAGCTGGGGGGTGGAGTGTGTACCTTTGGGCTGGGGACCAAGAGAAGAATGAACCCATTTTAAAGTAAAGCAAATTATTTTTATTTTATGTGTGGGTCACATGTCCTCTGTAGCCTACAGGTATTATTAAAAGAGAACATTCATCTAAAAAAGAGGAGCATTTTATTTTAAGCTGCAAAATGTATGGCTTCCCATCTTACTACGCTGATAGAAAGTGACTATAATGGGGTATGTGGGGGGACTTGATAATAGGGGGAATCTAGTAACCATAATGTTGTTCAAGTAATTGTACATTAACGATACCAAAATTTAAAAAATTTTTTTAATTTTTTTTAAAATGTAAAAACAATTTAAAAATGTATGGCTTCCTGGGCATAACCAAGCAAGGCAACCTACATTCTCACTTCATGGGGCTTGTGAAACTGACTATATTCATAACACAAGCTACAGTGAAACTCCATGGAAAATAAAACAAGAGCACATCTGAGGAAATTCCTTCCACTTTGTCCTTCTTATCTCCTGACCTCTGCTCTCTTCCCTGTGAAACCAGCAGCAAGTTCTCAGGGATCAGTCTGGAAGCAGCACTTTGGAATCTTAAATTTGACTTTCAGATAAACAAGAATAAAAAAACAACAGTCAGAGAGATGAACAGACAGACAGAGACAGAGAGAAAGAGAGATTATTAGATTTTAAGTTACACAAATAAAAAATGGCCGCATGCAATGCAGACTCTCTCTCTAAGGGAGGTTACATGAATTGGGGTGATAGAAATGGAACAATTATAAGAAAGCCAAGATTACACAGGCAGGAAATAAACCCATCATGTCACACCATAGGATTTTTAAGATAAAAATTCTCCATTGAGCCTTATTCCAGGGAAACCCCACTGTCACTCCTCACGTCCCACACAGGCTGCATTAGACAGGTAGGCATTTCTTGATACATTAGACAACTATTCTTCAGGATCCTACAATGTGTAAGACCCTATTGGAGTTAAGCGCTGGAGAAGAGACCAACATATGCCCCCTATGAGACACTCCTTCAGTTCAGGATTTGCATGTCTTCAGCCATCTTCTTTTGCGGCTGCAGTTTCCTATTGTCTCAATCGTCTCACTTTGATTTAAGTAATTTAGGGTAACCCACTGGCAGTACAATCCCTCATTTATTGTGCAAGTCTGTGCTAATTCATAGATCATCTTGAAGCCTCTATTAATAATTAACACTGGCATGTCACATCACAGACTACATGTCCCTATAGGGTCCCCCAGCAACCTTATGAATTAACCATCAAGAAAGAAGCCACATTTCAGAAAGTTTCTTTCATCCCCATTTGTTGGCTTCCACTGCTATCTCTAACACCAGTACTCACAACATAAGGCATCTGAAAACTTTATCTCTGCTTTCGTTCTTCATTTTCCCCTTGCTAACGTGCAGGATTGTGTTGGCTCTGCTTGCTAATCTCTAATGCTCAGGCTGCCCCAGGAGGGGGACCCTGCAGAGGTGATCCCTCACCTCTCCCACACAATGATGAATTGTCCCAGAAGTGCAATGGACCGATTTCAGGAGCCAAAAGAACAAAACCCAGTGAATTTAGTAATCCTGCAACAATAACAACAACAAAAAAAAGCAAACTCCAAGTGCTATCAAGGGTCAGGCCCAAGCGTGGAGACACTCCAGACTCTGTTGTGTGTTGGGATTCCCATTGGGACCTTCAGCCGTCCTCGCTCGGTTTTCAGTCCATAATGCCTTGCAGATTTCAGGGCTGGCCTCTGACAGCTCTGACATATCTGAACTAAGGCTAACCTCAGCGAATTCCTTGAAAGCCTGATAAGTTATACTGTACCTGTCAAAACCTCTCTCCACTGAGATCCTCTCCCCTTCTCCAATGGGGCAATCAGAAAAAAAGAAGAAAGTATCTCTTCTTCATGTGACTGGCAAGACCTCCTTTGCAAAAGATAACTGCTGTTCTGTTCTTCCAAATCCACATTCATAACCAAAAGAAAGATACAGACCACTTAGTTGAAGGGAGAACATATCAACTCTCTCCTCCAATTTTATGAGTTGTTGGCCCCCTTGGAATATAAATTTCAGACTTGAGCTGGGTAGGGGAAGAAGCCAGGTCCAATGTTGTCAAGAAATGAGACATATCAATTTGCCCCTCCAAAAATTCAACAGGTTCTAATATTCCCCACAGTGGAAGTCATTCCTACATACTGTCACCCTCTTTCACCCACAAGAGGTAACTGCAACCCCAAACACCGTCCTCGTGGCTAGGGACATTGTTAGCCAACTCAGTATTCAGGAAGGAACCCAGGTGACGTCACAGGGATCTTTCTGGGAAGGCCCTGGAAGAAAGGAAGACCCACTTCTCCCTTCATCTGTCCCAGGTCCTGACTAGTGAAGAGATTTTTACTTTCGATTACAGAACAGTAGGAGAGTAAAGACTTGCCTCAATCCGGTTAGGCATTACAACAAAGCAATCATTAGTTAAACCAGTAAAGACTTTTGGAAAAGCAACACGTTATGAAAACAGATGAAATCATAAACAATTGCTACCTTTTGTTAACTATTTGCTGTTATAAGACCTTGAAAAGATACTTTTCATCTTCTTGTCCCAATGCCTTACCTATAAAAGAAAAAAGGAAGCCTCTACTTTCCTTTCCCATGAGTACTGAAACAGGAAGTAATTTTAAAGCGTTATCATCATAAAAGAATTGCATAAATGTCAAATCACAAAGGATACTGCAAATGATTTATTTCTCAGCAAATAAAATTTCCCCAGCTAGACAAATACAATTATAAAAATAAACTTGGAAAGAGTGCTTCCGGGTTAGGTCAGCACAAAGACATCGATGTGCCAGGGACATGGGCCACAAAACATACTTGCCCTCTAGAAACTTCGACTCAAGCTAAAATATATCATAATTCACTTTCATTATGATGTTTTTTTGTTTCTTACATGAGTATATTCTTATTTTAAAATTCAAACAAAAAGGGTTTTAAAGCATCCCATTTTGCTCCTTGCCCCTTACCAAAGAGCTGTCTTCCCAAATGTAACTTTTGCCATGTGTCCTGGGGAGGAGGTTCAGGGCATTTACTGGCTGGTGCATATATAGTATTAGACTTTTAAATATATAGTTTCTTCCTCAGGGATTAAGGTATTTGACCTGAGTCACTTAAATATTAATGTGAACCTCTGGATAAGAATTAATCTCTGTAGCTGGCTTGCACCCTTTACACAGTAGAAGCTGACGCCAGAGTAATTACAAAAGAAATCAGTACTCTAGTGAACTCTCAGTTATCTGGGGACTTGTTTCCCACTCCGGAAACTGGAGCCTTCTCTGCTTTTCCAACTGGTCTTGGGTACCCGTTTTGGCTATGTCACCTCTCCTCAGCACCTCACCCAGGAAGTAGACTGGTTAGTTCAAAAGACTCTGAGTATAATTGTTCCTACTTGCTACTCTTTTCATCAGTGCATTCAAAAGCAGAGAACTTGGAAATTATTTTTTCTCTGCTTGTCTAAAATAAGATTTGAGTTGATCTGCAAGTTCTACTTACTCATGTCTCCGGGCACCCACCCTCGGCTGCCCACACACACTACAGATAATCAAGGTTTGACTTTGGTTGGGATTTATAAGGGAACAGATCTGGATTTCCCTCTCTACCCTGGCCTGCTAATGTCCAGTTGGCTGACATTCAGGGCAAGGTGCCAGGACCATATTTTGGGGAAGGATCATCCAGGGAGATAGGGCCGGATGTGATTTGGCACCGGCCTGAAATCTGGCACGTGATTTTACGTGCTGGGGTGTCATGTTTCTTAAACTCAGTACGTGCACTTAGAAGCTGTTCATCATCATCGCAAAATATCCAGGCAGCCCCGACTTGGCACCAGAGGCATTCTGAATGTCTTTGTAAAACAATATTTAGCGAGAGGCCCGGGAAAGGCATAATGGAGTGGTACTGTGTGGTACCAGTATGCTATGCTGATACTGGCATTTCATGGGAAATTAGGATGTTTTCCTGTTTCTCAGAGAGAATTCTGGAAAGACGTAGGTACATTTTATAATTGTTTTCACTTATTCAGTGAAAACAATGGCAAGCACATATTTTTTTTGAAATAAAAGTTTTTCTTGGGCTAATAAAAATGAAAAAAATAGTATTAGAACTTTGTCTTCACTCTTGGCCTTCCTTGCTTTGTTGCATAATTCACAAATGAGGAAGAAAAAACATTTTTGACCACTCTACTGAACAAAGCTGTCTTGTCTGCTGCTTACAAATCTTTTCAGGAGTATTTTCCACTCCAGGTTGGGATTTCTGATTTGTGATGATAGACCCTGGCAGCAGGTTTGTGGAAGAGGTATCTCTATAATATGGTGACACCCCAGCACTTCATTTAGCCAAGAACACCATTATTTTGCTGTCGTCAGACCAGATGCCCATGTGTCCCTGAAGAGAATAATGAGCTCCCAAACATTTTTTAAAAGATCCCAAGTTCAAACACCCGGGGCCCATTTTGCAGGAGTAAGTCAACAAAAATACAGTAAGTGTGGCCCCTTGTCCCTTAAAATCATCAGGTAGCCTACAGGGCTCATGATATGCTGGTGAAATGCCTGGTTCACCTTCTGATTTGGGACATGGAGCTTGTTTAAGAAAACTGACGTTGGCCCGTCAGGCAACTGCCTTCCTGAGGGCTGAAGTCCCTCCTGTGTCAAAGGAAAGGGGCAGGCAGACGACCTCGAGGAATGCTCAGGCTGCCAGCAGGGTTTCCCTACTTGGCCTTTTTCCCAGCAATAAAGTTAGCAGAAGATTGTAAGGGAAGAAGGGCTGGTGAAAGGAGAGGTCAGCCTGTTGGGGGCTCATTCACATCGCCCAATGTCTTATCCTCAGAGCCCAGACTACTTAATAGGAGTTGGGTTTGAGGAAATGAACAAAGCTGACACAATACCACGTTTTGTTTTGTTTTTAAAAAAAGACAAGCCACTCCAGGTGTGAGGTTGTAGCATTTTAACCAACTGGTAACTCTTTTCCCTCTTGATCATCAATACCTAAGTTACTAAGAAAATAGTTTCCTTGACTAAAATTAATAACAATAGGTATCATGCATGTGTGAGGGATTAAATGAGATAATATATTAAGGATAAATCCTCAATAAGTGATTGGCCATGGAAAACAATCAGTGAATGTCTGTTAGCTATTGTTGCATTGGTGACAACACACTTTTGTATATTCCTTTTAATTTACAGAGAGCAGTTTCGCATTATTTCACTTAATTCAATTTTTCGGCAAATATTGAATGAAACCAACAATGATGCGCCAGACACTGTCCTGAACATTAAGAAACCAATAGTGAACAAGCGATGCAAAGACCCTACCCTCACAGAATTTATGTTCTGGTTAAAGGAGAAAAATGGTGAACAAAAAAGTACAGTAGGGTGAGGGGGATTACGGCAGGTGGTGGGAGGACTTGCTATAGTGTATGGAGTCCGAGCAGGAGGCCTCTGCAGTAAGGAGATATTTAGCAGATGCCTGAAAGAAGTGAGGGGGTGAGCCCTGTGGACATCCATAGGAAGGGCATTCCAAATGGGAGGAACAGCAGATGCAAAGGTCCTGAGGTAGAAAGGCGACTGGCATGTTCAAGGGGAAAAAAGGAGGCCCATGTGCTACAGTCAGAGTGGGAGGGAGGGAAAGATGGGAGGGAGGACAACTTGGGGCTAGAACATGGAAAGATTCTGGTTTCTTTGAGTGAGGTGCAAAACCTTTGAAGGGTTGTAAGCACACAAACACTTACTCTGGTTTACATGTTTAAAAGGTCACTGTAACATAAAAACGTGAAAAATAGACCGAAATGGGGCAAGGAGGTCAGACAACTAAGGAGGCCGTTATCAGAATCCAGACAAGAGAAGGTATCTTGGTCTGAGTTTGCATGGAAGCAAGAAGATGCAGGCAATATTCCAGGTCCGTCTTCAAGGCAGAGACATCAGGATGCGCTGCTTGGTTGGAGGTAAGGAAGAAGAAAAAGAAAGACATCAACAAAGGCTGCTAAGCTTTTGGGTCTGGCAGGGGGAAGTTAGAGTTGTCTTTTACCAAGATGGGGAAGACACTCAGAGCTCCCCGGTGAGCCAGGTATCACAACTATGCCCGTTTCAGAGAAGAGGAAGCCGAGACACAGAGAGGTCACCAGCTTCACGGAAAGGGATCCTCGTTGCCTGAAGGCATAGATAAGGACTCACAAAGGGTATGGCCTCATAAATTCAGATCTTAAGTCAGCGAAGTAGAGGAGCTTCTTTAACGTTTCATAAATGTCAGGGAAATGCTACTTTATTTCTGAAGGCCGCCCATCGGGCTCCGATGCCCACCCTGTGCCAGAAGGGAAGGCAACTTTCCAGAAGCCTTGGTGCTCCCAGTTCTCCTCACAGGGCCACTTCCCATCACAGAAGAGGAATCCCTAAAAATACCAGCCTGCTCCTGGGCCCCCCACCAGCCCATCTTCACAATAAGAGAGAAGAAAGTTTAGTAGCTAGGGAGCTTGGGAGGGTGGGGATCAAACGCAGAGGGAAGCATTTATGCAGATGAGGAAATCTACAGGCACAGGAAGTTTTTCTAATTGAAGCAGAGCTGATATACATATTTTATTAGTTGCAGGTGTACAATACAGTGATTTGACAATTGTATACATTACAAACTGCTCCCCATGCTAAGTGCAGTTACCATCTGTCACCATACAGGTGTTACAGTATTACTATATTTTCCATGCTGTACTTTTCATCCCCATCACTCATTGGTGTAACTCTTTATCCCCTTCACCTAGTTAGCCCATCCCTACACCCCCTCCCCTCTGGCAACCCCCAGTCTGTCTTGTGTTTATGAGTGTGTTTGTTTGGTTTTTTCATTTGTTTTGTTTTTTAAATTCCATGAATAAGTAAAATCATATGGTATTTGTCTTTCTCTGTCTGACATTTCATTTAGCATAATACCCTGTAGGTCATCCGTGTTGTCTTAAATGGTAAGATTTCATTAGTTTTCTATGGCTAAGTAATATTCCATTGTGTGTATGTTTATCCACTTTATCCATTCATCTATTGAGGACATTTAGGTTGCTTCCATATCTTGGCTATTGTAAATAATGCTGCAATAAAATAAACTTAGGAGTTTATATGCATATAAACATACATCTTGTCAAATCAGTATTTTCGTTTTCTTCGAGTACATACCCAGATGTGGAATTGCTGGATCATATGGTAGTTCTATTTTCAATTTCTTTCTTGAGGAACCTCCACACTATTTTCGACGGTGGCTGCACCACTTTATGGGACAGAATTTGCTAGAAAGAGAAGAAGAGAACCTGCACATAGAGTGGCTGGGCTCCCACACTGCAGAATCCTCACACGTATAAAGCCCACAGCCCCCGAGGGCTGCGGTTCTGCTAATATCCTGTTTCCAGAGCAGGAACGCAAGGCTGGGGGAGGAGAGGGGGCTTGGCCAAGGGCTCCTGCAGCCTGTGAGGGCAGAGCCAGCACTGAAGCCAGGTCAGGATGACACTTGAGTCGGCTCTTCCCACTTTTCTCTGTTGCCTCCTGGGACAGAAAGAGAACAAGTGAAGGTCAGAGGTAGCGGTGTGCCAGCATGGCTGCCTTCCGGAGAGTGAGTTTGATCTGGCGGCAAGGGCCCTCAAACCTGCTACCTCACAAAGTAAGAGATTTTGGGTCGGGGTGGGGGATCAGTAACTAGATTCGAACTACCATCTTGACAAAAATCAAAACTTCTAACCAGTTCACTAGAAAAAAAGAAGTTGCTTCAAAATGAGCTGCAGAATATTAAAGAACCCATTAGCCAGGTTGAGGGGGAAACTCCAGTCAAATTTCTTGAGATGAACTCTCTCCTCCACCTCTTGTCTGCTTCACAGGCAGCTGCCAAGAAGGTTGGTCATCAGAGAGGAGACAGAAGGGCATCAATCAAATGAATATTTATTCAGTGCTGACATGCCCAGAACTGGGAAAGGCCAGCAAGAAACCCTGGTCCCTGTCACCAATTTGTTTATAATCCGGCTAAACAGAGATGGAAACACATAAAATGCTTTGTGAGCAATCCACTACAATTTAACTGAAAGCTAGCCCAGAATGGGTACTTGACAGATATTTGTTGTGGGAATTGTTTGTTAAAACTTGTAGGGGTTCAGATAGAGAGCTCAGCAGACCTTGGAGTTGTGGGAAGGCTCCATGGCCGTGTGCTGGATGCAGAAGGTTTTAGTCCAAGGAAAAGCATGAGCCAAGCTTTTATCACCGCTGAGTCCTGGGAAAAGGAGGTAGTTCACCCAAGCTGGTTCATCTTGGGTCTAGGTGGCACACTCCCTCCTGATGTGCTGTGGCTGTCCTCTGAACTTTCTTACTGATACTGACCCATGCCCCCTTCCTCCCCACCGCCAAGTGCATTTTGTCCAAAGCAGACACTGCAACATTAGGGAGTATCCAGAAATCCTGTGACTTGCCTGCCTACCGGTGGAGAGGTCCTGTCACCAGGTGGAGAAGGTGTCCCAGCTGGCAGTGGGTTCTGGTCTTTTCTTTGCTGTGTGTTTTGAGTCATCCCCCAGGCTGAGGCATGAGCTAGTTTTCCAAGGACGTTTACAGGGCGATCTACCCTAAGGCTAAAGAAGCTTAAGCTTCAGGATTCTCAATAGACAGACCCCTTCCAAGGCCACGGAAGGGACCCAGAGAGCGTTCCTGCAGTCACATTGTTTGTAAAGTAGGCAAAAGTGATGTATATTAACTACAATTAGTTAACATATATTCACTTTGTTTCCACTTCCACTTTTCTTGTGCTTCTCTGTCAGGTGGGGTAGAAACTGAGCTTTTGAGATGAGGCAGATGAAGATACATTAAGGATAAATTTATTTGGCTTTTAGTTGGAGGCACTGATGTGGCCTGCAGTTACTTCTCTGCATACTTAAGTTATTGCTAAGCCATCCTGGCCTGGACATGGCTTCTAGGAACCCTCTCATGGCCCGTGCTGTCTGGCCATGTGACAGAAAGGGGCAGAGCTAAAGGGGAATCACAATACGCTGTGTCCTGTGGCTCCTGACCTCTGACGTGTCTGGGCTGTGGAGGAATGAGTGCAGCCGGAAGCTGGCATGTGGAAAATTCTTCCTATCATCAGATATGTAGATGGGAAGCTGAAGATTTGGTTCTCATTGACATCTAGTCAAAATGGACATTCTCCTCTGTCAAGACCTGAGAAGGGAGAATTAGACATGCAGGGAGTTCCTTAATAAAAATGTGCCTTTTTTCCTGGGTTTGGAGGTATTTGTAGTCTTTTTTCTAATTGTGATGAGTTGTGATTTATTTTCTCACTCTAAATAAAAACTGACTTTCATGTCTGCATTTTGTGGTTTTATATTGTTTTCCTAAAGAGGGTATCCCAAATTACATACACTCTATGCCCCACAAAATCCATATCCACAGCTTATATACCTGAAAATCACTCTTGCCAGAACCTGATACTGATTTCGTTTCTCTCATAGAAAGGCAGTATGTTAGGGGCAGGGATGCTGGGGCCAGGCCACCAAGGTTCAAATGCCACATAAAGCACAAACCACAGTGCCTTAAAAGGCATTTCATGTGTAATATATATTATTATTATTTTTAGACATACCTTGTTCTAAATACTTATTCAGACACAATTGCAAGATATAGAATTTTAATAAGTAATTTGTAATTATATTTAATGTACAGCAATTTTTAACTACTTTAGCTGGAAACATTAAGCTACTGTACACACTACTTTAAAAGTAAAGAATGAATTGAGACTGCGCTCATTCCACTTGGTTCACACCAGGATGGTAGCAGCGTCTAAAGAATTTAGCTTGAAAAAAAGCAGCTTGACAGAACAATGAAGGTGAGAACTCCATCCAGTAAGTGAGCATCCTCACTGCCCCAGCGATGCCTGAAGTGGCTGAAGGCAAGTAACAGGTCTTCGGTTCACCAAGAGGATTTCACTGACCCCTTGTGGAAGAAGGAGGTTGGTGCGCCCAGTGAAGATTCCCAGTTTAGGGAGTCAAAGAGCAGAAAGGTGGGGGATGTTATTAGTTGCCCGGGTTCTTCCCATTAACTTGAAACTCTCATGTAGTTATTTCTCACACCAACTTTTTTCTTAACACACTTCAGAGTTCCCATCAAAGGCAGGGAGGGAGGAAAGGTAAGAAAAATAAAACCAATCTTGGACCCTAGCACAGCTACTAATTAAATGAAAGACTATGAGCAATTTGGTTAACTTCTCCGAGCCTCTCCATCCTCACAGTTAAAATGAAACTCGTAATATTAGTGACTGAATCAGGTGATGATGTATAAAGCGCCTGTGCATGGCACATAGTAGGTGCTACATAGGTGTTCGTGTTATCATTAAACATAATGATGCCATATTTACTCACTGTCCTGATGCTCATTAGTTATTTCACACTTCTGTACAGAACATCTTTTTAAAAGAGCAAGAAACAAGTTTCTCTTCAATGAACAATTTCCTCACTTGAAACCAGGTTTGACAGAGTCTCTGACAATACACACAAAAACAGCTCTGTCCAAGAAGAATGGTTTTCCCGTGCAAGCAGAATTCCAGAGGACGGGAGCTGGGGGATACAGAGAACATCCCCCCTGCCCCCAAAGTGGACCCACAGGACCTTTCTGGGCTCTGGTGTGTGTCTTCATCTTCCCGTAGGAAAACCCTAAGAGCCCACTCACAATTACATGCTCTCTTGCTGTGCCTGCAAAGAGACAGCTCCTATTTTCCCAACCTGGAGTTTGAGGTGCCTCATGTTTTAGAACATGAAGCCTGCATCCTTCCTGGGAGGATGGGCTCCCAAAGAGGGAGGTAGAAACATGGAGGGCAGGGCGCTGCACCAGCCTGAAGCTGACTTGCTTTCCCCATAGAGGGTTGTGGAGGTGGGGCCAGCCCTCCTCACTCTGCTTTCCCTTTCTTCCCAAAGAGGGGAGACAGGGACGAAGGGCCACAGACAATGATTCAATCTGGAGAGCTGGGTTTGAAGGAACCAACCTGCCTGGCGTGGAATGACTCGGCCACAGCTCTCCCAGCAGCCAGCCCGCAACTAGGCCCTACACTCTGGAACCATAACCTCTTATTATTCCATTCTTTGTCACACCCTACAGAACAATGAGTTGGGGATGTGGGGGGGGGGGTATGATGTTCTGTACAGTAAGGTATGAAGTCATTATTATTAAAATGTGAGAAGTTAGGTGAAGACCTCCTGCATAGTATGCTTATTGTGTTTTAAAAAGAAAGGGGTACCAATATATGTGTATTTCCCAATATTAAAATAAAAACAATGGAGGATAAATAAACCATAATATTATGGATAGAAGAACGAAGGGTGGAAGGCACAGAAATGGAAGCTAGACATCTGTCTCTGGATTTGCCTGTTCTCTGTATCTTGTTTTGTAGAATTGATTGTGGAACAATGTACATGTTTTACATAATTTAAAATTAAATTCAGTAAATGGATGAATAAAACAATTCCTAATATCCAAAAGTAGAAGTTAACCTGTGTGGCCAGTTGGCAGACTACCTACACTGAAAAGGCTTTTTTAAGGCACTAAAAGACAGTAATTTGACTAAAGTACCCCAGTGGGATGCATCTGAATGATAAATATAACTGCAAAAAAATTCTTAACTGTTTTCAGAAATCCTATTGTTGCTGATAACATTAATATTGATATTGTGCAACAAAGAGAATACATTTTTTAATGGTTGAGAAGAGACAGAGATATAAGATCAATGAGGCTAGTAGCCAATAGTCCTAAATTTGAAGTTTGTTTGAATTCATCGTATTTTTTCTTAAAAGTGCTCCTAACTCTTTCCACTGAAATACCCAAGAAACAATGACCAACCCAAAAGCACTGACACCACAAACACCTCATTTGTGACCTGTGTCATTTGTTACTGAACAGAATCAGGATTCCTTGGAGAAATATTCCATTCTAGGTCTGTGCAGAACATGTACCAGATGAAGCTGGTTATCTTCTCATTTCAGAAAGCGAGGACACTCTAAAAGATGAACAGGTTTGTGTCAATAGAACTCAGGAGCAAATCTGAGTAACTTTCACTGGCGAAAAGTGGGACAATTTGCACATCAATGAGGACAGTTATCGCAGTGTACTGAAACATACAAAATGTTTAAATCCATGAATTTCTAATTTCATTTTTTAAAAACTTATTGGTCTTCTTTGGAAGGTGATAAGGGCCAACTCATCCCTCAGTTAAGCCAGTTAGTCCCTGCCTTTCTTTAGCGGGTTTTAGAGTACATATACCAAGTTGAAGCAAAGCCCTGCTTCACCGTGAACAACTTTGTGGGAGAGGGACCATCTGGGAAGGGAAGAAACTGCATAAACCCTGGTAAACAGGTGGGACAGGTTCAGATGATGCTTTAAGTCTCAAGCCAAACTTAGACCATTTGCTATACAGAACCCTGGGCAGGGACCTGGCATAATACATATAGGGGTCAACTAATACTCTTTGTTTCCCTTTTTTAATTAAAATTCACATATTGTAAACTTAACCACTTTAAATGTACAACTCAGTGGGTTTTAGTATATTCACAGAGATATATAATCATCATCACTATCTAACTCCAGAACATCTCACCACCGCAAAAAGGAACCCAATACCTAGCAGTCAGTCCTCATTTGTCCCTCCCCTAAGTCACTGAGAATCACTGAAATCTACTGTCTCTGGATTTGCCTGTTCTGGACATTTCATATACATGGAACCATACACTGTACGGTCTTTTATGTCTGGCAGTTTCTCAGAAAGTAAAAACATAGTGTTACTGTATGACCCAGCTATTCCACGCCTAGTTATAGACTAAGATGACTGGAAATGTATATGCTTGTTTGCCCTATGTGTGTCTTCTTTAGTGAGGTTTCAGAGTTCAGATCATTTGCCCATTTTTAAATTGGGTTGTTTTCTTTCTGCTGAGTTTTAAGGGCTCTTTGTACATTTTATTAGATGCATATTTTGCAGATATTTTCTCCCAGCCTGTGTCTTATCTTTTCGCTTAACAATGTCTTTTGCATAGCCAGTTTTTAATTGTAATTAAGACCAACGTATCAAACTAGAGGCTTATCAACTTTATTGATCTTTTCAAATAATCACCTTTTGGTTTCCTTTTCTCTACACTTCCTATTCTCAATTTCATTGATTTTTGCTTTTATTTCATTTCTTCTGATTACTTTGGATTTAATTTGCCATTTTTTCTAGTTTCCTAAGGTAAAAAATCTTAATTGTTTTAGATATTTTGTAATGTATACATTTAATGCTGTGTTTCCCTCTAAGGACAAGTTTTCACTACACCCCACAAATTTTTATAAGTTGTATTTTCATTTCACTTAGTTCAAAATATTGTAATTTTTCTTGCGACTTTGACCCATGTTATTTGAAGTGTGTTTAATCTCCAATAACTTTGGGGTTTTCTTGCTAGCTTCCTGTTATTCATTTCATCTCATTGCAGTCTGGGAGAAAACTGGGTAAATTTCTGCTGTTTTGTTTGGTCCATGTAGTCCTTCGCTAATGCTTTCTTTATGTACAGCTGAGTTTCTGACCTGTTTTCCTTCTTTCTGAAGATCTTTCAACATTTCTTGTAAGGCCAGTCTACTGGCCACAAATTCCCTCAATTTTTGTTCTCTGAGAAAGTCTATATAGTCTCCTTCACTTTTGAAGGATAATTTCACTGGATACCCAATTCTAGTTTTGTTTTTATTTCATCACTCTTAAAATCTCATCTTACTCTCTTCTTGAGTGGTATCTAAAGATAAATCTAATAAACTTGCTTCTCTATACATAGGTAAGACTTCTTCCCCCCTCCTTCCCCAGGCTTCTTTCAAGACTTTCACCTTTGATTTCCTGCAGTTTGCATGTGTCAATTCTTGGTATTTATCCTGGTGACCTCTAAGTGTCCTGCATTTGTAGTTGGGTGCTCCTCACTGATTTGGGGAAATTCTTGGTCATTCTTACTTCAAATACTTCTTCTTTCTCTCTTCTTCTGTAATTCCCATTTCACATGTGTTAATACTTTTTATAACTGTCCCCCAGTTCCTGGATATCGCTGATATTGTCGGATGCCCTGTGAAGGGCAGAATATCTCTTTCCCCCAACCAAGGTAACCACATCCTAATCCCTGGAACCTATGAATATGTTGTTACATGGCAAAACGGAATTAAGGTTGCATGTGGAATTAAGATTGCATATCAACTCAAATTAAAATAAGGAAATCATCCTGAATTATCAAGGTGAATAGCAAGTGTCCTTAAAAGCAGAAAAGTGGAAAAGGCAAAAGAGGCAATGTCAGAGTGACGCAATGTGAGACTCACCCGGCCACAGAGGCTTTGAAGACTGACAGGCACACTAACAGACACACAGGCCAAGCAATGCGGGTTGTCTCTAGAAACAAGAAAGAGTAAGGAAATGGATTCTCCTTAGAATCATCAAGGGGAACACAGCCCAGACACCACCTTGACGTTAGCCCAGTGAGACTCACACCAGACTTCTGACATCCAGAACTGTAAGACCATAAATTTGTTGTTTTAAGCCATTATATTCATGTAATTTGCCGAAGCAATAGGAAACTAATACAATACACACTATATTGTACTATGACATACATATCAAGACCATATACTCTCTCTGAACTTCCATCTTTCTTCAAACGGTTTGGCCGTGGTCAGCAGGAAAAAGCTCTCCAATTTGGGTGCTTCTCTATTTCCCTACTAAATCAGGGTTTATGTCACCAATAAATGCTTCCCAATCTCCATGCTGATGTTCAACTCAAGATATTAATTGGTGTTCTGTGGAAATAAAGGAGAGAGGGAAGGAGGGTAATAGTCTTTAATACATGAGAAATGAATATCTATGTGACTTGAAAATCTGCCTGTCAGAAAGCTGCCATATCTGAGAATTCAAGGACCATATGAAAGGTGAGAGCATTACTTCTGATTGGAACATTAGTGCAAAAGCCGCACTGTTCAACAGCCACATCGACATGTCATTGACTCAGTGATCAATGGTACTATTCTGGGTCTTATCCTTTCATAATACGTTTAGTTATTTTTGTCCTTAACAAAATAAAATCAACTAGTTTTGTTATAAAAGGTGGGAAATTATTAGCCAAATAATCGTTATTGAGCAATTAATTTATCTTAAATAGCTTTTGGTGTTCTACTTTAATGCATGTACTCATCCTATAAATTCCTATCACTGCTCAGCAACATACCATTAGAAACTGTAAGTTTGGAAAGTGCTACACTATAAAACTAACAAATAATGTTAACTTCTGTGAAGGATGAATAACTGTCAATGATAAAAAATATAAATCAGGTTTTCTAAATGTCTTTATTTTAAAAATCTATACAGAGTTTAAATCTAGTAAAAAAATATTGCCATGAAATATCTAATTATACAGCAAAAGAAATAAACCCAGAAACAGAGGTTACCAAAAAATAAATTCACAATTTTAAAGTTGGAATACATATGCTTTTTTCAAATAAACAATTAAAAGATTTTGTTTCGGATGGTTTTCCTCTTAAACATCCGAGATACACATACTTTTTTGAACTAGACAACCTTTCAATAACAACAAATAAGTGCTTCTATTAACTTGAAAACTAAAATAACCCCTAAACCATTCAATTACTGATTTAGTCACAAAGCCCTAAAAATACCAAATAAGTCATTTCTTTAAAATGTCTCTTGAAAATGCAATCTACATTTGAATTGTGAAGAACAAACGTTTTATAGAAAAAGGTGTGTCTTCCTAACCAGTTGAACTTTTTTTCTGTCAAACTTAAAACTACTCAGACTATTTTCACAATATATCTTAATCTTGAAAGAGTGAGACGTGTTAAAATATGAGAAACTTCTTTGGCCCTTTAGAAAGAGGTACCTTAAATGTAAGCAATTGCGATGACAGCCTTCTAGATGTGGGCACCTGTATTACACTGAGTTAGAGATGTTAATAATGTCTTTGTTTCTCAAAGACATGATAATTTCCTTTCCAATAATAATAGATTTGATATATTGAGATTTGTTTTCAAATACCTTAAAAGTAAAAACTCATGTATACTTTTATAAAGAATAGTTTCAAAAGATCAAAGAAAAGCATTGTATAATGATATTACATCATAGGTTTTATTGATGGTGAATGTTTGCATTTATTTTTAAAAGCTTAGCTCTTGCTAGGCCTTTTTTAACAAGAGCTGATAAGCAAAAATCATTTGCCATAGAGAAACAAACTATACTCACAAACAAGACTTTAATCAAGTAAAAGCTAAAAAACAGTGGAAAAAATACAAAACAAAATACTGAGTCAAATTGTTTTCTATCACTGAACATAGTGTATTTAGATGACACAAGCATACTAAACAGAAAAACAACTTTTATGAAATCAAATAGTAAGACTAGCTTTATGAATGCTATGCAAACAGTGATTACCTTTAAAAATTTTTTTCTTTCACCTACGTAGAGGTCTTTTTTTTTCACTCGAAGGAAGATAATCTGTTTTTACCAAATAGATCCTCCTTTTATATTAAAATAGCTAAATTGTACAACCCCATATCCTCTTCCCAGATGCTACTGTACATGACTTTACATATAATGACTTAACACAGAATTACTTTTCTGGTAACAGTGCCATGGCCATAAATAATCAGTTGAAAAACAAGTATCAGGTGCAAATCTAGAAAACATCCTTTAAAGAATTACCCAATACCTAGCACACACGCAGTATCCTCCTAATAAGATAAGCAACAGGACTTATAAACGTGTATCTGATTATACACATTTACTAAAGACCACCTTCTATAAAGGTTTATTAGTGCTGCCAAGTTAATAATTCCTTCAAGGCACTGAAGAATTATGTAGATGGATTTCCCAAAATATACTTAACAACTGTTAAAAAGCCCTGAGTCAGAACTTTCAATAGCTTCCTGAATTACAGATTTCAGACAAAATGGCCTATTTGTTTATTTTATAGAAAATTACAAGACTATTTTGCTATTTGGAGGAAGTAAGTCATGTTTATGAAACAAAGTCATGTAGACTGTACAGGAAAAGTAAAATATTCAGCAATATTATCTAATATATTTTGCACATGTCACTTATAACTTGTAGTAATGGATTTAGGCACCAAATTGATGTGGCAAGTTACTCTTTCTGTACCTACTGCTTAAATCCTTATGAAAATAGAATTCTCAGTTTGCATCCCAGATTTCTGTCTCCTTCATTACAAATAACAATAATGCTGGAAAAGTAATACTCTGACAGAAAAGGAGGTAGAAAATACCAATGCAACAACTTACAATTTTAATTCTTCAGATCCACTACCTAGTTCATATTTTTTTATACTCTAGTTTCACCCACTACTAACCATTTATCAGCAAATTAATGCTCAATCTAAAGGATTTCCCCCTCACTGTAGCAAAGCAAGGTACACGTGAGACAGCATTAAATAGTTTTTCCTCAAATTTAATGTTTTAAAGAAGTACAACTGTAATTATTAATACTGCTATAATTATATACGTCTATATGTTAAAGTTCCAAGGCTATTATATGATTATCAAGTAATATCAGTAAGCATTCCTATCATAATATTTAAGCAAATAAAATTAGGCCTTTGAGAGAAAAAAATATTTTGAGGCTCTTACAAGTAGACTTAGACAATTGACATTTTCAACAACTAGGTACACATAATTTGTGAAAATTTATTACCTTCCCAATTTAGTACAACTTCAAAGCTAACCTAAATTCTAATTAAGGTTTAAAATGTGTTTCTCCCCTCTGGCTCAAAATGAAATAACAAACCCTCTCAATTAACAGACATTTAAACCCTACTCAATTACGACTGATAAGGACCTGGAGGGAGGGAAGAGATTCTGGCACCCCAATTTCAGGAACTTGACGTTCATCATGGTTTCAGATCTTGCAAACAAATAAACTATTAATATAATTCAGGTGTTTCTTGACTTACATTTAATCACATTTCTATTCCACTGGGGGAAATGTTGTTTTACAGATACAGAGTTTCAGTTTTGCAAGATGAGAAATTGATGGAGATCTGTTTTACAACAATGTGAATATAATGAACACTACTGTGTGTACTCTAAAATGGTTAAGATAGTAACTTTCATATTGTGTTGTTTTACCAAAATTAAAAAAAATGCAAAAACATTCTGTTCAAAAAATTCAATTTTTACACAAATTATTACTATAAAATATTTTGAACATCCTGAGAAGATAAGTGCTTTTCCTTTGGGATTTTTTTTTTAAGCAAGCTGTATTAAAGCCTAAAATGATCAATTAAACTACACTAAAAATTGATTGGAACACCTTTTTTATTATTCAATTAAATATACTTGCCACTTACTGTTTTGATGAAATCTGTATGATCCCTTTCTCTACACTCAAACACTGACTTTTCTTTTTACTTGCTGTATCTCCCTACTGTCCTCCCTGTGCTACCCCATCACTAATTCAGTTCAGAAGTCCATTTTCTAGTTCAAAGAGGTCTAAAATTCATAATAAACAAAGAATAGTAGTTGGGCAACACATAACTAGACAGTATAATTTCTACTATTTAAAAATAACCCAGCAAGCTTTAAAATTTGAATTGGACAAATCTTAAGCAACATGCATTCCAATATGTTAAAATGATCTTACAGGCTAAAGCCATCAAAGATATAAATTTAATAAAGTTATGTTCAACATTATCAATTTATTTTATGCCTCAGTAGCTGACTGGTCAGTTTGCAATGTAACAATACAAATATCCTACCCAAGAATAATTCAGCCAGCTGAACAGAACACTTGTCTAATATTCTTATACTAATACAAAATGATCTTTTGAAAAGCGTTCTTGCTCCCAACAAAATTAAATATGTATACAGTATAAGCAGTAAGAATATTAAAGTATGTCAACAAAAACAATTAGAATAGCACCATTCAGTAAGTTTTCTGTATGTGTGTTGGGTAACAATGTTAGTTAGAAGAATACAGGAGAAAATGTAGTAGGAGGGAGGGAGCACAGAGAGGGAATCCAAATATTGCTCATGACAGTCTTCCGCAACAGCAGGAGGAAACGTTTTCTGTACCTCTGGATCCCTTCCTTTAGACTACAGATAACTTCGAATATACAACTGCTGCATGATAAATTGTGTGTGCTAAGATGCTGGCCATTTTTTCAATGTTGTGTATCTAGCCCCTGAAGCCCAATAAAGACACTTTTGAATGAATGCATGTCAGTTTTGTTTCTTAAAATGATTCTACGAAAAATAAAAGCCCTTCTGAGGCACAAGATTGAGAGTCAATGAGAAGGAAACATACCTAATTGGGAAAGTACTGCTAAGAAACATGTAAGAGGTAGTTTCACAGAGAAAAGTCACTTAAAAATTAAGTTCTTAATCTTATTCTCTCTTACAAACCCAAAATGAATTTAAAATAATTTCTCAGGTACTTGAACACATGAATAGAGAAACATTTTCCACTGATCAAACAAATTTCAAAGTGGTACAAATACAGAAAACCCACAAGTATATAGCACTATAATTATAGTGAAGTGACTTTATGCCTTTTATAGTAAGTTACTGTATTTTTACTATGGAGAAGACACACTATTCTAGAAGACAAAATTGCCTTTTAGGGATGTAAGTTTTAGCACTGCAGCTCCAAAGACAAATGGAAAAGCATGTAAGTAAAGCAGAGCTCTAGACCCTACATTCTCTAGTTGGCCAACCTATGCATGAGTCAGCCAGGTGATCCCTCCTGACCAGCTGATCTAGTGGGAAAGACATGGGGGTTCTATAGCATGGAAAAAAAGGAAAAATCCTGACTTACCACTATTTTCAAGTCTGAAAGAAAATAGTTTCTTTACGTGAACACCATGCCAGATGTCTTATCTTCTTATCTTCAAAATATGGCTTTAAAAAAATAGCCTCAGTGGCCCTTTATTAGATAACTGAGTAGAGTCAATATAAATTTTCAATTTTCAAATTTATAAAAATTTTACTGTTCTAAGTAATAAGTTAATTCAGCTAAACACAGATACAGAATTACCAAGACTACAAAATCAGCCAGCAAAGCTCACCACTGTTTTCACCAAGACTTGCAAAGGCAGCAGCCATTAAACAGCCAAAAGTACTTTCAAATTTAGTTGTAGCAGAAAAATTGAAGTAAGAACCAGAGTCTAGGGGAGGTGGGGGACTACAAAAAAGGAAGGTATGCTCAAGAGTAAGCTTATACACAGTATATAATAGACACTACTGTAAACAGCTGATAATCTTACATTCTAGCAGCAATGAACCTCAAAACACTTATTTACATGTATATTCATCCTAGACATAGCAAAGATTAGTCATTCAAAGGAGAGAAAATGATTTGATATTCTAGAGTCAAAGTTTGAGTAAAAAAAAAAATCTATCAGTTATCAGACATATTTCTATAAATGTCCTAGTCACTCTTTCTAAAAGTGAGTATTTATTATTCGGTTATCTATTATGTCTTAGATATTGTTGGCAATATCCTCATCTGGGTATAAAGACAGGACATTTTCTTTAGTGAGCCTTATTCTCTGAGAGAGAATGGAATAAGGCTTGTGATGAAAGTAGAATCAGGAACACTATCAAAATAGCTAGGAATGGAGAAAAAAGATTGCCGCCTTTGGACAATACATTCTTCCTCTCGGATAGCGGGGTACTACTCAGCACATGAGAAAAGCTAAATGGAACTCCAGAAGCCCAACAGGGCAAAACCATTTCACCAGCCAGACCAAGCCTGGGTAAGTAACCACAGGGAAAACTGAGGTACACTTTTCAAAGACTTTTTTTAAAGGCTGGCTGAACAAAACAGCTGGTAAATTAACATAAGAAAAGCAACTGTTAATATTTAATAGGTACTCCTTTACGGGATACATTTCCCTATCAGTTCCCCTAATATGACTGCTTAGTTTTCCTTTTCATGGCTATCATTCACTTTGAAACTAGCAATTTGACTCAAATTAAACAGTGTTCCATTTAAATCTAGTAGTTATGCTAATGCAAAGTCATTATCTCATTCTTTGCTTCCATTTACCCTAAGAATTCAGAAACAATAATTTGGGTAACTTTGTTTAATCTTAAAAATAGAATCTTCTCTTCAATATTCTCTTAACTATGTAGAACTCATTCTGTAACTTTATCATTTAATGTATGTAACATAATGATTCAACTTGCCCCTTTCATTTGATGCATGACTCTTCTGAGTACCTCTGTCAACTCACTGCATAAAATCACGATGAACTGAAGGATAGCTGATCACAAGAAAGTTTATCGGTTGACATCTAACAAACTTATAAATTGTAAGACAAAAATGCAATAAAAACAAAAATAATAAGAGATCCTTAAAGGATTTTTCCCTTAGAAGCCAAAAGTAAATACTGTGAAGTACATGGAGTTGACATTTCAAATTAAAAGACAGGAAAAAAAAAGCTTTAAACACTGTCTTATACAGCTTTTTGTTCAAGTACATTTACAATTACATTCTAGTAAAGAAAGTATGGTATTAAAAATTAATTCATTAGAATCTCTAATAAGTTTAAAAGCTTACTAAGATCTCATGACCAAATACTTCAGCTAATAAAACACACTGAGGTTCTTAGTTAATACAAAAGAATCCTTCGTTCAATAGCCTTGCGACAAATAGGACATTCACTCATTCGGTCTCCACAGAGCTGGCATGTCCCATGGCCACAGAGGAAAATCATATTCTTCAGACGATCCAAACACACAGGGCACATTGTCTGCAATGTGAGATAACAAATAAAGTAATAAATGCTGACACATTTTATACTTGGAAAGTGTACCAAGTGACAACTACGACATCATTAATTTTCTTTTGTTGTTTTAGTCAAATAATCTTTTGTTGCTTTAAATATTGTTTTTAATTTTTAAATAGTTAAAATGTCATCCCTATAAAACAGAAATATTGGTTGTACCATCAGGACAGTATAAAAGGCATTATATAAAATATGAAAATAACACAAGTAGCAGGCCTATGGGAAGAGCAGGGTAGAGATGTCACTTAAGAACATACGACACAATCTCAGTCCTACTACCACTCCCACTTCAACAATGAGGAAACTGAGACTTAGGGGGATCAAAAACCTCCCCATGACAAGTGGGGGGGATCTCGCTCCCCAACTTCAAGCTCTACTACAAAGCCATGGTAATCAAGACAATTTGGTACTGGCACAAGAACAGAGCCACAGACCAGTGGAACAGAATAGAGACTCCAGACATTAACCCAAACATATATTGTCAATTAATATACAATAAAGGAGCCATGGACATACAATGGGGAAATGACAGCCTCTTCAACAGCTGGTGTTGGTAAAACTGGACAGCTACATGTAAGAGAATGAAACTGGATCATTGTCTAACCCCATACACAAAAGTAAATTTGAAATGGATCAAAGACCTGAATGTAAGTCATGAAACCATGAACTGGGTCACATGGCCCACAGTTCTGGGTTACTGTCAATGTAGACCCCCCTTAGTTAAAAACAATTAGCTTTGTATTACTATTAATACCTCATGAACTCCAAAGAATTTAGAAGCATGTTAGATATATTTCTGTGAAAACACTCTAGGACATCACATACTCATTCACAAAAACACTTTACGTTTTCTATTTATTAAAACATATTTTACATTAATATATCACAATATTTCATTTAGTGGGGGGAAAATTGTGGTCTACATGGTTAACCACACCCTTGCAGAGAAGTTTTAGAAAACAAAGCTGTAGAAAGGACTATGTTAATTCACAATTAGGAGATAAAATGCTTTTTGCAGACATGTATTCAAAAATTAGTTTTACCTTTCTGTATTTCATGAGAAAGGAACTGACATTCTAAGGCACTTCCAATTTTTTTAATGTTTTTTACTACATTGAGCTAATAAAGATGTTCCTATTTTAATGTTTGTACATTAAGAACTTGTCAATTTGTGTTTATCTTTACTTATTCACTATATAACAAGTATTACTAGGTGCTAGATTTCAAAAGAAAAAACTGGGCCAATCATACTACAATGGATGATTAAATTTCCAATAAATAGATATATTTAACTGTGAATTAGTTATCATTAGTTTTCAACTATATATTGACTAAGTTACTTTCCTAAAATTCAGAAAGAAAAGACAGGAATGATGACTCTGCTGGTGCGACTGCCAGACCAGAGGAGTAACACCCGTTACTGCTCAATCCTTTCTCATTGATTTAATTGCTGTGTCAAATATACGGCAAAAAAGACTTTCTTAACACAACACCTACAAGTTGTAGCTAACTTCTTGCCTTATTTTACTGTGGCTTTTAGTAAATACTGAATACATATAAAAAGCATACTTACGTTAGTATGTATACACTATAAAGAACGATAAAACCACCACCCAGTTTCAAGCAGGGAATGCTACTTTCTCTGGGAGCTTACAACCTCTCCAGTCCTTTCCATCTGCCCTTCACTGGTAACCATTATTCCAAATTTGGCATTTATCTTTCCCTTGCTTTTCTTCATGGCATGTGTGTGTGTATAAATATATATTTTGTATATTTATAAAATATGTGATACTTATTTACTTTTCTTTCTACTGAAGTATCACATCTGCACAGAAATGTGCACAGACCGTAAGTGTACAGTTTAATAGAAGTTCACCAACTGATCAAATGCAGGTAGTCGCAACTTATATCAAGAAATGGACCATCAGTACTATAGAATTTCCCTCACGCCCCCTCCCAGGCAAGAAAACCTCTACCCTTCGTTTTAAACACTGTATGATTTTTTTTTTCCACCAAGTTTTCATCCCCAAACAATATTGTTTAGTTTTATTAGATACTGGCAAACCTTTCCTAAGTGTTTTTACTAATTGATATTCCCATCATCAGTGTATGAGTTATGGCTGCTACATATTTTGCCGAACACTTAATACTGACAATTTTTAACACTGAGTTTTCCTCTCACTCTTGTAGGTGGGGAAAAGGCACCTAACTGTGGTCTTAATTTTCATTTCGTGATTTCTGATGTAGTTGAGCATTTTGTTCATGTTTACTGTTCTTCTGTTTTTTCCTGCTTTGGCAAGTGCCTGATTAAATCTAATCATAATTCCTCTGGCAAATATTAAAATACCACAATTGAAATCCTAATATAAACTATGTTTACTACAGAAAACAAGAGTAGTTTTGTAGAAAAATATTAAGTGCCAGTCTTAGAATCACTGTTTGCCATAAAGAAATAATTATTACCTGCTCTTTAATGTCTTGTAATTGTTGCTGCAACTTTTGCACATCAGCATTGACATTGGTATTATCCTTGTCCTTTTGTAACACTGGAATATTTCCACTTGCTATAATATAAACACAAAATTGTAATGTTGTGACACAATATTTTTTTATTTCTAAATTATTGTTTTGTTTATTAAAAACACAAGACTATTATTATTCAAATCCTCTTTAAAACTGATTTTCACATATGGATATCAGATACAGTAGTGACATTCAGTTATATTCCTTCATGTATAACCAATTCTCAAGAAGAAATAGCTTTGCACATTAATTTCTAATTATATTTAGCTCAGCTAGTCAACAGTTTACACACAGACTTCGGTTTTCCAAGGCTCTATCTGCTCCTTTGGCAAGCTCACAAATACATCGAATGCCTGTTTTCTCTATTCCTGTACTGTGCAAAACCACGAGGTAGGCAGCAAAGCACTGCACCCATTCCGGCAGCAATAATTATCTTAGAGTCACTTAGATGCTATTTATGAGAACACCCAAAACCTAGCCTCCTTCCTTTATGCCAAATTCTGCTTGTTGTTACTGATCTAAGATGAAAAGCCCACGAAAGAAAGGCCGTTATCAGTAGGCCTGCTAAATGGAGGGAAATTTTTCATTTCACTTTTCCTACACTCTAGATTCTTGGTCTTTTAGTTTAGTTAAACTGTCCCTGGGATCTTTATTGTTTTATTGATGGTGAAGTCAAAAAGCCATGGGCAGAAGTGGCTACACTGAAGTTCTTCATCTGTGCACAGAACAAGGAAATCAAAGCTAACATCCAGCTTATATCCAGCACAAAGACAGAAAACATCCTTACATAGAAGTACTACTGACAGCTGTACAAATACTGAAAAGGCTGAAGGCAAACAAGGTACTTTTCACCTTTCCACTTGTCCACTGGGTTACACTTGGGTTTATTTACAGTTACTCTGTCACAAACAATTACTATTACACAGAATACTTAAATGCAGTGGGTAAATCCGCTACATAAAGGAATGAGGCATTTACCACTTGTGTAAAGAGAAAAAAGTAATTTGTAATATGATGTTCCCCCAGCTTACACTAAATTTCATCTTAAAAATATAAAATTTTCTTCAAGCAAAAATACAATAATATTCTTTAAAACATACACAGGGGCTTTAAAGATTAACGTTTAAAGTTCTATAATCATACCACAAACTAGAAAAACATAATTTCAGCTTTCTTGTAATATAAAAAGAGCAAAACCTTACTTGTTCCTCTGCAGACTCAGGTCATACACATTTTATAAGACAGCAGTGTACTGCACTTGAGAAGAGATGTTCATGCAAGTCCACAGCACAGGGAAGTAAACAAAGGCTTAAGAAAACCCACTTACAGATATCATCAGTAGCATCTTCTGAACTTTTCCCTCCACAACACATAATGAAAGGCACTCTTCGTTCAACTACTGCCCGGCACTGCACACACTTTTTCATGAGGCTGGCACAGTCTGCAAATTGCAACAGAAAGAGAATGTGAATTAGGAGGGGAGAGCTGCATTTCTCTACCCATTTTTAAAGAACTTAAATTTAACACTGAGGTAAACATTAAGCAATCAATATACAATTCTACCTTCTTAAAATATTATCAACCTAAGAATGTATACTGTCCACTGGTTAGCCCTAGAATAGATAGCCCATCATTATGAAAATGACATTTTCTAATACACTGAAATAAATTGTGAAATGGAGTTGTTTTTAAAAAATAAGTAATATAATAAACATTTCAAGATCCTAAGGCTTAAGAATAAAGGAGGGAGACACCCTTCATAAGTTTTAACTAATACTAGAATTATAAGGTTGCTCACATGATTAATTTTCTAAAAATACTCTATTGTAAATAGCTTATCTCTACAATTCCTAAAGTATATTGAACAACTTCTCTCCCTTCTCTATCAAACTGATGCAGTCTAAGAAGGAAATTGCTTAGTGGACACTTTTTAAATTTTACAGCAGAAATGTACCATAATGGACTATGTAATACCCATATATATCAGAAGAATGCTCTTCCATTCCAAGAACTACCTAGGCGCAATGATAGACTGTGGATTGTTAACACTTCATGTGAAGTTAATTAATTATAACATTAAAAAAAAAACAGGACTTCCATATATTCTTTCCCACTAGCATTTATTATGAAAGTCAAACCATACCTTAGCTTAAGTACAAAGTGTCTTTGTCATTTCAAAAATTAACAACAAAAACTGTGACACGATGCCCAGGGATAACTGATGACAAGATACTACACTTCAAGAAAGCCCAAAACCACTGACACAGGCACAGCGAGGCACACACTCCTTAACGGGGCTTCCACTGCTGGACAGGGCTTCATCAAGGCCGATCTTACGCCAAGGCCCAAAGAGATGTGCTGGTGCTGGCCTATGGAAGATGCACGAGGGGAGCTAATGCAAGTGGAAATGTGGTCTAGGATCTGTCTTCAAGCTGAGGGCAGCCTATTTTCTTAAAATGAAAGGATTAATTTAATTGCTTCATTTATAATATGTAACCACAATCATTTCTTTACAACTGTTAAATTACATTGTTTTACTCTTTCTATGTATTTCTATACTGTTTCTTCAGTCCCTCCAAAAGGGAGCTCATCTCTCTCTCCTTCCCTCCACCTGTCAAGGTACTTCCTACTCTCAAGGTCTCCCTAACTCTTGCATCACATTATTGTAATGTGGGCTCGGGACCAAACTACCTTACTGTGTACTCCTTAAGACAGTGACATTTTCCACCTCCGTTCCATCTTCACTACCACATAAATGTTTAACAACATGTCTGTAAAATGGAGAAAATAAGCTACTTCTTAGCACTGTTGTGAAGATAAATGAGGAAATACTCAGAGATTAAAATGTCTGGTACAAGTTAAGAGCTCAATAAAAGTTAGCATTTGCTCTTATTACATTTTAAAGTAAAGACAATGTAAAAACTTTAGGAAGCTCCTGGGGAAAATACTATAGTAAAGCTGTAGAATCTGTTATCAACTACTAATTATAACCAGCTTTCTAGTCTCCATAGGTATCACTTTTGTCTACGACAGGGGTCAGCAAATCACAGCCTGCAGGCCAAACCCAACCAGGCAGCTGCTGGCATAAACAAAAGTTTTCAGGCAACAGTCATCCCTCCCATTTCCATACAGTCTATGGCTGCTGCACTGCCAACGGAAGAGTTGAGCAGCTGGAAAGTGTTGAGGAAAGGGAAGAGGACAATGCTAAACAGTGTATGAACTTGACCAAGGGGACTATAAAAAAGCAAAGGCCTTCAAGAGAATATGCCTTAGAGATAGATTAAAACATCTCTTAAATCTTAGTATTTCCTCACAAAGATGTCCATAAGCCTTTTTGACATAAAGACTAAGGTTAAGAAGGCCAGACATGAGAGCCCCAATGGTTGCTGTACATGGTTCAATAATGGGGAAGGTATGTGGAGAGGCAATATTACTGTTAATACAAATGAAGATGTGCTAATTTTATATGGGATAAAGGCCAGACTAAATGTTTCAATATTTATTTTTGGAAAAAAAACTTCTATTGTGTGTCAGAAGAGATCATTTTGTGCTAATATAAATGAAATCAAAACTGAGCTGCTAGAACACTGCATATTCACCCTTCTTTAACACCCAGGAGCAAGAAGGGAAACAGGCAACATTCTAATACAGAGGAAGAATGGAGGGTAACAGTGACCCACCAACTTCTTTGTGAGTTATCAAAAAAATTTTTTCTAAGGTATGATTTGTTTCCCTTTCTATTTTTATAACAATACTGAGGAAGTTTTGTGTAGGTTACTTACTTTCACAAGCACACATGTGTCCACAAGGTTGAAAAAGAACAGCTGCTTTCTTGTCAGAGCACACAACGCATTCTTCAATCTGCAAAACAGAGGCACAGCACAAGTGTGAACATCTACAGATAAACTCAGTAACGCGACAGTTCCTTTTGTAGCCAAATCTATTTCCTCTATAAGGAAATGCACTAAGCACAGAGAAATTTAACACGTTCTTCTCTGTCCTCTGCTCTTTGGGTCACTTGTTTTCATACCTTTAAACACTCTGGCTTAACAGGTTCTACTTCTACTACTCTCTCTGCCTGTCCTAAAGAATTTATGTAATATAGTCTATATATTTATAGGGGAAAACTCCATTTCCTTTGAGGTCAGGGAGACTAGAAGAAACTCCAATTTTCTTTTTTTCAAAAACTACTTGAGCAAAAAGTAAAAGGCGCAAATAAAAGATAATACAAATAATTGCCTGAGATAAGATAGACTTCTAATAGTAATAAAAATCTAGGCAGATTAGCCAGACTGCCAAACCTCAAGGGAGAGTTTTCTATCTATCTCTACCTAAGGAACTCTACCTAATGCATCCTTTCCAGGACTTGGTCAATTCCCCCACGCTGGCTGGAGCCCAAAACTTTGGACTGTTCTCTCTCCCTGATCTCTAAATCCACAAGTTTTCTACAACCTACTCATAATTCCCCTTAATTTTACCTCCTTTTCATCTCCACTTAATCTGAGTCCTGGGTGCATACTATTTCTTACCCTTGGCTCCAGCTTCCTTTCTCTCTCCTCCCATCACTTCACATCCCTCTTTCACCTATTCTTCTCCCTCTGGCACATATTTACCCATATCTTGTGTCATTAAATATTACTGCCTCCAAAATGATGATTACCACCTACCTATCACTTCACCTTAACAACCAAATATTGCAGGTACTCTCTGTGGACTTTCCCAACTTATACCTTGCTATGTATGGAAAATTTCCATAGTTGTAATTACAGTAGGAAGCAGTAAGACACTTGCTCCTGGATTCAACTTCTAGCTCCAATAATAACAAATCACCTAACATTGTTGAGCCACAGATTTTTTTTTTTAATCTGAACAATAAAGAGCAATCCTTCTTCCCAGGAGGGTAGATTAAATCAGATATTATGTGTAGTGTGTCTAGTTCAATGTCCAATACAAAATCAGTGCCCAATACATGGTAACTCTCTTCTCTATATAATAATATGCTGGGTTTAAAAATATTTCCAACGCAAGAATGTATTAAATGTTACCTGAATTATTTATAAGAGTTTAAAATAACCTATCAAACTGATATAACAATCATTTACTAATCAATCGCCTATTATTTTTAAAAAATCTTTGTAACCTTATCCTTTTCCCCCTACCAGATATTTTCTGCAGGTTATTTTGCAGAGAGTGGAATTACTAAATCAAAGCACATTTACTATAAAGATACAGTCAGGATGAGCTCTCAAAGTTGTGAAGCTATGTATGTGGCTTAGTATCCAGCAGTGTTAAAAAGGGCACCCATTTCCCATTTTTCTGGCTAGTATTCTTAAAATTTTAATTTTGCTAGTTTGACAGGAATGGCTAATGGTAACTCATAATTTTTATTTCTATTTCTTTAATTACTAAAGGAACCAGGCTTATTTATTCACCCTCCCTCCAAATACTAGTTTCTGAATTTATCTTCAGTAAGTATGTTCATTATTCTTTAACCACTTGGGGTCACTATTTCTTTATACTGAAAAGCTTTGCAACCAACCTGGCAAATCTATTTGGTGGGCATGTTGGTTTTTGTACTTTTCTTCAGGTTTAAAAATGTCGTAATTTGAAAAACAAACTGAAAGCCTAGTAATTCTTGGAATTTACAAGGGTCTAAGAGAGAATGACAGCATATTCCTTCCTCTCTGCCTACCTGTTTCATTCATTTCCCTTTGTTGACATTGTTCTTAATTTTGTCTGTGTATCATAACACAGAATAAAGAACAAGGGCTTAAAATTTTTAACAAAGATATATTCATTTGGATCAGAAGAAAACATCCAGCCTTAGAATGTGCCCCATGAAAACGTAAGAAGCACTGGTATCATCTTAAGTCACTGCCATCCAGCTAATTCACTGTGAGAATTGATGCAGCTCCTCCCTAATTAATGAAGATTAATGACTATCTTATGTAACACCCAGAGAAAAACAAAGAGAATACAAAGAAGGGAATGGAAAAAGTACAAACTTCACACATGAAACCAAAGAAAACCAACAATATCTTTTGGTTTAAACTACTCACTTTCAGGGAAATCATTTTGAAAGAGACTTAAATCTCACTATACATACTTACCACACTGATAGACACAGAAACTAAAAAGAGAAATAACTATTTCAGTAAAACAAAAGAGTGAGATGGTACTGTTATGATAAAGCATTGGGTTACATGGGGAAAGAATGAAACCAGAAACCCAGAAATAATACTTCTCAAAAAGCAAAAAGAGACGAGATAAAAAGCTCAGCATGGATACAGAATTTGGTCATCGCTGACTACAGGATGATCAGACTTTATTTGCCTGCTGGTGGGACATAATACAAAAGAGTAGCGTCATCTGTGAGGTTTTCTTGCCAAAATGTTTAAGGTGATCTTTATTGAGCCATTAGGTCTAACTTCCAGTTTATAACAAACACAATTCAATGCAATTCCTATCAAAATACCAACAGCATTCTTCAATGAACTAGAGAAAATCGTTCTAAAATTCATATGGAACCACAGAAGACCTCAAATAGCCAAAGCAATTCTGAGAAGGAAGAATAAAGCTGGGGGCATTATGCTCCCCAACTTCAAGCTCTACTACAAAGCCACAGTAATTAAGACAATCTGGTACTGGCACAAGAACAGACCCATAGACCAATGGAACAGACTAGAGAGCTATGATATAAACCCAACCATATATGGTCAATTAATATATGATAAAGGAGCCATGGACATACAATGGGGAAATGACAGCCTCTTCAACAGCTGGTGTTGGCAAAACTGGACAGCTACGTGCAAGAGAATGAAACTGGATTATTGTTTAACCCCATACACAAAAGTAAACTCGAAATGGATCAAAGACTTGAATGTAAGTCATGAAACCATAAAACTCTTAGAAGACAACATAGGCAAAAATCTCCTGAATATACGCATGAGCAACTTCTTTCTGAATGCATTTCCTCGAGCAAGGGAAACAAAAGCAAAAATGAACTCATGGGACTACATCAAACTAAAAAGTTTCTGTACTGCAAAGGACACCATCGACAGAACAAAAAGGCATCCTACAGTATGGGAGAATATATTTGTAAATGACATCCGACAAGGGGTTAACATCCAAAATATATAAAGAACTTACATACCTCAACACCCAAAAAACCAAATAACCTGATTAAAAAATGGGCAGAGGATATGAAGAGACAGTTCTCTAAAGAAGAAATTCAGATGGCCAACAGACACATGAAAAGATGCTCCACATCACTAACCATCAGGGAAATGCAAATTAAAACCACAATGAGGTATCACCTCACACCAGAAAGGATGGCCAGCATCGAAAAGACTAAGAACAACAAATGCTGGCAAGGATGCAGAGAAAGGGCAACCCTCCTACACTGCTGGTGAGAATTTAAGCTAGTGCAACCACTGTGGAAAGCAATATGGAGGTTCCTCAAAAAACTAAAAATAGAAATACCATTTGACCCGGGAATCCCACTCCTTGGAATTTACCCAAAGAATACAACTTCTCAGATTCAAAAAGATATATACACCCCTGTATTTATCGCAGCACTTTTTACAATAGCCAAGATATGGAAGCAACCTAAATGCCCATCAGTAGATGAATCAATAAAGAAGATGAGGTACATATACACAATGGAATACTATCCAGCCATAAGAAAGAAACAAATCCTACCATTTGCAACAACGTGGTTGGAGCTGGAGGACATTATGCTCAGTGAAATAAACCAGACGGAGAAAGACAAGTGCCAAATCATTTCCCTCATTTGTAGAGTATAACAATGAAGCAAAACTGAAGGAACAAAATAGCAGCAGACTCAGAGACTCCAAGAAGGGACTAGTGGTTACCAAAGGGGAGGGGTGTGAGGGTGGATGGGGAGGGAGGGAGAAGGGGATTGAGGGGTACTATGTTTAGTACACATGGTGTGGGGGGTCACGGGGAGAACAGTGTAGCACAGAGAAAGCACATAGTGCATCTGTGGCATCTTGCTGCACTGATGGACAGTGACTGGATTGGGGTATGGGTAGAGACTTGATAATATGGGTAAATGTAGTAACCACATTGTTTTTTCATGTGAAACCTTCCTAAGAGTGTATATCAATAATGTCTTAATAAAAAATTAGGAAAAAAAAAAGAAACACGAGGATTCAGAGACAAATTAACCACCACCGTGATTAAACAATCAAACAAATCCATAACACATGACAGTCTACAAAAAAAAATCAACTGGTCTTTTAAAAGATGAACACAGTACTGATAGTCCATGCAATCAAAAAAGGCACAACACACAAATAAGTACAATATGATGGGGACACTTGAGTTATAAGGGGCTTTGAAAACAAAATACATTATTTTTATTTTTAACTATTATAGTTCATGTGTAAAAAAGGAAACTCATAGTTGATCTCCTGATAAAGATATAATTATACATTCCTAAATTGAAATCATTCTTTAGGAGACCAGAAGGAGACTAAATGGCAACACATAATCTAATTTATAATTAATTAGAGTCTCAAAGAACTTTATAAAATGGCAAAATGCTGTTATTAAAAATATATTACCTTTGTCCTGGATTGAACTTGTTCTTTACAGATGAGGCATTTCTTGACTCGTGGAGAACATAAAGAACAGGTAGCAATATGTCCACATGGGCCAAAAAGAGTATCTCTCTTCATATCTGAACACACCATGCACTCTTCTAAGGTTTCAGAATCATTATTAATCATAGAAGGACTTCGAGAACCCACTTGACCACTAATAAAAGAAAACACATCTAATCAAGCCCACGTGAAAATTTCTATTTCAAATTCATTAATTTAAATGTTTCAAAAACATTGAGAGCACCATGAATATATGTAAGAACAGCTTTAGCCATATTAAAAAACTAAGCTTTCACATCTGTATATGAAACACTATATACTGTTCTATTTATAAAAATCTCTGCATCTTTATACACTTCTAATACTGTTCAAATTTCAAACTGAACAAATCATCACCCAATGGAAAAGGGTGAAACTTTTTCTAACAAAGAAATCCAAAATACTAGTTTAAAAAAATTTAACATAAACATAGTTTCATCCAGAATCTGCTTTATCTATATAGAACCAGCAAAGGAAGGCACTGGAGTAAAACAAAAATCGTAACTAGAGCCCATGTTAGTTGTCCCAACTACAGACAGAGTAAACACCACCAGAGTCCACAACTGATAGGCACTGAGGGAAATATGTCACTGCAGCTGCTGCCTTGGTATTTCTTTCAATGAATCCTTAAGCAGCATAAAATTCTATTACAGAAAGACAGAACACATCTACCAATATATGGACAAAAGACACAGAAATACAAATATACATGACCAATTACAGCTATAGGAATGGGACACCTTTTCTACCACAATCTTCAGAAACTCATGAACCTGTCCACACACACATACACAAAGTGGTTTTGTCTTAGACCCCACGGTTAAAGCCACTACTGTAGTTACAGTGCCTTGTATCTACATAATTTTAGATGCACTTTTTGTAATAAAATTTTTTATTCCTTTAGGATACACTTAAAGAAATGTGTATCTCACTATACTAACTTCTGTATAACACAGCTCTATGCACAGATTCCAGAGAGATGTCATTTCATCCTACACACAAATTATAAGACAACCAAGAGAGCACAAAGATCAAGGGAAAACTACTGAAATATTCAATAAGAACCAGGTAAAAGGAGCAATAACAGTTATACAGCATCATTTGGATGAAGAAGTAATGAGGTAAAACTATTTGTTATATATAATATCATAATAGGAAAATCAGTTATACCATAAATAATAATTAAAATCATTTACAAATGATCATTCTTAGGGAAAACTCCATCAGGAACAGGTTCATTCATGTGCTCATTCGTTCAGTCCATCATTGATACTTACAGAGTGCCTGTCAGGCACTGTGCAGGTTGCTGGATTATTAGAGTTTGGGTGAGATATACTCTGTTGGTGAGCATGTCAATTGCCTCTTAGGAAGAGTCTATTAAAATTTTAAATACATCTAACACTAATCATAGCAACTTCACTAGTAAAATTTTTTCTTTAGATAAATTCTTGTAACATACAGGAGTACTCGAAGTTTGACTAGTTTAGGGACATTTGTAGAGAATGCAGCACAAAGTAAGAGACATGATGTCTGTGGGAAAAATTTTAAGGCTCAACACAAAGACATTTTCAAGTAATCAAGTCTTCCAGTATGAAACCACAGGATACTTTATGTACAGAATATTATGAATATTAAAAATACAAACCTGACTTTTTCTTTATGACATTTTGCCAGTGCTTTGCAGAGACTTGGATCAGGACAGAGATCAAGAGGCGACTGACCCTTCTTATTTCGAATGCTAAGGTCAGCGCCATTGGCAGCCAAGAAACAGGCAATAGATGCTGCACTTTTCTTCTCTGCACCCTGGGTACCAAGTCCCATTATTAACTGAAATCAAATGAAAAAAGTCATTATTTTCCCTTTAGGAATCTGTTATCAATTCTCACCAAAAAACTGTGTGTGTGTGCATGTGTGTATGTACTATAAATAAAAATACATGTCTGGGAAGAACTTACAGCCTATACAGATATGGTGGACATTCATGAGTTGCAGTCCTAATATCCATTCCCCTTCACACACACACTCCAATTTCTCAGGCATATAGTTTGATGACTGACCTACTCTCCAGTTTTAGAGGTGGACAGAAGAAGGACCAAACCAGTCAGATACACACCGCATCTATGAGACTAGTTCAGGAATGACATAACCCAAATCAGATCAATTAAGGCCAATACAACTCAATAAGAGGACTTCTGATTGAGATATTAAGGACACAGAACTTGCTATTCTACTCAATTTGACTCTGCAGCTGCTAGCAACCAGTTTGAAACAATGAAGGGAGATACAATGGAGAAAAGAATCAATACCTAAGAAGTGGACCAACAAATGGGGAATAAGAGAAATCAGATTCTGAGCTAGTAATTTAAACATCTTTTCTGAAAATAGTCCAATAATCATTAACATTAATGAAGTGTCTACAGTGGACCAAGTATTATTAAGAACTTTCCACTAATTAATTCATTTAATATTTACAACCACCTTATGAGTAATTACTCCCCTTCATTTTAAAATGAGAAAAATGAAGTAAAGAATTTTCCACAAAGGCAGCAAGAACCCCTTTATATTCTTAAAAATTATTTTAAAATTCATATAGGAAGGCAAAGGACTTAAAACAAACAACCTTGAAAAAGACAATGAAAGTTAGAGGACATAGACTATCTGACTTGAACATTTATCATAATATAAGCTACAGGAATGAGGACAGTAGGGTTGACATCACAAAGCTAGAGCCACAGACCCAGGAAGACTTCACATACATGGTTAACTAATTTTGGACAAAGGCACAAGCAATACGGTAGAAGAAGAAAGTCTTTTCAACCAATGGTTCTGGTATCCATACGTAAAAAGAATGAATTTTATACTATATATATATATATATACATATACAAATTCACTCAAAATGAATCACAGACCTAAAGGTAACAGCTAAAAGTTTATGAACTTCTAGTATAAAATAGAGAACCTTAATGACCTTGGGTTTGGCAAAGATTTCTCAGAACACAAAAAGTACAAATAATGAAAGAAAAGCTGGTAAATTAGATACATCAAAATGAAGAACTTCTGCTCTTCCAAAAACACTTAAATGAAAGAAAAGACAAGCCACAGACTGGGGGATATAGGTGCATATCACATATCTGGTAAATAACTTGTATTCAGATTATATAAAGAACTTTCAACACTCAACAGTAAGAAAAGAGCTCAACAGAACAATGAACAAAAGGTTTGAACAGATACTTCATCAAATATATGTGAGTGGCAAACAAATGAATGAAAAGACGTCCAATGTCAGTAGTCATTAGGGAAATGCAAATTAAAATCATAATGAGCTACAACTACATATCTATCTGAATGGCTGAAGTTAAAAAAAGAACCAAACAACTTTGGTAAGAATGTGAAGCAATATAGTGAAATAAGTCAGGCAGAGAAAGACAAATACCAAATAATTTCCCTCGTTTGTGGAGTATAACAACAAAGCAAAACTGAAGGAACAAAATAGCAGTAGACTCACAACTCCCAAGAAGGGACTAGTGGTTACCAAAGGGGAGGGGTGGCAGAGGGCTGCTGGGGAGGGATGGAGAAGGGGATTGTGGGGTATCATGATTGGTGCACATGGTGTGTTGGGGGTCATGGGGAAGAAAGTGTAGCTCAGAGAAGGCAAACAGGGACTCTGGCATCTTACTACACTGATGGACAGTGACTACAATGGGGTATGGGGAGGGACTTGATAATAAGGGTGAATGTAATAACTACACTGTTTTTCTTGTGAAACTTTAAGTGTGTATCAATGATACCTTAATAAAAAAAAAACCAAAGTAATACGAAAAATAGTTTAAAAAAAAAAGAATGTGAATCGATGTAGTCAGTATTGACTAGTATTTATTTCATGAACTAAATTTCTACATATGTAGCTCTGATAAAATATTATAGCAGATGCAGATTAAATTAGCCATAAATATAAGATCTTACATTAAAAGATGCTTCCACTTGTAGTGAATTACAATTATCTTTACTCACTGTGTTTTTGGATGGCTCCCAGGCAGCATCGACCTTCCCCACATCTTGCATATCTTGGAGCTGACGTAGCTGAGACAAGGTATGATGCCTCAAAGCTTCATGCAAAGGAGTATCCCCATCCTTATCCTGAATATCTAATTTGGCACCTGCACGGACCAAAAGCTAGAAGAGAAAGACATCTCATTTTGCTAAGGTATCCCCACCCATGAGAAATCACAGCCTATCTAAACAGCGAGAGAGCCCTAGACCTACCTGATGAAGTTGCCAGCTGCATTAAAGCTAATTATTTTTATGATTTTCTTGCTATTACTCTATAACCCTTCCTTACAAAAAGCAACGAGCTCTGGTTACTCAAATATCAAATTAGAGAAAACAGAAAGAAATGACAACCAATATACTGCTTAACTCACCTACTCTAAGATAATATAACTGGAAGAAATTTGGGACTTTTTTTTCCTCCTTTTAATTTCAGATATGTAAGTTGGGATATTTTAAATACTTCCAATAGGACCAAATCATATGTTCAAATTCTTCTATTACTCAAACAAGCAAAAATTATTTATTCCATTTTCTTTAGTCGATTTTCTCCAAATGTATGGTCATAGGAAAAGCCCAAATACCACAGATAAAGAACTTTTAGCATGAGCAATTTCAAATCATAAATGTGAAGTGTTTACTGAACTACAACCTCTTACATAAAATGCATAAGGATATATTTCAATAGACATTGTAAGGATTAAATATAACTTTAAGACTTTACTTATGGTACCTTAATAATTTTCCTAATATTTTTACAAATGCTATTAGAATCTTAGAAAAACACCATATAAAGAAACCAATCTCAAGCACATGGTTTTATCTGTCATGGCCAATTACCAATTTTTACTTTGTTCCAAAAACATTAGATAAAGTGTCACTCTGGTGCAGTGTTTCTCAAATGTGAACATCCATCAGAATTATATAAAGAGCTTGTTAAATCACAGATGGCCACTCCCACCCTGGAGGTTCTGAGTTGGTTGGTCTGAGGTGGGGCCCAAGAATCTACTTTCCTACTAAAGTCCCAAGTGACGCTGACACTGTAGGGTCAGCCTCCCAACCCTAAGAATCATTGCTCTACAAAAAAATTTTAAACAGATCATCTTTCAAGTATTTTTTTCTGGATTTACTAATTACCAGAGTAGTAAAAAAAAAAATACATTATTTCAAAAGCATATAAAATAAAAATGTTATTTCATACTTTTTGAATCTGTGTGGCAAACATACAGTCATAGCTTTTAATTATAGTTTACTCTCAATGACACAAATTAAGAGGAGAATGTACTTTTTAAAAACTAATGGTACTTTGAAATTCTGTGATTTAATATTTTGGGAATTCACAAATCTGTCAACAAAATTATAAAGACACTGAATAGTAGAATTCTAAGATTTTCCCTATTATAAGTTAAAACTTTTCACCCAACTGATGTAAAATACCCTAAAATCATAATTTTTTACATCTAGCTATGCGTTTGGAGAAATCTAACAATGTATCACTTAAATTTTCAAAATGTTCTAGAAATCCTTCTGGTTAAAACACACTGTAAGCCAAGATTCATGTTATAAACACTTTACCCTCACAATCTGGGTGTGCTGTCTTTCAACAGCAAGGTGTAGGGCAGTTTGTTGGTTCACGTTCTGGATATCCAAGTTTGCATTACCCTGAACAAGAACAAAGTTTACATAGTTAAAATCTGGCAACAGTGAACAATACTAAAACTAACTCTTTCTGGAGAATTAACTAATACAGGACACTGCTGACCACTCTCCTCTCCTCTAGCTGCTGAAACATTGTTCACAGGGTAAGAGTTGCTGGTAATACAGGAAGAACTGGATGGGACAGCAAACCTTCTGAAGTGGAACCATGAGTTCAAATTAATTTTTTTTATCACAGTGACTCCATCTAAGAACAATTAGGCGAAGTACAATACAGAATTCAAACACAGCTCTTTCAATCTCTATTATAGAGCAATGGAGATAATCAGCTAAACAGTTTTAACTAAACTATTAATTAGTATTTTAACTAAACAGTATTTCCTGAAAAGTTGTATTAATGAGTCTTTGTATTAGAATTAAACTTAGATTTACTTTAATGACCTAATAAGATTGCTTCTTCTTGTTGCATAACTGAGCTCTTCCTCACTCAGTAAAAAGGAACTTTGCTTCCGGGTAAAAAGAAATGCTTAATTAAGTACAGAAAAACTCTTACTAAAGGGAGAGCAGGAAGTTCTACCAGGGTCCTGACATGGCCAGAAGACTATATGAGAACCGCTGATGCCAAAGACAGAGGGAGGGCTGAGGAGCAAAAGCACTGAACTTAGCATCAGGGGTACCAAGGTTCAAGTGCCGTCACTTATGAGCTTCGTGAACTTAGGCAAGCATTCACTATGCCACTTCATGTCTATTTCCTCAGTTCTAACGTGGTGCTAGTACAGTCTGTTTCACAGGGCCAATGTGATGATCAGGGTAGGCTGCCTCACAATATGCCACTTTGGCATGGTGATTATTTTGAATTAAAGTTACTTAGGAAATAGCCAGTGCAGGGACACTCTGACCCTTCTTTTCCCCCCTGAAAGCTGGAAATAAATTCCCCATGGGAAAGCTACCCTCCCTGTGCCTGGAGGGTAGAAGGCATTCTTATCACCAGAAATTGGAAAGTCAGGGCCAAGAAGGCTGTACAAACAAACTGTTACTTCTTCACTTATTTTCCTATCCCAAGCCCAAACACCTTTATCAATTCTTCACAAATAACTGTTTAAAAAGTATAAAAGCTGCCTGCTATGGTCACGTCAGAATCTATTTTTATGAGCTCCTGTATGTATGAAATTAAACACGTTTCTCCTGTTGATCTGTGTTAGGTTAACTTAATAATTAAACCAGCCAAAGTACCTAGAAGAAAGGAAAAATTTTCCTCCCCTACAGTAAGGAGTAAGAAAAATAACACTTAAACTGCCTAACACAATGTCTGGCACAAGAACAAAAAAACAGGAAATTAAGTCCTACATATTCAAAAGATAAACTTTATCATTCCGTTAACATCTTAGAGCCAACCATGCACTCTGATTCCACCTGTACCCTGCTTGGAGTATCAGGTGGGGCTGAAACTCCAGTGATGTTATGACATCTTCTGGCAGATGGGAGTTTCTGGTTTATCATTTATGTTTCTCTGAGTGCAATCATGAGATACCTGATCTCACCTTGTTTTCTTATCATGTCTGTTCTCATGTAAATGCAGAAAGTGAGGGATTTTCTTTTTAAGTTTCCTGACCTTTTCCATCATTTACATTTTCCAAAGTAGTACTCAGTACTCATTATTATAGGATGTACCATAATTCATTTACCCAGACATTACTTTATAAACATTTGGCTGCTTCCAGCTTGGGATTATTATGAGCTGTTACAAATATTTAGTATGAGTATTTGCATGGGAATGTGTCCTCAGTTCTCCTGGGGATGTACCTAGAAATGGGGTTGCTGGTTCATATAATGAAACAGTTTAACACTTTAAAAGAAACTACAAAATTGTGTTTCAAAGTGGCTGCTTTAAAAAACAAACATCAGCAATGTACATGGATTCGATGGCTCCACATCCTAACCAACACTTGGTTCTGTTGGTCTTTTTAATTTTAGTCCCCTCAGTTGACTGTAGTATCTCAGTGTGGGTGTAGTTTGTTTCCCCAATGACAAATAGTAACTTAAGCAAGGTCACAAGATATACAATCAGTATACAAAACCTAACTGTATTTCTATATACTTACTAGCAATATACAAGTAGAAACTAAAATTTTAAGACAATTTACAATAGCATAAAAAAACTAAAGATAAATCTAGTATGTGCAAGAACAATCAAACTTCTAAAAGACTCTAATGCAAACTAACAGTCTGATTCTAAAATTGAAATTGAAATTCAAAAGATCTAGAGTATTAAAGTAATTCTAAGAAAGAAGAACAAAGTTGGAGGACTGAAGTGATTTCAAGACTTCTATAAAGCAACAATAACAAAAACACTATTACTGGCATGGGTCAGTCAACTAGACTTTGATGAAAAGGCAATTATCATAATTAACAACACTTTTGAAGATAATAATTTTAATAATAAAGGCTTAAACTGGCAGGACAAAGATGGTTTAACTTTAAGCTATTTCCTTACCTAAACTTCCATAGTTTATGGAGTATCTACCTTATGACCTGCTGCTTAAGTATATCTGATGTACTACTTACAAAATTGTTCTACTGTTTCATCTTTTTAACTAGACTGAGAGTTCCTTGAAGTCAGAGATCATAGGCTTTGGTAACTTCAGGGCTTTTATATGGCATATACTTGACTGAGACATTTAAATATTTTGCTGAGTATACTAAAACATCATAAAACTGCAATAAATAGGTTCCCAAGAAATCTAACCTCATAAAAATGTGGAGTCATCTTACATCAGAGATTAATGAAATGACTACAGTGAGCCTGTGCTGCTGCCCAACCAGATTCCAGGGGTCTAGCAGCAGTTGTGAACTGAATCTCCAGACCCTTGCTGCAGCCTGGTGTGACCTGATGGCAACTGGCCACACCAGCTTAGATGTTAACATGCTGAGTTCTGATCCTGTGACTGATGGGCACTTCTACAAGAGTGGCAGCAATTCTGGGAAATTCCTGTTAGTTGATGCCCATCTCATTTGGCCCAATCCAGGAATACTAGGCAGAGGGAACAGTGGGGACTGAGGAATATATACACATACATATATATATATATACACACACACACACACACACACACACACACACACACACACACTTCCCTCCATGAAGAACCAGTGTTAGGCAGAAGACTACACTCTGATTATGCATCCTCATGGGTTTTACTGTAACCTAGGAAAGTAATAAATAAATGGGAATGGTCCAAAACTGTTAAAAATTAACTGCTTTTCCTACCTGATGTACCAACAGTTCAGCCACTTCCACATGATTGTTAAGTGCAGCAAGATGCAAGGCAGTATAACCATCATCTTTCTTCTCATCTACAATCCATGGTCTTGGTAATTTGGATAGTAAAACACGCATTGCACTGAAAGTCAAATTTACATTACTTTGATATTTGTATAATCTCATATTTAAGTATTCTATTTTCTTCAGGAAAAATATACAAGAGAAAGTTCTGAAACCAAATGAAAATACTATTCTTTAAATTATGCCCTTAAAGAGACATAGAAAATTCCATTTTTTCTAAATCTAAATGTGTAATTTTTTTATACTTTAAGAGGTGAACTACCAACATTTGGAGAATAGAATCAAAACAAAATGAGTGTGCTACAAAAGGGAAACATGAGAGAAAAAAACCAATGGAGAAATAAATATGCCCTCACAAGGACACAATTTGGTTTTGTGTAATCTCTTAGATTCAATTTTGAATAGTACCTACTAAAAAGAGTTAATAAAAAAACAACCAGGTAACAACAGTAACAAAGTAGGAAAAATAGTGATTATGAAAACTAATTTTATATAGCTGGCAGACTATCATGAACTGCAGAGCTACTAAAAACTGCTAAGTATGTCAGTGCTAAATCCAGTTGATATCAAAACATACAAAATGGTAATTATAATTTAGTACTTAAAATTTAAGGAGTAACAAAACATTTCCTGAACAAAAAAGACAGTTATCTTAAAGACCATCAAAGATTAAAGCATAAAAGAGCAAGAGAACTAATGAACAAGAAACGATGTTTCTTGAAGAAGCTAGCCCACCCCTGCCAAAAAAAGAAAAGCAAAATCAGAAGCAACTTTTCTTACCATACACCAGTAACTTCCTAACAAGAAGGTTTTTCGTGGAAAAACCGTAATATAATTTACAGGGAAAAATACCTTAATATATTTCCTCACTAATTTTTTGTTAAAGACTGAACAGAAACCTGCTCCTGTAAAGAGTGTTATACTTGGCAAAGACAGTGTTGATATAATGTACATATATTAGACACTGAATCTTTCCCAACTAAAAAAAAGTAAAAAAGCCCTTGAAATTGTTCCAGTAGAACATAAAAGGGCAAAAAATAATACTAAGATACATGTTGGGATAGTTTCTCCTCTGGTATTTATGAGAAATAAAAATTTGAAGAGAGATGCTATAAATGTATAGAGAAACAGACTGAAGTTGTAACAAGAGTGTGTATGAATGAAACAGGAAGTCATTTAAAAAGTGAGAATAAGGCCTAACATGACCAAGAAAGTGTTTCTTTAATGGCAGTGGTCTATGAATCCCACATAGGAAGTTCAAGAAATCTCAGAACAGGCTCTGGAGGATCCAAGAACCTCAATAATTGTATTCAAATTTGGAAGTTTACAGCTTTTATCAGATTTTTGAACAGATTTACGACAAAGTATATTGAGAATCACAGCCTAAAGACACCCTTCAGTGGCTACTGAAGTTAAAATTATTGTGTAGGAATAACAGACTTCTGTCAATCTATGGAAAGCTATGACTGTCCTCCAGGGAAATACACATACACTCTTTACCTGCCACTTTAAGGAAGTCTACAAATCCCTCAGTCCTACATGAACCTATTACAAAGTTAAGGTTTCCTGCTTTAGTTCGTTTACTTTAATTATAAGGATTTTAATCCTCATTAAGTGGAATAAAATGCTAGATATTATGTAGACGTTGACTAAGATTTTTAATGGGGAAAAGTACTGGTACCACATTACACTACTGAATTTGGATTTGACATAATCATGATATTAACGCCAAACATTACTGCCCTATACATCTGACCATGCGAGAAACAGTTTATAAGGGTTTTACAAATCTTTTTGAGAGTTTAAAAGATGCAAGTATTAAATGTGAAAAAAGTTTTACTAAAAACAAAATTTAACCATTAAAAACTACAAACACTTGTTATTGATTTAAATAAGACTTTGATATGACTATGTTGCAAGAAATGGTGGTAATAGAGGATGTTCACAGTTGTAAATCTATGAACATTTTCCCTAACATGAAATCAGTAGATAATGTTCTAAAACTGACAGACAAAGAAACTGCAGGATAAGCTGCCAAGTTACTACAGCCAGTGGGGAGAGGCATGCGAGGTGAGGGATAAAGCAAAACATTGTTCTCTTTCATTATAAGCTTTGTGACAGTATTTGACTTACCTATGTAACATATATGTATATTAAACATTATAAACTTTGTTTATAGTTTGATTTTTTAAAAATTTTAGCCAAAACACTAAAATAACACTTGTGCTTAAACTCTTTTAAATTAGCAATTTTAGTCCTTGTAGCCAAGATATATAAATGCTGCATTAAGTTTTACATTATGAAGTATGGTCCAAGTTAATTTCCTGTAGTTTTTTTTTTTTTGTCACTGAGCTGGTTCTTACAGAACCACGTTTCCTACTGTCTTCCATTTTTGTTTCTGAAGTACATTCCTGTGTTATGTTGCCGAGAGCTGAAAGGAAGGAAAGGACAAAAGGAGTAATTCCTCCTGAGGCATAAGATGTCTGCTGAGATGGAGGAATCACTTACCTGCTCTCCTGGGCTGGCATTTCATAAGAGAACATGCTAAGGAAAGTTAAAGACCCTCAGAAAGAAGAGCCAATGGCTCAGAAAGTTACTAGGGCATTTAAACAGAAATAGTCTTGAAAGCTTATTGCCTCTCTACTCACAGTACTTTGTGCCTTTTGCCTTTTCCTCTCTCAGTACAATATGTATAAGTGAACTGTCAGAACAAGAGAAAGACAGTAATTCCAGGATACTGTTGGAAGAATAAAACTGAACTTTAGACCCTTCTAGATCATATTACACTAAGTAAATTAAATCCTAATATTAAAATGTAAAATTCAGATTCTCAGGGAGCAAGTTTTCATTTCAGAACAAATCTACCCTGTTAATTGGTCCCACCTATATATATAAATATTCTTTCTATGGGGTAGACAACCTTAGAAGTCCATAGTATAACCAGGAAAGCCAGTTGCAGGCTGTTCCCTGCAGTACCTTAGTTAATTAAGAGACTGTTGTTATGCTGCAAGCACTGAGGCCCAGAGTTGCCAGGATTAGGGTGTTACTAGCATAATAAATCAATAATTTTATTAAGCCAGGAGACTCACCTGTGGAGCACAATATATGAGATTTGGAGATAACTTTTCCCTAATGCGCAAATACTCTTCTTTATTTCTCAATCTGGTTGTTTTCCAAGAGGTTAAGGACATGGATGGTTTAAAGATAAGATCTTACTACCAGTTAAGCAGGCATTTGTGAACAGTGCCAAAGAAGCATTAAGTTCCAGAACAACTAATAGTGGTGCCCAGCATAATCCCTGGCACATGGTAATACTCAAACGTTTGCTGAATGATGAACAAATGAGTCCTAAGAAGTAGAAGGGACAAGCAGCTGCTACACTGGTATGTCATAGTCAAATGGCACTGGTTCCATTTTTAGGGCCTGCCATGCTTTCCAATCTTTCTTGCAGAAATAGGCAACATCTTTCCAAACTATGGAGGCCTTACACACTATTATTGCTTAGTGTAAAAATACATTAGAATAACACTATAGTACATATTAGGTGTTCAATAAATGCTTGCTAAAGAACAATTCCTCAAATAAGAAAGCACGTTAGCACAGAATCCATAAAGGAACTTTATGGATTGATCAATTCCAAGTAGTTCTTAGGGGCACACTATAAAAGCAGGTTAGTATGTAATATTCTAAACACATTTTTATTCAGTACACACCCCTATCTGAATATATGCAGACAAGAAGTCTAGGCAGCTTCTAAAAGGAGACCAAAAAGCTATCTGTGGTAACCACTTTAATAAGTGGCTTTGCTTTGCTTTCTTTCATCCAGCTACAGCTGGATGGAAAAACTGCAGTGAACAAATATTTTTACAAAGATCTTTTTAATTCTTTGGTGTGTTTTTTCTCCCCCACAAACACTTTTTTGACAGATACCATAATTAAAGGTTCATTGATTTAGCCTTAACTGATTAGCTATTTGGTAACATAGTGGAATTTAGCTCAAAATGAGATATACACAATGACAATAAGGCTGCAGAAGAGTTGTTTGGGTGTTTAGACAGCTAAAATTATCTATGAAATGACTGGTCAGTTCTTATCTCCCTTCTCTGTTGTAAGCCACAGAAGCCCACTTCAGTTATCTTCATATTCCCTTTGTGTACCTAGTACAAGGAGTTAAAAGTTTTGTTGAATGGAATGAATGGAGAAAGAAAATCAAATGAACATTTTCTGAAAATACTGAGGCAAGGATATTAGCAACATACTGTATTTCTGGTGTATGCTAAAGTCCCCAGGAGTAGTAATTCCCTTACTGATCTCATCATTACAAACCAGAGGAACAGCATGGAATAATGAAGAGCTCAGAGTCTGAAACGAAACTATATAGGTTCAAAATTGGGCATTAAGAAACTGAATGACTAGCAACTTAAGCAGTTTACTTTATTTCTATGCCTCATTTCCTAATCTACAAAATGTGAGAGGGATCACAAATCCTATCTCATAGGGTTATGAAAATTTTAAAGGGCTTAGAAGAGCGCCTGGCACTTAATATATTAGGTATGTATTTGCTAAAACAACAAAAATGTTCACTGCTACAAAATGGTTAGAAAAAATGGGGCAATTTAGAAACTGAAAATTAACCTTACACTCTGAGATGATATGTGTAAAATTGTTTCAGCATCTAGGAAAGCTAGCTCTTTAAAATTATCAAGTATCTACAGAAGCATTCTTTATGTCACTGTTTTAAAACAGCCATCCACAATAATTCTACTACTACAGTATGAAATGCTAAAGTCAAAAAAAATGTCAAGGACAAACTTCCCTTGTAGGAGAATGAGCCTAGAAAACCGATAATGGTTTTTCTTGACTCTTAACTGAATCAATCTTAAGAGAATATATTTAAATTAAGAACAAGGTCTAGTTGGTTTCTTTTGGGCATTTTTAGGTTTTTAAGATCCTAAGTTGTATCTCCACAGGTTTGTTTGATTTGATGCTATATTTTTTTCCTCCTTGGTTAGAAAAAATAAATTTCAGTGTTAAAATTTATTGTGAATATTCTAGTAAAATTTAGAACAAAAGATTTTTCCTTTGAGACATACACTATGAGGCAAAGTCATACAACAAATTAGTAACTATTTCAGTCTTTAGTAAAGTGTTAAATTATCATACCCAAAAGCTATTTCAGAAAATTAAATAGGAATAGAGATGCAGAAGGGAGGAAAAAACCACTTCACATTTGAAAATGAAATAGAACTTATTAGAATGCATTTTAATGGTTCTGTATGTATAGTTTCAATATAAAAGTACACAATTACTCACGAGTTCCAGACTTTTCACATAAGCATTAGAAAAAATTAACTTGACACTGAATTAAAAGTTTTTAGAGTTTCCAAAATTTCATTTATACCATCTTCTTCCCTAATGATGTTACTCTATCTTTAATATACAGGTTCTACTTACCATTTCTACATATTTTCCATTCAAACATTGTTCATTAAATTTAAAAAGCACATACAGAAACAACTGGCTGTAAAGATAACCCTACAAAATTCCTTTGGACCTTTAGCTATATAAAATGTCATCAATAATATTTTTCACCAACAAAAAATCAGGCTGAGATACATTTTGGCAGCAGAGGGATTTTACTTGTTCCATATCTGTGTCTAAAGACTATCTTGCTATGAGCCAGGGTAGTATTTTTCCTCTTTCCTTTTTTCTCTGCAGCACTTCTAAGTATAGTGACAGCCGCATCAGACTTTTCTAGTCTCAGCGCAAGCTCAGTGAAAATCTGGGAAATGTAAGTGGGAACATGAGAGACCGCTTTATTTGGCAGTGCTTTTAAAAAAAAAAAAAAAGGGCAGGACAAACGGCAAAGCAGTGTTTGGACCACAGGATGAACAATCAATAGGCAGAAAGCAAGAGAGAGCTTCCTCAGCTTTTGGATCGACAATCGACAGCTGAGAGACTATTTTTTGCTATGGTTGACTAAATATGGTCAGGGAAGAGAGAGGCACAAGAGAGCCTGTTTGCCTGGGAGTGCATGTTTCAAATGCTTAGCTGCCTATAAAGCTGTAACAGTTTAGCCTGTGGCCACTGAGGGAAGAATCTAAATTAACCTCTGTAGTGACCATGTGGAAGTTCTGACCTTGCTTGCAGACTTGACCTCTGGATATGACAAGGTAGCTTCAATACAAATCTACCATTTAATCCTGGAAACTAAAAACCAAAAAAACCTCACAGCAAGAAAGATACAGAATGTTTCCTGAGAAGTCAGAAGAACCAGTGTACTCTGGTGGCAAAGGAAAATAGGGTGAATGTCTACAGTTACTTTGGGGGAATGAGGTGTGTTTTGTTGTTTTTTGTCTTTTTTAGATTATAAAATTAACTTCCTCTACAACTTCTCCCCCTCTTCTGAAGTATTTCATCTGCAAAATAAGCAAGGTTCATCTTGGCTGCTGTAGCAACTGTCCCTGGTTGCTGAACTTTCTATACAGCAAATACAAAGTATTCATTATCTGTGCAATACTGGTTATATGACATTCCACATCAAATGACCAACTTTAATTCAGTTTTATTATTGTTTTTTTTTTTAAGGGGAAGGGAGAGGGCAGAGATGACTAATTTTTTTGTTCATTTGTTTTTCAAATTCATCTTAAAAGGTGAGGTTCTGTGCAATGATACTTCCCCTTACTTCACCTGGCTCAGGAAAAGTGCTGAATCAGCGAATAGAGTGAAGGAACAATCAAGATGAGATGGCTGCTGCTGATGTGACTCTCTAGGTCATTATGTCTCCTCCTGCTGCAGAAGCTGCATGGCACTAAGCTTACAAGGTAACAAAGCACTACCAGGCCTGTACTTTTAAGGATGCTTATGCCTTTCTGCATGCTTACCTATTATAGATTTGGTATGTTTTTATAGATAAATTCTATCTGGGCACAGCCTAATTTCAGAGTTCAAGTGGAGAGCTATGTAGTGTAAAAAGGAATGTTGTTTAATTATCATGGCAGATACCTCTTATTCTCAAAAACATACAATCCATAGCTGCCATTTACATAAGATTTTTGTTTTTATTGTTTCTCTTTACTGTTTCAAATTAAATGATTTTGCATCTCTAGTAAATCACACCTGCTTCCAAAGTACGCTACCTTTTTAAAACTGTTAACTTTCCATTTCAAGGTTTAGCCAACAAAGAAAGTTGGCACATCACAAAGTATTTTTTAATGCTTACGCATAGTTGACCAAAAAAATCAGAATGTGCAAGGTGAAATTCTAATGCTGCACTGCTGAAACTGCTGTAGTACTGGGCTATCTGCTGCTATGTCCTGATTTGCTCTCTCTCAGCTATACTAGCTTTTTAATCACAAGCTGCAGAAATTTTACTTTCCTGCCTTTTTTCCCCTCTTTCCCAAATCTGAAAATGACTTATCGTTTTCTTTTAAATTAACCTTTTAATGCCATAATAATTAAAGGCAACTCACCAACTGTAATTTTTTATGCAAAATGATCAAGTTAAAACCTAAGTACTCATAGGCTAACACCTTCCAGTTCTTTTAAGTGAGACTTTGGTAAAGTTAACTGTTCTGACAGTTATCCTTTATATTAAAAAAAATAATCAAAAGAACTAAAGTCACCAAAATTAGATATTTATACATCTACTTGAATTTGTACTTAAACAGAAGCATCAAAGTGCAAAATTCAGAACTAATAAAGGGACAACAAAGAAATTTTCCAAAGATCTTGAGTTCTTACCTGTGAACTTAAGAAACATTAACAAAAAACTCATCTTTAAAAATTCAGTTCATTCACACTCTAAAAAGATCTGGTTTTTCTAAATATCATCAGAACAAGTACTTAACTTGTTGGCTAATTGGTTAAGTTTGTAAAATATCTAGTTTGTAAAGAGAATTTGCACCAAACTAATTACTACCTACTTGCAGGATACAGAAGCAAACTACAAAATATAAAGAAATTCACTCTGAAGACTATGAAGAAATACTTGGCTATCTTACCAATTCCTGAAATACACCCTGTAAAACTCCATTGACTGTATGAATCTCTTGCAAAAACAACCACCAAACCAGGACAAAGTTCAACATAACTTGGTTAGTGTTTAGAGGTGCCTATGTCCACCAGGAACAAGGAACCATAAATGGCACTTACACCATGCTTCAGGTAAATTTGTTATACAGTTTAGTCTTTGATGGTCTTTGCATATGATCTACCAATGCTCTACATCGGTGAGCTGAATGTTTTACTAACAAATTGGAAAATAAAATATTTCATCTTTTTACAGCTAACAACTTAGTAACACCTACTCAGAGTACATACTTCTTTATGTACCCATATGAACATGCAATGCTATGGAATGTAAAGAAGTATGTATTTTTGGTAGGCAATAAACTGCCAAGAGGGAACTAAACCTCAGCTAACAGAAGGTAAATTAACCTAGTATCAAAGAGATGGCCTTTGGCAATACTAACACCATAAAAATGTACCTACTACTTATTGATGGAAACTGAATGTCACTAAGATTTATATCTTGTGAAGAAAAAGTTATATTGCAATAGATTTAAAATGATAAAACTTTTAAATATTTTAATTGCAAAATATGCTACATTTTACATTTTTTAAGTACCCACATGATTAAAATTTCAATACAAGAGAAAAAAACAGTATTACTGGCACAAAAGAATAAGGAATACAAATGACCTATTTTCTGTCTCCACAACCCGATCTTAGTCACATTTGTAGGGTCAACTGATTTGTTAAGAAATAGAAGATATAACAAAAGTTGGGTTCATTTACATTTTAACAGGATTCTTCATAGTTTAATAAATTTATCGTGTACTATTACAGGAATTTCTGAAGCAAGTTTTGCTGCTTTAGATTTCTTTTTTGAAAGTTACATAGAATTCTAACAGGCTATCTTTTAAGTAATATTCTATCCTCAAAAAAAAGAAGTCCCTGTCAAGTTTATCAGGTCCTTAACCCAGTCTCCACTTTAAATGTCATGCTAGTACTTGGAATAAATTAAAACATAAGATTTATGGATGAAAAATGATAATTCTGAGCCACAGTTCTAAGTCTGATAACAGACTGATATTTAAAAGAAATTAATGTATTATCTATATTCCCTGAATTTGCTTTTTGCCAAGGAGACACATAAAATGAAAACACTATTGTCAAGAAACCAATTTACACAGATAAAATAACCATCTTTTATTGGTACTATGCAATTACAATTTAACTTTTATAAACACTAGAACCACAATTTTTAGTACGTTAGATATAAAAATATCACTGGGTTTTACAGAAAATTTATTCTATACAATACATACTTATAGATTAATAAATTGTAAATAATAAAGCTCTTAGCAATACTTTATTAGCAGTACTGTTTTAAGCTACTATGAAAGACTTAGGAAAAAAGAAATACTAACACTAAATTCATATATTCTAATATTCATAATTCTAAAATGATTAGAATTATTATTATTTAGACATAGTATTTATACTAGAAACATGCATTTCAATGGAATATTTAAACATGTATGAAAAGTATAATAATAATTTTAAATTTTTTCTATGTCACAAGTTGAACAGAAATGGCTATAAGGTTAACTGTAATTTTCTCTGTGTTTAATAAGACAACTAAATAGTTGTCAAAAGATAGTTTTCACTGCATCAGATTAAATGAGAATGACTCTGTTAGATACAGTAGCACATAAGTTATTGCAGGTTTACTAGAAATTATGAAAAGCTCATGATTTTTACAAATTCTACATTTTCAAAGAATTAGTTCAAAGCCTAACTCACTTAAGCATAGACCTTCTTTCTGATCATCCACAAACAGAATGGTAATGCTTCATATTGAATTTGTTAAATTTGTTAACTCTACATGCCCTAAAATACCAACAACTGAAAGTATGTATCATAAAAAGGTTCCTCTATAAAACTACTCAAATAGTACTATATTGTTTTAATAACAATCATATTTATTATTCTATAGGAATAAAACTTTTTAATAATTATTTTAAAACATCCCAGTGACTAAGAATCGTATTGCTCTAATATTAAGGATATATACTCCTTAGAAAATAAAATGAGTGCATCTGTTTGTCATTTTAAAAGGAAAATTATATACTGTTCCTAGAGCTTACAGGTTTAACTTAACATATCTAGCACTATTTTCAATCACTCTAAAATGTCACATTCATCACTTAGATCAGCTGTTCATTTTTAACTGAGTACATATTAAATTCTGGGCATCTGCTGACACTGGTGTAACTCAAACATTTCAACTGTCTCTCTGACAGGGATAACAGATGCTGACATTATCAAATGCTGTACTATTTTTTTTCCATGGCCTCTTCTTGCCCCGATATGGCCAGTATATGAAACTGAACTGCCATCCAAAAGCACACTTGAGCAACTGGACCTGCTACACAGCTCCCATATAACTAGTAAAAATAGAAGCCAGTTTTATTGCTATCTTCAGTACTTAAGTCCAGGCAATTTAACACCTGTTTCATTTCTATTAAAATAAATGATGGAAAGAACTGTAGTTACATTAATTTCGCCAGTAGCAGCATGATACTTATCAAGCAACAGATGCAGAATATACTTAATATGAGAATCGTTAGACTATTGCCTGAATTAGTGTTGACCTTCTCCCAGCATAATTCAAAACGGTAACTATTTCTTTACTCTTTATATTTCACTGAGAGCATTTACCTTATAGGCAAACTGTAATTCCTCAAACTTTTACTTATGCAAGTATATTACAGAAAACATCTTTTCCCTGATGTTGAAATGCAATACTGAAATCACATTATAACAAAAATTTGCTGTACTGAGTTTTAAAGTTTTACTCACATGGTACACTTTAATACACTCATAAACTGTAGCCAATCACCACAAGTTAATGTATTATTAAACTGATAATGAGAAGTAGCCAATCTGTACCCAAAATGACAGACTTCTGTCAAGTAAATAGAGCTTTAAAAGGGTTAAGTTACTAACCTATGATTAGTAACACAACATAAGCAAAAACAAAGAAAAATGAGCTGGCATACATGGTGGTTCCTTTCAACACAAGTCCAGGCAATACACTGAATACACATATGATCTATTTATAAACCACAGGGCAGAGGTATTTTCCTTAAGGCTACTCATTCCTCTACCTCAGTCAGCAACTTGCCATTAGTCCCTCAAGTATAATACTAAAAAAAGCAGCGGTGGTAGAAAGGTCTGACTAGCAGTACTATTCCCTAACTTATTAGCTTATTTTCCTTGGTTTACTGCCTAGAGATAAATAGAAAAGATTATTACTCTGAAATAAATCAAGGTCTATTTGTTCCTTTAAATGCTGTTGGCTTTGAAACAGGCTACTTGTCTACATTTAAGAATTAAGCAGAGGTGTTAAAAACAAAGACGTACGTTGATAATCCTTTAATGCATTAACGACATTTTAAAGGGTAAAGATTCCTGCACTATTGGAGCAGGTAATAGTAGGAAAAGCACCTTGAATATAGAAAATTTTACATTCAGCGACTGAAGTACTGATATGAGAGTCTCTAACATTTGTAGAAGGCCCATAATTTTACAAATACAGAGCATTTTAACTGTTTTGGATCCCCAACCAGCCGCACTACAATGCTTTGCTAAAGCTGGTAAAATGGAACCAAATCGCCTCTTCAATGGATTTGGTCCCCTTCAACCAGCTGTAGCTATGCATTGATTACGACGGGACAGTCAACGTTTCAGTTGATATCAATCACGTGTCAACTACTTTCAGATTATTTAAGTTACTCAGCTTGTGGTTGAAATAATTTGTTACTCTTAATTCTACTTGCAAGAGCCATAGCGTTTAACAATGTTCATAAAAAAAGCTTTATGAAAAATGTGTGGATAACTTAAGGATTTCAAATAAAATAATTTTACTTATCTGTGGTCTCTTGGTATTAAACTTATCCTCCAGAAAAGAAATGGTAATGAAATGTAGACTATGCTAAATTAAAAAAACAAACCAAAAAAACTTCCTTCAAAGGAAGAAGACATCTGAAAGGTCACCTAAGCCCACCTGACACCATTAACAGGAATGCTACAGTGCATTTCACAAGGACACATGCATGTTTTAAGTTAAAGGAAATATAACATCAAATAACACTCTAGAAATGTTGGGTCACTATCTTCCACAGGATTAGCATTTAGCTTTACTGCTTTTTACCTGAACATTGATTGGTAAGGTGAAAAAACATGATGGTACTGCGGAATACCTTGTGGAGAGACTGAAACAGTAAGTATCTAGCTTTTCCAACCCCGAACCAAAAGTTTTTAACCCTCAAAAACAAAAGAAAATGCTGAACATCACTACTCTATTGGTGTGCCTATTCCCCCCCCATCCAAAGTTGTTTCCTCCATTGTAAAACAAAGATCTTTTCTAATAATAACATTCTTTGACTCTCCTCACTGTCTTTTTTGTCCTTCACAAAAAATATACACACAGGCCTCCTCCAGTGAAGAGAAAAATGAAGGAAGAGGAAAGGCAAGTGATCCAACATTCTTCTAATTTTCTTATTGATGGCAATAAAACTACTGTTAATGTCATGTTCTTTCAAAAACAGAGATAATCATTTAAGTAATAATGGCTACTAATGGTAAGTGGTGGTGTAAAAACCTAGATGTTTACACAATCCTCAACTCCTAATCATTCCCCTATTTCAAAGTGAAGCTCATCCCTTAAAAGAACATGGGCAAAGGCAAGTATATGTAAATAAATCTTATCACTTAAATTCAGGTTAGCAGGCCTTCTTGCTCATATTATATCCCAGTCACATAAATATATTTAAGTATTATAAGGCACATAGTGTTTGGGTAGCTGCAAGGACACATATGAGAGAAAATGGACATACAATAAGTACACTACCATTTAACAGACTCAGCCACTTTTTGTAGAGCACTCAGCATGTTCAGAGTTTATAAGAAAAATAAGATATGGTCCAGATTATCAAATCTTCCTATCTTCAACAAAGTTTCAATTGCCAGACCATATTTCAGAATTAAAAAAATTAAAGGTATCACAACAGTCTAGAGGGAATATTAAGAGTAGCTCACATATTCCAGTAAGAGTATGTATCTTTATGGGGATAGATAAGTAAACAACAAATGCCTCTGATTTATCGTAGCACTAACTTGAAAACGTTAAGTATATTACATCATGTGGTTCACTCATATTTTATTGTTACTTTTCATATTCAATTTATACTAAATAACTATAAAGTAACTTTATAATACTGTTATCACTAGTCACAAAATACCTATCAATTGCTTTAGGCCAGATCTACAGTGAATAGTGTTAATTTATTTTCATGCCTAAGGAGTTCTAAAAACTTAAAGACAGCTAAACATGCACTAGAAGTACCTATGTAATGTGATTAAAGCTGATCCACATAATTTTTAGTTTTCATTTTCAACAGAAATGATTTGTGCTCTTCATGTAAATCTGAAATTTCCTCTGTATCCAAAAAGAAAAGATAATATGGCTAAACTCTAGAGGAACATCTCTAGAAATATAAAATCTAGGAATACACAAGCAGCATGATTCTTAGTTAAGATTTCTTAAAATTAAAAAAAATTACTATATTAAGATATATTGTAACTGCTATTCTAAAACACTCCAGACTTTATAAAGCATGACCAAAGCACTCAGTGTCTCATAATGAGAACTTATATTCTCTTCCATAATTCTGAAAAAAAAACCAAAGAATTCTTTCTCTTAATGTCTTTATTTCAGTTACTGTTATATGATGAGGAAAAATCAAGATCAGCATTAAAATCTGGAATCTACATTGCTCTGGGGCTTTGAAATCTAGATTTCAAAGTACATTCTTTAAAAATATAGGACACTTAGACGTATTTTCGATAATCAAGAAAATGACACTTTCTAAAAAGCACAACAAATAATTATTAAGTATACTACGTTATTTACTTATTTCTGAAAATTATTAGGGATAAAAGGCTAAGGAATAGTATGTTACTTACAAATTCCAGATGTATATATATGCACATACAAATTTCAGAAATATTACTAAATAAAAATAAAGTGCAATAATTGTAAGTAAATATCTGTGCTGGTATTATACTCACAATGATGTAAACAACTTATTATAGAAAAAATTTACACATTTTAGTGACAGGAAAAAACCTCAAGAACAGTGTAAGGATTATACTAAAGTGCCATTAATTGCAATTAAACTTGACTATACATGAACTCCAACAGTTAAGCCAAGTAAGTATACTGAAGAAGTTAACTACAGTATAAAACAAAGATCACAAAGAACAAGTTAAAATGTTACAAATCAAGGTAACACAGTCATTAAGATATATAAATTATAAAATGCTTGGAAGGGGAGGATGTTAGTACATCTATTAATCATATTTAATATTTTATCCAAAAATGCTAAGTTTATCAGGTTCTAGAAATAATAATGTACTATATCTGGTTTTCTCTGTTATAGGCAAAGACTTGTTTTTATAATTCCAAGTATACCAAAAATGGTTCCATCTTTTGACACCACTCGCCAGTACAAGGTAAAGCTAATTCTAAGAATAAGAAATTAAACATAAGAAATTTAACATAATAAAAAGGAACTCAAAACAACACAATTTGCAATTACAAGTAATTGTAATATGTAAGTTGTGGCATCTTCTGGTATTCTTCAGTGTCCAAGTAAAATCACACTGGTTATCTGGCAAAGTACTGTCAGTACTACATAAAATATCTTAAGGAAACAGGAATAAGTAAGTCATGTAGCTTTAACAGAAGCATCACTTAGTTGTAGGATGAAAATAGTTTCCCTTTTCTTTTAATGTCACCGGACACCAATTATCTAGCTGGAGGAGTCACCGTTATATATTTTCAAGAAGAATTCTCAAGATTTATGCAAGAATTGAAGAAAATAGTCTATTTTCTCCTCCTTGTACAGGCTTAGCAGTATTAAATTACTTTGCCTGCTCCCAATAAAGTGAAACAATACAAAATATTTAAAAGGTAATGATTTCCTCAGAGCTTCAATTTTCAGTTTATCTTAAACATTACAATTCAATATTATAACCTAAATTCCCTCAATAAAATCTTTTTGACTATTCTAATCTGAAATAATTGCTCTATTTGAACTAACAGTTTCTCTACAGGGTTTATTTTATAATTGGTCATTTAACGTCTTGATATCTAACACTATCATATCAAATTACGACTAACATTTATTGAGTCCCTATTCAATAGTCAAAACATTGTGGAAGATAAAAAGATGAAAAGGAGAGTGGACAATTTTAACAGAAAGAATCACAGATACATCACATTAACAGAGAGCACTAAACACAATATAAGTGCAATAAAATAAAAACACAGAACAAGGAAGTATAATGTGCAAAGAGAAAATTATTTCAATAATGAGATCTGCAAGCTCTAGAAGAAAGGTGGCAAGATAAAGAAGGGGAATAAGAGCATCCTGATGAAAGAAAATATTTTAATGAAGGAAGAAAGCAGACAATTTTAGGAAAGGGGAGTAAAAATGTATTTAAAGGGCAAGATGGGCTGAAGGATTTTAATTAGTGGGAGGACAGTTAGAAAGACAGGCTTAGTACATACCTGAAATGAGTTCAAATGCCAAGTTCAAGATATACAGATTTTATTCTATGTACAATAGGAAACAACTGAAGATTTGGAAACAGGAGAAAGCAGCCATTATAACTATGCCTTTAAAATGATACCTTGGTAACTGTGAAAGTTAAATCAGAGATAAGAATGAAATCAAGGAGAACAATTAGAACCATACTATAATAGTCTAGGTAAAAGCAGTGAGCACTTCAGATCAGCAACAATGGGAACAGAATGAATGGAATGGATTAGAAAGACTGGTAGAATACATGGAATTTAAGAACTAATTGGAAGTTGAAATCGCTGAGAGGGTAGTCAAAGACAACCCTAAGCACACAGGCAGCAAGGTGACATATTGATAGACATTTAGTTAGCCATTCGCTATCCATGTGTTTCAGTTGAGCCTCACAGACAGACCATAATACTGAAAAAAGTAATATAAAGTGGTTAAAAGTTATGATTCTAAAGTCATATAGACCCTGCTCAAGTTCCAGCTGCTCTAGTAGTCAGCTGTGGGATTTTGAAGAAATAAATTCATCTCTTCAAAAGCCCCATATTCTTCATCGATAAAAAAGAGGAGATTAACACCTGCCTCAAAAAGCTGTTGAAAGGATTAAATGAGACAGTAAAGCACTCAGTAGAAGCCTGGCACCTGGTAATTGCTATCACCATCATCATCTATCTGAAAGGCAGGAACACATACCACTATTTTGTCTCCTTCACAATGCCGAAGGAAAATGTGTTCTAATGCTTGTAATTTGAAAACCATAAATCAAAACATAATCTAAAATATGGCCATTTCATCCTATATTATATACCAATATTATAGGTAACAACAAGCAATAGCATAAAATCCTTTTGTTCTCTGTGCTCACCCTCTAGTGGTGATCCTAAGAAGCTAACAAGTAACAAAAAACTTGAAGGGAACATGATACAAAACTTAACATGGAACCAGAGAATAAGAATTCATGGGGCTATAATATACAGCATGGTGACTGTAGTTAGTAATGCAGGACTATTTACAATAGCCAAGATATGGAAGCAACCTAAATGTCCATCAGTAAATGAATGGATAAAGACGATGTGGTACACATACACGATGGAATACTATTCAGCCGTAAGAAAGAAACATATCCTACCATTTGCAACAACATGGATGGAGCTGGAGGATATTACGCTCAGTGAAATAAGCCAGGTGGAGAAAGACAAGTGCCGGATGATTTCCTTCATTTGTGGATTATAACAATGAAGCAAAACTGAAGGAACAAAATACCAGCAGACTCACAGACTCCAAGGGACTAGTGGTTACCAAAGGGGAGGGATGTGAGAGGGCAGGTGGGGAGGGAGGGAGAAAGAGATTGAGGGGTATTATGTTAAGTACACATGGTATGGGGGTGGTCACGGGGAAAACAATGTAGCACAGAGAAGGCAAACAGTGAATCTGTGGCATCTTCCTACACTGATGGACAGTAATTGCATTGGGGTATGGGTAGGGACTTGACAATATGGGTAAATGTAGTAACCACATTGTTTTTTCATGTGAAACCTTTATAAGAATGTATATCAATAATACCTTAATAAAAAAAATTTTTTTAAAGAATTTAGGTAACTTAATTATTTAGCCAAAGAATAAAAAATAATTACTAAGCAAATAGGACCATGGGATGAGAGGAAAGCCTAAGAATGATTTTGAAGAAACAAAAATCTCAAAATGGAATGTGTTTTAATTAAATCTTCATATATAAGTGAATACTTCTGTTACTTTATATCCATATTTAATATATATTTAAATAGTCATTTCATAATACTTGTACTAGTTTTAACAACAATCACCTAAAACTGACCTATTCAGTTGATATAATTTCCACAGACCTTAAAATGATTTAAAATACTAAAATAAGCCAAAATTACTTCCTCATCAGTATCAGAAAGAGACCCAGCAACAGTAAAATATTTTAATCTGCAAATAAAATCATAAAAGATGACATCTTTACCTGGGATTTCCTCTTAGTGCAGCATGATGTAGAGCATTAAATCCATTATTGTTTGTAATGGTAACATCTGCTCCAGCTTCTAGAAGAACTGCCAGGATATCATCACGTTTCTTACTTATTGCATCATGAAGAGGGGTATCACCTTCAGAATCCTTTTTTTTTTTTTTTTAAGTTTAGAAGAGACTTTCATTAGTTCTTCAATCAATCTTCACATGTAATATTAATACTTACACTGAACTACTAAACAAAAACAGAAGCCATACCTAACAACCATCAGCAAAATATGCTGCTAAATTTGAAAATGTGGGCAAGAAACATTAGCCTCATTACATTAAATAAATTCATACTCAATCTAGACAGAAAACACAAACATGCCGTAGTTTCACACAAAAAAAAGGAAAAGTCAATTAAGTTATGTGCCCTTAAGTATGATTCAGCTAATTACAAAATTAATGAGGTGAAAAGGCTGCCCCCAAAATTTGTTAGTTTAAAATGCTGTTGTAGAGGTGAGGCTTAGAACCTCAACCCCCCTGTTTTGAGAGAAATCTTCTGCATCCGTGGATGTTTTGTTGCCCTTGTCTAGCTTGGATTAATACTTAGTCTATAGGCACACACCTGATCATCTACATTTGCCCTCTTACAGCACTAAACTATGTTTTCTACCTTTATCTTGCATCTACCTACCACTTCAGCATTTTATTAAAAATAATAATAATAATAATAATAATAAGGGAGAAATGTGGGATTCACATATAAATCAAGTATAAAAATCAAACGAATATTCATATTTGACCTGATTGTTTGTAGTTCATAATGCGTGATCAAAACCGAAAGTTTCTGTGATGACTGCCCTTGCACTGTTCACCATGTAAGAACTTATTCACTATGTAAGAATTTGTTCACCATTCACCATGTAAGAACTTGTTCGTTATGCTTCAGAAGATTGGAGACTGTTGAGAATTAGGCTTGGGGTTGATTAATGATTGTGCATTGAGTCCCCTATACAGAATTTTATTGTTGTTAAAAACCATTTGATCAATAAATATGAGAGATGCCCTCTCCAAAAAAAAAAAAATTACACTAAAAAAAAAAAAAAATTCTGTTGTGCTATACTCCTACCATTAATTGTTGTGCCCTGAAATTCCATACCAGCCCCCTACACCAGTCTCAGGGCCTCACAGCAATGAAGTGAAAATCAGTAATTCTCGACGTTGGCTGCACATCCAGAATCTGCTGAGGAGCCCTTAAAAGCATGTTGATACCCAGGCTTTTCTCAAGACAACTAAATCAGAATCTCTGGGGATGGGAGATTCAGGCATTTTAGTAGTATTTCAGAGCTTCCCAGCTGAATATACTGTGTAGTCAAACAGTTGAGAATCATTAATCTAAATGTTTTCAAAGACCAGGAAAGTGGCTATTTACCTCAAAATGAAACAAATGTAAAAGGAAAGTTAGCAGCCTCAGTCTTTTTTTCAAGCTTTTTTTCACTAATCAACAGATTTAACAGTAAGTTGTTATTCATTATCAGTCATCTGCATAAATGGGTAATTTAAACCTCATTCATTTCATAGTTTCATATATACTCTTTTCAGTTAAGTTACATATAGCCTTACCTATGACATATACCAGAATTGCCAAATCCAGCCTGACACCTATTGTTGTTGTGGACAAAGTGAAGGTTCTTAGGGGCAGGATTCTCACCTGGCCCTAGTCAGCTTGCTCACCACAAACATGTGGGCTATATGTTGTTATTGACCCTATATAAAGAGCTCCACCCAGTGCTCTGGGTGACACGGTGGCACAGGAGCAAGGCTGCAGGAGGGCACAGACTAGACTGGAGTGGTGGCAGCGCCAAGGACAGAGACTGAGACAGCTGCAGGGGTAAACAGGTCCAGAGGCAGAGCCTGGCTTGCTGCATGCAGGCTCGCTCTGAGTGAACAGGATTCTAGTGACTGGCCTGCCACCATGGGGATAAAGTTGGGTATAAACCCTTTCACCCCAAGAACGTTCCACCGTCATTTTTTGGTCTTACTGAATCCACAGTGAACTTTCCCAGGGCTGAAACCCACTGGCAAGACATTGTAAACAGTTTCACTGGAACACAGCCTTAGTATTATCTATGGCTGCTTTCATGCTGTAACTGCAACATTGAATAATAATATAGAAACCGCATGAAGGCCTATTATCTGGCCCTTCACAGAAAGTTTGCCAATCCCAGGCATGTATTCACCCTCCCTTATAGAAATACCCAAAGCCATTCAATCCTGTCTCGCTTGAGGGGGACTGCCCCTGGGCAAATTCACTCTGGATTAGGTGAGACTGAATAACAACAAGGGAAGTTAGGGATAAAAGAGTTTATACCAAGCTTTATTTTCACTGTGGCAGCTATCGCTCTGCCTCTGGGGTGTTCACAATCTGTCCTTGTTCTGAGGGCAGAGCACTGGGTGAGGTTCTTTATACAGTAACACCGACTATAATGTCTCATTGCCAACTGGTGTGTAAGCTTTGGCATAGCAGTAGGCCAATTACATCAGCAAGTAGTTTAGGTCAGGGGAGGATTCTGGTAACAGAAACTTCCGTTTTCCCTACAAACCCAACTGTCCTTTTTCTATCCTCCTACCTGGCAGCACTAAAAACTCAGTCTTCAATTTGCGAGGGGTTCTTAATATGGTTAGTATAAGCTTCCACAGGCCCCGATCTGTCCTGCCTTCTGGTCCCCACAGTAGCTATTCCAAACCCTCACCACTCTCTCCCATTATCCTTTCCACACCCTCCACTCTGCACTCTCTCAACAGATGACTTTGCCTCCCATTTCAGACAAAAAACCCAAGCAGCAGGTATAAATACCCTCTCCCTCAACAAATCAACATCCCCTACCTTTCCCCCCACCATCCTACCCTGTCATCTACTTAAAGCCTCTCAGTTCCCAACCTGTCAGTCCCCAAGTGTCTGCACCTCAGATATGTTAGGTTCTGTAACTACTAGCTGAACAAAATCTTCAACTCCTCCAGTTCTCAAACCCTTACTCCCAGGTCCCATTATTCCTCCTCTTCATTATTTCTCTGAGAGCTATGCAATCTAATTTATGTGGTTCCTGAAACTGTACACAGGAAGAATCATTTCTTAGATGAGTCTCACTTCAAAAATTAGGTCCTACTGTAAATCAACCCTAATACCCTATATTTTCCAAGACTAGACTGTAAGACAAACTAAGCTACAATTAAAATAATTTAGACAGTTATGAAACAACTAATACAGCCTATTACACTTCTTAAACTGAAGTTCAATGTCATGATCAATAAAATTAAATGAAATCAACTCATAAGCTTTTATTTTATCAAAGAAGTCCCCACCCAAACCCCCAATATAAAACTGATCTACTGACACGTTCTCACAAAAAGGTTTCTTTGTGAAGGAATAGCTGCCAAATTTATCACATTCTATACCTTTGGTATTATTTAGTATGACTGATCCTACAAAACCCAACTGGTAACAAAGGAATACTTAACCACAGTACTTAGTATTTCCCTTTAATAGAATTCTAGCAATACTTGCAGAGTATATTTCTTTAAAGGTTTTTACCTGGAGACTGGGATGACAGCCAAAGTCCAATAAAGTCTTCACAACTTGAAGATGACCTTTATTGACAGCAATATGAAGTGGCGTCTGTCGGCGCTTGTTCCGAGCATTCAAATCAGCACTGCCTCGGTGCAGTACTTCTATAACAGCACCTTCATCCCCAAAAGCTGCATGGTGAACGGCTCTATCTCCGTCTTTATCCTAAATGTCAGCATTTAAATCAGAATCAGTGAGTATTTGAGAAAGAAAAATAAGCTTGAAGCTGTAACAATTCATAAAGAACCAGATTAGTGTGAAAAAAGGAAACAAAACGGAGCCAACAAAATAGAGATTCATTTGACTAGATTAATTCCAAAGGTAAGTGATGAACTTGATCAACATATCATGTTGTATATATATTGGACCAACAATTAATAGCAGTAGTTCAGTACTTCATTAGTCCTAACTCATCAGCCATGATGGTTAGCAAATTAGGAAATTATTGAATTGTGATACAATTATATAAACCTTTTTTCCATTAAAAAAAATTACAAAGACAATTGGATTGACATAAAAATTATACTAACATTAGGACAGTGATTTAAATAAGAAAGGATGCCAGACAGTGTTACCTCAATTAGCTTTAAGGAAGAGAAATGTATCAACATGTTAACATTGGTCATCTCTAGCTAGTGAGCAGGCATACACTTTCTCAATACATTCAAGAACAGAAAAAAATGAAGTACCATCTTACAAGATAAAAATGAAACACAAACTAGAATAATTTCATGCATCCAAAATTCTAAGACTATTTCAGAACAATTCAGTAGTACTTTCTTTAAAAAGGGTATTTCTGAAGAGATTAGAGGTGAAGACCCAACTGCTTAAACTTTTTTCAAATGCTAAGAAAATACTTTTTAAAGGAAAAAAAAGCCTGTACCACACCATGAAGATAATATACATAGTCCACACCAAAGAGAAATCTTATTACCTTGCTAGATGCAAGGTGGAGATGGGTATTAAAAGGATATTTGTCTTTATTCCAGGTTACATCTCAAATTTTAATACTCAGAAGTAAGCTTATTCTAAGACTTTCTCCAGAGCAGTGGTTCCCAACCCACAGTCCCAGCCCCTGTTGGACTCTAGTTTTTGCAAGCAGTTTGAAAATCCACATGGTACTCTGGATTATTTGAATTCCTTTTCAAAGATAACACAGATAAACACTATATTTAAATACATTTAAAATAAAAGAAAGTTTATTCTAAGCAGTTGCAGAATTCAAAAGTCTTTGACCTGCATATTTTCTCAGATGTTAAAAGTAAGACCGCTCACATAGGAGTCCACAATGATTGGACAACCATTCTTGAAAAGGCAGGAAACCATGATTCAACAGTATTTCTACCTTACTAATATTACAGCTAAAGCAAGTTAGGAGTTTGTGTTACCTGACAACCTTGAGCATAAAGGAACTGCCAAACTACTATATGAAAGACTTAAGATTCAACTCTTGTGCCTCTGAGCAGCATTATCTTTAAACATCCCAGAGAAGCAAGCTTTTCATTAAAAAAAAAAAGTTATGTGTGTGTGTGTGATTAACCTCTCTAGAAGTAACACACTTCAGTATTTCAGAATCTTAGATTTAAGATCTTCCTAACTTCCAATTTGCATTTATTTTATATTATAATTTTTAAGCATATCTAGTGGTTCTCCTTCAGTTAAAAAACTATCAATCCACTAACACTCACTGAATATAAACAGCAACTGTTTATGAAGTGTAGCATATAGTGAAGACTGTTAACAAACTGCTACTGAAGCACTTTTAGGCAGGTATCATCAACAATTTACTTATGTCTAAGAAAAACACTAAGAAGTTAAAAACCCCAATATATATGTCAAAAGGAAATACATAAGAAAAATTTAAAGATTTTGGAAAACTTACCAGGAAACAATCAAATTTATTTCCAGGTTATTCTTCTAAATTAGAAAACCTGAGCTGCACGAAGACCATAACTTACAGGTGTTGTGGCTTTCTTCTGACTCCATCTTAGTACCACCACCCTCACCAAGAAAAAAAAACCTAAAACATATACCCATTATTCTGTCTCTGATGCTGGCAGAAAATGCGATGTTGAGGGACAACATTATACCTGACCTCAGTATGTCACCTAAAAGGTATGTGAAGGGCCCTCAAGTTACACCTAAAACTTATCTTGGTTCTTTCTATTCTCTTGTCCCACTTCTTTCTTCTCAAACATCCAACACCTGCTCTTCTTGTTCCAGTCTTACCTTTTTTAAAAGCTGATAGAACCACAGACCATATGGTCAACAAAAACAGTATCTGTAAGTCATGCACATCTACTTCCTCTCCCTGAGCCCTTTCATGCAAGCACCAGATTCTACAGCTGTTACTCCTTCATTTATGCTCAGATCTATTCTCTCTTCTCCGATTCTACCAAATTCAGGTTTTGTCACTCACCTGACTTATTACTGTAACACACCCTACTCTTACCTCAATCTATTCTACACACAAGAATTCTCTCTGTAAAACACAGAATTTATGTTTAAAACTCTTTAATATAACTACCACATAATGAAAAAACTGCTCTTAAAGCCTACTTCTGTGGACTCATCTGCTGCCATGGTTCCCTCACGTAAAAAACTCTTAATTTACCAAGTTATTTCACACCATCTATTCATGTGCTGCTTCCCAGACTTCAATGTTCTCATTCATCAGTTTGCTGGCTTAAGAATAGACAACTTTTAAAACTCAGCTCAGGCAATCCCTCTCCTATAGAACTTGCCAACTCTCCCAAAATTTCTCTCCCCTTCCATTAATCACACTACAGTATAGCTATTTATTTGCAAGTCTATCATTTTTATTTGACTGTGAGCTTCTTCGGAGCTATGATTGTGTCTTTTTTTTTTTTGTGTATCATTAATCTACACTTACATGAGGAACATGTTTACTACACTCCCCCCATCACCAAGTTCCCCCACATGCCCCATTGCAGTCACTGTCCATCAGCATAGTAAGATGTTGTAGAATCACTACAAGTCTTCTGTGTGTTGTACAGCCCTCCCTGTACCCACACCCCACATTATACATGCTAATCATAATGCCCCTTTCTTCCCCCCACACTATCCCTCCCTTCCCATCCATCCTCCCCAGTCCCTTTCCCTTCGGTAACTGTTAGTCCATTCTTGGCTTCCGTGAGTCTGCTGCTGTTTTGCTCCTTCAGTTTTTTCTTGTTCTTATACTCCACAGATGAGTGAAATCATTTGATACTTGTCTTTCTTTCTCCGACCGGATTATTTCACTGAGCATAATACCCTCTAGCTCCATCCATGTTGTTGCAAATGGTAGGATTTGTTTTCTTCCTATGGCTGAATATTATTCCATTGTGTATATGTACCACCTCTTCTTTACCCATTCATCTACTGATGGACACTTAGGTTGCTTCCATTTCTTGACTATTGCAAACAGTGCTGCGACAAACCTAACAGTACATATGTCTTTTTCAAATTGGGCTGCTGCATTCTTAGGGTAAATTCCTAAGAGTGGAATTCCTGGGTCAAATGGTATTTCTATTTTGAGTTTTTTGAGGAATGGCCATACTGCTTTCCACAATGGTTACACTAGTTAACATTCCCACCAGCAGTGTAGGAGGGTTCCCCTTTCTCCACAACTTCACCAACATTTGTTGTTGTTTGTCTGTTGGATGGTGGCGATCCTTACTGGTGTGAGGTGATATCTCATTGTGGTTTTAATTTGCATTTCTCTGATAACTAGCGATGTGGAGCATCTTTTCATGTGTCTGTTGGCCATCTGAATTTCTTCTTTGGAGAACTGTCTGTTCAGCTCCTCTGTCCATTTTTTAATTGGATTATTTGCTTTTTGTTTGTTGAGGTGCATGAGCTCTTTATGTATTTTGGATGTCAACCCTTTATCGGATCTGTCATTTATGAATATATTCTCTCATACTGTAGGATGCCTTTTTGTTCAGCTGATGGTGTCCTTGCTGTACAGAAGCTCTTCAGCTTGATATAGTCCCACTTGTTCATTTTTGCTTTTGTTTCCCTTGCCTGGGGACGTATGTTCATGAAGAAGTCGCTCATGTTTATGTCGATGAGATTTTGCCTATGTTTTTTTTCGAAGAGTTTTATGGTTTCATGACTTACATTCAGGTCTTTGATCCACTTCGAATTCACTTTTGTGTATAGGGTTAGACAATGATCCAGTTTCATTCTCTTACATGTAGCTGTCCAGTTATGCCAGCACCAGCTGTTGAAGAGGCTGTCATTTCTCCATTGTATGTCCATGGCTCTTTTATCATATATAAATTGATCATATATGTTTGGGTTAATATCTGGAGTCTCTATTCTGTTCCACTTGTCTGTGGTTCTGCTCTTGTGCCAGTAAAAATTGTCTTGATTACTGTGGCTTTGTAGTAGAGCTTGAAGTTGGGAAGCGAGATCCCCTCTGCTTTTTCCTTCCTTCCTTCCCAGGATTGCTTTGGCTATTTGGGGTCTTTTGTGGGTCCATATGAATTTTAAGACTATTTGTTCCAGCTCATTGAAGAATGCTGTTGGTATTTTGATAGGCATTGCATTGAATCTGTAGATTGCTTTATGCAGGATGGCCATTTTGACAGTATTAATTCTTCCTAGCCAAGAGCATGGGATGAGTTTCCATTGTTAGTGTCTTCTTTAATTTCTCTTAAGAGTGTCTTGTAGTTTTCAGAGTATAGGTCTTTCACTTCCATGGTTAGGTTTATTCCTAGGTACTTTTTTCTTTTAGATGCAATTGTGAATGGAATTGTTTTTGTGATTTCTCCTTCTGCTAGTTCATCGTTAGTGTACAGGAAAGCAACAGATTTCTGTGTATTAATTTTGTATCCTGCAACTTTGCTGAATTCAGATAGTAGTTCTAGTACTTCTGGACTGGAGTCTTGAGGGTTTTTTATGTACAATATCATGTCATCTGCAAATAGTGACAGTTTCACTTCTTCTTTACCAATCTGGATGCCTTGCATTTCTTTGTTTTGTCTGATTGCTGAGGCTAGGACTTCCAGTACTATGCTGAATAACAGTGGGGAGAGTGGGCATCCCTGTCTTATTCCCGATCTCAGAGGAAAAGCTTTCAGCTTCTCACTGTTAAGTATGATGTTGGCTGTGGGTCTGTCATATATGGCCTTTATTATGTTGAGGTACTTGCCCACTATACCCATTTTGTTGAGGGTCTTTATCATGAATAGATGTTGAATTTTGCCGAATGCTTTTTCAGCGTCTATGGAGATAATCATGTGGTTTTTGTCCTCCTATTTGTTGATGTGGTGGATGATGTTGATGGATTTTCAAATGTTGTACCATCCTTGCATCCCTGAGATGAATCCCACTTGGTTATGGTGTATGATCCTCTTGACGTATTGTTGAATTCGGTTTGCTAATATTTTGGTGAGTGTTTTTGCATCTACGTTCTTCAGGGATATTGGTCTGTAATTTTGTGGTTTCTTTGCCTGGTTTTGATATTAGGGTGATGCCAGCTTCATAGTATGTGTTTGGAAGTATTCCCTCCTCTTCTATTTTTTGGAAGACTTTAAGGAGAATGGGTATTATGTCTTCTCTATATGTCTGATAAAATTCGGTGGTGAATCCATCTGGCCCTCGCATTTTGTTCTTGGGTAGTTTTTTGATTACCGATTCAATTTTGTTGCTGGTAATTGGTCTGTTTAGATTTTCTGTTTCTTCCTTGGTCAGTCTTGGAAGGTTGTATTTTTATAGGAAGTTGTCCATTTCTTCTTGGTTTTCCAGCTTGTTAGCATATAGTTTTTCATAGTATTCTCTAATAATTCTTTGTATATCTGTGGGGTCCATCGTGATTTTTATCTTTCTCATTTATGATTCTGTTGATGTGTGTAGATTCTCTTTTTCTCTTAATAAGTCTGGCTAGGGGCTTATCTATTTTGTTTATTTTCTCAAAGAACCAGCTCTTGGTTTCATTTATTTTTTTTCTATAGTTTCATTCTTCTCAATTTTATTTATTTCTTCTCTGATTTTTATTATTCCCTCCTTCTGCTGACTTTGGGCATCATCTATTCTTCTTCTTTCCAGTTTCAATAATTGTGACTTTAGACTATTCATTTGGGATTGTTCTTCCTTCTTTAAGTAGGCCTGGATTGCTATATACTTTCCTCTTAGCACTGCCTTCGCTGCATCCCACAGAAGTTGGGGCTTCGTGCTGTTGTTGTCATTTGTCTCCATATATTGCTTGATGTCTATTTTAATTAGGTCATTGATCCATTGATTATTTAGGAGCATGTTGTTAAGCCTCCATGTGTTTGTGAGCCTTTTTGTTTTCTTTGTACAATTTATTTCAAGTTTTATGCCTTTGTGGTCTGAGAAGTTGGTTGGTAGAATTTCAATCTTTTTGAATTTACTGAGGCTCTTTTTGTGGCCTAGTATGTGGTCTATTCTGGAAAATGTTCCATGTGCACTTAAGAATGTGTATCCTGCTCCTTTTGGGTGTAGAGTTCTGTAGATGTCTGTTAGATCCATCTGTTCTAGGGTATTGTTCAGTGCCTCTATGTCCTTACTTATTTTCTGTCTGGTGGGTCTGTCCTTTGGAGTGAGTGGTGTGTTGAAGTCTCCTAGAACGAATGCACTGCATTCTATTTCCTCCTTTAATTCTGTTAGTATTTGTTTCACATGTGTTGGTGCTCCTGTATTGCATGCATGTATATTTATAATGGTTATACCCTCTTGTTGGACTACCCCTTTATCATTTTGTAATGTCCTTCTTTATCTCGTTACTTTCTTTGTTTTGAAGTCTATTTTGTCTGATACAAGTACTGCAACACCTGCTTTTTTCTCCCTATTGTTTGCATGAAATATCTTTCTCCATCCCTTCAGTTTTAGTCTGTGTATGTCTTTGGGTTTGAGGTGGGTCTCTTGTAAGCAGCACATAGATGGGTCTTGCTTTTTTATCCATTCTATTACTCTGTGTCTCTTGATTGGTGCCTTCAGTTCATTTACATTTAGGGTGATTATTGAAAGATATGTACTTATCGCCATTGCAGGCTTTAGATTCGTGGTTACCAAAGGTTCAAGGGTAGCTTCTTCACTAAGCATCTAACTTACCTCTCTTAGTAAGCTATTATAAACACAGTCTGATGATTCTTTATTTCTCTCCCTTCTTATTCCTCCTCCTCCATTCTTTATATGTTAGGTGTTTTATTCTGCACTCTTTTGTGTTTCCTTTGACTGCTTTTGTGAATAGTTGATTTTATTTTTTGCCTTTAGTTAGTATTTGGCTGGTCTGCTTTCTTTGCTGTGATTTTATTTTCTCTGGTGACATGTATTTAGCCTTAGGAGTGCTCCCATCTAGAGCATTCTCTTAAAAATATCCCGTAGAGGTGGTTTGTGGGAGGCAAATTCCCTCAACTTTTGCTTGTCTGGGAATTGTTTAATCTGTCCTTCATATTTAAATGATAATCATGCTGGATACAGTATTGGTTCAAGGCCCTTCTGTTTCATTGTATTAAATATATCATGCCATTCTCTTCTGGCCTGTTAGGTTTCTGTTGAGAAGTCTGATGATAGCCTGATGGGTTTTCCTTTTTAGGTGATTGTTTTTCTCTCTCTGGCTGCCTTTAATACTCTGTCCTTGTCTGTGATATTTTGGCATTTTAATTATTATATTTCTTGGTGTTGTCCTCCTTGGGTCCCTTGTGTTGGGAGATCTGTGGTCTTCCATGGTCTGAGAGACTATTTCCTCCCCTAGCTTGGGGGAGTTTTCAGCAATTATTTCTTCAAAGACACTTTCTATCCCTTTCTCTCTTCTTCTACTACTCCTATAATGCAAATATTGTTCCGTTTGGATTGGTCACACAGTTCTCTTAATATTGTTTCATTACTGGAGATCATTTTATCTCTCTCTGCCTCAGCTTCTCTGTATTCCTGTTCTCTGATTTCTATTCCAGTAATGGTCTCTTGCACCTCATCCAGTCTGCTCTTAAGTCCTTCCAGAGATTGTTTTATTTATGTAATCTACCTCCTGACTTGACCTCTTAGCTCTTGCATATTTGTCTGCAGGTCCATCAGCATGGTTATGACCGTTGTTTTGAATTCTTTTTCAGGAAGATTGGTTAAATCTATCTACCCAAGCCCTCTCTTAGGGGTTGTCTGGGTATTCTGGAGTGGACCAAATTCTTCTGCCTTTTCATAGCGATAGAGGCAGCTGCAGGTAGTAGTACGTGTGTCAGCTGGGAGAATAAAGTCCCTTCCTACTTGTTGGTCACCTTGCCCTTCTCCACTGCCTGTGTCAGTTGTTACCCGCACACCTGGAGCAGCCTCTGGATTAATCCCCTGAACTGCAGTGGGCGGGGTCACCATCAGGATAGCTCAGAGCCCTGCGGGTAGTGGCAGGCGTGCAGGATGTGCTCTCCTGAGAGAAGGGTGCCCCTTCACGCCTTGCCCCTGCTTCCTCTGCCTGTGCCGGGTGGCTGCACGCCGGGAGGAGACTCTGGTGGTTGCTGTGGGCGCATGCGGCCGCTCTCCAGCTGCTTGGCCGCTACAGGCAGGGCTGCTCTCTGGCTATTTGGCCGCTGTGATGGAGCCGCGCTGGCTTATTGCCATGAGGAGCCTCAAGGCTGCATTGCCACCCAGGGGGCTGAAGCGCCTGAAGTTCCTCAGGATTCCCAGCCTGCTGGGCTGAGTGTGCTGGGTCACTTCAGTCTAGCTGTGAGGCCCCTGTCCCTTTAAGACTTTCAAAAAGCACTCGCTTTTCTTTTGTCCCAGGGGAGCCAGCTGCAGAGGACCCGCTCGCAGATTTTACTTTTCCGTTTCTCTAATATCCAGCATACCATGTAATGTGTGTCTGCACTCCTGATGCGGATTACTAGAGCTGGTTATTTAGCATTCCTGTGCTTCCACTCCCTCCCCGCTCCGACTCCTTTCCTTCTGCTGGGGAGCTGGGGTGTGGGGAGCGCTCAGGTCCCACCGGGCTGTGGCTTGTATCTTACCCCCTTCGTGAGATGCTGAGTTCTTACAGATGTAGATGTAGCCTGGCTGTTGTACTGTATCCTCTGGTCTCTCTTTTACGAACAGTTGTATTTGTTGTATTTTCAAAACTGTGTATGGCTTTGGGAGATTTCCACTGCCCTACTCATGCCACCATATTCTATGATTGTGTCTTAATCATCTTTATTCCTAGCACATACCACAGTGCCTATATTAACTAGTAAGAACCAAATGGGCACTGAGTTGAATGTCTAATATGCCCTAATCACAGTCAGGCTTTTCTTATTGTGGTAAAATTCAAATAACATAAAACTTACCATCTTAGCCATTTTTAACTATACAGTTCAGTAATATTAATTACATTCCTATGGCTATGCATCCATCATCACCATCCATCTCCAGAACTGTTTTCATCTTCCAAAACTAAAACTTTCTTCACACACACCGCACAGTAACTCCCCATTCTCCTCACCCTCCAGCCCCACGAAACTATCATTCTTTCTGCCTCTATGATTTTTTGACTACTCAAGGTACTTCCTGTAAGTGGAATCATACAGTGTTTGTCTTTCTTCAATTGGCTTATTTCACTTAGTTTTATATCCTCAAGGTTCATCCACATTGTGGCATGAGTCAGAATTTCCTTCCTTTTAAAGGTTGAATAATATTTCATTGTGTGTACACACCACATTTTGCTTAGCCATTCATATATAGACAGACGCTTGGGTTGTTTCCAAGTTTTTTAACTATTGTGAACAATGCTGCTATGAATATGGGTATCTGAATATCTCTTTAAGACCCTGCTTGCAATTCTTTTGGGTATATACTCAGAAATGGAATTTCTGGATCATATGGTAATTTTATTTTTATTATTTTGGCAACCAACCATACTGTTTTCTAAGCAGCTATACTATTTACATTAGCAGCTATTCTAAGTGCACAAAGGTTCCAATTTCTCCACATTCTTGGCACACTTATTTTCTGAGGTTTTTTTTTTATATAGCCATTCTACTGGCTATGAGGTGGTATCTCACCTGTGGTCTTGATTTGCATTTCCCTAATTATTTGTGGTGTTCAGCCTCCTTTCATGTGTTTATGAGCCATCCAAATATTTTCTTTGCAGAAATGTCTATTCAACTCCTTTGTCCATTTTTGAATCAGATTGTTTATTTTTTGTTGTTGTGTTTAAGGATTCTCTACAATTTCTGGATATCAATTCACTATCACATAAATATGACTTACCAGTATTTTCCCACATTCTGTAGGTTGCCTTTTCACTGCTGATAGTGGGTTTTGGTGCACACAAGTTTTTAATTTTCATGAAATCTAATTTGTCTATTTTTTCTTTTGTTACCTGTACCTTCACTGTCATACCCAACAAATAACTGCCAGATCCAATGTTGTAAACTTTTGCCCTATGTTTTCTTCTAGGACTTTCATAATTTTAGTTTTTATATTTTGTCCTTTGGTCTGTTTTGAGTTAACCTTTGTATACAGTATTAGGTAAGGAACTAACTTCATTCTTTTGAATGTGAGTATCTGGTTTTCCTGGTCCCATTTGTTGAAAAGACTGTCCTTTCCCGCACTGAATAGTCTAGGCACTCACGTCAAAAATCATTTTAACATATATGCAAGGATTTATTTCTGGATTCTCAATTCTAGTCTATTGGCTTGTACGTCTGCCTTTATGCCAGTACTACACTGTTCTGGTTACTACAGCTTTGTAGTAAGTTTTGATATCAGAAAAAATATCTTCCAAATTTGTTGTTCATTTTCAAGGTGGTTTTGGCTATTTGGGGTACACTGAAAAGACATACTAAATTTTTGGATGGATGTTTTCTATTTCTGCAAAAAACACTGCTGGGATTTCAATAAGGTTTGCACTGAACCTGCAGATCACATTGCATAGTACTGACATCATAGTAATATTAATTCTTATAATCTATGAACAAAGGGGTATGTTTCTATTTACTTATGTCTTTCATTTTTTTCAGCATTGTTTTCTAGGTTTCATTGTACAAATCTTTCACCTCCCTGGTTAAATTAATTCCTAAGCATTTTACTATTTCTGATGCTATTATAAATGGAGTTGTTTTCTTAATATCCTCTTCAGATTGTTGACTGTTAGTATACAGAAACGCAGCTGACTTTTGTGTATTGACTTTGCATCCTTATTCTTGGTTGAATTTCTTAATTAGTTCTAAAAGGCTTTCTTGTGGAATCTTTAGGTTTTTCTAAATATAAGGAGGTTTTATAACCTTTATAATCTAAGGTTTAGGTTTTTCTATCATACAATCTGCAAACTGATAATTTTAATTTTACTTCTTCCTTTTCAATGTTGATGCCTTTTATTTCTTTTCCTTTCCTAACTCCTCTGGCTAGGACTTGCACTGTACTATGTTGAGTAAGAGAAGAAGAGTCAGAATCCTTGCCTTGTTCCTGATCCTAGAGAAGATTTAGTCTTTTACTACTGAGTATAATGTTCTCTATGGGTTTTCATATATGGCTTTTACTATGTTGAAGAAATCTCTCTCTCTATTCCTAGTTTTCTGAGTGTTTTTATCACAGAAAAGTATGGAATTTTATCAAATCTTTTCTACATCAGTTAAGGTGGTCATTGTTTTTTCCCCCTTCATTCTATTAATGCAGAATATCACACTGATTGATATTTGTATGCTGAACTCTCCTTATACTCCAGGAATAAATCCTACTTGGTCACAGTGTATAATCTTTTGAATCCTTTCCTTTTAATATTCTTAATCCTTTTAAGAATTTCCTTAAACTGACTAGTCTTGTTGCCCACTTACCCTGCCCTTTCCTTCTCAGTTTTTCAATTACATAAAATGTTTCTATAGTTTTGTTTTCATTAACTAAATAAGCAGAATCAAACAAAAATTAGCATCTTTTTCTTGAGAAACTATACTAACACCAGGTGGAAAGAAACACAGAGGTAATAATAATAATAACAACAACAACAACAATAATAATAATAATAATAATAAACCTTAAATTCCCATGGTATTGTATGCTATAAATGGTACCTTAATTATTTCCCTTAATCCATACGCCAACCCTTTTAAGTTATTAACAAAGATGAGGAAACTGAAGCTTATACCATTTTGCCCAGTATCATTTTAGAAAGCAACAATTCCATTAAAACATGGCCCTACTATTAATCCTCTTCATTCAAAAGTTTTCATTAACCTTAAATGATAACACCACCCCATGTTTCTTGATAACTTCAGTATATATCTGTGTTGTATTTTAAAACTTATTGTGAAAGGACACATTTTTAAAAAATGGTGTTCTGTTCAATCCTCTATACTTTCACTATTATACTGTATCAGTAGGGAAAAAAAATACTGAGTCCCTGGTGGATCTAAAATTAGCTCATTGATATCAACATACCTAAGATCTCACAGTCCTTGCGGCTTTACCTATACATTAAGGAGGAACAGAATGTACTCCTACTGTACTCACTAGGTCATACATGGAGACAACAACTTTCCAAAATAGCTGAGTTTTCCCTAAGAGAAAGAAATAGGAAAAAAATATAATCTTATCACATACTCAAATGATATGATGTACACCTAATAACTTAGTTTGATAACAGCTTAACTCAACTGGAAGTCTACAATAGTCATACCAGGGGTCAGCAAACTTTTCTATGAAGGGCCAGAAAGTAAATATTTTAGGTTTTACAGGCCATACAGCCTTTGTCACACTTATACAGCTATCCAGCTCTGCAGCTATACACAATAAATAAAATGAATGGGTGTGCTGTAGTCCAATAATACTTAACAATACAAAGGAAGGACTGGATTTAGCCTGCAGGCTATAGTTCGCAACCTTTGATTATACTATCTTTGAGCTCACTTACTAATTCAAAAAAAAAAGGAATGAAAGGTTACAGAATGAGATAACTAGAGAACAAAATATATTATTCTCTATTCTTCAGCTAACCTTAAAACTTTTAATAAAATTTAATTTTTTTAAAACACTGTTAATTATTATTGATTTTAGGTTCATTAAAGATGTAATGGCATTTTTTAAAAAAGCACTTATCTTTTAGGATACATACTAAAATATTTACACATGAAATAATATAGCTGTATAGCTTCAGTATAGTTCAGTAAAAAGAGCAGGAGGTAAGAGAGTACACATAAGACAAAACTGGCCATGAAAAATAACTGAAGCAGGGTGATGAGTACACTGGATTCATTATACTATCCTACTTTTATAAATATACGTTCCAGTAATAAGAATTTAACAACATATCACTTTATAAACAAACTGGCAGATGATGAATCACAAATTTAAGTACATTTGTAAAATTAATTTTTTTCTCCAAAAGAAACTGAAGGGTTTCTCAACTTCAGCAATACTTTACATTTTGGGACAGGTAATTCTTTGTTGTGGGAGCTGAGCTGGCACCATAGGATGTTTAGTAGCATCCTTAGTTTCTATCCACTAGATGTCAGTAGTGCTTCCCCAACACCCCACCAGCTCTGACAATTAAAAATGTCTCCAGACATTTCCAAAATGTCCACCTTCGTTCCCACTCCCACAGCTGCACTCCATTGTGTAAGCTTCTCATGTGAACAAGAACTCTTTAGAAACACAGATAAATAGATAGTCCCATGTTGCGAGGTTTAGTGATTAAATTCTGAATCAGAAAGTATACTTTTTGTTAAATTAGGCAAAAAGCAATTTGGTTTTCAGCCTCTTGCCTGGTTAGTTATAATTAGAAAGGATGTGGTGTTTAAGTAGTTGTTGCTATTACAATTTGTGGATTCATTAAATGAAAACTGGGGTATTCAACTCAGAATTTCACTCCATTTCCCCATACCAGACCAAAACAATAACAAAAGTAATTGCCTTCCACTTAGAAAATACTAAATTTAAATCAAGTCAGTGTTTCTTGATACCAAAAAACCCTTTTAACAGATGCTGGGTTCCTAAATTCACAATCAAGAAACACATGACTGAAAAATTACTACTGTGAAAGCACAATCAAATCATATAATCTCATTCATAAAAACATCACAGTAATAAAACTCTGATAGTTTAATTGTATATATTAGATGTTTTAATTAAATTATAATTGTATATTAGATTATGTAGAAGTAAGCAATAATTAAACTATGCTGTATATTAGATGTTTATATACATCCAATATGCTAATTTGAATTCAAACTTTTTCTGGGCAACACAAAATTTCAACATCAAAGATGACCTATTTACATCTACACCAATGGCTCTTTAGAAGCTCTGCAACTCCTCAAAATATGTACAGTAAGAGAAAAAAGCAAAATAAATATAAGACTATCAAATATGTGTCTAAACTTTTTAAATCAGTAAAATCAAGCTAGTCTACCAATTTAGCCATCAGAAATTCAAGTCCTTCTCAAGCTTCCTCAAATGTGTGTCATCTGGACAAAACTTCAATATTCTGTCTAGCCTAAGTCTGAAAGAATTTGACTTATCTCTAAATAATTTTGTAGTTGACTAAAATAAGTATGATTTTAATATATTTTTAAACAATGAGGTTATAGTTAACTACACAAAAAGAAACTATCCTTCATACAAAACACAAGAGTTCTCAACTGAAATTCCAATGAAAATAAAAAATATTTCCCTTTTACAACAATATACTCTAAATTAAGTGTATATACAACATATAGGGATAACCATGCACTAAACTTTTCAGAGCTCCACATTAAGATCAAGACACAATAAAGACAAAACAAATTCTAATTTACTGGTTACCATTTGAGAAAAACTGAAAAACAGAGAAAGGCCTTTGAGGGTCACAGATCAGGAAAAATCTTGACCCACATGATCGGAGGTCCTCTCAGAGTAAAGGAAACCTCAATTCCTCTCTCCACTTAGGGCTATGCCTACAATATTGAGGGATCAACGGAAAACAAGGAATGCTTCAGGCTGTCTTTGTCAAATTTTTCTTCTCAATCATAAAAGCCTTCCTTGAAGTTAAATTTCAATAAAAACAATCCAAAATAAATAAATAAAAAACAACAATCCACCTTATAATATAGAAGTACCATTTCTAGGACATTTGTTTTTACTCAAAATATTTTTCCAGCTTAATTACCTCTGCTTCTACATCCACATTTTGTTTCAAAAGTAACTTCAAAATGTCAACATGTCCATTCTGGCTAGCAGCTTGCATAGCTGTGTGGCCAGCACATTGCCCGTTTACCTAAATAAAAAGGAAGGAGTAACACAAATTAGGAAAAGCCAGTATATACATAGAGTGTAGATTTTACTGTAGCACACTGTGTGATTCTAAGAAAATAATTTAGGTTGGTGTTCCATATATTCTACTACAGATCACCAGAATCTTTTCCATAATTCAGAGAGGGGAGGGAGGTATTTTTTTCAAAATAGATGAAGGCTCTATTGTCCAAAAAGCTATGAAAGAACTCTTTAGCCAATATGCAAAGTTGAAAAAAAGAAAGGAAGGGAGGGGAGGGAGAAAAGTAAGTTAAATTAGTTTTGCATATTTACTTATATTTGAATTATAAAATATCAGAACCTGTGTTTCAATGGAAAAGCAATAAGGTGAATGGAAAACTTTTAGAAGAGATATTGTCTACCATATAAATTCAACAAATATACCTAATACCAACTATAAGCAAACTATCATGAAGGATACATAATTAGCAAAATGGCTGTAAACAACTATTACGTTATAAAGCAATAACTTCCAACCTTTTCTTCACTTCAGATGTTGTATAAACGCCTAACTTCCCCATGGACATACTGAAGTGCAATTCCTTCATCCCACCCCATTCACTCCCATCCATAAGACCATTAAAGATGGTAGCCTGACCATGTGTTTTTATCCTAGTCCTCCTGAGACTACACTGAAAAGACAGCAAAATAATTTGAAATGTAAAAAAATATGAGGACAAAGAAAAAGGGAGAGATAACTTCAGAAAATGAGAAAAAGCAACACATTTTTGAAAGAGAGAAAGCAGAAAGGAGGTCTAAGTGACTTTACAGAGAAGATGACGATAAAACCTGGGAACCCCAGACAAATTCAAAGCCCACGTACGCAAGCACATCAGAGGGCTAACTAGAGGGACCCCAGGTGTAAGTGTAATGCGCAATGGCTACACTCTGGGCCCACTCCTCAAACTCAAGGATGGAGCGTTAGCTGCCATGAACCTAGTTCCTACAACAAAAAAGGAGGTCTCCTTCCTTAAACAACTGAATAACCAACAGAGAACAGACTCCTCCATGACAGCATTTGGAGACCCCACCTCCACACATGCTATCGAAATGAAAAGTCAATCACCAAGTCTTATCCAGACAGAGCTATCAATCAGTCTGCTTTTTAATATCTTATTCAGACATGAATGTACAACTAGGGATCAGAGATTTGAGGAAGACTTCAAATACCAAAAAAAAAAAAAAATGGGAGACAAAATAAAATAATTTTTTAAAAAAACAAGAAAGAAGTGATTGCAAAAGAAACAAATGTAGAGAAAAAAAAACATTGGGGGAAAAAACTTCAATTAGAGATGTTAAAGAATTCTTTACACCTAAAAATGAAGAGGAGAATGCTATTGAAAAATAGGAAAGCTAAAGTGAAAAAATTTATTAGAAGAACTGGAAGTAGGCAGACAAGGAAAAAGAGTACTATATTTCAGTGTTGTGAGCCTTAAAGAGTATATATATCCTTATATATTTAGTTGTGGTACAAACAATAATACCTCAGTAAAACTTTTGGGTGGAAGGTGTATCATTGTAAGAATATTTTTAACTGGAGGTTGGGTTGCATTTCTTTCCATTACCACCTTACATCTTACTAAAACAGAAGTTGTTATTTTCTTTAAAGCCTCAAGCCACAAAGATCATTAGAACTAGCAAAACAGAAAACACACACATGCTCACATATACAGGAAGCTATAAAGCAGACCTAGTGAGCTGTGAGGAGTACCTAGAAGAAAACCTTTTGCCAAAGTAACCAAAAAGGCTCAGAATTTATGACTAGATACCTCTAGACCAGGGGATAATGCAGGAATGGGAGCTAAACACAGAAGCACTGGTTGAGTCTCTTTAAAAAGCATTTAGATCTCTGGTTTATGCTACTCTGCACAGCTGAGCTACTGCTTCCCCCACTCATAGTAGCAGAAACCTCAGTTTACTGTTTGCAAAGGTTAAAGAGTCCCAAGGCTATAAAAACGAGCAACAGTTAAAAAGAAAAAAAAGAAAAAAAAAACAGCAACAGTTTAGGGTGGGGCAAAGTACTAAAACACCTAAGTTTTATGCAAATAGTTACATGCTGAATGCTGGAAACCCAGGCCATCTTCCCTTAATCAGCATTCATAATGTTGGCAGCCAGGCTTATATGCTATGTGTAAGAGAATCACATCAATACTCTACTCATATTAATAGATGCATAAAAAGCATTTAACAAAATGTAACACCGATTCATGATTTAAAAAAGGAAACTCAGTAAGCTAGGAATAAAAGGGAATATTCTCAACTTGATAAAAACATACCAAAAAATTACAGCTAACATACACTTAATGGTGAGAAACTCAAAGCTTTTCCACTAAAATCAGGTACAACATAAGGATGTCCCTTCTCATCACTCCTTTGCAACATTGTACTGGACACCCTTGCTAATGCAATAAAGCAAGAAAATGAAATAAAAAGTTTACATATCAAGAAAAAGACATAAAATTGCCTTTGTTCAAAGATATGATTATCTATGTAGAAAATCCAAAAGGATGGACTAAAAAACTCCTGGAACCAATTATAAGCAATTATACCAGGTTGTAGGATACAAAGTTAACACACAAGTATCTACTGCTTTCTTAAATACTATCAATAAACAAGAGGAATTTAAAACTAAAAACATCATTTATCACCTCCAAAATTTAAATATTTAAATACAAATCTAACAAAATATATACAAGATCTACATGAGGAAAACTACAAAATTCTGATGAACAAAATAAAAGAACTAAATAAATGGAGAGATACTCCATATTCATGGAAGACTCAATATTCTCAAGATGTCAGTTCTTCCTAACTTCATCTACAGATTCAATATAATTCCAGTCAAAATCCCAGCAAGTTATTTTATGGATATCAACAAAATGATTCTAAAGACTATATGGTGAGGTAAGATCCAGAAGAGCCAACCCAATATAAAGGAGAAGAACACAGCTGGAGGACTGATAATACAAAACTACAAGTCTAACAGTAAAGCTACAGTAATCAAGACAGTGTGGTATTAGCCAAAGAACAGACAAATACATCAGTGGAATAGAACAGAGTCCCCAGAAATACACTCTCATAAATACAGTAAAGTGATCATTTATAAAGGAAAAAAGGCAATACAGTCTCTTCTGCCAAAGATAAACATATGATGCTGGAACAATTGGACACCTACATGGGGGGAAAAAAAATCTAGGCACAGACCTACATTCTACACAAAAATTAACTTAAGTGGATCACAGACATAAATGAAAAAATATAACTATTAAACTACAAAACTGTAGATCATGTCCTTGGGTCATATCTAAGAAGTCATCACCATACCCAAGGTCATTTAGGTTAGGTTTTCTCCTATGTTATCTTCTCTCAGAAAATGAAATAAATTCCTAGCTGATGTATCTGAAGGTCTTGAGAGATTAGAAAAAGGTTTAGGGAAGAATTAATTATAACAATATTGATTACTAATAAATAAAAAAATTTTTTAACTATGCCTGCAGTTAAGAGGGACTAACTGAGAAAAACTACAAGTGAGCTTTCTGCAATGAAGGATACATTCTACATCTTAGCAGGGGTGCAGATTACATGATATGTAAATTATGCTTCAATAAAAAAAAAAAAACAATTATGAACACCAAGGAAAACAAAAAGTTGTATAGGGAAACACAATTTATCATCTCCATTGCTCAGATATAAATGTCATTTAAATAGTGACGTGCACAATTAATTTTAATCTTAACAAAATTACAGTACAATATAACCACATTAAGAAGTTGGAGGAGTGTGAGTGTGTGTGTGTGTGTGTGTGTGTGTGTGTGTGTGGAGGAGGCAGGATGTAAGTGGTGAAAGAACACTGAATCCTCACCTTCACAGTGAAATATCAAGAAAATTCGTAAAACATTAAAAAAATCAAGAAGTAACAATATGTTATTGGAAGACATGAAGTAAACATATGAAGAAAATCAGCTGAAAGATAAAAATACTTGCCTTCAAAGAATGGGAAACCAGGTTTGAGAAGATGTTTTTTATAACAAATACTACAGAACCATTTTTCCCTTTAAGTTTCTAGAACGTATGACATTGTTTTTAAAAAACTAAAACAAATTAGTAATTAAATGAAGAAAAATATTAAATATAATAAAATGCAATTCTCCTTGGCAGAATTCAGAAGTCTAACTCTGTTTCAAAACAAAAAAACACTGGTATTTAATACTGAAACAAACTGTGACACATCTCACAACCAATCAAGAAACCACTGGGGGAGAGAAGGCTCAAGATGGTGGCGTGAGTAGGCAGCAGCAATCTCCTCCCAAAACCATATATATTTTTGAAAATACAACAAATACAACTACGCCTAAAGAGAGACCAGAATATACAGTACAACAGTCAGGCTCAGCATCTCACAGAAAAGGGTAAGATACAAAGTTGCAACACGGCAGGAACCGAGCACTCCCCCAACCCGAGCTCTCCGCTGACACGAAAAGAATCAGAGTGGGGAGGGAGTGGAAGCACAGAACTGCTAAATAGCCAGCCCCAGTAATCTGCCCTAGTAATCTGCACTGGGAATACAGACACACATTGCATGGTGTACTGGATATTAGAGAAACGGAAAAGGAAAATCTCCGAGCGGGTCCCCGCAGCCGGCTCCCCTGGGACAAAAGAAAAGCGGATGCTTTTTGAAAATCTTAAAGAGACAAGGGCTTAACAGCTTAACGGAATCGTCCCAGCACTCAGCCCAGCAGCCTGGGAATCCTAAGGAACATCAGGTGCCCAAACCCCGTGGGTGGCAATGCAGCTTTGAAGCCCCTCACAGTGATAAGCAGCCTGCCATTCGTTCCTCCCCCACAGCAGCGGAGGAGCTGGAGAATGGCCCCACCCAGAGCAACCACATAGACTCTCCTCCCAGCGTGCAGCTAACCGGGGCTGACCCAGAGGCTGCAGCCAGTGCATAGCTGCCTGGCACAGACAGACAAAGAAAGGGCAACAAACGAACTGGCGCCATTCTCGCAGGAGAACACACACGGAGCGCCTGCCACTCCCCGCAGGGCTCTGGGCTACGCCGAGGGCTGCCCCTCCCTCTGCAGATAAGGGGATTAACTCAGAGGCTGCACCTGGTGTGCAGGTAACCGACACAGGCAGTGGAGAAGGGCAAGGTGGCCAGGAAGCAGGAAGGGATGTTGTTGTCCCACCTGACACACACCCCACCTGCCTACAACCACCTCTATCACATTGAAAAGGCAGAAGAATCTGGTGCAGTCAAGAATCACACAGATAACCCCAGAGAGAGGGCCTGAGGAAATAGATATAACCAATCTTCCTGAAAATGAATTCAAAACAACGGTCATAACCATGCTGATGGACCAGCAGACAAATATGCAAGAGCTAAGGGATAAAGTCCGGAGGGAGATTACAGAAATGAAACAATCTCTGGAAGTACTTAAGAGCAGACTGGATGAGGTGCAAGAGACCATTAATGGAATAGAAATCAGAGAACACGAAAACAGAGAACTGAGGCAGAGAGAGATAAAAGGATCTCCAGGAATGAAACATTAAGAGAACTGTGTGATCAATCCAAACGGAACAATATTCGCATTATAGGAGTAGTAGAAGAAGAGAGAGAAAAAGGGATAGAAAGTGTCTTTGAGAAATAATTGCTGAAAACTCCCCCAAGCTAGGGGAGGAAATAGTCTCTCAAGACCATGGAAGACCACAGATCTCCCAACACAAGGGACCCAAGGAGGACAACACCAAGACATATAATAATTAAAATGCCAAAGATCACAGACAAGGACAGAGTATTAAAGGCAGCCAGAGAGAGAAAAACAATCACCTAAAAAGGAAAACCCATCAGGCTATCATCAGACTTCTCAACAGAAACCTAACAGGCCAGAAGAGAATGGCATGATATATTTAATACAATGAAACAGAAGGGCCTTGAACCAATACTGTATCCAGCATGATTATCATTTAAATATGAAGGACAGATTAAACAATTCCCAGACAAGCAAAAGTTGAGGGAATTTGCCTCCCACAAACCACCTCTACGGGATATTTTTAAGAGAATGCTCTAGATGGGAGCACTCCTAAGGCTAAATACATGTCACCAGAGAAAATAAAATCACAGCAAAGAAAGCAGACCAGCCAAATACTAACTAAAGGCAAAAAATAAAATCAACTATTCACAAAAGCAGTCAAAGGAAACACAAAAGAGTGCAGAATAAAACACCTAACATATAAAGAATGGAGGAGGAGGAATAAGAAGGGAGAGAAATAAAGAATCATCAGACTGTGTTTATAATAGCTTACTAAGAGAGGTAAGTTAGATGCTTAGTGAAGAAGCTACCCTTGAACCTTTGGTAACCACGAATCTAAAGCCTGCAATGGCGATAAGTACATATCTTTCAATAATCACCCTAAATGTAAATGAACTGAAGGCACCAATCAAGAGACACAGAGTAATAGAATGGATAAAAAAGCAAGACCCATCTATGTGCTGCTTACAAGAGACCCACCTCAAACCCAAAGACATACACAGACTAAAACTGAAGGGATGGAGAAAGATATTTCATGCAAACAATAGGGAGAAAAAAGCAGGTGTTGCAGTACTTGTATCAGAGAAAATAGACTTCAAAACAAAGAAAGTAACAAGAGATAAAGAAGGACATTATATAATGATAAAGGGATCGGTCCAACAAGAGGATATAACCATTATAAATATATATGCACCCAATACAAGACCACCAACATATGTGAAACAAATACTAACAGAATTAAAGGAGGAAATAGAATGCAATGCATTCATTCTAGGAGACTTCAACACACCACTCACTCCAAAGGACAGATCCACCAGACAGAAAATACGTAAGGACACAGAAGCACTGAAAAACACACTAGAACAGGTGGACCTAACAGACATCTACAGAACTCTACACCCAAAAGCAGCAGGATACACATTCTTCTCAAGTGCACATGGAACATTTTCCAGAATAGACCACATACTAGGCCACAAAAAGAGCCTCAGTAAATTCAAAAAGATTGAAATTCTACCAACCAACTTCTCAGACCACAAAGGCATAAAACTTGAAATAAATTGTACAAAGAAAACAAAAAGGCTCACAAACACATGGAGGCTTAACAACATGCTCCTAAATAATCAATGAATCAATGACCTAATTAAAATAGACATCAAGCAATATATGGAGACAAATAACAACAACAGCACAAAACCCCAACTTCTGTGGGAAGCAATGAAGGCAGTGCTAAGAGGAAAGTATATAGCAATCCAGGCCTATTTAAAGAAGGAAGAACAATCCCAAATGAATAGTCTAAAGTCACAATTACTGAAACTGGAAAAAGAAGAACAGATGAAGCCCAAAGTCAGCAGAAGGAGGGATACAATAAAAATCAGAGAAGAAATAAATAAAATTGAGAGGAATAAAAAACAATAGAAAAAATAAATGAAACCAAGAGCTGGTTCTTTGAGAAAATAAACAAAATAGGTAAGCCCCTAGCCAGGCTTATTAAGTGAAAAAGAGAATCTACACACATCAACTATGATAATCTATATGCTAACAAGCTGGAAAACCAAGAAGAAATGGACAACTTCCTATAAAAATACAACCTTCCAAGACTGACCAAGGAAGAAACAGAAAATCTAAACAGACCAATTACCAGCAACAAAATTCAATCGGTAATCAAAAAACTAACCAAAAACAAAACTCCCGGGCCAAATGGATTCATCGCTGAATTTTATCAGGCATATAGAAAAGACATTCTCCTTAAAAGTTTTCTAAAAAATAGAAGAGGAAGGGCCACAGTAATCAAGACAATTTGGTACTGGCACAAGAACAGACCCACAGACCAGTGGAAAAGAACAGAGAGCCCAGATATAAACTCAAGCATATATGGTCAATTAATATATGATAAAGGAGCCATGGACATACAATGGGGAAATGACAGCCTCTTCAACAGCTGGTGTTGGCAACACTGGACAGTTACATGTAAGAGAATGAACCTGGATTACTGTCTAACCTTGTACACAAAAGTAAACTCAAAATGGATCAAAGACCTGAATGTAAGTCATGAAACCATAAAACTCTTAGAAAAAAATATAGGCATAAATCTCATGGACATAAACATGAGCAACTTCTTTATGAACATATCTCCCCGGGAAAGGGAAACAAAAGCAAAAATGAACAAGTGGGACTATATCAAACTAAAAAGCTTCTCTACAGCAAAGGATACCATCAGTAGAACAAAAAGACATCCTACAGTATGAGAGAATATATTCATAAATGACGTATCTGATAAGGGGTTGACATCCAAATTATATAAAGAGCTCACATACCTCAACAAACAAAAAGCAAATAAGCCAATTAAAAAATGGGCAGAGGAGCTGAACAGACACTTCTCCAAAGAAGAAATTCAGATGGCCAACAGACACATGAAAAGATGCTCCACATCGCTAGTTATCAGAGAAATGCAAATTAAAACCACAATGAGATATCACCTCACACCAGAAAGGATCGCCACCATCCAACAGACAAATAACAACAAATGTTGGCAAAGTTGTGGAGAAAGGGGAACCCTCCTACACTGCTGGTGGGAATGCAAACTAGTGTAACCATTGTGGAAAGCAGTATGGAGGTTCCTCAAAATACTCAAAATAGAAATACCATTTGACCCAGGAATTCCACTCCTAGGAATTTACCCCTAAGAATGCAGAAGCCCAGTTTGAAATAGACACATGCATTCCTATGTTTATCGCAGCACTATTTACAATATCCAAGAAATGGAAGCAACCTAAGTGCCTATCAGTAGATGAGTGGATAAAGATGTGGTACATATACACAATGGAATATTATTCAGCCATAAGAAGAAAACAAATCCTACCATTTGCAACAACATGGACAGAGCTAGAGGGTATTATCCTCAGTGAAATAAGCCAGGCAGAGAAAGACAAGTACCAAATGACTTCACTTATCTGTGGAGTATAAGAACAAAGAAAAAACTGAAGGAACAAAACAGCCGCAGACTCAACAGAACCCAGTGTTGGACTAACAGTTACCAAGGGGGAAGGGACTGGGGAGTGTGGGGGGGAAGGGACTGGGGAGGGTGGGGGGGAAGGGAGGGATAAGTGGGAAAATGAGGCATTACGATTAGCACACACAATGTAGGTGGGGGGACATGGGAAAGGCAGCATATACAGAGAAGACAAGTAATGATTCTATAGCATCTTACTATGCTGATGGACAGTGACTGTAATGGGGTATGTTGGGGGGAGTTGATGATGGGGGGAGTCTATTAAACATAATGTTCCTCATGTAATTGTAGATTAATGATACTACAATAAAAATAATAAAAAAGGAAACCACTGGGTGTTGGTATTTCCCTAATAAACCTAAAATGTCACATAATCTCATAGGAATATGATGTTTATACCTTACAACTGAAGATGTGACCTTCTTTAAACTGTCTAGGATACAAAGGTGTGGCAACAAAAGCCCTGGCCACAGTGGCAACAATTCAATGTGCCACGCCAACTACAACCTCTGAGCCATCACTGGACATCCTGTTGGTGCCAGTATGATAGCAATGGCAAAGCCAATGAATGGCCAAGCCAGTACCAAAATGGCACTTCAAATACAGCTTATGTGAACAGTGAAATCACAGCATAAATGATTAAGATTCACAAAATACATGTCATCTCTAAATTCATTGGGCGGGCTAGTTTGGATTAAATGTTTTGAAAAGAGGGATGGAAAACAGCTTTAAATTTTTACTAAAATTTATTTATAAGACATTATAAGATGACATTTTTATGAGAAAAATTAACTGGATTTCCCCAAAAAGACACTAACAACTTAAAAATTGTAATCTACATTTTGTCATTCATAAAACAGATCACAGTGTTAAATAAGAAAATGTATCTTTTAGAAATGCACATGATGACGTCTGATGTCTTCTAAAAATACCTCAGAAAACAAGGAATAGATGAAGTATATGTGGTTTAATTAATTCTTAATAACTATTGAAGTAATGTGGCAAAATCTTAATAATTGTTGAATTATAAGATTCATTATACTATTCTATTTTTTGTATGCTTCAAAATAATTTTTTAAATGCTCACATCCACATCTGGTCTTTTTAACAAATCTTCCACTTTAGCAACATCTCCATTGGCAGCAGCCTTAACTAATTCTTCATTGAGGTCACCAGATTCCTGGGTTTCAAATAATTTCTTCAAGAGCTGAGAGAGTCTTTCTGTAAAGCATCAAATAAAGCTGCTAACGTAGGAGGATCTCAAATCTTAACTACTAACAGACAAGCATTACCCACAGGCCTATAAAACACACTTTTCCTTCTTCATTATTTCTACCAATGTTATTTTTGTACTATGCTACAAATATTACCTATGTAAATTATAATAACTACCATATAAAACTGCATTCAATCAAACTCATAAGTATTCCCAGTTTTCTCCAATTCATGTATTTCAAATTAAAACTTCAGAGAAAGTAGAGAGTTACATGCAAATAGTAATTCAAGATCAAGAAGTCATTCACAGACACTATGAATTAACACACTACAATGGGAGTATCATACTGATATACAAACTTCCTTTCAGGTTTTAAGCATACCATGCTGACTCTCTGGGCTCAATGCTACAGACCTTAGCATAAGTAAACAGAGCAAAGAGTATGATTCAAAAGCATTATCATCTCTATAATATCTGGGGAAATATTTTAGGGACAAATCAATTTGCAGTGGAAAATGAACATCTAAGTGTTAACACACTTCAACAATGCCAACTGATTAGTTTTGACTGAAAAAAAAAAAAAAAAAGAACTAGAGATGTGTAAGATATTTTTTTCTAAATGGCATTAATCAGTAGAGAAACCACCCAGTACTACTACTTAATTATCCAGCATATTCACATCTCAAAATGGTTTTCCACTCATTGTGGCATGATATAAGAGAAAAAAATATGGCTGAAATGTAAAAGTATCTGGCAAAAAAGCCATATGCTAGCAATAACGTTGGAAAGAAAAAGAAAATCTAAGAAAATGATGGTTCTTTGGCAGAAAACAAAAGTTCTGCCTAAAGAGTAGAATGTTGAATTTCATGTATCTTAGACTTAATATGGAAGAGCCTTAAATATACCCAAGAAAAAGCACATATTTGTAGAGTTTTTCCAGAGCCATACTACAACCAGAACAAAGGTTGTTCATCATGTGAAAAAAGGAAAAAATAAATAAAAACTTTCATGACAATAAAAGGTAGTTAACATTCAAGTGACGTTATGTAATCTGGGAAAAAAACAAGAACTCATACAACATTATCCATATGTGAGAACTGGGGAATTAACAAAGGTTATAAATGTAAACCATATTACTTTTAAAGAAACAATATGAAACATACCACCAGATGCATTGCTAATGGCTGATCCTGCAGATGCCACCTTGGAAACTGCAGCTGGATTATATGTCCAAGAGGTTCCACAAACTTCCACCTTTAAGTCACTGTCTGAATAAATCTGTTGTACTCGGCCAACTTTACCTAAAGTCTTTAAAAAAAATTAGATTTGTCTTTCCAAGTCTAAAGTATATAATACCATAAAAATCAATCACCAATTTTTATATGTTTAAAGTATTAATTTTACTTCATACCTATTTTAAAAACTTTTTAAGGATAAACATATTTAAGTGGGTTATTTATTAATTACAAACTTTAAACAGAACCTTTAAAAACTATTCTAACAAAATTACTATACTTCCAAAAGAATGTAAGAACAAAAATCATGACAGTCTATCTTATTCATAAAAATTCACAACATACTGCTTTTTTATTATATTCAACACTTCTTTTTTAACCCCCTAAGATACACCTTGAGAATACATAAATCAAGGAATCCAAAATCCATCATCAATTTAGTAAAAATAAAATCTGATTTCTAAAAGAAACTACTTAAACCAAAAAGGGCTCAAAACTTACATCTATGTTTAAATCCTGTTTGAAATCAGTGCTGATTCCAAACAGAAGTATACAGAAATAAAATGCTTATTAAATATATGGGAAAAGAAGGGCAGGCAGGTGTAAAATACAGTCAGGAGCAGCTCTTATCATGTAGCAGATACTGTTCTAGAGCTTTCTATGTATTGACTCACCTAATACATGTAACCCAGAAAGTTAAGTGCTATAATTTGTCCCATTCCAAACTCGGGTCTAAAACCCAACTGTCTTAAGCACAACAGAACAGCAAATAATACTAGAAGACTGGTTAAGAATAGTGATATTCTCTGACTAGTTCCTAACACAGAGGAGAGACTGTTCTTGACTGAGATTCTTCTTGACCTTTGGCCTCTCCATAGCATTTGAGCTCAACTTCCTGAAAATATTCCCTTGATTTCCAAATAGTCAAATCTTTCTGCCTATTCCTTCCCTTTCTCCATTCACTGGCTCATTGTCCTTCAAATTCCTAAATGTGTTCATTCTCCTCCAATTTTACTTAACGTTTTTAGTCTTCTTTCTTAAAAATTTAACCAATTTTGACAATTATCATCGTATTTCCAAAGATTCCAAAATATACTTCTCTAGCCCTGTTTATCCTTCTCCCCACACCCCAACACACAACAATTTTAACTTCTCATTAGACATTTTCACTTGGAATTTTCCACCATTATCTCAAAGTCTATGAGCTTTAATTCCTTTTGGTTTTTTCTCCTTTAAATGTTCATTATGGAAAATCTCAAGCATAGAAAAGTAGACAACAGTATATTGAATCCTCATGTACCCATCAACCAGTTTTAGTGTTTATCAGTCCATGGTCAGTCTTGTTTTCCCCTGCCTGTTCTTTCTCCCCTCTTGTATTAGTTCATCATGTAAACTCTTTTTTCAAACATAACCATAATACTAATACCAACCCACCTAAAATTATCAATAACTCTTTAATATCATAAAATACCAGTGTTCAAATTTCTAATTGCCCCACAAAATGATAAACTTCTTTAGTTTAAACCAAGCTCCAAATAAGGTCTATGCATTTTTTCTTTACAAATTATTTGTTGTATAAATAGGGTTGTTTTGTCCTATACAGTTTCTTATAATTCGAATTTTGATAATTGGTGTAGTTTAATAGGTTCATCTGTCTCTGTATTTGTAATAAACCCTTCAAATTTGCTGCTAAATCCTTTCAACATGATCTAGAATCTTTGATCAGTTCCTTGCTATCTGGTGTGAGGCTCATCTTGCTCACTTCCTGCCAAAGAGTCAGAATTAGCCATTTATCTAAAGAGCCCTGGTTCTTTACAGAGGAAAAGGCTATTTCAAAACCATAACTGAGCACTACAGTTGGTTATTGTTACTGGAATGGTCACTGTTCCCAGGTCTTTTCATAAACAGAGTTAGGAAATGGGGAGAGAGAGGTTATTTTAAAAAATAAAATAAATCATGAGTTAAAAAAAAATTGTTTATTGGTTCCAACGCTCTTTCAATTAGAATTCAAGACTATAGGGTTTTTACTTAACCTCTTCTGTATTACATCCACTTCTTTTCACACTTTGAACATTCTAGTTCTTAAGGTCACTGGGAGTACACAGATGCAGAATTACCATGTAACTATTCATTTGGTTTTTTGTCATATTACATATACAACATATACAACAATCGCAGAACAACACTATCAACACTATTACAAACAGTAGATTTCTTAAAATTGTTAAATTTTCTTTTTCTATGTAGTTCTTTTGGGTACATTCCTCCTGTAAGGATATGACAACAAATTACTGTGTTTAAAAATTACTTGTAATTTCCTCTCTGTATGTTTACACTAACAGGAAACATAGTTTAAACTCACTTATTTCATTTTATTTTCCACTTTTAAAAATCTTTTTAAATTTATTTTTGCTTTATAATTGTATAAATATGAATATGGTTTCAAAGCAGATTTATAAAACAAGACACATTCGAAGACATCTCCCTCTGCCTTTGTTCCTATTTATCATATTCCTACTTTATATATGAAACTTTTTTTAAACTTGATAGTAAATCCTTCCATTGTTTGCTATTTTTAACATAAATTTTGTGTTGTCCTAATAGTTATGTCTACACTAATACCTTTATTTTTATTTCTAAGTATGGGTGAGTATATATACATACATGATACGCACACACGCACACACATACACATCCTTATTCCCTCTTTAAAAAAAAATAATGTATTGGTTCCCTAGTGTATGCACAGTATTGAAAGTAGTCACTCAAATGTTCTTCCCCTTATCCCTTACTCCTTTAATATTTTGACTTAAATAGTATTTAGTTTCACTTAAAACTGAAAGGCAATCAAACAGCTCATTAAGCTTCCCATGTGCTGTATCCCCACCCAGTTTTTTGACAGTTGTGCTTTATCTATGTTGTTAAAGCATATAACCATTATAACCTTTCCTTTATGACCATTATTTAATCTTAGTTCAACAAGTAAATATCTATTTAACGATCATCATCACTCCTTCAGTATATGTCTCTTCAGTCATTTTCGTGGTCTGAAACACTCGCTAATAGACTACTCAGAAAAGGTTCATAGGAACAAGATTCTCTGAAATCTTACATGTTCATAGCAGTTTGTAGCCTTTACACTTGAAAGTTTTGTTACATATGCAATCCTTGGCTTACATTTTATTTCCTTGAGTACCTTAAATAAATGTTATTTCATTGTTTTCTGGCATAAAACACTAAGATTTTATATTAACAGCAATCTGACTTTCTTTCCTTTACAACTAACTTGGTCTTTTTGGTAGATACCCAAAGAATTTTTTTTCTTTTTTGAAGATTCAGTTATTTTAACAGAATATGGCTGGGTGTTTGGTGTTATGAGTCAGTTTTCCTAAGCAGGCAATGCGCCCTTTTAATATTTAGTTTCAAATCTTTTAATTTGGGGGAAATTTTCTGAAATTGCAGATTTTAGAATTTCTTATATTCCAAAGCTTTGGTTTCTATTTTTCCTTTTTTGCAGGGACTCCTATTATACATATATTAGACATTCTATATTTATCACTTTCTCTGATATACTCTTTATCTTTTTAATTCTTTTTTCTTTTTACCTTCTATTTCTCTTAAGGCATGATCTGTTGTATTACTCCGTGTTGCTTCTAGCTTACTCTTCATTTCTGAAATTATCTTTCTTATCAATTCTTTCTTAAATTCTACCACCTCATTTCTAATTATGATTTATCTCATTCTTTCCATCTTTTATCATTTTCTGATTTTCCTTTGGCTCATTTTGAATTATGATTTTAGTTTTCTGTGCATATCCTTCTGGCATACTTTCATTTGTCTGCAGAGAAGTTAATACTATTCATTAATCTATTTTTTCAGTAACAACTGTGTATGGGGATTCAACCATGATCTCTTCAAACTTTTACCTGGACCAACTCATTCTTTTATCCCTAAATTTGGTTTCAAATACCCAGCACTTTCTCCTGGATGAAGGGCTCTGCCCTGGAAGGAAGTTTGACTTGTCTGTTATGAGAGTTTATAGACTGAGGCTGATCCAGTCCCTTCAAACTTTAGCATGGACCTACTGCTCTCACCCCAAACTGGAACCTGTGGAAGCCCTCCCACGTATTGCTCATTACATCAGTCTACCATACCAGTCAATGAACACCTGTGAGCTAGTTTGGAGTCCAAGTTCTCAAGCACATGCCATTCCCAATTAATTCTCTGCTGCCATACAGACAGATGCAGACCCAGGTAGCTGTCAGCAGTTTCTCTCCATTCATATGTTAGGGCTCAACAGGCTTCTGTCACCTGGCTTTGTTAGAGATATCTATGGGGTTTTTTGTTATGTTAATCTAGTTGTTGACGGTTTTTATAAGAAGATTCAAAATCTACACCACCACTTACTGGAATCCCAGAATTCCCCTCCAGAAATTACCTAGAGGCTTTGCTTATACAACAGTTTACTATGGGAGACAGAGAGTACTTAGGCTTTGAAGTGAAGCAGATCTGGGTTCAAATTCTAGTTCAGAATTTCAGCTCTGATCTCATCTTTAAAATAAGAATGCCCATACCACCACCTATGTATAATATTCATAAGACTAATAAAGTTTGTGTGGGTACATACATGTGTATACACATATATACATGTGTGTGCACACATGAACATACACATGATTTAACACAGTGCTGAGAGTGGGCACTCACTCAACAGAAGCTGCTATAATATCATTGCTAAGGGGAAAAACAAAAACATCTTGACTGTAAAAAATCTTAAAATAGTATATACAGCTCCTACAAAACATGTCAAAAGACTACATTTTAAGTAACACAACATTACTACATTGGAGTAAGGCTTGAAGTTTGTAATACCTTTCTAGTCAACTTTAATTTTAAAAGCAAAGAAAACAAAAAGGGATTATATAGAATTAAATTTTTTTCACAAAAACAGTATACATACAGCTCCTGAAAAACATACAACTCTCCCTTATTCAGCATCTAAAGCAATAAAAAGGTCAGCAGCATCTGCAAACTATCAAAGGTCTTTGAAAGCACCATAGTAACAGAAATTTGTTTTGTTTTGTTTTGTTTCGTTTTGTTTCGTTTCGTTCACAAAGCCTAACAGCCACACTGTGCTAAAATACCCACTGAAGGACATGGCAGAAAGGAAGATGGACTGATGGAGGAACAAGACAACATGAAGGACAGGGAGGTGGGACTAGACAAGATGGGAGATGGCAGAGGGTCACATGGGTGGAAGTGGAGCTGGACAAGAAGAGGAGGTGCTAGCTAGGCAGGGGAACTGGGCTACCTGGGGGATGGGAGAGCAGATGGGATAGGGATGAGGCACTGAATGGGATGGGACTTGGGGGACAGGACAGGATGTGGGATGGAATGAGACAAGAATGAGGAACAGGCACAGTAGAAGGCTCAACAAAAGGACATTGCAGGGTAGAAAGAAACAGGATATACATCATGGGGCAGTTAGCAGGTGAAAGACAGAAGGGAACAGAAAGACAGAAGCGAAGGGCAGATAGAGAAAAAGAAGGATGGGTGAAAAGAGAACAGAACAAATTTTTTGGTTGCTGCTGGACAGTTGATGAAAAATGTATTGAACTGAATAAATAAAAAAGTAAACTGTGGCTCTTCAAGAGCCACCGCAGAAGACACCCATTCCAGTGACACTCTAAGTTTTAGGGAGGCAGGCCCCCCAGTGAGGACAGCAGCAGTGGTCCAGCACAGTGAGCAATCAGATGAGCAACTATCACTCACTCTGGATTCAGCATCTGTTGCTTTACACCTATGTTGCTCTTCACTAACAGCTCTATCAGAAAACTATTAACTGTAGTCTTTTTTGGACCTTCCCAAACTAACTAAACTAGAATAAATTAGAAAATAAAAAGGTATGACGTATGCTTAGCTGCCAAAGAAGAGTACAATTCTGGAAGGGATATGCTAATTTAGTCTCTGAAAGTAAAGTACTTCTAAAAACTACATAAGCAAACTATAATTCCTAGTCCAAAACTATTTCATATATACTTACTGGGAGCATAGCTTCAGCCCATTCTCCATGTCCTCTTTGTAGAAGTTTAATTCTTTCCAGATCGTAACAAACTTGTACAAGATCACCCACTTGAAACTGTGAGGTGCCTCCCTCTGCACCTTGAGCAGCTTCCCCACTTCGGACAATGTTTGCTTTAGTGAGAACTGCAGGATTAAAGGTCCACCTAAAGATCAAAGCCAAAACTCAAAATAAGTAAGTTTACTTAATTTTAATGCAACATTCTTAAATATTACAGGGAGAAAAACCTTATAACACATCAAAAGAGTAAAGTGTCCTTCGCAATTACATGCTGAATAGTTTATATTTCTTTTTATAATTTTATTACACAAATTTAGGGAGTTATCCATAATCTCACCAACCTAGTGATATACTTCTGTTTAGATGTATTCTCCCTTGCACATTTTCAAAAACAGTTACAGAAGTAATACAAACTCACTGCTAAATACTTGGAAACCTTTCAGAAACATGTAAAGTGAAAAGTGAAATCTCCATTTCACACAAACACACCTGAATCACCATTCCCCACTCCACTAGAAACCACTGCTAACAACTCTGTGTATCCCTGCAGATTTTCTATCAGTATGCTGATATTTATAATGTAGAAAGAGTTGTTTTCCATAAATGGAAAATACATACATATATAAACACACACACATACATATGTTATATATATATGTTATGCTATGTATGTTATATATACATAAACACACATATATATAAAATTTGTGACTTTTTTCCTCAAAGAATGCATCTTTAAAATTTTATTTCTCAATGTCACAGATATAAATCTACTTATTTCCATTTAATGGCCACAGAGTATTCCACAGTATGGATATACAGCAATGTTCTTAACCACTCTCCTACTGGCGATCATTTAAGCACTTCCATTTTGTACATCCCTGTAAGTACATCTTTGTATATACACAAGGTCAGTATTTTATTAGTGACTCTTTAAAAAACTACCTATTCAAGCATATATTTTTTACAATTCTGTTAGAACCAAACTGCTCCACAAAGTGTGCGCCTTTTTTTTTTTTTTAACAAGAGTACACCAATATCATGGATAAAAATAGTATCTAGTTTTGTCGTGCATGGGCACTTTACATGATGGTAAGCATTGTACCAAAACAAATTAAGATTCTGATTTCTTCTTTCTTACATATAAGCAGTTTTCTATGCTGCTACTCCCTTCATAACCATTATCTTATTGACTACTTAATATTCCATCAAATAGATGGACCAAATGTGTAACACAACATTTTCCCTATTCCCTAGTCCCATGTGGGGCTACAAGGAAAAAACGTTCCCTATTCAAATAAGCTTTTACAACTTACAAGATGTTGTTATGTATTATATTCTCCTCTTTAATTAAAATGGTTATAATATGTTATATATTATATCCTCTCTTTAATTCAAATGGTTATTATCATATAAAGGATTCTGAGAGGTCACAACATATAAAACCTGTTACTAAATGCCTGTAACCACATAAGTAAACTTTTCTTTTTGACGTAACCACAAAGAGAAAAGAAGTGCCTCCAACCTATTAAGAATAAAAATCAAATACATGAAGTTTTCTTTTTAGCCTTAGCAATGACAGTGGTGCCCTTTATCTCACTTCCAATATTCTAAAACTTACTAGGCCTGTTGTAATGCCTGAACCTGGAAGTTTTTATTCGTTGTTCCCTCTGCCTATAATGCTCCCCTGCCCTGGTGAAAATCAAGTTGATCTTCCAAACTTACTCCAAATGTAATTTTCTCCCTGAAGTTTTCTCTGAAAACTTACCAAGCTAAAATGTGCCCACCTGAAATAACCATTCTTCTTTTGTATCTTCAAAATACCCAGAATATTCAACTACTGTAATTATTTACAACATTTTAATGCAGTTTTATCCAGTTTTGTCTCTCCAAACAAAAAGGGAAACCCCTTCAAAGCAGGGGACCATGTCTTAATTGTCTTTGTAATCCTAGCACTAGTCACAGGGCCTAATACAAGATAAGACTTATTAAATTTTTGTTGAGTAAATAAGGAACAAAAAGGAGGTTATTTTCTATAATTGAAATGTCACTACTGTGAACACCACTGTCCAAGAAAGAATTCTGACCAAGGAAGATTTCTCCAAGTAATAATCCCGATTTGTGTTAGCCTAACATTCCCAAACAATAAGTAACACAAGTGTGTTAATAATGGTAACCTGAACTTTGTGTTGTTTCCTTCACTAAGTTTTACTGAGATATAATTACCATACCATACAATTCGCTCATTTAAACTGTGTAATTCAGTGGTTTTAGTACATTCAGCATTGACAACAAAACACCACCACCCAAGTTCATTTTCATCCCCGCGGGAAGATACCACAAAACAATTTGCAGTCACTCCACATTCACCCCTCTCCCCAGCCTCTAACAAGTAATATACTTTCTGTTCTTATGGATTTGCTTATTCTGGACATTTTACATAAATAAAATCACATATGTGATCTTTTGTGAATGTCTTCTTTCAAACAACATAATGTTTTCAAGATATATCTATGTTGCAACTTATGTCAGTACTCCATTCCTTTTTATGGCCAAATAACACTCCATTGTGTAGACAGATCACATTTTTTATCTACCTGTTCACCAGCTGATAAACATTTGGGTTATTTTCATGTCTTGGATATCATGAACACTGACTCTACAAAAATTCAAGTACATGTTTTTGGATGCACACGTGTTCTCAATTCTCCTGGATATAACCTAGGTGTGGACCTGCTGGATCATATGGTACCTCTACCTTTTAACATTTTAAAAAATGACCACACTGTTTTCCAAAGCATCTAAACCACTTCACACTCCTACTATCAGTGTATGAGGGTTTACTTCTAATTTCTCCACATCCTCATCAACACTCATAATTATCTGACTTACTCTAGCCTTCACATTCTAATATGTGAAGTGGTATCTATTGTAGTTTTGAATTGTATTTCCCTAATAACATTGAACATCTTTCCATGGTGTTGTGTTCCTCCAAAATTCCCTTAAGTTCTCCTACCATGACAGAATTTAGAGGACCTTTAAGGAGGTAATTAAGGTTAAATGAGGTCATAAAAGTAGAGCACTACATGCTGACAGAATTGGTATCCTCCCAAGAAGAGGAAGAGACATGGGAGATGTCTATCATTTTCTGAGCATATAAAAGAGAAAGGCCATGTGAGAACATAGTGAGAAGGCAGATGTCAATAAACCAGGAACAGGTCTCACCAGAAGCCAACCTTGATGACACCCTGATCTTGGACATCCAGCCCCCAGAACTTTTAAGAAAATTAATTTCTATTGTTTAAGCCACCTACTCTTTGTATTTTGTTATGGTAGCCCTAGAATATTAATACAATGAGCATTATAATTGGCCATCACTATTATCTCCTTTGGAAAAATATATATTCAAATCCTATGCCTATTTTTCAATTGGATTACTTGTCTTTTATTGTTGAATTGCAGAAATTCTTTATATATTCCAGATACAAGTCCCTAATCAGCATATAATTTGCAAATATTTTCTCCCATTGCATGGTTTTCTCACTTTGATATTTTTCCATTGAAACATCAAAGTTTTAAATTTTTATGAAGCCTGATTTACTCACTTTTTCTTTGGTTGTTTCTGCTTGGGGTAGGGGTAGGGGGTCATATCTAAGAACCTACCCTCTAATCCAACATCACAGATATTGACACCTATGTTTTATTATTTTAAAAGTTTTATAGCTTTAAGGTCTTATATTTAGGTCTGTGATCAATTTTGACTTAATATTTGTATATGGTGTGTAGCAGGGGTACGGTTTCATTCTTTTGCATGTTGATATCCAGTTGACTCAGCACTATTTGTTTTGATTTAATAGTAGCTTTATCTACTAAATGGAGGTATAATTGGCATACAGCATATTTATTTGAGGAATACAACATAATGATTTAGTATTTATATATTCTGTCAACACCATTTTTGTTGAAAATATCTCCAATGAACTGTGTAGGACCCTTGTCAACAATCAACTGACCTTAAATACAAGGGCTTATTCCTGGACTTTGAATCCTATTTAATCTTAATGTCTATACTTATGTGAGCAATACACTGCTCTGAAAACTGTAGCTTTATGGTAAATTGTTTTGATTACTGTAGCTTTATGGTAAATTATTCTAATTACTATAACTTTATATAAATTTTGAAATTGGGAGGTTGTGAGTTTGTGCAATTTTGTTCTTCTTTTTCAAACTGTTTTGGCTATTCTAGGTCCCTTCAATTTCCACACAAATTTGAGGATCAGTTTGCTAACTTTTGAAAAAGAGCACTAGGGTATTTATAGGAATTGCACTGAATATGTTAATTAGTTTGGGAAATACTATCATCTGTTATAGGTTGAATTATGGTTCAACATATCCCTCAAAAAGATGTGTTTAAATCCTAATCCCTGACACCTCTGAATGTGACCATATTTAAAAATAGGGCCTTGGCAGATGTGATCAAGTTAAAATGAGGTCACGCTGGATTAGGGTGGGCCATAAATCCAATGACCTGCCGGAGTCCAGCTCCAGCAGGGGGGTGTGAAGCCCAAAAGGATGAGACGGAGTCAGTGCATGGAGAGACAGGACAGAGAGTCAGATGGAGGTGGTCTCTCCAAGCACCAACTCCGTCTCACCCTTTTTGGGCTTCACACCCCCCAGCTGGAGCTAGACTCCGGCTCCAGCCAAGGTGTCGGTCACGAAGGACAGCGTCGGCGAGTGAGATGTTACAACCTTGATCAGGTGTTTCGTCTTCTCACTCATTTCCTCACTCACCGACGCTGTCCTTTCCTTCGTGACCCACACACACCTCAGCTGGAGCTGGACTCCGGCAATGACCAGTGTCTTTATAAAAAGGTTATGTGAAATCAGCTTTTGATCATTTTCTATGTTAAAGATTTTAGAATTTCCATGAGCTCAATTAACTTCATTCTGTATCTCCTCGGTGTTCTTTCCTCCTGGATGGTGAAGCTACAAACGTTGTCTTGACAAAAATAAAATAGTGCACCAGAGCAGTATGTGGCTCTCTGTCTCAAATAATCTCCTTATAACTCTCTGAATTTGATTGTGATCAGAGAATGATTTGAATGCATTTGAAAACAAAATCTGTACCCAGAAAAAAAACAATGGAAGTTCATGAGAAGACACAGGGATACACAATCTTACAGGATAAAAGGCAATGTGAAGACAGAGGCAGAGAAATGAGTAATGTATCTACAAGCAATGAACACCAAGGAATAACAGCAACCACCAGAAGCTAGGAGACAGGCATTGAACAGATTCAGCCTAAGGGCCTCCAAAAGGAACCAATCTTACCAACACCTTGACTTTGGACTTCTAGCATCAAGAATTGTGAAAGAATTTCTGTTGTTTTAAGCAACCCAGTTTGTGGTAATTTGTTATGGCAACTCTAGGAAAGTAATACGCCATCTAAACAATATTAGACCTCCTGATCCATAAACATTAGATGTCTTTCCACTGATTTCATCCTTCTTTAATTTCCTTCAACAATGTTTTATAGTTTTTAGTGTACAAATCTTGCGTTTTTGGGCAATTTATTCTTAAGCATTTATTCTTTGTAATGCAACTGTAAATGGAATTGTTCTTAATTTCGTTTTCAGATTGTTCATTGGTAATATACAGAAATACAATTTATTTTTCTATATTGATCTTGTATCTGGCAATTCTGCTGCACTTATTAGTTCTACTAGTTTTTATGTGGGATTCTTAAGGTTTTTCTATACACGAGACCATGTCACCCGTGAATAGAGATGGGTGGACTTCTCCCTTTCTCTTACTTCTTCATTTTATCTTTTTCTTGCCTAAGTGCCCTAGCTAGACCCTCTAGGACCATGCTGAATAGAAGTGGGGAGAGAAGACATTCATGTTTTATTCCTGATCTTAGAGGAAAAGTATTCATTCTTCTCATTGAAAATGATGTTAGCTTTGGGTTTTTAACAGATGCCCTTTATTAAAATGAAGAACTTCCCTTCAGCTCCTTGCTTATTTAGTGTTTTTATCACAAAAGGGTGGATTTTGTCAAATTGCTTTTTCTGCATCTCTGGATATGATCACATGTATCAAATCCTTATGATTTTAATGCAGTTAGAGCTAATTCTATACTTTGGTAAGCAACTTAATGTTAATTTTTTTCTTGTTCTACATAAAATCCCTCCCTTAAAGAACCTCAGAGTCTCTTTATGCATATGTCAGTGATAAAGCTTTGACAAATATTTTATTTAATGACTGCTTTTTCTTAAAAATTGTAAACATACTAACAAATTGGATATATTATGGTTCTTAGGGACAAATAAGTAACAGCCCAGTCTCCAAGAAACTTGCAGCCTAGACATAAAAATAAATAACCACTTTAATAGATAAAAAGATAAAAGGAGACTAAACAGATGAATAGCCTATGCCTATTCCAGGGAGGGTAAAAAAAGGAGCAGAAATTCCCAAAGGATATATAAGCTCAATATTTGTAGAATGCAGGAGTTTGATCCAGAGGAAAAGGGAGAGAAAAGAAGGAAAGGTATTCTTCACGGACAGAGTTGTATGTACAAAAAGGTACAGAGTGAGGAAATGCATGCAACTGTATTTTGCTGATAAGAATTTGTGTGTAGCTATCTGTGGGAAAGCTATGTTACCAAAAGATGACCCTGGAGATATGGGCCAGATTGATATGGTCCATTATGAACACAGAACTTTTTAGCTATATTTGGAGCCACCACTGATGTAATTCTGCTCCCTAAAGGGAAAAAGAGAAGACTGGATCACAAATGTATTTATATAAAAATTCACATACACACAATACACACACACACACTCTTACCATTTGTTTCCTTCCACCATATCAACATATTCTGGATTTTTATCTATGATCTTAGAGCTTGCTTTAAGGAGTCACTGGTTATATCAGATTATTTGCTTTCTTTAAGGCTCTTTCTTCTACACAGTAACTTAATTGCCACTAATGAAAAATAATAAATATCACCAACCTATTGCCACTTGGATATTGTACTACAATGTCATGATCTTCATCAATGCCACAAACAGTTCCAGTAGTAGTTAAAGTCTCAAACATGCCATCAGTCCATCCTCCATGACCGTGCTGCAAAGACTGTACAATTTCTAGGTCAAGATCTATATTTACCAGGTCACCAATCTGCAGTCCACCTGGATTCCTGTTGCCATTCTGCTCACCTGTTGACAGACGAAAAGGATAATCACAGCAACATGCAACTGCAGTATTTTTAAACAAGAACAAGCTCTATATATTTTAGTTTTAGTTACCATCAAAAATGTTTTGAGAATATGCTGTAAGATTCTAAAATTAGAGAGCTTTAAAAAAAAGAAAGAAAATAGACATCAAGCTCAAAAACTGAAATAATATGATGATTTGTAACAACAACTGAACAGGAGTAGAATCTGCAAAAGACTACGCAATCCTCTATCAAAGCACAAAGTTTTAGGTATTGAAAGTATCACTTTTCTACCTGGATGACTTGTTGACTATCACTGCAAAAACAACAATTAGAGGGTTACCGACACTAGAGAATATGAAGGCAAACCCTGGAATTAAATTTTTCTCAGAAGTGCTTATTAGCACTACTTTTTAGCAAATGGTTGCTGTAATTTTTGCCTATTAAGTATTTTTAAATATTTCGAAGTCCAGTTATTTTCAAAGCTACTCCAGGAATAATTATTTACGTCAACAATAAAACACTATGTTGAGAGACCTAAAATGTGTATGTTGATTCTGCACTTCTTGTGAAGGCAAGACACAGTACAAGAAAATTTCTGAAAGCAAGAGAAATGGATGATCTCATCAAAAATATTAATAATTTCTTACACTTTCCCCCTTTTTTAAAAATAAATTAAGGTATACTGCAAGAAAACAGCACTTTTTGGCAAAAAGGCAAGCCCAATGATTCGGAAAGAAGAACACAGGGTTCACATGAGAAAGAATGCCTACAGAGACCAAAGAGTTTCTTAGAAGAATGTTCACTTTGGCAACAATAAAGAATCTATAAAATGAAGGCAGTTCAGTGTTCTTCATCTTTGGTACATTAAATTATACTTATTATATTACCTTAGTCTTTGAGCTATTCTTGTAGTAAGGTCATTTTACAGAAATTCCAAGGAATTTAAAAAGCATAAATTGTCAGAACCTATTATCAATAGCAACAGAGATATAACAGTGACAATCTAATAAATAACAAAATTTTTTCAACAACATAAGTTTATAACTAAAAGACAAAAGTTTTTAATATATTATGATATATAAATGGCATATCAATTCTCAAGACCTGACAACTCTTTCAGAGTCTAAGTAAGTCATTAAAAAAAGAACAAATATTTTAAAAACAAACTATAATCAAGAAGATATCTCTTTAAGTAACTTTAACAGTAACTAATTTTTTAAACTCCATTTTAAACATTTTTCAGATTTTTACTAATTTTCTCTAGTTTGCTAACTCACCTAGCACAGGACAATGATCTCTGTAAAAAGAACCTCCTTTGGCGTCCTGGACACACTTCAGATCAGACTAAGAAAAGAAGAAAAATCACTCTTGAAAACTTCAAGTATAGCTCAATACCTAAAACAGGCAAAAATGTTCATTCATTGAAAAGCAGAAGTCAAGAGTAGCTCTGGGTTAACAGTCACACTGAACACTGCTTTCAAAGCATCCATTAAATATTATAAACCTGATTTTCAGGTAGGTCACACTTTATTTACTTTATCTTGTCTTTTAAGTTCAAAATTAAAATGCTCAGACCTTTACAATTATAATATTTTCAAAAACACATGCTTTAAAAAAAAGGACCTCAACATATAAAAACTGTGTTGAGGGTAGGAAAAAAAAAGATGGCACTGTAGGAATGTAAGGCAAAAACCACCTCCCAAAATCACATGGAACATGAAAATACAGCAAATACAGCTAGGCCCGAAATTAACCTAAAAACTGCAGAACTGACCGCCTACATGTGGAGAAGAAGAGAAGATCCTACAGAAAAGGGTAAGTGTCAAAGCCGTGATCTGGTGGGACTGAAGCCCTCCCCCAACCCCAGAGCACAGGCGGGAGGAAGAGAAATGGATTGTGGAGGGAGCAGAAGCCCAGGACCCTGAACACATGGCCCTGGAGATCTACTCTGGGAACATGGGCCCACATTCCACAGTGCCCTGGTAATTGGTGGGGTTGGACAACAGACATGGGCAGAACACTCAGGGAGGCTGAGATCCCAGCCACCTGTGGAGAAGAGGCATGCTCTACAGGCCCTCCTGAGAAAGAAAATAGAGCAGGCAGGTTGAAAGACTTCCCAGAATGAGAGGGGCGCCAGATGGGCAAGTACTGCACTATGCTCTCTGTTTAGAAGGTCAGGAGGACAACAAATTGCCAGCCTGCCCTCAGCCCAACAGGTTGGGAGCCCTCAAAAGCTTCAGAGGCTCCATCCCCCTCACTGGCAACACAGCCGGGAGATTCCTGACAGGCCTGAGGTCTGCCAGCCGGCAGTGAAACCAAACTTTATTCCCAGGTAAACAGGCAGAACCCCCAGCCTGCTCGGTCCTATTCTGGGCCAGCTGGGGAGCTGTGTTCACAGCTTAGCCCCTGGTGCTCTTTCCTCCTGGTAGGCACTGGTCCCACTCATCTGCGTCCCCACCACTGCAGACACTACAGAAATTTGAAGAATTATTAGAGAATACTATGGAAAATCATATGCCAACAAACTGAAAAACCTAGACGAAATGGACAACCTTCCAAGGTTGACCAAGGAAGAAACAGATGATCTGAATTGATCAACTACCATAAATGAAATCGAAATTATAGTAAAAAAACTACCTAAGAACAAAAACACGGGACCAGATGGCCTCACCATTGAATTTTATCAAAATATTAGAGAAGAGCTAATACCCATCCTCCTTAAAGTATTCCAAAAAGTAGAAGAGGACAGAATACTTGCGAGCTCATTCTATGAGACCAGCATCACTCTAATACCAAAACCAGGCAAAGACACCACAAAAAAGAAAGAAAACTACAGACCAATACCCCTAATGAACATAGATGCAAAAATACTCAACAAAATATTACCAAACCAAATTCAAAAATACATCAAAAAGATCATTCACCATGACCAAGTCAGATATATCCCAGGATGCAAGGATGGTACAATATTTGAAAATCAATCAACATCATACACATCAACAAAAAGGACAAAAACCACGGGATCATCTCCATAGATGCTGAAAAAGCATTTGACAAAATTCAACACCTATTCACAATAACGCTCAACAAAATGGGTACAGAGGGCAAGTACCTCAACATAATAAAGGCCATATACAACAAACGCACAGCCAACATCATACTTAACAGTGAAAAGCTTAAACCTTTTCCTTTAAGATTGAGAATAAGACAAGGATGCCCACTCTCACCACTTTTACTTAATATAGTACTGGAGGTCCCAGTCACAGCAATCAGACAGTACAAATAAATAAAAAGCATCCAGATTAGTAAGGAGGAAGTTAAACTGTCACTGTTTGCAGATGACATTATACATAGAAAACCCTAAAGACTCCACCAAGAAACTATTAGAATAACTGAATTCAGCAAAGTTGCAGGATACAAAATTAATACACAGAAATCTGTTGCATTCCTAATATACTAACAATGAATTAGCAGAAAGAGAAATCAGAAAAACAACTCCATTTACAATTACATCAAAAAGAATAAAATACCTAGGAATAAACCTAACCAAAGAGGTAAAAGAACTATACTCTGAAAACTACAAGACACTCATGAGAGAAATTAAAGAAGAGACCAATAAATGGAAATACATCCCATGCTCATGGATAGGAAGACTTAATATTGTCAAAATGGCCATCCTGCCTAAAGCAATCTACAGATTCAATGCAATCCCCATCAAAATACCAAAAGCATTCTTCAATGAACTAGAACAATAGTTCTAAAATTCATATGGAACCACAAAAGACCCTGAATAGCCAAAGCAATTCTGAGAAGGAAGAATAAAGTTGGGGGAATTATGCTCCGCAACTGTGAGCTCAACTACAAAACTATAGTGATTAAGACAATTTGGTACTGGCACAAGAACAGACCCATAGATCAATGGAACCGAATAAAGAGCCCAAATATAAACCCACACATATATGGCCAATTAATATACAATAAAGGAGCCATGGATATACAATGGGGAAATGACAGCCTCTTCAACAGCTGGTGTTGGCAAAACTAGACAGCTACATGTAAGACAGTGAGATTATTGTCTAACTCCATATACAAAAAAGACCTGAATGTCAGTCATGAAACCATAATACTCATAGAAGAAAACATAGGCAAAAATCTCTTGAATATAAACATGAGCAACTTTTTCATTAACACATCTCCTCAGGCAAGGGAAACAAAACCAAAAATGAACAAGTGGGACTTCATCAAACTAAAAAGGTTCTGCACAGCAAAGAACACCATCAGCAGAACAAAAAGGCATCCTACAGTATGGGAGAATATTTTCATAAATGACTTATCTTGTAAGGGGTTGGAATCCAAAATATATGAAAAACTCACATGCTTCAACAACCAAAAAGCAAATAACCCAATTAAAAAATGGGCAGAGGACCTGAACAGACACTTCTCCAAAGAAGAAATTCGAATGGCCAACAGACACATGAAAAGATTCTCCACCTCGCTTATCATAAGAGAAATGCAAATTAAAACTACAATGAGATATCACCTCACACCAGTTAGGATAGCCAACATCCAGAAGACAAGAAACAACAAATGCCTGGCGAGGATGAGGAGAAAGGGGAACCCTCCTACAGTGTTCATGGGAATGTAAATTAGTTCAACCATTGTGGAAAGCAATACAGATTTCCTCAAAAAACTAAAAACAGAAATAACATTTGACCCAGGAATTCCACTCCTAGGAATTTACCCAAAGAAAATAAGATCCCAGATTCAAGAAGACATATGCACCCCTATGTTTATCGCAGCACTATTTACAACAGCCAAGATATGGAAATAACCTAAGTGTCCCTTAATCGATGAATTGATAAAGAAGATGTGGTACATGTACACAGTGGAATATTATTCAGCCATAAGAGGGAAAACAAATCTACCATCTGTAACAATGTGGATGAAGCCAGAGTGTTACCTCAATGAAGTAAGCCAGGAGGAGAAAGACAAGCACCAAATGATTTCATTAATTTGTGGAGTACAAAAACAAAGCAAAACTGAAGGAATAAAATAGCACTCACTGACTCTGAGAAGGGACACGTGGTTGCCAAAGAAGAGAGCTTGGGGAGGGTGGGTGGGGAGGGAGAAGAGGATTAAGGGGCACTATAATTTGCAATCACAATATAGATAGGTCATGGGGAAGGCAGTACAGCTCGGAGAAGACAAGTAATGACTCGATAGCATCTTACTACACTGACAGACAGTGACTCTGGTTGGGGCGGGCAGGGCACATGAGGACTTGGTAATATGGGCAAATGTTGAAGCCACAGTGTTGTTCATGTGAAACCTTCATAAGATTACATATCAATGATACAATAAAATAATAAAGAAAATAAATTTTATAAGAAAACAAATGTACTATTTAATCATCTGAGTGGGGAGGCAGCTGTGGTATGATGAAAAGTAGAGAAAATGTGAACTTAGAAAAGCAACCATGGGAGTTTCTGTGAAAATCTACAGATTTACTTGAAAGGGCCTAATAGCACCTGACATATATACAGTAGGTAATCAGTATATACTGATCTATTAAAGAGAGGAGCTCTTTTATACACATATACACAATACACACAGAAACACACACAGGACCCAACTCCCTTTTACTCTGCCACTGGAGAATCACATTTAGCTCAATGCTACCCAAAGAGACACAGGGGTCAAATTGTTGTAATGTGATACTTTAACCTCACAATTCCATTTCTAGGAATCTATCCTATGGAAATACACTTACAAATGTGCAAGGACATACACATAAGGATGCTTACTGAGACACTGCTTGGAACAATGAAAAACAAAAACCAACTCAGATCATCAACAGAAATCTCATTAAATAAATCATGGAATAACCATACAAAGGAGTACTACTCAGCCATCAAAAAGGGGCTCAATCTATAGATATACTACTCTTTATGCATATATGCCACATAAGGCTTCATGTGAAGCAAGTTACTAACCAGTCAAATCCTACAAAATTCTATAATTTAAAATCGGGGGGGGGCAGGAAGATAATAGTGAAAGACTGATAACCCCTGCTATAGTCAATTATAAAAACTGGCAAGAAAAGTGTTTAGATTCACATTGCTGGCTTTTATCTGTAAATGGAATATGGTAAAGCAATCGGACAGTGGGGCATTTTTCCCCTCCTAACATGGGACACAAAATAACTGAAAAAAATTAAATTTAAAGAATTCTTTGAATGAGGAATGTGTTCAAGATAGGAAAGGAGATAAGACATTAATATTTTGGCATTAATATAATATTTAATTATACTATATAAATTAAATAGCTGAGGTCAACATGTGAACAATGATTCTCAAAATGCAGACATATAGGGCAATCCACTGACTAAACCAACATCATTCTCCTAAGCTCTTATTTAATGTGGTTCTAAGCCAATAATTTTCAACTATCAACACTACACTTTAAAAATACAGGGGAAAAAAATTTCCTTAAAAATAATTTTAACTTTTACACTTTTGTAATTTACACTTTTACCATCTACCAAAGCACAGAATACAAATATACCATAAAAACCTCATTATACTACTATTCTCTGTGTCATGCCAAGAAGCAGTCTTACAGATCATTCCAAACCTTTTTGATAGCTTCTAGTAAATAAACCCCCAACTTAACATTCATAAGGGATCCACTCTATATGATCAATATATAATAAGTTACCCAAAAATTAACTGAAGGCAAAATCTTATTTATTAAATAGTTTACACATTGTAAAAATGCAGTTTATTAAATTCTCACTTTAAAAGATTTTCGTCCTATTGCATATTCATAATTTAGATAACTCTATTTTGGCAAAAGGCAACAACAAAAGAAAAATAAATAAAAGAATACAATATGGGCTATTATTTCCCTCTTTTCATCCACCCAGTATTTTCACCTTTCATGGTTCTTATTACTCACCATGCCCTCAAAGCCAACTCTGTAAAGGTTCTTAGCACCATTATCCCAGAGAACATAAGCTGCGCTATGTGGGCTTGATGCACTCCAGTCTTGGATTTCTGTTACCTACAAGAATTTTTGAGAAAAGCATTTTTTTAAATGGAAGGAGAGAGGTTAGTTATTTTAATTATATTTAAATTTTAAAAATCATTTCAGCTATCATGCTGTATAACAGGATCATGAAAAATACTTGCCACATGTATTGTCACTTTTACATACAACTGGATTATAATTAGAGACATTTTTCCAGAATTATAAAGTGATTTCTAAAACCACGGTAGAAATTTTAAATTGGGAGGTTTAGCAACTACAGTAATAGATTATCAGAAAATACATAATTGAATACAAAATTTAGAATCTTTATTTCTAAAGGTTTCTTTTCAAAAAGAGTATATTCTTTTAAACCCATTATTCAATATAAAATTTAAAGTCTTTGACCAAGTACCCCAAACAATTCAAGATAAACTTGCTTTCTGGTCTGTTGAGATGCACATGGCTCAATGGCAATATTCAATGAAATCAAATTGCTTTTGCTCCTCCAGCACTATCCTTTAGTTGCCCCAAAAAGCAGTCTGTGTGCATGTAAGCAAAAACACCATGCCTACAATGGAAACCCAGACACAATCTCTAGGCCACACATTCAACAGACTGATGTAAACTCATCTGATATACAAAAAATATAAGGAGGTTGCTACTGCTTAAGGGCCAAGAATCAACAGCACAAAAATGACACACAATGAGGAGTGAACAGATATCCTCAAGTAAGCCAGTCTACAGCTAGGAATGGAAAGCTACACATGTAACATATTGCAGTTCTCCACCATGAGCCTTATAATCACTCACCTTCATAATTACTTAAAAATGCCAGGCTAATGTTAAATATAATTTTTAAGTCATGACTTTAAAAACAGACTACTATTTCAAGTAAGATATATTGACCCTTTCATTTTCACCCTGTAATAAAGAAATCATTTTGTTTTGTGGTGTTTTTGTGGAGATGAAAAGATTTTATGTTTAAGATTCATTTGAGAAATATTTCAAGTTGTTAGTTAATGAGACCATTTATTCTTCTCAGTTTAGAAACAAACCATAAACATAAAATATATGAAACTGAAGAATAAGAATAAAATGAGTACCAGCCTAAGAAAAAGCATATTGCCAGTACTTTTCCAGTCCCACGTGCCTCTCCATCAATCCATCCTCCTGCTCCCAACAGAGGGTAACTACCACCTTGAGCTTCCAGTCCATCACTGCCTAGCTTTGCTTTAAGACTTTTCACAACCACTATGTAACCTTACAAAATAACAGTTTCTAATACTCTGAAGTCAAACGTGCAATCTTAAGCAAGAAATTCCTTCTGATTCTAATACAGATGGAGAGGGTAGAGGCTCAAGATGGCGGTGTGAGTAGAACGGCGGAAATCACCTCCCAAAACCATATATATTTTTGAAAATACAACAAATACAACTATGCCTAAAAGGGAGACCAGAAGATATAGTACAACAGCCAGGCTACATCTACATCTGCAAGAATTCAGCATCTCACAGAAAAGGGTAAGATACAAAGCTGTGACCCGAGCACTCCCCCGACCCCAGCTCACCGGTGGGAGGAAAGGAGTCAGAGCGGGGAGGGAGTGGAAGCACAGGACTGCTAAAAACCAGCCCTAGTAATCTGCACCAGGAGCACAGACACACATTGCATGGTGTACTAGATATTAGAGGAACGGAAAAGTAAAATCCGCAAGCCGGTCCCCACAGCCGGCTCCCCTGGGACAAAAGAAAAGCGAGTGCTTTTTTAAAGTCTTAAAGGGGCAGGGGCTTAACAGCTGGACAGAATTGTCCCAGCATACTCAGCCCAGAAGGCTTGGAATCCTGAGGAACTTCAAGCACCCCAACCCCCTGGGGGGTAACCCAGCCCCGAAGCCCCTCACGGTGGTAAGCAGTCTTCCATTCATTCCCCCCAACCGGCGCTGCCCCACCGCAGCGGCGGAGGACCCACAGCAACCACACAGACTCTCCTCCCAGCGCACAGCTAACTGCAACAGACCCAGAGGCTAGTGCCGGCGCACAGCTGCCCAGCACAGACTGAGGGAGCCAGAGCAAGGCACGAAAGGGCACCGTTCTCACAAGAGAATACACCCAGTGCGCCTGCCACTCCCCACAGAGCTCTGGGCTATCACCATTCAAATCAGGGTACACATTGGCATGTGGTGAGCCACAGACTGCATCAGTATTGCAACATCAGCCTGGGTTGGTATATGCCCCTCATACAGCTCACAGTAGAGATACAGCTAAACACATGTGGTGATGGTGGTGGGGTGAGAATTTCTAACCTCGAAAAGAATTCTCTGCACACTATTCGTGTGGGTTAACTAGGGGATTGGGATAGAGCAGGCAGCACTGAAGGGAAAAAGGGGACTTAAAAACTTTCTTCATTCAAGTGGACAAAAAAAAAGTCAGACAATGAAAATCACACTTGATCTCCAAAACATGCTTCAACAATGTTTCCCCGAGGATTTAGTATATTAAGTTCCCTCATTCAGTTACACTTATAAGATGGTTTTATTTATTTTTCATTTTGTACCATTTTACCAACCTAAGGATACACTGGCCAAGTGAGCCTGGGCGAAATTCTGAAGTGCACTTGGCTTGTCTGGACTATGTAATGATGAGGTTCCCACCCTCTCCCCCCCACTCTCCATTCCCAGCCGCCTGGATCAGCTGAGGTCTCTCATCTCACCCTACTATATTCTGCTTTGACCTACTACTCTAAAACTTTTAGACCACAGTAAGCTGACAAGCAAAATATACATAGTAATTCATCCCCTCTGACCATGTTTCTGCCCAATGCTCAGCACCTGGCCCATTCTTCTGCCCTGCCTGAGGTCCTGTGTTATGCCCTGTGTTTCCCAGGACTTACTAGTGACCCTCCCACAGACTACACCAGAACACTCTTGTAAACTCCCAGGGAAGCAAGGCAGGTTACCCAGAGGCTCTGTTCAGTTTATATTCTGGCAGTTTTCATCCAAAAATCACAGTGCTGCTCTGTCGTTACAATAGCTAGATTTGTGGTTTTCCAAAAATTAAATCCTAAATGCAGGACACTACACTAAGTCATATAACAAAAAAGAAAAAAACAATGGAACAACAACAGCAAATGTTTCTTACCTTGGGGGGCTTGCAAGTGGGAAAGGGTAAACAGAGGCTTTTAAAGATACTCGTAACAGTCCATAATTTTAATATAGTAGGATCAAAAGTGTTCATTTTATTACTATTCTTTTAACTTTTACATACATTTTATAAATTCTTCTGTGTGATATAAGACTGCAATAATGGTTGTATGAATTGCTCACTGCACAAGGGGCCTCATTAAGGAGGAGAGTAGGGACTGACATCCAGCCCAAGCTGCATTTAACGAGACCTGTGCATGGCAGCAAGGCTGTTCCAGCCCCTATCCCCAAAAGGGTGTCTTTTCTCTGTGACTGGCTTGCCAAGCACGTCCCCATAGCACTCCATCCACCTAGAAGTGGCACCGTTTCCAAATTCATACTGCTCTCCTTTTCTTTTTAGAGCAGTACTTCTCAAACTTTAATGTGCAATAAATGACCTAGGGATCTTGTTAACATGAAGATCTTGATCTGGAGAGTCTGCAAAGAATGGAACCTAATACCTATGACTACATTTCTAGCAAGCTGTCAGGTGACACTAATGCTGCTGGTCCACAGGGTACACTAGTCACAGAATTTACATTTTTTTCTATCTCACCTAATTAGAATATAGGTTTCAGGACAGTAAAAACTTTGTGTTTTGTTTATTGTTATATCCCTGATGCTTGAAACAACCCTGCAAATAATAAATGTTCAATAAGTATTTACTACATTATTTTTAAAAAGCAAGTTTGCTTCCTTAATAAAAATTACTTAAAATATAATGACTAAAATACATGTTTGACTTCCAAATATTAAAAGTAGACCTTAAAAATCAATATAGTAACAATATTGTGAATTTAGAAAACACCTACTTTTTTAAAACATTTAAAATTTTTTAATTCAAAAGAATCTATATAGCACCAAGTCATACAAGAAATTTTAAGTTCCTGTAAAAAATTCCTCAAATGACACAGACTTTAAAACCATCATTCCTCAATACTAAAAAACAATTTTTTCAAGAAGAGTGGGACTGATAGTGATGGACACCTAAGTCTCAAATGTGAAATGTTACTCATTTCAGTACTTCCAGCATCAAGTGTAATAGAGTATACACATTTAATATTTGTTGTCTGAATCAGTGAATGAATAATCAGCAAAAGCAACATAAAATCTAAAATAAATAAAACCAACAACCCATTCACCCTAATATCTCTACCTATACCGCCCCAGTTAAGCAGGCTATATAAAATCCCCTTCAGATTAACTGCTATGACTGACCCCTAGACAGCCCTACACACTACCTGAGAAGGGTAGCAGGACAACAAAATAACTGCCTATTACCCACTCCGAAATAGGCCTTTAAGGGAAGAGAACACAGAATAAGTAAATTCAAATGAAATTTTAATAGCAAGGAAGTGGAGATCATGATACTGCTAGGGAGGATTGGCCCAAACAGGATATTTAGAGAGGCATTCTGGCAACAAATTGGCAATATGAAGCCTAAAGCTACAAAGGTAAAACCTACCCAAGGACTTTTGTAAGCAGTGCCAATACTTGTAACAGAGCTGAAACTATCTTTTTCTTCCATACTAAAATTAAGATTTTAAAAATTATTATTGGCATAAGAAAAAAATGGGACAAGAAATTCAACTATGGTAGTAATAAAAATTTCCTGAACATTCCATATGCTAGAATAACATGATTAATTTAAAAATATTTTACCTTTCCTCTGCGTCCATTTCCTCCATCCTGATCTTCCCACTGCCAGTCCACTCCTCGTACCACTCTGGCACCTGCAAAGATCCCTCTGGCTGTAATCTTCTTAGATTTTCTACGAGACTCTAACAGAACCCTAAAAATAAAATTACTTATTTTCAAATTTATGTAAAAATAGGTAACAGTTATTTGTTTCTTAAAATTACAAACAGGTTATTTTGAAAATACAAAAGATTTTTCTTTGTTCTGGTCAATATCACAATAGCATGCTACAGGAGTATAGCATTCCACAGAGCTGATGATGACAGTAGTGGCTGGAGTAATAACGGCTACTATTTACTGAGGTTTTACTATATATGTAAAGCACTTACAGAGGTGTAAAGTCTGTTACACTCCTTAAGAGGAAGGTATTGTCATATTATTCATTCTACAAATGAGAAAACTGAGTCTCAAAGAGCAAAGTAATTTACCTAAGGTCACAAAAGTCAAACAGTAATGGAATCAACATATGAACCCAATCTACTTCCGGGTCCTTCACTTTCACTACTTTAGAGATGGCAAATTCAAATCCCTACAAGTGTCTGGCAAGTAATGTAAGTTAAAGCCTAAGAAAGACAGCACCACAACAATGACAAAATGGCAAGTGGCACTTGACCTCATACTCAGGAAGACAGCAGGGAGTGGCAGGGACTTCGGTGAACTAAAGACCATGATTTGTGAAGGATGGAGGGGGTACTCCACTATTTCAGCCAACTGTTGCCAAGAACAAATGCAAGCCTATTGTTGACAGACTTCAGACTGATAGGGGGAGAGGTATCAAGAATTCATAAACCTACATTTTTTGCATGAAATTACCTGATTTTAAAAGGTTAGCAATTGTTTAAAAATTCAGAGGACTGTATATGCCAAGTAAAATATATCTGTGGCCTGGATTTGATGTAAACTGTCTTTGACCTAAACAAAGTAGGGCATACTTAGAGAAGACTCTGGACTCTGAAAGATCCTACACTTAACTACCTGGACCAGTTGGTTCTCCAAGGCCATCTATCCCTTATTCTTCTACATCCTTCTCATTCATAAAATCAAGAAAGTTTGGGTTTTTTCCCTTCTGTTCTTCTAATTTTATCTCATTATTCTATTCATTTTCAGAATGTCTTTATCATACTCGAATTTTGAAAATTGAAAGCAAAAGACAAAAATAAATAACTTGTTCAAAATTACTCAATTAATAAACAGCAGAACCAGAATTTAAACTGGAACACTCTGACTTCATAATCCATTTTTCCTACTCCTGCTGCTTCCTAAGACTGGTCAGATTCTTGCCTCTATGTACTATCCTTATCTACATGAGAGGACTGAATCAGCTGAACTGTACCCATTAACAATCAGTATCCCTCTATTTTTGCTCCAAAGACACTTAATACATATCTATAAATGTAGTCCAAAATGTCACATGATAAATCAGTGTTGATCAAAAAATCCCTTAAGTTGTCGCTTAAACTCAAGAACACTGTGTCTTATTTACCTTCAAATTTACACAAGTATAGTAGCTACTATAGGTGTTTTAATAAACACCTGTTGATTCAATCAATGGGCCCTAGTGTTCATCTGGAAGCAATTAACAGCACAGAATGCATAGTGAGAAGAAAATAATCAGCCTCTCTTGGGCTGTCCTTGCACTTCCAAACACTGGGTAGTGCCAAGTCTCTACACTAGAGAAAGAACAGCCCAGATTATCTTGGAAAAATACACATAGCTCCATCTTCACCGAACTCTTCTCCCTATATGGCCAGCCTGGTCCACACCCAGCCTTGCTACCTGCTACCTCCTGGTACTGAACCAGCTGCCAGAAGCTATTTCCAAACCCTATTTTTAAGGCTGAATAGTATTAAAAATTGAATACAAACAAGGAATTGCAAAAGAAGAAAAAATTGTTTCCCCTACCGCTCACTTCCTGGTGTAGTAATTCTATAAAAGCGATGCCTCAAATGATGTTTATCTCCATGATAGCAAACTGTGCACAAGTCATAATTCGTACATTCCGCACATTTCCATCGAATACCAATGATTGGTTGCTGACGGCAGGTATCACACATGGTTCCATCATGCTTGATGCCTATTAAGAGCCAGGGCACATAATTACATTAATTACAACTATTATTTACTTGATATTATTCCCTGGGGCAAAAAATAAGAACAGAGCATTTCACAAAGTATTTCAACACAGCAGGAAATAATTATTTCAAATGCACCAATGCAGTTTCAAAATAGATTTCAAATACTTTAATCAGTACAAATTCAGACTAAACATTTTTTACCCCTTCTTTTTTCATTAGTAAGAACACTTCTCAGTAGCACTTTCTTTGCTTTCATCCACAAACTGAAACTTAAGTTCAATCTAGAGAAAGAAGGAAGAACCCTTTACCACCAAGTTGATGTTTCAGACTTCAAATCCTCAGAAATCTTTTGAGGAATTTCAACCTAGTCCACAGGTATACTGCAAAAGACAAGACAGTTCTACCCTCAGAGTATCACGGAAACAATCTATCAATTAACATAAGGATTCACCCCTAGGTAGTGACCACTTTCTCCCCATAAACAATAAACTTCAGAAAATGATAACCAAGCAAGTTTCCCAGCTTCAAAGGAAACTATAGTTTGTTATTTGCTTGTTTCCCTTAAGGAACAAGAAGCAGTAAATGCTAGAAAAAGAAAATTAGCCCTTCGTAATATCATGTCCACTAAAAATATTCACATGAATTTGACGACATAAACATTAAAACTATAAAAGGTACCATTATAAAATCATGAAAATAACATTTCAGGATACCCAAAACTGTTCCCCAGTGTACCCCAATATACCCTAATGTCCCTTTACTATTCTGTTATATTAAGATCACTTGTTCAACAAATTAAAACTAGCAGTTTTATAAACAACGCATGGCTTGTGAACATCCGTGTCACTACTTTATGAACACAAGCTGCCGTCAAACACAGTGTTGAACTACTAGCAAGGGCTGTATTGTCCAAACAACACTGACACTGTTTCATGGATACAAGTTATGGCTCTGTCACTAGCTATCTTTGCAACCTTGAAATAGTCATTTTAACTCAAGTATCTACATTTAACTGAAGTATTTTATTTTCAAAATAATTGGGTGGGGACAAAGGGGAAGGTAAGGTTTAGATGAAACAAGATTGCTCGTAGTGAAGTTTCATGGGGGGTTGTTATATTATTCTGTTCTTTATCAGTTTAGAAATTTTCCATGATCAAATGAAAGGAAGGAGTTATCTTAGTTCTCAGAACCTCAGTTCCCTCTGGAGGAGGCAATGTTTTTTAAAGGTAAGGGATAGTCTAAGAATCAAGATAACAAAATCAAGTACTGCTAATAAAATGGTAGTATGTACCTCTACAAAAACTAACACAGTATTGCTATTTCCTGATAAAGAAAAAAAACTATGTAATTCACTTCCTATACCCCGGTTTAAAATCCCTCTGAGGAAGGTAACCAGATTCTAAATAATGAGCCAAACATGAAGAGAAACTTGTATCTGAGCTGAGAGGGTTAAGAAGAAAAAAACGGAGGGAAGGTAGGAGGAGGGAAGCTGGGTTGCCTACTGACCTGCCAAAGAGGACTGACACCCAAAGCCAAACATGCCGTGTGTGCAATTCCAGTGCAGCCTCCCACCACACAAATGCTTGACTGCAGGGACAGGGAAGACGGCAGACATCAGTACCTACTGATTCATTCTGGAACTATTTCTTTACTGTTACTGTGGGCAGGCATCTGCCACTTTCAAAAATCACTTTTGCTATAGTCTGGAGAACAAAAGAAAGAAAACCAAAGTGGCTATCAAAACAAGGTGAAGTGGTAAGTCTTAAGAAGCTCATGAAGCACTCCAGGTGAGATAATGGTGGTTTAAGTCAAGGTGATGACAGAGTGGAAACAAACAGAGTCAAGACAGATTTAGGACTTGGTGGATATGGTTAGAAAACAAAACATGTAGAATAACAACAACAACAAAAACAGGTATAAATGAGATCATTTGGGAGAAAACAAGTATTAGAGATATTTAGGAACAAACAGTAAAATAAACTAAAATCTAGAACTGCTCTGCTTAAAAAACAGAAAGGGAACCACCAACAAAAAAATAAATAAGCACAGTAATTTAAAAATGCAAGCCCAGGTCGCCACTGATAGAAACTCATCTAAGAAACCAAATAGGAAAAAGAAATCAGATAAAGTTTCATAGAAATGGTGGATGACTAGAACTTTCAAAGGGAGAAAGAAGAAATCTCAGAAGAGCACAGAGTGTGTTCAATGAACTAAGGGCAGCTTTATTTGTTTGGCAGGAATATGAAATATAGTCAGAGACCTGGAGATGAGTTACAGAGTTAGGACAGGAAATAAGACATGACTTCTGACTTGTATATTTAAATTGTTGCATTAAATGGTAAAAACAAGGGTATGTGATTTAAGCTAGCTTAAAACTTATTAGCTAGATAATGTTCAGAATTAACTGAAACTACTCCGGGACCAATATTCTCTTCTATAAATTGAGAAACTACTTGCTTTCCTATGTGTTACCGACTAAATGCGTCTCCCCTAAATGCATCTCTCCTCTAAATGCACATGTTGAATTCACAGTGTGATGGTATCTGGAGGTGAGGCCTTAGGGAGGGAAACCAGATTTAGATGAGGTAATGAAGAGCAGGACCCCATAACGGTGTTAATGTCCTTCTAAGCAGAGGAAAAGAGACCAGAGGTCTCTCTGCACCATGGGAGGACACAGCAAGAAGGCAACAGTCCCAAGCCAGGAAGACAGCCCTCACCAGGAAACCAAGTTGGCCAATACCATGACCTTGGACTTCCCAGCCCCCAGAACTGTGAGAAATAAATTCCTTTGTTTAAACCACCCAGTCTTTAATTTAGCAGTTTGTTATGGCAGCCCGAACAGACTAAGACAACATTCACAAATGGACATTGCAAAGCTAAAGTGATGTAATAGAGGTAAACATACTTTAAAAGGCTTTAAAGCAAAACGCAAATGTAAACAATTATACTGCACTTAATCTAATCTTAATAGAGATTTATTAAATGTACAAGTCATCTAATTGTAGTCATCAAGTCATCATATATCTCAAATTTGGTAATACTTCCACAAAGATCAAAGAACTTGATAAATTTCTCAATATCCCAGGGACTGCATGTACAAAACACTAAATTACTTGTATGTGGATTATCCTCATTTTAGCAAATTACCCACGTTCTCCACAGCCATTCTCATTATGATTTCATCTCATTTTTCCCCAAAGCTTATGGCTTACCTGCAGCTGTACCTGTCTCCTCAGTTCCTCTCAAATGCTTTCACTCCAGAATAGCAACAGTGAACCCAACTGCCACGAAGACAGGCCTATATACCAACTGGCAGCTCATTCATCGCTTCTCAACGGTTCACAATGGTGTACTCTATTCCATGGCTAATTAAGTCTGACTGCATCAATCATGAAAATTACCATCAGCCATATAGCCCCCCAAAAATTACACTCCAGTCTACTTTTAGAAAGTATACTAAAATTTAAAACCACATATAGCTACACAACTCAAGGCTACCATTCACTAGTTATTACATGCTTCAGTCTTTCAAAATATAAACCAGAAGGCTAAGTGCAACCTTCCTCTACTCTTCCTTTTTGGGTATCATAAACAAACACATAGAAAAATGGGTTTGTATGGGTTTTTATAATCATTTAAGGACTTTAAAAAATAAGTACCAAATAATCCATAAACTGGCTAGTCATCCCTTAGGTTACTAAGAATTTGCTTTATTTTGCTTCAAATCAGTATGTAAATAATTCCTTATAATGTTCATTTTGAAAAAATGCTGCAATTATTCCTGTAATTATTATTCCCAAACACAAATAGCAAAAGTTTGCAAAGTTAAGAAATTTTTCCAGCTCACACCAAGATACTTTTTAAGGTAAACTCTAAAACCTGTAACAGATAAAGATTTTGAAAAACTGTCATAACTGATGAAGGGCTATTCAACTGAATTTTTAATTTTCATAAAACTAGAATTTTTAATGACAAATGGCAAGAATCACTATATTTTTTTAATTCACAGATTTTAATACTAAAATACAGATATACTCCTGCTTTATATATGCATTTCACAACAATTAGATCTCTGGAAAACTTAGTTTATATTTTAAATGGAGGAAAAGGTGTAGCAGATGAAATTTTCCAAAAAGGGCCACACCAATCTATTCTATATCCCATCTGAAATGCTCTTTTGACAACAACACATGACTAAAAAGAGATGGGTCTATTTTCCTCCCTACTAGACCTGGGTAGGCATTTGCAACTGCCTCTATCAATAAAAGGTGGCAGAAGTAAGACTATGTGACTTCTGAGGTTAGGCCACAATGCAGGTGCCACTTGTCTGTTTTTCTCTATCTCCCCCTCAGGATTCACACCCTACAGGCCTTGCAAGCTCTTTCATACTAAGTCTGGTGACCTTGAAGCCATCTCCAAGTCCTGGAAACCATGAGCATATAAATGATTTCACACCATTAAATTTTGGGGTAGTCTGTTTCCATTTTAATTAGAACAAAATTTTTTTAAAAAAGCACAATCCTTGTTAAACTTTAGTTCCCTACAGTACAACATACCAAAAATAAAGATAAACTAAGGAGCTAAATATGAAAAAGAAGTGCTAGGAAATAAGTTGAACAGTGCATTTTACAATTTGGAGGTGTAGATAAAATGAGAGTTCCTGTGGCCAGGATTCTCAGCTGGCCCTGGCGGATTAGCTCACTGCACACCTGTGGGCAATACATGACTGTTGACTCTATATAAAGAGCTCAGCCCAGTGCTCTGCACGCAAGGTGGCAGGGCTACAAGGCTGCAGGAGAGCAGAGCTGAGGCTGGAGTGGTGGAGGGCGAACAACAGAGGCCCGGAGGATGGCTGTGCAGGACGACTGTGCAGAGAGGCCTGGAGGATGGCTGTGTGGGACGACTGTGTAGACAGAGAGTCCAGGAGGCAGAGACTGGCTTGCTGCATACAGACTCACTCTGAGTGAATGGGATTCTAGTGACTGACCTGCCACCTGGAAATAAAGTTGGGTATAACCCTTTCACCCTGAGAACATTTTGTTGTCAATTTCTTTGGTCACACTGAATCCATAGCGAACTTGCATGGGGCTAAAAGCCATTGACAAGACAGGAGGAAAATCTTTCTAAGCATGGCACAAACCTAGAAGGCATATGCATTGAGCACACATATACAGTGCGTAATGAGAGAATCTTTGAAAACCCACTCCAAATTGCTGAGCGTGGTTGGTACACAGGTGGGGAGAAGAGCACTCTCACCTTTGTTCTATATACTTTGGAACTGCTTAGCTTAATTATAAACATATTTTCATTATTAAAAAAACAAGATACAATTTTATCCTGTCAAATTGACACTGATTAAAAATAATCTGTCAGTGCTTGTGAAGACAGTGTCAGAACCAGATACCACTGATGCGGACATATAAATTGCTACGACCTCTATGGAAGTAGCTTGCCAATGGGTTTCAGCCCCCGGCAAGTTCACTACAGATACAATGAGACCAAGGAATGACAATGCAATATTCTTGGGGTGAAAGTGTTTATACCCAACTTTATTCCTACAGTGGCAGGTCAATCACTAGAATCCCGTCCACTCAGACCAAGTCTGCATGCAGCAAGCCGATCTCTGCCTCTGAGCCTCTCTGCCCCCACAACCGTCTCAGTCTCTGCTCTCCTGCAGCCTTGCAGCCATGCAGCAGCTGCAGGGCCATGCCACCTTGTTGCCCAGAGCACTGGGTGGAGCTCTTTATATAAAGTCCAAAACAATGCATTGCCCACACGTGTGCAGTGAGCGAGCCGACCAGGGCCAGGTGAGAATCCTGGCCATAAGAACCTTCACTTTATCCACAGGAAGGTATCAAATGCCTTAAAAGATTTTGACTCTGCTTTCAAATTTTGCAAAACGTACATCCAAAGATGCTACACTTTTCATAGTAGATCAAAACAAAAATTACATTGAGAGGTCTATCCTTAACTGTGCAGCCCTTCAAATAAGAATAGGTTGATGAAAGGCAGGGAAAATGTATCCCAACCTCCCCACCTGACCACAAAAAGAAAGTCTAGTTTTCAGCTTTTCTTCTATTTGTGTGTTTTTCTTTTCTAACCTCATTTTCCACAAAGTACAATGATAACAATATTCATGAGCTCATAATCTGAGTACAGGTTTTCTTTAAAAGGAACCATTTAAACACAATAACTGGTTTAAAAAAAAAACGCACAATTCATGATTTTAAAGAATACTTCAGGAAAACCATTAATGCACACAAAAGCACATCCAAATCCTTTCTTGGTTCCCACAGCTCAAATGCCAGCAAAGCTACTGAACAGCTGTGGAACAGACACTAACGCTGAGAACTGGAAAAAGTAAACAAAGCAACCCACTCCCCACCAAAATGAGCCTACAGAATTCTTAATGAGAATGCAATTACCTGACCGAAACAAGAGTTGATATTTAAAGAAAACATAAAACAGAATAAAAGGCATTAAATAAGCAAGGCCAACATTTTACTGCTCTTCAGCAGCTTTTTTGTTTCCCCTTAACTATATCCACTACATTCATTCTCATCTAAAAGCATTCCCTCCCAGTCTAAACTTCCCCAATTCTGGCAAGAGTTATTCCTTAAAATTTTTATTTCAAAAAACCTAATTCCCTAACTAAACCTGCTAGTGCTTTTTCTCCTTCTAAAGAATACCATATTCCCTAGAGAATTAATGCTCTTTTCCTGAGCTAAGCTTTATGAAGACATATGCAGCTGTTAAATGAACCACCTGATGAAAGCTTTTGACTCATTCTACTAATACCCAAATGACCATCTGCTCTACGTTTTAATAGCATCTCGCCTAAATTCAGTAACTTGGGGAATTTACATAACTTAAGTCTTTTTGTTGGAGAATTTTATGAGAACAGTAAAACATGCTCATCAACATCACTAACCCAGTTCTTAAGCAAGGCAATGAAAACAACTCAAATTCACAAAGCATTGATTTATTTAAGTAAAATGTTAAATTTCTAGACAGAAGAGATGACTGAAAGAACTAGTTTTACCACTTGTAATTCACCATATGAAGCACTTTAATGTGGGACAAGAATATCTAAATTAGAATTTTGTATAACAGCAAAAGAAAAAAGTAAATAATACAATTGTTCAATAAAAAGAGAGTGGAAACATATATTTAGGTATACAATGGAGTACCTAAAATGGATGTTAAACAGTGAGACAACTCAACATGGATTTCAACCACAATGTTACCGAAATTTTTTAATTATTCAAGAATACAAAATCTGCAAATAGAGTATACTATATATTGTTTACAAGTATATAAAAACAACAGAAATGTAAAGAAACCCGCAGGAGGAATGTTACCTAATTTCTGGATAATGTTTGCCTTAAAAGATTAAGGAAGGGAATGAAATTGGAAAGTATAGGGTGTTTCAAATATATTAGTAACTATGGATAAAGTGAAGGTTCATATGGCCAGGATTCTCACCTGGCCCTGGTCGGCTAGCTCACTACACACGTGTGGGCAATATGTTCTTATCAACTCTATACAGAGCTCCTCCCAGTGCTCTGGGCAACACGATGGCACAGCTGCTGCATGGCTACAGGAGAGCAGAGGCTGGAGTGTGGTGGACGGAGACTGATATGGCTGTGGGAGTAGAAAGGCCCAGAAGCAGAGCCCAGCTTGCTGCGTGCAGACTTGCTCTGAGTGGACAGGATTCTAGTGATTGTCCTGCCACTGTGAAAATAAAGTTAGGTACAAACCCTTTCACCCCAAGAACGTTCCACTGTCACTTCTTTGGTCTCACTGAATCCACAGTGAACTTGTCCAGGGCTGAAACCCATTGGCAAGACAGAACGTTTTGTTTCTAGATGGTTTCACAGGTATTTATTACTCATTTATCTATTCAGATATCTTAAATATTGTATCATATTTCAGATTTTTTTTTAATAAAAACTAAACACCCCTAGTAGACTAGTATAGTGCCCAGTTAACCCTCCAAATTTTTGTCCTAATTAAGAGATTTTAGCTAACAGTAAAAAATAATTTACAAGTTATTAACCAGTATTTAAATGTAATTCATTTTGCAGTGTAACTGTTGAAGTCATTCACCCAACCAAGAAATCCTGTTTCTGATTTATGGATTCATTCAACTTTAACCCCAAATCAATGTGACCAAAAAGTACTACAGAGATTAAAGACAGTTAACCAACTAAAATATGCATTCTATTCTCCCCTGAACCATCAGACTACTTACTGGTTTAGAAACTATCTGAACTGTAATTAAAATTCCTAGTGAGAATGAAACCTTTGTGACCTGCCATCTGGTTAGTATATTCCACATTCATTACTCCTGAGAAATACTAAATTAATGAAAACAGAATTGTTATTATTAATAATACTAGCCACTATTTATTAGTATACCAAGCTTAGTGCTTTACACACATTTTATTTAACCTTCCCAATAATAATAAAAGGTAGGCATTATGGTCTTCACTTATAGGTGAAGAAATTGAGGCTCAGGGAAGTAACCTGCATGAAACCACACAACATGAATAAGTGGCAGCCCCGAATTCAAACTCAGCTGGGTCTCGTTATAAAGACTGGCCTCTTACACTCTTCACTCCACCAAGCTTTTACCCCAGCTGATCTTATTTTAAGAATAACCGTATATCTAGGGCATCCTGTTCCCTACTCAACCTACTGGATTCAAAATATAACTTATCAAATCCTATAATATTCAAATAAATCTCAGAGAAACATTTTAAAAACTGAAAAGATTATCAACTTTTTAGTTAACTTCAATAGTGTAGTAGAGTAAAACACCATCTATAGCCAACCAACTCTTGCTATAAAGAAAATGTCTTTGAAGGTGTCTCATCCCAAATTTACAACTCCCTCATATCTCTTCTGTTGGACAAGTTACTCTCTCCTCTATTTTTTGCAGCCTCTGCTACTTTACTTTATTACAAGTTTGCATAATAAAATTACAATCATGCTCCATACAGTCAAAACAAAAACAAGCTGTCAAGTTAGGCATACAATTGGCAATTCTAGAAATATATCTGTTATTTTTATCATTTGTTACATAAGGGTAGAAAATATTGTCAAACAAAATAAGATTTTTATCCACTTTTTTTCCTGCAAACTGGTAAAAATTTGTTACTTCAACTTAGAAGTAAAACATCTGTGTACCTTGAATTACTACAACTTCATTTTAAGGGTGAAAAATTAAAGGCTTAAAGAGACTAATGGTATAAAATGGGAAAAAAGAAAAAGAAAAAGAAACCTGGATTTAAATCTCCACCATCAATTTATGAAATCTTGGACAAGTCATAAAGCTATTTTCCTCAGGTACTTCAGAATTCATAAACTACTGCTTGGTGACTTAGAGCAATGGTTTCCAAAGGTACATGACCCAGAAGATAGATAAGATGATCATTTGAAATGCAAAAGAAAATATGAGTACACAATTTCTTATCAAAAATCCAAAAACTGGGGAGGAAGGAGGAGCCAAGATGGTGGCGTAAGTAGGGCAGCAGAAATCTCCCAAAACCATATATATTTTTGAAAATATAACAAATACAACTAATCTTAAAGGAGAGACCAGAAGATACAGTACAACACCGAGGCTACATCTACATCTGCAAGAACTCAACACCTCACAAAGGGGGTAAGATACAAGCCGCAGCCCAGCGGGACCCGATCGCTTCCCTGACCCCAGGCCACCGGCAGGAGGAGAGGAGTCGGAGCGGGAAGGGAGTAGGAGCCCAGGATTGCTAAATACCCAGCCCTGGTCATCCTCACAGGGAGGGCAGACACATAGGGCATGGTATGCTGAGTATTAGGGAAACAGAACAGTAAAACCTGCGAGCAGATCCCCGCAGCCAGCGCCCCTGGGACAAAAGAAAAGCGAGTGATTTTTGAAAGTCTTAAAGGGACAGGGGCCTCACAGCATGACAGAATTGTCCTGGCACACTCAGACCGGCAGGTGGGAATCCTGGGGAACTCCAGGCGCCCCAAACCCCTGGGCGGCAGCACAACTCTGAAGCCCCTCACGGCGATAAACAGCCTCCCATCCATTCCCACCCAGCACGGGCATGCCATAGGAGGGGAGCGCCCTGGGAGGGCCCCACCCCCAGTAAACGCCCAGAGTCTCATCCACAGCTGCTTGGGCCAGAATCAGAGGTCCTGCGTGCACACGGCAGCCCAGCACAGAGGAAGCCAGGACAGGGTGCAAAAGGTCAGCATTCTCGAAGGAGAGCACACCCAGGGTGTGCCTCTCCCCATGGGGCTCTAGGCTGCCCCGCCTGCAGCGGCTCAGGAAAAACCATAAGCAACTCCCCGTGTGCGGGACGTTGTTCTTCCAGCTGACACATGCACCAATTGCCTAGGACTACCTCTATCACCATGAAAAGGCAGAAGAATTTGATCCAGTCCAGACTTACCCAGACAACCCCATAGAGGGAGCCTGGGGAGACAGATTTAACCAACCTTCCTGAAAAAGAATTCAAAATAAAGGTCATAACCATGCTGATGGATCTGCAGAGAAATAAGCAAGAGCTAAAGGATCAAGTTAGGAGGGAGAATATACAAATAAAACAATCCCTGGAACTTAAAAGTAGACTGGATGAGGTGCAAGAGGCCATTAATGGAATAGATATCAGAGAACAGGAACACAGAGAACTGAGGCAGAGAGAGATAAAATGATCTCCAGGAATGAAACAGTATTAAGAGAACTGTGTGACCAATCCAAACAGAACAATATTCGCAATATAGGGGTACCAGAAGAAGAGAGGGGAAAAGGGATAGAAAGTGTCTTTGAAGAAATAATTGCTGAAAACTTTCCCAAACTGGGGAAGGAAATAGTTTCTCAGAACATGAAACCCCACAGAACTCCCAACAGATAGGACCCAAGGAAGACAACACCAAGATAGATAATAATTAAAATGGCAAAGATCAAGGGCAAGGAAAGAATTAAAGGCAGCCACAGAGAAAAAAGGTCACCTACAAAGGAAAACCCATCAGGCTATCATCAGACTTCTCAACAAAAACCTTACAGGCCAGAAGAGAATGGCATGATATATTTAATGCAATGAAACAGAAGGGCCTAGAACCAAGAATACTCTATCCAGCACGATTATCATTTAAATTTGAAGGAGGGATTAAACAATTCCCAGAAAAGCAAACATTGAGGGAATTTGCCTCCCACAAACCACCACTACAAGATATTTTAAAGGGAATGCTCTAGATGGGAGCACTCCTAAGGCTAAATACATGTCACCAGAGAAAATAAAATCACATCAAAGAAACCATGCCAACCAAATACTAACTAAAGGTAAAAATAAAATAACTACTCACAAAAGCAGTCAAAGGAAACACAAAAGAGTGCAGAATAAAACACCTAACATATAAAGAATGGAGGAGGGGGAATAAGAAGGGAGAGAAATAAGGAATCATAACACCGTGTTTATAATAACTTAACAAGTGACTTAAGTTAGACAGTTAGATACTAAAGAAGCTACCCTTGAACCTTTGGTAAACACAAATCTAAAGCCTGCAATGGCAATAAGTACATATCTTTCAATAATCACCCTGAATGTAAATGGACTGAAGGCACCAATCAAAAGACACAGAGTAACAGAATGGATAAAAAAGCAAGACCCATCTATATGCTGCTTACAAGAGACCCACCTCAAACCCAAAGACATACACAGACTAAAAGTCAAGGGATCAAAAAAGATATTTCATGCAAACAAAAGGGAGAAAAAAGCAGGTGTTGCAGTACTTGTAGCAGACAAAATAGACTTCAAAACAAAGAAAGTAACAATAGATAAAGGACATTACATAATGATAAAGGGGTCAGTCCAACAAGAGGATATAACCATTATAAATATATGTGTATATGTGCACCCAATACAGGAGCACCAACATATGTAAAAACAAATACTAACAGAATTAAAGGAGGAAATAGAATGCAATGCATTCATTCTAGGAGACTTCAACACACCACTCACTCCAAAGGACAGATTCGCAGACAGAAAATAAGTAAGGACACAGAGGCACTGAACAACACACTAGAACAGATGGACCTAATAGACATCTACAGAACTCTACACCCAGAAGCAGCAGAATATACATTCTTCTCAAGTGCACATGGAACATTTTCCAGAATAGACCACATACTAGGCAACAAAAAGAGCCTCAGTAAATTCAAAAAGATTGAAATTCTACAAACCAACTACTCAGACCACAAACACATAAAACTTAAAATAAATTGTACAAAGAAAACAAAAAGGCTCACCAACACATGGAGGCTTAACAACATGTTCCTAAATAATCAATGGATCAATGACCAAATTAAACTAGAGATCAAGCAATATATGGAGACAAATGACAACAACAGCACAAAGCCCCAACTTCTGTGGGATGCAGTGCAGGCAGTGCTAAGAGGTAAGTACATAGCAATCCAGGCCTATGTAAAGAAGGAAGAACAATCCCAAATGAATAGTCTAAACTCACAATTATCGAAATTGGAAAAAGAAGAACAAATGAGGCCTAACGTCAGCAGGAGGGACATAATAAAAATCAGAGAAGAAATAAATAAAATTGAGAAGAATAAAATAGAAAATTAATGAAACCAAGAGCTGGATCTTTGAGAAAATAAACAAAATAGATAAGCCCCTAGCCAGACTTATTAAGAGAAAAAGAGAATCTACACATATCAACAGAATCAGAAACGAGAAAGGAAAAATCACAATGGACCCCACAAAAATACAAAGAATCACTAGAGAATACTATGAGACTCTATATGCTAAAAAGCAGGAAAACCTAGAAGAAACGGACAACTTCCTAGAAAAATACAACCTTCCAAAACTGACCAAGGAAGAAACAGAAAATCTAAATAGACCAATTACCAGCAACGAAATTGAAGCGGTAATCAAAAAACTACCAGGGCCAGATGGATTCACCACCAAATTTTATCAGACATATAGAGAAGACATAATACCCATTCTCCTTAAAGTTTTCCAAAAAATAGAAGAGGAGGGAATACTTCCAAACTCATACTATGAAGCTGGCATCACCCTAATATCAAAACCAGGCAAAGAAACCACAAAAAAAAAGAAAATTACAGACCAATATCCCTGATGAACGTAGATGCAAAAATACTCAACAAAATATTAGCAAACTGAATTCAACAATACATCAAGAGGATCATACACCATAACCAAGTGGGATTCATCTCAGGGATGCAAGGATGGTACAACATTCGAAAATCCATCATCATCCACCACATCAACAAATAGGAGGACAAAAACCACATGATCATCTCCATGGATGCTGAAAAAGGATTCAACAAAATTCAACATCCATTCATGATAAAAACTCTCAACAAAATTGGTACAGAGGGCAAGTTCCTCAACATAATGCAGGCCATATATGATAAACCCACAGCCAATAACATACTTAACAGCGAGAAGCTGAAAGCTTTTCCTCTAAGATCAGGAACAAGACAGGGATGCCCACTCTCCCCACTCATATTCAACATAGTACTGGAGGTCCTAGCCACAGCAATTAGACAAAACAAAGAAATACAAGGAATCCAGATTGGTAAAGAAGTCGTCAAAATGTCACTATTTGCAGATGACATGATACTGTACATAAAAAACCCTAAAGACTCCACTCCAAAACTACGAGAACTAGTATCTGAATTCAGCAAAGTTGCAGGATACAAAATTAATACACAGAAATCGGTTGATTTCCTATACACTAACGATGAACTAACAGAAAGAGAAATCAGGAAAACAATTCCATTCACAATTGCATCAAAAAGAATTAAATACCTAGGAATAAACCTAAACAAGGAAGTGAAAGACCTATACCCTGAAAACTATAAGACACTCTTAAGAGAAATTAAAGAGGACACTAACAAATGGAAACTCATCCCAAGCTCTTGGCTAGGAAGAATTAATATCGTCAAAATGGCCATCCTGCCTAAAGCAATCTACAGATTCAATGCAATGCCTATCAAAATACCAACAGCATTCTTCAACGAACTGAACAGTTCTAAAATTCATATGGACCCACAAAAGACCCTGAATAGCCAAAGCAATCCTGAGAAGGAAAAATAAAGTGGTGAGGATCTTGCTTCCCAACTTCAAGCTTTACTACAAAGCCACAGTAACCAAGACAATTTGGTACTGGCACTAGAACAGAGCCACAGACCAGTGGAACAGAATAGAGACTCCAGATATTAACCCAAACATACATGGTCAATTAATATATGATAAAGGAGCGATGGATATACGATGGGGAAATGACAGCCTCTTCAACAGCTGGTGTTGGCATAACTGGACAGCTACATGTAAGAGAATGAAACTGGATCATTGTCTAACCCTATACAGAAAAGTAAATTCGAAATGGATCACAGACCTGAATGTAAGTCATGAAACCATAAAACTCTTGGAAAAAAACATAGGCAAAAATCTCTTCGACATAAACATGAGTGACTTCTTCATGAACATATGTCCCCAGGCAAGGGGAACAAAAGCAAAAATGAACAAGTGAGACTATATCAAGCTGAAAAGCTTCTGTACAGCAAAGGATACCATCAGCTGAACAAAAAGGCATCCTCCAGTATGAGAGAATATATTCATAAATGACAGATCCAATAAAGGGTTAACATCCAAAATACATAAAGAGCTCATGCACCTCAACAAACAAAAAGCAAATAATCCAATTAAAAAATGGGCAGAGGAGCTGAACAGACACTTCTCCAAAGAAGAAATTCAGATGGCCAAGAGACATATGAAAAGATGCTCCACATCGCTAAGTATGGAGGTCCCTCAAAAAACTCAAAATAAAAATACCATTTGACCCAGGAATTCCACTCTTAGGAATTTACCCTAAGAATGCAGCAGCCCAATTTGAAAAAGACATATGCACCCCTATGTTTATCGCAGCACTATTTACAATAGCCAAGAAATGGAAGCAACCAACCTAAGTGTCCATCAGCAGATGAATGGATAAAGATGGGGTACATATACACAATGGAATATTATTCGGCCATAAGAAGAAAACAAATCCTACCATTTGCAACAACATAGATGGAGCTAGTGGGTATTATACTCAATGAAATAAGCCAGGCGGAGAAAGACAAGTATCAAATGATTTCACTCATCTATAGAGTATAAGAACAAAGAAAAAACTGAAGGAACAGAACAGCAGTCGACTCACAGGACCCCAGAATGGACTAACAGTTACCAAAGGGAAAGGGAGTGGGGAGGATGGATGGGAAGGGAGGGATAAGGGGGGTGGGGGGAAGAAAGGGGCCATTATGATCAGCATGTATAATGTGGGGGGTGGGCACTGGGAGGGCTGTACAGCACAGAGAAGACAAGTAATGAGTCTACAGCATCTTACTACGCTGATGGACAGTGACTGCAATGGGGTATGTGGGGGGAACTTGGTGATGGGGGGAGTCTAGTAAACATAATGTTCCTCATGTAAGTGTAGATTAATGATACCAAAATAAAAAATAAATAAAAAATAAAATGAGTAGAGGACGTGAAAAGAAACTTAGCCAAAGAAGAAATATGGATGGCTAACAGGCACATGAAAAGATGTTCCACATCACTAATTATCAGGGAAATGCTAATTAAAACCACAATGAGGTATCACCTCAATACCAGTTAGGATGGCCAACATCCAAAAGACAAGAAACAACAAATGCTGGCAAGGATGCAGAGAAAGGCGAACCTTCCTACACTGCTGGTGGAAATGTAAATTAATTCAACTATTGTGGAAAGCAATATGGAGTTCCTCAAAAAACTAAGAACAGAAATACCGTTTGACCCAGGAATTCCACTCCCAGGAATTTGCCTCAAGAAAACAAGATCCCTGATTCAAAAGACATATGCATCCCTATGTTTACTGCTGCCCTATTTACAATAGCCTAGATATGGAAGCAACCTGTGTCCATCAATAGACAAATGGATAAAGATGTGGTACATGCACACAATGAAATATTATTCAGCCATAAAAAGAAAAGAAATCCTTCCATTTGCAACAACACGGATGGATCTAGAGGGTTTTAGGCTCAATGAAATAAGCCAGGCGAAGAAAGACAAGTACCAATAACTTCACTCATTTGTGGAGTATAAAAACAAAGCAGAACAGAAGGAATAAAATAGCAGCAGACCCACAGACACCAAGAAGGGACTTAGGGGCTAACAAAGAAGAGGGCCCAGGGAGGGTGGTTAGGAAGAAGGGGATTAAGAAGCACTATAATTCCCAATCACAATATAGGTAGGTCACTGGGAAGGCAGTACAGCACAGAGAAGACAAGTAATGACTCTATAGCATCTTACTATGCTAATAAACAGTGATCCCAAAGGAGCGGGTAATGACTTGGTAATATGGGTGAATGATGAACCACTGTTGTGTATTTGAAACCATCATAAGATTGTATATCGATGATACTTTAATGAAAAAAAAAGACAAGCATTGTTAAGAATGTGGAGAAGAGGGGACCTTTATTCACTGTTGGTAGGCATAAACTGGTACAGCTAGTATGGAAAACAGTACAGAAGTTCCTCAAAAAATTAAAAATATGATCCAGCAATCCCACTTACGGGTATTCACCCAAGGAAATGAAATCATCATCTCTAGGAGATATCTGCACTCCCATGTTCACTGCAGCAGTAATAACAGTAGCCAAGACAAGGAAACAAACTAATTTTTAAATTCCCATCAGTGAACAGATGAAGAAAATGATATATATCCGTGCAATGGAATATTATTCAGCCTTAGGAAAAAGAATGAAATCTTGCCATTTGCAATAATGGGGATAGACCTTGAGGCCATCATGCTAAGTGACAGAAGTCAGACAATGACAAATACCTTATCATCTCACTAATATGTGGAATCTAAAACAAAAAACGGGGCTCATAAATACAAACAGATTGGTGGTTTCCAGAGATGAGGGATGGAAAGAGTTGGCAAAAGGGTGAAGGGGGTCAAAAGGTATAAAATAGTCATGGGCATTGCAGGGCATGACGACTATAGTTACTAATACTTTGTTAACTATATTTATCAACTTTATTTGAAAGTTTCTGAGAGTAGATAATAAAAAGTTCTCATAAAAAAATTCTGTAGCTATGTGAGGTGATGGATGTTAACTAGATTTATTGTGGTGATCATTATGCAATATATACAAACATCAAATCACATGTTGTACATCTGAAACTAATGTCAATTAGATCTCAAATTTAAAAAGTAGCTTATTGATGCATTCTGAAAGTATCCGATCTTAAATCTGAACTATCTTCTAGTTAGAAAATAGAGTATCATAAATCTGTGAAAATGAATTCGATTAAAATAAATTAGATCTTCATTTTGTGAGAGCAAGCCTTTGGTTTATATTACATAAAAATTACATTTAAAAAGTCAGTAACAGTTCTCTGAAATTTGTGAATCAAGGACATTGACTCATTACTGTGTGAATGGTTAAGTCTCTGACATAATCTTACATATGAGATGGGATGTTAACAATAACCAAAAATCAAGTGCCTATCTTATTTAACTTGGAAAAAGTTTTTAACACAAAGTAACGGTTCAACAGTTTAGACTGTTTTTCCCCTTTTAGGTAATGAAACAATTTCGATGAAAAATCATTCCACAGGGTTCCAATTATCATTTCGGCTAATAAACAAGTCGTTCTATTTGTTGCAGGAGGCAAAAGAAAAAGCAAAAAATAAAAAGCTATCTCAACAAATCTGAAATACCACCAGCCCCTTGGCAATTACAAGCCGTCTACTAAACACCATATGGCTAGCAAGCCTCTCCTCAGACAGTTATTACTTGGTGGCTGATTAACTTCAATGGTTTATTAGGCCTCTCCAGGCCCCTTCCCTAGAGGAGGAGGCCGGGAACCGTCTGTCGTGTTCCGGATGCTTTGTGCCTTCCAGGCGTGAGCGCATCCTGGTGAGAGTGTCGCATCGTTTCCCTTTAGGGGTACCGGGGTCTTTTCTCCAAGTTTTTGTTTACCAGGTATTGAACCTAAAATCCCCTCTGGCTCTTCCCCTTTCCACCCCGGGCTTCTCCCAGGCGGCCCACCGTCCACCCCGGCCTCGCCCTTCCCACCGCGCGCAGGCCCGAGACCAGGGACCGACACTCACCGGTGGGCGCGCTGTCCAGGATGCGCAAGTCGTAGGCCCCGGAGCAGCGGTAGTTGGCCGCGGTTCCGTTGTCCCACACTACCACCACCTCCTCGGGGCTCTCGAAGCTCCGGACCGTGCCCACATGGCCCTCGCCACCGTCCTGCTTTCCCCACTTCCAGTCCGGGCCGCGCACCACCCGGGCCCCGACCCCTTCCACCATCACCCGGTTATTCCGGGAGTTGCTCATCGGAGCCCGGGCGGTGGGCTCCGCCGCTGCCGCCGCTCCTGCCGCCGGGGGCCCCGTGAGGGAGCTGGGCCGGGGCCGGGCTCTCGGCGCCGGCGGGAGAGGCAGCAAGCCCCGGGGGACGTGGGAATAATTCACGGGGGCGGCGGCGCGGTCCCCGCCGAGCCCGCAGCCGCTCCCCAGTCTCCGCCGGCGCCGCCGCGCCCCCCGCTCGGACTGGAGGCCGGACCGCAGCGGGTCAGAGGCAGCGGCGGGCGGGCAGAAGGGAGGGGGCCGTGGGCGGGGACTCCCCCGCTTCCTCCGGGCTCCCCGGCCGGGCTACAGCGACGGCCGCCAGGAAACCACGCTCTCCCCCGGCCAGGAGCGCGGGGTGCGCGGGGAGCGCAGGGGGCCGGGGGAGGCTAGCCCGGGAGGGACGGCGAGGGCGGCGGGAAGCGAGCTTAACTGCCGGCCTTTTTTCTCCCCCGGCCCCTCGCCGCGGGGTGGGCACCCGAGCGCCGGCGCCACCGCGTCCCCCGTGGGCGGCGGTGGTACCTCCCGGCGTCCGGTGAACGCCCGGACCCACGGGCCCCCTTCCCTCTGCCCCCGCGCACGCCGCCGCGCTCCGCCCCGCCACAGAGTCCCCGCCGGGCGAGAGCGGCTCCACATCCGGAAACTGGCGCACCCAAGGCCCGTGCACCCTCCGCGAGTGACGGAGGGCACTCCTCAGCAACAGTAGTGTGGGAAGGCTTTTGGAGAGTCGCGCGACTGGAGAAAGAAAGGAGCAGAAAACCGATTCCCAAGCGCCTCTCCAGGGCCCAATACGAGTACGCATGCGCCCGGCCCGGGAGGCCCCTGCTCCCGCTTGGTGGTGCCGCGCAACCCATTGGCTGTGAGGAAAGGGGCGGAGCAAGGACTCCCTCGCGCCGGCCTGGAGGAAATCAGGGTGGGATGCGTCCCCGACTGCCGAAACTGGGCAGCTATAATGAAGGTCAAGCTTTCATTAGGCCCTAGTGTACCTAGGTGTAGTAAGCGTGAATTTGGGATTCCGTGTTGTTTTTTAGTCTTTTTTTACAGGGCCGGAAATAGAGATTAAAAGCAAACTGTATTTTTGTATGTATAAACTGAAAATATTTCAAACCTGAGTGGGTGAGTAGTGATGTGTCTTTAAAAGGAGCAGAACGGTACTGAATGTTGTGAGCAACGGGCAAAGACCTGTGGAAGGTGTGTCTTGCGTCCTACGGAGTCAGAGTGGTAAGTAGACTCCCGCAGCGAAAGCTCTCCAGAAAGTGATTTTACAAGCACCTTACCCACTGATAACTATCCCCACCCACGAAAAATTCAGCCCCTAATTGCAAGAGACAGCCTTGAAAGGAAAATAAGAGGATTAGAAGAGTGGTTTCTGGCTGCTATTACTGAAGCGACATTTTACTGTGTAGGGTTTGAAACCATTGTTTCACAGCCCAGTACGGAGGCATTGTTAGCATAAACTGTAGCTTTTCCTAAGAGTCAGGAGGGTAGGAATACTCCAGAGGAATCGAATAATCAAACGTAAAGAAAGGGGTGTAAATGTGACAGATGAGTTGTTATGCAGTGAAATAAAATGTTCTTGATTTTTCATGTAAATAAAACAATATGGAGTCCCAAAGTCAAATAGAGCTAACTTTAGAAATTGAACAGAATTAAAATATTTGTTCAAAATAGGCCAACCAAATATTTAGTCTGTTTCAAAAAATACTTTCACCCTGAAATTTTAAATATGCTATTGCCAGAGCTACTCAACTGCAACTATTCAGTCAAGGGCACTATTAAGTATTCCTGCTCTGTAAGTCTTTCATCTTTCTCTGGGGCCTTTCCTGAGTTCATTCTTACCTTGTTAACCATTTAAACTGACCATATGAATTAATAAGTTGATAAAAAGATTTAGAAAAAATATAACACTGCACAAGTTAGACCTGTGGTTGACTTCATAAAGTAAGTTGATTCAAGTAAAGCCAACTGAGGTGTTAGATTCTTAATAGTGCAACCTTGCATTTTCAATCAAACACAGTATATTAATTAATAAAGGTTTTCCACATGTTTATTGTATTTATCTCATCCAGGAGTTTTGTACTTACTAAGACATAGTCTAATATTTAGATAGGCTTTTATTTTGATTACTAAAAATTAGTTATAACTTTTCTTTTTTTTTTTTGCCCATAAAATGGAAGGGGATCATAAGAGATGAACTAACCCAGTAATTTTCTTTCCTTTTCTCCCTCCCTGCCTCCAAACCCTCTATTCTTACCCCGAACATTTGATCTCTAAAGAGAGCTAGGTATAGTAGGCTGGAACCAGCGTGTAATCTTCTCTTTCTCCTACCTTTGTAGGAGTTCTACAGTAACTCATCAAAACCTCTGGAGTTCCACTGAGCATAAGTATAAATGCTTCAAATTAGCCCAATTCCCATATTTGATAAAAAGAAATGAGGCCATGACTAATTAAGTAACTTGTCCGGGGTTACAAAGGAAGTTAAAAGAGACAGACTATATTCCATCTAATATGGAACACATTTCTCTATATTAAAAATTCTCTCATCCATGCAATCCCTTATTAAATGCATTGTGAATTGATAGCACTATCATGTTGCAACAACTATTTCAAGACTATTATTAAATTAATACAGTTTGCTGATGACCTCTAAATGGTTTTGATCATGCATCATTTCAGTAGTTTTGTAATATGTACTTCCAAATTATATACTTATTTGTGTGCAAATTATATATGTACTACCATGTTATATATGTTACAAATGCTCAAAAATCAAAATGATAGGAGGAATAAGATGCAAAATATAGAGAACTTTTCATATGTTCTTCCCCTCACTCCAATAGACCATCTTCTGCATGGTCTAGATGTTTAAATTGTTGTTTTTTTTTATTTCTGATTCTGCTAGATATTTAAATTGGTGTTCTCCAAAGCAGACATATTCCATTTTGAAGAGCACTGTGCCATAGATGTGTCTATCATGTTTAGAACCTGGTCATTTTGCATATATGTTTGCTTATCTGCCTATTTGTTCAGAAACACTTAGGGTTATTCAAAGCTAAGATTTTATTCCAACCATAAGTAAGATAAAATAAAACATCTGATTGCTACTCTCGTCGTATTGCCCATTCTGACAACTGCATTCACCTTGTCCCTGAAGGTTAAGCACTGGCCACTGGCCTTTGTTACTCTGGGTTGAAATCAAGGAACCCATATCTATGGTGAACTGTCCCACCATCATTCGTGGCCTGCAGGTGGCCACTGTCAATGAGCTTTTTAAAGACCCTGATGATCCCCTTATCAATGCACTTCTCATTGTCTTAATGAAAAGAGTGTCCTCTGGGACAATTTGTCCTGCTTGCAAAGCTTTTAGGTTCCTTCCTTGAAATGATACCAAGTAACTTTTGGCATCTTAACCTACTGAAAGAAAACCACCGTTAAGTCCCATTTTCAGTCAACCAAACTACTGCTTGAGGCACACACTGGACTTGAAAACTCTCGTAAGTGCACCATATTGGTAAATGAAGCCCAGTCCAATGTTAAGTTCTATTCTTTTTTTGTCTAGCACTCTTAGAATCCATTTCCACACAAATGCTTGGGTCTCCGGCAGTATAAATTTGCAATATCTTGCAATTTAGGGATGAGGGTGGTGGTAGAGGTGGTAGTTATAATCTGTCTTCTACCAGATCAGACAAGGAACTGATTCAGATGAATACAGTCTTCAATCAAGGGAAGGCTTGTCTCCCCAGAATGGGACAAAGGAGTGTTTTGGTTAGCAAAGAAAGCTCAGGGGAATGAAACAGTACTCTTCAATAAAAAAGAACAATGTACACAACAATTTGAATGGATCCCAAGGGAATTATCACAAACGGTTAATACTATGTAATTTCATTTATATAATATTCTTGAAGTGACGAAATTATAATGACAGAGACCAGATCCATGTTGCCAGGGGTTAGAGTTGGAGGAAGGTAGTGACTATTAATAGGTAAGAAGAGTTTTTTTGTGGTGATAGAACAGTCTGAATCCTGATTGTGGTTATAGTTACTTGAACCCACACATATGATAAATCACAGAACTGTATACCCCCAAAAAACGAGTGCATGTAAAAACTGGCAAAATCTGAATAAGGTCTGTATCTGAGTTAATACCGTACCAATATTCATTTCCTACTTTTTACAAGGTACTATAGTTATCCTTGGAGAAAACTAGAACTCTGTACTATTTTTGCAACTTATAGTGAGTCTTAAACTATTTTACAATTAGAAGAAAGGAAGGAAGAGAAGGAGGGACGGTGAGAGGGAAAGAGAGAAAGAAGAACAAAGAAGAAAAAGAAGGCAGAGAACAAGAATCTAAGGGAGACATGGACGCTCAAGTTTCTCAGATTGTATGAATCCACCTAAATGTCTTCATCTGAGTCTTACAGTTCCACTTTTTCCCAGTCTTTGCCCTCACTTTTACATAGAAGGGATGCTAGGTTCTCGATGATATCATTGCACTGATGAGTTAACTAACCCTGGTACTTACTTCCTTGCTTCTCTGCTTCCAGACATCTTTTTTTATGAGAGAATAAAGAAATTTCTTATTTAAGTTGTTTTTAGATCCTTCTTGTTAGTTGCCTTTTTAACTTGAAGCTGAAAGTGTCCCAACTAATTCAAATTCTTGACTGATAAATTAGATATATCACTAACTAAATTCTTTAGGGTTTTTCATGTACAACATCATGTCATCTGCAACGGGACAGTTCAACTTCTTCCTTACCAATCTGGATGCCTTTTATTTCTTTGTGTTGTCTGATTGCTGTGGCAGGACCTGCAGAACTATGCTGAATAAAAGAGGGGAGAGTGGGCACCCTTGTCTTGTTCCCGATCTTAAAGGAAAAGCTTTCAGCTTCTCACTGTTAAGTATAATGCTGGCTGTGGGAAATCATATATGGCCTTTATTATGTTGAGGTACTTGCTTGCCCTCTATACTCATTTTGTTGAGAGTTTTTGTCATGAATGGATGTTGAATTTGGTTGAATGCTCTTTCAGCATCTATGGTGACGATCATATGATTTTTGTTCTTGTTGATGTGGTGTATGATGTTGATGGATTTTTTAATATTGTGCCATCCTTGCATCAGTGAAATAAATCCCACTTGATCATGATGGATGATCTTTTTGGTGTATTTTTGAATTTGATTTGCTAATATTTTGTTGAGTATTTTTGCATCTATATTCATCAGGGATATTGGTCTGTAACTTTCTTTTTTTGTGGTGTATTTGCCTGGTTTTGGTATTAGAGTGATGCTGGCCTCATAGAATGAGTTTGGGAGTATTCCCTCCTCTTCTACTTTTTGGAAAATTTTAAGGAAGATGGATTTTAGGTCTTCACTGAGTGTTTGATAAGATTCAGCGGTGAAGCCATCTGGTCCATGTGTTTTCTTCTTAGGCAGTTTTTTTATTACCAATTCAATTCCATTGCTGGTAATTGGTCTGTTCAGATTTTCTGTTTCTTTCTGGGTCAGCCGTGGAAGGTTGTATTTTTCTAGAAAGTTGTCTGTTTCTTCTAGGTTATCCAGTTTGTTAGCATATAATTTTTCATAGTATTCTCTAATAAATTTTGTATGTCTGTGGTGTCCATAGTGATGTTTCCTTTCTCATTTTTTGTTCTGTTTATGTGTGTAGACTCTCTTTCTTTCTTGATGAGTCTGGCTTGGGGTCTATCTATTATGTTTATTTTTTCAAAGAACCAGCTCTTACTTTCATTGATTCTTTCTATTGTTTTATTCTTCTTGACTTTATTTATTTCTGCTCTAATCTTTATTATGTCCCTCCTTCTACTGACTTCAGGCCTCATTTGTTCTTCTTTTTCTAGTTTCATTAGTTGTGAGTTTAGACTGTTCATATGGGATTGTTCTTCTTTCCTAAGGTAGGCCTGTATTGCAATATACTTCCCTCTTAGCACGGTCTTCACTGCATCCCACAGATTTCGCGGTGTTGAATTATTGTTGCCATTTGCCTCCACATATTGCTTGATCTCTGTTTTAATTAGGTCATTGATCCATTGATTATTTAGGAGCATGTTGTGCAGCCTCCATGTGTTTGTGTGCTTTTTTGTTTTCTTTGCATAATTTATTTCTAGTTTCATACCTTTGTGGTTGGTACAATTTCAATCTTTTTTAATTTACTGAGGCTCTTTTTGTGGCCTAGAATGTGATCTATTCTTGAAAATGTTCCATGTGCACTTGAGAAGAATGTGCATCCTGTTGCCTTTCAGAGGAGTGTTCTGTAGATGTCTGTTAGGTCCATGTGTTCTAATGTGTAGTTCAATGCCTCTGTGTCCTTACTTATTCTGTCTGGTTGATCTGTCCTTTGGAGTGAGTGAAGTGTTGAAGTCTCCTAAAATGAATGCTTGCATTCTATTTCCTCTTTTACTTCTGTTAGTATTTGTTTCACATATGTAGGTCCTCCTGTATTGGGTCCGTAGATATTTATAATGGTTATATGCTCTTGTTGGACTGACCCTTTTATCTTTATTTAATGTCCTTCTTTGTCTCTTGTGACTTTCTTTGTTTTAAAGTCTATTTTGTCTGATACAAGTACTGCAACTCCTGTTTTTTTCTCCCTATTAGTTGCATGAAATATCTTTTTCCATCTCTTCACTTTCAGTCAGTGTATGTCTTTGGGTTTAAAGTGAGTCTCTTGTAGGCAGCATATAGAAGGGTCTTGTTTTTTTATCCATTCAGTGACTCTGTGTCTTTTGATTGGTGCATTCAGATCATTTACATTTAGGGTGATTCTCAATAGGTATGTACTTATTGCCATTGCAGCTTTATATTCGTGGTTACCAAAGGTTCAAGGGTACCTTCCTTACTTTCGAACAGTCTAACTTAACTCACTTAGTGTGCTAGTACAAACACAATCTAAAGGCTCTATTTTTTTATCCTTTTTCTCCCTCCTCCATTCTTTATTTATTGGGTGTCATATTCTATACTGCTTGTCTATGCCTTGACTGACTTTGGGGTAGTTGATTTGATTTTGCATCTGCTTAGTAATTAATTGTTCTATCTTTACTGTGGTTTTTTTTCCCTCTGTTGACAGCTTTTTAGCCTTAGAAATACTTCCATCTATAGCAGTCCCTCCAAAATACACTGTAGAGATGGTTTGTGGGAGGTAAATTCTCTAAGCTTTTGCTTATCTGGAAATTGTTTAATCCCTTCTTCAAATTTAAATGATAATATTTCTGGGTCGAGTATTCTTGGTTGTAGGCCCTTCTGCTTCATTACATTAAATATATCATGTCACTCCCTTCTGGTCTATAAGGTTTCTGTTGAGAAGTCTGATGATAGCCTGATGGGTTTTCCTTTGCATGTGATGTTTTTCTCTCTCTGGCTGCTTTTAAAAGTCTGTCTTTATCCTTGATCTTTGCCATTTTAATTATTATATGTTGTGGTGTTGTGTTCCTTGGGTCCCTTGTGTTGGGAGATCTGTGCACCTCCATGGCCTGAGAGACTATCTCCTTCCCCATATTCCTAGAGATTCTTTTTTCTCTCTGTGCCTCAGCTTCTTTGTATTCTGTTCTCTAGTTTCTATTTCATTTACCGTCTCCTGTACTTCATCTATTCTGCTTTTAAATCCCTCATTTTATGTTTCATTTTAGATAATGAATTCTTCAACATTTGTATCTCATTCTGGAATTCCTCCCTGAGTTGTCAAATATTTTTCTGTAGCTCCATGAGCATGTTTGTGATTTTTATTTTGAAATCTCTTTCAGAAAGAGTGATGAATTCAGTTTCACTTGGCCTCTTTCTGGTGTTTGTGGGATTTTGGTTTGAGCCAGATTCCTTTGACGTTTCATATTTGTAGGTTGCACCCTCTAGTGCCCAGAATTTCTAATTCTGGAGCTGGTCAGCCCATGGACCAATAACAGGGGTTGCAGGCGAGCGCTGCTGGTGCCTGTGTGGAGGAAAAAGCTCTTTTCTGCTTCCTGCTGCAGTACTTGCCTCCACTGCCAGGGCCAGTGGGCCGAGCATGCAGGGAGGAGCCTCTATGCTTTGCACTTGTAGCTGCTATAGGCAGGACTGCCCTCTAGCTGGCCTGTTGCAATGGTGGGGGCAGCTGATTTTAGAGCTGGTGCTGGCTGGGATGAAAGCACAGCAGGCTGCATATCGCGGTGGGGGGCCTCAAAACTGTGTAGCCAGCCAGGGGGATGGAGCACCTGAAGCTCCTGAAATTTCCCAACCTGCTGAGCAGAGTGCACCCAGACAATTTTGTCCACCTGTCCTTTCTCCTGAGCAGCAAGCTCTGTGCAATCTTTACCCCTTTAGCAGCCCTCTTGCTGTTAGGAATTCTCTCAGAGTGCCAACATTTCTTTTCTCCCAGAGCGGCCAGTTGTGGATACATGTGTTCCACAAGTGGCTGAAATCTCAGTTTCTCCAAGTATTCTGCCTGCCTTAGCTTTCCAACCCCACTAATCTCCAGAGCACCGCATAATATAGGTTCTTGCTCCCAGAGCAGATCTCCAGGGCTGGGTGTTCAGCAGTCCTAGGCCTCCACCCCCTCCCCACTCCAGTTCTCTTCCTCCCTCTGGTGAGCTGGGGTGGGAGAATTGCTTGGGTCCCTCCAGATTACAGCTTTGGTACTTTACCCTTTTCCTTGAGGTCTGCTGCTTTATCCAGTTGTAGGCAGTCTGCCGCAGCCTTCTTTCCTGTTGCTCTTTTAGGATTAGATGTATTTGCTATATTTCCATATTATATGTGGTTTGGGAGGAGTTTTCTGTCTCACCTCTCGCACCACCATCTTTAAGTCTCTCCCTCTCTTTTAGTTTTCTATTGCTGTATAACAAATTACCATAAACTTAGCAGCTTAAAGCAATACATGTTTATTATCTAACAGTTTCTGTGGGTCAGGGTTCAAGGCACAACTTAGATGGCTCCTCTGATCAGGCTCTCACAAAGCTGCAGTCAAGATATTGGCCAGGTTATGTTTTCATCTGGAGTCTTCACTGGGGAAGAATCTGCTTCCAAACTCATTCAGGGTTTTGGCAGAATTCATTTCCTTGAAGTTGTAGGACTGAGGGTACCCCATCTTTCTGCTCATTGCCAGCTATAAGCCAGCCACAAGTCTTAGAGGTCATAGCTAGTTCCCTGCTATGTAGCTCTCTTCATGGGCAATCCATATGGCTGTTGGCTTCCTCAAGACAGCAGGAGAAACTTTAGCTCCAATCTGCCAAGTTAGAGTTATATAACATACTGTAATCATAGGACTGGTAACATCCCATCACTTTTACTATATTCTATTGTTTAGAACTAAGTCACATGTCCTACATGCACTCAGGGGAATGGGGTTATACAAAAGCATGAACACCAGGAGGAAGAGATCACTGGGAGGACAAGTTCTGAGCTCTCATTTCCTCATCTAAATTGGAAGTAATAGTTTATGCATTTAGGAAGACTGTGAATGTCCTTCAGGAAAGAAAGTTCAACATCTGCCATTCAATCATCTTATTTCATAGACAAGGAATCTAGGTTCTGAGAGAGTGAAACGTTTTGCCCACATTCGGTAGATGAGTTCTGAGTTTACTCTATTCAGGTCAATATGTCTTTTTATATACCTGATGCCTATGAAATATCCTACTTTATGATATTTTCACTTTAAACTTAAGCAGAATGAAATATACCTGTATATACTGGTAGGCAGGGCAGAAGGTAGGTGTAGGCATTATAGAATGCTGCATATAACACAATAGCATAGGTGAATGTAGTAACCACATTGTTTTTTCACGTAAAACCTTCATAAGAGTGTATATCAATAATACCTTAATAAAAAAAGGGGGGGGAGAATGCTGTATATGAAGTATCAAGTATGGCAACCAGCATGTGCATTTGTGTTTTCAGGGTGTGCTCAAGTGACAAGGCCAGGGAGAGAAAGAGAATTACTTATGCCCAGGGGCAGGCTAACACATACATCATTTCATTTAGTCATCCCAACATTTTTATATAGCAAAAATTATTACTCTACAAGTGAAAAAAAGTTTTTTAAGCAGACTCATGGCAGGCATCTGAATTATTCTAGGCGCTGGTAACCATCAAGTTGCAATGACCAAAATCAAAGCCAAAGAAATTGCTTACTTCTGGCCCATCTCATTTCCCTATCACCAATGTATATAATTAATTTACAGTCCTGTGAAATTTTTCCAAGTCTATGTGGCTCTTTCCTTTTTCCTTTCCCCTGTTTAAGTCTTGCCACTCTTGTTACCTCTTGGTGGGAGAAGTTCATAATAACAGACTAAGTCTTCCTACCCTTCAGATGCCTGTATCTCCTGGCATTAGTCATGTTACCATAAATAAGCCCAGAAGAACCTAATTCATAAATGGTTTCTTGTTCCTGTATTAGGTAATGGTGAATTTCTGTATGTCTAAGTTCAAAGCACTAATGATCCACAAATAGGTTTTAAAAAGTTTGGAATCCCAGGGCCTATTCCTGGTCTTCTCATTAGCAGTGGCCCCTTAAACTACACTGGTTGAAACTGCACAGGATTACTTGCATGCAGATTTCTTTCAGTAAATATATTGAAAAAATTTTTTGAGATTTGCATCAGTTTGAAAAACCATTTTCTTTTTTCTAGCTTACTGTATTGCAAGAATACAGTATATAGCACCTATACAAAATATGTTAATCCACTGTTTATGAGTAAGGATTCCAGTCAACAATCAGCTATTAGTAATTAAGTTTAGGCGAGTCAAAAATTAAAAGGGGGTTTTCTTCCCTATGTCAGAGTCCCTAACCCCAGCCTGTTCAAGGGGCAACTGTATTTTCAGTGACCTCATTTCATTTAAGGCATACTTAGTTTTCTAAAAGGATTAAGAGAATATTTAAATTCAAGTATGAATTTCCTTGCTGTTGAATGTTTGTAATTTTTCTCTTTTGATAGTTAAGAGGGCAACACAATTTCTCAAGGGATGTGAGATATTTTTTCTTTTTTACCACGTAGTGCATTCTCCTAACATATCTTTGGCATTAACTCTCCAAATCTTTGAATCCCAGGCACACTACCCCAGCACCCTAGCCGTTAGTTTACAGGAAGAATTAACGGAGACCCACCGCCCTGCGAAATCGTTCAAGGTCACGAGAGCAGGCACGGGCCCCAGAACCTGAACCCACGCTGCCAGGTCCATTTTCTTCTCCAAACTGAGCGCCTGGTCTCTCCACACTCCTGGGATTCAACTACCTGAGACCCGGCCAGACGCCCCTGTCCGCCCCTCTGCCGGACGGCCACGCTTGGAACCGCGCCTCCGAAAGGTTCCTAAGTGGCTGGCGGTGGGGACGGCTCCGAGGAGGCCAGGGAGGAGCCGGCAGCGTCCAGCGGGCCAGGCCACGCCTCCCGGGCCGCTGGGCCGCGCCCATTAGCGGAAGCTGCGCTTTGCCCGGCCGGAGACTCTCGGGTCGAGGCTCCCGGGCTGGGCCGGCGCGGCTCCCGCGTTCGCTCGCTCCGGGGCTGGCAGGACTCCCAGCGCAGGAGCGGCGCGCTCCCCGGCGGTGCAGCGCTTGGCCATGGACCTGCGGATGCTCTCCCGGGAGCTCTCCCTCTACCTGGAGCACCAAGTCCGGGTCGGGTTCTTCGGCTCGGGAGTGGGCTTATCCCTGATCCTGGGCTTCAGCGTCGCTTACGCCTGCTACTACCTGAGCAGCATCGCCAAGGTGAGCGGGGGGACGGCGCGGGCCAAGCGCAGAGCCGCGGGCTGCTTTGCAGGGAGCGACAGAGGCGGGCGAAGCCGGAGCTGCGGCTGGCAGGGGCGGGGTGGCCGTCCTGGGGGCGAGCATGCTGTCCTGAGCCGTCGCCCTTTCCCTGACATCTGAGGGGCGACCTTTGAGCGCGCGCGGGGAAGCCCCCCAGCCCCTGCCCGCCTGCCTGAGCGTCCGGCCCGGGTCCTCGGACCGCAGCCCGGACCCTGCTGATCTCGGCGCGGGCGGCGCTTCCCTGTCACCATCCGCTAACCCGCGGTGCTGCTCGGCCAGACTCTAGCACTTCTGAGAATGACTCCCTTATCTCAACGCTCGCCTTTCCCTGGGGTCCGATAACCTCTCTGCGTCCGGTGAGACTGAATTATTTGCATCAGGCTTCCAGAAGATGAAATCCGAGGGAGCGCGCGCGCGCGGGGTAGGGGACGAGGCTGTGCGCGTTCTGCTGTACGGTTGGCGGAAACTTTGCTCTGTCCGGGGCTCTGCCCTGATGCTGGCTTTCCCCGCAGAAGCCGCAGTTAGTGACGGGGGGTGAGAGTTTCAGCCGCTTCCTTCGGGACCGCTGTCCCGTGGTGACAGAAACGTACTACCCGACGGTCTGGTGCTGGGAGAGTCGAGGACAGACACTGCTGAGACCTTTCATCACTTCCAAGCCCCCAGTGCAGTACAGGAAGTAAGTAAATTTCCATTTTAAGTCATTTCCTCAAAATCACAGTTTTTTGCACCCTGACAGTTCTTGGTTAATAGAACCTCCAATTTAGTAGGTGTATAGAAAAGTAAGGGGGAAAGGAAAATGGAAGGTAGGTTCCTCCCCACACACATATATACACCCAGCTGCAGGAAAACATTCTGGTATCTCCTTTAACCTTTTCTAGGGGGGCAGGAGGGTGTCCTGAGTTAAATGGTTCATTTCTAGAGAAGTGATTGGGGGTACTCCTTTCCAGTTTGTCATGCATCTGTACCTGAGGACCTACGTCCTTTGATGATGAACACCAGTTCATCGATTCCGGGGTGGGGGTGAGGGTCAGAAAGATGACAACTAATTTGGATTTTGTGTGATGGACCCCTGTGACAGAACTTCATATTAATAAGCAAATGGATTCTTGATGATAATGTCCTTAAGGTGTTAAATATATTGTCCAGAATATATCAGTAGCCAGATTTAAATGGTGCCTACTATTAAGTTCCCTGAGTCATCTAGTCCTTCTGGAATTGCTTTTGTTGCCTGGAATTTAAACTATTTGGGAAAATTCTATACATTCATGGATGATCTGGAAGACGTACTTTAAAGTATTTCAGAAGCAAATTTTGTAATACATTCTTTGGGGAGACTGCATTATTGAGTCAAAGAGCCAGACCAGGACCAAGTCTGCATTTTACTTATTTATAATTCCCTGATGAATTATTTGGGTCACCTCAGTCAAATAAGAGTTAAATGCTCGGTATTTTAGAGTAATGAGGAAATGATTAATATAAATATTTGAAGTACTTTGACATTCATTCTTACATACTACCTCTTACTGGTGTTTCTGGAAATTCTTCATGGTACTAATTTCATACATTCTCACTATTAAAGAAAGTGATATCGTTTTGTGTGTTAGCAAATGCTGAAAAAAAAAGTTATTTTTAGATGACCAAATAATGTCACATATTTATAGAATTAAGACACTCATATTAAGATGTGAAACAGTGAAGAAATTACTAATTCTCTTGAATTATTTCTTTCAGTGAACTTATTAAGACTGCAGATGGAGGGCAGATTTCCCTGGACTGGTTTGATAATGATAACAGTAAGTGTTATATGGATGTCAGGACCCGACCTACTATCTTATTGTTGCCTGGACTCACTGGAACAAGCAAGGAATCCTATATCCTTCATATGATCCATCTTAGTGAAGAATTGGGATACAGGTACCAGTGAAAGATTTTTTCCATTTTTCACTTAGTTCATTCTGACTGAAGCACAAATATACCTACATGTTTGTTTCAGAAATACTTGTTATTTCTTGCACAGATTAGACTATCCCTTAATTATTATTTTTCTCCACTTCCTTCTTTTCCTGTTTTTTTCAAGAGTATTTGCTTTACTGAATCATTTCACCGGAAATAGCATTTAGCATAGTAAGCATTCAGCAGAATTTGGTTAAATGAATGAATGAAATTAGAATCACCTAGGAATTAACATGGAACCTAGGTGTGAGAAACATAGGTCCGGTTGAAGGGAATTCTGTGGGGAATAGCAATTCCAAGCCCCTGAGAGAGTACACAGTGGCCTTCATTATCACACTCCATATTTTGGCCCTAGAACCACTAATCTTATCTCATTGGCTCAGCTCCCAAGTATAAAAAATATTCAGAATCAGCTTGTAGGCCACCCTTATTAATCCAAAGGGGATCCATGCCTCTTTTGTCCATCTCCATCTGCAGGTGCACAAAGGCAGTGTCTAGTTGATGATGCCACAGCACTTTTTAGTAACCATTATTCAACTCAGTCACCAGGCACAATTTAGTTTTTTCCAAGTGGCTTAGCAACTTTGTTTCAGGTTCAGCTCTAAAATCTGAAAGCAGAGTCATTGTGAAAGGTCCTGCTTTTTTGTATCACAGTCTTTTTTAGCTGATGGTAATTACTGTAATGGAACAATGGAGTTGCATTTAAAGTAGAGTTGTATCTTTTGTTAAACTTGAAATGCTTGTTTGTGTGTTAAACTGATGTTGCGTTTATATTACTAAAAACAGTTTGATATAAAGAAGAAAATACCGTAAGAGCTAATTCAATTTAATAAGTTAACTCTGATTCCTTACAGATAAAGCCTATTTTTGTCCATGAAGTGACAGTCTCTCAGAAGCTTTGATATAGTGTCCAGAATTATGGTTCAACTGAAATTTGCACTAAGCAATAGCAGGAATTCATCATTATTTTGTTAAGCACCATCCAGTTATATGTGAGGCTTGATTCCAGCTTTTTGCTAAAACTTAGTCATGCTCAAAAAGTACAGATTATAAGCCTTTTGTACACATTTAAATTTCTGATTCTGTATTTGGGCTGAACTGTCTCCCAAGACTTAGAAAGTACAATGTAGTTGAAACTCAAGGGCTGAAGCTCTTAAGCCCTGAAGTTGCTAGTATACGTGGCTTTCTTCCATCACTTGTGAAAGTTGCCCAATTTTATTACCGTGGCTGTTCTTATTATACTTATTATACTGTGCTTCAAAGGTGTTAAAAGATTTCAGCTTCCTTAAGGGTTAAAATCTCTTCTATTGATTTAAAAATTTTATTGAGAATGTATGATATAATAAAGGTTTGCACTAAGTATTACAAGGAGACACAAAGAGTTATGAGAAGTTGTCCTTGCTACAAAGAGCCTAAGAGTGGGGAAGCCTGGAACAGTTCACTGTCAGCTGCTTGAAGATCCAGTTTATTGGGTTTACGAAACTCTAACACTGAATCAGACTGGGCTTGAAGGTAGCAAAATACATGAATAAGCAATGTACAATAAACTTTTTAATGACATTTAGGCCTATTTCCATTTATGTTTAACTGAAAGAAATATCTGAATGTATGTTGGAGAGGTTATATCAGTTAGTTTTCACTGTTTAACAAACTATTCCAAAATATAATGGCTAAAAACAACAACCATTCTGCTCACTGGTCAGTGGGTCAGCAATTTGAGCTGAGCTCAGCTGGGATCATTCATGCATTTGTGGTCACCAGCCAGGTTGGGGGCCATCAGCAGGGATGCCTCAGTGACTCAATTTCAGTTCCATGTAATCTCTCATCCACTATCATGGTCACCCTGACCTTGTTTATCTGGTGACAGAGGCTTCCAAGAATGCAAAGTGAAAGCTACAAGTCTTCTTGAGGCCCAAGCTGAGAACTCTCATAATGTTGCTTCTGCCACATTCTAGTCAAAAAAGTCCATGGTTAGCCCAAAGTCAAAGGGTAGGGCAAAAGACTCCACCTCTTGATAGGAAGAGTACAAAACATTTTTACAGTCTAACACAGACACCCAGGTGGTTTCAAAGACCACTGAGTTAAAAAATGGATCTGGACTTTGGCACAAGACTGGTTTGTGTCCTTAGGTTGCAAAATAGATCTAAATAATTGACACTGTAGCATAGGCTTGTGTAGGTCATAGAACTTGTGGAAGGCTGTGTAATATGGGGGAATGTACACAGGCTTTGAAGTTCCAATGTTGGAACTGCCACTTGCTGAGTAAACCTGGACAATTAATTTTTAACTTCTCCAATCAGTTTCTCACTGATTACAGAGAGTTTAAATGAATTAGAATGTATATAGTACTTGTTTTACTACCCTGAGCAAAGTAGGTCTTTAGAAATGTTTATGTCTTTCTTCCCAGATCTTCTGTCCTCTGATCAAAGCAGAACAGTTTTTACAATTTAAAGAGCAAATACAAGCAAACCTACCTTTTGAGAAGTGTAAAACATCTAGTGACCTTGAAGGAATGCTTGGATACTCTTATGTCTTTTATGCAACAGAGTTTCATAGACAATATGAACAGCCCAATATCCTGGGAGTGCCCTTGCCTTTGGGCCTTAGTTATTACCTTGTGTAAATCCTGGATGTGTGAGGAGGGTTATGAATTGGGTAAGGCCCCCCAGGGAACTGTTGATGCATTACTGGTGAAATATGCACATGAGAGGGAACCTAACTCCTGGCACATGAACAAATGGAACATAAGGGACAAATGCAATCATTGTTGCTGTTAAACACATTTGTTTTTCCTACCTGAAAACTAACAGACACAAAACTTTTCTGTTAAACTTCACTTATTCAAAATTAATAATGGATGGGTTGGAAACTAAGCTAATGCTTATTTAAGATAATTGCGAGCAAAGACCTTACTAAAAGTCAAAGGCAAATAGAATTGAATGGGGACTACTTGGTCTGTGTGTACACTGTCCATCTTCAATGACAAAGTGCAATGTATACTCCCTGGATAAACTTGCCCCTGAGAGAAGAGAATTACTCAGCCAGACAGCCTGAGTCATTCTTCCAAATTGTATTGATCAGATAAGTCTTCCATCTCCTGGAGAACAAGTAAAGTGAGGAAGGCCAGGAGGTCAGTGTATTTAGAGAGAAGCTCTCCTCATAGAAACCAGAGGACTGGAGAAAAGGTGGTTCCCTCTGATAAGTTATACCCATATGATTGACAAAGTAGTTATAAATCTTATCCATTCATTTAAGATTTCTTTTTTTAAAAATTTCTATTCAATAACACTATGTTATAGATAGTATTTTATATACCTGAATATTATCCTGTTTTCTTAAATATTTTTCCCATTCTCTGAATTGGTTTCCAGCACTACACCTAAAGTCAGGGAGAAAGACAGTAATTCTCAGAATATCCAAATCTCCTTTTACTTTGACCTCTTTTACTGAGAGCTTTCATCTACCACTTTATTCTACCCCCCAACTAATATTAAAAAGAGTGACCCATCCAGAATTTTGTAATAAGTCCATTTAAATCTAGGTCAGTCATTAAGTATTTCAGTACTGTAAGTACAGTATCAGAACATATATTCCCAAAGAGCATACGGTCTAGTTGAAGTGACAAAGACTATGCAGTAGTAGGGAAAAAAGGCATGAGAGAGGACCAGGTTTGGCTGCAAATGACAGACAAGATACAAGTTTCAAGATACAAGATCAAACAAGATACAAATTTCTCTCTAGTTTAAAAATCCGAGAAAGTAGACTGGGCCTCTGTAGTATTGGGAAACAAAGTTTCTTTTATCATGTTGCTTCATTACCCATAGCTGACCTAGATCCAAAGACTATCACACCTGCATTTCAACACCCAAGAAGAAGTAAAAAGGAGTCTAGAGAATGCACCATCCTCCTTAGGGATACTTTCCAGCAATTTTACACACCACTTTTGCTAATATCACATAGGCCTGCTCCTTTTTAGCTGCAAGGGAGGCTTGAAATTTGGGGCAGCATTGTACCCAAGTGAAACTGAGGGATTCTGTTACAGAGGAAGAAGGGGAGGATGCATATTGGGAGACAATTGGCAGCTCTAGCACTAAGTGGTCAGTGTTGCAAGTTCCAGGATTCTGGAATATCAGAAACCAAGGGAGACATATTAGAGGGAAGGAGTAAGTCAGCACTATCAGATGCAAGTGAAGGGTAAAGAGAATGAGGACAGATAAAGCAAAATTTGAAATGATTCAGTACAGCAGTGAGGAAGGAAGCCCAACTGCTGGGGGCTAAAACGACTTCAGAAAATAAGAGCAGGCATGGAGCACACATTTGTTAAACTTGACAGAGAAAGGAGGGAAACAGGAGCATTCGAAGAAGTGGATCACCAAGTCAGATCTGCCTAGATTCAGATCCCAGCTCAGTCACACACTACTTGTGTATCCATGGACCAATTATTAATTGCTCTGTACCTGTTTTCTAATCTGTAAATCTGCCTGTATCTCAAGAATTGTGAGGATTGCATGTAATGTATGTGAAGAATGTTGGCTCATGAGGAACATTTTTTAGAAGTATTGGCTATGAAACTTAATAGGAGTGAATCCAGCTATTGTCTGGTTTAGGGAAGAGCCCCATTCTTTTAGCCCAGTCAAATGAAATGAGGTACTTATTGCCTATGCCTTATTACCAGGCAAGAAACTATCCCAGAAGGGTTCAGAGACAGAAGTGTGGCTGGCCAGGTAATGGGTGGTATGGGAGAAGGAAGGTCATGTCTTGCTAAGATGGAGTAATCTCTGGAATCTATGGCACAGAACACATACCTGTCTCTGACTTGGTTTTGGGTAGGAAAGTTGCCATATAATACTGAATGACTCCTATTAATTTATGCAATACATGTAGAACACTGTTGGTGATTATTTTAAATAGTGTGTAGGGTAGTTCGACTGGGTCTTTAGTTGACAGAATATAAAGAAATACCAAAGAGACCCTGCTAGGATGCAAATGAGTCTAATGAAATATGAGAACATTGGAAAGGAGCTAAGTAAATTTTAGGGAAAATGAGAGAGCTAATAGGAAAAAAAAAAAGATTTCCATGAAATGTTATAAGAGATTGTTGAAAGGGAATGCTTGATGCTAGTTGCATAAGATTTTCAGCTTCTTCCTATTAAGGATATTCTGACTCTTTTTCACCCTTGGGGTCACTGGTTTTGAAATATTATGCTTAAAAAATAAATGGCATTAATTAAATATTAACTTGTTGGCTTTTTAAAAAATTAATAGGGCCACTTAAGAGTTTATGATTGGCAAGCAAAAACCAGAATTGTCATTTTAGTTTACTATGTAAAATTAAATTTGGCTTTGTTGAGTGCCTGCCACATCATGGGCACCATACTACGTACCATGCATAAATTATCATATGTAATATTTACCCAATTCCAAGATATATATTGTTATCTCCATTTTATCAACCAAAACCACTATCATTTAGTACTTTTCACCACAATTAGGTAGTTAGTGTGTGACAAGGTTAAGATTCAACTGTACAGCCTTGCAACAGATAAATATATGATTTCTGCTAGGCTCTTTGAAATGTTCATTATTCTTGAAAGCCCTTCTTTACTACTTTTTTCAGATCTTGGGTGTCTCAGGCTCTTAGTTTGGGAAAACTGGCTCCTCAAATCCCTTGATTGTTGCCTATCAGGATAATGTAGACCTGTAATACCATAGGACTCAGTTTTATCAGGGAAACTCAAGACATGACAAGCAACCAAGCCATGTTTCCTATTCAGAGAATAGATTTTGTAGGGAAGAGTTGAAACAAGAGAATGAGGTTCTTAAATTATGAATTACCTTTCACTATTCTCCATTACCATGTGATAATCAGGAGTTGGGATGTAATACAATCAGCAATATATTCTGGTCAGTTATTGTGTGTGATTTCTGATGTTTCACATTCTAGAAAAAGGCACATGAATAATGTTAATATATTTTAATACCTTTATGACTTTAGTAAGGTTGGAAATGTTCAGGTGCTATTTATTTTTTAAAGACTATATGTTATGCTGTTGGATGTATTGTTACATAAATGTAAATTAGATTAAGATAATTTGATAGTGTTCAGACTGTTTGTATCTTTATTAGATTTTTTTTGTCTCGTTGATAGAAGGATGTTAAAAATCAACTATGGCTGTGGATTTTCTACTTCCCTATTTAATTCTGTCAATTTTTACTTCATGTATTTGAAAGCTCTGTTATTAGTCACATATTCATTTATGATTGATAGTCTTCCTGCAAATTAACTCTTTCAACATTTTGAAATGTCCTTCTTTATCTCTGATTGTGATGTGTATCTGATATTACTCCAGCCGTTCCAGCCTTCTTATACTTACCATTTACATGGTATACCTTTTTTCATACTTTAACTTTCAAAGTATCCACATCTCTATATTTAAAATGTATTGCTTTTAGATAGAAAAGTATCTTGCTTTTATATCCAGCCTGATAATTTATGCCTTTTAATTAGAGTTTTTAGTCCATTTATATTTAATATAATCACTGATATGGTAGAATATTGTAGGTTTACCATTTTAGTGTTTGTTTTCTGGGGTTTTTTGTTCCTCTAGTTGCCTACTACCTTTCTTCTCTTTCTGAGTCTCTGAGTTTTGTACCATTTTACTAAATTTGGAAAAATTTTGGCCATTATTTCTTCAAAATTTTTCTGTCCCATTCTCTCTTTCCTCTCCTGGGATCACAATTACATGTATGTTAGATCTTTTGATAATGTCCCACAAATCAGTCAGTTCCTATTCACTTTTTTCAATCTTTTTTCTTTCTCATCTTTAGATTGGAACCACAGATTGAAAATCCAGTGAATTTTTTATTTCAGATCATGTATTTTTCCAATCTATTTTTAATAGGTTTTATTTCTCTACTGAGACTTCCTATTTTTTAAATTCATTACAAGCCAATTTTTCTATATGTTTTGAGCATAGTTATAATAGCTGCTTTAAATACTTATCTATTGATTCTAACACCTGGACCATCTCAGTGTCAGCTACATTGATTATCTTATCTCTTGAGTGTACTTCATATTTTCCTGTTTCTTCATGGTCTGGTAATTTTGAATTGTGTTCTGGAAAGTTTGAATGATACATTGTAGAGACTATGGATTCTGTTATATTTTTCCAGAGAGTTCTGATTTTTTTGTTGTTTATTTGTTTTATCAGGCAAATAGCTTGACTAAACTCAGACTTCAAACTCTGTCTCCTCTATAGTAGTCAGCAACTGAAATCTCTGTTCAGTTTTTTATCCCTATTGGACTATTTGAAATCTGCCTCACATATATATAGAGGAAGGCTTAGACAGATCTCTGGGCCCAGTTTTTGTCCAGAATTTAAGACACTCCTTCTGAGTCTCTCTTTTCTGTGTTAGATTTCCCCTTAATTTTCTCACTTCTGTAGTTGTACCAGATTCTGTTTTCTGGTTTTCCAAGCCCATGAGACTGAGCATTTCTGACTTTTATGCATAATTGAAAAATCCCGAATGGTGCTATACCTCAAGCAAAAAGCTGTACAAACAGGAAATTTGCCCAATGACATTTTTTCTTCCATGTGTCAATTCCCGTTCAGTTTCTCTGCCTGTTTTGGTTGTTCTCCATTGCCCTTATAAGTCATCAAGAGTCTATAGATATTTCTATGGAAGGGCTGGCCCAATAGGATCTAGTCTGACATTTATTGAAGCAGAACTTCCTTGTCATCTTTTCTTAACCTGGCATTCACAACCCTATGCCTGTTTTGGTCCTAATGTATTTTTCCATCCTTACTTTCTATCATTATCCTACATGTAGCCATGTTTCAGCTAAGGTGATCTATTTTCTCATCCCTTAGAAAATTTTTCTCATTCCTACCTTATATCTTTGCTCACATTGCTCCCCTCAATTCATATTATATCCCACACTTCCCTTCTGTTGAAATCTTTACCATTTTCCAAGCCTTGTATAAGATCTGTCTGCCTTTTCCATGAATCCTTTCCTAATCAGTTTTTCTCATCCTAACCTCATAAGGCTTTATTATTTATACCACTCCTTGAACACTGAATAATATACTGCCTTGTGGTAACACTTCTGTCAAACTCACACAATTAGAAACATGATACATTTCTTTTCAGCCTAACTAGTTTGTATTCTGTTTGTGGCCAGGAACCTTAAAGTTTTAATTCATTTTTCTCCTATAAGCTCTAACCCAATCTTTAGTTCAGTAAATAGACTGTTTAAGACATTTTTTAATGAATGAGTCATTCCAATATTAATATTCATGTAAAGTGCCTTGATCTGGCAAGTAGTAAACATTAGTAAATGTTATCTGTTGTTATTATTATATGAAATCAATGTAGTGATCTCTGAATGTTCCTCTTACCCCCCCACCGTTGTTGATCATTATTTCTAGTCCTAGACTCAAAGACTTGTGGAATCTTAGAACTGGAAAATATTTAAGGTCATTTGATAAAAATCTCTTCATTCTGGTAGATCACTGGGCTTGAGCAGATTTAAGACTCTGTGGTCCATCTCACTGTGAAATTGGTTTGCCACCAAGAGATCTATCTATAGACAGTCTCCACTACAAAGAATTATCCAAAATATCCCTGATGCTAAAGTTTGAGGCGTCCTGTACTATATGTGGCTTTCTGCCCTTTATTTAACCTTCATTATAGGAGGCTCATCTGCTTCCCTGATTAACATACTCTGTGGTCACAACAAAGTTCTTAATACCAGATTTATTCTTTATTTGGTGTTTGTCTTTATTTATATTTTCCCTGTTTTAAAAAGTTAAAATATGTAGGAAAAATAAGTTTTGCAGAACAATTTTCCTCATTTTCATACCCTTTTAAACTGGGAGAAATTGTAAAAATTATTTGCAGAGGGCTGTTACAATGTTAATAGAGGCTGAGCAAATATCTTAGGATTAAGAGCTGTTTCACAACCAGCTCTTTTAGCTTTACGTGGGAAGTATTACCTGATGACTGTCAGTGCCAAAAAGGAATTAAGTGGAAGAAGTCGGTTGCTTGTCACTGACTGGAGTGGTTACTTGTCACCACGTGGGGTAGGAAAAGTGGGGAGAATGGCAGCCTTCATCCTGCCCTCCTCTGTAGCTGCTTGGCTTCCTCATTTTTCATCGTTCTGCCCCATTTCCAAGGCTAGATTTATATACAGTAATGACTGCTGTGATTGAACATTGTCAGGAACAAAGGCCTATGGAGAGGTCAGTACGATCCCTCCTCTAGCAGGAGACGCTAGAGCTGTGAAACACTTTTCAAAGTTGCCTGAAGGAGAGTGCAAATGTCCCAGTCTGGTTTGGAAGAAAATCCCAGATGTACAGGCTGCTTTTTCATGAGTTTGCAGATCTTCTTTTTCTTTCCCCTCATTGGTTGTGTTCCCTTATCTTGTGGCAGGTCACATGCTGATATCTTGCCCCAGAAGCCATTTTTTACCCTCAGTGCTTGCACTCTAAAAGTGGTACTTTTCTGAATGACTAAGAGGTTCAAGGTTTAAGGTCACAGTGAATTTTAGCCCTGATTCCTGTGTAACTTAGGTGCTTATGCAAGTAAATACAAGTGGCTTACTTAAATTTTGTTTATGTCTAGTCTGTCTTGTTATTCTTTTTAGCAAGGAAAGATTAAGGACTAACTGACCCTACTCCAACTTTTCTGCATGTTTTTAGAGTATATTTAGGATCTTTTATGACTACCAATAAAATACATTTCTAGCTTTTCTTAAATTAGATTTCTGTGATTTTTAAACATTTCTGTTCTTTCAACTGAGCCTAATAAAATTCTCTATATGACCTTTCAGATGCAAGAAAGAATTCTTTTGCAAAAACATATCCTGAATACCACAATGAAATCTAGCCCCCCTGAGAGGAGAGTAGGGAGTTGTAAATGTTCTGTAGAGCAGTCAGTTTATCTGTGCTTAGAACCTGCGCAGTGATCAGCAGCACCTGAAAGAAGGGAATTAGAACCTTACATGGCCTTGATTGATCGAATGCATAAAGAGACAAAAACCAATGGATTTTAATTGACATGAATATAGGTTCAGTAAGTCAGAGAGAACCCTTGCAGACACAAGTCAAGATTTGTTTGAGGATGGCAAAAAAATACATATGTGGGGTTATGGTTGACTGAAAGTTAAATATTTTAAATGCAGAATGACTTTAAAGCTAGCATGGCGCTACAACTCCCGTTGCTACTAATAGCTAACTTTTGTTGTATGTTTACCATGAGCCAACACTCCTCTAAGCCCTTTACATATGACTGTTGATCCAAGAAAAGCAAACAGGATGATAGAAAACACAGTCTTTCCTCCCCTAAGTCAACTGAACAGCAAGCAGTAGCAAAGTGGGGCTCATCCTCCCAGCTCAGGCGCCAGCCTCCATACACCTCTACCTGTGGTAACGTTTGCACCTCAGGGAAAATTCTGGTCTCCAGATTTGCTGAGCATTGAGGGAACAAGAGCTGTTTCTGGGATAGGAGCAGATACTTATTAATGTTACAAATAGAATAGGTAGAGGACTTTTTTTTAATTGAAATATAGTTGATACACAATATTATATTGGTTTCAGGTGTAATTTTTTTTAATTTGAGGTAAAACATTTAAATTTGACTTGTATTTAGAATTATTTTGGAAACATACATTTGCAACAGGAAGAGGTTGTAAAAATTCTGCTTTTGGTAGGAAAACTTAATATATAATTTTCTAATTTGAACCCTCATGTTGAATTTAGAGGACTGGAGATGTGTTTTAGTACATTTAGATGAAATTCTCATGTCTGTGAAACAGATTTTTGAAAATCTTTTATTGCTCTAAAACAGTGCCACTAAGATGATTTTAATATTATGCTATGAGCAAAATCACATGTAAAAATAACAAACATTACTTTTCTGGTTTTTAGATGTGTGGTTTTTAACAACAGAGGAATGGCAGGGGAGAATCTCTTGGTAAGTAAATTTAAATTAATGACTAAAACTTGATTTTTAAATGAATCATTTCCAGTTTTATAACAAAAAGTATATTCTTTATTTAAAATAGCTTATATAAACAATACAAGTTCATTATGAAAAAATACAGATAAGAAAAAAAAAAAGATTTACAAGAGCCACAATTATACAAGGGAACCCCTTAGTCTATGTACATCCAGATCATAAATAAAATATATGTAATATATTTCTATCTTTATAATAACTCAGATTCTATTTGGTAACTTTTGTACTTACTATATTTTAACATCAGTAGATACTTACCTACATCATTTTTAATGCAAAGCACATTTCTTTAAAATTAACTGGTATAAAACAAAGTTACCAGTACAGTGATACTTTTTTCCAGTTGAGAAGTTTACTTTTGTTATGAAATGGATTGACTACATGTTATATGCCTATCTGCCAGCCAAAGTTTACATAAAAGAAATATTATTTAAATCAGCTTTTTCCCCCTCTAACCTCTACAGTTTTTCTTAGAAGTTCTCACTTAGAAAATCACTCAATCCAATGTTAAATCTGTGAGTTGGAATGAGAAATATTATTATCACTGAAATTTTCTTGAAGCATTTCAAACTGTTAGTCCTTCACCACTTTAGTTGGTCAAATAAAATTCTACCACAGTTGAAAAACTTTTTTTGAGTCATTGATAAAGAATGATATTAAGACTATAAATAAGTCACACTGGAAATAAAAATTTACAATCATGTGATTGATGTTGGTACTTTATGAAAACTTGGGCTATAAAAAAGAACTCTTGCACTTTGCTCTACAGTGACTTCAGTCCTGGAAAGAATTAATATCAATATGATTTCAAAAGCTAAGTTATAAAGTGTTTATGGTCTTACTCAAGTGTCTCATAAAAAAGATTTTGATGTGAAGGTTCACATTTCCTTATTTTGTCCAGCCCTTTCAAAATCTTGTAGACAGATGGTAGGTACTGTAAAAGGAAAGATTTGAATTTCTCCCTGTGGCCAAAGACAAAAAGATGGCGAAGACATGGACTGAGCCTCTCAAGAAAATAACGTGCTACGAGTAAAGTCCATTAGGTCCCATAAAGTGAGGGACAAAGATCTGTTCATTCAGCAAAGCTGTGCTGTGTGCTTATTATATCAGCCACTGTACAAAGTAATAGGGTGAGGAATGTACACATCATTAGACACAACCTGAACCCTTAGCAGCTTTAACTTCAGTTGCAGGAGAGATCAGATACATAAAAATATATGTAATACAGTGCTAAGTAAAACCACAGGAAGATTTATTAAGTCTGCAGGTCATAAAAGTGAAGGAGTAACTAACTGCCTGGGGGAGGTGGGAGAACATCATAGTGGAGATAAATTTGAGTTGGATTTTGAAGGCTGTGGTATTGAAACAGGAGATGGGTAGAGGGGCTTTCTCAGCATAAAGAGCAAGGTATTAAAGAGCATGGAGCAGCAAGTGCTTATTTCTAGAGGAATAATGATGATGATGTTTATTGAGTCCTTAGAACATATCCTTAAGTCTTTTCATACTTGATGTTCAGCAATAGAAACAGCCCAGTGATTTAGATAAGTGTAGCCACCATCATCCCCATTTTCCAGTTGAAGAAAATGACTCACAAATAGATTAAGAATGTGCACTAGCCAAGAAATTCAGAAGCAATATTCAGTAGTATGACTGTGTGCTTATGTTCTTGACCATTAAGCTGTACTCCTTCTCATTGTTCAAGAAATGACAGCTATTCTTCTAGAAGGGTAGTGCCAGATTTTGAAGAGTCATTTGTAGAACCCCCAAAGAACCTAATATTGAACCACTGACATTTAAAAAAATAATCCGCTTTATTGAGGTATAACTGACATATAAAATAATCTGATCATGTTCGTGTTTTAGAAAGCGAACCATGGTAGCAATGTCTAAAAAAAGTGGTGGAGGGGAAGGATGCTGGAGGCTGGGAGGCCAGTCAGAAAGTAGTTACTATAGACCTACCTATACAGAGTTCAAAAGCAGTGGTAGGAGGGAGGAAGAGGAGAGACAAAAGTGAGAAATTCACAGGGCAGAAAGCATAATATTAATTGTATTGTGGGAAACGAAGAGAGGAGAGTCGAGGTTGATGTTTCTAGCTTGGCTGACTGATAAAAGGTGCTGATATTTGCTGAAATTGGAAATTTAGGAGCATTTAGAGATTTTGGTGTAATAAAAAGTAAATTCAGTTTTAGATGTTTAGGGTGCTTTTAGATCATCCAGGTGGAAATTTCTAGTAAACAGTTGGATATAGTAGGCTGGCCCTCAGGAAAGATGTACAGGCTATATAGAAACAGATTGTCAGTGCGCAAGTGGCTGAAATGGCTTAGGGGCAGTTTGTAGAGCAAAAGGGAGAGGTCTGTGAATAGGATCTTAGAACACAGCAAATAAGAAGAAGGAAGAGGAAATAGAGGAAAAGAGGAGGAAGAAGTTTGAAAAATCTACCCTTAGCATTTAAAGTTAATAGGAAATATACTTTGAAAGAATGCAGCAGTCTTACTACACTGATGGACAGTGACTGCAATGGGGTATGGGGGGGACTCGATAATATGGGTGAATGTAGTAAACACATTGTTTTTCATGTGAAACTTTCATAAGAGTGTGTATCAATAATACCTTAATTTTAGAAATTGTAATAAAAAGAGAAAGAGTGCAGCAATCCAGTAACTTTTAGCTGTAATCTTTATTTGGATTTTTGAAAAATGTCCAAGAACAGTCTGAGTTCTTACAAAGGGATAGTATATAGATAAACTTTTTTTTTTTTTAATTTAAAGAATTCATTGAGTTCTAAATGAGAGGATAAGAGGGGCTCGGTCTTTGGCATAATACAGGGCACAGAGTTAAATTCTAATGAACTAGTACCCCCAGCAAATGTCTATCATAAAGCTAATGTGATCTAAGAAAGGATAGGATGTAAAATGACCAAAATGTAATTATGATTATATCCTTTTAGAACAACTACTTTCAAAAAGAAATTTAAGGGAGTAAATTAATTATACTTTAGTATATACTTCTTGGACATTTATGGATCACAAAAATAAGATGCCAATATTGATTATTAGAGCTAACTTTGATATTTAGATCCTTTGGTAATCCTTCTTCTGCCTTTGAACTATGAAGAATCACTGTTTTAGACTGGAGGAACTCTGTTCATTTATACTTCACCTTGTTCCAGAAAGGATTTAATGTAGCTCAAACCCAGAGTAAGACCTTACAGTAGGCATAAAAATGAACCAGAGATGAATCAGCAAATATCGAATAGGAAGGAACTGTCTCTAACTGAAATTAACCCCAAAGAGTTAGCAAAGGTGAAATGGAATGTAGGGTAAGTAATTCTCCTAGGAGTGAAAGAAATGCAATAATAAAAGGTTTGCTGAAATATGCTCGTGATATACTTAAAATTCATAGGGATTACTATGGCTCCTGCAAAGAAGAATACAAAAGTGAAAATTTTCCACCACCATATTGTCCTCATTTCCAATTAGTCATTGAAGGACTGAGGGAAAGGTACTAAGAAATGAGCAGCCTTCACATTGCCCTCCCTGGGGCTATTAGCTGTGGGAGACAGATAGTCCTAGTCTCAGTAGACTGATCCTCAGGTATTCTTGCAGGGTGCTTGGAGCCCTTAGAGTAGATAGTACCTTTTCTTCTCCCCGCAGATTGGTTTTCAAGGATAGGAACCCAGGATATCCACAAACTCCCCAGTATTACTGATTACTTTGTGAAGTATCATGTTTTCAGCTGAGTTTAGGAATGATAATTTACAAAACCAAAATTGAGTTTTTTGAAAGCTATATAGTGGCCCTTTTCTTTTTGGTTATAGGATCATATAGATGTCTGTGTTTCTACACCTGAGAAGAAGACTGTCCTAGCCATTTTGGGAAATAGTCTGGCAGTTTCTCAAAAAGTTAACATAAAGTTACGTATGAGCCAGCAATTAATTACACTCCTGTGTTTATACCCAAAAGACATGAAAACATAATGTTCATACAATAACTTGCACACAAATATTTATAGCAGCATTATTCATATTAACCAAAAGTAGAAAGAACCCAAATTTCCATCAGTGGACAGGTGGATAAATAAAATATGATATATTCATATCACAGAATGTTATTCAACTTTATTTAAAAAAGGATGAGGTATTGATACATGCTACAACACGGATAAACCTTGAAAACATTATGCTAAGTGACAGAAGCCAGTCACAAAAGAGCACATGTTGTATAATTTCATTTCTATTAAATATTAAGAACAGGCAAATCTCTAGAGATGGAAAGAAAGAAGATTAGTGGTTGCCATAAGCTCAGAGAGGGAGGGTGGCTGCTCATAGTAGGGGGGTTCTTTTTGGCATGCTGAAAATGTTCAAAAAATTGTGGTGGTGGTTGAGTAACTCTGAATATACTAAAAACCATGAATGAACTGTACCTGTTAAATGGGTGAATTGTCTGGTATGTAAAGCCATTTAAAGGAAAAGCCTCCTGGTGCTTTCCATGCAAATCAGAGCTGGTTCAGCAGGTAAGGGAGGCTGACAGTGGGAGCTGAAAGCGGAAGATACTTTTCAAGTGTGGTTTGTGGATCAGCTTCCACTTCTCAGACTATCCGATACCAGTCCCTGGGAAGATGAGGGGCTTCCATGAAAGGCAAACCAAGGTCAAGGCCAAGCCCACTGTGGAGGTGAGCTGATACATGTTGTTTCTCACAGCACTTCCCTCCTGATGAGAGAAGCAGCTTGCCTGATTCAGGTCTGAGGCCAGCACTGTCTTCCATCCTGGACTGCTACTTTGAGTAGCTCTGCTTCAGAGATCCTCTAAGACCCCAGACCTCACTGGACAGATGAGGAGGCCTCTGGAGAAGTGGGGCGACAGGCCTGAGATCATAAAGCTGCTGCGTGGTTTTAGGGCAGAAATTGAGTGTCCTGTTGAATGTGTTTGCTTTTCAGCACTGGCTTGAAGTCAAGTCTGGCTGAAAATCTGAGGATAGAGATAAAGAGGGTTTTCATATCTTGCCTCAGCCTCAGATAATGGGTGGTTAATTTCAGACTCAGATCCAGAGAAATCTGCTCTTCCACCTTAGCTTTTCCATGGAAGCTAATGGGTTTGGAGGGATGTAAGGCTCTTTCCCCCTCAGAAGCCTTTCTCAAGGGACATTCAGAAAGGATTCAGGACCTCTCTCCATGGCCTGAGGGAGGAGAAGCACGAAGGGCACTGTCCAGCCAGGGCCCAGTTCAGTTGTCAAACTTGTACCTTCAGGCACTCTCTTTCCCATACCCAGTACCTTTCTAGAAACACCTTTGTGTCCCACCCAAGTCTGCCCTTCTCTGAATGCTCCAAAAATAACCTCTCACTCCTCCCTCTACCCCCATCAGAACGACCTGGGAAAGTTCATGAGCCAGATGTGGTTATGAATGCGTTGAATCCTTTAGAGTTTTCTCCTAACACTGATAGGTCCAGTCACCTGTTGTAAGTGGGCTACATGAAGCACTGTGTGATTCTCTACATTTATTTATTTATTCATTTTATTTATTGTTATTTTATTAAGGTATCATTGATATACAATCTTATGCTCAGGTTTCACATGAGCAACATTGTAGTTACTGCATTTCCCCCTATTATCAAGTCCCCACTACATGCCTCATTACAGTTACTGTCCATCAGCATAGTAAAATGATATAGAGTCATTACTTGTCTTCTCTGTGCTATAATTCCTTCCTCATGCTCCACCTATATTATGTGCACTAATCATAATACTCCTTAATCCCCTTATCCCCCTTCCCACCCAACCTCCTCAGCCCCTTTCCCTTTGGTAACCATTAGTCCATTCTTGGGTTCTGTGAGTCTGCTGCTGTTTTGTTCCTTCAATTTTTGCTTCATTCTTAGGCTCCACAGATGAGTGAAATAATTTGGTACTTGTCTTTCTCCACCTGGCTTATTTCACTGAGCATAATACCCTCTAGCTCCATCCATGTTGTTGCAAATGGTAGGATTTGTTTCCTTCTTATAGCTGAATAATATTCCATTGTATATATGTACCACATCTTCTTTATCCATTCATCTACTGATGGATGCTTAGGTTGCTTCCATTTCTTGGCTATTGTAAATAGTGCTGTGATAAACAAAGGGGTGCATATGTCTTTTTCAAACTGGGCTGCTGCATTCTTAGGGTAAATTCCTAAGAGTGGACTTCCTGGGTCAAATGGTATTTCTATTTTTAGTTTTTTGAGGAAACTCCACACTGCTTTCTACAATGGTTGAATTAATTTACATTCCCACCAGCAATGTAGCAGGGTTCTCCTTTCTCCACATTCTCACCAGCATTTGTTGTTGTTTGTCTTTTGGATATTGGCCATCCTAACTGGTGTGAAGTGTTGTCTCACTGTGATTTTAATTTGCATTTCTCTGATGATTAATGATGTGGAGCATCTTTTCATATGTCTGTTGGCCATCTGAATTTCTTCTTTGGAGAAGTGTCTGTTGATATCCTCTGTCCATTTTTTAATCAGGTTATTTGCTTTTTGGGTGTTGAGGCATGTCAGCTCTTTATATATTTTGGATGTCAACCCCTTATCGGATATGATATTTATGAATGTATTTACCCATACTGTAGGATGCCTTTTTAATTCTGCTGATGGTGTCCTTTGCTGTACAGAGCTTTTTAGTTTGATGTAGTCCCACTTGTTCATTTTTGCTTGTTTCCCTTGCCTGAGGAGATATGTTCATGAAAAAGTTGCTCATGTTTATATTCAAGAGAGTTTACCTGTGTTTTCTTATAAGAGTTTTATGGTTTCATGACTTATATATAGGTCTTTGAACCATTTCGAGTTTACTTTTGTGTATAGAGTTAGACAATAATCCAGTTTCATTCTCTTACATTAGCTGTCCAGTTTTGCCAACACCAGCTGTTGAAGAGGCTGTCATTTCCCCATTGTATGTTCATGGCTCCTTTATCATATATTAATTGGCCATGTAGGTGTAGGTTTATATCTGGGCTCTCTAGTCTCTTCCATTGATCTGTGGGTCTGTTCTTGTTTCAGTACCAAATTGTCTTGATTACTGTGGCTTTGTAGTAGAGCTTGAAGTTGGGGAGCGTAATCCCCCCAGCTTTATTCTTCCTTCCCAGGATCTTTGGCTGTTCCGTGTCTTTTGTGATTTCATATGAATTTTAGAACTATTTGTTCTAGATTGTTGAAGAATGCTGTCCATATTTTGATGGGGATTGCATTGAATCTGTAGATTGCTTTAGGCAGGATGGCCATTTTGACAATATTAATTCTTCCTATCCATGAGCATGGGATGTATTTCCATTTATTAGTGTCCTCTTTAATTTCTCTCAAGAGTGTCTTGTAGTAGAACAAAAAGGCATCCTACGGTGTGGGAGAATATATTTATAAATGACATATCCGATAAGGGTTGACATCCAAAATATACAAAGAGCTCATCTACCTCAACAAACAAAATGCAAATAACCCAATTAAAAAACAGGCAGAGGATATGAACAGACACTTCTCCAAAGAAGAAATTCAGATGGCCAACAGACACATGAAAGATGCTCCACATCACTAATCATCAGAGAAATGCAAATTAAAACCACAATGAGATATCACCTCACACCAGTTAGGATGCCCACCATCCAAAAGACAAACAACAAGTGTTGGCGAGGTTGTGGAGAAAGGGGAACCCCCCTACACCACTGGTGGGAATGTAAATTAGTTCAACCATTGTGGAAAGCAGTATGGGGGTTCCTCAAAAAGCTCAAAATAGAAATACCATTTGACCCAGGAATTCCTCTCTTAGGAATTTACCCTAAGAATGCAGGAGCCCAGTTTGAAAAAGACATGTGCACCCCTATGTTTATCACAGCACTATTTACAATAGCCAAGAAATGAAAGCAATCTAAGTGTCCATCAGTAGATGAATGGATAAAGGAGAGGTGGTATATATACAGAATGGAATATTATTCAGCCATAAGAAGAAAACAAATCCTACCATTTGCAACAACGTGGATGGAGCTAGTGGGTATCATGCTCAGTGAAATAAGCAAGGTGGAGAAAGACAAGCATCAAATGATTTCACTCATCTGTGCAGTATAAGAACAAAGAAAAAACTGAAGGAACAAAATATCAGCAGACTCACAGAACCCAAGAATCAATTAACAGTTACCAAATGGAAAGGGACTGGGGAAGATGGATAGGAAGGGAGGGATAAGGGGAAAAGTGGCATTATGATTAGCACACATAATGTAGGGGGGGCACAAGGAAGGCAGTGTAGCACAGAGAAGACAAGTAGTGTTTCTATATCATCTTCACTATGCTGATGGACAGTGACTATAATGGAGTATGTGGTGGGGACTTGATAATGGGAAGAATCTAATAACCACAATGTTGTTCATGTAAGTGTATATTAATGATACCAAAAAAAAAAAAAGAGTGTCTTGTAGTTTGCAGGGTATAGTTCTTTCACTTCCTTGGTTAGGTTTATTCCTAGGTATTTTATTCTTTTTGATGCAATTGTGAATGGAATTGTTTTCCTGATTTCTCGTTCTGCTAGTTCATCATTAGTGTGTAGGAATGCAACAGATTTCTGTGTATTAATTTTGAATCCTGCAACTTTGCTGAATTCAGATATTAGTTCTAGTAGTTTTGAAGTGGATTTTTTAGGGTTTTTTTATTTAGGGTGATTATCGATAGATATATATTTGTTGCCATTGCAGGCTTTGGATTCGTGGTTATGAAGGGTTCAAGGGCAGTTTCTTTACTATCTAACAGTCTAACTTAACTTGCTTATTATGCTATTATAAACACAATCTGAAGATTCTTTTTTTCTGCCTTCTTTTTCTTCCTCCTCCACTCTTTATATGTTAGGTGTCATATTCTGTAATCTTTGTGTATCCCTTGACTGACTTTGGGGGTAGCTGATTTAATATTGCATTTGGTTAGTATTTAATTGGCCTACCTCCTTTACTGTGGTTTTATTTTCTCTGGTGCACTATAGAGATGGTTTGTGGGAGGTAAATTCCCTCAGCTTCTGCTTATCTGGGAATTGTTTAATCCCACCTTCAAATTTAAATGATAATTTTACATTACCCTTTCCCTTGAGATGTTCTCTTCTCCAAGATGTAGACTGCCTGGTGCAATCAATTTTGGTCGCTCTTTTAGGAATAATTGTATTTACTGTATTTTCATAAAATACGTGGTTTTGGGGGGAGATTTCTGCCTCACTTCTCACTCACCACCTTTTTTCCTCTCCCAATTCTCTATATTTAAACAAAATATTTCATTTTCAAATGAAAGGAAAGGCTGTTTAAATAATTAAAGAATGTTTAGGCATAATAACAACAGTAATTGAATAGGTCGCTATCTTTTGTTGAAAGCTTAATCTGCCAGGTGATCCTAGGAAGTGCAGAGATGGTTGGCAGCACTTCCGCACTCACGGCGAGGAATCCCCACAGAACTAGGTCTCCCTCTTCCCAAGTCACTCTGGATTGGCTTTATCACTCTTGTCACTGCAGCCTCCCCCTCTCTTGGCTCAGGTCTTGCCCTATTTTCTTTATTCTCTTCAAGCAGTTGGTTCTCAACACTTACACATTAGAATCCTCTGGGAAGCTGAAAAATACTAGTCCCTGGACCCCAGCCCCAGAGATTCTGGTCCATTTGGTCTGGGGTGGAGTCCAGATATCTGGAATTTCTCTTAACACTCTCCAGGGAGTCATCTGTATAGGAGAGGCTGAAAACCACTGGGAGGTGGTGGGTAGCTCTGGCTGTCATCCCCCCTTAGGATCCTGGCTTGGTGGGCCTCCTCTCACCCCAAACCCAGCCACAGCAGAGCACGAGATTGACTTCTTAGGAGCCTGAAGCAAGGATAACTCCTGCCTTCCTGGCTGACCTGCTCTTAGCCACTAACAGGGCCGTGCTCATTTATTGGTATAGCTGTAGCACAACTGAACAGGCATGTACCATAGCCACATGGAACATGAGCAGGGACATGGCACATAAGCCATTTTGGCCTCAGAGTGGGCCAGGATATTTCCTGGGGCCCTTTGCTTCATGGCTAGTTAGTTTAAGAAATTATCAGAATCCCAGGCAAGTTTGTACACTTGGTCATTTGATATGTCTATCAATGATTAGGTGAAATGATTTTTCATTAAAGTGCTGGTTTATATATGTATGCATGCTTTTGTTTTCTCTTACTCCTTAGTTAACAAACTCCAAATTATTTCAAAACTTCCAAAACAGATCAATTTTACTAAGAATGATTTGGACAAATCCTTAGGTAGTGGACTGGAGTGAGTGGAATCAAAAAACAAAACAGCAATAAACAAAATCACACCATTGAGATCAATTAAATGCATGATAAATCCTGTTATAAAGTGATTATTTTATAATAATCCCCTCACACAAGAATCACAGAGTTCATTTAAGAGTTTCTTATTGAATAATTGAGTACATATCTTTAAATACTTGAGAGAGGAAGACTGTAAAATGAAATTCTAAACTGATGAATATCAGACATTACAATAAAGTAAATGTGAAGTTGAAATGATTTCTAAAAAGACTTTAGGGTCTTTTTCAGTTTTCATTTTACAGGACAGGAAAATAAAATCCTAGCTGCCCAAATCAGTGTTGCATATGAAACAACAGAGAAGGGTCCTGGGTTATGGCTTCTGCATATTAGCAAATTAATTCCCTCCTAGAATAGCTAGGTAGGGTCAGGCTACCAGATTAACAGAGTGAATTTTAATTTGTAGACAAAAAAAAATTATTTTAACAAAATTTGCATTTTAAAACAAGTGACTGCTAAACCAGGATGAGAAAATTCTCTTCCTGGTTAGGGAGAAATCAGTTTGTCTACTGTTTTAGAAGTTGATTAAGAGATAAAGTCCATCGATAAATAGAAAATATATGCCTTAATCTTTTCCCATCTATTATGTATGAATAATTAAGAATTCACTTTACTTCATTATTATCTTCAATAGTTTTTAAAAAACTAACCTCTAACAGCCATTAAACAAGTTACTGTTGTTTCTCTCTGCTCATAATTGCAGTTGAACCATTTGCACAATCTTGGTTTGTAGTGATTGTCAAAGTATTCCACCTAACTTATATTATTTATGCCCAAACATCTGCTAGAAGGCTATTCTTTAGATTGTCTGCATTTTTCAGTATACTTTTCCTCTCCTCATCTTATTCTAAAAAAAGTATTTTACCATCTGGGTGAATCCTGCCAGGTCTTCCTTCATCCCTTTTCTGATTTGGCAGGGCTTCTCTACCTCTGTTTAGGAAGCATAAATAAAGATGGGACTGCAATAGGACAGTCCTAGCAACTAAGAATCAACCAATTTTTAAAAATTAATTAATTATCTTTTAATTAATTAAGATTAATTAACTTTTTGTCTAAAAAGCTCCTAGTTATATCTTTAAACCTGAAGAAAATTTCTGCCAGGCCTTCCAGTTCAATGTATTGGCCCCCTAAGTGCCTTTGCCATATATCATGGATTAATCCTTTCTCTAATGGGACTCAAGTCCTGTGAAGGAAAACAGAAGGCATGTGATGTTAGCTGTTGAAGCCCATCAAGTAGCAAGAGGTTGTTTGATAAAACCACATAGTTTTGCGTATCAGAAGATACCAATCAGGTCTTGTCATTTCAGTCCTGTGTGCTTCAATGTAATTCAGCAAGTAGTTGTTGACTGTCAGAGATAGAAGTAAGACAATAAAAGAGAGAGACTTACTCATTTAGATAATAGGAACTGCAGGGAGCAGGCTGGCCAAGACAATTTGAGGTGGAATCGGGAAAGACTGTGAAGTCCTAGAGACCAGGGGCCAAATCTTAACCTTTAGTCTGACATTTATTCAAGGCATGGTTTCAACAGGCAGAGTTGACATTGAAGGACACTTGGCAGGTAAAAGTTGCACAGGGGGCAAGGATATAGAGGCCTAGCAGACAAAGGAGCTGCAGTGACCAGAATCCATACATAGGGAAAAATAGTAAAATACAGATCTGGAAAGGTTGATATATTGTGGAGGGCCTTCAACACTTGGCAGAGGAATTTGTCCTTAATTCAGTTGGCAATGGAAAACTAATGAAGAATTTTTCAGCAGAAAGAGCTGAAGTGTTTTTTAGGAAGATTAATCTGACAGTGAGTGGGAAGTGTGATTTTGGGTGGTTACAGGAAAGGGTGGGTGTTAACCAGTGAAAAGGTTATTGCGGCAGCCCAGGTGAGAGGTGAAATGGCTTGGTGGCAGAGACACTGTTTGCCATATCCTTCCTGCACCCTTACCTCCTTGGCAGTTACAGTCCCATGCATGCCCACCTGATGGTTTCTAACTGCCAACAGCCACATCTCTGCGTGGAGGTCTTTTCTAGCCACTGGAGCCTGCTGGACCTTTGCTCAGGGCAGACCAAAGTGCCAGGGAGTGAACCAAAGGCTGAAGGAAACTGCTGGAGAAATAACCCAGCTCCCTTTACATTCGGGAACATTTTGAGCCATATTCAATAGTTACCCAAAGTGCCCCAAGGGGATTGAGTCCCAGTTGCCCACAGCCCCAAACTGCTCGGTATCATACTCCTTCTTGACTTCCTATCCTTCCCCACTCACTCCACCATGCTCCTACTGACACATCCTGGTATCACCTTCCCAGTGAACTGCTTACACTCACTTCCTTGTCTCAGGGGCTCATCCAAGAGAATCTAACATAGCAGGCCTTTCTAGTGTGGAAAGAAGGGGTTTCCTGAGTTTCCTGCAAGGGGAAGAAGCTACAGGACTTGGTAGTTTACTGGCTATGAGGTTACGGGAGAGGGAGAAGGCAATGTCATCCACAGTTGTAACTGGGAAAACAGAAGTGTCCTTTACAGAAAAGTGGGAAGTTAGGAGAACCACTAGGAGTTTTTATGAAGAGCAAAGGGTGGATGTTTGGACACTTTGAGTTTGAAGTACTGACAGAACATTACAGTGAAACTGCCTGCTAGAACTTGAAAACCTGGATCTGGAGCTCAAGAAGGTAAGAGAGTGGAGACTTAGGTTAGTCCTTACCAGTGGTGGCTATGCAGAGAGATGAGACCTTCTGGAACTGGTTATTGACCAGAGATGCACATGCAGGCCGAAGATGAAACTTTGGAAATGAATACCCATGGTTAGGGCTGTGGAAGGAATGACAGGAAGTAGGCAGGAAATAGCAGGCCAGCAGGAGAACTGGATGGTGTCATCACGGAAGCCGTGGGAGCAGCCAGCAGGAGGCAGATCCTACTTCAAAGACACTATTAGCCTCAATTTCCTCATGTGTAAATGATGAACCAGTCACTATCTGTGGTCCTTCCTGGCACTAAGATTCTCTGACCCTAGTAATTTTCCACAGGTCATTTTTCTCATACCCAAATTCTATGTATAGGTTTGTGTGTATATGTGTGGGTGCATATGTTTGTACATGTGCATACTTGCTTCACTTCAATTCTGCATAACAATAGTACCTGTGGGCAAATGTTCATAAATAATACAGAAACTTTAAAGCTAGGCCATGTGAGTAGATTCACATGTAATACAAATACTGGGTGAGGATGATCTCTTCATCTGAATTTCTTGTAACAAATTTCACAGTCACTATGAAAGAGCATGGTAGTTGATACTGTTCTATTTAGATTTTACATCAGATTTGTGCCCCTTGAATGCATTTAGTCACAAAGTACTCATTAATGTATCTCAGCTTAGTCACATATTAGCTGGTAAGGTGTTTTAGGAGTCATTTAACTTCTGTAAACTAAGTTTCCTGTTTGTAAAATGGATACAATAATAGAATCTTCCCCCAGGGTTTTATGGACACAAATATAATAATTCAATAAATGTTAGCCATTGTAAATACTGCCAGGTTAACATTTGTCTTTTGGAGAGTTTTGTTCTTGCCTTGAACAAGAACTCAAAAAGATGATAGTAGGCAGTAGGTAATGTTTTAGGCTTGAGTTTAATGAGAGGGATTGTTGAAAATTTCTCAGGCTATTCATTAGTGATGGAATGATGGTGACATACAACCTTCCTACTGTGACATTGGTTTATTGGAATATTAAAATTGGTGTGGTGCAGGTAACTGTTTTTATCAGAGTAATGTTATCAGATTCCTGTCCTTGTTAATTAGTTCTGGTTATATTATTCCACATATATTTTATTCATACACACTTTCTCACATATGTTATGCTGAGGATTACCCTCTCGTCCCAGATCTCAAATGAAGCTTTTGTGAAGGTTTTCTGCTAGAAACAGAGCCGTTATTGATGAGTTCACATGAAAACCATTTCTTGTAATGCATTATGGATTGAGGCATAATCAACTTTACATATTTTAACATTTTAAATGTCACAGTGCAGTGCACCTGGTCTATATGGATATATTTTTGTAAAAGAAAATATTTAATTAATCATATTGGATATCGCTTTATCTAGAATGAAACCACATTCTGTAACTGGTAGACAGCACTCAGGAGAGAAAAATTCCCCTTAAAAATGAGCCACAATTGAAATTTTTTTGTGGTATTACTGGAAGGCCCTTTTTGTTTGCTTGCTTGTTTTGTTTCTTAAATAGAATTACTCTGCCTTTGTCAGGCATAAGATTTTTTTCTATGAAAAAGTGAAATTCTCCCCTTTTTCTTCCTACATTGACTGTTATTAAGATGCAGACACCTTTGGGTATGGTTTAATTTAAGGGATTTGTATCTGTTTTGATCCATTTCCATCAAGCCTTCCTTGCATGAGCAAAGTCTTTTTGTAAGTGCCAACTCAAATGGCATATCTGTGCACTGCAAGATATATGATAAATTATTCTTACTCATAGTATGTGTAGACAAAGGGTATTTGCTCATATTTATGACTTCTTGCTCTTTTTACATTTCTGCCTTATACTGTTCATTAACCTCATAATTTTAATTTTTCTGCTTTACCTGTCACTGCTTACAGACACCAAGGACTTACTGTTGTGCTAACACTGAAGACCTGGAGACAGTTATTCAGCATGTACACAGCCTGTATCCTTCTGCTCCTTTCCTGGCAGCAGGGGTTTCAATGGGAGGGTAAGGTTTTTCCTTTCTAAAATGTTTGAAAGGGCAGTGTTCTTACCAGCTGCCTCTTTCAGAAGACTGCAAGCTGCGTAGATGTTTTAAAATAAATGTTTGATTATCTTTGTCATATTTCACCACATGTGCTTGAATGAATGAAGGAATTAACTTAGGTGAATTTTAATGTTTTTCTTCTATCAGTCTCTGTGGTGAAAGGGATTCTTGGGATTTTGTGAGCTCAAGATTTGTCTTAACCCCATGGCACTGATGTACATCACTTGGTGGCTGCCATGTTGACCAGATTCCCTGATGTTTCACCCAGCCATCCCTGCAACTGCGTTCTCCTGGGCCACTCAGAAAGCTGAACTGGTAGCCAGACTTCTGTCACTCCTATCGTAGAAACAATCACTTTTTGCTCTCTCCAACCCAGAGGCCTTCAAAACTGTTTTTTCCAGGTGGTGGTATTTTCGTGTGCTTAGTTTTGTTTTGTTGTGTTGTGCTGCTGGGCAAATGGTTCTAGCCTGGAATGCTGTCTGAGAAACTGACATTTTGTTGTTAACTCCCTACTTCAGCTTATTTCAAGTATATGAATATTATTATAATTTGTGCTTCTTGCAATTACACTGGGGCTTATTTGCAACTTTGATATATTTTTTTTGGTTCTAGTTGATGGCGAGCTTAATAAAATCCAAAATCTTAAATCATCTGTAATTTTACCCTGCTCAGAGTCCCTAAACCCTGTCCAAAGCCACTTTTTTGAAAGCAGCAAATACATGAGATAGAAAATTATTTTTTAAAATTTTATAACTGATTCATCTGTCACCTCAGTTTTCAAAACACCTTAGAAGCATATTTACTTGAAAACAAACAGACTTTACAAATGATAGACTTTGAAGAATGTGCTTTAGCCACAGCTTTTTAGGTTCTGATAGACATAAAACTAAGAAGAAAAGAATACATTTCTTACATTAGCATGGAAAGTCTGACTTGACCTACTAAAGGAAGAAATCTGAATCAGTTCAGAAGACCCAAGCAGAATCTCTGAATTGTGCTTAATGGACAGTATTTCATTTCTCTTTCCTTTGCTGCATTATGTGAACCTTAAAGGACAGCGTGCCTGCTGAACTTGTTTTCCCTTAATCATTTAAATTCTTGACTCTTTCAAGGCCAGGCCTTACATAAACAGGCCCAGATTTTCTATTCAGAAGCTCCTGGGAAATGCCTATTCACGTGGCTTTAAAGCCTCAGTGCCTGAAGGCAGAACTTGATGGTCAGCCTTTGCAGCTGGCTGAATATTAATGTCTTGCAAATTGTTTCAAGGGAGCACCCCTTCTAGTTGCCTAGCACTGTGACACATTCCCAGATGGATTTACCATTTGCCGAGTGTGTTTTACAGCTTGACACATTTCCTTCTTTTGGAGATGGAATGGACAAAAGCCTGGTCTTTTGAAGATCCTTCTGCGACAGACAAAAGCCTGGTCTGTTGAGGATCCTTCTGCACACTGCCCCTGTGGACTGGGGCAACCCCCACACCTGTGATTCTGGGGACCGAGTAGGTACTTTGAGCCAGAACTGAGTCTAGCCAAGGAATCCACACCACTCTAGAGCCAGTCAGATTCCAGTGTTCCAATGAGGTGGTAAACAAGCTTTGAAAAATGTACAGAAAATCCCAAGTATATATAAAAAAAAAGTAAAGAGAATTTTATTATAAAAACGTATAATAAATATAAATCCCCATATATACTCATCACCTAGCTTCAATAATAACCACCTGTCATGCTGTTTTAGTAATTATCAAATCACAGACAATTTTGTTTACTAGCGCCATCTCCATTCTCTTCCAACTCTGGTTATTTTTAAATAAATCTTAGATACCATTTGTAAATATTTCAGTATGTATCTCTAAAAATAAGGTGTCTCTTAAAAAAAAATGTATTAGCATTATCATACCTGAGGAAAACTAACAATAATTTCAGTAATTCCTAATATCACCAGATATTCAGGGGGCATCCCCTTTCCCCAATGGAATGTTGGTGGGTTGGTTGGTTTTTACTGTTTAAGTCAGGAGCCAAATAAGGTCCATACATTGGGATTGAAATACCTCTTAACCTCTTAATCCATGGGTTCTTTCTCCACCTTTTTCTCTCTCTCTTTTGTAATTTTTTTCTTTTAGTGAAAAAATGGAGTCCTTTTTCTCTCTCAGTAAAATAACATTTTTTTGGCACAGCATCCTGACATTATTTTGCTCCTGAGTAATAACCAAGAAGTATCCCACCTACTTGGTCATGGCTAGTCCTGGCCCTTCCTACTCCTAAGAGTTTCCCTTCCAACCCTTCCGATTTGCCCATTATACCAGCCTCCCAGCAGTCTCTGACCTCCAGTCAAAGAATGGCTAAAACTAAAACTAGGACCCTAGAATGAACTCTTTGTAGGAGAGTGAGCACTATTCTTTAAATAACTTAAGAAAACTCCAGTACTGCACACAAGAAGTATAGTCATTATGAAGAATCATTTTCAAAAATGAAATCTCCACTTTTGATCTAAAACCCCATCGTATTCACCCTGCAAGCCATTTGGGTTAGAAAAAAAGTATGAGAGAAAGCTTTTACCTGTTTCTTCTATTTTAGGAACTGGGCAATTGGGAAAATAAAGACTAGAAAACACAATGCAGAACAATTTAGGCTATCATCCTTTCTCTTAGTTGGCATTGTTAAACAGATTTCTAACACTGGTGTTAGATTAAACTCCGCTCTTGTCCCTCTTACCAAAAATAGAAGTAGGTGAGAACCAGGAAAATTGAAAGAACAAAAGGAAAAGAGGAAAATATGTGATAGGAAATAAGGACAAATAACAGGAAGGAGTAGGAAGAGAAAACAAGGGATTTTAGGGACCAGTTGCTTTGGCACAACTCAGTCAGCTCTAGAGTAGGAAGCCCTTTAGAGGTGCTGCAGAATGCCAGGATGCTTGGATGCATCGGCTACCCACACCAATTACTCAGAATCTCTGAAGGTGAGACTCAGACACCCATAATAGTTTTTAAAACTCCCCAGCTGATTCCAATGTGCAGCCACATTTGAGAACCACTCCTGTGTCTTTCCAGCCAAGGGTTGACAGACCACAGCCTGCAGGCCAAATCTTGCCAGTTGTCTGTTTTTGTACAGTCCATGATCTAAGAATGGTTGTTACATTTTTAAGTGGTTGTAAAAATCCAAAAGAACAATATATCATGATATGTGAAAATTATATGAAATTTTAATTTCAATGTCCATCTATCATGTTTTGTTGGAACACAGCCATATCCATTCACCTGTGTATTATCTGCAGCTGCTTTTGCACTATAATCAAAGAGTTGAGTAGTTGCAACAGAGATTATATGCCCAGCAAATCCTAGAACATTTACTATGTGGCCCTTTTTTATAGAAAAAGTTTGCCTGAAACACTCCTCACATACTAAATTAACATTCAGCTAGAGGCCAGGACACAGGGATTCTCATTTTTTAAATATTTCCCCAATATAATTTTGAAAAGAAAACCTCTCTTACAGTGGATTTCTCTCGTGTTTTACTTTATAGTAGTAACTATGCTTCATCCCATTCACAACACAGTTAACTGCAAAGTAAGTATATGAATGTAAAGAAAGAACGAAGATTCTTGTATGCTTTTCCAAGATAACAGACTTTGTCATCAGTTTATATGTTTCTCCTCTGTAGTCAGTGCATAGTTAGAAATGGGCTGTCTTGAGAGTAAAAAATTCATCGAGTTTCCTGTTTCTTCCCATTGTAGAATGCTGCTTTTAAATTATCTGGGCAAAACTGGGCAAAAAACTCCCTTGAAGGCAGCTGCAACTTTCTCAGTTGGTTGGAATACTTTTGCTTGCTCAGAGTCATTGGAGAAGCCACTGAACTGGCTGCTTTTTAATTACTATCTGACAACATGCCTCCAGTCTTCAGTAAATAAGTGAGTCATCTTTAAAACTCGATGCCTACAACTGTTTTGGATTACATGCCCAACAGTAAAAAGTCTTAAAGTGTAACACTGCTAATATGTGTATATTTATATATGTGTTCACTACAGCTCCAAAATATTCTTTATACTGTAAATATATACAAGAAGAAAAATATTTTCAGTGTAAAAATACAGATAAAACTTTGTAATATTTACTGTCTGTACCACCATGGTCTGTCTTCTATAATCCCTGGGGTATCTACCCCCACTTTGAAGATCACTGATCTATCCCAGTTTTAAATTATTCTAAAAGACTACAAACATTAGCACTGAATATGTTGAGTAATGTTATGGGGTTATTTCCCTGGATTTTCTACTTGCTGCTAATCTTTTTTTTTATTGAGGTATCATTGATATACACTCTTATGAAGGTTTCACAAGAAAAACAATGTGGTTATTACATTCACCCTTATTATCAAGTCCCCCCCATACCCCATTACAGTCACTGTCCATCAGTGTAGTAAGATGCCACCTTGATGCGAATCTTATCAGTACCTAATTCTCTCCTAGGTAGGAAGTTATGTATTAAGTACTTTTCAGTGCTGAATAATATGGTTCTTTAGGCACATGCTTTTGTTTTAGAAGTTTAGGAGAATTTGATGTACTTCGATATCTTAGCCCTCACAGTTCTTAATATTTCCAGAATACTGTTTTTGCCTTCGTTTTTCTGGAATTGTTTGAGTATTTTTCTAGCATTTAAGTCAGTGTGATAGCAAAGAATAGAGATGTTTCTACTTATTTTTTGATGACTGTCAGTTACCATGTATTTTTAAGTGAATTGATAAATTTAATATAAAAAGTAAGTTAATTTGTACATCACTCACTTATTATTGAAAAGCATAGTTATCCCAAAAGTTGACATTAAACATTGGATCAGGAAAGGGATTAAACATGGTGGCGTGAAAGGTGAGACAGAGACCTCCTCCTAAAACCACATATAATATGAAAATATAATTAATACAACTAATCCTGAAAGAGCTACAGGAAAGAAAGCTGCGCCAGATGACATACACCTGGAGGAAAGAACAGACCTCACAGAACAGGGCAACATACCAAAGCTGTGACCCGGTGGGATACAAGCCCTTTCCCCACCCCAGCTCACCAGTGGAAGGGAGTGGAGGCCTGGGACTGCTAAACACCTAGCCCTGGAGATCTGCTCTGGGAGCATGAACCTACATTGCATGGTGCTCTGGTGATTAGTGGGGTTGGAAAACTAAGACAGGCGGAGAACATGGAGAGACTAACATTTCAGCTGCTTGTAGAAAACACAGATCCATATCCAGCTGAACTGGGCGGGCAGTCTGAAAGACCTCCTAAAAGTGACAGGGCTACTAAAGGGGCAAGGATTGCACAGAGCTTACTGCTCAGGAGAAAGGACAGGTACACAAAATTGTCCAGGTGCACTCTGCCCAGCAGGTTGAGAACTTTCACTATCTTCAGTGCTCCATCCCCCTGGCTGGTTACACAGCTCCAAGGTCCCCCACCATGATACACAGCCTGTAGCACCTTCCTCCTGGCCAGCCTGCACTTGGCTCGCAAACTGTCAGTCCCTGCCGTGGCATCAGGCCAGCCAGAAGGAAGCCCCACCTACAGCAGCTATAAATGCAAAGCATAGAGGCTAACACCTGTGTGTTCAACCCACTGGTTCTGGCAGTGGAGACAGGTATAGCAGCCAGGAAACAGGAAACAGCTCTTTGCTCTCCTCATGCACCAGCACCACTCCCCTGAGATGCCGGACATCACTCCAGGGACTGAGCAGTCCAGAGAATAGAGCTTCTGGGCACTAGAGGGTGCCACTTGCAAATATGAAATGTCAAAGGAACCTGGTTCAAAGCAAAATCTCAACATCAGAAAAAGGGTCAAGTGAGACTGAACTAATAAATCTTCCTGAGATTTCAAAATAAAAATCATAAACATGCTCCTGGAGGTATAGAAAAATATTCAAAAACTCAGAAATGAATTTAAGACGGAGATCCAATCATTGAGGAACACAATGGAGGGTATAAAAAGCAGGTTAGATATGGTCGAGGAGATGATAAATGAAATAGAAATTAGAGAACAGGAATACAAAGAAGCTGAGGCACAGAGAGAAAAAAGGATCTCTAAGAATGAAAGAATATTGAGGGAATGGTGTGACCAATCCAAACAGAACAATATTCATATTATAGGGTACCAGAAGAAGAGAGAGAAAAAGGGATAGATATGTCTCTGAGGAAGTATTGCTGAAAACTTCCCAAATCTGGGGAAGGAGATATAGTCTGTCAGGCCATGGAAGTGCACAGATCTCCCAACACAAGGGACCCAAGGAACACAACACCACGACATATAATAATCTTTATTATGTCCCTTCTACTAACTTTGGGCCTCATTTGTTCTGTTGGATTTTTCCCAGAGGAGAGCACCGCCCCAAATCACTCACAGAAGGCGTCTCTTGATGCAATAAGCAAGAGGAATTTATTTAGAGACCAGCTAGCTGGGGTCCAAGTGTCAGCCCGACGCAGCGGGTCTCAACAAGGACCCCGAGCACTCAAAACCAAGGGTTTATATGGCATTTTCAAAACACTTAACTCTTAGTAATTTTCTACAGCTGCACATTATCTTTGCAAGACATACATCCTGGGGTTAAGCAAGAGCAAGATAAGACCACTCCTCAATTGTTAGGGAGGTTCTGCACGACAAGCTTGGTATGTAGGATTAACTGACCAAGGTTAGCTGACTGAAGGCCACAGCTGCCCCCATCCCGGTGTTCATGATTAACTTGTTTTCCAAGGCCTTACCCAGCTCCAGTTTTTTTTCTTTTAAGTCACAACTTCAGAAAACTGCTTCTAGGCCCTTAAGATGGCTACTCTTATGCTAACTTATTCTCATTCTTACAGTTCTTCCTTTTCTAGTTTCATTAATTGTGAGTTTAGACTGTTCATATGGGATTGTTCTTCTTTCTTGAGGTAGTCCTGTATTGCAATATACTTCCTTCTTAGCACGGCCTTTGCTGTGTCACACAGATTTTGCAGTGTCAAATTATTGTTGTCATTTGTCTCCATATATTGCTTGATCTCTGTTTTAATTTGGTCATTGATCCATTGGTTATTTAGGATCATGTTGTTAAGCATCCATGTGTTTGTGGGCTTTTTTGTTTTCTTTCTGTAATTTATTTCTAGTTTCTTACCTTTGTGGTCTGAGAAGCTGGTTGGCACAATTTCAATCTTCTTGAATTTACTGAGGCTCTTTTTGTGGCTTAGTATATGATCTATTCTTGAAAATGTTCCATGTGCACTTGAGAAGAATGTGTGTCCTGCTGCTTTTGGGTGTACATAAAAAACCTTAAAGAATCCACTCCAAAACTACTAGATCTAATATCGGAATTCAGCAAAGTTGCAGGATGCAAAATGAATACACAGAAATCTGTTGCATTCCTATATAGTAATGATGAACTAGCAGAAAGAGAAATCATGAAAACAATTCCCTTCACAACCACACCAAAAACAATAAAATACCTAGGAATAAACCTAACCAAGGAAGTGAAAGACCTATACTCTGAAAACTACAAAACACTCATGAGAGAAATCAAAGAAGAAACCAATAATTGGAAATACATCCCATGCTCATGGATAGGAAGAATTAATATTGTCAAAATGGCCATCTTGCCTAAAGCAATCTGCAGAGTCAATGCTATCTCTATCAAAATAAAATACAAACAGAATTCTTCAACAAACTAGAGAAAATAGTTCTAAAATTCATATGGAAGCATAAAAGACCCCAAATAGCCAAAGCAACCCTGAGAAGGAAGAATAAAGCTGCGGGGATTACCCTCCCCAACTTCAAGCTCTAGAACAGAGCTACAGTAATCAAGACAATTTGTTACTGGTACAAGAACAGACCCATAGACCAATGGAACAGACTAGAGAGCCCAGATATAAACCCAACCATATATGGTCAATTAATATACAATAGAGGAGCCATGGACATACAATGGGGAAATGAAAGCCTCTTCAACAACTGGTGTTGGCAAAACTGGACAGTTACATGCAAGAGAATGCAATTGAATTATTGTCTATCCCCGTACACAAATGTCAGTTTGAAATGGATCAAAGACCTAAATGTAAGTCATAAAACCATAAAACTCCTAGAAGACAACATAAGCAAAAATCTCCTGAATATAAACATGAGCAACTTTTTTCTAAATGCATCTCCTTGAGCAATGAAAACCAAAGCAAAAATTAACACATGTGGCTACATCAAACTAAAAAGCTTCTGTACAGCAAAGGACACCATCAACAGAACAGAAAGGCATCCTATAGTATGGGAGAATATATTTATAAATGACATAACCAACAAGGGGTTAACATCCATAATATATAAAGAAATCACATGCCTCAACACCCAAAAAGCAAATAACCCGATTAAAATATGGACAGAGGATATGAAGACACAGTTCTCCAAAGAAGAAATTCAGATGGCCAACAGACACATGAAAAAATGCTCCTCATCACTAATCATCAGGGAAATGCAAATTAAAACCACAATGAGATATCACCTCACACCAGTAAGGATGACCAGCATCGAAAAGACTAAGAACAACAAATGTTGGCGAGGATGCAGAGAAAGGGGAACCCTCCTACACTGCTGGTGGGAATGTAAGCTAGTTCAACCATTGTGGAAAGCAATATGGAGGTTCCTCAAAAAACTAAAAATAGAAATACCAATTGACCCAGGAATTCCACTCCTTGGAATTTACCCAAAGAATACAACTTCTGAGATTCAAAAAGACATATGCACCCCTATGTTTATTGCAGCACCATTATTTAGAATAGCCAAGATATTAAAACAACCTGTCTGTCAGTAGATGAATGGATGAAGAAGAGGTGGTACATATACACAATGGAATGCTATTCAGCCATAAGAAAGAAACAAATCCTACCATTTGCAGCAACATGAATGAAGCTGGAGGATATTATGCTCCGTGAAATAAGCCAGGCAGAAAAAGACAAGTACCAAATGATTTCCCTCATTTGTGGAGTATAACAATGAAGTAAATCTGAAGGAACAAAACAGCAACAGACTCACAGACTCCAAGAAGGGACTAGCGGTTACCAAAGGGGAGAGTCGGGGAGGGCGGATGGGGAGGGAGGGAGAAGGGGACTGAGGGATATTATGATTGGCACACATGGTGTTTGGGGGATCATGGGGAAGACTGTTGCACAGAGAAGGCACATAGTGACTCTGTGGCATCTTAGTGTACTGTTGGGCAGGGAGTGCAATGGTGTATTGGGGGGGCACAGTAACATGAGTGAATGTAGTAACCACATTGTTTTTTCATGTGAGACCTTCGTAAGAGTGTATACCAACAATACTTTAATTTAAAAAAATGTTGGATCAAACTAAATCTATTTGTTGAATTACACATGTTGATTATAAAATGTTGCTTAAAATACTAATGTATCATCATGTTATGAGTTAGTTACTCATAGTCACTGAAAGGGAGAGAATAACAAGGAAGGTAGAATGATTTGAATTAAAATATTGATTATACAGGAAAAATGACCAACCGTTTAAAAACAAGTATACGAAAATATAAATTCTAATTTTCAGTATAGCAATTTAAAAAATAATGCCTCTTCAAGTGACTTTTCCAATTAAAAGCTTCTGGTTTAAGTAAAACCTTTTTGGCCAAATGGGTTTAATTGCAGCAGTGTACAGGTACAATTTGTTATGAAGCGACACTGTTTATTATTACAAAACTGTTTCATTCTTCCTCAATTAAGAAAAAAGTACTTTAAAAAATGTCAAGACAAATATCGATGTACTCCCATTGAGTCTGATTAAGTAAATATTTTTGAGTATCAACTTTGTGCCCTCTGCTAGCTCTTTGTTTATTTATTATGATTATGATTCTTGTTTACTTTTGTTATGATTAATTTGAGGTGGGAATAAATTTTTATTTTTTTACTTTTGAAATTTTTTTGTTCCAGGCACCGGCATATGTTTGTAAAAGAAATTGACATGGATCATGTCATGAAGGTAGGAAAGAAACTTTATGTAATGTTTTTATTTCCTCTTTGGGTTCCCAAAATAGATATAATCTATTTTTTGTTTTTCAGGCTAAATCCATCAGAGAGTTTGATAAGCGGTTCACTTCAGTCATGTTTGGATACCAAACAATTGATGATTACTATACAGATGCCAGTCCAAACCACAGGCTGAAGTCAGTAGCAATCCCAGTGTTGTGTCTCAATTCTGTGGATGATGTTTTCTCACCCAGTCATGGTAAAACTAACATCTTTGCATACATTCTGACATGAATTAACTGTTTTAAAATATTGTTCTTTTTAAGAAAATACAGTAAAAAGAAATGAAATGTCAGTTGCATCACATTTTCCACTGTGATAAACAGAAAAAATAGGTAGATGCTCATAATTTGGCACGTAAATGTCTCAGGTCACTTTATGTTTTCACAGACCTTTATCTACTTCATTGTGGGAGCCTCAGAACAAATTATATCTCTCAATATTTTGCTTGTTCTCATTTGTATGACCTTTCCTTCTTATCAAATACATTGTTCTCTGGGAAGATTATGGCTACAGTATCATTGCCTCAAGAGTACATGTCATCCTCACTTGCCTTTTCTTCCTGAGATTCCTGTTCAGATGGTTTGGGAGTTTTTCTCCCCTTTTAACCCTAGAAGAGAACCTCAGACTTTATAAACATGATGTCCTTGAATATCTCAATGAGTGTAGCACACTTGGACTATAAGGAGAGAATCTTTGTTTCCCTCTGGATAGTGTATAAAATAAAATTGTGCCCACATCAACTTCCTTGCTCTCTTAATTCAAGAAATACAGATTTTGGTAACAAAGATATATGTGCGTGTGTTCATACGTGGAAGCAAGATGATTAGAAGTAATCATCCTATCTTAAGAATCAGTAGACTTGAACTCTAGTTTTTTTCTAATGAAATGTTTCAAAGCTTCTTATAAAATATTTTCTCCCTATTCCCCACCTAAACATTTTAAACACATTTCCCCCAAGTACTTCATTAAAGAAAAATAATTCTGACTGCAAACACCACACATATGTATTGTCAAAACTGCAGAAAATTACCAAAATATGTAAAAATGATTGACTATTATTTCTGTAGAGTATTTTTATTGCGTGATGTATGATTTGCCATGGGTAACTTTAGGTGGCAGGAACTGTTGACCTTTGATCACAAATCAGAAAATGAAATTGTCAACTTTATCGGTTGAATGAGATGGTGGTGGTTCAGCATATTTTCATTGGATTCAGGAAATCTAGCATTTCTCCACCTATTTTTATATTTCACAGAATCCTTCTTCTAACAGAAATTTCCCAGCATTTAACCTGACCCTATTGGTTGAAGTTTAAACTCATTATTTCATATTCTTTCCCAAGCCCTTAAGATAGTCTTGCACACTGAAATAGTAAATAATTGTCTGCATACTGAGAGAGCGGGCAGCAGCGCCTTTCACATGGCCTGAGTGTGGCATAAGCACCTGTGCTTCTAATATGACTGTAACTATCAGCGTGAGAAATTCCTGAGCATATCCAGAGTGTGAAATTGGGGCTCTTAATAATTCCAGTAGAGGCAAATTAAATCCAAGCCCTTAATGTAAAGTGAAAAGCAAAGGCAAATATCATGTCAGTCACTTTTCCTGCCCTTAAGCTCTCATAGCTGATCCCAAGATAGATGTTCATTTTAGGTGTGGCTGGCTAAGCATGTGAACCCAGGACCTCTTTTGAACAAGGACTTGCTTTGCTGGGCTTTGATTTGGTATCTCTAAGTTTACTTTATAATTGTGAGGGGTCAACTTTTAGAGCAGTTTGGGCCCAGCAGCAGCTCTCTCTTGGGAGGATCTTGGTTTTCCTATAGGAGATCAGCTTCCTTTTCTTCATGAGGTAGGGAGATCTTACCTTTATTAGCTCATTTACTCCTAGGACTCTGCCCAAGATATGAAGATCTAATTTCTGTATCAATCATGTTTTCTTGTTAGACAGATAGGATTTAGCAGCATCTGAAAGCAAAGCCCTTCTCATCCCAGGTGGTGGTCCTTTATAGATGTTAAGTCAGAACATTTCCACTGTTTGAACTATAAGTATGGGAGTAAAAAAAAGCAACTTTAATTCACATCCTTTAGAGTGAAGTTTTTCCTCAGGATAGATTTTGTGAAACATATGAAAAGACTGTCATTACTGATGAATTATTTAAATACAGCAACTATATTTTCAAAATAAAGTTTTTCTTTCTCCTGACTATAAATAGAAATGCAGAGAAGGAAGAAAAAGGAAAAAGTAATCACCAGTTCTCACCACTCAAAGATAAACAGTGTTGCCACCTGGGAGTATTTTATTCCATTTTTTTTTTTCTATCTATATGTGTTTTTACTATATAAATCATTTATAACATTGAACCCTTAATACAGCCACTAATTGACCTCAGGAATCTAACTTCACATAAAATTAACCAAAGTCCTACATAATGAGCTTCTAGCTCTCACAAAGGTGATAAGATTGGTGGTTTTTTGCATTCATTGAATGAATTCCTTGAATTATCTTATTTGGCTTTCTCAGAGCAAGACTGGACCTATACTTTTATGTTATGATTAAATACTTGGATTGATTCTTCCAAAAATGATGGTCTAGTACATAACTGTCAGCATGCACTGTTTTAAAAACATAGATGGTTAAATATTAGTCAGACTCATTCCATTAGCCATAATCATTACAAATTTTAATGGTGTTTTGGTTTATAATGATTGGAAATGATAAAGTCATACCCTTTACCTAACAAAAACAGGTACTAATTATGTATTTTTCTCTCTCGTTCCCCTCTCTTAACTACCCTGTCTATTTTCTTCCCCAAGCTATTCCTGTGGAAACTGCTAAGCAAAACCCTAATGTTGCGTTGGTCCTTACTTCTTATGGAGGCCATATTGGTTTTCTGGAGGGCATCTGGCCAAGGCAGTCCACTTACATGGATCGAGTCTTCAAGCAGTTCATGCAGGCCATGGTTGAGCATGGACATGAACTCTCTAGCATGTAGTTCTTAAGGTGAAGTTTGTCTAAATCACCATTTAAAGGCAGCTCAGCTTAATGCATAACTCTTAACTACTATATATATAAAGCAAATAAGCCAGCAGGTGGTGAAGAGCTCCAGAATGACATGCAAAAACTACCTTTGGGAGAAACAAAACAACTTTGTAGCAAGAAATGAAATACAGATTGTAATTTAATGTAGATTTTATTTTTACTATGCCTTTCCAAGTACAACCTTAAATAAAGTAGTACCGTCGAATTGCACTTAACCAAAACTATTGTGTGAAAAGATTTTAATTCCTCAGGGTTTTTAATTTAGACTAGTGTGTTTTTAGATTACTCATTTTAGGTGATTTAATGGTACTTTAATGACTGTTAAGAGATTTGGTTATTTGAATGTAAATTGTAAGTTGGCACATTCCTAAAGGTATTTATACCTAATGATGATAACAAGAAAACTGAAATAAGATAAAATACAATGCACTAAATCTTTTATGTATTCTAACTGTAAAGGGCAAATGCAACAATGTTAGACTGACTTCTATACATATTGTTTTACTCTGATATTAAGGCTGATTTATGTTTTATAATGACTGTAGTTTACATGCTTATTTTTAAAATAGAATATGTGCATATATATATATCATTATATTAAAATAAATTCTACCATTTTAAATTGTTTCTTTGTGAGTTCTTATCTACAAAAAGTCATTGCTAGAAAGTAATTTATGATAATTTCATGAATAAATTAGTTAAAAATTTTTTAACTGTTTTGTTTCACTGCTTCCAGAATATTGGACTCATACCATTTGTACCAATTAAAAATAATTTCAGCTACAGCAAACCTATGTAACAGTGACTTAGGAATAACAGTATTTAATTATCTGGCATCAAAAGATGTCTCCAAGTAGATAGGCCAGAGCTGGTATAGGAATTTATCTGCATCATCAAAGATTCAGGCTCTTTCTGTTTCTCCTCCATCCTTAGCCAGGTAGCTAGTTTTCTTGTAGACACAGGATGACTGCTGCAGCTCCGACATCACATTTATATTCAGCAAAGGAAAAGGGGGAGGAGTGGGGCCAGATACATCTGCCCTTTTGGGAAAGTAAAAGCTTCTAGAAGACATCTATTGGCCAGAACTGTGTCACATGCCACAATGGTTGAGTGGGAGTCTGGGAAATCAAGTATGCAAACATTTCCAATTGCAGTGGAGGCAGGCAAGAGAAAGGGGTTGACGATGGTTGTTGGGCTAGCCAGCCAACAGTGATATCTTCCATGCTATTTAACATATTTTCCCTCCTTTTCACCATTGCCACCTGTTTATAAAATGTATATTTTTGCCTAGGTATCAGATTATTAGAACAACATACAAAAGAGCATAGTAACACAAAATTGTTTACTGAAATGTCACCCTTTTTAGAGTTCCTGATAATACTTGTAGGTTCCCTATAACTGAGTCTAGGATGGTAGCATTGATACCACCTTTTGTCTGTTCAGCATGTATTCTGATTCAGTGGTAGTACTTACCTTCAGACTATGTGGTTCAGGTGGGGCTGATCCTGCCTTTCTGAGCTGTCTTCTAAATTTTAAACAGGTTGTGTCAGGAAAACTCTCTACCTACTGGCCAGTGCCAGAAAGAGAGAAGTAGCTCCTTTCCTCTACACACACAAATTAATTCCAGCTAGATAAAAGAGATCAACAAATTTTTAAATCCATAAGAGAACTAGATGAAAATATGGGAGGTTATTTTTATAATTTCAAACGGAGAAGTCTTTATTAAGCAAAATATGAAAAAGAGAAGCCATAAAAAAAGTGACAGATATGATTACATATAAATGAAAAACTACAGTTCTATAATGCCACTATCAACACAATTAAAATACAAATGACAAATATTAGCAATAAAAAAGGCTAATATTCCAAATAGCTAAAGAACCCCTAAAAATTAACAATGAAACACCTGACAGAAAAATAGGCAAAGGATATATACAAAGGACAATCACAGAATAAGAGCCAATAATGCATAAGAAGGGATAATCTCACTAGTAATTCAGGAAAAGAAAATTTTTTAAATAGCTGTTTGTGACCATCAAATTGTCAGTTTAATAACATGCAGGATTAATAATACACGAAGCTGGTGATAGTGCGAGGAAATCATTCAAACTGTTCGTATGTGTGTAAACCAGCAATTATTTTTCAGAAGGCAAAAACTGTTGCCAGTGGTAAAATACAAGCGCCCCATATTTAGCAATCCCCATGAGAAACCCGTCCTCTGAAAAAGCTAGGAAGGGTGTGCAGAAACAGGCTTCTTATAGCTTTGGGTGTTTAAGATAACAACCTACTTAGTAGGGGGATAAGGGCACATTCCCATTATGCAACCACTGAAAAGAAAGAGAGCACTCTACGTACTGACTTGAAGGGTATTTGATACACTATTTAATGTAAGAAACGATATGTTAACTCCTATGTATAATATGGTCTCATGAGTATAAACCAAAAAAGTAAGTTAGTCTAAAACAAACAAATACTGTCTAAAACAAAAAATAAATTCTAGTCTGGTCTATTTATTTATTTATCCCATTTTCATTTTTAAAATGAAAGAGAAAATATCTTGTTAATTCTTGTGTTGCGATGGGTATTTGGGTCTCACTGCATTTTTCTCCCTATTTTTGTGCATAGTATGTGTAATACCATCTCAGTATAAAACATATAATACAGCTATACATGCATGTGACTATGTGTGTGTTAGGTATAATGAAATGAGCATTTTCAAGTACTGAGTCTTTTTCATGGAGGATAGACTATTCTCCCCAGCTATTTCTACACATAATACCAAGCTCTGAAAAAAAAGGCCTGTATTTTTATTATTTCTACATCCCAAGCCCTTAGCTGAGTAACAGTGGTATAAGAGTGAAAATACTATGTTGTAAGCCAGCTTCCTGTTTGAAAAGTTCATTTTCTCTGTATCCTGGATTTTTTTCTAGCTATCTCCTCATGTTTCTGTGGTTATTGTTGTCATCAAACATTTACACAAAGCTTCTTACAGAGCATTGCATTTGCAGTAGGGATACAAATGGATGTGATGGTTTTCTTTTCTTTCTTTCCTTTTTGGCGAGTCCTATACATTTTTAATATCTTCAACTGCTTAAGTACACAACACGTTTTATGGAACAATACTTACTCTTACTATGTGCAATATTCATAGTGCAATGCACTCATATTTTTGTAGCCCATCCTATTCTAGTCCAGTCTATTTTATTTTTTTAACCATCCCATTTTCATTTTCACACTTAGTAGTAATAGTTTCTTATTTGCTTTCTCCCAGCAGACTGTAAGCACAGGGAGACAGGAAACATATTTCTTTGATCTCCATTTTCTTCCCTGGGGTCAGCACAGTTTCCGCCTTGTTATTAGTTTTATTATTAATTAATAATACTTAATCATACTTGAACATTAGGCCTAGCCCCTCACAGAATGGTAGACCTTACATACAAATTAAGAGTGGGGAGAGGAGAAATTTTTGTAACCTCTTTCCAAATCAGAACACTTGTTAAAGCAGCCTGTTTCCCCTGCAGACTTCAGAGTCAAAAATGGAAATTTAAAAAAAATCTCATGGCACGAGTCACAAGGCAAGCACTCAACCTTTTAGAACTTATTTTGGAGTCATGAGAACAATGTGCAATGTCAGGTGATAAAGAATACTTAGGAAATATGCTATTTTAACTTTGGTACTCACTTAAAAGACAGTGTTTGGCCCTAACCTTTTCTAAAAGCAAGCCAAGATGTAAAATAGGAGCTGGTATTCCTTCTCCTAAATATATACTGATAACAACATTGATGACCTAATGCAGTAAAAATTGCTGTATATAACTGATTTTATTAAATCAATTCTCTAAAAATTTTGTTTCTGAGTAAACACACACACACACACACATATATATATATATATATATATATACCACAAGAGTGGTATATACCACTATATATATGTGTGTGTGTGTATGTGTGTGTATATATATATATACATGGGCCTTATAATGATAAATATGATCTTTTCTATTTTCATCATATGCATTTCAAAGTTATGAATTATTAAACTGTGCCATTTATCCCTTCTTTCCCTACTGAAACTACTTCTTCCAGCTCTATCTTTCAACCACCTAAATGTGACAATTACTTCGTAAAAGGCAAGGATTTGACAAGAATAGCTTACCTCTCTAAATATCTCTTTTAAATAAAGGTAATTACTTCGTCCAAATAAGACAGACTTCACTGTAAATTAAGATCATAACTCAGCATTAATTTATTACTGGGCAGTTGTATTTGTGCCTCCCATAAAGGGCTGTCTTACTCCCACAGAGTTAGATACTAGTACCCCAATTTTTCAAGCAAGACAATAACACCTATTCTATTTGTATTTCAGTTTTTTTGGTTCATATTAGCAAAGACTCAAAACTAGCTGGACATCAATCCACAGACTAACAGTGTGTTAACAGATTTGAATGGTCACAGAAGAGCATTATTCTGTTTTAAACTGTCAACCAACTAATTGGTGAATTTTAAATATCCCATTTATCTGCTCCACTTTACCTAAGGGCAGACATGAGCATTTCAGATTTTTTTCTCTATTTTCCAAGCTCAAAATGAAGCTGAAAAGTAGTTTACTCTTGGACCCTGACTACAGTTCATTTCCCCTAATGCCACATAGAAGGGTTCCAGTATGGCTTTGAAACAGCTAGATTTTCTTACCAGAGTTAAAGGGACCTTTGAGAGACATGATGTAAATATATATTACATCTATCATTATATATATATGTTTTTCATGATATATATTCTGGAATATATAACTATACTATAAATATTATATGTATATATATATAGTAAAAAAAGCCTAATATTCTCTGTTTACCTAGGGTTCTTTATAGTCATTAATCATAGTTCCTAGCATTTCATTTATTTATTTGTTTGTTTGTTTGTTTGTTTAGGTTCTTTATATTTTTAAGATCATTTCTTGGCAAATAAATTTGGACTTGAATTCAGAGCATTTTAGTTTGATTCTAGGCTCTGCTACTAATCCATCATTTGATCTGAGGCAAATCATTTATCATTTCTATGCTTCAGTTTTTTCATCTATAAAATGCAGATGGTAACATCAATGTTACTGAGTTATTATGAGGACTAAAAAGATAATATGTAGGTGAAAGTTCTTTGTGAACTGTTAAGTGCTATAGAAATATAAGAAGTTGCTTTGAAAAGATGTTTTCTGCTATAAACCAAATCAAAACCAAATGAGATTTTATTACTAATGTAGCTTTCTCTATCAAAAACACATTGGATTCAGGGTAAGGAAATAAGTACATTGACCTGTATGTTGACATTAATCTTGATCCCTTAGCTAAGGAGGTGCTCACCAGGATTCACCACTATAAAGTTACTAATTTTCCCTTTGTAATTATTTAATGTTCTGAGGGAGAGGAGAGATACTTTGAGACTATGGAAATATCCTGTTCCTGTTTCAGCTTCTGCCCACTGCATGGTGGGTCTTGCCCACAACAATTCCTGCGGTGCTCTGATAGTGACTTTCTATTGCTCACATTCCTTCTATGTTTATAGCTGGAATTCTGAGAGGAAGAGTTATCACTTCTCCCCACCCCCGGCCCCATTTCTTTATCTATTCATTTATTGATTTCAGTATGGACTTGTGGATATTTGTTTTTTTCCTTTGGGTTATAATTCAATAAAATCATTATTTTTTTGTTCAAGTTGTTTCAACTTGGGAGTTCTTTCTGACTAGCTTCTCAGTCCTTTTGATATGCCTTGTTTTTAAACACCTGGTACCACAAGATGCTCTAGAATCATCTTGTATTTTCACTTCATCAGCCCTGGCATCAATTCGTTCTCCAAGGACCCCTGGAATGGCACTTAAAACCAAAATCCAAATACTAAATACGCTCATTGCTACTGGGGTCCCACTGCTTGTAGCCCTTCAATGGTGTTAGGAAAGAATTATACACATAATGCATACACATACACATTTTTATTTATCTGTCAACTATAAATATGCATCCATGTTGATACCTCTGACATCAGTTTAGCAACACAGAATTAATTCTGGCCACCCCCATTCTTTATTTGTAACTCTTGCCCAGTGAGAAACCTAGCTCTGATTATCTACACTATATTTACTTCTTTGCTGTACAATACAAAGAAAAATGTACAAATAAAGGTAGTTTCAGAATTCCTAACCTATACCCCTCTGAGAAACAAATTCACGAACTAGGATACATTTTTTGCTATCCTGTTCTTTTTGTCTTGTAATATCTAGTCAAAACAGTTTTTCAAAGTTATTTAACTCCTTTCAGTCTGACTGTGTGACTCATTTGTGATAGAGTTAGATTTATTTGTCACCATCTGCATTCCATCCTCCTCTCCACATCCTGGTGGATTTTAAAAATTAATATAAAGTTTAGTCTTTGGGGCAAACAGTTCTGTGGGCTTTAACAAATGCATAGAGTGTGTGTCCACTACAACAGTTCCATATGCAATTTTTCTATCACCCACCTGATTCCCCCATGAAACATATGCATAGAAAATCATTCCCTCCACCCCTGCTGACCCTGACAACCACTGATCTGTTTTCTTCCCTGTAGTTTTGCCTTTTCCAGTGTTATATAAACAAAACCATATATTATATAAGCCTTATGCATCTGGCTTCTTTTTCTTAGCAAAATGCATTTTAGATTGATCTCTATTGTGTGAATCAGTAGTTCATTCCTTTTTATTTCTGTGTAGTATCCCATTGTATTGTATGGGTCTACCACATTTTGTTTATTCATTCACTGGGTGAAGGACATGTGGGTTGTTTTTAAGTATTGGTGACTAAGAATAAAGCTACTACAAATATTTGCACACAGGTCTTTGTAAGAATGTAAGTTTTTCATTTCTTTTGAGAAAATACCTCAGAGTGGGATTGCTGGGCAATATGGTAGGTGTATGTTTAACTGTGTAAGAAACTGACAGACTCATTTCTGATGTGTCTGTACCTGTGCATTCCCACCAGGAATTTATGAGAGTTCCCATCCCTCTGCATTCTCACAGCATTTGGTATTCCCAGTTTTGTTTTTTAAGACATTCTATTAGGTGTTAAACAGGTAGATATTAAAATTAAATAAGTCAGCTCAAAATATTGAAACTATGTAAATGCACAAATTTTGCCATTACCTCAAAATACATCAAAGAAAAATGTTAAATAATAAGAAATACCAGAAAGTGAGGCAGAAGACAGTATGGGAAAAATTAATTTAAGATAGTTATTTTTGATTCTGTAACATCTTACTACTTGATGGACAGTGACCACACTGGAGTGGGTGAAGGTTTGATAATATGGGTGCATGTTGAACCAATGTGTGTGTGTTTGAAATAAGATTGTATATAAATGATACTTTAATTTTTTTTTAAAGAGTTATTTTTATACTCTTTAATTTCTTTTCTCTTTTTGATATTTAAACTGCTGTTAAGGTAAATGATGTCTTTGTAATTAAAAGCTAGGAAAAATCACCACATAAAAAGGTAAGAAAATTGAGCTACTGGTTCAAGTATCTGACGCATTTAGCAAGAGCAGGAAGGCTAGATTCAAGCCATTTTCTGTTTTCCCTAATTTCTCACAAGGCCAGTTATTGGACTTCACCTACATAAAGTAAACAACAAGTGACAGACCGCCGGGGGGAGGACTTCCATGACTGCAGTCCCTTTATTATCAGATTGATGTGGAAATACCCAAAGCCCTCAAAAACAGGCAAACAGAAGCTATGTTTTTGGAAGTCAGGATAGTGATTACTCTTGGGGGTAGTGACTAGGTGGCTCAGAGGGCCACTAGCTTGCTGTTAATGATCTGTTCCTTGGTCTGATTAAAATGGTTTCTGTATGTATGTTTATAGAAAATTACCTATAAATTCCTGATGATTAAGGATGTTGGAGAAATTATCCCCACGAATCTGATCTTTCTTTCTACTATATCTTTGTTTTCTATTTCATCTTTAGTTTCAGCCAGGAATTAATTAAAAAGATAGTTAAATTCTCTGATGTTTTAAGATAATAGTTTATAGGTTTTTGGTATGCTAAGAAAATAAGTATTAAGTGGAATGATTTTGTGAAGAAAATTGTAAAACTTCCTAAGAAGTAGGAAAAAAGACCCCAATAAACCAAGAAACATGTTTTAGCATGGCAAAAAAAATGAATGTTGTAAATTATTTCCAAATTAATTTATAAGTTTAATGAAACATCAATTAAAATGCAAGTAGGATTTCCTTAGAAGTCGGTGCATCAATTTTAAAAGTCATCTACAAGAAGAAACTCAAACAACAGTCAAATATATTTTTTAAAGAAGGGAGCTATTCAGCAGACTCACAGACTCCAAGAAGGGAGTAGCAGTTACCAAAGGGAAGAGGCTGGGGAGGAGGAGTGGGGAGGGAGAGAGAAAGGAATTCAGGGGCACTATATAGCACTCACAATATAGGTAGGTCATGGAGAAGGCAGTATAGCACAGAGGAGACAAATAATGACTCTGTAGCATCTTACTATGCTGATGGACAGTGGCTGCAATTGGGAGGTTGAGGGGGGGGACTTCATAATATGGGTGAATGTTGAAACCGCAATATTGTTCATGTGAAACCTTCATAAGATTATATATCAAGACACCTTAATTAAAAAAAGAAAGAAGAAAGGAGCTATTGTCCTGTCCTATCAGATATTGAAAAGTGAATTAGGTTGCAGTATCTTTAAACATGTATTGGTGCAAAATTTGTCAGATCACTGAAAATATGGAGAAACAGAAAGAGACCCTAATATATATTAGAATTTAAGTAACCAGAAGCACAGTGAGAAAAGTGGACAGAAGACATGGACAAAGTTCACACACATACATATGATACAAATAGCCCTTAAAATAGTAATATTTAACCTCACTCATAAATGGTAACTAAAAATAAAAATTTTTTTCATCTCAGATTGGCAAAGATTTTTTAGAAGTTCAATAACAGCACATATTAGTGACAGCATAAGGAACCAGTCATCCTCATACAGTGCTGGAAAATATGTCAATTGATGGAACCCTACCAACATTTTAATTAAGCAATTCTACTTCTAGAAATTTATCCTACAGAAACACTGGCATGTAAAATAACAAGAAGGCAAAGTTATTTAATAAAGCACCACTGTTTGCAATAGCAAATATTGGATATTATAAATGTCCATGGAGAGGGGAGAGTTTAGGTTATGATCAATTCCCACAGTGGTATAATATTCAGCCCTAAGTTAAAAACACCCTTATATACTAACATGGTTTCACAGGGAGAAGAGGTTAAAGAAGCAGGAAGAGAGGGTATAACTGATGGACTTGAGTCCCGAAGATGTAGAAGAGAATGTGATCCAGAACGAAGATACAAGGTTTAGCCAAAGAAAGAGGGGGTGGTAGGGGTGGAGGGGCACCCTTTTTTTTGTAAAGAGATAGAGAGAGGAAAGAACCAAAGGAAGGGCAAGTAATAGAGCTTATTTTTCTCTCTTTCAAAACCTTCTCTACTTTAATGTAGCTAATCCAGTGGTCCTCCTTCACCTTCCCTTTCTGAAATTGCCATTCTCCAAAAGCTCCCAAGTCTCTAAAGCTTTCTATTGACATGTCTAGTCGCATACATCTCAAGAAGATACAAGGTTAGCAATCATTCTAATTGAACATGCATTTATGGAGTTTCATGTGTGTACAGGATATATATTTGGCTGTGCAGGATACTGAGAACCATGATAATGGAATCAGACACAAATACACACTTCCATTTTACAAAGTAGATTTTTAAAAAAATTTTGTTATCATTAATCTACAATTACATGCAGAACATTGTTTACTAGGCTCCCCCCATCACCAAGTCCCCCCCACAATCCCCATTACAGTCACTGTCCATCAGTGTAGTAAGATGCTGTAGAATCACTACTTGTCTTCTCTGTGTTGTGCGTTGTACAGCCCTCCCCATGCCCCCCCACATTATACATGCTAATCATAAAGCCCCCTTTCTTTTTCCCCTGCCTTTATCCCTCTCTTCCCACCCATCCTCCCCAGTCCCTTTCCCTTTGGTAACTGTTAGTCCATTCTTGGGTTCTGTGATTCTGCTGCTGTTTGGTTCCTTCAGTTTTTCTTTGTTCTTATACTCCGCATGACTGAGATCATTTGATACTTGTCTTTCTCCGCCTGGCTTATTTCACTGAGCATAATACCCTCTAGCTCCATCCATGTTGTTGCAAATGGTAGGATTTGTTTTCTTCTTATGGCTGAATAATATTCCATTCTGTATATGTACCACATCTTCTTTATACATTCATCTACTAATGGACATTTAGGTTGCTTCCAATTCTTGGCTATTGTAAATAGTGCTGCGTTAAACATAGGGGTCCATCTGTCTTTTTCAAACTGGGCTGCTGCATTCTTAGGGTAAATTCCTAGAAGTGGAATTCCTTGGTCAATACAAGGTAGATTTTGATAAATATTATAGCAGATATGCAAAGTGCTTTGGGAATATAGGAGAGAGAAAATAGATGTATGGCAGAACCCAATAAGAGGAGCTTCATAGAGAAAGTAATACTTAAATGAGACTTTAAAGGCGATATACTTCTGATGAATACAGATGGAAGCAAAGGATTCCAAAAGGAATGTGTAAATCAAGTTACAGAAAATAGGAAGAAAGCAAATTAAAGACAAATCCATTTAAGTCATTTTCTTTTATAACAATTTTATTCTCCCAACTCCCACAAGTTAATTAACTATTCATTCAACTTGACTTTTGGAGAGAAGATATTTCAGTCTCAACTTCATGTCTCAGTGACCTCTAGGTGACTTTCTGCAGCTTCTTTGTACAAAGAAGGAGGGCAATTTAAATAAAATTCTAGCTCCTCGGAATAACAGGGAAGGATGCCTGCCTTTGGAGAACCCTGAGCACAGATTTAATGAATCTCTCTGGAGGCAGAAATTCATTTGTTGTTCCTCATTCATTCCCTGTCTGTCCTTCCTCTTCTCCTACTGCTAAAAATAAAAAAAAACAGCATCTTACATTGAAAGGTGCAAGTGGTTGATATCAGCCATATAATATAACCAGGGCAAATTTTAAACATCATTTGAAATTAATAGGTAACTTCTTCTGTTTCTAATTTCAAACCATGACAAGAATAGTCGATGGACATGAACTGATATGGTAAGTATGTTTAATGTACCTACAGTCCACTTTCTATTGGCTATCTGTAATTATGGTTTTTGTTAGCACTGTTACTGAAGAGAACCAGTCACCAGAAAGTGAGGGCAGGACAAAATGGTTCTCTGATTCGTAAACTCATAAATATGCTTTTTAGGTTTACTACATTATACGTCATGGTTTTTGACTAAATTGAACAGAATGTTTGGAACCTATGCATTTGCTTGAACCACAGGCAAAGTACTGAAGTAAAAGAGTTAGGTCTTGACTGGAATATTAGAATATTTTGAAGTTATGTTTTTTTGAGCCACTTAAAAGGAATCTGTCAAATGCAGTTGGAAAGCCTGGCTTTTAAAAAGCCCCTTTCAAATCCCTAAACCTTAAACTGAAAGCTTTAACTAGTGATGTTAAATAATTTATAATTTTAATTCACATTTATTGATTTTTTTTCTTCTTCAGACTTTCCATTCTATTTCTCCTTTAATTAAGACATGGCTCTTCTAAGAGAATACAACTGGCTTTTTAAACCTCACTTCCACATAGACAAACAGTGCCTACTTGTTAATATCCATCACTAATTAGGCAATATTCCTCCCATGCTTTCACCTTACCTGACTTTTTGGGAATGGGGTAAAGAGCAGTGGGAGATGAAAGATTTGGGTTCTAAAATCCCTGCCTCTCTCCCCAAAGCCCTCCAAAGAAAGCTTAGAATCTAACCTATAACCTACTTCGAGAGTAAAAAGGTTAAAAGCATCTGCTCAGAACTCAAAAGAGCTCACTCAAAGGTGAGGGTTGAATTAAACAGCCGTAATAGTCACCAGCCATTTTAGGAGGGCTGGTTGCTTTGGAGAGAGATTGTATGATCCTACAGTTCCTAAAAACTCTCCATCATGGCCAAATATGCAGCAGAAAGGGCCCATCAATCCACTACTGGCCTCAATCTGTTAGAATAGCATGTTATTTTCTCTGAACAGTACTGATATGATAGTGTTGGGGAAAAAAAACTCCTGAATTTGGAATGGAAAACCAGATCCACATCGAACACCTGCCTCTTTCACTCAAGAGCTGTGAGACCTAGGAAAAACTATTTAATTTTAACCTCTCTGAAGTTTAGTTTTGTCATCTTAAAATGGGCATGATATGCCATGCTATTACTGGGAAATATGGCCATCAAATTATATCAAGTAAATGGAAATGTTTACTAACCAGCAAAGAGCTATTAAAAATGTAATGTATTATTAGTTACTATTACTGTAACTGAAGTTAATAACTCCAAAAATTAATATTTATTAGCTTTTCTCTCTGAGGGTCAATCTTAAAAAAGGAATTTACAATAACTTCTATTGACCTCTCACTTCATGCCAAATACTATTTAAAGTGTTTTGCATGTATTTATTTTAATCCTCTCAATACACCTTCAGTATTTGATGGATGAAGACACTGAGACACAGAAAGTTTAACAACAGTAATTTTTCCAAGGTCACTCAAAGAGTGAAGGGCAGAGCCTGTATTTAAACTCAACATCTGGCTCCAGGACTCCCCTTTTTTAATCAATCTACTACACTGCTTACGAAGCTCTAAGGAACACAAGAATGAAAAGAGATATGAATGCTACCTATAAAATATTTCTGACAAAAAATTGAACTTGAAGCAGATCAACCCAATTCTATTGACCCTCCAATTTACAGGAAATTAAGGAGACAAAGGAACTTCTTAAAAGACTTCATGGGGGTGCAATTCACAAAGTGAAGCCAGAAGACTTTACAAACTGCAAGGATAAAACCAAACTAGAGGAAGGAAACAGACTATATATGGGTAAAATTGTAGTATTTGCAGAATATCTCGCCTGGCTTTAGTGCATCTGCATATCAATAGGCATTCAGAGGTGGAAAGAAGTATGACTTTAGGGCATTTGCATCATTCCTCAGGGGTGGAGAGAAGTTCATCTCCATATCAGTGGGTAATTACCTGGGCAACAGTAGGGCTTATCTGTACCTGAGAGGTGAAGGGGAGGGCCAGTTTTGCTTCTGCTGGAGCAGGAAAGAGAAAAGGCCCCAGACTGCTGTTTGAAAGCAATAAATGGGTTTTAAAACTTTATTTCTCCCTTTAGCTGATTTCGGTTTTTAGAGGTATTTTGCCCCAGGATTTCCTTTCCCTGGACTTACACTATGCAAAAATGTATCTTATGAGGCAATTGGAGAATTTGAGCACTGTCTAGATATTGATAGTATTTTTATGTATGAGAACAATATTGTGGTTATATTTTAAAAACAGCTCTTGTCTTTCAGAAATACATAATGAATGAAACAATTACAGAAGAAATAAATCAGATTTGCTTCAGAATAACCCAGTGCACCATGGTGGAGGGTATGAGTGGGGAGATGGGTGAGTGGTATAGATGAAACAAGTTTGGTCGTTAGTTGATAATTGTTGAAGGTGGTTAATAACTATATAGGGGTCCAATGTGCCATTTTATTTGCTTATGCTTGAAAGGTACAGCCATAGTGAAAGTGGAATATATTTCAAATAGGGGACACCTATTCTAAGATAAATATAATCATCATCTACTGAACCACTGCAAAAATCCTGCCGAGAGCAGTCAGTGCAGTCAATCCACTGAAAACTGTTAATCAAGTAGATATTGAGCACACCCCTGGCCCAAGTCAGATGAGCTATCCTTTTTATCCAAAATAGTAGCCTTTCCAGAAGCCCACAAAAGAGGATTCCATTTATAGATCACCTATCAGAACTAGGTCAAAGGGTTCTTACCAGGTACAAGGTGGGCAGGAAAGTAAAGCTTTTAAAGCTAGACACATTTCTATTCCCAACAAAATTGGGTTCTCTTGGTCAGAGCAGAGAATGGCTGTGGAGTTGGTGACTAACAGTGAATGCTACACAACCCATTTAACCTGAGTTCTCCACAATTGCAGATTTTCAATTTTCTGGCTCATGATTGACCTCAATTCATCTTTTAAAAAAACCTATATGGAAGGTAGATGTATGTATGTATACCACAAATATGCATCAGAAATTTATGACCAGATTCATTTATTTAGATCCTACCTACATCTATATTGTGATGTCTAGGGGCTTCAAAAGTGCCAATTAACCATATCTCAACTCTGGGTTTTGAATCAAATTGAGGGAACAGTTGGGGTTAGATTACCAGTTTTATTAGTGGTAGAGCTAGGTAAAAGAACACAACTTGGATTGGAAGATAAAGTGGAATTGAGACAGGGACCATAGGTTTAGACAGAGTAGGGTGAGGTCCTCTGGAAAAAGCAAGGCAGGATATTTAAGGTCAGAGCAATGGAACTACATGCAAGGAAAACCCCCTACCAAAACTCTGTGTTTAATATTAAGCTCTAGAGTCATTCTTCAGTGAGATCAGTTGATACTCCCCAGATAAAGGAAAGTAGCCCATGTTTTTATTATGCTAATTATTTGTGATCATGTGTACGATTTACTTTAGCATGTTAAAAGGGACTTAATATCTCATCAAGGACAAACATCCTAAGGCTACTTTTAACAAGTCCACACACTAAGTAAGCCCTTTATCAGTTCCAAAAAACCCTCAACTGCCTATAAAACCCTTAGACAACACACCACCCCGGGCTCTCTTGTCCCCTCCTGGCCTTAGCCAGGAGTTCTGTCCTCTCACTGTATCTCTAAATAAAAGCCTCTCCCTGGCTCTCCTACCTTGAGTGTTTGCTAAGTTCATTCTTTGACTCCGCAAACAAGAACACTGGCATCAGAATGTCTTTTTTACCCCAAGGCACACTTTAGGACAAACTTATGGGAATAATCAGGTGCACCAGACACACTTTTCTAGTCCATGTATGAAAGGAAAGGAGCGACACACAGCAGCAATTCACCGGAGAATTCCGCTTTATTAGGGAAAGGTGCTGGGTTATATAGGAAGGGACATGGGGTGATTGTGGTGTTACTTCTACAGGGCTGGTGGCTATTGGCTAGGTGCTAGGATTGGGAGGGGGGAGAGAGGTGATTGGGCTTCAGGTGGCGCCAGTGGGAAACGAGGACCCGGAAGAGAAGCAGGAGGTTCGCCATCTTATGGGTGGGGGCCCTTCATTCCACCCTTTCTCCTCTATGGGGTTGTGGACGTTGCTTTCTCTCTGACTGCTTCCTGCTGAACGGGGGTGGAGAAGGGAGTGAGGGCTTAAGGACTGGGAGGAAAGGGTTGATAGGATTCCCCACAGTAAGGACGAGTAGATGTGGACTTCTTCAGGTTGGAAATCAATGAAGGTTCCTTGTAACTATAGGTGGAGGACTTGTTGATTCCAATGGTGCCAAGAGGATACAGGTGCCAGGAGCCAGGCGTCTGCGGCCATTGTTTCCAAGAACAATTTCCAGCGGAGAGAGGGGTCCATCTCAGCATGTGGTGAGGAGGTCACGTGAGGGTGAGGGATCTTCTGTGGCTAAAAGCTGGTAGTTCCTGAGTAAAAGCTGGTTGAAAGTTTGATTAGAGATTTTACCGACTTCGGATTTGACAAACTTTACTATACAAGATAAGAAGAGATAGGCGAGAAGAATGATTATTATAGGGCCTGCAATGGGCTAAAGCCAGGTAAGGAAGGGGTTTGTTAGTATTGAAGAGAATGGGTTGGAGGAGTAATACTGTGGGTACCGGGAGTTACCCATGTAGTGAATGATGCAAGACTTGAAGGGACATTCTTCGTAGGTGTCTGGTCATCGCCTGCAACAGGCTTGTTTTTGGTCAGAGGAAGCAGAGGTAGGGAGAATAAAGGTAGCTGCTAGTGAACACTTCGGTGGAGGGAGGAAAGTGGAGGTATAAAGGCTCGGAGCAGCCTTTCAGAGGGCAGTCTGATGTGGCAATGAGGGCAGTAATTTTTGTTTGATGCTGTGTGTAAGTCTGTCTGACTGAATCGCCATACAAAGGAGGCTGGGGTGGCAGGGAAGACAATAGGAATGAGGAAAAAAAGCGAGAGAGAGAGCGAGGGAGCAGTAAAGGAGGAAAAAGTCATGATTCGGGTATGGATGGCAAAGGGGGTGAATGGGATTTTGGAGGAAAGAGGACTGTAAGGTCAGGAGTCTGGAGGGAGGGAGAGTCTATAAACTTTTGTAGGTTAAGAGATCCTTTAGGTGATGTGGGGACAGAATGGTAAGGGGCGCCCCGAATGTCAGTTTATGAGCTTCTTTCTGCAAGAGCTGTCCAGTGGCTAATGCCCGTAGGCAGGGGGCCCATCCCCGAACTGTGGGGTCTAATTGCTTGGAAAGATAAGCTACTGGGGCAAAGGATGGGCCATAATATTGGCCTAGGACTCCTAGAGCTTGACTGGACCTCTCATGAATGTATAATGAGAAGGGCTTCGACAAATCACGAAGATGGAGAGCTGGGGCTTCCACAAGGGCTCAACGGAGCTTAATGAAGGAGTGTCGGGGTGAGGAGGATAATGGTTCTTCAGGGGGGCCCTTGCTGGGGTCATATAGGGGTCTTGCCAACAGGGAGAAGTTAGGGATCCACGCTCTAAAATACCCAGCCAGGCCTAGAAAGGAAAGGATTTCTGTCTTGGTTTTGGGAAAGGGCATGTCAGAGAGGAGCCGTTTTCTGTCTAAGGTAATGGACTTTCTTTGTTGAGATAGAAGAAATCTGAGGTAAGTGACAGAAGGGGAAGAGATTTGAGCTTTGACAGGGGATACTCGGTAACCTCTGGAAGCTAGAAGGTTAAGTAGGGAGGCAGTGTCAAGTTGAGACTGTTCCCCACGAGGCACTGCAGAGTAGAAGATCATCCACGTATTGTAATAAGGTGGACTCGGAGTGATCATGATGAAACTGTTTGAGGTCCTGAGCGAGGACCTGTCCAAAAATATGGGGACTATCTCAGAAGCCTTGTGGCAAAACTGTCCAAGTGAGTTGTTCAGAATGTCTTGTGTATGGGTCTGTCCAGGTAAAAGCGAAAAAATCTTGGGAGGAGGGATCCAGAGGGATAGAAAAAAATGTGTCCTTGAGATCTAGGACTGAGAAGTGGGAGGCCGAGGCAGGGATCTGCGATAAAAGGGTGTATGGATTTGGGACTAAGGGATGGATAGGGACGATGGCCATGTTAATGAGGCAAAGGTCTTGGACAAGGCAGAAAGATTTGTTGGTTTTTTTCAACAGCTAATATGGGGGTATTAAATGGGGAGTGAGTGGGTCTGAGGTAATTTTTGTTTAAAAGATTTTGAATGATAGGTTGGAGGCCTATGAGGGCTGAAGTGGTTAGGGGGTATTGGGCCTGACAGATATACTGAGAGGGGTCACGTAATTTGATAGAGGCAGAAGGACATAGAGCCACGGAGGGGCTTGTAATGTCCCAAACTTTGGGATTTACAGGGTGTATGAGGGCAGAACTGGAGCTTTCATTGGGTAGAGGGGGGTCATCGGCTATGAGGGCCATCAGAAAGGGGGTACTGGGGGCTGTGGGAGTGGATATAGTTATGGAAACATGGAGGAGAGAAAGGATGTCCTGTCCTAGTAAAGGGATGGGACACTGGGGCATAACCAGGAAGGAGTGGGAGAAAGGTATGGGATTGTCCTGGATTGTGCATAAAAGGGGGGGATTTAATGGGAAAATCTGTTTACCTCCTACCCCGACTATAGGAGTAATGGCAGGCGTGGTAGGGCCCCAGTATTCCCACAAGACTGAGAAGGTGGTTCTTGTATCTAGGAGGAAGGAGATGGGGCGACCGTATACTATTAAAGTAACCCTGGGCTCCTGTTTGGTGATGGAAATGGTCGGGCGAGAAGCCCCTGGGCCCCGTCAATCTTCTTCTGCCAGCCCCACTACGGCGGACTTAGGATGGGGGTTGTTCGTCCAACCTCCCCTTCGGGTGGCTGGGCAATCAGACCCCCAGTGGTCCTTTTTGTGGCATCTGGGGCATGGGGTGGTAGCCCTTGACCAATGTCCTTCTTGTCCGCACTTGAAACAAGCTCCTGTGGGGGGCTTGTTTGTAGAGGGGCGCCCAGGTTGTGGTTTTATCAGCTGGGCCAACATTTGGAAATTGGCTTGATCAGCCTTTTGTTTACGGCGTTCTTTCTCCTCCTCCCGGTTATGGAAGACTTTAAAGGCCACTGTTAGGATCTCAGTCTGTGGGGTAGCGGGGCCCTGTTCTAACTTTTTGAGTTCAGCTTTAATGTCGGGGTAGCTTTGAGCTAGGAAGTATGTCATAAGGACATGTCTCCTGTCAGGCGTTTCTGGGTCCAGGCTGGTATAGGGTAATAGGGCTTGAGTG